>NC_054477.1:30737398-33237398 GCF_017639515.1 Carcharodon carcharias | reverse complement strand
TCCTGACCCTCTGGGAGAAATGAGTTCTCCTCATGTCCATCTTAAATTGGCAACCCCTTTTTTAAAATTGTGTCCTCTAGTTCTCGTCTCTCCCACAAGGAGCAACATCCTTTCAGCATCCACCCTGTCAAGTCCCCTCAGGATCTTATATGTTTCAGTAAGATCGCTTCTCAATCTTCTAAACCCTAAACACCAATGCCCTACACAGTTGTAGCAAAGCATCCCCACTTTTATATTCCATTCCCCTTGCAATAAATGACAGCATTCCATTTGCTTTCCTAACCACTTGCTGTACCTGCACACCAATCTTTGTGTTTCATGTACCAGGACACCCAAATCCCTCTGTACCTCTGTAATCTCTCTCCATTTAAATAATGGGCCATAACTTCTGAGCTACCCAATGTCGGATGGGGGTGGGGGGGTACCCTATAGATGTGCTGGGGGATCCCCTTTGGAAGTTCCCAGGTAAGGGGTTGATGGCAATTGCCCAGAAGTGCAAACATCCCCTGAGCAACTGCCCTACACAGGGAACCATTCGAAAATGCGATTTAAATCACAAGCTTAGGACGGTTCAGACCGGGTTACACCAATAGTTACCCAGTAAAAGTTAGAAGGATTAAAATCACTTCTAATTTCTAGGTAACTATTTTACACACCCAGACTGACCCCCCCCCCCGCCACCTCCCCCCCCACGGGACTGCCCCCGACACCCCCCAATCCCTCCCATGACTACCCCCCATCATGGGACCCACCCACCCCAACCCCCCAGGAGTCTCCCCCCACCACCTGACTACACTCCCCATGGTACTCTTGAACCCCCTGACCCTCAGGCACTCCCTGGCTATCCTCCACTCCATGGGACTAACCCACCCCCAGGGGTCTCCCGCCATCCCCTGAATACCCCCTCATGGGATTCCCCGCACCCACATGGGACTCCTGCCCCCGCCCGCCAGCTCCCCCCCTCTCCCCACCCCCCAAACCAATGCCCACCCTGGGCAGGACCAGCTCTCACCTGCACCCTCTGCCTTCGAGGCCCGACACCTGAGAGGCTGGGAAATAAACCAGGTAAGAAACTGGGCATGGAGTGGCAATGCAACACTGACTGCCACTCCGAGGATGTTCAGGCCCAATATGCTGCTTTTCTATTGTCCCTGCCCAAGTGGATAAGTTCACATTTTCCCACATTGCACTCCATTTGCCAAATTTCTGCCCACTGACCTAACCTGTCTATATCGCTTTGCAGACTCCTTATGTCCTCTTCACAACTTACTTTCCTACCCATCTTTGTGTCATCGGCAAATTTAGCAACCGTACAACTGAGCGGCCATAACTCTCTGGGGTCGAAGCACTTGCAGACCCAAAGCAATGTGGTTGACTCTTAAATGCCCTCTGAACAATGGCAATTAGAAATGGGCAATAAATAAATAAATGCTGGCCTAGCCAGCGACACCCACATCCCATGAACGAATTTTTAAAAAAACGTCTTGGAGAACAGTTCAAAATTTACATGGGCAGCCAACTGGGAACTGGTCACCTGCTTACATTTCAGCCAAGGGAATTGCACATGACATGACGTGGTCATGAGAGTGGGAGAACAATTTTTAACATTGCTTAAAATGGAAAAAACAAATAAAAACTACAAAGTAAGTTTGATCTTCACTAATGAAGCTTTCTTACGAAAAGAGTAAGATTGATGATTAGCATTTCTTCCCAACGTTTATAATTTTTCCTGTTGGGAGAATTGTCCTACACCATTTTTCAGATATTATATTGGATACGATGACAAGTTTACCTGGGATATGGTGATGGCGCATTTATAACATAAAGTCTAATTAAGGCCCAGTAACACAATGACGCATGTCTGAGGGTGTCATCCGGAATCTGCTCTTTCAGGAGCAATTTTCAAGCAAAATATAAACAGGAATTTGAAATGTCAAAAACTTTGTTTAAAAATCTGCCAGTGGACACAGTATGAATACAGAAAATTCTCCACGCGGACCTGATTACCCAGGACCTCCTTGTGACTCATTTATGGCAGATTATGCACTTGGTTCATTGGACCTTTCTCTATGGCCAGAGTTTTACATCCCGCTGGCAGGCGGGCGGGTGGGCACACGCCCGACCCGAGTGGATGTGAAGTAGTCCGACATGATGTTGGGCAAGTGTCCTGACATCATCGTGCAGTTGGAAGTATGCCCACCGACAAGCGGGCAATTAAGCCCATTAACGATGCAATTAACAGCGATGTGACGTGACCCGTCCACATTTCCGGCTGGCGTACTGGCCGTTTCCCCCAGGCGGCATTCCCATTTTTGCTCAAACCTCGATCCAGAGTGGGGTGAAATCTCCGTGGGAAAGTAAAATAAAAAGAGATATCTGGGGACCATTATTTACGA
This sequence comes from Carcharodon carcharias, assembly GCF_017639515.1. Taxonomy (NCBI): domain Eukaryota; kingdom Metazoa; phylum Chordata; class Chondrichthyes; order Lamniformes; family Lamnidae; genus Carcharodon; species Carcharodon carcharias. The sequence continues at coordinate 33,235,002 of NC_054477.1, read as the reverse complement.
GGTATGCTTTCGGGTGCTTGATTGTGCTGGACGGACATGTTTTGCAGCATTTTTGCCGTTTCCTTTATTCTGTGGAGGCCTGCAGCTTCCTGTGGCCGCTGTTCACCTTCGGGGAGCTCACTAGAAGCGCTCACCTGCACCCTCAGTTAGATCGGCGCCCGCACTCTTCCCGCCCTCCCACCCCGGCAGCGCTGAGCATTTCTCAGCTCGCCTTTCACGCTGCCGGGCCATTAATTGGTCAGCCAGCGTGAAATCGTGGTCGGTGGCCGATTGTTGCCCATTTCCTGTCTGTTTCTGGGCCCACCAAACATGTGCGCCTGATGAACGAAAAATTCAGGCCTGTGTATTTCTGATTCCTGCAACAACATCTCGATATACTTTGCCAATAATTTGAAAGAGTATCTTAGTCGTCACAATGGAAGTAACTGAATAACAGACCTGTCAATAATGTTGTGACAGTTTGCTCTATTAAATCTCCCTTAACCTTCACTGTCCCAAGCAGAACAATCCCACCTTCTGTACTCTCTCCGTATAACTGAAGTCACTCATCTCGGTAACATTCTGTTAAATCTGCTCTGCACATTCTCAGAGACCTTGAGAAGATGTTGTCCCAGAATTGGACGCAACGCCCAGCTGAGTAATGACTGCGAAACCTACCGCTGCCTACAATCGGGCCCTGACCGCGGTTTCATGCTGAGAGCCAATTAAGGCCCACCCAGCGTGAACTTCGACCCCACACTGATCGGGAAGGGCCGAGCGGGGGTGGGGGCCCGTCGGCCGCTGGGTCGAATGGCGACCTGTTTAAAAACGGCCCAGGCAGCCCCAGAAAGGCTGCCAGAGAAGAACGTCTATCTGCCATTGTAACGATGGAGTCAAGTGCAGCTGCAAATGCCAGGCGGGAGTGTAGGTTGGGTGGGCACTCAGCCCCATGGTGCGTGCCTCGCTGTCCTCCTGGAGGAGGTGGCTGCCAGGAGGGACACCCTTGTCCCCAGAAATGGGAGGAGGAGGCCACCGCGACTCACCAAGAGGGCATGAGAGGAGGTGGCAGCCCTGATGAGCATCCATGAAGCGGTGTGGCGCACATGGGTTCAGTGCTGGAAACGCTTCAATGACCTGCTGTGCTCAGGAAGGGTGAGTACTGTGTTGGCATGGGTCAGTGTGCAGAATTGTTAAGGTGTGGCCATCCCTTCGTGCCTCAGGGGTGTTAGAGTCTGAGTGCCAGTTGTCAGTGATGCCAGAGCTGGCCAAGGGGGTGAGCCCAGGCTGCTTGGACTGAGTGCCTTGCAGCCCGAGGGCCATGACTTGGATGTGCCCTGCGAGGTTTTCCTCAGCTGGGGTTGGCCAGGCTGCAATGGCGCTGCAGATAGAGAGTGGACTAATCAATGCTCCTCTGTCCTTTCAGGAGAAGATGAGCGATAGCCAAACCGAGAGGTCGTGGACGGGCAGAGGCCAACCCAACCTGCTGCTGCTCTCCTGGTTCAAGCAGGACATGCTGGAGTGGGAGAGCCAGCATGGTCCCAATGCAACCGGGGATAGAGAGGTGGGTGTGCCAGACAGAAGTATGAGTGCAGTGCACAAAGGTGAGACTTTCAGATCATGCAACCATTCTAGTGTAGTCTCTTAATTGATGGGAACCTCGAACGTAGAGTCCCCATTGATCATTGAAAGACGATGGCACCGTGATTGTCTCACCAGGGTGCCTGGCATGCGCGGTGACAGTGTGATGAGTTTAACTAATGACGTGCTTCTTCTCCCTTTTAGGTTCGCCAGCAGGCGTCCAATTTGCAGACCCTGAGGGGCCACCCCTGACACTGGAGGACCACCGGGTGTCATTTTCACCTGTGTCACACCCACTTTCTGAAGCAGGCACCAGCGCAGATACCAGCACCCTGGTGGGCATTAGAATGGTGGCTAGTATCTAGATGCACATTGGTGAGGGCACTTCTTGAGGAGCAGGTAGAGGCGGAGAGTGCCCAGGGCGCTGGCAAACAGAGGGCTGCTGGAGACTAGGATGATGCTCAGTCGAAGGCAGATGATGAGCCTCTGGAGTTGTCCATTAGGTGGCAAATGCTGGATGTCCAGCAGTATGTGCGGAAGAACTTTGCGGAGATCCATGAGGGTGTGCGTGCCATGGTCCCGTGATGGAGGAGTCCATGCAGAGCACTGCGTTGACTGCCATGAGTGAGCACACTGCCTCCTCCATTGAGAAAATGGTGACTCTCATGGAGAGGCAGCTCCAGGAACACAATCAAGGGTCCCTAGGGTTGCACCCGGACCTGCAAACTCTCACACAGGCACTAACCTCAGATAGTCAGTGTCAGTGTGGGAGATCGGTGAGGCACCCAGTATCCCAGCTGGGTACCCGTCCATCAGTGGCGAGCAGGGAGGTCCGGAGCAACCTCATGTTGGCGCACGAGCTGCCTTTCATCTCTGTGGGCTCCTCTCAGGGCGCTCTGGATGACGGCAGCAGCTCCTCTGCCCCTCTGCCAGTGACTGTGGCATCTGATGAGGCTGCGGCGACAGGGGAGATGCCACTGACCGCTCCCTCCCAGGCGGGGTCAGCACAGGCTCCACTGGCCAGAGGACGACCGCCAAAGTCATCAAGGCCAACAAGACAGCAGGGTCAGCAGGCTGTCTCCAATGCCGGTGCCAGCGAGGGGGGAGCACCTAAACGTAGCACTTGCAAGCATAAATTAAAGGCTCCACGGGCACAAGAGGAACAGGTCATGAATGAATTTATATTCATATATGTTTACTTTATCTATACTGGTCTGGAAATGAAGACCAGAGAAGTTTATGTAAATAGTTTGGAGTTGTCAAAATGAGATAAATTTTGTTTTTGTCGTCATGGCCTGAGTATGATTCACCTTTTTATTGGTGCAGGGTACACCAGTATGTAATGCTGGCTGTAGATGGCTCTGAACTTTATTGCACAGGCACTGAGTGTTCTTTGTGTTCAAATGAAAGGGTTCTTTCAGACATCCAGGATGGAGGCTGTAACCCTGACATGCATTTGAAGCTGATCTTTGGTAACTTAGCTGAAGGATCGTTGCTTCACTGCGTTCCTGGTGCCCCTGCTTCCCTGGAGGTTACTGAGGTCTAGCTCCATGCCCACAGCGTTCTCCTCACTGTGCTCCTCTTTGGGCTCACTACTGGACTCATCATCTGTGGTCTGTGCAGCTGCCTCAAGATCCTCCTCCTCCAGTGGGTCCCCCCTTTCCAGCGCCTGATTGTGAAGAGTGCAGCATGGAACCACGATTAGTGATAACCGCTCTGAGGGGTATTGTAGTGCTCCCCCTGAACGGTCCACACATTTTGAGAAGACCTATGGTCCTCTCTACCACCACACTTGTGGAGGCATGACTCATATTGTAATGCTTCTCTGCCTCTGTTCGTGGGTGGCGGAGAGGTGTCATGAACCACCTCTTCAATGGTTAGCCCTTGTCACCCAGCAGCTATCCATCTAGTCAGCTGTGGCACTGAAGAGCCTCGGCATCTGGGAGTGTCTGAGGATGTAGGCATCATGGGAGCTGCCAGGGTACCTTGCACGGACTTATAGAATCAGCATCCTGTGATCACACACTATCTGCACGTTCACGGAGTGGAATCCCTTCCTGTTGACGAAGGCATGCAGCTGACCCGCTGGCGCCTTGATGGCCACAAGTGCAGTTGATTGCACCCTGGACGCGGACAAAACCTCTGGCTCACCCAACCTGGCTGGACTCGTCTGTACGGTAAAGAATGAAGGTCAGTGCCCACCTGAACAGAGCTTCTGTCACCAGTTTGAAGCAACTGTGGACAGCTGATTGGGAGACTCCACACAGATCCCCCACTGACCCCTGGAAAGAGCCAGAGGCATAGAAGTTGAGGACCACTGTGACCTTCAGAGTCACTGACGTGGGGTGTCCACCCACACAGTTGGAGCTGATCTCAGGCCCAATCAGCTGACAAATAGAGGTCACGCTCTCCCTTGAGAGGCGGAGCCTCCTATGGCATTGCACCTCAGACATATTGAGGTAGCTGCATCGCTGCCTGTAAACCCTGGCAGCAGGATAGTGGCATCTTCTGCGGCCCCTTCTGCCTTGGACAACCTGCTGGCTCTGCGCCCCTTGTGCCTGGGCCTCTCCTCCCACAGGTCCCTCCCCTGGAAGCTTTATTGGGATACCTGGCCTCCTCTCCCTTTTGCTCCTCTCTTCAAGAGGAGTTGCCTCCAGTAGAGACCACAATTCCCATTACCAGGATAAAAGAAGGCAGTCTGATACCTGGAAGGGCTCACATGGCCTGAATCCTCCAGGGGCCTGGGAGACAGCAATGAGTCCTGAAATGCTAAGAATGAAGCCTTGAACAGAGATGAAGCTGCCAACTACCAATAAGCAACCAGCTGCAAACTATCTCCAAAGCTGCGCATTACTCACACTGGCAATACTGATGATCATTTTAATCCTGCCCTTGGATCAGGTTTGTGAAAATATTGGCTGGCTCCTGCCCGTTTTGCCTGTGCGATGAGCATGGGCAAGATAAAAGGCCTTAAAGTGGCCGCTTAACTAACGGCGGATGCCACTCTGGCACCCGCACGTGCCTGCTGAGTGAAATATCGTGTGAGTGCGTGATGACATTGGGACGCTCACCTGACGCTATTTTACTCCCATTCAGGTCGGGATGTGCCCGCCCACGGGACAAAAAATTCTGCTCCGTAAGTACTGAGCTTTTATACTCTTTGGTTGGAACTTAATGCCCTGCCCTTTGGTAAGCTTTGTAGCGGTGGGTATTTCATCAGGCAGGAGTGTGGAAGGTGGGGACCCCACCGACTTCCCACCACCACCACCCCAAATAAGTCCCCCCCGTCACCCATTGAGGCTCTTATGTGGGCAATTAATGTACGACAAGCAAATCTGCTCTCCTGGGGAGTGCTCCCTCGTTCAACGGTTCTCAGCGCCTGATCGAGGGATCCGGCATTGGGAAGAGGGCCCTGCTGAAAGCCATCTCCTGACCTTGCTGCCGACCCCCCCCCCCCCCTCCCCACCCCCCACCCAAACCTTCCCTGCAAACCCCATCCTGGCATCACTCACCTGTGCTCTGGGATCCAGCAATGACACTGAGCCTCAGGTGGTTCTCATGGCGGCAGCAGTCACTGCCTCCCCTCTGCGCTGCCATTGATTAGAGAGGCTGGGTTCTGATTGGCTGGCAGCCCTTGGCGAACAGCCCCTGATTCCATGGAAGGCCCCTTGCTGTCCCGTTAAGTGCCTGAATGGAGCTTAATACGGCAATTCAGCATGCCTTCCCTAAAAGAAGCAACACGGGGCTCTGGCCAGCTCTCCAGCCAGCAGGCAAGACCCCCATTACCGACATTAACTATTGCTCTGTACCTCTATTTATAAAGCCAAGAATACCATATTTTTTAATAACATGAGGGTAAATTCATTATAATACAGCCTCTCTCATTGTTGTAAGGATTTCTTGGCTGCTGCTTGTGGCCATTTACATAATTAGATTTTACAATTTTAGCAACAAACTATTAGCTTGTGGAACTGGCTGCTCCCCTGACCTTATTGATGACACAAAGCTTAATTTTGAAGCCCTGGTCAATCTTGTGGCCACAGAAACAGTTTAAATTGGTCCAATTTTCATATTTTTTCAGACAAAAATGATCCAGGGAAAACATACAATAACAACTGGAAAACCTGTTCCAAAAATTGGACCATGTAGTCAAGCATGGATAGCTGCCAACCTTACTTGTGGATAAGATTAAATAGCAGACAGCACACACAAAATGGGTTCTGTTTGCTATACGTTTGATGCCTCTTGCTTTTCAGAAGTAAATTCTGCTGAACCATAAAGTTTATATAAGCCAGACTGTTTGTTTAGGCATCTGCATTCCTATTTTGTATTATGTCCCGGATTTGATAATGAGAAACCTATTTGAGCACAAAATATTCTCCTTCTGAAAAATGTAAGACTATGGGCTGGATCTTCTGCTCCTCCGCCGGTGGGTTCAAAATCAAGGAGGGGCTTGTAAAGTCCAGTGGGTTGTTTGCCCACCTTCTGCCTGGTGATCCTGACCTGCCTGAAACTTTACGGGGGAGGTGTCCGGCAGCCTGCCTGCCCTTGGGCCTAATGAGGCCCTAAGGGGGCCAATTGATGGCCACTTAAGGACCTCATCCTGCCGCTGCTGATGTTTTGCCTGCGGTGGGTCAAGGCCGAAGCTATGCAGGAAGCCCCACAGCTTTAGCTGCGCAGGTTGCTGTTGGTGGGGCTCTTCCTTGGGGGAGAGTTGAGATTGCTGCAGACCAGCAGTCGGGGTCATGAGGGTGCTCCTTCATTATCCCCTCCCCCATCAACTCCCCAACTTTTTAGCAGGTTGGCGGAGTGGGGTGGCAGCGCAGGGTTCAGGCACCCCATAACATTCAGCCTTATGTGTTTCCTTCAGGTTAAAGACAGATACTAGTATTGTCTGCTCCATTTCTGTGCCTTGGTAGTAATAGAGTAAGTTCAATTAGGATTTAACAGAGCTTGCATTAAATTGCTAACCATCAGATATTTTATTGCTGGCGTTCTAGGCATCATTAAAGCCTTAAGTACGAAAAGTCAACAATTGTGTGGCCCTTGTTCCTCTTTTACAGTGACAACCATCCCTAAAGTGCTGGTCAAACCCGAGAATTTGTCAGCATCGTTCATAATTCACGCAGGAAACATTACGGGACACTTCCACTGGAGAGTATTTAAAACACAGCTTCATCAGCCAATAACAGGATTCCAGGTTACATGGGCAGAGGTGACCACGGAGAGCCGACAAAACAGCTTACCGAACAGCATTATATCCCAGTCGCAAATATTGCCACCAGTAAGCCAATTACTATTGTTTGATTGTAGTCACTCAAATAAATTTTTGATACTTTTTCCCTTTTGAATTTCCCTGATTCCTGCACCTTACCTGGCCAGAGCATCAGGAAGCCACCTGCTACCAGCTTCTGCATGATCAAAGTTTGTGCAGAATGGGCCTTTTGTCATATCACATGGGCACCTTGACTGGAAACTGGACACACTCATGGCAGTGAGCTTTTGGGTTGAACTTGTGAGCCTGTGGTATGGAAGTGTAGTGCTCGAAGAGTAGTAATATCAATGAGGATTTTCCCAACTGACTTTGCCATTTCTTCTTGCAAAATAATAAGGATCACGTGGAAATAAATGTGATGTGAAAGCCCCAGCCCTAACATAAAATGGATGTTTCTATCTGTACCTTTGTAATTTAGCACTGTAAAAATCCACAATAAAGTGGTGACTCGAAAAACAAATGCCACTATGTAAATACACCGCCACGAGTGATTTACAGTAAATATCGGCGTAGCCACTGAACTGTTCCATTTTAATATATTTAGGTGCTTTATTTTAAAATATATGAAATTGTACTGACCTTTGAGGTTACTTTCTTGATTCTCCTGTCGAGCTCCATTAATGATGCCACTTAGTACATCTGGTCCTGGTGTCCTAGTGGCCTCAATTAAGTTATTTTTTGTTAATCCACAATAGGGAATTCTGTATTGATCTGACTTGTTTCATATAGCCAAGTAGATTCTACATTTAGAACAAGAGTACGATAAACATTAAAATACTGAAATATTGTGTTTTTCTTCTTCAGGACCACCACTCGCTCATTGTGTCCAATCTGAGGCCATCAACATGTTACAGGTTGGAGGTACAACTGCTGACTACAGCTGGAGAGGGACCAGCAACTGTCAAAACATTCCAGACACCTAGCTTATCCTCATCCCTCTTATACAGTAAGTGGCTGTGCCTGCACCATCCTAACTGTGGTAGAGAATCATATGCCATAGATTTTAATCTTGTCAATACTTGGAATGCAGGAGAAAATGATTAAAGTTGATGAAATTGTCAGAATTTATCTTAATAATAGTAACATTTATTAGTAAATTGTTTAGCACTCATAGTCCCCTGGCAACTCTGTTTCTCCAGTCTTTACCTGTTGATCTCATTGCTTGTCACTGGTAAAGTGATGTGACTTTAGTATTATGTCTGTATGGTGTTTATGCATGACTGACTCTTATCTGTTTTACTTTAGACCCCAAGCTGAAACATCATCAGCAGCAAAAACCAGTATCAGTCAAACACTGAAACAATTATAATTACGTTACAAAAGACGATTAAGGATTGTTGATGTGACAAGAATAAAAAAAGACTCATCTCTCCTTCTCAATAGAAAAGAAGGCAGAAGAATGTTTCCCTCCAGCACCCCTTTTAAAATTAGATGATCAAACCAGTGCCATAAAAATTGTATTCTCTTCAATGTTACCATCACTGTATTGTATCTTCAAAGGGTGGTTTTGAAATTGTGCTATTTATTAACCTGTTTTGTTGAATGTGCTGATCCTGATATATGCAACATTTACATATTTCCTGTGGATACCTGTGATTGACAGACAGCTAGGAAAATGTGACTAGAATCTGAATATTTTAACTGGGAATGAGAATTATGTCAGTTAATTAATCTAATGCATGTAATAAAGTTATTAAATTATAAATGTAAATGAATCTTATCAGATGTTGGCAAAATATGGTTGCATGGTAGACCTGTCAGTGTTCCATATAGGCATGAATCCTATGTCTATCTTACCTCTGCTGAATATATTAACATGATACAGTTTACAGAATAATTAACAAAGTCTATATGTACAAATTATTTACTTTTTAATATTGGAATGATAATGTAGTGTGGAAATACCTGTACTGTTTTGTCTATTACTGAACTGGTTGTAGAAATCATGTTCCTCATTGCATTCATTTTTAGATCAATATTTATTATTGTATAACACCATTTTTGGTCCATTTAGTGTACCTCTGTCGTCTTTGAGATAATGAACCTCCTGTAAAGACATTTTGTAAAAATGGAATTGTAAATAGAGTTTGTTGTAAGTTACATTACCCCAATATTTACATGTTAGACTTTGTACATATTGTCGAAGTATTAAAGAACTCCCCTAAACATGTACATGGACAAATGTCTGTGAGTGGAACTCTGTAGTTTTTTAAATCAGATTAATTCAGATACATTCTGTTCCTGGAGTACTGTGTATATTGATGTTTTATAGATATGTATTGAGTTTGTTGACAAGATTACTGTGCCTATGAGTGAGAAGGATGGATCAGGATTTTGGCTATGGCTCCACAGGAAGTGTTATGGTTTTCTTTTCTTCGACATAAACGTACCAATCACACACAAGGATTGTGGGTTCTCTATTTGAAGGTAAGTACGCAGAAACTGATGGGCAGAATTTTATGTTCTGCGGGCGGGCGTGCATCCAACCCGATTGGATGTAAAATCACACGAGATGGCTTCGGGCAAGCGTCCTGACATCATTGCGCACTCGCGTTATTTCGCTCGGCGGACACACGAAAGTCAGAAGCGCGCCCATTGAGAATGAGGCAGGCAATTAAGGCCATTAACCGTGCAATTATCTGCGATTTTTCGTGGCCCATCCAACCTTACGGTCGGTGGATGGGTGGATTGACCAGGCGGCCTTTACATTTTTCATTGAACCTCATCCAAGGGCGGGGATGAAATCTCCACGATGAAATAAATAAGAATAAATATCTGGGGACAGCATTTTTATGAGGTATGCTTTTAGGTGCTTGATTGTGATGCGTGGACATTTTTTTTTTGCAACCTTTGACCTCGGGCATGCGCGAGCAGCGGGCCCAGTAGCGGCTAGGAAACGGACCTCCAACCACGATTGGCCCCTGACCGCGACTTCACAGCAGACAGCCAGCATTAGAAACGTGCTGAAAAGCTCAGCGCTGCTGGGGTGGGGGGGCGGGGAGAGGGTGGGCAATGACATCACCGTGGGCACGGGTGAACGATGTGAGAGGGCTCCCTGAAGGCAGACAGCTGCCTCAGGGAGCTGCAGACCTGAAAATGCTGAAATAAAGGTTTAAAAAGCTGCAAAAAAAAAAATGCCCATGCGTCACAATCGAGCACCTGAAAGCATACCTCATAAAAAAAAATGCTGTCTCCAGGTATTTTATTTTATTTCATCGTGGAGATTTCATCCCCACCCTTGGATGAGGTTCAATGAAAAATGTAAAGGCCGCCTGGTCGATTCACCCGTCTGCCAACCATAAGGTTGGACAGGCCACGAAAAATTGGAGACAATTGCGCCGTTAATGGGCTTAATTGCCCTCTCAATTGTAGGCGGGTGCGCTTCCAGCCATTGCGCCTGCCCACCAAATGAAACATCGCAAGAGTACGCAATGATGTCAGGACACTCGCCCGACATCATCTCGTGTGATTTTATGCCCAGTCGGTCGGGCATGTGCCCGGCTGTGGTGCGTAAAATTCTGCCTTTTATTTCATCATTTGCAGGTCTGCAGCTCCCTGAGGCAGCTGTCTGACAGCCGTCTGCCTTCAGGGAGCTCTCGCAGCGCTCACCCGCGCCCGCAGTAACGTGATCGCCTGCCCTCTTCCCGCCCCCACCTCAGCAGCGCTGAGCTTTTCAGCGCACGTTTCACATTGGCTAGCCGTCAGTTGGCCAGCCGGTGTGAAATCGCGGCTGGGCGTCCTTTTCTTGGCTGGTCCCGGGCCCATCAATCACACTCACCAGCTAAGAGTAAAATTCAGGCTGACATTTGTATAATAGTCTCCCAGAGAACACTATCTGTATATAGTCCTATCTTCAAATAAGCAATCCACTTTATCGTTTCACCAATCTTTGTGTATGAGTGGTACATTTGATTTGAAGAAAAAAATAACAGAAATGTGGAATGAGGAATCTGCACCTTCATTGTGACATCCAGAGGCAGAGTCCTCCCTCATTAGCCTAAACTCTTCGTATCCAAAGAATAGGGGGGAATCTCATCGGGAGTGCTCCTCAACATCTTGTCACTTGTGTAAGGGAGATGATGGCGTAGTCATAATAGTGGTAGTTATTAATCCATTACCTAATAATCCAGAGGCCCAGGCTTATGCCCTGGGGACACAGGTTCAAATCCTACCCCTACAGCTGGTGGAATTTAAATTCAATTAATAAATCTGGAATTGAAAGCTAGTCTCAGTAATGGTGACCATAACAACAATCACGATTGTTGTAAAAAACCATCTGACTCACTAATGTCCTTCAGGGAAGGAAATCTGCCATCCTTACTTCAGGCCGACAGCAATGTAGTCAACTCTTAACCACCCTCTGAAATGGTCTTGCAAGCTGCTTAGTTCAAGGGCAATTAGGGATGGGCAACAAATGCTGGCCTTGTCAGCATTGCTCACATCCCAGGAAAGAATAAAGAGAAAACCTCCAGGGGAATTTTCCAGGGGCTGGCTTTGAATAAAAGTTGGTAGCACACTGCCCTGAGGTGGGCAGACAATTAACACCCTCTTAAGGGCTATTTTCCAAAAGTGATGGCACCTTCCCGCCATCAGACACCCCTGTCTCTCACCGGGAGGTCGACAGGCTACTGCAGGCTGCATTAAATGGCTGCATCGGGGACCACAAGGCTCACATGGCTTTAGGAGTGGCCACAGGCATTCTTCCAGAGAGGTTATCCCTCCATCCTCAGGTTCTTCACAGAACTGTGCCTTTTATTTCAGCTGAAGAAGGAGGCCTTCGTGAGTGTCTCCATTTTGAGGCACCTGCCAGTTCTCCTTCCTCTTCAGGGATGCCCACCTCTCCTGGTGAGGTTGCTTGCCGCACATTTCTGTAGGCCCTCTGATTGGGCCTCCCACTTCCCTGGTCCACCACCGTCCTTAATTGGACAGGACTCCCAGAGGAGCCTTCTCAATCTTCCACCTCTGCAAAGATCGTAAATCTATGTCCTGCCACGGCCACTTCCAGGTTCCCGAACTGGGTTAGAGGCTGATCCAGGACCGTGGGCCAACTGGTAAAATTCAGCCCTATGTTTCAAGTTGATGACCTTTCATTAGCTAGACTCATCATGCACAACTGAACTCAGGCCTGTGGGGCCTAAGCTTAGATATTCAGTGTTGACGAACTGTTCAACAGGAATCTTCTAAAGTGAGAATGTTTCAGTCCTCACACATATAACTTCTATCAAGAGTCACTGGAAAGCAAATTGCTTTTTCTTCCCAAGCATATGAGGTTCAACTGTTGTATCCTTTCACCACTTCCTGCTCTGTACAGCTCAATATTACAGCACGTGAGGTATTGTCTTTGAATTGTTGGGGAGCTCGTCACTGTGACTGTTTCATCCCAATACGGTGATAATTATTCAATTCTATTTATTATTTACTTACACCCATTTCACACTAGTTTTGATTCTTTCCTCTGTCGCTATGCTTCCCTCTCTGAAAGATTGTCACGCCGCAGCTTAAAGGCCTGGGGACAGAGAGGGAATGGGTGACCACCGGGCAGTCCAAGAGAAGTAGGCGGGTAGTGCAGAAATCCCCTGTGGTCCTGCTCACAAATTGGTTTTCTGTTTTGGAAGCAGGTTCCTCAGAGGAGTGCAGTCACAGCCAAGTTTTTGGCACCATGAACAGCTCGGCTGTACAGGAGGGGAGAAAGGAAGTGCGATAGTGATAGGGGATTCATTGGTTTGGGGAACAGACAGGCAGTTCTGTGGCCATAAAAATGACTCCAGGGTGGCATGTTGCCTCCCTGGTGCCAGGATCAAGGATGTCACAGAGCAGCTGCAGGACATTCTCCTTGGGGAGGGTGAACAGCCAGAGGCCATGGTCCACAATGGGACCAATAACTTAGGTAGGAAGGGGAGTGTGATCCTGTAATCAGAATTTAGGGAGCTAGGTAGAAAATTAACAAGCAGGACCTCTAATGTAGTAATCTCCGAATTACTCCCAGTGCCACGTACCAGTGTGTATAGAAGTAAGAGGATAAGGCAGATGAATGTGTGGCTGGAAAGATGGTGCAGGAGGGAGGGCTTTAAATTCCTGGGTCACTGGGTCTGGCTCTGGGAAAGATGGCACCTGAACTGGACTGGTTGCACCTATACAGAGCTGGGACTGAGCTCCTTGCAGGGTGTTTTGCTAGTGCTGTTCGGAGGGCTTTAAACTAACTCAGCAGGGGTGTGAGAGCCAAGAAAAAATATTAGAGAGGAATACCAGGGTGCACAAAATACTGGGAGGGACAGATAGCACTAGTATAAAGAATAGTAAGTTAATAGGTGAAGTAGGGGTGAGGAAGAAAGTAAAGAAATCTATATTAGGGTTACTATGCATGTATGTGAATGCATGGAGTATAGTAAATAAGATTGGGGAGTTACAGGCGCAGATTACCATGTGGAAATATGATGTTTTGGCGATAACAGAGACCTGACTCATGGAAGGGCAGAACTGGGTGTTAAATATTCCCAGGTACAAAGTGTTCAGAAGAGATAGGAAAGGAAGGAAAGGAGGAAGGGTGGTGGTTAATGAGAGCATTGCAGTGCTGGAGAAAGAGGAGGTCCCAGAGGGTTCAAGGGCAGAATCAATTTGGCTAGAGTTATTACATTGCTCGGTGGAGTGCATAGGCCACCAAATAGTGAGAAGGACGTAGAACAACAAATTTGCAGGGAAATTACAGAGAAATGTAGGCATTATAGAGTAGTTATAATGGGTGACTTTAATTATCCAAATGTAGACTGGGACAGTGGTAGTGTAAAGGGCGGAGAGGGGCAGAAGTTCCTAGATTGTGTTCAGGAGAATTTTCTACAGCAGTATGTGCCCAATTCAACAGGAAAAGATGCACCGTTGGACCTGGTTCTTGGAAATGAGGCGGGCCAAGTTGATCAAGTGTCAGTGGGGGGAACATTTAGGGGACAATGATCATTGTATTGTATGTTTTAGGATGATGATAGAAAAGGACGATAGGCAATCCAGAGTAAGAATAATTAACTGGACAAGAGCCAACTTTGATGGGGCAAGAACAGAGCTGGGCCAGATAGACTGGAATGAAAGATTAGCAGCAAAAGCTGCAGCTGAACAATGGGCTATCATCAAAAAATAATTGGTTCGGGCACAGTCAAGGTATATTCCATCAAAATGGAAAGGTAGGGCAAACAAATCCAGAGCTCCTTGAGTGAAAAAGGAGGTAGAAATTAAGATAAAGAAGAAAAAGTGTGCTTATGAGAAGTGTCAGGTAGAGCATACAATTGAGAACCAAGTGGAATACAGAAGGTTCAGAGGGGAGGTGAAAAAACATATTAGAGAAGCGAAGAGGGATTATGAGAAAAGACTGGCAGCCAACATAAAGGGGAATCCCAAAGTCTTCTTTAGGCATATAAATAGTAAAAGGGTGGTAAAAGGAGGAGTAGGGACGATTAGGAATCTAAAAGGGAGTTTACACATCGATGAAGGGGTATTAAATGAATATTTTGCATCTGTCTTTACCAAGGAGGTAGATGCTACACAGGCCATGGTGACAGATGAGGAAACTCTGTCACTAGAAGGGTTCAAGATTGACAAGGAGTAAATGTTTAATGGACTGTTGGTACTTAAAGTTGACAAGACACCAGGACCGGATGAGATCCATCCAAGGATATTAAAGGAAGTGAGAGTAGAAATTGCAGGGGCACAGAACATAATTTTTCAGTCTTCCCTAGACTCAGGGGAGGTGCCAGAGGACTGGAGAATTGCAAATATTATGTCCTTGCTTGAAAAAGGTTATGAGGATAAGCCCAGCAATTACAGACCAGTCAGTTTAACTTCAGTGGTGGGCAAGATTCGAGAAACAATTATTTGGGATAGAATTCGTAGTCACATGGAAAAATATGGGTTGATAAGGAAGAGCCAGCATGGATTTCTAAAGGAGAAACTGTGTTTAACTAACTTGCTGGAGTGTTTTGAAGAGTTTTTGAAGAGGTAACAGAAAAGATCAATGAGGGTAATGCAGTTGATGTGGTGTACATTGACTTTCAAAAGGCATTTGATACAGTGCCACACAACTGACTGTAGGAAAAGTTATTGCTCATGGAATAAAAGGGACAGTAGCAACGATACAAAATTGGCTGAAAAATAGGAGCAGAGAGCAATGGTAAATGGGTATTTTTCGGGCTGGAGGAAGGTTTGTAGTGGAATTCCCCAGGGGTCAGTATTGGGACACTTGCTTTTCCTGACATATATTAATGATCTAGATCATGTTGTGCAGGGGGCGATTTCAAAGTTTGCAGATGATACGAAGTGTGGGAGTGTTGTGAACTGTGAGGAGGATGTTATGGAACTTCAAGCGGACATTGACAAGTTGGTGGAGTGGGCAGATAGGTGGCAAATGAAGTTCAATGCAGAGAAGTGTGAGGTGATGCATTTTGGTAGGAAGAACATGGACAGACAATATAAAATAAGGGGTGAAATTTTGAAGGGTGTGCGGGAGCAGAAAGTCTTGTGTGTATAATTGCATTGATCATTGAAGGTGGTAGGACAGGTGGAGAGAGCAGCTAATAAAGTATCCTGGGCTTTATTAATAGGAGCATAGAGTACAAGAGCAGGGAGGTTATGCTGAATTTATGTAGGATACTTGTTAGAACTCAGCTGGAGTATTGTGTACAGTTCTAGGTGCCATATTATAGGAAGGATGTGCACACATTGGAGAGAGTGCAGAAGAGGTTTACAAGAATGGTTCCAGGGATGAGAAACTTCAGCTATGAGGATAGATTGGAAAGGTTGGGACTGTTCTTCTTGGAGAGAAGAAGGCTGAGAGGAGATTTGATATAGGTGTTCAAAATCATGAGGGGCTGGGCAGGGTAGATAGGGAGAAGCTGTTCCCACTTGTAAAAGCATCAAGAACAAGAGGGCACAGATTTAAAGTGATTTGCAAAAAAAGCAAGTATGATGTCAGAAAAAACTTTTTCACACACTGAGTGGTTTGGGTCTGGAATGCACTGCCTGGAAGTGTAGTGGAGACAGGTTCAATCAAGGCATTCAAGAGGACATTAGATGATTATTTGAATAGAAACAATGTGCAAGGTTATGGGGAAAAGGCAGGGCAATGGCACTAGGTCATAATGCTGGTTTGGAGAGCCAGTGCAGACATGATGGACTTGGATGATCCCCTTCTGTGCCATTAAGATTCTGTGATTCTGTAATTAGGCATGCAAGTAGGCTATTTACCTGTTTGTAATGAATTGGGGGGATATGAGCATAGCAGGTTAAAAATAAACACTGGGATTAGATGACATTTTTTTATCTCAGGTTATTAGGTAAAATTCCCCTCAAAAATATTAATGCAGTTAAAATAATTAAATGGAAACTGATTAATTATGCAGTCCTGGGGAACACGCCGTTTCGATGGCATAGCGGGTCTCATTCGCCCACCATGCCATCACCCTGCCTCTTCATAACACCATGCAGCCTCATGCACACCTCTCAGTGCTTCCAGCCCAGGGCTGCTGCACAGAAGACATGACCCCAAAAGGCAAGAAGGCTGCAGTCCCCAGGTTAAATGACACTTCTTTGAGCATCTTTTGAATGCTGTGGAAGCCCACGGTGATGTCCTCTGCCCTCGATCTGGCTTCAGGATGGGCAGCAACATCACCAATCCAGCATGAGAGGCGGTGGCAGCAGTGGTCAGCACCAACGCCCTACAAAAGAGGACAGCCACCCAGTGCTGAAAAAGGATGAATGGTCTCCTCTGTTCCGCCAGGGTAAATCACTCTCCTCATCACTCTCAATTCACACACTCAGAAACCCATCAAACATCCACAGGGACCTCACTCACTGCCACTTCAAAGGACATCACCATTCACTCTCTCACACAGACTTTGAAAACAGAGCCAAGCAGCTAGCCAACGACGATATAAACCATTCCTGTGCTGTCGGTGAGGTCGGCAGTGCTCTACCAAGTGAGGACCCACTAGTGCAACATCCGTCAAACAACCATGCAGTGAGTGATGTGTCCTGTTTCACAGGCCACTGCCATGCACTAATTATCTCCCCTTCCTTCCGTAAGCACATCTGGGAAATAGCCGAGGGATTCCATGACTCAGGTCCTCGACTCAAGCCCGGAAGAGGAATCTGTTGAAACCCCAAATGAAGTCTCATCACAGCGCTCACCCAGACTGTCCACCAGCGCACAGACACACACCTTGGTGGGACCTAGCTTTAGAGTAGCCTCGGGGTCACACTCTGCTAAGCCCATTACCCTTTCTGATCCACAGCAGCTGGTGGCAGGAACTTCCCAGGTCTCCAGCACTGGGAGGACTGCTGGAGGCCAGAAATCTGCTGAGTCTGAGTCACATGACGAACGTCTGGACTCGGTCATGTCACAGTCGGTGGAGCTGC
The DNA here is from genome assembly GCF_017639515.1 of Carcharodon carcharias. Taxonomy (NCBI): domain Eukaryota; kingdom Metazoa; phylum Chordata; class Chondrichthyes; order Lamniformes; family Lamnidae; genus Carcharodon; species Carcharodon carcharias. The sequence goes on along the minus strand of NC_054477.1, from coordinate 33,217,772 downwards.
AAAGGCAAACTTGGAAACATCAGGAAGCGATGTCCACTGCACTCCTCAGAGTGGGTGGCGGATTGTGAAATCCCACAGAGGTCACTTGTGGATCCCTGAAAGGAGCCACTGGCATAAGAATTGAGCATTGCAGTTATTTTCAGGGCCAATAGCAGTGTATGCCCTCCATGACCCCGTGGCATCAAATCCTGCTGCAGATGGCAGACGTGACCGACCAGTTCACTAGACATGCGCAGTTTTCGGCGACATTGGTTCTCGGTCTGCAGGAATGAAAGGTGGCATTTATAGACCCTGGGTCTGCCTAGGAACTGACCAGCGACTGCTCGCTGTGGCTCTTTAGCAGCCTGTGTGGAAGCCCCAGCCGCCCCTTCTTCCTGAGGGCACTGTGCCTCCCTCTGCGCAGCCAGGCACCTCAGTCGCTCTCTTCTTCATTGTCTCTGTTCTCTGTATGCCATGAGGCATACAGCTAATTCACCAAACTCCATGCTCTTGAAGTACTCCCCCTGCAAGATAAAACAGAGATAAGTGGGTTAGATTGGGCGTTCTAAGAACCTCACTTGGTTAAGTCCGAAAGCCCCTTAACACATCCCAAAGAGTGCTGGCAACCACTTGGATGGCTAGAGTTTAGTGCGCTGCGTGGCTGCCTGAAACCTTACCCAATTCCACCCCACTCCACCTGACTGATTGGTGGCAGCATTGCCCACTGGACTGCATGCTGTGCTTTCAGTGCAGCCATTCTCCTAACCCACACTGCAAGGCTGCACTGTTAGCTTGAACCATGGGGGAGGCTGGTCCAAACCTGAATGGTGACATTGCAAGGGACTGTGAATGCCTCCACCAGTGACTGCTCCATTGCCAGCTTTCACAAGAAGATTGTATAACCTACGCAGCTGTCCAATTGTTCTGCAGTCCACTAAAATGCTCAACAGTTTGCAGTCTGTGCCCAAGGGTTGAAGAACTCTGGAGTACTTGGTGGTGCTTCCAGGCCTCTACATTGCTTGAATGGTCAGATATACTAGAGGCCTGACCCCACGCATGTCAATGTGGCTGCGTCTGAACTGTCTCAGCTATGACGCAATGGTCACCTTGAGTTTCCCCAATGCGTGACCACTTCCCTCCCCACCCCCTCCCTGCACTTGCTTGTGCACTACCATCAACCATAGGGCAGCCCTTGCCCCCACCCTCCACAACTCACCTCAACTACAGGGCAGCCCTTGCCCGCCCCCCATCCCACCAACATGCCTCAGCCAGCTGGGAAGAAGTGATCTGCCTGTGCCCTCGTTTGAATCCGCAATGCCTCAATCTTGAGGGCTAACAGGCAACCCTCACGAGTGCTGCGTAACGTTACTTTGCACTCACCTCCGAGTTGCCCTGGAAGTGCAGCTCCCCAGCTGCATGCCTTATAAATGTTGTTGTGAAACATGTTGGCGTGCAATCACACAAATGTGCTCAAATGATCCAGTGTCGGGGTGTGATTCCAGCGAGCTGGGCTTATAATGATATGCAGATGTATTGGAATGAAGTTCCCAATATTTGGTGTGGGAAACATGGCCTGCCATTGATGGGTGGAGTTGCAAACATGTTTCACAACGGCGTGAAAGCGATTTTTGCCCTTCCCGTCATATTGTCCTCTTACACCTGCCATGACACCTGATGCCAGTGGGCATGGAAAATTCCGCCCAATAACTTGGGGGACAAGCCTAGCGGGCTGCCTGTGTGAATCTGTTACCTGCAATCGTTTTGCTGTAGAACTCCAATGAGAATTGTCATCAGCTTGAAATGTTTAAAACTTTGTATCTACCGGTCCCCACTAAACTTAGGAATGATATTCAGTCATAAAGTAAATATCATGGAGAAGATTTTCCTGCTCTCTCTTTCATTTGTGCCCATGGCTTCATCGAGAAAGTCATATGAGAACCATGCTGTCTCTTTGAGGGGTCTAGGGACAATTGGATGTGTGACATTGGGACAAATTGCACTATCTTGCTAATCAGAATATGTGGCATGCTTTACCTTAGTTAGATCTATGCTCGCAATAGTTGGTTAAGTGCATTATTTTAGTCCACTGGTGGTAAATATTTATCACCATGTACACCTTACTGAATTTTCCAATTAGTGCTAGCAGCATGCAAACTAATCTTAATGGCCTAGATGGAGTCCATCAATGAATCCTCAAGCAGCCAAGATTCTGCTTGATATTTTTAGAATTCCCCTTAATTGAAGAACTGTGCTTAAGAGCTGCAGGATAGTGACTGTTATCCTAATATTCATGAAAGGATGGAGACAGGAATCTGGCGTTTACAAACCAGTGAGTCCAACATTTATAGATGAGTGCATTCTACAGGATGCTATCAATGTTCATCTAAAGTGTTGGAGGCCAGAAGAAGCAGTTAGAATAGTTTTTTGAAGCAATATGTCATGCCTCATGAATTTACAGGAATTCTTTGAGGAGGTAACAACATTGCAGAAGGCATTCAATTCAAAGCATTACATGTGAATCTTTTAAAGAGAGTTGCAGCTGAGGAGTTAATAATAAATTAGCTAGCAGGATTGAAAACTGGTTTGGCTATAGAATGCCTTTCATGATAATTGATGAGAAATCTTTGGTGAGTTGTGAAATTTTGTAATTTCTGTTTTGGGTCTCCTAATGTTGGTGTTCATAAATCGTGCAGAGGATGTGTTTATAGTCATGTAAAATGTTTTGATGATGTCAAGTTACGTGGATAAATGGACCAAGAGTAAAGACGATTGATGATATCAAGGCAAATTGAAAAGTTAAATAGAATATTAAAAGTTATGGCAATTCTTCCAACTCACCTCTTAAATAGGTAATAATAATGAGACTCCCCTTATATAGAGACCTTGCCATCTTGATGTGAAGGACAGACTTAGCAGAGTGAGAGGAATTGCCATTCTTGTATAGCATTAAATCTGTATTCACTTCAGCACTTGGCTTGCACAAGGCAGTTGTGATGTATGAGAGACCTTAATGAGATAGGGGTAGGTGTGGTTAATAGGACAGGGAGAGCCATGAAATGGTAGAGGAAGATTTGTGTTGTGAATTTGTTAACCAAACTGTGTGTGCATCAAAACCGACAATATCATGTCTACCGCATTCATTGCTCCCAACGCGGTTTCCTCTACATTGGAGAGACCAAACGCAGACTGGGTTACCGCTTTGAAGAACACCTTTGGTCTATCCGTAAGCATGATCCAGACCTCCCTGTCGCTTGCCATTTCAACACTCCACCCTGCTCTCATGCCCACATGTCCGTCCTTGGCCTGCTGCTTTGTTCCAGTGAAGCTCAACGCAAACTGGAGGAACAGCACCTCATCTTCCGACAAGGCACTTTACAGCCTTCCGGACTGAATATTGAGTTCAACAATTTTAGATCATGAACTCTCTCCTCTATCCCCACCCCCTTTCTGTTCTCCGCCTTTTTTCCAATAATTTATACAGATTTTTCTTTTCCCACGTATTTCCATTATTTTTAAATGTATTTCCAACCATTGTTTTATCTCTACCTTTTAGCCTATTTCGATCCCTTCCCTTCCCTTCACCCCACCCCACCCCCACTAGGGCAATCTGTACCTTGCTTGTCCTGCTTTCTACCCTTAATTAGCACATTCCTTAGATAATATCACCACCTTCAACACCTCTTTGTCCTTTTGTCTATGACATCTTTTGGCTATCTCCACCTATCACTGGCCCTCTATCCAGCTCTATCCGCCCCACCCCCTTAAACCAGCTTATATTTCACCTCTTTTCTATTTTTACTTAGTTCTGTTTAAGAATCATACGGACTCAAAACGTTAACTGTGTTCGTCTCCGCAGATGCTGCCAGACCTGCTGAGTTTTTCCAGGTATTTTTATTTTTGTTTTGGATTTCCAGCATCCACAGTTTTTTGATTTTACTATCATGAGTAGCTACCTCTGAGATTGGTTTTGTTAACACTGGTAACTTATCACAAATGCATAATAAGAGTGATTTATAGAGGCAAATGAAGGTCAGATTTCAGTTGATTTTGAGAAGAATCCGATTTCTGTTTGTCAGTATAAATAAGCCTTTGTATTCCTTCTGAAACAAGAGCCATGGAGCTAAGTTTGGCTCCAGCCAAGGAATCTATTGATCATAGGAACTAAAGAAAGGACAGGTGAGTTGTCCCTATACCCCTAAATTAGCAGGACTGAACCAGAGTCCTTCTGAGTCAGCCAGTATGTTTAAGCTGATCCTTCTACACATCATGCCTTCCTGTCAAACTTAAAGAAGAAATTAATTGAAGAAATAATAAATAATGGTAAGAACAGACCCTCAGCAAGGAAATTCCTACACTCAGCACTGCCAGGAAGGAGCATGTCACTCTAAGAAAACATTTTTCTCACCTAATAATAAATGTGATTAATTCTATTGTTACTAATAGAACCACACCTGATATTACAGTTTAGGCTCTCATGCTCATGCAAAAACAGCTTCATATGCAGACCAAACTTGCCATGAATTAAGACCTGCAATTTTATGTATGCCATGAGTGAAATAGTACAGGTAATAGGTAATAATTACCTTATTTATGATATAGTGCACTGGAGCTTATGTGGAATTTTCACCATGTTCAACTGTCTGCTGGAAAAGATGCAAGTTGGCACCCTGTCAGAACTTAATGGTTAGGCTAAAACTAGTAGTCAAATTTCTTTACAAATAAGAAGATTCATTGAAGCTGTTTGACAAGGCAAGTTATTCATGGTACAGATACCTAGAAAATAATAAAGGCACAATAGGTTCACAAGGTAATGAATAAAATGGAGTAATTGCATAACTATTACTTCTACCATGTATTGGAAAACAAATATGCATTAAATCACTAACATGTAAAAGGTAACCAATAGACTATGAAATACACAGGCATACAATGGATCAGTTGTGATAATTATTTAAATGTTTTGGGCTAAATTTTCATGCTGGGCTCAGAAAATGGGAATTGGGCCATTTAGGACTTTGAAAACCTATGTCCGTCACCTCTGCCCATACCCACCCTATTTTTATCACCTAGAGGTATGGATGGGTAGGGTTTGGATTTTCTGATTTCTGAGGCAGAGTCAAAGGAGAGAGATGCCAAGGTAGGCTAGTTATAAGGCCTGCCTTAGTTCACTACGACATCAACCTAGCTCTCTAACATCCTTCTTTGCCCACTCACCCTCAGCCCCCACCCCCTAACCCTACACGCCCCCATGCTCTCTCCATGCCCCCTTATACCCCCATTTCCCTCATATTCACCATGTCCTGTCAATGGCTTCTCCTACCTACCCCATGCCCCCTTGTACACCCTCCATGCCCCTATGCTCCCTCATACGCTATGTCTCCTCACATTCCCTATGCCCCCTCAAAGTCCCCTCATATTTATTATGTCCCCTCTATATTCCCTATACCCCTTTTCTCCTTTATACCCTATGCCCTCTTCAAACACCCAAGTATCTTCCATCGCCAGTTATGTAGAATCAAATATACACAGTCCTCAGGAGCCATGTATTAACAATGACAATCCTTTGAAATTGACATTTAAAAGGTACACTTCTAACAATCTAATAGAGCTGTCATGGACAAACACAGCCAACGTATATAAAAGAATTCATGACACAATGAAAAAATGTAAATCCCCTCAAGTGGTCATTCAGTTGTAAAAGCAAACAATCATCTACTCAGTAGCCACATCAAAGGCAGATAATCCTTTAATACTCTCTTAAAATTGCCAATCAAACTGTGAACAAAATCTCAGTGAGATAAGTTGTTCTTAAACTTCTGAAACTCAGCCAGGCATTCATAATAGTCTCAGCTGTCAAAACAAACCATTACAGCTCCAAAATATGAAGACAATTGAAACTACAAAATCAGATGGCTAGCTTTTTTTCTAAGCTACTGGCTTTTTATTCTCTACGTGAAAATTGCAGACCCATTTTTCTCAAATTTAAAAAAACTGTGGACATTTAAATCATTTCAGATCATGACATTAGAGTTTCTCAGTACTGTTTTCTTCAGTTTTGAAAGCATAATAACACTTTTCCTAATATGAAAAGTACTCTAATGCATCTCAACACTTACACAATGCTGAACAATGTAATGGTTGATTACCTTTGCAGGACAGAGACCTATGATCAATCACTTCATTAAAAACACATCTAACTTATCAGATAGCATCTAATAATGATAGTTGAAGCTGTCAAACCATGTAACGCTTTTTTTTATTCATTCACAGGATGTGGACTTCACTGGTCGGGCAAACATTTATTGCCCATCCCTAGTTGCCCTTGAGAAGGTGGTAATGAGCTACTTTCTTGAACCATTGCCAGTCCATATGATGTAGGTACACCCACAGTGCTGTTAGGAAGGAGGTTCCAGGATTTTGAGCCAGCCACAATGAAGGAACAGCAATATATTTCCACTTCAGGATCATGAGTGACTTGGAGGGGAACTTCCAGGTGGTGGTGTTCCATGTATCTTCTGCTCTTGTCCTTCTAGATGATAGTGGTTGTGCGTTTGGAAGTGCTGCCTAAAGAGCCTTGGTGAATTCCTGCAGTGCTCCTTCTAGATGGTACACACTGCTGCTACTGTGCATTGGTGGTGGAGGGAGTGAATGTTTGTGGATGTGGTGCCAATCAAGTCGGCTGCTTTGTCCTGGATGGTGTCAAGCTTCTTGAGTGTTGGGGAGCTGCAGTCATCCAGGCAAGTAGGGATTATTCCATCACACTCCTGATTTATGCCTTGTAGATGGTGGACAGGCTTTGGGGAGTCAGGAGGTGGAGTTACCTGCCGCAGGATTCCTAGCCTCTGACCTGTTCTTGTAGCCATGGTATTTATATGACTAGTCCAGTTCAGTTCCTGGTCATTGGTAGCCCCCGGGATGTTGATAGTGGGGGATTCAGTGATCGTAATGCCATTGAACACCATGTGGTGATGGTTCGGCTCTCTCTTGTTGGACATGGTTATTGCCAAGCACTTGTGTGGCATGAATGTTATTTGCCACTTGTCAGCCCAAGCCTGGATATTGCCCAGGTCTTGCTGCATTTGGACATGGACTGCTTCAGTATCTGAGGAGTTGTGAATGGTGCTGAACATTGTGCATTCATCAGCAAAAGCACCCACTCCTGACCTTATGATGGAAGGAAGGTCGTTAATGAAGCAGCTGAAGATGGTTGGGCTGAGGACATTACCCTGAGGAACTCCTGCAGTGATGTCCTGGAGCTGAGACGATTGACAACCAACAACTACAACCATCTCCCTTTGTGCTAGGTATGACTCCAACCAGCGGAGGGTTTTCCCTCTGATTCCCATTGACTCCAGTTTTGTTAGGGCTCCTTGATGCCACATTCAGTCAGATGCTGCCTTGATGTCAAGGGCAGTCACTCTCACCTCACCTCACCTCAGTAGTTCAGCTCTTTTGTTCATGTTTGAACCAAGACTGTAATGAGGTCAGGAGCTGAGTGGCCCTGGCCCTGGGTGTAAGTAAGCAGATTATTGCTAAGCAAGTACTTCTTGACAGCACTGTTGATGACACCTTCCATTACTTTACTGATGATCAAAAGTAGACTGAAGCGGTGGTAATTGCCCGGCTTGGATTTGTCCTGCTTTTTGTGTACAGGACATACTTGGGCAATTTTCCACGTTGCCAGGTAGATGCCAAGGTTGTAGCTGTACTGCAATAGCTTGGCTCGGGGTGCGGCAAGTTCTGGAGAACAAGTCTTCAGTACAATTGCCGGAATATTGTCAGGGCCATAGCCTTTGCAGTAACCAGTGCCTTCAGCTGTTTCTTGACATCATGCGGAGTGAATCAAATTGGCTGAAGGCAGGCAGCTGTGATGCTAGGGGACCTCCAGAGGAGGTCGAGATGGATCATACACTCGACACTTCTGCCTGAAGATTGTTGCATTGATGTGTTGAGCTCCTCCATCATTGAGGATGGGGATATTTGTGGAGACTCCCCCTCCAGTGAGTTGCTCAATTGTCCACCACTATTCATGACTAGATGCGACAGGACTGCAGAGCTTTGATCTGCTCCGTTGGTTGTGGGATCACTTAGCTCTGTCTATCCCTTGCTGGTTATGCTGTTTGGCACACAAGTAGTCCTGTATAGCTTCACCAGATTGACACCTCATTTTTAGGTATGCCTGGTACTGCTCCTGGCATTCCCTCCTGCACTCTTTCCTCCCCCGGGCTTGATGGTAGTGGTAGAGTGGGGGAATATGCCAGGTCATGAGGTTACAGATTGTGTTTGAGTACAATTCTGCTGCTGCTGATGGCCACTGCGCCTCATGGATGCCCAGTCTTGAGTTGCTAGATCTGTTCAAAATCTATCCCATTTAGCACGGTGGTAGTGCCACACAACACGGAGGGTATCCTCAATGTGACGGCAGGACCTCATCTCTACAAGGACTGTGCAGTGGTCACTCCTACTGATACTGTCATGGACAGCAGGTAGGTTTGTGAGGATGAAGTCAAGTATGTTTTTCGCTCTTGTTGGTTCCCTCACCACCTGCCACAGATCCAGTCTAGCAGCTCTGTCCTTTAGGACTTGGCCAGCTCAGTCAGTAGTGGTACTACCGAGCCGCTCTTGGTGATGGACATTGAAGTCCCCCACCAGTGTACATTCTGTGCCCATGCCACTCTCAGCGCTTCCTCCAAGTGGTGTTCAACATGGAGAAGTACTGATTCATCAGCTGATGCGGGGCGGGGGCGGGGGAGGGAGTGGGAGGTGGTACGTGTTAATCAGCAGGAGGTTTCCTTGCCCATGTTTGACCTGGTACCTTAAGACTTAATGGGGTCCGGAGTCAATGTTGAGGACTCCCAGGGCAACACCCTCCCGACTATTTACCACTTTGCTGCCACCTCTGCTGGGCGGTGATGGTGATGGTGGTGTCTGGGACCTCGACTGTAAGATATGATTCCATTCCATGAGGATGACTATGTCAGGCTGCTTGACTTGCCTGTGAGGCAGCTCTCTCAATTTTGGCACTAGACCCAGATGTTAACAAGGGTTGATAAGGCTGAGTTTGCTGTTGTCTTTTCCAGTGCCAAGTGTGGTCTGTCTAGTTTCATTCCATTTTTGAGGCTTTGTAGTGGTTTAGATACAACTGAATGGCTTGTTAGACCATTTCAGAGTCAACCACATTGCTGTGGGTCTGGAGTCACATGTAGGCCAGACCAGATAAGAGTGGCAGATTTCCTTCCCCTGAAGGGGAAATTGACAATTGTTTCATGGTCATCATTAGACTTTTAATTCTAGATTTTTATTGGATTCGAATTCCACCATCTGCTGTTGTCACCTGCATTTCTGGATTACTAGTCCAGCAACAATACCACTATGCCATGGTTTCCCCCACTTAGCTGTCAAAATATTCCCAGCTCCTCAGCAGGCTTCTCCCAGTGTTCACAAACAGGCAAACAAGGTGGGTTTTCAGAAGCTTTGCAAAACCCACCTGACCTGAAGAAAATACTAGAGGTACAGGAAAAACAAATTTCCCCTAGGCCCGTCAATGATGACCCCGACACCAGAGACCGTGCATCATCACTCTAAACCTGAGCCTGACTTGAATCTTTTCCTGACTGTGGGAAGTTTGTCTGGGCTACTTTTCCAACAGGAAATTCAAAATTGCAGATCCACTGACGAGATTTTTGTGCAACCCGCACCCATCACGACTTAATCATGACACGAAAATCAGGGCCGAGATTTATACGCTCCAGATTAAATACTGGATGTAAAAGGTGTACTTCAAGTAGTCCTGGGGACAAGTAAGGAATATAGAGACAAACTGAAGTTATAATAAACAACATATGATAAACATATAAACATAGAAACTAGGAGCAGGAGTAGGCCATTCGGGCCTTAGAGCCTGCTCTGCCATTCATTATGATCATGGTTGATCATCCAACTCAATATCCTGCTCCCGCTTTCTCCCAATATCCTTTGATCCCTTTCGCCCCAAGAGCTATATCTAACTCTTTCTTGAAAACATACAATGTTTTGGCCTCAACTACTTTCTGTAGTAACGAATTCCACAGGCTCACCACTCTCTGGATGAAGAAATTTCCCCTCATCTCAGTCCTAAATGGTCTACTCCATATCCTCAGACTGTGACCTCTGGTTCTGGACTCCCCCACCATCGGGAACATCCTTCCTGCATCTACCCTGTCTAGTCCTGTTAGAATTTTATAGGTTTCTATGAGATCCCCCCTCATTCTTCTGAACTCCAGAGAATATACTCCTAACCGACTCAATCTCTCCTCATATGTCAGTCCCGCCATCCCAGGAATCAGTCAGGTAAACCTTCGCTGCATTCCCTCTATAGCAAGAACATCCTTCCTCAGATAAGGAGACCAAAACTGCACACAATATTCCAGGTGTGGTCTCACTAAGGCCCTGTACAATTGCAGCAAGACATCCCTGTTCCTGTACTCGAATCCTCTGGCTATGAAGGCCAACATACCATTTGCCTTCTTTACAGCCTGCTGCACCTGCATGCTTACCTTCAGCGACTGGTGTATGAGTACTCCCAGGTCTCGTTGCACATTCCCCTCTCCCAATTTATAGCCAGTCAGATAATAATCTGCCTTCCTATTTTTGCTACCAAAGTGGATAACCTCACATTTATCCACATTATATTGCATCTGCCATGCATTTGCCCACTCACTCAGCTTGTCCAAATTACACTGAAGAATCTCTGCATCCTCCTCACAGCTCACCTCCGACCCAGCTTTGTGTCATCTGCAAATTTGGAGACAGTACATTTAGTTCCCTCATCTAAATCATCAATATATATTGTGAATAACTGGGATCCCAACACCTATCCCTGTGGTACCCCACTAATCATTGCCTGCCATTTGGAAAAAGACCCATTTATTCCTACTCTTTGTTTCCTGTCTGCCAATCAGTTTTCTATCCATCTCAATACACTACCCGCCAATCCCATGCACTTTAATTTTACATGCCAATCTCTTCTGTGGGACTTTGTGGAAAGCCTTCTGAAAGTCCAAATAAAACATATTCACTGGCTCCTCCTCATCAACTCTACTAGTTACATCCTCGCAAAGTTCCAGTAGATTTGTCAAGCATGATTTCCCTTTCATAAATCCATGCTGACTCTGTCTGATTCTGCCACTGTTATCCACGTGCTCAGCTATTAAATCTTTTATAATGGACTTTATAATTTTCCCCACTACCAACGTCAGGCTGACTGGTCTATAGTTCCCTGTTTTCTCTCTACCTCTCTTTTTAAATAGTTGGGTTACATTAGCTACACTCCAATCTGCAGGAACTGTTCCAGAGTCCATAGAATCTCGGAAGATGACCACCAATGCATCCATTATTTGTAGGGCCGCTTGTGTAAATACTCTGAAATGTAAATTATCAGGCCCTGGGCATTTATCGGCCTTCAATCCCATCAATTTCCCCAACACCATTTCCCTACTAATACTGATTTCTTTCAGTTCCTCCCTCTCACTAAACCCTGTGTTGCCCAACATTTCTGGTATGTTATTTGTGTCCTCCTTTGTGAAGACAGAACCAAAGTATGTATTTAGTTGGTCAGCCATTTCTTTGTTCCCCATTATAAATTCTCCTGTTTCTGACTGTAAGGGACCTACATTTGTCTTCACCAATCTTTTTCTCTTCACAAACCTATAGAAACTTTTACAACCAGTTTTTATGTTCCCCGCAAGCTTACTCTTGTACTCTATTTTCCCCTTCTTAATCAATCCCTTGGTCCTCCTTTGCTGAATTCTAAAGTGCTCTCAATCCTCAGGCCTGTTGCTTTTTCTGGCCAATTTGTATGCCTCTTCCTGGATCTAATACTATCTCTAATTTCCCTTGTAAGCCATGGTCTGGCCACCTTTCCTCTTTTACTTTTGTACCAGACAGGAATAAACAATTGTTGCAATTCAGCCATGCACTCTTTGAATGTTTGCCATTGCCTATACACTGTTATCCCTTTAAGTAACATTTCCCAATCCATCATAGCCAACTCGCGCCTCATACCACTGTAGTTTCCTTTATTAAGATTCAGGAGCTTAGTCTCAGAATCAATTATGTCATTCTCCATCTTGATGAAGAATTCTATCATATTATGGTTGCTCATCCCCACGGGTTCTCGCACAACTAGATTGCCAATTATTCCTTTCTCATTACACAATATCCAGTCTAGGATGGCCTATTCTCTAGTTGGTTCCTCAACATATTGGTCCAGAAAAACATCCCCTATACACTCGAGGAATTCCTCCTCTACGGTATTGTTACTAATTTGATTTGCCCAATCTATATGCATGTAAAGTCACCCATAATTACAGATGTTCCTTTATTGCATGCATCTCTAATTTCCTGTTTAATGCCATTCCTAACAACATCACTACAGTTTGGGGGTCCATATACAACACCCACTAACGTTTTTTGCCCCTTAGTGTTTCTCAGCTCTACCCATATAGATTCCACATTGTCGGTGCTAATATCTTGCCTCACTATTGCGTTAATTTCCTCTTTAACCAGCAATTCAACTCCACTGCCTTTTCCTTTTTGTCTGTCCTTCCTAAGTACTGAATACCCCTGGATGTTCAATTCCGATCCCTGGTCACCCTGCAGCCATGTCTCCGTAATCCTGACTATATCATACCTGTTTACATCTATTTGTGCGGTTAATTCATCCACTTTATTGTGAATGTTCCTCATGTTAAGGGACAAAGCTTTAAGGTTTGTCTTTTTAACATTACTTGTCCCGTTCCCACTATTTTTCACTGAGGCCCTGTTTGATTCTTGCCTTAGATTTCTCTGCCTATTACTTTTCTTATTTCCCTTTCTGTCTTTTATTCTTGTCCTTGATTCCCTTTCCTCTGACTTCTTGCATAGGTTCCCATCCCCCTGCCATTTTAGTTTAAACCCTCCCGATCATTGTAGCAAATGTTCCCCACAGGACATCAGTCCTGGTCCTGCCCAGGTGTAACCCATCCAATTTGTACTGGTCCCACTTGGTAGGTAAAGAAAAAAAACATTTGAAATATATGGGCAGAATTTTGCCCTTGTTGGGTGGGCTTGGCGGGGGTGGGCGGGCGTAGGTGCAGTCGGAAAGCTGACCACTGCCTGCGATCGAGGCCAGAAGGCGGTTTCACGCTGCTGGGACAATTAGGGCCCACCCAGAGTGAAACGTGAGTGGCAGCGCTCAGCATTGTCTGTGCGGGCGGGGGTGGGGGTGGGGAGTGTGAGTGGTGCAAGCACGAACTTTGTGCCTGCGCACGAGTATATGTTCGATAATCTCCCTGAGGCACAGACTCTGTTACATGCGCAGAGAGATGTTAATAATTAAATTTTAAATTTTTTATTTCATTTTTGCCGTAAGTTTGGATGGGCAGTGAAAAATTTCCTTCAATTATCTTTTCAATGGCCTTAACAGGCCTTTCAATTGTTGGCGGGCATGCTGCTGCCCCCGGCACCGCCCCCCGCACCCCACCCCCCGAGCAAAATATCACACGTTGACGTCGAGAAGCTCGCCCGACATTATCGCACATCATTTTTATGCTCGAGCAGATCGGGCGCACACCCCCCACTGAGCTAAAAACTTTGCCCCTATAAAATATACAGAAGGTCATCAAAAGAGAGATTAGAAAGAATGTCAATATTCAGAGAAACAACAGCGCATTTTATGAACTTTAAGAAATAAGATAATCAAAAAAAGGTAAAAGACCATTTAAAGATGAGAATGAGGGAATGATGCAAATGCTTTAAGTATTTCGCTTCTATTTTTTACAGAAGAAGGAGAAAATGAGCCTGTAGATGCACCACAGGAGAATGAAATGGAGATAATATATTAAAACTGTATTTACAAAGTGGAGTCCAAAAATAAAAAGTTGCTAGATCCTTTCTTAAATTTTAATCTCAGGATATAGGCGATGTTGGCAAGGCCACATCTCCATCCTGAGTTGTCTTGAGAAGAGAATGATGAAATTTTCCTTAAATTTCTGCACCTTTTGTTGTGATGACAGAAGTGGGAATTGTCTCAAAGGACTGCAGGGTGGTAAATGTTATATCCTTAAGGTTGAGGGATATTATTAGCCAGTGAGTCTTGCCTGAGTTGTGGATAAACCTTTAGTGGGGGTGTGGGTGGTGGTGGGGTGGGAGGGGAGGGATGGGGAGAATATCAGTGGCGATACTTCCATAACTTTGATGGAAAATTGGCGTAAATGGCTATTTATATTGTTTCACTGGGATTTCTGTTGAAGTTTGACTGGGAGCTCAGGAGAACTCCACAGAAATTCAGCCTGCTGAAGTTGATTAAATTGGCATGTAAGTAGTGAATAGTGAAAGGGTTGTGGACCCATAAGGTAAGTCCAGATGAATTTTTAATGGTCACAATGTGCTTAAATAAATTGCTTTTATAAGAAAACCACAAAATTTTATAAATACAGGCAATGTGGTGAATGTACATTACAATTTTCACAAGGCCTTTTATAGATTGTTGCATTAGATTATTATAGGTTGAGTATCCTTTATCTGAAACCTTCGGGACCGATTGCATTTTGGATTTCAGATAATTTCGGTTTTCTGGTACCACACCTAAATTTACATTACAATAGCCTAAGCCTAGTCTAGCTATAGTCTAAAGTAAATAAAATGGCTAGACAAGTGAGATGTATCACGGAATAATAAATACAGGGAACCTGTACTAAGTTTCTTTTTTGACACATCCACAAAAATCGCAAGGTAAACAGTGCAGACAAACAACTAGATTTCCCCCACTAAAGGTCAATGAGATGCAAAAAAAAAGTGCCGTTTTTGGATGTGGGGAAGATGTTTCCATTAGTAGGAGAGACTAGGACCTGAGGGCACAGCCTCAGAGTAAAGGGAAGACCTTTTAGAACAGAGATGAGGAGAAACTTCTTTAGCCAGAGAGTGGTGAATCTATGGAATTCATTGCCACAGAAGGCTGTGGAGGCCATGTCATTGAGTGTATTTAAGATGGAGATAGATAGGTTCTTGATTGGTAAGGGGATCAAAGGTTACGGGAAGAAGGTGGGAGAATGGGGTTGAGAAACTTATCAGCCATGATTGAATGGCGGAGCAGACTCGATGAGCCAAATGGCCTAATTTCTGCTCCTATGTCTTATGGTCTTATGTGTGGTTATCAGGTTTATGGCTAAAGGATATTCAATCTGTATAATAAAAACTTAGTCACACAGTATTACACATGTGGAAGCAGGGAAAGCTAAGGCATGTGGTACAGTCCGGCATACAATAACAACAAAACTTATATCTATATGGTGCCTTTAAATCCCGTGGTGCTTCACAGGAGCATTATAAAACAAGGTATGACATAAATTGAAAAGAACAGAGTGAAGAATGAGTAAATTAGGAACTATTGGTTAGATATTAGGTTTTGGTTAGAAGAAGTCTGTGACTGATAATGTGGAAGGGGAGACTGTACGTTGGCCATTGAGTTTGGCAAAAGTCAAGATTTTGTCTTTTTACAGGTTTAGGAAGCTAAATGATACGGTCCTTGGATCCAAGATCAAAATGGTCACGACAAATCTACTGAGGTTTTTTTTTTTCATTCATTCATGTGATGTGAGCTTCACTGGCTAGGCAGCATTTATTGCCCATCCCCAATTGCCCTTGAGAAGGTGGTGGTTCAACCACTACAGTCCATATGGTATAGGTACATCTACAGTGCCGCTAAGGAGGAAGTTCCAGGATTTCAACCCAGCGACAGTGAAGGGATTTAAGATGAGGAGCTAGAGAAAGGAGCCAAGTCCCAGTGTAAAATATTAAAGTGCTTTGCTTTATATGCTTGCAATCATTATATTAAACTAGTAATAAATATTTCCCACATGAGTTGTATTTTTCCCTCCCCAACAATTCTATTTGACTCATGCTGGGTATGGTTGCACAGTACCAGCAATCTTTCTACATGCCACCACATGTGATCTCAGACAGTCAGTAAGAGGTCAGTTATTGTCTTCTTTAACAAAGATCAGAAAAAGAACTTGGGACCTCCCTCATCTTTATGGCATTGTAAGTCACATAAGCAGAACACATAATGGGAAAAAAGTGAAGGCTCGGTACATTCCAGCAAAAGGAATTTTAAAATTCACTTATAACTTTCATCTCAATTATAAAGTTGTTCTCATGAGTGGACTCAGCTGGGTCCAACCTGTTACCCAGTGTGTGTCCAATATATACATATATATTATAAATTTGGTTCAGACTTTAACCTGAGGGTATTTTTCTGTTTACTTTTTGTCCATTTTAAAATACAAAGTTAAATAATTGAAAACATGACCGAAATAATTACTGTTACATATACAGGAACATGGAAAGCAAAGACAGCTGCAAAAACTGAAATATTAGAATAGTGCACCATGGAGAGCATTGTGGGTTAAAGCACACATTTTTGTCATTATAAGGTAAAATAATAATTTATGAGATGATTGTAGAAGTTGGCTATAGCTCAGATATTTTCATCATCCATGTTGTGTTAATTGATGGCATTAAAAATGGCATAGCGTTGTTTATTCCCAGTTAAATGGAACATTTTGAAGGTGCTAATTTAACAGTAAATTACCTCTCTTTGCCTACCTGCAAGTTTCCAGTGCCTTCTTTGAAAGCTAAAAGGCAGAGGGAGACTCAGCTTATATCACTGCGATAGTTTCATTAGTGTCTTTCACAGCACCACAGTGACTGGCAGCTTAATAGAACTGGCATTCACACCAGCAAGTGTCAGCAATTTTAGAATTCCATAGACCCACTTTAATGAAGGGTCTCTTTGCAGCAACCCTCCTCCTCCTTCAGGTACCCTGCCTTGAGAGGGCATTGGTAACCATGGACTTCCATTGGGTTGGCCCATGCTTGGCAAAGTACTGCAGTGGTTTGCTGTTGCCTTCTGCAGTATGGCTGATCAGAAAACTCTCCTGATCTTACCAACGGCCATCAGGCATATTAGAAGGATTGACAGGCTGCTAAACACCCTGTTCGACCATGTTATGAACACAGTTTCATGGCCATCAAGTCCTGGAGTGGAACTTGAACCTGGAGCTTCTGGCCTAGAGAAAGGGACACAACCACTCTAGGCAACGATAGTTAAATGACAAGATGCCCTGACTCAAATAAGGTTGTACATGTCGACAGTTATACAACCTTTTTAACCCAGGTGTATAAACTTCCACATGTGTGTGTCCCATTTAACTGGGAATAAGTGCCTGGGTTAAAAGGGCTGTATAAATTAGGTTCATACTCCTTTGCGTAAATGAAATTAAGTGTTGATCTAATTGAGATGTTTAAGCTGATTAAAAGATTTGATAGGATAGATAGAGAGAAATGATTTCCTCTGGTGGCGAGTCGAGAACAAAGGGGCATAATCTTAAAAGTGGAGTTAGGCCATTCAGGGGTAATGTCAGAAACTCTTGTTTGGCTGGTGGAAATTTGGATCTCTTTTCCCCCAAAAAGCTATTGAACCTCAGTGGGGAGGTGAGGGAGGGGGTTGGTTGGGGGGGGGGATGGTGGGAGCTATTGAACCCCAGTGGGGAGGTGAGGGGGTTGGACGGGGGGGTGGGGGTGGGGGGGCTGGTGGTTGTTGAGGGGAGTGGTGCAAATAGGTTTTGTGAGGCAAGGATATTAATGATTATGGAACCAAAATAGGTAGAAGGAATTCCAATACAGATCAATCGTGATCAAATTGAATTGCAGAACCAGCTTGACAGGCTGAATGGCCTATTCCTGTTTCTATGGTCCTGCATGGACACTACATTCTAAAGTTTCAAAATACATAATGGTGATGAGGAATCTCATGCACTGCAAATTTTGGAAAACTATCAAACCTGAAGCTTCCAATAGGCATTGACTTTGGGTGATGTTCCTAGTTGCCACACATCTTTGGAAAGCTGCCTCCCGAATATGGGGCTGCATTTTACAGGCCTCCACTGGGTATGTTCTCGGCTGGGGGTAGGTGCCCACCTTCCCACCCACCCCACAGTTCATCCTCTTAATAGGAAGGTTGGACAGGTGCCAAAATTGAAATTCCACCCACCTTATATAAATAGATAATCAAGGGTCAATTAGGTTTGTTACTAAGCCAATTGACCCTAATAATACGCTTCCCACGCCATAAAACATTTGGCATGGGCAGTCAGGTGGGTGTGGGCAGCCCAATTTTAAAAATAAGTTCTTTGAAGGGTGGGAAACAGTGGGGGGAGCAGTTCTATCTTCGGGTACTGCCCTTTGTGAATCAGGGTGGAGTCCCTGCCCCAAGATAGAACCCTGCCTTTCTTCCTATTCACATGCTGCCTTAAACCCAGCACCCCCACCACCTCATCACCTGTATCCTGAACCTGACCAAGCCCCTTGCCCAAGGTCCTGGACTTACCTATTTCCTGGCATCCATTGGGCCTTCTTCTGTTTCCTCATTGCAGTCCCAGCAGTGACCACTAATGCCTTCTTGGCACTGCTGGGACTGATGAAGCTGCTGGCCAATTGGATTGGCTGCCAGCTCCCAAGGGCAGGATTTCATCCCAATAAGGGGGCGAGAGTCCCACACTAGCCCTGTTTATAGCCCGCCCACAGCGCATCATGGCTGTGGGGCTGGAGAGGCTGGAGTTCTCCCCATGGTTCTGGTGAGAGATCAATAGAATTCTTATGAAATTTCAGGACAGATTCTTGCAGATTCAATTAGCTGCTTTCAGATCTGCCCTATCTCTGTTATTCATCTCCCAACTCCTGTTAAATGTCCAAAGACCCCTTGATAGACACTTGGGACATTTTACTACATTAAATGCCTCCATAAATGCAAAAGTATTGCTGTTCAAGAACCATACCAGTAAATGCAAAGCTGAAATCTCAAAGTCTGTGATTGTTGAGTGATTCAAAGTAGAGAAGAGGGAAGGATTTGAAAACTTTCAAAATGAAACTGGAAATCAGAATGGAATGGAAGAAATTAGCACAGCCATTGAAAATCACCTGTTAATATTGCGCCTCGCTTCTTCAGATTACAAATTCAGACAGTGGGCTGCCAGTAAACCCTTCCCATCTCCAAACAGGAAAGGCTATTTTACTTAGGGTGCCAGGAAGATGTAATAATTTCCATAATGTTATTGGAATTTATTGTAAGATAGAGTAACAGTGGGGTGTGTATGTGCGTGTGTGTGTCTGTGCATGCGTGCATGTGTGAGTGAGACTTAATTGAATTAGAGGCGGCTAGTCTGGGCACTTTGATGTAAGAAGAGAAGTTAGGTTTGAAATGTTAATTAGGTAAACACGGGAAGGTTTAAAATGTGAAGTTTAAAGGGAACATTTGCATTTTTAAATAAACAAACTAGATTGTTTTCAAAAGAGGGAGCGAGATGTGTCACCTAGCCAGGCGAAGTTTGGAAAAATGTGTTTATTTTTCCCAAAGCTTACTGGTAAACTTAGTGCTATGAGAGATTTTTATTATCATAAAGATAAAGCTCAAAGACATAGTGAAACAATGGGAATTTGCATTCAAAGGGAAAAATATGTATAAAGGAGTTCAGGCTACATGTAAGGGTAGGCAGTCTAAGATTCAACAAGGGTGAAAAGCCTTCAGCATCTATGCCTTCAACTGTTGTCTTCAAAGGACTGAAGTTAAGAAAACTCACTTGGAAGTAAACTTGTTCAGGGTATCATGTTTCTTTGCCTGGGTCTTAAAATCTTTTGCATTAAAGAAAGTGTAACTGGGAGTTAAATTGATTAGGGGATTTAGAAGTATCATGGTAGTAATTTGTAGATCTATGTATGTATTTAAAATTATTTCTCTTATTAATAAATGTTTAATTTAGTTTTATAAAAAATCTCTTAAGACTTGGTGGTCTTACTACTGAATTCAAAGCCTGCATCTCGAAACATATAAATTGAAAATTAGTCGTGACGGTTGTTTCAAGTTTCCCTATGGGATTTGAACAGCTCAGCATTTACCATCTGCTGTGTTATAACAAGGGTTAGCAACTGGGATCCGTAGGGTTGAAGCTTCTAAGGGCTGCAAAAATGGTTCAGGTTCCTTGTCTGATATTGACCAGGTGCTCTTGAAGTGACTCTGCTGCACTTGGGACATATTGAGGACATTAATGATGTGAACCTAGAATTGTTGGCTGGTTCAATTCAATTAGGGCAAAGCGTATGCAACGCATATTCAAATTGTATTTCAGTGGACTGGAGGAAAAACAATTGTACGATATTGAAGTACAAAAACAAGTAAATGGCTTCAACGAGTCTGTGCTAGGATTTTTCTCTGGTCTGCTTGCTTTCCCATACCCTGCAAAATCCTTCTTTTTAAGGTAACTTTCTAATTTCTTTTCAAAAGAATTCAGGGACTCTGCTTCCACAATCGATGGCAGAGAATTCTATACACCTTTAGTTTGGACACTTTTGGAAGTGGAGGAGTTAGGGGAGGAGAGGCAGGGAGTGATGGTAACAGAATTGGAGTGGTGAACTTAACCACTCCTTTTCCACTCTAATCAGGTTGACTGAAACCTTTAGGCGGTATGGGCACCAGCTCCAAGCTACTGGGCTCTGCATTAAATATTGAATGCAGATCAGGCTCTGATTATCTGGTCGGAGATGGAATTTTTAAAAAAGAAATTGTAACCCCTTAAGAGTGAAGTACATGAGCCACAGGAGACTCATATAGTCTTAAAGTTGCGTCCGTTGTTGTACAGGGAGAGTGCAGTGATTGCATTTCGGATGAGAAAGGAATAGTTGGTCTAACTGCACCCATTTTTTGATCACTAATTTTTTTCCTTCCTTTTCATGAAGCCAGTCAAAATGAAAGAGGTAGCAGTTTTACCAGCAGGGGGTGAAATCACAAATGTACAGAGCTAATTTGAAAAGTGCCAGTGGGCTAAATACAGTAATAAAAGCTTTCATTCTAACTCAGCTATTGAAAGCAGTCCCAGGTCAGACATACAGCCTGAAGAAGCAAAAAATGCAGCATTTTTTTCATTTACGAGTCTTTGAAGCAATATCAAGAATGTGAAATTTTCTCGCTTAGCTGAGCGTTCACTGTAAGAGAACTTGAACCTAATGCCTCTTTCACTTTATCAAGCTGTCAGTCAGTAACAATCAACAGTCTTAAGGAATAGTTAGGTTCCTAACGCAGGAACCTGTCATGGAAAATAATAATTCATTATTGGAGGTATCAACTAAATTTCACTTACTTTTAGATCTGAGGTTTAATGTTTTACAAAATGTCTTACATATCTACAGAAAAGATGACAACCCTTCGTACATTTCATTACCACAGCCAATATTAATAATTCCTAAAAGTAGTTTGTATTCCATTTCCATCAGTGTCATTTTTTACCTTGATAAATACAAAAATCACAGGATGTAAAGGAAATATAGAGATTGTTCATCCTCACTTTAATATGCTGTGGGTGTAGACTGGCAAAATGATTTAATCGATGCAATGCATCAGGCTATAACCTTTGATTTCAGACTTCTTCAAAAATTTATTGCACTATTTGATTAATGGTTTTATTTGAAGTGTCATTATTCAGAAATTGGTAAGTATATGCTTTGAACGCTACAGGTGTGATTCTGCCCTGGTGAAGGCAGCCGATTTACTGCTGGTGTTGTTATCTGTAAATACGTTACACATAAAAAGTTTTATTTTTCCTTCACAAGCGCTCGAAAAATATTCTCATCCCTTCTCATTTTCCTTGTAGCTTCCACGTTTTTATGTCTTACTTCCTGAAGGCAGAAACTTCCAATGCAGCATGATTCTGTGGTTGTTGCCTCACTTAAATGACTATATTTTACAAATATTTGTTATAATTTTAAAGCATCAGTTCTTTCTTTCAGTGACTCCACTGCAACCTCAAAAATAGCCCACCCCTGAAATCCAGATATTATATTAACCCTGTCCTTGCAAAGGTCACACAATCTGGGGCTAATGATAACACCAATTGTAATAATCTGCATGCTATACTTTATTCATGATGCATTAGATTTCCAGCATATTTTTAACCTTCACACAATGGTGAAAAATCAAAGCACTGATCAGAGATTGTACACACTGAAGTAACTTAATTGCATCGTTAGTAAACAATAAGATAGAACAATTTGTGACAATTTTTCTCAGAGAAAAAAGTAAAAAGCATCCGAAAATCACCCCCCTTGTGTCTCAAAATACGAAAATAAGAAAATGCCAGCTACTACTGAGAGGTAAGAGATTATTTTAAAATTATTTTGCTGTTTCTTGGAAAGTTCCTTTAATAATGGCTGTGATTTTTTTTTGCAATATGTAATAGTTAAATATCAGCCTTGGATCAGTGATAGCACTCTTGGATATGAGGCAGGGGGTTGTGAGTTCAAGTACCACTTCAAAGGCTTAACACATAACCTAGACTGACTCTTCATTGCAGTCCCGAGGGAGTGCTGTTCTGTCAGAGGTGCTGTCTTACAGATGAGTGGTTAAACGAAAGCCCCGTCCGTCCACACATGTAGGTATAAAAGATTGCACAGTACAATTTGAAGAAAAGTTGGGAGATATTCTGGCCAATGTGCAATTCTGATCCAATGCCACCAAAAAACAGATTTTTCTTTATAAATGACTGTTTATGAGTCCTTGGTGAGTGCAATTTAGCAGCCATGTCTGGTTATATAACAACAATGTTAACACTTCAAAAGTACTTAAGTGACTGAGAAGTGCTCTGGGGCACCCTGAGCATATGAAAGACAATAGATTTAAATATTCTTTCTATTTTACTTGATAATGTGCACTCTGTAGTTAGAAGGTACTCCTAGGTTACATCATTCCTTTTAACTGAGAGGAGAAAAGGGTTACAGACATCTGTTAGTTCTTTGCTGTTTTTATTTGTTGGGATATTTCAGTACCATTTTGTTATGCTGCCAAGAATTTGTTCCTCTCAATTTGATTTTCCTCCTCTGTGGCAGCCTATCTGCCATGGGCACTTCATTCACATTGAATCAAAATCGTGTAATTCTGTGTTCTTTCCTGACTATGCAAATACGCATGAAATGCAAATGAAATGGTACATTGCAAGCCAGAAAGCATAACAGATTACAGCCAGCCATTTTCTACTCTGAGAATGACTGATAGCAGTCAGAAAGAACCCTCGAAAACGAATGTGATGAATCTATCCTGCGTCAATCAGCCCCTGTCTTCCTACAATCGATAGGCTGTCATAAACACAAGATTGATGACATTTACTATTGGTTCTTGATTTATCTCATCATTTTGCCTACTCCTTTTCACCCAGGATTTTGCACCGCGCACTATGGGCCATGACTCTTTACCTATGTTTCTCAATAATAAGCATTTTTGAACAAGTTGTGAATTTTTTTTAAAAGTGTCTATTTTACTCCAAAAATGGTGCTTAAAATGAAACCACATAACTGAGTTGCTTTTGCATTGGTGGTTTCAGAACACTGGGAACTTAAAAGCACAGTTTTAATTATTAAATTATACTGAACAAACTAACCATTTGAAAAATATTACATTGATCACTAAAAATGTGGGAAAATGCATTCAACAAATACTGGGATCAGATTTGGTTTCTTATGAGATGATTTAGGGATGTTATTATGGCAACAAATTCCTTCAATACAGGCTATTAAAAACAGTACGTTCCTGGAAGAATCTTTTAAAAATGCGTTTGCACCTTGCCCCAAATACAAATATATTGAAAACACAAGCATAAAGTCCAAAGTGAATTTCTAGCTACAAACTGAAACTACAAAGATTATTTTATCACTGGCTTAAATCTGTCACACCTAAATCCTAAGCTTTCAGCATTTAAGACTCAGATTAGAGGTGTAATTGACCATATGGTGGAATTTCTAAGCCTCCTATGAACGTGCTGCTATTAAGCTTCTTTTTTCACTCAGTTCCAGTTACAACCTCCTGAGGCTAGAGCTCTGGATGCTAATCCTTTCAGAAGTTATTGTCCATCGTTTTGTTCCTGGCCATTCATCAGCCACCAGGCAACAATTCAACCTTTGGCTTCAACTTGGTTTCAGGTTGAAAAACACTTGCATGAAAGGGTCAGAGAAGGCTTAATTCCTAGCAATAAAAAGGAATGCAAGAACAGAAACGGAACATTATTGCTTTGCTTTTTAATCCACTAGGAAGATCTTCCAGGTGAATGACGTGATCCAAATGGAAGATCAAATGATCCTACAAGAGTTTAAAGTACTTTGACGAATTGTTTTCCAAACCAGTTCTTCTGCCCAGTTTAAACTGATCCTTCACTAATTGACTTACTTATTTATGTTCTGGTCAAATGAAGAAAAAGTTCCCATTGCAGCATCAGAGTTTTCACAGTGATGCAGTGATTTTTCTCCTTTATAGATTTTGCCTCTTTTCTCCAATTATTCATTTGATGACTGATGATGAGGTACGGTATCATAGGCACTGACAGCCTACTCCATATAGGTGACCATATTTCACAAATAAGCCTAGGCAATAAAGGCAGGTAAAAACCCGAGCAGAATAATGACAGAGCATGAGTTGCCCCCACCCTGGAGTGAAGTGCAATAACTCAGCTCCTTTTTCCAGGATGTCATGAAGATATTAATATATATATAATGTTATTGGAAATTATTTTAAATTGGACTTGTAGTAGGGTCTGCGGCTGTGGGTGTGAGTGTGTGTGTCTTAATTAGATTAAAGCCAGCTAGTCTGGGTGCTTTGATGTATAGCAATTTTGAGACCTAAAAACAGTAAGGAAGTTAAGGTAAAGGGTACATTTACATTTTGTTGAATAAACCATTCAAAGACTGGGGGTGAAATCTTGCACCAAGCTAGGAGACACGAAGCAATATACTTATGGTCAGAATTTTCACATCAGTGTGCGGGGGCGGTCCAGACACGTTGACGCGTAAAATGATGTGCGGTGATGTCGGGCGTGCATCCCAACGTCACCGACCGTCATTCAGATCTTTCACTCGGCGGGCATGCTGGAGGTGGCTGTGTGCCCGTTGAACTGTTAAAAGCCTGTAAGGCCATTAATAAACCAATTAAAGTAATTCTCAACACTTTAAGCTTAAGGTTGGCGGCAGACGAAGAACCCAAGCGTTTTTCAGGAAATCTCATGCACAGGCAGGATGAGGTTTCCTGAAGGTTTTATTAAATAAATTAAAAAATTTTCACAATTCTTAAACATGCCCCAGCTCATGTGATACTGCTACATGAGGGACATGTCTGATTAATTTTAATCTTTCTTTATTTCAAACTTTCAATCTGAATTTAATCTCCCTGAGGCAGCTCCGCGCCTCAGGGAGGTTTCTGTGCTCCTTTGCGCACATGCCCAGATTCTCCCTGCTCCCCCCTCCCACACAGGTATCGCTGAGCTCTACCGGGTGAGTGTCACACTGGGCAAGCCTTAATTGGCCTGCCCACATAAAATGGCGTGCAGCTGATCATGGGCGGCGATCGGCTCCGCACCTGCTCGCGCCCACTCCCGACTGGGCCGCCCGACAGGCAGAAGATTCTGCCCTATATTACTGATAAAATTGGTATTATGAAAGGGATTTTATTATTAGAAGAGGTGGAGTTCAAAGGGCCTGGTGATACAATGAGAATTTACATTCAAAGGGAAGGCTAGGTATTTACAGAAAAGGGTTTTGTGTGTGGGTCAGAGACATGTGAGATCTAAGTCGCCTGTAAGCCCACAACTGTCTGTGAAGGAGCCAAACTGAAAGAAGCCACATTTTGAATCCATAAGATAAAATGTGCTTTGCCTGGTGTCTGTTTAAGTCTATGCTTTATTGTTGCCTTGGGGAAGATTACCTGGGAATGATTAATTTGGGGATTTGTTTAATAGTTATTATGATAGTAATTTGTAGACATGTGTATGTGTTTAATACCTTGTTAAATTAATAAAGGTTTAATTTAATTTATATAAAAACCTCTGTAGGCTTGATGGTTTCGTTTCTGAATTCAAAGCTGCATCTCAAATATACCAATTGAAAATATAGGTTATGGTAGTTGTTTAAGTTTCCCATTGGGATTTTAAATAACTCAGCCTTTACTAACTACTGTGTCATAACAACTGGGGGCTCTTGACGGGATAATATTTGTAATTCCTTGATTGGTTTGGAATTAGTGAATTTTAAGGTTACGAGTATGAGAAGCACTTTGAATTCAGGAGGCAGTGAGGTTTTTTAGAAGTGGTGAGACTGCAAGATGGCTTTGGCAATTGCTAAGACTTGTCTGGGAGTAGAAGATATATCTCTAGGTTGAAAGAAATAACCAAGAGTAAGTTAACAGTGTTGGTAGATAAGTTAAAATTGGGGTTACCTGCTGGGGCTAGGAAATCAGATATAATTAAAAGTATAGCACAGCATCTACAGTTGGAAGTGATATCTGACACTTGTGAGTCACAGCTGAAGGTTATGAGACTTCAGTTTGAAATGAAGAAGCTTGAATTTGAACAAGCAAAGGAACTGAAAAAAACTTGAATTAGAAGCAAAGGAAAGAGAAATGACATTTAAAAGGGAGCAAGCAGAAAGGCAGGAGAAAGAAAGGAAGCTGGAACTGGAATTTCAGGAAAGAGAGAAAGCAAATACCTACTTAAAAGGCTAGAAGTTAAAAAAGAAATCTTGGATTCTGAGGAGAGTTCTGATGATGAAGAAACCGTTAACCTAAAACTCAGTGGGGTGATGTTTAGATTTGTATAAGCTCTTCTACAGTTTGAGGAAGAAGATGTTGAAGCATTCTTTGTTTCATTTGAGAAGATAGCTAAACAGACTAAATGGCCAAAGGGTGAAGAAGGTAAAGATGTTAAAATTTTAAGATATACAGGGGCTGGTCAATCTTTAATGTTGTAGGATAGTGATACTTGTTGTTCAGAGGGAGTATTCCAGGAGCAGGTGATAACAAGTAGGGTTCATGGAGATACTAAATCTATTCCATTGTGGAAGGTAAATTTAAAGAGCAAATGGAGGACAGGTGAAGTCATAGAGTCATAGAGGTCTATAGCACAGAAAAAGGCCCTTCGGCCCATCGAGTCTGTGCCGGTCATACAAGTACCTAACTATTCAAATCCTATTTTCCAGCACTAGGCCTATAGCCTTGTATACTATGGCATCGCAAGTGCACATCCAAATGCTTCTTAAATGTTATGAGGGTATCTGCCTCTACCACCCTTTCAGGCAGTGAGTTCCAGATTCCCACCACCCTCTGGGTGAAAAAATTCTTCCTCACATCCCCTCTAAACCTCCTGCCCCTTAACTTAAATCTATGCCCGCTGTTATTGATCCCTCTGCCAAGGGGAAACATTCCTTCCTGTCTACCCTATCTATGCCCCTCATAATTTAATACACCTTAATCATGTCCCCCCCCCCCCCCAATCTCCTCTGCTCCAGGGAAAATAAGCACAGTCTATCCAATTTCTCCTCATAACTAAAACTCTCCAGCCCAGGCAACATCCTGACAAATCTCCTCTGCACTCTCTCTAGTGCAATCACATCCTTCCTATAATGCGGATTCCAGAAATGCATGCAACACTCTAGCTGTGACCTAACCAGCGTTTTATACAGTCCCCGCTCTTATATTCTATGCCTCGGCTAATAAAGGTAAGTATCCCATATGCCTTCTTAACCACCTTATCTATCTGTTCTGCTACCTTAAGGGACTGATGGACATGCACACCAAGGTCCCTCTGATT
Organism: Carcharodon carcharias; assembly: GCF_017639515.1. Classification (NCBI taxonomy): domain Eukaryota; kingdom Metazoa; phylum Chordata; class Chondrichthyes; order Lamniformes; family Lamnidae; genus Carcharodon; species Carcharodon carcharias. Next base: position 33,190,107 of record NC_054477.1, on the reverse strand, counting down.
CTCGGTACTTCTCAGGGTCCTATCATTCATCGTGTATTCCCGTGCCTTGTTTGTCCTGCCCAAGTGTATCACCTCACACTTATCCAGATTAAAGTCCATTTGCCACTTATCAGCCCATCTGACCAGCTCATCTATATCCTTCTATAATCTAAGGCTAACCTCCTCACTATTTACCACCCCACCAATTTTCGTGTCATCCGCAAACTTACTGATAAACCCTCCTACATTCATGTCTAAATCATTTATATATACTACAAACAGCAAGGGGCCCAACACCTATCCCTGTGAAACCCCACTGGACACAGGCATCCAGTCACAAAAACACCCCTCGATCATCACTCTCTGCTTTCTGACACTCAGCCAATTCTGGATCCAATTTGCCAAATTGCCTTGGATCCCATGGGCTCTTACTTTTGTTATCAGTCTCCCATGGGGACCTTATCAAAAGCCATGCTGAAGTCCAAGTAGACTACGTCAAATGCATTGCCCTCATCTACACACCTGGTCACCTCTTCAAAAAATTCAATCATGTTGGTCGGACATGACATCCCCTTAACAAAACCATGCTGACAGTCCTTGATTAATTCCTGCCTCACCAAATGTAAATTAATTCTGTCCCTCAGATTTGCTTCCAATAGTTTGCCCATCACTGAGGTTAGACTGACTGGCCTGTAGTTCCCTGGTTTACCCCTTCTTCCCTTCTTGAATAACAGTACCATATTGGCTGTCCTCCAGTCCTCTGGCACCTCTCCTGTGGCCAGAGTGGTATTGAAAATTATTACCAGTGCCCCTGTTATCTCCTCCCTTGCCTCACTCAACAACCTGGGATACATTTCATCCGGGCCTAGAGATTTATCAACTTTTAAGCCTGCCAGACCACTCAGAACCTCCTCCCTTCCTATGCTAATTTCTTTAATTATATCACAGTCCTTCTGCCTGATTTCCATACCCAAGTTGTCCCTCTCACTTATGAACACTGACACAAAGTATTCATCTAGAACCTTTCCTACATCTTTCGCCTCCACACATAAGTTACCGCTATGGTCCTTAATGGGCCCTACTCTTTCCCTAGTTATCCTCTTACTCTCAATGTACTTGTAAAATAACTTTGGATTTTCCTTTATTTTACCTGCCAATGTTTTTACATGTCCCCATTTTGCTCTCCTAATTTCCTTTTTGAGTTCCCCCCTACAGATTCTATACTCCTCTCGGGCTTCTGCTGTTTTGAGCCCTCGGTATCTGCCATAAGCCTCCCTTTTTCTCTTTATCCAATCCTGTAAATCCCTTGACATCCGGGGCTCCCTGGATTTGTTGGTCCCACCCTTTGTCTTTACTGGAATATGTTGGCCCTGTACTCTCCCTATTTCCTTCTTGAATGAGCCCCACTGCTCTGATGCAGATTTACCTAAAAGTAGCTGCTCCCAGTCGACTCTGGCCAAATCATATCTGATCTTATTAAAATCAGCATTCCCCTAATTTAGAACTCTGATTTCTGGCTCATCCTTGTCCTTTTCCATAACAACCTTGAATCTAATGGAGTTATGATCACTATCTGCAAAATATTCTCCCACTGATGCCTCTACCACTTGCCCGGCTTCATTCCTTAAAATTAAGTCCAGGACCGCCCCTCACTTGTAGGACCTTATAGCTACTGGCTTAAAAAGCTCTCCTGGAAGCATTTTAAGAATTCCGCTCCTTCTAAACCTATCACACCATGACTAACCCAGTTAATGTTGGGGAAGTTGAAACACCCCACTATTGCTACCCTATTATTTTTACACTTCTCTGAAATTTGCCTACATATCTGCTCTTCTATTTCTGTCTGACTGTGTGGGGGCCTATAGTACACCCCCAGCAATGTGATTGCTCCTTTTTTGTTTTTAAGTTCTACCCATATGGCTTCATTTGAGGAGCCTTCTAAGATGTCATCCCTCCTTACTGCTGTAATTGATTCTTTGATCAATATTGTGATACCCCCTCCTCTTTTACCTCCTTCCCTGTCTTGCCTGAAGACCCTATACCCTGGAATACTGAGCTGCCAATCCTGCCCCTCTCTCAACCATATCTCTGTGACAGCAATGACATCATATTTCCATGTGTTAATTTGTGCCCTCAACTCATCTGCCTTATTTGTCTGACTCCTTGCATTAAAATAAATACCATCCAACCTTGACAAGCTCCCTTGTGCCTAAACTGACCTATAATTTCTATGCTTGCCAGGCTCACTTGCTCGCTCTTCTAATTTTGGCTGTGCATCTCCCCCTGTTGAAGCTCCTCTCAGAATCCCACCACCCTGCCAAGTTAGTTTAAACCCTCCTCAATGGCACTAGCAAACCTCCCCACAAGGATGTTAGTCCCATTCCGGTTCAGGTGCAACCCATCCACCTTGTACAGGTCCCACCGCCCCCAGTAACAGTCCCAATGTCCCAGAAATCTAAAGCCCTCTCTCCTGCGCCATTCCTCCAGCCACATATTCATCTGGACTGACCTCCTACTTCTATACTCACTAGTGTGTGGCACCGGCAGTAATCCAGAGATTACTAACTTTGAGGTCCTGTTTTTTAATCTGTTTCCTAGCTCCCTAAATTCTGCTTGCAGGACCTTATCCCTTTCTACCTATGTCGTTGGTGCCAATATGTACCATGATCTCTGTCTGTTTGCCCTCCCTCTTTAGAATGCCCTGCAGCCATTCAGTGAAATCCTTGACCCTGGCACCAGGGAGGCAACATACCATCTTGGAGTCATATCTATGGCTGCAGAAACGCCTGTTTATTCCCCTTGCTATTGAGTCTCCTACAACTATTGCTCTTCCTCTCTTTTTCCTCCCCCTATGCAGCTGAGCCACTCACAGTGCCATGAGTGTGGCTGCACTGCCCAGAGGAACCGTCACTCTCACCGTTTTCCAACACAGAAAAACGGTTCTCAAGCGAGACGCACCCTGGAGATTTCCTGACTATCTGCCTGACACCTTTCTCCTGACTGATGGTCAACCATTCCCTCTCTGTCTGCACTTCTGTAAGCTGTGGGGTGGCCACGTCTAAACACGTGGCTATTCACGAAACCCTCAGCCTCACGCATGCACCTCAGTGCCTCCAGCTGCTACTCAAGCTCTGAATCTCAGAGCTCAAGTAGCTACAGCTGGTGGCACTTCCAGCATACATGGTCGGTCAGAGCACAAGGAGCTTCTAGGACTTCCCACATGTTGCAGGCGGTACACAACACGGAACTGAGCTGTCCTACCATGCCTCTAGTGTTAAAAAACCCTTACTTTAAGGTAAGTACAGTAAAAAACAGTTAAACTATTTATGTACTTTAAATAAAAACTAGAACCCTTACCTTTCCTTAGCTTAATCTATTTTAAACTGGAGAAAAAAACCTTTGTGCTGATGTCACTTTTTGAAGCTTCCCCGCACCCAAGCTGGTTCTGATGTCTCCACTGCTCTCTCGCGCAGTCTTGTGATGTCACTCTTGTTATCTTCAACAAGAACTGACTGCAGGACACTCTTCTCAGACTGCTTCACCACGATGCAGGATACTCTTCCTAGACTGCTTCACAGCGATGCCGACTGCAGGACATTTTTCCCAGACTCAAAATTGATGCTAGTTTCATGGCCACCATTACTATTTATATTCCAGATTTACTAAGAATTCAAATTCCACCAGCTGCCATGGTGGGGTTTGAACCTGTGTTCCCAGAGCATTAGCATGGGCCTCTGGATTATTAGGCCAGTGACATTACCGCTACACTGCCAGCTGTCCCTTATTATTGGCAGAGTGGAAAAATTGCCATTGCAGGGATTCAATTTATTCTGGGTAATGATATAGCTGGATCACAAATGTGTGTGATGCCTAGGGTATTTGTACAGCCTGTAGAAGTGTTTTCAACAGAGGTGTTACAGAACGAGCATCATGGAATGTTTCCAGATTGTGTGGTAATGAGGTCACAGGCACATAGGTTGAAACAAGAAAAACAAGAAGAGCAGGCAGTTCAAAGGCAAGAAGAAGGTGTCAAAATCCAATTAGCTGGCACTGTGTTTGATAACATTGTTCAGGAGGAAAGATTACAGGACAATTCAGCTGAAGTGTTTAACTCTAGGAGGTTGGTGGAGTTACAGAAAAATGATTTGCAATTAAAGCAGTTATATCAGAAAGCTTATTCAGAAACAGAAGCAAAATGTATTCCAGTATGTTATTAACTTCGGGGAGATATTTTAAAGAGAAAATGGAGGCTGGATCATGTCTCAGAAAATGAAAGCTGGAGTGAGGTGCATCAAATTGTTATCCCATTAGGGTATTGGAGTGAAATTTTGAGGATTGCTCATGAAATTACAATGGGGGGCATTCAGGAATTAGGAAAACACAGGAAAAGATACACAGGTTTTATTTTGGCCAGGATTGCATAGGGATGTAGTCAAATTCTTTGGAACCTGCCATACATGTCAAGTAACATGGAAACCACAAGCAGTGATTAAGCCAGTGCCTTTAACCCCAAAACCAACATTTGAAGAACCTTTTACTAGGGTCATGATTGATTTTGTAGGAACCCTCCCTAAGACTAAAAGTGAACATCAGTACTTACTAACAATAATGGATGTGTCCACCAGGGGCAGAATTTTTCTCTTGACGGGCATGCGTGCGCCCGACTCACTCGAGTGCGAAACAACTCGCGATGACGTCAGCTGAGCATGCCGACGTCAATGTACACTTGCAATATTTTGCTAGGTGGGTGCGCGATTGAGAGGGAGGCGCACCCGCCATTAATTAAGAGGCCAGTTAAGGCCCTTGACACACTAACTGTCTCTGACTTTTTGGCCATTGCACAGGCAAAACGGGCAGGCAAACAGGCCATAATTAGCAAAAGCTCATCCATGGGCGGGATAAGATAATGCCAGGGGCATTATCAATATGAGTAGTGAGGAGTTTTGGACCAAACTTGCTGTTGGTTGCTTCTATGAACTGGAAAGCTTCATCTCACTTCAGGGATGCATTCTGAGCATTTCTAGGCATCATTTCAGGACTCATTGTTTTCTTCCAGGCCCCCAGAGGATTCAGACCATGTGGACCCTTCCAGGTATCAGAAAGCCTTCCCTAACCCTGGTAATGGGGATTGTGGTCTCTGCTGGAGGCACATCCTCTGAGGAGGAAGAGAGGGGCAGAAAGGAGAGGAGGCAAGGTGTCCCTATTCAACTTCCAGAGGAGTGAATTGTGAAAGGAGAGGTGCAGGCACAAGGGGCGCAGGGCCAGCAGGGAGTCCAAGACAGAAGGGGCTGCAGAAGAAATCACTACCCGGCTGCCAGGGTTTACAGGTGGCGATGCAGCTACCTCAAAATGTCCGAGCTGCAATGCGGAAGGAGGCTTCGCCTCTCAAGGGAGACAGGGACCTCCGTCTGTCAGAGGATCGGGCCTGAGATCAGCTTCAACTGTTTGGGTGGACACCCCATGCCAGTGGTGCTGAATGTCACAATGGCCCTCAACTTCTATGCCTCTGGCTCTTTCCAGAGCTCAGTGGGGGGTCTTTGTGGAGTCTGTCAATCAGCTGCCCACAGTTGTTGGTGACAGAAACGCTGTTCAGATGTGCATTGACTTCCATTCATTTCTATATGAGCGAGGCCAGCCAGACAGAATGAGTGAGAGGCTTTGTCACAATTGCTGGGTTCCCCCGCGTCCAGGGTGCAATAGGCTGTACACATGTGGCCATCAAGGCACCAGCAGGTGAGCCCGGTGCCTTCATCGACAGGAAGGGCTTCCACTCCATGAACGTACAGATAGTGTGTGATCACAAGATGCTGATTCTATAAGTCTGTACAAGGCACCCTGGCAGCTCTCATGATGCTCACATTCTGAGGCACCCCCAGGTGCCAAGGCTCTTCAGTGCTCCAGCCCAACTGGATGCATGGCTGCTAGGTGACCAGGGCTATCCCCTCAAAATGTGGCTCGTGACGCCTCTCCACCACCCAAGAACAGAGGCCTAGCAGCGTTACAACAGGAGCCATGTCTCCACAAGGGCGGTGGGAGAGAGGATCATAGGTCTTCTCAAGATGTACTTCCGATGCCTGGACCATTCAGGGGGTGCACTGCAATACTCCCCAGATCGTGTGTTACTGACAGTGGTTGCATGTTGTGCTCTGCTCAATCTGGCATTGTCAAGGGGGGACCCAGTGGAGGAAGAAGGTCTTGACGCAGCTGCACAGGCAACATATATGACGCCAGTAGTGAGTCCGAGGACGAGCACAGTGAGCATGCTGAGGGTATGGACGCTGCCCTGGGTAATCTTTAGGGAGGCAGAGACACCTGGCATGCTTTGATCCAACGCTCCTTCAGCTAGCCTACCAAATAAGAACTGACACCATGTGCCAGGGCTGCAGGCTCCATACTCGATCCCTGACAGGACCAGTTCCTTGGCCAACAATATACACTTTGTGCCTTTGCAATAAAATTTCAAGAGACACACGTTTATGTAATGGTCTTCCCTGCACTTACAGAACAAATGAAGCATACAGAGGCCAATAGCACAAAATAACATGTCATTTAATTGTGAATGTGAAGCATAGCTGAAATAAACATAACTGGTGTTTTAATCACACCATGAAAAAAATTAATGCAAAAATAGGGAAACAAAATATCACCTGTGATACATCCATCTTGTGCTTAAGGTGCTTTACATTTACATTTGTGAGTGCTACGTCTAGGTGCTCCCCCCTCACTGGCACCAGCATTGGAGACAGCCTGTGACTCTGCTGTCCTATTGGCCTTAATGACCTTGGCAGTCATCCTCTGGCCCATGGAGCCTGTGGAGATACACGTGGAGATAGCCCTGCCTGGGAGGGAGCAGCCTGTGCCATGGTTGGCATCTCCCCAGTCGTTGTAGCCTCATCAGATACCATGGTCACTGGCAGAGGGGCAGAGGAATTGCTGCCCACATCTGGAGAGTCCTGAGAGGAGCCCACAGAGACGACAGGCAGCTTATGGGGCACCGTGAGGTTGCTCTGGACCTTCCTGATGGCTGGGCACCTAGCTGGGATACTGGGTGCCCAATCCATCTCCCACTCTGACACTGACTAGCTGAGGTTATTGCCTGTGTGTGGGCGTACAGGTCCGAGCGCATCCCCAAGGAACTCTGATTGAGTCCCTGGAGCAGCCTCCCCATGACAGTCGCCACTCTCTCCATGGAGGGGGCATTGCGCTCAGCCATGAGGGTCAACGCAGTGGTCATGTTCCGCAGGGAATTCTCCACAACAGAGGCCATGGCATGCATTCCCTCGTGTATCTCCGCCAGATCCTCCCGCACACCCTGCTGGACTTCCAGCATCTGGTGCGTAATAGACGACTCCAGAGGCCTATCATCAGCCATCGACTGAGCATCATTCTGGTCCCCAGCAGTCCTCCGATTTCCAGCACCCTGGGCATTCTCTGCCACCACCTGCACCTCAAGCGAGTGTGAAGTGCCCTCGTCAATGTGCACCAAGATACTAGACGGCAACCTTATGCCCACCGAGGTGCTGGTATCTGCACTGGTGCCTGCTTGACCGAGTGGATGTGACCCAGGTGTGTGCTCAGCATGGTGGTCCTCTGGGGTCATGGGTGGGCCTTCAGGCTCCTCATAGTGACTGTCTGCTGGTGAGCCTAAAAGGGAGAGGAAGGACATGTCATTAGTTTAAGTCATCACACTGTCACTGTGCATGCCAGGCACCCTGGTGAGACAACAGAGTTATGCATCATGGTGCCCTTGCCTTTCCATTATCAATGGGGACTCCAGGTTCAAGACTCACATCAATATAGGGTACACTAGAACGATTACAATATCCGACATTCTCACCTCAATGCTCTGCACTCCTACCTTCGTCTGGCACCCCAACCTCACTGCGGCCCCTTGACTGAGGTGCATGGTGCCTCTCCAGGTCCAGAGCCTCCTGCTCATAACGTGTGAGGGTTAGGAGGTGTGGGGATCCTCTGCCAGTCCGTGACCTCTCAATATTGTTATGGGATGTTTTCTCCTGAAAGGATAGAGGAACATTGCTTAGTCCACCCTGTACCTGCAGCACCATTGCACCATGGCCAACCCCACCTGATGAACACCTCGCAGGGCTCAGCCGATTTGTGACCCTGGAGCCACAAGGGACTCAGTCCAAGCAGCCGGGGCTCACCCCCTTGGCCAGGGTGACATTGGCTCATTGACATTTGCCACTCACAGTCTATCACCTCTGTGGTCCAGGTGGGGATGGCCAGCTCTTGACTGCTCTGCAAAGTGACCCATGCCAACACGGTACTCATCCTTCCCGACTGCAGCCAATCGTTGAAGCGCTTCCAACACTGAACCCATGTGCATCTCACCGTCTCTTGGCTGCTGATCCTGGATGCCGCCTACTCCTGGTCCTTTTGGTGAGGTGTGGGGGCCTCCTCCTGCCATCTCTGGGGACAAGGGCTTCCTCCCTGGCTGCAGAATCCTCCAGGAGGGCTGCGAGGCACTCATCCGAAAAATGCGAGGCCGACTGCCCCGCCTACATACCCTTCCACCTGTCGTGTCCACCCGCAATGGGATCCATGGACTTCAGCGTCCGTCTATAGCAGCCTTCCAGGGGCTGCCTGGGCCTGTTTTGAATTGGCTGCCGGGTCACTATTGGACCCAGCGGACATCGTGCCCTGCTCCTGCCCCTGCCCGCCCCTTCTCGCTGATTCCCCCAGCTGCCTTTCACACTGGGCGAGCCTTAATTGGCCCGCCAACATGAAATCGCGGTGCCCTGCCCATCGCGGGCGGCGGTCGGCTTCCTGACTGCCACTGTCTGCCCCCACCAAGCCCGCATGTCAAGGGTAAAATTCTCCCCCAGGTTTCCTGAAGCAATGCCTTTAAGAAATATTACAACTAAGAAGATTGTGGAGGAGTTAATTAATTTTTTTTTTACAAGATATGGTTTACCTAAGGAAATACAATCAGATCAGGGGTCAAATTTCATGTTACATCTATTTAAGGAATTAACGAACAGTTTGGGGATAAAACAGTTTAAGTCAACAATTTATCATCCGGAGTCACAAGGAGCTTTGGAAAGATGGTATCAAACTTTAAAAACTATGATAACAGCGTATTGTCAGGATTATCCACAGTATTGGGATGGAGGAATTCCAATCTTGTTATTTGCTATTAGAGTCGCTCCTAATGCATCAGCTGGTTTTAGCCCTTTTGAACTAGTTTACAGTCATGAGGTAATGGGACCACTGAAATTAATTCATGAGAAACTGGTGGATCAAAGTTCAGAAACTATTCTCTTGGATTTCAGGGAAAGATTGAACAGAGCATGTGAGTTGGCTAGGGAATATTTAAAGAAATCACGCAAGTGATGGAAGTGAAGGCAGATAAGAAAGTTAAAGCTCACAATTTTGTTTCTGGAGAGAAAGTATAATTTTGTTACCAGTGCTAGGTGATTCATTAAATGTAAGATTTAGTGGGCCTTACAGGGTTGAAAAGAAATTGAGTGAAGTAAATTATTTAATAGATACTCCAGATAGGAGAAAGAAGCAGAGGGTGTATCATGTAAATATGCTTAAAAAGTACTTTGACAGGGAAGAGGAACAAAAAGGGTTATTAGTGATGGTGGATGATGAGAAAGAGGCAGAAGTGCAGGACGCTGAAATTGATTTTCCTCTAATCAAATTGGATAATGAGTGGTGCTTAAAAATTTAAATGAAATATTGAGTTACCTTCCAAGCAAGTGTCAAAGTGATTTGGCAAAGCTATTGCAGTCACACAAACCTATTTGTGGGAATAAATTAGGAAAGACAAGATTTAGTTATACATGGGGGAGAATTTTCTGCCCATTGGGGGGGGTTTGGGCAGGAGTGGGCGTGCGCATAGCTGATTGCCAACCACGATTGGCTGTGTGCCGCCATTTAACATGGGCGGGCCAATTAATTCTTTCACATGCATATGAAAGAGTGCAGAAATCTCCCTAGAGGCACAGAGCTGCCTCAGGGAGATTAGTTTAAGTTCCAAAAATTTTAATAAAGTAAAAAAAATTAAGATATTTCCCCTCGTGCGACAGTCACATGAGCTGGGGCATGTCAATGAACTTTAATGAAAAATTTATTTAAGTTATAAACCCTTCATTAAACCTCATCCTGCTCTTAAGTTTGGACGGGCAGCTCAATAAATTACTTTAATTAGTTTTTAAATGGCCTTAATAGGCCTTTGACTGTTCGGCGGGTTCGCAGCCAACTCCGCTGCGTGCTCGCTGAGCTGAGGATCAGAATGAGACATGGTGACCTTGGGACGCACACCTGACCTCACCACGTGTCATTGCGGGCCCTGCTTGCCAACTGGAAGATTCTGCTCATGATGTGTCTGTACAGATTTCATCTTCAATAAGGCAACATCCTCATAGATTAAATCTGGCAAAGTTATCACAAATACAAAAAGAAACTGATTTCATGCTTCAAAATGATCTCATTGAGTCTAGCTGCAGTAACTGGAGTTCGCCTATTGTACTGGTTCCGAAACCAGATGGAACACAAAGACTGTGTGTGGACTATCAAAAGGTGAATGCGGTGACAAAAGTGCATTCATATCCTATACCACGGTTGGAAGATTGCATTGAGAAAGTGGGGCAATTGAAATTTATCACAAATATTGACTTGCTAAAAGGATATTGGCAGGTACCGTTGTCAGAGAGAGCAAAGGAGATATTGGCTTTTGTAATGCCAAGGGGACTATATCAGCTTAAAGTCATGCCATTTGGTTTGAAGAATGTACCTGCGACATCTCAAAGACTGACAAAGTATTGCTGGTGTAAGCAATTGAGCTGTTTATATTGATGATCTAATAGTTTTCAGTCCTATGTGGGAGCAGCATTTAGAAGAAGCTAATTTGGTGATGAACTTGGCTAAAATTGAACTTGCAAAAGCACAAAGTTATGTATCTAGGCCATACCACTGGACATGGTAAGGTGGCTCTGAAAGACGCGAAAGTCAAGGCTATCACGGATTTCCCAGTACCTGCAACGAAACAAGAAGTTTTGAGGTTTCTGGGCATAAATGGCTTTTACGTAAATTTGTACCAAATTATAGCAGTATAGTTTCTCCATTGACTGAACTATTAAAAAATAACAAGAAGTTTCAATGGAGAATGGAGTGTCAGATAGTTTGAAAACTGTATTAACTACAACACCAGTTTTGGTAGCACCCGGTTATGCCAAGCAATTCAGTTGGCCGTTGTCACAAGCGATATAGACATTGGGGCTGTACTTTACAAGAAGATGACACTGGAATTGAAAAACTGATAGGGTATTTTTCACAGAAGCTGAATGTACAACTGAGAAGGTATTCAACGATCGAAAAAGAGACCTTGGGATTGGTGTTAGCATTGCAGCATTTTGAAATTTATGTTGCCAACAAGTCATCAGAAACAATTGTTTATACAGACCACAATCCTTTGAAGTTTTTGGACAAATTTTGAGGCAAAAGTGCAAGAGTTTTCAGGTGGAGTCTATTATTACAGTCATTTAATCTATGGATTATACATGTTGTGGGTAGAGAAAATCTGTTCGCAGATGCATTATAAAGAGTTTGAAGTGTAAAGGAAAATTGGACATTTAAAGAAAAACCTGGGGCAGAATTTCACCCATGTCAGGTGGGGTTGGCGAGGGCAGGCAGGGGCGGTTGGGAAGCTGACCACTGCCCGCAATCGGGGACGGAAGGCAATTTCACATTGGCGGGCCAATTAAAGTCCGCCCAGTGTACAACGCAATCGGCAGCGCTCAGTGCTGCCTGGGGGGAGTGCGAGCCAGGTGAGCATGCAAGTGCGTGCTTCATAATCTCCCTCAGGCACATGGTATGCAAAAAATAGTATGAGATATGAAAAATTATTTTTTAAAAATGTAATGAAACGTGAACCCTTGTGTGTCACATGAGCAGGGACATGTTGTTAATGAAAAATTAAAGCTTTTATTTTATTTTTATTTACTTTTGGAAACCTCATCTCGCCCATGGATGAGGTTTCCAAAAAATGCAAAGGCTGCTTGGCCTTTTCACCTGCCCGTCAACTGTAAGGTTGGATGGGCAGTGTAAAATTTCTTTCAATTAATTTCTAAGGGCCTTAATAGGCCTTTTAATTGTTGGTGGGCATGCCCGCCGACCTAAATATCACGCAGGACGCTTGTCTGACTTCATCGCGTGTCACTTTACACTCGGTTGAGCCAGGCGCGTATCCATCTGCTGAGCTAAAAAATTTACACCTAGACACTGAACTGGAGTGATTTCTGTTGATACCAAGGACTTGTGTGTATATATATATATATATATATATAGTTATGTTAATGCATGCATCTGATAGCATTATAAGTATAGGAGATAGTGTGAAATAGGTTATTAAAAAATGAAACTGTCTTTTAGAATTATGACGATAGGGAGGTGGATGTCATGAAGATATCAATATATGTTATGTTATTGGAAATGATTAGAAATTGCACTTGTAGTAGGGTCCATGTCTGTGGGTGTGAGTGTGTTTTTCTTAATTGGATTAAAATCAGCTTGTCTGGGTGCTTTGATGTATAGTAGTTTTGAGATGTTAAACAGTAAGGTTAAGGGGACATTTACATTTTGTTGAATAAATCATTCAAAGACTGGGGTTGAAACCTTGCACCTAGCTAGGAGAGACCAAGTAATATGTTTATATTACTTATAAAATTGGGTTTTATTGTTAGAAAAGGTGGAGTTCAAAGTTCAAAGAGGTGATACAATGAGAATTTACATTCAAAGGGAGGGCTAGGTAGATACAGAAAAGAGTTTTGTGTGTGGGTCAGAGGCATGTGAGATCTCAGCCACCTGTAAGCCCACAACTGTCTGCGAAGGAACCAAATTGAAAGGAACCTCATTCTGAATTTGTAAGATAAAATGTGCTTTGTCTGGTGTCTGTTTAAGTCTGTGTGTAACTGAATTAAATTTTTCACTGTCCGTGCAACCTTATGGTTGACCTTAAATGAAGGGACGTGCTTTTTAACATTTTAAAATGCTTTTTTTGAATATCTACATCTCTCTGAGGCAGCTCTGTGCCTCAGATAGCCTTTCCCACACACATTTGCGCACATGCGTGAAGTTCCCTGCTCACCCTCCGCCTCCCCACACATAGGTAGCACTGAGCGGGCCTTAATTGGCCGGCCAGCATGAAACCTTGGTCCGACCCCAATCGCAGGTGGCCCTCAGCTTTCCGACTGCTCCCACCCACTCCCACCAAGCCCACCCGATGAGGTAAAAACTCTGGCCAATTTTCAGGTTGTTGATCCTTCGTGGTCAAAGTGCCTGGGTCCTGATTTCTGTTATTCCTTCTCTAAACTCCCTACCCACTTTGATATTTCTCTTCTTGCCTTGAAAGTCTATGACTGTGTATCCAGTCATCTTCCTTAACTTTTCTACTGCTGCTCAGCTTCCATTTGCTTCCTTCATGAAATGCCTTGGGAAGTTTCGTTGCATTAAAAGGTGAAATATATATTATTGTTATTGCTGTTATTCACACCAATACTATGCATTGGATCGCTATACCATAGCCAGTGCTGTCTTCTTCATTATCTTAATTACTATCGATACCAGTTCTGATCTGTCATCAGAACAAAATGTTTTGGACAAAGTTGAAACACGTCCAACTAATTTAGATCCTTAGAGTAACCTGAATGAGCATGTGTTTTCACCTTGGTGCTTCTCTTGGATGACAGTGTACACTATGTAGCTTTTGAAAATTATAGTGCTTCTTCCAGATGCTTTCTCAATGGAAGGAGTAGATGGTGGGAGTCTCTTGGGATTCTCTGAAGACCAACAGTGAAGAGAATGCTTTAACAACAAAAATGTCCATGTATCCGCAGTCATTGTGGACTACAAATACATTTGCACGATTAACATTCTGTAATGACTGGAAGGAGCGGACAGTTTCAATAAGAAACAGATAAACTTTATTACAGAGAGCTTTTCAGGTGTCACACGCTCTATCAGGACTCTCATCAGGAAGACCAACCCCTGGATTCCCCATTTTTAGGGCTCATTGGTTGGAGTCCTCCAGAACATCACATGACCCCTGATAGACAGCCGGAGAGGCTATACCCTCAGTTATTACATTTCCTCCCTTTTAGTTTTTTACAGTTTCTACATACAGGGGAACATTTGAATATCCAACAATATATACATATATACAACTTCAGGTGATTAAAGGTCACGTCTCTGATGTGCTCTCCTTATACTGCTAGAGCAGCATAGCTCTACCACTTGTGGTTCCTCAACAGGATCAACAGAATCTAGAACTGTAGTATGAGATACATCATTAGAAAGTGGCAGTTTTGGGTTTGGCAATTCTAGACATTGGGCATGTCTATTCTAGTTCAATCGGTCACCTCAGGAATTGGCCGTTCGACGTTAATCACAGGCGGAATAGTTGGTTGTTGGAATTTCTCTCTAACACGAATATGATCTACATGCTTATGAACGATTTTATCTTAGAACATAAGAACATAAGAAATAAGAACAGTAGTAGGACATTCGGCCCCTCGAACCTGCTCTGCCATTCAATAAGATCACGGCTGATCTGTTTGTGTTTTGAATTCCACATTCCCATCTACCCTGATAACCTTTGAATCCCTTGTCTGACAAGAAATTATCTACCTCTGCCTTAAAAATACTCAATGACCCTACCTCCACCACCTTCTGAGGCAGAGAATTCCAAAGTCGCACAACCATCTGAGAGAAAAAAATTCTCCTCATCTCTGTCCTAAAGGGGCGACCCCTAATTTTAAAACAGTGCCCCCTAGTTCAGGACTCACCTACAAGAGGAAACATCCTTTCGACATCCACCTTGTCAATATCTTTCAGGATCTTGTATACTTCAGTCAAATCACACCTCACTCTTCTAAACTCCAGTGGCATCAAACTGAGCCTGTCCAAACTTTCCTCATAAGACAACCCAGTCAGTAACACAGGATGCTGAGGGAGAGAGGGGTTACTGAGTGACAATGTGAGGGAGCCTGATTAACATCGGTAGAGATATTGTCAGTAACACAGGGTGCCTGGCGCGGAGAGGGGTTACTGAGTAACAGTGTGAGGGAGCTGGATTAACATCAGCAGAGATACAGTCAGGGGCACAGGGTGCTATGGGGGGAGAGTCATTATCAAGTGACAGTGTAAGAGAGCTGGATTAACACCAGTAGTGATACTGTCAGTAACACAGAGCACTGTGGGGAGAGGTGTTACTGAGTGACACTGTGAGGGAGCTGGATTAACATCAGTAGACCTACAGTCAGAAGCACAGTGTGCTGTAGTGTAAAGGGATTACTGAATGACAGAGTGAGGGAGTTGGATTAACTTCAATAGAGATACAGTCAATAACACAGGTTGCCGGGTAGAGCAAATCTCCCACTCGGACTTGGAAAGATTCCCTGAGACAATGGTTCCAGGAACCCAATAAGATTCACTTCCGAAATTTCACACAAATACCGTGCCATCTACACTGAATGTGCGGGTTTTGCTGTGTATGTCATGATTCAACTCTTGATGACTTTGATTCCACTTCACCTTCCCCTCTAAATTTGGAAACATCAGGCTTAACCGTGTATGTAGGTGGCGTTTCATCAATAATTCAGACGTTGTTGAACCCGTAGTCAAATGTGGCATTGTATGATAACTGAAAGGAAAGCAGGAAAGTTGAGATCCTAGAGTTCCTTCTGATAACCTCTTTATACCAGACTTGAAAGTTTGTACAGCTCTCTCAGCTAAACCATTCGATGAGGGATAGTGAGGGGCTGTTTTAATGCCCGATTCCATTCAGATCTTCAATTTCTGAAACTCTGTGCTGGTAAAGGCTGTACCATTGTCAGAAATGTCAATTTCAGGTAGGCCATGTATGTTAAAACAGGATCGCAGCTTCATGATAGTTGCGCTCGATGTTGGTGATTTGACTTCGTACACACCCATACACTAAGAATGTGCACTGACGATGAACAAAAACATGATACCTAAGAATGGTCCTACATAATTGATATGTAGTCTAACCCAGGGTTGACCAGGCCACTCCCATGGATGTAGGGGGGCTGAAACAGGCAACTTCTGTTGTTGCTAACACTTGAGCATAATATGATGAGTGTTGATGTCGGGCGAGCGTCCCGACATCAACGCGCAGTCGTGAGATATTTTGGGTCAGTGGGCATGTGTCGGAGTTGGCAGTGAGCCTGCCAACAACTAAAAGGCCTGTTAAGGCCACTAATAAGGTTTTTAAAATAAATTTTTTGCTGCCCGTCCAACCTTATGGCTGGTGGGCAAGCAAAAAGGCCAAGTGATCTTCGCACTTTTTAGGAAAACTCATCTACAGTTGGGATGAGGTTTCCTAAAGCAAATAAAAATAAAGTAAAAATGTTAAAATTTAATTAATAACATGTCCCTGCTCATGTGACAGAGTCACATGAGGGAACATGCTTTGTAACAATTTTAATTAATTTATTTTAAAAAAATTCTCTGTGCCTCAGGGAGGTTATCAGGCGCGTCTTCACTCGCTTGTGCGAAGTTCGCCCTCGCCCTCCTCCCCTCGCCTGCACAGGCAGCACTGCTACTCGTGTTTCATGCTGGGTAGACTGCCAGCCTGAAATTGCCTTCTGGCCTCAATCGCGGACGCAGGTCGGTTTCTCAACCAGCCTCGGCTGCACCTGTTGAGCCCACCTGGCAAGGGCAAGATTCTGTCCCATGTTTTCAATGTCACTGTCAAGGCCTGGCTACCAGACATAACTTTGCGCAAGCATTTTCATCTGTGATATGCCTGGATGCGCACGGTGAAGCTCTGTCAAGAGTGATTCTCTTCCTCGTGATGAGATGATAAACATTGATCCCCAATGTTCCATCTTGACAGCTTAACTCTGTGTATCTGACATGGATTAGTCTTAAATCTTCAGATGCAGGCGGATTTGACATCCTTGCAAAACAAAGTCTCTGACTTTCGACAATACCTGATCTATGTTCGTCAAATTTCTAATTTTCTTCACACACACTGGCAAAGAATCCAAGAAGATCAATAATAGCACAACTTCTTGTGGAACAGGAGCATGTACAATGCTATTTGGTAACAGGAGACAACTGAACGCATTTGCAATGTGTAAGCCAGGACGCTACCTAAAAGTATACTCATATGCAGATAATTTCAGAGCCCAACGTTGTATTCTATTGGCGGAATGGCCTTATCCTCACTGAATAAACCCATTAATGCTTTATGGACAGACACAATGGTGAAATGTCGACCATGTAGTTACTGGTGGAACATTTTCACCCCGAATACCACCGTTAAACCTTCATTTTCTATCTGGGAACAACCCTTCTCGACTGTGGAGAGAGTTCTTGAGACATAGTCAATGGACTTTTCAGATCCCTTTTCCATTCTATGTGATAATACGGCTCCTACACCATAAGGAGAGGCATCACATGTTAATACCTTTCGATGGGTCGTGGTGTACCAATAAACACCAGTGCAACATTTTCTTTACTTTCATAAAGGCTTCTTCCTGTTGTGAATTCCATGACCCATGGTGACTTTTTTTTAACAACAATGTAATGGTGCCAACACAATTGAAAGGTTAGGCAAGAAGCGGCTATAATAGTTGATCATACCCAGGAAGGACTTGATTTCGGTTACATTGGATGGTGAGGATGTATCTTTTATTGTCCAAACTTTCTCTTGCACCAGATGCAACCCCATGACATCTGCCCTGTGACCCAGGTAAGTAACTTCTGGCACTTGAAATGTGCATTTTTCCATCTTTAACCATACGCTGGCTTCCATGAACCTTCTTAGCACCTCCTCCAGGGTGGCCAAGTTTTTGGCCCTGTGATCAGAACGTCGACTAGGTATACTACCACTTGGGAAAGTCCTTGCAAAAGACTCTCCATTGTTCTCTGGAAGATAGAGCATGCAGACAATACTCCAAAGTGTTGGTGAGTGTACTGATAAAGAGCCTTTTGTGTGTTAATAGTCACGTATTCTCCTGACGTGCTATCCAATTCTAAGTGTTGATAGGCGTGGCTCATATCGAATTTTGTATAGGACATGCCTCCAGGCAGCTTTGCATATGCACTCCGTTCTCTCAGGTCCAACCCCAACATTGTCATCAAACCTGCTGACAAGGGTGGTGCTGTTGTTGTCTGGCGCACTGACCTCTACCTCACGGAGGCTGAGCATCAACTCGCAGACACTTCCTCCTACCTCTCCCTGGACCATGACCCCACCACTGAACATCAAGCCATTGTTTCCAGGACTGTCACTGACCTCATCTCCTCTGGAGATCTTCCTCCCACAGCTTCCAACCTGATAGTCGCCCAACCTCGGACGGCCCGCTTCTACCTCCTAGCCAAAATCCACAAACAGAACTGTCCCGGTAGATTGATTGTGACAGCTTGCTCCTGCCCCACAGAACTCATTTCTTGTTATCTTGACTCCCTTCTCTCTCCTCTTGTCCAGTCCCTTCCCACCTACATCCGTGATTCCTCTGACACCTTACGTCACATCAACAATTTCCAGTTTCCTGGCCCCAACCGCTTCCACTTCACCATGGACGTCCAATCCTTCTACACCTCCATCCCCCACCAGGATGGTCTGAGGGCCCTTAGCTTCTTCCTCGAACAGAGGCCCAAACAATCCCCATTCACCACTACTCTCCTTCTTCTGGCTGAACTTGTTCTCACACTGAACAATTTCTCCTTCAACTCCTCTCACTTCCTCCAAATAAAAGGTGTGGCTATGGGTACCCGCATGGGCCCCAGCTATGCCTGTCTCTTCATGGGGTATGTGGAACATTCCTTGTTGCAGTCCTACTCCGGCCCCCTTCCACAACTCTTTCTCCGGTACATCGATGATTACTTCGGTGCTGCTTCATGCTCTCGTCGGGACTTGGAAAAATGTATTAAGTTTGCTTCCAATCTCCACCCCTCCATCATTTTCACATGGTCCATCTCTGACACTTCCCTTCCCTTCCTTGACCTCTCTGTCTCAATCTCTGGTGATAGACTGTACACCAATATCCATTACAAGCCTACCGACTCCCACAGCTACCTCGACTACAACTCCTCACACCCAGCTTCCTGTAAGGACTCCATCCCATTCTCTCAGTTCCTTCGCCTCCGTCGCATCTGTTCTGATGATGCTACCTTCAAAAACAGTTCCTCTGACATGTCCTCCTTCTTCCTTAACCGAGGTTTTCCACCTATGGTAGTTCTCAGGGCCCTCAACCGTGTCCGGCCCATCTCCCAAGTATCCGCCCTCATGCCTTCTCCTCCCTCCCAGAAACATGATAGGGTCCCCCTTGTCCTCACTTATCACCCCACCAGCCTTCGCATTCAAAGCATCATCCTCCGCCATTTCCAGCATGATGCCACCACCAAACACATCTTCCCTTCACCCCCCTGGCGTCATTCCTTAGGGATCATTCCCTCCGGGACACCCTGGTCCACTCCTCCATCACCCCCAACTCCTCAACCCCCACCTATGCCACCTCCCCTTGCCCACGCAAAAGATGCAACACCTGCCCCTTCACTTCCTCTCTCCTCACCGTCCAAGGGCCCAAACACTCCTTTCAAGTGAAGCAGCATTTCACTTGCATTTCCCCCAACTTAGTCTACTGCATTCGTTGCTCCCAATGCGGTCTCCTCTACATTTGAGAGACCAAACGTAAACTGGACGACCGCTTTGCAGAACACCTGCGGTCTGCCTGCAAGAATGACCCAAACCTCCCTGTCGCTTGCCATTTTAGCACTCCCCCCTGCTCTCTTGCCCACATGTCTGTCCTTGGCTTGCTGCATTGTTCCAGTGAAGCCCAACGCAAACTGGAGGAACAGCACCTCAACTTCTGACTAGGCACTTTACAGCCTTCCGGACTGAATATTGAATTCAACAACTTTAGATCTTGAACTCCCTCCTCCATCCCCACACCTTTCTGTTTCTTTCCCCTTCCTTTTGTTTTTTCCAATAATTTATATAGATTTTTCTTTTCCCACCTATTTCCACTATTTTTAAATCTTTTATGGCCTGCTAGCCTTTCCACCCCACCCCCACTTGAGCTGTATCTTGAGCGCCCTACCATCCATTCTTAATTAGCACATTCGTTTAGATAATATCACTACCTTCAACACCTCTGTGTTCTTTTGTTCTTTTGTCTGTGACATCTTTTGATTGTCTGGTCCTATCGCTGCTTGCTTATCCCTACAACCACACGACCCCCACCCCCCCAACCACGCAACCGCCCCCCCCCCCCCCTTTCTCTCCCCCCCCACACCTTAAACCAGCTTATAATTCACCCCTTTCCTAAGATTCACTCAGTTCTGTTGAAGGGTCATGAGGACTGGAAACGTCAACTCTTTTCTTCTCCGCTGATGCTGCCAGACCTGCTGAGTTTTTCCAGGTAATTCTGTTTTTGTTTTGGATTTCCAGCATCCTCAGTTTTTTGTTTTTATCTCATTGCATATACATCGTTTATCCTTGGAATGGGTACTTGTCTAGTTTTGCTGCCTTAGTTATAGTCAATTTATACAGGTCAATTTATAGTCCCCACAAATACTATGGTTTGGTCAGGCTTAACCACTGGAACTATGGGTGCTGCCCATTCTGAGAATTGGTCGGGTTGGATGATACCCAGCTTTTCTAACTGGCACAGTTCTGCATCCACCTTTTCCTTCAATGCATCAGCACAGGTCTGGCCTTAAAGAAATGTGGTGTGGCTTGAGGATCCACATATATCTTGGCCTGCATGCCTTTTAACTTCCCAACTAAGACCAACAGTGAAGAGATTGTTTTAACCACAAAATTGTTCATGTATCCAGTTATTGTAGACTATAAATACATTTTCACTATTAACATCCTGTCATGATTCGACGGAGCAGACAGATTTCAATAAGAAACAGACAAACTTTATTACAGAGAGCTTTTCAGGTGCTCCATGCTCGATCAGGACTTTCGTCAGGAAGCCTCAACTCCCGGATTCCCCGTGCTTAGGGCTCATTGGTCAGAGCCTCCCAGAACATTAATTGACCCCTGATAGGCAGCAGGAGAGGCTATACCCTCAGCTACTACACATTCCCATATTCACCATGTGAAATCTCTTTTGGAAAATTCTCCACTATGAATCGTACTCGTTTAAAAAACTCACTTCAATGTGACCCTGCAGTTGGGGACTGCCTCACAGATTCCTCATTAAAGATCTTTAAAAACGTCTTAACTATTTAAATTGGCCTTTTCTGCTGCACTGCTATTATTTTTGCTTTTTTCTGAAAGGTAGAAATGGCTGGAGCAGCACTAAACAGGAATAAATCTCTTTTCCCATTATCACTTGACATTTCACCGCTCTTCACTCATTTTGTTTTCATTGAAATTATTGAACACGCTATTGTTGTGCCATTAGCTTCTATCACTACCGGCAACCTGCAATCTGTTATAATCTGTCAGTTAATTCAGTCCTTGCCAAGGGAATGACCAGTTGAAGTAAGCAAAACTGTTTCTGTTGGAGGACCATTAACAAAACCCAAATTTCGGATAACCAGTTGGAAACAAAGCATAACAACAATTGCCTTGATAGATTGGGTTCCAAAATTTCTTGCATGATGTAGGAAGTAGGTTTTCTTTCTGTTTTGCTTTGTGCTTATTGAGGAATAGCCCTGGCTCGGATAGCCTGAGGGATTGAGATCACCGAGAAACCATTAACCCTACTCAAGAGGCTGTGAGTTAGCTATTGGATTCCCCTGTTCACTATTTTAATGGAGGAGGATAGGGGGCAGTACAGTAGGCAGTAAAGAAGGTGAGGCAGCATTTTGACAGAGCTGCACCCCACAATATGTTATGCCCACAAAGAATTTACAGGCCATGCTGATCTAGTGAGGACCTCAGAGTGAAACTCATTGTGAAACCAGTGACCTAGAAACTGGATCGCGGCACGCTTATTTCACAGGGACGCATCTAATTGACTGCCAGCAGATTTTGAGAGCCCAGCAACAGCTTGTATCCTGGCCCCAAGTGCCCAAGTGCCTGAAAGTTTGCTGAAAGGGTTCTCTTGAAACAGCCCCCGACTGCCTCCAGGAATGCAGTGTGTGTTTTAAAAAGGAGGAGACACTGACCTGGTCCTGGGCAGTGAAGCTGGTGTATGATCCAACTGCCTTTCCCTCCTCTGCTGCAGTTCACCCAGGGCTGACTGAATGTCAGACCCATTATGACCCATCTTTCACACTGCCACTCCCACCACTTCCCAGTTGTAGCCCCAAGCCTTCCCCCACTATAAGGCTCCTGATGCTAATTTTTTGCCCCTGCCTGCTTGCTGGGCAGTCGATCTGGCCAGATGTTGGGCACGAGTCTCGTTAAGATCAGGAGGGTCTCCACTTTCCTGTACTTGTTGAGTTCGTCGGCCCTGACAGATTCCCTCAGACCATCATTGTCTGCCCATCTGCCCTGTTTCCCCATCAGCATTTGGGGCCATTGAAGTTTGGGCTCACCTTTTCTGCATCTTTTGAAATGCCTATTCCATACTCCATAGAAAGCCTAGAAAAATGGTATTAGACACAGTCTGATGCAAGTGTGATAGACAGGATGTGTGTGCATATGTATTACAGGTGGATTGCTGGGTACCGGAACCAAACACCTAGAATTTCCCTGGTGTTTTCCTGATTGACTGCTGTAAGTTAGTGGAAGATTAGCAGAACAACATCTCCCTACTGGTGAAGTGATATAAACAGCTGTTTCTAGCCATTTATGTAATTTCTCTGGGAGTTCTGCAGATCTTCAAGCTCTTAGCATACCAAAGGAGGGGCCTATATTGCCTGTTTGAGATCACCATCGTCAGTTCTGGCAGCAGACAATAAAAAGCAAACCTTCAGATCATCGGTTACCAACACATTAAGCTTTTGAAATACCTGTATAATATTCCTCCCTGCCTCATGCTTATAGAACATGGACAGCTATATGCCACCAACCCAGCTCCCACCACCGCCCCACCACACCACAAGCCCTGTCCTGTCCCACCCCAGGTGTTGGATCTCCCAAGCTCTTGGCCTCTGTTCACCCTCAGCCCAGGCCTTTAAAGTCCCTACACCCCCCACCTTGACTCCAATATAACAACTCTCCTTGCCTTCGATCTCCCGACACCACCCTTCCCCCACTCAGGCTGACCAACTCTTATGAAATAAAATAAGGGACACTTCAACTATGGGACAGGGGGTGGGGGGCTGGGGGCGGTGGTGGGGTTGGTGACGGGGTCTGGTGGCCATTAGTGCTAGGAGACGGGGTTGGGGGGAGGTGGAGATTAGGGGGTTTCTGGTGACCATAAGAATGGGGCATGGGATCGTTTTAAGCAACAAGATTCACAACGTATCTTGTGGAATCACAATATTATCATCTCTCTGCTGGCAGTGTGACACAACTGAGACTCCCATATTCAGTCTTCCACAGGCTGTCGTAGAAATACTGGACAAAAGACTTTACGAGATGTGGCACAAACAGTTTAAATAAGGGATATACAGGACAGTTGGTCACCTTGCCCCCACTTACCCTCCAGACCCCCAGGTCTCTCATTTCCTGACCACCAACATTCCCATTTCCAGCTTCCCATCTCTCGATTCCTTCTGGCCTTTGACCTCCTCACTGCCTCTCTCTCATTCTGCCAGTCTCCTGCACCTCACTGGCTTGGTGGAAATGAGGTCCTCGGCCTAACAATTTAAAATGGCCAAGGACAAATTTCTCCCTCACAAACTGTCACTTTCTTTTCTGCCATTAGAACACAGATAAATTAGCCCATTACAAGCCGTGTGTATCTATTTATTAGCCTGCAGAAGACCTTTACACCCCAGATGGGTCACGTATTTGTCCTTTTTGTGCTTCAGAGTAGTGGGAGAGGGTTCTTTATAATGGGCAAATTTAAACAAACATTTTCAAAAATACCATGTCCAGATGGTGCTCAAGGGAAGACATGTTTGACATTGAAATGATACTTTTATCCTTGTTTTGTGTCAAGGGGTATCATCATAGTTGAAATTTAATATCATGGCTGATTAGTCAGGTGCCAGGCAGTGCCAAACAACCACACCTATCCTGAGAACCATGCCCACTGAAGTTTGACCTGTGGTTGGCTATGCAATTCAAGCATAATAAATGTAGCCCCAATTTTAACCCTACTTTAGTGTGGCGGGAATGGGTAAGGTCGTGAAAATCCCCTTACTATTTTATGCAGCTGTAAACTCCACACTCGCGATTTGCAGTCCAATTGACTCTGGCCAGAAATGCATCTGAAACAGGCATGTACCTGATGATTATTTTCAAATCCTAAGGTGTCAATGGGATCCCAGCACTACTTTAACTGGACTTGACAGAAATCCTCCCTAAGTCAAAGATGCTGAGTAAAACCTTGCTCTACCCGCCTCAGAAACCGATGGACATGACTGGGGCTCTGTTTAAAGGGTCAATCACCTGCGGTCATTGGATTAAGAGGATCTCGGTGCATTTTGGATTCTTTATTCTAGATGGGCAAATGGTGGGAGGAACAGGAGAGGCCTCACCTCAGAAACCATGATGAATGGAATTTGGGCCTGTTAGAGCACCACAGGTGAGTGGGTTTACTTGTAGATGAGGGTACCCACCCACAAGGCTCCACTTTTCTGGATTCTATAGGAGTGATACCAAAGGAGGCTGCACTTCACCAGACATGGGCTGTTACAGATCTGTGCAGCTCGCTGCCTGCTGGACCATGTGGACCATGCTTTGCCAGTAGCTGTGAAAGCCATTACCATCCTGAACTTCAATGCCTCAGCCTTCGTCCAAGAAGCCAACCACCCCTATTTCCCAGTCCCTGGGTCACAAGTGCCCTAGTGGCCAGAGCTAGTCACTACATTACTTTCCCAATGAATGCCCAAGGCCAGAATGAGAGCACTCATTGGGATTTGCGGCAGTGGCAAAAGCTCAATCTCAAAAGATCCAATTGTTCTAGCATCCACAGCCTATTGAGAGAGATGGTCCTAGGGCCACCCAGGATAATCACCGAACATACCACTGGTATCCTGAAGCTAAGGTTCTAGTGCTTTGATCAGGCTGGGAACTCCCTGCAATCTGCCCCAAAGTGGGTTGAATCATCATTTACCAGGCAGCAGTGATCCCTGCGCTCCTCTATGCTATGGAAAGTTAGTACAGCAGGCCCCTCAAAGCACTGGAGAAATACCATCTGCAGTGCCTTCCCAAGATCCTCTGAAACTGGTGGCAAGAAAGGTGCCCCAACATCAACGTTCTCTCCCAAGCCAACATGCCCAGCATTGAGGCACTAATCACTCAAAACTAGCTTCGCTGGGCAGGACATGTCGATTAAATGCTTGACAACAGACTCATGGAACAGCTGCTCTACTCAGAACTTGGTCGCACAAGACATTCTCAGAAGGAGAGTGGAAACGCTTTAGGGATGTCCTCAAAGCATCCTTGAAGGGGTCAGACATTCCCATTGACTCATGGGAGACCTGGGCTTGTGGCCGACCAAAATGGAGCAGGTTCATCCAGGAAGGCACCAAACATAATGAGAGACTTCATCGAGAACTGGCAGAGGCAAAGTTGAGGTGCCAGAGGGATGACACAAACTTCCGAACAACCCATCTAGCCAACCCTTCAAGCGCCACCTTTCCTGCATGTGACAGAGTCTGTAGATCGTTCATTGGGCTTATCAGCCATTTCAGAAACTATTGAACTGAATGGAACCAAGTCACCCTTGATCCTGAGGGTCTGCCTAAGAAATGAGAAGAGGATCAAGTCTTAATACTGGCAGTATCTGTGGAGAGAAACCGATCTAATGTCCATATCAATGATGTTCTGCCAATGTAGGCTAATTAGCCTTCCACCAAACTCCCAAATGTGTAAAAGACAATGGATGAAATTTTCCAGCTCACCCCAGCCCCCCATGACGGGTTTAAATTGTAGATGGGAGTCGATGGCAATGCAGTGGGAGATCAAGAATCGGCGGCATCTTCTGCTCTCGGCCACCGTGCGGATGACAATTCCCGTCAAAGACTGCCATGAAACTGATGGGAAGCAGTTGAAGGCCCGACTGGAATCACCTGTAACCATCCCCTCCACGCCCAATCATCAGCGGGAAATCACACCAGTCCAGAACACTCCTGGGCCAATGTGATATGTAAAAGTCGGCACTTTCCTTAAGAAAGCCTGGGGCAGTTTGCAGAAATGAGGACAAAACACATACTTATGAACATTTGAATTAGGAGCAGGAGTAGGCCACTCGGCCCCTCGAGCCTGCTCCGCCATTCAATAAGACCATGGCTGATTTGATTGTAACCTCCTGCCTACCCTCCGATAAACTCTCACCCCGTAGCTTATCAAGAATCTATCAACCTCTGCCTTAAAAATAGTTCTTGGGCAGAATTGTACATTCTGCGGGCGTGCGCACGCCCAACCCAATCGGGCATGAAATCGCGTGAGATGACAACATGCGAGCATCCGGGCATCATCGTGCACTCGCACAATATTTCGCAGATATTATTGGGCAATTAAGCCCATAACGGAGCAATTGAATGCGATTTTTCGTGGCCCGTCCAACCATTGGCAGATGAGCCAATCGGCCAGGCGGCCTTTACATTTTTCATGAAACCTCATCCAAGGGCGGGATGGAACCTCCGTTTGGAAATAGAATAAAAAGAAATATCTGGGGACAGCATTTTGACGAGGTATGCTTTCAGGTGCTTGATTGTGCTGCATGGACATTTTCTCAGCTTTTTTATGCTTTATTTTATTATTTGCAGGTCTGCAGCTCCCTTAGGCAGCTGTCTGCCTTCAGGGGGCTCTCTTGAAGTCGCCCGCCCTCTTTCCTGCCCCATCCGACAGCGGTGAGGCTTTCAGCATGTGTTTCACCCTGGCTGGCCGTTAATTAGCCCATTTCCTGACTGCTCCTGGGCCAGTGGATCACACATGCCCGACAAGGGAAAAAGTCAGGCCAAACACTCTCCTTCCACTGCCTTTTGAGGAAGAGAGTTCCAAAGACTCACAACCCTCTGTAAGAAAAAAATTCTCCTCGTCTCTGTCTTAAATGAGCCGCCCTTTAATTTTAAAGGAGATAGAAATTAAGATAATGAAGAAAAAGTGTGCTTATGACAGATGTCAGGTAGAAAATACAATTGAGGACCAAGCTGAGTATAGAGGATCAGAGGAGAGGTGAAGAAGCAAATAAGCGAGGTGTAGAGGGATTATGAGAAAAGACTGGCAGCCAACATAAAGGGGAATCCCAAGGTTTTCTATAGGCATATAAATAGTAAAAAGGTGGTAAAAGGAGGATTAGGGCATATTAGGAACCAAAAAGGAGATTTACACATAGAGGCAGGGGTGATAAATGAATACTTTGCACCTGTCTTTACCAAGGGAGCAGATGCTACCCAGGCCATGACGACAGAGGAGGGAACCCTGGGGACAATTTTAAAGTTTGCGGATGATACAAAACTTGGAAGCATTGTAAACTGTGATAGGTTATTGGGGGTCAGCAGGATGCAGGTTTGAGGTTACAATCAGATCAGCCATGATCTTATTGAATTGCAGAGCAGACTTGAGGGGCAGAATGGAAAACTGAGGGGAGGACAGAACAAAACTTCAAAAGGACATAGACAAGTTGGTGGAGTGGCCAGATGGGTGGCAGATGAAGTTCGATATGGGGAGAAGTGTAAGGTGATTCATTTTGGTAGGAAGAACATGGGGAGACAATACAAAATAAGGGATACAACTCTAAAGGGTGTGCAGGAGTAGAGGGACCTGGGTGTATATGTGCATAAGTTGCTAAAGGTGGCAGGTCAGGTGGAGAGAACAGTTAATAAAGCATACAGTATCCTGGGGTTTATTAATAGGGACATAAAGTACAAGAACACAAGAGCAGGGAGGTTATGTTGAACTTGTATAAGACACTAGTTAGACCTCAGCTGGAGCATTGTGTACAGTTCTGGGTGCCACACTTTGGGAAGGATGTGAACACATTGGAGACAGCGTAGAAGAACTTTACAAAAATGGTTCCATGGATGAAAAACTTCAATTATGAAGATAGATTGGAGAAATTGGGACTGTTCTCCTTGGAGAGGAGAAAGCTAAGAGGAGATTTGATAGCGATGTTCAAAATCATGAGTGAGCTGGATAGAATAGATAGGGAGAACTGGTCCTGCTCGTAAAAGGATCAAGAACGAGAAGGCACAGATTTAAAGTGATTTGCAAAAGAAGAAAATGCGATATGAGGAAAAACTTTTTCACACAACGACTGGCTCAGGTCTGGAATATACTACATGGAAGTGTAGTGGACGCAGGTTCAATTGAGGCATTCAAGGGGGCATTAGATGATTACTTTAAATAGAAACAATGTGCAGGGTTACAGAGAAAAGGCAGGAGAATGGCACTGAATCATAATGCTCATTCTGAGAGCTGGTGCAGAGACAAGGGGCTGAATGGCCTCCTTCTGCACCGTAACTATTCTGTGATTCTGTAAACAGCGTCCCCTAGTTCTAGATTCTCCCACAAGAGGAAACATCCTCTCCACATCCTCCCTGCCAAGAACCCTCAGAATCTTAAAGATTTCAATCAAGTCGCCTCTTACTCTTCAACTGATACAAGCTTAACCTGTCCAACCTTTTGGCATAAGACAACCCACCCATTCTGGGTATTAGTCTGGATGTGGTCCCACCAGTGCCCTGTACAAATGAAGCATAATCGCCCCACTTTTGCATTCAAGATGGAGGCCTCCAGCATCTGGACCCTGGAACACCACGTGTAGCACTCGGTGGGCGAAGCATCAACCAGGTGGATCTTCTCTGTGCAGCAGCAGGCTGGAGGTCATTGTCCTCAACGCAGCAACTTCTTCCAGGGTCCGGATCATCAAGCTGCAGGTGGAAGGCTGCAGGAGGTGCTGCTGGGTGGTGAGGGTCTGAGGGAAGGGGGCGAAAGATGGGGAGGAAAGGAATGGAGAGATGGGGTGGGTATGAAGGCTTAGAGGGGGGAGGGGAGCTTGGGGGTGGTAGGGAAAAGAGAGTCAGCGGGGGTCTTGCTTGGGTGAACTTCATATGCTGGTATGTAGCAGGAGGGTGGGAAGGGCCATGTTGGGTTGTGGGCAGTGTGGAGGGGCTTGTGCAAGTGTGAAGGGGCGTGGGGGTGGTGGGTGTAAAGGTATGGACAGGCATGGGGGCTGCTGAGGGGAAAGGGGTTCAGAGGGTGAGGTCAGTGGGTGATTCCTGGGGTGAAAACTGAGGATAGTAGTGGTAGGAGGGGATGGTGATGGTTAAAGGGGGCAGTGGGAGACAATAGGGTGGGAAGGTGAGGGTGCAACAATGTAATGTGAAGGGCACCGAGGATTGTTGGAGGGGATGCAGAAAGTGATGTGGATTCAGGAGTAGGAAGGATGAGGGCGGGCATATCTATCGTTACAGGGTGAGATTTTTGGGAAGGAAAGGGACATCTACCTTTACCTGGAAAGGGGGTGGGAGTTGAAGGGTGACGATGGGGAGATTGAAGGTGATTCCTGGTGGGTCAATGTTTATGGTGGAGAAGGCGTGGGTGATGGGGGGGTGGGAAAAGGTGTTAGACTGCACCTTGGATGTTACTACCACCATGGCTGGTCACAACCGTGCAGAGCCTCATGGTGGAGATCTCGACATTGTGCATGGGAGTTGGATAACCGGGGGTGGGTGGAGATGCAGGTCAGTTCAACTGGGCAGCTGAAGGGGAACCTCTGCATGTAGTATTTACAATACTAGGGCCCTGGGAAAGATGAAAGTGTGACAGGCAAAGGCTTAATGTACGCGGGAGACTTTTTGCACATGGCTCATAAGGACCCTGACAAAGAACTTTGCCTCCCTGCACATGCCTGATTCCAGAGGACATGCGGTGTCCCAAGGAAGTGTATGGGGGTGGTGAGGTTGAGTGCAAAGATTTAGGAACTATCACAAACAAACCACATCAGACATGATTAATATGCAAGTGAAGTATATTTACAAAAGTTTGATATCTGTGACAATCATAGTGCACCCGTTCAACCACATGTGATTTAAGATCTTCTTAACTTTTCTTTCCCTGCCACTTCTAGGTTCTCCCCACATCCAAAGCAGGGGTGGAGGCAGCCTGCTGGTCTATTGGCCCTGTTACCTTGGATGACCTTGGCAGCCATCCTCTGGTGACCCAAGGCTTGGAGGGCACCGGCTTACTTTGGCTGTCCTGTTATGGGGCAGCTGCTCCCTCTGCGGTGACAGAGGATGAGGTTGAACGGGTCACAGGCAAAGGGGATTTGGCAGGGCTGGATAACCTTGGAGAATCCTGAATGGAGGTCCCAGGGCTGTCCAGCTGCCGCTCCTCCTACCTTTGGTTGCCTACAGGCCCCTGCCTGACTCCTTAAGGGGAAAGGGCACCTGGAAGGAGGTTGAAGTGGCCCATCCCCCTCTTGTGCAGCCACTCTAGAAGCTGACCCATGGCTACCGCAATGGAGTGCAGGTCTGCGTGCATCACCGGTAGAATCTGCTGGACCAGATCCTCCATGGAGTCCACTGCCCTCCCCATGGAGACTTTCATGCGTGCACAGGTTGGCACCACTTCATCAGCCAACAGGCGGACGGATTTCTCCACCTCACATGCTGTTCTGTTGAGGGTCTCCGACATATCTGCCTGCTGTTCTCCTGCCACTTCCTGCCTCCCCAGCATCTCTTGGAAGGCTGATTCCAGAGGCTCATCACTGGGCCATGTCTCGCAGATGCTTCTTCCCCAGCACTCCTCCAAGTGCCGGTGAGCTTGGCTGACCCTGCCTCCTTCTGTCCGTGTTGTGACCACCAGAACGTGAGACCTTCTTAAACTAGAACTAATTTCCACCAAGTTGTGTGTCTGGGCTGTTGGAGGGTGCAGCTGTCTGCCGTGATGCTTCTACAGCCACACTTTGGTAATCGGTGATGTCCTCGCTCCTCTCCGGGCTTGTGTTAGATCTGGACAGGACTTGCCCTCTTCCTAGTGGCACCTGTAAGTGAGAGAGGAGAGAGTGAGTGACTGCATGGGCTACCTCCAGCATGGAGGCCCCCTTGACCCTGAGTTTCTATGACATGCACAGATCCTTACTGGATGGAGGCCGCAGGCCAATCTGTCCATTTCCGATGGATCTATCCCACTCCACGCTTGCCAGCTGGGCTGCTGACCCCACATTGCAGGCAGCATTTGAGCTCTTTATGTGGAAGGGTGAGGGAGCCACGGTGGACTCTCCACTGGCAGAGTGGATGGACTGCAGTGAGGCTATGAGGCATGACCTTATCATGGTGCCACTTAGGCCCATGTTCCCTGTACCATTCATGGGGGTGAATGTGAGCAGCTGATGGTTCCCTTACCCTGGCAGAGTGAGTGATGTCATTCATCCTCTTGTGGCGTTGCAGGGCAGTCCTCTGCTGGAGGCCCTGGGCACTGACTGCCCTGGAGACTTGCTCCCCTGCAGGATGGGTCTCCCTGCTCGGCCTCCTCCTCCTATCTGCTGGAAAGAGGGCATCCCTCCTGGCCTCCACTTTGTCAAAGAGGAAGCCCAGGGAGGCATTACTGAACTTGGGCACTGGAGCTGTGTGCCCTTTCCTCAATCAATGGGTAAGTTGCTGTCTGGGTGCCTTTTAAACATGGCACCCAGATATGATGGCGGGGCACATGCCATTCAGTCTGCACAGCCACGCAAAACATCGGGAAACCTCTAACTGCATAATTAGTCAGGCTGGGGCCAGGTGACGCTGCGCGAATTCCCAGTAGCCTCTGCGGTGGGAAATACCCGCTGTCTCCACCGCCACTGTGGGACTTAGGGAGAAATCATCCCAGATTTGCACTAGGTTTGATAGCGGGCGTGAAAAGTGATCTTTAATCCGCCGGTTGCGATGGCAGATTTTGGCACCATACCGTGCCCTTCTGAGCGCGTCCCATCTCACTAATTATGCATTCACAAGAAACACGTTGGATCACTGGCGGGCAGGCTCGGGTTTGCCCACCATGTCATGACCTCAGCACTTCCTCGCTCCGGGCGCCATGTTTAAAATGCACCAGAACACAGTCTACTTCACGCCTTCAGACCAGGACTGCTCCAGGCGACAGATGGCTCCGAAAACAAAGGAGACAGCAGACCCCAAATTTAGTGATGCCTCTCTAGGGCGCCTGCTGAATGAAGGCCATTGTGAGGTCCTCTGTCCCTGCTCTGGCTGCAGGAGATCCACCAGAGTCACCAATCCAGCCTGGGAGGCACTGGCTGCGGCAGTCAGAGCCACCAGTGGACAGAGGAGGTCAGCCATCCAGTGCCGGAAGAGGGTGATTGCTCTCATCTGCTCCGCCAGGGTAACTCACTTTTCTCATCACTCTCAACCCACACACTCACAAATCCATCCTCAAGGGACAACATCACTATCTCTCACATACGCCCTCACATCTCCATCAGGCTCATATCCTCTGGAGCTCACATCCTTATCCCGTCCATGGCTCCGCTCACCACACAAACATTCCATGCAGTGCCATGTGTCCTCCTCACACTCTCGCCATCTGTTTTCCTGAAAGAGAAGCCTGCTCACATCAGCAGGGAGAAATCCCAGACCAGGGCAGGGGGGTGGTGGAGTGGCCCACATTAGGCCCCTCACTCACTTTGAGGAGTGTGCCATCACACTGACTGGTGAGAAAATGGACCCAGCCTGCGGCAACGGTGAGATCAGCGACAAACACCCATGTGAGGAGACTGTACCACATCATCCCTCTCTCAAATCAACAGTGAGTGCTCTCTCTCCTGCTTTTGACTCTGCTGCCATGCCCTAATTATCTCTACTTTGGTTCACAGGGAGCTCTGCCATGCGACTAACACCCTCAGCCAGCCAATCCCTCAGCTCCATCCACGTCCTCACCTCCAGTGAAGAGGACACCTCCTCCATGGAAAAGCTGGAAAAAAGCAACCGGGAAGACCCATCACAGCGTTTACCCACACCCTCCACCAGCACAGAGACACACCTCAGTGGGACCTAGATCTAGAGCAGGCTCGGGTTTACAATCTGGTGGTCACTGCATGGACACGTGTCTGCAGCAGGAGGAGGCAGGTTCAGCCGAGCTTCCCAGCATCCGGAGGACAACTGGGGAGGAGGCATCTGTGAGGTCTGAGTCAGATGATGGGCCTCTGGATTCGGCCATCCAGCTCATTGTGGAGAATCAGCATTAGGTGGGGGAACATCATACAGAGCTGTTGGAAGCCCTCAACAGAGTGGCATATGAATCGGACGTGTGTGTCCACCTGCTGTCTGGTGAAGTGGTGCCCACATGTGTGCGTATGGAGGTCTCCATGGGAAGGATGGTGGACGCCATGGAGACCCTGGTCCAGCAGAACACGGAGGTGCGGCAGCTCTGCACTCCATTATGGTGGCCATGGTGAGTTCCTGGCAACACGAGAGGGAAACGGGGCACCTCGATGACCCTCTAGGTGCTCCTTCCCAAGGAGTCAGGCACTCAAAGGGAGGAGACACCCAAAGGGAGGAGGAGTGGCAGCTGGACACCCCAAGAATCTCAGAGGTTGTCCTCTCCCTCCAAGTCCCCTTTGCCGGTGAGCCCCCTCAACCTCGTCCTCTGTCACCACAGAAGGAGAAGCTGGCCCACAGGAGGACAGTCAAAGCAAGCCGGTGCCCTCAAGGCCTTAGTTCTCCAGAGGACACGCGCAGAAGTCATCAGAGGCAATAGGGCCAACCATTGCACAGGCTGTCTCCACCCTTGCTACAGATGCCAGGGCATCACCTAGGAGAAGTGGTAGGGCTAGAAAAGTTAAGATACCCTGATCAAAGCTGGTTGCACGGGTGAGCACATTTTGTCACTTTACAATCTGAAAATAGCTTCACTTTCACTGAATAATGCATAATGTTGTCTTTCAGCTTAATTGACAGGCTTCACGAGTCCTCCCACTGCATTCCCCCCACTAGCAGTTCAACTGCATGTAGCCATCCCATAAGTAATTCTGGAGGGAGAAGTGTGGGTGTGGTAGAGCCTTTCGGAGCCTCGTCCAAGCGCTCTCCCATGCATGCAGAGCCTTCTCCATCACACTCATCTCACTGTCCTGAGAATTTTCAATGCTGCCTGCTGGGCTGCTCTTTCAGTTGTCCGTCTGAGCTGACCTATATCTCCTCCCACCCACTGATTGTACTCGCATGCAGCATCTGTGCCCATCCAACATGAGTCTCCTTTCACTTTCGATTTTGCATGGTCATGATCAAGTATCTTGTCAGCTCCCCAGCCCTTTCCCCTCCCCCAGTCACCCATGTCCTTTCCCAATCACCACTGACCTCCCAGGCATCACCTTCCACCTCCGCAACTGAACCTTTGTAGTTCCAGGGTGTCAAGGTGAACGTGCACTTTCCCTACCTTCCTGATGGTGTAACGGCAAATCCGGTGTAGGGGATAATTCAGATCAGGCCTGACTTTGCATCCCATTAGTGGGATGCAAATTGTGTTCACACCAGCCTCCAGCAGGTTTCACATTTCCCCATCGCGGACACTATTGGATGATCCCGCTGTGAATTCACGCTGGCGCGAAACCTATTTCTGCCCTCCACACCGAATTGTCACCTCCCTCGCCCGTCATGTTGCCTGCTGCCAACAGGACTAGACAATTCCGCCCTTAGCCTCGAAAGGGAAAATTCCGCCCAATGAATTTATTTATAAACAGGAGATAAAATTCTTTGACACAAAAGAGTTGGATTTTAATTTTGCAATGTGCTGGAAGCATGGGTTGTGGGGGACGGAGGGGGGCAGCGTCTGAGTTCAGTAGTGTAAGGAAAACCCTGTAAGTCAGTACAACGGGTCTGTCGGTGGCATTTTAACTCAGCCACTGCATTACTATTTTATATCTGGGTTTGCCAGCCAATTCACACGAGTGGGTGAGATGATGACGCACGTGAAGCAATTTCAGCTAGATGATGTCACCAGCTTTTGTGATGATGTCTTCATCCATGGAAAGAGTGGCCAACTGCATAGAGTATTGAATCCAGCGATCACATGAGTGCCTTCAAACCCTCTCCAATGGCTTGCATTCTCTGGGCTGGAACTCATCACAGCTCTGGTGACCTTGATGATGGGCCAGAAAGACAGATGCAGTCTGGGAGACCCCAGTTGGATTTAAGGGACAAGATCCTGCCTCTATTTGACCAATCAGTGGTCTGGCAGCTCTTCAGTCCCAGCTATGCCATTGGGGGTGGCGGTCACTGCTGGGACTGCACCCAGTTGAGAGAAGCAATGATGGATGCTGCCCTTGCAGCAATATAACTGGGGCCAGGGACCCTGACTGGCCCTGCGAGGAGCAGGTGAGGAGGTCTTGGTTGGTGAGGAGGGGGTTTGCTGCCACAAGGATGGCCATTTCCTCGGGGGGCCTCTCCATGGGCCATAGAGTGACTGATTATTTCCCCAAATGGCAGAGGGTCCACTCACAATTGGTAAAATGCCAGTGGCGGCAGGAAGAGGTACTTAATTTGACATTTCAGTGGGTCAATTAGCTCTGGGTGGAAGGGCCATCTTTCACCTTCCCTGCCACTGGCAGACTGCATGGTGGTATGAAGGCGATAGTTATTCTAACCCCACCATCCCTGGCCATGACTCGGCACCCGCTCCCAACTCCTAACCCATTCTTTCAGCTCCCATAAAATCTGCTTCTATGAATGCAACCATAAAGAGAATGAATGATAGTATAGCCTTGGTCGTTCATCATTTCATTGCTTTTCAGGGAAATGCTCGTCATCTCCTTGTTAGCAGGGAAGTGCAGGTGGGCCACCACGAGGATGATGGTGAAAGGGGCATGGAAGTGGGGAATCTGCAAAGCTGCTTCCACGTCTCGCCTGTTGCCCTCCCCTGCCCCAGTCACTACCCCATCCGCTGCCACGTGTCTCGATGGCTGAGCCTGCCCCTGCACAAGTGCCAGTGTAGCAGTCTTTGACAGGGCACACCGTCTCCCTCAGAGACTTTTGGCCAAGAACATCTCAGCAGTGAGATCAGTGATGTGAGCAGACTGCCTCTATCCCTACAGGAGTTGCACCATGTAAAAGTGTCATCAAGGGGAAGAGTAAAGACTTGTAGTAGCACAAGGGTATGCACATGGCTGTGTTGCACATGTTAGATTGTTAAGCTTGTGTTCTATTTTGGAGTAACATAAATATTATTTCATTCCACCACTCTCCTGTGTTGGCTATTGTTGCTTGCTGCCTGGCCACTGGCCCATTCACTGGTGATAAATGATAAGACCTCAATTTATGCTGAGCAAAGGGGTGTTTGGTTATTTACAGGACTGCTTTGTGTTAGTTTGTTTATGGAGTGGGGAGAGCAGAAATGGTTTTTATATGTGGTTGCCGGATGGATGGACCAGTGGAACCTAAATGAGCCTTGCAATAATGAGGGCATCCCCGGCAGCAGTCGCTTGTGAAATGGCCATGCATCACAATCCATCTTCTCCTCCTCCTTGGTATTGTCTGTGCGACTTTGTGCCCTGTCTTGCTCCTCCTGCAGGTCCAAATCACACAGCGGTGCAATGTTTTGCACTGCAAAGCACACCATGACCACTCTGGAGACCCTCCCTTGTGCACACGGAAGGATGCTGCTCAGCACCAGTACTGTAAATGAAGCCTTTCACACAAGTAGGCAAGAAAGTAGCTGGGAGCTTTCAGTACTTACCGTCCTATTTCCCTGTCATGTCTTCAGCCCCTCAGTTGCTGCTGTGTTCTCAACTTGTTTTCACTGGCGAGTTCCAGGAAGCCTGGGAAACACATGGCCCCATAGTTAGATTGCAAAAACTATATTAATATGCTGAAATGGAGTGGGTATCATATTGAAATTGACAACCCTCCTCTCCTGAGGAGGTTGCTCGCATGCTGCCTAACACATCGGAGTTAAATACGCAGTCAGTGGATTGGAGCCAATTTCCTAATGTGCATGTATTTCTCCAGGGGTTAAACCCCATTCACATTCAAACCCATCCACTCACTCATGTTAAAATACCCTCTATAGTTTTTCTCCTAGCAGTGGAATTTCTTGCTCTACTACCCCTACTAGCACCCTGCCAGTGGTTTCACCAGAGCTTGTGGAAAGTTCCTGTTGCTTGTGTAGGGAGCCTCGAGATGATTGTGGCCGATGACTCCTTGGTGCTTGCACCTATGAGTTCCTGTCTACAGGCTGATGCATTTCAGCTTCTATTGGTCCAGCTGTCTTCCTGGCACTGCACTGGGTATCTGTGGAGGGGGCAGTGAGGGAGCAAATGTGCTGACATCACTCCACCACTGCCACTCCCATGGCATTGGGGTTCATCGCTTCCACTGACCTGTGGGAGGACAGACTGATGAAGAGGAGCGACTCCTGCAAAGACATATTTACTTAGTCCACCAATCTAAACCAGGCAGATGTCTGTCTATCCAAAGACAGGCACACTAAGACGTAGGTTTAGATTCCATGATTAATTTTTCATGACCCTAACATTGACTTTGAGAAATGAAAACAGAAAAGCCAGTGGTACAAACACAATGAACCTCCATTAATTCTCTGCACACAATATTAAGACTCTTCTTGCACGATAAATCTTCATATTACCCAATTGCAGCAGACATGCAAAATTTTATTTGTTGGAAAATTCATTAGTATTAAAGTGTGTGAAAGTGAAATAAGTCTGGAATTGATACAACACTTACTGACATTTGCTTAGCTAGCACTTTAAAAGTAAGTTCTTTGAGGCATTTTGACAATGTGATAGAACACTTTATAAAATCTCTTTTATTTATGCTGACAGACTATTTGATTTTCACAGCTTTGATCATTCCTCTGGTTTCCAATTGGAATATTAACTGTGCGTTGGATGCTTGGGTTATCTGGGTGGAATAATTGGTCAGCTCGTCACTTGTAGCAACATCATTTTGAATGAATTTACAATCTTGCTGCTTATGTTCTTTCCCCTTTAATTGGTTTAAAATTGTTGATATGTGTTTGATGCTTGCCCACATTCTCTTGGTTATAACTAACTGTGTTAATATAGATATAAAAACAAAAAACTGTGGATGCTGGTTGTGTTAATCTAGAGTTTAAAGTTTTTTTCTGTGCATACTGTTAGTGGAAAATAACAAGTTTCACAGGATCTTTTTGCTCCTTGAATGAAGTTCAACATTATGGACTAACATGCAATAAAGCCAGCTCAGTTTAAAAATGAGATTCTGAATTTAAATCTTGCTTATTGCATTGAAACTATTTTATTCCACCAACAACACGTATTAATATTTGTGTAATTACTAAATAACTCAGGTTATTACATATATTTTTACTGACAATATATCTAGCTGGTTATTATAGGTAACTCACCCTACTTTATGAAAATACTCATCTTCAACCCATCCCCAGGAATCCTTTGCCACTGAGAAGACACAGATGTGTCCATTCTGATAACACTGATATCTACAGCAGTGGTCTGAACGTTATTGGTGAAAGCGTTAGGGACAGAATTTAATGCCCTATCATTAGTGAGTTTGGTGGTAGAGGGGCATTTGGTCAGGTGGGACGGTGGCAGGTAGGTACCCCACCACCTTCCCGTCTCCACCCTGATTGAGTCTGTTGTGATCGGTCTTCCTGCACTGCCGCCAATTGAAGCCCTTAAATTAATGCCCGCTTAAGAGCCTTGTCCTGCCGCCAGGAGCTGGCAAGCGGCCCACCATATGGGGCGCACCACAAGCAAACACGTGCAGGGTTACCTGCAGGCTCTCAGGGGACCCCTCATTCAGAATTACTCAGTGCCTGATCGAAGGACACAGCAGAGGGAAGAGGGGTGAGGGAAACCTGCTGAGAGCCACTACCCTGCCTTTGTCGCTGACCACCCCTGCCCTTGTGACCCCCACCCCATGACCCCCTCTCACCACCATCACGCACCTGTGGCCTGGGGTCTAGCAGCTATGCGAGGCCTCAGGCAGGTGTAGTAATGGCAGCAGGTGGCACTGTTGTTCAATAGAGCTGCTGGCCTCTGATTGGCCGGCCGCTCTCAGCAGACGAGACATCCGCCCGAGGTCCTTGATCCGGGGGAAGGCCTGCTACGGTCCAGTTAAGTGCCTGAATGGTACTTAATTCACCAGGCCTTCTCCGAAAGAGGCAATGCGGGGCTCCTGCTGGCTCTCCAACCGACGGGCTGGACCCCCCTCCACCATCATTGTCTTGCCCTTTAAATCCAGTCCTAGTCTCTCTTTCTGTGCTTGATACTTTGCCAATATTGTAATTTTAAAAGTTAGACCCCTGAAATATTGATCCCCAGGCTTATCAATGCAACTTAACTTAGCCAGCAATGCCTTCTAACAACAACAAATTGTATTTATATAGCACCTTTAACATAATAGTTGCTTCACAGGAGCATTATAAAACAAAACACGAAACTAAGCGCATGAGGAGATAGGTCAGATGGCTAAAAGCTTGGTCTAAGAGGTAGGTTTTAAGGAGTGTCTGAAAGGATGAAAGAGAGGCAGCGAGGTGGAAAAGCTTCAGGAGGAAATTCTAGCGGTTAGGGCCTATGCTGAAGGCACAGCCACCAATGGTGGAGAAACCAAACTCGAGGATTCTCAAGTGGCCAGAATTAGAGGAGCGCAGGTATCTCGGAGGGTTGCCAGGCTGGAGGGGATTACAGAGATAGAGAGGGGAGAAGCCATGGGGGGATTCAAGAACAAGGATGCTGATTTTAAAATTCAGACCTTGTTTGACCAGGAACCACTGGAGGTGAGCGAGCACAGGGGTGATAGGCGATCGGGCCTGGTGTGAAATAAAACACAGGCAGCAGGGTTTTGGATGACCTCAGGTTTACGGCGGGCAGAATGTGGGAAACCAGCCAAGAGTGCATTGGAATAGTTGTGTCCAGAGCTAACAAAGGCATTGTCTTGTTTTTTGTTTCAACGATGCACACAGGTCTTCGAAATTGTAAGCTGAGTTAACTTTATTGATAACACATTTTCCTAAGATGAACATATATCTGCAGTAACTGAATTCTATCAAGGTTCCAACATGTGCTATCTGACCTTCAACCCCCCCAGGTTAGGTGACCCCATATCTAGTACAGAGTACCGTATAGTATCTAATACTGGAGTCCACTACCACAATCAGCTATTATCATGACACTTCTCTTTTTAAACAAAAACTTTTATACAACTCAAGTACACAAAGCCTCTTATTTATTCCTTATCACTCTGTTTTGATCAGTTTGTTTTGTTTTTTAGTCACCTCTGTGGTTTTTTTCACAATTCTTCCACTGGATGTTCTGAACGGTGACTGAAGTGATTTTGAAGGACAAGGGCCTTTCTCCAGCTCTGTGTCACTGTCAGCCCTTGGATAGTTTTCAGGACTCTCAGGCTTTGTCTGTTATCTGTTGCTTCACTGGTGCATTCTGCTTTTTGATCTTCAGCTGCACTTCCTGGTTCAGAGCAGGGCTGTATTTCATTTGTTTTCTGTAAAGAATTTCTGGATTCTCCTGTTTTCCATTTGGAGTTTTCACTAAGAAAGACCTTGATTCTCCTGTGATTCCTGTGATAACTGCAGGATTCCAGATCCCTTCATGCTGAATCCTCACTCTCTCCCATGTTCAGGTCAGGCAAGGATCGGGCACCTCAAACAAAGTACTGCTTCTGCTTCTGCTGTCTCAGTTTGAGCAGGTCCTGCACGCTTTAGGTCACTGGCTGTGGCAATAACAGTTTGGGGTGCTGTTGGAAGCTTAGCTCTTAGTCTTCTTCCCATCAGGAGTTATGCTGGAGATGATCCAATGCCCTCTAATGGAGAATTCCTGAAATCCAGCAGAGCTGGATTTTCAAAAATCTTAAATTTTAACGATCTCTTCTGTCCATCTTTTCCTTCTTCAACAGGTGCTTTAAGGTCTGCACAGTACATTCTGCCATACCATTGGATAGTGGATATTTGGGACTTGACGTAGTGTGACTGTGCAAATTTGCGAAACTCAGTGCCTGAGATTTGTGGACCGTTATCTGAGATGAGCACATCAGGTATGCTGCAGCGAGCAAAAATGGATTTTAAATGATTTATTACTGTGATGCTCTTGTTGTCATTTCTCAGCAGCACAGACTCAAAAACTTTGACTACTAATCTACTGCTGGTGGGTACTCATTGTTGTCAAATGTGAACGCTTTCACTCCAATTTTCTGCCAGGGCCTCTCTGGAACACTGGTTGAAGTGTTTTTTTTGTTGTAATTTACTGTACTTTCGGCACGCTACACACGCATTCACCATTTCCTCAATTTGTGCTCCTATTCCAGGCCAATACATTACATCTCGAGTTCTTCTCCTGCATGTTTCTATGCCGAGGTGACTTTCATATACGTGCTGCAGGATTTCTTTCCTCAGTGTTGCAGGAATTAAGATCTTTTCTCCCTTGAAAAGTTTTCCTTCTGCTACATGAGGCTCCTCATGAAAGATCCAGTACTCTTGTACAGCAGAAGGGGGGCTCCATTCCGATATGTGGGCCAGCCAGTTTACTCAATTTGCTGCAGTTTTCTCATGGTGGCATTCTTCTTGGTCGCTTCCCTGATCTCATCCAGTTTGGTTACAACCACAGGTAAGTTCTTTGTCAGCATGTGATCCTGTGCTTCCATTTCCTTATCCTCTTCCTCCGTAATGGGTAGGTATGCACGTGACAGAGTGTCTGCAATGTACTTTTCCGTGACCAGTTTTTATTTAACTCTGACGTGGTACTTCTGCAGATGCATTAGTAATCTTTGGATTCTGGTGATGCACAGTTCAGGGGCTATTTATGTATAGTTTCCAAAGGCTTATGAACAGACTCTACCTCCACGTCTTTGCATTAGACAAGCATAGGAAGCATTCTAGGCCAAACACAATTGCTAGTGTTTATTCCTCTATTTGGGCATACCACTGCTATGTTTCAGTCATTGCCTTTGATCATATGTCACTGGTGCCTCATTTTGCAAGAGGAAAGCTCCCAGGCCAGTGTTTGAAGTGTCGACTGAGTTCTTGACTGGCTGACTGACATTGTAATACTTTAACACTGGTGCCTGGGTCAGTGTTCTCTTCAGACTGGTCAAGGCTTCCTGGTGACTTTGTTCCCAGTGCCATTCCACATCATTTTGTAGAAGTTCCCTGAGAGATGCTGTCAGGCCTGACATGTTTGGAATGAATTTCCCAAGATAGGTCAAGATTCCCAAAAACATTTCCAAGTCTTTTATATTCTGGAGGTGGCATGTTCATGACTGCTTTGATTTTATTCGGGTCCAGCTTCAGTCCCTCACTTGTTAGCACATGTCCCAAGTACTTGATTTCATGCAGGCCTATTTTGGATTTTTCCTTCTTCAACTTGAGGTTCCTTTCTCTAGCTCTGGGCAGCACCTGCCTCAGTCTGTGGTTGTGTTCTTCCTGTGAGGCTCCCCAGACCAGCACATCGTCGATATGGGTTTCCATGTCCTCTAACCCTTCAAACAGCTGCTTCACTATTCCGTGGAACATCTCTGGAGCTGAATTAATACCAAAAGGTAAGCATAAAAACCTGTATCACCCATATGGTGTGTTGAAGGTACAGAGATAGGAGCTGTATTCATCCAGCTTGACCTGCCAGAAGCCTGAACTCGCATCCAAGGCTGAATAGTATTTAGCATTGCTAGCTTATACGTGATCTCTTCTACTGTGGGCAACTGCTAATGCTCTCTTTGTAAGGCCTGGTTTAGGTCTCTGGCATCCAGACAGACTTGCAGATTCCCATCTGATTTTTCTACAATTACAATTGAATTAACCCACTTTGTCGGTTCTTCAATTTTCTTGATGATGTGAAGTTTCTCCATTCTGTCCAACTCTGCTTTCAGTCAGTCTCTCTCTTACTGTTACTTTTCTGGATGGATGTATTTTGGGTGTCACAGTTTCGTCAATCTTGGTGTGTTCCCCTTTTAGGCAGCCAATCCCCTGGAACACATCTTTATAATCGCTCAGGATGTCATCAGTGGTGACAGTCATTATTCTCTTGATTAGCTTCAGATTTTCACAAGCTTTGATTCCATGCATGGGTTTTGCATCAGTTTTCACCACTATGAATGGAAGTGCATGAGAATGTTTTTTGTAGTTCACTTTAATTGTCCACTTGCCTTCTACAGCAGTATAAGTAGACAGCTTCACTTTTGTTTTAGTTAACTGTTTTTCTTTGCTTATCTTCCAATACAGGCTGATGGGAATGACATTTGCTTGTGCACCTGTGTCAAGCTTGAAATTCATCATCATATTGGCAATTTGTAAATCAATCTTCCATTCGTCTTCTTTGGAATTTGTTGTTATTGCACCAACAAAAAGTTCATTTCAGTGACTGTGTCAATCGTGTGCACTTTCTTCAATTCACATATCTTAGTGAAGTGATTTAGTTTACGTTGCTTTCTGTAGGCTGGATAACTACGTGGTAAAACCTCTGTTCCACATCAGCTGCATTTAAATGTTTCATAGCTGTTTGTTCTTTTTAAGTTTAGACTGTCTATTTGTTGTTTCCCAGGGCTGTTGCTGTTTAACTGCACCTAACTGCTTGACTGTTTGCAGCTTATTATCTTCTGTCATCTGTTTAATCTGGCATTTCGTTGTCTCTGCTGCTCTGCAGATATTTATTGTTTTCTCCAGCATGAGATCAATTTCTCTTAAAAACTGTTCTCTCAGAGAGTCATTTGCGATCCTGGAAATTATTCTATAACAGATGAGTGATTCTTCAAGCTCCCCAAATTCACAGGGACTAGCTCATTTTCTCAGCTCAGTTACTGACTAATGTTGTCACTGCCTTGCTTGCACGTAAAAAATTGGTACCTTTCATAGGTGATGTTTTTCTTAGGGCTGCAGTAGGCTTTGAATTTTTCCATTATTTCTTCCAAGTCATTTTGTTTCTCATCACTTTCAAACGTGAATGTGTTATAGACTTCGAGGGCTGCTTCCCCTGCTATGTGAAGAAAGGT
Organism: Carcharodon carcharias; assembly: GCF_017639515.1. NCBI lineage: Eukaryota > Metazoa > Chordata > Chondrichthyes > Lamniformes > Lamnidae > Carcharodon > Carcharodon carcharias. The sequence continues at coordinate 33,146,166 of NC_054477.1, read as the reverse complement.
GGAAGACTGTACCTGAGGGTCTTTTTTATCACTGCCCTTCGCTGTGAGGTACAGCTCAAATCGCTGCTGGAACCTCCTCCAGTTTTCGGCAAGACTTCCCTCCAAACTGAGCTCTGCCTGTGGTTTCAGAACCTCCGCTGTTGTGTTTAGTTTATTTCTGACACCATTTTCCCCCTGTTGGAGGCAATTGCGGGAGCTGGCGCGGGCGGGCGGGCTACCGATCGGCACCCCAAGTTGGGGGGCGTGCCGCCATTTTATGTGGGTGGGCCAATTAAGGCCCGCCCAGCGTGACATCCGCCAGGAAGCGCTATGCGCTCCCTGTCCGGGTTGGGGGGGGAGGGATTCCTTCAGCCGGGAGTGCGCTCTTTCACGCATGCACGTGGAAGAACGCACAGACCTCCCTGAGGCAAAGTGCTGCCTCAGGGAGATCGGCTCACACTTTAAACTTTAAATGAAGCTGAGAAAAAAATTCCCTGCCATGTCCCCTCAAGTGACAGTGTCACATAAGTTAGGACATGTCCATAACTTGTATTTTAAAATATTGTGAGATTTTTAGATCCTCATGAACCCTAATCCTGCCCGTGATTAGCTTTCACGCTTTTTCAGAAGTCTGCCAGGGCTCACGGCCTGCCCGCCAACCTTAAGGTTGAATGGGCAGGTCCAGTAATGACTTCAACTAGTTTGTTAATGGCCCTAATAGGCCGTTGACAGGTCGGCGGTCATGCAGCCGACTTGGAAGATATAGCCCCATGTCTTGTTTTTTGTTTCAATGATGCACACAGGCCTTCGACCTGGTGGCTGAGCTAACTTTATTGATAACTCATTTTCCTAAGATGAACACATATCTGCGGTAACTGATTTCTATCAAGACAGGTTCCAACATGTGCTATCTGGCCTTCAACCCCTGGTCAGGTGACCCCACATCTTGTACAGAGCACCGAATAGTATCTAATACTGGAGTCCACTGTCACAATCAGCTATTAGCGTGACAGGCATTGGTGAGGGCTTCAGCAGCTGCTGAACTGAGACAGTGAGGAGAGGTGGAAATAGGCAGTCCTGGCGATGGCATGGATGTGAAGTCGGAAGTTCCTCATTTGCCAGAAGCTGTTACCGCTGCCCCTTGTGCCCTGTGTGTCACCTAATGCACTGCCTTCTGGTTGACACTCCAACTCCTCCAGGGTGAATGTGTTTGAGCTGATGTTCTGACGGGATCAATGCCCTAAGGTGTATTTGCTTCCTCAGCAATACTTAGAGGAGAAAAATAAATTGTAATAATTCCTTGATTAGCAGAGTTTACTTGTAACTTACACTGGGAGAAGAAAAATGAGGTCTTCACAATATAGCTTGCTGGTAGTTAATGTGAAGCACAGTATTATGAGAACGAAGAATAGATGCTCATGTTTAAGTTGCAGCTTGCAAACACACTGCTGGTTTCCCTTTTCAAAGTTTTTACCTGTTTCCTCTTCAGGGAAGTTGAATGGCATTTTGTGGGGGTTCAGCTCTCTCTGGGGTTATGTGCTGCCTTGATAATGAGTATGAAGGATGGCCAGTTTTCCCACGGAAAAGCCCAGATTCCAAATTTGTTCTGATGAAGGGTCATTAACCTGAGACATTGGGTGGAATTTAATGCCTCACCAGAGGTAGTGTTTAAGTGGGGCTATCATCAGGAAAACGCTGGCAGTAGGTACAGGTCCTGTAGGGAGGGTCCTTCCATGGTGGGCACTTTGTGGAGGTACCTGATGGTGGGAATGGAGAGACCTGGAGTTAGACCCTGCCATTTTTTAAATTGACCCCCTCTTCCCTCCTTCACTGGCTCCAACAAGCCCAACCAACTCACCTGTTTCCTGAGGCACCATCGCCAATTCCTGCTGCAGGCCGCATTGCAGTGCTAACAGTGGCCACCGCTGCCAGAACTGGAGACCTGCCCTCCTTTGATTGGCTGGAAACTCTTTGAGGGGGACATCTGCCACACATCAGGGTTCCTGGGGGAAATACATTCGCAGGAGTCAGGAAGCTGGATGGCAGTCAGGTAGGTGCCCGATTGTGATTTAATTCCATGGGGCCATGGCGGGGTTGTCACCGCTTTTCCAGCTGGTGGATGAGCCCCTCATCACGAGCATTAAACTCCCCCCCAGCAACCCCACCCCCACCATTAACTCCACAAATGCTGCTGAGTATTTCCAGCATTTTCTATTTTTATTTCCAGCATCGGCAGGATTTTGCTTTTGTGTTCCAAATTCATTCATTGCATTCCAAATTGGGAATGATGACGGTTGCTTGCATTGAGTGACTACCTTCCAGGTGGGGATTTGTGGGTGTAAACAGCAAAGGATATGACTGAAGGAATATCTCCAAGTGAAAACAAGGTATGTCAAGGCAACAGCTCGGTCTCAAATGCATATAATTATCCAGGTATCTACAGCATTTTATGACTGCTATAGGGCAATGATGGGGCAATTCTTGTAAGTAGCAAACATACTGGGAAGTATGTTTTTACTGAAGATGTTGATACTTCGCATGGAATTGTCCCAGATTTGCACCAAGTGCAGTAGCAGCGGGTGAAACGATATTTTACCCACCGACTGCGACAGTGGGTTTTCACGCCACATCACCCCAAACCCACAACATTATTTATTCATTCCCAGGAAACATGCCATTTCCATGGCGGGCAGGCTCTAATTTGCCTGCCATGCCGTCACCTCACCACTTCATCGCGCCAGGCACCACATTTAAAGTACAGCCACGCTCAGTGCTTCCAGCCCAGGGCTGCAGCAAAGAAGACATAGCCCGAAAGGCAAGAAGGCTGCAGCCCTCGAGTGCCCTTTGGATGCTGTGGATGCCCGCTGTGATGTCTTCTACCCTGCTCTGGCCGCAGGAGGCGCAGCAACATCTGCAACATCAGCAACATCACCACTCCAGCTTGGTAAGCGATGGCAGTGGTGATCAGTGCCAATGCTGCACAGAAGAGGTTGGCTATCTAATGCAGATAGAGGATGAATGATCTCATCCGTGCAGCCAGGGTATGGCAACCATCTCTCCATTCTAAACTCACACACTCAAGCTGATCACACATCCACTGGCATCTCATTCACTGCCAGCTCAAGGGACATCACCACCCATTCTCACACAGATACCCTCACATGCCCATCTGGCCTCATCTCCTCTGGAGACTGCCTTCTCAGCCCTCACCATCTTGAGGCCACTTACACAGATCAACATGTGCCCCCACACACACCCTGGGATACCCTCCTTCCCTAGTACAGCTCTCGTTCTGCAGCCTCTTCCCTTCCCTGAGGCTGTTTCTCCCCATTTGCCAAGCAAACCCAGCCCTACAGCCATTGAAAAGCCACCCACATATGGCTGGTCTGGTAGATAAAGACCAGCCATGAGCCCCCTAAAAGTGATATGGTGCTGCCTGTGAAGCCTGGCGCTGATGATTGTGAGTGCTGACTGAAGCAAGGTAGGCAAACAAACCTTAGAAGCCCTGAGCGCAGTGCAGCCCACTAAGTGCAAGTCGCTTAGATGCTGTTGTGAAACACGTCGACATATTTTCCTGACGTCATACATGGATGATCCAGCTGAGGGGGATGATTCCAGCAGGCTGGCCTAATAATGATCTGTTGATGTATTATGATGAGGTTCCCGACACCTGATAGCAGAGAACCGCTATTGGTGGGCGGAGTGGACGATCACGAACTGGTTTCACGCCATTGTGAAACTGAAGGCGCGATATAATCCGCTCACACCACCGAAAATGCCTGACGCCGGTGGGCACAGAAAACCCCTGGCTTTATTTTAACTTAGGTGACTCAGTGAGGTCATTAAAATTCTGGTACTGCCAAATCAAGCAGAAGTTAGTGAAACAGGCACTTACTGTCCCAGCAATCTCTTGCAGATACCCTCAGCAGTTCTTCATACTGTCTTATAGTGCTCTGTGTTAATAACTATAACTGCCTAGAACAGCATTTCCACTAACTCATCTTGAGACTGTGTTTAAAGAGCCATTCTACAATCTCAGGCCTTTTTCTGATGCAAACAGTAATGATGATGTCTAGACCTTTGAATAACTGCAAGCATTTAAATCCTACAGAGGCACAATGTTTCCTGCCCCAACAGGTGAGCTTCCAATCAAAAGCATTTCTAATGTCTGAAGCTCACCTAAAACACTATAATCTAGGCAGCCCTAGGAATTATGGTGGGCTTGGCGGTCATTTGGCTCAGCAAGCTGAATTACACTCAACGTTGCTCATGGCAAAGTCTAAATGGGAAATCCATGCTACTTGGTTCTGAGTGATCATTTATATAGACATATAAAGAAGTTCAATGCATGGCGCCGGGGTCTGTGTTTAGCTCTCACTGCTGCAAGCAGTAACAGTAATATCATGCCCTGTATCAGCACCAGCAACAGCTTTTGAAGCAACTTGTTTTGGTTTGCTATTTATGACTGAATCTTGTCAGGACGGATGCAGCTGCTGACACTGCTAACAATAATGTCAGTGCAGCAATTCCATGATTTCACAAATCTCTGCTTAAAAACCTGCCAAACTATTTTAGAAGGCACTTTACCAGGTGAAAATAGGAGTAAATTTGCCATGGCAAGGTATAAAACGGGCGATATCAGATCAGCTGTCCATAAATGGCAACAGATCCAATATCGTGCCATTTAACATTATTACTCAAAGTCAAAATTACTCCATAATGTCTTTTAGGAATTTGAGATCGAGGTAAGCTCAGCAATTAATAAAACTATACTTATGTTCCTTAAAGTATGAAGAAAGGTTGAACAGTTTGAGCTTTACCCATTGGAATTTAGAAGAATGAGAGGTCATTTTATTGAGGGGACTCCAGTGGAGACCGGGAAGATTTTTCCTCTTGTGGGGGCGACTAGAACTCAGGGACACAGGTTAAGAATAAGAGGTCTCCTTTTTAAGGCAGATGAAGAGAATTTCTTTTCTCTGAGGGTTGCCTGTGAAGGCAGGGTCATTATTCAAGGCTGACTTAAATAGATTTTTGATAGGCAAGGGAGTCAAGAGTTATGTGGGCAGACAGGAAAGTGGAATTAAGACCACAACCAGATCAGCCATGATCTTACTGAATGGTGGAGCCAAAAGGTCTACTCCTGTTCCTGTGGCTCTAAGTAATTTTTTTTTACAATGCATTTCAAATGTGAGGGTAAATATAGGTAGACATAGGTGAATCGCTGCACTGGACGATTAGTCTTGATCCACACAGATATTTGATTTAGCTTTATGAGCTGGTAGCTCGCTAAAATCTTGGATGATCTAACATACAAACTTTTGGTGCTTTGGTTGCTTAAATAACGGGTATAGTAACACAGTGGTTATGTTTCTGAACTAGTGATCCAGAGGCCTGACTACTTACCTGGAGAAATGAGTTCAAATCCCACCATGGCAGCTGAACAATTTAAATTCAATTAATTAAATTAACAGTAATGAAATGATTGGATTATTGTAAAAAAATCATCTCGTTCATTAATTTACTTTAGGAAATGAAATCTGTCATTCTTAACAGCTGCAACTTATATGTGACTCCGGACCCACAGCAATGTGGTTGACTCTGAACTGCCCATGGAAATAGCCTAGCAAATCATTTAATTGCATTCAAGAAGACAGCTCACCAGTACCTTCTCAAAGCCAATTAGGGATGGTCATCAAATGATAGTCTTGTTGGTGACACCAACATCCTGTAAATAAACTAAAAAATGACCAAAACTTAGTATTTCTGTTTATTGATAATTAGAGCTTAATAGCACTAGGGTTAGAGCATCAATTAGATTGTGTTAAGGATTTAACCTTGCTCATGAAAAATTTGAACCTTTGCCAAGAGCAGAGAGAGACAACATCACACATACAAAAGCAAAAAACCTTGAGAAGGCTTGGCCAGTTAGGGCCGTGAGATAATTTATAACAAGCTTAGGACACCTGCACACACAAAAACACATTAATTGGCCCTCTAAGAATACTAAAACAAAGAACCCAGAAGTATGATAGACAATGGTCATGTTATTCTTAAAGCAAAAGATTTTCTTTAAATTAGGCCCATAGGTAAACCTCTAGGTCATCTGCACACATACAGAAGAGAGTAGAGGTCTTATGCATATCCTATTAGCGGAGAAAAGACAGAAACTATGGTTTATACTTTGATTGTGAGTATAAACTTAGTGGGCAGAATTTTACAGCAGCAGGATTTTACACTCCCGCTGAAGTCAATGGGGTTTATAATGCCTCGCAGCATTTTACAGCCCCATCCCTGCTGAAATGGGGATGTAAAATCTGGGCCAGTATATTATTTGTTTGAATACCCTACATTTATTTTATGCGGATTTGTATTTACTTCTAGGTGAATTGGTTTATTTTGCATTTATATTTTAGATGGATTAGTTTATTTTACCTACTTTACACTTTGCAATATGGCAACCATTACTATAATATAATCTACAATTTAAGCTTATAATAAAATATTATTAAGTAACAATTATAAAATTTGTAGACTCACTTTGTATACCTCAGGGTCCTAATTTCTCAAGAATTCTTCTATGGGCAATTCTGTATACAGAGGGAGGTTAACTCAGAAGAGTTATTTCTGCTATAATATACCTAGTGGGTACATTTTATTCTGAGATATCTTTGTTTACTCTAATTACTCCTGGGGAGAGGATACTTTATTTTAGGATCAAGTCTATAGCTAGTATATCTGAGTAAGTTCTTATAATGATTTAAAATCTCTCCCCAGTCAAGGACTAAGACTGACAATAAGTTCGACTGAATAAATGTACTTTACTGGGGGTAAAAATAGTAGAACCCTGGCAACTGTTATTTAAATAGATTGTTACTTGAAAAGAGTGTGCAGTGCCATAGGAAGAAAGCAAGAGAATGGGAACTAGGTGAGTTGCTCATTTGGGGGGCTGGTGCAGACATGATGAGCCAAATGGCCTCCTCCTGCACCATAATGATTCTGTGATTTTATGATTCTGTGAAGACCTGGCAACTCTAGCAAATATATAGTGCAGGTCTGGTATCTGCAGTTGTAGATGACTGGAATCCAATCTCTCCTGCATTAAATTACTGAACATTTTACAGGACTTTTGGAGTTCAAATCCAATCTCTAAGTTAGTTTCACCCATTTGTTTATGCTTCTTCACTGGTACATCTCTGGTCAGCAAAAGCTAAGCATTTTGCTTGATTTTGGTGATTCCTCATTTTGAAGTATTTAATACAGTCAGCAGATAGAAAGTGGGGCAGAATCTTAATTGTTCCACATTTGGAATCCTTATTTAATGAGTGTAAAAATGAAAATGAATAATTAGACATAGAGAGAAGGATTTGCTTATTTACGTAAGATGTGTCTCCTGATATGTTAAGAAAAATTGAAGTGCTTAAGATTTATTTAATCAAAAACAGATTATTTTTCTTTCAACTTCCTCAAACGTTACTGACAGTACGATGGAGAAAAGCAGTTGCTTCAGTCTCAGTCTTCTGACTGAATTTAAACCAAAAACACAAAGCAAAAGACATTGGTTTAAACACTGCAACGTGCACGAGGCATGGAGTTTGTTGATAAAATGTTGTCAGCATCGCTACACACACCAGCGCTGTAAAAGATTTCACACATTTAAAATAACAAACCTCCTTCATAATCAATGGTGTTATTCATTGTAGCCTTAAGTGTTATTGAAATTAATAAGAACCAGCAGGTCATTTTTCCCCATGACATCCATTGGGAAGCTGGATATGTTTAAAATACTGACTGTGGTGTTGTTATTTTAGATGAAGTACTTATGTCAGGAGCAGCTGTTTAGAATTAACAGTTATTCTATTGTCTCACAGACGTGGGTTCTTTGAAATTCTTGTTTGGAACATTTTCCTCAAACAACATCCAATTATTAATGCATTACAACTGTTACCAACTTGCTTGGTTCCTTCCCATTCCTTTACCTACTCCCTAATACCACCTCCCGCCAGTTTTAAGCCCATTGTCCTCGGCTGCCTTGATTGTGGTGATCGATGTTGATTATAGATTCCTGGAGCCTTGACTGCTCTTTTAAGTGACCACTTTTTTTTCAATGTGTGGGATAACACAAATGTTGGCAGATTGTTCAGCTTCGGGGAATTGGAGGGGGTGGAGGCTGGCTTGGGAAATATCAGCTGAGCCTGTCCTTTTCTCCATACTCTGCAGGCACTTTCCATTAGAGCTCACTGAAGAGTGATCAGCGACAGGAATTCTAAATAGGTATTTTGTTCCTTAGCCAAGGGAAGTGGAGGCTATTTGCAGATACCACACTGTTACTCTGGATGAGATCAGAACAGCATAGATGAGGAAGTCAAAGCTGCTTTATCAGTGCAGTACCACACACTGGGGAGCACCATTGTTATTCTGTAAGACTGATGGTTTCACAGGCTGCACAGTCCATGAAGAAACATCAAACTGGGCTCTGTCATATGGATTTTACATTACATTTTCTGAAATAGTTCAGCTGGGAAAAATAATTGGGGTAAGAGTTTATCTTGTGCGTGAGTATAAAACAGGTGATAGTTAATTGGCAGACTATTTTACATCTCATGAAAACCAATGGAAATAAACAATCAGGAGCGATGAAAAATAGGCTGTTGATCTGCTATCACCTGTTTTACATTATCACACCAAGTCAAAATCTACCTCATTGTATTAATATAATGGACAATTCCTTTCAAAAGAAAGTTGCTCTTATTTATTGAAGGCTTTCGGAGTGGTCTTGAAGCAGTTTATCCAACCTCAGTCGGCTACTTGTGGTGTGCCTTCTTAGTAAGATATATGACAGAGCAAATGCTATGCTCTTTGTGGTCACTGAACATCATCTGCTTTTAATATGGAGGCAGCAACATGCAGCTGCACTGAAGGTTGTCCACTGCAGTACATAAATCTCATTGGGTCCAAACGTTTTTAAAAATTATTTTAATTTCCTCAACAAAAAACAGCTGAAGACGGCCTGTGGTTAGCCGATACTACTTACCAATAAAACCTGACCTGCCTTTAATGCAGTCAGCTGCACTCTGCTTTTATTCTTAACCCCCTCAACCCCCTGCCACCCTCTGAAAAAAAATGGACTCTCAGAGCAATGCAAGCACCTGTTAGGCATTCACTCACATCTGCAAAACAAGAGTTCATTAAAAACTAATTAAACATTCCCATGGTCTATTGTTGCATCTGCTTGTCAAATAGGAAACATTTGTAAATTATTGACATTAAAAATAAAGAGAAAAGCACACTTCTAAAGAATAATTAGTGCCAACCTCATGTCAGGATGATTGTGGCAATGTGATGGATGGGAACATTTTTCATGTGACAATCTCCTGGATGCGACTGCTGCAATTGTTTAGAGTAATTTGTGCACTGCTCCATCATCATGTTCTCCGGACATTGCTCTCAATAATCTATCGCTGGAGCTTTGCCCATTATTCTCTGGAAACCATTTGGATAATGTGCTTGAAGAACATGGCCCCCACTGCTCGTGGATAAATATATGCGCTCTCAATCTACAAACACACGCCATCATCTTGTATTTTGTTTGCTCTGGAAACCATCAAACCCACAGATTGAGAAAATTGGTCGCAGTTTGAAAACACTGTCACAAACGGGTCACATAAACAATAATGATTCCCTCTTCCCCCAGCTGTAAACAGTGATTACTATCGCACAAACATACCACAGGGAGGGGAGGGGGACACACGAGAGTGACACAGTCTGTTTACTGCAGCTATCAACTGCAATCAGCTGTAGAGGCATAGGAGGGAACACAAGAAGAAAACAATCTCAAACATTTACACATAATGTCTCAAAATTTAGAGAGGAAGTTGAGCCTCAGATAAACAGATGGGTCACTGGAAGTGTTGGCAAGATTATCTAGATGCGTTGCTACATGCTACCATAAAGTGTGGACCGGTAGCTACAGCACAAAGACATTAGACACTTGTCTGTAAGGCACACCAGGGACAGAATTTTTCCCTCGCCAAGTGAGCGTGGCAGGCAGGGGCGGCAATGGCCGTTGGTGATCGGACCCTGACCGTGATTTCACGCTGGCTGGCCAATCAACAGCCAGCCAGCGTGAAACGTGCGCCGATAACCTCATCACTGTCGGGGTGGGGGCGAAAGGAGCGCGGGCGCTGAAGTGTGCACATGTGCACGGGCGCGCTCAGTGAAATCTCCCTGAAGGCACAGAGCTGCCTCAGGGAGCTGAAGATTTTTAACATTAAAGGTAAAGATTTCAAAAATAAGGAGAACACGCCCCCTCATGTGACTCTGTGCAGGGACATATTAAAAATGAGTTTTAAATGTTTTTATTTTTTTTTAATCGTTGTTCGAAACCTCACTCTGCCTGTGGATGAGCTTTCGCAAAGAATGCAAAGGCCGCTTGGCCTATTTGTTGGCCCAACAACCGTAAGGTTGGACGGGCAGAGAAAATTCCACGTTAATTTATTTATTAATGGGCTTAACGGCCCTCTCAATTGTCGTGGGCGCGCTGATGACTTCTGCATGCGCTCGCCGACCGCAATATCATACGAGTGCACGATGACGTTGGGACCCTCACCCAACATCATGGCACGTTATCTCACGCTCGGGTGTGAGCTGAAAATCCTGCCCCCTGTCTGACTGACATTTCATAGGGTAGCCTTCCTTAATGGTGAGTTCACCATTTTCATTTGGCCTGGTTGGGAGAAGGAGGGGAATGAGGATGTGAGACTGACATTTTTATGTTTTATTGCATCTTTCAGCGATGACTCAAAATACTTACAGCACAGAAACAGACCATTCGACGCAACTGACCCATGCTGGTATTTATGCTTCACACTAGCTTCCTCTTACCTCTCTTCATCTAACCTTATCATCATAAACTACTATTCAATTTTCTTCATTCGTTTATCAACCTTCCCCTTAAATATAGCCATGCTCTTGGGCTCAACTACTCCTTGTGATAGTGAGTTCCACATCCTCAGCACTCTCTGGGTCAAGAGGCTTCTCCTGAATTATCTGAACGGGTTTTGGTGTGAGTTACGATATGAGCAGCAGAGTTTTAGATGAGCTTAAGTTCGTGGATTTATTTGTGACTATCTTATATTTATGGCCTTTAGTTTCAGTTTCCCCCAAAGTGGAAACATGTTCCCTACATTTATGCTATCGAACCCTTTCATAATCTTATAATTATCTTATCAGGTCATCCTCAGCCTTTCTTCCCTTGAGAACTGAGCCCCAGCCTGCTTAATTTTCCCAGATAGCGTTAACTTCTTAATTCTGTTATTGTGTTCGTAAGTCTTTTTTCTACCATCTCCTGTGCCCCCATATCCTTTTTGTAACATAGAGATTAGAACTGTGCACTGTGCTGTTAGTGTGGTCTAACCAAGATTCTATCCAGTTGAAAATAACACTTTATGATGAATGAGGAAAGGAATACTTAGACATATCAAGTGGCAGATCAACAACAACAATGAAAACTTGCAATTATTTAGTACTGTTAACTTCAATGTCCATCACCAAGAGTGGCTCGGTAGCTCCACCACTGACCAAGTTAGCTGAGTCCTAAAGGTCATATCTGTCAGACTGAGCCAGTGGCAGGTGGTGAGAGAGCCAACAAGAGGGAAAAACCTACTTGACCTGGTCCTCACCAATCTGCTTATTGCATCTTCATCTGCCTCTGACAGTATTGGTAGGATTGATCACTGTGTAGCCCTTGAGGAGACCAAGTTCTGTCTTCAAACACCACCCTACATCATGTTATGTGGTACTTGCAGTGTGCAAAATGGAATAGATTCAGAACAGATCTAGCAGCTAAGAACTGAGCTCAAAATCCATGAGGGTCTGTGCACCATTGGCAGCTTTTCAATTGTATTCAACTACAATCTGTAACCTCCTAACCCAGCAGTCTACTATTAACATCAAGCCAGGGGCAAATCCTGGTTCAATGAGAGGTCTAGGAGAGCATGCAAAGAACAGCACCAAACGTACCTAAAATTGTAATACCAATCTGGTGAAGCTACTACTTGCATGCCATACAGCAGAAGCAGGATGCTATTGACAGAGCTGAGTGATCCCACAAGGACCAGATCAAGTCAAAACTCTATAGCTCTGCTACATCTGGTCGTGATTTGTGGTGCACAATTAAACAACAAACCAGAAGAAGAGGCTCCACAAACATCCCCATCCTCAGTGATGAGTGAGCCCAGCATGTCAGTGCTGGATGAGAAGTTTATAGAATGCTTTCAAGTTAGTTTCTTAGAGCAACACATCCTGGAACAAACCAGGGAGCAGGTTATATTAGACTTGATTTTGTGTAATGTGACAGGATTAATCAATGACCTCAGAGTAAAGGCTCCTCTAGGTAGTGGCGACCACATTATGATTGAATTTTACATCCAGTTTGAAAGGGAAAAGAGTGGACCTAAGACTAGTAGACATGATAGGCTGAATGGCCTCCTCCTGTGCCATAACATTCTGTGATTCTGTGCTTTGTTATTGAACAGAAATGGAGGCCACTTGGCTTAATTTGCAATGAGGTGATATCAGTTCCAAAAAAATACAACGTTAAAAGACATTGTGAAACACGCCATTACAATCATGTAGCGATGGTTTCCAGTTGGCTGTGCCCAATGGGCTCGATGGTTTCCAAATCTGAAGGAAGCCATGGAAACACAAAAGCAGGTACTTAGACGAGTATTAAATGGCAGTATCGCAGTGACTTAGGCTAGCTTTTGTATTGCAAAAAATGGAAAGCCATTTTCAGATGGCGAATTTGCGAAACAACGTATCATTGAATCCTCGGATGTTTTATTTGATGGGTTTAAAAACCAGGGGCAGAATTTTCTCCCCGTTGGGCGGGCCGTTTGGGAGTGGGCACAGGCGGGCGTGGCGCCAATCGCCACCCGTGATCGGCTCCGCGCCACCATTTTACGCGGGAGGGCCAATTAAGGCCAGCCCAGCCTGAAGCGCGGCTCCCGAGGACAGCGGGAGTGGGTGGGCAGCGGCGCGAGTGCAATGACCACCGGGTCCAACGGCGACTCAATTCAAATAGAGCACTGGCAGCCTTGTAAGGGCTGTCCATCACAACCAGGAGAAGGGCTCCCCAGAGCGCTGCTGGTGAGCAGGCCAGGCAGGAGGGTAGGGCAGCGGAGCAGCGTGCCCCTCGGATTTCTGATGAGTGCCTAGCTGCCCTCCTGGAGGAGGTGGCAGCACAGCGAGAGGTCCTTGTTCCGAAGGATGGGAGGCGGAGGTCCCCTCACCTGATCAAACGTGCCTGGGAGGAGGTGGCAGAGATAGTCAGCTCCCGTGACGTGGTGCGATGCATGTGGGTCCAGTGCCGCAAGTGATTCAGCGACATCTTGCGCTAGAGAAGGGTGAGTACCATGTTGACAGAGGTCACTTAACACAGCAGGTAAACTTTCCCCACAGGCCTCACCCCCCAACCGACCCCCGCGCCAAGCACTGCCCCCCCTCCCGCCCCCAAATCTGAATGCAGCTATCACAATGAATCCTTCACAGCATGTTTCCCTCACTGGGTGGGCCAGCAGATATTGCCCATGCCTAGTTCACACTGAGAGGGTAGTGCTGGTTTGGGTTCTGCACCCGCAGCATGTGTGACACTGACACCCAGAGTACAGTTTTGGGGCAGCCTCAAGGATCTGCAGCTACGCGCAGAGCTGGAACTGCAAAGCATGTCAAAGTCAGGGTGCTAACATGCTGGGAGGGGAGCTTCCAGGTGGCAAGGCGCCAATCCATCTGCTGGCCTTTGCGTTCTACATGCTTGTGCCTCCTGGCTTTGCAAGGTTAGACCGTGTGGTGCCACATGTGATGGAAGCAGCATGTGGGCAGGGGGGTGGGGGAGGGGGGTGGGTGCGGGTGGTGGTCAGCCCAGGCTCCTTTGAGTGAGTGTACGGCAGCTGGGGGGTGATGAATCACTGGAGCCCTGCAATGTCCCACTCTGGCTGGCGTGGCAGGGATGTGATGGGAATCCAGGTACAGGGTGGACTAATCAATGCTCTACTCTCCTTTTCAGGAGAAGATTGAACACAATACTGCCAAGTGGATGCGGACTGGTGGAGGCCAGGCCCAGTTGGCCATCATGTCCAGATACGAGCAGGAGGCGATGGATCTGGAGAGGAGCCATGTGCCCGACCTGGCAGTGAGGCTGGGTTGCAACGAGGAGGTAAGATTACCGAGCACTAAGGACACCATGTGTGTTCCAGCAGCCATGGCACTGCTGAGTGCTCAGTGATTGAAGCTTGCTACATGGGTTGACCATTGATTATGGAAGGATGAGCACATAATGATCCGGGGGACAGGGATACACATTGATATTGTCTCCACTTTAACTAATCAAATGTCGCTGTTCTTTCTTTCAGCATCACCGGCAGGGCAGAGAGGAGGAGGTGGAGGGCCCACCTCTCTCACCTGAGGGCCCTGAACAATTGGATTCACCAGCGTCACACCATTTCTGCCAGGCAGTCACCAGTGCAGATACTAGCACTTCGGTGGGATTTAGATCATCGGCTAGTGTCCCAGGACACAGTGGTGAGGGCACTTCACACTCACTTGAGGTGTGGGTGGAGACAAAGAGTGCCCATAGTGCCAGCAGTTAGAGGACTGCAGGGGACCAGGCACATTCTCAGTCGGTGGCTGATGATGCGCCTCTGGAGTTGTCCGTGAGGCAGCAAACGCTGGAAGTGCAGCAGGGTATGCGCGATGATCTGGCAGAGATACATGAGGCTATGCGTGGCATGGTGCCCGTGCTGGAGGAGTCCACGTGCAGCATCACCAATGCAATGAGCCTCATGGTCGAGCGCCATGCTTCCTCCATGGAGAGAGTGGCGACTCTCGTGGAGAAGCTCCTCCAGGAGAGCAATAGGGGCCTCCTGGGGTTGCGCTCCATCCTGCAAGCACTCATGGTGACATTGACCTCAGTTGATCAGTGCCAGTGTGGTAAATGGCTTGGGCACCAAGTATCCCAGCTTGGTGCCCATCCACCCACGGTGAGCAGGGAGGTCCATAACGACCTCACGTCAGCACAGGAGCTGCGTGTCGTCTCTGCGGGCTCATCTCAGGACGCTCTGGATGAGGGCAGCAGCTCCTCTGCCCCTCTGCCAGTGAGCGTGGCATCCCATGAGGCTGCGGCGACTGGAGAGAAGCCAGCTGGGACTGGCCACTCCCTCCCAGGCGGGGCCATCAAATGCTCCACAGGCCAGAGAACGTCCGCCAAGGTCATCGAGGCCAACAGGACAGCACAGTGAGCAGCGTGTCTCAGATGCCAGTGCCAGCGAGGGGGATGCATCTAGAAGTAGCACCCACAAACAAATACTTAAGACACCTTAACACACCACAGGTTTCCCACTGATGGTTTTATGTTGCCCCGCTTATAGTTCATGACCACTTGGTGTGATGTGTAACACCTTTGTAATTATTTTTTTGTACTTCATTTTGTTAAATCATTAAATTTTGATATGTGAGAGTAGCTCAGGGTGACTCCTTACTTCCACAGGTGGACGGGAACCCATGCTGTCAGAGAGCTATTTGACATTGAGCTTTATTGACAAGGCCCTTAGTTAATGTTCCCACCCATGCAGATTTTACACTCAGGTATCGAGTATGGAGCCTACAGCCCTGGCTTGTGTTGGAGCTCCATCTGTGGTGTGCTAGCTGAAGGTTCGTTGGATTGAAGCCTCCTGGGTATCCCTGCCTCCCTGGAGTACGCCCGGGTCAGCATCTACCCCTTCAGCATTCTCCTGTGCGTGCTCATCCTCGGACTCACTACTGGAGTCATCACGTGCAGCCAGAGAACAGCTTCTACATCTTCTTCATCCACAGCGTCGCCCCTTTCCAGCGCCAGATTATGCAGAGTACAGCATGGAGTACACTATCACTGAGACACAATCTCGGGGGTATTGCAGTGTGCCCCCTGAACAGTCCAGGCATTGGAAGCACATCTTGAGAAGACTGATGCCTCTCTCCACCACAGACCTTGTGGAGGCATGGCTCCTATTGTACCGCTACTTAACCTCTGTTCTTGGATGGTAGAGAGGCATCATGATCCACCTTCTGAGGGGATAGCCCTTGTCACCCAGCAGCCATCCATCCAGCCGAGCTGGAGCACTGAAGAGCCTCGGCAACTGGGAGTGTCTGAGTATGTTAAGCATCATGGGAGCTGCCTGGGTACCTGGCACAGACTTGCAGAATCTGCATCCTGTGATCACACACTATCTGCATGTTCATGGAGTGGAAGCCCTTCCTGTCAAGGAAGGCACTGGGCTCACCTGCTGGTGCCTTAATGGCCACATGTGTACAGTCTATAGCACCCTGGATGTGGGGGAAGCCAGCAATGACCGCGAAACCTCTGGCTCGCTGTGTCTGACTGGCCTCGTCCCAGCAGTAGCGGATGAAAGTCAATGCACGCCTGAACAGAGCGTCTGTCACCTGCTTGACACAAGTGTGGACAGCTGATTGGGAGACACCGCAAAGATCACCCACCGACCCCTGGAAAAAGCCAGAGGCATAGAAGTTGAGGGCAGCTGTGACTTTCAGCGCCACTGGCATTGGGTGTCCACCCACACAGTTGGCACAGTTCTCAGGCCCTATCATCTGACATATGGAGGTGACTGTCTCTCTTGAGAGATGGAGCCTCTATTGGAATTGCACCTCAGACATATTGAGGTAGCTGCTTCGACACCTGTATACCCTGGCAGCAGGATAGTGACGTCTTCAGTGGCCCCTTCTGCCTTGGACTTCCTTTTGGCCCTGTGCCCCATGTGCCTGGAGGCTGAATGTGGACTCCTGGCCTCCTCCCCCTTCTGGCCCTCCTTTCCTCCTCAGAGGAGGTGCCACCAGTGGAGAGCACATCTCCCACTCCCAGGCTAAGGGAAAGCTTCCTGAAACCAGCAAAGCCCCAGAAATGATGTTTATTCAGAGTCCTGGCTTGAAGGCTGTTACTCCTGTCCAAGTAGCTGAGAAGAGTTTTGAGGTATTCCTGCTCACACAGGCAAGTATCAATAACTTTAAGCATTAAATGTTAAATGTCTGACAAATAACACTCGCGACCCCACTGGGCTCTCTTATCCCGCCTGTGGTTGAGGCTTATACAAATGTGGCCTACCCGCCTGCCCATTACACCTGTGCGATGACCTGGAAATCGCACGGGCCCCGAAAAATCCCCGGCAATTGCTGCCTCAAAGACCTTAAGTGGCCCGTTAATTAATGGCGAGCGGCATCGGAGATCATTGCTTATATGCCCACCTAAATATCGCGATGGCGCGCGGTGATGTTGGGACGCTCGTCCAACGTCACCGCTCGTCCAACGTCACCACTCGTCATTTTGCACGTCGGCGTGCGGGGCACGCCTTGCACGCTGACGAGAAAATTCTGGCCCAAGAGGAACTTAACAACAGTGTTAAATGTCTGCTACTCAGCAGGCGTACTGCGAGTCACAGAGTGCGAGGTATCGCTTCCCATCTGGCAGAGCAGCTTTGCAGAGCTGTACGTTCAAGTGAGGCTATCAGCATGGATGAATGCAAAGATATTAACGACGTTGCTCAGCTCTGCATGTGGGCTCGTTGTGTTGGCAATGACCTGAGCATGACAGAAGAATTTTTAGATCTCTTGGGAATACACGAGTACAGGGCTCTGTATTTTGCGAGACATTTACTGATTGTTTCAAAGAGCACGAGTTACAATCGGAAAAAAAATTGTATCAGTTACAACAGATGGGTGCCCTTCCATGACAGGAACACGCAATGGATTTGTAGCTTTGTTGAAAGATTTTGTGCATGACATGTATGGTGTGCATTGCACAATACACCAAGAAGTGCTCTGAACTAAACTTGACAAGGGAGACAGACTGAAAGCTGTAATGGACAAAGTGGTACAGATTGTTAACTTCATACGCACTCGCCCCCTGCATCACTGTCAGTTTGTGGAGCTTGTGGACATAATTGAAACAGAATGTGGAGACCTTGTCATGCACGATGAAATGTGTTGGCTAAGCCTTGGTAAAGCACTTGACTGCTTCCTGGCACTTCTACCAGAAATCAAGCAGGTTCTTGCTCAGAACTCTCAAATATACCCTGAGTTAGAAGGCGAAAACTGAATTTTGGATGTGGATTATCTCGCCGACATCACTGGTCACCTGAATGCAATGAATGAGTCGTTGCAGGGGAAAAATCTCTTCTTGCCCACACTAGTTGCTAGTGTCAGAAAATTCATGCTACACCTGCAGTTAACGTTCAATCAGTTACCTTCATGTGACTTTATGGTACTGGGCTTGTAACCCCAAAATCAAGAGTTCAAATCTCACCATGGCAAATTATGAAACAATGTAATTTCATCTGAATAGGAACAGATGGAAACGTGTTTGTACTCGAAAGAGTTACACTCGTTGCTCAAATTTGAAAAAAAAGGCTGGAAAAACACTCTGATCAAGGAAATTGATATGATCCATCAGTCCACAGACAATTTTGGGTTCTGCCAGGGCCACTCTGCTCTTGAACTCATTACAGCCTTGGTTCAAACATGGATAACAGAGCTGAACTCCAGAGGTGAGGTGAGAGTGACTGCCCTTGACATCAAGGCTGCATTCGACTGAGTGTGGCATCAAGAAGCCCTAACAAAACTGTAGTCAATGAGATTCAAGGGACATACTCTCTGATGGTTGGAGTCATACCTGGCACAAGGAAAGATGGTTGTGGTTGTTGGACCTCAGTCATCTCAGCTCCAGGACATCATTGCAGAAGATCCTCAGGGTAGTGTCCTCGGCCCAACCATCTTCAGCTGCTTCATCAATGACCTTCCCTCCATCATAAGGTCAGAAGTGGAGATATTCACTGATGATTGCACAATGTTCAGCACCATTCATGACTCCTCAGATACTGAAACAGCCCTTGTCCAAATGCAGCAAGACCTAGACAACATCCAGGCTTGGGCTGACAAGTGGCAAGTAACATTCACACCATACAACTACCAGGCAATGACCATCTCCAACAAGAGAGAATCTAGCCATCGCACCTAGACATTCAGTGGCATTACCATCACTGAATCCCCCACTATCAACTTCCTGGGGGTTACCATTGACCAGAAACTGAACTGGACTAGCCATATAAATACCGTGCATGTCAGAGGCTAGGAATCGTGTGACAAGTAATTCACCTCCTGACTCCCCAAAGCCTGTCCACTGTCTACAAGGCACAAGTTAGAAGTGTGATGGAATACTCCCCATTTGCCTGCATGAGTGCAGCTCCCACAACAATTAAGAAGCTTGACACTGTCCAGGACAAAGCAGCCCGCTTGATTGGCACCACATCCACAAACATTCACTCCCTCCACCACAGTTGCACAGTAGTGGCAGTGTGTACCATTGACAAGGTGCATTGCAGGAATTCACCAAGGCTCCTTAGGCAGCACCTTCCAAACATACGACCACTACCATTTAGAAGGACAAGGGCAGCAGATACATGGGAACATCACCACTTGGAAGTTCCCGTCGAAACCACTCACCATCCTGACATGGAAATATATCACCGTTCCTTCACTGTCGCTGGGTCAAAATCCTGGAACTCCCTTCCTAACAGCACATGGACTGCAGCGGTTCAAGAAGGCAGCTCATCACCACCTTCTCAAGGGCAATTAGGGATGGACAATAAATACTGGCCCAGCCAGCGAAGCCCACATTCCTTCTGGAACGTCTATACCGGCAGAGCATTTTGAGAACTGCTTTTCTTCTCTGGGCACTCTGAAGCCCTTCCTCTCGTTGCTCTCAAATCCATTTGAATTTGATCCGAGCAAACGTGGGGCAGTATGTTAAAGGTTTGGGGTTGATAAAAGCAAGTTTGAGGAGGAATTAATTCATTTTCATGCCCTGGCTGAAGATGGAGTTAACCAGCTAAAGAGTAAAAGTATGCAAGAACTGGGATTGAATATCCCCGGTCCACTTCTCCGGCATTGCATTGCAAAGCTGCTGTCAACCTTTGGATCAACATACATGTACGAGCAGACTTTTTCTGCTTTAGGACACATAAAATGCAAGAATTGCAACAGACTGAGGGACGGAAACCTCAGTGCTGAGTTGAGAAGTGTCTGCACATCCCAAAGTCCTAATCTAAGAAAGCTTGTGAAGGACAGACCCAACCAGAAGTCGCACTGAACATGATGTAAGGGAAGCGAAAATATTCCTTTTGCTTTTACCATTTGAAGTTGATGATAGTTCTATTAATATATGAATGGTTAAGCATTTTCTGTAACTCGTTATGAAATATTTGGCTTGTATTAAATGTATTTAATCTTATTCATGGGGTCATGGCTAGCTTACATGCCCGATTTCAATCTTGCGGTCCACCGAGATGAAGAAGGGCTACCCATGCGGCCCATTCACTAGCCTAGGTTGCCCATCACTGCTCTAGAGAGTGACAGTGGGGAGTTAATAATAGATAATAAGGAAATGATGAATGAAATGAACAAATATTTTGACTCTGTCTTCACTATAGAGGATACAAAAAACATTCCAGTAATAGCTGCAAATCAGGAGGTGGAGAAAAGAGAGGAACTTGGTGAAATTACAATCAGGAGGGTTATGGCACTGAGTAAACTGATGGAGCTGCAGGCTGACAAGTCTCTGGGTTCAGGTGGACTTCACCCGAGGGTCTTATGAGGTGGCTAATGAGGCAATAGATGCGTTGGTGTTAATTTTCCAAAATTCTTTAGATTCTGGAACACTTCCATCAGACTGGAAAGTAGCAAATATAACCCCACTATTCAAGAAGGGAGGGAAGCAGAAAACAGAAAACTAAAGGCCAATTAGCTTGACGTCTGTCGTGGGGAAGCTGTTAGAATCGATCATTAAGGAGGTTATAGCTGGGCACTTAGAAAATCTCAAGGTAATTGCAAAGAGTCAACATGGTTTTGTGAAAGGGAAATCGTGTTTAACCAATTTATTGGAGTTCTTTGAAGTAGTCACATGTGCTGTGGATAAAGGGGAGCCTGTAGACGTGTTGTACTTGGATTTCCAGACGGCATTTGATAAAGTTTCACATCAAAGCTTATTGTGGAAAATAAAAGCCCCTAATGTAGTGGGTAACATGTTAGCATGGATAGACGATTGGCTGGCTGGCAGAAAACAGAGGCATGGATTTTTCCAGCGTCGGGTGGGCTTGGCGGGAGCAGGTGGGGGCGGCCGCGGAGCCGACCACCGCCCACGATTGGCTCCGCACCATCGTTTTACGCGGACGGGCCAATAAAGGCCAATTAATACATGAGCGGTAACGTTACCTGTGCAGGCGGGGGGAGGAGGGAGAGTGGGGTCCAGCGCTCTTTCATGCATGCACGTGAAAGAGCACTTTGATCTCCCTAAGGCCCGGAGCTGCCTCAGGGAGTTTGAAGCGCTTTTGAAAAAAATAAATTAAAACATTAAAAATTTAATGAAACGTGTCCCGTCGTGTGACTGTGTCACATGAGATGGGACATGCTTTTATTTTTCAGAGAAACTTTTTATTTAATTCTTAAAGGCTTTAGGAAACCTCATCCTGCTTTGTGGATGAGGCTTCCTAAAAAATGTAAAGTCCACTTAGGCTGTTCGCCTGTCTGCCAACTGTTAGGTTGGATGGACAGTGTAAATGTGAAATTAATTACTTTGTTAATGGCCTTAATAGGCCTATTAATTATCGGCAGGTGCACAGCTGATTCTGGCGCACGCCTGCCGAACGAAACATTGCTGGTGTGTCGGGCCCATCCCCGCACGCCAACTGAAAAATCCTGGCCAGGGAGTATGCATAAAGGGGTCTTTGGCTGATTGGCAGGGTGAGACGAGTGGAGGTTTCTGTACTTGGGCCTCAGGTTTTTACAAGTTACATGATGAGGGGAGTGAAGGTATGGTGGTTAATTTGCAGACGATACAAAGATACATTGGAAGGTATGTTGTGAAGAAGACATAAGGGTTTGCAGGCAGTTATAGATAGGTTGAGTGAGTGAGCAAAAATCTGGCAGATGGAGTATAATTTGGGAAAATGTGAAGTTGTTCACTTTGGCAGGAAGAATAAAAATGCAGAGTATTACTTAAACAGAGAACGACTGCAGAATTCCGAGCTGTAGAGGGATCTAGGTGTTCTAGTGCATAGGTCACAAAAAGTTAATATGCAGGTACAGCAAATAGTTAAGAAGGCAAATGGAATGCTATCCTTTATTATGAGAGGAATTGAAATCAGAGTAAGGATGTTATACTTCAGTTATATAGGGCATTGGTGAGAGAATGGACTGTAACTTCCGAGCTCCCCAAAGATGCTTTGGGGAATCCCTCTTGGAACTTCACAGGTCTGGGTTTGCAAGGCAATTAATTGCCCAGAGGTGCAAACTTCCTCTGGGCAATTGCCCTGTGCTGGGAGCCATCCGAAAATGCGATTTAAATCGCAGACTTCAGAAGGCTCTGCCTGTGTTACAAAAATGGTTACCCAGAAAAAGTTAGAAGAATTAAAACCTCTTCCAACTTCTAAGTAACTTTTGTAAAGACCCAAATCGAACCCCACCCCCACCCTGCCCATGAGATGATCACTACACTTCTGACCCCCAGGGGACTCCCCCCAATCCTGCACACTAACCACACTCCCCACGGTATTCCCCACCCTCCAATCCCCCCCATGGGCTTCCCCCCAACCCCCTGACCTGACCCGACCCCACCAACCACTCCCCCCCCCCACCAGCACACAGGCCCAACCAGATCCGAGCCCCCATCCCATGTAGGCCCAACACCCCCCTTACCCGACCTAACCCCACCCAGCCTTAAACAACCCTCCACAGGCCTGACAACACCCAACCTGACCTGGCTCCATCTGCATACCCAAACTGACCTGATGGCCCACCCACCCACCACAGGCAGACCCAACCAGACCCAAGCCCCCATCCCACGCAGGCCTCACCCCATCCGCATGCCCAAACTGACATGTTGGCCCCCCACCTGCTGCAGGCCCAACTTGACCCGATCCCCAGTATGCAGGCCCAACGCCCCCTCTACGTGACCTGACCTGACTGCCCCTACCCCCCAGACTTGACCCCCCACGACAGGCCTGACACCAACCCCCTGCCTGACACGACCCTGTCCGCAGGCCCAACCTGATATGATCCCCCCTGCAGGTCTGACCCCTCCCCGAGCTGACACCGACCCAGACCCCCACCGGCCTTTGACCCCCGCCCCCCCCCAAGGGGGTCCCACCCCACACCCCTCCGTGGTCTGAACACCCCAACCCCCAACCACGTGCTCCTGAGGTCCAACCCCCGTACTCCCCCCATGCCCCCAAGGTCTGACCCCCCCCCCACCATGCACCCCTGAGCCCCCGAGGTCTGACCCCCCCAGCCCCACTATGCCACACCCCTCCGAAGTCTGACCCCCCACACCTCCCAAAATCCGAACCCCACCCTCCCATGGTCTCCCCACCCCCCTCCCAGAGTGCCATAAAAAAGAGGGCGCGTCCTTCTCCAATCCAAATCTACTGGACTACAGCACTGGGCCTAGATCTCACCCGACCTGTGTCAGAAGGTCGGGCAAGACAGACACGGAAGAAATTGGTCAAGGAGTGGCAGTCCAGCGCTGATTGTCACTCTGAGGAAGTTACGGCCCCACATCTCAAATACTGTGTGCAGTTTTGGCCTCCTTATTTAAGGAAGTATGTAAATGCATTGGCGGCGGTTCAAAGGAGGTTTTTACTAGGTTTACTAAAGAATAGGATCCTGGACGGCCTTGACAAGGTGGACGTGGAAAGGATGTTCCATCTTGTGGGTGAATACAGAACTAGGGGGCACTTTTTTAAAATCAGGGGTCGTCCTTTTAGGACAGAGATGAGGAGAAATTCATTCTCTCAGAGAGTTGTGTGGCTTTGGAACTCTCTGCCTCAGAAGGTGGTGGAGGCGGGATCATTGAATATTTTTAAGGCAGAGGTAGATAGATTCTTGTTAGGCAAGGGAATCAAAGGTTATTGGGGATAGATGGGAATGTGGAAATCGAAACACAAACAGATCAGCCATGATCTAATTGAATGGCAGAGCAGGCTCGAGGGGCCGATTGGTCTACTTCTGCTCCTGTTTTGGTATTTTTCTTTTTTTAAATTTATTCACTGGATGTCGGCTTCACTGGCTTGTCCAGCATGTATGTTTGTTTGTATTGACAGTGCTATCAAGTAGCAATTACCCTCAATAACCTGACGCTTAGTTTGGGTTCCGCCAAGCCTCGGCTCCTGATCTCATGACAGCCTTGGTCCAAACATGGACAAAAGAGCTGACCTCCCGAAGTGAGGTGAGGGTGACTGCCCTTAACATCAAGGTAGCATTTAACCGATTGTGACATGTAGGAATTCTAGCAAAACTTAAGTCAAAAGGAGTCAGGGAAGATTCTCCACTGGCTGGAGTCATACCTAGCACAAAGGAAGATGGTTGTGGTTGTTGGGGGCTCATATCTCAGCTCTTGGACATTGCTACAGGGCCTGGATTTTGCCGTCAGTGTACGCCTGAAGTTGGCACGGCTGGAAGCGGATGTAAAGCCCGCTCCCAGCTGAGATCGCGCTCTGAACACGTTCTTACACTGGCTGGCCTATTAACGGCCAGCCAGCCTGAAATGCACCTGGTGAAAGGCTCAGCATTGCCAGTGGGGGCAGGAAGAGGGCGGGCACGGACAACACCGCGGGTGCTGTGAGCGCTTCCGCTGAGCTCCCTGAAGGCAGACAGCTGTCTCAGGGAGCTGCAGATCTCCAAGTAATGAAAGAAAGCCCTAAAAAAGCTGCAAAGAGTGTCCAAGCAGCACATTCAAGCACCTGAAAGCATACCTCATCAAAATGCTGTCCCCAAATATTTTTTTAAATTTTATATCCTAATGGAGACTTCATCCCGCCTTTGGATGAGGTTTCATCAAAAATGTAAAGGCCGCCTGGCCGATTGGCCTGTCCGCCAACCGTAAGGTTGGACGGGCCACAAAAGATCACTTACAATTTGGCCATTAATCAGCTTAATTGCTCACTTAATTGTTCGCGGGCACTCTTCCGACCTTGGCGTGCGCCCGCCAAGCGAAATATCACGTGGGTGCACGATGACATCGGGACACTTGCCTGACGTCATCTCGCGCAATTTTACACACGTTCGGGTTGGGCGCGCGCCCGCTGGTTGGACATAAAATTCTGGCGAGGGGTTCCTCAGGGATTGGTCAAGGTCCAACCATCTTCAGCTGCTTCATCAATAACCTTCAGCTGCTCCATCATAAGGTCAGAAGTGGGGAAGCTTGCTCATGATTAACCAGTGTTCAGTACTGTTCACAACTACTCATATACTGAAGCAGTCCGTGAACATTTGCAGCAGGATCAGGCTTGAAAAGTGGCAAGTAACATTTGTGCCACACAAGTGCCAGGCAATGATCATCTCCAACAAGAGAATATCTAACCCACCTCAGCAGCATTAAAATCGCTGAATCCCCTATCATCAACATCCTGTGTGTTACCATTGACTAGAAACTTAACTGGTCTGGCCGCATAAATTGTGTGGCTACACGAGCAGGTCAGAGGCTGGAAATTCTCTGGTGATTGACTTCTGACCACCTGAGTCCTCTCTGCCATTTACAAGGCACAAGTCAGGAGTTTGATGGAATGCTCTCCATTTGCCTGGATGAGTGCAGCTCCAATGACACTCAAGAAGCTCAACACCATTCAGGGCAAAGCAGCCCACTTGATTAGCACTCCATCTACCAGCTTAAAAATTCACTTCCTCCACCACTGGCGCACAACAGCCACAGATTGTATCATCTACAAGATGCATTTCAGCAACTCACCAAGGCTCTTTCGACAGCACCTTCTAAACCACTACCACCTAGAGGAACAAGGGCAGCAGATTCTTGGGAACATCATACCCTAAGATCCCCTCCAAGCCACACACCATCCTGACTTGGAGCTATATTGCAGTTCCTTCATTGTCTCTGGGTCAGAAACCTGAAACTCACTTCCTAACAGCACCGTGGGTGTACCTGCACTTCACGGACTACAGCAGTAAGGAGTTATTAAAGCAGAATTCCAAAAGAAATAGGTTTTAAGGAGTGTCTTAAAGGAGGAAAGAGAGGTAGCGAGCTGGAGAGGTTTAGGAAGCCAATTCCAGAGCTTAGTGTCCAGGCAGCTGAAAACATGACCATCAATTGTGTGGCGATTAAAATCGGGGATCCATAATTTGGACAAAATTGGAAAAGCTCAGGAATCTGAGGGTTTTAGGGCTGGATTTTTAAAATGGAGGAGTTGCTTAACTGGAAACCAATGTAGGTCAGTGAGCCTAGGGGTAATGGGTGAATGGAACTTGGTGTCAGTTAGGATACAAGATGCAGAGTTTTGATGAGCTTATGGAGGCTGGCCAGGAGTGCATTGGAATAGTCAGGTATTGATGTAACAAAGGCATTGCATGAATTAATATCATAAAGTGATGATTAGTGAACCTGGAGAGATTCAATGACGAGATTATGACATGGCTACCAGGGATGGCTTTTGGCTTGAAAGTAGGTTTGGAAATAATGAGAGAAGTTACATTCCCAAACAAGACACCTCTTTTGGGATGTAGCATTATTATCTCATCACAATTAAATTCAGGAATTGAAAGCTTTCAAAATTACTTGTTCATTTTCTCTCTGTTCTTAAGTTACTGAAAATTAATTACTGTGTATTGTTGACACAAGAGTTGAAAGAAAGAGAAAAGAATTATGAACCTCTCCTATTTAATGATAACTGGCTTTCATTCTTCTATGCCATCCTGTTATTATGCAATGGATCATTTTTTTATTGATGTGGTTACCTTGGCACCTCACAAATAGCCTCAGATAAAAGCAACATAGAATACATATAGGATATCAAAACACTGGGAGCAGAAGTGTTATTACATGATTGTCAAAGAGTCATAAATTGGAAAGGTGAGCGAGTTATGAAAACTTGGCTCACTGCTCAGGGTGCTCACCCTTTGAACAAATTTTTGTCAAAGGCACTTCTCACAATTTATGATACCTCAAAGCTCATGTTAAGTGATGAAACATCACAGTGACTGATAAATAATAAATTTTACTACATTGAAATTCTTTGGAACAATGAAATGATTGATGAAGCCTATGATGCCAATGAAAATAATCACCTGGTTAACAAAAAATTGAATAGGGCTGATAGCAATTGGGTAATACAATCATGTGGTAAATTTGCTCGCATTCTCTTAAAGGTGTATTGCACCTCAGATTACCACACACTCCACTTTTTATTTGTGACTTTGGTTCACCTGATCGAAATTTCCATTTCTGGGTGCCTCAGTTTAAAAGTTCTTATCCTTACATTTTAACCTCCATGTCTCTGTTTCTTTCTGTAGCCTCCTCCAGCCATACAACCCTGTGAGATCTCTGCACTACTTTAATTCTGGCCTGCTGCTCAACTCCTATTTTAACATCTCCATCATTGGTGAGTGTACGTTCACCTGTCTGGGCTCTAAACTCTGGATTCTGTCCTTAATCCTCCCTGCTTTTCTACCTCTCTCTCCTCTTTCCTGATGCTCCTGGAAACAAGCCTCATCTGCGCTAATTATGGCTCAGTGGAAAATTTTTTTGGTAAGCCACCTGTGAAGTTCCTTGGACCAATGGTCTTCATTTAAGGTGCTATATAAATGCAAGTTGTTGTTGTTATTTCCATTTGTTTCAATGCTATTGCAAGGTGAAAATCTAATTGGGGAGATTAAAACATGAAGTTGCGGGGAAGGTTGTCATGGTGTTCTGAGGTGGCATCAGCCCGGATTTTGCGATCAGCGGTGAGCCGGCAGCGCTATCCGCTCACCTCAAAGCAAGCTGCCCACAAAGATCTCCACAATGTGGTTTCACGATTCCCAACTTTATTCTGAGTCGAGTCAAAGGGATCTTCAGATGTCCAGCAACAGTGATGTCATCAAGCAAGGTAAGCAACCAAAAAGGCCTGGCTTCAAACTGTACCATCTCAGCAGCATTCTGGGCTGATTGGCTGACAGGCAACAGCAAGAGCACTAGTGGAGTGGAGATCAAGAATGCTGGCATCCTGAGAGAGGACAGCAGATTGTTCCCCTGAGTAACCCTCTTAACCTACTGCGGGACAGGTTGCTGGGTTGCTCCAACACCTGCAGGATTCTTTGAATGACGATATCCATACGATGACAGCAGCCTGGGCTCCCACTGCAAATGTTCAGCACCATTTTTTCCATGGATATTACAGCATACAGGCATGTCTCACCTTCCCTTCCTGCTTCCTCCAGTTGTGTGCCACCTTGTCTAGCAAGAGAGAAGGAAATATGACAGTCAGTGTTATGCAATCTGTTAGGGTGGTGTGGCTGTCATGGTCGAACAGCCTACAGTGTGTGCGAGATGTGTGATGTTGGTGTGAGACTTCGAACTGTGCTAAGTACTTGCTGTTCCAGACTCTGGAACAGTTCCTACAGATTGGAGGTTAGCTAATGTAATCCCACTATTTAAAAAGAGGTAGAGAGAAAACAAGGGATAATAGACCAGTCAGCCTGACGTCGGTAGTGGGGAAAATTTTAGAGTCCATTATAAAAGATTTAATAGCTGAGCACGTGGAAAACAGTGGCAGAATCGGTCAGAGCCATCATGGATTTACGAAAGGGAAATCATGCTTGACAAATCAACTGGAATTTTTTGAGGATGTAACTAGTAGAGTTGGTGAGGGGGAGCCAGTGGATGTGGTTTATTTGGACTTTCAGAAGGCTTTTGACAAAGTCCTTCGATCGAACCTGCCTCCTTCATCCTTTCAGGAAATTTGTTCCAGACTCCAACCACCCTCTGGGTGAAAAACTTATTCCTCACATCACTTTTACTCCTTTTGCCAATTATTTTGAATCTGTGCCCTCTAGTTCTTGATGCTCTCTTGAGTAGGAATAGTTTCTCACTATTTACCCTGTCCATATCCCTCAGGGCCTTAAATACATCTATCAAGTCTCTTCAGCGTTCTTTTCACGTGTTGTTGAAAAGGCTTTGACATCCGATGAAGAACTCTGCAGAACTCCCTCTATGCAGGAATCCTTGCAGTGAAGAGAATCTCCACAGGACCCATGCCCTCAATTACAGCACTAGCTGCTGTATTCTGGTAAGTGTTTAAAGGTCCCCAAGTTTCCCAGTCTGTTAGTGAGTCAGTGTGTGAGTGAATGGGTGAGTGTATGGGTGAGTATGTAGGTGTGTAAGTGGATAGGTGGGTGAGCTAATTGGATAAATGAGCCGAGTGGTAGCTGGGTAGGGTGGTAGATTGGTAGGGTAATAGGTGGGCGGAGTGGCAGATGGGTAGGGTGGCAGATGGGTAGGGTGGCAGATGGGTAGGGTGGCAGATGGGTAGGATAGTCAGAGGGAAGGGAAATTGGGTGGTGGTGGCTAGGAGTCTGGGGGTCAGTGGGAGAGATAGCTAACAGATAAGGTAGTCGGGAGGTGGAGTGGGAAGTCTGTGTTGTCAGTTGTGAAGCTATGAAGGAGTTAGAGACAGAGACTTCAGATGGTTCTGACTTACTTGCCTGGATACTTAACCAGGAAATGTTAGATAGAAAGATCCTAGTCTAACTCAGAGTCAGAGACTTTTTCCAAGGGTCCCGGGGTGCAGGGGAATTGCCCATTCAAACTTCCTGGGCAATTCCAATGGAATCATTGCATCCAGAAGGATTCCAAAATGCATCTTTGGGTGGTATGTCCAGTCTCCAATAATCCGGAAACTGGAATATCTGGGATGAATGGGACTAAAGGCCGATAAGCCCCCTGGACCTGATGGGTTGCATCCTAGGGTATTAAAGGAAGTAGCTGCAGAGAAAGTGGATGCACTGGTAGTAATCTTCCAATAATCCTTAGATTCTGGAGAAGTCCCAGAGGACTGGAAAAGGGCCAATGTTATGCCCTTATTCAAAAAGGGAGGGAGGCACAAAACAGGTAACTATAGTATAGGCCAGTTAGCTTAACACTTGTCATTGGGAAAATGGTAGAGTCTATTATAAATGATCTAATAGAAGAGCATTTAGAATTATATAATCTAATCAAGCAGAGTCAGCATGGCTTCATGAAGGGGAAATCATGCCTAACAAATTTTTTAGAATTCCCTGAGGAGTTAACAAGCAAGATAGATAAAGGGGAATGTAATGTATTTGGAATTTCAAAAGGTGAATGAGAAGGTACCACACATAAGGCTACTTAATAAGATAAGAGCCCATGGTGTTGGAGGTAGTGTATTAGCATGGATAAAGGATTGGCTAACTAATAGAAGATGGAGAGTTGGGATAAGAGGGGAATTTTCAGGATGGCAACCTGTAACTAGTGGAATGCCACAGGGATCAGTGCTGAGGCCTCAATTATTTCCAATACATATTAATGACTTGGATGAGGGAAGTGAATGTACTATCACCATTTTTGCGGATGACACAAAAATAGGTGGGAAGGCAAGCAGTGAGGAGACACAAGGAGTCTATAGAGGGATATAGACATGTTAAATGAGTGGGCAAAAAGGTGGCAGATGGAATATAATGTGGGAAATGTG
Organism: Carcharodon carcharias; assembly: GCF_017639515.1. Classification (NCBI taxonomy): domain Eukaryota; kingdom Metazoa; phylum Chordata; class Chondrichthyes; order Lamniformes; family Lamnidae; genus Carcharodon; species Carcharodon carcharias. The sequence continues at coordinate 33,115,618 of NC_054477.1, read as the reverse complement.
AGGTTATGCACTTTGGCAGGAAGAATAGAGGAGCTGAATATTACTTAAATGGAGAAAGACTGCAGAAAGCTGCAGCACAGAGGGATTTGGGAGTCCTCGTGCATGAATCACAAAAAGCTAACATACAAGTTCAACAGGTAATAGGGAAGGCAAATGGGATGTTGGCCTTTATTTCAAAGGGAATGCAATATAAAAATAGGGAAACCTTGTTAAAACTATACAAGGCACTAGTTAGACCACACCTAGAGTACTGTGAACAGTTTTGGTCCCCTTATCTAAAGAAAGATGTACTGGCATTGGAGGCAGTCCACAGAAGGTTCACTAGGTTGATCCTGGGTATGGAGGGATTTTCTTATGAGGAGAGGTTGAATCGGTTGCGCCTGTATTGATTGGAGTTTAGAAGAACGAGAGGCAATCTTACTGAAACATATAAGATTCTTAGGAGGCTTGACAGGGTAGATGCTGAGAGGTTTTTTTCCCCTTGTGGGAGTCTAGGACCAGGGGGCATAATCTCAGAGTAAAGGGATAGTAAGAATGACAGAGATGAGGAGGAATTTCTTCTCTCAGAGGGTAGTCAATCTGTGAAATTCTTTACCGCAGAGGGCTGTAGAGGTGGGGTCATTAAGTGTATTCAAGGCTGAGGTAGACAGATTTTTAATCAGTAAGGGATTCAAGGGTTCTGGGGAAAAGGCAGGAAAGTGAAGTTGAGGATTATCAGATCAGCCATGATCTCATTGAATGTGGAGTAGACTCAATGGGCCGAATGGCCTACTTCTGTTCCTACATCTTTTCGTCTTATGGTCTTATTGCATTGAGGTCTGTGGGGCTACACTCCCGGTGTTAACCTTCGAGGCTATCTGCTGTTACTGCCTTCTCAGCCCTGCATTTGGAGGGTCTCCTGCTCCCCTGTGGATACAGGACATCTTCCCTCCCTCCCATCACCTCCACTAAAGCCTCTGGCATCAGAAAAGGTTGATATATACTCTCTCCATGGCCACCCATTGTTCTTCATCACACAGCACAATTACAAGCCTCCAGCGCACTGCACATCCCCTTTAAGAGGTGCAGGCTGGTTTTAAGCAGTGTTAGCAAGTAATGATATTAGACCCCTGCTGATGTATGCAGCCAATAAACAACATGGTTCCATGGAGCAGTCATGATAGTAAACAGGTAGCATGAAGATGCTGTGCAGTCTGCATCACAATGAACAAGTGCAGGATAATTGTGCTATTTCCTTATGTATTTACTGTGCCTGACTGGTCCCGCCCCCGCACTTAACTTGTATAGCACAAGCTATTGCTTCTTAATGTGTCTCACTGTTGTCTATTCCCTTCCATCAAGATCTATCATTTTGGGTTGATGTATAGTCGACTTGTCAGTTGTTAGGGGATACTTATTCCAGTGATTAATCCTGTTGTACTTGCATTTTTTGTCTAGATCTTTTTGCTAACTGAAGCAGTGTTTACAGTCAATTGCTGTACACTATGCACGGAACTGCAGCTTAGCTACGTGACAACTAACAATTCCTATTTGTGGGTGTCTCTGCACAAGGTCCATTAACGTTAAGTATAAACTCCTCCACCCTTCAAGCTAGCAAGAGCGAAGGCAGGATTTGTCTTGGAATTATCCAATTACTACATGCTAGAGTCGGGATTCCAAATGAAAGATTGGATCTTCGTACTCCGGGACTGCTCAGTCAGGTTGCTGAGTGTCATTCAGCTGCTACAGTTGTTACAAGTAACAACTAGTCATGCTGGATTACTGCTGTTCCAGTAGGAAACCGATTCGAATCCGCCTGGTCTCAGATGCCCCATTAGCTACAATGTCAAAAGCTTGAACTTTGGATTAAGTGATCCAAGTTCAACTGACATTGGCTCTTAGAATTTTCCAAAGCAGCAAACTTATCATTGTTGACTGGTGGAAAAACAGGGAAACTGCCAGTTAAGGTGATTTTTGCCTCATCTTCAATCCACAATGTACGCAATGAAAGGACATTTACTCTGAATGGAATGTAATGAAATCATAGGCTTCTACTTTATAAACGGATTTACAAATATATTGCCGACCACATACAGAAGGAACTTTCTTCAACATGACTTTTTCTGCTGCGCTTTGTGTTTGTAAATGACTTCACATCTACTTTTACAATCAAGCACCAGCCTCCATGTTTATGAAATAGGATCCACTTGTTCTGCTCCGCCTCCATGTTTATGAAATAGGATCCACTTGTTCTACTCTACAATTTCTCACATTGGAGTGAACGACGATTTTTTTTTAAAGGAATTAAAAATGGTCATTATGCCCAAATGAACCCATTCTTTTCCCATTGATCAGCCTAAATACTTGTCTCCTCACCATAACCATTGTTCTGTCGAAGTGTCATGAGGACTCGAAACGTCAACTCTTTTCTTCTCCGCCGATGCTGCCAGACCTGCTGAGTTTTTCCAGGTAATTCTGTTTTTGATCTTATCTCTTAGCTGTGATTCAGTTGGTAGCAGTTTTGTCTCAGAAGGTTTAAGTCCCACTCCAGGGCTTGAGTACAAAAATCACAGCTGACACTCCAGGGGGTGCTGCATTGGTGGAAGTGTCTCTTGGCTGAAATGCTCAGCCAAGGCAGATACCCGCCCTCTCATGAAAGGCACTATATAAATGCAAGCCTTTATTTATTGTAATGCTTGATAATATAGCATAAAGTTTGTTGATACATGGGCACTATCAATTATGTCTACAGTAAGAGCAAGTTCACAGAACTGCAAATATTGCTTAAATAGGTTTTATTTGATCCTGTGACTGTTAAATGCTAGTTCACTCAGGTGTATAGTAAAGTACCGATGGCATTATTTTGAAGAAGTGCAGGGGAGTTATCACCAGTATCCTATCCAAAATTCATCCCTCAATCATTATCATGAAAACATGGAAACATATTATCCAGTCATGATCACATTGCTCTTTATGGGAGCTTTCTGTGCTCAAATGCCTTACATACATTACAACAATGACTACACTTCAAAACTACTTCATTGGCTGGAAAGTGCTTTGGGATGTCCTGTGGTTCTAAAGGTGCTACATAAATACAAGTTCAGCATCACACCCTCCTCAAAGTAGCCACCTTTAAATCCTCAGCACATGCTTGCAAATTACTACCCCAGGTCAACCTCCCTTTCCATTCCAAAGCCTCAGTGTCTTTGAAACAGTTGACCATACTATTCTCATCCAATGCCTGAAATCTACTGTCAGCTCCAATGGGATGCCTTACCTAACCAGTCATAATGAGGGGATCTCCAGCAATGGCTTATTTCCCTGCTCCCGCACAATTACCTCTGGAGTCCCCTCAGAATCTGTTCTTGACCTTTTCCTTTACATGCTGCCGATTACCAATTTCATCCAAAGATATAGGGCACCTTCTCAATATACTACTACATCCAGATCGACCTCTTTGTCACCCCTACAGCTTTTAACGTGACAGATTGTCCAACGTTCACCTCTGGACGAACAGAAATTTCCTCCAGTTAAACATTGGAAAGACCAAAGCCATTATTTTAGTCCCCGCCACAAACTCCTGCTGCCTCTTGCCTGGCTACTGTCTCAAGCTGAACCAGACTGCCTGTGGCCTTGGTGCCCTATATTCGACTCTGAGCTGAACTTACTGTTGGAGGGTGTTGGTTCAGAATGGTGTCTCTTAAAGAAGTCTTTGTAGTCTTCAGTAGGTTAATGGTAAGTCTTTATTCACAAGTAGAACTATTTACACATATACAGTTAAGGGTACACTCGAGGAACTATCACCATGTTTAGGTCTTTACATGTCTCTGCTCAACACCACACTGCCCCTTGGGTTTGGGTCATGTGCCTTCTTACATCACTGTGTAGGCGGTACTGTACTCAATCCCACATTAATCCTGTATGTGCCAGACCCTCCCCCAAAGTCTTTATCCAATGTATATGGAGTTACACTTGTTTACTTCATGTTTTACATTGTTATCAGTCTCATGCATTTACATTGCTATTACTACATTATTGCTATTACTGTATTAGCATTATTACAACATTATCCCTATTACAACATTCTCTCTACCCCATCTCCCCCCTTTAAATCCTTGAATTTAAAGGTTCAGGCAGTCTGGATACCTTGTAACCCTTCCCTATCTCATTCACTGTCCTGTCAGAGGAGTAGTAGGCTCTGTTGTTTCTGGTTCTTCCTGTTGGCTTGGAGGTTGGATCGGCATTTGGATATTTGTTCATTCTTTTCTTCCATTCCTTCCTGTTGAACTGCACTTGGTCGATTCGGTGTTGCGTTGATCAGTGGCTGCTGCTACTCCAAATATTTCTTGCGGGGTGGACTCGCATTGAGCTTGCCTCTGTGTCACTTCTTTCTTTTCTTCTTTCTTCATGTAAGCCATCCCGATGCCCTCTGGGGCTGAGGGGGACCATTCCTGTGGCAAGAAGAAGGTTTGGTGGCACACTCGCCTCTGCTTTTTGTTGTCAATGGTGGGCAGGTTCCAGCATCCCTTGTGATTGTGGCATGCTGGCTGGAAGCTGCAGTGTGTGCATGGTGGTTGATGTATTCACCAGCTGTTCCATTGCCGTAGTTGGAGGTAGAGGCTTCTCAGACCGCTGATCACTCTCTGAAGGGGTCATGATTATCTTGTGGTCAGTAGGGCTGGTCTGACCACTGCGGGTTTTCTGGGACCTGCAATAAAAATGGACAGGTCTGCTCTGCAAAGAGAGGAGAGTGTTCAGAGCTGAAGTCTGAGGCTGAACTCTCTTTAGTATTTGAGTACTCGGAACCTTGCAGCTCTGGTTGGCTAACGACAGTGGTTGTGTTAACATCCTCTGCCGTCTGTGGGAGATCCATGGCATCGCAGGCATCCCTGCTCAGGAGAGAGAAAAGCTGGTTATGGATGCCATACATCAGCTCAAAGTTATGGTTGCTGCCACAGCTCAGTGGTTCCAGGATCATGTCAATAACTGGAAGTTGGATTCCTCTTGCCCTATAAAGTGGAGCGTTCACTGTTCAAAGCCAGAGGCCTTTGAACCATGGCTCCTTGTTTGACAGGACAGTCACGCTGACATCTGAATCTAATTTAAAATTTGTTAGATGGCCGTTAACAAGGATGTCTGTATAGCAAAACGAGAAACCACAATCCTTGACCTCACCCAAGGAGCATGACTATGTGTCTTCTGGGTTATTGGTCTTGACCTTGTGGATTATTTTTGGGTTTTCTGTGCGTTTTTGGGGTTTTGACTTGCACGGGTTGCCATAGTGGCCCACCCTGTTGCAGTGGAAGCATTGGGCTGTACTCGCAAGACACTGATCTCTCCTGCAAGGGTGCTTCACACCGCAGCGCTGGCAAGGTCCCTCTGCTGGGTGGTTCGGGAATTGCTTTCCCTGACTTGAATTGTCCCTGTGTCTTTGTGGCCTCATAAGCTGGACTGAGGATTGACTTTTGCCCCATGTTTTATTTGTTCTTTGTAAGATTGTCCTGTGTTGCCCACGGAAATTCAGACAGTCTAACTATCTGGATTGCCTTGTCCAGGGTTGGATCTCCTTTAGCTTGTGGAAAGTCAGAGAGTATCATTTGTTACATCCACCACTTTTTTTTATCTCTGATGAGTTCAGGCTTTAAATCTCCATATTCACACCCCTCTGCCACCCTGTACATATCATTTATAAAGGAATCAATGGGTTTCCCAGGCAGTTGTACTCTCTTATTGAATTTAGCTATCTGTAGTACTTTATTGCTTTGCAAGTCAAAATAAGTATCAAAAGATTTTAAAACCTCCTTGAATTTAGTGGATGACTCACTAACACCCTGTCTTACAATGATGTTGTCTGCAATTGGGCCTATAGCGTAAAGCAGTGTGTTCACCTGCTCTTCTTCTGACTTTCTATTTAAACCAGAAGCGATGCTATATCTTAAAAATCTTTTCCTCCAAAGACCCCAATTTTGTGACTGGACTGGGCCTTTGGTTAGTCCAAATTGAGTTTGAAGTGTTGAATTGTGACCTATGTTAAAAATATTTAACTTGTATGTGCAGCTTTAAAAACTTACAGGCTTTCAAGATGGTGTTGCCATTGACTCTGGGACAAAGAGATTTTGTGTGCTTGCTGGCTTGGGCAGCAAAATGGTGATGGTGTGCTTCTTGAAGAAGAATCTCAGCAATCGCTGCCTGGAGGTTGTGTGCCAACTTCTTTCATTCTCTGGTTTGCTATGCCGAATAATGAGGCGTTCAAGTTTAAAGTTATGCTTTCTGTTTTCCAAGCTGGACAATTGCGACATTCGCAAGTGGAAATAACATTCACGCTACACAAGTGTCAGGCAATGACCATCTCCAAACAAGAGAATCCAACCATCGCCCCTGATGTTCAATGGCATTATGATCACTGAATTCCCCATTATCAACATCCTGGGGTTACCACTGACCAGAAACTGAACTGGACTAGCCATGTAATTACTATGGCTACAAGGGCAGGTCAGAGGCTAGGAATCCTGTGACGAATAATTCACCTCCTGACTCCGCAAAGCCTGTTCACCATTTGCAAGGCACAAGTCAGGATTGAGAGTGATGGAATACTCCCCACTTGCCTGGATGAGTGCAGCTCCCAAAACACTCAAGAAGCTTGACACCATCCAGGCAAAGCGACCCACTTGATTGGCATCCCATCCACAAACATTCACTCCCTCCAACGCACAGTAGCAGCAGTGTGTACCATCTACAAAATGCACTGCAGGAATTCACCAGGGCTCCTTCGACAGCATCTTCCAAACCCACAAGCACCACCATCTAGAAGGACAAGGGCAGAGGATAGTTGGAACACCACCACCTGGAAGTTCCCCTCCAAGTCACTCACCATCCTGACTTGGAAATGTATCGCCGTTCCTTCACTGGCGCTGGGTCAAAATCCTGGAACTCCCTTCCTAACAGCACTGTGGGTGTGCCTACATCATATGGACTGCAGTGGTTCAAGAAGGCAGTTCACCATCACCTTCTCAAGGGCAACTAGGGATGGGCAATAAATGCTGGCCCAGCCAGTGAAGCTCGCATCCCATGAATGAATAAAAATAAAAGGCATTTAAATAATTAATTGTTTTTTCTTATGTTACGTATTTGGAGGCCACATGCTGGGGTAGGACTGGGGAATTAAGTTTTAGAGATGGGCTTTCCTTTAACAGTGCTTTTGACACTGAATTAGGGAAAGGCTTCTCAGGACTAGCTGCAGCCAGGAACTTTATCTCACTTTTGCAGGCTCCGTGAACTCTGCACTCTGAAGCTAGACTTCCAAGGGAGATTCAATGATGTCTCCTGCTGCAGTAAAAATCTCTGCCTTCAGTTTCCAGCCTTTTTCTCTGAACCATTTTCTGGAAAGTTTCTCTTTGTCTTCAGCTTCTGTTGAGACCTTAGCTCAGGTCAGACAAACTTTTGTTAAAGTTTTCCTTAGTCTTCCAGAATCTCGGCTTGTTTCAATATTTCACTGAAATTAAGGAGTTTTGATCCACCGCTGCCAACATGCTGAGAGGGTGTTGGTTACAGAACGACGTCTCTCAAAGAAGTCTTCGTAGTCTTCAGTAGGTTAACTATAAGTCTTCATTAATAAGTAGAACTATTTACACGTACAGTAAAGGGCACAGGCAAGGAGCTATCTCAATATCTGGGCCTTTACATGTTTCTGTGCAACACCACATCACCCCTTGGTCTGGGTCATGTGCCCTCTTACCTCACTCTGAGGGCGATACTGTACTTAGTCCCACATTAATCCTGTATGTGTCAGGTCCTGATACTACAATTATAACTCAACATTTTCTCTATAATAAGAAACACCTCTTTCTACTTTTGTAGCATGGTTAGGTTTGTGGTTTTTCTGGTTTATGTACTATGTAGTTTATATGGGATTATTACATTACAACAGTAACTACACTTCAAAAGTATTTCATTGGCTCTAAAGTGCTTTGGGACATGCTGTGGCTATGAAAGGCTCTATATAAATGCAAAACTTTAATTACTCATAATTGGTAAAGTATATTAATACATGGGCATTATCAATTATATCTCTAGTAAGAGCAAGTTCATAGAACGCCATATACTGCTTTTAGACTGGTTTCATTTTATTCTGTGACTGCTACATGTGAGTTTTTTTTCTCCTTGTTTTTTATGAAGCCTGGAAATATTTCTAGTTGTTTCTGTCTGCCTGCACATCATTGTGCCTGTAACAGCTTAAAATAACTTGCATGTCATTAAGGAACAACATAGCTTAAAAATGGACCTCAGTGTAGATAATGTGAGGGCAGCTCTCAGTCATTTGGAATGTAATTAAAGAATAAAGGTTTGCAATTATGCAAAACAGGATGATGGGAGCAACAGCTGTGGCAAGGCCAGAATGCTATAAGTAACTTCCAGACATCTGAACAGGTGAACAGAGTCAAGGTTGGTAAAACAGGAATAGATGGATAATGGAAACAAAGTTAAGCAATTGTAGAGACCGGCTCTGGAGAGAGAAGATTAGGAGCCTGAAGACACATTAAGTAGATACACAGAAAGAAATAATGAATGAAGAAATAAACCAATGTGAGTAAACATTGAACAAGAAAAACCACATCAAGCCTGATCCTTCCACATTCCTTGTACAATTTGCCTCATCATATACTTACTCAGTTTATTTAACCCCCAGGGAAAGTTCTGCAGAGTTCCTTCCTGTTCTCCCAAAGTCAGCCAGTCAATCAAAACTCAAAATACTGACACACCATCTATTCTATTTATCTTTGGCTCATTGATCTTCCTGGCAGGATTTGTCCAAGATCACAGTACCTCAAAACCACCCCGGTCCATAGAATAGCTGATCATTTTAAGCTATGCTGCAATTCAGAAGAAAGATGAGAAAGACTTGCCTTTAAATGGAATCTCAAAGTTAAAATTTTGAAGAATATTGCAAATGATTGTGTGCCTCCCAAACTGGGAGCACCATTGTTGTGTATTTGCTTCTGTGCTGAAATATTACTATTGCAAAATTTACGTCTGTACTAGATATTCATTAAATTTCAATGGCCTGGATTTTGCAATGATGGAAAGCATTTCTGTTGTTGCAAAATGGCAGAAGGAGCCAAAATCAGAAGTCCTGACCCTGAACATGGCACCTACTATTTTCAAGTGGAAGGGAAAGGGCCTGGGTCAGGATTTGCACTTGAACGTTTTACGGAGGCACCTTCCAATATAAATCAGCAGCTGCCTCCACTTGTGTCTAATTTTGGTGACTCAGGTGTGTCAAACACAATGTGTGCAGAATCAGGCCTGGTAGTAGCAGATCTGAACTTTGTGGAGTCCTTTGGAGAGTGGGGTACCCCTTTGGATATAGCTCCGGGAAGCCATTGGGGGAGGTCAGGTGCCCTTTGAAGGATGGTCGGGTGCCCTGTAGGAGAGGTAAGGTGTCTCTTTGGATTGTTAAAATTAGGCATGAATGTGTGTAAAAAGCACATAAATTCATTAACTGTGTGGAACTGATAGAGGTGTCAAAATTAATTGTCAAAGGCAACTGTCAAACTGTGAAAGCATTTGAAATACCTGCCCTTTAAATCTTTGAAAAAAATGCCCTAAATGTTTAAAAAAATCATCAAAGGCTATTTCATTCTCTCTGTTGACATTAGCCTGAGGGTTACCATTACTGGATTAGTACTGCATAACTGATTTCTCAACCTTCCATTATCACAGTAGGGTGCCTTCCAGTCCACAGTTTAATTGACAGCTCCATGTAGTTATAGATTCTTTGAAGTGGGATTTAGAATTCCAATGTTCAAGGGATGTAATTGAAGGGATGTAAATGTAGCGAATGGGTTTTTATGAATGAGAGTGTTTTTAAAAAAATAAAGGGCGGAAACATCCCCGATTTGCACGAAATGTTTTAGTGGGCTTGAAGAAAGACGTTTTACCTGCCGGCCGCAATGGTGGGTTTTCACACTGTATCGTCCCCTTCCCATTTCATTAATTATGCAGCCACAGGAAACATGCCAACTCTCTAGCGGACAGCCTCCAATTTGCCCAACATGCCGTTACCTCGCCACTTCCTCATGCCAGGCACCATATTTAAACTGCGACCACATGCATAGTTCTCAATGCTTGCAGCCCAGGACTGCTTCAGTGAAGACGTGGCCCCAAAAGCCAAGAAGATTGCTGTCCCCTTGATTCAGTGACGCATCCCTGCAACAGCCTCTGGACGCCGTGGAGTCCTGCCGCGATGTCCTCTACTTCCGCTCTGGCCACAGGAGGCCCGTCAGTCTTACCACTCCAGCTTGGGAGGCGCTGGCAGAGGTGGTCAGTGCCAATGCTGCACACAAGATGTCGGCCATCCAGTGCAGAAAATGGATGAATGATCTCATCTGTGTTGCCAGGGTAAGTCAACCATCTCGTCAATCTCAGCTGACATACTCATAAGCCCATCACACATTCACTGGCATCTTAAGCTCACATACTCACTGCCAGCTTAAGGGACATCATCACTCACTCTCTCACACACCCTCACATCTCCATCTCCATCTCCTCTGGAGACGGCTTCCTCAGCCCTCACTATCCTGAGGCCACTTGCACAGGTCAACATGTGCCCCCACACACACCCTGGGGTATCCCCCTACCCCAGTACAGCCTTAGCCCTGCAGATGTTGAAAAGTCAGCACCGCCTTATGGCTGGTCTGGTAGGTAGAGACCTACCCGTGAGCCCTCCCTAAAAGAAATGTGGTGCTGCCTGGGAAGCCTGGCACTGATGATGGCAAATGCTGCCCGAAGCAAGGTAGGCAAACAAACCTTGACGTCCTGAGTGTAGTGCAGTTCGCCATGTGCACCCCGATTATATACAGTTGCGAAACACATCAGCGTGCAATCACACCAGCGTGCCCAGATGATCCAGCAAGAGGGGATGATTCCAGTGAGCAGGGCTTATAAGGAGATGCTAAAGTATTGAAATTAGGTTCCTAATCTGTGGTGACGGAACCGTGACCTGCCACTGATGTTTGCAGTGGATGATTGCAAATTGATTTCACAAAGGCATAAAAATGATTTTTGGCCTGCTCGTCATATTGTCCGCTCACGCCCGCCATGATGCCCACTGCCAATGGGACCGGACGATTCTACCCAATGTCTACAATAATCACTTAGAACTTCATTTCATTTAATCTCAGCATGGGCCTTGAACACTGCCCACAGTGGGTACTGGGTGAGTTGGCATGGTAGATGCAATGGCAAAGGGTGATGGGTGGGGGGCATGTGTTGGCATGAGTTGGCACTAAGTTGGCATAGGGGCTATAAAGTGCCATGAGGAAGTGTAGAGAGTCATAGGTTGGCATGAAGGGTCTGCAGGGTGCTGAGGCATTGGTAGAGGGGCATAGGTTGGCATGGAGGATATGAAGGGCCATGGGGGTGAGTAGAGGGCATAAGTTAGCATGGGTTGGCATGGATGCGGCATGGGCAGTATACGGTGGCTGAGGAGGTGTGAGGGCAGTTCTTTGTTTTATTGCTTTTATAAAAATTTTGGACACAATGCTGGAGTACAGATCCTCCTGCGCAGCCCATCTCCGCACCCGGCAGCCTCGCACTTGTTCTCTGGGCAGCAGGTCTGAATCTCAGAGAGCTCTTTCTCATGGATCATCCTGGGAAATGTCCTGACTCCGAGCTCCCGGCCCAGGAGCAAAAAACCAGGCCAGTGTCACTCTTGTAAGCGCCCCCTGTATTTCTTACAATCAGGTTTTTTTTTAATGTTATTGCCCAATATCTAATCACCATGAAAATGGCATGAAAACCCTTTGCTACCTGAACACTCCAGTGATGCAAGGGCCAGATATAAACCAAGAAATTTGTCTATTTCATACAAAGTACAGGACTGAGCAGAACTTTCTCCTCCCCCGTAGAGATTCTGATTTAGCAATCATGAAGGAAAAATAGGAACATTTCGCACAGCAAATCTTCATGTCAACACTTCTTTAAACATAGGGAAACACCAAGAGTAAAAGAAAGATATGATTGTCCTCTTGTCTTAAAAGAAGACTTTGGGCTAATAACAACTTGTAGTTGGTTCTGTCTCATGTCAGTCAACACAAAGGCCTATAGAAGTATTGTATTCAACAGAATAAACTCATCCAAAGGGGAATTAGGTAGGTTTTCATGTAAGAAGATATTGCTTTGAACTGACACAAAACCAATGCACATCACCAAGGGAACAACAACAACAATTGCCCTTCTTGTTTTTTGCCATTGATTTTAATAAACAATTTAACCAGATTGATCTCTTTCATCTTATGGAAGCTGGTGCAGGTAATCATGCTACAATGTGGCAACTCAAATAGATTTGTCTTTGTATATGGCCACCTCAAGGAAGAGTTTTAAATTATTAATGATGTATTTCAGGAAGCTCTTTCGGTCCCATTACTCATCACTGTAGCTGATGTGTAATTTTGTCTTCGGCAATGGCTTTTACACCAACTTGTGTAAACAAAAAAGGATTTTCAAAACCATTTCAAGCAAACAATAGAATTAATTTTCTTATGTTCTGCCAGGAAATGGCAAGTATAGTGTAACTAGCAACAGTGAGCTTAGATGTTCTTTGGCTGAAAAAAAGATTGTTCTGTCAAAAAAGACTATGATAAATTACAGAATCATAGAATCACACAGCACATAAGGAATAAAAACAGGAAGTGCTGGAAATACTCAGCAGGTCTGGCAGCATCTGCGAACAGAGAAATGTTTCGAGTCAAATATGACTCTTCTCCGGAAAAGAGAACAGAATAAGGCCGTTTGGCCCATTCTGTCAGTGCCAGCCACTGTCACTTGGGAAACATCAGAGGTAGTTTTCAACTTGACTGCCTGGCTGGTAAGTTGGCAGGGCAGATTGCCCACAGTTGCAGAACTTGTGTCAGCTTCATTCCCTTGCTGCTGTATAAGTCATAATAGCCAAGCAGCAGCATGAGTTCTAAATGATGATAGGGTACTCATCTTTGAAGGGCAAGACTGCTGAGAGACGTTGGGCAGAATTTTGCTGTCAGTGAGCAGGGGGTGGGGCCCACTTGCCAATGCGTAAAATGATGCGGGATGATGTCGGGCGGAACCCCTGATGTCATCCTGGCCCATTTAAATTTTCAGGAAGGCGGGCCCGCAGCAAAATCAGCTGTGCATCTGCTGACCTGTCAATGGCCAATTGAGGCCATTGATAGGATCAATTATACAATTAAAGGACCTGCCTGTCCAATCTTAAGGTTGGCAGGCAGGCCAGGAGCCCCAGCGGGCAATAGAAAAAACATGAAACCTCATCCACCGGTGGGATGAGGTTTTACGTAGGGTTTAAAAAAGTTTAATAAACTTATTATGTAAATTATGAACATGTCATATCTCATGTGACATTATCACATGAGCGGGACATGTTAGGGAATTTTTCTTTCCATTTTTAATATTTTTAAAAGAGTCAATGATCTCCCTGAGGCAGCACTTAGCCTCAGGGAGATGTGCACTCTTTCGTGTGCATGCGCGAATGAGCGCACTCTCACTTTTGGGGAATCCCTCCCGCTGGACGACACGCTGAGTGAGCCTTAATTGGCCCGCCCACGTAAATTGGCGGCAGGGCCCGCTTCTCCGGCAGGGATTGGCTCCCCACCCACCAGAGATTGGGTCGGGCCTGTCCACCTGGCAGGCAGAAAATTCTGCCCTTTTAATCAAATTGCAGTCAGCTCAATAGAAACCACCTGAATGACTGCATGTTCATTGTTGTTATTCATTTAACACTTATGTGTTTTATTTCAACATTTTTTATCCTTTCTAAGCAGAATCTGTTCATGCAAATTCATCTCTGCCCTTTACATTTGCTTTGACCCAATTGGGAGGCTTGACAACTTAATGAACAAATAATCACAGCAGAGTTCAAGTATCCTTTCAATAAATTTATTTACCCAAATCGTTAGATTTTAGCTTTCAAATAAATTGCCACTTAATTAGTTTCAATGTTTCTAAAGGTCACAGAAAGAAAACAATTTGGTACTCCTTCCACATTTTGAACCAGCTGGCACAGAGTTCTCATGGTGACTAAGATTTTTTCAAAACATGTTTAAAAGTGTATATTTATCTTTAACTAGCAGATCTCCCATGGCACTGCTCATGATGAGTTAATGATTTTTGTTGTGATCCTCTACATGGAGGCCAATAACCTGTAAAGAAGATTTCTGAATTCCATTGATCAATGGAAAGAATAATATGACAAGGTATGACAATAATATGACAAGACTTTTACTGAAACAAACAAACTAAAAGCACCATTGACTAACATTATTTCATAGGCAACTTAAACTTTAAACTACAAAAAAGATACCCCACTTTACTTTTAAAATGATTGAAAATCTCCCTCCACGAATATACTTTCCTCTGTCCCTTAAGTGAACACTTCATTGTCCAGGAACTAGTCCAAAGGTATTCCCAGTTCCCAATAGCTTGCTTCCTTTTCCATTTTCCAACTAGATTACTTCAAATTCCTGAACTGATTTTCATGGTGAGGGACAAATTGGGGACTCTTTCCTCGAGCCAAGACAGGTGAATGTTCCAGTCTCAATTAAACCATTATGACCTCAGTCTCTTCAATCTGAGTGTGAGGTCCCACAAACATTCCACGTGGTGACTGAGATGGTCAGCATTTTCTCTGCTTAAGGTATAGGGCTAGGTGTAGCCTCTATCTTTTTGCTCCCTTTTTCTTGCTCTCTCAAATTCTTTCAGACTGACCTGTCTGTGAGGTTCAGGGATATCCTAAGAAAACCCTGTAACCCAATACTACAATGGCTTGCAATGGATTCTTTCCCTGTCATAGCCCATCGTCTTGGCAATGTAAATCACATGGGCAGAAATCCTAGTTAGCTATCCTTTAGCCCCCCCTAACTCCATTCTATCCTGAAATTAAATAGACAATTTAAAGCATAACTGTTTACAAAACCTAACATTCCTAACTCCTCCCTGTGACTTGGAGGCTAACAGTCTACCCAGAGTTAGCTCAGATGGCCTTGCCATTGTCCAATGGTGTGGACATCTTGCACCTTCTTCCCAGTAAAACAACCTGTGCCTCACTGTCCCCATAGCAACCAAACCACCCAGGCCTGTTGTCAAGCAGGATTTGGAGCAAATCACGTAACATCCTTCACTATTCCATTTTACCTTACATTAAGCAGACAGTACCAAAACATAATAAACTTATCAACTTCATGGCCAGGATTTTCCAGTAGTCGGGCGGGCTCGGCGAGAGCGGGTGGGGGGTGGTCACGGAGCTGACCCCGCCGGTAGCGATCAGCTCCACATCGCAGTTTCATGTGGGCAAGCCAACTAAGGCCCACCTTGCGTGGATCACGAGCGGTAGTGCTGAGCGCTGCCCATGCAGGCGGGGGTAGGTGGGAGAGCCGGGCCGAGTGCGCAGATTGTGCATGCATGCAAAGGAGCGCTTCAATCTCCCTGAGGCACCAATATGCTCCAGGGAGATTAAAGCGCTTTTTAAAAAGATTAATAAATACATAAAAAATTTAATGAAACATGTCCCCTCATGTGACAGTGTCACATGAGATGGGAGATGTTTTTAAGTTCAAATGAAACTTCTAATTTAATTAGTTACAGCTTCAGGAAACCTTATCCCTCTCGTGCATGAGATTTCCTAAAAAGCATAAAGGCCGCTTGGCTTTTTCGCCTGCCCTCCAAGTTTAAACAGGCAGCGTAACATTTGGGTTAATTACCTGCTCAATGGCTCCAATAGGCCTATCAATTATCAGCAGGCGCCCAGCCGAATCTGGTGCGCACCCGCCGAACAACGTATCACGCAACTTCGCAATGGCGTTTGGACGCGCGCCTGACATCATCGCGCGTCATTTTACGCTCCAGATTGTCGGGTGCGCACTGCACGCCGAATGGAAAATTTTGCCCCATATTTGTAACATTATATAAGAAAAATGGCGTAATTCTAAGTGGTGTAGCCAGGGTCACTGAGTCATCAGCGTTAAGGATAACCTTTGGATCCAAGGACACCGAACAGGAGGCTTGCAGCCTAGCAAGACTTTGAGGGAAGATGCCTGGGGATCCTTGATAGTGTTGGGCAATCCCAGGTCTCCAGGGGCACAAAAGAGGGAGTTTTAAGGGTTATTGGGGCAGGTGCTGGGATCCAGGATCTCTGGAAGAGTGGGTACAAAAGTCTGGGAGTATTGAGGGTAGTCATTGCATCATAAGTCGCTTGTTCTCTGTTTGGACACTGTTCCTTTAATGATACTCTTAAACATGCTCATTCCCGTTCAACCACAGGAAATGGTATGCTTTAAGATCACATCTGTTTCATAACATGTTCCCTCAGTACTCGGTCAAACACACAGCTAGGGAAATGCTGCCTTTGAATTAGGGAGGTTTTTTAGGATTTCAAGTGTATTTTTTTTCTTTTACAGCTTCATTTGAATTGCCAATTAGTATCATAAAATATGCATCAAGATTCCAATAATGCCTAACTTCTCAAAAATATACTGTACTGTAAATGTATAATATATTGACACAGCTTGAGCATAGATGATGCTGAATATTGCATCGATGATGGTGTAGTCCCTGGTTAATGTCTTCAGTATAAAAGACCCCAGCATGCAAACACAATATTCACATCGGAACAAAGCAGGTTTTTTTCCCAAACTGGTGAATGCAATCATTTTCAATCCAATACTCCTGGATTCAAATTATTTTTCCACTTCCAATATGTTTGAAGGGTTTAAGAAATCCAAGTTATTGACTGGGCGTAATTCGCTATTTTTGAGACTAAGTGCAGTGGTGGGCGAATTCAATGGCACCCACCCCCGCTGCTCAGAGTGACGGGAACATGCGCCTGTGGGAATGACCTGTTGGGTGGGGAGCGGATTCGTCCACCCCGCCGTCAGCAGGCAGGGTTAAACACACACATCTCACTCTCTGTAGCCCACCTGTCTCCAGGAGCTGGTTACAGAGATGTCTTCCATGCACAATAAGAAGGCTGCACCCCCGCTTCAGACACGACGCCCTCCAGGCCTTGATCAGAAGAATGTGGGCACATAGGGGTGTGGTCTAGCCCAGGGATGGTTCCAAGAAGCACACCAGCCTCACCTCTCAGGCCCGGAAGGTCATCGCCAAGGAGGTCAACGCAGCTTCCAGCTGCACCCAGAACGAGATCCAGTGTAAGAGGAGGATGAATGATCATGCCCACTCCGCCAAGGTAAGTCACCCTTCAACTCCCTCTAATATCAAACACTCATCATGGCATCATGAGTGGAAGCGGGTGGGCCGGTACCAATCAGTGCCCCCAGTCGGGGGCCGTGCTGCCATTTTATGCGGGTGGGCCAATTAAGGCCCGCCCAGCGTGATGTCCACCAGGAAGCGCTGTGTGCTCAATGTGTGGACCAGGGAGGGGGGATTCCCTGAGTCAGGAGTGCGCTCTTTAGCACATGCATGTGATAGAGCACACAGATCTCCCTCGGGCAAAGTGCTGCCTCAGGGAGATCGGCTCAACTGTGAAAAGCAGTTTAAACAATAGAAAAAATTTTGCTGCCATGTCCCCTCGCGTGACACTGTGACATGATTTGGGACATGTCCATAACTTTTATTTTAAAATACTCTGAAATTTTTAAATACCTCGTGAAACTTCATCCCACCCATGGATGAGGTTTCATGTTTTTTCAGAAGCCCGCCAGGGCTCTCAGCCGGCCGGCCAACCTTTACGTTGGACAGGCAGGTCCATTAATGATTTCAATTACATTTTTAATGGCCTTAATAGGCTGTTGACAGGTTGGCGGGTGCGCAGCTAAGTCAGCTGTGCCCCCACCGACCTGAAAAAGTAAATGATGTGGGATGATGTAGGGACGCTCGATGTCACCCTGCGTCATTTTACACATCGACAAGCAAGCCCCGCCCCCTGGTCGCCAACCGGAAGATGCAGCCCATTTACTCAAATGGCTAATCTCTTCAGGGATCTCACACACCATAACCAGGGGACACACACCAACACTGATGGACTAAAGGAATCTTTTATATCACCATCACCCCATCTATCATGCTGCGCACTCTCCATCCTCAGACCTGCTGAGAGGGCTCACCACACACATGGAGCATGAACCTTTGCTAACCCATGCTCCATCCGTTCTCATCACATGCCTTTCTTGTGTCTTCATCCAGGACAAGCTTGCCCACAACGGGCGGGAAGGTTCCCAGACAGTTGGCGGGGGGGGTGCAGTGGGGACATGGCCAACGTCATTGACCTCACAGAGCTCCTGTGGGGAATGGGAGATCAGATTGTCTCAGCAACCCAGTACAGATCACTCCTCCATGAGTTCCTCACGCCTTGACAATCACAGTGAGTAACATAGTTTTATATTCCTCATGCTCATCTACTGAAACTCCATTCTGTATCTTATAGGCACCTGCAGATCAAATACCCACAAGGGACACCATCAGAACTTCCAGCCTCCAGACCACATCTGAGGCGGAAGATGATGAAGAACTCCTACAGTGCTCACTGACATGCTCCAGCAGCGCATGGACACGCACCTCTATGGGGCACATCTCTACATGAGGCACAGGCTCACTTTCTGGAGAACGCTTCACTGACACGTCCCCACAGCAGTAGGAGGCAGGGACAGGCTGGGTCTCCAGCACTCGGAGGGCTGCTGAAGAACAGCCACCCGCTCAGCCCTAGTCAGTTGATGAGTCTCTCATGGTGGATAGTCAGCAAAAGGCAGAGGAACATCCATGTAGCAGTGTCTGAAGCCCTCAAAGAGGAAGACTGCACTGTTATCAAAGGCAAGAGGGCAAACAGCTCTGCAGGCTGCCTCCACCCCTGCTGCGGATGTCAGGGCAGCACCTAGGGTGGATGGCCTAGAAAAATCAAAAGATTTTGATTGCAGCTTGCTACACAGGTGAAGACAATAATTGTCACTAATTGAACGTCTGCAAATATATTCACTTGCAATGCATATTGTCTCCTGTTTTCTTTCAGCATTCTTCTAAAGGTTTTGTGAGGCACCCCACTGCCAAGAAGTCTTCCTGCACACAGCTGGCCCCCCCGACTAAATCTGCAGGGAGACGGTTCTTTGGCATTGCCTCTCAGAGCCTCATGTGAGAACTCTCCTACGCACATGGAGACTTCATCCAGCCAACTCATCTCATTGGTCCCTAACATATTCAATAATGTCTGCTGTGGTTCCCTTTCTGTTGCCTAGTTGAGGCGACCTGCATCTCCATCCTCACATTGACCCAACTCCCATGCTCCTCCAACACGAGGCCTCGCTCACTTTCGATTTGAGGACTATGGTTGTAGTGACTTTCTTTATGAGCTACCCCACCATTTCCCCTCACCTAGTCACCCATGTCCTTCCCACCATCACCATTGACCCTGCTGGCATTACCTTCAACATCCCCACCATCACCCTCCAGCCCGAACTCTTCTCCTTCTAGGATGTCCAGGTGAATATGCACGTTCCCTTTCTTCCCACCCCCATTCACACTGACATCCCTAACCTCCTCCTTCCTACCACCCCACCCCCCATATCCGTGTCTATCTCCAATACCCAACTAACAACCCTCGCACGCCCCTTCACCCAAGACCGTTGAACCCTCACCCTCCCACCCTACTGGCTGTTAACCATCTTATCTTAACCATCCCCTCCTATCACACCCAGCCTGAGTTCACACCCCAGGAGTCAGAAGTTGACTCCACCCTCCCAGTGAGCACGTTGACCAGGACAACAGCCACCTCCTCACCTCCTTCAGACCTAGATACTCCAACCCAGCCTCTTCACCACACAGCAGTGCCTCCTGCTGCCTTCCATCCCTCAGCTTGAGGCTCCTGCTCCCCATGCCAAAGTCCCGGTGAGAGGGTCCCAAGCCTCAGCCAAGTCTCTGAAAGTCCGAAGCCTCAGCGAAGTTGAAGCTGCAGCATGGACACCTCCCACCTTCTGAAAGTGCTTCATGGAGGATGAGGCTCCACCCACCAGGCGATGCATGTGTTCCTCCAGGGTCCAGTAGTCATCTTCCTCTCATCGGATGTCCGCTAGCTGAGCAGGGCCATAAGTCCTGACTTTTCACACCACTCATTTTCAAACGGGTTTGAGGCCGATGTAATTTCCCGCTGGTGTAACATAAAATTGGGTGATGTGAGGAAATTCCGGCGAGCAGCTATTCACGCAACTAGTTGGTGGGGTAATTGACCCACCAGCGGGAGAATCGCCAACTGTTTTTACGTTGGCAGGTTTCCGACATTTTTGCTCCCGCTGGATTCTCTGCTCTTGCCCATCTTGAAAGCCGCCACAGGATGAATGGGAAAATTCTACTCATTGTCTTTCTGGGTGCAGAACACTGGATGATAATGTCGGGCTTCGTCTGTTTTTGGTTGGCTCTGCCTGAGTGGCAAGACATCAGGTGAGGAATAATGGGCTGGATTTTCATCTTCAGGGCGGGTAGTGGGAATCAGGAAATTTCCCAGCTTGGCAGATCGTTCTTGGGAGAAGGTGCTGTAGGAGTCAGGCCCACCGCCCCTGGAAAGAGTTCTGAGGCAGCTACAGGGCTCCAGGGTGCTGCAGGGGGCTCTTTAATAGGTCCACCTTGGTAATCTGGGACTTTTCCCCAGTTATAATAAAAACAGTAGGGCCCTCTAGCCCTAATCCCTCAACCCCCACACACTCCTCGTGTCCCAAGCATGCTGCCTCATGCTCCCCCCACACAGCCCCGTGGCCTCCTTCTTGGCTGAAATCCCAGACATCCATTAAAGTGTTGAAACAGCTGCGGCCCAGGGAAAACATTACTTGATTGAAGCTCTGGCAGCCTGATCTAGTCTGTCTATTCTGTCAATTGCACAATGTTATTTACACATAGAGGTTTCAAGTGTTTGCAGTTTCTGCTATTCATACTTTAAAGTGTCTGGAGATTGACACTTCTTTTGGGCTGTAGTGAAGGGAGGTGCCGTGAACCACGAGCCCGTGAAAAGCTGGACGGACTCGATGGGCAGGACTTTTGCCTCGTTGGGTGGGCGCAGCAGGTGGGCCCGGGAGCAGTTGCGACCCTGACCACAATTTCATGTTGGCTGGACAATTAACGACCAGCGTGAATCGCGTGCTGCAACGCCGAGTGCTGCCTGAGTGGGAGGAGTGGGGGGTGGGGGGTGGGGGGTGGGGTGGGGGGGTGGGAGGGGGGTCGAGGATGGCGAGTGTGGAAGTTTGCACATGCATGTGCGTGCATGCATTGAAAGCTCCCTGAAAGCAGAGAGCTGCCTCAGGGAGCTGAAGAGTTTTAAAAACCTAAATAAAGAATTTAAAAATGTTGAAAGCATGTCCTCTCATGTGACCCTGTCACATAAGCAGGGACATGTTACAAATGAGATTTAAACATTTTAATTTTATTTTTAATTACTGTTGGAAACTCCATCCCGCCCATGGATGAGGTTTCATAAAAAATCTAAAGGCCTCCTAGCTTGGTTGAACGGGCAGCAAAAAAGTGCATTTAATTATTACTTTAATGGCCTTAATAGGTCCGTTAATTGTCGGCACCCGCCGACTGAAATATCGAGCGAGTGTGTGAACACGTCGGGACGCTCGCCTGACATCATCGCGCGCCACTTTACGCTTGGGCAGGTCGGGGCAACACATACCTGCTCAGCGAAAAATTCTGGCCCACGACAATTGCGGAGGACTAGGACACATTCAACCCTGCAATGGAGCAGCCAGATCGGGAGTGCAGGGTGCGGGCTCGAGACCCACAGCAGCCTGCATCCTTAACTCGTTACTGGTGAAGATCGGAAAGCTTGGGAATGGGGTCAGGAGTCCAGGTCCCAGCGGCCATTTTCACACCTCCACGGAGTCTCCCCAACTCCGTGAAAATCCAGCCCTTTATTTTTTATTGCAATGAATTATCAGTGTCATTTCCACAGCGATAAAGTAATGCTGTTCGATCTAAGAACAATTAATTGAAGACATCAATAGAATTTTATTCATATGATGACACTGGCCCATGGATTGAATTATTGAAAGTTGGTCCTTTTGTTTTATCAGTGAATTTGATGGTTCATTATCCATTTGATATTTTAAAAAGGGTTAGAAGATTTCTTGACAACAGAGAACATAGTCCTCCCAATTTATTCTTGGAACTGCTGCTTGACTCACAAGGCAGGTTTAAAAAAGGCCATGGGCAGATGATCCCACATTCGAGTTTGGTTGTTAACTCGTTCTGCTGAGATCTTTCTTTTGTTTGACTCATGAAGCCTTGCCCACTGGGCCCCAGCAGCCGATACTAATATAAAACAGCCCAGATCCAGAAAAATTCTTTCTGTTGTGCACAAGACGGCAGAAATTGATACATTTCTGCCATAAACTGAAAACATACCGGCAAAATTAGGCACAAACAATTTAGCAAATCAGCTTTGTCAAGATTTCTCAGACTCAGTTGGCCTCAGTTGGCCTCAGTCATGAATTCAGGATGACGTGTTTTTCCCTTGTTTTGTACAGGACTGATTGCCGAATGTAACCCTTTTCAAACAGTTCCAATGATTTGGCAGTAAGCAGCACAGCACACTGTCGTCCAAACCCACTGAATTCCAGTGAATACTTCCATCACGTTAAGAAACTCATTACAAAAGAGTTATCTCATTCTTTAATTGAAATAGCATTTAACTCATGTGAAAACAAACCAGATATTACAAAAAAAGCTTGTGAGAAATCGGTGAAGCATTTGGGAAAACAAAAAACATTGGTTAATCTGCTAAGAGTTATATTGAGGGGTGTTGTAGGCTGTTGACTAAATGTGAGTTGACCTAAAACTTATCCAAAAAAGATTATTTGACGTAAACTAAGACATGTTTTAATTTGCCGCTGCATGTGACTTGCGATCAGAGAATCACTTCTACTATGTAAACTCAACCAGAGAGTATGTGAGCACTGATTAACTGGTATGGTCAAGCTCTGTTGTTTTGAAAGACCATTTGGAAGATGTACTAAACAGTTACCAAGGGACTAATTTAAACCCGACTCGCCAACACCAACTAGATGGGTAAGTAGAATTGTCCAAGTTACCTGACACGAAGCCTCCAGGAGCTGACAAGCTCCAATTTTCACCCGTTCTTCCTGAGTAGATGGCACGAATATCTAACAATGTCACTGGGTACTCTTTAACTTATGCATGTTGGGCCCCGATGCCATTGTTAGGACCTGATGGCAATTTTTACTAGGTAGCCTAGGGTTAGGGTTAGGGTTAGGGTTAGGGAAGTTGCAACTGGGAAGTTGCAGCAAGTTTCTGGCAGGCCAACCTACCAGTGAAAAGGATTGGGGCCTGAGGAGACCCAAAAAGGAAAGGGTTTGTAATTTTTGTTTTACTTTCCTTGAGGACATCACAAGAAATGATTAGGCCTCTGCAGGTGTAAATCCATCCCCTGCTGATCACAGTCCCCCACGAGATGACCCGGGGGTGTCTGTCAGTGGGCAGCCTCCGAGCCTACAACTTCTCATTGCTTCCTGCCTGCTACCCACTCAGAATGGATTTAACTGAAGCCCGGGAATTAAAATACCCCAGGCCTCATTTCTGAAGAGGTGGTTGAGTTTCTAATTCCCACTGCTGATCATTTGCTGAAAACCAGTCCACAGTTATAATCAGTGCCTTAGTAACATGTGGTGAGGGAGAGTTTAGGATCAGGAATTTAGATTTCTTTTCATGCTATGACATAGTGAGGTTAAAAACAAAACCATTTTATGGCACAGGGTCAGCATTATAAACTACCTTGTAAAATACTTTATAAACATAGATTATCGCAAAGCATTGGTTGCTCAGTGAGTTGGCATCATTGCAGTTATCAAGAGTAAAATACTGCAAATGCTGTCTGAAATAAAACCAGAAACAGAAAATGATGAAAATACTCAGCGGGTCTTTGCGGAGAGAGGAACAAAGTTAAAGTTTCAGGTCATGACCTTTCATCAGAACTGACGAAAAGTCAATGGCCTGAAACATTGGGCTGAGAGGCAGGCGGGTTCGGAGGTAGGCATGGCGGCAATTTCATATGGTCCATCCGCAGGTTACCACCTCTGGCCTACTTCCAGGGTGGCAGTGTCTGGAGGTGTAACAACTACCTGCCGGTCAGTAGCGGGTTGGCAATGAGGCCAATTAAAGTGCCAATTGAAGGTAAACATTTTATCAACATCTACTAACAGATATATTAAAAGCCTAAAAGTACTACCGCACCTGTTTAAGATCAGTAAAAGGGACTGCTTAGTCCATGGACATTCTAAAAGATTTTGTAGTACCATTAAGCTTTTGTGGCAACCACTAAACTTAACAGTTGACAGGACGGTAAAGCTCTGGTGGTAGGAACTCAATTCAGTGCAATGCTTTATATTCCACTCTTATGTTATTCTCAGATCTTCATGTCATTGCAGCAACATTAATTATCCAATATGCCTGTGTTTTCAAGACAATGTAATGGGCCCTCCCAATTTTGCTGCAGTCCTTAGGTGGCATCATGGCCACCTCCCGATGTCAGGCATGGTGGGGTCCACAGACACATTCTGCAAAAGAGCCTGGCAGGAATCCATAGGTGATGAGGGTTACAGCCGTGTGGAAGGGCTCTCCCCCCACGCAGATAGCCAGGCAGCTGTAGCTACAGAACATTTTGTAACATTTGCATGCCTTCAGATGGCACTTCCATCATGAGGTGCCCTCACGGATCTCCGCCAACACCGGCAGCACCAACAACTCAACCAACACCTCTACCAGTGGAGGCTGCCAGCCATTCAGAGCCTCGTGCAATCCCACTGCTGCAGAGACCACCTTCCTTCCTTACCTTCCTTACCCGGATGGGGCTGCCAGAGGCGGCCTCTTAATTGGCCACCTCCTCAAAAATCTCCTCCAGCTTCCTACCACAGTCACTTCCTAGTTCCCAATCCAGAACTCAGCCCAGCTTTGGGACCCTGGAACTAAGGGTTGGATCTTCCGGTTGGCATGCAGGGGCAGGCCCAACACACCGACACGTAAAATGAAGCACGATGATATTGGGCGTGCGTCCCGACATCATCGTGCATCACCTCGATATTTCGTTCGGCGGGCGCGCAGCCTCTACGATTAAGGGCCTATTAAGGCCATTAAGGAATTAATTAAAATGCGTTACAATGTTGCCCACCCAACCTTAAGGTTGGCGGGCAGGCGAAGAGCCGAAGCAGCCTTCGCGTTTTTCCGGAAACTTCATCCACGGGCGAATGAGGCTTCCTGAAGCTTTCATAAAATAAATAAATAAATTTTCCCAACTTCACAAACATGTCCCAACTCATGTGAGGGGACAGGTTTGGATAAATTTTTACTTCATTTATTAAAATGTTTTAGAATCTATTCAATCTCCCTGAGGCAGCTCTGTGCCTCAGGGAGATTGCTGCGCTCTTTCGCATGAAAGAGTGCAGGCCCCGATTCTTCCTCCTCCTCCCGCCCACACAGGTAGCGCTCTACCGGCCGCGCATGACATTGGGCGGGCCTTAATTGGCCCGCCTGCGTAAAATGGCAGCCCACAGCTGATCACGGGCGGTGGTTGGCTCTGCACCCGCTCCCGCCCAGCCTGCCTGCCATAAGTAAAATCCTGGCCTAAAATTCAACCTGTTGACCCTTTTCTGCTCTCCACCGATGCTACCAGACATCCTGAGTATTTGCAGAATTTTCTGTTTTATTGCAGTTATCAAGTCTGGCACTTTTACTGTTATCAGATGACTCATAAAATATCTCAAATTACTTCAGTAAAGGACTAATATCAGCCAAGCAAGACATTTTTGTAGTAAACTGAATTATAAAACATACTTATTGATGAACCCTGTTATTTACTGAAGAGACCGCTAAAAGCAGAATATTAAAATCGATGCAAAAACAGTAGACTGAAATCTGTATGTATAAAGGCTTAAATGAGCAAACCAATCAGAAGAAACTCAGAAAAAAACTTCTTGTAGAGTTTGGGCTGACACAGCTGTTCCACTGAGAGAGCAAGTTTGATTTCTTGATCAACGAATATAACATGGATTTATGTAAGTGTATACTTATGGGTCAAAGCATTTGATGGTGTTATGCCCTTTGCTCAGGTACTAAATAGCCTGCTAAATCTCCAAAATGGTGGATAGGAAATGCATGTTCACTACAAGCCAGAATTGCTTCTAAAATTGCAATTGGATATTAGCATATTCAAAAACAAAGTGTTCAGTGACCATGGCTAAAACAGGCACTTTGCAAGGACAACTATGGGCCCTAGATTGGCTGGCAGCACTGAGGGCAGGAATTCCTTTGATTGAGGGACAGAAGTCTGCCCCTTAGCTTGTTTAGGTAGCCTGGAGTATGTTATCACTGAGGGGCGGTATTATGGCACAGTGGATGGTAAATTCTGAGCTGCTCAAAACCCAGAGGGAAACTTGAAACAGCTGCCAAAACTGTTTTGCAATTTGTTTTTTTATTTCGAGATGCATGCCTTGAATTCAGTAGTAACAAGTCCACCAGGCCTTAGAGGTTTTTCACAAAGCTCAATCAAACATTTATTAATAAAATAAATCATTTTAAGCACATACATAGGTCTACAAATTGCTACTATGATAACTCCTAAATCCCCTAATCACTCTAGCTCCCAGTTACACCTCCATTAAGGCAACAGTAAGACAACATAGATTTCAACAGACCCAGGCAAAGCACACAATACCCTGGACAGTGGTGTTCAAAGTGAATGCTCTTAGTTTTGGTTCCTGCAGACAGCAGCTTGGCACATAGAGGTTGGAGGCTTTTCACACTTCTTAGATCTGAGAATGCCTTCCTCTTACATATAACCTCATCTTCTTTATACAGGTTTCTCCCTTTTTAATGTAAATCCCATTGATCCAATATGTCTTTCCAACTTCATTTTTTCCATAATATAAATATTTCATAGTACTCATATTATCAGTAATCTTTGGGAAAAATAAACACACTGTTTGGCTTAGCCTCTGTTGGCTAGGTGTAATACTTTACCATCTCTTTGAAATTCAAGACTCTGGTTTATCTATAAATGCAAATGTTCTTCACACCTCCCATTCTAAAACTTCAGCCATGTTTACGTGTTTAGCATTTCGAACCTAGTTTCCCTTCTGATACATCAAAATGCTCAGACTAGCTGTCTGCAATTTAATTAAAACACACACACACCTATACATTGAAACTAATCTAAACCCCAATATTAACATACTTTTACAATAAAGTACAATAATGTTATGAAAATTATTATATTTTCATGACAGTGGCCTCTCTTGGTTGGTTCGGGACTGACTTTCTTTCCAGGAGGGTAGCAAGCAGTACACACCCACCACCCTGACTCACCTCCTCAACCCTGTAAAATACAGCCTGCAGAGGCAGCCTTCTGACTCGCCCTGGCTTGGTCTCTGTAGAATTGTGTGTGCAATTTTGCAAGGCAATCTTTCTTTGAGGAATGCAACCGCAATTTAAGAGATGTATTACAGCTTCAAACAAGCCTCTGGAGGCTTGCTGGAAATTGCCCACATGAAGTGGGTGGACTGCCCATTTCTCGGAATAATCGGGTGTGTAACTCATCAATCACATTGAAATGAGGCCTGGGAGTTAAAATTGGGTCTTACATCGCTCCATCTGCACGGCAGGTTGGGGCATACAGTCCATGTAACAGCCTGGAAACATTTTTAGCTTGGCAGGTGGGCGCGCGCCGGACCTGACCGAGCGTAAAGTGACGCGCGATGATGTCAGACGTGGGTCCCGACGTTGTTGCGCACTCGCACGATATTTCAGTGGGCGGGCATGCGCCGGAGTCAGCAGTGCGCCTGCCGACAATTAAAAGGCCTCTTTAGGCCATTAAGAAGTGAATGAGAAGAAATGTTTCAGTGCCCATCCAACCTAACAATTGGCGGGCAGGTGAAAAGGCCAAGCAGCCTTTGCACCTTTTTGGAAACCTCATCCACGGTCGGGATGAGGCTTCCATAAGCAAATAAAAATCAAGTAAAAACTTTATTTTTTTCATTAATAACTTGTCTCTGCTCATGTGACAGAGTCACGTGAGGGGACATGTTTCATAACATTTATAAAATCTTTAATTTTTTTTGTAATCAGTTCATTCCGGGGTGCGGGGTGGGGGGGCTAACGAGCAATACACACTCGAGCTGCCTCGGGGAGATTGCCGAGCGCTCACTTGCGTTCATGTGCGAAGGTCACGCTCGGCGCGCTCGCCCTCCTCCCCCTGCCCGCACAGGCAGCGCTGAGAACTGCCGCTCCTGTTTCACGCTGGCCGGACCTTAATTAGCCCATCAGCGTGAAATTGCCTTCCGGGGCCAATCGCGGGCAGTGGTTGGCTTACCAACTTCCCCCACCCACCGAGCCTGCACGCCAAGGGCAAAATTCTGCCCTAAGGCCAGAATTTCAAGCCTTAGTTCCAGGCACACGGCCGATCTGGAAGAATGTTAAACCGCTCGGCATGCGTCCCGCATCATTGCGCACTGGCGATATAGTACGGTCGGCGGGCGAGCGAGGGAGTTGTCAGTGCGCCCTCTGACACCTAATCAGCCATTTAAGACAATTAAAAGGACAGTTGACATGAATTTTATGTTTCCCGTGTGATTTTTCATTTGGCGCACGGGCAACGAGGGCAGGCGGCCATCCCGTTTTTTCACCTTCCTCATCCAAGGGCGGGATAAAATGGGGCGGGAGCACTGGCTGTGTGTTAGGAGTTCAGGTGAGAGTTTGCTGTTTCTTTATTGTTGACTTTTCAGTACTTTACCTGGGATTTCTTCTGAAATATTTGCTTTGTTAGCCTTGTTCTGTGGACTTTTCTGTTTTGTCAGCTCTGTTGGAGCATTCCTGCCCAGTGCAGCTTTCAGTGCATGGGGGCAGTGCCATCTGCATCTCAACAGGTGGGGGTTGTATACTCCGCTGGGAGCACCTCCTCTGAGGAGGAAGAAAGGGGTAGAAGGGGGCGGAGGCCAGGTGTCCGCAGGCAGCATTGTGGGGAGAGACCCATGGGAGGAGAGGTGCAGGCACAGAGGGTGCAGGGTCAGCAAGGACAGCAAGGCAGATGGGCCCGCAGAAGACGCCACTATATTGCTGCTAGTGTGTACATGTCTGAGGTTCAGTGCCACGGGAGGCTCCTCTTCTCTAGGGACACCGTGACATCATTATGCCATATGATTGGGCCAGAGATTGCCTCCAACTGTGTGGGTGAGTACCCAGTGCCAGTGGCTCTGAAGGTCACAGTAGCCTTCAATTTTTATACATCTGAATTTTTCCAGGGATCGGTGGGGGATCTGTGTGGAGTGTCCCAATCAACTGTCCATAGCTGCATCAAGCTCATAACGGACTCTCTGTTCAGACAGGCCCCCACATTTATTTATTACCGGACAGACCAAGCCAGCTAGGCTGAGTGAGTCAGAGGCTTTGCAGCTGTTGCTGGGTTCCCACACATCCAAGGTGCCACTTATGTGGCCAGCAAGGCGCCAGCGGGTCAGCCGGGTGCCTTTGTGAATAGGAAGGGTTATCACTCCATGAATGTGCAGATAGTATGCGACCTCTAGACCCAGGTTCTGCACGTCTGTGCAAGGTACCCTGGCAGCTCCCATGATGCATACAAACTGTGCCACTCCCAAGTGCTAAGGCTGTTCCTGGCTCCAGCTTGGCTGGATGGTTGGTTGCTGGGTGAGAAAGAGTGTGCATTGAAAAGGTGGCTCATGACACCACTCCGGCATCTGAGGACAAAAGTGGAAGAGAGGTACAATTGGAGTCATGCCTCCACCAGGGCGCTGGTTGAGAAGACAATAGGGCTGCTGAAGATGAGGCTCCGCTTGCCTGGACCATTCTGGGGGCTCCTTGCAATATCCTCCAGAACGGGTGTCGCTTATCGTCCTGCTCTGCTGTGCTCTGCACAATCTGGCATTGGCAAGGGGGGGACTCAAGGGTGAGGACACCCAGACAGCTCCCTACACATCAGAGGAAGACTGGGCAGGCACAGGGTGAGAACGAGGAGGCAGACTTGATGAACCTTCAGGGAGGCAGGGACACCAGGGGAGCCTCGTTTCAATGTTCCTTCAGCTAGGCTGCTAGGGCTTGGCTTCCATCTCAGTGCAAGGGCACTGCCTCCATTACACACATTTCTCAGACAGCAATCCCATGACCCCAGTGTCACCTCACAACTTCTGTAATAAAGTTTGCTGCTCACTGCCAGCAGGACATGAGGCACTGATGTGGCAATGAAAAAATATAAGGGACACTCAGGGCATTGAAACAAATTCGTGCTTTAAATCTTTACCAGAGTTGCAAACAAGGGAGGAAACATAATGTGGTTGCCAAAGTCACACAAAAACAATACAAAGCACAGATAAAATGAGCACATGTCACCCATGAAAACCCCATCCTGTGCTCACGGTGTCTTAAACTTACACTTGCGAGTGCTCCGCCTTGGTGCCCCCCCACTCGCTGGCAGCGGCATTGGAGGCAGATTGCTGACTCTGCTATCGTCTTGGCCCTGATGGCCTTGGTGGTCCCCCTCCTGGCTAGCGGGGCCAGAGCAGGCTCCGCCTGGGAGGGTGCGTCCAGCCACATGACTGTCCTCAGTCATTGTGGCCTCATAAGATGGCATGGTCACCGGCAGAGGGGCAGAGGAGCTGCTGCCCTCATCCAGAGCGCTGTGAGAAGAGTCCACAGAGACGACAGGAAGCTCGTCCGCCAGCGTGAGGTATGGCTAGACCTCCCTGCTCACCATTGACGGACGGGCACCTAGCAGGTGCCTTATCATCCCTTGGTGGGGAGGCAGTGGTGTAGTGGTATTGTCACTGGATTGGTATTCTAGAAAGCCAGGGTCATGCTCTGGGGACCTGGGTTCGAATCCCACCAAAGCAGATGGTAAAATTTGAACTCAATAAAAGTCTGGAATTGAAAGCCTGTTGATGCCATTAAAAACCCATCTGGTTCACTAATGCCCCCTTTGGGAAGGAAATGCCTGACCTACATGTGACTCCAGGCTTTAAAAAGTGGTTGGCTTTAAAAATGCCCTCTGAACAGGGGTAATTAGGGATGGGGAATAAATGCTGGCCCAGCAATGCCCACATCTCATGAATGAATGAAAAAAAAAAGCAGTAGCTTCCTTCCTGAGGTCACTGCCAGTGTGTGGGATTGCAGGTCCAAATGTGACCCCCAGAGCCCCTGATCCTGTTCCTGGAGCTGCCTCTCCATGAGGCATCACTCAGCAGGTTCCTCCTCGGGTAACAACCTGGGAGTCATCAGGGTCACTTGTGTGTCGTGAGGATGGTACCCCAGAGGGAGTAACAGAATATGTTAAGTCTATAATCACTAAGTGTCGGTGCAAGCACGATGGTTGCTTGCCAATTCGTGCCTCACTGAGACTGTGATTGGCCAAATGATGGATGCGCTGGGCTTGAACTTCTTACTGGAGCTGCCACGACCTTGCCCTTCTTGCACATTCCCCAGTCTCTCACCTGTTCACAGCACTCTTATCATCCTCCAAGACCCCTGCCTTTCCAAGACCTGTAGACCTTGCTCGCATTCCATGTCCAGGGCGTCCATCTCAAACCTGGACAGAATCAGGATGTTGGGCATCCCACCTGTTCGTGCGCGCTCCAGTGCGTTACGGCTGTTCTTCTCTTGAACCCAAGCGAGTGCATTCATTGGTTCATCCAGCCTTGTGACCCACCCGCCACTACCCGGGTAGCCAGCTTGAGGAGTCAGTCAGATTGGCACTCCTCACCCTTCTATACACACAAGGTGAGTGGAAACATCTTCCACCTTTGGCAGGCACAGGGATAAGTGCCATTTGGCACTATGCATTTCACACCCCTGAGCACCGTGACTATGGCCACCCTCCAAAGCATCTATACTCACTTCCATGCCAAGTTGGTACCCATCCTTGCAGAGCGCAGAAGATCATTGAACCATTTCCCGCACTGGATCCATGTGTGGCGCACCACATCATGCCCGCTCACCTGGGCAGCCACCTCCATCCAGCCTTCTTCGTCTTGTGGGCTGGCCTTTCTTGCCATCCCGTGGCATGAGCATTTCATGTCGGGCACTAACTGCCTCCACTAGAATTGTGGAGCAGAGTGCCCACCAGCATTGGCATCCTGTGTGCCATGGCCACCAGGTGTAGAGGCTATCATGTATGCCAAATTTTCCAGTCTCTCATCAACAGCTCCCTTAGACTCCCCCCAACTCCAAGCAGCGTTCAGAGAGCTGCCTGAGCTCATTTCATGCCGCCCTCCAGGCCACCATTCCGGCCAGCGCCTGCCAAGCTCCTTCCTCCACTGGCAGCGTTGCACCAATGTCCGGGCATGTTCCAAAGCTCACGGGCAGAAACGGGCACTGCGGCTGATTCCAGGCTCGCTGATCACACATGCCCAATGAACGCAAGGTTCAGGCCCAAGGGCATTGATAACTTTCACAGTTTTTGGGAAGACATGGCCTTATGCTCCAGCAGTTAGCAACTCCTGCTACAATGGCGCAGCAGCATGCCTGGTGAAGTGCACCATCCTCCTGCACTGCTCCTCACAATATCTGAAGGAAGTAAAGCTCAGCCTATCCCTGTGGGCTGGGATAAGCCTCCTACAAGAAGCTCCCCTTACCTACTGTCTTCTAACAGGTCCAGCTGCTGCTTTTTCTCCTACAACTGCTCATCCATTCAAAGGAGTGAAGTTAAAACTGCAGCGAGAGTTCAATGAAGGTTGATGTGAGGAATTAGGGGGAGATGGTAGCATAGTGGTAATGTCACTGGATTAGCAATTCAGAGAGCCAAGCTAAATCTCTGGGGGCATGGGTTCAAATCTCCCCATAGCCGATCATGGAATTTAAATTCAATTCATAAATCTGGAGTTATAATGCTAATCGCAGTAATGGTGACTGTAAATCTAAAATCAATTGCCATAAAATCCCGTCTGTTTCTCTACTGTCCTTTTAGGGAAGGTAATCTGCCATCCTTACCTGGTCTGGCTGACATGTGACTCCAGATCCACAGAAGTGTGGTTGACTCTTAACTCCACGGAGATGTCTCAGGGAGATAAAGAGATATAAAAAAAATAAAGAAAATAAAAATGTAATAAAACATGTTATTAATGAAAGATTAAAGTTTTAATTTTATTTTTATTTGCTTTTGGAAACCTCATCCCGCCCATGGATTAATTACTTAATGAATGAATTAATTACTTAATGACCTTAACAGGCCTTTTAACTGTTGGCGGGCGCGCTACCGACTCTGATGCCGGCCGAACTATCATGTGACTGTGCGTTGAGGTCAGCACGCTCGGCCGACGTCAACACGCGTCACTTCACGCTCGATTGGTTCGGGCAGATGCCCGCCCTCTGAGCGAAAATTTCTGCCCATGTGAATCTCATTAGTTTCTAGTCACATCAGTCAGTTTTCAAAACCACTGCTGCTAGGTATTACTCAATGGGTTTAACCACTGGGCGACACCTCTCACCTGCCAAGATAAAATTGCGCCAGGTTCCAAACGATGTCATCAGACCCATATTTCAATCTACTTATGAGGCACCTGCCCGTTTCTGGTTTGGTGATTTTCAGATCCGAGCCGACTCTGGGGTTAAAATGGCAGTCGGTGGCTTTCTGGCAGAAACAGTTGATTTTTGTCATTGTAACAGTTCACACGCTCTGCACCCACTGGGCAGGGTTGGTTAAAATCAGGGCTGAATTTGGGACATCATTCAGGATAAAGATGATATACAATCCTTTCTGGCTCCCCTTCCTTCTCAAACAAATGGCAACATTTCGCAAAAGAAATAATCTTTTTCTTCAGATGTGCCCCATTGAACTTGCTATCCCCATTTTAGGACACCTGTCTTCTTTCAGCTCAGTGATCAACCAATCACATAAATGCATGTCCCCTGTCGTCTTTGTAGAGTTCAAGAGTTTAACTGAATCGTTCTGTACCTTGCTTGACTCTGGAAGCACCCCCATTTAATACTTACAGTGCATTCTTCTGTTAATGGAACAAAAACATTCTTTTCTGATCAGCTCATGTTTTCTGAATTGCTATTAATCTGTGTAGTTTTTGTATTTCCCTGTCAGTTCCTGTCCCAGACTGACAATTAAATTTACCAGTCATGTGTGTAAAGGGTTATTCTGACATTCCTTAGACAGTCTACTGGGTAAGGATGTCTAGTTACATATTTACTGGGGACCAACTGGGATATTTGTCCTAGGCCCATATGAAACATATGAGACATCCCTGCGAAATATCCTCTGATCCTGAGCAGCAGAATAATACTGAGTATGGAATGTGAAACCCTATTTTGATCCCTCAGACTTCCTGTAGCTTAGCAAAGAGCAGCTTTGCAATAGAAAATGTTGAGGCAGTCTATAGAGCCGCAACCTACCTTCAATGTTGGAGGATACACATCAGAGAAAGAAAAGAAGTGCATCGAACCTATAGAGGGAATTATATTGCCTTGTCTTTGCGATTTTACACTATTAGAAACTTCCTTTGCAAACACCACAGAAAGAAGTCCAACAAGAACTGGTTAGGTTTTAGTCAGCAAACAACTTCTCGGCAGCTGTGGAAAACTGCAGGAGCACCAGAAACAGTTGTAAATGATTAACAATTGATAACAAATCATCGTGGGAATGCAATTTAAATCCAGATGGGGCCAATGAGGCAATGACAACTCCAACTAAATAAAATTGCATTGTTTCAATTCGAGGGTTAGTTTGATAACCCATCTGTGCCTTTGTGTTCTCTCACCACAATAACTTTTCCCTATAAACTTAATTCGATTTTTATTTTGTTATTATTGTTTGTGCCTGGTATAAACGTCACTTTGTCATTTGCTGGATCAGCTTCTCCTTTCCATGTTTGAAGAGTGGGGAGTGCTGATGACATATGCTGCTGATTCACCAACAGCAACTTGCATTTACCTAGCACCTCTACAGGGAAAACTATCGCAATCATAGTGTGTGCTTTATTGAAGTGCAAATGGGTAGATCTAAATGATATTGCTGGCTCCACGCAACTCTTATCAGTATAAGAGAAGTTCTACCCATGTGTGCTCACCTGCATGTGATATCTCTGTCACTTTGTTCTAACCCTTGTTACACTTGTAACCTTAGTAAAGAGTTGCTGAGACAATCAGTTGTTTAGTTAGAAAATATTTTTAAAAGTTTGCTTTTCACAGGTTGCAAATTGCAGTAATCTAATTAAGCTGGGTCTAGGCTGAATTTGCAGTAGTCAAAAACAACAACAATATTCATATAGCAACTTTAACATAGTGAAATGCACCAAGGCACTTCACAGGAGCATTATAAAACTAAGTATAACACCAGTAGTCACAAGAGGAGCTAGTAGGCCAGATCACCAAAAGCTTGATCAAAGAGGTAAGTTTTAAGAGCTGTCTGAAGGGGGAAAGAGAGGTGGAAAGGTGGAGAAAGGTGCAGGGAGGGAATTCCTAAGCTAGGGGCCTGGGCAACTGCAGGCATCATCAAGAATGGTGGAGCAATTAAAATTGGGGATGTTTACAGAGGGTAAAATGTGGAAGACCGGGCAGGACCGCATTGGAGTAATCGAGTCAAGAATTTCGCAACAGTGGAAGAGTTGACAGAGCGGTGAGATAGAGTTGAGTGTCGTCAGCGTGTATGTTTCAACTGATGCCGAGGCACAGCAAGTAGATGAGAAATAAAAGGCGGCCAAGGATAGATCCCTGGAGGACAGCAGAGGTAAGGGTACAGGATCAGGAAGAGAAGCTATTGCAAGCAATTCTCCCACTATGGTTAAATAAATAAAAATGGAATCAGTTGAGAGCAGTCTCACCCAGTTGGATGAAAGTGGAGAAGCACTGGAGGAGGATAGACAGACAACCGTGCCAAAGGCTGCAGAGGGTTCGAGAAGTACAAGGAGAGAAAGTGTTCCTCTGCCACAGTCACAGAGGATGTCATTTGTGACTTTGATGAGAGCTATATCAGTACTGTGGCACAGTTCACCTGATTGAGGGGATTCAAACATAGAATTCCAGGAAAAATGGGAATGGTTTTGGGAAGCGACAGCACGTTCAAGGAATTTGGAAAGGAAAGGGAGGTTGGATATGGGATGGAAAATTGGAAGGACCGTGGGGTCAAGGGTTGCTTTTTTGAGGAGAGGGGATGGCAGCAAGTTTAAAGGAGAGAGGGACAACTTCAGAAGAGAGTGGACCATTTACAATACTGGGGGCCAGGAGGGCAATTTAAGTGAAATTCTCAAGAGCATTGTGGGTGAAACTTCCTACCTGGTCTAATAGAATAAGAGCTCCACCATCAGCTCCCAGGAGAGCCAAAGCAGTTTATGCCTCCTGCTGTCAGACATTGATACCACATTAAAAGGGGCAAAGGCTGTGACCAAGTGACAGCTTCAAATGGAACTCCACAATATACTGACAAAACATACTGTGATATGCAGGATATAGAAATACAAGAAGACTGCAGAACAAGATGTAAGTAAGTTTGGCATGTCTGCTGAACCACATCACAATTGACACAGAATGGACAATATAAGGGTTCCATTAGAGCGGATAACAAACCACTAAAACTGTTTTACATTCAGGGGCAGAAGAATACTTTTTCAATAATGACACAAATGTGTTTCAAGGCACAATGCGTTGTTTTTATATGCTGCTGACACGGAGCTCATGTATATTATTCACTTTTTTTATTACTGTGACGCTGGGACATGCCAAATGGTGACTTCAGCATTTTATTCCAAGATCAGCAGTATTCAGCAGGAGTCAGATTAAAACCTCTCTTTTGTAACTGTATTAAAAATAAATGTGTATCAGTGGAATGGCAGAAGAAGGGTGCTGGACTCAGTCATGCAGTTCATGTTCATTCTGAGCACAATTGTAAGAGTTGCATGTCTTGAAAATGAATGGAAATTGCAACACAATGTAGCACAAATTTATACAACCTTCTGCCAAGACATTGAATCATGGAACTTTACAACACATGTGGAAATTTTTCAACTTAATACATTAGCTCTTTGAAAGATTTATCTGTTTCGTCCCATTTCCTAGCTCTTTCCCCATATCCTGTTTTTATATTTTTGTCCTTTTTAAAAGCTGTCATGGAATTTGTTCCCACTCTTGCCTTTTGTAGGGGACTCCATGTCCTGCTCTTTCTCTGCATATAACATTCTGCCTTTGGTGATTTTAAATTTGCGTTGTCTAGTTATCAACTCACTGACCAGAGGAAATAATTTCTCCCAATTTACCTGATCAAAACTTCTCATCATTTTGAATGACTCCATTAGATAATATCTTAAACCACTTTATTCTGGTGAAAGGTCCCAGTTTCTCTGTTCTTTATCCCTGGTATCATTTTAATGGGTTGCTTTTGCACTCTCCCCATCATCTTCATATGATTCCTAAAATAAGGCCTCTATAATTGGACACAATGTTCTAACTGCAGTTTAACCACTGAATTGTATAAGAGGAACAAGTAAGCCTTACATTTATATAGCCCCTTTCACAACCTCAGGACATCTCAAAGCCTTAAGTATAGTCACTGTTGCAATGTAAGGAACATGGCAGCCAATTTACACACAACAAGGTTCCACAAACAACAATATGATACTGATAATCTGTTGCAATGATATTGGTTGAAAGATAAACATTGATCATAATGCTGAGAAGAATTCCACCATACTTCTTTGAATAGTGTTGTAGAATCTTTTCTATCCAACTAAGACAGCAGATGATATAACATACCACCTGACAGATAGCACACCCAGCAGTATAACACTCCTCCAGTACTGAGCTGGATGTCAACCGAGATTTTCTGCTTGACTCTCTGGAGTGAACCCACAACTTTTTGCCTCAGAGGTGAGAGTGCAACCAACTGACCCACAGCTGACGCTACAATTTTATCATTTGAAACATCCTCACTTTGCTTTAAGTGCTCTATGCCCCATTACAAATGTGGGTCTGCCAAAGGTAGTGGACACAGTGGCGTCAGTCACTCCAGAAAAAAATGTGTTTTATCTTCATATGAGCTGGGTTGCACTGTCTGATAACTACTTATATGACATTGTTAGTCGGAAGTATAA
Source organism: Carcharodon carcharias (assembly GCF_017639515.1). Classification (NCBI taxonomy): domain Eukaryota; kingdom Metazoa; phylum Chordata; class Chondrichthyes; order Lamniformes; family Lamnidae; genus Carcharodon; species Carcharodon carcharias. The sequence goes on along the minus strand of NC_054477.1, from coordinate 33,077,561 downwards.
AATAGAACCCCTTTGGAACCTGAATCAGATATTTTTGTCTTTCAAAAGTAAACTGCTTCACTGGGAGAATTTTGATGTGGGTGAGGGGGTGGGTTTGGGTGTTGGTGCGGGTGGGGGTGTAAATGAACGAAGTTTGAGTGCATTGGGAAGCGATGTCTAATCTGTTGAGTTCAGAATTTAATTGCAGTGCATTTCGCTGTGTGTGAGCAACCCCCTTGGGAGAGGCAATTTGTCACCTTCAATATGTTAATAGGTCAACTGGAACGATATTAATGTGGGTTTTGGAGTTTAACTTTTGCTCCATGGGTTTTCCCGGTTTTCTGAAAACTCACCAACAGAAGCAAGAAGAAAGTGGCAACTGAGGGAGCTGAAGCCATGACAGGGAAATATGTCAATAATTACTGTGTACTCAGAGCTGCTTTCTTACCTGCTTTTGTGAAAGGGTCTATTCACAGTGCCTTTGATGGGAGGTTAACATTACAGCCTTTGGAAGTGTCATCTACACTTTGGAGGTTCAGAATTCTGATATACACTTTTAAGCCCTTGGAAGTTGCTTATGTTGTGTTATTTTGGGCTTCAGGTGAGGACCAAGATGACCAACAGCAGTATTAGGAGCATCAGGACCTACACCAGTTCCACGTGAAAGATGGAATCAGCAGAGAAGTGCAGATCACAGGGGGCCATTACTGGCTTACAGGGTCTGCAGGGGACAGGTCAGAGCACCCAGTGTCTCAGGAGGCTCAGGGTGTCACCAGACTTTTTAAAAATTCATTCATGGGATGCGGGTGTCACTGGCTAGGCCAGCATTTATTGCCCATCCCTAATTGCCCTGTTCAGAGGGCATTTTAAGAATCAATCACATTGCCATGGGTCTGGAGTCACATGTAGATCAGACCAGGTAAAGATGGCAGATTTCCTTCCCTAAAGGGCATTAGTGAACCTGATGGGTTTTTACAACAATCAACAATGGTTTCATGGTCATCATTAGATAAGCACGTCAGAGTTGGCAGCATGCCCGCCAACAATTAAAAGGCCTATTAAGGCCATTAAAGTTATCAATTAAATTAAACTTTTCACTGCCCATCCAACTTAATGGTTCACGGGCAGGCAAAAAGGCCAAGCAGCCTTTGCATTTTTTTGGAAACCTCATCCACAGGCGGAATGAGGTTTCGAAAAGCAAATAATAATAAAATTAAAACTTTAATTTTTCATTAATAATATGTCCCTGCTCATGTGACAGACACATGAGGCAGCATGTCTTATTTCATTTTTATTTAAATGTTTTTTAATATCTCTTCATATCCCTGAGGCAGCTCTGTGCCTCAGGGAGATTATGCAGTGCTCACTCGCGTGCATGCGTGAAGTTCGTGCTCAGTCTGCTCACTGTCCCTGTACAGAAAGTGTTCAGTGCTGCCGCACACATTTCACGCTGGGCAGGCCTTAATTGGCCCACCAGTGTGAAATCGTGGTGCAGTGCCAATCACGGGCAGCGGTCAGCTTCCTGGCCACCCCCACCTCCCCCCACTGAGCCTGCGCACCAGGGGCAAAATTCTGCTCTTGATAGTAGAAAAACTGCCATTCATAGAAAGATTTTAAACCCCCTTGAGTAGTTGATCTCTCACAAAGGCAAATTTCTACTCAGACCCCACATCAAAGAAAGGTAATCCTTAAATAGCCTCTTTAAGCTGTCAATCAAATAATGAACTCAGAATCCCTTGCTGAGATAATTGTTGCTTTTGAAACTAGGCCAAGCATTCATAATGAAAGCCCTTGGAGAAATGTCAACAAAAAGCTCTATTGAAACTGCATGATCAGATGTTACTTTTTTTTTCAAACTTGTGTTTGTCAATTAAAGTAGTCCAGCCAAGGGATTGTTTAACTCTCACTAACAGCAGCAGAGTGTTTTCATTTAAAGTTTAAAGAGCAGGCATTTAAAGAAATACTTCAGATAATGACAGTTATACAGTCCAGATGCACCCATCAAGAGTGTTTACATCTACTCTATCAATTTGTGACTCCCACATTGCAGGCTAAGGCTTTTGGAACAACCAAAAGGGGGTCTGTCTGAACTCAGCATTGAGTTCAAATGGCCCTGCTGGGTTCAGGTTTCCTGCCTGTGCATCACGCCGCTTCTCCTTTCCCCAGCTGGGAAAAAGTGGATCTTTTGGAAATGGGGAGTTCTGCAGCTGGGTCCTGCCTGCCATTTTTAAAGGTCCGCAGAGTCTTCTCAACTACGTGAAAACCTAGCCTCAGGTGTGTCATTGAACGAGCCACCGACATCCTAAAGATGCACTTCAGTTACCTGGACAGACCTGGAGGCAGCCTTCAGTACACAGCATGCAGGTTCTCCAGCATGTTCGTGTTGTGCGGCGCTCTGCACCACATTGTGTGGCAGCAAGGTTTGGACCTGTAAGAGGAACGAGGTGCAATCTTCAGAGCCCCTGCACGTGATTCCAAGGAGGAGGAGGAAAATGAGGAGGAGGGGGAGGAGGGGGATGTGGAGGAAATGGAAGGTGCTGTGGGCAATACAACACTAGCTTTGTAAACTGTTTCCAGGAATGCTTGGATGCTCTCAGGATTATAAGGTTCACTCATGTTCCCCCCATCCAATACTCATATACAAAACGTACTTTTTTTGTCCCACAACCACAGCTAATACCACCAACGCAAAACAGCCCTGAAAATGACATGTCTCCCTTTCACCGCCCTAATTCCATGATGCCAATTCATGTCTTTCCATTCATTAGCACACAGCTCGAAAAGGCCTCTTGCCAGCCAATAACCAAGAACAGGAAAGTGGTGCAAAAAAGTAATAAAAACAGTCATTTCTAGGCAGCTCACACATGCAATAGAAACTTAACATTTTAACATTGTGTAACACAGCCCATGTGCAGACTCTTGTGTGACAACAAATCATTACTCTTCCTCTTCCTAATAATTCTACATGGTGTAACACCTGTGGCTTCAGCAGAGGTAGAGGCAGACTGCTCAGGCCCTTGCTATGACTGGTGAGAATCTCTTGACCAATGATCTCTGGGTTCAGGAGATTGTGATCCCTGCCACAGACTGCTCCACTGGCACCTGTGCAGGGGCCACCTCTGCCACTGGGACACAAGGCAGCATGCGGATCTCTAACCGGGGAATGAGTGGACAATGGCCGAGAATTGGAAGTGCTTTGATCAGATCCCCACTTCCAGATCCCCTTTCCGTATCATCCCTCTCATGGTCCAGTCGCTTTTCCTTGGGCTGGTGAGCTGAGGATCAGTGGGGCAATGAACAGCTAAGGCTAGGGTATCATTCATCCTATTTAAGGTAGGATTCATATTGTGTAAGGCTTTGGTGAGGGCCTGCATGCACTCATCTGATTGCTGCATATGATGGTCCATGCAGTTGGCCACTCTTTCCATTGAAGAAGATCTCATCACAAAGGCCTGTGGCATCATGTCACTCAGGCTTGAGATGGACCCCTCTAATTGCTCTGTCTTCATCATCTGCTCATGCTGACTTGTGATTTGTGAGTCACCAGGCGAAAACCCAACTATCTGTCTTGCTGAAGTGGCAGTATCTGAGCTGGTGGATGACTGCATTACTCCTGTGACTGTGTATCCTGTTAGGCTCCCTGTAGAGACTGATAACTTTAAAAAAAAATGCAATTTGAGCTTGCAGTTGATAGCTGAAAGGATGTATTGACAAGATTTCATGTTGAAAGACTTTTTCTGTACTAGCCAGTCTAAAACCACTATTGATTAAACAGTACTTTTGTTTGCAACTTATACTTTAAACTACAGAACAGAACTTTCCCTTTTTACATTTAATACAATCGAAAAATTCACTTTACCTTAAGTATCACAGTAGCTTTACAGTGCAGAAGGAGGCCATTCAGCCCATAGAGTCTACACTGGCTCTCTGAAAGAGCATTCCACCTAGTCCCACTTGCCTGCCTTATCCCCATAAGCTTGCACATTCTCTCTTTTCAGGTAGCAATCCAATTCCCTTTTGAATACCTCAATTGAACCTGCCTCTATCATCCTTTCAGGAAGTTTGTTCCGGACTCCAACCATCCTTTGGTTGAAAATCTTTTCCTCACATTACATTTACTTCTTTTGCCAATTATTTTGAATCTGTGCCCTCCAGTTCTTGATGTTCTCTTGAGTGGGAACAGTTTCTATTTACTATTTACCCATCCATACCGCTCAGGATCTTGAATACCTCTATTAACTCTCCTCTCAGCCTTCTTTTCTCCAAGGAAAACAGTCCCAACCTCTCCAATCTATCCTCATAGCTACAGTTCTTCATCCCAGGAATCATTCTTGTGAATCTCCCCTGTACTCTCTCCAATGCCTTCACATCCTTCCTCAAGTATTGCACCCAGAACTGGATGCAGCACTCCAGATGAGGCCCAACTAGTGTCTTATACAAATTCAACATGGCCTCTTTACTCTTGTACTCAATACACCTATTAACAAAGCCTAAGATACTATATATTCTTTATTAACTGCACTCTCAACATGCCCTGCCATCATCAATGACCTATGTGTGTATACACCAAGGTCCTTCTGTTCCTGTATCTCCTTTAGAGGCTCTCCCTTTATTTTACACTGTCTCACCATATCTTTCCTGATAAAAGAAATCAACTCACATTTCTCTGCATTGAACTTCATCTGCCACTTCTCTGCCCAATCCACCTACATGTCCTTTTGCAGTTCAAGGCTATCCCCATCACAGTTGACAACATTTCCAATCTTTGTATCATCTGTAAATTTTGAAATCATGCCCTGCACACCACAGTCTAAATCATTAATATGTGTCAAGAAGTGCAAGGGATCCAACACTGACCCCTGGTGAACTCCAATACAAACCTTCATCCAATCTGAAAAACAACCATTTATCACTACTCTCTGTTTCCTGTTTCTTATCCAAGTGCCTTTTATCCCATGACCTAGAATTTTGTTCACAAGTCTGTTGCATGGCATTCTATCAAATGCCTTTAGAAAATCCATATACATCACATCAACAGTGTTTCCCTTATCAACATTCTCTGTTAGCTCCTCAAAAAACTCCAGCAAGTTAGTTAGACATGATTTTCCCTTGATGAATCAATCCTGCACTTGTCTAAGTGATTATTGATTTTATCACATACTATAGTTTCCAGAAGTTTCCCTACCACTGAGTTCAAACTAGCTGGCCTATAGTTGCCAGCTTTATCCTTGCATCCTTTTTGAACAAGGGTGTGACATTCGCAGTTCTCCAGTCCTCTGGTGCTTCCCGTGTGTCTAAGGAAGACTGGAAGATTATCACTCGTGCCTCTGCAATTTCCACTCTCACTTCCCTCTGTACCCTTGGAAGCCTCTCATCTGGTCCTAGTGCCTTATCTATTTTAAGTAATGATAGCGTTTCCAACCTCCTTCCTCTCGATTGCAAGTTCTGCTGGTGTACCAGTTACCCCCTCTCTCACCTCAGCCTGGGTGGCAAGTTCTTCCTTTGTAAAGACAGGTGAAAAATATTCATGCAACCCCTGTGCTATTTCTCCAGCCTCCACATGCTAGTCCCTTTTTTTTCTCCCTAATCGGCCCTACTCTTTATTTTACCGCCCTTTTATTATTTATATCATTATGGAAGACCTTGGGATTCCCTTTTATATTAGCTGCCTATCTCTTTTCAAGCTCTCTCCTTGCTTTTCTAATTAGTTTTTTCACTTCCCCTCTGGTCCTCTTATATTCAGTCTGACTCTCCATTTTATTTTCTACCTGACATCTGTCGTACATGCACTTCTTCCTTTTCACATCCTTTACCTCTATCTCTCTTGTCATTCAATTGTCCCGGACCCGGTCCGAAGTAATTCTTAGCTGCTGAAGGTTTACTTCTGCTCCATTTCTTTCCCAGCCCGGTAAACTTTTAACCCCAGGGCTGTCTTTTACAATGATGGTTTCTCCTGGTGACCCTCCCTCTAGTGCAAGCTGCAAAATCTTCCAGCATTGTTTCAAACCCTCACAAATTTGGGGCAGGATTTTTAGGTCAGTGATTGGCGGGCCCGGGATATGCCAGGGAATGGACTGCTGACCGCGATTGGCCCCCCGACCGCGATTTCACGTTGGCTGGCCAATTAACGGCCAGCTAGTGTGAAGTACGTGCTGAAATGCTCAGCAACAGCTGGGGTGGGGGCCAGAGGAGTGTGGGTACGGGTGAATGCTGAATGAAAGCTCCCTGAAGGTGGAGAGCTGCCTCAGGGGGCTGAAGGCTGGAAAACAATTAAATAAAGTTTTTAAAAGCAGGAAAAAAATGTCCAAGAATTACAATCAGTCACCTGAACATTATAAAAATGCTGTCTATAGATTTTTAAATTTAATAATAAAAACCTCATCCCACCCTTGGATGAGGTTTCATGAAAAATGATTAGTCCAGAATCACAGTGCAGAAGAGGCCCTTCGGCCCATCGAGTCTGCACTGACACATGAGAAACACCTGACCTACCTATCTAATCCCATTTACCAGCACCTGGCCCATAGCCTTAAATGTTATGACGTGCCAAGTGCTCATCCAGGTACTTTTTAAAGGATGTGAGGCAACCCGCCTCCACCATCCTCCCAGGCAGCGCATTCCAGACCATCACCACCCTCTGGGTAAAAAAGTTTTTCCTCACATCCCCCCCTAAACCTTCTGCCCCTCACCTTGAACTTGTGTCCCCTCATGACTGACCCTTCAACTAAGGGGAACAGCTGCTTCCTATCCACCATGTCCATGCCCCTCATAATCCTCACAGGTCCATCTGGCTGATTCACCCGTCAGCCAACAGTACGGTTGGATGGACCACGAAAAGTTGGATACAAGTGCAACTTTAATTACACTAATTAGCTCCTTGGTTGTCAGTGGACTTTTGCATGTGCCTGCCGACCGAAATATCGCGTGAGCGCGGGATGACTCTGCGACGCTTGCCTGACATCATCTCGGGTGATTTCACGTCCGATCAGGTCGGCTGCGTGCCTGTAAGCCGACCCAAAAATTCGCCGGCCTGCCCTTGGTCTTTTCAATCTGAGCACGAGCTCCCGTTTGCATTCCTGCCCATCGAGACATTTTGGCTTTTGGTGTCTCGCTGCTCCCTCTCTCCCGCACCCTGACAGACTAACTTGTCTGTGAGTTTTCAGGGATATCTTAGAAGAACTTTTCCCTCTTAAAGACTTTCTTCATGGCAACGTGAATCATATGGGCCTCGTATCCAGTTAGAAATGCAGTTAGAGACTCCAACTCTATTCGATCCTGGAAGTAAATAGACAGTTGAAAGCATAACTGTTAACAACCTGCAACACCTTCCTGGGGCTTTGGGGACTAACAGTATCACCATTGTAAACACAGATGTTGTTGCTATTGTCTCCAAATGTGAACAACTTCTTTCCAGCAAAGCAACTTCAGCCTCCCTTTAATCTTTAGCAGCCATGTCACCAAGAGCCGATGTCCGGCAGACTTCAGAACAGGAAACATGACCCCCTTCATCTTATCCTAAATTAAAGACACAATCCCAAAACATAACAATCTTATAAACCTCATATTCGCAACAGCTCTCAAAGGGAGTGACCTCCTCTGAAGTATGGTCAATGGCAGCAGCCAAGTGAATCACCTGATGTGGGATACATATAGGTCCTATGGGCAGATAAAAGACAGGAATGTGCCAAGAATGATAAGAAAGTTTGACATTGTCATTATCTGCATGAATTTCACATGCTGCTAACATGAAGTCAATATGAGTGAATGAGTGTTGCATGTCATGTGGTTGGCTGATATGTAATTCTGTTACTAGCTGGCAGGCCCTCTACCCCCTGTGCTCTCTTCTATATAGAGGGAAAGAAGAGACCAATGGGTGAGGCTCATGGGATGTATTCACCTGATGCATTTGTTGAGGGTAACTATGAGGGAGAGGCATGACACTGCATAAAGGTGAGGATGAGTGTCAGTGGTGGATGGACACAGGGATGCGAGGAAGTGCAGACAGAGAGGGATGGGTGTGCCTATGAGGTAAGTTGGTGTGTAGAGTGATTTTTCTATTTTATTCCTTCATGGGTTTTGAACATCACTAGCACAATCAGCATTTATTCCTCATCCCTAACTGAACTTGAGAAAGTAGTGGCGAGCCATCTTCTTGAATTGCTACAGTCCCTCTGGCATGGGAATTGCGAAGGAATCCATGGTTAGTGGGATCAGTGAGGGAGCATGTGGGAACTGATGAATGGATGACTTGTCGAATGTTCCGAGGGACCGGATAAAAAGTGTTACTTCATCCATGCCATCAAGGCTGCTGTAAGCAGAGCTAAGAAGGTCCTGGAGAAGTCTGCTATTTTGGTGAAGGTCATGCCTGTAGAATTTGTGGAGATGCTTTTGGAAGAGAATTGGTGGGTAAATCTTCAAAGAAAAGGAGCTGGAATTTTACCTGAGGGAGTTCAGAGTTTTGAAGAAGAGTCATACGGACTTGAAGCATTGGCTCTGTTTCTCTCTCCACAGATGCTGCTGGACCTGCTGAGTTTTTCCAGCATTTTCTGTTTTTGTTTCAGAGTTTTGAAGGATTTTGTGGCTGAAGTTGGTGTCATGTATGCTGGGTGGACCACCCAGTAAATGGTGTGAGCTCTGTTTTTGTTTTATCTGCTATTTAATGTGTAATTTGTAATATTGTACGTGATTTACCTGTTAATTCACGTTTAGTTTATCTTTTATATTCATTCATGGGATTTAGGCATCACTGGCTGGGCCAGCATTTATTGCCCATCCCTAAACGCCCTTGAGAAGGTGGTGGTGACCTGCCTTCTTCAACCGCTGCAGTCCAAGTGGTGTAGGTACACCCACAGTGCTGTTAGGGAGGGAGCTCTAGGATTTTGACCGAGCCACAGTGAAGGAACGGCAATATATTTTCAAGTCAGGATTATGAGTGGCTTGGGGGGGAACTTCCTGTTGGTGGTGTTCCCATGTGTCTGCTGCCCTTGTCCTTCTAGATGGTAGCGGTCGTGGATTTGGAAGGTGCTGTTTAAGGAGCCTTGGTGAGTTCCTGCAGTGTATCTTGTAGATGGTACACACTGAAGTCACTGTGCGTCAGTCGTGGAGGGAGTGAATGTTTGTGAATAGGGTGCAAATCAAGCAGGCTGCTTTGTCCTGGATAGTGTCTAGCTTCTGGAGTGTTGTGGGAGCTGCATTCATCCAGGCAAGTGGAAAGTATTCCATCATACTCCTGGCTTGTGCCTTGTAGATGGTGGACAGGCTTTGGGGAGTCAGGAGGTGAGTTACTTGCCACAGGATCCCCAGCCTCTGACTTGCTCTTGTAGCCTAATCAGGTTTTATAAATAGTGACATTTGTAACATTTCCTGCCCACTTTTTCGCAGAAAGCATTTGGGGAAAAAGTGTTACTTTTAATATAAAGTTTTTAAAAGCAGAGTGGTTGATTTTGAGTGCCCTCACCTGGCATCAATAAGGGTAACAATGGCTTCAAAATAGGATCCATAGCCTTGTCACCCTGTAAACACTGGCATTGTCACTGTCTTCTTTATAAAACCTAGGGTCCCAGGGCTGCAAAGGTCATCTCTGCAGCACCAGTCACTTTGGCGCTGTGGGTACAAATTTACTGAAAAGTGCTTGCATCACTCTCGCCCATGTACAGCCCAGCCAGCACTGAATGCCATGTTGTTACAGGCTATAATGCAGGCATTACACACATCCACCAGATGTATGCAGGGAAGGAAGTTCATGAAGCCAGCCAGCCCTAGTACCAGACCTCGCATTTTTGATTTTGCTGCTCTAGTTAATGCCCTCTCGTGACTGCACATCGCAAAACCCTTGCCTGACTTCAGGGGAGGGTTATCCAATTTAGCTCGCCATATATTTTATCAATAGCTCTGTCTTGCTCCTTTTAAAAAGTATGCAATAGAACCCACGAACCTTGCTCCTCTAACTCCTTATAAAGTTTTGCCTTGCTGTAATAGCAATAATGAATTTCAGTTTCAATTTTAAACTGGGTGTGCTTGACTACTCCTTCGAAACAACTGCAAATACAATGCCTCTGCCACAAAAAGCTCACAAAAGGGAACCTAGTCGAACAAATTACATTCTGTGCCTCAGTTTATTCTTTGTGTACGTTTGAATTCAAAGATTTAAAAAATATTCCTGTTGTTGCTGCTATTTGTTACAGGGGCAAAGGTGGCTGTTTTGTTTTCCAATGCTGCCTTGATTGTACTACACATGGAAAATCTATGCATCGCGCTTGAGCTATTTTTGATTAATACCCTGTGCACAGAAATCTGTTATCTGTTGAATTGTGGGAATGGGAACAATTCAAAAGAGACAAATTGGGAACATACATTCAGAGTGCAATGACTCATAGCACTGAAAGTGACAGAAGAATGCCACCAGATTTGTTTTCATTTACAAGGAAGCTCTGCAGGCATAATTCCCTAGCAACCCCCGAATGGAACTTTTACTCCGAGTGCCAAGCGAATCATTAGGGAGGCTTTCAAAAGCCGCCCCAGTGAGTGCATAACATCAGCAGGGCAACTGTACTCATTGTGCACCTCTGAAGCCAGGGTAAAAAAGACTTTTATCAAACAACGTTAACATTTTTAATAACAGAAACGTGTCCCTCCACTGCTGCTCAATATGCTACAGTCATTTCCTCTAAAAGTAACCTGATTACATTGCACATGCTGGTGAAAAGGGTTCATTCCTAATCAAAGGAGCAGGGACCCAAATCCCAAGGGCGATCAAAAATTTTTACTCTTCCCTCAGCTGGCTGAGTTTGGTCAGCTCCTGGGTTGTCTGCTCATAGTGAGGCACTGTACTGAAGTGAAATAGTAATTCCATTTGTGAAGATTGGAAACCGAAGGAATTGCGAATGTTGTCCAACATCATTACAAGGCTTTGTCTCCGGGTGGAACGTACGGTAGAGGCAAAGGTGGTGCTAAACAGCACCGGAAAGCCTTCCGCGATAATATCCAGGGAATCACTAAACCCACCATTCTCTGCCTTACTCAATGTGGAGGCGTTAAAAACATCTCCAGCCTCATTTACGAGGAAACTCGCAGAGTTCTGAAACTGCTTGGAAAATATCATCCCCCTACTTGAATTTCAATTTCTGATGGACAACCATAAACTGACATTGACTGCAGCTGGAGGGGTGGGGATGGGAGTTGTTGGGGGGTGGGGGGGGGGACGAAACTTGTTGCCAAGATTATCCAGCTCTCCACAAGGTAGCGAAGGTCCAGCAGGGTATTTTTCTGCAGGAAGAGAAAGCACATAAGACAACATTAATGGCTATTTTTTTCTTTTCAGGCAATTGTTCCTAACTCTATTCAGAAATAAAAAGCACAGATTGCAGCCTGTTATAACATGACCTAACGCAATATGGTGTGGCAAGCAATGAGCTATTATTCAAAGGCATTTGGTAAATAACATACAGAATGTTATACAATGAATAGCATGACTCAAAAGCTTAGTGGCCTGGTTTTGCAAAATAAAGACTATTTAAGAGAGTATCACTGAGCATGGAAAACAGTCAGGCAGTAATCTCCTATGTTTTTTATGCTTATTCCAATGATATGAGTAACATTGCTAAAGCTGATTGCCCATCCCTAGTTGCCCTTGAGAAGTGGGCCTCTTAAACCTCTACAGCTCTTGTGCCATCAGTGCTTCTGAATGGAGCTCCAAGATTTAGGCCCAGTGACAATGATGGAACAGCGATATGCAGCCAAGTGTGAACAATGACTTGGAGGGAAATTTGCAGGTGTTGGCGTTTCCTTGCGTCTGGTGCCCATATTCCTTTAGGTGGTAGAGGTCGCGGGGTTGGAAGGTGCTGTCAAAGGATCCTTGGCGAGTTTTGCTGCTGTGCATCTTGTATATGTGGGTACACACTGCTGCCCATGTATGCTAGTGGTGAAGGGAGTGAACGTTTTGAGATGGTGGATACCGGCTGAGCGACACTTGGAGGGTGTTGAGCTTCTTGAGTGTTGTTGCAGCTGCACTCATTAAGTGCAGAGTATTCCATCACACTCCTGACTTGTGCCTTCACTTTAATTATGCACTTATAGCCTATTTCAGTGACTCTCAAATTATATTTTCCGCTGATTTTGTAAATGCTGTATTCATGCTATCATTTTGGCAGTGCTCCCACATCCCTTAGGGCATCAACCTAATGTCAGGAGTAAAACTCACAAAAGAGGTTGTGTCACACCAGGAATGGTGACCAATCTAAATCCAGTGGAAAACAAGACACAAATCGTTTTTTCTACACAATTCTGCCAGCACAGAACAGGGATTGTACCTGTAGTGGTCTGTATACATCAGTGCAACACCATTTTTCTATTGAGGACCACTGAATGAGTAAAATTTAACAGCCAAAAACCCGTTTTGAATAGTAAGTCAAATCAGGCAAGTGATGAATAGAACAGTGACACCTCTTGTCCACCAACAAGAGTGAGAGATCTGAACCACTTAATGATTGGCTTTGTTTGAGTCTGGTGGTACCTCTGGTGCCTTCGAAGGCCAGATAAGCTTTTTATTACTGTGCCAGGGCCAGGCATGCATGACCTAGTGATCAGAGGGGCGAACCCGCCTGTAGTAGTGTGGAGTCACAGGGCTGGCTGTTGACCCCCATGGGCCATTGAGTGGCCTTAAAGGAAGGTTCCCCCCAACCTTCTTTCCCTGGAAACCCACTAGAAGGCTGCCAGGGTTCAGCCGGTAGCCTGCCCATGCTTCGGGGCCCACCCCAGCGCCTGTAAGATGCCACTGGGCGCAGGGCAGGAAATGGCCACCAATTAGAAAATTATTGGTTTACCTGGCTGCCCCCCTCTGGGCAATGAACAGTCCTGCCGATGGTGCCCCGCCACTAAGAATATCCCATGGCAGCTGGAAGATGCCAGGCTCTCCTCCTGATACCTTCCATCACCATTTTCCAAGGCCTCCCAACTCCCAGTCTGTTTCCAAAGGACCGGGAAATTTCAGCACTAGGATTCCAAATCCCCCCATTTTGACTTTGTGTCCTACATTGGGTAAAAGAATTAACAAGCCTGTAGGATATGATGAAGGGCTGCTGAAAATGTACACCTTATAGATTCAACTTAGAAATATCATAAATTGAAAGTGTTGGAATCTGAGGTTTTATATATCCTAATATGGTTCTGTGATAATCACGTGGTTCAAATAAATTAGTTTATTTCTGAACAGCTTTAATCACAAGGGACAGAATTATCTGCTTCTGGAGGCAGCAGGAACAGTGGTGGGTGGGGGCACAAGATTTGGCGGGAGGCAAAAAATCCATTTCCCAACAGGAGGATAAACTGTTGGAATCCTGTTCTCCCAAATTCAAGGTGGGTTAAAAGTGGATCGAACTTCCCGAAGGACAATGTCGGGAACCCCATTTGCATGCATTAGCATCTCATGCCTGCGCAATAAAAAGCCACCTCACTGGTAATAATTTCGCCTTCCAAATTAAGTTCCGCACCAGCGGGAAATTAGAACATTCAGGGCAGAATGTTAAGCTTGGCGGGTGGGCGTGGGCCCAACCTAGCTGAGCATAAAATGACGCACGATGACGTCGGGCAAGCGTCCTGATGTCATTGCGCAGTCCCGCGATATTTCGTTTGGAGGGCGCGCGCCTGCCGACAATTAAAAGGCCTGTTAAGGCCATTACAAAGGTAATTAAATCAAATTAACGCTGCCCATCCAGTTGGCGGGCAGGTAAAAAGACCAAGCGGCCTTTGCACTTTTTAGGAAACCTCATCCACAGGCGGGGTGAGGCTTCCTTATGCAAATAAAAATCAAACAGAAATTTTACACTTGAATTAAAAATATGTCTCTGCTCATGTGACATGTTTATGACATTTTTATTTTCTTTATTTTTTTTAAACAGCGCTTCATCTCCCTGAGGCACAGAGCTGCCTCAGGAAGATTATGAAGCGCCCATTTGCGCGTGTGCGCAAATTTTGTGCTTGTCCCGCTCATCCCCCCTCTCCCTGCCTGCATAGGTAGCACTGAGTGCTGCTGCTCGTGTTCCACACTGGGCAGGCCTTAATTGGCCAGCTAATGTGAAATCACGGTGTGGTTCTGGTCACGGGAGGTGGTGGGCTTCACGACCACCCCCACCCGCCCCCGCCAAGGGCAAAATTCTGCCCTCAGTTTTACAACTGTATATAAGTGGTGTGCACCTGGCGATCTTCTCTTCTTCCATGGCTTTGAGGTCCGTACATGTTGCATTCTCCTTCTTGGAGACCTTGCATAACTTCACTCAAGTGCCGTTAGAAAACACAGTAACAAAGCTAGATAAGGGAGGCAGGCGAAGGCTGGAGTGGGATGGAAGGGTGGGTGGTTAGGGTGGAGGGAAGGCTGGACAGGAGAGATAGGCTTACGGGGCACTGGTGGGGGGATTAGTCCAGGAAAGTGGGGGTTAATATCCAGGGAAGAGAGGGGGCAGAGTCTGAAGAAGAGAGGGTGAATGTTCAGGGAAGTCAGGAGGAAGCGGGGGTGTGGGGGGAGGTGGGGAAGTGTCTTGGAGGGCGGGGTCAGTGCTCCTGAGGGGAGGACTCAGGGTACTAGTGTCAGGAGGGAACAGTTACAGTCAGTCAGGGGAGGAGTAGGGTAGCAGGTCCAGGGTGAGAGTCTGGTAGGTGAAGGTCTCATTAGGGGGGTCACGGTGGGGGACAAGACAGGTGGCTTGGACAAAGGGATTGGGCAGGGTCAGTTGGGCATGGGGACAGAAATGGGGGTCAGCTCTGAGGGGAGGAAAGACACGTTATATAGTTCAGGGTAACTGGGGGAGGTTCAAGTTTGACAGGAGGGAAGAGGATTTTTTTAAAAATTTGTTCATGGGATGTGGGTGTTGCTGGCTAAGGCAGCATTTATTGCCCATCCCTAGTTGCCCTTGAGAAGGTGGTGGTGAGCTGCCTTCTTGAATCACTGGAGTCCATGTGGTGTAGGTACACCCACAGTGCTGTTAGGGAGAGAGATCCAGGATTTTGACCCAGCGACAGTGAAGGAACGATGATATATTTCTAAGTCAGGATAGGGAGTGACTAGGAGGGGAACTTCCAGGTGGTTGCATTCCCATGTGTCTTCTGCCCTTATCCTCCTAGATGATAGTGTTTCTGTGTTTGGAAGGTAATGTCAAAGGAGCTTTGGTGACTTCTTGCAGTGCATCTTGTAGATGGTACACCCTACTGCTACTGTGCGTCAGTGGTGTAGGGAGTGAAAGTTTGTGGATGAGGTGCAAATCAAGTGGGCTGCTTTGTCCTGGATGGTGTCAAGTTCTTTGAGTGTTGTGGGAGCTGCATTCATCTGCAAACGGGGAGTATTCTATCACACTCCTGACTTGTGCCTTGTAGATGGTGGACAAGCTTTGGGGAGCCAAGAGGTGAGTTACCTGCCGCAGGATTCCTAGTCTCTGACCTATCCTTGTAGCCACAGTATCCATATGGCTAGTCCAGTTCTGTTTCTGGTCAATGGTAACCCCCAGGATGTTGATAGTGGGGGATTCAGCGATGTAATGCCATTGAATGTCAAGGGGTAATGGTTAGATTCTCTCTTGTTGGAAATGGTCATTGCTTGGCACTTTGTCTGGCACAAATGTTACTTGCCACTTGTCAGCCCAAGCCTGCATGTTGTCCAGGTCTTGCTGCAATTGGACATGGACTGCTTCAGTATCTGAGGAGTCACAAATGGTGCTGAACATTGTGCAATCATCAGCGAACATCCTCACTTCTGACCTTATGATAAAAGGAAGGTCATTGATGAAACAGCTGAAGATGGTTGGGCCTAGGACAATGTTGATATGGGTGGGTTTATGGTGTTGGGGAGAAGGGTGCCAGGAGGTAGAAGGTATCTGAGCGAGTTGAAAGGTGATGTGTACCACTTTCCCAACTTGACCTTGACCACACAGTTAGTCAGTCAGTCAGTGAGACCCCTTGAGGTGAGTGGAGGGTCTTTTCAGGTGGGTGGAGTTCAATATTAGCACAAGTGGCCAAGTAAAGGAACACCCTAATAATTATGAGGCAACTGGATGTCAAAGGTTCTCACTTGTGTTCTCCTCTCCATGGTGAAACCCACATTGCAGCAGGTTTGTTCCTGACTCATGGGTCTCATAACATCGAGATCCCAGAAAGGTGTAGAGCTGCCATTCATTCTGTGCCATTTGTCATTGGCTGCAGTCAGAGACAAAGGTGAGGCAGGGTGGGAGGGATGTGGATGCTTCCAAATGACACGGCTGGTGGAGGGCAGCCAACTCACAACTCCGAATCCCCATCCTATCAGGTGAATGGTCATGGCTAACAAAGGATCATGAGGTTCGTCTTTCTATGCTGCCAAGTGAATAGTCTCTCTATAGAGGTTTGAGGATGGTGGACACAAGCTGAAAAGTGTCCACGTGAGGCTTCTTGCACATGCCTCTCATTACCCTGGTCAAAGAGCAACGTCTCCATGTGCATTCATGTATGAACAGGAGGAACATCCACCTCTAGTCCTCCCTGGAAGGGATGGGGTGGGGATGCCATGTCTAGATAGAGGCCAGGTGAAAGACTTAGCGCTTGCCTGTTGGCTTTGAGATGGAGGAAAACCTGTAAAGGACATGCTCACTTCAATTCATTCACACGCCCAATGAGGCGGCGATGATGTAGGCTGCAGGTAATGGCTCTCACGCAGGCAGCCTTTGCATTTTTTGGGAAACCTCATCCATGGGCCGGATGCGGTTTTGATCTGTCATTAAAAAAAAAACAATTTTCATACTAATTTATAACATGTCCCTGCTCATGTGATAGCGTCTCATGAGGGGGCATGTTTTTATTTTAACATTTGACAATTCTTTATTTTTAGCTTTCAGAACTCTTCATCTCCCTGAGGCAGCTCTGTGCCTCAGAGAGCTTTCCCTGCGCAAAGTTCCCTGCTCAGCCTTCACCCACTCCTCCCCAGGCAGCACTGAGGGCTGTAGCGCGCACGTTTCACACTGAGCAGGCCTTATTTGGCCGGCCAGTGTGAAATCGCAGTTGGTGGTCGGCTTCCTGACCACTCATGCTCACCCCCACTGAGCCTGCCTGACGAGGACGAAATCCTGGCCCAAGTCTTTGCAAGTACGGAAGTGGGGAGACTGAGGAAGGTGCAGTCTTGGAATTGAACTTCTCCCAAAATGTCCATTTTAATTCCATGTCCTCTATGGAACAAGCTGTTGTACTTACCTTTCTCCAACCATCACATTTAAATGCCATGGATGAAGCACAAAGTGAGAGGGAAGTTGGTTTCATTGTTTTCCGAGCAGTTCAACAAGGCCATGATCACACAGATACCTTGTAATTGCCTCATTAGTTTTGTCCTTGGCCTCTCTGACAAGGTGCCTGCCTGCAGTTCTACAGAGCACTGCAGGTTTTAAACAAATGCCCATACAGTGCAGAGGTCTGCAGGTGACAGGACATAAACATGAAGATGTATGTGATGATCGCCCGCAGTTATTTCTACTTACAGTCACCCGGGGAAGAGGGGAAAAAATCTGGTGACACTGCAGTCCAACGCGTTTTCTCTAACACTGTAGATTATGATTTATCTCCGCCATTTTTATCGACTTCATCCTTTTAAAAACTGGCTTGCGCCTCTGGATATGATTTTCTGTTGCTGTGCGGAATATAATTGAATGCTCACTGTAAAATTTCAGTGCTTGCTGATGCAAAGCCGATGGTCTGACAATCTCTTATTCCGTAGGTTGAGTTATGTGAAGTTATTAATGTGAATTTGGCCCTGGTCCAAACTCAGCTTTTAATTTGCCCCTATTGTACTTCTGTCTGGCATAATCATTTATTTAGGACACTTTCTGCCTGATCCTTCAAATCCTTCTCTTCATTAAATTGCAATTTTCTATCAATTCAAAACATGTTCTGGTGGAAGCTTAATGTATTTAAGCAGTGGAACATTATAAGCAATGAGCTGGGTGGAATTCGATTAATTCTCACACATTAAGGATTATTTTTCCAATTGAAATTTCATCAGCGTTTGTTAACATTGTTTTGCTTTTCATTAAACTAATAAGGATATTAAAGGTCATGCATTTTAAAGAAGGGGAAGAAAAGCACAAAGACCATTTGAGCCCTAATACAACATGACCATGACCTAAATCAGTCAAACTACAAAGTGAACTGAATGAGGTTATAGGAAACATCTTGGCAGAGTGTGGAGAAAATGGGGAATGAGAAATTTAAAATAATTCATGTACTTGGGAAAGACAACTCCTAAAATTGTTTTTGATAGCACCTGGGCCTTCAGTTTGTAATGCAGCTTGGAAGCCTCTCCCTGTTGCTGGTTATAATATTCCAGTGGGTCTCCCATGGTTTTTTCCTCAGTCAGATGCTATTGTAATGCGAAAATTGCATTTTAACTCCCAAAAATGTGGGCTTCGGTTGGTTGGGATATGCAAAACAAAGTGGGCGGAATCGTCCCAGATTTGCACTAAGTGCGGTAGTGGGCAGGAAATAGAATATTTTACCTGCTGGCCTCAATGGCAGCTTTTCATGCTGTATTGTCCCAATCTCGCTTCATTAATCATGCATTCCTGGGAAATATGCCGAGTCTCTGGCGGGTAGCCTTTCAGTCACCTACCACGCCATCATCTGATTGCTTCTTCACATCAGGTGCCATATTTAAAGTGCAGCCATGCGCACACCTCCCAGTGCTTCCAGCCCAGGACAGCTGCACAGAAGACAGGGCTCCAAAATGCAAAAAGACTGCAGCCCCCCCAATTCAGAGAAGCGTCTCTGGAATGCCTTTTGGATGCAGTGGAGGACCGCCGTGATGTCCTCTACCCCCGCTCTGGCCGCAGGAAGGACAGCAACATCACCAATCTAGCTTGGGAGACATTGGCAACAGTAGTCAGTGCCAACGCCCTACAAAAAAAAAACAGCCACCCAATGCCGTAAGAAGCTGAATGATCTCCTCCGTTGAAGGTCTAGACTGTTCCTGTGCTGTCGGTGAGGTTGGTGATGCTGAACCAAGTGAGGATCCAGCAGTGCAACATCCATCAGACAGCCATGCTGTGAGTGATGTGTCCTGTTTCACAGGCCACTGCCATGCATTAATTATAGCTCCTTGCCTTCTCAGGGACATCTGGAAAATAGCCGAGGGGGTTCACAAGATCCTTGACTCAAGCCCCAAAGACAATTCATAAGAGGAATCTGCTGAAACCTTAACTGAAGACCTGTCATGGTGCTCACCCACACCCTCCACCAGCGCAGAGACACGCGCCTCGGTGGGATCTAGTTCTATAGTAGCCTCAGGGTCGCAATCTGGTGAGCACTGTCTGATCCACAGCAGGTGTGGCAGGGACTACCCAGCACTCAGAGGATGGCTGGAGACCAGAAATCTGCTGAGTCCAAGTCAGATGATGAGCCTCTGGACCCAGTCATACCTCATTTGCTGGAGCTGCAAAGCCAAGTTCAGGAAAATCAGGAAGGGATATCCGCTGCACTCTTCAGATTGCAAGGCACAATGGAGGAGTCCGTCTGCCTCCAGTCTAAGGTGATAGCACCAGCTTGCCAATGCACCGAGGTCAGCACTGGTAGGATGGCAGCTGCCATCGAGACCTTGGTCCGAGACATCATTCCTGCACTGCTGCACAGGTTCAACTCCATCAGTGATGCCACCTGTGCAAATGGGAAACTTGAGATCCGGGAAAATCCCAGCACTCTTGCTTCCTGGCTTTCCTGGTCCTGGATGAAGTGAACAAAGTTATGTGCCTTTGCAAAGATGGCATCCATGACCTTATGGATGCATTTGTGGGTGGAGGCTTGTGTTATCCCACAGAGGGCACCTGTGGGGCACTGAAAGGAGCCACTGGCATAAAAATTGAGTGCCACGGTCACTTTCATGGCCACTGGCAGTGGATGCCCTCCATGTCCCACGGCACCAAATCCTGCATCAGGTGGCAGATGTGACCGATAAGTTCCCTGGACATGCACAGTCTTTGGCGACGTTAGTTCTTGGTCATCTGCAGGAATGACAAGCACCACCTATAGCCCCTGGGTCTAGCTATGCGCCGACCAGTGACAGCTTGCTGTGGCTCTTCAGCAGCATGCGCAGGAGACCCAGCACCCTTTCTCCTTGAGGATGCTGCTCCTTCCTCTGTCCATCCAGGGCACCTCTGTTGCTCTCTTCTTCTTCATCTCCACTCCCTGTATGTCATGAGGCAAATAGCTGGGTCACCAGGCTCCAAGCTCCTGATGTATTCCTCCTGCAGGATGAAAGAGAGAGATGCATGGGTTAGCTTGGATGTACTAAGAACCTCTCTTGGTTAAGCCTGAGTGTCCCTTAACACGTCCCAGAGAATGTTGGCCACTACTTGGATGGCCAGAGTTTAGCGTGCTGTGTGGCTGACCGAAACCCCCCCTCCTCTGCCTCACTCCACCTGACCAATTGGCAGCAGCTTCACCCACTGGACAGCATGCTGTGCTCTCAGCTCAGGCACAGGCATTCTCCTAACCTACACTGCAAGGCTGCACTGTTAGCTTTAACCATGGAGGAGACTGGTCTAAACCGGGATGATGACATTGCAAAGGGCTGTGAGCACCTCCACCAGTGACTGCTCCATGGCCAGCTTTAGCAAGGAGATCGTACAACATTCACAGTCATCCAATTGTTCTATAGTTCATCAAAATGCTTATTAGTTTGCAGTCTGTGCCCAAGGGGTGAAGGGCTCTGGAGAACTTGGTGGCACTTTGATGCCTCTGCGTTGCTTGAGTGGGCAGTGAATATTGAGGCTTGACTCCAAGCATCTCAATGCTCTGTCTGAACTGTCTCAGTGGGGAGGAAAGGTCACTTTATACAAGGTTTCCCTAATGCGTGTTCACTTCGTTCCCCACATGTGCTTGTGCACTACCTTCAACTGCAGGCCTGCTTTATCCCCCCACCTCCTGACAACTCACCTCAACTACAGGGCAGCACTTGCCACCCACCAACTTGCTTCAACCACGGTGCACCCCTTGGCGCAGCACCGCACTGTCAGCCAGCAAGGAAAAAGCGACTGCCTGTGCCCTCGCCTGAATGCACGGTGCCTCAACTCAAAGTTCAACAGGTGACCCTCGCGAGTGCTGCGCAACGTTATTGTGCACTCACCGCCAAGTTCCCCTCGAAGTTCCAGCTCGCCAGGGGCACATCTTATAAATGCTGTTGAGAAACACGTCCTGGATGATCTGGTGTAGGGGGAAGATTCCTGTGAGCTGGGCTTATGATGAAATGCAGATGTATTACAATGAAATTCCCAATGTGTGGCGGCGGGAAACGTGGCCTGCCATTGACGGGTGGAGTGGATGATTGAAAACTGGTTTCATGACATTGTGAAACCAAGTTTTGGTCTTCCAGGCATGTTTCCCACCATGACGCCCAACTCCAGAGGGCATGGAAAATTTCACCTGGTATCTCAAGCCCAAACTCAAGTTGCCCCCTTTAGTTTTAACAGAGAACGAAGAACAAAGAAAAGTACAGCACAGGAACAGGCCCTTCGGCCCTCCAAGCCTGCGCCAATCATATTGCTGTCAAACTAAAACATGTTGCACCTCCAGGGTCTGTATGCCTCTATTCCAATCCTATTCATGTATTTGTCAAGCTGCCTCTTAAACACCACTATCGTACCTGCTTCCACCACCTCCTCTGGCAGCGAGGTCCAGACACTCACTACACTGTGCGTAAAAAACTTCCCCCACACATCTCCTCTATAGTTTTCTCCTCTCACCTTAAATCTATGTCCCCTAGTAATTGACTCTTCCACCGTGGGAAAAAGCTTCTGACTATCTACTCTGTCCATGCCACTCATAAGTTTGTAAACTTCTATCAAGTTGCCCCTCAATCTCCGTCGCTCTAGTGAGAACAATCTGAGTTTCTCCAACCTCTCCTCATAGCTAATAACCTCCAGACCAGGCAGTATCCTGGTAAACTTCCTCTGCACCCTCTCCAATGCCTCCATATCCTTCTGGTAATGTGGCGACCAGAATTGCACGCAATATTCCTATGCACGCATAGCCTAACCAAGGTTCTATACAGCTGCAGCATGACTTCCCAGCTTTTATACTCACTACCCCTGCTGATGAAGGCAAGCATAATATATGCCTTCCTGACTACCTTGTCCACCTGCGTTGCCACTTTCAGTGACCTGTGGACCTGTACGCCCAGATCCCTCTGCCCGTCGATGCACTTAAGGTTTCTGACATTTACTGTATTAGACTTTCCAAAATGCATTACCTCGCATGTGTCCTGATTAAACTCCATCTGTCATTTCTCCTCCCAAGTCTCCAACCGATCTATGTCCTGCTGTATCCTTTGACAATCCTCTTCACCATTTGCAACTCCTCCAACCTTAGTGTCGTCTGCAAACTTACTAATTAGCCAAGTTCCATTTTCCTCCAAATCATTTATGTATACTCCAAACACCAAAGGTTCCAGCACCAATCCCTGCAGAACTCCACTAGTCACAGCTCTCCATTCAGAAAAGCATCCTTCCACTGCTACCCTCTGTCTTCTATGACCAAGCCAATTCTGTATCCATCTTGCCAGCTTACCTCTGATCCCGTGCGACTTAACCTTTTGCACCAGTCTGCCATGAGGGATCTTGTAAAAGGCCTTACTAAAATCCATGTAGATAACATCCACTGCCCTTCCATCGTCGATCATCTTTGTCACTTCCTCGAAAAACTCAATCAAGTTAGTGAGACAAGACCTCCCCTTCACAAAACCATGCTGCCTCTCACTAATACACCCATTTGTTTCCAAATGGTAGTAAATCCTGTCACGAAGAATCTTCTCCAATAATTTCCCTACCACTGACATAAGGCTCACCAGCTTGTAATTTCCTGGATTATCCCTGCTACCCTTCTTAAACAATGGAACAACACTGGCCATTCTCCAGACCTCTGAGACCTCACCCGTAGCCAGTGAGGGTATAAAGATTTCTGTCAAGGTCCCAGCAATCTCCTCCCTTGCCTCCCTCAGTACTCTGGGGTAGATCTCATCTGGCCCTGGGGACTTATCCACCTTAATATTCTTCAAGACACCTAACACCTCCTCTTTTTGATCTCAACATGGTTCAAGCTATCTACACACTCTTCCCTAGACAAATTGACCACTAAGTCCTTCTCTTTGGTGAATACTGATGAGAAGTACTCATTTAGTATCTCTCCCATTTCTTCTGGTTCCACACACAGATTCCCACCTCTGTCCCTGAGTGGGCCTACCCTTTCCCTGGCTACCCTCTTGCTTTTTACATATGTATAAAAGGCCTTGGGATTTTCTATAATCCTGGTTGCCAATGACTTTTCATGACCTCTTTTAGCCCTCCTGACTCCTTGCTTAAGCTTCTTCCTACTTTCTTTATATTCTCCATGAGCTTCATCTGTTCCCAGCCTTCTAGCCCTTATGAATGCTTCCCTTTTCTTTTTGACTAATCTCACAATATCCATCGTTATCCAAGGTTCCTGAAACTTGCCAGACTTATCCTTCATCCTAGCAGGAACATGCCAGTCCTGAATTCTTATCACCAACGTTTGAAAGCCCCCCACATGTCAGTTGTTGATTTGCCCTCAAACATTCGTCTCCAGTCTAGATTCTTCAGTTCCTGCCTAATATTGTTATTATTAGCCTTCCCCCAATTAGGCATCTTAACCCAAAGACTCCTGTTATCCTTATCCACCAGTACCTTGAAACTTACTGAATTATGGTCACTTTTCCCGAAATGCTCTCCTACTGAAACTTCGACCACCTGGCTGGGTTCATCCCCTAATACCAAGTCCAGTATTGCTCCTTTCCTAGTTGGACTATCTGCATATTGTCTCAGGAAGCCCTCCTGGATGCGCCTTACAAATTCTGCACCATCCAAACCCCTAGAACTAAGTGATTCCCAGTCAATATAGGGAAAGTTAAAATCACCCACCGCAACAGCCCTATTGCTTTATCTTTCCAAAATCTGCCTACATAACTGTTCCTCAATCTCCCACCGGCAATTGAGCGGCCTATAGTAAACCCCCAACATTGTGACTGCACCCTTCCTATTCCGGAGTTCTACCCATATTGCCTCACTGCATGAGCTCACTGAGGTGTCCTCCTGTCGTACCAGAGGTAGGATGGTGTGGCATTGGGGGCGGGGAGAAAAGGGGCAGCAGGCAATGACCCCACTCCCAGGAGGCAGATCACTCATTTTGATATTTTAATGAGGCTGGCTGCATCGATTTTATCACTCTTCACTCTTTATCACAGACTGCCTGGCTTTCCTAGGCCTTGAGATACCTGCAGCCAAAGGGAGATGGTGAAAGCTGCATGGAAGAGGTGAAAAGAAAGAAAGATTTGCATTTGTATAGAGTCTTTCTTGACCGCCAGGTATCTCAAAGCCGATGTTGTACTATTGCAATGTAATCACTGGTGTAATGTAGGAATCATAGCAACCATTTTGTGCACAGCAAACTCTCACAAACAGCAATGTGATAACAACCAATACAATGGCCAGGATCTTTAGCTTGGCGAGCAGGGAGGCTGGGCCTGCTCACTGACGCGTAAAATGACAAGTTTCAGGTTGATGAGGCCACAGCCAAATCAGTTGTGCGGTGCCTACCTGTCAACGGCCTATTGAGGCCACTTAAAAAGTAATTGACTTTATTAATGGACCTGCCTATCCAACCTTAATGTTGGTGGGCAGGCCAGGAGCCCAGGCGGGCTTCAGAAAAAGCACCGGTGGGATGAGGTTTCGTGAGGGCTTTTAAAAATATAATAAGTGTTTGATTTAAAGTGATGAACCTGTCCCAAATCATGAGGGGACATGTCAGGGAAATTTTGTTTATGCACCTTTACCATTTTTAAATTTGGCACCGATCTCCCTGAAGCAGCATTTAGCCTCAGGGAGATGAGTGTGCTCTTTCGCCTGGGGGCATCACACTGGGCGGACCTTAATTGGCCCGCCCACGTAAAATGGCGGCGTGCCCCCGATTGGGTGCGCCAATCGGAGGTGCACCTGCCTGCGCCCAATCCTGCACTTCCACCAGGACAGGGGGAAGATTATTCCCAATGTGTTTTTGTGACACTAATTTAGGAATAAATATTGGCCAGGACACCAAGGATAACACCTCTGCTCTGCTTCAAAATGTTGTCGTGGTTTAATGTCTCATTTGAAAGCGAGCATCTCCAATAGCGCAGCACTCCTTGAATACTGCACTGGAGTTTCAATGTTAATATATGTGCTCAAATTGGAATTGAACCTTCTGACTCAGAGGCCAGAGTGCTACCAAACTGAGCCACAGCTGAAATTTTACTAGCAGTGCTTGTGGATCTGGAGGTGTAGGAGTGCTTGCCCCCAGTGCCCCTGTTCACATCACATCACTGACCAAGCCATTTCCTTAGCAGCAAGACTCATCTTCACTCCTTTAAGCCCAAGAGCATAAACTCAACAACACCTGACTCCTGACTGGTCTAGTCATTCATCACTTGTCTACTATGCTTCACTGTCCTGTCAAACCCTCATCATACTTTAGATCATCGTGATGAAAAAGAACAAACCAAGGCTTCTCTTATTCATGATGAATCTCTGTCTCAAATATCTTTACCTTGATCACTCTACAAACCACTCTACACCAACCTCCCCTTTTTACCCCCCACACAAGCAAACATGTCAGATATCAAATGCGGGAGTTAATGGATTTCTTCCCTGAGCAGCTTCCTCTGCTGTGACCTTCCTTTCCTTTCCCCTACCACTCCTGACATACCTCTGGTGCCTCATACATTTTACCTCCAACCTCCCATCAAGCTGAAATTTCCCTCCAGTCTAGAAGTTTATCTCTTCCATGAAGTCCAACTCCTGTCATTTTGAGTGCCACCTTCTGGTCACTTAGTTCCCACCCTTGGCTTCCATGCTTGTAGCCTTGTAAATGTCTCTTGTGCTAAGTTTCAGCAGCAATAAATCCATCCTTTGGTGTTTGCAAATATCTGTCCTGATCCACTTCCTGACTATATCAACCTACTGCCCTGCTGTGATAGGTTAAGCCCTGTCATGCAGACCTGGGTCTTCCTGTTCAATTTAAGCTCATCTCCCTTACCCCAACCCCCACAACTGATGCCTCACTAATCCGCATTCTTTCACCTCTGAAACATCACCTGCCTACCTCTTCACTCTCTACCCCTGATGACATAATGCACGCTGTTATTGTCTTGAGACTGCAACTCTCTGATATTCAACCAGTTGTCTCCTCATTTCTTCCTTCCATAAATTACAAGTTATCCAAAGCTCACATTTTCAATCACACTAAAAATAAATCTGAGAACCAACGCAGCTGGAGTTCCAGCACATGTGCAAGTCAGGTGCTGGCTGTTGCACTGCTAAATTCATCATTGATTCGACTATTTCATGTCTGAAAAATGAGTGCAATGATGTGGAGTTTAATCCCTGCTGTGTCCAAAACTGATTGCCATGTTTACCTGCACAACAACAGTGAATACCTTTCAAAAAAGTAATACATTGCCTCAGGATGGTTCTGAGTGCCAAGGCTCTACATAAATGTACGCTTTATTTTTGAGTTTCTAATACATTTGCAGGAAAGCCACAAAGTAAGAGTGTTATTTGAGGCCACCTTTCCATGGTACAACTGTTATAGAAATCTCCTTTGCTTTTTATTATTTCTGTTGGCCGGCAGGTAATAAATCCAGCTCCTATCTCTGACACTTCTACTGCCCCCAATGAACAAGTAATTTAGTAGTTTGCTCCTGGTGCTCCTCATCCCCATCGCATTGCATCGATAAACCGTAACAACACTTATTATGGATTTAACTGCGGGAAGACCAAATCAAAATATTCTGGTCTTCTCATAAATTGAAAGTCAATTTGTCTAATCCGAAGTGAGTGATTGCAAAGATATTTTTATGTGTAAATTGAGATGATCTTGGTTTACATAGTGACGTCCTGATGATTAAAATAACTAATTTAAAAGAGAAAAAAAATCACTGTTCATCTACTGACGTTTCTTACACATTTGGCTCAAATGTTGTGCCTGAATTTTGGTTTGTTTGGCTTTAATCATTGTGATCCATATGTCCAAGAAAACAATAATAGCAACAATTGTAAAATGAATAGCCAAGAATTACTGCTTTGGAGGCAATCAGGGCACAAACTGTGGTTAAAATTGCACTAACTTTAAAAACTGTTTTTTTGTTCTTGCTCTAACTTATTTGCTTATCACCAAATGTAAAATCTTCTATGAAACAAATGTGTTAGTTTGTAATTAAAAGAAACTGCTTTAAAATATATTCCTTGGGTGCAGTTTCATTAATTGAAAAGTAAGCATTTTCAGTGTCGAGTCCACCACCCATGAGTAACCTTCTTTCAGATGACTGAAAATTACTTTTAAAAATCTGTACATGACCATTGTATTAATTAAG
Source organism: Carcharodon carcharias (assembly GCF_017639515.1). NCBI lineage: Eukaryota > Metazoa > Chordata > Chondrichthyes > Lamniformes > Lamnidae > Carcharodon > Carcharodon carcharias. The sequence goes on along the minus strand of NC_054477.1, from coordinate 33,050,170 downwards.
AACATTAAGCAGCCTTTATAATGTGTCTATTCGTGGTCCTTACCCTTTGAAAAAGCTTAATTTTGACAGGCGCAATTAGCAAAAACGTAAAAGGGTGTTTAAATTGACCTCAGGGGTATGACCAGTTTGATGTCTTCCAGGGTAATGCTTTTTTTATTTATTCTTTCAGGAATGTGGGTATCACTGCCTAGACCAAGAGTTATTTCCCTTCCTTAACTGCCCTTGAGAGGGTAGTGGTGAGCTGCATTCTTGAACCGTAGCAGGGCATGGGCAAAATTTTTACCTCAGTGGGCGGGCGCGTGCCCAACCCACACGAGTGTGAAATGGCACGTGTTGATGTCAGGCAAGCATTCCGACATCAACGTGCACTTGTGCGATATTTCGTTCGGTGGGCGTGTGCCAGAGTCGGCAGCACACCCACTGACAATTAAAAGGCCTATTAAGGCCATTAAAAAGGTAACTGAACTAAATTTTTCGCTGGCCATCCAACCTTACGGTTGGCGGGCAGGCAAAAAGGCCAAGCGGCCTTTGCACTTTATAGGAAACCTCATCCGCTGGCAGGATGAGGCTTCCTAAAGCAAATAAAAATAAAATAAAAATTTAAAATTTAATAAATAACATGTCCTCACGCATTTGACAGGGTCACATGAGGGGACATGTTTTATGGCATTTTTCATATCTTTATTAATTTTTAAGAAAAACTCTTCATCTCCCTGAGGCAGCTCTGTGCTTCAGGGAGATTCCCTTGCACACACTCACCTGCATGCGCAAAGTTCGCACTCGCCCACTCACACTCCCTGCTGCCCCTCAACCCTCCCACCCCCCCACCTGCACAGGTAGCGCTGAGCGGGCCGTGAAATCGCCTTCCAGCTTCAATCGTGGGCAGCGGCCTGTTTACCATCTGCCCTGCCCACCCCCACTGAGCCAACAAGGGCAAAATTCTGCCCCATGTGTCGTGGGTACACTCACAGTGCTGTTAGGAAGGGAACTAATGCAGAAGATTGGGGAAACTTGATTTGTACTGGGTATAATTTGTGTTTGAAATTTCTTAGTCTTTTGCACTGGTTTGTGAATATTGGGTGAATTATGCTGAGCACAACTAATGGAAACTCCACGCCATTAAAACAATGTTCAATGTATCACTGTCACAGTATGTTGTTTTATTTCAACAGTGCTCATTCATCACTGGCATCTTTACTGCATACAGATTAATGTAACGATTCCACAAGGTGCAAGTCATATTTATTTGACTGTAGTTAAATTATAAATGTCCTTTAGCTGCAGTTGGTTGCACTCTCACTGCTGTCTTGGATATTTGAAATTCAAGTGCCACCAAGGACTTGAGCACATAATCTAGGCTGATACTTCAGTGAAACAGGGGTGCTGTCTTGTCAGGAGTGTCATGTTTTGGAGGAGATATTAACCTTATCTACTTATGTGGATATGAGAGATTTCTTGGCACTACTAGAATAGGGGGGAGTTCTCCCGATAACCTGGAAAACAGTTTCCCCTCAACCAAAATCACCATCAGATGCAGACTGCTATTCATTCATTTTGTTGTTTGTGGGACATGGCCATGCACAAATTGACTCTCATGTTTCCCTACTTATTAACAGTAATAGAATGGGTGTAAAACTTTTGGATATCCCAACGACATGGTAAGGTGTTGTATAAACGCACATCCTTTCTTAGTGAACCACATTTTAAGTCATCTATACATGAGTCTAAAAAATATGAGATGATCTTCAAGGAAAGTCCAATGTCCAGGGTTGTTATAATTCCACAACTTGAGCACTTTCAACCCAATACAGACTTTTCTATTTTACATATTGAAACATGACTATACACACTGCATGTTAATACATGCACAATCATACACTTTTTGGTGAATGTGCAAAATCCACATTTATATGGTAATTCCTTTATCTTTTACCTGATATTACCTTTAGCACTTCTATTTTTGAGTCTGAGGTTCAGCAAAGGGACTTTTAAGAATTGAGGGCCTACGCTAGACATTTTCTTAGGGTCAGTGTCACCTGCCATAAGCGGATGAAGCCCAGATCTTCCATTTTCCGGATTGTCGGAGACCGGATTTACGACCAAAGATGCACGTTGGGACACTGTGGAAGTCCTGACTCTGTGGGAATTGCCTGGGAAGTTTGAACTTCCGATGGGCAATTCCCATGCTCCCCAAGACCCTCCGAAAAAGTCTTCAACTCTGAGTTAAAGTTGGAGATTCGGACAGTTCCATAGTATTTACCTGAACAGTTAGCAAGAAATATTAATCAGAAAAATCCGAGTCTAAATCCTGGGTAACTATAAAACAGACATCCCACCACCTCTTTGACCCCCATCTCCCACTGAATCTCCCCAGCAACCTGATACCCTGGCCTGACCTGGCAAGTTCCCAGGGCCCATCTAGCCTCATGACCTGACCTGACTAGATCCCCAACCTGACAACCCCTCCCAACCTGACCCGATTATCACCGACCCACCTACCCGTACACCCACCTCACCCACCTGCCACCTTACCACCTTGGGGGGTTGCGGGGGGAGTTGGGGGGAGTTCTTGCCATGAGGGGACCATGACAGGCAAGCATGTGCGGGGTTACTCACAGGATTCAAGGGGGTGTTCCTTTGTTCAAAGGCACTCAGTGCCTGATTGAGAAACCCAGCATTAAGACAACGTGCCTGCTTAGAATCACCCCTCGACCTTGCTGCTGAACTCTCTCCCCTCCTCTGCTGTGGCCCCAACCCCACAACCCTCCCCTCCCAACATCACTCCCCTATGACCTGGAATTCAGCAATGATATTGGGTGGGTATTATACTGGTAGCAGCCACCACCACCCTGATGACACTGCTGACTGACAGCTCTCGGTGGGTGGGAACTCCGCCCCTGGGGTCCTTGATCCCATGGAAGGCCGGCCACTCCCTAGATAAGTGCCTGACTCACATCTTATTTGGTGTATCTTCCCTAAAAGGAGTGAAACGGGCCTCTCACCAGCTCTCCAGCTGGCAGGCGAGACCCACATCGCCTCTGTTAAGTATCACCCAAGCGTTTGCTGCTGGGCAGTAAGGGATACTCACTACCAACTTGGCTAATGACATCTACCAGAAACTCTAACACTGAAGTCCAACAGCACTGCAATGAATGTCATATCACCAACAGATGTGTGAAAAGCTTGCTGAAGATGTGCTTCAGGTGCCTGGAAAAATTTGGAGGCACCCTTCAGTGCACAGTACTCAGTGTCACCAGAATAGTCTTGGTTTACTGTGCTCTGCACAACATTGCACAGCAATGAGAATTCGACTTGTGGGAGGAACAAGGTGAAGAGCTCAATGCTTGTTGGGTTCGTCAGAGGAGCAGGAGGATAAGGAAGAGGAGGATGAAGAGGGGACAGATGACGAGGGCAATGCAGCATCGTGCTCATACTACTGTCTGGTATGCCTGTATTAATGAAAGGTTCACTTAGATTGCAGCCATGGACTCAAGCCAGTGCAAAATGGGACAATTACTCTTACCCCTCCCCCAACTATGCCACTCGCACAAAGCAGTCTTACAACCGGTCAACATCCACATGATCACGCCACCATTGGTCCCCATCAATTCATGTCTTCACATTGTTCATCAAACAAGTTTGAATGTCACTTGCCACCCAGCACCTAAGAATGAACAGGAAAGTGTTGACAATAAAATTTACATGGGCTTAATAAAGAATAAAAACTTCTCAAAATAACATTCTCCCAGACACCGACGTGCAAACTCGTGTGCAACTACAAAACCTTATTCTTCCTTTTTCTGTTACCCCTATATGGTGGAACCTGTGTGACTTCAGCAGATCGAGACAAGCTGCTCTCGCTGCTGAGATCCTCTTCGCTGATATCCTCTGGGCTTCAGAGCCAATGTAGGCCTCAGTGAAGACTGCCCCACCTGTATCTGTGCAGGGGCAGACTTGGCCATTGGGAGATGAGGTAGCAGGTGGGGTACTAACTGAGAGGGATGGGCTGTGGGTGAGAAGCTAAAGAACTATGAGCCCCCATTTCCTTGTCATGGTCCAGCCATAATTCACTGTTACCACTGTGCCGGAGAACACATTGGGTTCAGATCAGTGCGGCTCGCTATGGCTAAAGTATCTATCAAATATTAATGGTGGCAGACATGCTGACATCCAGAGTCTGGACTTTGGGGTTGAAGGACTTATTTGATCAGAGCATATGATGGTCCCTGGTACTGGTTACTCTATCCATGGAAGAATACATGGGCCAGAATCTTCGGGTTGGTGTGTGGAGGCAGGCTCCACTCACCGACACTTAAAATGATGCACAGTGATGTAGGGAGTGTGTCCTTATATCACCGCGCGCCATTCAGCTCTTCAGTTCAGCGGGCACGCACCGCAGTTGGCTGTGCGCCCACCGAACTATCAAAGGCTTATTAAGGCCATTTAAAAACTAAAATAATTTACGGAGCTGCCCGTCCAACCTTAAAGTTGCACAGGGAGCGCTCAGCGTTTCTGGGTACATGTCACGCTGGGCGGGCCCTAATTGGCCCGCCCATGTAAAATGGTGGTGCACACCTGCCCGCACCCGCTCTCGCTTAGCCCCCCTGACGGGGAGAAGATTCTTCCCATGATCTCAATGGCCTTTGACATCATTTAAGGGAGGTATTGGAATTGAACAATTCAGAGGCTCAGGCTAATGATCTGGGAGCATGAGTTCAAATCCCACCATGACAGCCGATGGTACTTAAATTCAATTAATTAATAAATATGGAATTAAAAGCTAGTCTCATTGAAGGTGACCATGATTTTCATTAAAACCCATCTGGTTCACTAATGTCCTTTAGAGGAGGAAACCTGCCATCCTTACCTGGTCTGGCTGACATGTGACTCCAGACTCACACTAGTGCTGCTGACTGTTAAATGCCCTCTGAAATGCCCAGCTAGCCACTCAGTTGTACGGAAGTGCTACAAAGTCAAAAAGGACTGAAACCGGATGGACCAAACGGTGTTGAGCTAGGTACTAGAAATGACAGTGGCAAACCCAGCCCTATCAACCATGCAAAGTCTTCTTTACTATGGAGGCTTGTGCCAAAATTGGGAGAACGGTTCCACAGACACATCAAACAATAGCCTACTCGACCTCATCCTCACCAATAACCCTGTCGCAGATGCTTCTGTCCATGACAGTATTGGTGGGAGTGGGCACCGCACAGGCATTGTGAAGAAGAAGACACATCTTCACATTGAGGATGCCCTCCATCATGTTGTGTGGCAATACCACTGTGATAAATGGGATGGATTTCAAACAGATCTAGCTACTCAAAACTGGCCATCCATGAGGCGATGTGGGCCTTCAGCAGCAGCAGAATTGTACTCAACTGCAATCTCTAACCTCATGGCTCAGCATATCCCCCACTCTATCATTACCACCAAGCCAGGGGATCAACCCTGGTTCAGTGAAGAGTGCAGGTAGGCATTCCAGGAGCAGCACCAGGCATACCTAAAAATGAGGTGTCAACCTGGTGAAGATACAACATAGGACTACTTGTGTGACAAGCAGCAGAAGCATATGATAAGCAGAGTGAAGCGATCCCACAACCAATGGATCGGATCTAACTCTGCCACATCCAGTCATGAATGGTGGTGGACAATCGAACAAATAATTGCAGGAGGAAGCTCCACAAAATTCCCCATCCTCAGTGATGGGAGAGCCCAGCACATCAGTGCAAAGACATTTGCAGCCACCTTCAACCAGAAGTGCCAAGTTGATGATTCATCTCAGCCTCCTTGCATCGCAGATGCCAGTCTTCAGCCAATTTGATTCACTCTGCATGATATCAAGAAACGGCTGAAGGCACTGGATACTGCAAAGGCTATGGGCCGTGACAACATTCTGGCAATAGTACTGAAAACTTGTGCTCCAGAACTTGCTTCACCCCTAGACAAGCTGTTCCTGTACAAATATGACACTGGCATCTACCTGACAATATGGAAAATTGCACAGGTATATCCTGTCCAAAAAAGCAAGACAAATTCAATCCGGTCATTTAATGCCCCATCAGTCAACTCTCGAGCATCATCAAAGTGATGGAGGGCGTCATTGACAATACTATCAAACAGAACTTACTCAACAATAACCTAATCACTGTTGCTCAATTTGGGTTCTGCCAAGGTCACTTCACCTTCATTACAGCTTTGGTCCAAACATGGATAAAAGAGCTATACTCAAGAGGTGTGGTGAGAGTGACTGCCCTTGACATCAAGGCAGCATTTGACCTGGTGTGGCATCAAGGAACCCGAGCAAAACTGGAGTCAGTGGGGATCGGGGAAAACTCTCCACTGGTTGGATTCATACCAAGCACAAAGGAAGATGGTTGTAGTTGTTGCAGGTCATTCATCTCAGCTCTAGGACATCACTGCAGGAGTACCTCAGTGTCCATGGCCCAACTGCCTTCACCTGCTTCATCAATGACCTTCCTTCCATCATAAGGTCAGAATTGGAGATATTCACTGATGATCGCACAATGTTCAGCAGCATTCGTGACCCCATAGATATGATAGTCTATGTCCATGTGCAGCAAGACCTGGACAATGTTCAGGCTTAGGTTAATAAGTGGCAAGTGAAGTTTGTGCCACAAAAGCTACCAATGACTATCTCCAACAAGACAGAATCTAACCATCTTCCCTTGACATTCAATAGTATTACCATTGCTCAATCACTCACTATCAACATCCTGGGGCTTGCCATTGGCCAGAATCTGAACTGGACTAGCCATAAAAATACTGTGGCTACAAGAGCAGGTCAAAGGCTAGGAATTCTGTGGAGAATAATTCACCTCCTGACTCTCCAAAGCCTGTCCACCATCTACAAGACATAAGTCATGGGTTCGATGGAATACTCTCCACTTGCCTGGATGAGAGCAGCTCCAACAATATTCAAGAAGCTCAACACCATCCAGGACATAACAGCCCACTTGATTGGCACCCTTTAAATTTTAAACATTCACTCCCTCCACCACCAGTACACAATGCAGTAGTGTATGCCATATACAAAATGCTCTGCAACAAACTTGTCAATGCTCCTTTGACAGTACATTCCGTATCTCTACCACTTAGAAGGACAAGGATAGCAGATTCATGGGAACACCACCACCTGTAAATTCCCTTCCAAATCAAAAGCTATCCTGATTTGGAACTATATCGCCATTCCTTCACTGTCGCTGGGTCAAGATCCTGGAACTCCCTCCCTAACATCACATGGTCTGCAGCAGTTCAAGAAGCTGGCTCACCACCACCTTCTCAAGGGCAATGAGTGATGGGCAACAAATTTTGGCCTCGGCAGCAAAGCCCACATCCCATGAAAGAATAAATTATAATAAGAACCCTCCTCGGTGCTTGCTGCAGTTACTCTGTCCTAGTAATTTTGGTGACTCTACAATGAAGACCTATGAGTCCATCACACTTTGTCTGCTGCTCAATGATTCACCTCTTTATTGACAACCCCTGAGGCTGTCCCAGCTGAGCGGAGCTTGGAAAGCTGATGTAAACTCTCAATTGATGCCCGCCTCCATTATCTGCTCTTGCTCATTTGTGAAGTGTGAGTCATCAGTAAAAATCTGACTCACTGGTCCCACCAAAGTGTGAGTACCTGAGTTGCATGTGACCTGTAATGTTGCACCCTCATAAGGACTCAGCTCCTCCAAGGAATTGAGGTCAGCCACCTCACTAATATCTGTTGCATGTGTTAAAATCCTATGGGAGATAAAGGTTATTAATTACTCCTTGCTAGGTAGGAATATATTGCAAGCCTTCATTATGATGATGATTATATTTTACTTGCAGTTGAATTCAAGTCAACATGACTGAAACTATGACTTGGGTGGCTTAGATTTCAATATGTTACCAAAGAGCTGGGAGCCATCTTCAATGACCAAGGACACCAAAGCTCCACTTACCTCCTGCAAATCCTTGTCTGTATTGATCAGTTGCGAGATGCTTGGAGTGCCCCTTCCTGTTCTCTCCCTCTCCCTTGTGTTTTGTGCACTTTTCTCCTGCAAGGAGTGAAGAGTGAAAGAAGAGACATATGAGTTAGAATTATGGCATGTGCACAATCTGATGAATGGAGTGCATTTGGTGAAGGTGACTGAGGGAGAGGCATGACAATTGCATAAGGATGAAGGTGAGTTAGAGTGGTGGATGGATAGATGGGAACATGAGGAAGTGCAGAGGGGAAAAAGGATGGGTGGACCTGTGAAATAAATGAATGTGGAGAGTGATGGGCTTAACAAGACAGAGTGAGGGGGTGGGGTGATGCACCTACAGGATTTGGGGAATGTGTCACTGTGCTCGCCTTGCACAGAATCACAGAATTGTTAAGTTGCAGATGGAGGTTATTCAACCCATCGTGTCTGCACCAGCTCTCCAAATGAGCATTATGACTCAGTGCCATTCTCCTGCCTTTTCCCTGTACCCTTGCACATTGTTTCTATTCATATAATCATCCACAGCCCTCTTGAATACCTCGACTGAATCTGCCTTCACTGCATCTCCAGGCAATGCATTCCAGACCTGAACCACTCGTTGTGTGAAAAAGTTTTTTCTCACATCATATTTGCTTCTTTTGCAAATCACTTTAAATCTGTGCCCTCTCGTTTTTGATCCTTTTATGAGCTGGAACAGTTTCTTTCTATCTACTCGATCCAGCCTCCTCATGATTTTGAACACCTCTATCAAATCTCCTCTTTGCCTTCTCCTCTCCAATGAGAACAGTCCCAACCTCTCCAATCTATCTTTATAACTGAAGTTTGTAATCCCTGGAATCATTCCTGCAAACCTCTTCTGCACAATCTCTAATGCTTTCACATCCTTCCTGTAGTGTGCTGACCAGAATTGTACACAATACTCCAGTTGAGGTCTAACTAGTATCTTATATAAGCTCAGCATAACCTCCTTGCTCTTGTACTCTATGCCCCTATTAATAAAGCCCAGGATGCTGGATGCTTTATTAACTGCTCTCTCCACCTGTCCTGCCACCTTCAATGATCTATGCACACATACACCCAGGTCCCTTTGCTCCTGCACCCCCTTAAGAATTGTACCCTTTATTTTTTATCGTCTTTCCATGTTCCTCCTACCAAAATGCATCAATTTACACTTCTCCATATTGAACATCATCTACCACCTATCTGCCCACTGCAGCAACTGGCCTATGTCCTTTTGAAGTTCTATAATGTCCTCCTTGCAGTTTACAATGCTTCCAAGTTTCGTGTCATCTGCAAACAGTGAAATTGTCCCCTGCACACCAAGATCTAGATCATTAATATACATCAGGAAAAGCAAGGGTCCCAATACAGACCCCTGGAGAACTCCACTACAAACCTTCCTCCAGCATGAAAAATATCCATTGAACATTACCCTCTGTTTCCTATTACTGAGCCAATTTTGTATCTATGTTACTGCTGTCCCTTTTATTCTATGAGCTATAACTTTTCTCACAGGTCTGTTGTGTGACACTGTATCGAATGCCTTTTGAAAGTCTATGTACACCACATCATTACTCTCATCAACCCTCTCTGCTAACCCTTCAAAAAACTCCAGCTAGTTAAACGCCATTTCCCCTTTAGAAATCCATGCTGGCTCTACCTAATAAACCCACATTTTTCCAAGTGACATACGAACAAGGAGCAGGAATAGGCCATTCAGCCCCTCGAGCTTGCTCCGCCATTTAATAGAATCAAGGCTGATCTAATAGTAACCTCAAATCTGCACCCCACCTACTCATAACCTATCACCCCCTTGCTTACCAATAATCTATCCACCTCTGCCTTAAAAATATTCAAAAACTCTGCTTCCACCACCTTTTCAGGAAGAGAGTTCCAAAGACTCACAAGCCCCTGAAAGAAAAAAATTCACCTCATCTCCATTTTAAATGGGCGACCCCTTATTTTTAAACAGTGACCCCTAGTTCTAGATTCTCCCACAAGAGGAAATATCCTCTCCACATCCACCCTGTCAAGACCCCTCAGGATCTTAATATGTTTCATTCAAGTTGCCTCTTACTCTTCTGAACTCCAGTGGATACAAGCCTAGCCTGTCCAATCTTTCCTCATAAGACAACTTGCCCATTTCAGGTATTAGTCTGGTAAACCTTCCCTGAACTGCTTCCAATGCCTTTACATCCTTTCTTAAATAAGGTGATCAATACCATACACAGTACTCCAGATGTGGCCTCACTAGTGCTCTGTGTAACTGAAGCATAACCTCCCTACTTTTGTTTTCAATTCTCCTCACAATAAATGATAACATTCTATTAGCTTTCCTAATTACTTGCTGTACCTGCGTACTCACCTTTAGCGACTCATGCACTAAGACACTCAGACTCCTCTTCATCTCACTGTTCTGCAATCTCTCATCATTTACCTAATGTGCCTCTCTTATTCCTCCTGCCAAAATGGACAATTTCATAATTTCCCATATTATACTTCATTTGCCAGATCTTATTCACTCACTTAACCTATTTATATCTTTTTGTAGCCTCCTTATGCCCTCTTCACAAATTACTTTCCTACCTATCTTTGTGTCATCAGTAATTTTGTCATCAGCAATTTTGGCAACCATCCCATCCATCCCTTCATCCAAGTCATTTATATAAATTGTAAACAGTTGAGGTCCCAGAACTGGGAAACCAGAGACAGTGACACACCACTCGTTATATCTTGCCAACCTGAAAAACACCCATTCATACCTACTCTCTGCTTCCTGCCAATATTCTATCCATGCCAATATGTTATCCCTTATACCATGAGCTTTTATTTTCTGCAATAATCTTTGATGTAGCATTTTATCAAACACCTTCTGAAACTCTAAGTATAGTTATCCACAGCACATGTTACTTCCTCAAAGAACTCCAATAAGTTGGTTAAACATGATTTCTCTTTCACAAAACTATACTGACTCTGCCTGATTACCTTGAATTTATCCAAGTGCCCTGCTATAGCTTTTTTAATAATAGCTTTTAACATTTTCCCTATGCCAGGCGTTAAGCTAACTGGCCTGTGGTTTCCCACTTTCTGTCTCCCTCCCTTTTTGAATGATGGAGTTACATTGGACTATCAATTCTATCCCAAATAATTGTTTCAAGAAGTTTCCCCACCAGTGAAGTTAAACTGACTGGTCTGTAATTGCTGGGCTGATCCTTACAACCTTTTTTGAACAAGGGCTTAATGTTTGCAATTCTCCAGTCCTCTGGCACCTCCCCTGAGTCTAGAGAAGACTGAAAGATTGTGGCCAGTGCCCCTGCAATTTCTACTCTCACTTCCTTCAATATCCTTCGATGCACCTCATCTGGTCCCCATGCCTTGTCAAATTTATATACTGACAGTTTATCCAACACTTCCTTCTTATCAATTTTGAACCCTTCTAGTGACAGAATTTCCCCCTCTGTCACCGTGGCCTCGGTAGCATCTGCTTCCTTGGTAAAGACAGATGCAAAGTATTAATTTGCCTGTCTACTTAGATCATTAAACTGCTGTCTACACTGTAGCCTATGTTGCTGATTCTGACCTCCTTCCCTGCCTTCAGGCTATGTCTTCTTGGTGCCAGTTACAGACTTTTTGGTAAGGGAGACTATAGCTCTTTGACTCCTCACAGGCCTCAGCAACTGCACATTCAGGGAGACAACACTGAAATGAGGCACAAACTTTGCCTATGCCCATTCGGACACTTGCTCTTTTTTTCTTCCACTCTAAATGCCGTCAGCTTGATTGCTAGTGATCCTTTAAGTGCCCAAGGTGAGATAACAACATACAGATTATATCACAATTCACAACAGCTACCACTTATTGGAGAGGAAACCCGGAAGGAACATTATAATAAAGCGGCTGTGTTAAAAAGCCAGTGACAGAAGTGTTGCCGATAATTCTGGGTTTCCCACACATTGGCGGAATTTTTATGGCCCCATTGCACAGCAGGGTGGGGCCATAAAATGCGGCGAGCCATTCAAAATTCCATTGACTTCAATGGGACCGTGAAATCCTGTCAGTATAAAATTCCACCCATTATCGGAATCTCCCTATATCCTGCTCTCAGTGCTTCCTAAAATTATGATTCAGTAATGCCACATTAGTCATTCTGCCATCAACAATGGTAACTGAAGTTAGTTTTAAAAGGTAACCATTTCTTTGCCAGAAGCTAAAGAACTTGTTAGGATTTAACTTGGGAATTTTAAGAATCAGTGTAAATTCTGAACTGTCTTTTCACAATATCTCCAATCCCTATTCAACTGCTCTTTTCGTTTGTTGAACCCTTTTCCTTAGAGTATAATCGTCCTAAACTGTTGCATTATCATCTATGGGAAGCAACCAACCAAGGTTCAATAATGGAAATGCAATGAGTGACAGATATTTATGCTGCATCTCTTCATTGGCTTTACGATTCGGGGGACTATTTTGCAAAGCCTCTCTTCAGGAGATTGAATAAGTGGATCGAGCTGATGAGAAGGTAGAAATTACATGGTCAGTGGAAAGAGCAGCTCCTGTTGGGCCCAATGCCTGAATTTTCATTCTCAGCTTTCTTAGGTACTCTTGTTTCAAGACAGCTGATTAAATAAAAGGCAAAAGGCTTAAATGTCAAAGATTTCAATTGCTTATGTCAAAGCGATGCTGTGATAAGAGAACAGCAATCTAATCAAATAGCAAAATTAGCGAAGTATCAGATGGGGCTAAGTTGCGTGAATTTCCTTTGTGGTTCTAAGCATGCCTCATTGGCATGGAGATTTCCCATCAAAATAACCTCTGCGCAGTAAAACAATACAGCATACTGGACCATTAAAGCATATAACATTAGCCCTCTGAATTTGGAACATCTTCATGAAACCTGGATAACTACTTTTCTTTTACTGATTCTAGCCACAAACTCCCTTGGGTTATTTCTTGATTTCCTATAGCTCTAAAATCAACAAATATATCGATGATAAACTAACTTTAAATTCAGCTCAGTAAACTAAGTTAAATCACTTTACCCTGATAGGAGTCTGCATCCATACAGCTATCTGTGGTGCCATCTGTACAGTAAACTTTCATTCCATAGAAAACTTAAATGACAATCTGAGTGAAAATCGTTTTCAATTTGTAATCAATAAAATAGCTGAAAAGCAGCAGGTTAGCACGGATGACTTTGAGGGCAAGTTTTTATTTTTGTGGGAGAAATGTATGATTCCATCCCAGAAAAAGCAGCCGGTTTGCAAGAGGTTTAGCTGATTCCTCGTGCCAAGTAATCATTGTTAGTCATTAAGTCCAATTGAGGGAGTTTAGCAGGAGATTGTCACCAATCATCTCCCACTGAGCATCCATAACCTTCACCAGAATAGAGTTATTCTGGAACACTGCCATAAAATGTTGTTTCTTTTATCTTCAGTCTTCAGGGAAGAATCCCATTTCGATCCATCTGTGCCCTGCCAAATGGGCTTGATGCAGAATTAGGCAAGATTTTGAAACTTTACATGGTCATTCACCCATATTCGCCCAATTTTAACTTCTCCCAAACACCATTCCTGCCTGATGGGGTGAAAATGAATTCCATTTTGTCCATTTTGTTTACTTTAAGAAGAATATCATGGAGAGGATTCAGAAGCAATTCACTAATATGATACTAGAGATAAGATATAGTAATATTAATGCTCTTTCCATTAAAACAAAGAAGGTTAAGTCATCAAAGCTGGGAAGGAGAGGTTGTGGAATTTATTTTTTAATGCAGAAATTGTTATAACTTGAAATAGTGGTGGAAGCAGAATCCATAACGCCATCCACATGTTAATATACTCCTTGTCACTAAAATCAGTGTGATATGTAACAGCTCACAGTATCACAGTACTCAAGTCTATCATTTGAGCAAGGTAAATTAACTTGAACTCTCCAGGTTCTTCGCTGTATATCTAGCATTAAATCTTTCTCTTTCACCAAAAGGAAAAATGATTTCAAAACTACAATTATTTTACACCACTTTGTGTGGCATGCAGTTCCACATGTTTGCAAGGAATATAAACTGAAGCCCAGCTTTTTGCCGCCTGGTAAAGAAGTTTGCTTGTGTTTGGTGTGCAGTTGTGTTGTGTGATCTCTTACTGTTGGGCTTTATTATATTGGGTCTATTGAAAGCTTCAAATGAAGATGGAGTAAAAGGAAACTGCAGATCTGCCCTTTCCAAGGAGTTTCTTCAGTGTGACATGTTGACAGATTTCTTGCTTTCTTCACCTGTACAATGATGTTGCTCCATGTCATTACACAAAAAACAGACTGAAAAAAAATGCTGTTGGCACTTTTAGGAGGATCCAACCTTGTTATGCTTTTTTATTCACAGCATCAAAAGAATTCTTCATTAAACCAGAGCTTCCTCAAAATGTGTAGCAAAATGTGGAGGCTAAAGTAAAATTAGTGGATCAGGAATACACACCCAATCTCATTAAGGAGTTCTCAGATACAGCGCCACTTCTCCCACAAAGCTTTCAGATCTACCTTTTCTCACATTATCCAATATCTCCAGGTTATCACCATTAACACAGTTATAAGCACACAGGAGCCATTAATGCACCCCCAAGGTTGCATGCATCTGCAAAACTCTTGAGTTTACCTTGTGCTAAAATGTAAGATCAGCTCTGTTGCATTCCAGGACTGTGCATGAAATGAAGGGACAAACTATGTCTTAAAGGGTGGCCAGTTGCCTTAAAAAAGCATTGATATTGTTAGGAATGCATGCAACTGGCCATAGTCATCTCTCTCCATTAGAAAGAAGCATTTTAGCTACTTACAGCTTGAAGGCATCACTCCACAAGCAAAGCCTCCATTAGTACGGGGCTTGAACCCACACTATTGGTAGTACTCTGCATCACACTTTGGTCACTGAGCCAGCAGCGCTAACTGGCTACACAAAGCAAGGATGACAAAATAGTACCTTTCAAGAATACAATTTTCAAGGCCTTGTTGTAGGAGTTGGTGAAGATAAAGGTAGCCCTTTTTTAACAGGGGTAGGGAATTCATTTCTGAAGTGTAGCACAAGAGCAGCTCAGATAGGAAGAAATGCAGCAAAAGATTAGTATGGGTAGCAGAAAGTGCGGCCCAATCCTGGAAACAGATGAGGAGGGGATTTGCAGATCCCTGAAAGTTTGCCAAATTAAGTGTGCTGTCAGGTGGCTGAATTTTACTATATTGCCTCACAGTGCATCTTAACAGCACTATGGCGCTTGATAGAGCATCACAGATGGAGAATGCACAGCACTTTGCAACAGTTCACCTACTTTCTAAATGCACAGGCGTACCCATGTTTTAACACTGCACTCTGCGTTACTGATATGTCAATGTGTCTGGCCTATAGTCCATG
This sequence comes from Carcharodon carcharias, assembly GCF_017639515.1. Classification (NCBI taxonomy): domain Eukaryota; kingdom Metazoa; phylum Chordata; class Chondrichthyes; order Lamniformes; family Lamnidae; genus Carcharodon; species Carcharodon carcharias. The sequence goes on along the minus strand of NC_054477.1, from coordinate 33,034,801 downwards.
AAGTGCGACAAGGGACAAAACCCAAGTAGATATTCAGAAAAGACACGCACAATTTTCACATTCACATACTCACATGAGGCAAAAAGTAAAATTCTGTAAAACTGAAAGACAAATAGGACAAGATGGAAACACATGGCATGCCAATCAGAATATAGAAAACAGAAATTTGTTTCGGGTGCATGCCCTTCTTCAGAACTGAAAAATAAGAAGGAGAAAGATATTAGCATAGTCAGAAAAAGGAGGGAGATATAATTATATATATTCTATCCTGGAGGAGTGTGTAGATCTGGGGTGGGTGGGAGTTAAAACCAGCAAAAAATAAATTCGACCAGGTGAAGAAGCCAATTCCAATCCACCAACTTCCCCTTTCACATGAGCCTGTTAGACTGTTTACATATAACCCCCTTGAGAGAGAGGCAGGTTGCCATGAACATATGCTAATCACTCAATTGGAATAATATTTCAAAGCAGTTTTAATTTTAAGGTCGCAACCATAGTTTGTTGGGTTTCCTGAAACTCACCAGTGAAAGCAATGGCAACTGAGGGGATGATTAATACTACTGCGATAAATACTCAGTACCAACAGCTATTTTTTACCTGCTAGTGGCAAAGAGTTTGTTCACAATACTTTTGCTGAGAGTTTACATTTACAGGTTTTCTGAATTGCATCACAATAGCAACTAGAGTGCCCTAGATTGGACCTCAGGTAAGGAGCAATATGATCAGCACCACCAGCAGCATCAGTATCAGCAGCATCAGTATCAGCAGCACCAGCACCAACAGCAGCACCATCAGCAGCACCATCAGCAGCTACATCAGCACCATCTGCAGCTACATCAGCTGCTACATCAGCACCAGCCCCAGCAGCACCATCAGCAGCTGCATCAGCAGCAACATGAGCAGCTGCATCAGCACCATCAGCGGCACCATCAGCAGTACCATCAGCAGCTGCATCAGTAGCTATATCAGCACCATCAGTAGCTACATCAACAGCTGTATCAGCACCATCAGCACCAGCACCATCAGCACCAGCACCATCAGCACCAGCACCATCAGCAGCACCATCAGCTGCAACATCAGCAGCACCATCAGCTGCAACATCAGCAGCAACATCAGCAGCACCATCAGCACCATCAGCAGCACCATCAGCAACCGCATCAGCACCAGCAGCTACATCAACACCATCAGCAGCAACATCAGCGCCATCAGCGCACCAGCAGCACCATCAGTACCAGCACCATCATCAGCACCATCATCAGCTGCATCAGCACCATCATCAGCACCAGCTGCACCATCATCAGCACACCAGCAGCACCATCAGCATCATCAGTACAAGCTACATCAGCTGCACCATCAGCATCAGTTGCACCATCAGCACTATCAGCAGCTGCATCAGCACCATCAACAGCACCATCAGCATCAGCACCAGCAGTGTCATCAGCAGCTGCATCAGCACCATCAGCACCACCAGCAGCAACATCAGCACGAGCATCAGCACCATCATCACCACCAGCAGCACCATCATCACCACCTGCAGCACCATCAGCAGCACCATCAGCAGCACCATCGGCAGCACCATTGGCTGCACCATCGGCACCAGCATCAGCACCACCAGCAGCACCATCATCACGACCAGCAGCACCATCAGCAGCAACATCAGCACCATCGGCAGCAACACAGGCACCTGCATCAGCACCATCAGGAGCACCAGCACCATCATCAGCACCAGCAGCACCATCAGCACGAGCATCAGCACTACCATCAGCGCCATCAGCACCATCAGCACCACCAGCACGAGTATCAGCACCATCAGCGCCATCAGCACCATCATCACCACCAGCATGAGCATCAGCACCATCAGCGCCATCAGCACCATCATCACCACCAGCACCATCGGCAGCACCATTGGCACCTGCATCAGCACCATCAGCACCATCATCAGCACCAGCAGCGCCATCAGCAGCTGCATCAGCACCACCAGCAGCACCATCAGCACGAGCATCAGTACCATCAGCACCATCAACTGCAACAGCAGCACCAGCAGCACCATCAGTACCACCAGAATCAGTATCAGCCCCACGAGCACCAGCAGCAGGCACATGCAGCCAGCTGTTGAGAAACCTGCAGCTACATAGCAGAGAGGGATGCAAAAGAGTGTTTCAGGTCACAGGAGGCATTACCACACCACAGGTTGTGCAGACATAGGCTGAGTTTCCTAGATATGTCATGCAGCAGTGCTTCAGGGGGCTTTGGTTGTTAAATCAGGTGATGGCGAACACCTCCAACCTACTTGAAGCTTTCCTGCCTCCTGCTGGACCAGGAGGTCCCATTACCAGTGGCTGTTAAATTGACCAGTGCCCTGAACCTTTTGCCTCCAGCTTTTTCCAGGGCTCTACCAGAAACATGTCCAGGATTTCCTTGTTTGCAGTCCACAAATGCAACTGATGGGTTGTTTGTCAGTTATGTGAACTTCTTCTGCGATTATGTCAGGCAGAATGAGCAAGTGCTTGAGTTTACATCTCAGGATGGCTTCCCACAGGGCAGGGTGTCATCATCAGCATGCTTGTGGCACACAAGGTTACCTAGGAGGATTTGTGAACTGCGAGGACTTCCTCTCCATCAATGTGTAACTGATGTGCAACCCATAATGATGTTTCTGCAGGCATGCAGAAGATTCCCAGCTGGGAGCTTCCATGGTGTTTTCATCCTGAGGCAGCCCAGTTCTCTGATGTCTTTGGACATGCAAACAGACTTAAAGGATGGTTGCTAGATGACAACAGGTCCAGGGAGAGAGTCTTGGTATCTGGTGCTTCTCCTGTTTCCAGACCCTTATCTCTCCCCCTCCTTTAACTATCCCCCTCACATCCTTTGGGTACCCAGAATTAGGAACCAAAGTTAGAGTGAGGTTGGACTGTTTAATATAGGTTTAGCAAAACTTCTTGGCTTTGGTGCTCTATGCCTCTCTTTATAAAGCCCATTGAAAGCTCAGATTTCAGTATGATACACTTTTCAATCAGACCTTTGTCAGAGAATTACACATAACCTGGTCATTCATGTTATGAACCAGCTCCACTTCTTTGAACCTGGCCCCATGCAATAATGGAACAGCAACATCAAAAAGACTTGAACCTCACAAGCACCTCAAACAACAATCCCATGTATAAATGAGAATATCTTGAAATAACAGTGAGTCTATTGGTGCATGACTCCTGATTATACTTCCAAGTTTAAAAATGTCAAACCCTTTCAATAAATTAGCACTGACCAATTCACCTGCAATAATGTACTGTTTCTATCCACACAAGAGGAATTTGTTAACAAAAAAAAGCCACTTTGCATAGAGTGATAAATGTTTTCTCATTTTAAATTGAAACTAACCAGACTCACAAATGCCCAGCATGGAGAGTAAAGTACCATAGACACTGGAAATCTGAAGTATAAACAGAAAATGCTGGAAATACTCAGCAGACCAGGCAGCATCTGTAGAGAGATAAAGAGAGTCAGTCTATGCTTCAGGTTCACGATCTGCACGAGTTCTGATGAAGGGTCACTGACCTCTGTTTCTCTCTGCACAGTTGCTGCCAGACGTGCTGAGCATTTCCAACACTTCTCGTTTCCATTGGAGCAAACGTAACCCCATTTGCCAGCTCACCAAAATGCATTCAGACTTCTTATGAGTCTCTCATTCCCCTTCAGCATAAAACCCCAACAGCAGCTGCCTGTGATCTGGTTTGGCATGACATTAAACTTGAACTTCAAAAAAAAATGTTAAGGGATAAAGAAAACATATACAACTTGCTGAGAAAAACAAATCAATGTCAAAGCAATAAACTGATTATTTAGAAACTGAGTAATTAATAAAAATGGCTATTAATAAGTGCCAAGCAGCAGAGCTAAGTAATAAAATCTTTTATGACTTTTTGCTTAAGAAGCAGAGCTGGAGAGAGACAGACCAGCCCCCAAATCCTGGTCACCAGGGAAGGGGGAGAGGAGCAGAGATGAGCTATGGAGTTGGGTTTAACTTACACGGACCTTGCGTCTGCCTCTGGTGACACACACTCTGAGCTCATACGAAAGTGGGTGTTGAAGGTGGGTTGCCTTGATTTCCCTTCACTCCTGGCCTGTGGACAAGTTTTTGGGAGGGAGGAGGAGGAGAAGGGGAAGGGAGTGTGCGTGTGTTTGTGTTTGTGTGTCCGGCTCACTCCCAGTCTCTCTCTCTCACGCACACAAGAACACTCACTCGGTCTCACACTCATCTCACACTCTCTTGTTCCCACACTCACTCGTTTCCACATTCGCTCGCTCTCAGACTCGCTTGCTCTCACACTCGCTCGCTCTCACAGTCGCTCACTCCCACATTTACTCGCTTTCACACTCGCTCATTTCCACACATACTCGCTCTCACACTCGCTCGTTCCCATACTTACTCGCTCTCACACTCGCTCGTTCCCACACTTACTTGCTCTCACACTCAATCACTCACCCCTGGACCTGGAAGGTTTGTAAATTAATATCGCTGAAGAGGAGTTTTGGGATGGCTGTAAAGGTGGCAAGATGCGCTTCCTCTCAGCTCTGTCTAACATTTCAGCTTCCCTGGGCCTTGCTGCTGTTGCAACTACCACTCCTCTTGCCTTCACCATTTTGCCTCCTGTAGTCCTTTAGTGGGCTGGTGCATGCGCTGGAGAGCTAGAACATGGCCAAAGGCAGACTACATCACCCAGAATGTACTTTGGTTGTCAAAACAAATGGCTGCACAAACTCAGGCTCTTACTCCAGGACAATCAGGCCTCGAGTGCTTGAACTTAGTCTTGGAGCAAAGCATCACTCTGTGTTTGTGTGCACGCACTTTGAGGAGTGAGGTGGCCACTTGAGATGGAGAGGGCCAGTAAAAGCAAAGGCAAACGCTGTGACTTGAGCGCAGACCCCCAAAGGCATGGGGACCAGTGTTTTGCACCTTGCACACTCCCTTCTCCCTGGGTTTGGATGACAAGGGTTACCCACTTAAATTGTGGCTGATGGCTCCCAATCAATGAAGCCCAACAGGGCTATAATGAACTCCATATGTCCAGCCAATGTGTGATCAAACAAGCCTTTGGGCATGCTGACAACACACTTCAGCTGCCTAGGCAAGTGCTTTTCAGTGCACAAGAATGTAGCCAGAATGTCCGTCAGGTGCGATGCGCTGCACAACTTTGCATAGTCGCGTAGTTTGGAGATCCCACTTCCTTGTCCCCTTTCCCTATCATCCCTCTCATGGGCCAACTAAATTTCACTGCTACCACCCTGGAAAGCAGCATGGTGCAGGTCAATGTGGCCCCTGTAAGACCAAAGCTAAGGTATGTGTCATTCTGTTTAAAGTGGTGGACATGCTGACCATGGTGAAGGTGTGCATACGTGCATTTTATAGCCATGGTTAATGTTCCACAGAGATGGACACTTTATTCATATGAAAAGATATCATTGCAATGCACTCACATGAACTCACTCATACTTGAAGCGTATTCCTCCATTTTATCTGAAATCATGGTGATGATTACCTCTACCCGCTGGAGAAATTGAATAATGCCAGTGCCAGTAACATTCGCTGCTCTTGGATTCCAAATAAGGTCTAACAAAATCCACTCTCATGGAATCATAGGCATAATGACCATTAGCTTTGTTGGAAACTTATTATGTTGGTTATGAAACTTGGCAAAAAGAAGTCTTTATGGAGTCAACTTTCTATGAAACTAATGATGCTCTCCTGCCATAAGTCCAGACTGGGTGTGAGGATGTCCAAAGCTAGGGGCTCCCAAATCCCTGGATCTCAAGAGGACCCAGTGTAGAATTGGTGGCTTTGCAGCTGGAGAGATCAAGCATGCCATGTTGTCATATGGCAGGACTGGCACACCTGGGCTGAACTCCCCAAAAACAAGTTTTATTTTTTAACTTGGACTGCCGGGGAGCATTGATGGTCTTTTCTGTTGGGGAAAGTTATAAAATTAGATTTTAATTCTGAAAATAGGGTGGATTGGAGCCGGATCTTAGGTTAAATTTTTTAAATCTCAAACCCGACCCAACCTGCACCTGCCCACCTCTGGCTTTAACGGAGACAAGACAATGAACCAACAGCCGACCCATTCCCGGAGGATAGTTTGACAATTTAAATATTTAAATAAGGCTGGCGGCCTCTGATTTAACCTGTTTTACAGATTAAACTGTAGTCAGTCGGGATTCCCAGGTCTCGAGAACCTGGTAGCTGGAAGTTTCAAGGAGAACTTTAAAGCACTGCATGTGGGTCAGGAGGAAACAGGAGTGCTTCCCCTCCTTTCTGGCCCCTCCAAGCTAATTTCTCCCATCAGGCCTCATCCAATACAAAGACCCCTGGAGTCCACAGTTGCACTCCCCTGGGGGTTGGGGATTACTCCCTGCCCCCACCCATATCTTGGGTTTTGAAATTGGAAACTCCTTCTCCCATGATTGGACTCCTCTTGGGGCTGTGGATCTGACTAGCCAATTCCAGTGTCCTCCATGTCCAATGAGAAGCTAAGCCTGTCAATATGATCTAAAACTCCACAACATGTTAGGAAACTTGGGCTTTATATCCAAAACTCTGCTCCCTACTTCCCCCCATCCTCACCGCTTAAGTGACTGATGTCTATTCATATCCAGGCCATATAACCTGAACTCACACTCCTGGAGTTATGAACATACAAATTAAGAGTAGGAGTAGGCCATTCAGCTCCTTGAGCCTGCTCCGCCATTCAGTAAGATCATGGCTGATCTAAATGTAACCTCAACACCACATTCCTGCCTACCCCTGATAACCTTTCACCTCCTTGTTAATCAAGAATCTATCTAGATCTGCATTTAAAATATTCAAAAACTCTGCTTCTACCACCTTTTAAAGAAGAGAGTTCCAAAGACTCACAACCCTCAGAGAAAAGATTTCTCCTCATTTCTGTCTTAAATGAGCGACCCCTTATTTTTAAACAATGACTCCTAGCTCTAGATTCTCCCACAAGAGGAAACATCCTCTCCACATTCACCCTGTCAAAACCCCTCAGGATCTTAAAGGTTTCAATTAAGTCAGCTCTTACTCCTCTAAATTCCAGTGGATACAAGTCTAACCTGTCCAACCTTTCCTCAAAAGACAACCCGCCTCTTCCTGGTATTAGTCTAGTAATCCTTCTCTGAACTGCTTCCAACACATTTACATTTTTCTTTAAATAAGGAGACCAGTACTGTACACAATACTCCAGATGTGGTCTCACCAATCCCTGTACAACTGAAGCATAACCTCCCTACTTTCGTAATCAGTTCCCCTCACAATAAATGATAACATTCTATTTACTTTTCTAATTACCTGCTGTACCTGCATACTAACCTTTTGTGATTCATGCACTAGGATACCCAGATTCCTCTGAATCTCAGAGTTCTGCAACCTCTCACCATTTAGATAATAAGCTTCTTTTTTCTTCTTCTTGCTAAAATGAACAGTTTCACATTTGCCCAAGTTATACTCCATTTGCCAGATCTTTGCCCACTCACTTAACCTATCTATGTCACTTTGTAGCCACCTTATGTCCTCTTCACAATTTACTTTCTTACCCATCTTTGTGTTAGGAACCATTCCTTCAGTCCCTTCATCCAATATATAAATTGTAAAAGCTTGAGGCCTCAGCATTGATCCCTGTGGCACACCACTTGTCATATCCTGCCAACCAGAAAAAAAACATTTATACCAACTCTCTGCTTCCTGTTAGCTAGCCAATCTTCTATCCATGCCAATATGTTACCCCCTAAAGCATGAGCTTTTATTTTCTGTATTGACCTTTGATGTGGCACATTATCAAATGCCCACTGGAAATCTAAGGATAATACATCCACTGGCTTCCCTTTATCCACAGCACATGTACTCCTTCAAACAACTCCAATAAATTGGTTAAACGTGATTTCCCTTTTACTAAACCATGTTGACTCTGCCTGATTGCCTTGAATTTTTCTAAGTGCCCTGCTATAACATCTTTAATAATAACTTCTAACATTTTCCCTATGACAGATATTCGGCTAACTGGGCTATAGTTTCCTGCTTTCTGTCTCCCTCACTTTTTGACAGTTGTGCTAAGTATTTTGACATACAGAGGGACCCTAGATTCAGCCACAGGTCAGCGAGAATGCTCGCTATTCCAATGAAAAACAAAGAACTTTCTTCTGATCCCATGGACTTTGGTGGGGTCAGCAGTGCAGGTTTCAGACTGTTGCTCTCCTCTCATAGACTTCTGACCTCTATATAACAAAAAAACATCTGTTCTCCTGCACAAAATTCTGTTCACTGGTTCAGTCATTGCATTGTTTTTGTTATATCTGGGTGTCCACTTCTGGAATAATCATGGAATTCTTCCAACAACAACAGTTTGAATTTATATAGTGCATTTAGTGTTGACATACTTCCCAAGGCACTTCACAGGTGCTTTATTGGAACGAAGTGTGAGACATACCCACAGATGGAGATGTTAAGGCAAGTGACCAAATGCTTTTAAATGGTTTAAAGGAGCATCTTAACAGAGAGAACATGGTAGAGATTTAGGGAGATCGATGTTTAGGGAGAAAATTCCAGAGTTGAAAGCCGAGGCAGTAAAGCAGATGGCCTCAATTTTGGGACAAAGGAAATCGAGGTTGCACAAAAGACCAGAATTGGACGGGGGTGCAGGGGAAAGATCTCGAAGGGCTGTATGGTTGCAGGAAGTTACAGAGAAAGAGAGGAACAAAGCCAAGATGTGATTTGAACACAAAGATTAAAATATTACTTCAGGGTTGCCTTCAGAATCATGCAGTCCTGCTCAGCTTGGTAATACACATGCTCTCCCTGACCATCTGAACTGTATTTGTCTTGTTACATGGTGACCTGCTGCCAATGCTCTTCCAACTGTTCCAACCACAGCACCTTCATCTTTCTACCTAAGATCAGGTTTCAGATTTTCCTTAATACATCCCTTACCAGTTTCACCTCACCCTCAGGAAGAATCTGCCCATGGTGGGAACAGTAAGATTCCACCCAAAGTGTTCTACCGTCCAAAAGATTGCCAGTCGCTCTGTTTCAGTTTCAGCACATTAACGCTCCATCTTTGTCAGACTTCAACTTGCAAAGATTATTGTCTTTGTTCTTGAACCAGAGCTGTTCCTAAGCTTAAATCTAACACATCAGTGTGTACTTCAATTTGCAGTGTGCAACCAATAAGTTGGTGAAGATAGGTTTCTATTTAGTAGACAGGGCAAATGCAATAATGAGACAGGTCGAGACCTTCAGTTCCACGGCGGCGGGGCGAGGGCATGGGGTGGGGGGTGCGGCGGTCATATCCCAGAGATACCCTGGAAGATGCGCTGGGGGATCCTCCCTAAGTCCCCATGCAAGAACTGCACAGGAAGTTTAAACTTCCAATGGACAAATACCTTGTGCCTGGAAGCATATACTCCGATTTAAATTGAAGACTTTCTATGGTTCCGACTCTTAGCAGAATAGTTGCCCAGGAAAAGTCATAAGGATTAAAACCACTTCTGACTCATGAGTAACATTGGACTGACCTCACCGAACCCACCCCCTCCCCACCCACTGGAGAACCACCTCCACCTCCCCCCCCCCCCGCCCCGACTACCCTCAGGCTAACCTCCCCACCCCTCAACCACCCCTCCTCCCCCTCCCAGCTACACCCCCAGGCCAGACGTCCGGGCAAGAAATAGGCAGCTCCAGACTTGGGTGAATAAAAAGGAGCAGAGTGGCAATTGTCACTCCATGGAAGTTCTGGGCCACTGCATCTAATAAACTTACTACAGTAACCAATAAATTACAAAGCAGTTCCAGCACGGAAGTAGGCTATTCAGCCCGTCATGTCCAAGTTGGTATTTATGCTCCATCCAGTCTCTTCCCACTGATTGTCAACTAATTCCATCAATACATCCATTCTTCCCCCTCATGTGTTTATCTAGCTTTCTGCTGAATGCACCTATTCTATTTGTCTCAACCATTCCTTGTGGCAGGGAGTTCCACATTCTAACTAATCTCTGGGTAAAGAAGGTTCCCTCAATCTCTTACTAGATTTATGATTTTATAATTATAAACTATTCTTCTGGTCTCACCTGCAAACGGATACAATGGGCTGGATTTTCGCTATTGAGGTGGGTCATAACTTCCTGACTCATTGGGTGATGGTGTGCTTCCTGGGCAAAAATAATGCAAGATCAGTAAATTTAAAAGAAATTCTGTACGTTTCTTACACTTAGCACATGCCGCACTGAGAGTTTATTGTGGAGGGAGGACCATAAAAGGATACGCTCACTGAAAGGGGCAGCATCGGAAGGAAAAGTTTACCTTTTTAAAAATGTTTTAAATCTTTTAACTTTTTAAGTATATCATTACTTACAGATGTTTTTCAACATTTGTGAGGCTACATGAAGGATGGAGACAAAATAGTGGCAGCTCAATACTGACTCAATTTGAAAGTGTGGAATGTCGTGTGGGCTAGTAACTGAGCGCCAAAATGTCGCGATGGAGAATAAGCCAGAAGTTCTTCTCTATAGAATGAATGTAAGGAAGGCAGCTCAGAGCACATTCCCTACAAGATGGAAGTACCATACGCCTGACAGAGGTTGGCAGGTGGGCTGAAGATTGAATGCAGCACCTACAGGACATGGAACTACACTTTTAAAAAATTCTTTCATGGGATGTACAAGTTGTTGGCAAGGCCAACATTTATTGCCCATCCCTGCCCATAGTGCTATTAGAAAGGGAGTTCCAGGATTTTGATCCACTGACAGTGAAGGAGCAGTGATACATTTCCAAGTCAGGATGGTGAGCGGCTTGGTGGGGAACTTGCAGGCGGTAGTGTTCCCATACATCTGCTGCCCTTGTCCTTCTCGGTGGTAGAGGTCTCAGGTTTAGACAGTGTTATTGAAGGAGCCTTGGTGAGTTTCTGCAGTGAATCTTGTATATATTAAAGATAGGAACATATGAGTAAAGATGAAATATTATAAGTAAATTTGTCAAGACAAGACTATCCAACTAGGTACAAGATTACGTCCTATGCCAAACCTTCACACAATCTTAAAATGTTTTCATTGCATTGCTTGTGTACCCATACCTCAGCAAGTCATATATCAGGCTACAACTCACAATACAAATAGTTGTCACACTCATAACTGCCAAGGGCTTCACAACAAAAACCTTTGTAATAGAATGAAAAACAAGCCAAATACTGCAGATGCTGGAAATTTGAAATAAGTACTGCTGGAAACACTTAGCAGGTATGGTAGCATCTCTGGAGAGAGAAACAGAGTTAACATTTCAAGTTGATGACCTGGCTTCAGATCTAGAGTACAAATATAGTCACATTTTGACATCCAGGATGAGTTACAGCTTGGGAATGTATGGTAGGCAACTTCTGTGCTTACAGCAGTGTGGTGACATTGGGCAGCTGTGCCATGCTACCCAGTGGGGAAGGAAATAAAAGGGTTAGGGATACTGACTAGTATTTCACCCATGTTTTTGATCCATGAGCAGCAACTTATCTGATATCTTAGTACCAGCCATCAATGAGTTGCAGGAGTAACAGTGGAGGGCACTGCTGCCCTTATCTTTCAGTTTGCCTGCAGATGTGTTTGCTGCAGATGGCAAAGCTTGGCAACTGGCACCCTGCTGGCCCACGGGAAGACCAGGCAGCTGTCCTCAGTCATTGACAGATTACTGTGCCAAGGCCTGTACATATGGCCTGGGGCCCATGCTGATCTCCATTCCTTTCTTTCACCTTCTACCACTTCACCTGTTTTTGAAAATAATTTTAACCCTGAAGTAGGAGACAATACTGCCCACCCAAACCTCTTCTGAAGTAAATATTAAAACCTGAAATCTCAACTATTGGGAGAAATAACAGAAACATTACACTAAAAATGGACTGTAAGCATTGAAAGCAATTTTAAAAAAATATAAAAGTTTTTTTCACTTTAAGAACTCTTATACCCATGAATGCTTGATGGCCAAGGAAGGTGCATGTGCAATGCAGCCAAACAGGTTGAGTATCAAATCCTTCCATCACACGCCAATGGCAGGCAGTAACACTGGGAGAGGTTCCTGGTCATCCATGTGATGGAAAGAATGCTGGGGGCTCTACAGCTGTAGATTACAACATGCATGTAAAAGTGCATGTTGCCACAGCAACTCAGAATCTCTCAGTGAAGTGTAACCTTACCCATGGACCTTCCTTGCTCCTGTTTCAAATGGACGTTGAAGGGAAAACGAGCAAGGTAAGCAAATAGTAGATTGTGATGCTATCTCCCCATTTAAATATTATTACTTAATGAGGTTTGCTCATATCTTGTGCCTTCAGCACAATGAAGCCTATGGCACAGCAGGCACCTGATACCTTCCATCTGATAAGGTTGGCAGGAGGCTGATGCCTGCCATGTTAACAAAGGAAGTGTCCAACATGTCTCAATGGGGATGTCCAGCACAAAGTACTTACTTGTTCTCTCAACAGAAGTGTTGCTTGACCTGATAAGTATTTTCGTAATTTGGTTCACCTTTGTTTCACACTCTGTACAGTTGGCCTGGCACAGAGTGGGGAGTGGAGGCAAAGAAGTTGGGATGAATTAATACTTTGAAAGAGCACTTCCCAGTATTTACTGACCAGTTTGTGCTAGGTATTCAAGAGCTGCTGCAGCATGAAAGCCTTGTTAGAGTACCTCAAAGGTGTTAATGAGGTCAGGGATTCTGTCCACCACAACTTCTACAGTTTCTTATTGAAGTTGATATACATCTACCTTTAAGGGGTGGACCTTAAACTGCTGCCCATCACTATCCACCACAAGATGGGATGTGATTCATAATCTCTGAAGACACAACAAAGCCACAGTCCTAGAGGTCAGATGTGTTTGCATAGCCTCCCAGTTACCATTATCTGTCTACAGTCTTATCCTCAAATAAAGAACCCAGCTTATTGTTTTACCAATCCTTGTCATATGATTACTACATTTGTGATAAACAGAAGAACTCAACAGAAATGTGACCTAAATGCTGAGTATAAATCAGGCTCCTTCTAAACTTTCTACATTCTTGAGGTTTTTAAAGGTGTGCAGAAAGGGTTACTTAATGAGAAGTTTCACTCATGTTTGCCTTCTTGGTTTGCTTTGTTCATTCCTTTAATTGGAGAGTAGGAATAAATGGGTCTTGGTGGTGACCAGTGGGGTGCCACAGGGATCAATGCTCAGGCACGGCTATTCACAATATATGTCAATGATTTGGATGACAGTACCAAATGTCTTATTTCCAAGTTTGCTGACGACATGAAACTTGGTGTGAATATGAGCGATGAGGAGGGTGTTAACAGGCTTCAGGTTGATTTAGACAGGTTGTGTGAGTGGGAAAATACATGGTAGATGCAACATAATGTGGATAAATGTGAAGTTATTCACGTTGGTAGGAAAAACAGAATGGCAGAGTATTATTTAAATGGGCGATATATTGGGAAATGTTGATGTACAAAAGGACCTGGGTGTTCTTGTACACCAATCACTGAAAGCAAGCATGTAGGTGCAGCAAGCAGTTAAGAAGGCAAATAGTATGTTGGCTTTCATTACGAGAGGACTTGAGCACAGGAGCAAGGATGTCTTACTGCAGCTGTACAGGGCCTTGGTGACACCACACCTGGAGTATTCTGAGCAGTTTTGGTCTCCTTACCTAAGAAAGGATATACTTGCCATAGAGAGAGTGCAGCGAAGGTTCATCAGACTGATTCCTGGGATTGCAGGATTGTCGTATAAGGAGAGAATGGGCCTACTAGACCTGTGTTCACTGAAGTTTAGAAGAATGAGATGAGATCTCATTGAAAGATATAAAATTCTGATAGGGATATACAGACTGGATGCTGGGATGATATTTCCTCTGGCTTGGTGGGGGGGGGGGCGTCTAGGACAAGGGATCACATTCTCAGGATATGGGGTAGGCCATTTAGGATTGAGACGAGGAGAAACTTCTTCACTCAGAGGATTGTGAACCTGTGGAATTCTCTACCACAGAAGGCTGTGGAGGTCAAGTTACTGAATATATTTAAGAAGGAAATAGATAGATTACTGGACTCGAAAGACATCAAGAGGTTTGGGAAGAGCACAGGAGCACAGTGTTGAGATAGAGGATCAGCCATGATCATATTGAATGGCGGAGCAGGCTCGAAGGGCCAAATGACCCACTACTGTTCCTATTTTCTATGTCTCTATGTTTGTGGTAAAGTGGAGTACCATGTACCTTTAAGGGAATGCAAGTGGACTAACCATGTGACAGTACTGACCAATCACTGAACAGCGCGGGCTACTGGTCAACTGTAAGTCGAGAGCTGGAAGTGGTTGTGGGAGCACGCAAGGATTTAGTGCTCTGCCCTTTGTTGCAATAAGCAATCACAGTTCGTTCTTATATCGGTCTCTCTCCGTTATTGATAGTGAGCATCAACTAACAAGTGTATAGGAAGGCGTGCAATTTAAGTTTACTTGACTAGTGAACTCGTGGACTAAAGACATAAAAATGTTTCTATTCCCTATTTTCATCATCCCACCACTGGTGGTCATACCTTCAGCTGCCTAAGGTACTAAATCTGTTCAGCTCCCTACATCTCTCTCCTCTTATAACATGCTCCTTAAACCTACCCCTATGACCAAACTTTTGATCACCTGTCCTAACATTTCCTTATGTGACTTGGTGTCAAATTTTGTTTGGTAACTCTCCAGAGAAGAAACTTGGAAGGTTTAACTACCTTAACAGCAACATATAAACGCAAGTTGTCATTAATTTTTTAAGACCTGTGACATCTGTGAGCAGGCCAAGATACAATGAGGCCCTTCAGTGACTCAGATTGAAAAATGCTCACTGAGACACACAGAATCTAAACCAGGAAGCATAAACAGGAAATATAAATTTGATTTAAATCATGCACAGAAAGAGAATTAAGATTGGGAAAGGTAGATAGAATTGAGAGAGAGATACAAAGAGAGACAAAATCTCCAACACTAATTAACTCCTGAAAGAATGAGAATGCACATTTGGTAAAATTAAATATTCAGGGCCAGGAAGTTTGTTCATTAGTAATTACTGATCACACCATTAAAAGTCCACTTACTCCTGAATGCACCAGCCCTAACTTTTTCTGGCATCTTTAGTGGGGACCTAGTGGGCCAGCACAGCAATTTTGTGCCATTACAGTGATTTTAGTGCCGAGTCTGCAAGGACTTTTTTTTCTTTCCTTGCTGGCTTTTCTCCCATCTTCTGAATGATTCTTCTCTGTTGAGAATGTAATTATGCAAATACTAGCACATTGTCTGAAGGAGCAGATAATCCATGACAGCAAATTCAGGATTTCTGCATTTAACTGTGCATAAGTGCATCTCCAGGAATTGCAGTCAGATTTTTTTCTGCCAACTGCCACTTGAAGGATAACAGCTCCAGCTGGTACATTACACATTCCTACAGGAATTGTCCTCACCTTAAGGGAACTGAAGGGTGAAGTTGAGTTCTAGATGAACGACCACCGATTTACCACAGAACAACAACAATAACATGTATTTATATAAGGCCTTTAACACAATAAAACATTTTAAGTTGCTGCACAGGAGCAGAAATCATTCAAAGCGAATTGGCACCCAGTGAAAGAAGGAGATGCTAGGGCATGTGACCAAAGGCTTGGTGAAAGTGGTAGGTTTTAAGGAGTATCTTAAAGGAGGAGAGAGGCATGCAGAGAAAGAAAGGTTTAGGGAAAGCATTCCAGAGATTGGGATCACGACAGCTAAAGGCATGACAACTAATGGCGGGACATAGAAATTCTTCTTTCCAGGACATTTATAGACAGGAAGCGGCTGAATTGGACTAATATTTTTGTAATTTCAACACCATAACATGCAAGTGGATGGCAGGTAAACTGGAAACTTCAATGCTGTATGTATACCATGGCATTACTTAATCAAAATTTTCAAGTCTATATAAATGAACCCTGGCAAAGCAGCAATGCTCTCTTGAGACATACCAGTCCAAAATCCATGAATCACAGCTAAAAAAAATGAGGTGCACATTTCTACAACGGTATACATAAAGCTTCCCACAAGCACACTGTAAATATTCTGCTGCTGGGATTATCAAATTTATTATCCTTTAAGAGGTTTAGTGAATGGTAGAAGAGTAGTGTACCCTGCATAATTACATTCTCAACAGAGAAGAACCATTCAGAAGATGGGAGAAAAGCCAGCAAGGAAAGAAAAAAAAGAAATTTGCATTTATTCAGGACCTTTCAGAGCCTTAAGACATCCCAAAGTGCTCTGTTAATAACATTTTTTTCCAGTTTGTTTACTGTTGTAATGTAGTGAAACCTCATGTCCGATTTCTGCACAGATGCTTCCCTAAACAGCAGTGAGTTTAAGAACCAGAAAATCTGTATTTTATTGAACAAGGCAGATAAATTTTGGCACAAGAAACCAGGCAAATTCTTCAGTTCCATGGGAAGGCAGACAAGGCTTAATTCAGAATCAAATGAGAAATATAGTACCTCAAACAGCGCATTACTCCTTCAAGGATGCACTGAAGAGTCAGCCACAATTATATTCACAGCCACAATTCTCTAGGGTGGATTTGAACTTCTGACCCAGAGGCAAGGGTGCTACCACTCAGGCAATGTTTACGCTGGAGGAGAATCATAATGAACCTCAGGGTAAAAAGTTGCTGCCTCTACCTGAGCTGCAACAAGGAAGGCAAATTTGATAAAATATAATGGACAACCATTGCAATTAAATGTCAGATTCATCCTGCTACAAGATTATCTGACCCTGAGCGACCAATGAACTGATGTGACAAAACCCAATGGCATCATGAACTCTGCTTGACTTTAACTACCATCTGTTCATCTCCTGTTACAGAAATGTGCCCTAGAATTACACATGACAGTCATTTAAACCCAGTTTCACCATGATCATGCTAGGGATAGGAAATTATAGTTTTGAGCAGAGTCTGGAGATACTAGGGCTATTTTCACTAGAGTACAGAAATCCGAGAGGACAATTGAGAGAAGATTAATTTAAAATAATGAAGGATTTTGGGAAAGCAAATAAGGAAAGACTATTACCTCTGGTTTGGGAATCAGTGATGGTGCAGTGGGGGCATCATTTTAAATTGATTAGCAAGAAAGTGAAGAGACAGATTAGTGGACATATCTTTAATCAAACGATTGCTGAAACATTGATCTCTTTTTTTACCACACTTCAGCATTTGAGTCAGAAGCACATTTTAAGGGAAAATTGGTTAAATGTTTAAGCAGATAGATACAGGGCAATGGGGGAGGGGTGAGGATCATAGAATGGTTACGACACAGGAGGACATTTGGCCCATCGTGTCCATGCGTGCTGTCTGTAAGAGCAACTCACCTAGCCCTCCTTCAATGCCTATTTTTCTGTTCAGGTATTCACCCAATTTGCATTTAAAAGCAGTGCCTGAATCCTGAACACTCGTTGTGTAAAAAGGTTTTTCCTCATTTTGCCTCTGGTTCATTTGACAATCATCTTAAATTAATGTCCTCTGGTTCTCAGCCCTTCCACCAATGGGAACAGTTCCTCCCTATCTACTCTGTCCAGACCCATCATGATTTTGAACACCTCTATAAAATCTTCTCTCAACTTTTTCTTCTCTAAGGAGAACAGTTTCACCAATTTATCAACCTAACTGAAGTCTCTCATTCCCGAGCCATCCTCATAAATGTTTTCTGCACCTTCTCCAATGCTTTCAGAACCTTCCTAAATCTTGGGGCCCAAAGTTGTACATAATTCTCCAGTTGAGGCTGAAGCAGAGCTTTAGAAAGATTCCCTGTAACTTCCATGCCTCTATTTATAAAGCCCAGGAACCCCATTACCTTATTAACAGCTTTCTCAATCTGCTCTGCCACTTTCAATGATTTGCATGCACATACACCGGATTCCTTTGCTCCTGCACCTGCTTTATATTTTGTGCTTCATTTTATATTGTCTTTCCTCATTCTTCTTACCAAAATGTATCACATTTCTCTGCATTGAATTTCATAGGCCACGTGTCCACCCATTCC
Organism: Carcharodon carcharias; assembly: GCF_017639515.1. Classification (NCBI taxonomy): domain Eukaryota; kingdom Metazoa; phylum Chordata; class Chondrichthyes; order Lamniformes; family Lamnidae; genus Carcharodon; species Carcharodon carcharias. Next base: position 33,016,706 of record NC_054477.1, on the reverse strand, counting down.
ACCAGCTTGTCTATGAACTCTTGAACTTCATTATTATCCTCCTCACAGTTCACAATACTTCCAGATTTTCTCATCTTTTATGTCCAGTGGACTCAGTTTTGGATTGTTCTTGCCGAGTTGGTAAAAAAGAAGAGCAGGCTGATGTGAAGTTCTTGAGCCAGAAACAATTTTATGTTCAGCCAGAGACATTTAAACTTGGAATTGGACAGGCTGTTAAACATGGATCCTTTATTATCTCTTCCCAGCCGACTCCCTCTGCTGGTATATGTGTGCATGGTAGCCTCAAGTGGACAAAATGCACAAGGCAATTTTCTATACACGACATCTGAACGGCCTTCTTTTGCTCTGTAAGCTTCTATAGTACTTGCTTTCCCCAATGATAAACACCACCTATCAGAAAGCAAATCAATTAACAATCCTTTAATTGCTTTTAATAAGCAGTGGATTGAGATTGAACTCTCTGAGCTTTAGTGCAAGATATATTGTTCACCATATTGGAAAGCTGGGAATATCAGTAAAAGAATCTCCAAAGTTTGTTTTTTCGGTCTTCCACCCATCTATTACCCATTTCCAAAAACACAAGAAGCAGAAATTATGCTATCAATCATATAAAAGCACTGAGAATCACAGCTCAGCATTGCAAAGAGCCATAGCATTGACTGAGCACCACAAATATATGTATGGAAGTTCTTCATCAGCAACATGAACTTAAAACCTGTCACAAACAATGCAGATAACAAATTTTTACAGAAAGGGAATCATGTAAGATGAAGGTGAGGTCCAGAAGATCAACACTAACTTCCTTTTGTGCAGTTTCTTGACTTCAATCAACAATATGTCATGTTCCCGTATATTATGAACTTTCCGGCAATACCTTAAATTTCTGAACAAGAACAGGCTGTTACATTGGCTGCTGCAAATTAAGTGACCTTTGACAGTATCAACTCCAGAGAGTCTTGAGACTCAAGCAAATACCTAATTACATATGGGGCTGAATTTTACCCCCACTGGGGGGATTGTGCAGGGGCGGGCAGGCACTAGCGTGAACCTGATCAGCGCCCCCAATCGGGTGCGCGCCATCATTTTACATGGGTGGGCCAATTAATGCCTGCCCAGAATGACGCTCGCCCGGAAGCGCTGAGGGCTCCCTGTGCGGGCGGAGGGGGGGATTCCCTGAGTCCCGGCCTGCGGTCTTTCACACACGCACACGAAGGTGCATAGAAATTTGTGCCTCAGTGAGATTTGTTTAAGGTTCAAACATTTAAATAAAGAATTGAAAATATTTTAAGACATGTCCCCTCATGTGACAGTGTCACATGAGCTGGGACATGTCAAGGAACATTAAATAAAGAATTTATTTAATTTATAAACACTTCATCTTGCCTGTGGATGAGGTTCCATGAAAAATGCACAGGCTGCCTGGGCTCTTCGCCTGCCCGCCAACCTTAAGGTTGGATGGACAGCTCAGCTAATTGATTTAATTAGTTTTAAACAGGCCTTAATAGGCCTTTGACAGTTCGGCGGGCACACAGCTGACTCGGCTGCGCGCCTGCCGAACTGAAAATCTAAATGACGTGCAGTGACGTTGGCACGCCCACCTGACGCCACCACGCGTCGATTTACATGTTGGTGAGCGGGCCTGGTCCCCGCTCGCTGACCGTAAAATTCTCCCCATGGATATTCACAGCCATCCAGGAAATCTCTTTGCTTAAGGATGGAACATCAACAAAAGAACTATAGCATTCCAACCAACTTGTCTTTCTGCTTTAACATGGGCAAAAGACAGATCAAAACTCAATGCGTGTTAGACAAATGTGAAGAGGTGCCCATTGACCACAACCCCCCACCCACCACACACACATTGTATTATGATTGACTCTCCTCTGAACCCAGACTGGGTAAATCTCAAAGTGTCAAATAACGAACACAGGATGTTTATGACCTGATCACCCACCTTACTTGAAAAAGGACTTTGGGCTTGTAACAGGTCATATGGGTGAGTCAGCCATGTTTGTTGCCTGTTTTCAAAACATCAAGAATCAGCTCAGCAGAGACAGACAGACCATCAGAAAACTATTGAACCAGTTACAGTCAACTACAGTCAACAAGGTAATAAACAGCAATTGAAAGTGGGAGAAGGACTCTCCCCAACATGTTCTGACTTCAAGTTCACCTAAGAACTTCCTCTTGGACACTCAACTGTAAGAAGTATTGCAACTTACTGAGAAACGTCAGCTTACAAGACCTTCACTTCAACTAAAAGTATCAACTCATCTAAGAAACTACAGGGCTACCACAAAAGAGATACTGAGGCAATTATACTTTGTGATTGTATCTTTTTTCTTCACCCGTATCTAATCTTTGTATGAGTGATAGTGTGTGTGAAGCAAGTGAGTGAGATGTCATGTTTTTTTAAACCTCCGGGACAAATGTCTGATAATAAATAACCTTTATTTTAGAATTCACAGAAATGTTGCTGCCGGAATTATTTTAACTGGGACAACCACTCTGAGGGTAAGAAAATATATAACTCTCACTTACAAAACATGTTGATCACCGACAGTAAGAATACAAATAAAACTCGGTCTGTGAAAACTACAATAATCATTAATGATAATCACTTCCTATGTGCAAAATAATCCACCATTACATCATTGAATAGGTCTCTTGTCAATACCAGTTACTTTCTTACTTAATAAGTGAAATAAGAATTCTGGCGTCCCACTGACTGAACATAACCTGTAAAATGCTACTGACTTCATATCTACCAGGGAATAAAAACAATTAAGTTCATCAGCCAACAAGCAACTGCTTGTTGTCTTATCATTTGAGACTGATTGTTGAATTATTGCCTTTCACTTTGTCCTTGGATCCAGTGTCACTTCTGGTTTTCCTTTCTCGTCAGAAGTTTCTGACTAAATAGTTTCCAGATGGTGATTTGTCCTCCTCATCCCACATTCCAAACTGCTCTCACACACAAAAGATATGATTTCATGCAACACTTGTTTAGAAATGGCTCATCAAGCCATCTGTGCCAGGGCTCCGGGGTGAAGTAATAGCTCTGTAGATAGTGAATTATTGACTGTGGATATTTCTATACCTTTCACCCCTCATAATATCTCAACATGACTTTACTGTTTGGCTAAGGGACACATGTCAAAAGTTCATAAAAACTTGCACTTGTTTAAAAGTTACAATGCTTAAGTTGAAATACTCCCCAGCAATACCTCAGCTGCATATGCAGCAATTGTCTTGTCTATGGCCTTCCAATCATCATAATACTGCAGTGGCAGTTTTTCAATCACTCCTTCACCTCTGCCTTTGATGTCCTTGTCTCCAATTAAAATGCTTACTCTCTCCTGCTCTCATCATAGGAATACCACCACCTGCAAGTTCCCCTCCAAGCAACTCACCAACCTGACTTGGGACTATACTGCCATTCCTTCACTGTCGCTGGGTCAAAATCCTGGAACTCCCTCCCCAACAGCACTGTGGGTGTACGTACACCACATGGACTGCAACCATTCAAGAAGGCAGCTCACCACCACCTTCTCAAGAGCAATTGGGGATGGGCAACCAGCTTGCCAACCAGCGACACCCACATCCCATGAATTAATAAAATAAAACATACCCCTTGGCTTGGCACAGTTGTTTGCTTCCTCAAATTCGAGGAGCTGAGACTTGAGCATATCCTGTGTCTGGCTCTTGTCATGAAAATATAATAATTTTCATAATATTATTGTAATTTATTGTAAAAGTAGGTTAAGAGTAGGGTTTGGATTAGTTTCTCTCTGTGAGGTTGTGTGTGTGGGAGTTTTAGTTAAATTGCGGACAGCTAGTCTGGAGCTTTTGAGTTATCAAAAGAGAAGCTAGGTTTGAAAAGCTAAATATGTAAAAAGGACTGAAGTTTTAGTATGTAATGTGTAAAGAACATTTACATTTTTAGATAAACCAAAGTTGTGAATTTCAAAGAGATGGTAAGGTATCACGCCTAGCCAATGGAGGCTAAACCAAACAGTGTGTTTATTTTTCCCAGAGATTACTGATAATATGATTACTATGGAAGATTTATATCATGGAAAAAGTAAAGTTGCAGAGACATATTGGGAAAGTGGAATTTACAATAAAAAAAGAGCAACTTGTATAAAGGAGATAAGGTTATGTGTAAAAGGAAGGCATTCTAAGATCTAACAAGTGTGAAAAGCCTCCAACTTCTATGCATCAAGCTGCTGTCTACAGGAACCAAAGCTAAGAAAACTCATTGTGAATATCCCTGCAAATAGTTGTGGCAGCTATTTCAAGTTTCTGTCTGGGATTTGAGCAGTTCAGCATTTACCATCTGCTGTACCATAACACTCTCCTCTGCCAAAACTGATCACAACTCCAGGCTGATCCTGGAATGCAGATGTAATCCTTGTCTTATTTTCTATGCTACTAACCATTTCCTTAAACTCCTGTTCCCTTCAGCCTCACCTTCAACAAAAGCACAAAAAGCTCATGTCATTACTCTCAAGACCAACTGTTCAGTTCCTTTGCTGGAATCCCCTGTTAATTGTATGTTAGTTATATTGCCAAGCTACACAAGTGAAGGGCATTATTTAATTCAGTACTTAGAGCATTTATAAAGAGGGATTGCTGAGATGTTGGATTGGTAGGTAGGAGACAGACATATGTAATGCTACATTTTGTAAACAGATGAGCTATCAAGAAAAGGATCTGCATCTAATTTCATAGTTCACCATAAGGCTTTGGATACATTTATTACCACCAACCTCCCCTCCCCCACCATCCCACCAACTTCCAATTCCCCATTAGGCCAGACATCCTCCCTGCACTAGCCTTGAACTCATGTCATTCCCTTGTTTCTCTCCTATCTCTCATCATGTCTTCGCTGAGCTCACCTTGCTCATGAGCTCCAACCCCTGCCCTTCTGATCACATTTGCACTAAGCTGCTTCCTTTTCTGGCCCCATGTTAGCGAACATTGTCAATGGAACTCTCTCCTCAGTTACTGCCAACTTCCCTTACAAAACTTCCATCACTGCCCTTGTAGACTAATGCCCTTTCTTCTTTAAAGTCATGGTTGGCTCTCAAATCTCTGCCCATCTTTTCTGTAACCCAGTCTTTCAATCAACATTGGAATGAACCTAATAAAAGTCATGTGGTCCGTTATCTCACCTGATATTTCTTGCCCACTCTGCAGCCTTTTACATGATCAATGGCTCTTCTCTTCCAACACCTTTTTTCCATTGTCCAGCAGAATGGGTCTGAGTGGGATTTCATTTGTTTGTCTCTGGTCTTGCCTTTCAAATCATAGCTAGCCCAACATCAGCAATATTTTCTCTTCCCACTTGTGTTGCATCATCCCAGGTCCCTTCTTGGTCCTTTCCTCTTCCTCATCTGCATGATACCCCTCAGCAACATCATCCAAAGAGATGCCATCAGATTTTACATGTATGCTGATGACACTCAGATCTACTCTTTCATGACCTCACTTGGCATTTCCACTGCCTCTGCATTGTCAGCCTGCTTGTCCAACATCCAGTCCTGGATGAGCTACAGGATACTCCAGTTAATTACTGGGATTTTAGGCACCTCTCCCAATAATTATTTTTGGCTTTGTATCAATTTGCATCTGATCACACTACTGTGAAGCAGGCTTAGACCATCTTTCTATGTTAGAAGTGCTATATAAATTCAAGTTGTTACACTCCCAAAGTTTATTGTTAATGTTTCAGACTTCTAACATCTGCAGTATTTCTTTTAATCTTGTTTGTTTCAGGCTTGAATTGAAAGATATTCTGTAAGGTTGTTCTGAAGTTGTTGCCTTATTCAAGCTGTAGTTCTATAATTAGTTTCCCCATTGGTTTAGGTGTTAATCATCATAAGGAATAGCGGTCATTTGGGGTGTGAAATTCACTTCTATAATGACTTCTACTTGGTACTGGGGAATGTATATTCAAGGTCTGATAGCAGTTCATTTGAGTTGTTTACCAAAAAAATCAATTCTACAATTTCCCTCAAGTGTTTGGGATGGTAATTCTCATCAGTAGCAAATATAGCTTTAGAAAGTCTTTCATGAGCTAAAACACACCGTTTAATGTGTGTGGGCTGAAACTAGAAAAATTAGAGTAAATTTTGCAACCCTTTTCTGGTACAAGATTATTGTGAACTTTTGTGTAAACATGACTCATCCCAGAAACACACTGGAGGCAATTTTAACCCCTCCCTCCATGACGGGTAGGAATGGGATGGGTGGTGTAGGATTAAATTGGCAAATTTGAAAAACCTGACCTCAGCCTACCTCGACAGTGCCAGCATTTTAACATGGTGGGCTTCATGATGTCTGAGTAATTCAGTCTGGAGAGGTGGGTTCATAATTATATTTTTCAAATGAGGTCCTATTCCCGGTATTTTTGCAGTCAAATTGAATTTAATGTCTCTCACATGGGCTTTCCACTGTTTGGGAAACCTGGCAGTTAAAGGGAGAGGAGACAAGCCAAATTTGTAGGTCCAGGCTTTTTCCAGCACAGTTTATGGGCTAGTAGGAACAGGAATACTGCCCTAGACTCTTCAAACAAATCTTTCAGCGTGATCAGCCAGCCCCCACCCCTACAACCCATGATATCTTCCACTCACCCCTCCCTGCCAGTCTGGCTGGTTGGTGGGTGGGAAAGGGAGTAAAAAGATTATATTGAGGTCCTGCTGTTAAATTTGGCAGGCCCCTGCAACCTTGCCTTTCTAGGTTTCCTATTTGCCACACTCCCTCTATTCTCATGTTAAACATTGTGGCCACTGTTTTCCTGGATTTTTAATTTACTTGTGGGTTGAATTATTTATTGAAGGACAAAAGTTTATGTTCAGCTTCCAAACGGGTAATGCCCCTTCTAATCAATGCACCTTAGGCTACAAAAAGCTATATGTTCTAATTCTTGCCATATATATATATATATATATATATGTAATGTGTGCACACAAGCACATGCACAAACATGACATTCAATTTTTAAGGAGGAGAACTCATTTGTTGAAATTGGATGTTATAATGTAATAGGATGCGGTGAAATTCTTGCAATTTATTGCAAGTGATCTTCTAATAATCTCTTAAATGTCCCAAAGACATTTAATATCCTTCTGTGAATGTCACTGGGCACTGGATTGAGACTGGAATGTTCCTGAGATTGCCAAAAATAAAGTCCAAACAGGAGCACTTGTAATAATTGGTCAAACGACAAATTCAGTACTCTTTGCAAGCTTGTGCCTTTTGCAGTCAGTTGCAATCCGATAATAGAAAGAGCCTTGAATGAGGCACTAGGCACCCCCCAATCTGCAGAGGCAATGGGTTTAATGCCTGTTTCAGGCATTATGTTACCAATATGGTGTCAAAGACAGGCAAGTAGGAACACATGGAGAAATGGGTGACCTTTAAAGTGGAGCTGGTTCATGTACAAACTAGGTATATTCATACAGAGCAGAACCAGAGGTCAAATAAGATCAGAGCTCCCTGGAAGATGAAAGATTTAAAGGGTAGAATGGAGCAAAAAAAGGGGATGTCTGGCAGATGTCAGCTTGTTAATACAAGGCAGAATCAGACAGAATATAAAAAGTACAGACAAGTGCAAAAGGAAATAAGAGAGACAAAGAGACAATAGGAGAATAGATTGGTGGCTAAGAGCGAATCGAAAGGTCTTCGAAAAACATGTTAGCGGCAAAAGGTTTGTCAAAGGAGTGGTGGGGCATTTAGGGGCAAAAATGGAGATCCATAGGTGGAAAGGGAATGAGGTACTAAATAAATACTATGCACCTGTGTTTACCAAGACAGAGGACTTTGCTAGGGCTATGGTGATAAGGAGGGTGTCAGAATAGTGGATGAGATAAAAATAGATAAAGAGGCAGTGGAAAGGGTGACAGCATTGAAAGTGGGTAAGTCACTCAGACCTGATGGGATTCATCCTAGGTTTCTGAGGGAAGTGAGGGTGGAAGTTGCAGAGCCACAACCATCCAATCCTCATTAGATACATGGCGCAGTACCGGAGGACTGGAGGATTGCAAATGTAATACTCTTGTTTAATAAAAGGGAGAAGGATAAACCTGACAATTACAGGCCAGTCAGTTTAACATTTGTTAGAAACAATAATCTGGGACAAAATTATCAGCCGCTTGGACAAGCATGGACTAACAAAGCAGAGTCAATCTAAATTTATTAATGGAAAATTGTGTTTGACTAACTTGATTGAATTTTTTGATGAGGTAACAGATGAGGGCAATGCAATTAACTTCACCTAAATGGGCTTCCAAAAGGTAAAGTACCATATGTTAGGCTTATTGACAAAATGAAGCCCATTGGATAAATGAGACAATAATAGCGTGAGTATGAAATTGGTTAAGGGATAGAAAACAGAAAGTTGTGATGAATGACTGGTTATCAAAGTGGAGTGATGTATATATTGGTGCTCCCCAAAGCCCACTGCAGCTTTTGATCTATACTTCCAATTGGACATGGGGTACATGGCATTTGAAATTTGCAGATGACACAAAACTTGAGAGTGGAGTAAATAGTGAGGAAGAAAGTACTAGATTTTAAAAGTTTGTCAGCAGGTTGGTGGAATGAGCGGACACATGGCAGATGCAAGTCAATGCAGGTGATACATTTTGGTAGGAAGAATGAGGAATGAAAATACAAGCTAACTGGTACAATTTAAAAGGAGTGTAAGAACAAAGAGACTTAAATGTGTTTGTACACAATCTTCAGAAGTGGCAGGATGAGTTAACAACGTTATTAAGGAAGCATGTGGGATTCAGGCCTTATAATTACAGGCACAGAGTACAAAAAGCCAGGAAGTTATGCCAAACCAATTTAAAACATTACTTCAGCCCCAGCTGGAGTACAGTGTCCAATTCTGGGCACCACATTTTTAGGAAGGACGTGGAAACTTTGGGAAGGGTATGGAAGAGATTTACTAGAATAGTTCCAGGACAAAGGATTACAGTTTTGTGGATAGACTGGAGAAGCTAGGGGTGTCTCCTGAGACCAGGGAAGGTAAGAGAATATTTGATAGAGGTTTAAAATCATGAAGAGTTTAGATAGGTTAAATAAAGAGAAATTGCTTCCAGTGGTTGAAGGGTACAGGTTTAAGATAAAAGAGCTAGAGACAATATGAGGAAATGCTTCATTGTACACCAGTGATTAGGATTTGGGATGCTGTGCCTAAAAGGGTGGTGAATATGGATTCAATAGTAATCTTCAAAAGGAAATTGGATAAATATTTGAAGGAGAAAAAAATACAGCTATTTTGGAGTGAGACTAATTGGATTGCTCTTTCAAAGATGTTGCTCAATGGCCTCCTTCTGTGCTGTAATATTCTATGATTCTATGGTGTGCAGTGCACAACCAGTACAGAATGAGCAGCGCATGCCATATTGGGCTCTTCACAGGTTTTTTTGCCTTTGTGATCCAATTTCTAGGACCTGGATTAGGTTATGCCCTTGTAATTTGAATCCTACTAAGTCTCATGTATTCAGAATAAGGTCATTTTATCTTTAAAAATTTGACCTATATTCATGTGCTTCACCTTTAAAGATAAATTGCTTGGCAGCATTCAGCTCATTTCCTTCGATGATGTTGTTTGGCGGTCTATATTCTTCTTGGGGTGCAGGACTTCAGTTTTCTTTAATCTTATTTTTAGTCCAAAGAGCCTCAGAAAAACATGTGATCATACGATGCAGGTCTGACTGGCTATGGGATAGGAGAGCACCATCATCAGCGAAAAGAAGTTCACAGATGCGTTTTTCTTGTGTTTTTGTGTGAGCTTGTGCGAATCGCATCACAAACATTGCAGTTCTGGAAACAGCCAACATCACCGGCATCAAGGCCATCCTCCTGCAAAGCCAACAGCGTTGGGCAGGTCACATGCCCGGATGGATGACAATCACCCACCCAAGATCGTGTTGTATGGAGTGCTGGCCACTGGTAAATGGAACAGAGGTGCCCCACGCCAATGTTTCATGGACTCCCTGAAGAAGTTCCTCACTGTGTGCCACATCGACCATTGCCTGTGGGAAGCCCAGGCCCTAGACTGTGATGCCTGGAGATGCCACATCGGGAGTGCTACAGACATGTTTGAGATTGAGCGAAGAGCCAGCATGAAAGAGAAAAGGAGAAGGAGGGTAGATCCAAATGCCACTAGCTGCAACTACACCTGCACTTGCACCCGCTGTGGGAGAATCTGCCAGTCAGGGATTGGCTAACTAGCCACCAGCGGGCCTGCAACCGATGCTAAGAAAAATACAACCTTGCAAAAAATCTTCGTCCGTGAAGAAATGCCAAGAGAGAGACTCTTAAAGATAAATACAGCTCCATCTATTTTAATGAGTTTTTTATTTGTCTCATTCTTTTTGATTATGAACCTCACTCCAGCAGTTCCTGAAAGCTACTTAACTTCTAGTTATTTATAGTTCTTTCAGAACTGTTATATCATAACAAATCCAAAGTATTTCATCTGTGGCATCATCTCACAATAGAAACATAAATGTGTTTGAAAGCTGCACATTGTGTTACATGGACTGTAGGGGGTTGGATAAATGGCATTACAATGCTCCCACTTTAGTTCTCTTTTTTAATTTAGTTTCCTTTGCCTATTCTTTTAACACTGCTTCAGAGTTCATTATTTCATTTCCCTTAATTTCTCCTTCTTCCTTTACAGACTACCTGACTGGAGAGCAAGTAAAAGCATGCAGATTTCTGCAGTAGGATTCTTGTGCCCCAATGGAGGTGCGAATTGGGTTGCAAAATGCTGAACTCCTTTCTCTTTTGCTGGAAAGAGGATTTATCTGTGTTTCCCAACCCCACCACAGCTTTGTTTGGCCTTTTCAAGGATCAGGAAAGCCTTGGGTGAAAAATACACATGCTCCTCTTCCGAAATCGGGGTTCTCATTGTGAGGGCCACAGGAAAATTGTATTTCTTCCCACATACTTTTTTCATGTGCTGGTGTGGCTTTTGGAAGCTCTAAAAATCACTTCTTGGAGAGTTCATGACCACTAGGGAAAGCCTACTGAGGGGTAGGGCACATTCTGAAAGGTCAGTGTAAAATGTTTTGACACCTTCAAATGGCACTATTAGATGCTGTATTATAATGTAGATGTGCAATTAATGCAGTGATTGATCATAGGGCTCAATCTTGCAAAGCTAGGTTGACCATGATGTTGATCACCATTGTATTTTTGATTGACTATTTTCATTGAAGTAAGTGCCATGATGCATTAAAATGTAGAAAGATGTGTTGGTAAACTTTTCCTGTCATGTTTGGTACCAGGATCTAAATGTACAGACGGGTCTGACTATGAAAGAAACATCCTCTGCTTTTGAAAGGCTAAATAAAATCTAAACACCCACTAACCCCCCATTGATTGACATGCAATATGTTTTGAAATGGACAGTACACCATCTGGTCATTCAGTTTCAGATTATTGTAATTGCAATAATGTTTTGATAACTGGAGCAATTATGAATGCTTGGCTGAGTTTCAAAAACTAATGGAGTACTCAGTTGTGTTGAAATAGCTGTTCAAGGTAATGAGGTTGTACTGATATCCTTTGCCTTTGTTGTCATTTCAGAGTACATGGTCATTTGTTTAAACAACTTAATGGACACTTAATCCTTTAAGTTTTTTTCCAGTGGAAAACATGTTTTTGCAATATCAATGACAGACCTTTGAATGACTGTTTTCTTACATTGTCACTGGGTTAATTTTTTTTTACACCTGTATTTCAAATAATTCCTTTTGCTACTGCATGATTTCTGAGGGCTGTACATTGTGGATACTTGGTGAGTAGCTATGAAGGATATATGGGGGCCATTGAATGGGCACAAGTGATCTGAGGGGGCATGGGATGGCATGGGGATCTAAGGGGGCATGGGGATCTGAGGGGGCATTGAGGTGAGGGGAATTGGGGGGGGGGCATGACGCCTGAGGTTCAGTTGCCCTTTAAACAGCTTTGAGAGCTGGGCTGCTGTATCCAATTACTGAGGCCGGCCTTCTAATCTGCCTGCCTCTGCACCCATACTCCTCCCGCACTCCATCACAACTCACAGACTGCACAGCAAACCTGAACGCTGCAAGAGAAAACAAAAAATCATGGGCAGGATTTTCCCCCCGTTGGGGGCGAAGTTGAATTGCAGGCGTGCATAGGCATGCCTCCAATTGGCGCCCCCGATCAGGGGTGCGGCACCATTTTACGTGGGTGGACCAATTAAGGCCTGCCCAGCGTGACATCCGCATATGCACTCCCTGTGCGGGCAGGGGGGGAACCCCTAAACTCGAGAGTGCACTCTATCGCGCATGCGCACAAAAGAACGCACTCATCTCCCTGAGGCTAAGTGCTGCCTCAGGGAGATCGGCTGTTCTGTCAAAAATATTAAAGATAGAAAAAAAAATTCCAAACATGTCCCCTCATGTGACACTGTCACATGAGTTGGGACATGTCCATAATTTTTTTTTAAACTTTAATAAAATTTTTTAAATTCTACATGAAACTTCATCCCGCCGGTGGATGAGGTTTCATGCTTTTTCTAATTCCCGCCGGGAAACCTGGCCTGCCCACCAACCTTAAGGTTGGACGGGTAGGTCCATTAATCAGTTAAATGACTCTGTCAATGGCCTCAATTGACCATTGGCAGCTTGGCGGGCGCACAGCTGATTTTGCTGTGCTCCCCTACCTGAAAATTTAAATGGGGCGCGATGACGTTGGGAGTTCTGCCTGACACCACCGCGTGTCGTTTTACGCATCGGTGAATGGGCCCCGCCCCCCTGCTTGCTGACAGAAAAATCCTGCCCCATGGGTTGAGTATACAGTCAGGAAGACACAAAAGCACATAAGTCATTTTCCCCTGCACCTACATGAAAATCTGGGACCTTATATCAGCATTGGTATTGCTAGTGAAAGTTCTCTGTTCAAAAAACTTGCATAGCGCCTTTCAAGACCACAGGACATCACAAAACAATTTACAGCCAATGAAGCACTTTTGAAGTGTACCCAAGTTGTCCTGTAGGAAATGCAGCAGCAATGTACAGCAAAGCCCCACAAACAGCAATGAGATAATGACCAAATCACCTGTTTTAGTAATGTTAGTTGAGGGCCAAAGATTGGCCAACATACCAGGGAAAACCAGCATGCTCATCCAGAAAATAGTGCCATGGAATCTTTTACATCTACCTGAGGGAACAGACAGGCTTCCATTTAAATCCCATCAGAGAGATAACACCTACAACAGCACAACACTCCCTCAACACTGCACTGTGCTTCCCAGATTTTGGAGATAGCCCTGGAGTGGGTTTTGAATCCATATCCTTCTTACTCACAGGTGAGAGTGTTACCATGGAGTCACACCTATCACCTATTAAAAGCATAGGAATTTTAACTTTGCTCAAGATTTTTAGTATCAGGACTTTCAATAGCGAAAACAAAAAAAATGCCCAGAATTACCAGCACTGTCTATTTATTTGAGTCAGCAGCTCCAAAGTGCAGGGGCATGAGATCATGATAATACATGAAGTTTGGTAGATCTGGGTTCTGTGTTTAATTTCCCATATGTATTGTATACATTCGCATCTCTGTAAACTGTATGGGCTTGATTTTCAATTCAGGGTCAGGAACCTGGCGTCTAGATAATTTCCATGTCTCAAACTTATGCTACATCTGTGTCACTCACACAATGCTATCTTCAAATGTAAGTGCCCTAATTAGGCTGTTGACGAACCAGTTAGTGGTTCCAAGCTTTACAAGGAGCTGCCTGCAGAACATGAGCTGGAAAGATAGATGGCAGCCATGATGAGGCCTGCCACTGCCTTGTAGAAGAGAGAAGGCAGCACCCTGAAAGGTCAGCAACATAAACACACACAAAAAATGCGCAAAATGGCCAAATGAGAGGTATTGCACTCGATCAGGTATAAGAACCCTATATTCCAAAATTTTTCAACATGTAAAAAAATCCTTTAATTTCTACCAACATTTTAACCCAACAGCTGTGCACTAATGTGCATCAGACTTCTTAGATTCGGTGATTTACAAATTTAAAAGTGCCTCCTTGTTCTCCCTGGCCTGTTAACAAGCTCCACAAGAAGCTTCATGGGCCTTTGGAAGGGAGCGGGTTCCCAACTTCCTCGCTGCGGCCTTGACTTTGAAAATTTGAATGCGTCCTTGAGGCTTTGGGTCACTGACGTGCCATCCAAGAATGCTATTTTCAAAGTGCAGTCACTCTTGTTCCAGACGGGCAATTGAAAATCCCAGCCTATATGTCTGAAAGTCCAAATTATTTTGCACATTCATCATCAGCATTCCTTTTACATTACACACCTACCCGATGCTTAGGCAGTTTTAAAGTGACCCAGTTAGATCACAGGTTTCAGAAATAGAAGGATCTCAGTCTGCATTCAGAATTGAGGTTGATAGGATGCTGCTTAATATTATCAGAGCAACAAAACAAGAACAAATTGATCAATCTCCAACAAGGCATAAGTTTCTTAAACATTGGCTCTTAATTTCCTGGATGGGATAATATTTTAGACAGAAGATATTCCCAGGAGACCAGCCTAATCCTCCAAGAAACAGGGAAGACCCATTTTTAAAATTATTCGTTCATGGCATTTGGGCAACACTGGCTGGACCAGCATTAACTGTCCATCCATAATTGCCTTTGAGAAGGTGGTGGTGAGCTGCCTTCTTAAACCACTGCAGTCCATGTGGTATAGGTACACCCACAGTGTTGTTAGGGAGAGAGTTCCAGGATTTTGATCCAGTGACAGTGAACGAATGGTGATATAATTTCAAGTCAGGATGGTGAGTGGCTTGGAGGGAAACCTCCAGATGGAGGTGTTTCCATCTATCTGCTGCCCTCGTCCTTCTAGATGGCAGTGGTTGTGCGTTTGAAAGGTGCTGTCTTGGTGAATTCCTGCAGTTCATCTTGTAGGTGGCACACATTGTTGCCATTGTGCGTCAGTGGTGGAGGAAGTGAATATTTGTGAATGTGGTGCCAATCAAGGGGGCTGCTTTGCCCTGGATGGTGTCAAGCTTCTTGATTGTCAATAGAGCTGCACTCATCCAGGCAAGTGGGGAGCATTCCATCACACTGCTGACTTGTGCCTTGTCTTGGTACCTTGGTGGGCAGGCTTTAGGGAGTCAGGAGGTAAGTTACTCACCACAAGATTCCTGGTCTTTGACCTGCTCTTGTAGCCACAATATTTATGTGGCTAGTCCAGTTCAGTTTCTGGTCAATGGTAGCCCCCAGGTTGTTAATAATGGGGGATTTAATGATGGTAATGGGATCGTTAGATTCTCTCGTGTTGGAGATAGTCATTGTCTGACACTTGTGTAATGTGAATGTTACTTACCACTTGTGAGCCCAAGCCTGGATATTGTCCAGGTCTTGCTGCATTTGGGTATTGACCACTTCAGTATATGAGGAATCGCAAATGGTGTTGAACATTGTGCAATCATCAGCAACCATCCCCACTTCTGACCTTATGATGGAAGGAAGGTCATTGATGAAGCAGTTAAAGATGGTTGAGCTGAGGAACACCTGAGTGATGTCCTAGAACTGAGATGTTTGACCTTCAACAACCACCTTTGTTTGTGCTATATATGACTCCAACCAGCAGAGAGTTTTCACCCTCATTCCCATTGACCCCAGAAATAAAAACAGAAAAAGTATGGCTCTTATTCAGAGCTAAAGAGAAGTAGAAATGTGTTTGAATTTATACTGTTAAAGAGTGGGTGAGCAGGTGGAAAGAGATAGAAGGTCAGGGGAAGGTAACAGCTAAGGAGAGATTGTCATGGACGCAAGACAAAGGGAGTCTTAATTGTAGTGGTAAAGGATAAAGAATGTGCTGATAGTATCATAAAGGTAAAATTGCAGAAGGTGTTAATAGCAGAACAAGAGTCAGCACTCTGTGAAAGCAAAGCATAAAAACAAGTGGCAGATGCCCTGTGGGGGGAGGGGGCTGTTGGGGAAAAAGGATTTTAAAAATGAACAAATAAAAAATAAAAGAATAAAATAGAATTTTTTAAAAATTAAAAATATATAAATAAATAAAAGTTGGATTAAAAAAGGGATCAAGATGGAGGAGCGAGTTTGTGGTCTGAAGTTGTTGAGCCCAATGTTAAGTCCAGAGGGCTGTAAAGGGCCTAATCGGAAGATGAGGCGCTGTTCCTCCAGTTTGCGTTGGGCTTCACTGGAACTTTGCAGCAGGCCAAGGACAGACATGTGGGCATGAGAGCAGGGTGGAGTGTTGAAATGGCAAGTGACAGAAAGGTCTGGGTCAAGCTTGTGGACTGAGCGAAGGTCACCCAGCCTGCGTTTAATCTCCCCAGTGTAAAAGAGATGGCTTGAAATGTTCACTTTTTTTTTCTCTACACAGAGCCTGCCAGACCTGCTGAGATTTCCAGCATTTTCTGTTTTTATTTCAGATTTCCAGAATCCACAGTATTTTGCTTTTATTCCATTGACTCCAGTCTTGTCAGGGGTCCTTGATGCCACATTCAGTCAAAGGCTGCCTTGATGATAGGGCAGTCAATCTCACATCATCTCTGGAGTTCAGCCCTTTTGTCTATGTTTAAACCAAGGCTGTAATGAGGTGTTATGTTCGACCTTTGCTATTTCTGGGAGTTTCCTTGTGGTATATGTGGATGAGCTTCCTTCTGCCCTTCCAAGGGAAATGATGGGGCATCGCCATGGCTGTGAACAGTGTCGGAAACAGGGACCTTCTAATCCGAAGTTTCTACCCCTGGGGCTCACAGATGATATGGAGCAGCAGTGGTGGTCAGTATGCCAAGAGAGATGAGAAATATCAGCCTCCACGAGGGTGCATGCTGGTCCTACCACTGGGGTCCAGCGCTAACAAGTAGTCTGGACTCTCCCCTAATAACATACCCAAAGAAGAAAGAAGAAGATTATCCCAGGTTGGTCCCATTGGGGCTGGAAGGTGAGGTGAATGTGGGGAAATTTATATAAGCATGGGAAACATGGCCAATGGCCAATGATGTGCCCTAAGTGCTACTTAAGCCCATTATCCCCAGGCAAACAATGTGCCCTACCAATAAATGCAGGGGATATCAGGGGCCACAGGCGGGCCTGATCTTGGTACAACCAATAGGATCACTGCCCATGTAATTTCAGGGTCATTCAGTCACACAAAATTAGTCTTGGTAGGTAGACTGTTACCATTTCAGCTTAATTGTGGAGGTAGATTGTCACTGCAGCATTGTGAAAAGATTGCATTGCTGAGGCTATATTTTCAGGCCTTTCAAACTCTCATACCTCATTTGACAGCAGTTTGGTCTACTTTAGGTGTAGGCTTTCCTTTTCTTCCTTCTAACGCTTTTGAAATAAATACCCTACATATGTACAGAAGCACAAAACTGAATGTTATCGTAGAAAAGATCAGATTTGAGTAACTGAAGGCAGTCTTTGTTTGGATGGTGGAGGGGGAATAGGGAGCGACAGAATTTGAAGAAGTACTATATTGTCGAACAGATGGAGAACAGAACATTTTTTCCCCTTCCAACTTGCATCTGGTATCAGTACCAGAGACTCATTCATCACTTGTAAGCTATAATAAATTTTACTTGTCCCCAGCACTGATTCAAGATCAAGCAAAATAAATCCCAGCCTCAGAAACGCACCCTCGCTTAAACCAGGTGAAACTTTCATTCATCATATGTCAGGACCCTTAGAACTTGGTGGTCTGAAAAATTAGACATATTGATAATTGAACTGCAGACATGCGCATTTACTGGAAGCATACAGTCCTCATTCCTGGGCTTTATTTAATTTCTGACGGAGAGGCAGCAAACTATTAACATTGTAAGTAGTTTCCTTTCCTCAGGGACTATCCCTCTTCCTTTTCCTCACCTTCACTCTCCCATCCTGAAGAAATCCACCATTAATTTTTCCCTCTCTCTCTCTCCTTACAAATTACCATCACCTCTCCAGCCTCCCTATCCTCTTCAAAGTCCTTGAACATATTGTCAGCATCCAGATCCATAACACCTTCCTCAACCCCCTTTCTGAGCTCTGCCAGGCAGATTTCCATCTCTCCCACACCACAAAACAACTCTCACCAAAGTCATGAACAATATTTCCTGTGGGCAGAATCGTCCCAGATTTGCACTAAGTGCGGTAGCGGGCAGGCCAAATGGCATTTTACCTGCCAGCCGCAATGGCGGCTTCTTGCGCCGTACCATCCCAAACCCGCTGCATTAATTATGGCTGTTTCCATGGCGGGTGGGCTCTCATTCGCCCGCCACGCCATCACCTCGCCGCTTCATCTCGCCAGGCACCATATTTAAAATGCAGCCGCGTGCACACTTGTCAGTGTTTCCAGCCCAGGGCTGCTGCACGGAAGACAGGATGGCCCTGATAGGCAAAAAGACTCCAGCCCTCAGGTTCAATGATCCATCCCTCCAGCGCCTTCTGGATGCAGTGGACATCCACCGCAAAGTCCCCTACCCCAGCTCTTGCCGCAGGAGGGGCAGCAACGTCACCAATCTGGCTTGGGAGACGGTGGCAGCGGTGCTCAGCGCCATTGCCCTGCAAAAGAGGACAGCCGCGCAGTGCTGAGAAAGGATGAAGGACCTCTTCCCTTCCGTCAGGGTAAGCCACTCTCCTCATCACTCCCAACTCACACACTTACAAAACCCACCACACATCCACAGGGCCCTCACTCACTGCCAGTTCAAGGGACATCACCATTCACTCTCTCACACACAGCTTCATTGTTCTCATCCTGTCCATGGGACCACTCACCACCCACACAGGCCAGGCATACTTATCATCTGGCCTGGCAGGCACCCTGCTTACACTCTCTCCATTTGTATTCATACAGGACAAACTGGCACACAACAAGAGGGACAGATTGCAGACTGGCGGAGGAATGCCTGAAATCAAGGCCAGATGATAAGTATGCCTGGCCTGTGTGGGTGGTGAGTGGTCCCATGGACAGGATGAGAACAATGAAGCTGTGTGTGAGAGAGTGAATGGTGATGTCCCTTGAACTGGCAGTGAGTGAGGGCCCTGTGGATGTGTGGTGGGTTTTGTAAGTGTGTGAGTTGGGAGTGATGAGGAGAGTGGCTTACCCTGACGGAAGGGAAGAGGTCCTTCATCCTTTCTCAGCACTGCGTGGCTGTCCTCATTATGTCACAGTTGCTGGAGCTGCAAAGGCAAGCTCGTGAACATCAGGAAGGGATGTCTGCTGCACTCCTCAGATTGCAAGGCACGATGGAGGAGTCTGTCTGCCTTCAGGCTAATATGATAGCACCAGAATGCCAATTGAAAACAGAGCCATCCTGCTGGCCGGCGATGATCTGGACCATTCTTGTGCTGATGGTGAGGTTGGCGATGCTTTACCAAGTGAGGATCCAGCAGTGCAATATTCATCAGACAACCATGCTCTGAGTGATGTGCCCTGTTTCGCAGGCCACTGCCATGCACTAATTATCTCTCTTTGCTTTTGCAGGCACATCTGGGAAACAGGCGAGAGAGTCCATGACCCAGGGCCTCAATCAAGCTCCGAGGGAAGCTCAGAAGAAGAATCTGCTGAAACCCTCCCTGAAGACCCATCACAGCGCTCACTCACACCCTCCACCAGCACAGAGACACACACTGCTGTGGGACCTAGTTCTAGAGCAGCCTCGGTATCACAACCTGGTGAACGCATTGCACTGTCTGATCCACAGCAGGTGGCAGGAGGGACTCCCCAGGTCCCTGGCACTCAGAGGACTGTTGGAGGCCAGAATCTTGCTGAGTCTGAGTCAGACAGCAATCCTCTGGACTGGATTATGTCACAGTTGCTGGAGCTGCAAAGGCAAGCTCGTGAACATCAGGAAGGGATGTCTGCTGCACTCCTCAGATTGCAAGGCACGATGGAGGAGTCTGTCTGCCTTCAGGCTAATATGATAGCACCAGAATGCCAATGCACCGAGGTCAACACTGGTAGGGTGGCGGCCGCCATGGGGACCTTGGTCCCGAACATCACTCCTGCACTGCTGTACAGATTGAACTCCATCGTCGACGACATAGCTGGCCTCCAACAATGTATGCATGAGAGGGGTGCAGGCAGGGTAGCACTCCAGCTACCCCTTTTCCTCAAGATGTCAGTCACAGGCCCTCAGGCACCCATAAGGAGGAGGGTCAGCAGGTGTAAACCCCGGGGCCATGCATCCAGATGACTCCGGGAATGTCTGGCCCATCCAAATCCCCTCCTCCTGTGAACTCAGCAGCTCCAGCTTCACAGGCCGAGGAGGGTGCCACTGCCACACAGCAGGACCCCGAAAGCAGGCCGGGGTCCTCCAGGCCTTAGCCCCGCTGGGAGAACTCACCAAGGTCATCTCAGACAGGGTGTAGCAGTCAGCAGGCTGCCTCCACCTCCACTGTGGATGTTGGGGGAGCACCAAGACATAGTGGCAGGCTTAGGAAAGTTAAGCAGATGTAACTCTTTCGAGTACAAACCTGTTTCCATCTGTTTCAGATGAAGTTACATTGTTTCATTGTTTGCCATTGTGAGATTTGAACTCTTGATCTTGGGGTTACAAACCCAGTACCATAACCATTTGGCTATTTAGGCCAAGCTCTGGGCATGGGTGTTAATCACTTGTACATAATGTTCACTATTGTAAATAAACTCCCAAGAACGTCTCCCTCCCTATGGCACCTTGTTCTGATGAGCAGTGTTTGTGTCACTCAGATGTGAAACCTTTCTACACAAGATAAAGGCAGGTGTCTCAGTCCAGGGCCTCTTCCCTACGCTTTGTGCAGCTTTCAGATCAAAGTGATGGTCCAGCCTCACACTCCCTGGACACATTAGTGATGCCTGCACCTCGATGGTGCTTGTCATTTCTGCCAGAATGTTGTGGGCAGGCTTCACCGAATTCCATCATTCTCTCTGTGTGCTCACAGCAGCTTTAAGGAGGGGCTGGTCCCCATACCTTCAGCATCTGTGACCAGTGGCGCTGTGCTCCTGAAGGTATCAGATGCAGAAGGTGGACAAAAGATTAGGTTGTTTTAAAGCTTCATGGTTGCGTCTCCATGATATGATCCTGAACACAAAGCGCAAGCAAGCTACCCTCGGGCAGACAGGAGTCAGACATTCTCAGAGGCCATGTGAAGATATATGGAGTGCCCTCACTGCATGTCATCATCATCATCCTCCTGTAATTGAGCAAATATTAGGGCCTGTACTGCATCTCAATGACAGGAGCATTTTCACAGAGAGTTTGTGTGCTGCCAAGAGCCAGACTGGAGTCAAACGTTCACAGATGTAATGTGAGGATCTATGGTGTCTCCTTACCACATGTTGCCATCAACCTCCACAAATGTAGCAGTTATGAGGGCCTCCCAAGTGCACCTGCCTTGTCTGGCCACAGTGAGTGCCTCATCGCCTTCATCATTGCCTCTGAGGGCTTCCTCACCCTCATCACCGTCGACATCCTCCTCATTGGAGGAGACCTCCAGCTCCTTCATCTCCTCCTCAGTCAGCTCCTCTCCCCGTTGCAGCGCCAAGTTGTAAAGGGCGCAGCAGGCGACAACAATGCGAGACACCCTCTGTGGGCTATATTGCTGGGCTCCACCAGACCGGTCCAGGCACCAGAACCTCATTTTCAGCATCCCGATGGTCTGCTTCACCAAGTTGCGAGTTGCAGCTTGAGCCTCGTTACACCGTCACTCTGCTGCAGTCTGAGGCTGCCGCACGGGTGTCATCAGCCATGTCCTCTGCAGGTAGCTCTTGTCCCTGAGGAGACATCCCTGCAGCTTCTGTGGACCCTGGAAGACGTCAGGGATCTGTGGCCGATGAGAATGTAGGAGTCATGGACACTCACTGGAAACCACGTGCAGACCTGCAGGATGCATTTGTGATGGTCGCACACCAGCTATATATTCAGCGAATGGAAGGCCTTATGGTTGACATAGTTAACTCCTGGTTGCAAAGGAAATCTGAACGTAAGTGCAGTTGATCACAATCTGCACCTGTGGGAAACCCGCGATCTGGGCAAATCAAACGCTCTTGCATCTTGGCTCTCCTGGTCCTGGGCGAAATGCGCAAAGTTGTTGCCCTCGTGAAGATGGCATCTGTGACCTCATGGTGACATTTGTGGGTGGTGGATTGTGAAATCCCACAGGGGTCACCTGTGGAGCCCCAAAAGGAGCCACTGGCATAGAAATTGAGCACCATGGTCACTTTCACAGCCACTGGCAGTGGATGCCTTCCACGTCCCCATGGCGCCAAATCCTACAGTCGCTGGCAGATGTGAGCAACCAGTTCCCTATACCTGTGCAGTCTTCGGTGACACTGGTTCTCAGTCAGGAATGAAAGGTATCATCTATAGACCCTGGGTCTAGCTAGGCGCCCTCCAATGACGGCTCGCTGTGGTTCTTCAGCAGCATGTGTAGGAGCCCCAACCACTCCTTCTTCCTGAGGGTACTGGTCCTCCATCTGTGCAGCCAGGTGCCTCCATCGCTCTCTTCTCCATCGTCTCCACTCTCTGTACACCATGAGGCAAACAGCTAGTTCACCAGGCTCCAAGCTCCTAATGAACTCCTCCTGCAGGATGAAAAAGAGAGATGCGTGGGTTAGCTTCGGTGGTCTAAAAACCTCACTTGGTTAAGTCTGAAGGTCCCTTAACACATCCCAAAGAGTGCTGGCCACCACCTTGATGGACAGAGTTTATGCGCTGCATGGCTGCCCAAAACTCCACCCACCTCCGCCCTACTCCACCTGACTAATTGATGGCAGGCTTGCCAATGGACTGCATGTTGTGCCCTCAGCTCAGGAGCAGGCATTCTCCTAATCCGCAGTGCAAAGTTGAACTGTTAGCTTGAAATATGGGGGAAACTGATCCAAACCAGGATGCTGACATTGCAAGGGACTGTGAGTGCCTCCACCAGTGACTGCTCCATGGCCAGCTTTAGCAAGGAGATTGTACAACATGCCCAGTCATCCAACTGTTCTGCAGTTCACTAAAATGCTCATTGGCTTGTAGTCTGTGTCCAAGAGGTGAAAGCTCTGGAGCACTTGATGGCACTTTCATGACTCTGCATTGCTTGAGTAGGCAGATAGGCTAGAAACCTGACTCCATGCATTTTGATGTGGCTGGGTCTGAACTGTCACAGCTGCAGAGGAATGGTCACTTTATACAAGGTGTCCCTAATACGTGCCCGCTTCCCTCCCCGCCACCCTGCACATGCTTGTGCACTACCTTCAACCGCAGGGCAGCCCTTGCCTCTACCCCCAAGTCACCTTACCCACAGGGCAGCCCCTGCCTCCACCCCCAAGTCGCCTCAACCACAGGGCAGCCCTTGCCCCCCCACCCACAATGCACCCCAACCTTGAGGTCCAACAGGCATCCCTGGCAAGCACTGTGCAACGTTACTGTGCACTCACCTCTGGGTTCCCCAAAATGCAGCCCATCAAGTTTACACCTCATATATGCTGTTGTGAAACACATCGGCATACAATCACGCCAACGTGGGCAGACAATCCAGCACGGGGGGTGGGGGGCGGGGGGATGGTTTTGGCAGGCTGGGCATATAATGATATGCAGATGTATTACAATGAGGTTCCTGATGCCTGATGGTGGGAAACGCAGCCCACCATCGACGGGCTGAGCAGACAATCACAAACTGGTTTCATAACGTTTTCTGGCCTTCTCGCCATATTGTCCACTCACGCCGCCGAACAGGCCTGACGTCAGCAGGCGCCGAAAATTCCGCCCTGTGCCTATGATCATTGTGCATTATCCCTCCTTGACCTCCACAACTGCCCTGCAACTTTGGACGTGGCTGACCACACCATCCTCCTCCAACACCTCTCCTCACACTGTTGGCCAGCTGGGATAGCCCTTGCGTGGTTCTCCTTTTACCCCCACAAATTCCTCATTCCTTGGACTTCTGTGCATCCCCCTTTTTACTCCCCATCAACACTAGCACCTTCAATCACCTTTGGCTCTTTTACCTGGAATTTTTTCCCTAAATCCTATCCATTTCTCCACCTCTGCACTTCCTTTTCATCCTTTTAGATCCTCCTTAAAACCCAACTCCTTAATGAAAGATTTGATCACCACCCTAATATTTGCTCCTGCTGCTCAATATTCATGTTTTTTCTTACTCCTGAAATATTTTTATCAATTAAAAGATGCTATGCAAATGCAATTGTTGCATTGTCTTCATCTGCAGGTTTTGGTAAATTTACATTATTAAGCACCTACTGACTCGATGTACAGCGCATCATAATAAAGCAGTTTTTTTCTATTCCTCTTTCAGTAAAATACAACCCCTTGAACAAGAAGTGAGAGACACAATAGGGTTGTTTCATTGATTTTACACTCTCCTCGTCAGGAGATGTCTTGAAAGCAGTGTAGATGGAGATCAACATTAACATTATAGGTTCAACTATAACTTATGACATGATATTATGGTACACTTCTCAGAATAGCGTCATGCAAATTTAAAAATATAATTACATTAAAGGGAACATATTTACTCCACATCTTGTTTACTCCTCATTGAACTTACGAGCGCCCAGTTTAAATTGAGTGAGTATTAAACTGTGCATCATCAATAGGTTCAATTTTATGAGAAAGGTTTGCGGGACAAATGCATTCCTGACTTTATTAAGAATGAGCCACAGCCATTGACCCCATGAACAAAGACTTGAATGATGATCTCTTGAGAATGATTTATTTATGACTTTTTTTTACCTCATCTGTAATTGCACATAATTTAAAAATGAAGTTTGTTTCAGTCCAGAAGTATGATTTATATGAGTCCAAACTTAAGGCTCTGTGGGCTTGTTTTTGTCGGTGGATTGGGGTGGGGGTTGGGGAGAGTATGGGTGCATTTACGCTTCTGATAGGAAGCTGCAAATACAAAGAATAGAAGAAATCAGAATCTGCCTTTATGATTTTCTATTTCAAATTGTACTTCCCTGTGGTTTCTCAAGAGCTGCACAATGCTTACTTGGGCAGATTCAACCCAGGTTCTTGTATTGTTAGCTCTTTGCAACAAAACGTGTTTGTTCGACCACGTGTGCTGCCTCTTCTTTCCACGTGCCCACTAAAACAGGAAACCTGCATTGACAAAGGGGTAAAGTTACCCAATCAGGAAGTTAAACTAACATAAAACATATGCTTTCTCAATTTATTCAGCATTTAAAATACCGACCTATGTATTGTTAACGTCAGACTTGCTATGTTGTATTGGGTATTAAATATAGTAATTAGAAAAATCACATGCTTATTTATCTTCATTCCAACCAAGACTTATTTATAACTGGCTGGCTGAGAATTTAGCTGACACCACTTCTCTTTTGCAGGCACAAAGCAAATACGTGAGCATCTGATAGGGTAGGTGGGCCACGGCCTGAAACTGGGGTTAGGCTATTTGCATGTGCAAATAAATGGCCTTATGCCTGTGTGATGTTCCCTTTCCAAAAAAATAAGTGGCCTGTTTGAGGCCTGCCTTGCCAAATTGGAAGCCCTGAACATAGCTGGCCCAATGCCTGCCAACATTGTTCAGAAAAACCTGATCCACATCCACAAAAAGGTAAGCTTTTTTAACAAATTGCTTACCTGAATATGGTGCTGAGAGGTGCAGGAGCGCTCTTCCCGGTTCAAATACAAGATTGTTTCAAGGCCTCTTTCAATTCCCTCCCCCATCTCCTGTAGGTTCTACTTCCATCCCTTCCCTTCCCTCCCAATCTCTCACCCTCTCTCCAAGGATCTTTTCCTCCCAATCCATTCCCTCTCTCTTGTTCTTCCCCTCACTCTCAATCCCATCTCTCCGTCTCCTGATTCTCTCCTCCTTCCAAAACTAATGCCTCCTTTTCCTGATCAACCCTCTCCCACCTTATAGCTTTCACCCATCTTCAAGGAGGTAGCAGCCTAGAAGTGTAATCTTCGATGCCAGTCTGGGCACATCCAGCTGGCCCTAGAGGAGCTGCACACACCCTTCACCCTGGAGGGTTGGCACCATCCAATACCTGGGCTGCTGTCATTAGTTTGCAACTGGATTTAATAGTTAATATTTTCATAACCAACTAAAAGCCAACAAGTCTGTCACATTATGTTATTTTAACTAGAAATGAAGCATCATTATACACCATGTATTCATTATACTTTTCTCAATGTGAAGAGGTTGGTTTCTCATGTCATTCAGATCTGAAGTCATCCGAGTCCAGGCAAGCAATGAAAACTGTATCAAGGAGGTGGACTGACATCACTTTGGCTTCCTGCCAATCACCCATTAACTGCTACTGGTCCAAAGCAAAATTCTTATTTTTTAAGCTAACAAAAACAATGTCTACAGGTGAATATTGCCAAGAAACCTTTTCTTAATTTTAGTAATGGTCCACATCTTGTCAGATGGCTATTTGTTAACATTAAAAATGCGGCCACATTCAGGTTTTAATCAGCAAAACTCTGCACACCCGTGGCAGTATAACTCAGGTTTCCATTGATTTGAACAAGTATTTGTCACAAACATTCCTTGCAATATATCAATGCTCTCACAATATATCAATGGCAGAGAGGCATGAAATCCTACAAACAAAACCTCTACACAATTCCAGGAGTTTAGATTTGGCAGATACAAGGTCATGACAATTTTTCACAATGGTTTCAGCTAACTAAATTTGGAACCTCTTATATTTTTTACTGAGTTTAAGAAAGGTAGACAAACTTTAATTAGCAAAGATCAGACAATACCTCGCAATTTTTTTAAAATCCAGAAGGTTCTTTGATTCTCCGAAAATGAACAAACTTTTTAGAATATGGTTGCAGCCAAACTGATTATTATTAATGAGTGAAATATTTAACTATAACAAAGGAATGATGTATTGCAGTATCTATCTCCTGATACCTTTAACTCTTAACCTGCTGAATAAAGATATGCTTTACTAGAAATGAGCCGCATTGTAATCAGTATAAATCTGATTGTTTGGAGACTGAGATTTCCTGCTTTAGTGGAATCCTGGCACATCTTTCGTGCGTGGAGGTCTCTGCCCACCATTAGGAGGAGCCCCTGGCCCAGACTATTTTGCTGGGGCCAGAGTTGCTTGAATTTTCAGGAGGGATCTCGAGCATCCTTTGGAGTTCCCTTTAAATGGTGCTAGTCGGTGGCGTGGAGCAGGGGGGCTGGTGTGGAGGTTTCTCTTGTAGCCAAGCACATGTTGGGCTGCAAGTGTTTCAGAGAGGGCATTAACAGGACCTGCAAATTGTGTGACCATTGAATATGGCAATAAGGAAATACTGCTGCGCGTATATTGAGCATAGCTCTGGCCTTTTCTGAAGTATTAAGTTCCACGTATCTAGTTTTCGAGGAGACAATCCAACAATTCACTGGGATGACACTTGCCATGAAAGGACCCAGCTATGAGAAACTGGGTAAACTTGGGTTACAGTCTCTGGCAATGTGAATGTTAAGAATTTACCTGATTGGGGAATTTAGGGTGACACTGGAAATTTAGAAGGTAGATAATAACAAATGGTGGGGGAACTTCAGTAGGGGCATCTAGAACAAGGAACCATGTTAAAATCAAGCCAAGAAGAAAATTAGAGGCATTTAAAATGATCTCCTGGTATTAAGGATAAGAGAAAGGGTGGGGAATTTAAATAAAAAAAATTCCTTGGCTAACAAAATGTTGGATCAGACTTAATGGGCCAAAAAACATAAACAAGTTCAAACATTCTTTGACATTTTTCTTATTTATTGAATTTCTTCCTGCCAACATTTGTTTCTAACTGTGCACGAGAAACACAAAAGCTCAATGCGGCATTAGTCACAGTGATTGTTGACCAGACTTGTGCGTTAAGCCATGTTTATGGCTTTGGTCTTGACAGCATAAAAAATAAAATGCAAAAAGATCATTCAGCCACTTCTCCCCACACACAACATGCTGGGTGATGGGCTCTGTTTCATTTATTCAAGCTCTGTCAGGGTAAACATTGAAGAAGTTAAAGTTCTGTGAAGTTACTCCCTTAAATACCAAGGAAAACTCCAAATAGCAGAAATCTTTTGAATGTCAAAGGCATTGCACAAGTCTTTAAAAATCTTTCTCAATCCAGTTTTCTGCTAACCTTTGTCTGCGAGCCTCAGGGCAGTGTTGCTTTTTGAGATTAACTCCCATTTTCAAGCATCAGCATTATTCTGTCATGGTACATATCGACAATTATATTACAAAGATGAATTCAGTCACAGAACCACTCATCTGTGCAATGAGTAGCAGCTAACGTTGCCACTAAGTCTGTTTATTTAACAAACCCTTATTTTCAGGACTAGGCAACTATTTTTTTGAAATAACTTTGAAATTTTTTGTTAAAAGCTGTAGTAATAAATTGTGACAGAGATGTATCAATGTCAAGTGGGCGAGATGCATGAATGGATGAATGAATGAAAATTGAATATTCATCTAATCAAAAAGTGGATCATTCAGTATAAAATCACAAAGTCCTGAAAAACTGAAAGGCCACATTCATGAATACACAAACCTATGTAAATTGTGGATAGGAAAAGAGCAGCCACTCATCGAGCCTGACCCATGTCTTAATGTAGCAATTAAGCATCACGAACCCTTATGCTACCTATCCAGCAGCAGCCTTGTAACTTCCTGGGAGAGGCGAAAGGAACAGAAAAACTCAAGGTCAATTCAACAAAAAAAGGAGTCTTGGAAGCTTCCTGCCTAACCTGCAAAGGTGATTAAGGCAAGTTCCAGGACACCACAGTGGCCATGAAGGACATTACCCAAAATCCCATTTATTCATGAACATAATGATTCCAGTTCCAGCCAGGGATTCATCCAGCTGCCTTCTACAAGCTTGTGGTGAATCCGCATTGACTGGCAGCTATTTATTTGTTTATTTATTATTTGTTCATGGGATGTGGGTGTGGCCAGGCCAGCATTTATTACCCATCCCTAGCTGCCCTTGTTCAGAAGGCGTTTAAGAGTCAACCACATTGCTGTGGGTCTGGAGTCACATGTTGACCAGACCAGGTAAGGACAGCAGATTTACTTCCCTAAAAGGCAATAGTGAACTGGATGGGTGTTCACAACAACCGACAATAGTTTCATGGTCATCATTAAACCTTTAATTCCAGATTTTTGTTGAATTCAAATTCCACCATCTGCTGTGGTGGCATTAAAACACGGGTCCTCAGCGCATTACCCTGTGACTTTGGATTACTAGTCCAGCGACAATACCACTACTCCATTGCTTCCCCTTTATCTTTTAGGTATTTATTGCTCTGTAAATTTGTAGGTCCCAGATATCAACAGAGCAAAGTTTATGTGGTCAAGAAAGGGGTCTCCATGAATGGGTCGTTTATGTTCTGTAGATACATCTATTACAGCGCACAACCCTGCTGCCCTCACCTAAGGCCTCAGAAATTCAGAGGGAAGTGGGTTGATTGTAGACCAGCAACAAGCAGCCTCAACACCAACACCCACCCCCCACCCCCACCACTGCACCCCCCAACACCATCCCCCCCAACCCCGCCACCATCCCACCAATCAACCACACACCAGAAAGCAAAGGATCATGGCCGCCATTGGTCTCTGTTAGTGTTCAAAATTACAATGTTGAAGGTATTTGTAGACATGAGGAGGAACTTGTGATGGATGCACAAGGGTGAGAGTTTTAAATTTGAAGTGCTGGGGGAATGAGAACCAATGCAGGTCAGTGAGGTAAGGGATTTTGTTTAGGATAGGATTTGAACTTCTCTTGTGGATGAGATTTGCAGAGGGGGAAATCAGGACAAGAGAGCATTGAGTAATCAAGACTGGAGCTGGCAAAAACATGGATGACGATTTCAGTGTCAAATGGGGTAAGGCAGCAACAGAAGTGAACAATGTTACAGGAGATGGGAAGTAGGTAGTGTTTGAAATGGAGCAGATATGGAGAAAAATTCAACTCAAAGCTCTCTGTTTCTCCAGCTTGCTAATCATCTTCGGAATTTCATGTCGTGGACCGCTGAGCCATAAATGTGCAAATGCCATGAAACACGTGTAAGGCAGCATAATAATGCAAATCGAGGTCCAACCCTGGATGTGTGATTCTGATTGTGAAATTCAGGTTTGTGGTACCAATGCCCTGCCTAGATGTACCAGACACCGAGTGGCCTAACCAGTAAAGGGAGACCACTCAAAAAAAGACCCAGAATCTTTTGGGTTTGTCTTTCTGAGAAACAAGCCTGAAACTCTAGGGTTCAGGTTAAAATTCCAGTCCATAGATGGTGGGTTTTAGACTCTCTTCCAGGATCTCATTCCTTTACTATCCCCATGCCTGACCAGCCACTGGTTCACTGTTAAGAGTTGGTCACACTGTTCCTTACAAGCAAACTGCAACAGGGTGCCCATATGCCACTTCCAGCTCACCAGATTAACTGAGGTCTGAAGTCAACATTAACTCTGGTGAAATGAACCAGTGCCTAGAGCCTTCTTTTTGCCAATATTGCATCCGCTCGGAGTGTAATCCAAATTTCTTGGTCATGGGGTTAGAAGTTCAACAGAGTTCGAACTGAACACTGAGGGCTGGAATTTACATGCCCCCGCCAGGCATGTTTTCAGCAAGGTTGGGGGTGGGGGGGCACGTAAAATAGGTTGGTTGGTTAGCCCACCACCTTCTCACCCACCCTGAGCTCACAACCATAATACGCCAGGTTGGCAGGCGCTGAAATTGGCAGCCAACCAACATTTGTAAACAAATAATTAAGAGTCAGTTGGGCTTGTTAACAAGCCTATTGACTTGAATAATACACAGCACACGCCATAACATGGTTTGCGGAGGTAGGGGGGTCGGGGGCAGTCAGGCGAGAGCGCACAGGCCGTTTTTAAAAGCCATTATGTATAAAGGTGGGAAGGTCTGGAGGGCACCTCATTCGGTGGGTGTCCTGCATGCACTGGGGGCACCCCCCTCACAAGATGTGCCCCCGCCCCCCCCCCCCCCCCCCCCCCCACCCCCCACCCCCCCCACCGCCCTCTCCCTGATCACCATCTTCCATGCTGTTGGCCTGACAGAACATGGCCCCTTCAGTCCCCTTTCCCTTCCCCCTGGCTCTGGGATCTGTCACCACTCTAAAACCCCGGGATTTACCTTTATGAGCAGCCACATTCCTCTTCAGCCTTCCTCCTGGAGTCCCAGCTATGCCCAATACTCAGCTCTGGCACTGCCAGGGGTGATGGTGGCCGGGCAGCACCCGAGGGCATGACTTCCTACCACTTTGCACCAATTTAGCCTGCCCACTGCGTGGTTATGGCTGCAGGGTGGCCTGGCATGGAGCAAATCAGCTTCTGACCCACTATACTTCCACGGTGGGGGAGGGATAGTACACCACTGCCAAAGTAACAAACAGCACCCTTGACTTTGATAATGGTTGTCTCAGTGCCTTTAAGGATAGGAACCTGACTCAAACCTGATGGAAACAATAAGACGGATAATTAATAATGTTCAATTTGTCAACAATAGCTTCAACTGAACCCAGCTGTCATGGTCTTCTATTGTTTGACCTAATTGTAATCATAAAAACAGATGTAATATATCCCATTGTGTTACAGGAGATAAATTTACAACATTCAGTTTTGAATAACTGTTTATGAAACCATATGTTTCAAAGGGGGACTTCAAAGCCCCTGATATTAGTCACAATAGCTTGAGGGCTGATTTAATCTTGGAAATAAACACTGATAAACTTTGACTGATTCACCATGAATCCACTCTGTGAAATATGTCTAGGTATATGAGTCTTGACATACAAACAGTGCCATTTTTAAAGCCTATTAATTGAGATATAAGATACAGAATTCAAAGCACTTACCAATGTTTTATTTTATTTGAATAATTAACTGAAGTTATTAGAAAAATGGATACTTGGGACTGAGCTACAAGGCTGAGCAACTTGTATAATCATAATAATGCCGTAACCATGGAAATGAATCTCAGATGAGTTTACAAGACATCATTTAATTTGAGATAAGTACACATCTTTATTAAATCATAAACTTTGCATTTAAATCTACCTCATAAAATATCAGGATTTCTTAATATTCACAGTAGACCCAATGGGTGGAGGAGAGTGTGAGAGGAGGACCCAGCAACAGGCAGTCAGCAGCACCTAGAGGATCTAGTCTATCTAGAGGATCTAGTCTATACTCAAGTAGGAGAAGGGTAAAATAAAAGCAAGGGTCCATATTCTATTTAGTTAAGATATGTCTGGGAGCTCAGTCCTGTGATTTGCACACCCTGAGCTATGTGGGAAATCCTAGACCCTCCTAGTGGTCTGGATGACCACATGTGCAGGAAGTGCCTCTGACTGGAGCAACTCGAGCTCCAGGTTTTGGATCTTGAGCAGCAGCTGGGGGCACTACAGTGCATTCATGAGGTGGAGAGGTTTGTGGATAGCACGTTTCAGGACGTGGTCACCCCACAGTTTAAGGAAGTGCAAACAGAGAGGGAATGGGTGACCGCCAGACAGAAGAAGGGGACCAGGCAGGAAGTGAGGGAATCTCCCGAGTGCATCTCACTTGCAAACCATTTTTTGGCCTTGGAAAAATGGTGAAAGTGATGATTCCTCTGCAGAGGCCAACCAGAGCCAAGGCCATGGCACTGTGGGTGGTCCAGCTGCTCGGCAGGGGTGGGGTGAGGGGGTGGAGGAAGAAGCGTGGAAGGGTAATAGAGGTAGGGAATTCATTGGTGAGGCCAGTAGACAGGTGCTTCTGTGGCCGTAGACATGTCTCCAGAATGGTATGTTGCCTCCCGGGTGCCGGGGTTAAGGATGTCACAGAACGGCTGCAGGGAATTCTGAAGGGGGAGGGTGAACAGCCAGAAGTTGTGGTCCATGTTGGGACCAATGACATAGGAAGAAAGAGAAATGAGGTCCTGCAAGCAGACTTTAGGGAGTTAGGTAGGAAATTGAAAAGCAGGACTTCAAAGGTAGTAATCTCCGGATTACTCCTGGTACCTTGCAGTCGTGAGTATAGAAACAGAAGGATAGAGCTGATGAATGCTTGGCTGGAGAAATGGTGCAGGAGGGAGGGCCTTAGATTCTTGGGGCATTTCTGGGGGAGGTGGGACCTGTACAAGTTGGACGAGTTACATCTGAACAGGGACAGGACCAACACCCTCGCGGGGAGGTTTGCTAATGCTGTTGGGGGTGGATTTAAACTAAATTGGCAGGGGGATAGGATCCTTAAAAGTAGTTCACAGGGGAGAGAAGCTAAGATGGAATTAGAAGTTAAAACGCTAGTAAATGAGTCTAGAAGGCAGAGGAAACACAGACTAAATAAGAAAGAAGTGGGTTTAGCAAGGCTGTATGGAATACATTTTAATGCAAGGAGCCTGAAGAATAAGAAGATGAGCTGAGGGCACAGATAGGCATGTGTCTGTATGATATCATAGCTATGACTGAGAATTGGCTAAAAGAAGAGCAGGATTGGCAGCTCAACATTCATGGTTATAGGGTATTCAAGCAGGATATTGGGGTGGGGGATAGAAGAGGGGTTCACAATGTTGATCAAGGAATCAATTATAGTAGTGAGGAGGGATGATATCCTGGAAGAATCATCAAATGAAGCCATATGGGTGGAAGTAAAAAACACAAAAGGGGCAAACACACTGCTGGGTGTGTACTGTAGGACCCCAAACAGTCAGAGAGAGATAGATGATCAAATATGTTATCAAATTTCAGAGAAGTGTAAGAACAATAAGGCAGTAATACACGGGGATTTTAACTACCCAAATATTAACTGGGATAGTTTTAATGTGCCAGGTAGGGAGGGAGCAAAATTCTTAAGTTGCTTCCAGGAGAACCTTTTTAGCTAGTACGTAGAAACAAGGGAGGGGGCAGTTTGGACCTAAGATTCGGAAATGAGCCCAGGCAGGTGGAAGGCACATCAGTAGGGGGGCGTTTTGGAGATAGTGACCATAACTCAGTTAGATTTAGGATAGTTATGGAAAAGGATAATGTTGGGCCAGGAATAAAATAGGGGAAAGGCTAATTTTACTAAGGTGAGATATGATTTGGCCCAAGTGGACTGGCAAATCCACTTGCAAATAAAGCTGTGTCAGAACAATGGGAGGCATTCAAGAAGGAAATAGTGAGAGTACAGGGCAAATATATTCCCATAAAGACAAAGGGCCAAGTCCGGATATCAAGGGACATAAAGATTAGGGTTAAGGGAAAAAAAGAAGCTTATGGCAGATACCAAGGGCTCAATACGGCAGAGTCCCTAGTGCAATGTAAAAAGTGCAGGGGGACCACAAAAAGGAAATTAGGAAAGCTAAGAGAGTGCATGAGAAAGCATTGGTGGGTAGAATAAAGGAAAACCTAAAGGGTTTATTTTAAATATATAAAGAGCAAGAGAATAACTAGGGAAAGAGTAGGGCCAATTAGGGACCATAGAGGTAATGTATGTGTGGACCAGAAAGTCCTCAATGAATACATTGAATCGGTCTTCTCAATGGAAAAGGACGATGCAGATATTGACATTAGGGTGGACGTCTGTGAAATATTAGAGGAAATTAACATAGAGAGCGAGGGGAGGTACTAGCAGGTTTAAAAGCCTTAAAAGTGGATAAATCCACAGGTCTGGATGCGATGTATCCCAGGCTGTTGAGGGATGCAAGGTAAGAGGTGTCAGGGGTCCTGATGGAAATTTTCAAATCCTCTCTGTCCACAGGTGAGGTGCCAGAGGACTGGAGGACTGCTAACATTGTCCCATTATTAATAAAGGGAGGAAGGGATAGACCAGGAAATTAGAGGCCAGTCAGTCTAATCTCGGAGGTGGGGAAGTTACTAGAAAGAGTTCTGAGGGACAGAATATATCTGCACTTGGAGAGACATGGAATAATCTGGGATAGTCAGCATGGACTTGTTAAGGGAAGGTCGTGTTTGACAAATTTGATTGAATTTTTTGAGGAGATAGCAGGGAGTGTTGATGAGGGTAATGCATTTGATGTGGTTTACATGGACTTTAGCAAGGTTTTTGATAAGGTCCCTCATAGCAGACTGACCAAGAAAGTAAGAGGCCATGGGATCCAAGGCAAAGTGGCACGTTGGATCCAAAATTGGCTAAGAGGCAGGAGGCAGAGGGTGATGGTAGAGGGATGTTTCTGTGACTGGAAATCTGTTTCCAGTGGGGTTCCACAGGTTTCGGTGTTGTTGTTTGTGTTGCTGTTTGTGGTGTACATGAATGATTTGGACTTAAATGTAGGGGGTATGTTCAAGAAGTTTGTGGATGACACAAAAATTGGTAGGGTGGTAAATAGTGAGGAGGATAGCTATAAACTGCAGGAGGACATCAATGGACTGGTCAGGTGGGCAGAGCAGTGGCAAATGGAATTCAGCCTGGAAAAGTGTGAGGTAATGCACTTGGGAGGGCTAACAAGGTAAGGGATTACACTATGAATGGTAGGACCCTGGAAAGTACTGAAGATCAGAGGGACCTTTGTGTGCATATCCATAGGTCCCTGAAGATAGCAGGGTAGGTGGATAAGGTGGTTAGGAAGGCATATTGGATACTTGCCTTTATTTGCTGAGGCATAGAATACAAGAATGCTGGAATTGTATAAAACACTGGTTAGGCCACAACTGGAGTACTGCATGCAATTCTGGTCACCACATTATAGGAAGGATGTGATTGCACTGGAGAGGGTGCAGAGGAGATTTACCAGAATGCTGCCTGGGCTGGACTGTCTGAGCTATGAGGAAAGATTGGATAGGCTGGGGTTGTTTTCCTTGGAGCAGTGAAGGTTGAGAAGGGACTTGTTGGAGGTGTACAAGATTATGAGGGGCATAGATAGGATAGATAGGAAGGCACTTTTTCCATTAGTAGAGGGGTCAATAACCAGGGGGTATAGATTTAAGGTAAGAGGTAGAAGGCTTAAGAGGGAGTTGAGGAGAAATTTTTTCACCCGGAGGATGGTGGGAGTCTGGAACTCACTGCCTGAAAGGGTGGTTGATTCGGAAACTTTCATAACATTTAAGAAGTATTTATATATTCAGTTGCATTGCATAGCCTCCAGGGCTATGAGCCAAGCGCTGGAAAATGGGATTAGTGTAGTCAGATCTTTGTTGACCAGCACAGACTCGATGGGCCGAAAGGCCTCCTTCTGTGCTGTAAACGTCTATGAGTCTATGAGGGTGGCATTTAATGCCCTCACCCATGGCTAGTTTGATGGCAGGAGGGGCGTTTAATCAGGCAGGAGGATAGCAGATGGGGATCCTATCGCCTTTCCACCTCCACCCTGATTAAGTCCATGGTGGTTAGGCCTGTGGACTGCCTTCCCACACTTCTGC
Organism: Carcharodon carcharias; assembly: GCF_017639515.1. Taxonomy (NCBI): domain Eukaryota; kingdom Metazoa; phylum Chordata; class Chondrichthyes; order Lamniformes; family Lamnidae; genus Carcharodon; species Carcharodon carcharias. The sequence goes on along the minus strand of NC_054477.1, from coordinate 32,980,375 downwards.
CAATTGAAGACCTTAAGTGGGCAATTAATGCCTAATTAATTAATTCATTGGACCCAGTATTTGGAAGGAGTGAGGTGCTGAGAGCCACCTGCCCTTGCTCCCGACCCTCTCACACCACTCCCCCCATGACCCCCACCCTGTGACTCCCCTCCCTCACTCACCTGTGGCCTGGGATCCAGTGATGATCCTAGGCCTTGCACAGGTATACCGGCAGCAGGCACCACCTCCCGTTCAATGGAGCTGCCATCTTCTGATTCCTGCAGCTCTCGAGGGGTGAGACTTCCACCCCAGGGGTCCTTCATCCCAGGGGAGGCCCACCAAGTGCCATTTAATGCAGCAGGCCTACCATAAAAGAGATGTGCTGGGCTCTTGACGGCTCTACAGCCAGGGAGCAAGACCTCCGCCACCAATACTGCCCAATATTTTGATGCTGTTTTATTTGAGTGATAGGCCTGGGCACAGGGCAAAGAGGAGGGATGCAAAGTGAGACAATAGCAATTGGTACTTTTTATAGCAGCAGGGAAAATTGAGGGAGGTGAAGATTTTTGAGGTGCTATGAAAGAATGAGTTAAGACAGTCACCTCAATTTCAATATGACAAGGACCCAGAGGAATGAAGAGAGAGCTGGATGATGAATTTGGAGTTTGGTGGTATTAAAGGAGAATTCAGAGAGGCAATGACCTGAGTGTTAAACACAAAATATATTAGAGGCATTTAGTAACACTATAGAGCATTAGTACTGGAAGTACATTAGAAATTACACTGCATGAAATGAGCTTTAGCTGATCAGAAACCTTTAAAATTGATGACGCTAAAGTCAGAGTTGGTTTTATCACAATAATCTCAGCTCAAGCACGTCATTGTTAGAACATGGGTCAGTAACGAAACTTTCAAAGCAATGCTGATCTAACATATCTGAACCAATCAAAATACACATTTGTCTCAGTTTTCCAAATCCTGCTGAAAAAGCACAGTCTAGCAGCACCTGGTGTGATGGCATCATTACTGTAACTGTAGAGTGACATACAAGTAGATTTATACACGCCTCCTTTGAAGAGAAAGATAAAACAGTTCCTTTGAAGTAAGAACTAATTGGTGTCAATTTTTATTGGAGCTCATTAAATGGCCATGTATTCTGTCATTCTACTTATCAACCGCCGCCCCCCACCCTACACCTACCACGACAAATTGCATAGTGGATGCAATGAACAAAAAAAAGCAAATATTGGTCCTGATGTTTATGGGGAGGGGGATGGCGTGGAGAAAGGCAAAAGTCAGCTGGAGAATGCATTGAGACCAGAACTGACCACACTTTAATGGCAGGAGGCCTGAATCACGCCTGAATACGGGCATGTACTGCCAATGGCTGTTTGCATTGTGCAGGGTAACACGTAAAATTCATGCTGGGACCTCATTAAAAGGATTCAGGCAGGCAGCCAGCGTTACCTGCACTATTCATTGGCCATAGGCTGTTTGAAGGGATGGGGAACCAAGCAGCTCTGATACCACCCAAAGGCAGGCATCACCATGGTGGCTACTGACGGAGGTCAAGAATACCAGACACCAGAACAGCAGCATTGTAATGCTGTGGGGGGGAAAAGACATCATTGCTGCCACACTGCGTGTGGAGATGCTGTCATCATAGGATCCCCATCCACAAGCCTGTGTGTAGCCCTCAACTAAATAATAATAACAATGCAAATAACAACAAGGAAAAGAATGGGCATAGGCCTCGGCCAGTGTTTCACTCAGCAGTGTGAAGTACAAGAATGACCCTGTCCAGGGAAGTGACCATTTGCCCTGTTAAGTGACCCCAAAATAATAAAACCAGATCTAAAGGCGTCCAGTACCAGACAGTGGACAGACCAGCTGTCCGATATAAAAGAAGATGAGTGGCCACCCTAGGCAAAACCTCTTAAAGGGGTCTGTATACAACAGTGAAACTGGCCAGCTTCATAAATATGTCTGGTGTCCTGACCATAGTTCTCCATTGCCATGTTGGAGAACCTGATACATGTGCTGGTCAGGAGGCAGTAGATCACATTCTTCCCAGGGGTCATAAATCCACCAGAAAACAGCTCTGTCCTCATTGGAAGGTGGATGCCAGGATCCTAGCACTCAGGACATGGCTGCAACACCAAAAGACTTCATTAGAGTTGCCAAGGTAAGAATACTTTACTCTCTGCTCAAAGCTCCAACACCTTCAGATTCACTATCCACAATATTTTCCTCAGTAAAAGGAATGGAAATTGAGCAATGGATTAGCTCTGGATGGAGTAATTGGGAGAAGTGCAGTGAGTGTTGACTGATTGAAAAGCACCACTGAAACAGAAAGGAAGAATCTACAAGAGAGTTGTGAGACCAGTCATGTTATATAGTGCGGAAATGTGGGCAACATCAAGAAGAGAGAAACAGTGACTGGATAATAACAATATGTGAATGTTGAGATGGATGTGTGGAGTAATGAGGAAGGACAAGATCAGTAACCAATACACGCGGGGGAGGGGGGGGGGGGGGGGGGGGGGGGGGGGGGTGGGGGTTGTTGTCGGGGGTGGGGGGGGGCGGGGTCAGTGAAGATTATGAAAGCATTAAAGAAAGCAGCCAAGAAGAGACTGAAACGGTACTGTCTTCTGTTGCGGAGAGAGAGAGAAAGATGAAATGTGGTGAGGTGAGTGATGGAGGTGGGACTGCCAGAAAGAAGAAGAGGAAGTCCTAATTTCAGATGGAAGGATGTGGTTTCGATTGACTGAAACACGATGGGACTGGAAGAAGAATGGGTGACTGACATTAGGAGATGGAGAAGGGTGACCAACCAGCATTGTGGCGACCACAAGTAAAATGGGAGAAGCTGAAAGAAGCAAGCACAGATGTCATGCCTAATTATTTTAAAATCATGTTCCTTCTTAATAAATTTCCCTAGCAGCCTTAGGGAGGGTGACAGGGCAGCAGAAAAAGGCCAGTGTGTTCCGAATGGCCTTAACCTCTCCAAATTAAGAAAGAGGAAAAAATAACTAGGGCTCCTGATAATCATGCTAGATGTCAGGCATTAATACCTCCACAGTCAAACAGCATGTCACAATTCATTATGCAGACTCACACACTTTAAAGAGAGGCTAGAGAAAAGGGGGAGCACAGCAGTGGAAAAAATCATTTTATAAACCTAGCAAAGGCTTATTGCCTTATGTCAATATTAGTGTCTGGAGCAATGCTCAGCTGAGCTGGTACCAGTCAAGGAGCAGATACGCTGTAGTGTGACATGAGTGTCAAATTATAGACTGAGAGGAATCACTAATAGCTCGACCTGACAATAGGCTGTCTTCTTCATAAAGCTGAGGCACCATTACTGTTAAGTCTTCAGGCAGGGAACTACACTAATTGCTTAAGAAATGAGTGGATTCAGAGAATATAACTGGCGCCGCTTCACACCACAGACTATCGAGAGCTGGCTGATGCGATGAGGTGTCACAGAGTTTGTATTGTACTGAACCAGTCTTTATAGAGCACAGCACTTCATGTCCTGCAGCACTGCAGACTTGACTTTGAAAACAGAATGTTACTTTGTAATTTCCAGCAGGAATGTCAGGCTCATTCCTGGGAAGGCAGGATTGACGTATGAGGCAGTCTCATCGTCCAGCAGCTCTGTTACAGGTCAGACTTTCTCCCAACACCTTTTCTTGTTTAAGTGACTTGACAATAGTTTCACTAAGCAATCCAGGTCACTATAACCCGAAACCTGTGTCTTTATTCACTGCCTTATTGAGTTATAAAGGGGCCATTTGTAGATCCACATTCCATGATTATACAGCATTATGCCTGGGAAATTAAGGGGTGCATCTCTGCAATTTCCTGAGATGCACCCTGAGAGCATCTCTCCCTATTAGATTCACCAGATCGTAGAATTATCCCAAAGTATAGGCTTTCTTTATTTGTTCATGGGATGTGGGCATTGCTGGCTAGGCCAGCAATTATTGCCCATCTTCTCCAGAGATGATCCACGTGTCATCTAATTATTCAACCATTTACCGACACATTATGGGAGAGAGGTCCTGTCACAGCACTCACTCCGCCTAACAGCCAATTGGGCCCATCTCCAAAGTTCTTCGCGAGAACTGTGTCTCCTACCGTGAAATTTCTTTCATGATTATGGCCATCATGACTAACCTTCTGGGCCTCTTGGCTTCTCTCCAACCTCCCCCCTAAATTTGGCCTGATAAGAGTTAGATGGGTGCGGAGACGTCTCTTCATTAGTAATTCAGTGGGGGCAATACACATGGTCGTGTGTGGCGTCGTCCGGTATGTGAACAGAACCATGAGAATCTGGTGCTGTTGGAATTCCCATCCAGCTTTTTCATCCTGGACTTAAAAGTTTGGACCGCCTGCCTAGCCAAATCATTAGAGGCAGGGTGGTAAGGTGAGGTTTTGATATGTGTCATTCCGTTGAGGGTTGAAAACCTGTGGAACTCCTCGCTGGTAAATGCAGTTCCGCTGTCTGACTTGAGCACCTCTGGTAACCCATGCACAGCAAAACTTTGTCACAAATGGCCTATGGTGGCAGCAGATGTGGGTGGCTGGACTTCATAGACATCCAATCCTCTTGGAGTGGGTGTCAATTAGTCAAAGGAACATTGTGTCCAAGAAGGCCCCCATGCAATCGATGTGGAGGTATACCCATGGCAGCCCTGGCCATTCCCAGGGGTGCAATGGAGCTAAAGGGGGTAGCTTTTGTGCCTGTTGCCATTGAAGACAACTTTTCACTAGGGTTTCGATATCTGCGTCCATCCTTGGCCACTGCAAATAGCTACACATGAGCACCTTCATCCTACTAATGCCAGGCTGAGCGCTATGTAATTTGGCCTTCGCCCTCTCAGGAGCATGATAACCCTTGCTCCCGAGAGCCTTATGCCGCCCTGGCAGGTGAGCTCATATCTGCAAATGAAATAAGGCTTCATGTCATCAGATTTTGGCTCACCTGACCATCCACTGAAGACCTGATCCTGGACTTGAGGCAAAAGTGGATCTCGGCTTGTCCACTCATGGATTTGTTTGGCCTGGACAGGGGAGGAATCCAAAAAATTTAGTACTAGGACAAAGTCCTGTGGAATTGGAACCTTTATGTTTTTATCTGGCAGTGGGAGGCGGCTCAGCCCATCAGCAAGTGTGATCTGGCTTTCTGGTCGATGGATAAAAGTGTAAGCAGCCAATATCAGTGCCCACCTCTGGATGTGAGCAGATGCGATGGGGGGTATCACCTTATCCTCTCCAAATAATCCCAGCAGAGGCTTGTGGTCGGATATAATGTGAAAATGGCAGCCACAGAGGCATTAATGGAATTTCCGAACAGCAAACACAACAGACAAGCCCTCCTCCTCAATTTGAGAATATTGTCACTCTGCAGCACTGAGCTTGCGAGATGTGTAACCAATGGGTTGTTTGGAGCCATCTGCCACCCAAGGTGAAAATACAGCTTCTACTCCGTAAGGAGATGTGTCACAAGTTAAGATCAACTCTTTTTTTGGGTCAAAGTGGACCAGTAGGGCCAAGGATCTTAACAATTGCTTTAACTTTAGAAATACCTCCTGGTGCGGAGCTTGCCAAATCCATTTATGGTTTTTCTTAAGCAATGCATATAACAGAGCCAGTACAGTTGATAGATTTTGGAGAAATCACCTGTAGTGGTTTATTGTGCCTAAGAATACCTTTAGTTCTGTAGTGTTTCTCAGTGCAGGTGCCTCGTGACTTGCCTTGACCTTTTCTTCCACGGGATGCAGGCCCTGCGCGCTGACCTTATGGCCCAAGTAAACTACCTCTTTGGCTTGGAAAAGGCATTTCTCTCATTTCAAGCGCACCCCTGCTTGTGAGAAGCATTTCAGTACCTTCTCCAAATTAGTTAAGTGTTCTTCGTCAGTTCGCCCAGTGACTAAGACGTCATCCAGATAAACAACGACATGGTGCAACCCCTGAAGCAGATTTTCAATGGTACGCTGGAAAATAGCACATGCTGAGGAGACCCCAAAGAGTAGCTGAGCATATTGATACAACCCTGGATGTGTATTGATGGTCACAAATTCCCTAGAGCCTTCTTCCAACTCTACCTGCAAGTAGACGTGGCTCATGTCGAGATTTGAATATTTGATGCCCCCTGCCAATTTCGGATATAAATTGTCAATATTTGGTATCGGGTGTCTATCAAATTTGGGCACTCTGTTTACAGTTAACTGACAGTCACTGCATAAGTGAACACTTTGTTCTAGCTTCAGTGCGAGTACTATGGGTGTCGTCCACTTGGAAAATTGCACTGGTTGTAAGACACCCAACTTTTGCAGCCTGTTTATCTCAGTCTCAACCTTGTCCCATAGACCATAAGGGACTGGTCTGGCTCTGATAAATCTGGGCCCTGCATTAGGGTCTATGTGGATTTTGGCTTGTAGCCCATGAATCCTTCCTAGCACGTCACTGAAAATGGAAGCATACTTTTGTAACAATTCCTGTAAGTTTCTCGTACTGATTTGAAAATCTCAGCCCATTGCAGTTTAAACTTTTTGATCTAGTTGCAACCAATTAAACTGGGGCACGCCCCTGCTACTACTGAAAGGGATAAATTTGCAGACTGATCCCCATACTGCACCAGGACTTGACATATCTCTTTTGCTCTTATTTCTTCACCCATTTATGTTTTTAATTTAGTGTCTGATTCTTCCAAACTTAAAGGATGGATTCCTTTATTAAGTGTCTGAACATATGTTTTCCTATACAAAAACAGAATTACCTGGAAAAACTCAGCAGGTCTGGCAGCATCGGCGGAGAAGAAAGGAGTTGACGTTTCGAGTCCTCATGACCCTTCGACAGAACTTGAGTTCGAGTCCAAGAAAGAGTTGAAATATAAGCTGGTTTAAGGTGTGTGTGTGGGGGGCGGAGAGATAGAGAGACAAAGAGGTGGAGGGGGGGGGGTGGGGGGGTGTGATTGTAGGGAAAAACAAGCAGTGATAGAAGCAGATCATCAAAAGATGTCAACGACAATAGTACAATAGAACACATAGGTGTTAAAATTAAAGTTGGTGATATTATCTAAATGAATGTGCTAATTAAGAATGGATGGTAGGGCACTCAAGGTATAGCTCTAGTGGGTTTTTTTTTTATATAATGGAAATAGGTGGGAAAAGGAAAATCTTTATAATTTATTGGAAAAAAAAAGGGGAAGGGGGAAACAGAAAGGGGGTGGGGATGGGGGAGGGAGCTTACGACCTAAAGTTGTTGAATTCAATATTCAGTCCAGAAGGCTGTAAAGTCCCTAGTCGGAAGATGAGGTGTTGTTCCTCCAGTTTGCGTTGGGCTTCACTGGAACAATGCAGCAAGCCAAGGACTGACATGTGGGCAAGAGAGCAGGGTGGAGTGTTGAAATGGCAAGCGACAGGGAGGTTTGGGTCATTCTTGAGGACAGACCGCAGGTGTTCTGCAAAGCGGTCGCCCAGTTTACGTTTGGTCTCTCCAATGTAGAGGAGACCACATTGGGAGCAACGGATGCAGTAGACTAAGTTGGGGGAAATGCAAGTGAAATGCTGCTTCACTTGAAAGGAGTGTTTGGGTCCTTGGACGGTGAGGAGAGAGGAAGTGAAGGGGCAGGTATTGCATTTTTTGCGTGGACATGGGGTGGTGCCATAGGAGGGGGTTGAGGAGTAGGGGGTGATGGAGGAGTGGACCAGGGTGTCCCGGAGGGAGCGATCCCTACGGAATGCCGATAAGGGGGGTGAAGGGAAGATGTGTTTGGTGGTGGCATCATGCTGGAGTTGGCGGAAATGGCGGAGGATGATCCTTTGAATGCGGAGGCTGGTGGGGTGATAAGTGAGGACAAGGGGGACCCTATCATGTTTCTGGGAGGGAGGAGAAGGCGTGAGGGCGGATGCGCGGGAGATGGGCCGGACACGGTTGAGGGCCCTGTCAACGACCGTGGGTGGAAAGCCTCGGTTAAGGAAGAAGGAGGACATGTCAGAGGAACTGTTTTTGAATGTAGCATCATCGGAACAGATGCGACGGAGGTGAAGGAATTGAGAGAATGGGATGGAGTCCTTACAGGAAGCAGGGTGTGAGGAGCTGTAGTCGAGATAGCTGTGGGAGTCGGTGAGTTTGTAATGGATATTGGTGGACAGTCTATCACCAGAGATTGAGACAGAGAGGTCAAGGAAGGGAAGGGAAGTGTCAGAGATGGACAACGTGAAAATGATGGAGGGGTGGAGATTGGAAGCAAAATTAATAAATTTTTCCAAGTCCTGACGAGAGCATGAAGCGGCACCGAAGTAATCATCGATGTACCGGACAAAGAGTTGTGGAAGGGGGCCGGAGTAGGACTGCAACAAGGAATGTTCCACATACCCCATAAAGAGACAGGCATAGCTGGGGCCCATGCGGGTACCCATAGCCACACCTTTTATTTGGAGGAAGTGAGAGGAGTTGAAGGAGAAATTGTTCAGTGTGAGAACAAGTTCAGCCAGATGGAGGAGAGTAGTGGTGGATGGGGTTTGTTCGGGCCTCTGTTTGAGGAAGAAGCTAAGGGCCCTCAGACCATCCTGGTGGGGGATGGAGGTGTAGAGGGATTGGACGTCCATGGTGAAGAGTAAGCGGTTGGGGCCAGGGAACTGGAAATTGTTGATGTGACGTAAGGTGTCAGAGGAATCACGGATGTAGGTGGGAAGGGAGTGGACAAGGGGAGAGAGAAGGGAGTCAAGATAACAAGAAATGAGTTCTGTGGGGCAGGAGCAAGCTGAGACGATCGGTCTACCGGGGCAGTTCTGTTTGTGGATTTTGGGTAGGAGATAGAAGCGGGCCGTCCGAGGTTGGGCGACTATCAGGTTGGAAGCTGTGGGAGGGAGATCCCCAGAGGAGATGAGGTCACTGACAGTCCTGGAAACAATGGCTTGATGTTCAGTGGTGGGGTCATGGTCCAGGGAGAGGTAGGAGGAAGTGTCTGCGAGTTGACGCTCAGCCTCCGCGAGGTAGAGGTCAGTGCGCCAGACAACAACAGCACCACCCTTGTCAGCGGGTTTGATGACAATGTCAGGGTTGGACCTGAGAGAATGGAGTGCAGTAAGTTCAGAGAGAGACAGGTTAGAATGGGTGAGAGGAGCAGAGAAATTGAGATGACTAATGTCGCGCCGACAGTTCTCAATGAAAAGATCGAGAGAAGGTAAGAATCCAGAGGGAGGGGTCCAGGTGGAGGGAGAATATTGGAGATGGGTAAAAGGATCCGTTGAACTGGGAGAGGACTCCTGCCCAAAGAAGTGAGCCCGGAGACGAAGACGGCGGAAGAAGAGTTCAGTATCATGCCGAGCCCGAAATTCATTGAGGTGAGGGCGTAAAGGTATGAAACTAAGTCCTTTGCTGAGCACTGAAAGTTCAGCATCGGAGAGGGGAAGGTCAGGGGGTATAGTGAATACACGGCTGGGGTTGGGATTGGAAGAAAGGGTGGGGACGGAGGAACAGGCAGGGGTGGGTGGTCCTAGATGGGTGTTGGTGTCGATGAGTTGTTGTAGCTTGCTTTCCTTAGCACTTGAGAGAAAGAGAAAAAGTTTCTTGTTGAGGCGTCGGATGAGCCGAAGGATAAAATGAAACTGGGGGCACGCGCAGCTTTGAAAAAGGGTACGGCGGTGCTGCTGGAGGGAAAGGTCGAGTGTGTTCATATGGTGGCGCATGGCACTGAGTGTGGATTTCAGAATGTGACGGGAACAGCAGTCTGAGAAACGTTTTATGTCCCGGAGATACCTGTAATCCTGGGTGGGTTCGAAACACGAGGGGTGGAATTTCAGTTGAAATCCACGTGGGGTAAGTCGGAGACGGAGACAGTCACTGAGAAAGGAGATATGGCTGTGAAAGCGGGTTTTAGTAAACACCTTGTCAAACACTAGGAGGGAAATGGAAAGCAAAGAAGGTGAGCAAGACAACAGAGAGATACGGAAATCTTGTCGCAGAGAGGAACAGAACTTCTTCAAGGAGGTAGGCATTTCTTGAAGAGCAGTGGCAGTCAATTAAACACAGAGATAAAAACAAAAAAACTGCGGATGCTGGAAATCCAAAACAAAAACAGAATTACCTGGAAAAACTCAGCAGGTCTGGCAGCATCGGCGGAGAAGAAAAGAGTTGACGTTTTGTGTCCTCGTGACCCTTCGACAGAACTTGAGTTCGAGTCCAAGAAAGAGTTGAAATATAAACTGGTTTAAGGTGTGTGTGTGGGGAGCGGAGAGATAGAGAGACAAAGAGGTGGAGGGGGGGGTGGTGGTGGGGGGGTGTGATTGTAGGGATAAACAAGCAGTGATAGAAGCAGATCATCAAAAGATGTCAACGACAATAGTACAATAGAACACATAGGTGTTAAAATTAAAGTTGGTGATATTATCTAAACGAATGTGCTAATTAAGAATGGATGGTAGGGCACTCAATGTATAGCTCTAGTGGGTTTTTTTTTATATTATGGAAATAGGTGGGAAAAGGAAAATCTTTATAATTTATTGGAAAAAAAAAGGGGAAGGGGGAAACAGAAAGGGGGTGGGGATGGGGGAGGGAGCTTACGACCTAAAGTTGTTGAATTCAATATTCAGTTCAGAAGGCTGTAAAGTCCCTAGTCGGAAGATGAGGTGTTGTTCCTCCAGTTTGCGTTGGGCTTCACTGGAACAATGCAGCAAGCCAAGGACTGACATGTGGGCAAGAGAGCAGGGTGGAGTGTTGAAATGGCAAGCGACAGGGAGGTTTGGGTCATCCTTGAGGACAGACCGCAGGTGTTCTGCAAAGCGGTCGCCCAGTTTACGTTTGGTCTCTCCAATGTAGAGGAGACCACATTGGGAGCAACGGATGCAGTAGACTAAGTTGGGGGAAATGCAAGTGAAATGCTGCTTCACTTGAAAGGAGTGTTTGGGTCCTCGGACGGTGAGGAGAGAGGAAGTGAAGGGGCAGGTATTGCATTTTTTGCGTGGACATGGGGTGGTGCCATAGGAGGGGGTTGAGGAGTAGGGGGTGATGGAGGAGTGGACCAGGGTGTCCCGGAGGGAGCGATCCCTACGGAATGCCGATAAGGGGGGTGAAGGGAAGATGTGTTTGGTGGTGGCATCATGCTGGAGATGGCGGAAATGGTGGAGGATGATCCTTTGAATGCGGAGGCTGGTGGGGTGATAAGTGAGGACAAGAGGGACCCTATCATGTTTCTGGGAGGGAGGAGAAGGCGTGAGGGCGGATGCGCGGGAGATGGGCCGGACACGGTTGAGGGCCCTGTCAACGACCGTGGGTGGAAAGCCTCGGTTAAGGAAGAAGGAGGACATGTCAGAGGAACTGTTTTTGAATGTAGCATCATCGGAACAGATGCGACGGAGGTGAAGGAATTGAGAGAATGGGATGGAGTCCTTACAGGAAGCAGGGTGTGAGGAGCTGTAGTCGAGATAGCTGTGGGAGTCGGTGAGTTTGTAATGGATATTGGTGGACAGTCTATCACCAGAGATTGAGACAGAGAGGTCAAGGAAGGGAAGGGAAGTGTCAGAGATGGACCACGTGAAAATGATGGAGGGGTGGAGATTGGAAGCAAAATTAATAAATTTTTCCAAGTCCTGACGAGAGCATGAAGCGGCACCGAAGTAATCATCGATGTACCGGACAAAGAGTTGTGGAAGGGGGCCGGAGTAGGACTGCAACAAGGAATGTTCCACATACCCCATAAAGAGACAGGCATAGCTGGGGCCCATGCGGGTACCCATAGCCACACCTTTTATTTGGAGGAAGTGAGAGGAGTTGAAGGAGAAATTGTTCAGTGTGAGAACAAGTTCAGCCAGATGGAGGAGAGTAGTGGTGGATGGGGATTGTTCGGGCCTCTGTTTGAGGAAGAAGCTAAGGGCCCTCAGACCATCCTGGTGGGGGATGGAGGTGTAGAGGGATTGGACGTCCATGGTGAAGAGTAAGCGGTTGGGGCCAGGGAACTGGAAATTGTTGATGTGACGTAAGGTGTCAGAGGAATCACGGATGTAGGTGGGAAGGGAGTGGACAAGGGGAGAGAGAAGGGAGTCAAGATAACGAGAAATGAGTTCTGTGGGGCAGGAGCAAGCTGAGACGATCGGTCTACCGGGGCAGTTCTGTTTGTGGATTTTGGGTAGGAGATAGAAGCGGGCCGTCCGAGGTTGGGCGACTATCAGGTTGGAAGCTGTGGGAGGGAGATCCCCAGAGGAGATGAGGTCACTGACAGTCCTGGAAACAATGGCTTGATGTTCAGTGGTGGGGTCATGGTCCAGGGAGAGGTAGGAGGAAGTGTCTGCGAGTTGACGCTCAGCCTCCGCGAGGTAGAGGTCAGTGCGCCAGACAACAACAGCACCACCCTTGTCAGCGGGTTTGATGACAATGTCAGGGTTGGACCTGAGAGAATGGAGTGCAGTAAGTTCAGAGAGAGACAGGTTAGAATGGGTGAGAGGAGCAGAGAAATTGAGATGACTAATGTCGCGCCGACAGTTCTCAATGAAAAGATCGAGAGAAGGTAAGAATCCAGAGGGAGGGGTCCAGGTGGAGGGAGAATATTGGAGATGGGTAAAAGGATCCGTTGAACTGGGAGAGGACTCCTGCCCAAAGAAGTGAGCCCGGAGACGAAGACGGCGGAAGAAGAGTTCAGTATCATGCCGAGCCCGAAATTCATTATGGTGAGGGCGTAAGGGTATGAAGCTAAGTCCTTTGCTGAGCACTGAACGTTCAGCATCGGAGAGGGGAAGGTCAGGGGGTATAGTGAATACACGGCTGGGGTTGGGATTGGAAGAAAGGGTGGGGACGGAGGAACAGGCAGGGGTGGGGGGTCCTAGATGGGTGTTGGTGTCGATGAGTTGTTGTAGCTTGCGTTCCTTAGCACTTGAGAGAAAGAGAAAAAGTTTCTTGTTGAGGCGTCGGATGAGCCGAAGGATAAAATGAAACTGGGGGCACGCGCAGCTTTGAGAAAGGGTACGGCGGTGCTGCTGGAGGGAAAGGTCGAGTGTGTTCATATGGCGGCGCATGGCACTGAGTGTGGATTTCAGAATGTGACGGGAACAGCAGTCCGAGAAACGTTTTATGTCCCGGAGATACCTGTAATCCTGGGTGGGTTCGAAACACGAGGGGTGGAATTTCAGTTGAAATCCACGTGGGGTAAGTCGGAGATGGAGACAGTCACTGAGAAAGGAGATATGGCTGTGAAAGCGGGTTTTAGTAAACACCTTGTCAAACACTAGGAGGGAAATGGAAAGCAAAGAAGGTGAGCAAGACAACAGAGAGATACGGAAATCTTGTCGCAGAGAGGAACAGAACTTCTTCAAGGAGGTAGGCATTTCTTGAAGAGCAGTGGCAGTCAATTAAACACAGAGATAAAAACAAAAAAACTGCGGATGCTGGAAATCCAAAACAAAAACAGAATTACCTGGAAAAACTCAGCAGGTCTGGCAGCATCGGCGGAGAAGAAAAGAGTTGACGTTTCGAGTCCTCATGACCCTTCGACAGAACTTGAGTTCGAGTCCAAGAAAGAGTTGAAATATAAGCTGGTTTAAGGTGTGTGTGTGGGGAGCGGAGAGATAGAGAGACAAAGAGGTGGGGGGGGGGGTGTGATTGTAGGGACAAACAAGCAGTGATAGAAGCAGATCATCAAAAGATGTCAACGACAATAGTACAATAGAACACATAGGTGTTAAAATTAAAGTTGGTGATATTATCTAAACGAATGTGCTAATTAAGAATGGATGGTAGGGCACTCAAGGTATAGCTCTAGTGGGTTTTTTTTATATAATGGAAATAGGTGGGAAAAGGAAAATCTTTATAATTTATTGGAAAAAAAAGGGGAAGGGGGAAACAGACATTGATGCACCAGTATCGACCTCCATCTTGATGGGTTATTCATTGACTCTAATGATTACCTGGGTTGGCTCAGTTCTACCCACTTTCAGGGTGTATAATGAGTAGATGTCAGATTCTGTTTCCTCTGGTTCTTTAACGAGACAGATTTCGTGATTTCTACCTTTGTTTTTAAGATGCTGCCTCAGCCTATCTTCACAGTGCCACATTATGTGACCATTGTGGTGGCACAAAAAGCATTCGATATTTCTGAACTGTCGATCGCCTGCAGGCTGCCTGGATCCATTTTTCTCTTTAATGTGGTGGGTTTTCACTGTAGTACTGTTGTTCTTCAATAATCTGTACATAGTGGGCGTTCCCCGCCTTTCTGCAGAGTCTGACATTTTCAGACTCCTTCTGTTACCGGCCCTTCCCACCTTACAAGATGGACGGCACCATTTTATGTAACTTTTATTGCCTCCAAGTCTCTAACAGCGCTCTCCATGGCTGTTGCCAACTCTAATGCCTTACTGAAGTTTAGATTAGTTTCAGTTAGCAATCACTGTTGAATTACATCATCCCTGATTCCACGTAACAATCGGTCCCTCAACATGTTGTTAATTGAAGTTCCGAACTCACAATATTCCCTTAATTCCTTTAAAGCAGCTACATGGCCAGCGATTGTCTCTCCTGGAAGCCCATTCCTCAAATTGAATTTAAAACAATGCATAGTGACTGAAGGCTTTGTCTTCAGGTTGTTTTTACAATGTTTACTAACTCGTTGAAAGTCTTTGTATCGGGGGTGTTAGGTTGCGTGAGGCTGCGGATCAGCCCATATGTTTTGCTCCCGCATGTGGACAAAAGGATTGCCCTTTTCTTGTCCTCCCCCGTGATATCGTTAGCAGTAAAGAAAAACGCTAGGTGTCCAAAGTGATGAGATCAGCCATCGGAAACGGGGTCGAATAGTTCAAGTTGCCCAAACCGCAGCATATTCGATGACTAAGGAGACTGCACTTTCAAACAGCTTTCAATGTAGCGGTGAAGTAACGTAGCTGGCTTACCGTGGCTTTCTTGATTGCTGTCAATTGCCGGTTTATCCTCAATGCCAGTTTTATGTTTTTGGTTATCAGGTTCGCTTTGTCTGGCGAATGCTAGCTGCACCCTTGATATTAACACATTAGTTGGCACTTGAAACAATGTGAACAGAGAGACCGATTAACTGAACCAACACGGGTGGTTTATTGGAAATAAGAACAGAGCACTAGCACCATGCGTGCATCTTCAATCACCTCCAGCCCTCATGCTGCGTAGCGATTGGTCAATACAGTCACATGGTCTCTTAGAGGCAAATAGCACTCCACTTTACCACACCATCCATAATTGCCCTTGAGAGGGTGGAAATTGCATAGCACAGGTCTGTCACCAGAGGGAGAGACTCCTGCACTACAATAGATAGGCACATCTCAAAATTAGGCCTCTGGCCTCTTTTAAATCAGATTGGTGAGCCTTGTAGGGAAGGCAAGATTGGGAGGGTGGGGAGCAAGCAGGAGAAGGGGAGGCAAACAGGAAAGTTATGGGCAATCAGAAAAGATGGGAGGTGGTGGTGGGGGGGGTGGGGGAGCAAGGAAGAGGACTGATGCAATGAAGTGAGGGGGGTGGATGACTGGGAGAGGTGGGGAAGTAAATAGAAGAGGGCTGAGCACTGCCCTAACAGACTGTTGTAGAGTTGTGAGGAACAGTCCTGCTCCCCCAGAATGAATATTAAGTTTTTACTATCTCACCTTTTGTTGTTGACTGCAGGAACCACTGAAGAATCTTCACTGACTAATCTTCAAAATGGTCCTTTAACAAGAGTTAGTGGTCTATCTTACATTTCAAAAATTCCTAACATCTGCTTTTGGTGTCCATCTAGGATGCCAAGATCTGCGCACCAAGAATTTAGAAGTGGGACCAATGCCTGCACAGATTAGTGCAGCCATTCCAGTGGTAAATTTGTTTGTTTTGTGTCCATTTTATGCTGGAGGAAACATAATATATAGTTTAAAATTTCTGTTATCTGACACTAAGCCAACCGGAATTCCCTATTAATCAGAATTCTGGGATTGGGTCAGCTTTTTGATTGGAGATGTCAAACTCACTATTATGACACAGCAGTTGATAAAGGCTGAGCTGCTCAAATCCCAGAGGGAAACTTGAAACAACTGTCATAATCCATTTTTGCAATTTGTATGTTTCGAGATGCAGGCTTAGAATTCAGTAGTAATAAGATCACCGAGTCTCAAGAGGTTTTTTTTATAAAAATAAATGAAACATTTATTAATACAAGAAAAATTGTAAGCACATACATATGTCTATAAAATTACTACTATAATAACTACAAAAATCCCCTAATTAATCTGACTCTCAGTTACACACCTGTTAAGGCAACAGTAAAACTCATGGATTTAATAAGCACATTTGACCTTACGAATTCAAAATGAGGTTCCTTGCAAGTTGGTTCCTTGCAGACACAGTTTCAGGCATACAGGCTGGTTAGATGTTAAATGCCTCTGCCTTACACACACAAACTTCTTTCTGTTTATACCTAGTTTTTCCTTCGAATGTGAATTTCCCATTGTATCACTAGGTTTTTGATTTTTACCTCTTCTAACACGCCCTTTGATTCAACCAATTTTATTAGTAAGCTAAAAAAAATTAACACATTGCTTGGTGTGTCCCAGCTAGGTGTAAGATTTTACTCCCGCTCTTGAATGCTTTATTAAACAAAATGCAAATGTACACTTAACCTTTTTAACTCCCTTACTGTTTACCTAATTACCTTTTGAAACCTACTTCTTTCTGTATATCAAAACACCCAGACTAGCTGGCTTTAATCCAACTAAGACACCCACGCATACACACCCATAGACACAGACACCACTAAAAAATAATTTCCAATAACAATATAGACATCGATCTCTTCATGACACTTACCAATAGTAGTTACTGGCCTGTCCTTGCTCTGGTCTCAGCGCTCTGCAGCACTATGTTCCCTTAGCGCCGCTCACTAGATTCATGCGCTCCTGCACCTCTCGCGAGACTTTAACACCCACGTGATCACCCTGGAGCTTTCTGATTGGATGAAAACATGGAACTCACCTTTAGTTACCCAGCATATTTGATTAATTGGCACCCCCCAGTCCCAGAATGTGCTGGATGACAGAGATTTTCCTGTATTTGTTTAATATTATCCTACAATTACTGTTAGGCAGTGACAATCTGTCACACATTGATGTTGTTCTTTTCTTACATTAGATTAATATCCATATTTTCATGGTACACACAATCAAGCTGTAACTTGCACATCTCAACTTTTCATACATCAATCTCACAGCAACACAAATGTAGTCACTTATTGGCAACCAGAATGGGCTCCAGGTTGGACATATGGCAGTCCTCTTTGACCTCTTGTTCCTTGGAAAATGCAGCGCACAGACATTTGTCACCTGTGCCCTGATATCAATGGAGAAGGAAATGAAAAGGTAAATCTGTGCTGACCCATGGTTCAAGCACCTGTTTGACCTGCAAGTGGCACATTAACAGCTTTTGCAGTATTAACTAACAATAAACCACAACAATGAGCTGCAGGAGTAACAGTGGAGGGCACTGCTGTCCCTGCCTTTCAGTTTGCCTGCAGGTGTGCTTGCTGCAGATGGCAAAGCTTGGCAACTGGCACCCTGCTGACGCATGGGAAGACCAGGCAGCTGTCCTCAGTCTTTGACAGATTAGTGTGCCAAGGCCTGCACGTTAGGCTTGGGGCTTGCTGATCTCTCTGGCTTCCTTCTTTCATCTTGTACCACTTAACCAATGAAATACTGCATTTCAGGCATTTTAGAAAAAGCTACTTACCTTAAGGCATATAAAATACGCACCACCCCACCTCCCCCACCACCGAAAAATTAAAAACTGAAACTTCTTTAGTTGAGAGGAAAAATTGGCAACAATAATAATTATGCATTAAAAATGTACTGCAAACATTAGGGGGGAAAAAGCTTTTATCATATAACTCATGCATCTCATCTAAATAGGTGCAAGTGGCAAAAGGTTAAAACTTGGCACAATATCCACAGTGATGCTTGTGTTCTTCTAAATGCTGTTACATGAAACCTGGGGCTTTGATGAGTTTTAAGCATAGCTGGTGCATTGACACTCAGTAACACAGGTACTTCTCCATAGCATTACCCTGCTGAATTAATCAGGGCACAGTTGGCCTTCGGCTTCTCCCTCAGGTAATGTAACCATTAAAGAATATGGAGAAAAAGCAGAAAAATGGATAACTCAGATTTGGAAATAGCATTGGCACAACCATGAATAATCAAGTGTGCTAGAATTTTTGTAATTCTTATGATTCTTCGTGGTCCATATCAGGTCAGATGTTTTCCCATTATATGGTGACATGAATGGTACACGTTATTCCAACTGAGGCTGAAACTTTACCTGTACTCACTATTACTCCTTGGAAATTATAGTTATTATGCATTTAGGAATTGTGTTCATTGCTATATCTTGGGAGTTATGTTTTACCATAAAATACTATTCTTGGGATTTTTTTAATGTAAGATCTTAGTTCCCTTCCTTAATTGCTGTTGCATGTTACATTTTTAGAGTGACATTTGTCAGGAAGATATAATAATTCTCATAATGTTATTGGAATTTATTGTAAAATAGTGGTATCTGTTTGTGTGTGTGTGTGTGACTTATCTGGATTAAAGGCAGCTGGTACGAAGGCTTTGATCTAAACATGGTAAACCTGGGGGAGGTTTAGAATGTAAGGTGTAAAATAATATTTGCATTTTTAAATAAAGCAGACTAGATGGTTTTCAAAGGAGGGGTGAAATGTGTCACCTAGCCAGGTGAAGTTTAGAAATTTTTCCCAAAGATTACTGGTAAAACTTAGTGCTATGAGAGATTTTTATTATCAGAAAAGTAAAGTCCAAAGACATAGTGAAACAATAGGAATTTGTGTTCAAAGGGGAAAATGTGTATAAAGCAGTGAAGGCTGTGTGTAAGGATAAACATTTTTAAGATCTAGCAAGTGTGAAAAGCTGTCAGCATCTATGCCACAAGCTGCTGCTTTCGAAGAACTGAAGTTAAGAAAACTCACTTTGAATTCGACTGGAGTATTGTGTGTCACTTTGCCTGAGTCTTTTAAAATCTTTGTGTCTTACTGTTGCCTTAACGAAAGTGTAACTGGGTGTCAGATTAAGTAGGGGATTTAGAAGTTATCGAAATAATAATTTGTAGAACTATGTGTTTAAAATCATTTCTCTTATTAATAAATGTTTAATCTAGTTTTGTAAAAACCTATAAGACTTGGTGGTCTTATTACTACTGAATTCAAAGCACACATCTTGAAATTTATACAAATTACAAAACAAATTGTGGCAGTTGTTTCAAGTTTCCCTGTGGAATTTGAACAACTCAGCATTTACCATCGGCTGTGCCATAACGCATTTTTCACTTCTCCCAATCTTCCAATTTAGAACTGATCCCTCTGTATTTGGTCTTGCTTGCTCTGGGTGAAAAAAACAGCCCACTGCCCTCCTCACAGCAAAAGCCCCTGCTGCATTTATAATTCTCATCTAAGAACTATGGTTGATCTACCATAGCTTTCAAGATCAGAAAAAGTCAAGTGGCTTCAGAGTAGCGAGACCATTGTTATTGTCTTTGGAGAAATAGCAGGGAGAGGAATGACACATAAACGTATTAATGGATTCATGATTAATATTGCACAGTATCACTTTAATCTTAAACTTTTCTCTACTTTACCAGCCATATTCACAAACTACATCAGAAAACCTCAGTTAGAATAATGTTTGGGTTTTGAAATGCAATCACAACTACGTGTCCCACATGACTTGCCATCAGGGACTGTCTGGGGGTAGCCATGATACTTTCAGTTCAATAAAGATACTACACTAAACACACTGTAGTCTGTGAGCTCATAACATGGGCCTAAATCTTCTGGTCAGTGTGCAGGGCGGGCCCCGCTCACCGACATGCAAAGTGATGCGCGATGATGTTGGGCATGCGGCTCGACATCACCATGCGTCATTCCGATCTTCAGTTCAGTGGGAACGCACTGGAGTCGGCTGAGCGCCCGCTGAACTGTCAAAGGCCTGTTAGAGCCATTTAAAAACTAATTAAAAGAATTAACAGAGCTGCCCGTCCAACCTTAAGGTTGGCGGACAGGCGAAGAGCCCAGGCTGCCTTCGCGTTCATCATGAAAGGTGCTGTCGAAGGAACCTTGCTGAATTCCTGCTGTGCATCTTGGAGATGGTACACACTGCTGCTACTGTGTGTCGGTGGTGGAGGGAGTGAATGTTTGTGGATGTGATGCCAATCAAGCGGGCTCTGTCCTGGATGGTGTCAAACTTCTAAAGTGTTGTGAGAGCTGCTCTTATCCAGGCAAGTGGGGAGTGTTCCATCACACTCCTGACTTGTGTATCGTGGATGGTGGACAGGCATTGGGGAGTCAAGAGGTAAATTACTCGTCGCATGATTGCTAACCTCTGACCTGCTCTTGTAGCCACAGTATTTATATGGCTAGTCCATTTCAGTTTCTGGTCAAAGGTAACCCCTAAGATGTTGATAGTGGGGGATTCAGTGATGCCATTGAACATCAAGGGGTGCTGGTTAGTTTATCTCTTGTTGGAGATGGTCATTGCCTGACACTTGTGTAGCGCAAATGTTACTTGCCACATAGCAGCCCAAGCCTGGATATTGTCCCGGTCTTGCTGCATTTGGACATGGTATTTGAGTGTCTTCAGTATCTGAGGAGTCACGAATGGTGCTGAACATTGTGCAATCATCAGCAGACATCCCCACTTCTGACCTTATGATGGAAGGTCATTGATGAAGCAGCTGAAGATGGTTGGGCCTAGGACACTACCCTGAGGAACTCCTGAAGCAATGTCCTGAAGCTGAGATAACTGACCTCCAACAACCACAACCATCATCCTTTGTGCTAGGTATGGCTTCAACCAGCAGAGAGTTTTCCCTCTGATTCCCATTGACTGCATTTTGCTAGGGCTCCTTGATGCCACACTTGGTCAAATGCTGCCTTGATGTCAAGGGCAGTCACTCTCACCTCGCCTCGGGAGTTCAGCTCTTTTGTCCATGTTTGAACCAAAGCTTTAATGAGGTCAGGAGCTGAGTGGCCCTGGAAGAAGCTAAACTGAGTGTCAGTGAGCAGGATAGTGCTAAGCAAGTGCCGCTTGATAGCACTGTCAATGACCCCTCCCATAATTTACTGATGATCGGGGGTAGACTGATGGGGCAGTAATTCGGAGGAGGCTGAGATGGATCATCCAACGGGCACTTCTGGCTGAAGATTGTTGTGAATGCTTCAGCCTTATCTTTTGCACTGATGTGAAGGGCTCCTGCATCATTGAGTGTAGCGATATTTGTGGAGTCTTCTCTCCTATGAGTTGTTTAATTATGGTTGATCTGGTAGGTAGAGACCTGCCTGTGAGTCCCCCTAAAGGTGATGTGGTGCTGTCTGTGAAGCCTGGCGCTGATGATCGCGAGTGCTGCCTGAAGCCAAGTAGGCAAACAAACATGGAAGCCCCGAATAAAGTGCAGCTCGTCTGGTGCACGTCACTTATGGACAGTTGTGAAACGCATCGGCATAGAATCACACTAACGTGCTCGAATGATCCAGCGTGAGGGAATGATTCCGGCAAGCAGGGCTTATGATGGTATGCAGATGTGTTACAATGGGATTCCCAATGCCTGACGGCTGGAAACACGGCCCACCGTTTATGGGTAGAGCGGACAAGTGCAAACTGCTTTCACGATGTTGTGAAACTGATTTTTGACCTTCTTGCCATATTGTCTGCCCATGCCACCAAACACGCCTGACCCCAACGGGCATGAAATATTCCCCCCTAAGGAGTCATAATAGAAGAATGTATAGAGAGAAACCATATCCTTTGGTGGGAATGTCCAGTAAAAGGGGCCAGAGAACTTTAAAATTCTAGCTGGCTCATTTAGATGTGATATTTGGAAGCACTTTTTCACAGAAAGGGTAGTGGAAATCTGCATGGCACTCTCTCCCCCAAGAAGCACTCGAGGCGAGGTCAATTGTAAACTTCGAAACTAAGATTGATAGATTTTTGCGAGACAAGGGTATTAAGGGTTACGGAACAATGGCAAGTGGATCTAATTGAATGGGGCTGAATGGTTTACCCCTGTTCCTGTGTTCATACGCTGATGTAACCCATTACATTCTCTACAACATTTTCTTTTAGGATAAAAAATGGAATCGTCATCTGTTTAAGCAGCCTGTAATCCATGGTCAAAAAGATCATATCAGTCACTTCAAAGAGCTACTGGTAGGAGCACTGGTGGTTTCCCCCTAAGCTGTTGATGAAAGACATCAATGCATGGTTTGTTTGTACTGATCTAGTATGGTTTGTGAATACTTCCTGTTACAGCAGAACAACCCTCAAAGATATTGATAAAGTACAGCTAATGGATTCACAAAATCAGAAAATTTCATTATACCTTAACATAAACATCAATCGTTGGTGCTGACTTCCTGCCTTGGTTTAATAATTTACTATTTTATATCTGAAACAAAAGAGAAATGAAATTGATCCCAGCTGAAAATAGCTGGGAAGCTGCAAGTCATTCTGCAAGCACAATGTAGCAGGGTTATGAATTTAATAATATGTAATGATTAAAGCCCACTAACCATGCTAACCCTTTACCCAGAGGCTGGCATATCTGCACAACTAATTGAACTCCTTATGTCTGTCCCTCCAAGCAACTCAAACGGAGATTTCAAAGTTCAGGAATCATGTTCTAAGAAGCTGGAAGCGGCAAACATTAAGAAATGTCCCTCACACAACCTTGAAAAAATATGTTGCAGCATTATTTTATAGTAATTGTTTAAATATGTTTCCATATTTGGAATAAGGACAGATAATGCTGGAAAGGTGCATCACCGTTAGTCAGCAATGAAAAGTACAGTATGATGTTTCAGGCACGCTCCCTTCAGATTTGGCTGATACCCACAATATTTGTTGCAATGTTTGGTTTTATCTCAGGTTTCAAATGTTATTTTTGATATCATTGCAAAATTTAGACAAGCAGTCCTTTATATTGTCTGGTTCACTGTGAACTACAGTGTCCACTGTGCAGAAGTAAATATGAGCGAAAGAGCTTGAGGGAGAGAAAAATAGATTAAAAGGAGAAAATCCAGGAGGTGCCTTAACCATTCTGTAACATATAAGATTCTAATGGGGATTGACAGAGTGCTTCCACTGGTGGGGGAATCTAGAACTAAGGGGCACAGTTTAACAGTAAGGGGCCTCCCATTTAAGATGGAGATGAGGAGGAATTTCTTTTCTCAGAGGGTCGTTAGTCTTTGGAATTCTCCACCCCAGAGAGCAGCGGAGGCACTGGGTCATTGAATATATTCAAGGTTGAGGTAGACAGAGTTTTGATCTATGAGGGAGTCAAGGGTTATGTGGGGCAGGCAGGAAAGTGGAGTTCAGGCCATAATCAGATCAAATATGATCTTATTGAATGGCGGAGCAGGCTCGAGGGGCTGAACCCTGGCCAAATCCTGCTTCTATTATTTATGAACCCTATCCCAAACAGCCGAAGAAAAAGCTTTAAGTTCCTTTTGCAGAAATTCACAAAATTAATCTATGTGGAAAATCCTGAGCTTATAAGCTCCGAAGAAAATACTAGTGCTGCAAAGTCAGTTTGAGAGAGAATGAGATAGTTAGGGGTGTTTGCACCATACGAGGAAGAATGTGTGTAATTTGGAGGGTCTGGTTTGAATATGGTGCCTGTTGCAGACAAGTGCTTATTTCCTTTGAAGTTTTACCATGCATATTGTACATCTTAAAGTAAATCATCAAATTGTGATGCTGAATATTCAGCTTTGTGAAAGCTGATCTAAAGTGAAAAGAGTGGATAATCACTTTATTAAGTAGAAAAGTTGGAACATAACTGGTAAATGGAATTTTGTATGATACAAAATTGATATTTGTAAACATGCTGTTGTAACCCTAACTGAAGTCATTCTCTGAAAGAAAACCCTACAGTTTGACGACTATTACAAAAGAGGGGAAACAGCATTTTAAACTTTGTCCTTAAACAGATTGTGACAGAAAAGAAGCAGTTTGATGTTACTGTACTTTCAAGCTGCCATTACCTAGCCTTGCCCTTCACCATGATACCTCTGCAGCTGTCAATCTATCCAACAATTCCTCCTCCTGCACCTCTGATGCCCTTGTCCCCATTACTCTCTTCAACCTTGTTTGCTCCCTTTGGCATTACCTGAACCTTTGCTCCTTCAAGTTTGAAGGGTGCATAATTGATTTAGCCAACCCAAGAACAGGATGGATCTTTTCACGTACTATTGGGCCTCACTCTCCTTTGCCAAAACTGCTCACTACTCCGGGATCATCCTGGAGATCAAAGATAGCTCTATGGTCTTCTTTTCTCCACTACTAGACAATTCCTTAAACCTCTCTCCCTACCCTTCCATTTGCACATCCAACAAGTGCAAGGGGCTCATGGACTACTCTGTCATGAAAATTCAGACCATCTATTTATCAGCTTCTACTGCATTCCTCTTCTATTTGTCCACCAACCCTCACCTATTGCATGGCCCCTCTATCTTAGTCTAAAGCTGTATCTTCCTACTGTTTCTCTCCTATCTCCCATATGCCATCTCTGAGCTCATTTTGTCCTGCTCCCTTGACCTCATTCCTACTAAACTGCTGACTAGCCAACTTTTCTTCCCTTCCTGCCACCTCCATGCTTTTTGAAATCATTCCAACTCCTCAGCTATTGCCCTGCAGTCTTTCAAAGTCAAAAGCACCTGCTCAAAATATCCACGCTTAACACCTCTACCCTTTCAAACTATTACTCCATCGCCAACCTCTCTCTCTTCTCCAATGTTCTTGAATGTGTTGTTGCCTCCCAAACGTGTGTCCATCTTTTCCAGCAACTCCATGGGCAGCACTTTACAGTATGCCCACCGGCTTGTTTGGACAGGCATGGGAGGCGGTGGAGGTGCCGTAGAATTCCCCAGGTGGTCTTTCTGCCACCCTCCTATCTGCCCTGACCTATCCTGAATTTTATAGGGGTGGGTGAGGCCTACTGCCTCCCTTGCCTTAACTGAGGCCCTTCAGTGACCAATCACTGTCCACTTAAGAGCTGCTTCCCACCTGGCCTCAGTTTTGATGTGGGGGAGTTCAGGGGTGGGGGGGAAGCTGGCCGGTCACTCTGCCTGGGTCTTGGGCAGGAAGGGTGGCATACTTCCCTCATGGACCCTCTTTTAATATTGTGTGCTTCCCCTCATTGTCTACTCCCCATGGGTGCTGTGTCCTCCCTTTCCCCTCTATGAAGACACTCACACCCCTCTCCCCACCCTCCCCCAGGCCTCAAACCCCCCCCCCCCCCCCCCCCCCCCCCCCCGCACTGAGACTGCCTTACTTACCTGGTCCTGAATTCTGGGCCTTAGAACCTGAGGAAAGCTTGTAGCCTCAGTCCTGACCACTACTGCCACTGGCGCTGCTGGGCATATAGGTGTACCGGCTAATCAGATTGGTCGGCAGCTCTCTGAGATGGGACTTCCTTCCGAATGAGGGGCAGAGGTCCCGTCTCCAGCCAATTTAGGCTCCTTGGAGCGTTAAATGGCTGCAGGGCTGCCCTAATTAGCAGGAATATGTTTCCTGCTGACTCTGACAAATCCTGCCTATGTGTGAATCTTTTCATTCATGTTTCTCTTGTTACAGGATCAACAAGGCAAAAATAGCAAATATTTTATCACTGCAAGAATACTGCCGTTTCCCTCCTCATCCTTCTCAACATCATTCACACTTTGACATGATCAACACTCTCCACCCTTCTGCAATGCTTCAGCCAAAAACATGAGGTTAGTAGGTTAGTGCCCACATTTTGTTGCCAACAGCAGGTTCTATTTCTCCACCAACTCTTGGTGATCACTCCAGTGGGTGTGTGCTGTCATCAGCGCCAGGCTTCACAGGTGGCACCGCATCCCTATTAGTGAGGCTCTGAGGCAGGTCTCTACCTACCAGACCAGCCATGAGGTGGGAATGGCTTTTCAACGGGCTGCAGGGCTAGGGCTTGGGGAAAGGGGAGAAGTGGTCTCAGGCAAGGAAGGGGTTGCAGGACGAGGGCAGTGCTGGGGAAGGGGGGCATCCCACGGTGTGTGTGGGGGCAGAAGTTGATATGTGCAAATGGCCTCAAGGTGGAGAGGTCTAAGGAGGCAGTCTCCAGAGATGGTGAGGCCAAATGGAGATGTGAGTGGTGTAAGAGAATGGGTGGTGATGTTCCTTGAGCATGCAGTGAGAGTAATAAGATGGTTGCATTATCCTGGTGGCACAGATGAGATCATTCATCCTCTATCCACATTGGATGGCCAGCCTCTTCTGTGCAGCATTGGCACTGACCACCACTGCCATTGCCTACCAAGACAGAGTGGTGATATTGCTGCCCGTCCTGCGGCCAGAGCAGGGTTGGAGGATAACACGCCGGGCCTCCATGACATCCAAAAGGTGCTCGAGAGATGCGTTACTAAACAAGGAGGTTGCAGTCTGTTGCCTTTCAGGGCTGTTTCTTCTTTGCAACATTCCTGGGCTAGAAGCACTGAGAGGTGTGCGCGTGGCTGCACTTTAATTGTGGCGCCCAGTGTGATGAAACAGCGAGGTGACAGCGTGACAGGCGAATTGGAACCCGCCCACCATTGAAACGGTGTGTTTCCCAGGAATGCATGATCAATGAGGCGTGATTGGGATGATACGGTGTGAAGAGCCGCCATTGCGGCTGGCAGGTAAAACATCCTTTCTCCTGCCCGCAACCGCACTTAATGCAAATCTGGGACGATTCCGCCTGCTGTGTGAACAAGTTTTATTTCACATCGTATTTGCTTCTTTTGCAAATCATTTTAAATCTGTGCCCTCTCCTTCATTATCCTTTTATGAATGAGAACAGTTTCTTCCTATCTACTCTATCCAGCCCCCTCATGATTTTGAACACCTCTATCAAATCTCCTGTTAGCCTTCTCTTCTCCAAGGAGAAGAGTCTCAACTTCTCCAATTTATCTTCATAACTGAAGTTTCTCATCCCTGGAACCATTCTTCTGTACTCTTCTGCACACTTTCCAATGTGTTCACATCCTTCCTATAGTGTGGTGCCCAGAACTGTACCCAATACTCCAGCTGAGGTCTAACTAGTATCTTATACAAGTTCAGTATAACCTCCTTGCTCTTGTACTCTATGCCACAATTAATAAAGCTGAGGATACTGCATGCTTTATTAACTGCTTTCTCCACCTGTCCTGCCATCTTTAATAATTTATGCACATTTACACCCAGGTCCCTCTGCTCCTGCACACCCTTTAGAGTTGTACCCGTTATATTAAACTGTCTGTCCATGTTCTTCCTACCAAAATGGATCACCCCACACTTCTCTGTATTGAACTTCATCTGCCACCTATGTGCCTACTCTACCAGCTTGTCAATGTCCTTTTTGAAGCTCTACACTGTCCACCTCACAGTTTACAATGCTTCCAAGTTTTGTATCATTTGCAAACATTGAAATTGTACCCTACACATCAAGATCTAGATTATTAATATATATCAGGGAAAGCAGGGGCCCTAATACCGACTGCTGGGGAACTCCACTACAAACCTTTCTCCAGCCTGAAAAATATCCATTCACCATTAATCGCTGTTTCCTATTACTCAGCCAATTCTGTATCCACGTTGCTACTGTCCCTTTATTCCATGAGCTATAACTTTTCTCACAAGCCTGTTGTGCGGCACTGTATCAAATGCCTTTTGGACGTCCATTAATGCCAAATCAACAGCATTACCCTCATCAACCCTCTCTGTTACCTTTTCAAAAAAACTCCAGCAAGTTAGTTAAACATGATTTTCCCTTAAGAAATCCATACTGGCTCTTTCTAATCAATCCACGTGTTTCCATGTGACTATTTATTCTATGCTGAAAAATGGTCCCTAGAAGCTTCCCCACCACTGAAGTTAAACTGCCTGGTCTCTAATCGCTGGGCTTATCCTTTTTTGAACGAGGGCAAATGTTTGCAGTTCTCCCGTCCTCTGGCACCTCTCCTGAGCCTGAAAGATTATGGCCAGTGCCCCTGCAATTTCTAGACTCACTTCATTCAATATTCTTGGATGCATCTCATCCAGTCCCTGTGCCTGGTCAACTTTAAGTACCAATACATCCTCCTCATTAATTTTGAACACCTGTAGTGATAGAGTTTCCTCCTCTGTCACCATGGCCTGGGTAGCATCTGCTTCCTTGGTAAAGGCAGATGCAAACTATTAATTTAACACATCAGCCAAGCCCCCTGCCTCCATGTGTAAATCCTGTCTTTGGTCCCTAATCGTTCGTATTCCTCCTTTTACTATTTATGTGCCGAAAGAAGACTTTGGGATTCCCCTTTATGTTGGCTGCCAGTCTTTTCTCATAATTCTTCTTCGCTTCTCTTATTTACTTTTTCACCCTCCGTCTGAATCCGCTGTACTCAGCCTCGTTCTCAAATGTATTTTCTATGTGACACATGTCTTTATCTTAATTTACATCTCCTTTTTCATCCAGGCAGCTCTGGATTTTGTTTGCCTCACCTTTCCCTTTAGAGGGCACATACCTTGATGGTGCCCGATCTATTTCTTTTTTGAAGGTAGCCCATTGTTCAATTAGTTTTCCCACCAACCTCTGGTTCCAGTCTATCTGGCCCAGCTCTGTTCTTGCCCCATTGAAGTTGGCCCGTCCCCAGTCAGACTGTTTGCAATCTTAGCCGCCTATGTGACCCTATGTTGAGCTTCTAACTCCATATTCTCTCCATCATAAAGACTGCTGCCATCCACTTCTGTAATTTTGCCCACCTTTGTCCCTGCCACAGCTCAACTGTTGCTAAAACCTTCATCAGTGCCTTTGTCACTGCCAAGCTTGACTATTCAAATGCTTCCCTGACTGACCTCCCAGCACACATCCTGCATAAGTTTCAGTTCATTGAAAAATTCTGACCCCCATATCGCATCCCATACCAAGTCCTGTTATATGTCATCTCTGCTTGCTGATGTACATTAGCCCCTAGCTCCCCTGTGACTCCAATTTAAAATTTTCATTGATATTTAAACCCTGTCCTTCCCTCCCTCTCCCTATCCCGGTAACCTTCCTCAGACTTATAGCCACCACCAAACCACACCCCCACCCCCCCTCCCCACCTCTCCCTAGTATTCTGTCTTCCTCCAACCCTGGCCCCTTGGACCATTCTTCAGCCATCTGAAATTTAAGCTCTGGCATTCCCTCCATAAAATTCTCTGCCTCTCCAGTTCCCTTTCCTCCTTTAACACCTTCCTTAAGTCCTCTCTTTTCACCAAGCTTTTATTCACTCTTCCTAGTAGCTCCTCCTGGCATCCATTTTTGTCTGAATACGCTTGTTGTTGTTTAGTTTTGTAAATGTTCCTTTGTTCCAATAACTAATCCTAAGGGGTTTAAAAAAAAGCTAATACAGCCAGAATCATGGCCCAAGCTTAACTCAAGACACATGTTTCAAGTTTCAACTGTTGTCTGCAAAGCTTGAGGGAGGAACCAATCTAGTTTTGAACCAGCACATCACTGCTGGAGTTCCTCAGGGCAGCATCCTAGGCTCAACTATCTTTAGCTGCTTCAGCTCTGATTGTCCTCCAAACAAAAGGTCAGAAATGGGGTTCTCTGCTGCTGATTGCATAGTTTCAGTATGATTTGACATTCCTGAGATAAGAATATAAGAACATAAGAAATAAGAGCAGGTCTAGGCCATTCGGCCCCTTGAGCCTGCTCTTCCATTCAGTAATATCAAGGCTGGCCTGATTGTGACCTTAACACATCTTTCCTGCGTGTTCGCCACATTCCTTGGCTCCCTTGTCAGTCAAAAATCTGTATAACTCAGCCTTGAATATATACAATGACTCAGCCTCCACTGCTCACTGGGGAAGAGAATTCCAAAATTCCAAACACCAACGACCCTCTGAGAGAAGACATTGCTCCTCATATCCGTCTTAAGTGGGAGACCCCCTTATTGTGCCCCTAGGTCTAAACACCCCCCCTGCAGGGAAACAACCTCCCAGCATCTACCCTGTCAAGCCCCCTCAGACACTTATATGTTTCAATAAAATCACCTCCCAATCTTCTAACCTCCAATGGGTATAGGCCTAACCTGCTCATCCTTGCCTCATAAGACAAACCCCTCATCCCAGAAATCAGCCTAGTGAACCTTCCTTGAACTGCTTCCAATACAGGTATATCCCTCCTTAGGTAAGGTGACCAAAACTGCACATAGTACTCTAGATGTGGTCTCAGCAATGCTCTGTACAATTGCGGCAAGATTGCCCTACTTTAATACTCCATCTCCCTTGCAATACATTTCTGTTTGCCTTCTTAGTTATTTGCTGTACCCGCATGCTGACTTTTTGTGATTCATGTACAAGGGCACCCACATAAGCCCCTAAGACGTTGGAGCAGAAGTAGGCCATTCAGCCCATCGAGTCTGCTCCTCCATTTAATGAGATCATGGCTGATCTGATAATCCTCAACTCCACTTTCCTGCCGTTTCCCCATAACCTTTGATTACCTTACTGATTAAAAATCTGCCATCTTAGCTTTAGATATGCTTAACAGCCCAGCCTCTATAGCCCTCTGTGGTAAAGAACTCCACAGATTGACTATCCTCTGAGACAAGAAATTCCCCCTCATCTCTGTCTTAAATGGGCGACCTCTTGGTCTGACATAATGTCCTCTGGTCCAGCACTGTCCCACAAGGGAAAACAACCTCAGTGTCTACCCTGTCAAACCCCCTAAGAATCTTCTGGGCAGCATTTTCCCCCTGTCGGGGAGGGTCATGCGGGAGCGGGTGGGCGAGTTCGCGACCGGCGCCCCCGATTGGGGGCATGCCACCATTTTATGTGGGCGGGCCATTTAAGGCTGAGCGCTCCCTGTGGGTGGGGCGGGATTCCCTGAGCAGGTAGTGCGCTCTTTCACGCATGCGTGTGAAAGAGCACACGGAACTCCCTGAGGCAAAGTGCTGCCTCAGGGAGATCGGTTGAAGTTATAAACATTTTTTAAAGGTTAGAAAAGATTTTCCTGACATGTCTCCTCATGTGACACTGTCGCATGAGCTGGGACATCTCCATTAATTTTAATTTAAAACTATTCGGAAAATTTTAAATCCCTCATGAAATGTCATCCCGCCCGTGGATGAGGCTTCATGCCTTTTCAGAAGGCCACCTAGGCTCTTCACTTGCCCTCCAATATTAAGGTTGGATGGGCAGATCCATTAATCATTTCAATGACTTTTTTAATGGCTTTAACAGGCTATTGACAGGTCAGCCAGCGCGCAGCCGACTCGGCTAAGCACCCACCAAAATGAAAATCTAAATGACGTGGGGAGACATTGGGACGCATCACCAACGTCACCCTGTGTCATTTTATGTGTCGGTGAGCGGGGATGGGGGCGAGGCCTGCCCGCTGACTGGAAAAAGCTGCCCTATACCTTTCAATAAGATCGCCTCTCATTCTTGTACAATCCAATGAGGACAGGCCCAACCAACTCATCCTCTCCTCATAAGAAAATCCCTCCAAACCAAGGATCAACCTAGTGAACTTTCTCTGGACTACCTCCAATGCCGGTACATTTTTCCTTGGATAAGGGGACCAAAACAGTTCACAGTATTCTAGGTGTGGTCTAACTAGTGCCTTGTATAGTTTTAGCAAGACTTCCCTATTTTTATGCTCCATTCCCTTTGAAATAAAGGCCAACATTCCATTTGCCTTCCCTATTACCTGCTGAAATTGTATGCTAGCTTTATCGGATTCACGCACGAGGATCCCCAGATCATTTTGTAATTCAGCATTCTGCAGTCTCTCTCCATTTAGATAATATTCTGCTCTTCTATTCTTTCTGCCAAAATGGATAGCCTCACATTTTCCCACATTATGCTCCATCTGCAAAATTTTTGACCAATCACTTAACCTATATTCTCCTTTGCAGGTTCCTTGTATCCTCCTCACAACTTGCTTTACTACCTATCTTTGTATTGTCAGCAAATTTGGCCACAAAGCACTCAGCCTCATCATCCAAAGTTATTAATATGGATTGGCCCTGATCCATGTGGCAATCCACTAGTTACAGTTTCTTCAGCAGAACATCCATCACCTGGAAGGATAAGGGCAGCAGGTTTATGGGAATGCTATCACCTACAAATTCCCTTCCAAATCACACACGATTGCAAATTGGCCATATATTGTCATTCCTCCATCACAGCTTTGTTAAAATTCTGGAGCTATCTGCCGTGCAGCATTGTGGGAGCACAGCCTGCAAACAGGCTTTAGTGGCTCAAGAAGAAGACTTGCCAACAATTTTTCAAGGCCAACCAAAGCTGGCCAATAAAATGCCAGTGATGCTGATATACTGAGAATATTTTTTTTTAAAATGCCTACCTGGGCAGAATTTTTTATGTGCATTAACACACCGGTTTGGATATGAGTGACAGGTGGTTTTGGTGAAAGTGCAGGTTTGGGTGTGGGTGGCGAGTTGGCTGGTAGATGGTGGTAGCAGGTTCAGGGTGGTGAAACCCGAAATAAATACGAGTGCGCTCGGAAGCTGGCTCCAAACTGCTGACATCTGCATTTGACTCTAGCATATTAGGCAGCCTGCGCGCAACCACCCACCTCAGGTGGGAGGTGCGTTGTCAATTTGAACATGTTAATGTTCAATTATTGCAACATTAATGTGGGTTTTTGAGTTTTATTTTGGCTCCTCGAGTTTCCTGAGCTTCCTGGACTCTGCAGCATCCATCCTGTCCAGCCCCCTCAGCCACTATGGCTGGGATTTTCTGGTCCTGCCTGCTGCGGGTTGGGAAATTCCCACCCGAAGTCAATGGACCTTTGGCTGGCCCATCAAATTTTCCACCCCGCCCGCAATGATTCCCTCTGTGGGCAGGACCAGAGAATCCCAGCCTATATGCTCCAAAAAGATCACCTCCCGTTCTTCTAAACTCCATGAGCATAGGCCCAACCTGCTTAACTTTTCCTCATAAGGCAAACCTCTCATCCCAGAAATCAGCCTCTAGTGAAGTGTGAGTATCTGAGCTGGTGCATGGTCTGCAAGAGTCCTGTGATGGTGCACCTTCAGAGGGAATGACCTCCTCTGTGGAGGCGTTGGCAACCTTTCAAAATTGTACTCATGGATTTTGCAATATTGCACAAATTTATATTGCAAGGAGCCCATTAAGTATAGAGGAAGTTGGTGAACAACTGTGTAACATAAGAACTATTCCTTAGTTCTCAGTAGCATTCAATTCTGTGGCCTAGTTTTTCGAATAAATTACTTCTCAATTACAGTCACAATTGTTAAGATGGCAAACAATGTAGGCAACTTGCACATAACCAGTTGTTTCAAACACCCTATAAGATCGATGACTACGGAATCAGTTTCTGTAGGTTTGGTTGAGGGAGGAATATCAGCAAAAACACAAGGAGAATATTTTACCTTTCTTTGAACCAATGAATTGAAGATTTTTACCTCACTTAAGCAGTTTAATGTCTCATATTCCACAATAGGCCAGTCCCTCTGTTGCTCTGCACTAAAGTGTCTGTCTAAGTTTTAAGCTTGAGTCCACAATGGGGTGTTGTGATATGATGTACATACACCTCTAAGGGATGGTTTCTTAAACTACTGTCAATCATTACCACCTCGATAGGATGTGATGAATTAGTCCCATGATTTGTAGGCAGTCTGTAAGCAGCAGTGGTCAAGATCAGACATGTGGCTCACAACATCCCAGTGAACATTATCTGTAGTCTTATCTTCAAATAAAGAACCCATATTATTGTTTCACCAATGTTTGTATATTATTGATTGAAAACAAAAATTTCTTGGAAAACTCAGCAGGTCTGACAGCATCTGTGTAGAGAAAGCCAGAGTTAACATTTCGAGTCTGTATGACTCTTCTTCAGCTTTTATCTTTGTATATTATTGGTGTGTTTACATTGAAGAAAAGAAGAAGGCAACGCAGCTTTTGAAAACTTGATTGCAAAATGTGCGAGCCTCAATCCTTCATATGCGGCAGGAAAAAAGAGCTGGCGTGAAAGTGAAACAACTATTAAGATGTACCATGTGCAAGAATTCTGCAGCTTTATAAGGGATTTTATGCACAACATACCTTTGTTCTGGGATTACACCTCGCTCCAGCCAGCAAGTATCAGGTCCCGGTAAGATTGTTAAATCTGGGAAAGCTCAACTTGTAAATTTCTAACTTCTGCAAAGTTTAAACAGGAACAGAAATTAAACAGTAAATGCAGGTGGTCTCACTTTACGTAGAACTCCTCAGACAGGATAATTCAGCTAAATACTCCAGACTGGGCAGAGAAGAAGAATCTATCCAGTATCAGATACTAACAGATGGAAGAAGCCTGAAGAAGTCCTTTTTCATTATTTGCTTTCTCATTGCAAGTCCATTGCAGCCATTTTCCCACCTAAAATCACTGTTTTTATGTGGAGCTTAGAGTTAAACTGGGAATAAAAATCAGAAAGAGCTCAACAGCACCACCATTGCAGTCAAGAAATATGCTTTGACCAGCTAAGGCGGCAGTCGCTAAAGGTACTGTAACTCAGAACTAAATTCAATCTAAAATTGCTGGAGGAAACTTGTATAGTTGTCAAAATCTCTAGATAGCATTAAAAAGCCTGCAAGAAGTTAAAAAATGACCACAAAATTTCCAACATTCAAATGAAAGGCAACCTTGTTCCGACAACACATCGAGCTGTATTTTCTGGACCTCTATATTTCTGAACCAGCCATGAGGTTAACAAAGAATTAAAATTAAAATTGCCATAGGCAGTGAAGGCCTCCACAGATTGAAGACATCAGGTCTGTCTGATGACCATTTTAAGAATCCAGATAAAATATGGTCAACACTCGAAGATTAATTGCAAGAGAAGATCAACTTCAGAATACACTGTCTTGAATTCATGTCTTTTAGGCAACAAGCAGAGACCAATGACCAATTCATAAGTAGATGCAGAAACAAGGGATGTGATTGTGACTTCATGGCAGCAGAGCTAGCCGACAGAATAATCAAGCTCGTGATAGCACCTACCCCAGTGGAAACATTCCAAAAAGACATCTTGGACCAATCCAAAGGTTACACCGTGGAAGCACTACAAAGTGGATACAAGTACAAAGCCATACTAATGGGTGGACAGAGTTTAAAGACTATGCATAAGTCACCATAGGCATGATAGTCAATGCAAGCAAGCCCAGGTAAGCAATGATCTCATACATGCACCCAGAAACTGCCCAGCTTTTAATGCTATATAGAAGGCATGTGGCACCAAAGGACATTGGAATCGCCAATACAGAGAGCAAAGGCTGGGACAAGTGGTTCAACGACATGAAATGCCACAAACAAAAGCCAGACAGGTACAGCATTCCAAATAACCAAGACCGTATACCAAACAGCATCAAGACAGCATCCACAAAATGTCTAGCTATACGGTCAGATGATGAGGATGAGCAGACACTCAAAGTGAGCAGACATTCAACACAGTGAACATCAAAAAAAGGCGCAATGGTAATAACAGAAGCTTTTACCGCCACCCAGGTTATATACCCACAGATGCAGGGTCAGCATAACCTATATACAAAACTGGGTACTGGTGCAGGTGCAAACATCCTTTCACTTTGTACACTGAAATGTACATATCCACAAACATGCAAGAGATAATTCAACCAACCACTACCAAACCCACCATGTACAATGGCCCAGAGATTCAATCCCAGGGATACACTACACCCAAGTGTCACTACAATAACTCACCTTGGTTATCCCAAATATTTTATATTGTGGACTCCATGGATCTAATGATTGCAGGTCTACCGGTGTGCAAGGACCTGTCCCTGGTCAACACCCATGACAACATTAAGACCATGAAGAGGATCACAGGCTACAGGAAGCAGCATCGGAAACTCTGTGCTCACATCTGATCTTCCACTTGAAACCTCATTAATTCTGCATAGACAAGCTGCTTGCTGAATCACATAGCTATGTGGGCACCGATACGTTCACCCACCGTCACCTCATGAGGTTAAAGTTCCTGACGCCAAATTTAAATGCCACCCGAACACACGTATTCATCCTCTGCAGCCCAGCTGTGCAGTCGGAAGTTCCGGAGATGGCCCCAAGGAACACGACAAGCGCGCCAAGGTTTAGCCACGTGAAGGCTTTAATCGGAGATGTCTACCAGCACCGGGATCCAGGAGGTCCACCAACCTCACCTCGCTGGCCTGGGAGGCGGGCACGTAGGAGGTCAGCTCAGCAGGCAACTGCCAGATTCCAAACTTGTCTGCCTGTGATCCCATAACCTCCAGCCCCACAGGCCGAGGAGGGTGCACCTGTCTCACAGCAGGAGACTGAAAACAGGCCGTGGACCTCCAGAGGAGGCCCACCAAGGTCATTACAGGCAACAGGATTTGCAGTCAGCAGGCTGCCTCCACTTCTGCTGTGGATGTTGGGGATGCAGCTAGATGTAGCAGTAGGGTTAGAAAAATTAAGAAACATTGATCTCACTATAGGGCTACAGGTGTTCATGCACTGTATATATAATGCATCTCTGTAAGTACATTTGCTGCTTATGACAATGGTCTCATCATTTGAATGCGTCATGCATATGCCTTTCTTATTGCGTGGGTGACCCAAGCTCCCTCTCCATGAATGGCTGCCCTCGTGAGCCTCAGATTCATGTGATGTTAGTTCCTCGCCCCTTGTCCAATGTCAAGGAGATGTGTCCTGTTCTTTCCTGAAAGTGTTTGCACATTGAGTGTGGAACTTTTATTCCTCACAGGACACCATGGAGTTATGTGTGCTCATGTGCCTTGGAAGGTTACCAGTAATGGTGTCTCATTGAAAATGAGCTGTCGTAATTGTTTGCGCCAAAGCACAAGTCCTGTAGCCATGATAGTAGCTCCAACCATGTGCGCATCTCTATTGCCACAAGAAGTGTCGCTTTCAGGTGTCCATGACTGCATCAAGTCCAGTAGCTGTAGGGTTTGTGCTCGAGAGCTGCCTTCCACTTCCCAGAGTGGCTACATGCAGCTTTGGCTGCTGACCTTTCCAAAGAGTAGGGCCTGGTGATACATGAGGATTGCAGGCCCAAGACCATATGCAGACCTTGCCCTCGATGTCACTGCTTGTAAAGGCCTTTCCGAGCACTGGCATGGCACCAAGGGACAGGAGATCGGTTACCTTTGTCTGGATCTTACTACTGCTGGAACCTTGTGCCTATCAGTTTGTCATGGCACATCTTCCACATCATGCCACTTCAACAGTATTGTGGTCAGTCCTGAAGGAACCGTGGCCAACCTTTTGACCTCAGTCCCTGGACTATGACTGTCTTTCACTCAGCTCCATGGTTCCTTCAGGACTGACCACAACATCGTCTCCTTATTATTCATGACATGCCAATGCATACAGATGAGGTTCCTGATATGGATCAGCGGGAAAGCTGACTCCCCATCAGCCTGCCATGAAAGCGGTGAGGGGAAAATTCTGACTTCTTTTTCTGCTGGTGGGATTCCGACTATTGGCCCCCCTCTGAATTTTCTGGCCCCCTGCCCGCCCACCGCCACCGGAAAGTTAAGCCCTATATAAATAAAAATCCTTTTTTTTTCTTATTTCCAATATATTCTAGTTTTATTTCCGAATCCAACACCTGCGGTTTTCAACTTTTATTTCTGGAACATTTCACATGAGGAAGTTAAGATGAAAAGTTCTTCAAAATTTCTGAAGAGACTCATAAATCTGAAATGTTAACTCTGTTTCTCTTTTCACAGATACTGCGTATTCCCATCATGTTCTGTTTATTTTTTCTATAAAAAGCTCTGTTAGACAAGCAGTGGCTGAAAACCAAGATCCCACCATTGCATAGCGCAATACATTTCAGCTCCATTCCATGCTTCCACTGACAAATAGTTCACAGAAGCAAAGATTCACTTGCAAAATCAGTTCCACATTTCAGAGCAGAGACACTGTAAACATTGGAGTTTGCAGTATGCTCGGTCAAAAACAGAGCTCATCTTAAAAGGACATTATGGGTCTATTATTCAGCCGCAGGATAACATTTTTTGCAACCCTTATGACTAAGTATAGAAGTAATTATCTCTAGGGCTGTGACAAACCAAACTGTTTCACCAAAATTCCTGTTTACCACATTTTTAATGCAGTAAACAAAAGGAAGAGTATATTTAGTTGTGGTCATGTTAGTGTCTTGAAAGAGCATGCTTTATGCTTGAACCTTATTCACCACATTAGTGTAACTGTAACACATCATTGACGGCTAAGCTAAAGGACTTGTTACCTAATGGGTTTAGGATATTCGTTTTTATGAAAATATTTCAAAGTCAAGTTTACATTTGTGGGTATTCACAATACCAATCTACAGAAACATGAGGTTTTGGCTGATGAGAGTTCAGGTATGCAGTGAAACTGAAATCTTCCATTTTTATATTATAGATAATTTGATGGAAAAATAGACACCAGGGAAAGCCTGTCCATAATTGCTGTTTTACGTCTGGAGCAATTGCACTTCGATTGACGATAATTAAAAGCGACACAAATTATTCAGAATGATGTGTTTAAATTATCGGTATTGAGATAAAATTGCTTCCTTCCCCAATAAATTTTAACTTTCCATCACCAAAGAGAAAACAAATAGATGTGGTCACTTTCTAATTAGTATGAACACAATTTGAACAGAGGATTAATTCACCAGGACTTCGAATGATTTGCTTCATATATGCTGGTCACAAATTCTGCTTGGGATTTCTACAGTTTCCTCTTCAGGAGCCATTGAGATTAAAAAAATTGCAGCTGGTCCTAAACGTGATAGAGCAGAGGTAGCTTGACACTCTCCTCTGTGCACTCCACCAGGCAATTTTACCTCATTCTTATGCACGAAATGATGAACAAAATGAAAGTTAGAAAATTAAAATTGCACAACGTTGAAGGGGGAGGTTACAGAATAACAGCTCAACTTACCTACAAACTAAATTCCATGCAACCACACAGACCAATAAAACACAGAAAAAAACGAACCTGATCATTCCAAACAGCATTTTACTTCTCTACAATGTTAGGTCTGGTGTGGGGTCAACATATCTAAATACAAATATGCATATATTTTCATTGGTGGTTGGTTTTAAAGCAATATTGTCTTAATTTAAAAGGACTTGATAAGTCATTTTGTTTGGTTATGAATACACAATGCAATGGTATAAGTCACATTAGTTTTATAGAAATTGCAGCGCATAAGTTAATCATTTGGTTTTGTGTTTGCTTTTTAATTGGAACTATCTACTATAATATCTGTTCCTTATCTCTCTCTCATATTCTGATATATTCTTTTTCAAATCATCACCCATTTCCCTTTTATGTGATATAGTTTCAGTCTCAAAGGCTATTTGTATAAGGCACCAGGAATGGATGAGATGCATCCAAGGATACTGAGGGAAGTGAGAGTGGAAATTATGGAGGCCCATAGTTTTTCAGTTTTCTTTAGGCTCAGGGTTGGTGCCAGAGGAGTAGAGAACTAGAAACATTATGCCTTTGTTCAAAAAAGGGTGTAAAGATAAGCCCAGCAACTACAGGCCTGCCAGTTTAAATTCAGTGGTGGAGAAATTTCTAGAAAAAATAATCCAGGGCAAATTTAATAGTCACATGGAGTTCATTAAGGAAAGCCAGCATGGATTTCTTAAGAGAAAATCATGTTTAATTTCTGGAATTTTTTGATGAGGTAGCAGAGAGGGTTGATGAGGGCAATGCTGTACATGGTGTACATGGACTTCCAAAAGGCATTTGATACATTGCCACGCAATGGACTTGTGAGAAAAGTTATGAGCTCATGGAATAAAAGGGAGATAACAGGGATACAAAATTGGCTGAATGACAAAAAACAGAGAGTAGTGGTTAATGGGTGTTTTTTGGCCTGGAGGCAAGTTTGTAGTGGAGTTCCCCAGGAGTCAGTGTTGGGGCCTTTGCTTTTCCTGATATATATTAATGATCTAGACTCTGGTGTACAGGGCACAATTTCAAAGTTTGAGGGCAATATGAAACTTGGAAGAATTGTGAACTATGAGGAGGAAAATGTAGAACTTCCAAAGGACATAGACAAGTTGGGTGGCATGGGCAGGCAGATGAAGTTCAATATGGAGTGATTCATTTAGGTAGGAAGAACATGAAGAGATAATATACAATAAAGAGTACAATTCTAAAAGGAATGCAGGAGCAGAGGGACCTGAGCATATATCTAAATGTAATATCTCCAAATTTGCAGATAACACAAAGCTGGGTGGGAGGTGAGCTGTGAGGAGGATGCAGAGATGCTTTAGTGTGATTTGGACAAGCTGAATGAGTGGGCAAATGCATGGCAGATGCAGTATAATGTGGATAAATGTGAGGTTATCCACTTTGGTAGCAAAAACAGGAAGGCAGATTATTATCTGAATGGCAATAAATTGAGAGAGGGGAATGTGTAATGAGACCTGGGTGTCCTTGTATACCAGTCGCTGAAGGTAAGCATGCAGGTGCAGCAGGCGGTAAAGAAGGCAAATGGTATGTTAGCCTTCATAGCCAGAGGATTCAAGTACAGGATCAGGGATGTCTTGCTGCAATTATACAGGGCCTTGGTGAGACTACACCTGGAATATTGTGTGCAGTTTTGGTCTCCTTATCTGAGGAAGGATGTTCTTGCTATAGAGGGAGAGCAACAAAGGTTTACCAGACTGATTCCTGGGATGGCGGGACTGACATATGAGGAGAGATTGAGTCGGTTAGGATTATATTCGCTGGAGTTCAGAAGAAGGAGGGGGGATCTCATAGAAACCTATAAAATTCTAACAGGACTAGAAGAGTAGATGGAGGAAAGATGTTCTCGATGGTGGGGGAATCCAGAACCACAGTCTGAGGATAGGGGGTAGACCATTTAGGACTAAGATGAGGAGAAATTTCTTCACCCAGAGAATGGTGATCTTGTGGAATCAGCTACCACAGCAAGTAGTTGAGACCAAAACTTTGTATGTTTTCAGGAAGAAGCTAGATATAGCTCTTGGGGCGAAAGGGATCAAAGGATATGGGGAGAAAGCGGGAGCTGAATTGGATGATCAGCCATGATCATGATGATTGGCGAAGCAGGCTTGAAGGGCCGAATGGCCTACTCCTGCTCCTATTTTCTATGTTCCTATGGTTCTATATGCCACATAAGTCATTGAAAGTGACAGGACAGATTGAGTGCGTGGTTAATAAAGCACACAGTATCCTAGGCTTTATTAATAGGGGCATAGAGTACAAGAGCAAGGAGAATATGTTGAAGTTATACAAGACAATAGTTCAGCTTCAGCTGGAGTATTGTATCCAGTTCTGGGTGCTGCACTTTAGGAAGGATGTGAAGGCATTGGAGACAGTGCAGTAAAGATTCATGAAAATGATCCTGGGGCTGAGCAACTTCAGTTATGAAGATAGATTAGAGAAGCTAGGACTGATTTCTTTGGCGAAATAAGGCTGAGAGGAGATTTAATAGAGATATTCAAAATCATGAGGGGGTCTGGGCAGAGTAGATAGGGAGAAACTGTTCCCACTTGTGAAAGGATCAAGAATGAGAGGTCACCAATTTAAAGTAATTGGCAAAAGAAGCAACAGTGACATGAGAAAAAACTTTTTCACAAAGTGTTTGGTTAAGGTCTGGAATGCACTCCCTTAAAGTGTGATGGAGACAGGTTCAACTGAAGCATTCAAAAGGGAATTAGATTGTTATCTGCAAAGGAAGATAGTGCAGGGTTACGGGGAGAAGGCAGGGCAATGGCACTAGGCGAAACGTTCAATTGGTTAGCTGGTGCTGACACGGGGGCCAGATGGTATCCTTCTACACGGTAACAATTCTGTGATTCTGTGAATTCTGTGTGATTGTAGTAAAGCATTCCATGTTCTAATACACCTCTGTATAGCAAAAAAAATCAATCTTCTTCCTCTGTCCTTCTTCTAATAATCCTGAGTCTGCAGTTCCCTGTTACTGACTCATCAACCAGTAGAAATAATCTTTCATAACTTACCCATGTAAAACATTTTCGTAGTCTTAAAACCCCATGTGATATCACCCCATTGCCTTCCCTGTTCCAGTGAAAAAGGCTCAGTTCTTCATTATGGTAGCTCATTCCTGACTAATTCTAGTGGATTTTAGTGGTTCTAATACCCTTTTTTAGAGTTTGGTGCAAGTTGTCCCTGTAAAGGATTGTGCCATTTAGAATATACTTCATAGAACCATAGAATGGCCACAGCTCAGAAGAGAGCCATTCAGCCTGCTGTCTATGTGTCAGCTCTCTAAAAAAGCAACTCAGCTAATTCCACACACCTACCTTGTCTCTGCAGCCTTGCAAATCTTTTCCCTTCAGATAATTATCCAATTTACTTTTGCAGCCATGATTAATTCTACCTCCATCACATTTTTAGGCAGTGCATTCCAGGTATTAACAACTCACTGTGTAAAAAGCCTTTCCTCATTCACTTTTGGTTTCTTATGTTTTCTGGTTCTCGATCCTCCTCTGAATGGGAACAGTTTCTCCCCACCTACTCTGTCCATTTATGATTTTGAACACGTGTATCAACCGCCCTTTCAACCTTCTCCTCTCTAAGGAGAACAGCCCTAGCTTCTCCAATCTCTCCATGTACCTGAAGTCCCTCATAAAATACTTATGGATTAAATATGGGTGGACATATATTCTGACAGACTGGTGATGAATAATTATAGAAAACGACAGGAGATAGAAGAGCGAACACAATGGAGATGAGAATGAATTACTGACAATGAAATAGATACAAAAGAAAATTGGAGGATTGTGGATTGTAAAACACACTCTGAAGGTTTGAAAAAGTTTGTAAACCCAAACAATGCTTGAGATAGTTTGGTAAACATAATATGGACTGTTGGCCTAAGATAAATATCCTGAAAGAAATGAAGGGTAAAGATTCTGAAGAGTGGGATGGACGAATAACAACAGCAAAGATGTTGAGATAGCAATGGCGGATTGGAGTTAAAGAATAAACGTAATCAGTATAAATCATGAATTATTGAGGTGGAGGATAATGACACTGAAACATTGAAGATGGATAAAATACAGAAGAATCAATGAAGAGGAATAAGCATAATGGAGCATTGGGGGTGGAAGATAAACGCACTGAGGGATTGGAGAGGGAGGATGAATACACTGGAAGATTGGACATAATGGACAGAATTAAAAAACTGAGGGATTACAGCTGGAGGATAAACATATTCAAGGTTGGACATGTAGAATAAGGACATAGTATAATCCAGATAGACACAGTTCTCTGCAGCCGAGGGCAGGAGTGCAAGTGGCTGTGTTGCCTGCCCGGTTCCAGGGTTCAGGACATGTGCTCTGAGCTGGAGAGGGACTTGCAGTGGGATGGGGAGGATCCAGTGACTGTGGTCCACGCAGGTACCAACATCATAGGTAGAACCAGGAAAGAGGTTCGTTTGAGAGAGTATGAGCAACTTGAGGCTAAATTAAAAAGCAGAACTTCAAAGGTAATAATCTCTGGATTTCTACCTGAGCCACGAGCAGATTTGGTAGGGTAAATCAGTTTAGAGGATTAAATGCATGGCTCAAAGATTGGTGTGGGAGAAATGGGATTCAATTCATGGGACACTGGCACCCAGTACTGGGGAAAGTGGGAGCTGTATACCATTGGGACAATGTTCATTTGAACCATGCTGGGACTAGTTTTCTGGTGAATCAAGTAACTAGGGCAGTAGAGTGGGCTTTAAACTAAGTTTTAAGTGCAAGGGATCAAGTTTGGGAAGATGTGATAAATTAAATAGAGAAGACAAGGCAAAAGAGCAAGATAGGAATAAGGGAAATGATGATTAGAACATGGCAGGAAGGGACAGAGTGTACAAGCCTGGGAGTGCTCCAGCAGATAAGGCTAGAGATTACAAAAAATAAATAAATAAATATGCATGATCTGATAAACATTACAAAGACATAGCTGCAGGATGATAAAGACTAGGATCTGAATATTCAAGGTACATGACATTTAGGAAGGACAGGAAACTAGGAAAATGTGGAGGGGTAGCTCTGTTAATTAAGGATGACATTGGTACAATAGAAAGGAATGACCTTCGAGGTGGATGGGAAATAGTAAAGGTAAGAAGTCACTTATAGGAGTGGTTTATAGGCCTCCTAAAAGTAACCACACTATAGGATAGGGTGTACAGGAAGAAATAATGGGGCTGGTGAGGAAGGTACGGTGATAATGATGGGTGATTTTAATCTACAAGTTGATTGGACAAATGAGATTGGCAAAGGTGGCCTGGATGATGAGCTAATAGTGTTTTCGGGACAGTTTCTTAGAGCAGCACATTTTAGCACCAACCAGAGAGGAGGCTATACTAGATTTGGTATTGTGCAATTTGCAGGATTAATTGATGACTTCATTGTGAAGGCACCTCTAGGTGGCAGTGATCATTACATGATTGAATTTCACATTCAGTCTGAGAGAGAGAGGAGTGGATCTAAGACTAGTGTTTTAAAGTTAAATAAGGGCAATTATGAGGGCATGAAGACAGAACTGGTTAGAGTGAACTGGGAAATTAGGGCAAGTGATAGGTCAGCAGAGATGCAGTGGCAGACATTTAAGAGGCATTTCAGGAAACTCAGAAAAGATACATTCCAGTGAGAAAGGAAGATGCTAAGGGAAGGATACACCATCTGTGGCTAGCTAAAGAAGTTAAAGGTAGTATCAAATTGAAAGAAAAGCATATAAATAGTTGTTTGGCAGTCC
Source organism: Carcharodon carcharias (assembly GCF_017639515.1). NCBI lineage: Eukaryota > Metazoa > Chordata > Chondrichthyes > Lamniformes > Lamnidae > Carcharodon > Carcharodon carcharias. The sequence continues at coordinate 32,935,627 of NC_054477.1, read as the reverse complement.
AGAACTTGAGTATTGCTTGAAAAGGAGAAATGCTATCAAAGCTTTTTGCCTTGCACTCATTGGGATAGCTCACAAGAAATTACCAACGGTAATGGGGGAAAAAAATTATCCTGCATAAGAAATTATTTGAGGAAGTAACAAGCAACATGGATAAAGGGGAACCTGTGGATGTCCTGTACTTAGATTTCCAGAAGGCATTTGACAAGGTGCCACATCAAAGGTTATTCCGCAAAATAAGAGCTCATGGTGTAAGGAGCAACATATTAACATGGAAAGAGGGTTGGGTAGCTAACAGGAAACAGAGACCAGGAGTAAATGGGTCTTTTTTGGGAAGGCAAGGTGTGCTGAGTGGGGTGCCACAGTGATCAGTGCTGGGGCGTCAACTATTCACAATTTGTATCAATGACTTGGGTGAAGGGACTGAATGTATGATTACTAAATAGCTGTTGACACAAATTTAGGTGAGAATGCAAGTTATGAAGAGGGCATAAGGAGTTTGCAAAGGGACATCGATAGTTAAGTGCGTGGGAAAAAAATTGGCAGATGGAGTGTAACGTGGGAAAATGTATACTTGTCCACTTTGGTAGGAAGAATAGAAAAGCAGCATATTATTTAAATGGAGAGAGATTGCAGACTCTGAGGTACAGAAGAATCTAGATGTCCTGATACATGAATGAGTAAAGTTAGCACGCAAGCACAGCAAGTGATCAGGAAGTAAATGGAATGTTGTCATTTATTTCAAAGGGAATGGAATATAAATTTAGGGGTATTTTATTACTGTCATACTAGATGTGAGACTTTATTTAGAGTACTGCGTACAGTTTTGGTCTCCTTATTTAAGAAAGGATATAATTGCATTTGAAGCAGTTCAGAGAAAGTTCACTTGACTGATACATAGGATGAGGGGTCTAGCTTCTGAGGAAAGATTGGACAGGCTGGGCCTGCATCCATTGGAGCTTAGAAGATTGAAATGTATTGAAACATTTAAGATCCTGAGGGATCTTGACAGGATGGATGCTGAAAAGCTGTTTCACCTTGTGGGAGAGACTAGAACTGGGGGATACTGTTTCAAAATAAGGGAATCTCCCATTTAAGACAGAGATGAGAAGAATTTTTTCTCTCAGAGGGTCATAAATCTTTGGAACTCTCTTCCCCAGAGAACTGTGAGGCAGGGTCAACAAATATTTTTAAGATAGAGGTAGATAGATTGTTGACTAACAAGGGAGTCAAAGATTATCGGGGTAGGCGGAATGTGGAGTTGAGGCTATAGTTAGATCAGCCATGATCTTATTGAATGGAGGACCGAATGGCATACTCCTGCTCCTAATTTGTATGAATTGTATGTTCGGATGGAGGATAAAGACACTGAAGGATCGAATCACTGAAGGGTCAGAAATGAACGATAAACCTTGAAGGATTATAAACAGTGATAAATACACTGATGTTAATCAAACATTACGATATCATTTGCAAGGTTTTTTTTGTTTCCTAGATTAAACAAAGGCAGAAAAAAACAGCTCCTGTAAATTAATCATTGGCATCCTCCAAATTTGTACTCAGAATTTGATTCTCAATTTTCAGAAATTGATTTTTGAATGTACTGATGCAGTAGAATTGATTTAGCAATAGTTTCAAGTGTTTTGTGACACAAATCCATGTAGAATGAGCATAGTTGGAGAAAGACTAAGTGGCTTTGAATTGAACATGTCTGGATTTAAATTTATTCATGACTGGTGCTAATGGTTTTATACTTAAAGCATCTTCAAGCATTTTTGCTGTAGAGCAAAATAATGAAATTTGTTGAAGTGACTCCAATACTGAGATATAAGGGTAAATACCAGGTTTATTAGACTTGGGCACAGCTCCCCTTCAATCAGTTAAATTGGCAGTGGATTTCAATTACTGGAGAAAATGACACATTTTTCTTTCCTCTAGAAATCAGAACTCCAAACATAAGAAAAGGCTTTCACTTGCATCATGTTGGTTTTGATGCTGGTTTTAATGGCTTGGATCTGATTTTCAATTTTCTGTAAATCACAGTAAGTTTCCGGCAGCCAAACCATACTAACCATGCTGCCAAGCAAGGCTGGTTTGCTGAGGTTGGAAGAAATATCAACATTAACATTGGAAGCTCCTGTAATGTTACTGATTCTCTCAAAGTCCTACACATAGAAGATAAGTAAATGGTTCACAGATTAAACAGAAAATCAGAAGCTCTTTAAGCTGCAGCAATTTTATTTGCATGAGCTAAAGGAGGATTACGTTTCATGTGATTTACTGCCAGCTGCTTATTTAGTTATTAACCAATACCATATTTTTCCACAATTGCTTTGTTCATGACATCAAAATGACTTTTCTAATTAGCTACAATTCCTATTCTCTCAGCTATTTGAATCAAAGCTGCTGCCTTATCCTGACCACCTGTCTACAGAGAACTTCTTTATGCTAACAAGTCGCAGACGCAGTGATTGTATTTACAGTGTTAAATAGAAATCTTGAAGCAATCTTTTTAGCCTTTTAGACTGCCACCCTAAGATTTCTGTTTCTTGTCATATGCAATATTACTTTGCACGGTACAAAACATTTCAGATTTTAGCATTATGCAATTCTTCTACCAGACCCCATACCTAACTGTCTTCTTCCCTCACTTCCACTTTGAAACTGATAAATAAATACTTTGTAACTCAGTAGCAAAGCAGCAAATCATTCTTCTTAAACTTGTGGAAAGTGTTTTATTTCATGTGGAGCCGAATATTCCAACTTTCCAACCAGTGGAAATTCACAAGTTCTCTGCCAGATGACAGTAATAATGTCACTATTGGCATGACTGTTGACATGTCTTATTTTTGAGAAGCGGAACATCTTAATTACTTGAGTGTGAGAAAGTACTGGAATGGAATGATCTACTCTTCATAACCTTCCCCTTTGAGGTAATGCAGCTAGGGAAAGGAAACAGACAACACTTCACTCAACATGATAATGGTACTATGTAGGTAGCAGAGTTTAAGTGCTCACCTGTTCTCTGGATAAAGGCAGCCCAAAAAGATATAGGAAGGGTGCCTCTGGCAGCTGTTGGAATTCAAGGTGGAATAAGTTTCCTTAGGCTTCCAACATTCAGGGGTTCGCAGGATAAAACTAGTAACAGATTTTGACATTATTGGCATTGATCTGTCAATTGCATTCAAAGACAGCAGACATTCAAAGAAAGGCATTCAAAGGAAGATAGACAGTATGGGAAATGTAAAGATTATTTAGGTCCAACAGAAAGTGTACTTTGTATAATGGGGTTGGCTCTGATCTATGTTCTTCTTGACCAAAGAATGCCCATTGCTTTAACTGGAGGGATCAAAGTAAACTGTTTAATTCCTCACCACAATAGTCATATATCTTTTGAAATAGAAATATAAATACAAATCAACATAGACAAAAAGTCATGCATATAATAGGAAGACATCTTATGAAAACATTATGAATGAACCAGCAAATGGCTATCACTTATTTTGCTTAGCTGAAACAAACGCAATGTGTGTACATGTTCTTTCTGTCTGCAAAGAAGAGCAATGTAGCTTCCAGTGTACTATTTGCATTTTTAAGTTTTGGTGGCTATTGTTCCAGCAGTGTATTATTCAGGACCTTTGCCAGGGAGGAAAGTATATTTAAGCACAGCTGTCCCATCCCCCTTTTGAATAACAAGTGTTTAGGAAAAGACTCAGGGTGGAATTTGACTCTGATCAGGTGGTTGGGCACCCTACCCAATCCGGCGTGAAATCGTAAGAGATGACGTGGGGCGAGAGTCCCAACGTCATCGCCTGCTCGGGCGATATTCCAGTCGGCGGGCGTGCTTCCAACAAGTAAGAGAGCAATTAAGCCTATTAACGGCACAATTGTCTGCAATTTTTTTGTTGCCCGTCCAACCTTTTGGTTGGCAGATGGGTAAATCGACCAGGTGGCATTTACCTTTCTCATCAAACCTCATTCACGGGTAGGAAGAGGTTTCTGTGATGAAGTAAAATATAAATAAATTTCAGTGGACAGCGTTTTCAGCAGCTAAATTTTCATTATGGTGCATAGGAACTTTCTTTCAGCTTCTGAAACCTTTAGTTTTGGTTTTTCAGGACTTTAGGTCCCTTAGGCAGCTGTCTGCCATCAGGGAGCTTTCTCTCAGTGCTGGCCCGTGCCACATTGGCAGCCAGTGTGAAATTGCGGTCGGAGGGGGGCGGGCGTGGTGGGCGATCCATTCCTTGGCTGATCCCGGGTCCACTGATTGTGCCTGCCTGCAGACCTGAAAATTCTGCCCTCAAATTCGACCCTTTAACTTTCTTAGTCTCTCCACAGAGACTGTTAGGCCACCAAATGGTGGAGAGAATAGAGGAACCAGCTGTTGATGGGGCCAGTGTAAGGATGGTCCCACAGTTTGATGATGACTCCACCGGGCAGTGTGTGCCTGCGGATGGGAAGAGGAGGCCTTCCAGCCAGACCAAAGCAGCCTGGACAGAGATCACAGAGGTAGTGAGGAGCCATGGGGTCATCCGCAGAACATGGCTGCAATGCCATAAAAGGCTCAATGACTTCTTATGATCTGCTAGGCTGAATGCGTAACCATTTTGCACATGGACCTATATGGAAGGGTGTGAGGGTGTGATGTGTGTCAATTGTGGGATTTCCTAATCCCTTGGCCAAGTGCACAAGGTGGCATGAAGCAGACATGTTATTCTCCATGGCACCAGGGGTGGTGCAGGGTGTGGTGGGAGGTGGGGTAGTAGGCAGTGCTTCTGAAAAGCAAGACATGTTAGTTAACAAGGATCATTGAGGAGTGTTGATTGCCGACAATGGACCTGTTGGGCACACAGTCGACAGCATAATGTTGAGCAGTGAATACAGTAAACAAAATTGAAAGAAGCACATGTAAATCACTGCTTCACATGGAAGGGGCATTTGGGACCTTGGATGATGAGGAGAGAGAAGGTAAAAGAACATAAGAACATGAAAAAATGACAATTAGGAGCAATAGTAAGGCTTTTGGCCAATCGAGCCTGTTTTGCCTTCCAATAATATCATGGCTGACCTGATTACCTTCTGGCTTTAACTCCACATTCATGCCTTTTTTAGAACTCAATCGGGGATGTAGGCTTCACTGGCTGGACCAGCATTTATTGCCCATCCCTAGTTGCCCTTGAGAAACTGGTAGTGAACTGGCTTCCATGCAGTCCATGTGGTGTAGGTACACCAACCATGATTTTAGGAAGGGAATTCCAGGATATTGATCCAATGACAGTGAAGGAATTGTGATATATATGCAAATCAGGATGGTGAGTGACTTGGAGGGTAACTTCCAGCTGGTGGTGTTCCCATCTGTCTACTGCCCTTGTCCCTCTAGAGGGTAGTGGTTGTGGGTTTGGAAGGTGCTGTCTAAGGAGCCTTGGTGAATTCCTGCAGTGCATCTTGTAGATGGTACACACTGCTGCTACTGTGCGTCGCTGGTGGAAGGAGTGAATGTTTGTGGATGTGGTGCCAATCAAATAGGCTGCTTTGTCCTGGGCAGTGTCAAGCTGCTTGAGTGTTGTGAGAGCTGCACTCATCCAGGCAAGTGGGGAGTTTTCCATCACACTCCTGACTTGTGCCTTGTAAATGGTGGATAGGCTTTGGGGAGTCAGGAGGCATGTTACTCTGATTTCTAGCCTCTGATCTGCTGTTGTAGCCACAGAATTTATATGGCTAGTCCAGTTAAGTTTCTGGTTAATGGTAATCCTAGGATGTTGATAGTGGGGGATTCAGTGATGGTAATGCCATTGAACATTAAGCTGTGATGGTTAGATTCTCTCTTGTTGGAAATGGTCATAGCCTGGCACTTGTAATGTTTCATGCCACTTGTCAGCCCAAGCCTGGATATTGTTCAGGTTTTGCTGCATTTGGAAATGGACTGTTTCAGTATCTGAGGAGTCATGAATGGTGCTGAACATTGTGCAATCATCAGCAAACATCCCCACTTATGTCCTTATGATGGAAGGAAGATCATTGAAGAAGCAGCTGAAGATTGTTGGGCCAAGGACACTACCCTGAGGCACTCCTGCAGTGATGTCCTGGAGCTGAGATGACTGACCTCCAACAACCACAACTATCTCTCTTTGTGCTAGGTATGACTCCAACCAGTGGAGGGTTTTCCCCCTGATTCCCATTGACTTCAGTTTTGCTAGGGCTCCTTGATGCCACACTCAGTCAAATGCAGTCTCGATGTCAAGGGCAGTCATTCTCACCTCACCTCAGGAGTTCAGCTCTTTTGTGCATGTTTGAACCAAGGCTGTAATGAGGTCAAGGAGCTGAGTGGTCCACACCTGCACGTCAGCTGGAAAATTCTGGCCTTTGTTTTTCTACCTATCTTCCTATCATCACCAAACGTGGCAAAAATACAGACTACTCCTTCACCCAAGTCATCAATACAGATCGTAAATAATTGAAACCCCAGCACTTACCCCTTTGGCACTCCAGTAATTAAAGTTTGCCAACCTGAAAATGTCCCATTTATCTCAGCTGTTGTGTGAAGATGGATGTTATTATTTTAATATTTTGGGAATATGATGGTATTCTGTAAAGAAGGCTATGTGTGAATATGTCCATGATTAATTAAACTGGGGGAGGGTTCATAGAGGCAGCTTGTCTATGGAAACTGAGAGACGAAAGGTAAAGGTACAAGATCCATGCATTTATAATGAGAGGCTATGATGAAGTTGGAATTGCAAATAAATAAGTTGGGTTTTAAAATTTGCATTAGGTGAAAGTTGATGACTTGAGTTTTCAGCTGTTAAATTTCAAAGGGAACTTAAGAGACTTTTATAACTTGCAAAGGCTTCATAATTAAACAAGGGAAGGTTATTACATTTTTTTGACCTGAAAGTGGAGGCAATAGGAAGACATGAAAGGCTTTTATATTTTGGAGAAGTTGAGTTCAAAGAGGTGCTTAGGATGATGGAGTCTGGGATGAAAGGGAAAAAAGATATTTAAGGGAGATATTTAATTGTACCTGTGTGGGGGAAATGTCCTGAGACCAGCTCTGTGCTGAGAAAAGTTGTGAATTTGAAGCAGCCACCCAGTTTCAATTCAGAAAAGTCTTTTTTTTTTCAGAAAGCTGTCAGTTTCCGAACTTACTTCGGATTTCCACAGCAGAGTGAGAGTGAGAAGTCATGTGATATACTTCATTAAAGTAGCAGCAGTCTTTGCCTTGGGTAATATTACTGGATTTTTAAAAACCTGTAAAGGAGCTGTTGCCAAGTAGTTTTTTTTTGGAATGTTTTGTAAGGCTTTGTGAACTGTGTAATTTTAATCTTGTGCATTTAAGTTTTTTTTCTTCCTGTTAATAAATCTTTTAATTTTAAAATCCTAAAAGTGCTATTGGGATATGTTTCTAGGATCAGTAATTTTACCCTCGTTTTCAAAATACAAAACAAAAAAGTTATGATCAGTAAGACAAGTTTCCCTCTGGGATTTGGCTTGCTCAATGAATAACTTTGGCTGCGGTCATAATAGTTGGCTGTTAGTTATACAATCCTCTATCCATGCTAAAAAACTCCCACAACAGCATGAGCTCCAAATTCAAATACGCTACTTCTAGTGGTTTCCTTTTATCCATCCTGCTTGTTACATCCTTAAATAACTCTAATAAATTTGTCAAACAGAATTTCCCTTTCACAAAACTATATTGACCCTGTCCTGCTAGTACTTCCTAAATAATGGATTCTAGCATTTTCCCAATGACAGATGTTAGTCTCACTGGCCTATAATTTACTGCTTTCTTTCCCCTTCCTTTGCTGAATAATGGTAGTTGCATTTGCTGTTTTTCAACCCACTGGGGCCTTTCCAGATCTGAAGGAATTTTTGAAGATTAAAACCACTATCACCGTAGCCACTTTGTTTAAGACTCTAGGATGAAGGTTATTAGGTCCAGCCGGCCTGTCAGCTTTTAATCTTATTAGTTTTCCTAGTAGTTTTTCTCAAGTGACTGTAATTATTATAAGTTCCTCACTCCCTTTTGCTCCCTGATTTTCTATGATACTTTGTATGCACTTTGTGTATTCTACTGTGAAGACAGATACAAAATTCTTGTTCAAAGTCTCTGCCATAACCTTGTTTCCCATTATTAATCCTCCAGTTCCAGCCTCTAAGGGACCAATGCTCATTGTCACTACTCTTTTCCTTTTTACATACTTGTAGAAGTTTTTACTGTCTGTTTTTATATTTCTTGGTAGTTTTCTCTCATTCTCCAATTTATCCCTCTTTATTTTTCTCTAGTCATTTCCCAATCTTCTGACCTACTGCTAGTGTTTGGAACATTGCACATCTTTTCATTCAATTTGATACCATCCTTAACTTCCTTAGTTAGCCATGGATGGTGCATCCTTCTCATAGAGACTTTCTTTCTCAATTATTCCATTTTTCTTGGGAATTGTTTCAAAAATAAGGACAGCTGTATTTCTTCAATGTGTACTCAGTAATACCCTTTATTGAGCTGACTTAAGATGTCTGGAGGTGGACTGGACAGCACTGCTGGAGGATAAAACAGTGGAAAACCATTGGGAAGCACTAAAAAGTGAGATCCTAATTGTACAAAGTAGCCATGTCCCCTACAAAAATAAGAGTGGTACTGCCAAATCTGGACCTCCCTGCTTGTCTGGAGGAATACAGGGGCAGATCAAACAGAAAAAGAAAGCGTACAATAGGCACAAAGAACTAAGCACTGCAGATAGCCTAGACGAATATAGGAAATGCAGGGATGAAGTAAAAAAGGAAATAAGGAAATCAAAGAGAGGGCATGAAAAATGATTAGCAGGTAAAGTTAAAGATAACCCAAAGATGTTTTACCAATACATTAATGCTAAAAGGTTAGTTAAGGGAAAAGTGGGACCTATCAGAGATGAAGATGGAAACTTGCGTGTAGATACAGAGGCTGTGGGAAGGGTTTTGAATTAATGTTTTGTCTCTGTGTTTACAAAGGAAAGGGAGGATGTAGGTATATTAGCCAAGGAGGAACACTGGGAGCTATTGGGTGGGATGGTCATAAAGAGAGAGGTAGTACTCGAAGGGTTGAAATCCTTGAAAGTCGCTAAGTCACCAGGGCCAGTTGGATTGTTTCCGAGGCTGCTGAAGGAAGTCAGGGAGGAGATAGCAGATGCCCTGAGGATGATTTTCCAATCTTCAATAGATACAGGGGTGGTACCGGACGACTGGAGAAATGCAAATGTAGTTCCATTGTTTAAAAAGGGATCAAAGGAAATGCCAAACAATTATAGGTGAGTTAGTCTTACATCGGTGGTGAGCAAATTAGTAAAACCAATCCTGAGAGATAGGATTAACTGTCATGTGGAAAGGCTTGGACTAGTCAGGGATGGTCAGCATGGATTTGTTAAAGAAAGGTCTTGCCTCACAAATTTGATTTAATTTTTTGAGGAAATGACAAGAAGGGTTGATGAAGGTAGTGCAGTGGATGTTGTGTACATGGATTTTAGCAAAGCATTTGACAAAGTCCCACATGGCAGATTGGTCAGGAAAGTAAAAGTCCATGGAATTCAGGGTAATGTGGCAAACTGGATAAAAGGTTGGCTTTGTAACAGGAAACAAAGGGTAATGGTCGATGAACGCCCTTGCGAATGGAAAGTTGTCTCAAGTGGTGTTCCACAGGACTCGGTGTTGGGACCCTCGCTGTTTGTGTTATATATTAACCATCTGGACATGAACATGGGGGGCATGATTGGGAAATTTGCAGATGACACAAAGATTGGCCGAGTAGTGGATAGTGTAGAGGATAGCCATAATCTCCAAAACAATATAGATAGGTTGGTGGAGTGGGCAGTAAAGTGGCAGATGGATTTTAACATAGAGAAGTGTAAGGTCATACATTTAGGGAGGTCAAACAGTTACAGGGATTACACAATAAATGGGAATATACTAAGAGGTGTAGATGAAGTGAGAGATCTTGGTGTACAAGTGCACAGGTACCTGAAGGCAGCAGTTCAAGTAGACAAGGTTGTAAAGACGGCATATGGAATGCTTCTCCTTCATTGGCAGAGGTATAGAAAATAAAAGTAAGGATATAATGTTAGACTTCTTTAAACACTAGTGAGGCCACAGCTGGAGTATTGTGTGCAGTTCTGGTCACCACATTACAGGAAGGACATAGTAGCTCTGGAGAGAGTGCAGAGGAGGTTTACAAGAATGTTGCCAGGAGAGATTGGAAAATTGGGATTATTTTCCTTAGAACAAAGAAGGCTGAGGGGTGACTTGATTGAGGTGTACAAAATTATGAGGGGAATAGATAGAGAGGACAGGATAAAATTGTTTCCCTTGGTGGAGAATTCTAAACCAGGGGACCTAGATTCAAGATAAGTGGCAGAAAGAGGAAGAAATGAGGAAGAAATTTTTTTCACAGAGGGAAGTGGGTGTCTGGAATTCACTGCCCAAGTTGGTGATAGAGGCAGAAACTCTAAACTCTTTTAAAAAGTACCTTAAGTGCTATAAGCTGCAGGGCCAAGGGCTGGGTGCAGGAAGGTGGTATTAGAAAGGGCACCTGGGTGTCCTCGGGCTAACATGGACAAGATGGGCCAAATGGCCTCCTGTGCTGTAACTTTTCTATGGTTCTATGGTCTGCCCCCCAGAGGCTGTGCTTCGTGGCACAGTCACATGACCATGGTAAGCCAGTTAATCAGTACTGCATTGCATTTCCAAAGCCCAAACAACCCTTTTTCAAATAAAAAAAATCCCTCCTTTCATATTAAAAAAGATACACACATCCCCTTTTCCTTATTAAAAAAATACAACATCCCCTTTTTTCCCAGTGAACAAAAGACACATTTGCATGCACGATCCTGTGTGACTGTGAGTTGCCCAAGTTTCTCACTATATACCACTGTTCTCATACATTGACAACTGTTTGTCCAGTAGTCAATCTCTGCACATGCATTGCATACAGTCTTTAAACCGTGCGGGTCTCCTAATTGAACACATGCGCGTTGACATTGGCTGTTTTTCTGGGTGATGTTCCTTATCCGAAGAGTATTGTTCTCATGGTACTTGTTACCTTGTTGACTGTTGTTGTTCCATTGCTATTGTTGGGGATTTGTAGACCTGTTTGATTGATGGTGGCTCTGTGCTCAGTACAGCTGGTGAAATCCCTTCTTCCTGATCACCCGATTGCTATGAAGGAACAGCTTTGCTAGTTGTTTGGATATGCCTGTGGTTGCACTGGTATATTTGGTTATTCATATCTACTGCGTACGATTGAGGTGACAATTTCTCTATGCATGTGCCAAGTTTCCACGTGGGCTAACTCCTGTTGAGAATGTTGACAGTTTGCACCCTGACTGGCTGTCCAATGCTCAGCTCTGGCAATGGTTTGGCAATCTTGTCAAACTGAAATTTGGCTGTCATTTCACCTTAGTCTTTTCCCTCATGCCTGTTACTACTTCTGGGGCAGAATTTTACTTCCCACGGGCGGGCGCACACCTGATCCGATCGGGTGTAAAATAGCGCGCGATGACGTCGGATGAGCTTCCCAATGTCATCGTGCACTCGCGCAAGATTTCAGTTCGCAGGAGCGCGCGAGAGCTGGCAGCCTGCCTGCTGACAATGAAGAGGCCTATTAAGGCCATTAAAGTTTCACTTAGTGGTGATTTCTCGCTGCCTGTCCAATGTTACAGTTGGTGGGCAGGTGAATCGGCCAGATGGCCTTCGGATTTTTGAGGAAACCTCATCCAAGGGTGGGATGGGGTTTCCGATATCAATTAAAAAAATATATATATTTGGGCAGAATTTTTATTATCTATATGTTTAGGTGAGTGAGTGCAATGTGTGGGCATTTTTTTCTGCATTTTTACATACTTATTTCTTGGCTTTAAATTCTTCAGCTGCCTGAGGCAGCTCTCTGCCTTCAGGGAGCTTTCATTGCATGCTCCCCTTGTGCCCGCGCTGACATCAGCACTCGCCCTCCTCCTGCCCCCATCCCAGCAGCGCTGAGCCTTTCAGCAAACCTTCCATGCTGGTTGCCCGTTAATTGGCCAGCCAGCATGAAATTGCGATCGGGGGCCGAACGCAGACGGCGGGCTGTTTCCCTGCTGCTCCTCGGCCCTCCCACCGCGCCAGCCCGCCAACTTGAAAATCCTGCCCCTGGTTTCAGTGGCATTTTTGCTATTGGAAGAGTAGTTTCTGTGCGGCGTGACATCAGTCTCTGGACAGGACTACTTTCCTGCTTCATTTACCTGAATTTCGTTGCACTGATATGGTTAGCAATCATCTTGCAGTTTATGTGGATATTATCTCTCTCTCTCTGGGGTCTTCTGTTGCTTTTTCTTTGTTGGAACATTCAAGGTTAGCAGCCCAAGCTCTAGAATTGCTCCAGCTGAGGTGAGTGGCTGTTGCATCCCATCTATGACCTGGAACTCGAGATCTTCCTTCTTGCCATTGTATTGGGCTGTCAGACTATTTTGTCCTCTCAGTATGAGTCTTATGCCATCAGATAACCTCAATCTAGCTTCCGAGGGCTTGATTTCCTGAAGGCCATGTTGAGCCACTTCGCACAAGTATGTAAAGGTCATTATGTTGCATGACACACCAGTGGCTATCTGACATTGCTTATTCGCTTGATAATCTCTTTCTGGGGTCATTGTGGTAACATTCACAAACCATTTCTTGCCTATGGATTTAACTGAACCAAACTGTTGTGTTGTGTATAGTTCTTTGTCAGACTCATCTGCTGATATCTCTGCAATGGCCATCTTGTTTTGCTTTTTGCTTGCCAAGCACTTGCGTGTGAAATGAGTTTGCTTCTTGCAGTTAAAACACTGCCTTCCCATTTCTAGGCAGTCCTTCTTTCCCTCTGCATGCTGTCCTCTGCTGTATTTGCATCCTGCTGTTAGTCTCCGATTGCTCAACTCCTTTGGCTTAGACTGTCTCTCAGAATAATATATCACCTGGTCAGCACTGCCATACATATAGTGTAGCTGCTGTTTCACAACTTCTGCATTTCAATACATTTGTCACTTTCTTTAGTGCCAGTTTCTCATTTCTCAGTAGACTTGCGCTCATCGAGGGGTCTCTCGCGCCTACAATTAATCCATCTTTAATCAGATCATCTTTTAGCTGTCCAAATGCACATGATTATACAAGCTGCTTTACTGCTGTCATGTACAGCTCAATGGCCTTGTTTTCACTCTGAACTCTAGTGTTGAATACATAATGTTCATATGTAACATTCTCTTAGGGTTCAAAATGTGCATTCAACTCATTCAAAATCTCTGTTGTTTTTTTTCTTTGCTCATCTGTGGTATACACTTTATAACAGTCCCTCCCCAGCAGTGTTAACAGTGTGGATATGCTTATCAGTGCAAGCTTGTTCATTAAGTCTGTTGTAATCTCATAGTTTTTGCCAATGTGAGTAGAAAAAACTGCCAGTTTTGCCGTGCGTCATTTTTCAACTGCAGTGGAGACGGGATTGAAAAAATTATTGCAGCCATTTTTATTCACTGAGTAATTTACTTGCAGCCTCTGTCTGTGTGTCCTTTGTCCTTTTTCTCTGCAGCAGCCAGTAATTTCACTTGCCACCTCAGGTGTTTTCCTTTTGTCCTTTTTTCAGCAGCTTTTTTGCAGATTTGTATTTTCCTGTGTGCCTTTCAGAGCTATCTCACTTACAGACTTGCAGGCTTTGCCTGGTCTCCTTTGTTTTTTTAAGCCACTTTTTTTGCAGATTTGTAGCTTTCTGTGTTCCTGGTTCTCAGTGTCTTCTCTGCTCCTTTTGCAGGGTTCAAAAAATCTATTTTTTCTTCACTTCTGTATACCATGTTTCATGTATGAGGACAGCTGTACTTCTTCAGTGTGTACTTAGTGACAGCCTTTATTGAACTGACCTAAGAGGCAGAGTGCCTCATGGAACAGTCACATGACTATGGTAAACCGATTAGTCGGTACACCATTGCATTTCCAAAACCCAAATAGGAGCTATGAAATATCTCCTTAAATGCCTGCCACTGCTTCTCTACCATTTTCCTTTTAACTTATTTTCCCATTCCACTTTTCAACTCAGTCTTCTTACCCTTTCTTTAACTTAAAGTCACTAGTTTCAGACCCAAATTTCTCCCCCTCAAACTGAATGTGAAATACTAGCATGTTACAATTACTCTTACCTAGAGGAACCCTTTACTATAAGGTATTTATTAATCCTGTTTCATTACACATTACCACATCTAAAATAGCCAGCAAAAAGGGTAGGCATTACATCCCATCCATCTGTATGGAAAGGTGCTGTGGGTCTTTTATTAATCCTGTTCATTACACATTACCATATCTAAAATAGCCAGCAAAAAGGGCAGGTGTAACATCCCCTCCATTTGCATGGAGAGTGCTGTGGGAAGGCAATGGCTTGTTGGGGGTGATTGAGGAGTGGACCTGAATATCTCAGTGGGAACAAATGGAATGTTAAAGAAGAAGGTAAGATGTGTTTGGTGGTGGCATCATGCTGGAAGTGGCTGAAAATTATCCATTGAACACAGAGGCTGGTGGAATGGAAGGTGAGGACAAGGGGAACCCTATTGTGATTTTGGAAGGGAGGGAGGGAAAGGAGTGACTGCAGAAATGCAGGAAATCTAGCGGACACAGTCAAGGGCACTGTGAAGCATTGTGGGGGGAATCATTGATTGAGGAGAAAGGAAGACATCCTGGAAATGTTGGCATGGAAGGCTACATTATCGGAACAGATGCGAGTGAGACGGAGAAACTGGGAGAATGGAATAGAGTCCTTACAGGGTGTGAGGAAGTGTAGTGAGGTAGCTCTAGGAGTCAGTGGGCTTATCAGGAATATTAATTGATTGCCCATTGCCAGAAATGATGACAGAGAAGTCAAGGAAGGGAAGACAAGTGTCGGGGTTGGGCCATGTGATTCTCCAAACATCGATTTAAGCATCATGGTAGTGTTACTACCCCAAGGTCTTCACCAAAAGAATGAAAGGAAAGGTTTAAGAGATATTTTTTTTCTGTGCAAATGTAGTAACAGTGTTAGAAGTGGAATCTGTAATGCCTCTGCAGCTGCTCCCTGCTGTGAGCATTTCCAGCATTTTTTGTTTTCAACTCAAATGGAACATCCTGATCCAATCTCAAAGTGATCATCAGTGGTCTGTTTTTCAGCTCAGAACTTTAAATATAGCCAACTCCCGACCAATTTTGCCAAGAGACAACAGTACATTTTCAGGCTCTAATCCTTTTGAATAAATTACAGGCTTATGTTAAGTGTTCTCCCTTGTTTCTGTTTACATTACATCATTGAATTAATGATTCAGTGGTACAGAGATCTGCCAATAGATGAATTCAACTAAAATTTGATCCAAATATAATACTGATCCAAGCAAACTTGACAAAGAATGTTATATGTATCATCAAGATTGGACTGATCTGCCTCAATAATACTAAGGTTTTGTCATCCTTGGCTTTTCTTCATACAGAGCTTGGTATTTTAACTAAATCCTCAGCATCTTTAACAGTTACATTTCAGTATATCACAAAGCCATCTTTTGGGTGTTAAAACTCATGGTAATCATACAAGTTTGGAAATGTCCTTGAACAGTCCATTGATCAGTGGTTGCAACTTTGGCAAAAGATCACCAAAAACCCCAAATGGACGTCTGATTGAGATTTTTCTCAATCTTCCTCGAATGTTATGCTGGACAAATGTGAAAAATTCCTGGTAATATTGCCTACTTTTTTCATTCCTCATTATCAAAATATGCCGCTGGCATATTCATGACATGAATCCCATGTGAAGTACAGAATGAAAGTTCAGATTTTACATTTATTTCAAGAGATTTTGACTTATTCAGAAGAACCACAACAAATCCCACCGAACAGAAAAGGTCACAGAGCTGTTTTGGCAAAATATTTACAGATACTTTGTTTCCATGGTTTTTCAAAGGGAAGGATGCCTGAAATCACATTTTCCAGCCAAGGATCTTGATTTACATTTTTAGAATCAAAGATTCTTGAATGAAATTATTGGGAACAAAAAAAATGGTCAAATGTCTTTTTAATGGGGTTTAATTAGGAGATTATGAAAAAGCAGTTACACACTATGGTAGAATTTTCATTTTGGGTGCAAATTGCACCCAAAATTATTCTAGATTTGAGAATTGTTTTATTTCTCAAGTTTCTGTTAAAATCATATTACCAAATGTAAAATCTACCATGAATCATTGCAATCGAGTAACTTTTTAGAGTATACATTTTTACAAGTTTTGCTTTAAAAATACTTCTTGATATTTTAAGTCTGTTAAAGAAAGAGAACAAAGAACAAAGAAAAGTACAGCATAGAAGCAGGCCCTTCGGCCCTCCAAGCCTGCGCCGGTCATGTTGCCCGTCAATTAAAACATTTTGCACTTCGGGGATCTGTATCCCTCTATTCCCATCCTATTCATGTATTTGTCAAGCTGCCTCTTAAACACCACTATCGTACCTGCTTCCACCACCTCCACTGGCAGCGAATTCCAGACACTCACTAGCATCTGCGTAAAAAACTTGCCCCGCACATCTACTCTATAGTTTTCTTCTCTCACCTTAAATCTATGTCCCCTAGTAATTGACCCTTCCACCCTGGGAAAAAGCTTCTGACTATCTACTCTGTCCATGCCACTCATAATTTTGTAAACTTCTATCAAGTCTCCCCTCAATCTCCGTCGCTCCAGTGAGAACAATCCAAGTTTCTCCAACCTCTCCTCATAGCTAATAACCTCCAGACCAGGCAGCATCATGGTAAACCTCCTCTGCACCCTCTCCAATGCCTCCATGTCCTTTTGGTAATGTGGCGACCAGAATTGCAAGTAATATTCCAAGTGTGACCTAACCAAGGTTCTATACAGCTACAGCATGACTTCCCAGATTTTATACTCAATACCCCTGCCAATGAAGGCAAGCATGCCATGTGCCTTCCTAACTATCTTATCCACCTGCGTTGCCACTTTCAGTGGATCTGTACACCCAGATCCCTCTGCCTGTCAATGCACTTAAGTGTTCTGCCATTTACTGTATAATTTCTGCCTGTATTAGACCTTCCAAAATGCATTACTTTACATTTGTCCAGATTAAACTCCATTTGCCATTTCTCCGCCCAAGTCTCCAACTGATCTACATCCCGTTGTATCCTTTGACAATCCTCTTCACTAACTGCAACTCCACCAACCTTAGTGTTGTCTGAAAACTTACTAATTAGCCCAGTTACATTTTCCTCCAAATCATTTATGTATACTACAAACAGCAAAGGTCCCAGCACTGATCCCTGCGGAACTCCACTAGTCACAGCTCTCCATTCAGAAAAGCACCATTCCACTGCTACCCTCTCTCTTCTATGACCAAGCCAATACTGTATCCATCTTGCCAGCTCACCTCTGATCCCGTGCAACTTTACCTTCTGTACTAGTCTTGTCAAAAGCCTTACTGAAATCCATGTATATAACATCCATTGCCCTTCCATCGTCAATCATCTTTGTCACTTCCTTGAAAAACTCAATCAAGTTAGTGAGACACGACCTTCCCTTCACAAATCCATGCTGCCTCTCACTAATACACCCATTTGCTTCCAAATGGTAGTAAATCCTGTCATGTAGAATCTTCTCCAATAATTTCCCTACCACTGACGTAAGGCTCACCTGCCTGTAATTTCCTGGATTATCCCTGCTACCCTTCTTAAACAATGGAACAACACTGGCCATTCTCCAGTCCTCTGAGACCTCATCCGTAGCCAGTGAGGATGCAAAGATTTCTGTCAAGGCCCCAGCAATCTCCTCCCTTGCCTCCCTCAGTACTCTGGGGTAGATCCCATCTGGCCCTGGGGACTTTTCCACCTTAATGTTCTTCAAGACGGCTAACACCTCCTCTTTTTTGATCTCAATATGATCCAGGCTATCTACACATTCTTCCCTAGACAAATTGACCGCTAAGTCCTTCTCTTTGGTGAATTCTGATGAGAAGTATTCATTTAATATCTCTCCCATTTCTTCTGGCTCCAGACACAGATTCCCACCTCTGTCCCTGAGTGGGCCTATCCTTTCCCTGGCTACCCTCTTGCTTTTTACATATGTATAAAAGGCCTTGGGATTTTCTATAATCCTGGTTGTCAGTGACTTTTCATGACCCTTTTTAGCCCTCCTGACTCCTTGCTTAAGTTTCTTCCTACTTTCTTTATATTCTCCACAGGCTTCATCTGTTTCCAGCCTTCTAGCCCTTATGAATGCTTCCCTTTTCTTTTTGACTAATCTCGCAATATCCTTCATTATCCAAGGTTCCTGAAACTTGCCATGCTTATCCTTCATCCTAGCAGGAACATGCCGGTCCTGAATTCTTATCAACTGATGTTTGAAAGCCTCCCACACGTCAGTTGTTGATTTGCCCTCAAACATCCGCCTCCAGTCTCGATTCCTCAGTTCCTGCCTAATATTGTTATAATTAGCCTTCCCCCAATTAAGCACCTTAACCCGAGGACTCCTGTTATCCTTATCCACCAGTACCTTGAAACTCACTGAATTATGGTCACTTTTCCCGAAATGCTCCCTTACTGAAACTTCGACCACCTGGCCGGGTTCATTCCCTAATACCAAGTCCAGTATTGCCCCTTTCCTAGTTGGACTATCTACATATTGTCTCAGGAATTCCTCCTGTATGCACCTTACAAATTCTGCACCATCCAAACCCCTAGCAATAAGTGATTCCCAGTCAATATAGGGAAAGTTAAAATCATCCACCACAACAGCCCTATTGCTTTTACATCTTTAACTTGGCCAGTTTGATAGTTACAACTGAAAATGGGTTTGTCACCAAAAAAGAAACATTTTTAATTAGTGTCGAGCCCACCAGCCTGCGAGTAACCTGATTTAAAAAAAAACTGAAAGTGACTTTTAAAAAACTATACAGGGTCTTTTGTTGATTATATTGGTGTACAATAATTAGTTTCTTAGTAAATTGAAAGAAGCATTGAAAAGCTTTTAAAACATTCTTACGAGCGGTTTTACACCCGAATGAATCAGCTTTGTAAAAACCCAACCAAAGGCCCACAAATGGATTGTAATGTCATTAGGGCAAACCAGCAATGGTGATTAATTTGATCAGGAGCTTGGTCTGTTCTGTTGCCAGAGACAGCTTCTATCACAATTATTTTTAAACTAGTGAAAAGTTGGAGGAATCTTGATTTGGGCAGCCATAGCTTATGCTGAGATTCCTCAAATTCTTAGGCTATATGGCAAATTATGGGCAAACTGCATTGAAAAAGAAACAGCAGAACACAGTCGGAACTTCAGACCATAAACTATACCACAATCTTAGCAAACCAAACATTTTCTATCATGAATCTTTGCATCTCAATTAGCTGTCACAAGGACTGAAAGTTGGTGATAGGCCGCATTTGCAGTTCGCAGACAAAATTCAGTGAAGGATGTAAAATATTGAGTGTTCCAGAGATGGCATGAAAGTAATCAAAAACTTGACAATGATGATCCAGTCGTCTTATAATAAAAATGGGTGAGGATTTCCACCTTTGTTAGCAAGAAGCAATGAGCTGGATTTTATGGGTGGGAAAGCAGGTGGATGGACCCCTAAAATAGGGCACCATGCTATAGGCTGCTTATTCACCGCTTACCTGTACACCCCCACCGTAATCTTACCAGCATGGGGGGAAACATCAGGTGGCTCACTTGCCCATGGTCCAATTAAGACCCTTAAGTGGGCAACTAATGCCCATTTAAGGGCTTCATCCCACTGCTGCCCTCAGTGTATAATTCAGTCCAATGATAATATGGCATACCTACACCTTCTACTTGGACAGGATTGGAACCTACTGATTTCTCCTTTAGCTAGCTGGAACCTGCCTGGTCAATGCTTGAGAATTCCCCTTTCCTTTTTGCTGCCATCGAGAGCCATACCTTTAGTTGCTTAGGCCTCTTAGTCTGTATTCCTTTGCCTAAATCTCGCAACCTCCCTCTCCTACTTTAAGACCATTTTTAAGACCCACCTAAAAATTTGGTCACAGTTCCTAACATCTCACACCTTCTTTAGCTCTGTGGTTATTTTTGATCACACCTCTGTGAACATCCTGGGATGTTTTAAAAGGCAATACTAGCACTGCAGAAAACAAATACAATGCAAGCTTACTGTGCGCACAACATGGTCACTCAAATCATGCCAGTGGTTGAGGTCTGTCCTTGATGACTTTGAATTTGCAGTTGTAATGACAGTGAAACTGTTGGTGTTTGCCATCATTGCTGTGTGAAACTGGCAGCAATTTCAGGCATCTGCAAGGGTGCAGTTACTCTTGGGGGAGAATTTTCTGCTCATCGGATGGGTGCGTGCCTGACCCGACTGAGCGCAAAATGACGCGCGATGACATCGGGCAAGCATCCCGACTTCATCGCTCACTATTTCGGTTGGTGGGCGGGTGCTGAAGTCAGCAGCGCACCTGCTGAAAATTAAACAGCCTATTAAGGCCATTAAAAGGGTAATTGAATGAAATTTCTCAGGTGAAAAGGCCAAGTGGCCTATGCATTTTTTGGGAACCCCATCCACAGGCGGTTTGAGGTTTCCAACAGCAAATAAAAATAAAATTAAAAATTTTAAATTTAATTAATAACATGTCCCTGCTTATGTGACAGGGTCACATGAGGGGCCATGTTTTATAACACTTTAGAAATTTTTATTCATAATTTTCAAAACTGTTCATCTCCCTGAGGCAACTCCGTGCCTCAGGGAGCTTTTCCCGCATGCACCTGTGCGCATGTGCAAACTTCGCTTTCACCCTCCCTCCCCCCACACAGGTAGTGCTGCCACGTGCAGCTCACACTGGGCAGGCCTTAATTGGCCCGCCAGTGTGAAATTGCGCTCTGGCCCCGATCGCAGGCGGCGGTCGGCTTCCCAACTGGCTCTGCCCGCCCCCGCCAAGCCTGCTGGACGAGGGAAAAATCCTCCCCTTGGAAACCTGGAAGTTGATGTCAGTGATACACTGCTCCTCCACAGAGTGTGCTATTGCAGTCTTCACAGGTGAAATCAATACAGAATCAACAACTTAACATGAACCTTAACATTTTTAATGAACCATTCTCACTTTAGAAGCCATTGAAAATGTTAAGCCTTGATAAATGAGGGGTAACTGAGCTTTTAACAGCATGCTAAGTCATAATTACTGTGAAGAACCTCTCTGTCCTTGAAAAACTAATGTTACAAGTGTGGGATGACATTCCCTCAGGATGACATTTTAAGGTGTCATGATTTTTGAATTAATAAACATTAATTTTCATATATTTTAATGTTTTTCATGCTATTCCAGTTTCTTCTTTAACCCCATATTCAACCCAATACTTATTTTGCTTTCTATAAAACATTATAATTGTTGAGAAATGTAAATACTTATCTTAATTTTAAATCAGCAGTCAGAGGTCGGAAACTTGGGTCTTCTGTGCATGTGCTGGCTGATAAATGGCCAGAATGTGCATTTGGTGTCTTTTACTGTCTTTAAGCTTGGAAATGGCCCTGTGCATCTGAGCAGAAGCAAAGAAATTAAATGGCGTGGAACTGCAGGTCATGTGACCTGAACCAGTGCGCCATTCCAGAGAAGGTGTCCCAAGAATCAGGACACAGGGAGGGGAAGAGGGAGAGGTCCCAGAAAAAAATCCCAGGCAGGGCAGAGACAGGGAGTGGAAAGAGGTCCCAGAATTCAAGTTAAAAGAAAGGAACAAAGCAATAGGCTCTGAGTTAAAGAGAGAGCTGTAAGGAGCAGACTTGAAACAAAGCGGACTTGAGAGGAGTCCTGAAGATCCAAGGAGGCAGCCAAAGGTTGGTGACTCCTTATTGCGGGATTTTTGAAGCAGTGGCATTCTGCTTGGTGCAGCTGAGGACCTGAAATTGTGCTTGAAGGTTGACTCTTGCGTTTACTCGGATATCCAGGGCAAAGAAATCTCTGAAGAGGAGATTGAAACCTTGGAGGTGGTCCTTGTTGAAGCTGCCCCAGTGGGAACAATATTTGGAGAATTCCAAGGCATATGCTTCATATGTGGAGATTAGAAACCCTCATGAGAAAGACAGAGGCTAGGATTTTCCACCCCCTGTTCGCCACGGGCATCGTGATAGGTAGGAGCAGAAAATATCGCAAGGGGGCCAAAAATCAGTTTTATGTCGTTGTGAAACGAGCTTGCGATTGTCCACCCCTCCCGTCAATAGCGGGCCGCGTTTCCCGCTGCAGCTTGTCAGGAACATTGTTTTAATATGTTTTCATCTCGTTTTCAGCCCTGATCGCAGGAATCCCCTCACGTGGGATCATCAGGCCACATTAGTGTGCAATTAGAACAAAGTGTTTCACAGGATATAAGCAGCGTGCACCTGGTGACCTGTACCTCATTTGTCACTCCGAGGTTGGTTCACCTACCTTGCATCGTGCAGTGCTCACAGGAATCAGTGCCAGGCTTCGCAGGCGGCACCACGTCACTTTCAAGGGGTGTCATAGGCAAGTCTCTACCTACCAGACCAGCTGTAAGGGCCTTTAAGCGGCTGCAGGGCTAGGCCTGTACTTGAGGTCACAAGTGGGGAAGGTTGCACTCAGACACATGACTGGGGGTAGGGTGAGTGGGACGGTACATGTTGAACTGTGTAAGTGGCCTCAAGATGGGGATAGGTGAGGTCCACACAGGCCATAAGCACATCCACTCCAAAATGTTTAAGGGCTAGCAAACGGACATGCAGCAGAGCACGGTGGAGTCGAGGTGGATGGGGAGGTCTGAGGGAGGTAAACCTCAACATGAAGCTCCTCTGGGACAATGGGAGGGGTTTCCATCTTCACAAGGGGAGGGTTCAAGCTTGTCTGGCAGTGAGAGTTCTGTACCACCATCTTCCAACCTGCAACAGTGGTGCAGTGCAAAATTAAAATGAGAAGAAGCTCTGCTGGTGAGGGTTCAGCGGGGGGTGTTGGAGGGCAGCTGCATGTGCTGGGGGGTCTCTGGTTACATTGGCACGCAATTGAACTGCACATTCCCACCAGCGTGAAATCGCGGTCCAGCTCCGATTGTGGGCAGCGGTCAGCTTCCCGATCGCCCCGCCAAGCCTGCCCAACAACGACTAAATTCTGCCCACCAAGTCTGTCCAAATCCTCCTGTAGCCACTATACATCTTCCTCCCAACACACACTCCTGCCTAGCTTCGTATCATTTGTGAACTTGGAAATATTACATTTGGTCCCCACATCCAAATCATTGATATGTATTGTGAATAGCTGGGGCCCAATTACTGATCCTTGTGGTACCCCAATGCGAGAATAACCCGTTTATTCCTACTCTCTGTTTTCTGCCTGTTAGCCAATCCTTAATCCATGCCAGTATATTGCCTCCTATGCCATGTGCTTTTACTTTGCTAATCAACCTTCTGTGGGGGACTTTATCAAAAGCCTTCTGAAAATCCAAGTGTACTACATCCATCGACTCTCCTTTATCAATGTTGTTAGTAGCACCCTCAAAAAACTCCAACAAGTTTGTCAAACATGATTTCCCATTTGCGAATCCATGCTGACTATGCCCAATCAGATCGTGATATCTGTGAGAATTCTTCCATCTGATTGGCTGCCCAGTCTGCGTGAAGACTCTAAGATAAAAGCAAAATACTGTGGATGCTGGACATCTGAAACAAAATCAGAAAGTGCTGGAAAAACTCAGAGAAAAACAGAGTTGACGTTTCGAGATTGTATGACACTTCTTCAGGCCCTTCTGCTTGATGACTCTATTGTTCCTGGATGCCAGAGATGTTCTGTAAATAGCACTACAATGAGAGTCATTGGAATAGACAAGATCAATCCTCTGAAGCCTCTAATGTTTTTATTGGCAGCTTTCTTCAAGGCCAACTGTGAGTGGCATCTCTTCATTACTGACTACAAATTCTGGGCCATCTAGGATGAATAGTTACACATTAGGATTCTGGTGTACCTGTGCACTTGAAAAATAATTATTTTGTTTGTTGCTGGTTTTTTCTAGATTTGAACAAATGACAAAACTTCACTCCCTGTCCCTTGTAAAGATCCACTCTTGTGTTAAAAATGCGATTCTTTTACCAGAAGTGGCAGGGTGTTCCATATCCTAACATAGAATTTACAATGAGCACAGAAAGAGGACATTCAGCCCAACTGATCCATGCCAGTGTTTATGCTCCATACACGCATCCTCTCAGCCCTCTTTGTTGAACTCTAACAGCATAATCTTTAATTTGTTTCTCCCCCATGTACTTATCCAGTTTTCACTTAAATGCATTTCTTTACGGAAAAAGAATCCCTAACCTCTCCTAAATCATTCATTTGGATATGGTGTTAAATTTACCCCCTTTAGTTCGGTATCATCATGGTAAATCACATCTGAGCCATCAGCGTGGTTTTTACCATTTATCATTTCCTCATAACAAAATAAGTGGTTTACAAGCCAACCCTTAAAAGAAATATCAACATGTTTGAAAAAAAACCCACAGTCATTCCCTGATGGAACCTGTATTGCTGTCATCCACTTAATTGTTTTACTTGTTATGGCCCTTTAGTAATTAGTCTGATTTTGCTATGAAACAGATGGAGTGAGGTTACTGAAAGGCCTTGTGCTTTCAGAAACTGTTACTTTCTACATGACTGATGAGCATAGGTCCATGTTTTAAAAGCAACTGTGCTTCTCGATGTACAGATGTGACCTGGAAAACATACTAAAGAAATGTGGATGGCTGCGCTCCGAGGATTTCAAATTCTCGGTCAAAACTCTTTAATATCTTTGATGACCTTTTCAGATTAAATCCTCTGTGTGATTTTAGATTTTCAAACAAGGAAGATTCAGTTTACATTTTTCTCAAAGAGGCACTAGAGATAATTAATGAGGTTTTAACCCTCCAGTAAATGCAATTTACTGCTATCACTGACATGGTGCGAAATTAAAAATATTGATTAAAATTGTCAAAGAGCCAAGTCTCCCATGGCTTGCTAATATTTTGCAATGAAGACTGGTCAGTATAGGGACAAAGGACATCCAGGCAGGATTGAATGGCAATCTCAGTTCTGATCAAAACGTAGGCAGACGTGGGTTTAAACAGAAAACTGTGATACTGGAGAAGATCAGTTTCCATTCTAAGGAAAGAGGTTCCAGTAATACTTCATGGAAAATGCCCAAAATTTTGGTCGGGATTTTCCGCTCCTGTTTGTGGTGAGTGGGAGCGGAAAATCCCACGAGATCCCAAAAAATCAGCTTTACATTGTTGTAAAACCAGCTTGTGATTGTTTGCTCCTGACATCAATGGCGGGTGTCGTTCCCCACTGCTGAACATCATTTCCATAGATTTGTATCGAATTATAACCCTGAATTACTGGAATCATCCCCCCAAGCTGGATTATGAGCCCACATCAGTGTACAATCACGCTGACGTGTTTCATAATGGTACACAAGCGATGTGCACCTGGTGACCTGCGTATCGCTTCTCAATTTGAGGACCATTCACCTACCTTGTTTCAGGCAGCGCTCGCAGGGTTCAGAGCCAGGCTTCGCTGGCAGCACCATAATGGTTTCGGGGGGGCGAACATGAAAGTCTCAGCCCACGGGGCTGCCTTTTCATGGCTGCAGGGTGAGGGCTTGCTTGGCAAAGGAGGGTAGTGGCCTCTGACAAGTTCAACAGCTGCAGCTTGAGGGCTTGCTTGGTGAAGAGGAGGAGTCCGAGGGTGTGTTGGGGGGGTGGGGTACGTGTTTAATAGTGCAAGTGGCCTCACAATGTTGAGAGCTGAGGTGGACACGGGGCATAGGCATCTCCAATTCAGAATGTCTATGGGCTAACTAACTGATGTGCACCACATGAACAATGGGATCAAGGGATGCAGAAGGAGGACTGAGAGGTCTATAAGGGAGAGTAATTTAAGGATCACTTCCTCAGCAACGAAGACGGGGTGGGGTTTCCATACTCACACAGGGATGGTCCAAACTGGTCTGGCAGTGAGAGCTCACCACCAACACCATCTTCCTACCTGCCGCTACTGCGCAGAGAAAAAGTATAATGAGAACAAACCCTGCTGCTGGGGGGTTCTTCAGGTGCCTTGGATGCCAGCTGTCTGCACTGGGGGGAGGGGGGGTGGTGGGGTGGTGGTGGTGGGGGGTGGGGTGCAATTAAAGGGCCACCCAACTCAACTGTGCATTCCCACATAAGCAGACAGGCACAGCTGTGCGATGTTAGTGGTCTCTCAATGACATTGCAGGAAACCACCAAAGTGAACCAATGACGCACATGAATGCAACACAAAGCGGCAGTAATCGATCTCCTGGATTTAACCCCTTGCTCGGAGTGTGGCATTTCCCCAGACCGATGATGACATTAAGTACAATCGTGCACCTGGATCAGTTCTTGAAGTGTGTTGCAATAGTGACGCCGGACAGTTCCCCAAAGACAAAACTCAGGCCGCCCTCAACATATCGCAGAGCCTCTTTAAAAATTGAGGCTCATGTATAATTTCAAACACTATAGTCTTACAGTGCTGTGTATGAGGGTACAAGTGCCTGGGCTGAAAACAGCACATCCAGGCACCTGGCCAAAGTGATCTCATAGCAGTTGCTCAAGATTAGGGGGAGGGGGTGTACCTTAGGATGAACTCCACTTTGTCGATTGTTTCCATGCTGAGTATTTGATGACATGAGAACCAGGGCTGTGAACCCAAAATTGCTCAGGAGTCATTGACAGAAAGATTAGTGATGCAGACGAGCGCTGACTCTTGTCTGTTTCTTGTTGATACTGCAGAGAGGAGACCACCAGGAAATTGGAGCCGGAATTCATTGCTGCTTGCACAATTACAGACAGGAATAAGAGAAGATTGGTACAGAGGTGGCTGGCTTGCCAAAAGGAAGAGCAAAACCTTCAAGAACAAAGCCCAGCAAAGCCCCCTCTAGATGCAGAGGATGTGGAGAACAGAAACATTGTGCGTAGGCGCCTTGCTAGAGCCATGGTGTGCAGATATCACCTGTCTTATCTGCAGATGACTGAGAACCAGTGTTGCTGATGCCTCTGCATGTTCAGGTAACTCACATTTGCCACAATCTCCACCAATTGGTGCTAGGTGAACTTGGAGGACATCACAGCTACTGTGAAAGTAACAGTTGCACTCAATTTCTGTGCCGTTGGCTCCTCCCAGGGCTCCACTGGGGGCTTCCATGGGACCTTTCAGGCATCCACACACAAATACACACATTAGGTCACAGACATCCTTTTTTCCAAATCCCACAATTACATCAGCTTTGACAGAGATTAAGCACAGCAGGATGCCAGAGCACTGGCCTTCGCAGAGATTTCCGGGTTTCCAAAGGTGCAGGGTGCCATCGGCTGTACTCATGTGGCTATCAAAGCTCCCTGGCAGCAGGCACTGTAATACAGGAAATAGGTGACCTTCACTTCGCTCCTCAATTTCATGCCAAACAGGAAAGGCTTCCACTCGCTCAATGTACAGCTGGTCTGCAACCATAAGAAACAAATCATGCATGTTTGCGCCGGATACCCAGAAAGCATCCACAGCTCGTATATCTTGAGTAGATCACAGACCCGGACATCATCAAGGGACTACACAGGGTCCAGGGCCGGCTCAAGGACAAAGGGTGCCCACAATGGATGGGGTTGATGATGCCCATGAGGCGGCCTTAGGTTCCTGCAGAGAGAAGGTACAACAAGGCTCATGCCGCTAGCCGAACATTGGTGGGGCACACCATAGAGATTCTGACGATGCGATTCTGATGCCTGAACAGATCTGGCTGAACCCTCCATACAATCCCCAGAGGGTGCCAAGGATCATTGTGGATGCTGCGCACTGCACTATCTGGCACTGCAAAGGGAGGACGACTTGCCAGATGATGATTTGGAGGAGCTGCACGTCTCCTCCAATGAGGAGGGCCTCGAAGGGGATGACAGTGATGAGTTTCAGGAAGCCGACGCTGCAAATGAAGAGGCCATAGATCAAGCCAGAAGAGGCCAGCCTGTACAGGAGGGTCTCATAGCCACATGATTCCAGGAGGATGATGACAAGATAGAGTCAGCATTCTCTTGGGCAAGTGACATAGATGAGGGGCCAACATGAACATAAGCTTTGCAACTCCTATCTTTTCAACAATGCACTTCAAAATGAGAGTCACTGGTTCCACACCAGGCTCCCCTGGCTGTGATCCCTTGATGGTTGATGAAGCCTCCTCACTGAGATGAGGTGCTGTCTGGAGGAGGGTGCGCTGGCATCAAAGGTTTGAAGGTGCTGACTCTTCATGCATCGCTACAGTATCCCAGTCACAACGGACTTGATGCAGGAGCTGATCCACTATCATCGGTGCGCTTGTAGATGGTAGCCTTCAATCGGACAATGCTCCACAAGGTAATTCATGTCCAACAATGCGACACAATTCTGAGTAACATCGATGCTGCGACTGATGGTTTAGACCTGTGCCAACACAGCCGAGAAGGTTCGACAGGTCTCAATCCAAGTACAGGTAAGTCAGCCTTCTTCTCAATCCCACTGACATCCGGCACTCTCACTCAGGGGTGGTGATCTGCATTTTACTCACCTTACTATGGATGTGGACCCCTTGAGGATGATGACATTCAAACAATTACATGCCAGCTATTAACCTGCCTCCTCTTTAACGCAGACATTGTGCCCTTATGGGCAGTGCTTGCCCTGGCGAATTGAAAAATCTCTGACACCATGAAGCCCACAGGGTCACGCATAGTTTCCAATATAGAGTACACTTAAGCTTCATTACTTTAATGCTCATACCCTATTTCTCCCATCAACATTGTCTGAAGGTACGGCTGGTGGTTCCTGATCATGCTCAATGGATCCACATGTGACCATTTGGAATTAGCATTTGTGACTGCAGCCAGTGATTGGGTGAGGGGATGCACAGCATTGCATCCATACATTGAAACGAGAGCTATATGGCTGCAACATAGACAACTACATGATGAGAGATGCTCAGGGCTGTAAGTTTGAGTGCCAGGACACCACCTTGGTTGAGAGGGACAGAGCCTCTTAGACATAAGGTGGTAAGGTGCTCGCACTTATTGCTCAGCTTATTAGATGCACTGTCAGAAGGTTGACTAACTGTGGCTGCCAGACAGGAAAGCACAGTTCCTTGCAGTGTGGGTTCATAGCATGGAAGCTCTGGCAGAAGACAGAGTGCATGGAGTTCCAGGACATAGCACCCTTCTCCATGCATTAACACATCTGTCCTTCTACAATACACTTTTCAATCATACAACATGGGAGAACACCTCTGCCTCCATGTCACAGTCAAGTGTGAAAATGAGACAACCTTGCAAAGCATGTGAGTGACGTGCCTTCCACATTACAAACAAGGCATCACTGATGTTGGAATTGATATGGAAAAGGCCAGACTCTGCGATGAAATGTAAGCAGTCTGCGCATATGACATACCCATGATAGCGACATTTGCAATAAGTGGGGAGAGGGACCATGGTGTGTCACCTGATTGACTGCAACACAGCTCTTAATAAAAAGGATGCAAACACAAGAGGAGGGTCATATTCTATTTACATTTATGCACATTATCTACATGATGTGAGAACCCGTGCCACTATTGTGCTCCTAATATTTCTCACTTTCCTAATCTACCGCTACATCTTGGTGCTTCCCTGACATCCACAGCGGAGGTGGAAACAGCCTGCTGACTGCTAAGCCTGTTGTCTGTGATGACCTTGGCGGGCATCCTCTGGAGGGTCAAGGCCAGGAGGGTCCCGGACTGCTTCAAATGTCCTGCTGTGGGGCAGGTGCACCCTCCTTGGCCTGTGGAGCTGGAGGTGAGGGGGTCGCAGGTAGAGGGGAATTTAATTGGTGAGACTCTCCTGGAGTCAATTGGGTGATGGACTTGGGGTGTGCAGCTGCTAGTCCTTCTCCCTATAGGTGCCCGAAGGACTGACTCCTTGAGGAGAAGGGGCAGCTGGAGTGAGCTCAAGCTACCCCACACTCCCCTCCAGTTGACACTGCTGGAGGCCAGTGCATGGCAGCTGAGTAACACACAGAACAATGCACTCAGCATGTTGGCAGAGGGATGATCTGGTGCAGGGTCCTCACATCTGTTCTTGCTGCTGACCTCACTGTCGCCGCAGGAACAGTCAACGTCATATCTGGCCAGTGCGATGGCTCTATTATCTCAGTCACTGAAGACCTTGAGTTCTAGCATACCACCCCTGGTCTGAGACCTTTCCCTTTTTTTGTGCACGGTCTTGTCCTGCAAAGGACAAATGGCGAAGGTGTGAGCAATACGCTTGGCAGGGCAGATGAGACGGATCAGATTATTAGATGCTCAGCAATGTATCTTAATCCCAGCTAAAAGGTTTATTCTCTACTGCACCCATGTGTTTTTTTTCTTTTATTCATAGGATGTGGGCATCTCTGGCAAGGCCAGCATTTATTATCTAACTCTAACTCCCCTAGTGAGAAGGTGGTGGTGAGTTGTCTTCCTGAACCACTGCAGTCCAAGTAGTATAGGTACACCTACAGTGTTACTGGGATTTCTCGGATTTTGACCCTGCAACATTAAAGGAATGGTGATACATTTCCAAGTCAGTGTGGTGGTGGTAGTATTCCCTTGCTTCTAGGTAATAGATGTTATGATATGATGATATATACTTTTAAGGGGACATATCTTAAATTACTATCAATCATTACAAACATCGATGTTAGCCCATGACTTGTAGTTAATCCACAAGCAGCAGTGGTAGAGATTATACTTAGGCTCCCAGTGAAAATTATCCATACATAGTCTTATCTTCAAATAAAGAAACCACATTATTGTTTCACCAATCCTTGTGCATGATTGGCATGTTTTCATTGAAGCGAAGAAGAACGTAACATAGTGGCAGGGTGGAAGCATGGTTTTGGACGATTTGACTGAGCTAAAGACAGGGCACAACCCTTCCACATCCGCTAGAACTGGTGTGAAAATGAAACAATCATCAAAACTTACCATGTGTAAGTGATTCTGCATCTCTGTAGGAATTACACATGCCATCCCTTCACACTGGGACTGCAGCCAGCAGGCACCAGGTCCCAGTAAGATTGGATAAACCGGGGAGAGCTTAAAAGTCTACCTGCTGCAAAGTTTAAGCATGAAAAGAAATTAGACAGCAGAACCCAAGTAATCTTGCTTTAAGCAGAACTCCACAAGCAGGACAATTCACTGCTGCCTATTGTCCCTAAGAGGGCTGGGGAAAGGAAACATTACAGACTGAGCTGGCAGAAGCATCTATCCAGTAACAGCTTCTAACAGCTAGAAGAAGCCTGTAAAAAAAAATCTTTTTTCGCTGTTAGCTTTCATTTTTGAGATCCTGCAGCCACTTTCCTGCCTAAATCACTGCTTTGTGGGCAGAGCTTAGAGCTAAACCCAGAAAAAAATCACAGAGCTGATTAATGCCACTATTGCAGTCAAGCAGTTAACCTATGACCAGCTAAGGCAGTGGCCAATCAAGGTACGGCAACTTAGTGCTAAATTAGCTTTAAAAGAGCTGGAGAAAACTTGCATTGTTGCCAAAAGCTCCAGATAGGCTTAAAAATCCTGCAATAAGTTAAAAGATAACCATAAAATTTCTAACAACCAATTGGAAGCCAACGGATCTTTTATCTAAATTTACCTTGTACCGACAACACAACACCTGTGATTCCTGGACCACAATATTTCCAAACCAGACAAACAAACAATTAAAATTAAAACTGTTACAGGCAATGAAGGTCCCCACAGACTGAGCAGTCAGGTCTGTCCCATG
Source organism: Carcharodon carcharias (assembly GCF_017639515.1). Taxonomy (NCBI): domain Eukaryota; kingdom Metazoa; phylum Chordata; class Chondrichthyes; order Lamniformes; family Lamnidae; genus Carcharodon; species Carcharodon carcharias. Next base: position 32,903,824 of record NC_054477.1, on the reverse strand, counting down.
ACCATCTTAAGAATCCAGATAAAATATGGTCAACACTTGAATTCCAGATGTTGTATTCTGAAGTTGAGCTTCATAATTGACCTTCAGGTTCTTTAGGCAACAACTGACAAAGACCATTGACCAATTCATAAGTAGATGCAGAGAAAAGGAGCATGATTGTGGCTTCATGGCAGAAGAGCCAGCCGACAGAACAATCAAGCTCATGAAGGGAAGCTATTGGAGAAAATTCTGAAGGAGAGAATCTATCTCCACTTGGAGAGGCAAGGTTTGATCAGGGATAGTCAGCATGGCTTTGTCAGAGGGAGGTCATGCCTAACAAATTTGATTGAATTTTTTGAGGAGGTGACCAGGTGTGTAGATGAGGGTAGTGCAGTTGACATAGTTTATATGGATTTCAGCAAAGTCTTCGTTAAGGTCCCACGTGGGAGACTTATAAAGAAGGCAAATGCACATGGGATACAGGGTAATTTGATAAGGTGGGTTCAAAATTGGCTTAGTTGTAGGAGACAGAGGGTGATGACAGAAGGATGCTTTAGTGACTGGGAGCCAGTGTTCAGTGGCATACCACAGGGATCTGTGCTGGGTCCCCTATTATTCATCATTTATATAAATAACATAGATGACTATGTGGAGGGTAGGATTAGTAAGTTTGCGGATGACACAAAGATCGTCCGGGTGGTTAACAGTGAGGTTGAGTGTCTTGGGCTACAGGAAGATATAGATGGGATGGTCAAATGGGCAGATAAGTGGCAGATGGAATTTAATCCTGATAAGTGTGAGGTGATACACTTTGGAAGGAGTAATTTGACAAGGAAGTATTCAATGAACGGCATGAACTAGAAAGTTCTGAGGAACAAAGGGACCTTGGCATGTGTGTCCATAGATCTCTGAAGGCGGAGGGGCATGTTAGTGGGGTGGTGAAAAAGGCAAATGGGACACTTGTCTTTATCAATCGAGGCATAGATTACAAAAGTGGGAGGTCATGTTGGAGTTGTATAAAACCTTGGTGAGGCCACAACTGAAGTACTGTGTGCATTTCTGGTTACCACATTATAGGAAGGATGTGATTGCACTGTAGGGGGTGCAGAGGAGATTCACCAAGATGTCACCTGGGATGAAACATTTAAGTTATGAAGCGAGGTTGGATAGACTTGGGTTGTTTTCGTTGGAGCTGAGAAGACTGAGGGGCGACCTGATCAAGGTGTACAAGATTATGAGGGGCATAGAGATGGTGGATAGGGAGCATTTGTTCCCCTTAGTTGAAGGGTCAGTCACAAGGGGGCATAAGTTCAAGGTGAGGGGCAGGTGGTTTAGTGGGGATGTGAGGGAAAACGTTTTTGCTCAGAGGGTGGTGATGGTCTGGAATGCGTTGCCTGGGAGGGTGGTGGAGGCGGGTTGCCTCACATCCTTTAAAAAGTACCAGGATAAGCACTTGGCACATCATAATATTCAAAGATATGGGCCAATGCTGGTAAATGGGATTAGGTAGGTAAGTCAGGTATTTCTCACATATCGGTGCAGACTTGATGGGCCGAAGGGCCTCTTCTGCACTGTGTGATTCTGTGATAGCATCTACCCTAATGGAAATGTTCCAAAAAGACATCTTGGATCAACCCAAAGGTTACACTGTGGAAGCACTATTACAAATTACAGATACAATTACGAAGCCATACAAATGGGTAGACAGAGTCTTCAGGCTATTTGTAATACATCCACCTTTGACATGATAGCCAATACAGGCAAGCTCAGTAAGCAATGTGCGCAATGTGGCCTCATACATGCAGCCAGAAAATGCCCAGCTTTTAACACGGTATGCAAGGCATGTGGTTCCAAAAGACATTGAAAGCACAAATGCAGAAAGCAAAGGTGGAAACAAGTGGTTTGGCATTACGAGAAGCCATAAGCAGAGGCCAGGAAGCTTTCTAAACAATGAAGAGCACATACCAAACAGCGTCAAGAAAGATCCGCACAAAGTCTAGCCCAGCTAGATGGTCAGATGACGAGGATGACCAGCATGTCGACACACAAAGTGAGCAGACATTCAGCACGGGGAGCATCAAAGAATGTATTGGCACAATGGTAACAACAGAAGCCTTTGCCACCATCCAGATTATATATCCATAGACGCAGGGTCAGTACAAGCTGTATGCAAAAACTGGATACTGGTGCAGGTGCAAACGTCCTTCCACTGCGCACACTGAAATGCATGTACCCACAGAAGTGGCAAGCAATGGTTCAACCAACCGCCGCCAAACTCACTGTATACAATGGCTCAGAGATTCCATCCCTGGGATCCATTACACTCAAGAGTCGCTGCAAAAATTCATCATGGTCACCCCAGAAATTTTATACTGTGAACACCACAGATCCAGTGATCGCAGGCCTGCCAGTTTGCAAGGACCTGTCCTTGGTCGTCATTCATGGTATCGTCAAAGCAATGATGAGGATCACAGGTCACAGGGAACGCCATTGGAAACCCTATGCTTACACTGGGAGAAGCTCACCTAACTCTACAATGCAGATCATTAACCAACCCAATGAATGGCACAATTTGAATCAAATATGTATACCCATACTGAACGTGCACACTTCATCGCACTGTGGAGCCAATGCAGAATTACTATTCAGCAGGCAAGTGTGAACAATGCTTCCCATCATCGCTTACCAATCTTCCCAGGCATACATGATCATTACATGACAAACAGGGCAAGGTGAAAGATGCCCATGACTGGCATGCGGATAACAAATAATCCAACCTGAACATAGGACAGAAAGGTCGAGTACGACACCCAACGGATGGTAGCTGGAATCCAGCAGAAATTGTCAGAATCTGCCCAGAACCATGATCGTATCAACTACAAACACCAAATGGCATGAGAGTGTGACAAAACAAATGCCAAATCAGAGCAATACCACAAACATAGACAACAAGCAGTCCGACTGTGTGCAGAACATGGTCTAAGATGCAACACAACTAAAGCAACCGTAAGCAGCTTTCTGAAAACGTACAGCAAAGATTACCATAACTAAGTCTGGATGGGTAAGCTAATTGCCAAAACTTTTCAGAGACTTGGAAATTAATTGCTCTGTGTTAAAGTCCATTCAGACAAGTGGCCTGAAGTTTTTAGATGGCAGGGTTCCCGTTGACTCCGAGTGCCTCGCAGCCATGTCACGCTTGAGTGAATGTGAAATGGCTGCAGGTGGGACTTCTGCCCCTTATTTGGGAGAAAGGCCCACTTTACGGATCTGCCAGCAAATCTGATTAGCCAGCAGCTTTCCAATCCCTGTAGCAACAGGAGCCACAGTGGACAGAAGAGGAAGTGCTTGAGGACACCTGAGACTAAGTCCAGGCACTGGAGACTCAGATAAGTTTAAAGGGGCTTACAGCAGAGAGGGTAGGGAAGGCCTACTAGGTGTGAAGGGGGCAACTGATGTCTTGGGGGAGAGGCTGGGGCAGGGTGAGTGGCGGGATGGGAGGTTCAAAGGCCACCAGACCTTAAGAGGGGGCACCCAACTTCAGAAGGGGGCTTATGATGGGAGCACCTCCCCCGCTACACCCCACCACTTCCCACCTGAGACCGAAGTCTGTTGATTTTCAGGCTTCTCCCACGCAAGGTCAATCTCCCCACCAGCCTAAAAATTGAGGCTGGGCAGGAAATGGCCATTAGGTGCCCAATAATTGGATACTTTAGGGCCTCAGTTGTGGCAAGGGCAGGCTTCCCATCTGAGACCTTGCCCAGACCAGCATGAAATCATTGCATGGTCAGAGCGGGCGGGGACAAAAAGGGATCCCGTTCCTTCAATTTCAAGCTCCCGCCCTGCCTGAAAACCCACCAGTGGGAGAGTGTGACATTCAGGCCAATGTCATTTTCTTTTATTTTCATGTAATTCTTTAAAGGTAAACCTTTAGTTAGAAAAAAAAGGGGGCTGTGATATGATGACATATACCTTTAAGTTACTGTCAATCATTGCACACCTCGATAGGAGGTGATGTATTGGTCCCATGACTTATTGTCAGTCTGCAAGCAGATGTGATAGACATTAGATGTGCTATACTTTGCCTCCCAGTGAACACTATCTGTATCTTCAATAAATAACTTACATCATTGTTTCACCGATCCTTGTGTATGATTGGTACGTTTACGTCGAAGAGAAGAAGAACAAAGAATAAAGAAAAGTACAGCACAGGAACAGGCCCATCGGCCCTCCAAGCCTGCGCCGATCATGTTGCCCGTCAACTAAAACGTTTTGTACTTCTGGGGTCCGTATCCCTCTATTCCCATCCTATTCATGTATTTGTCAAGCTGCCTCTTAAACACCACTATCGTACCTGCTTCCACCACCTCCTCTGGCAGCGAATTCCAGACACTCACTACCCTCTGCATATAACACTTGCCCCGCACATCTCCTCTATAGTTTTCTCCTCTCACCTTAAATCTATGTCCCCTAGTAATTGACCCTTCCACTCTAGGAAAAAGCTTCTGATTATCTACTCTGTCCATGCCATTCATAATTTTGTAAACTTCTATCAAGTCACCCCTCAATCTCCGTCGCTCCAGTGAGAACAATCCAAGTTTCTCCAACCTCTCCTCATAGCTAACAACATCCAGACCAGGCAGCATCCTGATAAACCTCCTCTGCATCCTCTCCAATGCCTCCATATTCTTCTGGTAATGTGGTGACCAGAATTGCACGCAATATTCCAAGTGTGGCCTAACCAAGGTTCTATACAGCTGCAGCATGACTTCCCAGCTTTTATACTCAATACCCCTGCCAATGAAGGCAAGCATGCCATATGTCTTCCTGACTACCTTATGCACCTGCGTTACCACTTTCAGTGACCTGTGGACCTGTACACCTATATCCCTCTGCCCGTCAATGCACTTAAGTGTTCTGCCATTTACTGTATAATTCCTGCCTGTATTAGACCTTCCAAAATGCATTACCTCGCATTTGTCCGGATTAAACTCCATCTGCCATTTCTCCGCCCAAGTCTCCAACCGATCTATATCCGGTTGTATCCTTTGACAATCCTCTTCACTTTCTGCAACTCCTCCAACCTTAGTGTTGTCTGCAAACTTACTAATTAGCCCAGTTACATTTTCCTCCAAATCCTGTAACAGTAGATACTGCAGTTTGGAAGGTGCTGTTGAAGGAGCCTTGGTGAGCTGCTGCAGTTCAGTTTATCAGCAATCCTTCTTAGCTCTTCAAGTTAGTGTTCCAGTTTGCTATCAATCTACGAGTAGTTATGTGCTATGACTTCACTGAGTTGAAGTTAGCCATCTAATTTCAATCAGCGCAGAGAAGAGGCTTGCTTGTTCCCTATTAAGACTGGATTCAAAGCCATCATCAAAGGTTGGTGGACAATACTTGACCCTGCTAACATACTGAACCTCCTTTATTTTATTTTGGTTTAGGCAAGCTTTCTATTCATTTACATTCAATGCTGTTATAAAAGCCTTCAGGCAGAGGTGATAGTGCCGGCATGCCAACCCACCGAGGTTGCCAGATTCTTCAGAAATGAATGAGCAATAGCTTTTTTTGCACATTCTGCAAGCAACAGATTTGCTAAATCATGAAGACTGCTGGACAACCTCAGAATAGTTCCCTTAATGTGTAACTCATTTGGCAGTGCATTCAACAGTGTTCATCTACTGCACAAAACGTTATGTGCTTGCAAAGTCACAGAGCCCTTTTGCAACTTGGATTTCTATAAAGTTCCAACTATTTAGACTGTTAGAGCTTTCAGGTCAAATAGCAGGATAGATAAAAATCTGTGGCTTAAAATGCACCGTATACATTATGCTATTAGGAAAACATAATCACTCAGCTTATTGAGGCTTAAAGACCATAGAAACATCATGTACTTTTATCCTCTTGAGATTTAAAATGTCCAGTGGGTAGACATTGTTCTTTAAGTATTTCCTATATACTCTTTTTTCTTTTGGAGCACAATGTGCTTTTGTGACTCTGCGTAACACATATTCATCTGTATCACAAATTACTTCCCCTATCCTTATGACATAGCCTTAAATGGGCATGGAACTAATCTGGAGTTTATGCTACTGCAGTACACTGTTCGATTGTTTCTTGTAATGGATAATTCCAAAGCAAAGATTCAAATAAGAGAATATCCTCCTTGGAATGTCTCATTGGGAAATCATAAACTATTTTACTTTTGCTCTGACATCACAACAGGAATTTACTTTTTAAATTTTTGTTATTAATGAAAGCAAAATATTTGGATCAGAAACTGTGGATGAGATAACTTTTTTTCTGTTTCTGGTCTATCTACACAGTTATTGTGGCCATTATTTAGAAGACAACATGAAAGGTTCAACTGAGACAGGGTACTGAATTTTGCCAAATGCACTCCTTCCATGAGTTTTCCACTTCACACAATTGTAAAAGGCCATGGCTACATTCTGAACAACACTCCCAAAGTCAAATCGTGGCAATACCTGAAAGTACCACAAATTTAGAAAAAAATTAAAAGTTAAGATTTTAGCACTATTATTTTTTCTAACAATTATAGTTCTGTTATCTAGCTGCTTCTATCAATGTTTTTGTGTTTGAGATTTCTTCATTAGGAGTCAAGAATTCCTGTAAGCTAACACATACAATTTGCTAGAAAAGTCAAGGGGATTAGTAGCATCCTTTTTACATATATACCATATACTACAAGTCTTTTGCATCTTTTTCATTAAATCTTTTGAACGTATTATCTGTTGGACCTCAACTCTGTGGTTTCTGGAAAGAAGTAGCATCTGTAGCTCATGCTGTAGCATTTTAGCCAACTCCATTCTTTCTTGGCATAAATCTATGTAATCACTGGCCTCAATCCATTAGTTATAGGCTTCAACAATCTGCAGGTGATAACATGCCTTGTAGCAATATGTGTAACAATTTTGGTATTTTTCCTACTTTTTGTTCTTTGGACCATCCATTTTCTCCTCATTTATTTCAGCTACATCCTAATGCTACTGACATATAATGACGTGGACAATTAATTTGTGTCATGGGCTTAACTTTGTTGATTTGCCACCAAGTTCTTGAAGTACCGTGCATTATAAAGTGTAGAGCAGAATCTCCTTGTCACTTATTCATTACTTACACTTCATCCCCCTTACTTATTACAGTGTTCTATCCTAATGCATACCCACTATCACAAATAAAGGCTTCTAATTTTTCCCATGTTAATTGACTCCAAAATTTTCCTAAGACCACATGTATGAATCTAAGACTTTGCTGAAGAGTAGAAAGAAAGAGCCATTAAGTGCCTTTCTCAACTCCAGGATGCTCCAAAGCGCCTTACAGCCAATGAAGTACTTTTGAAATGTAGTCAGCTTTGTAATACAGGAAACACAGCAGCCAATTTGCACACAAAGCCCCCACAAACAGTAATGTGATAATGAGCAGGTAACCTGTTTTTTAATAATGCTGATCAAGGAACAAATATTGGCTTGGATACCAGGGATAACAGCCCTGCTTTTCTTCAAAATAGTCTCTCTCTCAGCCAAAGTGAGCTATGAGGCTAGTAAGCAGTAGCAGAAACTTCCCTGCTTGTTATAAAAGTCTGAACCAGCACAACTTTGACTAACTGGAAAAGTGACACGATATTAATACAGTTAGTAAGTGCACCTTCATTATTCGATTGAAATGAGGAGTAGTTCAGTATGAAATATATATACTGTTCATTCAAGGCTACTATGTAACAATAGGCGATGTGTTCATTCAAAGCTTTGCTTGTCTAGATAGAGTACTTTTCAGGCCCCATTTCATTATGGAAAGTTAGAGCTTCCATTTATATAGTCCCCCGTTCATTAAAAAGAGAAAAGAATGCATATGACACCCAGTAGCCAGCATACTGGCAAAGATTCTTTCTTAAGGTATCCAACTCATGCTGCCAATTAAATAAACACCTATCAGTGGCTGGCAATGCTGAACTAAAAATCCCAAAAATCTTATCACCAGTTTAGATCATCATCGGGTGACTGCAATCAGCCAGTGGTGAAAACATTTACAAAAACTGACTTCACAGCCATAGGCGAAGTAGAGGGTGATTAAGGTTGAAAGAGTAAATGTGTGGGACTGGAGAAGCACATGACGATGTAAGAGACACATGACCAAGATTCAAAAGGAAAATGCTCATGGCTTGGACTGAGTAACACCTAGTCATGTATATCTGTATATGATTATGTTTATCCAATAAACCAGTTACTGCTCAGACATACCTAGGGCTCAGCAATCATTCCTTAGCTAGTCAGAGCTAACATACAACAATAGGCAGAGCCATTGAGGAGAAGTCACAAATTATCTGCTACCATTTGATGCACTACTATTTTTGTCTTCTCAGAGAATCTGAATGTCTTTAGATGAGCATGGAATTATATCATCTACAGACCCATTTCCTTGGATATAATTATCCCTTCAGGGTAATGCTTATGTCTCCCCTCCCACTCTTCTCACCCTTGATCTGAAATGATGACGGCAGCCACATTCGGGTAAAGGCATTGTTGCTGTGCTCTTGCAGCATCTGCTCCTGATTTTGACACAATAACAACTTTGAGCTGGATTTATTGTAGACACGCATTAACCCAGCAAATCATTAAAAGCCCATTTTAATTGGCTAGGGTCCACCTGAGTGACTTGATTTATGTTTCCTCGACAGGTTTCAAGCAATTTGAATTTGAACATTGTAAACCTATGTTGGATTCTGAAAACTCTGCACACAATGAATAACTGATTTGTATTGCACCACTGTTCCTCGATGCCAGTAGACTATTGGAAAGAGCAGTTACACTTGGAAACAAGGCTCCGAAAGACCACACTGTAAGTCATAGAGAGCCGTAGGCAACTTGTTGGGTTTTCTTTTCGATAACAAGGAAAGAAATACATAACCATGTCTCTTTACAGCACCAAGATCAAGATTTTGACTATTTCAGGAGTTATTCTTTTTCTCAATTAATAAAAAAAGATAAAACATAATATTATGAGTTCCGAAGAAGAGTCATATGTGACTTACAATGTTAACGGGTCCCCTTTGCCAGACCTGCTGAGTTTTTCCAGCGCTTTTTGTTTTAATTTCAGATTTCCAGCATCCGCAATACTTTGTTTTTATAATATTGTAATATCTCATTAAAGAACAGCAGCTAAGAGTCAAATAAACCCACAATTTCACTTCTCTTTGAAACATGGTTGACAGCATAAACTCAGGCTTTAGTGGCACCCTTTAATGGCACCAGCACCACTGCACAGGTTCAGTGCCTGACTGTGCCAGGAAATTACAATCCAGACTATCAATTATAGTTTGTGACTTAACGATGTGCTGCAATTTTGTGCAATGGAAGAATATGGAAAGTGTTTCAGTCAGCAGACAAAATCATCACACTTATACCCGCTGTAAATTGCAGCAGCATATTGAACTGTAATTTATACTTAGTCGGGAACAGTGAAGGTGACTGAATTTCTCACCTCCCACGCTGCTGACATCTTACACTGATTATGCTGACAATAGTCAGTTCAGGATGCGTAGGTATATCATTCAAGTAATGGTTCCATTAGTGAAGAGAATACATCAATTTATGTCGTTCTCCATGGACACAGGATGCAGCTGCTCATATATCGAACTCCTTGAACTATTTGAAATGGATAAGGAAACCATTCAGTCAACCTGCATTTGATTAAGTGGATATTGCTCACCTGTATGATCATCTGTTCTGTTTCTGTGGGCAGGTTACTTGCAAACAGACTTCTGACATTGTAAGCCTCCATTGAATACTGATCTTGGCCCACAACAACTAAGGTAGAGGTAGATAGATTCTCGTTAAGCAAGCGGGTGCAAAGTTATCGGGAGTAGGCGGGAATGTGGAGCTGAGGTTACAATCAGGTCATCCACGATCTTATTGAATAGTGGTACAGGCTCAAAGGGCTGAGTGGCCTTCTGCTCCTAATTCTTATGTTTGTATGTATGTATAAGGGATTACTATTTCTGGCTATTTGCAACAAGTATTGGTTAATTTCTCGGGATCTAATTATCTGACGGATTGGTAAAGTTCAATTTGTAGATGAAGAGCTCTGGGTGGCATGCTTTCATGGTTGGAGAAGGAAGCTAACTTTGACCTTTCGTTTGTTTGTCGCAAAGAAAAGTGATTATGGCATCAAAGCATGGCTGATATTTCCCTTGCTAAATTATGAGGAACATTTTAACCAATTCTTTTTGAATTTAGTGATTGACAATGTGCAAAATGTAGCGAATAACTAAGGCTGTAGAGAGGGCTTTAAACTAAATAGAGTGGGGGAGGGTTCTGGAGAGGGGATACGTAGGCTTACAAAGCAAAAGGACATGGCAGCCTTGTGGGGCAGCTACTTAGGTGATAACACCCAGAGTGTGACAGGAAGGGACAGAATTTTCAAGCATAAAAAAACAGCAGCAAATAGGGTCAAAGGAGGAAAAAATGGTAAATAGTCAAAATTAATGGCTCTTTACTTAAATGCACATAGTATTCAGAACAAAATAAATGAATTAATGGCACAAATAGAGGTTAATGAGTATGACCTCATAGCAGTTACGGAGACATGTTTGATTAATACTATTAAGGCCATTAAAAAGCCAATTAAAGTTGTTTGCAAAGCTGCCCATCCAACCTTAAGGTCAGCAGGCAGCTGAAGAGCCCAAGCGGCCTTCACGTTTTTTAAGAAATCTCATCCTGCGAATCTGTGTTGACTTCACACAGTTAAACAAAGCTGAGAAAAGGGAGATCCACCAATGGCATCTCTGGATAAGAGTCTAGCAAAGCTAGCAAAAAGGACAATATTTTACCAAACTAGATGCAGGCTATGGCTTTTGGCAACTATGTTTAGGCAAGGAATCCAAACTATTGACAACATTCATTACACCGTTTGGAGGGTATTACTTCAATCGATTACCCTTTGGTGTTACATCAACACCAGAGATTGTTCAGAGGACAATGATGGGCATTTTAGAAGGATTAGAAGGCATCATCTGTCACATGGATAACATGCTGACCCACGGGTCTACTATATCAGGGCATGATGCCAGTGTGAGAGCTGTACTGCAATGCTTGCAAGAAGCCAGACTAACTCTTAACAATAAATGTGAGTTCTTGCAACTAACCATTACATTTCTGGGAGAAATCATTAGCATATCTGGCATCAGGGCTGATCCTCAAAAAGTCAAGGCAATCAAAGATTCTTGACCACCTCACAATATCACAGAGCTTCAGTGCTTCCTGGGAATGGCCATACAAGTTCTTACTGAATCTGGCACGTGTAAATGAACCACTGACAATTTCTCAGACAAGATCAAGCATGGTGTTGGGAAGCACATCAACAAAATTTGTTCCAAAAGGTAAACAAGATGCTCATTTCACCAGACATAGTGGCTCATTATAATCCAGAACTGACTATGATAGTTGAGACAGATTCATTGTCGACTGGGCTAGGATCAGTACTCTTTCAAATTCAGAGAGATGATAAACGCAGGCCAGTATACTATGCAACTCAATCATTGACTGAAACAGAACAAAGATACACTGTAATTGAAAAAGAAGCTTTATAAGCTACATGAGTTTGTGAGAAGTTAGCTAATCACGTCCTCAGCCTAAAGTTTACCATTGAGATGGACTAAAGCCATTGGTTATGCTATTAAATGCTAAATAATTAGCAAAGATGCCGGCAAGAGTCCAGAGATTTCGCTTGAGGTTGATGAGATTCGATGTGACAAGAGTATGTCCAAGGAAAACAACAGTCTACAGCGGACACATTGTCAGGCATTCCTGTTGAATAGCCTGAACAAGAGGACATAAACTTTGTCAAAGATGTGGGGTGGAATCATCCAAGATTTGCACAAATTGCAGCAGCAGTTGAGAAAAAGAATGTTTTACCTGCTTGCCGCAATGGCGGGTATATGCACCCGGTCTCATTAATAATGCATTCTCTGATACATGCACGCCTCTGATACATGCACCCCGCCATCACCTCAGGCCTTCACTAATCCAAGTGCCATACTTATAGGGCACCACTGCACAGAGCCAGCTCCCTAAGGGATCAGAACCTGCTGCAAGGTCATGGCTGCCAAAGGGAGGAAACAGGCTCTCCTCAAATTTAGAGGTGCCTCCCATGGGTGCCTATTGGATGCAGTAGAGGCCCGCTGTGAAGTCATCTACCCCCACTTTGGGCGAACACCAGCAAGCAAGGTCACCAATCCAGCATGGGAGGTGGAGGCAGCGGTGGTCAGCGCCAATGCCCTGCAAAAAAGGACAGTCACCCAGTGCTGAAGGATGATGAATGATCTCCGTTCCCGCCAGGGTAAGTCATTTTTCTCAGCACTCTCAACTCACATGCTCACAAACCCATCACATATCCACAGGGATCTCACTCACTGCCAGTTGAAGGGACTTCACCATTCACTCCCTCACACACACCTTCACCTGCCCTGCAGATCATGTCCTCATCCCATCCATGGCACTTCTGTCATCTGGCCTGACAGGCGTCCTGCTTTCACTCTCTCCATCTGTATTCATGCAGGACAAGTTGGCACACAACAAAAGGGAGAGGTCACAGGCTGGTGGAGGAATGCCTGTCATAAAGGGCCCTCACAGGCTTTGAAAATAGAGTCACTCAGCTGGCTGGCGAAGATCTGGACCATTCCTGTGCTGACGATGAGGTTGGCGGTCATGCTAGAACACAAAATTCCACTTGGTGGCCAGGGATCTGAAAGTCATTCGGAGAAATTATTTCAAACTGCATCACCAGTGCAATCCATCGCCAAGAGCAGAGAGAATCATTGATGGTATCCACATTTCCATCCAGACCGTGGGAACATCTCAGGGTGGATCTTTTTGTGTCAAAGGGAAGACACTCCTCATAGTTGTTGACTATTACTGCAGATGGACTGACGTTGAGAGACCACTTGGTACCACCTCAGAAGCTGTCATTATGGGCAGAATTTTCCGCCCAGCCCGATATGCTCGAGCGAAGGTGTATTGGGTTTGTGAGTGTGAGTTGAGAGTGATGAGAAGAGCGAATTACCTTGCCAGAATGGATACGTCCATTCATCCTGTTGTGGTACTGGGTGGCTGTGCTCTTTGCTGCCCACCACTGCCACTGCCTCCCAAGCCAGATTAATGAGGTTGCTGCCTATCCTGCGACCAGAGCGGGAGTAGAGGACATCACGGCGGTCCTCCACTGCATCCAAAAGGCTTGAGGGATGCGTCATTGAACCTGGGAGCTGCAGTCTTTTTGCCTTTCTGGGCCATGTCTACTTTGCAGCAGTCATGGGCTGGAAGCACTAAGAGGTGTGCATGTAGCTAGGCTTTAAATATGGCGCCCGGCATGATGAAGTGGCGAGGTGATGACGTGTCAGGGGAGTTAGAGCCTGCCTGCCCACCATGGAAATGGCGTATTTCCCAGGAATTAATAATTAATGCGGCGGGACTGGGACAATATGGCATGAAAAGCTGCTATTGCTACCGACGGGTAAAATGTCGTTTTACTTGCCTGCTACCGCACTTAGTGCAAATCTGGGATGATTCCACCTGAAGCTTCAAAGATGGTTCATTGGCTGTAAGATGTTTTGGGACATCCTGTGGTCATGAAAGATGCTTTATAAATGCAAGTTCTTTTTTTAAAATTAAATCTAATCCATTGCATTCAATTTTCATCTTCACGGTTTGGGTAGTAATCTGGCGGAGTAGATTATCTGACTTTCATCCATTAAAAAGGTTAATCCAGAATGCTAAAGTAATTGAAACAATTAAAGTAAAAACAGATTCAAACATCTGAAATATAACGCTGGGGCTGAAACTGGTGATACTTCTTTCACGCAAAGAGCAATAAACATGTGGAATACACTTCTGGTCACAGTGATGGAAAACCTTTGAATCATTTTTGAAAGAGCTAGCTGCAGCAATGGTGGGGTCTGGGATGTCGGGAAGTGGTGTTTTAGATGAATTAATTACATCTACCAATGAGGACAGACTAGGCCTCAGTTTAACATCTCATCCAAAAGGGCAGAAATCTACAATGCAGCGCTCTGTCGGTACTATACTGGGGTGTCTGCATAGCTTCTATGCTCAAGGCTCTGAAGTGGGACTTGAACCTATTTCTTATGTTGATGATTCATCTCAAGATTCCTTTATAATACCATGAAGGAAAAAGGTATGCTCATGAACTTTGTGACAACTCTGTTGCAGGCCAGAGTTCTATCTGTCTGTATAAGTGCTGCCAAACCCAAATATATATTCCTAGTTTTTTTTAAAAAATGAATCAGCATATGTTGATATTGTGATGAATTTCACAAGTGTGCTTTTAATCAATTGTTAGCTCATTCGAGAGCAGTCTTTTCACCAGTCCAATGATTGTTTGGATCTGGGTGATGAATCAAGGATCATTTTGAAGATTTGCATATTTGTACACATTTCCTTTTCTGGCTTCTGAGGATTTTCAGGGCATTGAAATGATTGATAGAGTGCTTGAGCTGTCCAACAAAATGTTTTTTCATGCAGTACTTGCTATTGGAGGTTTTGGAATATATGATTACTTTTTCACATTCAGAAGGCTCAAGCAAGAGTATTACCAACTAAACCACAACTAAAACCTTGAGGAGAGGAATACCAGTCTCCAGAGAAGTGTTGGTGCAGGAACAGCCTAGTTACCCAAATGCTTTGAAAAAGTGATCTTTAGAACATTGAACCAATCAACATGCATTTCTTTTGATGGAGGAGTGCTTTACTCCTCCACGCCTAGAAGGCCAGAAGTTAATAGCAGCCTACCAGGTTCATACTAATGAGGTACCCTTCCCCTGAGCCTGTGTAGTCCAGTGGGATCAGAAATAAATGGCACCAGAGGATTTCAGTGTAGTCCTGCAGACTGACCATATGTGATCCTATGAGGGTAGTTCAAATATTCTGACGTGCTGTGAGAGTGGTGAGCAGGAAACCTTAAAGTCTGGCTTTCCTCACAGACTGCAGAGTTTTAACTCCACAGCGAGTAACTTTCATCACTGGGAGGTTCCCCACCTGGAAGTTAGCCTGATTGTCAGGCTTGGCTTTCAGTCAGGAGGGCAATGCAGCAGAGAAAGCTGCTGGACCAGGTAGATCTAATACCTGACCCAAGCATGGAGGGGATGGGGTGCAATCCCAAGATGGGTCTAACTCTGACCATGGTTGTGGGGTCGTGTGGGGAGTCCAATTGTGATCCTGGAGGGGGACGGGTCTGATCCTGAGAGGGGCTTTGGATTTATATGTGGGGTGTTAGATTTGGGGTAAGCTTGGAGGGCTGGGAAGAAGTACTCCAGCTCCTTCTGGCCCATAAAGAGGTTGTGTTCACCCAGCTCCTGCTGCCAGGTTTCCCGGAGCTCAGGAAACACAGCTGGCCACAGTTGAACCTGCAAAACATGTTAAATTTGAGACTTCCAACCCACCTCATGGGAAAGAATTGGTTGGGTGCCCTTTGTCCCTTCTGAGTGCAGTTGGCTTCTGTGTCTTATCCTTTGAAACCCTCATCCTCAATTAACCTGACCCACTCACCCATGTTAAAATTCCTCTATATTTCTCTAATTATACTTCATAGTGTTCTACAATAGAACTTTGTAGAATCAGAAATGTACATTTTGAAGAGTGTAAAGGTATGAAGTATAAAAGTGTTTTTAAAATAAAGTAAAATGCAAATCATAACTAATGTGAATTAATTATTAATATTTGACTAATTTTACAATATGAATACTTTTAACAACAGTAGTTAAACTCCTTCATTGATACCGTCCCTTGTATAGCAGCTCTAACTTTTTGCAGGTGGAAATTCCCCTGCAACTCTACCTATGGACATTAATTAAACATGACTCTAGTAGCAGTTTGATTTATTACTGCAATGTGTTTTGCATTCTAAATGTGTAATGACTAAAGTAAAAGACGTATGATGGGAAGACAGGTCTTTCAAATGGAAAGATTAATGCTTTAATGTTTCCCAGGGGATTTGAGGACTTTTACAAGCACATGAGGACAGCTATATCAGATAGTGGAGATACTGTACTAATGGTCTGAGGGGGAATGGGTGTCAGGAGTAATGACAAGCATGCCAAAAAAGGAAGAAAAGTTCACGGATCGCCAAGTAAGTTGCTGGTTTGGATTATGTGTGTTTGGCAATGTGGTAACAGTCTGTTCTGTAGAATGTGCATCCGGGAAGCAGTGGATTTTAGACAATAGAATATTGACTGATGTCAGCCAGGTTAGTTAACAAGTTCTACTGGCACAAGCTCTGAGTCACAAGATGGTCTGTTTTCCATATTGGATGATTTAGGTGGGGGATGGAGCGGGTGGAAGGGGGACAAATGGTTTATTAAATAGTAAAGATTATCAAATAAGCTATAGATTGGAAAGTTAGAAGTGATACTGAAGAGAAAGATACAGATCCTATGAACATAGTCCATAAAAAGGTAAAAGCGAAATAGAAAATTAATGTAGGGGATTTAGTGATACATGGATGAGGAATACCTCAAAAATCAAAGGTAAGTACTGCAAAGTAACATTCTCCCGGATACTTGGGAAAAGAAAGGAGTTCTTGAATAAAATTACAGATGTTGATGAATGGCTGACAACCTGGTGTCAAAGCAACAACGTTAAAACAATAATGCAGAGCATTCTCATATTAATCTCAGTTTAAACAAGTATGAACAAAGAGGCTTGCAAGGAACATTGAGAGGGGAATTAAAAATCATTTTAACCAGACAAGTACAACATGCCAAGATGCTTCACAGCAACAATTTTCAGACAAGACAAATTTATTTTTTATTTAAAATATAGTTTTTCAAGCTCCTATGCTGGGATTTGAACTCATGTTCTGGATTATTAGTCCAGAACTCTGAATCACTTGTATAGTGGCACATCCAATTACATTACCATCCTGAGCTATCAGGGGTGGGGCAAGAACACTAAAAGGTACATCAAGCCTGAAGCTGGGGGTGACAACAAGATGGTAAATATTGTGAACAATCACTCCCTCAAATGTATTCTCAAAGAAGTATCAAGGCAAAATGAACAATTCCATGATAAATTAGATTTAGGTTTAAAGCAAGCATGAAGGGCTTAAAACAAATAAATCTTCAGAAATAGATCATATTTATCAGAGAGCTGAGAGAGATTAGAGTGGAGATTTTTGAAACACTGAAAATCATTATGCAGATGTCAGTGCACAGTCAATGTTTTCTCTCTCTCTCTGCAGGACTTTTAGAGCTTCTTTTTCCTCCTTGTTTGGCTGGAGAATTTAGTCATTACTCATTAAGCAGCAGTAAGTGGACTCGAGGGATGTATGAGTGGATTGGAAACAGGCTAATGTGTTCAGCATATTCAATAAGGATGGTAAAACAGATACAGGCAACAAAAGGTTCATTGGTCTTACTATTGTTTTACATGGAATTAAAATATCGATTATTATGAGTAAAACTGAGGATTACCTGTACAACATAAACCTTCTAAATGGCAGTCAATCTAACTTCAGATGGAGAAGATCCTGCTTCATTTCTTTGGTAAAAGTGGCATTCCAAATACATGATGTTGTTTATTTATACTTTTCTTTCCACTTATTCATGTGATGTAGCCATCCCAACTTGCCTTTGACAAGGTGCTGGTGAGCTGCCTTCTTTAACCATTGCAGTCCATGCACTGAAGGATTACCGCAGTGCTGTTAGGAAGGGCGTTCAGGATTTTGACTTAGTGACAGTGAAGGAACAGCAATGTATTTCCAAGTCAGGATGGTGTGTAACTTGGAGGTGGCCGTGGTTCCATGTAGCTGCTGCCCTTGTGGTAGGAGTCACAGGTTTGGAAGGTGCTGTCAAAGAAGCTTTGGTAAGTTGCTACAAAGATGGTACATACTGCAGCCACTGTACGCCAGTGGTGGAGGGGGTGAATGTTTAAGGTGATGGATGGAGTGCCAACTTGAGGGCTTTATTCTTTCATGAGATTTGGGCATTGCTAGCAAGTCCAGCATTCGTTGCCCATTCTAATTGCCCCTGAGTGACTTGTTAGGCCATTTCACAGTGCAGGATAAGAATCAACAGCATTGCTGTGGGTGGGCCAGCCCAGGATGGCAGATTTCCTTCCCTTTAGGGCATTAGTGAACTGGATGGGTTATTATAACAATTGATGATAGTTGTCATGGTCACCATTACTGAGACTAGCTTTATATTCCAGATTTATTGAATTTAAATTCCACCAGCTGCCGTGGTAGGATTTGAACCCTTGTCTCCGAAGCATTAGCCTGGGACTCTGGATTACTAGGCCAGAAACATTACCACTAGACCACCATCTCCCCATGTTTTATTCTGGGTGATATCGAATTTCTTGAATGTTGTTGGAGCTGCATTCATCCAGACATTTAACTTGGCTTAATAACAAGAAGCAGGTGTTGGGGGAGAAAGAGTTTGGAGGTTGGAGAGAGACTTTGAAGGAGTTCAAGAAAGTTTTGGGGTCTGGGGGTACACTTATGCAGGGTTCCAGAGAGATTGGAGGTTTGAGGGGGTGTTTGACTTCACTGAAGAGGGCCGGGAGAATGGGTTATGGGGGACAAGATCATGAGAGCAGCCAGAAAGATAGGGTGACGAGTGGAAAAGCTCATGGAGGGCTGGAAAGATTGGGGGAGATGGGGAAGAGATTGTAGAGGACCAAAGAGATTTAGGGGGAGAAGGGGAGAAGGTCATGGAAGGGGTTGAAGAAATGATGAGAAGGGTGGAAGAGATTGAGGGACAGGGCAAACATTGGGAGAACTCCGGATCTCAGGAACTGAAGGATCTGATCACTGTGGAAGTTAGCAGGTTTGTTTGATGGGCTCAGGAAGCCTGATCCACCAAACAGGCTCACCTCTCTTCAGCTGCCAGATTTCCTGAGACCTCGGCTGAGTTTGAATTTGAGATGTTTACATTTTATTTCCTGACCAATCCGATGGTGGAGGGAGTGAATGTTTAAGTTGACGGATGGAGTGCCGATCTTAAGGGCTTTTTTTTCATTCTTCCATGGGATTTGGGCATCGCTGGATAGGCCAGAATTTGTTGCCCATCCCTAATTGACCCTGAGTGACTTGTTAGGGAATTTCAGAATGCAGCTAAGAGTCAACCACATATTACTGTGGATCTGGAGCTATATGTAGGCCAGACCAGGTAAGGATGGCAAATTTCCTTCCCTAAAGGGCATCAATGAACCAGATGGGTTTTTACAACAATTGGTGATAGTTTCATGGTCATCATTATTGAGTCTAGCTTTATATTCCAGGCTTACTAACTGAACTTAAATTCCACCAGCTGCCATGTTGGTTAAATTTCTTTCCTTGGATCAGAAACTTGATACAAATTGGTCAGATTAACAGATAATATCAAACTGGAAGGAGCCAGGACAATGGCAGATGAAATTTAATGCAGCAGGTGTAAAGTATTGTATATGTTTTGGATGCAATGCTGAACCAAGACCCAGATGTATGCTCTTTCAGGCAGACACAAGAGTTCTCGTGGCACTATTTTGAAGAAGAACAGGGAGTTATCCCAGGTGTCCTGGCCAATAACTTTCCCTCAATCAACATCACAAAAACAGAAAACCCAGCCATTGCTATTTTTTGAGGCCTGCTGCTGTTACACTCTCATAGAGGCTGATAACTTTTAAAAAGAAATTTGAACTTCCAGTTAATAGCTGAAAAGGATGTCAAGACAAGGTTTCACATTTTAAAACTTTTACTGTAATAAATTGTTAGGAAATAGAGATAGTTTAAGTAAGTTATATTTGTATTTATGGGCATTAAGAATGAGTTTTAGTTTGAAAGTTTAAATTTGATTTTATTGCTGTATCTGTGTGTTAACAAAAGGTCAAGTTCTGTTTTAGTTTCACTTTAAAAGGTGCTTGCATTTCTAATGAGATATTTATGACTGTTGCAACTAAGTTAAACAAACAAGAGTAGAAGAAAAGCACAGTGCTGTTGCCTAGCAACAAGAGTCCAGAGAAGCAGGACCCTCCCACAGACACACACACACAAAGAACTAGAAAAGCAGGTTAGACTTCAGTTTGAAGACAGCTGCCAAACAGAAGCCATCTAGAAGGGACAGATAGTCAGTCCCAAGCTAAAATTTGTTGAAAGTAGCTGCCAGAGAGAGACTGGAGCAAAAGGCACAGATAGCAAGTCCCAAGCTAAAGAAAAGACCCCAAAATCCAGGGGAGTGGAACAGGAGAAAGTCCCAAGCAGACCTTCTAGTCAAAGGAAGGACAGGAACCTGAAACTGGTCTTGTTAAGTGAATTTAAGAGTGAAGGGCAGAGAGAAAGAGTCCATTATTCATATCTAAAGAGACAAAAGCTGCAGAAAGCAGGTTTAAAGCAAGAACAGCTTGCCTCTAGCAAGATGGCTGAAGGTCTGTAACTCTTTGCTTTAGACATGTGAAGCAGTGGTGTACTGTTGACAGTTAAGTCAGTGAGAGAGAGTGCATAGAGGACAGCCTGAAGGCTTGTGGTGACCCTGGGAAGAGGAACATCGGAAGGAGAGTTCAAAACCCTGGAGGTGAACCCTTGTGGAAAGCGTCTGTGATAGAGTGTTGGTTGGGAGAAGATTCCAAGGCAAGTTCTTGGAAAATGGAGATTGGAAAACTTAATGTGAAAGATGGAGTTCAGTGAGACTGGCTGGCTCATGGTGTGACAAATGCCTGGGGGAGTTGAGAAGGGATCCATAGCATCTGGTTGAAGTGGCATCTGTCACTTGGTTTCAGAGTGTGTTGTGTCTAACCACAGGGTGCCTATTGGCACATGGATTGTGTATTTACTGTGGACATTAGAGTATAAGATAGCTTTTGTAATTTTTGTTGTCTTTACAAATCTGTATATATCTGTAAAGGTATAATTGTGGGTGAAGGAGTTTTGTAATATAGTTAATCTTTTCTTGTTTAATAAATGTTTTATGCTTTTGTTGAAAATTCATTATCTGACACCTGTGACTCTATTCAGTAGCCACTCTCCACATATCTAAACAAGCAAATAAAAGTTAGGATCTATCAAGTTGGGTTCCACCCTGGGACCAGCCTTGTCCAAGAGTAATCTCAGCTGGGATGATAACAAAATGACTAAAAGCATAATGACTACACACTATTTTCTTTTTTTAGGTAACTTGTACTTTAAGCTACAGAAAGGATGGCCTGCTTTTATACTTATCACCCATTGCACTCTCCATGGAATTACACTCCTTTTAGCAAACTGTCGACAATTGGTCCCAGCTTCCAATGGGCTTCCATAGCTCCAATTCACTTCAAGTGACTGCCTTCCTCAGTTTTTGGATGGTTTCTTAAATCCACCACATGCAGTAAAGCCTGCTCTGGTGATCCTCTTCTGCAGCCACGCCAGGATGAATCTCCCAGCATCCTTAAATGGCTGCAGAATGCATCTCTTTGATTAGAGACCGTCTCCCTCCCACATCCAGCTGTAGTAGTTTGTTAAGCCAAGCAGCAGCCTCTTCTCTCTGCCAACTACACATAACACTTCTGTCTGTCTGTGATATTCACTGATTTGAAGGGAAGTCTGTAACCCGATCTCAGAAATGGCTTCCTTTGCCCTTTTCTCCATGGCAATGGGAAACACATTAACATTTAGTCCAGGTAGAAGCGCTGCTTAGCTATCCTTGACACCATCTCTTTCATCTTAAAAGTAAATGGACAGCTTACAGCACAACTCTTTACACTCCAGTACCTCCAATATCTTTTTGATACTTTGGGAGATTCAGTCTACCCATTTAAACTCAGAGACTGTTGCCATTGGCTCCAAGCATAAATATCTTGCACCTTCCTCTTAGTAAAACAATCTCCTCCTTTGATCTCTAATAATTGAACCATGCAGTTTTACTGTCATGCAGACTTCAGAACAGGTCACATGGCCCTCTTCATTGACCCTAAATTTAAAGCTACTGTCCAAAATTATAATATTCTTATAAACCTCATAACTGTGTGCAAATTGGCTGCCACGTTTCCTACATTACAATCACCTACACTTCATTAGCTGTAAAGCACTTTTGGACATACTGTGGTCATGAAAGGTGTTAAATAAATGCAGACCTTTCTTTACATAAGAAGAAAAAGCAGGTGAAATATGTAATCAATCAAGCTGCAAGAAATAAGGAAAAAGACAGAACAACTTATATTTATAAAGCTTCTTTCATGACCACCAGATGAAATTGAAAATGACCTTGGAGTTTTAACAGACTCAACACTCAATTTTCATTCTTCCCTCAAGTGCTAAAGCTCGATGAAAACAGAAATACAACACCCAGCTGGTGATCTCGTGCCAGAAGAGGATCTAAGTGCTGATGTGTTGCTGAGTTTTCTCCTTCATTTCAAATCATCTTGCCCAATAGCCGCCTCACTCTGACCTAAGTCCTGGGGCAGAGTCTTTCTCTTGTTGGGTAGGTGCGCACCCAACCCGAACAGGAGGAAAATAATGCGTGATATTTCGGTTGGCAGGTGTGTGCGAGAGACGGCAGTGTGCCCGCTGACAATTAAGAGGCCTATTAAGGCCCTTAATCAATTAATTGAACTGAATTTTTCACTGCCTGTCCAACTTTATGGTTGGCGGGTGGGCGAATAAGCCAGGCAGCCTTTGCATTTTTTGCGAGACCTCATCCACGGGTGGGATGAGGTTTTGACCATTGATTAAAAAAAATAAAAACTTTTAAAATTCATTTCTAACTTGTCCCTGCCCATGCGACAGAGTCACGAGGGGATATTTTTTCCTTATTTTTCCAGTCTTTATTTTTAATGCGAGAAATCTTCAGCTCGGTGAGGCAGCTCTGTGCTCACCTGCGTGCCTGAGCTGACTTCCGCACTTGCCCTCCTTCCTGCCCCCACCAGGCAGCGCTGAGCGTTTCAGCACGCGATTCATGCTGGCTGGACAGCCAGCGTGAAATTTCCGTCGGGGCCCAATTTTGGGCGGCGGTGGTTTCACCGTGCTCCTGGGCATGCCTGCCATGCCCACCTGACGAGGTTAAAAATCCTGCCCCTGGTGATCTTCCACCTCCTCACCAAATCAGGCCCCCAACATCGTGCCAGGAGACTTGAAGGCTATGGTTGGAAATTGACAAGTAACTCCTTGCATCAGGTGAAAACTTCTTTCAACACGATTGTGATTTTATTCCTGCGCATGGGAAGGCCGTAATTTCATTGGGAATTTTCGTCAGAATGACTTAATTTAAATGGCTTGGGTAAAGCCTTAGCCCATGTTCAAAGTGAAAAGTAGCTGAAGAAAACAAAAGCCCATAGAGGGAGGATTTTAAAAATGCAGTAAGTTATTCTTTGAGCCTTATATAATTATTCACGTTGAGTGTTGACACTTGTCTTGTGTCCACAGGCAGCTTGGCAGACGCAAGAATTCCATTTCTGGCCAACTGCCTCAGTGGCCTGAAGTCATGTGAAGGTTGAGAGAAAGAGGACTGAGGGAGAGAGACTGATCGTGGCCAGCAGAAATCATCAAGTGCTATGGACCTGAGAGGTGGAATACATCTGCCCCTGGCTCCACAGCAATTAAAAAAGAAAATAATTTATCTTTCTTTCTAGTGGCTGCTGACTAAGCCATGGCCGGTCAGGAAAGCCTGAGGCCTTCTCCACTCAGGGCAGTTCTGAAAAATGTCCTTACATGGGTTATTGACCCCTCATTAGCATACGCAAGAAGCTCAACAACCATGGGAAAAGGCCCAACCCAATTTTGTGTCAGATATTTTCAGGCATCATTGGAGAAAGGTCTGTGCGCCTTGAAATTGGCCCTTTTAACATATCTATTGTCTGCTACGGAAGGAAATCTTACCTGGTCTGGCTTACGTGTGGCTCCAGACACACTGCAATGTGATTGACTCTTAACTGCCCTCTGAAATGGCCTAGCACTTGTACCTGCACCGCATGGGCTGCAGCAATTCAAGAAGATGGCTCTTCACCACTTTCTCAAGGGCAATTAGGGGATGGGCAACAAATGCTGGCCTTGGCAGCAATGCCCACATCCCATGAAAGGATCATTTAAAAAAAACACCTGTGAAAGGAGTATAATAATGACCAATTTCTACTCCGGTGAGTCATGGATTGAAGTAATGAACTACAGTGGTATTTTCCCTAGTCATAGACCTATGTGGGCTTTTCAAAAACCGGCAGATTTCCTGTGCCATTCCCTGTTTACAGTTTACCTGTTCAAGAAGCTTCCGTGTCATCCATAAGTCCATGTGTCTTGTATTTTATTTGTGGGCATTATTCCTTAGCAGTGAGAATGTGAGACTTCATTCCTATAGCATTATGAATGAAGAATGCGTACTTTCACTTTGCTGTTCCACTATACTTTCTCACTGGAAAACAGCGTCCATTACTGATGCAGCATTGCACACAAAAAAGGCCTATGATGATGTGTGTATTCTACTGAACACAAAGGGCAGGATTTTCCTGGTCCCAGGGCAGTGGATTGGGAGGTGGGAAGATGATGCTGCTGGAGGAACAGTGGTGAACTGTGTCAGGATGCCTCCCTGATGTGATCCTGTCACCGGTGAAGTTTCCCAGCAGTGGGACCAGATGTGGACCAGCTGCCAACCAAGAGGGGCAGAGCAGCCAACTTAGATGATAAAGGCCTCATTAAGGGTGACTTTCCCAGCCAGCTAGTATTTTCAAGTGGCAGAACGGCCACCCAGTGCAAGGGGAGGCCACTAGCTTCATGGAGGCAGCCTCCCTGTGGCCTTCCGGGGGAGGGGGTGGTGGCAACCGGGGCTGGAGACTCCATGCCCCCAAGAAGTTTCCCTGCGGCCCCAAGGACCATCCGGACGGGCCTGCCTGCGTTGGCCTCTGTGATTTAAAATGTTTTAATTGCTTCTCCAAGGACACCGCCAAATCAAAGCACCCTCTTGATCCCCGACCTGCCTTAGCAGCCTCTCCATGTGGAGCTGGTGAAGATTCAGAGCTGGGCCAGCAGCAATTATATCCCACCCGCGCTCCTTAATTAGAGGCCACCTCTGGCAAAATAGCTGAGCCTGTCCCACTGCCGGTATGTGTGGGCTTGGCACCCGAATTTGTTAAAATCCTGCCCATCGTTTCAGAGAATAATTCCGTTAGAGATGACTTTAAAACTGGGTCTCCATTTATGATTTTGTGACAATTATTCCTCTTTAAAACAATCCCACTCTTGATGTGTGCTAACTAAAAACTAGTTATAGCCATATCTCATATGACCTGATATAAAATATATATACCCATGATGCAATCCCCTCTGCACTAGGAAGACCAAACGCAGATTGAGTGAGCATTTTGTTGAACAGCTCTGTTTAGTATGTAAGCATGCCCCAAGAAACCTGTCATCTATTTCAACTTGCTGTCCTGCTCCCACTCTTACCTCTCTGTCAGTGGCCTCCTACACTGTGCCAATGAAGCTCAACATAGCCTTAACAGACAGCATCTCACCTTTCAACTAAGCACCTTACAACTTCTGGACTCAACATTGAGTTCAACTACTTCAGATCATAAGAACATAAGAAATAGGAGCAGAATTAGACCATGCAGCCCCTTGAGCCTGCTCTGCCATTCATTAAGTTCATGGCTGATCTTCTACCGCAGCTTATCCACATATTCCTTGGACCCTTCAGTGTCCAAAAATCAGTCTTGAATATAGTAGATGACTGAATATCCAAGGCCCTCTGGGATAGAAAATTCCTAAGATTCACAACATTCTGAGTGAAGAGATATCTCCTCATCCCAATCCTTCTTACCCTAAGACTATGCCTCCTTGTTTTAAATTTTACAATCAAGAGAACAAGCATTTCCGAAGAAAAACCCCTCAAGCCCTCTCAGAATTTACGTGCTTCAATGAGATTATCTCTCTTCAAAGGAAGTACAGGCCCGTTCCACTCAATCTCTCCTCATAGGAAAGACTCTTATCCCAAGAACCGATCCACTGAAACTTTGTTAAACACTTTCTGAGGTAAGAGTATGGAGACCAAAACTGTATGCAGTATTACCTGTGTGGTCTCACGATAGCCTTGTATATTTCAGCAAGGCTTCCATATTCTTGTACTCCAACAACCTTGCAATGGTGCCCAATATACCATGTGCCTGCTAAATTGCTTGGTGTTACTGTGTTAATTGTAAGCGCACCCAAATCCCTCTGAACACCAAAATGAAAATATATTCAGTTTTCCCACTCTTTTTAGCAAAGTGAAAAACCTCACACTGTTGTGTTATTATAATGATATACTAGGCACCAATCGCTCATTAGGGGTTTTATAAACATGTTGTGGATTCATTTTTTAAGACTATGGTCATGAGAACAGTAATACATAGGTACAAAGCTTGAAGACATCAGAGTTGTGTGTGCACTCTGCTCGAAGCAAAAGTGAAACTTAGACTGTTCACTTGCCACATTTCCCTTCTTGTGATGTCATGCTAATATCCCTTAAAGGCATATTACAACATCCCCCTTTCTTTTCAAAGATACTTTCTTCCTTCCAAAGAAGTATAACCATCTACAATACATGTTCATGTTTAGTTACCATTACATAAGTGTATAGAACCAGTGAATTTATGTCTCTCTAAAGCATGAAGGTAATCTGCTGATACGCTCAGATCTTGTAACCTGGTCTGGATGTTTCTTTAATGATTCACTGTGATCTGTGGGTTTGTCATTCTTGGATGTTGTTCCTGGCTGTATTTGGGATCTTGTCCTACAGAAGCAATATGGTGGTTTAGAATCTGGAATGGATCTGATTTGTCCTCAGTTACATCTCACTGTTGTGCCTTTGTGTGTAATTACATCATAGGGCTTTGGTTCTTAACAAATCCTTGTCACCTAGGCTGGTTGCCATGTGGGATCCTAGATGCAAACTTGTTGTCCCAACTGTAAACTTGGCAATTCCTTACCTGCATTTTTATTATGTGCATTGATAATCAGCTCTTGTGGTTTTAAAATTTGCTCTCAATTTATGAGACAGTAGATAGGGTAAGAGTAGGTAAATTGGTACACACTGGTCTACCAAAAATGAGCTCTGCTGGTGATTAAATTGTTGCACTGAAAAGTGTTGCTCTCAGGTGTAACATTGTGTAAATCTTGCTTGGTCTGTCTACATTTGAGAATTAGGGATTTCATCATGTGAATCTTGTCTTAATTAGCTACTTTTTGCCTTTATTAGCCGAGGCATAGAATACAAAAGCAGGGAGGTTATGCTGGAACTGTATAAAATGCTGGCTAGGCCACAACTGAAAAACTGCATGCAGTTCTAGTCACCACATTATAGGAAGGATGTGATTGCACTGGAGAGGGTGCAGAGGAGATTTACCAGAATGCTGCCTGGGCTGGAGGGTCTGAACTACGAGGAAAGATTGAATGGGCTGGGGTTGTTTTTCTTGGAGCAGCGAAGGTTGAGAGGGGACCTGGCGGAGGTGTATAAGATTATGAGGGCCATAGATAGGGTGGATAGGAAGGCACTTTTTCCATTAGTAGAGGGGTCAATAACCAGGGAGCATAGATTTAAGTTAAGGTGCAGGAGGCTAAGAGAGGAGGTGAGGAGAAATTTTTTTACCCAGAGGGTGGTGGGAGTCTGGAATTCATTGCCTGAAAGGGTGGTTGGCCAGAAGCTCTCATAACATTTAAGAACTATTTAGATATTCACTTGTGCTGCCGAAGGCTCCAGGGCTATAGGCTAAGCGCTGAAAAATGGGATTATTGTAGTCAGATCTTTGTTGACCAGCATGGACATGATGGGCCGGAATGGCCTCTTTCTTTGCTGTAGACATCTATGAGTCTATAAGTCATTCATTCAGTTAGAAGAAGTAGTGTTATCAATATTCCACTTCTCATACATATCTTGAAATTACTTACCAATAAACTGCAAACTGTTATCCGTAACAATCCAGGTACACCAAATAAACTGAAAATAGCATGTAGAATGTGTGCAACAGTTGTGCTGGATGTATTGTACAATTGTGAAATAATGGGGTACTTGGCAAAGTAGTTGACAATGATGATGAAGTCAGTGCCATGGATATGAAAGAGCTTGGATGCGATTTTGGATCAAGGA
The DNA here is from genome assembly GCF_017639515.1 of Carcharodon carcharias. Taxonomy (NCBI): domain Eukaryota; kingdom Metazoa; phylum Chordata; class Chondrichthyes; order Lamniformes; family Lamnidae; genus Carcharodon; species Carcharodon carcharias. The sequence goes on along the minus strand of NC_054477.1, from coordinate 32,875,761 downwards.
TGGGTAGGAACTTCATGTAGAATCAATGGTTCTTCGTGCTGACTTGGCATGTAATCTTGACATGCCTCGTACTTCTTGATGACGATTTCAATGACATCGTTCATACCCAGCCAATAGACTGTTGCTCTTGAGAATCTTCTCATCTGTCCTATGCCCATATGTGAGTGATGAACTTGTTGAAGAATATCAGGTCACAAAGATTCCGGTACGATGAACTACCTACTTTTTAAAATGACTCCCTCGGAGATGCCTAGTTCATCTCAATTAGGTCAAAATGATCTCACATGTTCGTGGATATGCTGAATTGAATCAGGCTACCCTTCAATGACAGTTTTCCACAGTTTCTGTAGTGTAGAATCTTTTGCCATTTCTTGTAGTAGCTGCTGGCATTTGTGTTGCACAAAATGTACCAGATCAATTTGGTGAACACCTTCAAGTTCTATGGCAATGAAGTCAACTTGTGGGTCTAAGGAAACACCTACTGTTTTCATTGGGTTCAGTAATCTGCTACGTATATCCCATGTGATCATCAGTTTACCTAGCTTGTATATAATCTCACAGTCGTAATCTTGAATCTTTATCAAGAGACATTGCAATCTTGGCGGTGCATTGGTCAATGGTTTTTGCCAAATATTCTCCATTGGCTTGTGATCTGTCTCTACCACAGATCTTTTGCCAAATCGTTATAATAAGCATGATTCCAAACACTAAAGCTAATGTTTTAGCTAAAGCTAAAGCCAACATTCGATGTTGGAGTGGTTGATTTGCATTATGGATGAAGATTTTGAAACAAATACCTTTTTTTGCCTTTTTGTAGTCTGCATGGTCCCAAACCTTTCTGTGAGGCATCTATCTCCACGGTAGTTGTCTCGTTAGGATCATACAGTTGTCAATGTTTCTGATAATGACTGTTTCAGTGCTTCAAAGAGGTATTGGTGGTCTTCCTGTCACAGGAAAAGCACATCCTTTCTCAACAATTCCCTTAGCAATGATTTTTGAGCGAAATTGGGAACGTATGAAGACTAAGAAATTAAAGAGACCTAGACAATTTCAAAGATTGTCCTTATCTTGAGGAGTTGGCATGGCCTTAGTATTCTCTGTTTTACTTGGATCAGGACCTATGCCAGCACTAGAATAAATAGAACCGAAAAAATCAGTCTGCTGCACATTGATGTCACACTTCAGAGTGTTGAACGCCACGTTTCATTATGTGTTGCTTGCATCAATAAGAGCAGATTATAGTCATGTTCTTGCTTTGTTCTTCCCACAATCAGTGCATGGCTCTTTGTAGCTGCATCAGCCTTTGCTCTAGTGCACTGCTGCTGCCAATGGCCCTTTCTGCCACATGAATTGCATCCTAGCACAGTGCATGCAATGCAGTCCATGTTAGCTTGAAAGAGATCCTGGCTAACAGAAAGCCCGTAAGGAAGTCATTGAAAACAGTATCATCCAAATGGGGTATGAAATGTAGTAAGCTCTTGGAGCTTCTCCACAAGATGCACTGACCAATAACCATGATCATCATCAAGCTTCAAGAAGAATTTTGCACCTGCAAGCCTTTGGATTTAACTCTTCTAATGTGGGTATTTTGTAAAGACAACATTTCAAAGCTATGTTTAAATGTTGTGGATCTAGGCATACTCTCAATGATCCATCCTTTTTGATACATGTGATAAAATCTATATGCTCTTGTATTCTTCTAATGATGCTGTCTTTCTCCATTATGTCTAGTCTGACCTTCAATTTGTCTTGTATGTGGATACTGCACATATGTGGTGGAACAATTGACAAACTTGCATTCTCCTGCAAGTGTAATGTTACAACTCTCTTGAACCTGCCAAGTTTGTTGAAATATTCTGGATATTTTGATATTAGGTCATGATGATGGGAGTTGTTTCTGAGATTGATCTGCCCTGTGATGTCCTACTGATTTCATGGATTGTTACTAGTGTGAGGTCACAACATGCCAACAGACCGGCAATCGCTGGGCTTTTAGCTTCCACCATGTATAATATTTGTGACACCCAGGACAATTGCTTGTACTTGCAATCCCTGGCTATGGATCCTGCATATGGAATTAGAGAATTGTTGTATGCTGAAAGTTTCACAGTAATAGGTTTTGCCATGGCCCTTCACATCTGTGGATACATCTTTTAGAATTTAGAACAGAGGTAGTATGTTGGCTCTTGCTCCTGTGTCAATCTTGGCGAATAACAAATAGTTACCAATTTTCTTAGGGCAGCTAATTCAATCTTGGCAAACACTTCAGACGTTGTAATGACAACTATGTTTTCCACGAGATTGATGGTGTGAAACTCATCGCTCTTTGCTTCATTGTGCACATCATCGTCATTTTCTGGTGTGTTATTCACTTCATGCAGTTTTCTGACAGGATACCAGATGGTCATTCTTATAGCTGGAAGGTACCCTTTGTGTACAGTCTGTTTGGATCAATGCACAGCTTTTTGTAGCTGCATCAGCCTTTACACTAGTTCACTGCTGCTGCCAATGGCCCTTTCTGCCACTTGCCTTGCAGAATTGATGAAAAGCTGGGTATCTCTTTGGTGCATGTAGAAGACAACACTTTCCACATGTTATGCTAGGTTTGAGTGTACTAGCGTATGTGTCAACAATTGGGATTGTACTTAGGACCTGTAAGCTTTGTCAACCGTGAGGATCGCTTTGTAGTTATGCTCATCCTTGAGTAGCTCTTCAATGCTATACATTTTAGGTTTGTCTAGCAGATCTTCTGGAATGCTTCCACGGGAGTATATACAATTACCAACTCAATAATTCTGCCTGCTAGCTCTGCGCTTGAAAAGTCATAATGCATATCCTCTTCTCTGCATCTGCTGATGTAGGCTGTTGTTGAAATGACATTAATTCCAGTTGATGAAAACGGAAGTTTAACCTGATCCTGAAGCAGTCTTCCAATGTAATCCATATCTTTTGGGGATCTTTTTGCTCTGTTAACCCTGATGTGTTCAACCTGTGCAGACCTTCATTCCAAATTGCTAGGTGATTTTTCTTTTTATGGTTTGCTTGTCTGGTTCAGACGCACCTGAATCAAGAAACCACAGCTCTATATGTTGTTTGAACATTTTAGATTCAGACAGTAGGTCAGCTGCATCCCAATTCAAACTGGGGAATTTTGTGGACAATCTGACAATATCTCTTTGACCTTCTTTCTTCTGTAGTACCTGGGATGAGTATCACTGTAGCCATTTTGGTGAGCCTTTCCAATGCTCTGCCCATGAAGGTGAGTTGTTGTGGGGAAGCACCATGGAGCAATGGCGTCTTTGCTTTTTATTCAGTTTGTTGCTCAGCAAATTCAAAGTTGGCCATTATAGTAACAACCTACTCTGGCTCGGTTTTTATGATTTTTTTTTTGGTGTGAATCTCCCTTGCTCACTATCGACCCGGCCCACACCCTGGTCACTCGCCTTTTCCAACAGAGCTAACCTAGTGCTGGTCCTCTCGATGTGGTGTCCATTCACAGAACTGACAGACAATGTGCTGCAATCTCACCATGAGGGATCCAACTCCAGCTCTTTACCTGAGCACTAGCTGTATCTTTAAAGCATTTCTTTAGAGTGACCACGCTGCATTTTCAACACTCTCCGACGCTATGACTTTGTTGCGATCCTACCAAAATGTCAAGGGTCTTCTCATCGTCGCATCTTCTGTTCACCATGTCGTACCTGTACTTAATCTTGCTGCTGCCTATCTTACCATCGCTAATCACCATGTTGTGTTATTATAGTGATATAATAGACATCAATTGCCCTTAGAGGATTTGGTAAAAACATTGTGGATTCATTTATTAAGACATGAGAAGAGTTATACATACATAAAGCTTGTGTGCTCTCTGCTCAAAGCAAAAGTGAAACTAAGGGCAGAATCGTTCCAGATCTGCACTCAGTGCAGTATTGAGCAGGAAAAAGAATGTTTTACCCACCGGCCGCAATGATGGCTTTTCACACCGCATCGTCCCAAACCCGCATCATTATGCATTCCCAGGAAACATGCCATTTTGATGGATATGGGCTCTCATTTCACCTCGCTGCTTCCTTACACCGGTCGCCATATTTAAAGTGCAGCTGCACGCACGCTTCTCAGTGCTTCCAGTCCAGGACTGCTGCATGGAAGACATGGCCTTGAAAGGCAAGAAAACTGCAGCTACCCAATTTAGTGATACGTCCCTGGAACACTTTTTGGATGCCATGGAGGCCCGCTGTGATGTCCTCTATCCCCACCCTGACTACAGGAGGTCCAGCTTGGTAATCAATGGCAGTGGTAATCAGTGCCAACGCTGAAAGGTTGGCCATCTAATGCAGATAGGGGATGAATGATCTCACCCATGCCACCAGAGTAAGGCAACTATCTCATCACTCTAAACTCACACACTCAAACCCATCACACATTCACTGGCATCTCACTCACTGCCAGCTCAAGGGAAATCACCACTCAATCTCTCACACACACACTCACATCTTCATCTGTCCTCATCTCTTTTAGAGACTGCCTCCTCAGCCCTCACCCTCTTGAAGCCACTTGCACAGATCAACTTGTGCCCCCATACACACCCTGGGATACCCACCTTCCCCGGTACAGCCCTCGCCCTGCAACCCCGTCATTGTCTGAGGCCACTTCTCCCTTTTCCCCAAGCCCTAGCCCTGCAGCTGTTGAGAAGCCATTCCCACCTTATGGCTGGTCTGGTAGGTCGTTATGACAGCATAATTTCATAATATTTTTATGGTTTATTGTAAAGCAGGCTTCTTGGAGCTGTGTTGTTCTGTCTGTGTATGTGATTTAATTACATTTTGTAGCTAAGCAGACTGCAAGGAGATGTTATCAAAAGAGGTGAAGTGTAGAAGTTTCTTTAATATGCTAATGAGTAAACATGATTGGGGTCTTAGCACATAAGGTAAAAAGGGAATTTGCATTTTTGGATAGATGAAGGGGGATGTGGAAACAATGGAATTTACATATTAAAAAGGGTGAAACATGTATATAGGAGAATGAGGCTATGTGTCTGGGGAAAGTATTGTGAGATCTAATGGAAGTGTGTGAAGCCTCCAGTATTTGTGCATGAACCTGCTGTCTACAGAAACCAAAGTTGGAGAAAGCCATTTTGGAATTCTACTGTCCAGGGTATTGCGTTAATTTGCTGGATCTGTTTAAAATCTAAAAATCTATTTTTGGACTGTTGCCTTAAAGGGGGTGTATCAAAGAGCCAGGTTAATTAGGGAGTTTAGGAGTCCTTATATTAGTAATGTATAGACCTGTGTATGTGCTTGAAATCTTTTCTTTTGTTAATAAATGTCTTAATTTTAGTTTTTTCAAAAATCCTCTAACGTCTTGGTGGACTTATTGCTTCTGAATTCAGCGCACACATCACAAAATAAATACAAATTGCAAAATTGTTGTGATGGTGGGATCAAGTTGCCCTCGTGGATTTGATCTGCCTGGCACACGTCATCTGCTGTGTCATAACATGGGTACAGACCTGTCCGTGAGCCCCCCTAAAAATGATGTGGTGCTGTCTGCAAAGCCTGGCACTGATGGCCACAAGTGTTGCCCGAAGTACTCACAAACCTCGAAGTCCCGAGCAAAGTGCAGCTTGCCAGGCGCACGTCGCTTATGTATAGTTGTGAAGCCTGTCTGTGTGCAATCACATCAAAGTGCCTGGATGATACAGCGTGAGGGGAAGATTCCAGCGAGCTGTGCTTATAATGATATGCAGATGTAATACAATTAAGCTCTCGATGTCCAATGGTGGGAAACTTGGCCCGCCATTGATGGACAAAGTGGAAGATTGCAAACTGGTTTCACAACATGAAACCGATTTTTGGCCTTCTTGTCATATTGTCCACTCATGCCACCAAACACATTCACTGCCAATGGGCACAGAAAATTCTGAGCTAAGACTGAAACAAATGACACATTTCTCTTCTAGTGATGTCATGCTGGTATCCCTTAAAGGCATATTGCAGTACATACTTCCCCTCAATATACTCCAATATATCTTCTTTCCTACTCCCTTAACCTACCTATATCCCTTTGCTGATTGTATCCTCTTCACAGCTTACCTGGGTTATAAGGGCTTGCCAAGACTTGGATTTATGAAGCTTCAGCAACCATAGAAATAAAGATGAGGCCTGGTCTGTCCTCCTGGGTCTCTCACTCTTATCGGAAGGCCCTGCTGCAGGATCCGAGAAACTGCAGTCCGGTGAGCTCCCCCTAGCACGGGAGGAAGAGGACAACGTCTCCAATCAAGTGGATGTGTATGGCAGCAGAAGCATGATCACATTAACCTGGAGAAAGTGCACCGAGAGGGTGGGTAAGGTGAGTGACATAACACTATTAGATGCCAAGCCTCATGCTCTGTTTTGCCTAGCATTCTCCTGAGCAGTACACATCAGACCAACACACCTTGCAGCTCCACTCATTCCTTTCTCTGCAGGCACTTCAGATCCCCACCTGTACAACCAACCTTCACAGTCATCCACCCCCTCAGACTATTTCCCTTACAGCCCCATGACTCACAGTCACCATTCACAAATGGTACCCCTCCCTCCTTCAGACAAGCAATTATGAACACGCACGCCTGCCTGCACTCTCTCCTGGCAGGAGAAGACAGCGCACAGCTTGGTGAAAGGCATACACCCAATGGGTGAGGATGGCTCTCCAGAGACAGGCACCACATCGGCCACTGGAATTTCATTCCCACTGCTCTACTAGGAAGGAGATCTTGTTTCAAGAAGCTGCAAATTTCAACAGTGACCTGCCACAAAAAGCTGAGTTTCCTGAGGCACGTCTAGAGATGATCCTCTGCCTGTATGCGCCTTGCCTCCTTCCAGCTGAATTTCTGTGTCATCCCATCTGTCCTGTGGAGGAGCATACAGATGAGTAAAAGACAGCTGGATCTGCTGCTGGTGTTGGTGCTGGTGCTGCTGGAGCTGTTGGTGCTGTTGCGGCCTCTGCTCTTGCCCCTTATCAGAGATGGAAGGTAGAGTTGCCTAAGCTTCTCCCATGCCATGGTGAAGGCTGGCAGCAAGGAACTTTAGCTGAAGGTGAGTGAAGTGCCAGACAGGTGAAGTGACTCCCAATGAAGTTGGCAATCATGTGTCAAGCTGGAAAAGCCTTCTCTGAGAGAAGGAGTGCTTTGAACAGCCGTCTCATATGTCTTAGTTCTGATGAAGGGTCATACAGACTCAAAACGTCAACTGTATCCCTCTCCGCAGATGCTGTCAGACCTGCTGAGTTTTTCCAGGTATTTTTGTTTTTGTTCTAGTCTGTCAATGGCCATGGCTGGAGCTCTTCAGTGTAACTGATCAAAGCCTTCCCAGCTTGTCCATTTCATTGAAGGAGTTCTTCCCAGTGTGCTCTCACCTCAGTGATCCTGGCGAGTTGCAGACAGGTTAGAAGACATGCGCTGTTTCATCCATGTCAGAGAAAAATCACAAGGAATGATAAATTCTTAGGTTAAGTGAGCAAGGATCCAGAAAAAATGAAAATTCAATGAGAAATGCAAAGGCCCCTTTATAACTAGTTGCATGTAACTAAATCACTTCATGGCCTGCTCAAGATCATATGGCACCTATGACACAGATTAGAAGCCGTGCGCTGTTTCATGGCTATAAAGGTACCTAATTGCTTTCCCGCCAGATCCACAGAGATTCCCCCCTGGTCTCCAATCCAGCCCAGGAAAAGACAGAATATCGGACCCTGACCCAACATCAATTTCCAAGACTTTCCCATCCCAGACGCACCGGAACCCGCCTCTACCTGGGAAAATTCTGCCCATTATCTTGGTTTCTCGCTCCATGGATGCTGCCAAACCTGCTGAAAATTTCCAACATTTTCTGTTGATATTTCATTTTTTCAGCATCTGCTCATGTATCAATCTGGCCTGTGTTTCCCGGTGATAACAGCATATCACTCACTGATGTACTCTTATTTGGTAAAACTAGAATAATCAGAGTGGTATGTAAAAAAAATAGTTACACTGTGTTCACTACCTGTGTCGTGACTTCAACTAATATTCCAGTGTGACTTGTCCTAGAAGGAGAAAATGGAATTTGATTCCCATTCTAGTACATAGAGGAAGAAATTCGAATACCCTTTCTAAGCATTGATAGTAACAGCTGAGCATGTTCAATGGACACTGCTGACTAATGCTCGACAGAATGATCAGGATTTAATTATCTCATTGCATATAGCTTTTAAAGAAGGGGATGGTTTGAGAGAAAACAAGAAGTGCCACATCAGGGGAGCATTTCCCTGAATCCTAGAGCTAACAGTAACCTGTGAGTAATTGTCGGCCAGCATGAGAGTGTGAGAATGGAAATGTTCTCCTCGCTTGCTTTAAATAAAATCCCTGCCAATTGTAACAACTTGCTCACATGCTGCAGCACTTGCGAGTGACTTGACCCACTCAATGGCACCTTTGACAACAACACTATTCCCAATCTTGTTTAACTTTCTGAAGCGTGTTTGATCCCATGCAATGGAATATAATTCTAGGTCAACTAACTCCTGCTCTCCTGTGAAGCTACTTTGAAAAGATGCCATATGATCTTGAGCATGCCATGAAGTGATTTAGTTACATACAACTAGTTATAAAGGGGCCTTTGTATTTTTCATTGAAGTTTCATTTCTTTCTGGATCCTTGCTCACTTAACTTAAGAATTTATCATTCCTTTCGATTTTGTCCCCTTTTTCTCTGACATGGATGACAATTTAATGAGGCTCCATAATTCTCCCCATAAGGCTGTGGGCATACGTATGAAACAACTTGTAGAACTAATACCATGTGTGGCAAAACCCTGAAAGAGTGAATACCAAAAGTGAAATTGATAACAAGTGCAATGGTTACTTTCACAATGAATAAGTGGTTTAAGTAGTGAACAATGAATATCTGGCAATGATTACGTAACTATCATCTAGTAAAGGCAATATGATGATGCTCTATACCTGGCTTTCGATTACAGCCATGTGATCGTCCCAGATATCTGTCTTTTTTAACTTTTAAAAATTCCTTCATGGGATGTGGGCATCGCTGGCTAGGCCAGCATTTGTTGCCCACCCCTAAGTGCCCTTGTTCAGAGGGCATTTAAGACTCAACCACATTCCTGTGGGTCTGGAGTCACATGTAGGCCAGACCAGGTAAGGACAGCAGATTTCCTTCCCTTTAGGACATTAGTGATGCATTTTTAACAACAATCGGCAATGGTTTCATGGTTGTCATCAGACTTTTAATTCCAGATTTTGTTATTGAATTAAAATTTCACCATCTGCCAAAGTGGGATTCAAACCCAGGTCCCCAGGGAATTACCCTGGGTCTCTGGAATCTTAGTCCAGTAACAATACCACGACACCACCACCTCCCCATTTAATAACATTGTTGAAAATTACATGGAACTTTTATTTAGTTTTGGGCCTTTTTTTTGCCCTGGCAGTGGTCCTAGGCACATTCAATGCCATTATTATGTGTTAACACAAGAGAGTAACAATTCTGCTTGTGTTACTTCAAGTTTAGCAAGAGGTAATCTGAAGTCAATTTAATGGGAAATTATATTCCCAATTCATATCAATGCAATATTTTGTGCTTCACCCTTCAGTTAATTGACATATCCATTAATAAGATGAATTTTAAATTACATGATAGGCTAAAGATTTCATGTCAACCAGAACCATCTAACTGGCCAGCAATATATCACTGAAACACAAAATCAAAACACTGTTGATGCTGGAAACCCGAAATAAAAACAGAAAATGCTGGAAATATGCAGCAGACCAGGAAGCATTTATGCAGAGAGAAACAGTTAGCTTTTCAGTTCAATGGTCCTTCTGACGATGGACCCACTCTATCTATATGTTATACCCCGCAATGTTTAGTTCTCGGTCCTGATTTTTCTGTAGCCATGTCTCAGTAACATTGACTATATCTGATTCCTCACAACATATTATTGTCTGGGGCTCCCTGATTTATTATAGACACTGGGCCGAATTTTTCAGCCCTCTGGAGCGGAATGCAGGCAGTGGGAGCATAAAGTTGGGTGCCATGGCAACAAAGCCAAGCCTTGTTGCCTGCAGCACAAGAGGCATAGGGCTGCCTGTTCGCCTATGGGCCAAGTGAGGCCCTTAAGTGGCTAATTAATGGCCACATAAGGGCCTCCTCCCACCATAGCTGGGATACTTCCTACGGCGGGGAGACCCACACTTAGTGTCCAGGCTTCTCAGAAGAAGCTGGTGACTGGGCAGGATGTGCCTCTAGTTTGGGCAGCCTGTGCCCATCAGGGGTCTCCCCAGGGTTCACCCCGCCCCCATCCACCTTTCTCATCCCGACTGCCCTAACTACCCTGCCCCCCACCACTCCCTTCCCCTCATGGGGGCTTGTCAGCTTGGCTACAGCACAACCCTGGACACACCTTGTACCGGACTCCTGGCTCCTCTTCTCCAGAGGAGTCCAAGTGGTGCCAGCAGTTGCTGCTGCTCCCAATGTTACTGCTGGGTCAACAGGGCTGCCGTACATTTGAATAGCTAACAGTGGTCTGTGGCGGGACTTCCCCTCAGATGGGATGGAAGTCCCACCTCAAGCCAAAGCCCAGTGGCTGTTAAATGACTACAGGGAAAGCTGACCAAATGCAGGTAGGCTCACCCTCAACTTTTACACTGGGGAATGCCCTTGTGTAAAATTCAGCCCAATGTATACACTGCTGTTCAGACAGCAACTTAAGAGGAGGCCCTTATGTGGCCTCTTTTTTACTACCAGCTCCTCTCATTTTATTTTTAACTATTTTTTACATGCCTATTCTATAACTCTATTCCCTGGTCTCTTATGTCCTTCCTCAGGTTAGTCTGCACTATGCTCACCATTACTGTTTCATTTATATTTAGGCATGTTTAATTTCTTGTTGACCTCTCCCCCACTCCCACCATCTCATTAACTTAAAGCCTTTGCCATATCTCCATTTATTTTTTCTGATATATTCTGGTTCTACTCTGGCTCAGTTGGAGCCCAACATGTCTGTACAGCGCCTTCATGTCCCAGTGGTGTCAGTGACCCGTGAAAAGGAACCCCTCTTTCCCACACCAGCTCTTCATCCACTTGTTAATTCTCCTGATCTCTCTGTCTCGATGTTAATGTGCCTTGAGAATAGTCCCGATATTATTACCCTCAAAATTCTGCTTTTTGGTTTAGTTCATAATTCCTGATATTCCCTTAGAAGGACTTCCTCCCTGTTCTTACCTGTGTCATTTGTTTGAATATGGGCCCTAATTGGATTTATCTCTCACTTCCCATCTTCCTCCCCAGGCCACCTAAAGGTATCTCCTACCTTGGCAATGAATAGTTAACATATCCTTCAGGACTCTCATTTTGGCTGCAAAGGACATTATCTATCCTCTTAATTATAGAAATTTCTAATTTTCCCATATACCTACATTGCTCTTCTGCCCTCAGCCTCCCACCCGCACCACACCTCCCACCCCCCCCCGGCACCTCCCACAATACTCCCCACCTTGGGCAGCCTTCTGAGCCATGGTGCCTTGGTCTGCATTGTGGCTGTGCTCTCCCTGCAGTCTTACCCCTTCTTCTCACAGCTAGTGAGTGCATCACGTTTGTGGGACCTCCTTCTCACTGCCTCCTCAGCCCCCTCTGCCTCACTCCCTAACTGTCACAGTTTCCCTTTCCAGAGCCTGTGCTTTCCTGTGGCGTGTGACTGTGTTCTGGATAAAACTACCCAGAAATGCTTCCCTGTCATTTTCTGTTACAGAAAATTAAATATTAAATTAAACTGGAAAAACACATGCCTACTGACTTTCTAGCTGTTTAGGATAACAAATGATTCCCTGCAGAGAAGTAAAAATATGCCCCGATGGGAAAAGATGTAACAGCAGGAGGTTTGGCAGGGCTTTCACAGCAATGAATATTTCTCATATCCCCAGGAGAGTTACACATTCTGACCTTGTTAAATCAATGTTGTAGGATTAGAGTACAGCACACAGAATACGATAAGTTAATGTTACCCTCTTCATTCCGGGCACGTTAATCCTGCTTTTTATCTTCATCCCCATTTGTAATACAAACGATGACAAATGATATCATTAACATTTTAAACTTGCTTTCCCACATGAAGGTCTTAAGAGTCATTCGCTATTTAGACAGTACCACTTAGTAAAGTTTCAATTGTCTTGGGAACTGAGAGGCCTGAAGAGCCAATTAGTCTCAATCAGTAAAGCAGCCATCTCATTGGCCATAAAAAGACAAACATGTTTATGGAGAAAAAGGTTTTGGCCTGTAACTATAAGCAAAAACTGGAGGGATGAGGTGGTTTATAGAGCAACTCAGAGCTCAAATATACATGCAAAGTATGCTGTATAAAATGATATTGAGGACATCTGAGTTGTGTGTTAAGTAGCTGTTTCTTAATGTGATCGCTCCCAATTCATATGCCCCAGAATTTCTGCACTACTAAAACATGTGTGGATGTTGTAATTTTGTAGTTAACGATGAAACCTCTGGCAATGAGAGAAGTTACTGAAGTAGCATCAGCACTTCTTATGTTCAGCCTGGCTTCACATTCTTTTCCTTTCATACTCATTAAGGAATAAGTGACTTGCTCCTTTTTATTTCCTGCCAGAGCTGGACATCATATGACTTCTTTCTTAATTGTCCTGTATAAGTGAACTGTGCAGTTCTGCACAACGTTAGTGATCTCAAGGTGACAACAAAGGAAAATAAGTTGAGGTTCAGTCATGCAGCATCTGTGGAGAGAGAAACAGAGTCAATGTTTCGAGTCCATATAACTCTTCTTCAGAGCTAAAGAGAAGTAGAAATGTAATGATTTAATACTGTTTAAGATGGGGTGGAGCAGGTGGAACAAGATAGAATGTCAGGGACAGGTGATAGCGAAGGTGAAATTGACAAAGATGTCATGGACACAAGGCAAAGAGAGTGTTAATGGTAGCAGTAAAGAGTAAAGAAGGTGCTGATAGGGGCAAAGATAAGATAGCAGAAGGTATTAATAGCAGAACAAGGGTCAGCACTCTGTGAAAGCACAACATAAAAACAAATGGCAGATGCCCTGTGAGGGGAGGCAGGGTTTGGAGGAGAAAGATAAAAAAAATGAACAAACAAATAAAATAAAACTTTAAAATAAATAAATAAAAATTGGATTAAAAAAGGGGTCAAAAGGGAGGAGCGAGTTCATGATCCAAAGTTGTTGAACTCAAGCTAAGTCTGGAAGGTTATAAAGTGCCTAATCGGAAGATGAGGTGCTATTCCCCCAGTTTGCATTGGGCTTCACTGGAACATTGCAACAGGCCAAGGATGGACATGTGGGCATTGGAGCAGGGTGATGTGTTGAAATGGCAAGCGACAGGAAGGTCTGGGTCATCATTGTGGACTGAGCGAAGATGTTCCACAAAGCAGTCACTCAGTCTGCACTTGGTCTCCACAATGTAGGGGAGACCGCATAGGGAGCAGTGAATACAGTAGACCAAGTTGAGGGAGGTGCAAGTGAAGCACTGCTTCACCTGAAAGGAATGTTTGGGCCCTTGGATGGTGGGGAAGGAGGAGGTAAAGGGGCAGGTGTTGCACCTTCAGTAATTGCATGGGAAGGTGGCGTGGGAAAGGGATGAGGAGTTGGGGGTGATGGAGGAGTAGACCAGGGTGTCACAGAGGGAATGGTTCCTTTGGAATGCTGACAGCGGGGCTGTGTGAAAGCTGTGTTTGGTGGTGGCGTCATGCTGCAGTTGTAGGAAATGGCGGAGGATGATCCTTTGAATGCAGAGGCTGGTGGGGTGAAAAATGAGGACAAGGGGGAGCCTTTCTTGGTTCTGCAAGGGAGGGGAAGAGTTGAGGGCAGAGATGTGGGAGCTGGCTTGGACATAGTTGAGGGCCTTGTCAACCACAGTAAGAAGTGCCATTTTGGTAGGTGCATCGGAACAGATGCAACAGAGGCGGAGGAACTGAGAGAACGACTACAAACCTCTACCTTGCAGAGGCTGAGCGCCGACTCTCAGACACTTTTTAATAGCCCCCCCTTGACCATGACCCCACCACTGAACATCAATCCTTTGTTTCCAGGACTGCCTCTGACATTGATCTCCTCTGGAGATCGTCCCTCCACAGCTTCCAACCTTAGTCTCCCAACCCTGCACAGCCCACTTCTACCTCCTACCCAAAATCCACCAACAGGACTGTCCCAGTAGTCCCATCATGTCAGCCAGTTCCTGCCCCATGGACTCATTAATTTTTATCTTGACTCCATTTGTCCTCCCCTTGTCCAGTCTCTTCCCACCCACATCTGTGAGTCCTCTGATGCCCTACATCATATCAACAATTTCCAGTTCCCTGGCCCCAACCGCTTCCTCTTCACCATGGACGTCCAATCCCTCTACACCTCCATACCCCACCGGGATGGTCTGAGGGCTCTCCATTTCTTCCTCGAACAGAGGCCCAAACAATCCCCATCAACCACTACTCTCCTCCGCCTGGCTGAACTTGTTCTCTCACTGAACAAATTCTCCCTTAACTTGTCTCACTTCCACCAATAAAAGGTGTGGCTATGGGTACCTGCATGGGCCCCAGTTATGCCTGCCCCTTTATGGAACATTCCTTGATCCAGTCCTACTCAGGCCCCCTCCCACAACTCTTTCTCCGGTACATCAATGACTGTATCGATGCTGCTTCATGCTCTAGTCTGGACCTGGAAAAATTTATCAATTTTGCTTCCAATTTTCACCCCTCCATCAATTGCACATGGTCCATCTCTGACACTTCCCTTCCCTTCCTTGAATCCTCTGTCTCCATTTCTGGTGATAGACTGTCCACCAATATTCATTACAAGCCCACCAGCTCCCACAGCTACCTTGACTACAGCTCCTCACACCCCGCTTCCTGTAAGGACTCCATCCTATTCTCTCAGTTCCTTCACCTCTGTCACGTCTGTTTCGATGATGCCACCTTCCAAAATGGTGCTTCTAACATGCCTTCCTTTGTCCTTAACCAAGATTTCCCACCCACTATGGTTGACAGGGCCCTCAGCCGTGTCTGACCTATCTCCCGAACCTCTGCCCTCACCCATTCCCCTCCCTTGCAGAACCATGATAGGGTCCCCCTTGTCCTCACTTTTCACCCCATTAGCCTTCGCATTCAAAGGATCATCCTCTGCCATTTCTACCAACTTCAGCATGATGCCACCACCAAACACATCTTCCCTTCACCTCGCCGTCGGCATTCCATAGGGACCGTTCCCTCAGGGACACACTGGTCCACTCCTCCATCACCTCCAAAACCTCAACCCCCTCCCATGGCACCTTCCCATGCAATAGCAGAAGTTGTAACACCTGCCCCTTCACTTCCCCCTTCCTCACCGTCCAAGACCACAAACACTCCTTTCACTTGCATTTCCCTTAATTTACTCTACTGCATTCATTGCTCCCAATGTGATCTCCTCTACATCGGGGCGACCAAATGCATTCTGGGTGACCACTTTGTGGAACACCTTCGGTCTGTCCGCAAGCATGACCCAAACCTCCCTGTCGCTTGCCATTTCAACACTCCATCCTGCTCTCATGCCCACATGTCCATCCTTGGCTTGCTGCATTGTTTCAGTGAAGCTCAACGCAAACTGGAGGAACAGCACCTCATCTTCCGACTAGGCACTTTACAGCCTTCCGGACTGAATATTGAATTCAACAACTTTAGATCTTGAACTCTCTCCTCCATCTTTATCCTGTTTTGACCGTTATTTATTTATTTATTTATTTTATTTCTTTATTTTTAAATGTTATTTGATTACTTTATTTATCTGTTCATTTTTTTATTCTTTTTGGATTTCCCAAAGCACTCCAAGCCTAATGAACTACTTTTGAAGTGCAGTCACTGTTGTTATGGAAGAAAAAATGTATTGGTTTGGAATTTTCACATGGGTCCTTTACTAAATGAGTGAAAGAAGCCCCAGTGAAATGGCATAAAAGCCAAAAAAAAAGGCCATTAACAGCAATTCCCCCAGAGTGTCCATCAATCCTTTGCTGAAGTCATGAGGGAGATCAGGAAAACCCCATAGAAATTCTGGGCCACTGTATTTGATTGGGCTATAAAGCTACCAATACACAAATTGAACATTCTGTAGCTTTACAATAACAAAGGTTCTACAATCTGCCTTATTCCAAATACATGATGATTAAGTCCCAGGAGAGACAGACCCTGAATCTCATTCATTTTCTGTGTTCAAAATGTGTGACTATCCATTTCCATATAAGTATTACGAATCCAGCTTGAGTTTCTTCAGCCTTGCTTTTTGAATATTAATTTCCTAAGTTTTTTTTATAGCTTTCTCCCCGCTGACTTTCAGTGGTTGGTTCCCAATGAATGATGTTATGTATTTCATCAGTCCGAAGTTATCTATTATATTTATGTAGCTTTTGCTGCTGTGGGAACAAAAATGAATACTGCAGTATTATTTCATTGAGCACTGATAAAATACAAGCTTTCACTGTCAATGGCATAAAGCTGTATACCACAGTGATCATAATAATCAGAAAATATGTGCCTAAAATTATTATTTGCAATATTAGTGTAAGAAATTATATGTCATTATATTCATATGACATCCCTCTGTCCACCATGTTAACAAAGCCATTAATCCAATTACATTAAGTGCCATATTCTGCTCCTTTAAGACACTCCCTAAAGCTTAATCCTTGGGCCTAAAAGGCACTAAAGGGCACCTTATGTGGTGCAGTGTGAAATTTTGTCTGGTAATACTTCTCGGAAGTGCCTTGGAGCATGTAACTGTGTTAACGATGCTCTCTAAATGCACGTTGTTGTTGTCTGTTAAGGAGCAGGTGCCACTTCTCAGTCAAAAGCTCTAAGGTTCATTGATACACATCACAAAATAAGTAATAGGTGGGTATATTCATTGCAATTTCATCTCTATAATTGCATGCTAACTGTGGTTGTTCTTGCAGCTGGTGGCACAGCTCTGTACCTGGCTTGCTGTTGACCTAGAACCCATGAAGGAGATCCCTCATAGTCATTACTAGGCAGGCATGCCAAAGTGAAGGATGGCCTTTTGATAAGTGCAGTCAATATTAGTTATTGATCAGCCTGGCATGGCTTAATTGCCATTTAAAAACATGACATTCAGTGACTGAGGTGCTTCCTGAAGATTCATCTAACACCAAGGTTAGTGGGGCCTCACTTATCGTATGTACGTGGATTCCCCTTGACAAGCAGATTGCTGGCACTAATGGAGCTGTAAGGGAACAGAGCATTGTCCCAAAATCTCCTGTAGGACCTATAGTTTAAAAAAATGAAAAATAAAAAATGAAGCTATGAACTGAAAGTTGTCACTAAAATTTCTTCTTGGTATCTTTTAACTATCTTCATGTACAACCCAGATAGATGGATTATCTGAGTTGTATCATTTCACCCACTTTATACTAGTCACTTGGGATATAACCTCCTCAAAGAAGGCAAGAAAAGATCTACTAAATCCACCTTTACTGTAGTTTACTAGATCATTTTGTGCAGATAATCCTCAAATTTATTCCTTGATAATTTTTACTGCTAATTTGCATGGAATTGAAGTAAGACTAACAGTTCTGTAGCTCTGTCTATTTTGTCATACTTTTTGCAGATGACAACCATATTAGCTCATTTCCAAACTGCTGGTGCCTCCCCAGTGTCTGCCGAGTCCCTCAGAATAATTCTCAGTGCCTCACTAAAATCCGCCTTAGTCTGTCAGCACTCTATTTTCCTTAGGGATTTCTGGGTATTATAGATTCACTTTTAGATTGAACAAGACTTCCATTTGTATTAAAATCATTAATTCATCTGTTTAGGGAGAGCAAATTTTTCATGTCTTCACAAGAAAATAAATGAAGGAAGTAATCACTTCAAATATTTATCGTCTTGTGCTCATCTCTATTTCAAGCCTGTTTGCATCTTTCAGAGTTCTTACCGTTTCCCTCCTCTTAGTGCAAAGGACAAAGCACACCAAGAAGAGCAGGGAAGAGGGAAAGAGGAGAGAGGGAAGCAAAGGGATATGGAAGAAATAAGAAGCAGCAGGAATAGCAGTCAGGATGAGAGAAAACAGTGGCCAGGGTTTTCCAGTCATTGGACGGGGGCAGTTGTGAAGCCAACCATTACCCGCGATCGGCTCCGCACCGCGATTTCACGCGGGCGTGCCAATTAAGGCCCACCTGTGTGGATTGCAAGCAGTAGTGTTGAGTGCTGCCTGTGCGGGCAGGGGTGGGGGTGGGAGGAGGGAGAGTGGGCCTGGGGCCCAGTTTGCACATGCGTGCGAAAGAGCATGGAGCTGCCTCAGGGAGATTGAATCACTTTTTAAAAAAGTATATAAGGACATTAAAAATTAATGAAACGTGCCCCCTCTCATATGACTGTGTCACATGAGATGGGACATGTTTTTATTTTCAAAATAAAGTTTTTATTTCATCAGTATTAACTTTAGGAAACCTCATCCCGCTCATGGATGAGGTTTCCTAAAAAACGTAAAGGCCACTTGGCCTTTTCGCCTGCCCGCCAATCGTAAGGCTGGATGGGCAGTGTAACATTCAACTTAATTACCTAGTTAATGGCCTTAATAGGCCTTTTAATTATCGGCTGCGCAGGTGACTCCAGCGTGCGCTCACCAAACAAAATATCGCACAAGTTTACGGTGACGACAGGACGCATGCCCAACATCATCGCACGTCATTTTACGTTCCAGCATGTCGGGCACACACCCACACGCTGAATGTAAAATTCTGCCCAGTGAGGAGGAAATGCTGAGGAAGGAGGAAACAGAAACTTCATGAATTAGGGCAAAAATAGATGAACAGTTTTTAAATAGTGGGTGATGCAAAAAATGTAAGTGATGTTTTTACAATGCTGGACAATTTCACCAAAACAGTGAATGATATCTTTAAAATAATGGGTGATTTTGTTTCATAATCGGAATGATTTTAAAACAGTGGCTCGTTTTTATGATAGTGCCCAAGTAATTTTTGAAGTTATGGCTGTTACCATATTATGATTAGTCTAAAGTAGAAGATGATTTCCTTATTTATTTTAAGATGAATTTTTTTTCTATGACTTAGAGCTACACACTGCCACACACCACAAGGCAGGGAATTAGGAACAAGCCAAAGGTAACAATATTGGAGGCTAAAAGTCAGAAGCAGAGTTGCTAACTATCAGAGGCACATCACCAATGAAGAGAACATGAAGCAAGGAGTGGGAAACAACCAAGGAAATGTCCACCCAGGAGGAAAAAAACAGCTCAGACCAGTACTCTTATTTCCCGGTTTTTACCGATGTTCCATTTTAAGGTATACTTGACCAGTTTGGACCAGTACTCTTATCTCCCAATTTTTACTGTTTTTGCAAGGGGAGAGATGTGATCTCAAAACAGCACTGGAGTAATGGGGGTCGGGGGTGGTGGGGGGGGTGGTGGTGGTGGGGGGGGGTGGGGGTGGGTAAGTTCCAAAATATCATGTCAGAACCATGGAACAGTAAACCAACTGAAGCAGGGGGATGGTCAAAAACAGCCCAACTGCAGCATGGAGCACCGAGCTACCCTGTGGCTTTCACAAAGAGGAGAAAGAAATTTGAGACAAGGTGAACAGAAGAGCTGATATGTAAAGGTGGGGGGCTACTGGGGTGTTTCTCACGTGTCGGTGCAAACTCGATGGGCCGAAGGGCCTCTTCTGCACTGTGTGATTCTGTGATTCTGTGAAAAGCAAAATACTGCAGATGCTGGAAATCTGAAATAAAAACAGAAAATGCTGGAAAAGCTCAGAAGGTCTGGCAGCATCTGTGGAGAGAGAATCAGAGTTAACATTTCAAGTCCGTATGACTCATCTTTTCAATCGGATAAAAATGCCACAAGATCATCAAGAAAGATGGGCAACTATTTAGACACCTAATTTTACGAGATTTTCCAAGGACCACCTGGAAGGGGTTAAAAAATGTTACCCAAAATATAATAATGATAGTTGAAATGATTTATAACTAAGGTATTTGTACTATTACAAAGTCAAAATATTTTATTTTACAAACAAAATCATCTGGATACTTTGCCAACATGGCGGCCAGTTAAACCTGGGAAGAAGAACAAAGTGCTTCAAGTGCCACCTGGTGGTTTGAACATTGAACTTCAAGCAGATGCAAACCAAGCTTGAAAATAGGAATGGCACAGTCAATGGCCTAGAAATTCAATAGAACCGTGCCTAAGCCTCCTATATAGCAGACAATCAGGAGAGCTTGGGGAAGCTTAGAGATTGGGAAGGCTGAGTGGAAATCAGCAAGTGGGAGGGAAGCAGAGATTGAGGTGAGGAGCCAGGGATTTAGAACTACTACCCCTCCTGGTCCAGAAGGAGTCACCTCCCTTGGGGAACCAGAAGCTCCCACCTTAGTTCAGCTGTCACGTATCCCAAAGCTTGGGCCACCTCCTCATTTTCTGCTAAATTTAAGTTGCAGTGCCCTATCATGTAGGTTGCTACTTTGGTATGTTAATTTGGTCCTGGCCTTCCTTTTGTGGGAGTCTCGTCCATGGTTTGTACTTTACAGGCAGGAATGGGGTTGGGTTGATCCCCCTGATATTTTAAACTCCACCCTCACTCAGAACCCCACTGTCCCACTGACCCTCTCCCTCCCATGAGGGGGTTAAAATCGAAGTTTGGGTGTTTGTGAAGCATGCTTTTCAAGAGCTCAAGCAAAATAAAATTGTGCCACGCAATCTATGTGCTTCAAAGCAACTTGTGTTTCATGAATAGCTCCAAAACATCTGTCACTAAGACATAGTGCAAGTTTTTCATAAGAATTGCCATATAGACTGCCAGGCTTTGATTGACTAAGGCGCTGACTTTTGATCTAATACTGGTTGGTTTCTGGTGTATCAATAGGTCAAAGCCACTGTCAGCATACCTGTCATTTCTGTAAGTCCCATGTCAGCAACTCAGGCTGCCCTTGAAATAGATCAAACTATATTTATTAATTTTCTCCTTGAAAAATCATTAGTATTGACATAATAATTGACTGAAGGGGCTATAGCCTTTGTTGATGCGGTTCTGAGTGTTTTGTGAAACAAAGAGATGTAAGTAGGCAAAAAGGTCATGATTTAATTTTTCTGTTTATACACATAACTTCATGCCAAACGCATCATTAAATATCCCCTAATTGTAAGTATTTCCAGTCGCTGGAGTGGTGGGGACAGGGTCGGTTGGAAATTATAAACAACTTATAGTTAAATTAGCCTCATCAATGTCAACAAAGAATTATTGATATCATTCATGAAAGTAACATTAAGACAGTGCCTCCACTCAAATTAGTTTGACTGAAATTCCTAGCTTTAAGTAGTAAAACAGGCAGCTCATTATCAGTTATTTTTTCAAGGCGACAATCCTACTTTGTTAGATGTTTCGGACAAGACCATTATCTTCGGGTTCATTCTGAATAAGATCCTTAGCTCCTGTCAGAGAAACAGAATATTGAAGTTGTATCAAAAATCTTGCCCCCCCTTTGCTTGTCTATTATCACTCACAACACTTCAGTCAAAGATTAGAAGGGGCTCATACAGTTCTCACAGTAATATTAAATTGAAGGATAAGCTTATGATTTCAGTAGCTTTATAATAAATTCCATTGATTTTTCAATTAATTGATTTCTACATTAAATTTGATTCAGCTGGGCAGTGCTACACAAATCTTAAGGTGAAAATAATTGTAAACTCCACTATATCTACCCACATCACATAATATTTTTTTGATTTACAAACATGAGGAAGTGCAACTAATACAGGGGAGCAAGTGACAGTTCTCACTGGCTGACATAAAAACGGGGAGGGCAACTCTTACAGCAGTAAAGCAAACACACCAGATTGATACAAGACAGACTTATTTTTAGAATGGGCTATTGTATGTAAGCTTAATGCCAATGTTTGAATGAAGTGGAAACAAAAATTACAGTTCCCACCTCCATTGGTTGGTGCAGAAGTTTGAATGTGGGGTATGAAAATAAACGTAGCAACATAGGAATAAGAGTGGGCCATTGAGCCCATTGACCCTCTTTCCCCCATTCAATAAAATCATGGCTGATCTGTGATCTTAACTTCATTTACCTGTCTTTGCCCTACATTCTTTAATAGACTTGACTAACAAAAAAATTTATCAATCTTAGTTTTAAAATTAACAACCAATCTTGTAACTATTTCCATTTGCAGAAGAGATTTCCAAACTTCTACCATCCTTTTAAAACATAAAAGCAAAATACTGCAGATGCTGGAAATCTGAAATAAAAACAGAAAATGCTGGAAAAACTCAGCAGGTCAGGGGAGTGAAACAGAGTTAACATTTCGTGTCCATCGAAGAAGAGCAATATGGACTCAAGATGTTAACTCTGTTTCTCTCTCCACAGATGCTACCAGACCTGCTGAGCTTTTCCAGTGTTTTCTGTTTCTACCATCCTTTGCATGAAGAAGTGTTTCCTAATATCACTCCTGATCTGGTTCTAATTTTTATACTACGCCCCAGTCCTCAACTCCCTCTCCCAACTGGTGGAAAGAGTTTCTCCCAATCTTTGGCAATCTCTTCTTTGCCTCCACCTATCACTGGCCCTCTATCCAGCTCTACCTGTCCCACCCCCCTCAATCAGCTTATACTTCACCTCATTTCTATTTTTCTTTAGTTCTGATGAAGAGTCATACGGACTCAAAACATTAACTGTATTCCTCTCCACAGTTGCTGTCAGACCTGCTAAGTTTTTCCAGCTAGTTTTGTTTTTGTTTCAGATTTCCAGCATCCGCAGTGTTTTGCTTTTCTCCCAATCTACCCTATCTATTCCCCTTAATCTCTTGAAAAATTAAACCAAATCACCCCTTAACCTTCTAAATTTCAAAATTGTAAATGCTGAAGGTTCCCTGTATGGAATGTTAGTGTGACATTGTCAGTGTAGAACAACTCTCCAATGAGGAGTTGGCACACCTTTGTCTTGGGTATCAGGTAAACATGGCTGAATAGCTTTCCATCAGTTCTGATATGTAAGTAGGCAGCCTTTGCAGATGACCTGAAGGCAATCGGCAGCAGCAAAAGGAGGAATTTGCCAAGGAGTGTCAGTACCAGAACACAATCCTGTTTGACCCCACTGCACACCTGAAAGGGAATGTTTCCCCATCTTGTCTGATCGTTCCAGAGCAAGCAGGTTTCTGCCCTGGCAAATCAACAACAAGCCAACTGCTCAACCTCACACAACATATCGAAGATGGTTTGGAGCAAAGGATGGTAACAGGTGCTGTTTTTGTAGATCTGTCAGCAGCATACGATACAGTGAACCATAGACATATCCTCTGCAAGATCCTAGAGATGACGAAACATATTCACTTAACAGAGCTGTTCGAAAGTATGCTTCAGAATCTCCAGCTCTATGTTGAACTAGGTGGGAAGCGCAGCAGGTGGCATATTCAGAAGAATGGTCTTCCTCAGGGAAGCGTGCTTGCACCGCTGTTGTACAACATCTACACAACTGACCAACCTATAGACGGTGTCACATGCCGTTTTATATATGCTGATGACTTATGTGTCACTGCCCAAAGCACTGATTTTAACACCACGGAGAAAACGCTTTCTGAGGTCTTGGAGGGACAAACATCCTACTATGAAGAAAACTACCTTCGCGCAAACTCATCAAAGACGCAAGTTTGTGCATTCCACCTCAGAAACCGTGAAGCCAAATGCCAGCTTAAAGTAACCTGGTGTGGAGCAACACTGACACATTGTGAGCACCCTATCTACTTAGGAGTCACCCTTAACAGATGCCTCACCTTCAAGAACCACATCGAAAAGACAAAGGCAAAAGTGAGCACATGAAACAACATCCTGAATAAGCTCACTAACACAAAATGGGGAGCAAGTTCAAAAACATTGCGAACCAGTGCCCTTGCTCTTTGCTATTCCACTGCCGAATACGCCTGACCTGCATGGGAAAGATCTACTCATGCTAAGAAGATACCGTTCTGAATGCAAGCTGCCGACTTATCACAGGTTGTTTAAAACCAACAAACACTAACAACCTATATATCCTGGCGGGTATCGCTCCCCCTGATGTAAGAAGAATGGTAGCCAGCAAGAAAGAGCAACTCCGTCAGACATCAGATGAGAGGCACCCTCTACATGGTCATACACCTACACCCAGCCGCCTAAAGTCAAGGAAGAGCTTCATGAACAGTGTTGTTCCATTACAATCAACCCCATCTGAAGCCTGCATCGCCTTGTGGAAAGACCGGCTCGCCAGTCTCAAACAACCCCCAGCGATGGAACTTCTACTGGATGTAAGCCTTCTCCCAGGAGCTAATTGCAACTGGGCAACCTGGAAGTGCCTTAACAGACTTAGGACTGGTGTAGGTTGTTCAAAGGTGTCACTAAGCAAATGGGGATATACAACCAGCCTGACAACTTGTGAATGTGGAACTGAGCCACAGACTATGCAACATCTCCTGCAATGCCTATCACTAGAGGAACCCTGTACTGTTGCAGATCTTGCCGAATTCAACAACAAGGCGCAAAAATGTGTCCAGTTCTGGCTGAGCCATGTATAGACTGTTCGTGGACACGATAAGAAGAAGAAGGCTGACCTTACCCATCATGTTGTCATGGAAAGAGGAGATCTCAGTGAGTAGCTTCAGTGGGCAGCCAATTTTCTCCAGCAGTCCGCCTCTACTCACATGGTCGAATGCTTTGGTGAAATTGATGAAAATAATGGATAATGGCCTTCTTTGTTCATGGCACTTCTCTTGCAGCTGTCAGACTGAGAAGATCATGTCAATTGTAAATCTTCCAGTTCTGAAATCACACTGGGATCCAGAGTAGATGTATTCAGCCAGGGTCTGCAAGCGCAATACAAACAAATACTTTTCCCATGATGCTCAGCAGGGAGATGTTTCACTAGTTGTTGCGATCACAGCAGTCGCTCTTGTTCTCATACAGGGGCACAATCTTTGCATCCTGCATATCCAGGGGCACTGCCACTCTCTCCAGTAGAGGCAGGGAAGCTCATGCAGGTGCTGCAGGAGGGCCAGTTTCTCATGCTCGATGGGTTCAGGTGGTATAACATCAGCACCTGAAGCTTTGCCCATGGTAAATGCGTCAATAGCCTAGCTAAGCTCCTCCACTGTGGTTTCAATATCCAGTTTCACCATGACAGGCTGGCTTTCTGTAGTGTCTGGGGCTTCCTCGATGACCATATTCTCCATGAAGCACAGCTCAAGGTAGGCCTGGATTTTTGCTCTATGCCAGGAGTGCAGAGTTGGAACAATTCTTGGCTCCACAAATATGAGCGGAGAAAACCTGCCTTGGAATGTCAGATTTTGAGGCCGGAAGTGGAGCAGGTGAAAATGGGAGTTGTGGTGGGCAACTCCAGAAACAGTGCTGAGGCAGGCTGGGCTGAAGGCCTGCTCCGTAGTGCCGGCACTTTGTCCAAGATTTTTTTTTAAAGCCGTAAATAGTCATTTGGTAGTGCAGAACTTGAGTATTGCTGAAAAAAGAAGCATGTCAAATCTTTTCATCTTGCACTCATCAGGACACTTTGCAAGAATACAAATATAAGATGAAAACAACAATTTACACTTTATGTGAAGAGGGTGCTGATTAGTTGCCAGGTGGACTCTGACACCTCTACCAATCAGAGTGCCCTTGTCAACCAATCAACAACCTCTTCACAAATGGCATAAATTTTGTTTCCCCCTTATATTGGTATTCTTGCAAAGTGTCCTGATGAGAGGAAGACAAAAAGCTTTGACATGTCTCTTTTTTCAGCAATACAAAAACCATAAAACAAAATCAATCTTCCAGCCCTCACCCCTCATGCCTCCTCACCCATAGACACTTCCCATGCCCCATCTATGTCAACGCATGCCACCTCATGCCCTCTACCCCCCATGGCCACTCATACTCTCCATGCTATCCATGCTAACCTATGCCCCTCTATCCATCCCCCATTACCCTTTATAGCCCCTACGCCAACTTAGTGCCAACTCATGCCAAACCATGTTCCCTTATTCACCACCGTTTGCCCTTACATTGTCTGTGCCAGCTCACCCAGTATCCACCATAAGAAGGCCTCAGGACCCATTCTGAGATTAAATAAAATAAAGTTCTAAGTGTTAACTGCAGACTTCATATATAAAAAACACTCTCATTCATAAAAAACTCATTCATTACAGTTACATTCCTTTAACGGCATAATCACATATAAAGCCAAAAATTTAATTCCAGTGCTTAATCCCTAATAAAACAAACATTGGAATCCATAGTTCCACTTCAAAGAGCTTATAACCACTGTAGCTATTGATCAAACTGTGAAATGACATGCACCCCATGTGATAATGGAAGGTTGTGAAATCAGTCATGCAGTACTAATCCAGTAATGATAACCCTTAGGGTTATGTAAACAGACATAGTGAAATAGCAAGCAATGATTTTTTTCACAATCCCTACAGTTTTTTCAAAGATTTAAAGGGCAGGAGTTTTAAAAGCCTTGACAATTTGGCAGATACTTTTGATACTTGCTTTTGACAGATGATTTGACAATTCTTTTTGAAAATTGCTTTTGACACTTTTGACAATTGATTTTGACAGCTCTCTCGGGACAGTTCCAATGAGTGTATGTTTTCATGTCCACTTTTAACAATCCTAGAGGGCACCTTATCTCTCTGAAAGGACACCTGATTCCGCCCCGCCCCCCCCCAAAGGTGTTCCAGAACCACATCAAATGGAGAACTCTACCTCTCCAAAAGTGTACCCCAGCCCTCCAAAGGGCTCCACAAAGTTTAAACTTACTTCGACTAGGTCTAATCTACACACATCGGGTAGAATTTTATGGCTAACATGTGGGTGCAGAGCCCACATGGCAGCGCTTAAAATGTCGCGCACTGACATCAGGCGAATGCCCCGATGTCAGCACACGGCATCGCAATGTTTAGTTGGGTGGGCGCTATGAAGCATGACGCGCATCCTGCTGCTTGTTTAGCAGCTGCTGTATGGCTGACATCTCCAGAGGCACATCATCACTGCCCGACTCAGCACGTGCCTGGTCCCCTGCAGTCCTCCAGCTGCTGGCGCCATCGGCACTCTCTGTCTGTGCCATCTCCTCCAGCAATTATGAAGTGCCCTCTCCACTGTGCCCTGGGACACTAGCCGACGTCATAGAACCATAGAAAAGTTACAGCGCAGGAGGAGGCCATTCAGCCCATTTTGTCCATGCCAGCCCAAGGACACCCAGGTGCCCTTTCTAATCCCACCTTCCTGCACCTGGCCCATAGCCCTGCAGCTTACAGCACTTTAGGTGCAGATCCAGGTACTTTTTAAAAGAGTTTAAAGTTTCTGCCTCTACCACCAACTTGGGCAGTGAATTCCAGACACCCGCTATCCTCTGCATAAAAAAGTTCTTCCTCATGTCCCCCCTACACCTTCTGCCACTTATCTTGAATCTATGTCCCCTGGTTCTAGAATTCTCCACCAAGGGAAACAATTTTATCCTGTCCACTCTATCTATTCCCCTCCTAATTTTTTACACCTCAATCAAGTCACCTCTCAGCCTTCTTTGTTCCAGGGAAAATAACCCCAACCTATCCAATCTCTCCTCATAGCTACACTTTTCTAACCCTGGCAACATTCTTGTAAACCTCCTCTACACTCTGTCCAGAGCTTTACGTCCTTCCTGTAATGCAGTGCCCAGAACTGCACACAATACTCCAGTTGTGGCCTCACCAGTGTTTTAGACAATACCAATATTATATCCTTACTTTTATATTCTATACCTCTGCCAACAAAGGAGAGCATTCCATATGCCTTCTTTACAACCTTGTCTACTTGAACTGCTGCCTTTAGGGACCTGTGTACGTGTACACCAAGATCTCTCACTTCATCTACCCCTCTTAGTATATTCCCATTTATTTTGTAATCCCTGTAACTGTTTGACCTCTCTAAATGTATGACCTCACACTTCTCTATGTTAAAATCCATTTGCCACTTTACCGCCCATTCCACCAACCCATCTATATCATTTTGGAGATTATGGATATCCTCTACACTATCCACTACTCGGCCAATCTTCGTGTCATCTGCAAATTTCCCAATCATGCCCCCCCACGTTCACGTCCAATTCATTAATATATAACACAAACAGCAAGGGTCCCAACACCGCACCCTGTGGAACATCACTTGAGACAACTTTCCATTCGCAAGGGCATCCATCGACCATTACCCTTTATTTCCTGTTACAAAGCCAACCTTTTATCCAGTTTGCCACATTACCCTGAATCCCATGGGCTTTTACTTTCCTGACCAATCTGCCATGTGGGACTTTGTCAAATGCCTTGCTAAAATCCATGTATACAACATCCACTGCACTACCCTTCTTGTCACTGCCTCAAAGAATTCAATCAAATTTGTGAGGCAAGACCTTCCTTTAACAAATCCATGCTGACCATCTCTGACTAGTCCAAGCCTTTCCACATGATAGTTAATACTATCTCTCAGGATTGATTCTCTAATTTGCTCACCACCGATGTAAGACTAACTGGCCTATAATTGTTTGGCATTTCCTTTGATCCCTTTTTAAACAATGGAACTACGTTTGCATTTCTCCAGTCCTCCGGTACCTCCCCTGTATCTATTGAAGATTGGAAAATCATCCTCAGAGCATCTGCTATCTCCTCCCTGACTTCCTTCAGCAGCCTCGGAAACAATCTGTCTGGCCCTGGAGACTTATCAACTTTCAAGGATTTCAACCCTTAGAGTACTTCCTCTCTCCTTATGACTATCCTGTCCAATATCTCGCAGTGTTCCTCCTGGACTACTATATCTACATCCTCACTTTCCTTTGTAAACACAGAGACAAAATATTGATTCAAAACCCTTTCCACAGCCTCTGCATCGACACACAAGTTTCCATCTTCATCTCTGATAGGTCCCACTTTTTCCTTAACTAACCCTTTAGTATTAATGTATTGGTAAAATCTTTGGGTTATCTTTAACTTTACTTGCTAATCTTTTTCATGCCCTCTCTTTGATTTCCTTATTTATTTTTTTACTTCGTCCCTGCACTTGCTATATTCGTCTAGGCTATTTGCAGTGCTTAGTTCTTTGTGCCTATCGTACGCTTTCTTTTTCTGTTTGATTTTCATAGTCCCCACCGATGAGCTAGTCACTGCGCTGGTGTCTGGTTTGCTGAAATGATGTGACGCAAGTTGCAAGTGATGCCCCTCAGGTGTGGAGGGGGGAGTTCTGGACTTGTTCCTGGTGGCCATGCGGTGGTGATGCTGAAAGTAACAACAAGGACAGTGCACCAGTTAGCGTTCAGTCAGTAACACCTTTCATCCCTTTCTCCCCTAGGCTCATAATGTGCTCAACATTTAAGAACCTAAGGAGATGAACATTGGTGGGGTGGTAAATAATCAAGAGGAGGCCCAAACATTACATGCGCATACAGACAGGCTGGTCAGATGGCCTAAGGAATGCCACATGGAATGTTATGTGGATAAGTGTTCGGTTAAGCACTTGGGCAAGACAAGCATGGTACAGGAATACATGAGCAATGGTAGGATCTTGGAAAGTCACGACGATTACAGGGACCTTGCTGGGCAGATCCGTTAAGATAGCAGAACAGGAACGTAAAGCGTTTAACAAGGTTGAAGCCAGACTTGCTTTTATTAGCCGAGGAATAGAATGTAGGAAAAGGGAGGTCATGTTGCAAGTGCAGAAAACGCTGTCGAGGCCACAGCTACACTTCTGCGTTCAATTGTGACCTGTGCTTCATGGGAGGGATGGCATTGGAGTGGGGAGAGTGCAGAGGTACCTGACCTGGATGCATGCTGGCCTGGAGAGTTGGAGTGATGAGGAAACATTGCAAACACTTGCAACATTTGCTGTGGAGCACAAGAGATTGACAGGTCACATTATTGACCTTCATACCAGTATGAGGGGCATAGAACGGGTGGACAGAAGGCAACATTTCCCCTAGGCGCAGGAATGACTAATGTGGTGGCATTTATTTAAGTTGAGTGCCATGAGGTTGACAGGTGAGGTGCTGAGGACCTTTTGGACAGAGTAATGTGGGACACACTGGCTGAAAGGGTGGTGGAGGTACAAACCCTCTTAAGATGCAATAAGTCTTTGGATGTGCAGCAGCAATGCCATGGCATGTTAGACCATGGGGATAGTGGTCACAAATGAGATAAGGCGGCTTTGGAAGGGGCTGAGGGACCTTTGTGTATGACCCACATGTCAGAGTGTCTCAGTCTGTGAATGAGCAGTGTTGCAGCATTAACAATTGCAGTAATCATCAGTGGTTTGGATGGTGGGGAGACAGAGTGGATGGGACTGTGGACCTCAAATACCTGGCCACTGCACCCCAGCCTCGCCGACGCTTGC
Source organism: Carcharodon carcharias (assembly GCF_017639515.1). Classification (NCBI taxonomy): domain Eukaryota; kingdom Metazoa; phylum Chordata; class Chondrichthyes; order Lamniformes; family Lamnidae; genus Carcharodon; species Carcharodon carcharias. Next base: position 32,845,317 of record NC_054477.1, on the reverse strand, counting down.
CTCCTCCCCAACTCCATGGCCTGCTGCTCATATGTGGTTAGGTGCTGCAGCACGGCGTGCCCACCACCAGTCCACAAACGCTCCCGGCTATTGTTTTCTATTTTTGCCTGCAGAACAGAGAGACCATTTATTGGGGCTGATCGCTCATGTACTCTGCACGCGCACGCTGCACCCCAACCATCTGAGGCCTCCAGCAGCTCTTGTCCACACTACTGGTGATTAGTCACCGGAAGATATTATGGCTGGTACCAACCCCCTTCCCCAGTGGCCACCTTAGACACATTCGGCGTCCATCACTTTGAATAACACACGGGTCTTAGCGTCCATGGCAAGGAGGCGCAACTAGGTGCGGCGCCGAGGCCAGCAGATGGCTCTTGGCCACGACACCTTGAGGCTTCCCTTCCACCAGCTCATCACCGTCAATAAGACATGTGATGGAGTTCTGAGTAGGTGTCTAGCAGCCTCCCCTGCAGGTTGCCCACAGACTACTCAAATGCGACAAACACCAACATATGCTGCGGGGAGAACCCATCTTCTCCTCAACCACTAAGGCTGATGTAAGCATGGTCAGTACCCATTTGCCCACCCAGCGTGTGCCATATGTCCAGAGCAGTAATGATACTAAAATGTGGGGGAGGACGGGGGCCTCAAAGGCTAAGGCTATCTGCTGGGTAAAATGGCCAAGGCCGACATGGTACTCTCCCTTCCAGAGTGCAACAAATCATTGAAGCGTTTGCGGCACTGGGTTCCTGTGCACCACACAGCATCTTGAGAACTTACTACCTCCGCCACCTCCTGCCACGCCTGCCTGGTCACATGGGGGACCCTCCTCCTCCCATCCTTGGGAAACAACACCTCCTGACAATGTGACACCTCTTCGAGGAGGGCAGCAAGGCAGGCGTCAGAGAACCGAGGGGCACATTGGCCCCCCGCTGGCCTACCCTGCAGCCTGCCTCCCTCCTCCTCCTCTGCCCTGCCCTCCTCTGGAACCCGGTCACTGGCCATGGTGAACAGCCTAAAAGAGGCTGCCTGGCTGCTCTTTATACAGACTGCCAGTTCCCCATTGGAACCAGTGGTCTGAACACGCCCACTAAACATTTGAGTTTCCCACAGTACACGGGAGTCTGAAATGGCAGCATGGCCCATTTCGCCATCGACAATCGGCTCCATGCCAGCCGCCGATTGGATCGGGCCCACCCGCCCAACAAACAGAAAATTCAGCCCATCAGGGCTGAATTCCCACTCCTGACTAATGAAAATCAGACATGACTGGAGGAAGCTACTGTTTTATATGGGCAGCTGCCTCCGCAAAACGACATGTGCAGGCCCTGACCCAGCTGCATTCCCGTCCTTGTAGAAATGGTAGGTGTTGTGTTCGGGGGCAGTTTTCCAGATTTCGGCCTCCTCAGCCATTTTTGTAATGATGGAGAAGCTCTTTTCCCCATAAGCCTTGATTCCCTTACTGATTCAAAATCTGTCTATCTCAGACTTGAGTATACTTAACGACCCAGCCTCTACAGCCCTCTGTGGTAAAGAGTTCCACAGATTGACTACTCTCTGAGAGAAGAAATTCCTCCTCATCTCTGTTCTGAATAGACACCCCCTTACTCTGAGATTATGCCCTCTGGTCCTAGGCTTTCCCACTCGGGGAAACAACCTCTCAGCATCTACCCCATCAAGCCCCCTAAGAATCTTATACGTTTCAATAAGGTCGCCTCTCATTCTTCTAAACTCCAATGTGTACAGGCCCAACCTACTCAACCTCTCCTCATAAGAAAATCCCTCCATACCCGGGATAAACCTAGTGAACCTTCTCTGGACTGCCTCCGATATCAGTATATCTTTCCTTAAATAAGGGGACCAAAATTATTCACAGTATTCTAGTGTCTTGTATAGTTTTAGCAAGACTTCCCTATTTTTATACTCCATTCCCTTTGAAATGAAGACCAACATTCCATTTACTTTCCCTATCACCTGTTGAACTTGCATGTTAGCTTTTTAGGATTCATGCACGAGGACTCCCAAATCCCTCTGTGCTGCAGCTTTCTGCAGTCTTTCTCCATTTAAATAATATTCAGCTCCTCTATGCTTCCTGCCAAAGTGCATAGTCTCACATTTTCCCACATTATATTCCATCTGCCAAGTTTTTGTCCACTCACTTAACCTGTCTATATCCCTCTGTAGACTCCTTGTGTCATCCTCACCACTTGCTTTCCCACCTATTTTTGTGTCATCCACAAACTTGGCGATAGTACATTCACTTCTCTCATCTAAGTCATTAACATATATTGTAAATAATTGTGGCCCCAGCACTATTCCTGTGGCACTCCACTAGTTACAGGTTGCCATCCCGAAAATTCCCCCGTTATCCCAACTCTCTGTCTTCTATTAGATAAGCCGATCCTCTATCCATACTAATATACTAACCTCAACACCATGGGCTCTTATTTATTAAGTAGCCTTATGTGCGGTACCTCATCGAACACCTTTTGGAAATCCAAATATATTACATCTACTGGTTCCCCTTTATCTATCCTGCTTGTTACCTCCTCAAAGAATTCTAATAAATTTGTTAGGCATGATTTCCCCTTCATGAAGCCATGCTGACTCTGCTTGATTAGATTATGTATTTCTAAATGCTCTGCTATTACATTCTTTATAATAGACTCCAACATTTTCCTAATGACAGATGTTAAGCCATCTAGCCTATAGTTACCTGTTTTTTGTCTCCCTGCCCTTTTTGAATAAGGGTGTTACATTGTCCATTCTTCAATCCTCTGGGACTTTTCCAGAATCTAATGATGCAGACACCATCTCTGTAGCTACTTCCTTTAATATCTTAAGATGCAACCCATCAGGTCCAGAGGATTTATCAGCCTTTAGCCCCATTAGTTTCCCTAGTACTTTTTCTCTAGTGATAGTTATTGTATTTATTTCCTCCCCCTCTTTTGCCCCTTGGTATTTTTGGAATGCTATTATTATCTTCTACCATGAAGACTGAAGCAAAGTATTTATTCAACACCCCTGCCATTTCCTCGTTCCCCATTATTATTTCCCCAGCCTCATTCTCTAAGGGGCCTTTGTTCACTTTGGCCTCTCTCTTCCTTTTTTTATATTTAAAGAAGCTCTTACTGTCACATAGTATGTTTTGCCACAATATATGTTTTCTCTTTCAATTTGATACTGTCCTTAACTTCCTTAGCTAACCATGGTTGGTTTATCCCCTTCCTTGAATCCTTCAAGGGAAGGATATATGTTTGTTAAGAGTCATGAACAATTTTCTTAAATGTCTGCCATTGTTCATCAGCCATCTTTTCTGCTAAACTGCTTTCCCAGCCAACTCTGCCCTCATTCCATTATAACTACTCTTAAGTTTAGCACAATTGTTTCTGACCCAAGTTTCTCACTCTCAAACTGAATGCTAAATTCTACCATATTATGGTCACTGTTTCCTAGGGGATTCTTTACTCTGAGATCATTTATTAAACCTGCCTCTTTACACCTTGCCAGATCCAAAATAGCCTGATCCCTGGTTGGATTCACAACTTATTGTTCTAAGAAACTGTCCCGAAAACAGTCTATGAATTCTTGCTCGTGGCTACCTCTGCCAATTTGATTTTCTCAATCTACATGAAGATTAAAGTCACCCATGATTAATGTACTGCCTTTTTTTACATGCCCTCATTATCTCCTGATTTTATTCACTGTCCTATAGTATAGCTACTGTTAGGGGGTCTATAGACTACTCCCACCAATGTCTTCTTCCCCTTGTTTTTTACCTCCACCCTATGGATTCTACATCTTCCAATCCAAGGTAATTTCTTGCTAATGTACTTATTCCATCTCATACTAACAGAGCTACCCCACCACCCTTTCCTTCCTGCCTGTCCTTTTGAAAAGTCACATATCCCTGAGTATTTAGTTCCCAGCTTTAATCTACTTGTAACCATGTCTCTGTAATTACTATAAGCTCATACCGATTAACCTTTATTTGTGCCATTAATTCATTTATTTTGTTCCAAATACTACATGCATTTAAGTAAAGAGTCATTAATTTTGTCTTTTTACCTTTTTTACCCCTTATGACCCTATTTGCTGCTGTTTTTTAATGTTTGTACACTCTGTCCCTTCCTGTCACTCTCTGGGTATCATTATCTAAATAACTGCCCTTCAAGGCTGCCTTGTCCTTTTGCTTTGTAAGTTTATGTTTCCCTTTCCAGAACCCTCCCCCCCTCTATTTAGTTTGGAGCCCCCTCTACAGTCCTAGTTATTTGGTTTGCCAGGACACTGGTCCCAGCATGGTTCAAGTGAAGCCCCATCTCCTCAGGGCTGGAGAGGAACTTGGAGTGGGAGGGGAGGGATCCAGCTGTTGTCATCCACGTTGGTACCAACAACATTGATAGGACTAGAAAGGAGGTTCTGCTGAAAACATTTGAACAGTTAGGAGCTAAATTAAAAAGCAGGGCCTCCAAGGTAATAATCTCAGGATTGCAACTTGAGCCACAGGAAAACTGGCATTGGGTAAATAGAGTCAAGGTGTTAAATGTGTGGCTCAGAGATTGGTGTGGGAGGAATGGGTTTCAATTTATGGGGCACTGGCACCAAAACTGGGGTAGAAGGGAGCTGTTCTGCTGGGATGGGCTCTAATCCTGTCTAGATATGAGCAGGAGGCATTGAGGATAGCCCTTGTCACCCAGCAGCCATCTATCCAGTTGGGCTGAAGCACTGAAGAACTTCAGCACCTGGGAGTATCTCAGGGATGTAAGCGTTATGAGAGCTGCCTGGGTACCTTGCTCAGACTTGCAGAATCTGCAATCTATGGTCACACACTATCTATACGTTCATGGAGTGGAATCCCTTCTTGTTGACGAAGGCACCCGGCTCTCCCACTGGTGCCTTGATGGCCACATGTGTGCAGTCAATGGCAACCTGGATGCAGGGGAATCCAACAATCACAGCAAAACCTCTGGCTCGCTCCGCCTGGCTGACCTCGTCCGTGCAGTAGTGAATGAAAGTCAATGCACGCCTGAACAGAGCTTCTGTCACGAGCTTGACATGACTGTGGACAGCTGATTGGGAGACTCCACAAAGATCACTCACCGACCCCTGGAAAGAGCCGGAGGCATAGAAGTTGAGGGCCACTGTGACTTTCAGCACCACTGGCATGGGATGTCTGCCCACAATGTTAGAGCTGATCTCAGGGGCGATCATCTGACAGATGGAGGTCACGGTCTCCCTTCAGAGGCAGAGCCTCCTTCGGCATTGCACCTCAGGCGTTTTGGGATAGCTGCATTGCTGTCTGCAAACCCTGGCAGCAGGATAGTGGCATCTTCTGCGGCCCCTTCCGCCTTGGACTTCCTGTTGGTCCTGCGCCCCTTGTGTCTGCGCCTGTCCTCCCACAGGTCACCCCACAGGATGCTGAATAGGGTCACCTGGCTTCCACCCCCTTCTGGCCCTCTCTTCCTCCTCAGAGGAGGTGCCTCCAGCGGAGACCACAATCCCCATTATCAGGGTAAGGGGAGGCTGTCTGATACCTGGAAGGTCCCAAGTGTTATGATTTCTCCAGAATCCTGAACTGAAGCCTATTATTTCTGTCAAAGCAGCTCTGAAGTGAAATGAAGTTGTCCTGTTCGCACAAGCAATCAGCAGTGAGTTACAATCTAAAGTACTAACAACTCACATTAGCGAGCCCACGCACCCCTCTTATCCCGCTCATGGATGAGGTTTTGGAAAATGTGGCTTACCCGCCTGTCCGTTGCGCCCATGCAGCACCCTGAAAATCGCACGGGCTGCGTTAATTCAAAGACAATTGGTGCTTCATGGGCCTTAACTGGCCCATTAATTAATGGTGGGCGTGCCTCTGTCCCCATAGCGCCGCCCGCCTGGTGAAATATCGTGACGGTGCGCGGTGATGTCGGGATGCACGCCTGATGTCATCACACATCATTTTATGTTCTGGTGTATCTGGCCTGCCCCCGCACACCGAGTGTAACATTCTGCCCATAGGGATTAAAACCTTTTGGTTTTCCACCCAATCCTTCTTTTCAGTTTCCTTTCCAGTTTACTAAAGCCATTTAATGGACTACTTTATAGAGGGTACAGGAAGTATGCCTTGGGTGCTCAGGCAGTCACCATAGAGTTGCAGCATTAACTGGGTCCTTTCCAAGGCATGTGAGAACCACATTGCCTCCAGGGCCATTTGTATCAAAACAACAGGCAAACTTCTTTCACAACACTGGCTCTCAGGTGCCACCTAGAACAGAATAGGTTATAAGAATAGCAATTTTAACAGTGCTAGGAAATAGGTTGGAACACTTCTGGTTACATATTAGTATGTTCCTCAGTGAAATAGTGTAGTCTTGCAAACTCAGCATGGTGGGGAGATGTGATTAATGAAGGATTGGCTTCATTCAGATATGATGCTGGCTCACTCTCCTTTATTCCTCTAATAAGATAACAAATCCAGGAATCCCGATAGGGAATCCCATGCTGCTCTATAGAATCCCTTACTGCGGACAGGAGTCAAAAATATGCTCATGACCTGAGAGATCTTCACTTCAGTGGCTTGAGATGTGCTCATTGCACAACAAGAAGATAAAGTCTCAAAAGATGGAGGCAAATGTGAGATATAGACAGAAGCACAACTTCTAATGGTTCCTTTCCACCAGTTGAGTGAGTTTCTGAGAATTTTTATACATGTAACTTACCCCGATGCAAATGATGCCTAATGGGAACTTAACCACCAGAAACTTCTGCCTTCTTCAACCTCACACCTGATAGGCATATGCAACTCAGTGAAGGGACAGACATAGAAAATCGCACCCCCTGTCCAGACTGGAAACATTGGCGGAATGGAAAATGGTCTGCATATTGTCAGAGATTAGTCTCATCCAAATATATGGTCCTTCAAATCTTGTGCTCCAACCTCTTCAGTACCAATGTGGATTGTGGGGGTTGAGCTTGCGGATTGGCAATGGGCAGCACTATACTTGAACCCACTTGGCTGATAGCTGGGATAGCGGAGCTTGGTGCAGTTATTTTGTTTCGTACCCTGTACCCTTCTATTGAGCCATTAGGCTGGTGAGCAATTATCCCTCCACAGGATGCCTGGAATCACGTGTTCTTTAAATTAGACATTGAGTCAAAATGATGTTTTGGTTACAGAGTACAGTTTGAAAAAAAAGGAACATTTTCATTTGCACTACTATTTCAAATGTTTTAGTTGCCTTTCTTACTTCATTCCCAATCCTTGCTTTTTCTGCTTTACTCTGTTCACTGAGTCATTATAAGATCTCCGTCCTGTCCTCCATGAATTCACTGTATATAACAGAGCATGAGGCTTGCAGGCATGGGTAAGGAAATTCCTCAGTGCTACTCCTACTTTGCCAATGTACCTTCACCACACTTATTCTAGCATGTGTTTTGTATGCTATAAACTTTGAAGAGAACATTAAACTAAAAGAGAAAGTCAAACAGTCTTTTTTCATTCTAATTCAAGTATACTTTTCAAGAAAAAGTTGAATTTGGGACCAAAGCAAAAAATTATCATTTGATTATCGCCTGGGTTTTGTTGATGGGTGAAAAATGCAAGCATTTTCATTACAGCTACCAAGAACAGAAACACACCCAGAAAGTGGGGAACAAAACTAGTGTCTTTCCTCTTCCTTATTTGTTTCTCTTGTCAAAAATAAAAGCCAAATACACTGAAAACAAATAGAAAGCTTCAATCATCACCTGGTTATCACTTGTGCTTTGTGAATTAAAAATATTTTCATATTCATATTCCATATTCACAGAGTATTTATTGAAACATTGACTAATAATATAAAACTAAGCTTAATTAAATATTGAACATGAAGGGATGATCAAGCTGATATTATTTCAGATGAGAAAATTACACTTCTCATTTATTTTAAAAAGCTGAAAATTAATCCATCCAAGTGTCAAGAAAAGGTTGTCCAGTTCTGCTTGTGATGCTTTTACCAAACCAGGCACTCTATAGTTCGCTACACTGAAAATTATTAATGCTTCCCTATCTCTATAGTTTTGTTAATGGGCAGTATGTACCTGCAGTCATTCCCCATTGTCTATTCTTATCAGTTCTACATGCACTTTCTTTGAGAGCAAAGTGCCTACATTTCACTGTTGTTACCAAATCTTCAAAGCCTACCCTTTATCTCCTTAGAGATGACAATTCACTGCCTTAAGCATTATCCAGGGCTATCAAAAACAATTTGCAAAACTGTCAATGATGGGCTTATGATGATGGGCACAGGATCTCTCCTACCATAGATGAAGAAAATGAAACAGAATACTTGAAAAGGCAGAGTCAGAATGCCAATGTCAAACTGGGCTTAGTGTACATATTGAGCATGTCACTTTCCATTTCAACTTTCACTTGAATTAGTATCCTGGAGCACAATATGCCACTTTCATTATGCTGTACAGTAGAATTCACTTAAGAACACATCATTTGTGCGTATAGAATTTCAAGCCCAAACCTGATTCCTATATACATCCAATATGTTCAGTACTTACACATATCCTTAGCTGATAGTGTAGCTAAATGTAAAGATACTTGACCCTGTTGTCTACTTAGAAGGTTATCTTGATAAGTGCATATAATAAATGGGCATGAGTGAGGTCGAAGACAACCTATAATTAAATGTTCAAATAACATAAAAATCAATAATGTTTGAGTAGTAAGTTGTTTAATGTGAAATTTGATTTCTTTTTGCAAAATCGGAATTTTTTTCGCTTGATTGCCATGCTGTGAAACAGTTTGGACCTTTTAACTATGGGTGGATGCTTTATAATTGCAAGTTATTGTCGTTGACAGTGTAATTATCCCTTCATTCAAATCTTCATATTTATTAAATGAGCAAAGCAATTTAACTTTAGGGCCTGAATCTTCTGGTTGGTGTGCGAGGGTGGGCCCCGCTCACTGTCGTGTAAACTGACTCACGCTGACGTTGGGCATACATCCCAGCGTCACCATGCATCATTCCGATTCAGTTCAGCGGCTGCACAGTTAACTCCGTTGCTGTCAAGGGCCTATTAAGGCTATTTAAAAAGTAATTGAAACAATCAATAGGGCTGCCTGTCCAACCTTAAGGCAGCTCTGTGCCTCAGGGAGATTTCTGCGTGAAAAAGCACAGGCCTGGACTCTCCCCCCTCCCCTGCCCTAAGCACTTCTGGGTGCGCGTCATGCTAGCTGAGTCTTAATTAGCCCACCCACACCTAATGGTGGTGCACAGCCAATCGCAGACAGCAATCGGCTACGCGCCTGCCCACGCCCGCTCCTGAATCGCCCGGCCGACAGGGAGAAAATTCTACCCTAGGTTTTTTCCCTTCCTTTTCTCTGTCTTTCTATGCACAATTCTCCTTCAGCTTGTGGGTATGTGATCTGGACTGCTGGCTCCTCTAACAGTGATTATCCACTTCCTCTAAACTGAGGTATAAAATGCACATCCAATTTGTCACCATGGTTGCTTACTTCCATTCCCATAATGTTAGTTGCAGCAGGTCCAACATGGCTGAAAATTTCACCTACATCTTTGCTACCTTATCTTTAATTACCCAAGCATTCACCTTGCCAACCTGTTAAGCTTTGCCCTACATAAACTTCAATTAATTTTTAAAAATTGGCACTTGCATCCATTCCCGTACTAGGCACCATACAATAAATATCCCTGCTCTTGCCAACCTTTATTGCTTTCTATTTTCATCGCGATAACTTTCAAACCCTTATTCTTGTTTACCAATCCATTAATGGATTCATTCTGCCCTGCCTCCAAAACAGCCCATATTCTCTATCCCTCCCACTCTGTGTGGCTCCTTCCTCCCTGAACCACATAGTCAATGGTGGATATTTCAGCTGCCCCACATTCCTGCATGCTGGAATTCCCTTCCCAAAACCATACAGCTGACCACTTCTGTCCAATCCTTCAAAAGTCCTAAGACATAGCTCTTCAAACACATGTTTAGTCAACTCCCATAAATTCTCCCTTACCTTGTCCAGTGTAGTTCAATCTTCTATAATATGCCATGGGGCATATGAAAGTATGAATTAGGAGTAGGAGTAGACTATCAGGCCCCTCGAGCCTGCTCTGCCATTCAATAAGATCATGGCTGATCTGAATGTGGCCTCAGCTCCACATCTTGCCTACCCCTGATAACCTTTGACTCCCTTGTTAGTCAAGAATCTATCTACCTTCGCCTTAAAAACATTAATTCACCCTGCATCTACCAGTCTCTGGGGAAGACAGTTCCAAAAATTCACAACTTTCTGAGAGAAAAAATGTTTTCTCATCTCCATCTTAAATGAGAGACCCCTTATTTTTAAACTGTGTCTCCTAATTCTGATCTCTCCCACAAGGGGAAACATCCTTTCAGCATCCACCCTGTCGAATCCCCTCAGGATCTCATATGTTTCAATAAGATCACGTCTCATTCTTCTAAACCCCAATGGATACAGACTCAGCCTGTCCAACCTTTCCTCACAAGATAGCACCTCCCCCCCCCCCATCCCATGTGTCAATCAAGTGAACCTTCTCTGAAATGTTTCTAAAGCATTTATATCCTTTATTAAATAGGAGTCCAAAACTGCACACTGTACTCTAGATGTGGTCTCAGCAATGCCTTGTACAAGTGTAGCAACACATCCCTGCTTTTATATTCCATTCCCCTTGCAATAAATGACAACATTCCACTTGCCTTCCTAATCACTTGATGTACCTGCATACTAACTTTTCCTGATTCATGTACCAGGACACCCAGATCCCTCTCTATCTCAGCGTTCTGCAATCTCTCTCCATATAAATAATATGCTGCTTTCTATTATTCCTACCAAAGTGGGCAAGTTCATATTTTCCTACATTAAACTCTATCTGCCAAATTTTCCCCATTCACTTAGTCTATCTCTGTCCCTTTGCAGACTCCCTATGTCTTCTTCACAATGTATTTTCCTACCTAACTTTGTGTCAACAGCAAATTTGGCAACAATACATTCACTCCTTTCATCATTGATAGAAATTGTAAATAGCTGAGGCCCCAGCACTGTATTCGTCACATCCTGCCAACCTGAAAAAGGCCAATTTATCCCTACTCTTGGCTTCCTGTTAGCTATCCAATCTTCTATCTATGTTAATATGTTACTCTCTACACCATGAGCTCTTATTTTGCATAGTAACCTTTGATGTGACACCTTATCAAATATGTCCTAGAAATCTATATACAGCGCGTCTACATGTTCCCCCTTATCCATGTTGTTTATTGCTTGACATTTGTTATTTCAAAAGGGCATCCAGGCATACATTGTTGATGTTATAATGCACTCCCAAGAGAGGAGCACCTTTGAAGGGAGCACCTCAGAGAAAGGACTACCACATTATAGGTCTGACCATCTGACTTATGCTTCTTTCACGCACGACAATGGGATCTCTAAATTTATCCATGTACTTGCTGAGCTATTGGTATCTACAGTTTTCTAATAATACAGCACTTAGCCATGGAAAGATGATCTATCCGCCCTTCTCATCAACACTCAGAATGCCAAACCTATGAAGAGCACAATATTCCAGACTCAGTGGCCAGAATTTTCCTGTTGGCGTGTGGGGGTGGGTAAAATGCCGTGCACCCCGACGTCACCGCGTGCCAAAATGATATTTGGGAAGGCGGGCACTATAAGTTTGGATGCGAGCCCGCATCAATTAACAGGCCAGTTAAGGCCCTTGAGGCGTCACTTGATCTTGATTTTTCACAGCCTGTGCAATCTTCAGGATGTTGCATGGGTGTAATGGGCAGGCAGGTAGGAAACATTTGTATAAACCTCATCCACAGGTGTGATAAGAGGGGTGAATAGGGTCGTGAATGTGATGTTTGAGAGATTTAAGTGAAAATAACTTTTACTTGCTTGAGTGAGCAGGAAAATTTCAAATCTCATACCAGCTGCTAGGACTGGAGTAAAAAGCTTGGTCAGGACTCTACAGTACAAATCATTTCTGGGGACTGCAGCTTCCAGGAAGCCTTCCATTAGGCTGGGAATGGGAGTTGTGCTCTCCACTGGAGGCACCTCCTCTCAGGAGGAAGGGAGGGCCAGAAGTGGGAGGAGGCCAGGAGTCCACATTCAGCCTCCAGGGGAGCCACCTTTGGGAGGAGAGGTGCAGGCACAAGCGTGCAAGGCCAACAGGAAGTCCAAGGCAGAAGGGGCCACAGAAGACACCAATATCGTGCTGCTAGGATATACAGGCGGGGAAGTAGCTACCTCAATATGTCTGAGGTGCAGTGCCGAAGGAGGCTCCATCTCTCAAGGGAGAAAGTTGCCTCCATCTGTCAGATGATAGGCCCTGAGATCTCCGCAAACTGTATAGGTGGGCACCCCATGCCAGTGGTTCTAAAGGTCACAGCTGTCCTCAACTTCTATCCCTCTGGCTCTTTCCAGTGGTCGGTGGGTGATCTCTGCGGAGTCTCCCAATCAGCTGTCAACACTTGTGTCAAGCAAGTGACAAATGCTCTATTCAGGCATGCATTGACTTTCATCCACTACCGCTGGGACGATGGCAGTCAGACACAGTGAGCCAGAGGCTTCGCAGCCATTGCTGGCTTTCCCCGTGTCCAGGGTGCAATAGACTGTACACATGTGGCCATCAAGGCGCCAGCAGGTGAGCCCGGTGTCTTCCTCAACAGGAAGGGCTTCCACTCCATGAACGTGTCGATAGTGTATGATCACAGGATGCTGATTCTACAATTCTGTGCAAGGTACCCAGGCAGCTCCCACAACACCGACATCCTCAGACATTCCCAGGTGCTGGGGCTCTTCACTACTCCGGCTCGGCTTGATGGGTGGCGGCTGGGAGACAAGGGCTATCCCCTCAAAAAGTGGCTCATGACACCTCTCCGCCATCCGAGAACAGAGGCTGAGCAGCAGTACAATAGGAACCACGTCTCCACAAGGGCTGTGGTGGAGAGAACCATCGGTCTTCTCAAGATGTGCTTCCGATGCCTGGACTACTCAGGGGGTGCACTCCAGTACAATAGTGGTTGCATGCTGCGTCCTGCATAATCTGGTGCTGGAAAGGGGGGACGCAGTAGACGAGGAAGACGTAGACACAGTTGCTCTGGATGCACACGATGAGTCCAGCAGTGAGTCCGAGGATGAGCTCGCACAGAACGCTGAGGAGGTAAACGCTGACCCGGGCATACTGCAGGGAGGTAGGGACACTGGGAGGCTTTAATCCAAAGAACCTTCAGCTAGCCCCCCCACAGATGGACCTCCAACACACACCAGGGCTACAGGCTCCATACTCGATACCTGAGTGCTAAATCTGCCTGGATAGTAACATTAACTAAGGCCCTTGTCAAAAAAACTCAACGACAAACAACTCATTCATAACATCATGGCTTCCCGTACACATGCAGAAGTAAGGAATCACCCTGAGGCATGGCAACATCTCAAAATTTATTGAGTAAACAAAAGTAAATTCATAAAGCAAAACAAAAACCATATTGGACATCACACCGAGCCTTCGACTAAGTACTATGGGCCAACATAAAAGCACCAGCGAGAAACCTGTAGTGTGCCTAAGGTGCCTTAAATTTACGCTTATGGGTGCTACGCCTAGGTGCTGTCCCCTTGCTGGCACTGGCATCTGAGACAGCCTGCTCACTGTGCTGTCCTTTTGCCTCGAATACCTTAGCAGACATTCTCTGGCCCGTGGAGCATTTGATGGCCCCGCCTGGGAGGGAGTGGCCAGTCCCAGCTGGCTTCTCCCCAGTTGATGCAGCTTCATGGGATGCCACGCTCACTGGCAGAGGGGCGGAGCGGCTGCCGCCCTCATCCAGAGCGCCCTGAGAGGAGCCCGCAGAGATGACAGGCAGCTGCTGCGCCAATGTGAGGTCGCTTCAGACCTCCCTGCTCACCGTGGATGGATGGGCAATGAGCTGGGATACTTGGTGCCTAGATCATCTCCCACACTGGCACTGACCAGCTGAGATCAATGCTGCTGTGAGGGCTTGCAGGTCCAAGCGCAACTCCAGGGGGACCCGATTGTTCTCCTGGAGATGCCTCTCCACAAGAGTCGCCACTCTCTCCATGGAGGAAGCATGGCGCTCGGCCATGAGGCTGATTGCATCGGTGATGCTCTGCATGGACTCCTCCAGCACGAGCACCATGCCACGCATAGACTCATGTATCTCTGCCAGATTGTCCCGCTTACCCTGCTGCACTTCCAGCATTTGGTGCCTGACGGACGACTCCAGAGACACATCATTAGCCACCAACAGAGCAAGTACCTGGTCCCCTGCAGTCCTCTGACTGCTGGCGCCATGGGCACTCTCTGTCTCTGCCCGCACCTCAAGTGAGTGTGAGGTGCCTTTACCGCTATGCCCTAGAACACTAGCCAAAGATCTAATTCCCACCGAGGTGCTAGTATCTGCGCTGGTGCCTGCCTGGCTGAGAAGGTGTGATGCTGGAGGGTGCATTTCCTCGGGGGCTTCAGAGGTGAGAGGTGAGTCCTCTGTCTCCTCCCCCCGGCCCTGCCTCAGTGATGCTGAGAGGAAGGAAAAGGGCATTTGATTAGTTACAGTGCAGACATTGTCACCTTGCATGCCGCTCCCCAGGTCATTATGCGCTCATCCTTCCATAATCAAGGGTAAACCCATGTTGCTAAGTTCAATCACTGAGCATTCAGCAGAGCCAAGGCTCCTGTGACACACATGGTGAGCTGACTGCTTGTCAAACATACCTCCCCATGGCACCCCAGCCACCGGTGGGCCTGGGGGCATGGCGCCTCTCAAGATCAATGGCCTGCTGCTTAAAAGGCGTAAGAATGGCCAACTGGGCCTGCCCTCCACCAATCCGCATGCGTTCCGACACATTGTGTGCAGCCTTTTCCTGAAAAGGAGAGAGGAGCATTGATTATCCCAGCCTGCAGCTGAATTCCCAGCGCACCCCTCCCAACCCAGCCAAAGTGGGACATTGCAGGACTCCAGTTCTTCATCACCCTGCAGCTGCCGCACACTCACCCAAACAAGCCAGGGCTGACCACCCACCCTCCACCCAGCATTGGCCAAATGCTGCTTCCTTCACATGTGGCACCACAAGGTGTTACTTTGCTAAGCAAGGAGGCACAAGCATGTGAAGCGCAACACCAGCAGATGGATTGGTGCCCTGCCAACTAGAAGCTCCCCTCCCAGCATTTTAGCACCCTGATTTTGACATGCTTCCCAGTTCCAGCACTCTGCCTAGGTGCAGACCCTTGACTTTCACCCCCATTCTATACTCTGGGTGTCAGTGTCATACATGCTGCGGATGCAGAACACATCCTAACTCAATCCTACCAGGGTGAACTGGGCATGGGCAAACTCTGCTGTCACACCCAGCAAGGGATACATGCCATGAGGGACTCAATGACGTTACTGTACTCAGAGTTGGCGGGAGTGTGGGCAGTGGGTGGTTTGGGGGAAAGGATGACGGCATTAAGTGATTTGAGGCAACATGGGTACTCACCCTTCCTGAGCGCAGGAGATCATTGAATCTTTTGCAGCACTGGAGACATGTGCGCCGCATCACATTATGGGACCTCCCACTGCACTGCTAGGCACTCGTCTGAAAAACGAAGGGCACACTGCCCCACTGGCCTACCCTCCGGCCTGGCCTGCCCCGGTAGCCTATCCTCCGGACTTGCGTCACCTCCATTGCCCCTCTGTCAAGCCCTTCACCCAGCCATTGCAAGCAGCCTTTCTAAGGCTGCCTGGCCTTCCTTTATACAGGCCGCTGGATCGCCATTGGACCTGGTGGTCTGAGCGCACCCGCCGCCACCCACCCATTCCCGCTATGCATGGGAATCACGAAGGGTGCTTGGGCGGGCCTAAATTGGCCCGCCTGTGTAAAATGGCGGCGCAGACCCGATTGCGGGCGGCTATCGGATCCGCATCCGCCCATACCCACTTGGCCTACCCAACATGCGGAAAATTCTCCCCAATGTGTGGAAGCGCCCGCCCCATTGGTGGAGTGAGCAGACAATATGGCAGGAAGGCCAAAAATCGGTTTCACGCCGTCGTGAAACAAGCTTGTGATCGTTCACTGCGCCCATCAATGGCGGGCTGCGTTTCCCACTGTCCAACATTGGGAACATAATTTTAATGCATTTGCATCTCATCATTGTGCCTGCCCGCCGGAATCATCCCCCCAAGTTGAATCATCATAAGCAACATGCACCTGGCGAGCTGCACTACACTCGGGACTTTGGGGTTTGTTTGCCTACCTTGTTTTGGGCAGCACTCGCAGTCATCAGCGCCAGGCTTCACAGGCAGCGCCACATCACTTTAAAGGGGGGATCAAGGGCAGCTCTCTACTTATCAGGTCAGCTGTAAGGCAAGGGCGGCTTTTCACTGGCTGCAGGGCTAGGGCTTGCATGGGGAAGGGGGAAAAGTGGCCTCAGGCAGGGGAAGAGGTTGCAGGGCGAGGGCAGTTCTGGGGAAGGGGAGTATCCCGGCGTGTGTGTGGGGACACATGTTAATCTGTCCAAATGAACTCAGGAGTTTGAGGGATGAGGAGGTGTTCTCCAGTGGAGATGAGGCCAGATGGAGATGTGAGGGTGTGTGTGAGACAGTGAGTGGTGATGTCCCTTGAGCTGTCAGTGAGTGAGATGCCAGTGAATGTGTGATGGGCTTGTGAATGTGCGAATTCAGAGTGATGAGATGGTTGCCTTACCCTGGTGGCACAGATGAGATCATTCATCCTCCTACTGCACTGGATGGCCAACTTGTGTACAGCATTGGCACTGACCACCACTGCCACCGCCTCCCAAGCTGGAGTGGTGACACTGATGGGTCTCCTGCGAGGAGTAGAGGACATTTTGGCAGCTCTCCATGGCATCCATAAGGTGTTCCAGGGACGTGCCAGAAAAACGGTGGGCTGTACTCTTCTTGCCTTTTGGGGCCATGTCTTCTGTGCAGCAGTCCTGCAGCAAGCATTGAGAGCTATGTGCACAGCTGCAGTTCAAATATGGCGCAAGGTGTGAGGAAGTAGTGAGATGGTGGCATGGCAGGCAAATTGGGGGAAGCCTGCCAGCGAAACGGTGCGCTTCCTGTAGCAGCACAAATAATGAGACGGGGAGGGGATGATGCGGTGCGAAAACCCGCCATTGCGGCTGGCGGATAAAACACGCCTGCTACTGCACTTAGTGCAATTCCATCCAACATCTGAGGGAGCAGTGGCGTAAATTTGAGAGGTCATCTGCGTTGGTTCTGTGGTTTGGACTGGATGGGGAATAAGCTGAAAAATTGGACAGCATGATTTTGTTATTCCGTTTGCTTCTTCCCATTATTTTTCATCCACTTTCTTTTTGCGTGTTAGAGTGCTTGCTAACATTTCAAGGTAGATTTTATGTATTATGACTGCATTTTGGAACTTTAGGTGGGAGAGTCAGTGGGCCTACCATAAAATCCATCCTTTTGTGTTGTGGATTTCTTAATAACCCAGAGGTAAAAGCCCTGTACTGGGAGAAAAGAGCTGAATGGAACATGTCTCCTGCATGGCTCTTATTGAGCTTACCGAAGGTTGGTTAACTGGATCTTCTGCTACACGCTTCTCAGGTTTCCCTTCACCTTCTGCTGTTTCACCTGACTCATCCAGAATTTTGAGGCATGGCACTTTTGCTCTGCCGACCTCTGTACTACACAACTGGCAACAACAGTTCTTGATGCAGAGCTAGAGGATATCACAAGGCATCATCAAGGCATATGGCAACACTTTCATCTTCATCTAGTGGTTCACCCACAGCATACTCCGCTTTAACAGGCATGTTTGGCAAGGGTTCCAGAAAGCATGGAAAGGATGGGACTTCAGAGGCATGTTGTCGTAACATCATTATCTTGTTATTTCATCCCCACTCCCAGTAAATTCAGCCACCATTTTAATAAGATGGAAAGCTGATAGATCTATGCTCTGCTCCTTAATTCTTTTTCTTCCCCTACTGAGTTGCAATTCTCCATTAAAAAGGTGGGAATTTTTCCTTTACCTATTCCATACTTTCTGTATTTTTATGATGGATTCTCCCACCACTTCAATGGATGAGTGTTCATTAAGGATGTTGTTCACTATCTAGGTTGGTGTCGCCACAAATGTGATTTTAAAACAAATCTTGATTTGCACCTACAAGTGAAAATATTATTTTTGAATTCACTATTGAAGGAGTGAGTGAAAAAACCAGCTCTGCAGCATACTCACTAGTTCTGTAGTGACCCCCCCCCACCCCCCCACCCCCCCACCACCACCACCACCACCCCAGATAGTAGCTTCCAACTTACAGGTGCTGAGATTGGCTTTCAGAATGTCATAGTATTTAGCTTGGGACATCCTATGGTGCGGGTTCCTGTGCTCAGATGGCTGGAGAACACTGCCTTTAACTGGGGGCCGAGTGGAACATCAAAATGCCTTGACCTCGACCGAATTAGCTGTCAGCGGAGGTAGGAGGAGTGGTCCCTGGTGCTCAGGTCAGTCGTGTGGAGGTGGCTTCAAGATGGGTCTCACAATTCAGATGTGGGGTGATCATAGGAGTATAGGAGCATGAGTAGACCATTCAGTCTCTCAAGCCTGCTCCGCCATTCAGTTAGGTCACCGCCACTTTCCCCTGCAATCCCCATAGCCCTTGATGTCATAAGTACCCAGAAATGTCCCAGAGCAGGAAAGGACAACTTTGCTTGTAAAACCTGGAGGATCACTCCTGCTCCTGCTTATTAATCCACAAGGTAAGTGAAAAAAAGCTGAACGACTTAGCTCTTCTGGCCTTGACACTTCTTCCTGCCAGATTCATTACAGTGGCTTCCCCATTCAAGAATTGGTTCAAGAGATCCGCTGTCATAGTCAGAGCCTGGTTTGCATATTTAAAGAAGAAAATAATTGAAGTCTGTGGGTGTGGTTCAGGATGTTGGTGGGTATGTCTTGCCCGCCCAGTTTCCAACGAGCAGGTCTGGTTAAAATGACCCTTCATATGGCATAGTCCGAAAATACAAATATTATCTTGATCAGAATGCAGTACATGAAGAGGAAATAGATTGGCAAAGAAGTTGGCTTTCTTCACAATTGGGGCACATTGTTCAGTGCACTTGGCTATAGAATGTGTTTTTAAAAATAAACTATAAAATGCACAATTGTTCCAATAGAAATTAGCTCCTCCTTAAAATCCTGGCATGAAACCCGGGATTGGGACATCAATCTATCCAAAAGGTGAGAAAGGAAACAACAGAAAAAGCAAAGTGATAAAATGAAAACAAAATACTGACACACTGGTTTGAGTAACTGATTAACTTGGAGGGTATGGTAGCATCGTAATCATGGTAATCCAGACACCTAGCCTAATGATCCACAGACATGAGTTCATACCTCACCACAGCAGCTGGGGGATTTCAATTCAGTTCATTAAATTTTTTGAAAATTCAAGAATAAAATATTGGCATCGATAATGATAACCGTGAAACTATTGCGCTGTCACAAAAACCCACCTGATTCACTAATGTCCCAAGAAATCTGTTGTCCTTACTCAGTCTGGCCTATCACTCCATAAGCTCAGCAAAATCTAACCCCTGGCCTAACAAGCCGGTTGACTTCAGAAATATGGCTCAGCACTACCTTTCAAAGGCATTAGAGATGGGCAACAAATGCTGGTCTTACCGGCAGCAACATCCACATCCTATGAAGGAATGATCTTCCTTTTCTAATTACTGCCATTCCTGAGGTGTACTTTTCCAGCAGTCAGGGTAAATGTATGAGCACAACAGCTAGCATTATAAACTGGGCAGGTTTATTCACATTTATTCTCAATACTTTAAAGCCCAGCGACCATCACCAGGATTTATTTTCTTTCCATCTTCAGTTGTAAATGTTTTCATTAATTCACAGCTACAATGTTCTGAAGTAGTAACTTGATGAACTTTCAGCTCATGAGCTAAACTATTTATTACAGCGTTTGCCAGAATGTAAGTAAAAACAGAGAATTCTTTTTAATGCACAACTATTCCATTTAATGAAAACTATTATCTTATTATAGGGTGAGTGAATAAATTTACACAATTTATGTCAATCATCAATTTTTTAAAAATCAATTTATAAATTTTTGAACTAAACAAATACAAATTAAAAATACTTAACTCAGTATTCTATTGTAATAAAGGTTTTGAAAAAAGTCAATGTCAATTTCAAGTCCACCATTCTAAACATTTGTCATGTTGCTTTTTTATATCAAGATTTCTCCTGCAGGTGCCAACTTCAAAAAGTGTTTTGACCACTCTCATGTGAGCTGATGAGCAATAAAAGCTGAGGAATGCACATAGGGTTCAGGAGTCAAATATGCAAAGGCAGCAGGGAATCATCCCTCTCTCTCTCTCTGCACCATTGCCTATTGAGGTGCAGGTTGATCATTCGCCAACATTTGGCAATTCTTTCTCTTTGTTATCTATCTTCCGGGAGACAATTAATGAAATAATGATTATCAGTAAAGTTAGTACAGGGCCTATTTTACAATGAAGGATTAGAGTCACTAAACCATCCAGCTGGGATGTGGTACTCAATGATTTAAAAGTATTTACAAATGTTAAATCCATTTAGAGCTTTTTTGGCAAGAACCTTTGCAATTTGTCTGTGTCCTGTTAACCTGATGGTCTGCACTATAACTAATATTGCCACCCATTCAAGCTGGGAAAAATGTTAGCAGTACTTAGCCAATTTCTGTTTAAAGTTGTCATAAGATCCTCTCCCACTATTAAGCTCACGATAGAGGATTGGGATACCTTCAGTATCAAACGGTTGTTCACAAAGAGACAAATCTTGATTATCATTATTAAATTAATTTAGACTGGGAAACATACAAGTGGCTTGGATTCCATCCAAACTGAACTTGGACCTCACCCCTATAACATTGGTCTCAGTACAGCAGGCTCCAAAGAACAGGGTTTCTGCTCATATTGCAGTAACCATGCTGGAAGGCGCATGACCAAGTTGCAACCGTAGGCTTTGAAAGTTAATTGTGCAGGAGCCTATATGGTGCGTAATGTGCATGTGCTCACTCCATGCCAGAACTGTGGTGCATGCCATGTTGGTTAGGGAGCCCAGGAGTTGACCAGGGTGTCAGCCTGACTGTGGCATTGGCCAATTGCTCATGCAAATCTGGGGCCTATTTTAGGTTCCATCATGAAATGTTCTTGAGCTATGCCTACCTATCCACTCTTTGTGGGTTTCTTCCATTCCCCCTGTGGTTCTGACATGCTTACTCTCTTCATTTTATTATACAATAGTTATCTCTAATCAGCGCCAACTGTTTCCTTCTCCTCTGTTGAATTAGAGTAAATTATGCTTCAGTCACTTTAGTCACTTTCACATTTTCATAGAAGTGATTTTATTTTGTGATCTGCACTGTTCAGCCCTCGTCACTGGCTGGACCAGCTGTAAGGATAAGGCATTTCATATTCTCCTTCCTTCTGCTTGTGTCATGGAGACAACTACTTTAGGTGTTGCTATAGGGGAATAATGCTATCATGCTGACATATCACATATATATTCTCAGGGCTTGCAACATTGATCACTTTACCATTTAAATATATGGTACTTCTTTTTACAGCACTGAAGGTGTCAGCAGTGGCTCAGTGATAGCATTCTGATGTCTGAGTCAGAAGGTTGTAGGTTCAAGATCCAAAGAGGGATGAGCACATGATCTAGAATGGGAATAGCAATACCCGCAAGTTCCCCTCCAAGCCATGCACCATCCTGACTTGGAACTATATCACCTTTCCTGCATTGCCGCTGGGTCAAAATCCAGGAACTCCCTTCCCAACAGCGCTGAGGGTGTACCTACACCACTTGGACTACAGCGGTTCAGGAAGGCAGCTCACCACCACCTTCCCAGGGGCAATTTGGGCAATAAGTTCTGACATAGCTAGTGACGCCCGCATTCCATGAAAGAACACATTTTTAAAAATCTGACATTTCAGTGCAGTATTGAGGGAGTGCCATGAAACCAAGTCTGTTCTCTCAGGTGGATGTCAAAATTCCCAGTGCATGGTTTTGAAGGAGTGCAGGGGAGTTAAGAACTTAAAAACATAAGAAACAGGGGCAGGAGAAGGCCATTCAGCCCATCAACCCTGTTCCACCATTCAATATGATCATAACTGATCTCAGGCTTCAACCCCACTTTCCCACTCACTTCCTGTATCCCTTGATTCCCTGATTTGTCTTTCTCAGTCTTAAATATATTCAATAATGGAGCACCCCCTACTCCTAAAGACCCTTTGAGTGTAGAAATTTCTCCTCAATGATAGTCCTAAATGATTGTCCCCTTTCCTGAGACTGTGCCCCCGTGTTTTAGATACCCCAAACAGGGGAAACAATCACTCAGTGTCGACACTGTCAAGCTTCTTCAGGATCTTTGCAGATGATACAAAGATAGGTGGAGGGACAGGTAGTATTGAGGAGGCGGGGAGACTGCAGAAGGATTTGGACAGGTTAGGAGAATGGGCAAAGAAGTGGCAGATGGAATACAATGTGGGGAAGTGTGAGGTCATGCACTTTGGTAAGAAGAATAGAGGCATAGACTATTTTCTAAATGGAGAGAGAATTCAGAAATCTGGAGTGCAAAGAGACTTGGGAGTCCTAGTCCAGGATTCTCTTAAGGTTAACTTGCAGGTTGAATCGGTTGTTAGGAAGGCAAATGCAATATTGGCATTTATTTCGAGAGGACTAGAATATAAAAGCAGGGATGTGCTGCTGAAGCTTTATAAGGCTCTGGTCAGACCACATTTAGAATATTGTGAGCAATTTTGGGCCCTGTATCTCAGGAAGGATTTTCTGGCTCTGGAGAGAGTCCAGAGGAGGTTCAAGAGAATGATCCCAGGAATGAAAGGCTTAACATATGAGGAACGTTTGAGGACTCTGGGTCTATACTCGATGGAGTTTAGAAGGATGAGGGGGGATTTGATTGAAACTTACAGAATACTGAAAGGCCTGGATAGAGTGGACGTGAGGAAGATGTTTCCATTAGTAGGAGAGACTAGGACCCGAGGGCACAGCCTCAGAGTAAAGGGAAGACTTTTTAGAACAGAGATGAGGAGAAACTTCTTTAGCCAGAGACTGGTGAATCTATGGAATTCATTGCCACAGAAGGCTGTGGAGGCCAGGTCATTGAGTGTATTTAAGACCAAGATAGATAGGTTCTTGATTGATAAGGGGATCAAAGGTTATGGGGCGAAGGTGGGAGAATGGGGTTGTGAAACTTATCAGCCATGATTGAATGGCGGAGCAGACTCGATGGTCCCAAGGGCCCAATTTCTGCTCCTATGTCTTATGGTCTAATGGTCTTAAGATAAAAGCAAAATACTGTGGATGCTGGAAATGTGAAACAAAAACAGAAAATGCTGGAAAAACTCAGCAGGTCTGGCAGCATCTGTGGAGAGAGAAACAGAGTTAACATTTCAGGTCCATATGACTCATCTTCAGAGCTGATAGTAGGGTCATACGGACTTAAAAGATTAACTCTGTTCCTCTCTCCACAGATGCTGCTAGAGTTGCTGAGTTTTGCCAGCATTTTCGTCTGAATCTTGAATGTTTCAATGAGATCACATCTCATTCTTCTAAACTCCAGAGAGTATAGATCTAATTTATTCAGCCTCTCATCCTGGGACAATCCGCTCATCATAGGGTCCAATCTAATGAACTTTCACTACACTGCCTCCTATGCAAATATATCCTTCCTTAAGCATGGAGACTAAAACTGCATACAGTATTCCAGACGTGGTCTCACCAAAAGCTCCATGCAATTGTAGCCAGACTTCATTATTCTTGTTCTCCAATCCCCTTGCAATAAAGACCAAAAGTCCAATTGCCTTAATTGCTTGCTGTACCTGCATATTGTACAAATACACTTAAGTACCTCTGAACATCAACATTTCACGTTTCGCTCCATTTAAATATTCTATTCTTACAACCAAAGTGAATAACCTCACACTTTCCCGCATTCTTTTCCATTTGCCAGCTTGCCACTCACTTAATTAACCTGTCTATAACCTTTTGCAGTGTCTTTGTGTCCTCCTCACAGTTTGCTTTTCTGCCTCACTTTGTACTATCACAAGCTTAGATACATTACTCTCTGTCTCACCACCATGTCATTAGATTGCATAGATTGGAAATAGCTGAGGCCCCAGCACTGATACTTGCGACACTCCACTTGTCACCACCTATTCACTTGAAAATGCCCCATTTATGCCTACTCCTTGCTTTCTGTCCATTAAACAATCCTCTGTGCTTGCTAATATTTCATCCCCCAAATCCATGGGCCCTTATCTTGCTTATTAACCTTTTGTGTGGCATTTTATTGAATGCCTTCTGGAAATCCAAGTCCAAATCCATCCACTGGTTTCACTTTATCTACCCACAAGTTACATCCTCAAAAAACTCCAATGAATTTGTAAAACATGTTTTCCCTTTTGTAAAACCATGTTGACTTTGTCTGATCCATGGGTTCTAGGCCAGTATTTGTCTTTCACTATCTGGTCATTATCATATTCTGTTTGTGGGTCCATGATGTGCACAAGCTAGCTGCTGTGTTTCCTACATTTCAACAATGACTACACATAAAAGTAATTAGAGTCGTAGGGTTTTACAGCACAGAAACAGGCCCTTCGGCCCATAGTTTCTGTGCCAGCCACCAAGCACCTGTCTATTCCAATCCCATTTTCTAGCACTTGGCCTGTAGCCATGTATGCTGTGGCATTTCAAGTGCTCATCTAAATACTTCTTAAATGTTGTGAGGAAATTCATTGGCTGTAAAGTGCTTTGGGGTGTCCTGACGTTGTGAAAGACGCTATAGAAATGCAATCCCTTCTTTTTGTTGAAGGCTTATTTTTGTCCGGAAACTGATTTCCTAATTGACCATGGATCTTTAATTCAATCGCGGTACTCACAGAATCACAGAATTGCTATAGTGCAGAAGGAGGCCATTCAGCCCATCATGTCTGCACTGACTCTCTGAGCATTTTAACTTAGTGCCAATCTCCTGCCTTTTCCCTGTACCCCTGCACATTGTTTCTATTTAAATAATCATCCAATGCCCTCTTGGATGTCTCAATCGAACCTGCCTCCACACACTTCCAGGCAGTGCATTCTAAACCCTAAATACAAGTTTTTTCTCACCTTGCATTTGCCTCTGCCTCCAGGTTCCTAAACCAGTCAGGGAGGGTGGGCAGGATGGAATGTCCAGTCTGTCAAAGGAAGGATTTCTAATTAAAGGAACCACCACATGGGTTCAAGGGTTCAAGAGCACTTGTATTTCTGAGGCTCCAGCAACAACACAAATGGAAACGAAACCTGGGAGGGCTGTTCCAGTGCCTCTCACTCTTGCCCTAATGTCCTGCTATGAGATCTGAGGGGCTGAAGTGAAGTCAATGGGAGGAAGAGGAAGTCAGCAGCAGAATGTGATCCCTTCCACCTCAAAAGAGTGTACCAAGAGGAACCAGGATCTTAAGAGGGCATGACAGGTGAGTGGCATATCACTTGCAGATGTCGAGCCCATTGCACTTTTCTTGCCCAGCCTTCTCCAGCACAGCTCTCCTCAGGTCAATACACCTTGCAGCTTCACTCATTCCTCTCTCTGGAGGCACCTCACATCCTCATCAGAGCAGCCAACCTTCATTTTCACCCTCACCCTATTGCCCCCTCACACTCATGCCATGCCACACAGCCACCCTCGATAAACAGTCCCTCCTTCCTCTCCATGCAAGCCATTATGAACATTTACATCTCTCCAATTTCTCTCCTTGCAGGAGGAGAGAGCACACAGCTGGACAATGAGTGTCCACCTGTTCGAGTGGGAAGGAGGTCTTGTTCTAGGAGGCTGTAAGAAGTCAGCAGTGACCTGTCAAGAAAGCCTGAGACTCCTGAGGCAATAGTTTTCAGACATATCGAGAGAGCTAATTCTCTGCCTCTGGACCCTGTGATGGGGGTCTTGCTTCCTTTCAACTGAATCTCTATGTCTAACGCCTCTGTCCTGTGGAGTGTCATGTGGTTGAGGAGAAGGCAGCTGGTGATCCAGCTGCTCCTGCTGGGGCTGTTGGCCGTGGTGCAGCTTCTGCTCTTGTCCCTCATCAGAGGTGCAAGGAAGAGCTGCATATGCTGCTCTGATGCCATGGGGAAGGTTTGCAGCAAGGAAGTGAAGTGCTAGACAGGTGAAGCGCTTTCTAAGAAGCTGGCAAAGCAGGGAAAGCATTCTCCAGGAGAAGAAGTGCTTTTCACAGCAACCTCTCACCTGGCCATGGCTGCAGCTCTTCAATGTAACTGAACAAAGCCTTCCCAGCTCATCAGTTTCACTGAGGAAGCTCTTCCTATTGTGAACTCACCTTGGTGACTCTGCTGAGTTGCTGACAGGCTGAAAAATCTTGAACTGAGGGTTAAAACAGTTCTGAAATTAGCTGTTTAATTACATTAATTACTTACCTGACAGATTCAAGGGGGCTGTCCTGGTCACCTCCAATATCAGCTGGAAACCCAGAAGAGGGTGTTTTGAGGTCAGGATCCTAACCCAGCATCAATTTCAGAGGATTTAATTCCTTGCATGAAAGTAAATCTGCCTCTGCTTACCTGGGAAAATTCTCCCCACAGCACTAATTTTCACATATACACTGACAACACCCAGCTCTGCCTCGTTGCAACCTCTCTCAGCTTTTCTACCTTTGCTAAATTATCAGACTGCTTATCTGACCGTCCAGTACTGGATGGGCAGAAACTTGCAATTAAATATTGGGAAATTTGTAAGCTGCTTCAGTTCCCACTGCAAACTCTGTTCCCTAGCCACTCACACCACCCCTCTTCCTGGCAACTGTCTGAGGCTGAAACACAACTTTGGTGTCATGTTTAACCCTGAGATGACTTTCCGGTTACATTGGTGAGGTCACTGAGACTGCCTATAATAAGACCTTCAATATCACCCAATGCTAATCCTGCCTCAGCTCACCAGCCGCTGAAGTCCTCATCTGAGTCTCTAGACTTGACTATTCCAATGCATTCCTGGCCAACCTCCCCCATTCTATGCTTTGTAAGCTTGAGGTCATTCAAAACTTTGCTGCCTGTCTTCTTTCTTGCACCAAGCCATGTTCACCCATCACTCCCTGTTCACTGGCCTAATTTGATTCCCGTTAAACAATGCCTCCATTTTAAAACTCTCATCTTTGTTTTCCAATCATCCACCCCTCCCTATCTCTGTAAACTGCTCCAATCCCACAACCCCCCAAGATATCTGCACTGATCTCATTCTGACCTCTTGTTCCATTACTGGTGGCCATGCCAATGCCATATACTCTGGAATTCCCTCTCTAAACATTTTCGCCTCCCCACCTCTCTTTGCTCTATAAGATGCTCTTAAAACCTTCCTCTTTGTCATTTGCCCTAAGATCTCTTTATGTCACTCAGTATCGAATCCTGCCTTATAAAGTTTTTATGAAATGCCTTGAGACATTTTATTACATTAAAGGCACTATATAAATACAAGTTTTTGTTGTTGGGATATTTCTATTGATTTTGTATTGCATTAAACATTGAAATTTTAGTGGTATATTTTTCAGTTGACTCAAAGCTTAAGTTATTACTTTTGTCTCAGGTATTATACTGATTGACAAAGCAAACCTGTCATCAATGGCATTTTGCTGTGCTGTATGTCATGCTTTGAACTTTCTCCTTATGCTAATACATTGTTCTGCATGTAATTTTAACCTGTCAGCAGAAATAATAAGGGTATGCTGCAGACCAGGATGTTTCCACATGCTAGTTAACTCACTTTTAGTTAGCACTAATGATGCCAGGTGCAAACTGGATAAAAGGAGATGAGTCATCCTTTTGTCAAATAAACAGAACAAATTGGCCCCAGGTCATCTATAATGACTGAGTCGAGGCAAGAAAATCAAAAGAGGCCATACATTTGAGGATATTTCAGGATAGAAAATGCTTCCTTTCTTTGTCTAACTTGTTAATGAAATAAGCTTTGTTTGACAGAAAGACTCCCTTGGCCATGCACTCACATTTAGAGAATGAGCCTATTTTTAGTGCTGCCTTGCTCCTAGTATTGCAACACAGTGCTAAACTTCTATATTTGCTTTTTTGTAATCAATTTCTTGAGCTCTTTTGGTCTTCACTGTATTATCATTAACCAGGTCACAGCTGTATTTGTTTCTCTAAAATTTCCTCTCTCCTCAAAAGGACCAAGAACAAACAAAAGCACAATTTTGAAAGCCCCGAATAAGCCAGTCTTGAAGAACTGCAAGTCCCTTCAATGGATAATGAATTCCATTTGATGTCCGGATAAACTGGGCTTCAAGCCATTTGTGATGATATTATATCTTATGACATAGCTCAAGTAAGGATTTTATTTGTTATTTTTTAATCTACCTTGGTCTCTCTGTACCCTATACCTTGCAACACAAGCCTATGATAAAATTGAATGGTAAGCTACCTGTCCCTGGACTCTGCATCCTGTTCTTTTATCTTGCACAACGAGATGCATAGGAGCAGGCTGGGATTCTTCTCACCTTGAGCTTAAACTCTGCTTGGCCATTCCCTATAAGCATATGCAATATAAACGTATTATTTTCCCAGCACTTTATGGTACATTTTGCCAATATGTGCATAGCTCATGCTCTGTCATAATGTGTAAATTCAGAGATCAGGTAAAAGTTTCATTTATGTCCTTCTGCCAATTCTTAATTTTTTGAACTTCGTCGAGCACTATGATGAAACAGGTGAGGTTTGAAAAAGTTCATGCCACTTTGACAGTTCACTAAATCCTTCCTCACCTTTGCTGCCATGTTAATTGGAGGGTACTTCTATAAAATGACATTACGCAACAGATCCCAACAAAACAGAAACTTGACTGAGAGGTAATCACAATTGTATTTGACCTCAGCTCGATGGGCCTTGTTAAGGATGTGTGTAGGTTGCTGTGTACTTTTAATAATGCTGTCTTCACATTGTACTGATGACTGTAGTCATACTTATAGAATCTGCTTTATTAATTGGAGACATAGGTGATTGACCATAAGATCATAAGTTGTAGGAGCAGAAGTAGGCTATTTGGCCCATTGAGTCTGCTCTGCCATTCACTGAGGTCATGGCTGATCTGATAATCCTCAACTCCACTTTTCTGCCTTTTCCCCATAACCCTTGATTCCCTTACTGATTAAAAATCTGCCTATTTCAGCCTTGAATATACTTAACCTCTACAGCTCCCTGCAGTAAAGAATTCCACAGATCCACTATATCTGAGAGAAGAAATTCCTTCTCATCTCTGTCTTAAATGGGTGACCCCTTAATCTGCGATTATGCCCTCTGGTCCTAGACTCTCCCACAAGGGCTAAACAACTTCTCAACATCTACCCTGACAAACCCCCTAAGAATCTAATGTTTCAATAAGGTTGCCTCTCATTCTTCTAAACTCCAATGAGTACAGGTCCAACCTACTCAACCTCTCCTCATAAAAAAGTCCCTCCATACCTGGGATCAACCTTGTGAACCGCCCTCGACTGCCTCCAACACCAATATATAATTTCCTTAGATAAGGGGACCAAAATTATTCACAGTATTCTAGGTAAGGTCTAACTAGTGCCTCGTATAGTTTTAGTAAGACTTACCTAGTTTTATAATGCATTCACTTTGAAATAAAGGCCAACATTCCATTTGCCTTCCCTATTACCTGTTGAACTTATATGCTAGCCTTTAGTAATTAATGCATGAGGACCTCCAAATCCCTCTGTGCTGCAGCTTTCTGCAGTCTTTCTCCATTTAAATTATATTCAGCTCCTCTATGCTTCCTGCCAAAGTGCATAACCTCACATTTTCCCACATTATATTCCATCTGTCAAATTTTTGCCCACTCACTTAACCTGTCTATATCCCTCTGTAGACTCTTTGTGTCATCCTCACTACTTGCCTTCCCACCTATTTTTGTGCAATAGTACATTCACTTCCCTCATCTAAATCATGAATATATACTGTCAATAATTGAGGCTCCAGCACTGATCCCTGTGGCACTGCACTAGTTACAGGTCGCCATCTTGAAAATGCCCCCCCCCGTATCCCAACTCTCTGTCTTCTATTAGTTAGCCAGTCCTCTGTCCATGCTAATAGCTAACCCAACACCATGGGCTCTTATCTTATTAAGTAGCCTTTTGTGTGGTATCCTATTGATTTATTTGTATTTTGTATATTGCTTTTGATCAATCTATTCTAAGAATATGGACTATCATTGCCAGACTTTGTTATTGTCCTCTTGTTAGCTATGTTCCCAAGGCGGTCTACTAATGCCTTGGACAGTTTTATCTAAAAGATACATCACTTTCTCCTCACTGCAAGATGGAACTACACTGGTGAGCCTCTATTTTTGATGTAAAGTAATGTTTATGCTGACAATGTGCTGTAACTTCTCATTTGCATACCTGAACAGTACTGATCTATTCTTCTGTCTATGAGCAGATGTACTATTTTAATTAATAATATATGACACTGCCTGTAATCTCTCAGTTCACCTGAAGGTCAGTGGGGGACGCGGTTGTGGGGGAGGGAGTGGTCTGTGTGGTGGGTGAGGCAATCATGGCTTTTACGGAGTTGGGGGAATACTCCTGTTCCTCACAGCTCCACAGTTTTTATTTTAAGAAGAACCCTCCAACATAGAATAACTAAAATGCGACTAATTTATTTATACTTATTCAGAGCAAGGATACAACAAAGTTCATAAACTATAAGTACATAAGCAGGAAGAATGTCTGGAATCAACCCAGCATACAAGAAGATAATCAGGCCAATTTTAAGTTGAAGGTTGAGGTTCATTTCAAAACCAACTTTTGACGCAATGGGCCGTTTAAAGTAATCCTAGTTCAAATAGAGAATACTAACATCTTTGAAAAGACAAGACTCAGAGACACAATGACAAAAGGCATTCACACAAAAAACTCAAACATAATCCGTATTACATTTTGCAAACTATACAGACAGTGCAGACCACAAAAACTCCGGCTGCAGTTATTCATTTCATGGAAGACTAAACACAGACCCCTGCAAATCAGAGTTTATAATGGCATCAGGCACAAGTCATGGATTTTAATGAGCAAGAAAAGATATATACATATAAATGGCACAGAAAGCTAACATTAAGACAAGTGAAAAAAATGTTTGCTGAACTCAAAAGCCTTTAAACAAGCATTCAATGATAGCAACATTCCGACAAACATTTACAAAGGGAACATAAACTTCCCAAAGCACAGTAAACACAGATACCCCAATCTCTAATACAATTTCCAGCCTTGCTGCTGCCTTTTCTAAAACAAACTCTCATCATAAAGTGGCAATCTATAAATATTAGACAATACCAATTTATCTACAAAAATCTACAAGCATCAAACTGTGACATCACAGGAAGGCCGTGAGTTGATTGACTGCTGAGATTTGCTGTTATCTTTCTCTTTAAGCAGTTGAGAAATTAAAAATTTTAATTAAAAAAAGGGTTAAATAAAGCATTCAGTTTTCCCATTTAAAAGTGACATAAACAGTAGGGAAGTGAGTAACTGGTAAGTCTTTTTCTTTTTAAGTAGTAAGGCTTTCAGTGATAGTAAGGGTTGTTGGTAGTAGCAAGGTGTATTATCTAATAAGTCAAGGAATGGCTGGGCAGCTTTGGCCTCTCAAGTGCACATCCTGCACTAGGTTGGAACTCCAGGATGCTTCCCATATTCTGGATGACCATATGTGCAGGCAGTGTTTGCAGTTGCAGCAGCTTGAGCTCCAGGTTTTCAAAATTAAGCAGCAGCTGATGCCACTGAGGATAACACGTTTGTAGACATGGGGCAGAAATTTGTGCTCGGTGGGCGGGCGCATGCCCGACCCGCTCGAGCGTGAAGTGACATGCGTTGACGTCGGCCGAGCAAGCCAACGTCAATGCACAGCCGCACGATAGTTTGGTCAGCGGGTGCACGCCAGAGCCGGCAGCAAGCCTGCCGACAATTAAAAGGCCTTTTAAGGCCATTAAGTTATCAATTAGTTTTCGCTGTCCATCCAACCTAACGGTTGACGGGCAGGCGAAAAGGCCAAGCAGCCTTTGCATTTTTTTGGATACCTCATCCAGGGGCAGGATGAGATTCCCAAAAGCAAATAAAAATAAAATAAAAACTTTAACTTTCATCAATAACATGTCCCTGCTCATGTGGCAGAGTCACATGGGGGGACATGTTTTATTACATTTTTATTTATTTTATTTTTTATATCTGTTCATCTCCCTGTGGCAGCTGCATGCCTCAGGGAGATTATGCAGCGCTTACTGGTGCGCATGCGTGAAGTTCACTCTCGGCCTGCTCAACCCTACTCAGCGCTGCCGTTCGTGTTCCACACTGGATGGGCCTTAATTGGCCCACCAGCCTGAAACAGCAGTGCGGTGTCGATCGCAGGCGGCAGTCAGCTTCCCAAACACCCTCGCCCACCCCCCACCGAGCTGCCCCGCCAAGGACAAAACTCTGCCCACAGCATGCAGGCAGAGAGGGAATGGATGACAACCAGGCAGTCAAGAAGAAGCAGGCAGGTAGTGAAGGAATCCCATTATTGCATCTCACTCTCCAACCAGTATTCCGTTCTGAATGCTGATGAAAGTGATGGCTCATGCAGAGAGTGCAACCAGAGCCAGGTCCATGGCACCACAGTTGGCTCAGCTGCAGAGGTGGGCACAAAGAAGACTGAATGTTATTGAACGGCTGCAGAGCACCCTGAAGGGAGAGGGTGAACACCCAGCAGTTGTGATCCACATTGGTACCAACGACATAGACTGACTCGTAAATGGGCCAAAGCCCTTCAGACCTGAAAAGTGCCTGGTATACCTCATACTACCTCAGAAAGACAAAATATCTCAAAAATTTGAACAACAGGTTAAGCAAGCTGTTTCACACTGCCACTATGCAGTGGCTACGTGAGTGGTATTTTCCTCAAAGAGGGTGCTGTTGTCAGTCTAAGAAGAAGTTCTTCCTACAATACAACTGAGCAACGTCATGTAGGAATTTTGGTGCTGGTGCAATGCCAGCTACTTAGGCCTTATGTCCCAACAATTGGTTAAACGAATCAGAAGCATATTCCTTCGGTTGTTCGTAACAGGCAGAGTACAGACCGTACTCAGCCAGCCACACTAGCAAAACTCAAATCAAAATGTCTACTGTTAGATGGGATTCTGCGATTGGGCAGTACTTGCTGAACAATCCTGAATGCACTAATAGCTACACTAACAATCAATTTAAAATAATCAGTGGGGCTCATAATGTGGCTCATTTACTTGCTGGAAGTGATATATATTCATAGGCAGGGACCCATTCTCTGTAAACAAAAGGAATATGTTCAAGCCTTGTATCTTTTTTGTATTACCCGGGAGCTTGGGAGCCTATCATTCCCCATTGCTTTCTCTATGACAATGCCTGAGCCAGAGTCAACTTGCCAACTGATCAGCACCCTTTTTGCCTTGGGTACAAATTGTTGTGATGCTTTGCATGTTGACATTCTTGCATTTGTCCTAATGAGTGAAAGATGAAAAGATTCATCAACATGTCTCTCTTTGCAGCAATATTCTAGTTCTGTACTAACAAGCAACAATTTTTAATTTCATGAAAGCCTCTGAGCACATCTCCATATTGCAGTGCCCTCATGGTCACTGACCTGCCTCAGCAGCGCCCAATTCTCTTGGTGGGGCTGCTGAGGCTCCAAACTGTTAGATCTCTGATTGGACTGGCAGCATTGGGAGTCCACTCACCATCCTTAGCAGGGCAGCAAACCCACAGGCAGTCGATTAGGAAGCCGTGTCCAGGTAGATTGTGTTGGAGGCCATGCTTCTGGCAAGAGTGGACTCAGGATTCCCATTGGTTCCGATATTAGAGCCCTGAAAGCCCCCATTAAAATTCAGCTTATGGAGTGGCAAGTGTAAATGTTCAATTCTCCAATTTAAGGCATCTATTTTAACTTGGATGAGGTGGCATTAGCATAATGGCAACAACTTCAAAATGGAACCAGTGAACTTTCAACGGGCGATGTATCAGCTATTTTCACAACGGCCAATTGCTGGGTGGATAAAGCTCCTGCATATTTCAGATGGTTGACGCTGTTAATAGATAAGGTGGAACCCGGTGAAGCATGTTGGACCCCAATTGCTATTTTAGGTCAGAAGTGAACCGAGTGTGTGTGTGTGCATTCTCTGACCAGTTTTATAGGTAGTGCAGCAAAAGGGGCCCTAAAAAAGTATGGATACAATTAGCTTTGTGAGAGCAGCAATGCTTCTTTGGGTCCCAGGGCTAATATGGGTTGCTGCCAGCCTAGGCTCTCCTCCCGCCAACTCAACCAAGATACAGCTTGTCATCAGCCCAGAGGACCAATATTGTGCCTGCCTGAATCCAGTGAGCCGTATAGGCTCACCCATTTAGCACCCGCAGCTTGCCAGTTCTGTTTAAATGAATGCTGTGCCTCTTCAGTCCCTGCATAGGTGCCTAACCGACTGGTTCGGTTGCTTGTGTGTCCAAAAGTTAAAATTTGCCCTAGGTTTGTGCAATAGTATTTTAATTTAAGTGAATAACCACTGCCTGTGGTGGAAAGGAAGAGAGGAATGTGCAAGGATCTGTCAAGGATCAATCAAGGATATCTACTTGAACTATACCTCACGTCTCCTAGTGGCTTTCCAAAGGGGACATTAACTAGGAACAGGCTGACTACCTGCTGCACTTGATGAATCCAGACATATCTAGGATTAAAAGATACAACAAAACTTATTGGAAAAAAAATGTGTGATATAGGCTTTGTGAGATTTGTCTGTGAAAACAGTTTAGGTTGTGTTTTTTTTAAGCCTCATTGCCTTTACAATTGTGAGTCCCAGTTCTTAACTGTAGTTATCAGATATTTAGTTTGCCTTATGGCTAGGTGGGCCAAGGAAGCCAGTTAGCCCTAACCACCTTAGGGGGAAAACAGGAAAACAAAACCCATTATCCCAATCAGGATTTGGAACGAAGGCAGATAATTGGAGTTAAATTAAAGAATCATGGGCCTGAATCTTTCCCTCGCCAAGCGCATGCGATCGGCAGGCCCGAGAGCGGCCAGGAAACAGGCCCCCGACCACGATTTCACGCTGGCTGGCCAATTAACATCCAGCCAGCATGGGATGCGCACTGAAAAGCTCAACACTGCCGGGGTAGGGTGTGGGAAGAGGGTGGGCGATGACAGCATCGCAGGCGCAGGTGAACACTTTCAAGAGAGCCCCCTGAAGGCAGGGAGCCATCTCAGGGAGCTGCAGACCTGCAAATAATAAATTAAAGCACAAAGAAGCTGCAAACTAATGTCCATGCGGCACAATCAAGCACCAGAAAGCATACCTCATAAAAATACTGTCCCCCAGATATTTCTTTTTATTTAATTTCCTAACGGAGCTTTCGTCCTGCCCTTGAATGAGGTTTCATCAAAAAGGTAAAGGCCGTCTGGCTAATTCGCTTGTCTGCCAACCGTAAGGTTGGACGGGCCACAAAAAATCAGAGACAGTTGCGCCGTTAATGAGTTTAATTGCCCATTTAATTGTCGGCGGACGTGCTTCCGACTTTTGTGCCTGCCATGCAAAATATTGCGCGGGTGCGCAATGACATCAGGATGCTCGCCCGACATCATCTCGTGCGATTTTATGCCTGATCTGGTTGATTGTGCACCTGCCTGCGGAATGTAAAATTCTGCCCCATGGAAATTTAGAGCACAAAAGTAAAGCATTCGGCCCATCGTTTCCATTCCGGCCGATGGGTAGCTATCCAACATAATCCCACGTACCAGTTCTTGGTCCATAGCCTTGTGGCTTACCACACTTCAAATACATATCCAAGTACCTTTTAAATATACTTTTCAGCCATGATCTAATTGAATAGTGGAACAGAATAGCCTACTCTCCCTATTCCTATCTTTCCAATACACCGGGTATATGACTTTATCCAACTTTGAATTGAAGAGCATAGGCTAATTCAGGAGGAAGATGAACATGAGGGAAAATGGTGCAGAAGAATATCTTGATGAGGCTGGATGAAAAGGAAGGGGAAGAGGCTCATGTGGAGGATAAACACTGGCATGGACCTGTTGGCCAATTGGCCAGTTTCTGTGCTGTAAATGCTTTGTGTTATTTTGTAAATTCAAAGCATTTGAGATACAGCAGGTTCTTCAGTAACATTTCTGCAATATAAATTATTGGTATGAAGGAGATTCTGTTGATGTACCTTTTATACCAACCTCTCTCTAATGGTACAGTCACGCCACAATTTACCCTACATTCAGTCAATTTTTTGTGGTTTTTGTCTTTGTGTTCTTTCTCAGATATGCATTAATAAATGTGAATGGAAGATTCAATTCTCTCCAATCAGTCAGAACACATCGCAAACTAAATGAGAATATGAATTTTCGAAAGCAGTCTTACTTGTCACGCAAGTGTGATCTTCATTGAAGGTATGCCATTTAAATTCTAGTTTAGATATCCCTGCATATCATATTGAGTGAAACAATGTGGTATCAAACATAACGGGATTCATGGAATAGAAATAGAAAATAGAACGGGCAGTGCTGGAAATCAGCAGCTGTCGAGGAATCGGTTAATTGGTGAAAGTTTCAGGTATGGGCTCTTCAGCAGAACTCTTCTTTTTGCATTCAATCTCATCCCAAGCAACTCTAGAAATATTATTCTTGAGGTTCTATTTATTTTAAAAATGTAAGGGCAAGAATGGGCTAAAAATGTACTTGGCAATGGACACACTGTTTAGATTAAAGCAACAGCTGAAATAGTAATAATCCTATTACTGCTTTCCATCTTATTCATCAAATATAATGCCTGACAGCTGCACGATCCCATGTGAACTTTTGTTTGATATTTTAATTAACCACTTTAGAAAGCTTCAGATCAATTGCACAAAATACGTATTTTAATTCTAATGTTGTTTAGATCAAACATTAGTTTCCTAATTGTGAGCAGGAAATATATATGGCCAACATGACAGTAGGTCAAAGTAAATGTGTACATCCTGAGGCTGCAGAGCTTTTAGAACATTTAATTAGAGATCCTTTTCACAATTTTAGCTCATTTTATTCCATTGTTTCATGTTTGTAAAATACAACAATTTAGAATAACTTATGCTTGCCAAATCAATCAATCCTCATCATAATTCCCTAACCTTTTACTATGACACTGTGGTATTGACTTCATTAGACTACTATAACATGCATTTTAATGGGTGGCTCTGCAGTAGCAAAACCGTATAAAACACTCTATTCTCCAGGTTTTCCCAAAACGCATCCTTTATATAGCAAGTCCCGCATATGAACAATAACAGAGTTAAATTTAAGTAGCACCATAAGTTACAATGTCTATAAACGTACTTTGAAAATTATTTACCCTTCTTTTTCCAGATACTATGAAATATGAATCTATTTTCGATGCCTTTTCTCTTTCAAATGCTAATTAGCATACTATGTAATTCTAGAAGTTTCTGAATTTATTTTATTTTCTAATATTTTTTCTTTCGCTGTATTTCTTTCTACCTTTTTGTAGAAGATAATGTTGTACATAATGGATTGAATCACATCAGCAAATCACTTAATAATGCCTTCGACACAGAAAGGTGCCCCAAGGCACTTCATAGGAGTTTAATTAGACAAAATTTGACACCATGTCAAAACAGAGATTATTAGGAGGGGGTGGCAAAAACCTTGGTCAAGGTGGTAGGTTTTAAGGAGAACCTTAAAGGAGGAGAGATGATGAGAAGCAGAGTTTTATGGGGGGAATTTCAAAGTTTTGATTCTAGACGGCTGAAGGCACAGTCAACAATGGTGGGGCAAAGGGAGCATGGAAAGCAGAGGAAGGCAGAGGAGGAGGAATGGAGAGATTGTAAGGCTGAAGGTGGTTACAGAGATAGGGAAAGTGAGGATTGCATGGATTGAATATTGTAGTGAAAATTCTAAATTTCTGGCATAGATTGACTTGGAATCTTTATAGTTTGTGAACACAGGAGTGATATGTGAATGGGATATTGTGCTGGTTAGGATTGTTAGGCTCTGCCAGATGGTAGGTGTATGAAGCATTCAGCAGAATCGCTGAGCTATGAGCTGATCGCTGACATCTCTGGTTGCAAGGTCCTCCTTACCTCTATTTCCTCAGTTCTTCCTATTCTGATGACGGCTTCTGCTGCTCTGCTTCCTTAATGCAGGTCTCTCTGCTATGCAATGTTGTACAATGTGCAGGAAACCATGACAATTCTTGACTCTCTGTTGGGGCATATCACAGGAAGCCTCCTAACTTGTCCAGACATCTCTACTTCCTATCATGTTCTCTATAAATTCCTGGCTGGACTTGTACCTATGCTCCTTGGGCATGGTAGGGTTACGTAGAGGTATCACCAGCCAGTGCTGCAGGCAGTATCCCTTGTTTCCCAGCAACCACCCAGTCATACAAACATAAAGTACCACAATTGCTGGAGATCTGAAATAAAAACAGAAAATGCTGCAAATAGTCAGCAGATCTGGCAGCATCTGTGAAGAGAGAGAGACAGAGTTAACAGTTCAGGTTGATAACCCTTTGTGTTCCTCCTGTCGTGTTCACTTGTTCTATCTTTGATTACGTGAGTTTGTTTACTATTGATGCTCACTATGCTTGATTTGTTAAGCCTGGGTGTGGAAAGCAGAGAGAGCTGGAAGCCAGAGCTGAAGCATGGAACAAGACATTTTAAAGCACTGTGAAGAAAACACTCATGTCACACACATAGGAACGAGTGTCAACTCTGCATAGATTTGAAATATAAAATATACATCAGCTCCTTAGCTGAAATAGTTGGAGGATGGTAAAGCTTCTCAGCATAAATTGAATTGTGGCAGCTCCCTGAGTATCTTGCACTGACCTGCATGAAGTTGTTCATTTGATTGGCCACTAGCAATATGTGGATACAGTTGCACCTTTTCTATTTACAAATGTTGCTGGCTTGTGTTCCAGTGACCTCATGGCTACACGAGGACAGTTAATCACTCCCTTCACATAAAGGAAAACCAGCCATTGCTGCAAAGTTACAAGCTCTGTCTTGGTGACTGTCGAGATGAACGGGGATAGTTTACTGCTCAGCCTTAGAAAACAGGGTGTTGCATGTTCATTTAACATAAACTGTAGACTGGCAAATGTGACTGATGTTCTTTATTGCCAACTGAAAAGAATCAGTGGCATAAAAATAAAAACATGAAACCTCATCCAGCAGGGGGATGAAGTTTCATGTAGGGTTTTAAAAATTGTAATAAAGTTATTCTGTAAATTATGAACATGTCCCAACTCATGTGACATTGTCACATGAGGGGACATGTAAGAGATTTTATTTTCTCTATTTTTAATAGTTTTAAAAGTCGAGGCAATCTCCCTGAGGCTTCACTTAGCCTCAGGGAGATGCGTGCTCTTTTGTGCGCATGCGTGACAGAAAGCACTCTCGATTTTAGGGATTCCCCCTGCCTGCACAGGGAGCATATAGTGCTTCCCGGCAGACGTCACGCTGGGCAGGTCTTAATTGGCCCGCCCACACAAAATGGCAGTGTGGCCCGCTTCGCTGGCTGCATTCGGCTCCATGCCCGCCCGCGATTGGGTCAGGCCCCCCTGCCTGACAAATGGTAAATTCTGCCCTGTGTGTTCTTAACACAAAAAGAGCTCTGATTCAAAAGATTGCCCTGGAGAGGGTGCAAAGGAGATTTACAAGAATGTTGCCAGGGCTTGAAAATTGCAGATTTGAGGACAGGTTGGATAGCCAGGGTTGTTTTCCTTAGAACAGAAGAGGCTAGGGGGTGACCTAATTGATGTGTACAAAATTATGAGGGGCTTAAATAGGGTAGACAAGAAAGATTGGGTTCCCCTAGCTGAGGGGTCAATTGCCAGGGGCATAGATTTAAGGTGATTGGTAGAAAGATTAGAGGAAAGATGAGAAAAAACCTTTTCATTCAGAGGGTGGTGGGTGCCTAGAATTCATTGCCTAAGTTGGTGGTTGAGGCTGAAATGCTCAACTCATGTAAAAGGTACCTGGATCTGCATCTGAAGCGCTGTAGCCTGCAAGACTATGGACCAGGTGCTGGAAAGTGGGATTAAAACGAGTGGCTAGGTTCTTTTTTCTCTTTTTGGCTGGCACAGACATGATGGGCAGAATGGTCTCTTTCTGCACCGTAACTTTTCTACGATTCTATGGTTCTATTCTAATTACGGTATATACTCCAGTAATAGTCAATCTCAAGTAAAAGTCAACCCCCAATCTTTGGCCAAAAATCCATAATTTTTCATATACCTCATATATAAGTAGACCCCCAACCTTTGGTCAATAAATCCTAACTCTTTCTAGTTACCACCTGCTCCCCGCAGGCCAGCTCTCTCCCACTCCTGACCCTCCTTCTTTCTCTCCCGAACACTCTCTGTGAGCAAGGGCTCAGGAGGGGGGCGGCGACAAAGAGAAAGCGAACGAAAGGAGCTGCGAGCAGAAGACAGTCTTGGGGAGCAGCACAGGCTGCTCCAAAATGGCACCAATTGGGTCTCACATGCTCCATCAGCCCCAGCGCAAAACAACAGTAAAACAAAAGTCCCGAACTGCGGCGTCATATCCAAGAACATGCATGGATTTCAATCCCTAAAAAATATTACTCATGTATAAGTTGACCCCTTACATTTTACCTAAAAGTTTGGGCTCAAAAAGTTGACTTTTATGAGTACGGTAATCATGTGACATTTCCGCATAATCTTCAGATTGTAAAATATAAACTATAAATTTCAATTTGGCAAGATCTGTCAACAGTTACTTCACATAGCCATAGAGTGTGCGTGCATGTGTGTTCAAATTTGACTAATCTCACCCCACCCCCACCACACACACACACAAACAACAGATAGACAACTGTTAGAAAAGAATTAAATGCAAGTATACAAACGGAATCAAATCTGTGCTTAAAAGGCAAAAAGGGCATCATATTTTTAAATAGGGTAAATTAACAATGAGCTATTGTAGGAGGAAAGGTGCTCATATTTTAATGTCCTTTAATACCCTGTGCTGTAGTTCCTAAATATATTGCTGAAAGGAAACTATTTGTTTGCCTGTACCTGTGCAATATGAGAATTCTGCTCTTACCCGATCATTAAGGTGAGAGATGATAATGAGAATGCAACAACAAGTGTCAAGCATCACCAGCTGCAATGTCATGGATTGGAAATTTAGCCTCTTAGAACAAACGCAGTGTTTCTTTTATCCAAATTCTCTATCTTCATAGACTCCTGGGAAGAATGTCGACTTAAAGTCAATAAATTCTGATGGAATTCCAAATAGCAAAGGTGACCAATTCATGCATTGTAAGGTCGATAACGTTGATTTATTACGTGAATTCAAGAAGCAAAATAAATAATGGTACAGATGCTGAGCAATGTATTATGTTTGCAGAAATGCAGAATGACTGAAAATTTGCAAAAAGCATATGTCAGGACAGATAGTGCTCTGTCACTGCAATCTTTCTTGTTTCCTCAGCTGTTTCTACTGTTGTCGCCATATTAGACCAATTAAGCTGTAGGTAATATTTGACCTTAGTGTTTTGCAGGATAATGGGTGATTGGTACCACAGTACCACTGTCCTTCTACATCTGCAATCTTGGTTTGAATCCAATCCAGGCAGTGGAAAGGAGAATCCCTTCTCTCTGACGGCTTCCAGAGTCCTCAATGATTTATATTTGGACAATCAATCCAAGACCCAATAAAGGAAAGGCCACAAGACTAACCTTAAAATTCACACTGTAATTGCCTGCAAACTTAGTGAAAGGATGCTGTCAAGAATAAACTGACAAGTTGAAATATCATATTGGGGGTTGTCTGTTGAAGTTTGAATGAAAGTACATTGTGGTTACAATTCATGCAAGGACAAAACATCTAATCCATCCTATGCCTGACTTCAAAGGAAAGAACAGGTCACTGTGGCTGGTGTCAAAAAGCAGCGATGAACAGCACGGTCATTCCTTATTCTTCTTATGCACACGAGTAAGGAGAAGTAAGGAGAGAAGGAAACCAGCACAAGACATTTTCAGGAATCAAAATAGTAAAATTACTTGTGTTTGTCAAAGCAGAACACCTGCTTAAGATTCAAGATAAACTTTCCTGTGCAAGCTTGCAGAAAAGATTTTAATGTGCTCCTAAAGCATTTTTAAAAATGGATTTTCATGCAAGGCATTTCAAAACTGCTATATGACTTTTATCATTACCTTCATGGTACTGATGTTAACCATCCAAACTGTTCAATACCGTCGATTTGCTGGATTATTTTACAAGCATACAAAGCACTTTTTTGCTGAGTCTTGAATTATTCAAAAGAATCACATGAATAGATCAACCAACAAGAATGAATTTCAATGTTCCCCTATTCAAAGTGAGCTTATGACCCAGGAAATTACTTTCAGGATGATATAAATGCTCCCTCTCTGTTCTCATTTCAGTCCAATTTCCATGCTTTTCCAACCTGAACTTACCAGAATAATTTAGATTCCATATGGCATTGTCCTTGTGCAGCATTCCTCCTGCATCATCAAATGACTCTGTCCAGATACAATTACGTGTAATGAGTTCATCGTTAATTGCGATTGAATTTTACATCTTGGTAATATAAACCAGACGGCTGAATCATGAACATATGAATATATGTAGGCTTCTATAACTGCCTCTTAGTGATATAGATGTTATTAAAAACCCAACCCCAATCAGTAAGGAACTGTTTCTTTAATTTTTAATAGTTTTAATAGTGGCAAAACATTGCAATTCATGCCTTTTTTCCAGAAATTTGCCCAGCAAATCATCAGGCAGATCTGAATATTTTACAATCAGAATAAAGTAAAGCATCTTTTCCAGGAGGATTTAAGCTGTGTGGTATAACTCTGAAACTCAATAAT
Source organism: Carcharodon carcharias (assembly GCF_017639515.1). Classification (NCBI taxonomy): domain Eukaryota; kingdom Metazoa; phylum Chordata; class Chondrichthyes; order Lamniformes; family Lamnidae; genus Carcharodon; species Carcharodon carcharias. The sequence continues at coordinate 32,802,334 of NC_054477.1, read as the reverse complement.
ACACTGAAGCATGTAAACATTTCTGTTACGACCACAGCTGATGTTATTTGCTGATCAAGCTAAATCCCAGAGGGAAACTTGTCTGACTGATCATAATTTTTTTTTGTATTTTGAAAATGAAGGGAAAACTACTAATCCCAGAACCATAGAATGCCAGTAACGCTTTTAGGATTTTAAAATTGGAAGATTTACTAACAAGAAGAAAACAAAGCTTAAACACACAAGATTAAAATTACACAGTTAAAACAATCTTATAAAGCATTCTCCAAAAAAAACCATTTGGTCAGCTACTTGGCAACAGCTCCCATATGGATTTTAACCATAAAAATCCAGCAATATTACCCAAAGCAAAACTGCTGCTACTTTGATAAAGTGTACCACACAACTTCTCACTGTTTTCCACTCTGCTGTGGAAAACTGAAAAAGACTGCTTTCCAAAAGAATTCGTTACCACAGAAAGTAGTTGAGACCAAAACATTGTATGCTTTCAAGAAGGAGTTAGACATGGCTCTTGGGGTGAAAGGGATCAAAGGGTATTGAGAGAAAGCAGAAGCAGGCTATTGAGTTGGATGATCAGCCATGATTATAATGAATAGCGGAGCAGGCTCGAAGGGCCAAATGGCCTACTCCCGCTCCTAGTTTCTAGGTTTCTATGTTAAAAGCATAGACTTCTCTGGCTTGAAACTGGATGGCTGCTTCAAGTTCACAACTTTTCTCAGCACAGAGTTGGTCATAGGATATCTCCCCCAGTCATCACAACTCAACTAAATATCTTACCTTACATATTAATTTCCCCCCGCTTGATCTTAGACTCCATTGTCCTAAGCACCTCTATGAGCTAATTTTTTCCAAAAAATATAAAAATATTTCATGTTTTCAGATTGCCTCCACTTTTGGGTCAAACAAAATTTAATAACCTCCCTTTGTTTGTCTATGAAATCTTTGTAAATTGTATCAGTCCCTTGATACAATTCTAAGCTCCCTTTCAAATATAACAGCTGAAAAGTCAAGTCCTTACCTATCATCTAACGCAAATTTTAAAACCCAGCCCATTTACTCGTACATTCATCTTCACCATAGCCTCTCATTACAAATGCATGTATCTAGCCCCTTTAACTTTCATCTCTCTGCTCCCACAGGCAAGCTGTCTTTACTAACCTTACTCCAGTTTAATTTCTCTCACACACACACACACGTACACATACACATACACGCACACATACACACAAGTTTCTTTACAGAATATCACCATATTCCCTAAAATATTTTTAAATTCTTCACAATTTCATGGGGCAGAATTTTCTGCCTGTCGGGCAGGTGGGCCCGACCCAATCACCGGCGGGCATGGAGCCGATCGCCGCCAGCAAAGTGGGCCGCGCCGCCATTTTATGTGGGCGGGCCAATTAAGGCCCACCCAGCGTGACGTCTGCCGGGAAGCACTATGCACTCCCTGTGCGGGTGAGGAGGGGGGGGGGAATCTTTAAAATCAAGAGTACGCTCTTTTGCACATGCGCATGAAAGAGCGCACATCTTCCTGAGGCTAAGTGCAGCCTCAGGGAGATTGCTTTGACTTTTAAAACTATTAAAAATAGAGAAAAGAAAATTCTCTGTTATGTCCCCTCATGTGACAATGTCACATGAGTTAGGACATGTTCATAATTTACAGAATAACTTTATTACAATTTTTAAAACCCTACATGAAACATCATCCCGCCAATGGATGAGGTTTCATGTTTTATCTATTTGCCGCCGGGGCTTCTGGCCTGTCCGACAACCTTAAGGTTGGATGGGCAGGTCCTTTAATTGGTTAAATGATCCTGTCAATGGCCTCAAGTGGCCATTGACAGGTCGGCGGGCCCGCAGCTGATTTTGCTGTGCCCCCACCTTCCTGAAAATTTAAATGGGGCGGGGTGACATCGGGGGTTCCCCTGGCATCATCCCGCGTCATTTTACGCGTTGGTAAGCGGGCCCCACACCCTGCTCGCCAATGGCAAAATTCTGCCCATATTGTGGATGAGCCTTTTTAACGCTCTGTAGAGAATAAAAGCCATGCAAAATGCATTGAAGTGCATTTTTACACTTACTCATCCAAAGTTAATCCAATACTGCTGTCACTGGCTTAGTTTAAATTCACATATCATTTGAAAACCAAGAAAGCCCTCCTGACAGCCACCTCACTGAGCCATACCTGCTCTTCACCAAGCAAGGAGTTAGGGTGCAGCTTTGGCTCCTAGCTTCCACAGAATTCGTTTCCTGCCTAATTGCTAGCCACAGAGTTTTGACAACCACTTTTTATGCTTCAGAAAACATTTAGAAAGGTTAAAATGGACACCGAAAGCATTTAAATGCCCTCCCCAAAAATGTCTTTGTTAACCTCATCCTAAAATAAGACCCGCCATTACGTTAGGCTGACTGCTTTAAAAGTTATCTAGTTTATCTCTTTCACCCTTCTTGAATAGAGATTCTACACTGCTAACCTTCCAGTTTTCCATTACAATTTCTATAGGCAAGAAGGATTAAAAGATTGTTGTTAGGGCCTGTGCTATTTTCTTTCTCAGTTCTTGATGGTTGGATACCATCAGAACCTTTCTATTGAAAAGTTTCAACATTTTTTCGTATCTATAGTTATCCTATATAATTGTCTCCTGAGCCCTTTCATTCCCATTGCCACACTCTTCAGTGGAATCTGAGGCAAAGTGCGTTTAGTGCTTATTGCTACCATTCATTCATCCACTGCAAAAATTCCTTTTGGCTCTAATCAGCCACGCAGGCTCCACAGGCTGTCACTACCAGTGTTAAGGTTTGGACCAGATTTCAGTGACCTCGAGCATTGATTCCCACCAAAGTGGAAAGGTTGCCTAATTTAAATGATAACAGGGGGCCATAAACTGAGGACTGGAGTGCCTGGTCCTTTGGAATCGGGCACCAGAGGTTTCACACAGGGTAGAGTCCCTTCAGGTGTGATGTTTGCGAAAAGGGTTTCGCCCAGTCCTCCAATCTCCCGAGTTCGCATCCAGCATTGTCATGGCGCCTGGGGCCCAGAACTTTACGTCCCATGGGCGGGCGTGCGCCTGACCCCAATGGGCATAAAATCCGGCGAGCGTCCCGACGTCATCGCGCACTCGCTCAATACGTCGCTCGGTGAGCACCAGCGGCAGTCGGGAAAGCGCCCACCAACAATTAAGTGGGCAATTAAGCTCATTAACGGCGCAATTGTAAGTCATTTTTCATGGCCCGTCCAACCTTACAGTTGGCAGGTGGGCCAATCGGCCAGGCGGCCTTTACAGTTTAGATGAAGCCTCCATTAGGATATAAAATAAAAAGGAATATCTGGGGACAGCATTTTGTTGAGGTATGCTGACAGGTGCTTGATTATGCTGCATGGACATTTTTTGCAGCTTTTTTTGGGGGCTTTCTTTTATTATTTGGAGGTCTGTAGCTCCCTGGGGCAGCTGTCCGCCTTCAGGGAGCTCAGTGGAAGCGCTCACCAGCACCCGCGGTGACGTTGGCCCCCACCCTCTTCCCACCCCCATCAACAGTGATGAGCCTTTTTCAGGGCACCTTTCACAGTGGCTGGCTAGTCACACTGAAACCACGGTTGGGGGCCAATCGCGGTTGGGGCACCATTTCCCGTCTGCTTCCAGGCCTGCCGATGGCGCACACCCAACGAGCGCAAATTTCAGGACCTGGAAGAGACATGGCCCAGTCAGTCTCAACACAGCATTTAAGGGTTACTTAGTACCTTTGTTAATACTGAAGACCACTCAGGAGGTATACTGGAGCTTCGATCTCACCTCATTTCAGTCATCCATTCTACCAGATTGAGATATATATGTATGAGGAAGCTTAAGGCACTGATGGCACTGTCACGATCAGATGCCCATATCCATCATGAGAGCTAACGCAGGGATTACATCAAGTCATGCTAGCCAGACGTTCAGGTGCAAATCAGCATCTTCACATGTAATAGGCTGGCATCATGAGGCAGGCACACAGCGATAACATCGCATAGCCATGGCTGTCCAGCAGACATCTCTAGTGTCAGCAAGTGCAAGCTAGGTCCATTGCTCTGCAATATGCGGTTGGAGCGAATATAGGGATAATATTTAGCTATAAACACAGTCATGAGTTAACACTGTGGGCCGCCAGGAAAGGCTAAGCTCCCTGACAATTACTTAAACTGTAACCCACACTCAAACCTGACAGTCATTACCTAGAGACCACTGAAAGGTGATCTTGGCTGGAATGACTCCAAGGCATTAAAAACCTATAACATCCACAGAGAGCAGACTTCAGCGCAGCTGCATCAGGATAATAAACTTTCCAAGATTGATACTCATTACCCCACATTATATGATCCTCTGACAAAAGCCTTGCATATGCATTGTCCAACCACCATGTTCACATAGGAGCTGAATTTATTCATGTCACATGTGGATATGAAGATGACTTAGTGAGCTGAGATTGAGCGAGAAACCATAGGTCAGAGGGATGCGATGGGAGATATTTGAAGCGGGGGGTGGGGTGGGGTGAGGTGGTGCGGGAGAGGGGCTATCTATTACACTTGGATGACCTCAGAACATTGCATCCCCTGGTGGAGCCATTCATCAGCGGAGACTTTGAGGCAGAAAAGCAAAATATATTTACACATGTGCAAAGTACATACAATGACTAAACACCAATGCCACCATTGTGCAATCAGTACTTAATTTTTCTTACCCTACCATTTTGCCTAGGTATGCAGCAGAGGTGGAGGCAACCCAACTGCTATGCCCTGTTGTCTGAGATGATCTTGGTGGGCATCCTCTGGAGACATGAGGCCTGGAGGGTCAGGCCTGCTATGACTCTGCTACTCTGGGTCAGGTGCACCCTCCTCGGCCTGATCTGTTGGGGTGGATGGAGTCACAGGCAGAGGGGATTTGGAGCAGCTGAACACTCTACCGTGTGGAAGCCCACAGGGTGTCCGGCTGATGCTCCTCCTCCATGTTGTTGCCCAAGGGCCGCTCCCTGGCTCCTTGAGGAGAAGGGGCACCTGGAGGGAGGTTGAGGTGCCTTGTCCCCCTCTCACCTAGCCACTGATGGATCCCAGTCATGGCTACAGCGATGGTGTGCATGTCCAAGCGCACATCTGGCAGAAACTGCTGGACCTGGATCTCCATGGTGGCTGCCACCCTTCCAATGGTGACCTCTATGTGCTCACATGCTGGAGCCACAGCATCAGACAGGACCTGGATGGACTCCTTCATTCTTCATCCTAATCTGCTGATGGCCTCTGACAACCCTACCTGGTGTTCCCTGCTTGTCTTTGGAGCTTTAACATTTCTCTGAGGGCCAAATCCAGAGGCTCATCATTGGACTCGGACGCAGAAGGGGCCTGGCCTCTAGCAGCCCTCCGGGTGTCAGAGACCTTGGCTGTCACTGTCTCCTCTTTCTGTGGACTAGTTTTTGTGCTGTAATTGCAGCACAGCACAGATAGTGATCCTGAGCCTGCTCTGGAATCAAGTCCCAATGAGGTGTGTGTCTCTGCACTGGCAGAGGGCGCGAGTGAACGCAGTGACAGGCCTGTCGCGGATGCTTCCTCAGGATCTTGAGGGCTGGGGCTGATGGGCTGGCTGGCGGTGTGCCTCCATCTTTTCTTGCTGGCGTCAGTAATAGAATGAAGAGATAAGAAGTGTTTGGCTGGATAGTCACCGACATTAAAGAGTACTCACAGTCATTGTCCGTGGGTAGCAGATGGCTGTTGTATAGATCGTCAATGGCTCCGTGCAGGAATGCTCCCTGTCTCTTCCAGTCAGGTCTACTGCCCGCTCCTCATGCAGTATGAGTGGCCTCTACTTCGGTATTCCTCCCTTTGGTCTGGGATCCATCCCTCTTGTTGTCCTGCATAAAGACAAATGGACATACTGCGAGCATCACGGATGAAAGAGCAGATCATAAGCATGTATGCCTGCTGTGTGTGCTGAGTGCTCCCCAGTAAGGGCTGAAGACGCGACTTGTTCAGGGTGTTACAGGGGATGATGATGTTCAAGTCTGTGAGACAGTCAGTGGTGATGTCCCTTCTGCTGGTAGTATGTTAGATCCCTGTAGACTCTAGCCCTTCAAGTGCCTCATAGCCTTATGACAGTGTGAGTTTGGGATGAAGAGTAGGGTGAGATCATTCATCCTCTTCCTGCACTGCAGGGCAGTCATCTTCTGAGGCCCACATGCGCTGACCTCCTTGGCGACCTCCTCCCAGAATGGCATGGGTGGACCTCCAGCTTCCATCACGAGGGTAAAGGACCTCCCACCAGTCCTGGACTACCTGGAGGAGTCTCTCTAGGGAGCTATCACTCAACTTGAGGGCAGAGGGCTTGTTTCTTCTGGGGGCCATCATTTGCCACAGCAAGTCCTGGGCTGCAGAGAGTGAACGTGCGTATGGGTGCTGTTTAAATATGGCACCCAGGCTTTTGACTCCATGAGGTAACAGCTGGGTGGATGAATCCCAGCCCGCCCCACCACACAATTTGACGAGCTCCTTGTTGATGCATAAATCATGAGCTGAAAAGCGAATGATTTGGCAGGAGAACCCGTCATGCCACCTAACGGGAATTCCGTTGGCTTTTCCACCTGCCATTGCACTTAGTCTCCAGGACAGAAAGTTCTGCCCAATATTAATTTAGCTCATATCCTTATCTTTGAAAAAATGCATTTGCTATTCAATGTTTCATTCATATCATGATTGCACACAATTGAAGGATAATATGTGGGTTAGGTTAAAAGACCAGGGCAAGAGACAGCTAACTAAAATGTATTGTACATATTTTAATTTGACACCCTGCTGTTGGCCCCTTGAGGAAAATAATTCTCACAAAACATCATTACAACAGCATTAGTTTAGAATGGATGATTCTCCCAATTGCTGCTTAACCCTAACCATTTTAATCACGCTAACATTTTCCATGTCCTTCTATCTAGAGTCAGAATCTTGCACTCCCAGGTCAGGTTAGATGTAGGGTAAAGCAATTTAGTGGTGACATTATCACTGTGCTCCCACAACCTTAACCTTGACCTCAAACACCTCCTGCCAGACCAGCAGAACATATCAATTTCCTACACCAACCATACTTCTGACCTTTCTGACTGAGAGTGCTCAATTAGTGTCACATTATGGGCAATTTTGCACGCTAGGCTCACACCCTCTATGCACTTGGTCGAATACTGCCTAGTGTCAATTGACTTTACATAGTCGCAGTTACCAAAAAGAGAAATCTTTAGTGGACTGGTCTGGCTGGATGTGAATCTAGGTCCTAAACACTCCATTTAGTTTAATTTCATTCACTGTAAATTCTGGGTCCCAAATTTCTGTATCTGTAATGAAGTTATTTTCCTCTCCCCTTTTAACTTTAAAAGTACTGTGGAAACAACTTTAACTCCCTTAGCCTGGTAAGCTAAGTTTTTAATCAATTGTTTCTCAGGTTTCCTTGTGGGCCAGGAGGAGCTCTTCCGGATGCCATAAGGAAAACCTTGGACCTTCCCTGCCACAGGTTTCATCTACCTCGACCCTTGCTCGGATGGGATTCTCCTTGCAGCCACATTTCCCTTGTGCTGGAATGGGATCCTAGGTGGAGGCCTCCTGCCATCCAATTTTAACGGCCAGGTGTCTCCTTCCAAATGACTTCCGTACCCTTTGGTCAGATAGTTGCGATTGGCCTTTTTATGAGGCCAGTCATTACAATCAGCCGAGCCTGTCTCCCGCTCGCTTTGACACATTCTCACCCATGAGTTAAAATCAATCCTGAAAAATGTCTCAACTATAAAGAACTCTGCTTTAGCAAACAATACATCTGTACCTGATGCATCTGTGCCCAACTGATTGGTTAATGTCACTGCGATCCCTATCAACAGTGTGGACTGACCATGTAACTTAAAAGTTATGGGTGGTCACAGTATCTACGGCCGCTGACTAGGCAGTCGCTGTTCTGAAGGTGGCGACGAGCGGGATGTCCCAGATTTGCACTGACTGCAGTAGCGGACATTTTACCCACTGGCCGCAATGGCGGATTATTGCGCCATATCATCCCCATCCAAGTGCATCTCACCTCATTAGTGCATTCACAGGAAACATGCCAGGTCACTGGCGGGCGGGGTCAGACTTCCCACCACGCCATGACCTCAGTGCTCCCTCGCTCCAGGCAACATTTCTAAACTGCACCGACGCACACACTTCTCAATGCTTGCAGCCCAAGACTACTCCAGTAAAGACAAAACCCTAAAAGTCAAGAAGAGTCAGCTCCCCCCCGATTCAGTGATGCATCCCTGGGATGCCTTCTGGACGCCATGGAGCCCACTGCGATGTCCTCTGCCCCAGCTCTGGCTGCAGGAGGACCTTCAGTCTCACCACTCCAGCTTGGGAGGAGGTGGCAGAGCTGGTCAGTGCCAATGCTGCACACAGGAGGTCGGCCATCCAGTGCAGAAAAAGGATGAATGATCTCATCCATGCCACCAAGGTAAGTCAACCAGCTCATCACTCTAAACTCACCCATTCACCAGCCCATTCACTGGCATCTCACTCACTGCCAGATCAGGGGACATCACTCACACTCTCACACACATCCTCACATCTCCATCTGGCCTCATCTCCTCTGGAAACTGCCTCCTCATCCTGTCCATGGCTCCACTCAGCACACACACATGGCTAGCTTCCTTCTCATTTGGCCTGGCATGTGCCTTGCTCACACTCTCTTCGTCTGTCATTATGCAGGACAAGATCGTGCACAATCAGTGAGAGTGCTCCCAGACCGGGGTGGGGTGGAGTGCCGGACATCAAGGCCCTCACTCCGTTTGAGAGTCATGTGTTGGGGCTGGTCAGAGAGGGTGTCGACCATTCTTACGGCAACAGTGAGGTCAGCAGTGAACACCCACATGAGGATCCTGCACCACATCATCCCTCTCTCAATGCGACTCTGAGTCCACTGTTCTGTGTTCAACATGGCTGCCAAGCACAAATAATTTCCACTTTCTCTCCTAGGCACATCTGCCATGTTGCCCTCAGACAATCTTGACCCTAACCCCAGAGACGAGAGCACCTTGGATGAGGACCCTGAGGGCAGCACCATTGAAGACCTGTCACGACGCTCACCCACACCCTCCACCAGCGCAGCGACACACACCTCGGTGGGACCCAGATGGAGAGCAGTCTCACGATCACAATCTGGTGAGCACAGCACACAATCTGTTCCACAGCAGGAGGAGAGGGACATCCAAGGTTGCCGACCCTCAGAGGACTGCTGGAGGCAAGGAATCTGCTGAGTCTGAGTCAGATGTACCTTTGGACTCGGTCCTCAATCAGTTGGTGGAGCTGTGAAGACAATCACAGGAACTTCAGGAAGGGGTGACTGGTGCACTCTTCAGATTGTAAGGGACAATGGAGGATTCTGTTCGCCTTCAGTCCGAGGTGATAACGACAGCATGCCAATGCACCGAGGTCAGCACTGGCAGGATAGCGACCGTGATGGAGACCTTCATCCAGGACATCATCCCTGGCACTGCTGCGTGGGCTGAACTCCATCACTAACACCATAGTTGGCCTCCAACAGTGATAACACAAGATGTGTGCAGGGCAGCTTGATCTCGCTGCAACTTGCTCTTCTCCTTACCTCATTACCCCGCGGCCATCCACCCAGGTGACTCCGGGATTGTCCGGCCGATCAAATTACCTCTTCCTGTGACTCCCGCAGTTCCAGCTCCAAAGGCCAGGAAGTGCACCTGACCCACAGCAGGACACCCAAAGCAGACCAGGGCCCCCCAGGTCGCAAACCTCCAGAAGACACACACTGAAGTCATCACAGACAGGGTATCACAGTGAGCAGGTTGCATCCACCTCCACTGTGGATATCGGGAGAGCGCCAAGACGTGGAGGCAGGGTTAGAGAAGTTAAAAAGATGCACTTGCACAGCCTGGGCACGGGTGTTAAACACTTGAACTTAATGTTAACCTTTGTAAATAAACTCCAAGAATGTCTCCTTGCCTATGGCTCTTAGACCATAAGACATAAGACATAGGAGCAGAAATTAGGCCAAACGGCTCATCGAGTCTTTGTTATGATGAGCAGTGTTTGTGTCACTCAGATGTTGATTCCTGCAGAGCATAAAGGCAGATGTCTCAGTCTAGGGCCTCTTCCCTATGCAGTGTGTGACCTTCAGGGCAAAGTGATGGTCTGGCCTCACACTCACTGGACACATTAGTGATGCCTGCACATCGATGGTGCTTGTCATTGCTGCCAGAGAGTTGTGGGCAGGCATCACAGGGTTCCGTCATTCTCTCACAAAACAAAAACAAAAATATCTGGAAAAACTCAGCAGGTCTGGCAGCATCTGAGGATAGGAGTACATTTGACATTTCGAGTCCGAATGACCGTTCAACAGAACTAAGTAAAAATAGAAAAGAGGTGAAATATAAGCTAGTTTAAGGGGGGGAGGTGGGACAAGTAGAGCTAGATAAAGGGCCAGTGATAGGTGGAGATAACCAAAAGATGTCACAGACAAAAGGACAAAGAGGTGTTGAAGGTGGTGATATTATCTAAGGAATGTGCTAATTAAGGGTAGAAAGCAGGACGAGCAAGGTACAGATAGCCCTAGTGGGGGTGGGGTGGGGTGAAGGAATCCTAAAAGGCTAAAAGGTAGAGATAAAACAATGGATAGAAATACATCTAAAAATAATGGAAATATGTGGGAAAAGAAAAATCTATATAAATTATTGAAAAAAAGGGAGGGGGAATCAGAAAGGGGGTGGGGATGGAGGAGAGAGTTCATGATCTAAAATTGTTGAACTAAATATTCAGACAGGAAGGCAGTAAAGTGCCTAGTCGGAAGATGAGGTGCTGTTCCTCCAGTTTGCATTGAGCTTCACTGGAACAATGCAGCAAGCCAAGGACGGACATGTGGGCACGAGAGCAGGGTGGTGTGTTGAAATGGCAAGTGACAGGGAGGTCTGGGTCATGCTTGCAGACAGACCGAAGGTGTTCTGCAAAGCGGTCACTCAGTCTGTGCTTGGTCTCTCCAATGTAGAGGAAACCGCATTGGGAGCAACGAATGCAGTAGACTAAATTGAGGGAAGTGCAAGTGAAATGCTGCTTCACTTGAAAGGAGTGTTTGGGCCCATGGATGGTGAGGATAGGAGAAGTGAAGGGGCAGGTGTTACACCTTCTGCAGTTGCATGGGAAGGTGCCGTGGGAGGAGGTTAAGGTGTAGGGAGTGATGGAGGAATGGACCTGGGGGGGAATGCCGCCGGGGGGGGGGGCGGGGGGCAGTGAAGGGAAGATGTGTTTGGTGGTGGCATCATTCTGGAGTTGGCGGAAAGAGAGAAGGGTGATCCTTTTAATGCGGAGGCTGAAGGGGTGATAAGTGTGGACAAGGGGGACCCTATCATATTTCTGGGAGGGAGAGGAAGGTGTGAGGGCGGGAGATGGGCCGGACACGGATGGGGGCCCTGTCAACCACCGTGGGTGGAAAACCTCGGTTAAGGAAGAAGGAAGACATGTCAGAGGAACTGTTTTTGAAAGTGGCATCATCAGAACAGATGCGACAGAGGTGAAGCAACTGAGAGAATGGGATGGAGTCCTTACAGGAAGCGGGGTGTGAGGAGCTGTAGTCGAGGTAGCTGTGAGAGTCGGTAGGCTTGTAATGGATATTGGTGGACAGTTTATCACCAGAAATTGAGACAGAGAGGTCAAGGAAGGGAAGGGAAGTGTTAGAGATGGACCATGTGAAAATGATGGAGGGGCAGAAATTGGAAGCAAAATTAATACATTTTTCCAGGTCCAGATGAGAGCATGAAGCAGCACTGAAGTAATCATCGATGTACCGGAGAAAGAGTTGTGGAAGGGGGCCGGAGTAGGACTGGAACAAGGAATGTTCCACGTACCCCATAAAGAGACAGGCATAGCTGGGGCCCATGCGGGTACCCATAGCCACACCTTTTATTTGGAGGAAGTGAGAGGAGTTGAAGGAGAAATTGTTCAGTGTGAGAACAAGTTCAGCCAGACGGAGGAAAGTAGTGGTGGATGGGGATTGTTCGGGCCTTTGTTCGAGGAAAAAGTGGAGAGCCATCAGACCATCCTGGTGGGGGATGGAAGTGTAGAGGGATTGGATGTCCATGGTGAAGAGGAGGCGGTTGGGGCCAGGGAACTGGAAATTGTTGATATGATGTAGGGTGTCAGAGGAATCACAGATGCAGATGGGAAGGGACTGGACAAGAGGAGAAAGAATGGAGTCAAGATAGCAAGAAATGAGTTCTGTGGGGCAGGAACAGGCTGACATGATTGGTCTACCGGGACAGTTCTGTTTGTGGATTTTGGGTAGGAGGTAGAAGTGGGCCGTCCATGGTTGGGTGACTATTAGGTTGGAAGATGTGGCAGGAAGATCTCCAGAGGAGATGAGGTCAGTAACAGTCCTGGAAACAATGACTTGATGTTCAGTGGTGGGGTCATGGTCCAGGGGCAGGTAGGAGAAAGTGTCTGCAAGTTGACGCTCAGCCTCTGCGAGGTAGAGGTCAGTGCGCCAGACAACAACAGCACCACCCTTGTCAGCGGGTCTGATGACAATGTCAGGTTTGGACCTGAGAGAACGGAGTGCAGCAAGTTCAGAGAGAGACAGGTTAGAGTGGGTGGGAGGAGCAGAGAAATTGAGACAACTAATGCCACGCTGACAGTTCTCAATGAAAAGATCAAGAAAACGTAAGAATCCAGAGGGAGGGGTCCAGGTAGAGGGAGAATATTGGAGGTGGGTAAAAGAATCCATTGACTGGGGAGAGAAGACTCCTGCCCAAAGAAGTGAGCACGGAGACGAAGGCAGCGGTAGAAGAGTTCAGCATCGTGCCGAGCCCGAAATTCATTGAGATGAGGGCATAAGGGTATGAAACTAAGTCTTTTGCTAAGCACTGAACGTTCAGCATCGGAGAGGGGAAGGTCAGCTGTTATGGTGAATCTACGGCCGGGGCTGGGATTGGAAGACAGGATGGGGGCAGAGGGACAGGAAGGGGTGGAGGGTCCTGGATGGGTGTTGGGGTCGATGAGTTGTTGGAGCTTGCGTTCCTTTGCACCTGAAAGAAAGAGACAAAGTTTCTGGTTGAGGCGTCAGATGAGATGAAGAATAACATGAAACTGCGGGCACGGGCAGCTTCAAAAAAGGGTGCAGTGGTGCTGCTGGAGGGAGAGGTCGAGTGTGTTCATGTGACAGTGCATGGCACTAAGTGGGGATCTCAGAATGCGACGAGAACAGCAGTCTGAGGAGCATTGTATGTCCCGGAGATACCTGTAATCCTGGATGGGTTCGAAACATGAGGGATGGAACTTCAGTTGAAATCCACGTGGGGTAAGTCAGAGACGGAGACAGTCACTGAGGAAGGAGATATGGCTGCGAAAGCGGGTTTTAGTAAATACCTTGTCAAACACCAGGAGAGAAATGGAAAGCAATGAAGGTGAACAATGCAAAAGAGAGATACGAAAATCCCAACGGAGAGAAGAGCAATACTTCTTCAAGGTAGGCATTCCTTGAAGAGAAGTGGCAGTCAATTAAACACTAAGATAAAAGCAAAAAACTGCGGATACTGGAAACCAAAACAAAAACAAAAATACCTGGAAAAACTCAGCAGGTCTGGCAGCATCTGCGGAGAGGAGCACAGTTAATGTTTCGAGTCTGAATGACCCTTCAACAGAACTAAGTAAAAATAGAAAAGAGGTGAAATATAAACTGGTTTAAGGGGGGGGTGGGACAAGTAGAGCTAGATAGAGGGCCAGTGATAGGTGGAGATAACCAAAAGATGTCACAGACAAAAGGACAAAGAGGTGTTGAAGGTGGTGATATTATCTAAGGAATGTGCTAATTAAGGGTAGAAAGCAGGACAAGCAAGGTACAGATAGCCCATCATTCTCTCTGTGTGCTCCGAGCACCCTTGAAGTGGATCTGGGTCCCCTATCTCGTCAGCATCTGTTACCAGTGACAGTGTGTTCCTGAAGGGGTCAGGTGTTGAAGGCTGACAAAGGGTCAGGTGCATTTAAACTTTCATGGCTGCGTCTCCATGATATAACCCTGATCACAGATATCAAGCAAGCTGCCCTCAGCCAGACAGGAGTCAGACATTCACAGAGACTATGTGAAGATCTATGGAGTGTCCTCACTGCATGTCATCATCATCCTCCTGGAATCTAGTCACTATTAGGGCCTCCACTGCATTTCCATGACATGAGCCTGAGCCCTGAGGGTATGTGCGCTGCCATCAGCCACAAAGGAGTCAAACATTCACAGATGCAAGTTGGGGATGTCAGGACTGTCCTCACTGCATCTCATCATCATCCTCCATGAATCTTGCAGCTATGGAGGCCTCACGAGCACGCCTGCCTCATCTGGCCAGTGCAATGACCTCATCGCCGGCATCCTCACCTTCGAAGACCTCATCACACTCATCCTCTTCGATATCTTTTTCATCAGAGGAGACATGCAGCTCTTCCATCTCCTCTTCAGCGCCAGGCTGTGTAATCGCAGCAAGCGACGATGATGCGTGACATCCTCTGGGGACTGTATTGCGGTGCTCCACCTAACCTGTCGAGGCACCGGAACCTCATTTTCAAAATGCCTATCGTTTGCTCTACCAAAGTCTGGATCACAGCATGAGCCTTGTTATTCCGTCCCTCTGCTGCAGTCTGAGGCTGCCGGACAAGAGTCATCAGCCACATCCTCTGTGGGTAGCCCTTGTCCCCGAGGAGCCAACCCTGCAGCCTCTCTGGATCCTGGAAGATGTCAGGGATCTGAGGCCTGCTAAGGATGTAGGAGTCTTGGACACTCTCTGGCAATAGTGTCCACACCTGTAGGATGCTTTTGTGGTGCTTGTAGACCAGCTGAGCATTCAGCAAGAGGCCCTTGCAGTTGACGTAGCTTGTTGCCATGGAGATTTAAGCACCATGTGAGTGCAGTCGATGACACCCTGCACCTGTAGGAAAACTGAGATCTGTGAAAGTGCTCTTGCTTCCTGGTTTTATTGGTCCCAGATGAAATGCACATAGTTATGTGCCTTCGCGAACATAGTGTTCGTGACCTCCTTGATGCACTTGTGCATGGAGGCTTGCGAGATCCTGCACAGGTCACTTGTGGAATCCTGAAAGCAGCCACTGCTATAAAATTTGAGCGCCTTAGTCACTTTATTTGCCATTGGCAGTGGATGCCCTCCATGTCCCCATGGCACCAAATTCTGCAGCAGGTGACATATGTGACCAACCAGTTCCCTAGACATGTTCAGTCTTCAGCGACACTGGTTCTCAGTCATCTGCAGGAATGGCGGGTGCCGTCTATGGACCCTGTTTCTAGTGAGGTGCCTATAAGCGACAGCTCACAGTGGGTATTCAGCTGCAAGCATAGCAGGCCCTGCTGCCCCTTCATCTTGAAGGTGGTGCTCCTCCCTTTGTCAAGCCAGAAAGCTCCACCACTCTCTTCTACTTCTTATCTGCTCTCTGTAAGCCATGGGACATACCACTAAATCAGCTGGCTCCATGATCCTGATGTTCTTCTCCTACAGGATCAAAGAGAGTGAGTTAGTATGTGCCCTAAGAATCTCTCTTGGTTAAGTTTGAATGCCCCTTCACACATGCAGGAGAGTGCTGGCCACCATTTGGATGGCCAGTGTGTCGTGCGCTCATTGGCTGCCCGTAACCCCTTCCACCTCCACCCCACTCCAATTGACCAATTGGCGGCACCTTCAGCCACTGGACTGTATGCTGTGCCCTCAGCTCAGGCATTCTCCTAACCCGCACTGCAAGGCTGTGCTGTTAGCTTCAACCATGATGGATATTGGTCCAAACCTCAATAAAGACATTGCAAGGGGCTGTGAGCTCCTCCACCAGTGACTGAGCCATGGCCACCTTTCACAAGGAGATTCTACAATTTGTCTAGTCAACCAATTGCTCTGCTGCCCCCTAAACGCACTTTAATTTGTAGTCTGCGCCCGAGGAGTGAAAAGTTCTGGAGCATTTGGTGGCACATTTATTCTTTTGATTTGTTTGAGTGGGCAGAAAAGATTCAGAGCCCCCACTCCAAGCATGTCAATGGAGCTGCTGCTGAACAGTCTCAGCTGCAGAAGAATGCTCACCTTTGACAGGCTTTTCCAAGTGTGCGACCACTTCCCTCACCCACCCTCCCCCATTGCCCCAGCACGGGCTTGTGTACTTCCTTCAGCCTGTGCTGCAAATACATTAAAATTAAGTCCCCAATAATAGACGGTGGGAACGTGGCCCGCTATTGACGGGCGGTGCAGATGATCGCAAACTGGTTTCATGACAGTGTGAAACTGATTTTGGCCTTCTCACTGTATTGTCCGCTCACGCCTGCCATGATGCCCACCACCAATGGGACTGGATGATTCCGGCCAACATGTCATGTTCAAGTATATTGCATAACTCATTGAAAGCTTCCTTTGTGAAGTACAGACTCCATACAACATCCCTCCCATGTCAAATGAAGGTGGGAACTTCTTGATCTATATTTTCTGGTTTGAGGCACAGTGAGTCCTGGGCTCTGCCTTAGCTGCCTGACCAGCCTATCCCCCTCTCCCTCTATTTTCCTTCCTCATAAACAATAACATTACCAGCGGCCAACTTACTGTGGCCTCTCTCGAGGGCTGGGAGGAGGGGACGTGTGTGAGGAAATATGGGAAGTCCTCAGCACTACTCAAAAAAGATACAGGCAAAGTAAAGTGACAAAAAAAGCAATAAAGGAAAGCACCTGAGCAATAACATTTTAGCAAGGATTTCAAAAATAGTTAGTGGTACTCTGGATTTTTAACTACTTCTTCACTACTGTTTAAAAAAATGACTTGTATTTATATAGTGCATCTCATCACTTCAGGACATCAAAGTGCTTCACAGCCAATGAAATAATGAAGTGTAGTCACTGTTGAGATGTAGGAAATGCAGTTTGCCAATTTCTGTGCAGCAAGACCCAACAAACATCAATAAGATAATAACCAGATAATCTCTTTTAGTGCTGCTGATTGAAGGACAGCTATTGGGCAGAAACCCCACCTCCCATCCAGCAACCCCCCACCCCCCCACCCCCCCACCCCCACCCAGCTTTTCTTCACGGTAGTGCCTTTGGATTTTTATTTACGTCCGGCCTCAACTTAACGTTTCATCTGAAGAACAGCACTTCTGACAAGGCAGCACCGGAGTGTCAACCCAGATTTAGTGCTCAAGTCTCTCAATGCTACTTCAACCTACAAACTTCTGACTCCGAGGCAAGAGAGTGCTACCGACAGAAACACAGCCGATGCCAATTAGGAATGATGGATCCCCTTTCATATCGTAACAGGAATGATCAATATTCCTCACATTCCAGTCAGTTCCTGATTAACAACATCTGCAGGGAAATAAACAGGGGCACTTTATGATATTGAGGGGGAGGGCAGGGTGTTGATCTAACTAACTGAAATGAGCAAGGATGCGTTTATGGCCTCAAAGTGGGGTTGGTAGTCTCACTATCCCACTAAACCTGCCGATCAGTCTGCTGCTACGTCCAAAAGGATCTACCGCTATGCGGCAAAACAATGGGCTGTTTCAGGTAAAGGACCCCTTTTAAATTGCAAATCAAAGTCCGATGAAGGGTATAGGTCCTTGATTGCCATTTTAGCATAGTACTGGTTGGAGAGTTTTGGCGTTTTGTTCATGGAGGTTGTGGGTTCAAGTCCCTCTCCAGCACTCAAGCATAAGAATTTTAAAAAGGCTGATATTCTAGTGCAATACTGAGGGAGTGTTGCACTAGCAGAGATGCCACTTTTAGGATGAGACATTAAACAGGAGCCCTGTCAGCCCTCTCAAGCGAACATGAAAAATCCTGCAACCACCCAGGAAGCCCCAACAACTTCCTTCTACCGTAGCATTTAACCAGTGCCAGGCACCTCAGTGGCATGGGCCTGCGCCAGGTGGTCAATTGGTGAACCCTAGAGACCTCCCAGAAGGTCCCTGGTCACTGCCCATCCATCCTGATCGCTGGAGACTGCATGCCCAGCCCCAGTAGGGTAGAAAAAAAGCTTACCTTATCTTCAGGGGCTTTTTCTCCATCTTCCTGCAACCATCAGTAGCGGCCACTGGTATTGGTGCCAGCAGCTCTGGGGAGCAGGCCGGCACCCTCAATTGGATGGTGGTTTGAGTGGCAGCATCTTAATTGGCCGCTACTGCTGAAAGGCCGCCCCAGCATCCGACTGCCAGGCGGCAAGGGGTCAGCTTCCTGGCAGCAGAACTTCTCCAACATTGAGAAAATTCAGCCCAGGGTTAACATTATAGATCGATGACTGGCTTCAGTTCAGACAAAAAGTTTTCAACCTGAAACTTTTGCTCTGTTTCGCCGGTCAGGATTTTGCCCTTACCGGCAGGCTCAGTAGGGGTGAGCAGGAGCAGCCGGGAAAGCGACTGCCACCCGCGATCGGGGCCCAACCAATTTCACAGGCAATTAAGGCTCGCCCAGTGTGAAACGTGCACTGCAGCGCTCAGCGCTGCCTGGGTTGGAGCAGGAGGGCAAGTGTGCAAGTTCGCGCAATGAAAGCTCCCTGAGGCACAGCGCTGTCACAAGGAGCTAAAGATTAAAAGAATGAAAAATAAAGGATTTTAAAAGGTTAAACAAAATGTCCGCTCATGTGATAAGGTTTCCTAAAAAATCCAAAGGCCGCTTGGCCTTTTCGTCTGCCCTCCAACCATAAGGTTGGACGGGCTGTGGAATATTTAATTCAATTGGTACTTTAATGACCTTAATGGGCCTGTTAACTGTCAGCTGCCAACTCCCGTGCCCACCAACAGAAATATTGCATAAGTACGCGATGTTGGCACGCTCGCCCGGCATCATCGTGTGTCGTTTTATGCTTGTTCGGGTCAGGCATACGGCCAGCCCAATGAACACAATATTCTGACCTCTATTCACAGCTGCTGCCTGACCTGTTGAGTATTTTCAGCATTTTCTGTTTTCCTTTCAGATTTTCAGCATCCACAGTATTTTACTTTTGAGTTCTATCTGCTCTCCTGGCCAACAGTCATTACAGTGTTGAACAGATTATCTGGTCATTATTACATTGCTGGCGAAGGGAGTTTGCTGTGCACAAATTGGCTGCTGCGTTTCCTACATTACAACAGTGGGTACATTTCGAAAGCATTTCATTGGCTGTGAAATACTTTGGGGCATCCTGCTCTCTCTAAATGTGAGTCTTTCTTTCTTATTCACCAAAAAGACCCATTTTATACAGAATTGCACAGAAGTTATGGTGAGAAATAGGCCATTTGGCCCAACTGCTTATGCTCCAGATGAACGGTCTCTACTTTTTAAAAGATTAGTTCACAACGCATTGGTTTTTCCGAGGAATTTGTAGTATTGGAATGGCCCATCTGTGCACATGGTTATGATTCTGGCACGCGATCAGTCCTGCAAATAATTAATTGAAACCATATTTTCTCAAAAGGCTCATGGGTGCAGGGGTTGGAATGTGTAAGCAAGGGAATGGTTACCCCGGACAAAATAAAGTTTATAGCTATCATAACTCTAATGTGCACTTAGGTTTCTTCTCAATATTTTTTGTCAGCCCTGACAGAAAAAAAATGTTAACATTTGGGTAGCATTGAGTCCTCGGGGAAAGGGCGTCAAAGAGTTTTCTCCCCCTGAAGTTAATGTAAACCATCGGGCATTAAAATAAATATTTTCCTGCAGGCACGTGTGAAAAAATTAAGACCCTTTTTTCTCTCCTTACTTAAAAATTGCAAACTGACTGGTAGGAGCTGCATTTGTAAAAATGGGAGAATAAACTCATGATTATCAGAAAAAAGGAGCAAGATGAGGTCAAAGGAAATTGTTTCATGCAGGAGGTTATTAGAACACGCAATGCTTCACCACAACAACTTGCATTTATATAGCACCTTTAACATAGTAAAACATTCCCAGCAACTTCACAGGAGCATTATCTTAAAACGAATTTGGCATCAAGCCATATAAGGAGATGCTAGGACAGGTGACCAAAGCATGGTCAGATAGGTAGGTTATAGGGAGTGTTTTTAAGGGGGAGAGAGAGTTAGAGAAACGGATAGTTTTATGCTTTTGGTTATCTGGTTTGCTTTGTCCAGCGAACGCTATCAGCACCCTTGATATTAACACATTAGTTGGCGCTTGAAACAATAAAGGCAGAGAGACCGATTAACTGAACAAACACTGATGGTTTATTGGATCTAAGAACAGAGCGCTAACACCATGTGTGCTTCTTCAACCACCTCCAGCTCTAGACTTACAGTTACCTAAGAAGCCTATGCTATGTAATGATTGGTCAATACAGTCACATGGTCAACTAACTACATTCTCTTAGAGGTACCTGGCACTCCAAAATGACCCCTTATAGTAGTAGCTGCAGCGGGTCCCAGTTTAATTGGTCGCAACTGGCTCGAAAAGTTTAAATTGCAATGGGCTGAGATTTTTCAAATCAGAATGAGAAACTTAAAGAATTGTTACAAAGGTATGCTTCCATTTTCAGTGACGTGCTAGGAAGGATTTGTGGGCTACAAGCCAAAATCCACATAGACCCTAACGCACGCCCCAGATTTATCAGAGCCAGACCAGTCCCTTATGTTCTATGGTACAAGGTTGAGACTAAGATAAACAGGCTGGAAAAGATGGGTGTCTTACAACCAGTGCAATTTTCTGAGTGGGTGGCACCCATAGTATTTGCATTGAAGCTAGAACAAAGTGTTCACTTATGTGGTTCGAGTGTGCTGAGTGTATCCAGGAATAGGGTTGTGAATAATCCTGACACCATATTTGCCCCACAAGCGTTGTACATGGGGGTTGTTCAGTTCATGGCTGAGTACCACACATTGAGGGTAGCTTTTAACTTCACCATCTGGGTACTAACCTGATGAAGAAGATCGCCCAACCCATTGCAGAAAGTATTGGGTTAAAATTCAGGCAGACCTACAGTTGACGGGAGATCCACTCAGTCAGGTTATCACCCAGGTGGTGACATTGGGAATGACCCCCATAGTATTACAATAGACAACAGCAGATGGTACATTGATTCTGCATTCTATCACTTCACCCTATTTTTATCTTTAATTGTCTCTCTGTTTCCAGAAAGCAGTACCTCCTTTAGTACCTTGCCTTGCTAATTTCTCTGGTATCACACCTAAGTTGTCATTGTTCATCTCATTTACCTGACTGTGAAAGCTGGCAAACTATTTTATTACCGTTTAACCTGACCCCATCAGCCCTGAAGCTTACAGTCCATCAGGCGACCCTGGCAAGTGCTGCAC
Organism: Carcharodon carcharias; assembly: GCF_017639515.1. Taxonomy (NCBI): domain Eukaryota; kingdom Metazoa; phylum Chordata; class Chondrichthyes; order Lamniformes; family Lamnidae; genus Carcharodon; species Carcharodon carcharias. The sequence continues at coordinate 32,781,036 of NC_054477.1, read as the reverse complement.
AACGTTACAGTGTTCTCACCTCCACGTTCCCCTCACATAAAAGGAGTGCTGGGGCGTCGGGGTTAGAGGCCGCCCTGCCGTTGAGGTGACTGGTGGTGGGGTGGGGGGGCCAAGGGCTGCCCTGCCGTTGAGGTGACTGGTGCCAGGGTGGGGGGGTGGGGGAGGAGTTGGGGGGGTGGGGGGGGGCAAGGGCTGCCCTGCCGTTGAACACAGCGCACAAGCATTGGGGGTGGGGTTAGGGTGGGTGAGGGAAGTGGTCATGCATTAGGGAAACCTGTATGAAGTGACCATTCCTCTGCAACTGAGGCAGTTCAAGGCACAGCCACGTTGATATCATTGGGGTCGGGCTCCTAGAATATCTGCCCACTCAAAGTGCTACCAGGTGCTTCAAAGCTTTTCACCCCTCCACTGCCCACCACCACCCCCCCCCCACCCCCTCCTGCCCCAGTACAGACTGCCAAGTTATGAGCGTTTTAGTGGATTGCAGAAGAGTTGGACGACTGCACATGTTGCACAATCTCCTCACTAAAGCTGGTCATGGAGCAGTCACTGCAGGAGATGCTCATAGACCCTTGCAATGTCAGCATCCCGGTTTGGATCAGTCTCTCCCATGGTTCAAGCTAACAGGGCCACCTTGCAACACACTAATCCCTGGCCATCCAGGTGTGGCCAGCACTCTCTGGGAAGTATTAAAGGACCGTAATAGTTAACCAGGACACATTCTTAATACACTCATGCTAACCACATGTCTCTCTTTCATCCTGCAGAAGGAGAACATCAGGATCATGGAGCCTGGTGAACTAGCTGTATGCCTGATGGCCTACAGAAGAAGACAGAGGAGGGAGTGATTGAGTCTCCTGGCTGCACAGAGGCAGAAGCAGCAACCTCAGGAAGAAGTGGAGGCTGGGGCTCCCGCACACACTACCCAAGAGCCACAGTGAGCCGTCGCTGGTCAGTGCCTAGTGACACCCAGGGTCTGTAGACCTCACCTTTCATTCCTGCAGATGACTGAGAACCAGTATCGCCAAAGACTGTGCATGTCTAGGGAACTAGTTGGTCATATCTGCCAGCTACTGCAGGATTTGGCACCACGTGGACATGGAGGGCATCCACTACCAACGGCTGTGAAAGTGACCGTGATGCTCAGTTTCTAAGCCAGTGGCTCCGTTCAGGTGACCCCTGTGGGATCTCACTAGCCTCCACCCAGAAATACATCCATGATGTCACGGATGCCATCTTCACAAGGGCACACAACTTTGTGCATTTTGCCTGGGACCAGGACAGTCAGGATGCAAGAGTGATTGGATTCACCCAGATCTCGGGTTTCCCACAGGTGCAGGGTGTGATTGATGCACTCATGTGACGCTCAAATCTCCATCGCAACACTCGGTGAACTACATCAACCACAAGGGCTTCCGTTTGCTGAATGTGTAGCTGGTGTTGCGTGACCACCACAAACGCATCCTGCGGGTGTGCACACGGTTTCCAGGGAGTGCGCACAGCGTCCACATCCTCAGTCGGTCACAGATCTCTGAAGTCTTCCAGGGTCCGTTGAAGTGGCAGGATTGGCTCCTCAGGAGCAAGGGCCACTGGTGGGGGCCGTGGCTGATGACACCCGTGCGGCGGCCTCAGACTGCAGCAGAGCGATGGTATAATGAGGCTCATGCTGCAGCTCGCAGCCGGAGCAGACCATCGGGATGCTGAAGATGAGGTTCTGGTGGAGCCCAGCAATATAGTCCACAGAGTGTGTCACGCATGGTCATCACCTGCTGTGGCCTTTACAACCTGGCGCTCCAACAGGGAGAGGAACTGGCCGAGGAGAAGATGGAGGAGCTGCGCGTCTCCTCCAATGAGGAGTAAGCCGATGGGAATGAGGCTGAGGAAGTCCTCAGTGGCAAGGATGATGGGGATGAGACCCTCACACTGGCTAGATGAGGCAGGCATGCTTGGGAGGCCCTCTTAGCTGCTAGATTTGTGGAGGATGATGATGACATGGAGTGAGGTGACCCCATTGACCCTCATATCGCATCTGTAAACATTTGACTCCAGTCTGGCTTATGCAGTACAAATACACTATGTGATAATGCTCATGTCATGGAGTCGCAGTGGAGGTCCTAATAGAGGCTCGATTGCAGGAGGATGATGATAACATGCAGTGAGGACACTCCATAAATCTTCACATAGCCCTTGTGAATGTCTGACTCCTGTCTGGCTGAGGGCAGCTCACTTGTGCTCTGTGATCGGGGCCGTATCATGAAGACGCATCCATGAAACTTTAGAAGCATCTGATACCTTCAGCACCTAAGCCCTTCAGGAGCACAGCTTCAGTGGTCATAGATGCTGAAGAGATGGGGGCCAGACCCACCTTAAAGGTGCTGAGATCACACAGAGGGAATGACGGAGCCCTGTGACACCTGCCCACTACATTCTGGCAGCAATGACAAGCACCGTCGAGGTGCAGGCATCAGTAATGTGTCCAGTGAGTGTGAGGCTGGCCCATCACTTTGGTCCCAAGGCTCCACAGATCTCAGGGAAGAGGCCCTGGACTGAGACACCTGCCTTTATCTTGCGCAGAAAACTTTCACACTAAGTGACAAGAACACTGCTCATCAGAACAAGGAGGGAGATATTCTTGGGAATTTACTGACAATAGTGAACATTACGTACAAGTGATTAACACCCATGCCCAGGCTGTGCAACTAATTCTTCCTAACTTTCCTAACCCTGTTGCTACGTCTCGGTGCTCCCCGGACATGCACATCGGAGGTGGAGGCAGCATGCTGACTGCAATGTCCTGTCTGTGATGACTGTGGCAGGTGTCCTCTGGAAGCTTGGAGGGCCCTGTCCTGCTTTCGGGGTCCTGCTGTGTGGTAGTGGCACCCTCCTCGGCCTGTGGAGCTGAAGCTGCTGAGGTCACAGGAAGAAAGGATTTGGATGGGCTGGACACTCCCAGGGTCACCTGGGTGGATGGCCCCGGGGTGTACATTTGCTGATCCTCCATCCCTATGGGTGTCCGAGGGCCCCAGCTGACTCCTTGAAGGGGTAGCTGGAGTGAGATCGGGCTGCCTTGCACCTCCCCCGTGTACAGACTGTTGGAGGCCAACTATGGCATCACCGATGGAGTTGAGCCCAAGCAGCAGTACAGGAGCAATGTCCTGGACCAAGGTCTCCATGGCGGCCGCCATCCGACCGGTGTTGACCTCAGTGCATTGGCATGCCGGTGCTATCATCTCAGTTTGAAGGTGGATGGACTCCTCCATTATGCCTTGTAATCTGAGGAGTGCAGCGGACATTTCTATAGGAATCAAAGGATATGGGGAGAAAACAGGACCAGGCTATTGAGTTGGATGTTCAGCCATGATCATAATGAATGGTGGAGCAGGCTTGAAGGGCTGAATGGCCTACTACTGCTCCTAGGTTCTATGTTTTTATGTTTCTATCCCTTTTTGTTGTTCCCGAGCTTGCCTTTGCAGCTTCAGTAACTGTGACATGACCGAGTCTGACTTGGACTCTACAAATTTCTGGCCTCCAGCAGTCCTCCATGTGCCAGACACCTGGGAAATCCCTGCCGCCACCTGCTGTGGGTCAGACAGTGCAATGTGCTCATGAGATTGTGATCCCGAGGCTACTCTAAAGCTAGGTCCCACTGAAGTGTATGTCTCTGCAGTGGTGGAGGGTGTGGGTGAGCAATGTGATGGGACTTCAAGGAGAACGTCTTCAGATTCCTCTTCTGAGGTGTCTTCGGGACTTGACTGGGGCCCCGGGTCATCGACTCTCTTGGTTGTTTCCCAGATGTGTCTGTGACAGCAAGGGGAAATAATTAGTGCATGTCTTGAGATTGGCTAATGATGGCGTATGCTTATTAACAGAGATCCACATTACCAGTATCTTCTGACAATTGTACATTAATGGATTAACCAACAATAAATAAGTCCAGTTAAACTGAGAAAACATTTTTTCTATTTTAATCTGAAACAGGACATATCACTCACAGCATGGTTGTCTGATGGATGTTGCACTGCTGGGCCCTACTTGGTAGAGCACCACCAACCTCACTGTCAGAACAGGATCAGTACAGATTGTTGCCGGCCAGCTGGATGGCTCTGTTTCAAAGTCAGCGAGGACCTTGATTTCAGGCATTCCTCCACTGGTCTGCGACCTCTCCATGTTGTTGTGTACCAGCTTGTCCTGCACGAATAGAGATGGAGAGAGTGTAAACAGGATGCCTGCCAGGCCAGATGATAGGTATGCCTGGCATGTGTGGGTGTTGAGTGACCCCATGGACAGGGTGAGGACAATGAAGGTGTGTGTGAGAGAGTGAATGGTGATGTCCCTTGAACTGGCAGTGAGTGAGCGCCCTGTGGATGTGTGACGGGTTTTTGAGTGTGTGAGTTGGGAGTGATGAGGAGAGTGACTTACCCTAGCGGAATGGAGGAGATCATTCATCCACTTGCAGCACTGGGTGGCTGTCATCTTTTGATGGGTGTTGGCGCTGACCACCACTGCCACCGCGCCCCAAACTGGGTTAGTGCTGTTGCTGCCCATCCTGCGGCCAGACTGGAGGTAGAGGATATCCCGGTGGGCCTCCACAGCAGCCAAAAGGCGCTGGAGGGATCCGTTCCTGGGCGGGACTGCTGTCTTCTTCAGTTTCAGGGCCATGTCTTCCATGCAGCAGGAAGCATTGAGATGTGCGCTTGTGGCTGGACTTTAAATAACTGGTGTGGTACAGTGTGGGTTGATAATGGGCGGGCAAATGAGAGCCCACCCACCATGGAAATGGTGTGTTTCCCAGGAATGCATAATTAATGTGGCGGGTTTGGGACGATACAGCGGGGCTGGTGGGTAAAACATCATTAGTGCAAATCGGGGAAGATTCCGCCCAATGTAGTTTATTTTAAACCTACTATTCTGTCAGAAACTGGGCAGGTGGTTAGTAAAAACTGGCCAGGTAACTTGCCTGTCACTGTCTACCTTCCACTTTAACCTGCTCGTCTGAGCAGGGAGCAAAGGCACCCACCTTAAGCCAAGTGAGTCCTTTGTTAAATATACAGGTCTGGCACGTATCGAGGATGTTATCAGACCCGACTGCTACTTTAGCTGCTGAGTGGGGATCCCAATCCGGCTTTCTTGTCAGATAAACTCAAGTTAGTGATAATTGGAAGAAAAAGCCGCTCAAAGTTTTCCTTTTATTTCCCTTTATGGTGCCATGACAAAGAAGCAGGAGCCCCAACAAGCCCCACAAGCAGGTTTAGGTTTCCAGCGTCCTGGTACCCCCTTCACTTGCATACCACAATGCCCCTCTCACACTTACCCACTGACCCAAGTGCTGTAGGGCAGGCCGCCCGATTTCTGGCGACTGGCACCCAAAGTAACCCATTCCCGCCTGTTTTGGGTGGGTAATCAGCCGCCAGCATTTTAATCAGGCCCAATGGTTTTAAACTATCATGGTTTTGTTCCATCATGGGCAGACAGGACCTGAAACCAATGGGTTCCTTCCTGAGACCCGTTGACAGTGAGGGGATTCATGCTGGCATGTACCTGGTGAGACGCTACTGGTTTCAGTTAAATCCCTGTCTGCCTGACTGCAGCAAATGAAACCATGACAATTGTTACTCCTGGATAGGCCAGAAAATGGCTGCTGGTCCAAGGAAATTTAGACAGACTGCCCACTGGTACTCACCTTATTGTGGGGAGCAGGGTTCTGGGGGTGGTGGTGGGGAGGGGGGCAGGGGTCATGTGGTGAAAAAAGAGAGTTCTAATTTTTTCTTATGAGATCCTTTACAGCACTCCTGCTAATCTGGACCCCACAAAGGATTTTTTTTTCAAAAAACATACCTTGAATAACCTTTTCTGCTTGCAATTCTCTTCTGGAGTTTTGCCACAGAGGTTGCCTTGCACAGATCTGAACCTGCCTTTTGATGCCTGTCTAACATAAATAGTGGCAAGTGGCAGAAACCTGGCAGGGCCTCAGTAAAGTCACCCAGTCAATTTTAACTGTTGTTTGTGCCAGGCTGGCTGAGTTAAAATCAACCCCAATGTGTTTTCTATCATTCAACTTTAATCTGAAGAAATAATGAACTGGTCTATAGAGGTAAAATTACCTGGAAAAACTCAGCAGGTCTGACAGCATCTGCGGAGAGGAACACAGTTAACGTTTCGAGTCCATATGACTCTCAACAGAACTGAGGAAAAATAGAAAAGAGGTGAAATATAAGCTGGTTTAAGGGGGAGTGGGACAGGTCGAGCTAGATAGAGGGCCCGTGATAGGTGGAGATAGCCAAAAGATGTCATAGACAAAAGGACAAAGAAGGTGGTGATATTATCTAAGGAATATGCTAATAGGTGACCATAAGGGTAGAAAGCAGGACGAGCAAGGTACAGATAGCCCCAGTGGGAGTGGGGTGGGTGGAAGGGATCAAAATAGGCTAAAAGATAGAGATAAAACAATGAATGGAAATACATTTAAAATTAATGGAAATAGGTGGGAAAAGAAAAATCTATATAAATTATTGGGAAAAAGGGGGATCGCAAAGGGGGTGGAGATGGAGGAGAGAGTTCATGATCTAAAGTTGTTGAACTCAATATTTAGTCTGGAAGGCTGTAAAGTGCCTAGTTGGAAGATGAGGTGCTGTTCCTTCGATAATATCACCACCTTCAACACCTCTTTGTCCTTTTGTCTACGACATCTTTTGGCTTTCTCCAGCTATCAGTGGCCCTCTATCTAGGTCTCCCTGTCCCACCACCCACACCCCCCCCCCTTAAACCAGCTTATATTTCACCTCTTTTCTATTTTTCCTTCGTTCTGTTGAAGAGTCATATGGACTCGAAACATCAACTGTGTTCCTCTCCGCAGATGCTGTCAGACCTACTGAGTTTTTCCAGGTATCTTTATTTTTGTTTTGGATTTCTAGCATCCGCAGTTTTTTGCTTTTATCTTTTGTCTATAGAGGTGATTGGCAGAAGGCCATGACAATCCTAGGATATAAAACAAAAGCAGCATCATTTTCTCAAAAATCATTGCTGGATTAGATGGCAGGAAGCCTGTTAACTTTATATTGACATACTCCATTTCTACGTTCACAGATTGAGTGAAGCAAGCTGCCTCTCAGCACTTTAAAAACCCCTGGGTCAACTCCCTGATAGCCCCATGGATAAAATGACAGGCTGGCGTTGCACGGAACCAGCAGACAATAATAATGCTCCTAGGGTCAATCTCTACTTGGACTTGTGTTATTTGGCCTCATTAGTTGGGGTGCTACAAATGGTATCAGAGGCTCTAAGGTAGAAAGGGAGTGGGTGGGAGGGAAAACAGCCAGGGTGTTGATACTTGACCATAGCTAGCAGCCTTTGCAGGAAAGTGCATGGGTGATTGTTTCTTAAATCAGTCTTTGGGACGTTGGTGTTGCTGACAAAGCCAACATTTATTGCCTAAGTTACACCCAGGAGAGTGTAGTGGTTCTTCTTGAACTGCTGCAGGCCATGTGGTGAAGGTACTCCAATAGCACTGTAAAAGAGGAGTTCCAGGATTTTGAAGCAGTGCTGATGAAGGAACAGCAATACACGTTTAAGTCAAGATGGTGCAGTGTGACTTAGAGGGGAAGGAGGATGCAACTGATGTCCTGGTTTTTGTAGGTAGTGGAGGTGAGAATAGGTCAATCTCTATGAATATGACTCATCTGGTGGGAAAGCTGGCTCTCTGTCTCCCTTGCTTGTACATAAAGCTAATAACTTTGGAATAGTACCTCAGCAACAATCGGCATTGTGAACAGAAGACAAGAGTTGATTAGGAAAACACTTGGATCATGCCTCCTGTCAGTCATGACCACTGTACTCAGGATCCGATCTGCTTGATATTATACAACGTAGGAAAATAAAATAAGTATGTAGAGGCCTGGTTAGTATTTATATGGGAAACTGCCTGTTTAAGAGTTTCCTGCCAGCAGAGGGTGACCATTATTTATCACAATGTTATTTGAGGGAATCTTGGGCCTGAATTTTTGTCATGGAGGAGAGGCTTTCCATCGGGGGAAAAAAATAGCAGTAGTGGCTGAAAATCTAAGACCCGGCCCAGAACATGGCATTTCTTATTTTCAGGGGGGCCAACTGGACTTGGGTCAGAGTTCATGCATGCGTGTTTTATAGAGGAAGCTGGCCATTTAAATCATTAGCTGCCTCCACTGGAGGTAGGCAAGGAATGTGAAACCTGGTATATGCAGATTAGACCATGTAAGAGCTGGTCTGAACGTGGTGGATTCATTGGATAGTCAGGGTATCCTTTGGAGAGGTAAGGTATCACTTTGGATATGGTCCCGGGACATCTTTTCAAGAAGTAGGCCATCCTTTGGGAGAGGTAAGGCACCTTTTTGGCGAGGTAAGGCATCCTTTGAAATTGTTAAAAGTAAACATGATTGTATGTAAAAAGTCCATAAACGCATTGAAACTATCAAAGCTGTTGTCATGAAACTAACATTTTTTTGTTATATTATTGTGGTTTATTGTAAAATGGATTTATGGGGGTAAGTATAGTTGGGCCTGTGTGTTATTTTATTACATATGGAGTCAAGTAGGTGGCAAGCTTTAAATCATAAAAAGAAGCTAGGCGCTTGAAGTGCTAATGAGTAAACATGGATGCTGGCTTAGCATGTAAGGTGTGAAGGAAATTTGCATTTTTAGATAAATGAAGGAATGCTTGAATTTCAAAGGAATCGTGGTCTGTTTACAATTAGCCAAATAAGCAAGGCTAAAGTGTATGTTTATTTTTCCCAACGGTTACTGACGATATTGGCAACATGAACGTTTTTATATTGAGGAAGATACAGTTTCAAAAACATTTGGAACATAGAATTTACATATTAAAAAGAGAGAAACATATATAAAGGAGAATGAAAGGCTATATGGAAAGAGAAGGCCATGTAAGATATAACAGTAGTGTGTAAAATGGCCTTAATGAAGCCTCCAGCATTTGTGCATAAGTCTGCTGTAAACTGAAACTGAAGTTGGAGAAAATCCATTTGGAATTCCACTGTCCAGGGCATTGTGTTAACTTGCTAAGTTTGTTTTAAAACTAAAATCTATTTTGGACCATTGCCTTAAAGCAAGTGTAACTAGGGGTCAGGTTAATTAGGAATTTTAGGAGTTATTATAATAGTAAGTAAGTTGTAGTTTTATGTGTGTGCTTTAAAACTTTTATATGTTGTTAGTAAATATTTTAATTTAATTTTTAAAATCTCTAAAGGTCTTGGTGGACTTATTCTGAATTCAGTGCACACATCTCATAAGAAATACAAATTGCCAAACTGTTGTAATAGTGTGACCAAATTGCCCTTGTAGATTTGCTCTGCCTGGCACACATTATCTGCCACGTCATAACACAGTCAAGCTGTCAAAGAATTTTTAAACTGTCAGAGAACTGAGAAGGTATCAAAAGACTTTCAAAATTCATTGGAACTATCAAAATTTATTGGAACAGCCAAAGCTATCATGGTTGTCAATGAACTTAATGCTTCTGGGTTCTAATTTAAAGAAAAACAGTCTGGAGTTCAAAAGAAATCACTGTTTGATATTTCATTCTCTCTGTTGACATTAGCCTGAGGGTTATCATTATAGGACTTGTGCTATAATGACTGATTTTACAAACTAACATTATCACAGTGGGATGCCTGTTAAGTGAGCATTTTGACTGATGGCTGCAAGTGATTATACAATGTTTGTTTTCATTAGAGATTAGTTGAAGGAATTTATATGTTTTGAATGGGTTTTTTAATCAATGAGAGTGATTTTTGTTTAAAATAATGATGCTATCAACAGATACATAACTTTATTTTATTTCAGCATAACACCTGAGGTTTGTTGGATGGTGGATACTAGGTGAGTTGGCATGGATGTGGGAAGGGCAAAAGGTGGATGGGGGCATGGGATGGCATGAGTTTGCACTAAGTTGGCATAGAGGCTAAAGGGCTATGTGGATGTTGGGGAATGGGGATATGAGGGGCCATGTGGATGGGTAGAGGAGAATGGGTTGGCATAGGGGGCATGAGGGGCCTTGAGGGGTGGGCACATGGATAGACATGAGTTGACACTAAGTTGGCATAGGAGCTAAAAGGGCCATGGGGAGGTGGGGTGCATTGACAATAAAAGGGGCCATGGGAAGATGGGTGGGGCATGAGGTGGCATAAGTTGGCATAGATGGGACTTGGGGAGTGTGTGGGGGTGAGGAATGAGGGCTGAAGGTCTGTTTTTTAATCATTATTTTATTGAATTCAACGAAGTGCCGGAACACAGGGGAAGGCATTCCACCCAGCCCACCTTCACACGCAGCAACCTCCACACTCGTTATGGGTATGTTGGGCCCAACTTCTAATCCCAGCTGAAATGAGGATTGGAACTGCAGGCCACCATTTTTAAGGTCAGGCTTGCAGAGCTGGGAATTCTCCCTCTCTGTGCACTCGACCCAGGAGCAAAAAACCTGGGCCTTGCTGTGAGCAAAGAGGCTGCTGGGGGCACCTGAGTACATCGGCTATTCTGTAGGCAAAGTAATTTGCTGCATATGAAGTACTCAATCACATTTCTGGCATATGATAAGGTGAAACTGCATCATGTCATATCCCACCTAGGCAGAATTCTGAGCACTTCAGTATAAAACCTTGTAAATATCTTGGTAATGCAGGATTATCCCAATAGAGCACAACATCATCGTGCACAGGTTTCCTTTGGCATTAATTGCAGGAGACTCAATATTGTGGTGTGCTCCAAGAATGTGAGCAGATCTATGAGGCATAAATCCATTCCTCAATAAAATGCTCTCAAGCAATTTCTAACTACCTATATTCAATTATTTTTTTCTGTTTTTAAATAATAAGATGGCTTATGCAAATTGAACTCCTTCTCACTTTGACTTTCTCATGCTTTTATACTTTTTGACTATCATTCAAATAAGCAAGCTCATTAATAGCCTCTTTGGAAATTACTGTTTTACTCAATTATTTTAACATTTATTTCATGTGTAATATATTATGGCAAATGGATTATGCTCTATTATGCAAAAATCACTTCTTGTTTCTTGTACAGCAATCCACCGGGACTTGATCTATTTCTTAAAAGTCGTGATCAATAAGTTGTCCGATTCTTTTCAGAAAGGGAGGTATGAATGTTGAATCATAATTGCATTTTCAAGGATAATAAAAACTCAGCCATTCAGTGTAAATCTGCAGATACTAATGGACTAACCATTTATACTATTCATTTGATTTTCTAGATATCCCTGACCTACATGAAACTCTATACTGAAAAAATCATATCCTTTGGAAACCCAATTTGCCTTTAGTTTTCTTCAATAGTCAACATTTTTTTTCCAATCAGTCTTACGGTTTTACATCATTGATTGGTCCAAAGTAAATCAGCAACAAACCAGAACTGAAAAAGCAGGTAATGCACAAAGCAAAAATGCCTGGAATCTCTCAATAAGAAACTACTAAAGACCTAATAAAACAACTAATCTGAATGCCCAGTTGGGGGAATCTATTAATAAAAGAAGGAAAGTAAAGCAATCAAGTTCCACAAATCTTTTTGTGAGGGCAGGGAGGAGAAACATTAAAAAGTTGCTTTTAACCGTCATCTTCAATGTAACTCATAACTCACTCCAACAATATCTCACCCCTGGTAGACATACAAGCATAATGGCCTGGATATTACAGCCAGTGACAAAGGAACAATGCTAACATTCACTTCATTGACAGTGCCTAGACAGACCAATTTTAACTTGCTCAAAACCCATTCACTTACGTAGAGTTAATATCAGGTCCCATACGGTTTTTGCAGGCTTCTCAACATATATTTCTTTTAATCAAGCATCTTTTCCAACGTGGCAGTCCTTACAGGGTAGTTTCGGCATCTGAAACTAGGGTAAGAGTCAACCAGACCCTTCAACTAATCAGATTGAAGAACACTCACTGAGGTATGCAGAATCCAAACCAGGATGTAAAAGCAGGAAATACAAATTAGATTTGAATCATGTATAGAAAATTAGTTTTAGGTTGAGAATACTGATGGGCTTAAGGGAGAAATATAAAAGAGACAGGAAAAAAGTAAAACAAAAACATCATTCTTTTAGTTCTTCAACACTAATTTTATTCTGATGGAACAAGACTCTACACTTGTACAATTAGATTTTCAGGGTCAGGGGGGTTGTCTATCAGGTATTATCACTTATCAGGCCATTAAAAACTTTTCATCCCTAAATGCACTGGGTGTAATTTTTTTGCCAATTCTTATTGGGATAATAATGGATAAATACCCCATGTCCACGCCATTGTAGTCATTTCAATGGCGAATCTATGGACAAGGACAACAGTGTCACCTGTGTTTTTTTTATCTTTTCCAGAAATTTATTAGAACCAATTCTAGATTTCACTTATTCATGCTGGTATTTGTATTTTGTCTTATGATATTTTGTATTTTTCCCATGTTGCCAGGCTGTAAAATCTTATTTTCCTACAGTCATTTGAGTATTGCTGAAAAAAGAAACATGTCTAATCTTTTCTCTTGCACTTATCTGGACGCTTCGCAAGAATACCAATCTAAGGGGAAAACAACAATTTATACAGTATGTGAAGAGAGTGCTGATTGGTTGGCAAGTGGCATTGCCATTGAGAATGCAGCAGTGATGGTGACTGACAGTTAATAGCTAATCATTGTTGAAAATTTAAACCAGGCAGCACAACCCTGATTGGTGTATCATGCAAACTCATGAACAGGCCTAAGGCTACCACTTTCGGCCCTGAAAAGGGCCCAGTCTACCTCAGATTACCCTGGAAGCGCAAAGTGCCTAAAAGATTTGAGCAACAGGTGAAGCTAGCGGCTTCAAGCTGCCACTATGCAGTATCAACACAAGTGCTTTTCGTCAGAGGCAGGATGCTGCCATCAAGCCAAAAAGACATTCTGCCCATCACACCAATAAGTAATGTGATATTTGAATTCTAGTGCGAGTGTGATGCTAGGTATGTAGGCCTTCCCTCCCAAAGACTGGTGGATTGTAACAAACAACATGCCCCAGTCACTGTTTGCAATGGCAGGGTACAGACCGTACCCAACCAGCCCGTGCTTTCAAAACTCAAAACATAGTGTCCAACATTAGATGTGATTCAGCAATCGGGCAACTTTTGCTAAATAATCCTCAATGTGCTAATTGTGCTGACAACCAATTTAAGATTGTCAGTTGGGCTCACAGTGTGGCACATGTGCGTGCACTGGAAGCTACATAGAGTACATAATACACAGGGCCCTGTTCTTTGCAGGCGGAAAGAACATGTACATACATTGCATCTGTTTCAGCTAAACAAAACAAGTGACAGCCATTCACTGGTTCATTCCTCAGGGCAATGCCTTGGCCAATCAGGGTCAAGCTGCCTGGTTTAAATTTTCAAACAATTTTTGGCAGTTAACTGTCAGTCACCATCACTGGTATATTCTCCATAGCAACACCACTTGCCAACCAATCATCACTCTATTCACGGTATAAATTGTTGTTTTCCCCTTAAATTGGTATTCTTGCAAAGTGCCCTGATGAGTGCAAGGTGAAAAGCTTAGACATGTCTCTTTTTTGTCTCTTTTTCAGCAATATGTATTTACCTAATTGTGAACAAATATCATTAATGGCATATTGACAGATAAATCTGATCTTATACCTGTAATTGTTCAGTAACTTTAAGATAACCAAATTACAAAAGCAATGGTCTAAAGCAAATTCACAAGCTGATGTTCATATCCCCCCAGTTGTGTGAAAAGGTTTGAATGTAAAACATAACATTGTGTCTTCTAAGAAGTAAATGTTCAGATTAAATGTTTTTTAGATAGGTTAAGTGAATGAGCAAAGACCTGGCAAATGGAGTATAATGTGGGAAAATGTGAAATTGTTAATTTTGGCAGGAAGAATAAAAAAAGAAGCTTATTGTCTAAATGGTGAGAGATTGCAAGAGCTCTGAGATTCGGAGGGATCTGGCTGTCCTAGTGCATGAATCACAAAAGGTTAGTATGCAGGGACAGCAGGTAATTAGGAAAGTAAATAGAATGTTATCATTTATTGTGAGGGGAATTGATTACAAAAGTAGGGAGGTTATGCTTCAGTTGTACAGGGCATTGATGAGACCACATCTGGAGCATTGTGTACAGGACTGGTCTCCTTATTTAAAGAAAGATGTAAATGCATTAGAAGCAGTTCAGAGAAGGTTTACTAAACTAATACCAGGAATGGATGGGTTGTCTTATGAGGAAAGGCTGGACAGGTTAGGCTTGTATCCACTGGAATTTAGGAGAGTAAGAGGTGACTTAATTGAAACCTTTAAGATCCTGAGGGTTCTTGACAGGGTGAATGTGGAGAGGATGTTTCCTCTTGTGGGAGAATCTAGAACTAGGGGTCACTGTTTAGAAATAAGGGGTCGCTCATTAAAGACAGAGATGAGGAGAATTTTTTCTCTCAGACGGTTGTGATTCTTTGGAACTCTCTTCCTCAAAAGGTGGTGGAAGCAGAGTTTTTGAATATTTTTAAAGCAGAACAAGGTCGATTCTTGATTAACAAAGGGGTGAAAGGTTATTTGGGGTAGTCAGGAATGTGGGCTTGAGGTTACATTCAGATCAGCCATGATCTTACTGAATGGTGGAGCAGGCTTGAGGAAGCGACTGACTTACTCCTGCTCCTAATTTGTATTTTCAAATGTTTGTATGTAACTAAAAAGATTTCTTTAATCTGGAGAAGGTGACAGAAGTATGACAGGAGGGAGGAACATGTTAAATGTACTTCTTTAATGCTTTGCCAAACTCCATTACTTTCTAAATTTTTACATATTTTGTCATTATTATGTTAGCTTTCCTGAGTTCATTGCTGAGACAATTTTAAACAAGAATTCCACAAATGTTTGCCTGTTATTGATGTGGTATTTAATTACTTGAGAAGCTCAGCCTACACTTCCTTTCCCAGAAGCATTCTTTCTAATTCTGACATGATCATTATTAGCCTTCACCCTCTAGTCACATATGACAATTATGATATGCAAATACATTTTCTGATATTAGTTCAACAGCAATTTAAGCCTAGTGAAAAAGTAAATGATGATAAGCACCACCATACTATGGATATTTTCAGCTTGCTTCATGGTATAGATCCACTTATTTTACAGATTTAGTTAACTGATTTGATAATCATTATCATTGACGTATCACTTGCTACAGCCCACATACCCAATTGTAGTCTTCTGAAAACCATTTGAAATAAAATGTGTTTATCATATTTTTCAGCTCACTTCACTTTTTCTTTTATTCGGTCACAGTATGTGTGTGTCGCTGGCTAGGTCAGCATTTATTGCCCATCCTTAATTGGCCTTGAAAAGGTGGTGATGAGCCATCTTCTTGAACCGCTGCAGTCCATGCGGTGTAGGTACACCCACAGTGCTGTTAGGGAGGCAGTTCCAGGATTTTGATCCAGTGACAGTGAAGGAACGGCGATATAGTTCCAGGTCAGGATGGCGTGTGACTTGGAGGGGAACTTCCAGGTGGTGGTGTTCCCATGCTTCTGCTGCCCTTGTCCTTCTAGGTGGTAGAGATTGTGAGTTTGGAAGGTGCTGTTGAAGGAGCTTTGGTGAGCTGCTGCAGTGCATCTTGTAGATGGTACACACTGCTGCCACTGTGCATCAGTGATGGAGGGTGTTTAAAAAAACAGCTCTTTAGGATGAAATTATTGATAAAACCAATTATGTCAGAACCAATGTCAGATAGTACATACACATTCACAAACAATACCCTAAGCATTGTTATGGTGCCTTGCCTTCATCATACAGGTACCAATAAGTGTTCTATAGTGGTGTAAGCTGTTGGAGCTGAGTAATACTGCTGGCTGCACCACTGTCTGTACTCAGACAAAGCAAAGTTTTGTACATCTGGATGCATATTTGAAGTGCACTCAGTAACATCGGAATGTGGCGAGAATTTTCATTTTGATGAATAACACACTGACTTGGTGGTTCTTCAGTCACATGAAAACTGTCAAGGCAGACCAGTGGACCTTTCTAAAGTTACAAATTAAGTACATGTCAGCCTTGGATCAGTGGTAGCACTTGAGTCTCTGAGCCAAAGGCCGCAGATTCAAGTCCCACTCTAGTGTCTTGAGTCCTTGATTTAAGCTAACACTTCAGTGCAATAGTGAGGGAATGCTGCACTGCCAGAGGTGTATTCTTCAGGTGAATTATTAAACTAAGGCCCGGGCTCATTTCTCAGGTAGATGCAAAAGGTTCAATGGCACTACATAAAGTAGAGCAGCAAAATTCTCCCAGTGTCTAGGCCTGTATTTTTCCTTCAATCAACATTACTAAACAAAACAGATAACCTGATCATTTCTCTCATTGCTAATCATGGGAATTTGCTATGAACAAATTGCCTGTCATATTTCCGATATTACAACAGTGATCACACTTCAAAAGTCCTTCATTAGCTATAAAGCATTTTGGGATGTCCTAAAGTCATAAAAGGCATGAAATAAATGTAAGTCTATATTAAGTCTCTGGAGGGCTGGCAATATGGCCGGGGGAGGCATCAGGAGGAGAGCCCGACATCTTCCTCCCACCATGGCATATTGTACCAGTCGGAGACTCAGTAACATGGCTGCTGTTGGACATTCTATTGAGCCACTTAACTGGCCAATTAAGGGCCACATCCCATCCCTATGAGGATTTTCCCCACACCAAGAAGGCCAACTACCACATGAGGAGCTGCCCGGTAACCTCTGGAAGCCTCCCAATTGCCTCCCAGGCCTAGACACGGAGAGGCCCACTACACACCTGGCCCACCAGCAGCAATGGCCACCTCACACGTGACCTACTGCTAGCGCACTGTCCTGCGCCCCTCCCTACTAATTTCCTCAAAATGGCTGCTCATGGTAGAACTACTGAGGCTGCTGAGATGTCAGCCCTCACATTGGTTGCCAGGTTGGTTGCTGCCCATTTCAAATGGAGACCAGATGGCTGCCCCAGGGTCCTGTTTCCCAATGGATGCTTTTGCCCCAGGTGGCAGGATCTCAGCTTCCTGGTGAGATTCTGTCCAACGACATTGCTGCTGCTATGAAACCAAGTTGCTCATATTGCTGCAAAAATGTCTAACTTCAAGACCAACCTGTTTTAGAAGTATAACTTTTAGTTTGGAGATTGAAATTTTTAAATATAATGTAAATGAAAACCCCTGAGAAGTTGATGAACAAAGTCTAAAGTAAAGGCAGTTCAAAGGGTGGCTTGTGCTTATTTAATAAGCTTGGAGTTTGAAGTGGCAACAGTAAAAGATGGGCCCTTTTGGAGTTTCTTGGTAAAGACGAGATCAGAATCACAGAATCACAGTGCAGAAGAGGCCCTTTGGCCCATCGAGTCTGCACCGACACATGAGAAACACCTGACTTACTGTCGAAGGGTCATGAGGACTCAAAACGTCAACTCTTTTCTTCTCCGCCGATGCTGCCAGACCTGCTGAGTTTTTCCAGGTAATTCTGTTTTTGACCTGACCTACCTACCTAATCCCATTCAGCAGCACCTGGCCCATAGCCTTGAATGTTATGACGTGCCAAGTGCTCATCCAGGTACTTTTTAAAGGATGTGAGGCAACCCGCCTCCACCACCCTCCCAGGCAGTGCATTCCAGGCTGTCACCTCCCTCTGGGTAAAAAGGTTTTTCCTCACATCCTCCATAAACCTCCTGCCCCTCACCTTGAACTTGTGTCCCCTTATGACTGACCCTTCAACTAAGAGGAACAGCTGCTCCCTATCTGTCTACAATTGTCTACAAGATGTCTACGATTGACTTCATAAAAGATTTAAATTATTCATATGGTTTCCCCAAACAAAATGAAGGCTTGAGAATGAGGGACAATGAGGTTAACCTCTACCTGGGACATCCCTGGGATAGATTGCAGAGAGGTATGTTTTGGTTTTGGGTTTATCTGTGTTCTTCTCTCACAGAAGCAGGCAGTTGTAGCCTGGAAGCAGTTGTGAAACAGGCAGAGGGAAAGGGAATCTGCCAGAAGCTGCAAAGGAGCTGTGGACGAGTAGCAAATGGCTATCAGAAATCAGGGGTATTTCTGAGCTGGATTCACTAAACAAGAGTGCAGTGAGGTCCCTGCCTGAGCTGTGAGATGCTTAAGGAGAGTTGGAAGATCACTTAACTGGATGTTAGTAGAAGAACCCCAAAAAAATCTCATACCTTGGAGAATAACAGGAACGCTGAGGAGAATCAAAGCAAATTCCTGAAAGATTTGGCACATCTTGGTTTAGTCTCAGGGGAAGTGAAGGAGGCCTCAAGTTCCTGTAAAGTATAGATGTTACAGAGTTGATTTTCCAGGCAACTTTTCTTGGTGGAAACATTGAATTTCAGTTACAAGACAGCAGCAGAAGCTATACATGTGCATCTAATTCTATAACTAAAGAAGCACTCCCTCCTAGAGGTTCCCCGCACTGCTAACCCAGTTTTACACAAATCATTTGATCTAACAACACAGGATTATCTTAAATCTACAGTCTTAACATTTGTCAAAACTATAATCACTACACTCCACCCCTTTAACTTTTCTGTACATTTTGTATTAACAAGGATACTTATCTCATTACATTACAATCTTTACACAGGTCATGAAATTACAAGTTCAGTCTTTCAGGTGATTTCCTGATCCATATGGAATGTCGCAGCTCCACAACTTCTAATTCTTTGACAGGAACCACATTTTCTGGAACTGCATTAACATCAGGTACCTCATTAGGCACAGGCAGTTCAGTGTCTTCCACTCCAACAGAGACGTCGGGCATGTCTATCCTCGTTTGAGCAACTCCAACAGGTTCAGCAATGTCTACAGGTGGAGCATCATTTTGTTGGGGTATCTCCCTTCTTCTTAAATGATCCACATGCTTACGGGTGATCTGGCCCTCCACTTCCACATGGTACGACAATGGTCCAGTCACAGAGCTTACTTTACCAGGTAACCACTTCGGTCCTCCACCGAAATTCCTTACATATACTGTTTCGCCAACAATAAATTGTCACTCATGACTATGCAAATCATAAGGCACTTTTTGGTTCTTTCACTTTTCTCCACCTTCCCATTCAAATTGGGAAGTATTAGGTTTAGTATTGTTTGAAGTCGGTGCCCCATATGTAGCTGTGCAGATGTTGCATCTGTCGTAGTGTGGGGTGTTGTTCTGTAGTGAAATAGGAAACAAGCAAGTTTATTTGCCAACAATTCACCTGTTAAGATTTTCATTCCCACCTTTTATCATCTTTTCAGAACCTTCTTACTTTTTGTCTTCTTATTTGTACCACAGCTTAGTCTCGGCCTTCATTTTGACTTCACTGTCAGCCAGACTTCTCTCAGGTGAAATCGCAACTTGTCTTAGTTCGGTAGTTGAAGCATGACTTCATTATCTACTCGCAATTTGGAAAGTTCTCTGACTTTTCCTTTCAAAGGCTCTTTAGTTTCATTCAGCTGATTCTTCAGTTCTTCTGTCTCCTCTCTGTATCCGAAGAGTCATACGGACTCGAAATATTAACTCTGTCTTTCTCTCCACAGATGCTGTTAGACCTGCTGAGTTTTTCCAACATCTTCTGTTTTTGTTCCTCCTTGTATCTGTTGGCTTCCTCCTGGACCTTTGAACATTGCTGCATCTTCTCTGCCAACTGGTTCTTCAGTTTGTTCAGAGTGACGTTAAATTCTTCCTGTTTCTCTTTGTAATTTTCCAGAGGCACAAACTTTGACCTGAGGGAGCTTGTGGTGTGTGACGTCTTTCAACAGGTTTTTCTTTTCTTTGCGAAGCTCACTCACTTCATCTTGAATTCTGTAACTCAGCAGAGTCTCCTTGACATTCTTCTGCTGTTCTTCCATATCGTTGTTGAAGACAGTCTTCATTTCTTCAGGTTGTTGAATGTTTACACACTCTTTTTTCATCCTGTTGTGGTCCTTTGTCTCTCCAGGCCCTTTTGTTAGTTGCTTTAATTTCACCGCTTAGGTAGCAATGCTCTCCCCCAGGGGTCTATTCCGTAAATTGAACCTGAACCTCTGCATTGTAACTGAGGGCTTGGATTGGAAATGTCCCTTAACGAGGTTACAAATTCACTGAAGGTTTTCAAATCTGGGGCATTGGGGGCCATCAAGCTTCAAATTAAACTGTAGGTTTTAGATCTTAAGAGGTAGGAGCAGAAGTAGGCCATTCAGCCCATCAAATCTGCTCCGCCATTCAATAAGATCATGGCTGATCTGATAATCCTCAACTCCAGTTTCCTGCCTTTTCCCCATAACCCTTGATTCCCTTACTGCTTAAAAATCTGCCGATCTCAGCCCTGAATATATTTAACCCAGCCTCTACAGCCCTCTGCGGCAAAGAATTCCACAGATTGACTACTGAGAGACTTCTGAGAGAAGAAATTCCACCTCATCTCTGTTTTAAGTGGACGACCCCTTACTCTGAGATTATGCCCTCTGGTCCTAGACTTTCCCACAAGGGGAAACAACCTCTCAGCATCTACCCTGCCTAGCCCTCTAAAAATCATATGGGCAGAATTTTCCATTCGGCATGCGGGCGCACACTTGACACGCTGGAACATTAAATGACACACAATGACATCGGGCGTGCGTCCCATCATCATCGCAAAGTCGGGCGATGTTTCGTTTGGCAGGCACGCACCAGAATCAGCTCCGCACCCGCTGATAATTGATAGGCCTATTAAGGCCATTGACTAGGTAATTAACCTGAACTTTATGCTGCCCATCCAACCTTACGGTTGGAGAGCAGACAAAAAGGCCAAACAGCCTTTACGTTTTTTAGGAAACCTCATCTGCGAGCGGGATGAGGTTTCCTAAAACTTTTACAAATTAAATGAAAACTTTCTTTGAAAAATAAAAACATGTCACAGCTCATGTGAAACAGTCACATGAGGGGACATGTTTCATTAAATTTTTTAAGTATTTATTTATCTTTTTAAAAAGCACTACAATCTCCCTGAGGCAGCTCCATGCCTCAGCGAGATTGAAGTGCTGGACCCAACTCTCCCTCCTCCCCGGCCCACAAAGATAGCCAGCGCTACCGCTTGTGACCCACGTAGGGCAGGCCTTAATTGGCCTGCCTGCATGAAATCATGGTGCAGAGCCGATCGCGGGCAGCTCCATGCCTCAGGGAGATTGCTGCGCTCTCCCATGCGCATGCGCGTGAAAGAATGCAGGCCCCGACTCTCCCTCCTCTCCCCGCCCACACAGATAGCACTGAGGGCCACTGGCTGTGTGTTAGGCTGGGCAGGCCTTAATTGGGCCGGTAAAATGGTGGCGTGCAGCCGATTGCGGGCGGCGATCAGCTCTGCGCTCACCCCTGCCCACTCCCGCCTAGCCTGCCTGCCATAAGTAAAATCCTGGCCAAGGAATGAGAGAATTTCAAACATCTGCACATTTGTATATTTCTTATTTAAGACTGAGATAAGGAGAAATTTCTTCATTCAGATGCTTGTGAATCTTTGGAATTCTCTATCACTAAGTGCTATGGATATCAACAAGGATACTCAAGGCTGAGATTTTTGGGCTGAAAGGGCTATGGGGATATAACAGGACAATGGAATTGATGTACAAGTTCAGTCATGATTTTATTGAATGATGAAGCAGGCTCAAGGGGCTGTAAGGTCTACTCCTGCTTCTATTTCTTACGTTTATAATGATTTACTTATAGCTTCAAAAC
Source organism: Carcharodon carcharias (assembly GCF_017639515.1). Taxonomy (NCBI): domain Eukaryota; kingdom Metazoa; phylum Chordata; class Chondrichthyes; order Lamniformes; family Lamnidae; genus Carcharodon; species Carcharodon carcharias. The sequence continues at coordinate 32,759,303 of NC_054477.1, read as the reverse complement.
CCTTAATTTAGGTTAGCCCTAATTAACTGAATCAGGTATAAATGCTAAAAATTGAAAATTCATCACAAAATACATTTGCTAAGTTTCAGGAAGCTGTTTATATTGTGGGAGAATCTAGAACTAGTGGTCACCATTTAAAAATAAAGGTTTGCTCATTTAAGACAGAGATGAGGAGAAATGTTTTCTCTCAGAACTTGGAACTCATTTCCTCAAAAGGGAGTGGAAGCAGAGCCTTTGAGTATTTTTAAGGTAGAGCTAGATAGATTCTTGTTAAGCAAGGGGTTGAGAGGATATTAGGGGTAGGAGGGAATATGGAGTTGAGGTTACAATCAGATCAGCCATGATCTTTTTGAATGGCAGAGCAGGCTCGAGGGGCTGAGTGATCTTTCCTGCTGCTAATTTGTATGTTTGTATGTTCATATCACTTTATTACAATGCTTGCTACGTAGAAACTCACTTGGCTTTTTTGGATGGGTTGAGGATGATGAATGTTGAAAATTAATTGCCTGCTATATGCAGTATAGGTAAATAATATGGTTGTAGTTGTTAGGAAATAGAGATAGTTTTTCAGTAAGTTATATATATTTGGAGGTATTAGGAATAAGCTATATCATTAAATTTAAGTTTGATTTGTGTTTCTGTATTTGTATATTAAAAAAGAGTAAGTTGAGCTATAGTTTCACTTTAATGGATGCCTGCATTTTAATGGAGATTTTACAATTCTTGAAAGGAAGGTAAAGCAAACACAAGGCAGAAAAATATCTATGCTGTTGCCTAGCAATAGGAGGCCCCACATAGACGGAAAAGTAGTTCAGTTTGAGTGCAGTTGGTCAGTGGGCTCCAAGGTTGAAAGGAGTTACCAGTAGAAGCGACATAAGAGAGGGACAGATAGTAAGTTACAAAATGAAGTTGGAATCAGTGGCCAGTGGAAGCAGCACATGAGATAGAACTACAGAGGAAGCAGGTTTCCCCAAAGAACAGATGAGAAAGTCACCAAAACCAGAGAGTGGAACAGGAAAGGTCCCAAGAGGACAGTTACATTAAAGGAAGGACAGGAACTGGGAAAAGGACTTGTTAAGTGAAGTTAAGAGTGAGGAGCAGAGAAAGATTTCAAGCTTAGAGGGAGAAAGCTGCAGGATGCAGATTTAAAGCAATATATGCTTGTGAGAAGCCAGAAGATCCAAGGGGACAGTCAAAGGTCTGTAACCCTTTACTATGGGCATGTGAAGCAGTGGTGTTTGTTGGCACAGCTGAGTCAGTGAGAGAGGGTGCATGGAAGGAAACTTGAATGCACAATGTGATCCAGGGGAGAGGAACATCAGAAGGAGAGTTTGAAACCCTGGAGCTGAACCTTTGTGGAAGGCATCTGAGAGAAAGTGTAATTTGGGAGAAGATTTCAGAGCGAGTTCTTTGAGAGTAGAGATTGGAAATCCTCATGTGAAAGTTCAGTGAGACCAGCTGACTCAGGGTGTGACAAGCATCTGGTGGGGTGGGGGGGGGGTGTGTAGTTGAGGAGAGACCAATAGCATCTGTTTGGGTGACATCTGTCACTTGGTTTCAGAGTGCGGTGTGCCTGACCGCAGGTTGTCTATTGATTTACATGGATTGTGTACTTACTGTGAATATTAAGAGTATAAAATAGCTTTCGTAACTTGTATTATACTTATATATCTGTAAAGGTATAGTTGTGGGTGAAGGAGTATTGTAATATAGTTCATCTTTTCTTGTTTAATAAATGTTTTATTCTTTTGTTAAAAGTTCATCAGCTGATTCCTGTGACTGTTCAGTAGCCACTCTCCATCCATCTAAACAAAATATAAAAATTAGAATCTATCAAGCTGGGTTCCACCCTGTGATCTGGCTTGTTCAATAGTAACATCAGCTGGGATCATAACATAGGGAAATGTAGCTATTCATCACCATCTACCCTGTTATAAAATATTATGAGGTCATTTTGAAGTTGCATTATGGTCTACGGAAGTAAAAGCAATTGAGAGGGAGCTACGCTATTGATTCTCTGCTACCTGTTTTACGATATTGCATAAAGTCTAAAAGTGTTGAAAAGTGGTTTAATCAGCAGTTTTGTTCATTTTGTTAACAGTGGATGGTTTATTCTCCGATAAAGCCCACCCAAAATCACTGCAGATAGGCCATGTTCATCTTTAAGCACAGAGCAGGCTGTGATGTGGTGCAGTCAGCAAGATTTAAAGAAGATACCATGGGAAAGGAAAGAGACAAACACAGAATCTGACAATAACCCACTGGCTGAAAGATGAAGGCCAGAATTATCCAGCCCCGTCGGCGACGGACGTCATGCCGGGCGGTGGGGATGGGAACAATATGGCAAGAAGGCCAAAAAGCCGTTTTACACCGTTGTGAAACCAATTTGCAATTGTTCCACTCCACCCATCAATGGCAGGCCACATATTCTGCTGCTGCACATTGGGAATGTAATTTTGATACATTTGCAACTAATTATAAGCCCTATTCATCGGAATCATCCCCCCACATCAGATCTACTGCCTATGTCAGTGTGAGTTCAGAATGGCTTGCTTCAAAATTGCCTTTAAAAGGCATTCACCTGATGTCCTGAACTTCGAAGGGAACTTGGAGGTGAGTGCATACAACCTTGCTTGTGAGCATTGTCTGTAGGACATCAAGGAATAAGCACCATGCATTCGCAAGTCTCTTTTTCCAATCTGGCTTTCAGTATGGTGCCGGATCAAGGGATCCAGTGCAGATCAGGTTGGGAGGGTGGGGGCCGGCCTGTGGAGCTGGACCTGCTGGAGTCAAAGAAGAGGGGATTTGGACTGGCTGGCGACCTGAGAGGATGGCCCTGGGATGTACACCCGATGATCCTTCCTCCCTATGGGACCCCGAGGGCCCTTCACTGACTCCTTGAGGAGAAGGGGAAGCTGGAGTGAGATGGAACTGCCCAGCATCCCTCTCATGTTGACACTGTTGGGGACCAACTAAGGCATCAGCGATGGAATTCAGCCCACGCAGCAGTGAAGGACTGATGTCCTGGACCAAAGTCTCCATGGCGGCTGCCATCCTACCAGTATTGGGCTCGGTGCATTGGCATGCCGGTGCTATCACCTCAGACTGAAGATAGACGGATTCCTCCATCGTGCCTTGCAATCTGAGGGGTGCAGCGGCCATCCCTTCCTGATGTCCCCGACCTTGCCTTTATGTCTGCAGAAACTGAGGTATGACTGAGTCCAGAGGCTTCTCGTCTGATTCGGACTCATCAGACTTTGGGCCTCCAGAAGTCCTCCAAGTGCCGTAAACCTGGGAAGTCCCTGCCTCCATCTGCTGTGGATCAGACAGTACAATGTGCTCACCATATTGTGACCCTGAGACTATCCTAGAACTAGGTCCCACTGAGGTGTGTGTCTGCACTGGTGGAAGGTGTGGGTGAGCGCTGTGTCGGGTCTTCAATTGGGGTGTCACCTGATTCTTCTTCCTATGTGTCTTCAGAGCTTGAGTTGAGGACCTGGCTTGTGAACCCCCTCTGCTGCTTCCCAAATGGGCCTGCGAAAGCAAGGAGAGATAATAAGTGCATGGCAGGGGACTGCGGAGCAGGAGAATACTCTCACATCGTGGTTGTTTGATGGGTTTGCACTGCTGGATTCTCACTTGGTAAAGCACCACCGACCTCATCATCAGCAAAGGAATGGTCCAGATCCCCACTGGCCAGCTGGATGGCTCTGTTTTCAAAGTCTGTGAGGACCTTAATGTCAAGCATTCCTCCAACATCTGCAACATCTCCCTTTTGTTGTGTGCCAGCTTGTCCTACATGAAGACAAATGGAGAGATTGTAAGTAGGTCACCTGCCAGGCCAGATGAAAAGGGTGCCTGGCATGTGTGGGCGGTGGGTGGTGAAATCGACAGGATGAAGATAAGATCTGCAGGGCAGGTAAGAGAGTGAATGGTGATGTCCCTTGAACTGGCAGTGAGTGAGATTCCTGTGGATATATGACGGGTTTGTGAGTGTGTGAGTTGAGAGTGATGAGAAGAGTGACTTACCCTGGCGGAATAGAGGAGACCATTCATCTTTCGGCACTGGGTGACTGTCCTCTTTTGCAGGGCATTGGCGCTGACCACCGCTGCCATCTCCTCCAATGCTGAATTGGTGACCTTGCTTGCTGGTCTTCACCCAGAACGTGGTAGAGGACTTCACAGCAGCCTTCCACTGCATCCAGTAGGCACCCGAGGCATGTGTTGTTAAATTTGGGAGCAGCATGTTTCCTCCCTTTGGTAGCCATGACTTTGCAGCAGCTTCCGATCCCTTAGAGAGAGCTGGCTCTGTGCAGGGGCGCCCTATAAATATAGCGCCTGGATTACTGAAGGCCTGAAGCAATGGCAGGGCGAGTGAATCAGGGACCGCCCCCCAAGTGATGCGGCCAGTTTCCAGGGAATGCACTATTAATGAGGCAGGACACACCAGGTATGGGACGAAACAGCACAAGAACACACCATTGTGGCTGGCAGGTAAAACATCTCTTTTCCCACCCGCTCCCAGACTTCGTGCAAATCTGGGACAATGCCACCTGAAGTAACTTATTATAGAAATGTTAATGGGACGCGTGGACAGGTCATTACCAGTTCAACCATGGAACTGATAATTATAGTCATTATTGTCAAAGTAAACAGCTTGCAATTACACTTTTGGAACTCAATTTGGAGGTTGTAGCCAATTAATTCAGGTGATGGGGATGGATTAGGACTTGAAAATGCACAGCTATCAGGAGTAACAAATTTACTTGTCCTTGGATATGGAATGCAGATAATGGAAATGTGGAATTGCCTTTCATATCAAGATATGTCAACCAGATGGCATGTGGTAAGCAAAGATGTACACTCCTGTTTGCTCAACAGACCATCATTATGTGAAAGCCTCTGACAGTTTGTCCTCTAAGAGGGCATATTTGAGATATTATTCGTGCATAATGCCTCCTTCAGCCATCTGTTCACTTGTTCTGTTTTAGCACAGCACACACAGGCAAACAATTTGTTTTGTTTCAAAGTGCCCAAGTGTTTATACTGACCTCATTTGTACAATTACATTCTGGCTTTAAATCCTTTATTTTGAAGAGTTACCATTGTATTTTCACATGGAATGAATTTCTGACCTTGAAAATTAATAATCCCATAACGTCCAGGAGCTCATTTAAATGCATCCTCAGCCATTTTATTCATCAAGAACAGAGGTGTTTATATTTTTTTTAACCATTACAAAGTTATGTATGTAAATATTGCTTGAAAAATTGAACAGTTCACTCTTTGTCACAGCCTAGAAAATCTTTCTCTTTTTTTCTGTGCTGCTAACTACAATTGCTCTTTTTACCTCTTCTCAAGAAGAATGAAACCTCAAAGGTTGCAGCTTGAGATGACTACACCAATTCTTTAGAATTTTTTGGACAGAAGTCTCATCTGTCCAACCCGAAAGACCCTATAAACCTCTGAGAACTCTGGCTTCTTGTGCATCCTCCACTTTCTTTGCCCCACCATTGGTAGCCATGCCTTCAGCGATCAAAATTCAAATGTGCAATTCCTGTCCCAAATCTCTTCCCATCTCTTCCTCTCTCTCCTCCTTTAAGACACCGCTTAAAGCCTACATCTTTGACCAAGCTTTGGGTCACCTGTCCTAATCACTCATTCTTTCACCCTGAATCAGTTGCTGACTGATCACAAGGCCCTTTGCAGTAGGGTAATGTTTTACTGTGTTATAAGTGCTAAATAAATGCAAGTGGCATCGTAAGCCCATAAGTGCAACTTAAAGATTCCTCAGGAAAGATGCCTCCATACTTTATAATGGGAATATGACTTTAGATATGAAAGTGTGGAAGAAATTCAAGAGTACGGGCTTGATTGTAACTATCGTGTGAGAATGTGGCCAAGGGAGCAACGTGCCTGACCGAGAGTGGCAGTGGGTAGCCTGGGATGATTATAATTGCCATCAGGCTGACTTCCCAACCAAAGTAGCCGGGAAGACACAGGGAAGCAGCCGACCAGCCATTAGTCTGCAGGAGGCCATTGCTGGGGACCCAGGATTGCCCCAGCCGAGGTGGGTAGGAGGGGAATCAAGGACAGGAGAAGGGGGAAGCCAGCTGCAGGGAGATCGAAGGTTGCCCGTGTGGAGACCAGGGGATCACGCCTGCTACACTTCGCCCACAAGGACATTTAAACAAAATATTCAAGTGTGTTAGCACCCTCTTGCAGTCATTTGTGTATGTGTGTATGTATATAAGCAACTGGAATAAACTAATTTCAGTTGGGTATTAGAACTCCATGTGTAAGCAGCAATGTTTCTGTCTGGCGATGAGGATAGGATTATGTATTCCCTAGCCCAATAAATTTGGTTGGAAAAGCTTCCAGCAAGCCAGCAGTAGAACTGAGGGTGTTTTTGGCTGAGAAATTGGCTAAAAGACCCATTTTTAGAAGAAAAGCAGTTTGTACACAAGTGAACTGACTTTCAAAGATGGTTGCATCAACAGGAATTATTGGTGTCTGGGAGAGGATAGTCGTGTCCAAGGTTATGTGGAGTGGCCAGGGATGTTTTTCACTGCTAATAATATCCTCAAGGATCCTGATGATCTAGCTGTTAATCAGGCAGTGGAGGCAAGGATAGAGCAATGTTTTTGATGGAATCAGGCCCAAAAGTGTATGAAATTCTCACGAATTTACTCGCCCCTGTTAGACATGCTGCTGTTGGATATTTTGTGTAAGCTTGAGCAGCACTACAGTCCCAAGCCCAGTCCCAAGCTAGAGATTGCAGAAAGCTACCCATTTAGAACAAGGAATCAGTTGCCCAATGAGGACATTGAAAAAAGCTGTCCATCCATTGTAATTTTGGAGAATTTCAAAAGACAGCACTGTGGGGCAGATTTGCGTGCAGTTTAAAATTGAATGCATTCGCAGTAAGTTGCTGACATTGCCGAAGTTAATTTTCGACATAGCTTGCCAAACAGTATTGTCCATGGGCATGGCGGCACATGAATTAAGAGAAGCCAGAGTTAACTGTCATCTGCTGAAATAAATAAGATGCAGCTGAATAAGATGAAGGTCCCAATGAAGGAAGTTAGGATTAGCAGTGGTATTGCAAAGTCCTGTTACCGGCGCCTAGGCCTACATTGAGCTCAGAATTGTCCATTTGTGAAGGCAGAGTGCAAAAAGGAAGTCACCTGTAAAGGGAAAACACTGGTTGGAGAAAACGGCCGTCACTGCCTATGGTTGTTGAACAGCACCAGCTCAATGAGGGGTCATTTGAAACCCATGAAATCCAAAGCACAAAGATTTCCAGTGGAAATTCGCAGGGCATTGGATAAGTAGCATTGGATGGAGCTCCAGTAGACATGGAGGTCAACATTGGGGGCAACAGTTAGCATGATTCCTGAATCCCTCCACCGTGAAAAGTTGAGACAACATCAACTGGGTAAATCACGCATGGAATTAAGGATTTATGGAGGAGAGAAAATCCCCATAATGGGAAATGTGTTTGTTCCAGTCACACAAATGTGCAAAATTTCCCATCATTGAAATGTCGGGTGTAAAACCAGCCTTGTTAGGACAGAAATGGTTCACAGCACTTAAGTTAAACTGGATCAAGCTTTTTCACATAAAGTGAAATTCATAAAGTAGGTTGACATAATCACCAAGTACCCTCAGGCATTTAGTGAAACCAACTCAAGTATATAAGGCCACGTATAGGTTCAGAGGAATGCAAGACCAATTTATTGCAGGCCTTGTCCAGTATCCTGCTGTAGAATAAGAAGACTTGAGATTGAGAATGTTAAATTTTGCAAGGAATTCAGGAAGGAGTATGCTAATTGGATGACATCCTTATTTCAGCTCCAAACAGGCAGAGCCTTGATGAAAGACTGAATAAGGTGCTCCAACGTTTGAAAAGCATGGGGTTCTGGTGAAGGCACACAAAGGTGAAATGTTTCAAAACTTTGTAGAGCATTTGGGTCACAGCGTAGACAAAATGGGTTACATCCTATCAAGTGTAAGTTTCAGGCTTCACCCTCAAAATATCTCTGAGCTCAGGTCATTTTGGGCTCAGTGAATTACTGCGGTAATTCAAAACAAATTTGGCAACCCTTTGTATCCATTGAATGAACTTTGAAGAAGGGCGTCCTGTGGAATTGGACAAGGAAGTGTGACAATCATTCCATTTGTGTAAAAGTAAATTGGTAGATGGTACAATGCTTGTACATTACAATGTGCCCAGAAAGATTAAGCTAGCATGTGATGCCTCTCCATATGGATATCTCATGTGCTGGATAATGGCGAGGAAAGGCAATTGCATTTGCCTCACACACCCTCAGTGCCAGTGAACGAAGTTATGCTCAGATAGAATGTGAAGCATTGTCTTTGGCTTTTGGAGGAAGAAGATTTCATAAATACCTGTATGGTTGTAGTTTCACGATCAAAACAGAAAATAAGCCACTGATGGCTGTTTTGAATCCAAAGTTTCCAGTACCCACTTTAGCTGCAGCCTGAATGCAGAGATAGGCTTTGATTTTGTCTACTTATCATTACAACATTAAGTACAGTAGATCAGAAGATCATTGCAATGTCAACGTGATGCCTGGGTTACCATCTCCATCAAAGGTAGAGCCCAACAGGGAAGATGTATTTTTCTTTTCACATGTCAATGAGTTGCCGGTCACAGCAGATGACATTGGTAGAACAACTCATGAGGATCCTGTATCGGCAAAGGTGTATGGCAAAACACAAACCAATGGCCAAAACAGAGGCTGGATTTAGAAATCAGGCCATGTTTTATACATAAGAATGAGTTGTCAGCTGATAAAGGTTGTGTTTTTTGAGGAGCCAGAGTTGTAATTCCTGTAAGGTACAGGTCGCAGTTGCTATGTGATCTTCTTTATCAACACTTAGGGATGAGCTTGACAAAGGGTCTAGTGAGAAGCAATCTTTTGTGGTCAGGATTAGATAAGGACATAGAAGACACAGTGAAACAGAGTAGATCATGTTAAGTTGTAGCAAAGAAGCTGCCATTGGTACCCTTGTAAACATGGAATTAGGCAGCTAGAGTGTGGCAGAGGCTACACATAGGTTTTTGCAGAATTTGAAGAGCAACAGCTCTTCAATGTGATGGATAGCCATTCAAACCGGGTAGCGGGGTTTCCAATGAATCGAAGAACAACTAGCAAAACTCTTGATATTTTGCTTAGTTTGTTTGCTGCTTATGGGTTTCCAGAGGAAATTGTGTCTGCCAAAGGACCTCACTTTTGTTAAGGAGAGCTTTCAAATTTCATGAGAATGAATGGGTTAAAACATTCTCAAGTTCCATTTTATCATCCTGCTTCAAGTGGTGCAACAGAGTGCACAGCACAAATTGCTAAGCATGTTCTTGTTAAGAAAATGCTAGATACAAATTGGGAGAAGAATCAGTTGTCAATGGCTCACAAACTGGCAATTTTTTTGTTTACTTATTGTAATGCACCTCAAACTACCCAACTGCAGAATACCAGTTGAATCGTTTCTTAGTAGACAACATAGAATGAAGTTTTCATTGCTGAAGACACGTTTAACACAGTCAGTCAAAGAGAAACAATCCTGGCAGAATGAGGGTGATGATAGGAGAGAGAGAAAGAGGTCTGAAGTTGAACCAGATGGTTAAGGTGAAAGATTATCATCATAAATGTTTGAAGTGGCTACCAGGAAAAGTCATGAAAATATCTGGTCCTTGCACATATTTGGTCAAGATGTTTGGTAGTGGAAAGGTTAGGTTTGTACATATAGATCATGTTTTACCTTCAGAGGTTCCCAAAGCAGAAGGAAGTTAGGGAAAATCAAATGGTCTGATGAATTGGATAGTTGGGATATGAGTGGAGTGCAAATTCTTACTCCAACACAACTTGAATCTAAACCTAGTTCAGATCCAAGCCTGAGTCAGGTAGAAATGTCTTGAAATGGAAATTTCAACTGAAGATGAGGGGAAAAATCTGTATTTGTTGGAGAAAACTTTTCCTCGGACTCAAGCCCAGATGGGCCAATGTCCTTCCCCAAGTTCTGAAAGATCGGGTCAAGAAAGGAGGTATCCTCTTAAGAATAGGAAAACAGTGATTGTTAGGTTTGTAAATAAATTAAAAACGATAAATATATATAAGTTGTATGAAAATTTGAACAGTGTGTTAGTTTTTCATTAAGGAGGGAGGTGCGTATTAGCACCCTCTTGTGGCCATTTGTGTATGTATGCAAATAAGAAAACTAGAATAAATCTGTTTCAGTTGGGTATTAGAACACTATGTGTAAGCAGCAGTGTTTCTGTCTAACAATGATACCACAGCAAGTGCCAACTTTACTGGGCCTTTTCTGGCTTTCCGTTCAGACGTCACATTAAAATGGTAGATCAGGCCCGGAGTCTGGTTTGGAGTCTGATCGCCATAAAGAGGATCCTACTGATTTCTGGAGAGTGGCCTTGCTGCCTGTGATTTAAAATAGCAGTGGGCCAGTTTAGGCTGAAAATGGGTACATCCCCAGCTCCATTTTAGCTGCTCCCCACCGATTTTCTGCCAGGCCTGGGGAAGTTAAAGTTGAGCTCCATCAGACCTATCAACTCTCATTATATGCCTTAGACCTGAAGCCTCCCGGAGGGAAGGCATAGAATCCTGTGACTAATATATTTGTGTTCAAACTCTTGGGAGGGGTAAGAAATAAGAAGTTATGATTTTCTGCCATATTGAGAGCTACACATTTTGGACCTAAAATACATCTCATTAGCAAGTTTATATGAAGCTTTTTCCTGTTTGGAACAGTTGCCCAGTCGATTTCCAAGTATCTATCATTGAACAAGAACCTCAGCTCACAGCAATTGAATTCTTTTTAAGTTAATTGGAATGGATGGCTTGTTTTAAAGCATTTCCCAGATTTCTTATGTCAAATGAAAATGTGTGCCTCTACTTCAAACACACACTAGACCAGAAGGTTTAAATGAGCCGTCACCTCTGAGCTCCCCAGGTTCAGATTTGGAAGATACCCCAAAAGTGCACTGGGGAACCCCTCTTGGAATTTCAAAGATAAGGGTTTGCATGTCAATTGCCAGAAGTGTAAACTTCCTCTTGGCAATTGCTCTGCTCTGGGAACCATCCAAAAATGTGATTTAGATGACAAACTTCGGGTGGTTCTGCCTGTGTTACCTAAATAGTCACTCAGCAAAAATTAGAAGAATTAGAACCTCTTCTAACTTCAGGGTAACTATCATAAAGGCCAAGACTGACCCCCACCACAGGACTTCCCCCACACCCCCGATCCCCAAGGGGAATCCCACCAGACCCCCAGCACCCCCCAGGGCTCTACCTCCACCCCCAGAATAAACACCCCACACAGTAATCCCCACCTCCCCAACTCCCCATGAGATACCCCACAACCCAACCCAACTCAATCCCCACCACCTTGGAAGGCCCGAACACCAGCCGACTGACCCAACCCCCGCCCCCCTAATCCTTCCCGACTACCCCACCCGACCCAAATGGACACCCACCTCCCCACCCACCCCACAGCCTTACCTCCCTCCCGACCTGACTGGACTTCCCCCCACTGACCTCCAGCCCCGAGGTCTGACCCTACCTCCAACCCACTGATGCCTGACCCCACCTTTCCCACACACCCGAAGCCCAACCCCCTACACCACACCCCCTATCTCTGATGCATCCCCCCCTCGCCCCCTCCAAAATCCAACACCTCCCCAATCCCTCGATGTCCGACGCCCTCATTCCCCCGATGTCTGGCGCTTCCATACCCACCCCACTCCGGTGTCTGCCCCACCCCCGCTGACCTCAAATCCCCCACACCTCTCCAAATCCTATCCAGTTCCTTTAGACATTTACCTTCTCCCTGGCCTGTCAATTTCAACGGGACCTTTAACTTTTCTGGTTTACGGCAGCTAGTGCTGTGAAAACGGGGTTGTGCCCTTCTTCAATCTGACTCTGCTGGACTGCGATGGTGGGCCTCGAGGACAGCTACACTGCCTGGACCGTGCCCGGCCTGAGCCGGAAGGTCGGGCGAGACAAGCGTGGAAGAAATTTTGCATAAGTAACTGGGCACAGAATGGCAACCGATGCTGAGTGCCACTCTGAGAAAGTTATGACCCAATGTTTCTTTTTTAATGATGTTGCTTAATTATGTTACATTGTGCTATTGTCACTGGACTGGTGGTACTCTGGGGACCTGAGCTTGAATCCCACCATGGTAGACGGTGGAACTTGAATTCAATAAAAATCTGGAATTAAAAGGTAATGATAACCATGAAACCATTGTCAATTGTCATTTTTTTAAAAACCCATCTGGTTCACTAACGTCCTTTAGGGAAGTAAATCTGCTGTCCTCACCTGATCAGGCCTACATGTGGTGCCAGATCTGCAGTAAAGTACTTGACTCTTAGAATGCCCTCCGAAACATCCTAGTAAACCACTCAGTTGTATTAACGCTAAAAAAGGAATAAATAAAAAGGAAAAAAACCGAAAGCACCACCCGGCATCGACCTAGGCACCAAAATGACCACCGCATAGTTCTTATGGAGAGGAAGTCCTGTCTTCACATTGACCATACCCTCCATCGTGTTGTGTGGCACTATCACCGTGCTAAATGGGAAAGATTTCGAACAGATCTAGCAACTCAAGACTGGGCATCCACGAGGCCATCAGCAGCAGCAGAATTGTATACAATCACAATCTGTAACCTCATGGCCCAGCATATCCCCCACTCTACCATTACCATCAAGCCAGGGGATCAATGCTGGTTCAATGAAGAGTGCAGGAGATCATGCCAGGAGCAGCACCAGGCATACCTAAAAAGATGTATCAGCGTGGTGAAGCTACAACACAGGACTACTTGCGTGCCAAATAGCATAAGCAGCAAGTGATAGAGCTAAGAATTCCCACAACCAGCGGATCATATCTAAGCTCTGCATTCCTTCCACATCCAATCGTGAATGGTGGTGGACAATTAAACAACTCACTGGAGGAGGAGGCTCCGCAAATATTCCTATTCTCAATGATGGGGGAGCCCAGCACATCAATACAAAAGATAAGGCTGAAGCATTTGCTACAATCTTCAGCCAGAAGTGCCGAGTGGATGATCCATCTCGGCCTCCTCCGGAGGTCCCCGCATCACATCTTCAGCCAATTCGATTCACTACATGTGATATCAAGAAACGGCTGAAGATACTGGAAAGGCTGTGGGCCCTGAAAATATTCTGGCAATAGGAATGAAGACTTGTGCTTCAGTATTTGCTGCACCCCTAGCCAAGCTGTTCCAGTACAGCTACAACACTGGCATCTACCTGGCAATGTGGAGAATTGCCCAGGTTTGTCCTGTTCACAAAAAGCAGGACAAATCCAACCTGGCCAATTACCGCCCCATCAGTCTACTCTCGATCATCAGTAAAGTGATGGAAGGGATCACCAAAGTGCTAACAAGCAGCACTTGCTTAGCAATAACCTGTTCACTGATGCTCAGTTTAGATTCCACCAGGGCCGCTCAACTCCTGACCTCATGACAACTTTTGGTTCACACATGGACAAAAGAGCTGAACTCCAGAGTTAGGGTGACTGCCCTTGACTGCCTTTGACCGAGTCTGGCATCAAGGAGCCCTAGCAAAACTGGAATTAATGAGAATCAGGGAGAAAACTCCCCACTGGTTGGAGTCATACCTAGCACAAAGGAAGATGGAAGTCAAACATCTCAGTTCCAGGACATCACTGCAGGAGTTCCTCAGGGTAGTGTCCTAGGCCCAACCATCTTCAGCTGCTTCACCAATGACCTGCCTTCCATCATAAGTTCAGAAGTGGAGATGTTCGCTGATGATTGTGCAATGTTCAGCACCATTTGTCACTCCTCAGACACTGAAGCAGTCCATGTCAAATGCAACCAGACTGGGATCAAACCCAGGCTTATGCTGACAAGTGGCAAGTCACATTCCTGCCACACAAGTGCTAGGAAATGACCATCTCCAACAAGAGAGAATCTAACCAAGGCCACTTGACATTCAATGGCATTACCATTGCTGAATCCCCCACTATCAACACACTGGGGGTGATCATTGACCAGAAACTGAACTTGACTAGTCACATAAATACTGTGGCTACAAGACCAGATCAGAGGCTAGGAATTCTGTGGCAAGTAACTCACCTCCTGACCCCCCAAAGCCTGTCCATCTACAAGGCACAAGTCAGGAATGTGATGGAATACTCTCCACTTGCCTGGATGAATGCAGCTCCAACAATACTCAAGAAGCTTGACAACATCCAGGGCAAAGCAGTCCACTTGATTAGCATCCCATCCAGAAACATTCACTCCCTCCACCACCGATGAACAATGGCAGCAGTGTATACCATCTATAACATGCACTATCGGAATTCACCAAAGCTCCTTAGACAGCACCTTCCAAACCCACGATCACTACCACCACGTAGAAGGACAAGGACAGCAGATAGATGGGTACACCACCACCTGGAAGTTCCCCTCCGAGCCACTCGCCATCCTGACTAGGAAATGTATTGCCTTCACTGTTGCTGGATCAAAATCCTGGAACTCCCTTCCTAACAGCACTATGGGTGTACCTACACCACATGGACTGCAGCAGATAAAGAAGGCAGCTCACTACCACCTTCTCAAGGGCAGCTAGGGATGGGCAATAAATTCTGGCCTAGCCAGCGACACCCACATCCTATAATTGAATAAAAAAAGCTCCTTCACTGGCAATTAAAAAAAGCTTGGATTTATAAGGCACCTTTTACATTGAAAAGCATATCAAGTCAGTGGTTGAGGCGATTAGCATATATTCATTTCAGGGAAGCCAGCTGAATAAATGCAGGAGAAAAGAATAGAATAAGATGTTGATAGAGTGAGATGATGGAATGTGGTTCATATGGAGCAATAACACTGGCTTTGGGCTGAATGGCCTGTTTCTGTGCTGTAAAATTCTATATAATTCTATATAAGATACCTTATTTTCATGTACTTAGAGACTATGGGGCATTGTAGGTTAGTGAATGGTCAGCATTTAGTCAACTGCCTCAATAAATGATGTTATCCTCTGTGGTGCTCAGAAATGATCTCCCAGGGGTTACACCTCTTTTCCACATCATGAAGGGGAAAGGGGAGCCATTTTATCTGTACTAATCAGAGGGAATCTCTTGTCATTTCCGGAAGGATCCTTGCAAGAATAATGCTCAATTGCTCTATTTCATCCTTTGTTGAAAAGTCCTGTCAATCGACGTGGGTTAAGTTATGTGAAGAAACATAACCGATGTGATTTTCAGTGCAGATATGACAAAAGGGATTTGAAACTGCCAGCTAGAAAGGTGTCAGAAAAATCCTCTACAAGTATGGTATCCAGATGCAATCATTGAAATAGTCAAATAATTTCATGATGGCTTGAGTGATGGAAGATGGAGACAATTCCATCTCCTTCCAAGTATCAAGCAAGATGCACCTTTGGCCGTCGCTCCTCAGCATTTTGCTTCTGTGGCTTTCAACAATATCAAAGCCAGAGTGAAGGTCAGATTCAGAGTTTGTGGGAATCTCTTCCACCATAGAAGGCTACAAGCTAAAACAAAAGTGCTGAAAGAACTTAAGATAAAAGCAAAAAACTGTGGATGTTGGAAATCCAAAACAAAAATAAAAATTCCTGGAAAAACTCAGCAGGTCTGGAAGCATCTGCGGAGAGGAACACAGTTAACGTTTCGAGTCCGTATGACACTTCAATAGAACTAAGTAAAAATAGGATTTTTACTTTTACTTAATTCTGTTGAAGAGTCATACGGACTCAAAACGTTAACTGATCCTCTCCGCAGATGCTGCTAGACCTGCTGAGTTTTTCCAGGTATTTTTGTTTTTGTGCTGAAAGAACTTGTTTGTGAACTCCTATTTTCTGATAATTATGCTCTTGTGGCCCACTCCCCGAATGATAGGTAAAGAATCAGAAATCACCTTGCTGCACCTTATTTGCATATTACATGACTATCATCCTTAAAAAGATTGTGGTTCTCTTCCAACTAGTCCCGGGCAAGGATTACACTCCACCAATTATCAGTGTTAGTAATCACACTGTGGTAACCTGACGTGTAATATACCTTTAAGAAGAATGTTATAATAGAAGATCACATTATCTTATTATCCAATGACAGAGTATAGCAGGCTACCTTAGTAGTCTGTAGTCAGTAGTGAATAGTTTAGAGTAAAAGTCTGTACTGTAGAGACAGGGTTTTAGTTGTAAGTACACAAGTGTAGCTGCTGAGTTCCTTTGTAAATAAATAGAAGGTGTTCTACATAAGAACTGTCTGCTGATCTGCTGTTTATGGTGCCAACTCAGTCATCCCGAAACAAGCGTGAAACCTGGATCCATTAGTCGAACTGAACTAGTGACAAGGATCCAACACACGGACTTCAGGTTTTAGATAGATTCACTTACCCGGCCAGCCCACTGTCAATATTGATCATGTTGACCATGCTGTCTAATCATCAAAGCCAGCCCTGCTTTTGGCAAACTTCATGAGTATTTCTGGGACAAGCAAGACATCAGCTGGCAGACCAAGCTCACATTTACAAGGCTGTCATTCTGACGGCCCTGCTTCATGCCTGTGAAAATTGAACAACATATGCACACCACATTAAGAAACTGAAACAATTTCACCTAAGCTGAGATGACTAATGAAAATCAGATGGCAAGGCTAGATCCCTGACACCATTTTTTTTAAGAAGCTGGCGTGCCAAGCATGCATCATGAAGACACGACTATAATGGTCAGGTCATGTGGTGCGAACGTCTTACGAACGAATCCTGAGGAAGATCTTTTGTGATGCATTGACAGCTTGGAAGTAATTTCATGATGGAGAGCAAAAGAGATAAAAGGCTGCATAAAAACAATTCTATAACAGTGCCAAATGTAAGTTGTTAAGTTGCTTAAGATAAGATATCACCCCCTACTATGAGGTCCATCACATTGCTGATGCTGAACATTACTGCCAGCTGATCAAACACCGCCTGAAAACTCAAGATCCACAACCTGATGAATCCACCATTCAGTCTCCGAATACTTGTTGTCACGTTTAAAAAGAAATTCGAACTTCCAGTTAATAGCTGAAAGAATGGCATGTCAAAATTTTACATTTTAATACTTCTACTGTAACAAGAGCACTATTGCCGACACACTTCTCTTTTTATAGACAACTTGTACTTTAAATTACAGAAAGGAACATTCCCCTTTCATACATACCACACATCACACTCTCCATGGAATTACAGTCCCTTTAGCAAACAGTCCTCAATTGTTCCCAGCTTCCAATGGGTTCCTGTATCACCATTTTGCCAAGAAATATCTTTGAGTGACAATTTCCAGACGGCTTTCCTCAGTTTTTAGAGAGCTTTTTAAATCCACCACCAGCAGTGAAGCCTGTTCTTCTACACCCGGCCATGCCAGGACAAATCTCCCAGGATTAGTAGAAGGTCGCAGGATGCATCTCTTCAACGAGAGGCCATCCGCCTCCTGCTTCTGGCAGCGGTAACCCCCAAGGTCAAACAGCCTTTTCTCTCCACAGACCACCCAGAACTGCTGTCTGTCTGTGATATTTGTTGGTTTGTAGGGAAGCTGATCTCAAAGATGGCTTCCTCTTCCCTCTTCCCCATGGCAACGTGAAACACATTGACCTTGTATCCAAGTAGAAAGTCTGATTAGCTAATCCTGACTCCAAGTCCCTTTCAGCTTAGAAGTATATGGGCAGTTACAGCGCAATTGTTTACAACCTGATTGCTACAACACCTTTCTGGAACTTTGGGAGACTCAGGCCAGAATTTTCTGACTGATGTGCGGATGGTGTCGTCCGCACGTCAGTGCGTAAAATGACTCGCGCTGATGTCACGCAAGTGTGCTGACGTCAGCACGCGCCATCACGATATTTCGGTGGGCGGACGCGATCAGTTTGCCCGTCATTAATTGAAGGGCTCGTTAAGCCTCTTAACTTGCCAATTGTGTACGATTTTGAAGGGCCCGTGTGAACTTCGGGTCAGCGCACGGGCCCAAAGGGCAGGCGGGTAGGAGATTATTTAAGAAAACTTTTGCAATGTCAGGATATGAGGACTCAGAGGGGTTGTTCATGTTTTACATGACGTTATAATTGATGAAAGTGTTTAAAACATACCTGTGTGACTGTTAGTAGTTCTCATCGGTGTCCAAGAGGTTTTTGTGCAAAGTGAAAGCATTCTGCAGACAGCACTCTTTTTCGGCCTTGCAGCTTTCCGGATGCCTCCATTTAGCCTGGGGCTATGGGTTCTGACTTCTCCAGTAGAGGCAGCTTCCCTGAGGGGGAAAGGAGGGATAGAATAAGGAGGAGGCCAGGACTGGACAATCAGCCTCCAAGGGAGGCACCTTTGGGTGTCCAGGCGCAGGCACAAGGGGCGCAGGGCCAAGAGGTTGTCCAATGTGCAAGGGGCCACAGACGATGCCACTATCTTGCTGCCAGGGTATACAGGCGGCGAAGCAGCTACCTCAATATGACTGAGGTGCAGTGCCGAAGGAGGCTCCAACTCTCAAGGGAGACAGTCAACACTATCTGTCAGATGATTGGCCCTGAGATCTCCCCTAACTGTGTGGGTGGACATCCCATGCCAACAGATCTATAGGTCACAGCTGCCCTCAACTTCTATGCCTCTGGCTCCTTCCAGGGATCGGTGGGTGATCTTTGCGGTGTCTCAATCAGCTGTCCACACTTGTGTCAAGCAGGTTACAGACGCTCTGTTCAGATGGGTATCCACTTTTTTCCATTTCCGCTGCAACCAGGCAAGCCAGCCAGAGCGAGCCAGAGGCTTTGCGACCATTGCTGGCTTCCCCCACATCCAGGGTGCAATAGACTGTACACATATGGCCTTCAAGGCGCCAGCAGGTGAGCCCGATGCCTTAGTCAACAGGAAGGGCTTCCACTCCATGAACGTGCAGATAGTGTGTGATCACAGGATGCAGATTCTACAAGTCTGTGCAAGGTACCCAGGCAGCTCCCACGCCGCATACATCCTCAGACACTCCCAGGTGCCGGGGCTCTTCTGTGCTCCGGCTCGGCTGGATGGTTGGCTGCTGGGTGACAATGGCTATCCCCTGCGAAGGTGGCTCATGATGCCTCTCCGGCATCCAAGAACAAAAGCTGAGCAGCAGTACAATAGGAGCCACACCTCCACAAGGGCTGTGGTGGAGAGAACCATTGGTCTTCTCAGGATGCGCTTCCGATGCCTGGACTGCTCAGGGGGTGCACTCCAGTATCCCCCAGATCACGTCTCTTTGATAGTGGTAGCATGCTGCACCCTGCACAATCTTGCGCTGGAAAGGGGGGATGGAATTGACGATGAAGACATTGACGCCCTGGGTGAGGCTGCACATGATGAATCCAGCAGTGGCTCAGAGGATGAGGAAGCACAGGGCGATGATGAGGGGCAGAACGATGACCCGCTATTACACCAAGGAGGCAGGGACACCCGGGACAATTTAATCCAACGAACCTTCAGCTAACACCACACACATGGATCAGCAGGAGCAGCATTGCCTGGCGCTTCCACACGTGGCATTTAGTGCTACATCTTCCACCTGTTCAGCTGCAAATAAGGACTTAGTACAGAAACATCAATGTCCACTCTAATACTCATGATAATTATGTGAAAATTAAAAAAGCACCACAATGAAAAGACGCTCAGCCATGGTAACAAAGGTGGACTTTATTTTGTCCACAATTAAAGCCCACATGATTACTCAACAATGTTATTAAAAAGGGGTCCCTATTCTAAGGCCAACACAAAATCACCAGTGACGTACCCGTGGAGTGCCTAAGGTGCCTTATGCTTACATTTTCGGGTGCTACGTCTAGGTGCCGTCCCATCGGTCGGAGTGGTTTGTGAGACAGCCTGCTGACTCTGCTATCCTATTGGCCTTGATGACCTTGACGGGCATCCTCTGGCCCGTGGAACCTGGGAGAGAGTGGCCAGCTCCTGAACTGGTACCTTCCCAGTTGTCGCAGCCTCAACGGAAGCAACGTTGACTGGCAGAGGGGCGGAGGAGCTGCTGCCCTCATCCGGAGCGCCCTGAGAGGAGTGCACAGCGATGACAGGTAGCTGCTGCGCTGACATGAGGACCAAATCTACCTCACTGCTCACCACAGATGCATGGGCACTGAGTGCCGGCGCTTGGTGTCCACAACACCTCCCACAATGGAGAACACCACCTGTAGCCAGAACCGCTGTGAGGGTTTGCAGGTCAGAGCGTAACCCAGTCATATTTTGATCCATTTGGTGGAAGTACCTCTCTATGAGAGTCGCCAATCTCTCATTGGAGGAATCCTGATGCTCTGCCCTGAGGGCAGATTCTTCACATGCACTCTGCCTAGACTCCTCCATCGCAGAGAGCAACTGAACCATTCCCTCAAACAACCCTGCCAGATGCAAACGCACTTCCTGCCGCCTTTCCTGCAGCTGCTGCAATAGGGACAACTCCAGAGGTACGTCATCAGTGCCGGACTCAGCATTTACCTCGTCCCCTGCAGCCCTCCGGCTGCTGGAGCCATCGGCACTCTCTGTCCCTACCATCTCCTCCAGCGATCGTGATGTGCCCTCTCCATTGTGACCCGAGACACTAGCCAATGGTAAAGTCCCCACCGAGGTGTGTGTGTCTGCGTTGGTGCCTGGCTGGCTGAAATGATGGGCCGCAAGTTGTACATGTTGCCCCTCAGGTGTGAAGGGGGTGCTGTGTTGAGGATGTGCAGATCGCTCTAGTGGTGATGCTGAAATTAACAACAAGGACAGTGCATCAGTTAGCGAACATTCACTTCAACCTTTCAACCCTTTCACCCCCACCCTCATAAGTAGCTCATCCTTAAAGACTCTTAAAAGAAGAACATTGGTGAGGTCCAAATTAGTCAAGACTGACCCCAAGCATTAAACACACATGCTGACAGGCTGGTTAGATGGCCTCATGAATGGCACATGGCTTTAAAGAACCAGAGGAGTGGGGAGAGTGCAGAGGAATCTGATGTGGATACATTGTTACCTGGATAGTTGCGCGGCTGAGGAAACATTTCAAACAGTTGTATCATTTTCCACCAAACTCAGGAGATTGAAAGGTCACATTATTGGCCTTCGTTCCATAAGGAAGGGCATAGACCGGTGGCCATAAGGCAACATTTCCCCTTGGCACAGAAATGAGTAACGTGGTGACATTCATCTAAATTGAGTGCCATGAGGTTCACAGCTGAGGTGCTGAGGCACCATGGCCTGCTCCTCGAAAGGGGTGAGGCACTGGAGGAGGGCGCACCCACTGCCAGTCCTCAGGCACTCCCAGGCATTGTGGTTACTTTTTGCCTGCAAAACACATAAGAGGATTTATTGGGACTGATCACTCATGTACTCTGCACATGCACACCGCACCCCAACCACAGTGGCCCATCTGAGGCCTCCAGTGGCTCCTGTCCACACTACTAGTGATGAGTCCCCAGAAGATAGTACGGCTGGTCCCAAACCCCTCCCCCAACAGTCCCCTTGGACACATTTGGCGTCCATCACTTTGAATAGCACACAGGTCCTAGCGCCCATGGAAAGGAGGAACAAATAGATGCGGCGCCGATGCCAGCAGATGGGACTTGCCCAAATGACCTTGAGGCACCCCTTGGACCATGTCATCACCATTAATATGACATGTGTTGGAGCTCTGAGTATGTGTCTACCAGCCTCCCCTGCAGCTTGCCCCCAAACTACTCAAATGCCACTTTCTGCAAAATGATCCCCCGCTGCTACTTTATCCCCTTGCCCAGCTTCATTTCCTAAAACTAAATCTAGAACTGCACCCCCTCACCCCCTCTCATTGGGCTAGTTACATGCTGGCTAAAAAAGTTCTCTTGAATGCATTTCAAGAAGTTTGTGCCCTCTGTGCCCTTCACACTGTTCATATCCCAATTGATATCAGGCTAGTTGAAGTCTCCAATTTTTACTGCCCTGTTGTTTTTGCACTCAGAAATTTACCTACATATTTGCTCTTCTAACTCCCTCTCACTATTTGGGGGTTTATAGTACATTCTTAGTAGTGTGGCTGCCCCTTTTTTATTTCTGAGCTCAACCCATATGGCCTCATTTGATGCGTCATTTAATATATCATCCCTCCTCACAGCTGTAATTGATTCTTTAACCAATAATGCTACACCCCCACATTTTCTATACCCCTCTCTATCCTGCATGACAACTCTGCTTCCAGGGATATTGAGCTGCCATTTTTACCCCTCTTTAAGCTAGGTTTCTGTGATTGCAATGATGTCATGTTGCCGTGTGTCTATATGTGCCCTCAGCCCATTGACTTTATTTGCTATACTCTTTGCATTTACATATACACCGTCTAACACTGCAAAATTCATGTGCTGTACACTTTGTAACCTGTGCTTCTTCTGTCTTTCAGTGTCACTTCCTAATTCTTCATCTCCCATTCCCTGCTCTGAATTTTCCCTCAGGTTCCTAGCCCCCTGCCAATCTAGTTTAAACCTCCAGTCCCAACTAGAAAATCTTCCTGCGAGGATATTTGTCCCAATCCTGTTCAGATGTAAATGGTCCTGTTTGTCCAGATCCCACCTTCCCCAGAACTGGTCCCAATGCCTCAAAAATCTGATGCCCTCCCTCCTATATCAGCTTTCCAGCCAGGTGTTCAATCGCTCAACTCTCCTATTTCTATACTCACGCACATGGGACTGGGAGCAATCCTGAAATTACTGCTTTAGAGGTCTTGCTTTTCAGTCTCCTTCCTAGCTCCCTGAAATCTGCTTTCAGGACCTCATCCACTTTCCTACCTAAGTCATTGGTACCAACATGGACCATGATCTCTGGCTGATTGCCCTCCCCCAGAAGAATGTCCTGCAGCCGCTCCATGACACCCTTGACCCTGGCACCAGGGAGGCAATATACCATCCAGGTGTCATGTCTATGGCCACAGAAATGCCTGTCTGTTCCCCTGACTAATGAATTCCCTATCACTACTGCTCTTCCCCTCTTCTTCCTCTCCTCCTTTTCAGCAGAACTGCCTATGGTGCCACAAAACTGCCTCTGACTGCACTCCTCTGAGGAACCAACGCCCTCACCAGTGTCCATAATGGAAAACCGATTGGCAAGCGGGACCCCTGCACTACCTGCCTAGTTTTCCTGGACTGCCTGGTGGTCACCCATTCCCTTTCTGCTTCCAGGCTTCTAAGCTGCGGTGTGACCACCTCTCTGAACGTGCTATTTACCTAGCTCTCAGCCATGCAGATGCACCACAATGACTCCAGCTGTTGCTCGAGCTCTGAAACCTGGAACCCAAGCTCTGCAGCTGGTGACACTTCCTGCACATGAGGTCGTCTAGAATACCGCTAGTATCCATGATCTCCCATGTATTACAGGACATGCATTCCACATGACCAAGCTGTCCTGCCATGGTTTCAATTTATTTCCCTAATGTTAATGTTATTTTCCTTTGGTTTACTTACTATTTTATTTTACCTGGCCTTCACTTAACTTTACTTCCCCATTGCTATGTTTCTTACTGAAGTCTAAGTAGCTCCTTCTTTTAAAAAGAATGTGTTTTTTCTAATTTTCAGCTACTTGAAGGCCCTCCCTAACAGCAATTTCTCACCAACCGATGAACTTATGTTTCTCCAGTGATGTGTCTCTTGGATGTTTTCAAAACTCAGCCCTTTTGCATAGCTTATCAACACCTGGTCTCCTGCAGGCTGAGAAAGATAGAGAAAGAAAAAGAGAACAGTATCTCTCTTCCTCATCACTGAACTCCCTTCTCACCAAACCCACAGCAATTCCACTCTGTACCTGTTGCACTCCATGCCTGTATAGTGGCCAAAGAATGAGGAAAAATCAGTGATGAGGGAGCAGAGTTTGTGGCAGGGACATTAGTTTCAGTTTTCCCATTGTTTAGTCGGAGGAAGCTAGGACTCCAAGTTGGATCTGAGGTCAAAGGCTGGGAATTCTGCAGTGAGTAACTCACCTCCTGACTCCCCAAAGCCTGTCCATCATCTACAAGGCACAAGTCAGGACTGTGGTGGAATATTCTCCACTTGCCTGGATGAGTGTGGCTCCAAAAACACTCAAGAAGCTCAACACCATCCAGGACACAGCAGAGCAGTTGATCAGCATCCCATCCACCACCTTAAATATTTACTCCTTCCACCACCAACGAACAGCGGCAGCAGTATGTACTATTTATGAGATGCACTTCAGCAACTCACCAAGGACTCTTCAACAGCACCTTCCAAACCTGTGACTTCTACCAACCAGAAGAACAAAGGCTGCAGATGCATGGGAACACCACAAACTGCAAGTTCCCCTTCAAGCCACACACCATCCTGACTTAGAACTATATTGCCTGTAACTGGATTAAAATCCTGGAACTCCCTCCCTAACAGCACTTTAGTTGTACCTACACCACATAGACTGCAGCAATTCAAGAAGGCAGCTCACTACCACTTTCTCAAGGACATTTACGGGTGGGCAACAAATGCTGGCCATGCCAGCAATGCCCACAGCCCATGAAAGAATTAAAAATAAATGTCTGACAGCAGAGAGGCAATGGAGTGACCAAAGAGCTATGTTAGCATTTGACATCACCAAGGGAACAAAAGAGAGACAAGGATGAGGAGAAGGTTAAGGAGAGATCATGCGAGAAATCTGGAGATTATGCGTATGGATAGAAGCAAAGTCACTGATAATTTTGAAAAGATTAGTTTTCTAAATAAAGCTTTAAATCTTAAAAAATGAAGACGTGTAAATCTTATGATGACATTTGAAAGTGCTGAAATACTAATAGATTTCTGAAAATAGCACCCAACACCTCTAATCTGTACCAGTAGTTCTCACCCATTGAGACTGGATGATATTTACTGCACTGATACTGCAGACACCAAAGCAAGTTAAGACATTTCCAAACAATATTTTCAGAAAGTGCTGAAGTGCATTAAGACCTTTCAAAGTTTAGAATGCCAGAATTCAAGTTGCACAGAATCACAAAGTCACAGAATCACACAGTGCAGAAGAGGCCCTTCGGCCCATCGAGTCTGCATCGACACGTGAGAAGCACCTGACCTACCTACCTAATCCCATTTACCAGCACTTGGCCCATAACCTTGAATGATATGACGTGCCAAGTGCTCTTCCAAGTACTTTTTAAAGGATTTGAGGCAACCCCCCTCCACCACCCTCCCAGGCAGCACACTCCAGACCATCACCACCCTCCGGGTAAAAAAGCTTTTCCTCACATCCCCCCTAAACCTCCTGCCCCTCACCTTGAACTTATGTCCCCTCGTGACTGACTCTTCAACTAAGAGGAACAGCTGCTCCCTATCCACCCTGTCCAGGCCCCTCATAATCTTGTACACCTTGATCAGGTTGCCCCTCAGTCTTCTCTGCTCCAATGAAAACAACCCAAGTCTATTCAACCTCTCTTCATAACTTAAATGTTTCATCCCAGGCAACATCCTGGTGAATCTCCTCTGCACCTCCTCCAGTGCAATCATATCCTTCCTATAATGTGGCAACCAGAACTGCACACAGTACTCCAGCTGTGGCCTCACCAAGGTTCTATACAACTCCAACATGATCTCCCTACTTTTGTAATCTATGCCTCAATTTATAAAGGCAAGTGTCCCATATGCCTTTTTCACCACCCCACTAACATGCCCCTCTGCCTTCAGAGATCTATGGACATACACACCAAGGTCCCTTTGTTCCTCAGAACTTCCCAGTGTCATGCCATTCATTGAATGCTTCCTTGTCAAATTACTCCTTCCAAAGTGTATCACCTCACACTTTTCAGGGTTAAATTCCATCTGTCACTTATCTTCCTGTTTGACCATCCCATCTATATCTTCCTGTAGCCCAAGACACTCAACCTCACTGTTAACCACCCGGCCAATTGCAGGTTAATGTTTTATGTTAATTCAAGGAACAGTATTAATAAGTTTATTTCACACATCTCTAGATTTGATTAAATTCTGCCAACCACTAACACATAACACGGCTTGCTATTTTTGTTAGTTACTTCCACCTTATTGTGAATTAATTCATGAGCTTTAGGAAGGACACAGGGGCCTAAGGAAAATGATGCTCTCACATTAATAGGCCAATTATACTGCACATTTTATGTCAATGCTTATGAATTGTGTTGTGTGAAATCACTCAAGTTACATGAAAGGCTAAATTAAAGCATGAGCCTGGAAATACGGGAAATTTGGGAACACGGAGTGTAGGATTCATCACTCCTGCCTGAATGGTGAGGCCCCAGGTTGGACAGCATCATGTTTGGGACAAGACAAGCAGGTTGCTGCCCACTGTACCCACTCACCAGCAATCAATGTTCATGTCAGCTGAGAGGACAGTTGGCTCTTCGCTAAAGATAAAAAAATTGGCAAAAAGACCCCAGCCTTCATATTGATGCAAAGTGTAGCTTTAAATGAGTCTGCATGCATGTTGATACAGCGCTATTTTAATTGTTGAGCTGCATCCAGCTGTATTTTGTTTCAGAGTGAGATTTGCTATTGAAAAGAAAGATGTGCATTTCTTTTAATGCTCCCCCTCTTAGAAGACCATAATTGAAGTTAGATTATTCTTGATTGTGGTGACAAACAGGACAAAGCTCCATTGATTTGGTTTGAGTAAATCAGATGTCAGCTTGAATATTTAGACCAAAGGTTCGCCCTGATAAAGAAATAGAATCAGATACACACAGTTAGCAGATAGGGCTCACAACACAGAATGTCTGCTTTTCAAAACTCTTTTATGTGAGTTCAAGGTCTGTTGGAGGTTTTTTTTAACGTGTAAAAATGAAACCTAACTGACCAGGTGACCTTTATGACTTGCTGGAGAAAGTTACTCAGTAACCCCCTACAGAGCAAAGCTTGTCAAAAAATAGAATAGCAATCCATCATCTCCTCGATAACTCAGCTTCAATTTAAGTCAATGCTATATTTCCAGAAAGCAATCTCCAGCACATATATAGCTCTGCTTTCGTGTGGAGTTTTAACTGGACAAAGAACTAGCATTACTATTTAGAAACTCAATACAGCAACACTTAATCAGAAAATGTATAGGAATGATATAAATACATTTGAACATTAACCAGTAGAATGAAGAGATTGTTCTTCTTGATTAAATTTACCACATATTACACTGGGCAATGTCACATTGAAGTCAGCTGAACATTATTTCAGTTCCTTTCATCTCATTCTGTTAGAAAAGTCATATACGACACAATCTATTAGGAGGTGAAAGGGTGAATTTTGCAACACATTCTGTTGAAACAAGGTACTCATCAGAGCTCAGAAATATTTTCCTAATTTTGTACAGAAGGCATTTTTCAGCACCTGGTGGAGGAAATCAGAATTGTGAGATTGAATTCATTAGAAAAATACACAAGAAAATTGCAAAATTGCTGGTAAAAGGTGAGGAAAGCAGAGTTTTGCACCAGTCCAGTAAAAGCAATAGTACAGTAATGTTGGGACAATTTTACTAGAATGCATTAAGTTTCCAATCCAACCTTCTACCCACTTAGGGATAATGACCTTTGAGTGGCTCTTTAATGAGCCTAGTTAGCCAGCAAGCAGGTTCCCCTCGTCACCCCATTCCCGCAGCTGACTTGATGGAGGTCAGTTTTCCCGCCAGCGGGAATGGGATGCACGGCCACACCAACAACTATGTGGGCACCCCCCCTCCCCCACCACCCAGCAGGCTCCATTAAATCTAGCCAAGGTATATTGTCCACTGGGATAGAGCACTGTAATCTTATTATGGAAGTAGAATATCATAAATAATTAACATTTTAGAGTTCTTTGAGGCTGCATCCATTTAATCTTATGTTAAATGTGCCTGATTATTTCCTATTCTAATTACTCTCTTATTAATTCACACACCTTCCCTAATTCGCCTTGTCTTATACTTTCTTCCTCACTTGTTCAACTGGGATCCAATGTTCATTTTTCAAACCATATTAAGCTAATATCAATCTCATAGACTATCAGATGACTATTTACAATCTATATCAATGACTTGGAAGAAAAGACCAAATGTATAGTTGCTATATTTTCCAATAATAGGTCAGAAAGTAAGTTGTCAAGAGGAGGTAAATTTGGCAGATGGAGTTTAATGTGGGAAAATGTGAACTTGTCCACTTTGGCTGAAAAAATAGAAAAGCAGTACACTACTTAAATGGAGAGAGACTGCAGAACTTGGTGGTACAGAGGGATCTGGGTGCCCAGGTACATGAATCATAAAACGTTAGCATGCAGGTACAGCAAGTGATTCAGAAGGCAAGTGGAACTTTGGCATTTATTACGAGAGAATGGAATATAAAAGTAGGGAGGTTTCACTGTGGCTATACAAGACATTGATGAGTTCACATCTGAAGCATTGTGTACAGTTTTGGTCTCCTTATTTGAAGAAGGATGTAATTGCAATAGAAGCAGTTCAGAGAAGCAGTTCAGTTTACTCAGCTCAATCCTGGGATGAAGGGTTTATCTTATGGAAAAAGTTGGGCCCAAACCCCATTGGAGTTTAGAAGAATGAGACGTGATTTTATTGAAACATACAAGATCCTGTGGGGAATTGATCATGTGGATACTGGGAGGATAATCCCCTCTTGTGAAGACTCAAACTAGAAGTCTCCCTTGTAAAACAGAGATGAGTTTTTTTTTCTCTCAGAGGGTTGTTAGTCTCTGGAATTCTCTCCATAAAGCAGTGGAGGCTGAGTCATTGAACTTATTCAATGTTAAGTTAGATAAATTTTTGAACGTAAAGGGAGTCAAGTGTTATGCAGGGCTAGCAGGAAAGTGGAGTTGAAACCACAATCAGATCAACAATGACCTTACTGAATAGCATTGCAGGCTCAAGTGCCAAATGGCCTACTCCTGCTTCTAAGCCCTATGTTCCTATGTGCTGTAATAATTCTATATATGTAACTCTTTCGAGTAGATGTAACTCTTTCGAGTACAAACCCGTTTCCATCTGTTTCAGATGAAGTTACATTGTTTCATAGTTTGCCATTGTGAGATCTAAACTCTTGATCTTGGTGTTACAAA
Organism: Carcharodon carcharias; assembly: GCF_017639515.1. Lineage (NCBI taxonomy): Eukaryota > Metazoa > Chordata > Chondrichthyes > Lamniformes > Lamnidae > Carcharodon > Carcharodon carcharias. Next base: position 32,730,201 of record NC_054477.1, on the reverse strand, counting down.
CCCAGTACCATAACCACTTGGCTATTTAAGCCAAGCGCATAAATTTTTGAACGTAAAGGGAGTCAAGTGTTATGCAGGGCTGGCAGGAAAGTGGAGTTGAAACCACAATCAGATCAACAATGACCTTACTGAATAGCATTGCAGGCTCAAGTGCCAAATGGCCTACTCCTGCTTCTAAGTCCTATGTTCCTATGTACCTTTGTGCTGTAACAATTCTATATATGTAGATGTGCAATCAATGTACTGGCAAGCCAAATAATGGCAGTCTCCCAAAATGTCCTTTAAATAGGCTTTGTGTTGATATTGGTGCAAAGTTAGAAGCCTTTATCTGTTGGTTGAAGGCAGCTGTGAAAGTATTGCTTATTAATGGACATGGATACCAGTCAAATGGCTCCAGGTGGGTCACATTATTGAAAGTATATGGTTACAAAATGCTTCCCCTCACTAACAGATAACAGGGCAGTATTTTAGAGCCAAGTATTTTGGATAACGTGTCCCACCTGGGGATTCCTTTCTTTACTGTTTATAGCATTAGCTTGAGGTCACATAACAAGAATATGATTCTGATAAAAATGGTATATTTTCTTTTTACTGGTAGGCATGTCAGTCTGGTCTGGTCTCACACACACCTCCCAGTGGCCAGTTACAGAGCATCATAAGTAGAATGCTGTCAGCTAGTTACTTACCTATTGTTTCAAATTAGGAATAGTGTATTACAGAATGCAGTCAAAAAGGAAGGGAGAAAATTGGACATTGAATGGGAGGCAAATTGGAAAATTGGGATTGATATGGGCTTAGGAATTTAGAGATGTTCAAAATCATGAGGGACAACATAGATAGGGAGAAAAAAACAAAAAAACTGCGGATGCTGGAAATCCAACACAAAAACAAAAACAGAATTACCTGGAAAAACTCAGCAGGTCTGGCAGCATCGGCGGAGAAGAAAAGAGTTGACGTTTCGAGTCCTCATGACCCTTTGACAGAACTGAGTACTCAAGTTCTGTCGAAGGGTCATGAGGACTCGAAACGTCAACTCTTTTCTTCTCCGCCGATGCTGCCAGACCTGCTGAGTTTTTCCAGGTAATTCTGTTTTTGTTTTTGTTTTAGATAGGGAGAAACTGTTCTCAATGGTGGAAGGATCAAATGGTTAGGATCCGGGGTGCACTGCCTGGGAGTGTGGAGGAGGCAGATTCAATACTAGTTTTCAAAAGAGAATTCAATAATTTGAAGAGTAAATCTTTGCAGGGCTATGAGAAAACTAGCTGAGGTGCTCTTGCAAAGAGTCAGCAAGGATGCAAACGAGTCAAACAACCTCCTTCTGTGCACTAACTATTTTATGATCCTATAAATCTATGAGTTAGATTATGAGAAGAGACTGGAAAAATTAGGGCCCCAAATTTTCAGATGGCGGAATCTCTGCCAACTCCAAGTGCCCAGCAGCCATTTCATGCTTGAATGAGCATTCAGTGGCTGCAGGCAGGACTTTTGCCCCTCACTCAGGAGGAAGTCCCGCCTTAGAAAGCTGCTGGCCAATCTGATTGGCCAGCAGCTCTCCAAGCCCTACAGCAACAAGAGCTGTGTGGACTGAAGAAGAAGTGCACCAACATGCCTGAGCCTAAATCCCAGGACCAGAGGACAAGGTATGTTTAAGGGGTGCCAGGGTAAGAAGGGTAGGGAAGGAGCAAAGGCGCGACCTGGGTGTCTGGGGGAGGGCAGGTGGGGGAAAGGAGGTCCACCGGCTACTGGAGCTTGGGGGGAGAGGGCAGCGGTGGGGTGAGGTGGGGGGGGGAATGGGGCGCGGGCACTCACAGTCAGAAGGGGGCTTCTGATGGAGGCACCCACCCCCACATACCGCCCAAGCTCTAAGCCTATTCTTTTTTGGGTTTCCCCTACACTAGGTAAACCCTCCCACCCTCCCACCAGCCTAAAAATTGAGGCTGAGCAAGAAACAGCAATTAAGTGGCCAATAATTGGCCATTTAAAGGCCTCAGTTGGAGCAAAGGTGGGCTTCCCATCCAAAGCTTTGTCCATCCCATCATAAAATCGCTGTGAAGTCAGAGTGGGCGGGAACCTGCCGGTGGTGGAGCGTGAAATTTTGACCTAGGAATATTAACATTGGAAAACAGAAAGCTCTGTAATGAATTTATGGAAATATTTGAGGTTTGTCAAGGATTTAGAGAGGGTAAACATAAATGTGTTCAACATAGCCTCAAATTTAGACAGAGTGAAAAAATGTTTTTAATTACTTTCTGCAGAGTAATGAATGAATGACTGTCAAGGAAGGGAGTAAGAATTGATTGTAAACCAAATTTAAGAGTTGGATAAATGTATGGTAACTAGTCTACAATTCCCTCATCACTGGGACTGCCTAGATGAAACACTATGGTCTTCCCTGCTCCTACATATTTTTACATTCATATTTCAAAGAGCATTTTGAGTCACTATGTAGCTACATTTTACTAAAAAGGGGCCTTCAATATCATAAACTGAAGGGCTTGGATAACTTTTGAAAATGATTAAAGCAGGGCGGGGGGGGAATGATACAAGTTTTTAAAATAATTGAGAGGATAGAAGCTGAAGTAAGCAAGCTGTTTAATTTGGACAATGACCAAGAGATTAGAAGTCACATAAAAATTTGCAAGAGGAAATATTTTATGGCTCCATAAGATAGTCGAGCCGTAGACCTGCCAAGTTAACAATATATTCATTAGAGTGGAGAAGTTAAGGAAGAAATTAATAGAGGTATTCCAATTTTTACAAGGGTTTAAAAGGTTAATTAGTGAAGGATTATTTTTCCATTATGAAAAAAAGAAACTTCATTCATATATTGCCTTTCGCACCCTCGGGACACCACAAAGCAACTTCAAGGACAATGAATCATTTTGGAAGTGCAGTTACTGTTGTTTTGTAGGCAAATGCACTGCCAAAATAATGACTAGTTAGCCTGTTTTGATGGCATTAGTAGACAGATGTACACCGGCTAGGACACAATGAAAGTTTCCTACTATTTGAGTAGTTTCATAGAATATTTTATATCCACCTGAGCAGTCACATGGTTCAATTTCTCCCTACAAAAATGATGTCATACCTCTAACGTTCAGCACTTCATTAATACCACACTGAGGTAATAGCCTATATTGTGTACTTTAATCCTGGAGTGAGCCTTGAATTTATAATTTTCTACTTAAGGGATGAGATTGAATTGGCAACAAGGCAGCATGAAGCTAGTAATGTAAGCGTAAAGAGTGAGGAGAGTCTTGTCACATAAAGGTCTTATAGAATACAATAGCTTAATCACAAGTCTCTATTGAAGCAAAACACACTTCAAGAGCAGCTTGCTGATTTGGGGTCAACTGAGCACTTAAAGAAAGTTGGATCAATATTGAAAAGACATTGAAGTTATAAGTCTAAAAATTCAGCTCTCTTTTTTCAGGGAGGTAAGAAATAGCCTGCATTTATATAGCACCTCATCAGGACATCTCTAAAGGCTGATCACTTTTATTGTAAATGTAGCCTATTGTGCATAGTTAGATTGCAAAAAAGGCAAATGACCTGATAACTGTTGTGGGCTCAGGGTACTCCTTGCTCTTCAAATAGTAGCCATGGGATACTGGACATCCAACTGAGCAGGCAGGCATCATGTCAGCTTAATGTTCCTCTGAAAGACAGAGGGCCATACATTCAACATCACTGCAATTGTTTTACACAATAAAACAGATAATATTATGTCAGACTTAGCATCACAATGTACATCATCGACACGGGCGTTCAAGCCAATCCCAAATTCACCAGGTGAGTTGTTTTAGAAGGCCCTGGTGGTCGAAACTAGGCCTCATTTCAATAAGAAAATAAAAGCTCTACACTCTTTTCATGACCTGTTCATAACATTTATCTGCCCAGAGCAGAAGAGGCACCAGATCTTCAACATTATTTTATCTATGCATGATCAAACCAGTGAACCCTAAACTCTACTCAGTGTCTCCCACTGGGAAATGTGGGATGAGGCCCAGATGAATCTTGGCTGTGATTCCACTTCCCTGTTTAATAGTTTTTCAGTGACTCTACTTACCAGTTGAATAGCTTGACAATATTCAGAAGCTCTTGGGCTTTCCCACAAATGCACAGTGGCAATTAAAAAACTTAAGGGCGGAATTTCCTGTGCCCACTGGAGTCGGGCACCATGGCGGGTGTGAGCGGACAATATGGTGGGAAGGCCAAAGCTCGGTTTCATACCGTCGTGGAACATGTTTGACACCATCCATTCTACCCGTCAATAGCGGGCCGTGTTTCCCACCGCCGGAGGTCAGGAACTTCATTGTAATCCAACTGCACATTATAAGCCCAGCTCTCCTGAATAATAGCCCCACGATGGATCGTCCGAGTATACCGACGTGCGAGCTGCACTTCCGAGGGGAACTCGAGGGTGATTGCATAGCATTCACAAGGGTCGCCTGTTGGACCTCAAAGTAGGGGTGCCACGCATTAAGGCAAGGGCACAGGCAGATTGCTTTTTTCCCAGCTGGCTAACAAGAACTGCCTGTGCATTTTTTTTATTCGTTCATGGGGTGTGGCTGTCACTGGCTAGGCCAGCATTTATTGCCCATTCCTAATTGCCCTCATTCAGTCAGCATTTTTAAGAGTCAACATGTAGGCCAGACCAGATAAGGACAGCAGATTTCCTTCCCTAAAGGACAATAGTGAAGCAGGTGGTGATAGGTTGATGGTCATCATTATACTCTTAATTCCAGATTTTTATTGGATTCAAATTTCACAATCTGCCATGGTGGGATTCGAATCCAGATCCCCAGTGTATTACCCTGGATCTCTGTCTAGTCCAGTGACAATACCACCATGCCACCGCCTCCCCAGGTTGAGGCGAGTTGACGAGGAGGCAAGGGCTATCCTGCGGTTGAGGAAAGTTGAGGAGGGTGTTGCAGGCAAGGCTGCCCTGTGGTTCAAGGTGGTGCACAAGCACCTGCTGGGGGGTGGGGCAGGAAGAGACCATGCATTAGGAAAACCTTGTATAATGGTGATCATTCCTCTACAGCTGAGAAAATTCAGGCACAGCCACATTGACATGCGTGGGGCCAGGCCTCTAGTATATCTGCCCACTCAAGCTTTGCAGAGGCCTAAAAGTGCCGCCAAGTGCTCCAGAGTTCTTCACCCCTTGGGCACAGACTGCAAACTGATGAGCATTTTAGTGGACTGCAGAACAATTGGACAGCTGCGTAGGTTATACAATCTTCTTGTGAAAGCTGGCCATGGAGCAGTCACTGGTGGAGGCACTCACAGTCCCTTGCAATGTCACCATTCGGGTTTGGACCAGTCTCCCCCATGCAGTGCAAGTTAGGAGAATGGCTGTACTGAGAGCACAGCATGCAGTCCAATGGGCAAAGCTGCCACCAATCAGTCAGGTGCAGTAGGGTGGAGGTGGGTGAGGTTTCGGACAGCCATGCAGCGCACTACACACTGGCCATCCAAGTGGTGGCCAGCACTCTCCAGGATGCATTAAAGGGCCTTCAGACTTAACCAATACAAATCCTTAGAACACCCAAGCTAACCCATGTGTCTCTCTCATTCTGCAGGAGGAGTACAGCAGGACCATGGAGCATGGTGACCTAACTGTATGCCTCGTGGCGTACAGAGAGCAGAGATGAAGAAGAGAGCGATGGATGCACCTGGCTGCACAAAGGGAGGTGCGGCATCCTCAGGAAGATGGGGCGGCTCGGATTCCAGCTCACACTGCTGAAGAGCCACAGTGAGCCATTGTTGGTTAGTGCCTAGCTAGGCCCAGGGTCTTTAGACGTCACCTTTCACTCCTGCAGATGACCAAGAACTAGTGTCATGCGCATGTCTAGGGAACTGTCACCTTTGCCACCTGCTGCAGGATTTGGCGCCATGGAGGGAATTCGCTGCCAGTGGCCATGAAAGTGACCGCAGTGCTCAATTTTCATGTCTGTGGCTTCTTTCAGTGCTCCACAGCTGACCTCTGTGGGGTATTGCAAGTCTCCATGCATCCATGAGGTCACAGATGCCAGCTTCGTGAAGGCACACAACTTTGAGCATTTCACCCGGGACCAGAAAAGCCAGGATACAAGAGCGCTGGGATTTGCTCAGGTCTCACGTTTCCCATAGGTTCAGGGTGCCATCGACTGCAATCACGTGGCGCTCAGATCTCCATGGCAACAAGCGGCAAACTATGTCAACTAAAAGGGCTTCCGCTCACTGAATGTTCAGTGGTGTGCGACCACCACAAACGCACCCTGCAGGTCTGCGGATGGTTTCCAGGGAATGTCCACAACTCCTACATTCTCAAGTTGGTCTCAGATACCTGACGTCTTCCAGGGTCCACAGAGGCTGCAGGGTTGGTTGCTCAGAGACGAGGGCTACACGCAGAGGAAATGGCTGATGACACCTGTGCGGTGGCCTCAGAGTGCAGCAGAGAGAAGGCACAATGTGTCTCATGCTGCAACTCGCACCTTGGTGGAGCATAACATCCAGATGTTGAAAATGAGGTTCCATTGCCTGGACTGGTCTGGTGGAGCCCTGCAATACAGTCCACAGAGAGTGTCACGCATCGTCATTGTCTCCTGCGCCCTTGACAACCTGGCGATGTAACGGGGAGAGGAGCTGGCTGAGAAAGAGATGGAGGAGCTTCACGTCTCCTCTGATGAGAATAACGTCAACAGAGATGAGGATGAGGTCTTCAAAGATGATGATTCCGGCCATGAGGCCATCACACTGGCCAGACGAGGCAGGCAAGCTCAGGGGGGCCCTCATAGGGGCTAGATTTGTGGAGGATAATCTAATGAAAACATGCAGTAAGGAGACACCATAGATCCTCACCTTGCATCTGTCAACGTTTGAATCCAGTCTGGCTGATGGCAGCGCACATATCCTCTGTGATGAGGCTCATGTCAGGGAGATGCACAGGAGGTCCTAATCGTCATTAGATTCCAGGAGAATGATGACGACATGCAGCGAGAACACTTCATAGATCTTCACATAGCACCTGTGATTGTCTGACTCCTGTCTGGCTGAGGGCAGCTTGCTTGCGCTCTGTGATCAGGGTCATATCATGGAGATGTAGCTGTGAAATTTTAAATGCACCTGATCCTTTGTCAGCCTTCAGCACCTGACCCCTTCTGCAGCACAGCCTCACCAGTCACAGATGCTGAAGAAATGGGGAGACCAGCCCCATCTTAAAGTTGCTGAGAGCACACAGAGTGAATCACGGGACTCTGTGAGGCCTGCCCACGATATTTTGGCAGCAATGACAAGCACCATCGTGTGCAGGCATCACTAATGTATCCAGTAAGTGCGAAGCAAGGCATCCAAGAGGTGTTCCAGAGTCGTGTCACTGAATTGGGGGACTGCAGTCTTCTTGCCTTTCGGGACATGTTTTCTGCGCTTCAGTCCTGGGCTGGAACCTCTGAGAGGTGTGCGTGTGGCTACACTTCAAATATGGCACCTGGCATGATGAAGCGGCGAGGTGACAGAGTGGTGGGCACATGAGGGCCTATCCGCCACCAGAACGGCGTGTTTCCCTAGAATGCATGATTAATGAGGCAGGTTTGGAACGATATGATGTGAAAAGCCGCCATTGCAGCCAAAGGGTAAAACATTCTGTTCCCGCCCGGTAGCGCACATAGTGCAAATTTAGGATGATTCTGCCCTTAACTTTTTTTTCATGTTTACTTTGATGTATAGCTGGGAGAAGTGGGTGATCTCCTGTAATACCAACTCACTCCTATTTCCTCAAGGAACTTACCTGAGGGCTGCTGAAGAGAATACAAATGGCCCAAATTTCCTCTGATCTCTCAATCAGGAATTCTCTGGAGGTGTGATAGGTGCTGGCAGTTCATCAACATTATTACAATGAGGTCAAAGACCTCATTGGGCATCTCTCTTATGGCAAGCAAATCCAGCACTTCGATCATTTTGCATCTGTAATCGGGACCTATCAAACTTAGGACCCAGCAACCACAACAATCCAGTACTGAAGTGCCAGCCTTGATGATACATTCAGATCCAGCAGAAGGCTTGTGTCACAACCCTCTGAATGATGGGAAAGAATATTACCGACTGAGGCAAACTGATCTTCTGCTCACTTGGTAGGAAGTGTTTCTTAAAGCAGGAAAACATCATTTGGTGGTGGGGAAATTTATGGAAGCATTAGGGTTGCCAATTGCGATTAAATCTATTCCTGGAGATTTCATAACATGACTTGCCCAATTCTCCAGCTATTAGTCAGCCAACACAACCATCCTTGTGACACACTGCCATTCTACACCAATTGGAAAGCAAAAAGACTCTTTGCCCAATTGGGTAACGCTTCACTGTCAGCCAAACAGCCTTTTCTCCAATTTTCGATATTCTTATATCTGGTAACGAGAAATGTTCAAAGAAAATGATTAAACAAAAAATATTTTTTTAATATCCTGATGATTTTTCTCCTGGACTGCACAGAGCAATGTTCTGGAGATTGATCTTCCATTCCTGAAGACTCCAAACAATCCTGGAGGGTTGGCAACTCTAGGAAGTGTAAACTTACATGGAGTAGGTTTAATGCTTCTATAAGTCTTCTTTCACTCCCAGTTTTCTAATGTTCTTGTAAGATGGCCATGGCAGTAACTAGTTACAAGTCAGAAGCCTGGTAGTGTAGCAGTTGAGACTCTGAAACAAAATGCCAAAGAATAATCAGATGTAGATTGAAGTCTGAAATATATTACAGAATGTGTACTAATCTCCACTGTGTACTTGTGGGGAAGCATGAGGAGAGCCCAAGAGCTTCTGTGCTAAAGAAAAATGTGGAGGGAATATCAGATACCTTTGGTTATACAGAAGAAATGGGAGAAGATTACTCTCCCCCCCCCCCCCCTCCCCTGGCCCTCCCCTCTCCCCTGGGGTGGATGGATATCATGAGACTAAAATGAGGAAGGAGAAAAAATGTAATGAAAAAATTTCTTCAACTTATTATCTTGCCCTGCTCTTTACCTATTATATTGGTCAGCTATCCAATGATGGCTCCAATTTCCCAATGGACACACAGATATAAATACCAATGTGGCTGTTATTTTGTTCAGTGTTTTCAATGTTATAAGCTGAATCTCTGCACAAAAAACAGGATATTGTAAGAACAAACTCATAACAATTTTTGAGGTAGGTTTTTCCACCATCATTTGTCTATCCTCCTCGAGGCAATCTATACTTGATGCGTGCATCAAATCTGTATTTCCAATAAAAGCAACATCACGATATTGCAATTTTAAATTATTCCCCTGTGTTTAACATCAAACCATCATGCAGAAAAAATATAGGTTCATTGTTACGATACTGACACAGGACTGATTACACAATAATATAAAAGTTAATTTGGCAGAAATATCCAAATCTTTTGGTGCCAGCTGTTCAATTTTCTCCCTTGCTTTCCTGTAATTGGTGAGACAGAGTTCCCTGAGTAATGCTCTGGTGCTTAGTTGAAATGGTTATTTTCGCCATGCAAGCCCAGCTAGGGAACATTGTCAAGCTATTAAACTGGGAAGTCGTCACTGAGAAACTATTAAACTGGGAAGTAGAATCACAGCCAAACTTCATCTTGGCCTCATCCCACATTCAACTCAGTCGGAGACAGAAGTCAAAAATAAAATTCCAACTGATTCATCCTGCTTCACCCCCAATCTTTGCCAAGGGAAAACTGAAGTAAATTGTTTTGCCATTCTAATTGAAATCACACAATTATGTACAAACCACTTTGACCTATTGTCTTGCCAATGGTCACATATTTTTAAAAAATAAGCAATCCAAAAGTAATAGACTTTGGAACATGCATAGACTCATAGATATCTACAGCACAAAAGGAGGCCATTCAGCCCATCGTGTCCAAGCCAGTCAACAAAGATCTGACTACACTAATCCTATTTTCCAGTGCTTGGAGGATATGGCAACAGAAGTGAAAATCTAAATACTTCTTAAATGTTACAAGAATTTCTGACTCAACCACCCTTTCAGGCAGTGAGTTCCAGACTCCCACCACCCACCAGGTGAAAAGATTTCTCCTCAACTCCCCTCTTAGCTTTCTACCTCTTACCTTAAATCTACGCCGCCTGGTTATTGGCCCCTCTACTAATGGAAAAAGTGCCTTCCTATCCACCCTATCTACGCCCCTCAAAATCTTATACACTTATATCAGGTCCTCTCTCAACCTTCGTTGCTCCAAGGAAAACAACCCCAGCCTATCCAATCTTTCCTCATAGCTCAGACCCTCCAGCCCAGGCAGCATCCTGGTAAATCTCCTCTGCACCATCTCCAATGCAATCACATCCTTCCTATGATGTGGTGATCAGAACTACATACAGTACTCCAGTTGTGGCCTAACCAGCATTTTATAGAGTTCCAGCATAACCTCCCTGATTTTATATTCTATGCCTTGGCTAATAAAGGTAAGTATCCTTTTTGACTTCTTAGCCGCCTTATCTACCTGCCCTGCTACCTTCAGGGATCCATGGATATGCACACCTCTGATCTTCAGTACTTTCCACGGTCCTACCACTCATAGTGTAATCCCTTGCCTTGTTAGCCCTCCCCAAGTGCATTACCTCACACTTTTCCAGGTTGAATTCCATTTGCCTCTGCTCTGCCCATCTGACCAGTCCATTGATATCCTACTGTAGCATATCCTCCTCACTATTTACCACCCTACCAATTTTCGTGTCATCCGCAAACTCCTTGATCATACCCCCTACATTTAAGTCCAAATCATTTGTGTACATCACAAGCAGCAAGGGCCCCAACAGCGAGCCCTGCGGAACCCCACTGGAAACAGATTTCCAGTCACAGAAACACCACTCTACCATCATCCTCTGCTTCCTGCCTCTCAGCCAATTTTGGATCCAATGTGCCACTTTGCCTTGGGTCCCATGGGCTCTTACTTTCTTGATCTATCTGCCATGAGGGACCTTATCAAAAGCCTTGCTAAAATCCATGTAGACCACATCAAATGCATTACCCTCATCAACATTCCTGGTTACCTCCACAAAAAATTCAAACTTTAACATTTAGAGGGAGAGTTGGAATTCAGGTTTAATTTCCCCGTTTAAAGTTTATAACCACAACTGCATTGCTACAGTGAGGCGGTGAGAGGAAGCATTTCCAACTCAGGGCGTGGGGAAGGAAATTTCAAAGAATCAGCTCAGGCAACTTCTGCACAGTGTTATTGTCTGGGAGACAGCATTATAGGTAGATCTTGAGAGATGATTGTATACTTTCTTGTTGATACCCTTTCTTGAAGAAGTCTTCTATGGCCTAGCTCTACCAGACCAACCTCACAAACTTCCACTCGTAGCAATCCCTATGTAGCCAGTGCATCTCCAACAATGGTTTCTCCTCCTGTTCCTGCACAATCACCTTCAGAGTACCCTGAGGTTCCATTATTGACAGCATTTTTTGTAGCTTACTTTCTGTGCCCTTATCCATGAGCATGTTGCCAGATCCAATAGACCAAAACAAGTTCAGCCTCCTGCTTAAAGCTCTATATAACCCTTGTCTCTGAATGCAAATTCTTGCTGGCTGTTCACTCAGGCAACAGTAAATGCCACAAAACCCTGATTTCCATTTTCATCTTGAGTTGAGCTTTAACCCCCATATTCTAATCTATCACCAAGTTCACTTACTTCCATTTCCACACAATCGCCCATTCCTGTCCTTGACTTATTCCTGCCAAGGAAATCCTCATATTTATTTTCTCATAAGGCTCAACTTTTCCAATGAATTTTTACCCACCAGGGCAATTAATAAATCTGGAATTAAAAATTCTAAGCTCCATCCTTCAGAAACAGCCACTACATCTTATCCTGTGTAGGTTGCTCTGACACGTCACCATCCTCTATCTTCTCCAGCCTTCATTGTCTCCCTACAATATTGAACACAGAATCCTCTGGCTTAATGATGTGACTATCAGTTGATTGTCATGGTCCAGATTTCACGGTCAGCAGTGAAACAATGGTATTCACTGCTGACCTTAAAGAGATCTGCCCACATCATTCAACAAGGTGCAACCTTTTCAAGGGCAGAATTTTACATTCTCCCACCAGCAGGTTTGTAGGTCAGCAGTGGCCTTAAATTCTTTGGATGGCCTTCCCACTGGCTCCTGCAAATCCTGAGCTCTCTGCAATTTTATGGCGGGATGGAGAAGCCTATGCTGCCTCACCACTGCGCCCCCCCCCCCCCCCCCACAACCCCTGACTCACACCCAGCCCTTATCCCAATTGAGGCCTTTAAATAGCCAATTAATGACAACTTAAGGGCCATTTCACACCCAGCCTCAATTTTCAGGCTGATGGAGGAGGGAAGCCTGAAAAGTGACCCTGTTCAGGTTTTCGTGGGGAAGGTGGGGGGGTGAGGTTACCTCCATCAGCATCCTCCTTTCAACATGCGGCACCCTCCCCCCAAAAGGTCTGTGGATGCCTCTTCCTCCCCCCACCCCCACCCCAGCCTCTCCACCAACACCCCGACTCACGTCTGCTCACCCTCACCGAGCCTCACCTCCCCTCCCCGCTCTGAGACTCCAAAACTGACCTGGTCCTGGACTGTCTTGACTTAGGCTCTGGGGACTGCTTGCAGTCACAGTCCTGCCCACTGCATCTTCTGATGCTGCTGGGACTATAGAACTGTTATCCAGTCAGATTGACCAACTGAGGTGGGGCTTCCTCCTGAGTGAGGTGTGGAAGTCCGCCTCCAGCCAATTAACGCTCATTGGAATATTAAATGGTGAGCAGTACCGACAGGGATGTGTTCATTGCCAGCTCCTCAGATGGTGGGAAGGGAAACTTCACCATCCAAAGCATCCTGGCCCGAGGCTTTATTTACAGTGGGTAATTGTGGAAAAAGGTGGAAGCTGTCATCAGTTCTGTGATTTTATTTGATTTCAGATTGCGGGGGGCTTCAACAGCTCGCCGTATGAGGCAGCGTAGAGTTACTGACAGAACTCCTGGATTTCCACATTTAGCTGCACATGTGGCTTCCAGAGGTTTCCGCCAACTTCAGAGGAGCAAGAACGGTGAACATTGACAATTTCACTGCCATTACTAGCGCAAAATCTGGGTCACAGTTTTGATAGCGCCACGTTGGTATCTGTTGTTATTCTGTATGGCACTGCTGCTAGGGACAGGTTCTCCTTGAGGTGTAATTTTTTGCTTGGTGTACAATAAATATTGTATACTGGAAATCCGAGAGTGCATTATTTCCAATTTTCCAAGCGTTCGTTCTGGAAAATTATGCACCAGGCTTGCTCAAATTTCCAACATTACACACCTGTTGAGCACCAACTCAGAAACATAGACTCATCTGTTTTGTGGTATGCTACACAATTCTGCAGGATTGAGCTCAATCTTCAATACACTACACTTTGAGGGCACCAGTTTCTTTTAAAACTCATCAAAGCTCTCCAGTACCGGCAGTGCCACCAGGAGCAGTGGCCACTGCCAGTACTGCACTCAGAGGCGCTCAGCGCTGCACCCAGCACAGCAAGTGAGTTCGGAGTCACCCAGGTGCCAAGCTGGCAGGGCCCAGCAAGAGGGGTGGGGTGGGGGTGGTGGCTGAGGTTTACTATGCCATGAGGGGAAGGAAACCATGGGGAAGGGAGCCTGGGAGGGTAACATTTTGTGGGGGGGGTCTCCTCTAATGGGTCCAGGGGGTCATTGAAGAGGGACCCCACCATCCACCGCACCGGGAAACCTGCCTGGTTGGCCACTTGGGGTGGACCTGTCCCGCCACTGGTGAAATCCTGGCAGTGGGATGCGGGCCTTAGGTGGGCATGAATTGGCCCACTGGTGGGCGAGTCCTCCACGCCACTCCCGCTGCTGGTAAAATGGCTGCCTGCTGGATTTAAAATGTACCCTCCCCCCACACCCCCACCAATCCACCTCCTTCAAACCTGCTGGTAGGGGAGTGCAAAACCCAGCTCATAGATCTTGAGATGTTTTGTAAATGGTCATATCCGTAGTAATTCTTTATGTAAACTTTTTTTACTCAATGAAGCAACAGAGCAGGTCTCAGCAAAGATAAATCTTTCTCAAACAATTGCAATGAGGTTTCTGTGAAATAGTTCATACCTACTGCACCTGTAAATTTAGTCACAATTTTAAGAGAGCTCCTGAGCAAGTACAATCACAGGAAACTCATAGGGCTGAATTTTCCCCCCATCGGGAACAAAGTTGATGGGCAGGCGCGCTTCTGATTGGCACCCCCGATCGGAGGCGTGGTGCCATTTAACGTGGGCGGGCCAATTAAGAAGTGCTAGGTGCTCCCTGTGTGAGCAGGGGGTGGAGAATCCCAAAATTGGGAGTGCATTCTTTTGCGCATGCACACAAAGAACTAAGTGCAACCTCAGGGAGATCGGCTCAAAATGTTAAAAATCTAAAAATAGAAAAATAAAAATAAAATTGCTCTAACATGTCCCCACATGTGACAATGTTAGATTAGTTGGGACATGTCCATAATTTTTACAAAAACTTTATTAAAATATTTTAAAACCTATATGAAACCTCATCCCGCCGGTGGATGAGGTTTCATGCTTTTTCTAGTTCACGCCAGGGCTCCTAGCCTGCCCACCAACCTTAAGGTTAGATGGGCAGGTCCTTTAATTACTTAATTGCCTCTGTCAATGGCCTCCATTGGCCATTGACAGGTCGGTGGGTGTGCAGCTGGTTTTGCTCTGCCCCCGCTTGCCGACATGTAAAATCCTGCCCATAAAAGAGGCTTTGCAACCTGAGGAACATAGGGCAGAATTTTCGGTGCCTGCTGGCGTCAGACTCAGTGGCCTGTGGGACAATATGGCAACATTGTGAAACCAGTTCGTGATCGTCCGCTCAGCCCATCGATGGCGGGCCTTGTTCCCTGCCATTAGATGTCAGGGACCTCATTGTAATACATCAGCATATAAGGCCAGCCCACCAGAATCATCCTGCCACCTCCCCCCACCAACTCTGGACTGTCCGCCCACTTCGGAGTGATTGCACACCAGTGCAGAACACATCTTGACAACTGTGACATGCTGAAGTCGGGACTTACCCACCAGGGCCTTGCTCGCATTGCAGACACCCGAGGAGCAGAAGATTCTGGAGCCCGACAGCAACAGCACACTGGAGAAACGTCCATGGCATGCTGGGTGGATTCTCATGGACATAGCTCTGCTGCGAAGCAGCCCACAGAAGTTGGAAAGTCACCATTGAGGGTCAGCTCACATAGGATGACGGTTGAGGAGGTGGAGAGAAAGGTCCAGCTGAGTTTGGGAGAGAACGATGTACTGGAGGTGGGAAAGGAAGGTCTAGGATCGAGTGGGAGAGGAATAGGTGTCAGGATGGGGTGAGGTTTGGAGGAGGAGAATGAAGGTGTCAGGATGGGATGTGGTTTGGAGGAGGGAATGAAGGTGTCAGGATGGGGTGTGGTTTGGAGGAGGGAATGAAGGTGTCAGGATGGGGTGAGGTTTAAAGGGGAGGAATGAAGATGTCAGGATGGGATAAGGTTTGTGGGGGAGTATAAAGGTGTCAGGATGGGGTGAGTTTTGTGGGGGAGATTGAAGGTGTCAGGATGGGGTGTGGTTTGGAGGAGGGAATGAAGGTGTCAGGATGGGGTGAGGTTTAAAGGTGGGGAATGAAGATGTCAGGATGGGATAAGGTTTGTGGGGGTGTATAAAGGTGTCAGGATGGGGTGAGTTTTGTGGGGGAGAATGAAGGTGTCAGGATGGGGTGAGGTTTGGGGGGGGGAAAATGGAGGTGTCAGGATGAGGAAATGTTTGGAGGGAGGAATGTAGGTGTTGGTGGGGAGGTTGGGAGGGTAGGAGGGAGTACGGGTGGAGGAGGGGGTAATGGGAGAATATGGCAACTAGGAAGGTAGGGATAACAGGGGGTGGAAGGGGTAAAGGAAGAAGTAGGGGAGAAGGAGTGTAGAGAGAGGAGGGAGTAAGGTTGGCGGAAGAGATAAGGCTGAAGGATGGAGTCAGGAAGGGGGAAGGCCAGGGACACAGTGCGAGAAGAGCGGTGATTTTAAAGTGTAAGGAAAGCCAGGCCTGAGACCAGAGCAGGACTGGGAGGCAATGCAAGAGGAGCAGCGGCCTTGGTAAGATTTAAAAAGAGCGGGAACTGAGAGTCAGAGCGAAGGTTTATAAAGAGCGGGAGCTGGACTCAGGGCTGAAAGGGGGGGTGAGGACAGAGCGAGAGTTCCAAGGAGACTCTGGGCTGAAAGCGGAGCGAGGACAGAGTGAGAGTTACAGGAAGACTCAGGTTGAAAGGGGTGCGAGGACAGAGTGAGAGTTACAGGGAGACTTGGGGCTGAAAGCGGAGCGAGGACAGTGTGAGAGTTACAGGGAGACTCGGGGCTGAAAGTGGAGCGAGGACAGTGTGAGAGTTACAGGGAGACTCGGGGCTGAAAGTGGAGCGAGGACAGTGTGAGAGTTCCAAGGAGACTCTGGGCTGAAAGTGGAGCGAGGACAGAGTGAGAGTTACAGGAAGACTCAGGTTGAAAGGGGTGCGAGGACAGAGTGAGAGTTACAGGGAGACTTGGGGCTGAAAGCGGAGCGAGGACAGTGTGAGAGTTACAGGGAGACTCGGGGCTGAAAGCGGAGCGAGGACAGTGTGAGAGTTACAGGGAGACTCGGGGCTGAAAGCGGAGCGAGGACAGTGTGAGAGTTACAGGGAGACTCGGGGTTGAAAGGGGCGCGAGGACAGTGTGAGAGTTACAGGGAGACTCGGGGCTGAAAGCGGAGCGAGGACATAGTGAGAGTTACAGGGAGAGTCAGGTTGAAAGCGGAGCGAGGACAGAGTGAGAGTTACAGGGAGACTTGGGGTTGAAAGCGGAGCGAGGACAGAGTGAGAGTTACAGGGAGACTCGGGGCTGAAAGCGGAGCGAGGATGTCACGATTCAAAAAGTGACGTGATACAGGGGAGGCAGATGATTGGTAAGTTGGGTCAGGTGAGTACTTCTACTTCTACTTTTTATGCTAATTAAACTGCTGCAGTCCATTAGCTTAAACATAATAAAGTGAGGTCTTTGGACTATAGTGGGATTTTTTGGAGTGGAATAAGGCCCCTAGCCTAATTAGTATTCTTTAAACGGAGTAACTAACGAGTTTAATCTAAAGGGAAGTCATGGCAGCAGAGCTCACACCCATGAACTGCTCCTCCTGCGCCACGTGGAAAGTCATGGACATTTCTAGTGTCCCTGGCGACCATGTGTGCAGGAAGTGTGTCCAACTGCAGCTACTGGCTAACCACATTTTGGAGCTGGAGCTGCAGGTGGATTCACTGTGGAGCATCCGTGATGCTGAGATTATCATGGACAGCACGTTCAGTGAGGTGGTCACATCGCAGGTAAAGACTGAACAGGCAGAAAGAGGATGGGTGACCACCAGGCAGAGTAGAGGAAGGCAGGTGGTACAGAAGTCCCCTATGGCCATCCCCCTCTCTAACTGGTACACCTCTTTGGACATTGTTGGTGGAGATGACTTCTCAGGGGATTCCACATCAGGATATATCAGATGAACACATGGCTGAAGGAATGGTACAGGTGGGAGGGATTCAGGTTCCTGGGATATTGGGACCGGTTCTGGGGAAGGTGTGACCAGTACAAACAGGACAGGTTGCACCTGGGCACGACGAGGACCAATGTCCTCGGGGAAGGGGGAAGCATATTTGCGAGTGCAGTCAGGGAGGGTTTAAACTAGAATGGCAGGGGGATGGGAACCTGAGCAGGGAGACTGAGGAGGGCGAAACTAGAATAGAAACAAAAGACAGAAAAGTAAGGAGCAAAAGTAGAAGGCAGAAAAAACAAGGTGATAAACAAATGGGGTCATGGTGCAAAATAAAGCTAAGATGACTAACAATGTTAAAAAACAAGTCTAAAGGCATTATATCTTAATGTGCGGAGCATTAGCAATAAGGTAGATGAATTAACAGCGCAAATATGATTATGATATAGATGCAATTACGGAGACATGGCTGCAGGCTGATCAAAGGTGGGAACTGAACATCCATGGATATTCAATATTTAGGAAGGTCGGACAAATAGGGAAAGGAGGTGGAGCAGCATTGTTAGTAAAGGAGGAAATCAATGCAATAGTGAGGAAGGATATTGGCTCAGAAAATCATGATGTGGAATCTGTTTATGTAGAGATAAAAACCACCAAGGGGTAGAAAACGTTGGTGGGGGCTGTCTATAGGTCCCCAAACAGTAATGGAGATGTAAGGGAAGGTATTAAGTAGGAAGTTAGAGACATATGTAATAAGGATACAACTGTAATCATGGGTGACTTTGGTTTGTCCAATCTATACGTAGAATAAAGTCACTAGCAATAGTGCTAGTAACTAGCAATAATACTGTGGGGGACGATTTCCTGGAGTGTGTACATGATTTTTTTTAGACCAATACATTGAGGAACCAACTAGAGAGCAGGCTATCCTAGATTGGATAGTGTGCAATGAGAAAGGATTAATTAACAATCTTGTTGTGCAAGCAGAGTTATTTAAAAATCCCAGAGAGAAACTTTAAACAACTTTCATAATCAATAATTTTAAGTGTTATGTTTGAGATGCGGCTCTATATTCAGGAATCAGACCATCAGTTCTCGAGGTTCTACTTTAAATCAAATGAAACATTTTATTAATTTACACAGATTCAAACTATACACATGGCTGCAAATAACTACAATCATAACTTTTATTACATACATTAATAGCTTCTTGACAGCTTCCAACAGCTCTGCGTGATGTTCACACGTCTTCTGCTGACTCTCCACGATGAGTTAGAAAGCCAAATCCAAAGGCTTGTCATCTGACTCGGACCTCAGAGATGCCTCTTCCCCAGCAGTCCTCCAAGAGCTGGGGAGCTTGGCTGAACCTGCTGAACACATCTGTCTGTGCAGTGATCACCAGATTGTGAACCCAAGCCTACTCTAGATCTAGGTCCCATTGAAGAGTGTGTCTCTGCGCTGGTGGAGGGTGTGGGTAAGTGTGGGTCTTCCAGGCTGCTTACATCCAGCTCTTCAATGGAGTTGCTGTCATCTTGGCTGGAGGTGAGGACGTGGATGGAGCTGAGGGACTGGCTGGCTGAGGGTGTTGGTCGCTGGGCAGAGCTCCCTGTGAACCAAAGGAGGGATAATTAGTGCATGGCAGTAGAGTCGAAAAGCAGGAGAGAGAGCACTCACAGTTGTGTTGAGAGAGGGATGATGTGGTGCAGGATCCTCATGAGGGTGTTCACCGCTGACCTCACCGTCACCGCAGGCAAGTTCCATGTCCTCACCAGTCAGCGCATTGGCACACTCCTCAAAGTGAGTGAGGGGCCTAATGTGGCCCACTCCACCACAGATCTGGGACCTCTCCCTGCTGATGTGAGCAGGCTTCCCCTGCATGGAAACAACTAGAGACAGTGTGAGCAGCACATGGCACTGCATGGAATGTTTGTGTGGTGAGCGGAGCCATGAATAGGATGAGGACATGAGCTCGAAAGGATGAGTCTGATGGAGATGTGAGGGTGTGTGTGAGAGTTAGTGGTGTTGTCCCTTAAGGTGTGAGATCCCTGTGGATATGTGATGGGTTTGTGAGTGTGTGAGTTAAGAGCAATGAGAAGAGTTAGTTACCCTGGTGGAACGGATGAGACCATTCATCTTGTAGCAGCACTAGATGGCTGTCCTCTTTTGCAGGGCATTAGCGCTGACCACCGCTGCCACTGCCTCTCATGCTGGATTGCTGTCGCAACTGCCCATCCTATGGCCAGAGCGAGGGTAGAGGACATCACCGCAGGCCTCCAAGGCGTTCAAAAGGCACTCGAGGTACGCATCACTGAAGCAGGGGGCTGCAGTCTTTTTATCTTTTGAGGTCATCCTGTCCTCTGTGCAGCAGTAGTGGGCTGGAAACCCTGAGGTGTGTGCGCACAGTTGCACTTTTAATATGCCGCCCGACATGATGAAGCAGCGAGGTGATGGCGTGGCGGGCGAATGACAGCCTGCCCACCATGGAAACGGTGTGTTTTCCGGAAATGCATAATTAATGCGGCGGTTTTGGGATGAGAAGCCGCCATTGCGGCCAGCAGGTAACAACATTGTTTTACCTGCCCGTTACCGCAGTTAGTGCAAACCTGAGACGATTCCGCCCATAGCCAGTTTAATGGGCAGTGAGCAGTTAAGGTGGAGTGGGTGTTAGATGACCAAAAGCGATTGACGAGATTTCGGTGTTTTGTAGTCACGCCCAAAATTCCACAATCCTTTACGTATTTGGTTTGCGTGTCTCTAGGTGCAAATACAGAGGAAATTCAAGCCCATTATTTTAAAAAGTGAAGAAAGGAAGATCATGTAAGTCAGTTAAGCAATTGTCTGTTAACAATTAAAGATGAAATATTATCTAAAATCTTGCAATGCTCTCCACATTATTAATTGTGCAGGGTCATCTCTCCAGCTCAATCTGTCATAACGGGTCACCGTGAAAAAGATTTTGTCAGGTGCATTGAATATATTGAATAACCCATTATGCAAGTTTTACAGCTTAGTGTTTCCTTGTGAGAGTTTTGTTGCATCATTGGCATACTCCAAAAAAATTTATAATTCAGCTGACTAACTTAGAAAACAATATGACAACAGATGCTGTGGTGAAAGCATTTGCTTCCCAGCAGCTCCACGTATGTAAGACCAACGACGGTCTAATAATTAGAACCAAATGTGTTATATTTGTGGTTTCAATCAGTGTGAAAAAGGAAAATGCCACATTTAAACCTTAAGGAATATCCCTCGTCCCTTCAACACCCCTCCCCCCATCCCACGCCTCAAATCCATTGTTTCCCTGTGACATCAATAAAGTCCATCAACAAACAACTTGGTTAACTCTTTTAGATAAATATTAGTAAGGTTTGAGGCCAGTGAAGGTAGTTGGGGGTACGGATATACAAAGGTAGTTAAATAATCTCAAATGTTTAGCAAGATCCACCATTCACTTCAATGTAGACAGATTAATTTTCGTTACTTATCTAAAGGGCAGAATCATCCCAGATGTGCACAAAATGCGATAGCGGCTGGGACAAAATGTAGTTTTACCTCCCGGCCACAATGGCAGGTTTTCACACTGTATCATCCCATTCCCGCCTCATTAATTATGCAGCCGCAGGAAACACACTGTCTCGCTGGCGGATGGCCTTTGATTTGCCCACCGTGCCGTTACCTTGCCGCTTCCATATGCAGGGCGCCATATTTAAATTGCAGCTGCACACACACTTCTCAATGCTTCCAGCCCAGGACTGCTGCACAGAAAACATACCGCAGCCAAGAAGAGTGCAGCCCCACAATTCAGTAACACATCCCTGGACACTGTGGAGGCCTGCCATGATGCCCCCTATCCCCGCTCTGGCCACAGGAGGTCCGCCAATCCCACTGTTCCGGTTTGGTAGGCGATGGCAGAGGTGGTCGGTGTCAATACTGCACAGAAGAGGCCAGCCATCGAGTGTATAAAACGGATGAATGATCTCCTCCGTGCCACCAGGGTAAGGCAACCATCTCATCACTCTAAGCTCAAACACTCACAGGGCCATCACACATTCACTGACATCTCACTCACTGACAGATCAAGGGACATCGCCACTCATTCCGTCACACACACCCTCACATCTCCATGTGGCCTCATCTCCTGTGGAGACTGCCTCCACAGCCCTCACCACCTTGAGGCCACTTGTACAGATCAACTTGTGCCCCCACGCACACCCTGGGGTGCCCACCTTCCACAATTTTGCCCTCGTCCTGCAGCCTCTTCCCTTGCCTGAAGCCCTTCCCCCAAGCGAGCCCTAGCCCTGCAGCCGTTGAAAAGCTACCCCCACTTTATGGCTGGTCTGGTAGGTAGAGACCTGCCTGTGAGCCTTCCTAAAAGAGATGAGGTGCTGCCTGTGAAACCTGGCAATGATGGCCATGAGTGCTGCCCGAAGTAAGGTAGGCAAACAAACCTCGAAGACCCAAGCGGAGTGCAGCTTGCCAGGGGCACGTTGCTTATGTACAGTTGTGAAACACATCGGTGTGCAGTCACACTGAAGTGCCTGGATGATCCAGCGTGGGGGGATGATTCCGGTGAGCAGGGCTTATAATGAGATCCTAAAGCATTGAAGTTAGATTTCCGATGTGAGGCTGCGGGAAACACAGCCGGCCATTGATGGGTGGAGCAGACGGTCACAAACTAGTTCCATGACGGTGTGAAACCAATTTTTGGCCTTCTCGGCATATTGTTCCCCACCGCCCCCCCCCACCCGCCACGATGCCCGACACCACTGGGACTGGAAAGTTACGGCCAAAGTGTGGTATAAGCGAAATAAATGATCAAGGGTGGGGGAGGGGGCCACGGTTAAGATATAAATCCCACAATATGCTGGCTGCAACTCTTGCACATGATGCACAACAAAAATTTGCATTTGGACAGCGTTCTTCACATGGACAAATGCCTCAACGGACACTAAAAGGGAAGAGGTAACAACAGAGCAAGAAATAAAGGAATTTATAGAGGAGACCAAAGGAACAATTACAAGTAGAAAAAGGCAACAAAGCAAGTTGGCTTTGGAATTTGGATCTTGATCGTTTATCCTGTTTATAATACACTTTAAATAAGAAGTGAACGTTAAGATGATAGAAGTTGCTGAGAAAAGGAGACATGCCAAAGCTTTTCATCTTGCAATCATCAGGACACATAGCAAGAATACCAATGTAAGGGGAAAAGAACAATTTATACTCTATGTGAAGAGAGTGTTCATTGGTTGGCAAGTGGCATTGCCATGGAAAATGTGCCACTGATGGTGATTGACAGAAGACAGAATGATAGAAGTTATATGAGTTGGAATTTTAATGTCATGTGGTTCCAATTAAGTCGCTGTGAGATGTTTTATTTACCCCAGAATGCAATCTTTATTAATTACAATGTGATTTCCATGTAAAATGAATGATATACATGTAGATGGGGCATTGTGGTGCAGTGGTTAGCACTGCTGCCTCACAGATTCAGGGACCCAAATTCGATTCTGACTTCGGGTGCCTGTGTGTGCAGAGTTTACATGTTCTCCCCATGACTGTGTGGGTTTCTGCCGGGTGTTCTGGTTTTCCACTGTCCAAAGGTGGATTGGCTACAGTTAAAATTGCCCTTTAGTGTGTGTGTGCCCTGTGATGGACTGGTGTCCTGTCCTTGGTGTACCTTGCCTAGTACCCATTGCCGGTTGGGATAGGCTCCGACTTCCTGTAACCCTGTATTGGATAAAGTGGTTCTGGAAAAGTGAATGCAGATGGCATGTTGAGCAGTATGAGCACTTCAAAAATTCTTGCACGATTTCTGATGGTCAATATGTTTGAAAAATCCAAATGAATTAATATTGGATGGAAAATCAGCCTCCTATAATGGAGGAAAAGGACGGGGATCAAGCAGCAATCTAATCAGAGAAAACTAGAGAATATTTTCCTGTCATAGTATAGCAAGACCATCAAAGAGCCTTGCAAATCTAGACCAGTGTCTCAAAATGGATTTGTTGAGGGAGTCAGTGGAGCTTAGTGAGGGCAGGAGCTATGGGTGTGCAGGACTTTATGCAGTAGAAGAGTCAGACTGCTGAATTCTGGATTGCTGAAGTGTGTGAAAGATGGAGGTGGGGAGGCAGTGAAGAGATCATTTATGAAATAAATCCTTGAAGAGATGGATGAAGACATGTTTACCGATAGAATGGGAATACATCACAGTTTTCAGGCTGTAACTAGTGGAGTGCCATGGCGATCAGCTATTTATAACCTATGTTAATGATTAAGACAAAGAGATTAAGAGTAATGCATCCACATTTGCTGATGATACAAGGCTAGATGGGAATGCAAACTCTGAGGAGGACACAAAGAGGCTGTAAAGAGATATAGACAGATTAAGTGAATGGGTGACAAGGTGGCAGATGGAGAATAATGAGGGAAAGTGTGAGAATAGAAATAAAACATTTAAGAATAGAAAAACAGAACATTTTTTAAAAGGCATGAAACTTGTAAATGTTGATTTTCAGAGAAATTTGAGTGTATTCGTACAAGGAACAAAGAAAATTAGCATGCAGGTACAGCAAGCAATTAGGAAGGCAAATAGTATGTTGTCCTATCTCGCAAGAGCATTGTAGTATATATAAGGAATTCTTGCTTCAATCGCAGAAGGCTTTGGTGAGACCACATCTAGAATCTAGTGCCCTACCATCCATTCTTAATTAGCACATTCGTTTAGATAATATCACCAACTTTAACACCTATGTGTTCTTTTGTTCTGTTGTTTGTGACATCTTTTGATGATCTGCTCCTATCACTGCTTGTTTGTCCCTACAACCACACCAACCCCCTCCACTTCTCTCTCTCTCTATCTCTCTCTCTCTCTCCACCACCCCCCCCCCCCCCCCCCCCCACCCCAACACACACACACACACACACACACACACACACACCTTAAACCAGCTTATATTTCAACCCCTTCTTGGACTCAAACTCAAGTTCTGTCGAAGGGTCATGAGGACTCGAAACGTCAACTCTTTTCTTCTCCGCCGATGCTGCCAGACCTGCTGAGTTTTTCCAGGTAATTCTGTTTTTGTTTTGGATTTCCAGCATCCGCAGTTTTTTTGTTTTTATCTAGATTCCTGTGTGTAGTTTTAGTCTCCATAACTAAAACAGGAAGTAATTGCCATGCAGGCAGACAGTGAGGTATCAGATTGCAGTACTAGATTGGTTCCTGGGATGAGAGGGCTGTCAATGATGTAAGGCTGAGTAAAATGGGCCTGTACCCTCTGGTGTTTAGAAGAATGAGAGGTGATCTCACTACAACATAAAATATGCTGAAGGAACTTGACAGGACAAACACTGGGAGTGGAATTTAATGCCCCCCTCCCCCCACCCATGGCAAGTTTGAAGATGGAGGGGCATTTAATGAGGCGGGAGTGAGCAGAAGCGGGGCATTACCACCTCCCCACCTCCACCCAGTTAATTTCAGGGTGGAGAAGGCACTTGAAACTGCATTCCCATCCAGACACTAATTGAGGCTGTTAAGCTGGCAATTAATGATCAAGGGACCCCAGCATTGATAAGGGGTTGGCCCACTGATAGCCACCCCCTGCCCTTTCTTCTAACACCCTGACCCCCAGCCAGCAACACCCTCCCTACGACCCACATCCTGCCCTCAGTCACCTGATACTCAGCCTCTGGCAGGTGCATTAAGGGCAGCAGCCACTACTCCCGGTGCTGCTGAAGGGCAATGGAAAGCAGTAGGCCTCTGATTAGCCGGAAGCTCTGGAAAGGCAGGATCTCTTCACCCAGGTCCTAAAATACCAGGGTAGGCCCAACGCTGGCCAGTTAAATGCCTGATGGGCACCTAGTTCCAGTAGGCCTTCCCAAGCAGAGGCAATATGGGGCTTCTGCCAGTCCTCCAGCTGGTGGGTGAGACCCCAGTCGCCACCTTAATTCCGCCGTGGGAGTCTGTTCTCCTGGCTGGGGAATCTAGAACACAGGCGCACTTTCTCATAATAAGGGTACGATCATTTAGAACTGAGGGGAGGAGAAATTCCTTCACTCAGAGGGTTGTGAATCTTGGGGTTCTCTATTCCAGAGGATTGTAGATGGGGTCCGGCAACGGGTGGAGTGAATGACTGAGAAAAGATAGAATTATCTAATCTTCAATCTATGTAATCAATTATTTTTGATGTATGTATTTTTGATTTATGTATATAATAAACAAGCAAAAGTGACAATTAGTTGATTTAAAGTAATGTAAGTTTTAAACTCTCAATTTTGCAAATACAAGCAGTTTTCGATTAAAGTATCAGCACGAGACATTTCAAGCTGAACCATGAGACGGGGACACCAAGGCCTTGAGGTATCTAGTCCTAGTGAAAAGGGCTTTGTTCTTCATGGATGATATATTGCTGTCCTTCTGAATTAGGTGTTATTAACTGGAAGATGTAATTAAAAATCAATTAAGTCATCTTAGTGACAGTTAGGACCAATGGCCTAGCCAGCCATAGACTGACGAGACAGTGTGGTGATAATCAGAAAGACAATATAAATATGAAATCTTGCAAGGTCTCATTGCACAGACACAATTACAGAACCCAGGGGCAGCAAATCATGACAAACGCTAGAGATCTCAAGAGTAGAGATTCAACCTAACAAGAAGTTCTGCACCAGTGGTTTCAACATGGAGTCCAGAGGGTCCTGAGAGGGTGTATGTCGCATGTGTGACCTGTACTCTACTGGAACCAGAGCTGTAAAGTCGCTGTCCTGAGCTTTCTATTAAATATAGCTTTACTTCTTCTTTTACTTTCTAATAAACTTTCCTGAGTTACTGCCCAAGAATTCTGGTTGCCAATTGGTTAAAGTCTCATACAAACATTAGTTAAAAGGGATCTTTCAAGACAAGAGTTAAGGGTGATTTATGATTTATAATTGATTTATTATTGACACACTTCCTGCCATGTCTCCAACTTCAATCTACCCTCTGTTGTTCACTCAGCTCTGAGCCCGAAGTAAAAAAAAAGGTACAGATGCTCACACGATGCATGTCACGTGGTGGAACTGCTTCTGTTATCATAAAGGATATTCAAACAATGAGGAATGTCCTTTTGAATTCATTAATCACTTACCCAGGAAATAAAAACAGAAAACACTGGAAATACTTAGCAAGTCATGCAACAACTGGTAAGAGACCTTTCATCAGAACCCAAAATGTTAACTCTGGTCCTCTTACCACAGATGCTATTTGACCTGCTGGCTATTTCCAGCATTTTCTGTCTTTACTTCACATTTCTAGCATCCACAGTGTTCTTTCTTTGGTTGTGGTTACTTGATACCACATTTAGAGCTACATGTAGGTCAGTTGTGAGTGAGCTACTAAAGGAAGTGACCAATACTGTAAAGGCCATGTGTGTGGGCATTCGGTGAGAGCTACATTAGGTTCAAATGGGATGGTGCCCATAGGCACTCACACTCTATGCTCACACATGAAGAACGACCGCCTGGGCTATGTCCCTACAGCCCAGAATTGTCAGAGCTTTCAACAGGGGAGGACTTAGAATTGGAGAGGGAAATCTCATTAAAGGACATCAGTCTATTTTTGATTTTTACATAGCTTTATCTGGGTGGCTTACTGACCTCAATTTTAACTTCCATTTGCTAGCATGGTTTGGCAGTAAAGTATGGCAGCAGGTATACATCATCTTTTATATGTAATTGTGCACTGAGTTAATTCTCTGTTCTGGTTACAAATCACTCCAATCTCACATATACCTGCAATGGAGGTCCAAATATAAGTTTTAAGTCCATGTTCTTCGAGGTATTAGTTCCTGCAGTACAACATTTAACCGCAGAAAAAAATGTGAAGAGAGATTGAATTTGTACTTCATCCAAAATGCATAGGAAATATGTTATCATCACTTGTGATTTATTAGACTGCTCTACCATTCTTGAAATTTGATAGTGTTTGTTTTCCACATATGTAAGGTGCATGATAACAAGGTTCAGCCAAAGGCAGCTGTAATAAGGACAGATGTCTCACAGGAATGACGCTGATAGTTACCGGGAGCACAATAAAAGGCCTGGGTTATTTGTGCAGAGGGCAAAGACTGTACCCTTCCCATGACCTAATACATCCTCCAGGAACACTTGTTCAGCAGGTGATCTATGCTTCTGAAATTGTGCATATAAAAGACCAGAGTACCATGCAGTGCTGGTGAGAGAGTTTAACAAGTACGAGAATGGATGTTTAAAGTTCAGTGAACGGCATTCCATGTGGAATTCTTGGATTTGCGCAGAATGTGCAGGTGCAGCTGCAACACTCCTTAGTATTCCCAGCACCAACACTGGGACCTAGCTTAAGGAGAGGCTGCTTTCTTCAAAATGTTTTTGGGAAACGTTTTCTTATTTTGTTTGCCGGAACTCCTTGCAGCACCTCATGTTCCTGATGATATTGTGTGTACTGTGATGTGATGCAGTGTATTTGATATAGTTGAAGTCATTTAATCATATGTTTCTAAGCAAACAAAAAAAGTGAAATATTGTTATCTGAATAATAATGTCCCTTTAAGCGCCAATACAATAACAACAGATATTTATATCATGCCTTTAACACCATAAAACATTGCAAGGCACTTCACAGAAATGTTACAAAACAAAATTAGACACCAAGCCATTTAAGGAAATAATAGGGAAGATGGTCAAAAGAGATGGGTTTTAAGGAGAATCTTAAAGGAGGAAAGAGAGGTAGAGAGGAAGAGAAGTTTAGCGGGGAATTCCTGAGCTTGGAACCTAGGCAGCTAATGGCATGGCCACCAACAGTGGAATAATTATAATCAGGAATTTCCAAAAGGCCAGAATTAGTAGAGTACAGATATCTCCGAAGGTTATGGGTCTGGAAAAGATTAAAGAGATCGACAAGGATGAGGCCATGGAGGAATTTGAAAACAAGGATGATCATTTTAAAATTGAGGCACTGCTTGATTGGGAGCTAACATAGGTCAGCATGCACAGAGGTGATAGGGGAAAAGGATTTAATGAAAGTAAGGATATGTGTAGCAGAATTTTGGATGACCTGAAGTTTACAGAGACTAGAATGTGCGAGACCAGCAAAGAGTGCATTGGAATAGTGAAGTCTGTAGGTAACAAAGGCATGAACAAGAGTTTTAGCAGCAGATGAGGGGCAGGTGATGTTACACAAGTGGAAATAGGTGGTCTTAGTAATGGCATGGATATGAGGTCAGAAGCTTACCTCAGGGTCAAGTATGACACCAAGGTTGTGAACTGTCTGGTTCAGCCTCAAACAGTTACTAGGGAGAGGAAGGGAGTCAGTAGCTAGAAAATACCATTTGGAGAGTGGGATAAAAACAATGGCTTCGGTCTTCCCAATATTTCAGCTCATCCACTACAGGATGCCGGGCAAGCAGTCTGAGAATAGAACTGTTCCATTACTCTTCTGATCAGCATTTTGTAAAGGACTATCAACCTGACTAGAATTTAATAATATTGTTGAGATGGACTCTGATATAGAGAGAATTATTTTCATTCAATTAATTGCTGTATATTGCTTTAAACTATACAGATTCTGAGAGTAAATCACTCTGGATTAGTTTACTGGCTCAGCATATAGTCCAGTGAAGGTCATGAATTGAAGCTAGAATTCCCTTTAACTTAGGCTTGTTTGCTTTGAGAAGTTCTCAGTAAGCCAGCTACACCATAATAAAACAATGTAAAGCAGGATGAAAGAATCAAGGCACCTAACTTGAATTGTACCATTTGTTATCTGTTCATGACCTGATATTGATGACTATTATGGATAGGTGAATGGACCTGACTGCACTGTTTGAAGGATATGGATTGTAGGGTAGTAATGAGGGGAAATGAACAAAAAATAAATGGTGTTAAACTGACAAACATTGGTCTAGAATTTTCTGGAACAGGGCAATCAGCGATGCAGCCTATAAGTTGTCATATTGCATGTCAAACCACCCTTTGCAAACTTACGCTGAAATTTCTTGGAAAACTCATTTGAATACATTGTATCGAGCAGTGCAATTACATCCTCTTCACCTTTGAACTTATTAAACAAATTAATATTGGAATGACCAAAAATTCTGAATTTCAATCCTTTCACTATGCTGAACTTGATCTCTGGCAGACAAATGTTTGAGCTATGGATACACTCAGTTTTCAGGAACATCCTATGTTAGAGATTATGGCCGGGATTTTGTCACTTCATGCCATTCCCAATGTTGCAATCGGCACTGAGCGCCACTTCCGTTTTCTCTCCTTTTGCCTTTTCCCACGTTTTAATTAAATTTCCCACAAATTTTAATTAAATTTCTAAGGCCTAAATTTTTCCCGCGTCGAGTGGGCTCAGCCGGAGGAGGTGGTCACGGAGCCGACCGCCACCTGTGATTGGCTCCACACCGCCATTTTATGCGAGCCAATTAAGGCCCGCCCGGCTTAATACGTGAGCAGTAGCACTCAGCCTGTGCAGGCTGGGGAAGGAGGGGGAGCTCTTTTGCGTAAGACTTGAGAGCACAAAGGTGGCAGAGGTTTTTTTAAGACTAAATTTCACTTGTAAATATTTCACATTACATTGGTTTCACTTTATTCATGTGTGCATCATCGTTATTTCCTGAGACTTGCTTAGTCAGAGAGCCAAATGTACTGTCATGCCTCATGGTTGTCACACATTGATGGTTACAGAGTAGTTAGGGACGTTTCCTTTAGGGTGGAAGAAACAATATTGTGTTTTTGCATTTACTCTTTACTGAATGCTCATGTTAGTGTCCAATATTGTACTCGCCACTCGTTTGGACATGGCTGAACTTGCTAAGGACATTGTCTGACAGCAATCTCAGTGGAGGTGATTGAAATGTTGTAGGTGAACTCAAAGCCCTGTAATGACTCTGCCAGCCAACACCCTGAGATGTGAACACATTTGAACAGTGCTGACACCACCCTTTGGGCCCCTCATTTTCTTACCTTTACTAACTGTCCCCATCACCACCCCCTCAACTGCATCCAGGCTGCCAGGCCCTTCCCACCTCACCCCTCTATGCCCCTGACTCCACCCTCTGTCCTCCCTTGGGTTCCTCTTCCACTCCTCCATTCCACCAACCCCACTCCAAAAACCCCCTCACCACTGACTCACTCTTGCCAGCCCTGAGCCTCCAAACTAGAGTCCATTCTCCTGCTCCCCTCCCTTGTGCCAAGTGTTAACCAAGGAAAACCAATGACTTGTACACAACTGTACAAACACAAACTCAAAAAATAGCCTTACCACTTCTGCCCACCTGCCCACGCCAGCCGTATTATGAAATGGGCAGAGTAATATTCTGATCAATTGGCTTGGTAACAAGTTCAATTGACCTTTAGTTCTTTATTTAAATGTGGCTGCTGATTTCAATGCCCATCCGCCTACTCTATTATGGGCCACAGCTTGGGGGTGGGCTGATAATGGTGAGTTGGGCACCCTTTGTATTTTGCGTGCCCTCCGTCCCCGCCACCTCCCTCCGAACACACACTCAGCAGTGGACCCTAATACCCAGCCCAATATACAGCTAACCTAATGCACAATGAGAAGTGTTTTGATGAGTTCTAAATCAGAATTAAAGATATCAAGAAAGGGCGGAGATATTCAAAGATTTTGAACATTGGAATTTAAATACATTATCAGTTCAATTTAAACGTTTTAATTTTGCAACACTTTGCACGTGTTCTACTTCAGAATGAATCCAATGATAACTTGTTGATAGTGGAATGTCAAAGCCTAGTTTTATTTTATATACAGTAATGTCCATTCACATGATTCCAGATGACGACGATGAGGCTCCATGGCTTTCGAGCCTGAGGACCATGTGGAAGCCATAAATCATGTCGATACCAGGAAACCAAGGGCACATCTGTACTGTTATTGTTTGCTCTCAATGGCTGCAGCTAGAAAACTAAATCCAGGAAATTCATGATCACGGTTGACTTGACTGGGGGGGTGGGGTCAGTGGGGGTGGGGTGGGAGCTGAGCTGTGATAATCAAACTTCCAAACTTTCAATGAGAATAGCTGGAAGATTGTGAAATTACTAACCAGAGCACTAATTGTTAAAATCTAACTTTATTATTAGAAACTAACATTAACTTTATTAGAAACGTGCCTTTGGTAGTATAGTTATGTGGGAAAACTTAGAAGTAGGGCACAGTATAGAAAAGATGCCAGAGAAGGATTCTGGGAGCTTATATTGAGTTTTGCTGCTTACTGTATCAAAAAGCTGAGACAATGAGGCCATCTGTAGGAACTGTGTGTGCGTGTAAAAACACAGGGTTTGAACGTCTAGACCACCCTAGGAGATAAGACATTGGAGCCTCAAGATAAGAGACTGTTGAAAAAAGATGGATGTGAAAAACATTATGTAATGGCATGACACTCACATGAAAGACACCTGGTGATCAAGGAAAGTATTCTCAAGATGATTGGGGTGAGGGGGGTTGGGGGCTAATTGGGTAAGCACCAGGGTAAAAGAGATCCTGACATTTTGACTGTGTGGTGGAGAAATCTAGAAAACAAGACAAGAGACAAGGGACAGGGCGCGAGAAAAAAGCAGAGAAGAGGCTGACGACCAAAGGCTGTAAGAAGAGAATTCACATGTGCTGCCCATCTAGTCATAAAAGGGGAAGTATAGAGCCCATGTTTGACTGTAAATCACCGCCTGGGTTTATTGCAGTGGTTTAACTGAGAACTTAATAAACTTGTTCTGAGTTTACCTTAATAAAGTAGTCTCATGAATGAACTTTTTGCCAGTACATTCCCTTAACAATGTGGGGTTCAGGACCCCCAAAAACCAACAGGGGGGTGAGGCATAAAATTCCCGTAAAATGGGTCCATGGCCCTTAGTGCCCCATTCCAATAGTGCAAGTCTCCAGGAAATTCAGGGCTATCATCTTATGAACATTTTAAATCAACACGAATTAAGACAGGAGGAGGTCTTGTGACATAATGGGTAGGGTCCCTCCCTCTGAGCCAGAAGCTCCAAGTTATTAGTCCCACTCCAGGACTTGTTGGCCGAGGGAGGTGAGTTCATAAGGTGAAAACAGGTTGAGTATCAATCTGAAAATCCTTCCAACACACGCCAATGACAGGTGATAAGAGTGAGAGAGATTCCTGGTCAGCCATGTGATGGAAAGAAAGTTGGCGCCTCTACCATCACTATTCATAGCTCCAGATTACTACATGCATATTTAAGTGTATGTTGCACTGCAACTCAGATTCCTTGGAGGGGTCCAGTCAGCTGGATGGCTGATGCGGATCAGATTAGTGCCAACAGCACGAGGTTCAATCCCCATCCTGGCTGGGATGGATTCTGGACCTGCTTCCATGTCTTACCCATGGAGGTGGAGATTATGGTGCTGTGGATCGGATCTGCCTTCAGGGAAAGAACTCAAGAAAAAGAATTAAGATAAGCTGGACAAGACAATTAATTGGCAAACCTACACATGGTATGCATTTGTGTATAAGAGTAGAATCTTCCACTCTGAAGTCTAAGTTTGGTGGCAGGTGGAGAAGTGGGAATGATTCGTACTGGGTGGCTGGACAACTGAGCATATGTGGTTTTTCACTGTTCAGTTCATTATTCATGCAAGGTTAATCTCAGGGCGGGGTTGGGCAGGACGTCTCCATTCCTGTCATCACCTCATGGTGTTGAAGGTGTGAGCACCATGTTTAACAGGTACCCAGACAGCCGTTCACTCACTGCAGGCCAGGAGTTCCGGATTGTGCTTCAGCTACAATGTCTCAGAAAAGGAAGCAACCTTCAGCTCCACGGTTCAGTGATTCCTCCCTGGACATTCTCCTCCAGACCACCCTGGAAAGGCAGGAGCTGCTGTTTCCCTGGGATGGCAGCAGGAGGCCTTCCTGTCTGACCATGGCGGTCGGTTGGTCTCCACAGAGGAGGTTGCAAGGGTGGTTAGTGACCATGGGGTGCAGAATAGAACCGGTCAGCAGTGCTGCAAGAGAATGAATGACCTGCTGTGCTCCAACAGGGTAGGTGCATGGCCTACTCACTGCAAACTAACAATCTCATAAGATCATCAGGCAGTCCAAGGGTTAGAGTCCACAGGGATGTCATAAATGACCAAAAGATGGCACATCTGAACTGAATGTGTGCCCACCACTAGAAGCTCTCAATCTCATATCAATTGCAGGACAAACAGCTCAGCAGCTGCCATAGGCATGCATCTTCCTGAACTGCTCATGCAACCATTGGGATCAGTCTTTCTGCAGGTCAGAACACCAACAACTGAAGGGAGCAAGCAAAGACGGCCAGAGATCCGAGTCCTCAGCCCTTTTGAGGATCAAACTATTGAGTTAGCCAGCGAGGAGCATGACCAGGCCTGTGCTGAGGGCAAGATAAGACTCCCCCAGGAACCCAGTGAGGATTCATCAAGTCTGCATTTGTCATATTCGCTTATATGTTTTCTTTAATTGACGAGCCTGCTTAGTCAATCACTAAATCGATTTTTTCTCTATTCCAGGCTCCAACAAGAAACAGGGGAGGACTGCAACCCAGCTATGCCACAGCCCCAGGCC
The DNA here is from genome assembly GCF_017639515.1 of Carcharodon carcharias. Taxonomy (NCBI): domain Eukaryota; kingdom Metazoa; phylum Chordata; class Chondrichthyes; order Lamniformes; family Lamnidae; genus Carcharodon; species Carcharodon carcharias. Next base: position 32,696,100 of record NC_054477.1, on the reverse strand, counting down.
CAAGCCCCACCACTGAGCAGGATGCCTCAGAATCTTCAAAGGATGCACTGTCACTTGCACCCTCCACCAGTGCAGATATAGTCACCTCGGCGGGTCCAAATTCTAGATTAGGCTCAGGGTGGGGGGGGGCGGGGGGAGGTCACAATCTGATGAGCACATCATTGACATGGGTCCACAGCTGGCAGAGGCAGTGATAGATGAGGTTTCTGACACTCGGAGGACTACTGGAGACCAGGTCCCTGCTGAACACCAAGCGGAGGACGAGCCTCTGAACTTGGCCATAAGAGACAAGTTGGAAATGCAGAGACGGGGGACATCAAGCAGAGTTACCAGAGGCCATGCACAGACTAGACTGAAGGCTGGAGGAGTTTGCCTACACTCTCTCTGCTGTCATGGCTTCATTATGCAAGCGCTTGGCTGCCTCCATGGAAAGGGTGGTGCCCACCTTAGAGGAGCAGATCCAGCAGGACATACAATTCCTGTTGGATATGCGCTCAGATCTGCACTCCATTGCTCTAGCCGTGGGTGCAGTGCAACAGTAGCAAGTCAAGAGGTGTATGGGGCACCTTGACCCCCTTCCAGGTACCCCTTCTCCTCAAGCAGTCAGGGAGGTGCCATGGGCACCCATAGAGCGGAGGAGTGCCAGCTAGGCAACCGCTTCCCCCAGAGGCTTTGTTCCAGGACACTCCAAGGGTGCCCTGCCACTCCAACTCCACTGTCCCAGTGGCCCTATCACCTCCAGCAGGTCAGGCTGAGGAGAGTGCACTTGAGCCTAAGCAGAAGACCCTTAGCAGGCTGGGGTCCTCTAGAACTTGGTCCACTAGAGGACGCCCAGCAAAGTCAAAAGAGCATAGCAGTCAGCAAGCTGCCTCCACCTCAGCTGTGGATGTCAGGGCTGCAGCTAGACATAGTGGTAGGATAAGAAAAATTAAGAAGTATTAAAGGCACATAGGTGGCATGGGTGTACACTCATTGTAAATATTTTACACAATTGTAAATGTATGTTCACTTTAATTGTTTGCGGTTTCATGGATTCCACCTTGTCTTAAGAAACACAAAAAAAGATTTAGCTTAGCTTTAGCTTGGCAGTCAGGGGCTGGGAACTTCAGCCCCAGTGGGCATAGGACCTTCTGTGCATGTGCCAGCTGGGAAGTTTTTTTTTATTTGTTCATGGGATGTGGGCATCACTGGCTAGGCCAGCATTTATTGCCCATCCCTATCTTCACCTTAATCTATCTTCAGTAAATTTGGTTGACCATGAGAAGATTATGCCCAAAAACCCTATAATTGTTAGCGTTCTATTCAGAGTTCAAAGAAAGGGTGTGGGACAAAAGGCAAATTCTTAGTTATGATAATGCTATAGTGTTTAAATTCTGCTAATCCTACTTGTTACATGTATTGACTTTGTTTTGGTTATCCTTTTTTATAATATAAACATGTATAGTTGTGGGACATAAAGGAAAGTTAATCTGTATGATATGTAATAAGCTAGTTGTTAGAAATTTATGATGTTAATTTTGTATAAAGAAAGTGTAAAGCCATTGTGAAGAAACCTTCACTGTAGTGAAGCTTTCTTTCTTCTGAGGGGTCGGTGCTACGGAACACCCCAAAAAAACTTATATTAACTTTTGATCGACAGTCAGAGGCTGGAAACTCCAGTCCCAGTGAGTCTTGGGGGGAGGAAGTGGCCGCATATGTGCAGTTCATTTGTTTTCACACCTTCAGGGCAGGAACCGGCCCTTCGTAGCCTGCGCAGAAGAAAAGGAAGAGATAAAATGAAGTGGCGCAAAACCGCAGGTCAGGTGACCTGAACCGGAGCACCACTCAAGAGAAGGTGACCCAGGGAGCAGGACACGGGGTGGGGGACAGAGAGAAGGCCCCAAACCAAAAAGGTCCAAAACCAGGGAGTGGAACAGAAAGCTGTCCCAGGCAGGGACAAAGACAAGGATTGAAGATAGATCCCATTGAGTCAAGATAAATGGCATTGGCAGAAAAAATTGCTCCAAGTTAAAGAAAGAGCAGCAAAGAGCAGACTTGAGGCAAAGTGGGCCCCAGAGAAGTCCAGAAGATCTGAGGGGCTAGCTGAAGGTTGTTGACTCCATGCAGTGGGCTGTAAGGACAAAGGCACCCCTTTGGAGCAGGAGTGTTGTGCTTGGCATGGCCGAAGATCTGAAAATACGCTTGGAAGGTGAAGCATGAGTGTATTTGGAGATCCAGAGGAAAGGAATCTCAGAAGGTGAGATTGAAATCCTTGGTTGATCCATGTTGAAGCCGTCTGAGAGGGAGCAACATTTGGAGAGAATTTCAAGGCAAGATCTTCAAACATGGATATTGGATACCCTTGTGAGAAAAACAGTTTCAGTGAGTTTGGTTGGCTCACGGTGCGACAAGTGTCTGGGTGGGGTTGTTGAGAAATCCATGGAATATGCTTTGGTTACATCTGTCATTTACTTTGGAGTGTGGTGTGTCTGACCACAGATCGCCAGTTGGTTCACATGTGCTGCATACTTACCCTGAAGTTTAGAGTATAAGATAAAAATGGTAAATTGTCTTATCTTTCCAAATTTCTATGTCTGTAAAGATATAGCTGGGGTGAGAAATAGTGAATATCTGAATCATTTTCTTGTATTTGTATTGAGGTTTGTCCAATTTTTTTGTCTGGTGTAATATAATTCATTTTTCTAGTTTAATAAATGTTTTATTCTTTGTGTTAATGTTCCTGTGCATTTGCTCAGTAACTTCCCTCCACAGTTTCAAAAAAACAAAAATTAAAGTTAGGATCTATCAAGCCAAGTTTTACTTTGGGATCTGACTTGTCCATCAGCTGGGATCATAACACCTGCTATTTCAATGTCTGAAGACATTTAGAGCTCTGGAATGTGGTGGGCAGGTTAACTTATGAATGTCCTTCCTTGGTGATTGGTCACTTAGAGCTAAGATGCAGCTGAACGAAGCAAGTAAGGAGACACGGAAACATTTGCCTTGACAGCAAGAGGATTTTAAGTGTAGGATTTATGAGGTTTTTGTGCATTTTACTGAAGCCTTCGTCAGACCTCACATGGAGATTTGCATAGCCTGCTCACCTCCTTATCAAGGGTGCCAGTAGACCTCATTTAAAAGCTTAGCAACAAAAGTTCTTTGGACATCATTGGGGTTTTAGTGAATGAAGAGATGGAATAGACTGGGCCTGTGTGTTGGACCATGTCAAGGACTGTGAGGCTATCCAGGTTAAGCATAACCAGCTCTAAAAAGCCTCTGCATAGTCCATGCATAGAAAGAATTATACCTTGGCCAGGATGTCCACAGTGACGGATCACAGTCTTACACTAATGCTGAGGCCACGTAGGACTGAGGCTTGTAGCAATCTCTGCTTTTGGAGGGCCCAGAATGGTTGCACCTGAGCAATCCATAGTGCAGTTGAGGCACTCTCAATGAGTGGGCTATAAAGTTACCTCAAAACCTCTTGGCATGATTAAGATGTCAAGGGATAAAAGTTTATGATGTGCGAGTGGCAATTGGGGGACAGGAACACAATCGTCCCTCATCTATCTGTCTTCAGGAGCAAATTTGAGGGGACAGATGGTGCTCTCATGCTGCTCCTCCCTATGGACGCAGCTATCTGGTTCTACCAGAAAGAGCTCTCTGCCAGGTTAACCCTGCTTTGGGAGCAGATGTCAGGGTGGCATGAGTGCATCCTTGTTGAGGTTTGACCTCAAACAGCTTCTAAGCTGCCATGCACACGGGCTTTCTGAGGGCATGGCTGAAATAAGTGTCCCACTTTCAGGTGTCTGAGGTAGCAGAAGAAGGGAGTGCTGTGTAAGTTCTAAAGTGGCTATTTTTCACCAGGGCTCTGCATTTTGCCATAGTGTTGCACATTCAAAGGATCAAACCAACACCAGAGCAGATGGTAAGTAGTGCTATTTAATTCAACACTCAGAAGTCACTGAACATTGGCAAGGAATAATGTATGTGACCAAAAAAGGTGCTGGGGCCTTCATGCCAGCAAAGGACAGAAAACCAAAAAGTTTAAAAATGTGTTGGCAGCATATTCTGCCTGGAATCTTGTAGTTATCAAATTGTAACAGGCACGTCTATCATGTCGTACCCTTGTTATGGCCACTGTATGTGGCTCAGTTACAACCTGGCCCTCGTTTGCTCCATCCCCTTCAACTTTCTCCTTGAGAACATTCTTCAATGTTTTGTTATCTTTACCCGTGGCAAGGTAAATTTATTCAATCGAACTTATTGTCAGTTCAAATTCTCAACTAAAAGAGATTTTAAATCATCAGAAGAGCTTAAGTTAGTTATGCTAGCTATGGACTTGGTCTTAAAATAAAATGTCCTTTCTCCCAGGAGTATCTGGACTAAACAAAATATCTCAGAGCAAACATGCACATTACAGGTATATTGTAGCAGAAATGTCTCTCCTAAAGAGTTTTACCTCTCCCAGAATGTAGAATGCACTATTATAGAATCCTAGGAGAGTTAGGATTCTTGAAGTTTACAGAGTGAGTCTACAATTGTTCCTAATGGTCACTTAATAATATCTTATTATAAGCTCAAATCTTGGATTATATTCTAATAATTGAATGTTACAGAGTGTAAATGCAAGATAAATAAATACATCCATGAATAAATACAAACTTCAAATCCACTTAGAGAATAAAAGTAGGAGATTCAAACAAATAACAATCAGTTTTTTATACTCACAATCAAAAGTATGAAGTGTAGTTTGCTGCCATCTTTGTCTCAGTTTAAGGGGAAATCATATTAGGTCTCTACTCTTTTACAACTACGAAGTTCTGACTGCCTTGCAGGTCTCGTAGGTCAGACCTGACTTGTTTACCTAAATTTCTAATTTAAAGAAAATCTTTTAACTTTGAGTAACATGACTATTATCTGTTATATTTCTGAGGCTGCTTGTTTGAGTGATAATTCTTGAAAATAAAATCATATTTGTCTGAATCATAGCTGCAATGTTATCATCTTAAGGCTGATTCCCTGTCTGGAAAAGCTTCTTTCTAAAGGCCCTTGCATTTGTGCATATGTCTGAAGTTAATGTTGTCTGACTCTGCTCTTTTGCAAAGGATTTCTAGATGTACTTTTAGCAGAGTTAAATTTTTAACCTTTTCATAGGCTGAGCCAAATCCTTAACAGGAGGAAACATCTCACCTCTCCGTGTTCCCCTCAGGCAAGACAACCCCCATTTAAAGTACAAGGTTGTGCAGGGCACAGCAGACAATGATGCTGTGGGACACTGTCTGTGATGAGTATTGGAGAGCCCCGCCTGAACAGTCTAAACATCTGAACCTCGTTTTTAGGAGGTATATTGTCTGCTCTATCATGGACCTGGTGCATGTGCATCATTGTTCCTCTCCTCAGCAGCATTCTGCAGACAGTGAACTGGCATCATCAGCTGCATCTTGTGGGGGTATCCCTTGTCCCTGAGCAGCAAACCCTGCAAACACTGAAGTCCTTCAAAAACCTGAGGCACCTGCGAATGGTTCAAAATGTATGCACCATTAGAGCTCCCTGGGTACTGAGCACAATCATGCAGGATTTGCCTTCGGTGATCACAGATGAGCTGAACGTTAGCTAAACATTCAAATAGTGGAATCCTTTTTGATTGATGAATGTGACAGGCTGTTGCTAGGGAGCCCTTAAGGCCACATGTGTGCAGTTAATTATACCCTGCACTTGCAGGAAATCTAAGAGTGCTGCAGATCCCAGCGCCCTGGCAGCCTGGCCTTGGGGATCCATGTGGAATTGGACAAATTGGTACACTCTCCTGAATAGGGCATCTGTGACCTCCTGTATGCACTTGTGTGTCGCTGTCTGGGAGATGCCTCACAGGTGGAGGCCTGGAAGGATCCACTGGCAATAATGTTAAAGACGGCAATGGCATTCAATGCCACCGGCATGGGGTGCCCTTCAAGTTCTTGCAGCTGCAACTCGTCCTGGAGAAGCTGGAAAATGTGAGCAACCATATTCAGGGACAAGCAAAGGCACCTCACACATTGCCTTTTTCCCATTTCTAGATGTGAGCACCACCTGTGATACACATTTGGTCAGGCCAATAGTCATCGTTGCATTGTGACCTCCTCGCCAGCATCTTGACATTCTTGAGGTTCCATCCCCTCTTGCTGCTCAGGCCATTGCTCCTCCTGGCCCTGTGCTAATCTGTGACCGGTCCTCCTTCTCCTCATTTGGATGACAGCCAGCACCAAGGCAGGGTTGCCTGCAGCCTGCATCATCAATGCCTGGGGGGATCTGAATGCATCAAATTTATATGTTTATTGAGCTTATCCTCAACAGGCTTCCCTCCATCTCCAAACCAGCAGGCCAGTGCTAAGCACTTTGCCTGGCCTCAACCTAGACATTGCACCCCCATCCCTTCCAGGTGAAGGACATCTTGGAGGACCAGAAATGGATGTTCCCATTCATACATGTCTGTGCTTGGAGACATTGCGCATTGAGTGGTGTGATGAACTGATGAACTGATTCGTCATTATCAGGAACTGGTTCCGCAAACACACACGCACATCTTAGGATTAATCTGAGGTTGCATCACTAACAAAAGGAAAATCAATAGAAAATCAGTTATTTATTGATTTATTGCTGATAAGCAATAACATGTCAAAGTAGGAAGTGAATATTCCATGGAAACTGTGCCAAAGTATTTTTTAGATTCAGATCACTTCAGTGAGTAATTACTTGAGCAATAAGTCAAATATGATAATTTGGGAGCATGCCCTCATTATCAAGACATTTTGAAATAGGGCATTACTCCATTGGGTTAGCACTGCAGGCTAAATCCACCACAACACTTTCCCTCTGCCTTGAAAGTGACTGCATTCTTCAAATAGGATTATATCCAATCACACTGAAAGTAACTGTCTACCATTAAGCAAGAGATGTTGATAAGACAGAAGGGGCTAGAAGGCTTGTGTAAAGACATTCAGAATGATGTGAATCTGCCTACATGAAAATTGCCATTTACACTTACGAACTATTTATAACCCTGAGCAATATTCCTTCCAAAATAGTCTCCCCCTGAAGTGAAAGGCTCATTGACTCTCTTGATATCTCTTAAATATCTCTCTATAGTTTCAGCTGTAAAATGTGGGAGGAGAAGGAGAAAATAATGCAAATACACAGGAAGTTCAGCATCTGAAAGACAAATAGGTTAAGGATTTAAGTGAAGCCTTCATCAGATGATGTAGGATCCTGACGGAAATGTTAATGTTTAATTTGTCTTTTAGAAACATGTTAGCTTGCAGTGCATTTCTGATATTTTCTGTTTCTTTCATTATCAGATTTCCAGTATTTGGGTTTCATCTGTATTTTTCTTCTATAGGAAAAAAACAAGACAGGAGGTCAGATTCGTATTTCAGTGGAGAATGAATGTGCACACAATATGGAATCGGCAGATTACGCTGGATAGTTTCCAGTAGTGCTCGACAATCTGACACCATGAATACATCTAAAGGTGACTCTGAAAGACATCGGACCGACTTTATAAAAGATGACAATGGCCACAACTGAAAGTGGACAATTTTATTATCTATATATACATTTGGAAAATTATGGAACATTTGCCCATTTCAAGGATTTATGATAGTCATTCTAAATAAATAGTTGTTCACATTTTGTCCGCATAATCATACTTCTCAAGCAATGAACAATATTGATATTATAACCATTTACTAACAAAATACAAATTCAATACTGCTTGAAAGAATGAAAGAAAAGAGTTTGCAACCTTTTAGCTGGGTACATTGGTATTAAAAAAAACCCATTGCCATTATTGGAAATTGATTGCTCACCTCCCGAGAGGATTTTGGGATAGACACAGTGGAAAATGAAATGTATGAAAAGGATAGAAATTTACAGCAGTAACAAAACTTAGCTATGGTGATGGCTAATCAGTAAAAAGCAGAACAAAAAATAAAATACTGCAGATGCTGGAAATCTGGGGGAGAATTTTCTCCCCATCGGGTGGGCCGCCTGCGATCGGCTGTGCGCTGTCATTTTACATGGCGGGCCAATTAAGGCCCGCCCAGTGTGACGCGCACCTGGAAGCGCTCAGCGTCACCTGTGCGGGCGCGGGGAGGAGGGAGAGTCAGGGCCTGTGCTCTTTCACGTGCGTGCACACAAAAGAGCGCAGAAATCTTCCTGAGGCATGGAGTTGCCTCAGGGAGGTTAAGTTCAGTTTCAAAGTTCAAAATAAAGAAAAGTGAAAAATCATTTACACATTTCCCCTCAAGTGACAGCGTCACATGAGCTGGGACATGTTTATCAACTGTTTGAAAAACATTTATTAATTTAATAAACCCTTCGTGAAACATAATCCTGCTCATGAATGAGGTTTCATGAAAAATGCGAAGGCCGCTTGGGCTTAAATACCTTAAGGTTGGACGGGCAGCGTTCAGAACTAGTTTAGTTAGTTTATTAATGGCCTTAACATGCCTTTGACAGTTCGGTGGGCACGCAACCACCTCCGGTGCAGAAAATGCTGGAAAAACTCAGCGGGCCTGGCAGCATCTGCGGAGAGAGAAACAGAGTTAACATTTCGAGTCCCTATGACTCGTCTTCAGAGCTAAAGAGAAGTAGAAATTTAATTGATTTTTAAGAGGGGCTGGACCAGGGGAAGCGAGATAGAAGGTTAGGGATAGGTGGGAACTAAGGAGTAATTTAACAACGATGTCATGGACGCAAGACAAAGGGAGTGTTAATGTGGTATTAAAGACTAAAGAGGGTGCTGATAGTGACATAAAGATAAGGTCACAGAATGTGTTAATAGCAGAACAAGGATCAGCACTCTGTGAAAGCCAAAGATAGGCCAGGATTTTACGGCCCAGCCATGGCATGTCTACCCCCGGCAGCCGTGTTGAACCATTTAAATCTCCATTCGGTTCGGTGGGACTATAATATCCCGCTAGGCGGGAAGGGCTGTAAAACAAGTGACAGATTGCTCTGTGTAAGATGGTGGGGTGGGGCGGTGGTGTTGGTGAAAAAGGCTGAAAAAAATTAAATTTAAAAAAATAAATTAACAAATAAGCTTTTTCTCTTCTTCCCTATAGTCATGTCTGCTTGAGTCACACACAATTTCCAAGACTTGTAGGCTTCTTGGAATGTTAGTTTATAAACTCCAAAATGTGAGAAAGCTGCACCTTCCCAGTAACTTGTCCCCTGATTTTCCTCTTTTCCTTCCCTCCAACAGCTGGCCAAGAGTGGAAAAAATAATATAGTGGAGGCACAGATCCAGAAATTATGTAAGAATAAAATGGATGCTGCAGTGGTGAAGGGACTTTATTCTCTTTGGATAGATGATCTATGATGGACCAAATGGCTTTCAAGGTCTGGAATACATTGCCTGAGAGTGTGGAGGAAGCAGATTCAATCATAGTTTTCAACAGGGAATTGTATAAATATTTAAAAAAAAAGGCTTGCAGGGCTATGAGGAAAAGGCAGGGGAGTGAGAATAGTTGAGTTGCTCTTGGAGACATGACAGCTGAATGGCCTCCTTCTGTGCTGTAACTATTCTGTGATGCTATGATGACTGTTTGAATTCGGGTTATAACATCCAGATCCCTAAAAGCTAAGACTTAGACCTGCATGTGTTTGTTTCCTTTAGATTATTCCCGACCATAGATGCCATAATTATCATCTTTCAAGTCTCATCATTAGTACTGCTAAGCATTGGCAAAACCCAGTGAAAACTATTATTCTAAATTTGGCTCATGTAGTCAAATGGATCATGACAAGATTCCATTATAGTTAATACTCTTCTTCTTTTAATGTTCTTTTTTAACATTGCACAAACTGTAAAGAGTTTCTGTTCATGAGCAAAACTAAGAGAACCGTAAGTTGCCTTTTATTTTCTGATGATTATGCTGATATAGGAAAATAAACATTATTCATCAATGAAAAAATTAATAGCCTAAGTAAGCATGGCCCTGAGGTGAATTATTTGCTTGATCCTCAACAGCAGCAGCTAAAGCAGACATCGCTACATTAAGCATTAAGATCCCATCCTTCAAGACCATTGCTAACAAATGTAACGCAGACCTATGTCTGTAATCACATTTTTTTTTTATTTATTCATTCATCAGTTGTGGGCTCCGCTGGCTGGGCCAGCATTTATTGCCCATACCTAATTGCCCTTGAGAAGGTGGTGGTGAGCTGCCTTCTTGAAACACTGCAGTCCATGTGGTGTAGTACACCCACAGTGCTGTTAGGGAGGGAGTTCCGGGATTTCAACCCAGCGACAGTGAAGGAATGGTGATATATTTCCAAGTCAGGATGGTGAGTGGCTTGGAGGGGAACTTCCAGGTGGTGACGTTCGCAGGTGTTTGCTGCCCTTGTCCTTCTAGATGGAAGCAGTCGTGGGTTTGGAAGGTGGTGTCTAAGGAGCCATGGTGAGTTCCTGCAGTGCATCTTATAGATGGTACTTCTGTGTCTGAAACTGAAGATGGTTGATGAGAAGAAACCAGCTCCCAAGAAGGGAGCCAAGAAAGCCTTAAAGAAACTGGCAGCAAAGGGCGGGAAGAAGCGGCGAAGGTTGAGAAAGGAGAGTTACTCCATCTACATCTACCAAGTCATGAAGCAGCTTCACCCGGACACCAGCATCTCCTCCAAGGCCATGAGCATCATGAACTCTTGAATGATATTTTTAAGCGCGTCACGGGTGAGGCTTCGCCTGGCCCATTACAACAAGCGTAGCACCATCAGCTCCCAGGAGATCCAGACCACAGTGCGCCTGCTGCTGCCCAGGGAACTGGCCAAGCATGCCATGTCGGAAGGGACAAAGGCGGTGACCAAGTAAACCAGCTCCAAGTAAAACTCTGCAATAGACTTAAAAGAAACACACTGCTGCTACTGTGCGTCAGTGGTGGAGGGAGTAAATATTGTGGATGGGATGTGTTGTGGATGGAATGTTGTGGATGGGATGAGGATGAGTGTTGCATGCCTTATAGATAGTGGGTAGGCTTAGGGGAGTCAGGAAGTGAGTTACTCGTTGCAGGATTCCTAGCCTCTGACCAGCTTTTGTAGCCACAGTATTTACATGGCTGGTCCAGTTCAGTTTATGGTCAATAGTAACCCCCAGGATGTTGATAGTGGAGGATTCAGCAATGGTAATGCCACTGAATGTCAAGGGGCAGTGGTTAGATTCAATCTTTTGGGAGATGGTCATTGCCTGGCACGAATGTTACTTGCCCCTTGTCAGTCCAGGTCTTGCTCCATTTGGACATGGACTGCTTCAGAAATGAGGAGGCACGAATGGTGCTGAACACTGTGCAATCATCAGCAAACATCCCCACTTCTGACCTTATGATGGCAGGAAGGTCATTGATGAAGCACCTGAAGATGGTTGGGCCTTAGACACTACCATGAGGAACTCCTGTAGTGACGTCCTGGAGCTGAGATGATTGACCTCCAACAACCACAACCATCTTCCCTTGTGCTAGCTATGACTCCAACCAGTGGAGACATTTCCCCCTGATTCCCATTGACTTCCGTTTTGCTAGGGCTCCTTGATGCCACACTCGGTCAAATGATGCCTTGATGTCAAGGTCAGTCACTCTCACCTCAAGTTTGGAGTTCAGTTCTTTTGTCCATGTTTGAACCAAGGCTGTAATGAGGTCAGGAGCTGAGTGATCCTGGCGGAACCCAAACTGAGTATCGGTGAGCAGGTAATTGCTAAGCAAGTGCCACTTGGTAACATTGTTGATGACTGCTTCCATTACTTAACTGATGATCAAGAGTAGACTGATGGGTCGGTCATTGGTTGGGTTGGATTTGTCCTGCTTTTTGTGGACAGGACGTACCTGGGCAGCTTTTCAAACTATGGGTAGCTGCCAGTGTTGCAGTTGTACTGGAACAACTTGGCTAGGAGCATGGCAAGCACAGGTCTTCAGTACAATTGCCAGAACATTGTCAGGATCCATAGCTTCTGTAGTATCCAGTGCCTTCAGCCCTTTCTTGATATCACATGGAGTGAATCAAAGACTGGCACCTGTGTTGCTGGGGACCTCCGAAGGAGGCTGAGATGCTTGTCGATTGTTGCAAATGCTTCAGCCTTATCTTTTGAACTGATGTGCTGAGCTCCTCCATCATTCAGGATAGGGATATTGTGAAGCCTCTCCTCCAGTGAGTTGTTTAATTGTCCACTACCATTTGTGACTGCATGTGGCAGGACTGCAGAGCTTAGATCTGAACTGTTGGTTGTGGGATTGCTTACACTCTGTCTATTGAATACTGCTTACACTGTTTGGCATACAAGTAGTCCCAAGTTGTAGCTTCACCAGGTTGCCAATTCATTTTCAGGTATGCCTGGCATGCCCTGGCAGGCTTCATTGAAGCAGTTTTGATCCTCTGGGTTGGTAGGAATGGTAAAGTGGGGGATATGCCAGCCCATGAGGTTACAGATTGTGGCTGAGTACAATTCTGCTACTGGTGATGGCCCCCTCACCTCATGGTTGCCCAGTCTTGAGTTACTAGATCTGTTTGAAATCTATCCCACTGAGCACAGTGGTAGTGCCACACAACACAATGGAGGATATTCAGTGCAGAAATCCCCTGTGGCTGTTCCCCTCTCTAACAGGTAAACCATTATGGATACAGTTGGGGGGGATGGCCTATCAGGGGAAAACAACAGCAGTAGCCAGAGCCGTGGCATCACGGCTGTCTCTGTTGTTCAGCAGGGGGTTCAAAGCACAGAAGAGCAATTGTCATAGGAGACTCTATAGTCAGGGGCTCAGATAGGCACTTCTGTGGTTGTGAAAGAGACACCAGGATGGTATGTTGCCTCCCTGGTGCCAGGGTCCAGGATGTTTCTGATTGGGTACGGGATATTCTGAAGGGGGAGGGAGAACAGCCAGAGATCGTGGAACATATTGGTACTAATAACATAGGCAGGAAGAGTGATGAGGTCCTGCAGCGGGAGTTCAGGGAGTTAATCTCAGGATTACCCCATGTGCCACATGCCAGTGAGGCTAGAAATAGGAAGATAGTGCAGCTAAACACGTGGCTGAACAGATGGTATAGGAGGGAGAGTTTCCGATATCTGGGATCTCTTCCAGGCAGGTGGGACCTGTACAAGAAGGATGGGTTGCATCTAAACTAGAGGGGCACCAATATCCTGGCTGCAAGGTTTGTTAGTGTCACTCGAGAGGTTCAGTATGGCAGGGAGATGGGAACCAGAGCAATAGGTCAGCAGGTGAAATAAATGACTGGGAACTAGTGAATATGGCCAATAGGACTAAGAGGAAAAGCAGGGAGAAATTACTGAACACAGTGGGACTGGGGGTCTGAAATGCATTTGTTTCAATGCGAGAAGTATAACAGGCAAGGCAGATGAGCTTAGAACTTGGATTAGTACTTGGGACTATGATGTTATTGCTATTACAGGGACTTGGTTGAAGGATGGACAGAATTGGCAGATAAACGTTCCAGGATTTAAATGTTTCAGGCAGGATAGTGAGGGATGTAGAAGAGGTGGGAGAGTTGCACTGCTGGTTAAGGAGAACATCACAGCTGTACAACAGGAGGACACCTCGGTGGGGTCATGCAGCGAGGCAATATGGGTAGAGCTCCGGAATAGGAAGGGTGCAGTCACAATGTTGGGGGTTTACTATAGGCCTCCCAATTGCCGGTGGGAGATCGAGGAACAGTTATGTAGGCAGATTTTGGAAAGATAAAGCAATAGGGTTGTTGTGGTGGGTGATTTTAACTTTCCCTATATTGACTGAGAATCACTTAGTTCTAGGGGTTTGGATGGTGCAGAATTTGTAAGGTGCATCCAGGAGGGCTTCCTGAGACAATATGTAGATAGTCCAACTAGAGAAGGGGCAATACTGGACCTGGTATTAGGGAATGAACCCGGCCAGGTGGTCAAAGTTTCAGTAGGGGAGCATTTCGGGAAAAGTGACCATAATTCCGTAAGTTTCAGGTACTGGTGGATAGGATAACAGGAGTCCTTGTGTTAAGGTGCTTAATTGGGGGAAGGCTATTTATAACTATATTAGGCAGGAACTGAGGAATCTAGACTGGAGGCGGATATTTGAGGGCAAATCAACAACTGACATGTGGGGGGCTTTCGAACGTCAGTTGATAAGAATTCAGGACCGGCATGTTCCTGCTAGTATGAAGGATAAGCATGGCAAGTTTCAGGAAATTTGGGTAACGAAGGATATTGTGAGATTAGTCAAAAAGAAAAGGTAAGCATTCATAAGGGCTAGAAGGCTGGGAACAGATAAATCCCGTGGAGAATATAAAGAAAGTAGGAAGAAACTTAAGCAAGGAGTCAGGAGGGCTAAAAGGGGTCATGAAAAGTCACTGGCAACCAGGATTAAGGAAAATCCCAAGGCCTTTTATACATATGTAAAAAGCAAGAGGGTAGCCAGGGAAAGGATAGGCCCACTCAGGGACAGACGTGGGAATCTGTGTGTGGAGCCAGAAGAAATGGGAGAGATACTAAATGAATACTTCTCATCAGTATTCACCAGAGAAGGACTTAGCAGTCGATTTGTCTAGGGAAGAGGGTGTAGATAGCCTGGATTATGTTGAGATCAAAAAAGAGGTGTTAGGCATCTTGAAGAATATTAACGTGCATAAGTCCACAGAGCCAGATGGGATCTACCCCAGAGTACTGAGGGAGGCAAAGCAGGAGATTGCTGGGGCCTTGATAGAAATCTTTGTATCATCACTGGCTAAGTGTGAGGTCCCAGAGGACTGGAGAATGGCCAGTGTTGTTCCATTGTTTAAGAAGGGTAGCAGGGATAATCCAGGAAATTACAGGCCAGTGAGCCTTACGTCAGTGGTAGGGAAATTATTGGAGAAGATTCTTCGTGACAGGATTTACTACCATTTGGAAGCAAATGGGCATATTAATGAGAGGCAGCATGGTTTTGTGAAGGGGAGGTCGTGTCTCACTAACTTGATCGAGTTTTTCGAGGAAGTGACAAAGATGATTGATGATGGAGGGGCAGTGGATGTTATATACATGGATTTCAGTAGGCCTTTGACAAGGTCCCTCATGACAAACGGGTACAGAAGGTAAAGTCGCATGTGATCAGAGGTGAGCTGGCAAGATGGATACAGAATTGGCTTGGTCATAGAAGACAGAGGGTAGCAGTGGAAGGGTGTTTTCTGAATGGAGAGTTTGACTAGTGGAGTTCCGCAGGGATCAGTGCTGGGACCTTTGCTGTTTGTAGTATACATAAATGATTTGGAGGAAAATGTAACTGGGCTAATTAGTAAGTTTGTAGATGACACTAAGATTGGAGGAGTTGCAGATAGTGAAGAGGATTGTCAAAAGATACAACGGGATATAGATCGGTTGGAGACTTGGGCGGAGAAATGGCAGATGGATTTAATCCGGACAAATGCGAGGTAATGCATTTTGGAAGGTCTAATACAGGCAGGAATTATACAGTAAATGGCAGAACCCTTAAGTGCTTCGATGGGCAGAGGGATCTGGGTGTACAGGTCCACAGGTCACTGAAAGTGGCAACGCAGGTGGATAAGGTAGTCAGGAAGGCATATGGCATGCTTGCCTTCATTGGCAGGGGTATTGAGTATAAAAGCTGGGAAGTCATGCTGCAGCCGTATGAAACCTTGGTTAGGCCACACTTGGAATATTGCGTGCAATTCTGGTCACCACATTACCAGAAGGATATGGAGGCATTGGAGAGGGTGCAGAGGAGGTTTACCAGGATGCTGCCTGGTCTGGAGGCTATTAGCTATGAGGAGAGGTTGGAGAAACTCGGATTGTTCTCACTAGAGCGACGGAGATTGAGGGGCGACTTGATAGAAGTTTAGAAAATTATGAGTGGCATGGAAAGAGTAGATAGTCAGAAGCTTTTTCCCAGGTTGGAAGAGTCAATTACTAGGGGACATTGATTTAAGGTGGGAGGAGAAAACTATAGAGGAGATGTGTGGGGCAAGTTTTTTACACAGAGGATAGTGAGTGTCTGGAATTCGTTGCCAGAGGAGGTGGTGGAAGCAGGTACGATAGTGGTATTGACAAATACATGAATAAGATGGGAATAGAGGAATACGGACCACGGAAGTGCAAAATGTTTTAGTTGATGGGCAAATATGATCGGCGCAGGCTTGGAGGGCCGAAGAGCCTGTTCCTGTGCTGTACTTTTCTTTGTTCTTTGATATCCTCAATGTGGAGATGGCACTTCATCCCCACAAGGACATGTGCGATGGTCACTCCTACTGATGCTGTCATGGACAGATGAATTGTGACGGGCAGGTTGGTGAGAGTGAGCCCAAGTATGTTTTTCCTCTTTTTTGGTTCCCTAAGCACCTGCTGCAGACCCAGTCTAGCAGCTATGTCCTTTAGGCTTTGGCCAGCTCCATCTGTGGTGGTGCTTCCAAGCCACTCTTGGTCATGGACATTGAAGTCCCCCACCCAGAGTTTATTCTGCACCCTTGCCACCCTCAGTGCTTCCTCCAAGTGGTGTTCAACATCATCAGCTGAAGGGGCTTAGGGCCACAGTAAGTGGTAATCAGCAGGAGGTTTCCTTGCCCATGTTTGGCCTGATGCCATGAGACTTCATGGGGTCCAGAGTCAATGTCCCACAAGCATTTGATCCTGTTTACACAACACACTAGTAACCTTATTGGACAGATGTGTGGCAGTTGAGTTTAATATATCCACTGCTGATTCAACCTGTATATTATTACCACAAAGTGAAGCCTATGCAACTGTGCCACCACCTCTGCTGAGTCTGTCCTGCCGGTTGGACAGGACATACCCAAGGATGGTGACCTTTGCATCTGGGACATTTTCTATAAGGTATGATTCCATGAGGATGACTGTGTCAGGCTGTTGCTTGATTAGTCTGTGAGACAGCTCTTCCAATTTTGCCACAAGCCCCCAAGAGAGTAAGGAGGACTTTGCAGGGTGCACAGGGCTGATTCTGCCATTGTCATTTCTGGTTCCAAGCAGTCCATCCAGTTTGATACAACTGAGTGTACTTCAGACAATGTTTAAGAGTCAACCACATTGCTGTAGGTCTGGAGTCACATGTAGGCCAGATCAGGAGAGGACAGCAGATTTCCTTCCCAGAACTAGATGGGTTTTTATGACAATGGGCAATGATTTCACGGCCATCATTAAACTTTTAATTCAGATTTTTATTTAATTCAAATTTCACCATCTGCCATGATGAGGATTCAAACCTGGGTCCCCAGAGTATTACCCTGAGTCTCTGGTATACTAGTCCCATGACAATACCACTATGCCATCGCCTCTCCATTGATGTTACAGAAAGTATACAATGTTTTTGGCCCAGAGTTATAACTGACTGGAAAAAGGAAGACAGACTGTGACTAATAAGCCAGAGTGTGATTACCACCCACAAGCATTTGGTCCTGTTTACACAACACACTAGTAACCTTATTGGACAGATGTGTGGCATTTGAGTTTAATATATCCACTACTGATTCAACCTGTATATTATTACCACAAAGTGAAGCCTATGCAACAGCTGGAGACTCCACTTCTCTTTTTTAAAGGTCTGCAGTAATTAGGTGCAAAGACCTTTTATATACTTTGTTTTGTCTAATAAAAATTTGTTTAACTATCTGAGTCACAACTTTCTGGTGCAGACACTTGCTGCCTGTGCTTTAATACCTCATGAAATGCTTTGGTTTTGTGCAACCCTCCTGTTAATCTGTTCCCTTTGCTGCACAGCAAGATGTTTTCAATCACCATGGCATCAAGAACAATGCATTTAAAATGAATACCATAAGACCAGTGAAATCTTATTACACGCAATAGTTTAGAATGCACAAAGCTAGATGTACATATTAACCTGAATGGCAATACTAAGCAGGTCAGAAAAGTCATGATCAATATTCTCGGGTTATAAGTCTAGCAACATCGTGGGCAGATTTTACCGCCCCGTTTCAGCGGGGACAGGGCTGTAAAATGCAGTGAGACATTCTAAACCCCATTGACTTCAGCAGGAACGTAAAATCCCGCTGTCATAAAATTCTGCCCCATAACTTTCGTTAAATATTTTTTCCTTGGGCAGCAGCTGCATGGGAACACCACTAACTGCAAGTTCCAATCAGATCAGCTATGATCTTACTGAACGGCAGAGCAGGCTCAATGGACCAAGTGGCCTACTCCTGCGACTAATCCGTTTGCTTGTATATATGTACGTTCGTATGCTCCCTTCCAAGGCTCATACCAACCTGACTTGGAACTATATTGCTGCTCCTTCACTTTGCTGGGTCAAAACCCTGGAATTCCCTTCCTAATAACACTGTGGGTGTACCTACACTACATGGACTGCAGCGGTTCAAGAAGGCAGCTCACCACCACATTCTCAAGCATAATTAGGGATGGACTATAAATGCTGGCCTAGCCAGCAATGTCCACGTCCCATGAATGAATAAAAGAAAGGGTGTACACAATTATCTACTCCTGGAAACATGAACATATTCCTCAATAATTAGGCTACAGGGACCTGAAGCATATTTACAAAGCAATCTGGGACTACCTAAGTCACCAAGAAGTTCTGTTTAACAGCAGCGACCATCAGAAATTGAAAATTGCCTCCTGCTCCCTCATGCAGTGGCTAACACTAACTGTCTTTTAAGGAATCCAAAGGTTTTTTTTCTCAAGTTTACTATTTTAATTTCAATCAGAGTGCTCTGTTACTCTCTCAACAAATTCTTTGAGGACATGGCCAACAGTACTTCTTATTCAGAGGGATATTGGGGGAAAAAATAGGAGGTTCCTTCCACAAATTATTCAATATTTAGATCAAATGAAATATTCCTATCGCCAAATTAAACTATACTGGAGGTGGGAGATCCATTTGGTCTTGTGACTTATCCCAAGTGGCATGGCACAGATGTAAATTTACCAAAAATTTTAACTCTTTTTAACATGATCATGTTGAAAAAAATATAACCAATAATAGTTCTATAGTGTTGCAGGCTAGAACTTTAAATAAAAATCTCAGACTGCTGTTTTAGCTCAGGTAGAATACAACAGCATATAGAAATCATGAATCTGTATCGACTGAGGCAACCCTAAGAATATCTCCTTGTTTATTTTCCTATCTTGTAAATCTGCAGTGATACTTTACTTTTCAATACACATGAGTAAGCTTCCAGAAAACAATGTCAACAAGGCACTGGCCATACAAGGAAGCTTGAAAGCATTCATCAAGCATCCACTTCAGATCAGAGCATTCAAATGTTTCCTGTCTCCTGTCAGTTCGGTCGAAGGGTCATGAGGACTCGAAATGTCAACTCTTTTCTTCTCCGCCGATGCTGCCAGACCTGCTGAGTTTTTCCAGGTAATTCTGCTTTTGTCCTGTCATCACTGATTGTTTCACTGGTGAAATCTTCACAGGCTCTTTCGAGAGTACACAATAACTTGAAACAACCATAACTGAGATTAATGTTTGACTTAATTTTAGAGTGGCGCTCTTTAAAGTCTGTTGAAATAAATTAAAAGTAAAAGGTAACCCTTCTAATATTTTCATATTAAGAGATTATAATAAACATCAGTCTTTCTAGCTCTTTATATCCTCTAGGTTATAGTTTGTTATATTGAAAAAAATCAACATTCACAAAGGCATTGGCCTTTCAGTTGGTTCCTCAGCACTGGGGCCAAATGGGGATCACAACACCGTACTGTGTGAGAAACAGTCACCCCAGCAGTGATTTACCCCAAATTGGCCACTTGATAGCACTGTTGATGACCCCTTCCATTACTTCACTGATAATCAAGAGTAGACCGATGGGCTGGTAATTGGCTGGGTTAGGTTTGTCCTGCTTTTTCTGTACAGGACATACCTGGGCAAGTTTCCACATAGCTGGGTAGATGCCAGTGTTGTAGTTGTACTGGAACAGCTTGGCTAGGGAAACAGCTGGTTCTGGAGCACAAGTCTTCAGCACTATTGCCGGAATGTCAGGGCCCATAGCCTTTACACTAGCCTTTACACAGCCTTCAGCTGTTTCTTGATATCATGTGGAATTAATTGAATTGGCTGAAGACTGGCATCTGTGATGTTGGGGACCTCCGGAGGAGGCCAAGATGGATCATCCACTTGGCACTCCTGGCTGAAGATTGCACCAAATGCTTCAGCCATATCTTATGCACTGATGTGCTCGGCTCCCCCATCATTGAGGATGAGGATATTTGTGGAGTGTCCTTCTCCAGTGAGTTGTTTAATTGCCCACCACCATTCACAACTCTATCTGGCAGGACTGCAGAGCTTAGATGTGATCCATTGGTTGTGGGATTATTTAGCTCTATTACTGTCTGTTTATGCTGTTTGCCATGCAAGTAGTCCTGTGTTAAAGCTTCACCAGGTTGATACCTCATTTTTAGCTATGCCTGATGCTCCTCCTGGCATATCCTCCTGCACTCTTCATTGAACCAGAGTTAATCCCCTGGCTTGATGATAATGGTAGAATGGGGGAGGTATGTCTTGCGATGAGGTCACACATTGAGCTTGAGTACAATTCTGCTGTTGCTGATGGCCCACAGCACCTCATGGTGCCCAGTCTTGAGTTGCTAGACTTGTTCAAATCTATCCCATTTAGTCCTGTGGTAGTGCCACACAACACGATGGAGGGTATCCTCAATGGGTAGGTGGGACTTCATCTCCACAATGGCTGTGCAGTGGTCATCCCTACCAATACTGTCATAGGCAGGTTGGTAAGGATGAGGTCAAGTATGTTTTTCCCTCTTGTTGGTTCCGTCATCACCTGCTGCAGACCCAGTCTAACAGCTATGTCCTTTAGGACTCGGCCAGCTCAATCAGTAGTGGTGCTACTGAGCCACTGATGGTCATGGACATTGAAGTCCCCCACCCAGAACACATTCTGCACCCTTGCCACCCTCAGTGCGTCTTCCAAGTGGTGTTCAACTTGGAGGAGCACTGATTCATCAGCTGAGGGATGGCGGTACATGGTAATCAACAGGAGGTTTCCTCGCCCATATTTGACCTAAAATTCCTGTAGTGGCTGAGGTCATCCATGAAGGTCCTGCGTTCTCAACCTGGCCCCTTGCCTGAGGTGTGGTGACCCTCCAGTTAAACTCACCATCAGTTGTCATTCTCAAATGAGAGAACAGCCTCTGGGACTATAGCAATTTTCATTTTCTTTCTGGAAATCTAAGTTCAGTACATCTACTGTTCCCATAAAATCCACAGCACATATGACTCCTTCAATTTACTCCAGTAAATTGGCTAAATATGATTTCCCTTTCACAAAACCATGTTGACTCTGCCTGATTGCCTTGGATTTTTTTGAAATATCCTGCCTTAACATCTTTCATAGTAACTTCCAACATTTTCCCCATTACAGATATTCAGTTAACTGGCCTGCAGTTTCCTGCTTTCTCTCTCCCTTTTTTTGAATAAAGGAGTTATATTTGCTATTTTCCAATCCAATGACTCCTTCCCTGAATCTCAGGAACTCAAACTTTTTGAACTTTTACATTTAAAAATGGCCTCAGCAGTCAGGCAACTATTCTGGACCTCTGCAGTTGGTCTATGGTCACAGATGTGGTCAGCCAGCTGGGAAGGGCATCAAAGCCTCCCTGGAGAACTGACCCCACCACCCACCCACGCCCCCCCCCCCCCCCCACAACCCCATCTGCCACTGGTCGGCCACTTCCAGGCAGATGGCTTAGCCCCCAACGCATAGTGGAACCCGCTGGCTGTCTGGAAAATTCTATTCTGCCTCTGAATAGAGGCCTTAATAGGCCCATATAATCACTTAATTGGTTTTACTGTTTGTGGGCAGGTATAGCCCTGCCAACCCCACCCCACCTTCCAGAAAATGTCAGTGGATCATAGCCAGCAATCTAGGCACACTGGCTGGCGGTGTGGATTTTCACACCCACTCGCCTCCTTACTTATCCCCATCCGCAGGGCTAAAATTCTTGCCACAGGTTTCTATCTGTCACATGGTAGAATCGTAGAATGGATACAGCACAGAAAGTCCATACTGGCCTGGTATTTTTCTGCGTAAAAGCCTTATTCTAATCCCACTCGCTTGCAAACTCCTGCAGTTTCTAACCGTAAATAACTACAATAGTTTGTTCGCCCTCAAAATAATTTATAGACTGGGCTTCAACAACAGCTTTCAGCAATAATTGTAAACAATAAAAAGACAAAATCACACTTACACAGTGTCGTTCACACCCACAGAAATGTGCTGAAGTGTTGTAATGCTGAATCTCTTTGGAAAGGCTTCTTTAAAAATTCCCTGATTTAATTTTCTTTTCTGCTATTGTTAAGTTTTGCACTTTCATTACTGCTTCTCCAACCCATCATTATCAATTTTTGTCAAGAATCGTAAAAAGTTCACAAAGAAATGGATATCATTCTGTCCACTTTGTCTGTACTAGTTTCTTGATTGAGGAATCTAAAACTAAACCCACGGCTGCACTCGCTCCCTCTATTTTAGACCAATATAGTACTGTATTTTCCTCAGTTTCAATTTTAATCTTATTTTCCCATGCTATATCCAATAGAGTCATCACCATTTATTCCTTGTGACAAAGCACTTCATGCTCCAATAACATTCTGTCTAAACAAATTTCTCTTCATCTCGCTCCTCAATTTGTTAATTTTTAAATCGGTAGCACTTAGGCTGGATTTTACAACCCCTGCCAGGGGTGCTATCTGTGGTGAGTTGGCGGGGGCATGTAAAATATGTCAGGTGGCTATCCCCCTGTCTTCCCTCCCTCCCCTTCCACAGGACACACAATATAGGGAGCTGGGTAAGGCACCCACTAGCCCACTTGCCACTCTTAGGCGTATTAAGGACTTTAAGTGACCAATTATTGCTCGCATAAGGCACTCGATCTGCTTCCATTGCTTTAATATGATGGGCAGGTAGGCAAGAGTGGGAAGGCTGTTTTTAAATAACGTTGTTGAAAAGACAGACAGGAAGGGTGGGGAATGTCATTCATGTTACTCCAAGGCTGGCCTTCAAAACTCACCCCCCAATCCCCTCACTTCCGCCTCCCTAGGATTCCTCCCCACCATAAAAGCCTGGGACTTACCTGTGTCCGGTATCCATCCTCAATTTCCATGGGCCTCCTTGCAGTCCCAGCAGCATCCACTACTGAGCTCTGGTGCTGTTGGGACTGCTGGAGCTGCTGACCAATCTGATTTGCCGGCAGCTCTCAAGGGCGGGATTTCCTCACAATGTGGGGCGAAATCCGACCCAATAATCAGACTGGCTGGCATCCATTGACTAGTCTCTTGGCTGGGTGCAGTCCCACTTCCAGTGGTGCTGTTGGGTCTGAAGAGTCGTCAGCTCTCCGAGGTAGGCTCGAAGACATCCTCTTTACCCTTAAAGGGACAGGAGCTCCAATGGCAACTCATTACCTGTGTGATTGCCATAGAATCCAGCCGGGCCCCCCAAGATGTCTGAGATGGCATTGGCCCTGGTTTTCTGGCCCATCGCCTGAGCCACCATAGAGAATTATCTTTTTCATTATCATTAGGTCATTTTCAAAATGGCTTTGGGTCAGAAACATGCTGGAAAACCAGCACACCAGCTGGTGGTGGGAGATTCTGGGCCCACTTGCCTTACTCCCATCACACCTCAACAGAAATGATGGCACAGTGGCAATGTCATTAAGCAAGTAATCTGGAGGCCTAGGCTAATGCTGCAGGGACAAGGGTTCAAATCCCACCGTGGTAGCTGATAGAATTTAAATTCAATTGATTAAATTTTTAAAAATCTGGAATTGAAAGCTAGTGTCAGTAGGGTCATTCAGCCCTTTGAGCCTGCTCTGCCATTCAATAAGATCACGGCTGGTCGGTTAGCATTTTGAATTCCCATCTACCCTTGATAACCTTTGATTCCCTTGCTGAACAAGAATCCATCTACCTCTGCCTTAAAAATATTCAAGGACCCCACCTCCACCGTCTTCAGAGGCAACGAGTTCTAAAGTCACACAACCCTCTGAGAGAAAAACTTCTCCAAATCTCTGTCCTAAAATGGCAACCCCTAATTTTAAAACAGTGCCCCCTAGTTCTGGGTTCACCCATCAGAGGAAACATCCTTTCCAAGTCCACCTTGTCAATACCATTCAGTCAAGTCACCCCACACTCTTCTAAACTCCAGTGGAAACAAGCCCAGTCTGTCTAACCTTTCCTCATAATAACCCACTCATTTCAGGGATCAATCTAGTATACCTGCTCTGAACTACCTCCAACACATCTACATCCTTCCTTGAATAAGGAGATCAAAACTGCATGCAATATTCAAGGTGTCATCTCACCAATACCCTGTATAACTGAAGCATAACATCCTTACTTTTATGTTCATTTCCTCATGTAATAAAGGATAGCATTCCATTAGCCTTCTTAATTACTTGCTGTACCTGCATCCTAACTTTTTGTGACTCATGCATTAGAACACCTAGATCCTTCTGCAACTTGCAATTCTGCAGCCATTTAAGTAATAGTCTGATTTTTTATTCTTCCTGCCAAAGTGAACACCTTCACATTTTCCTACATTATACTCCATCTGCCAGATTTTTGCCCACTCACCCAACCTATCTATATCTGTCTCCAACTTCCTTATGTCCTCTTCACAACATACTTTCCTACCTATCTCTATGTCATCTGCAAGTTTAGCTACCATGCCTTCACTCCCCTCATCTAAGTCATTGATGTAAATTGTAAAAAGTTGAGACCCCAGCACAGACCCCTGCGGGACTCCACTCGTCAAAACCTGCCAATCAGAAAAAGACCCATTTATGCATACTGTCTGCTTTCTGCCAGCCAGTTAATCTTCTATTCATGTTAATACATTACCCCCTATACCACGAGCTTTTATTTTCTGCAATAACATTTGATGTGGCACCTCATCAAATGCCTTCTGGAAATCCAAGTACAGCCCGTCTACAGGCTCCTTTTTATCCACAGTGCATGTTACTCCTTCAAAGGACTCCAATAAATTGGTCAAACATGACTTTCCTTTCACAAAACCATGCTGACTCTTCCCGATTACCTTGAGTTTCTCTAAGAGCCCAGCCGTGACCTCATTAATGATCAATTCTAACACCTTCCCCACAACAGACAGAAGCTAACTAGCCTTCTTAATTAAAACAAAAAATGCTGGAAAAACTCAGCAGGTCTGACAGCATCTGTGGAGAGAAAGGCAGAATTAACATTTTGAGTCCTTACCTGGTCGGACCTCTGAAATGCCCTAGCATGCCATTCAGTTGTACCAAGCTGCTTTGAAAAATCAAAAAGAAATGAAACCAGATGGTCCACTTGGCATCAGCCTAGGCACTGGAAACAACAACAACATCCAGCCCTGTCGACTCTGCAAAGTACTCCTTATTAACACCTGGGGGCTTGTGACAAAACTGGGAGAGCTGTCCCCTAGACAAATCAAGCAACGGCCTGACAGAGTCATATCCACCAAAGCATACCGTGCAGACAATGTCCCAGACACCACCATCATCATCCCTGGTATGTTGTGTCTCACCGGCAGGATAGGCCCAGCAGAGGTATACAGTTGGGAGGGCATTGCCCTGGGACTCCTCAACATCAGCTCCAGACTCCATGAAGTCTCATAACATCAATTCAAACACGGGCAAGGAAACCTCCTGCTGATTACCACCCTATCAAGTTCAGCCCTAAATCTTTGCTATAATTTAACAATGAGCGTTTTTAATGCATTTTTGTAGGTTTTTGACAATTAATCACAAAACCTATGTAGAAAACATAGCTGTATTCCTGTATCACTTATGTGTCATTTCAGTCTCAGTTGCATTCTCTTTGGAATATCAGTTCTGGATCAGACATTTAAGCTGCCACATCAGCATTTAACTAGAATTGCTGTGGCTATAGAGCAACCTCCAGCAGCCTCTTTGTTGGAATTGGAGACAGAAAGCTGAATTAAAGTACCAGTGAACTGATAGCTGAGTCATTTTAATCAACTTGAGGTCCCCTATTCCAGAATAGGACCTGCTGGAGACCACACGGCATATTAGAAGACAGATTGTTGATAGCACCGTTTTCAAATGCAAAAGACATTCTTGAGCACTTCTGCTTTAGGCTCCCACATTCTAAAGTTATTGCAAGAATGGCTTTTGCATTTGAAACAGAAGGCGGCGCACAGTACAATGGCAGGATGGACAAGAAATTGGACAAAATAATTCTTGATATAACTGCATAGGAATCATTAATTCAAGCTGTGCTAAGACCTGGAGTGGGAGATCTGCAGAGCAACTATTTTATCACTGCAGTACCACTTGTATTCATAGTTTTGGATATTAGTCTGCTTTAAGTACATAAATGAGTCATTTTATATCAGAAACTCTTTCAGGTTTTGAAAAAGGCACACATTTCTGTACGCTATGGAGAAAAATGGAAAGATACACTAACAAAATAACAGATTTTTGTTTTTTGGGGGTGGTATTCACAGTATCCATAAAAGGTTATTAATCTTTTCAGCACAGAAGTTCCCTGATAACTTTTAAACATGCAAGTATTTTCACCAGTTGCCGTTAAGACAAAAGAAGGTGAGGGGTTAAAGGATGACTTGATAGCCATCTTCAAGATCATGAAGTATTAGGATCAGGTACAATTAGCATGAGATCAATCATGAGCTGTGAGAAACTGCGGAATTATGAAAGTCCAGGAAAGTGTAGAGCTTATTTCAATAGGACTGTATTAAAATTGGCATTTATTTATGTTACTGTATTTTAATTTTAAATTAACTCCATAGTGGTAGCTATTTAAACCTGTTAACTTGATGCCTTGACTGAGAGTTGGTTTGAGTTGGTGACTTGATTAGCTGTTCTTTGATTAGTGCTTTTCCTATAGTAGCTGACTGATTGCAATATTGGGCAGAATCTTCTGCCCTTTAAAGATTTTCATGCATCAGGACTATTTTTGTGTCCCAACCCCGCAAGGATTGATCGTCGATAGCTGAAATCTTCCAAGTGGTGTCCAATGAAGAGGCCGCCTGTGCCTTTGCCTTCCAGTTAAGGACAGCAAGCAGGTCCCAAGGTGTGATGCCCAATCGGAGGACCCGCAGCACTAGTTGGCCAGCGGTCCCACTGCAAGAGGTGACTGCTACTGAGGCAGGTAGGGGACTGCAAGGGTGCCTCAAAATGGCGATCCCCTTCACAAGATTGCACTGACTGCGGCTGCACAATTCTCATCCTGGTTGCTCCATGATTGGGTGAATGAAAGGAGGTTCCAATGGCTCCCCTCTGGCCTGCCGCCAGGAGGTCCCCTCCTGAGAGCTGTCAGGCTCCAGCCTCAGTGGGGGACTTTTGAAACTGGTACCTAAGTGGGGCCTTAATTACCTTAACTAACTTTCCGCCTCCAAGGAGTGGGTTGCTGATTCCTGTGGCAGCCCATCTCCAGTAAGATCGAAAGGAGGTGGGAACATGTCGGGGAACCTACCCAATGCGCAACTTTGGCCTGAATTTTACGCATGGAATTGGCAAGCCCAGCAGCGGATGCGTTATCTGCTCCTGCCTGTGATCACAACCCAGAAATGATTTCACGCTGGCTGGCTGGCCAATTAAGGGCTAGCCACTGTGAAACGTGCCCGGATATTGGTTCAGTGCTGTTGGCAGGGGAGGGAAGATGGTGGGCACCGAGTCCAACGGTGACCCGGAGCGGGCTTTTAAAAAAGCACAGGCAGCTCCCTGAAGGCGGCCAGGAGTTGGTGAGGAGCCTCAGGGATCTGTCCATGAGGAAGTATGAGATTTTCTACCTGCAATGTTTGAGAGATGGGTGAGGTACCTAGTCACTCTACTAGGTGCCCATCCATTAATGGTGAGCAGGGAGGTTCAAACCAACCAGCTGCATGCCACATCTGCGAGTTCCTCCCAAGGCGCTCCAGAAGAAGGCAGCTGCTCCTTTACTCCTCTGCCAGTGCCCGTGGTGTCTGATGAGGCCACCTCGACTGAGGAGTACGCAGCCACGGCACTGGACACCCTCTCCCAGGCCATGATGGCACAGGACATCCGCCAGGTCATGAGGGCCAACAGGACTTCACAGTCAGCAGACTGTCTCTAGTGCTGCTGCCAGCAAGGGGGAAGCACCAAGACGCAGCACCCGCAAATGGGAGTTTCAGGCACTACAAACACAAGAGGGATTGTCACGGGTGATATTATTCAGTTGATACATGATCTATGTTCAAATTGTGTTCAAAATGGCCACCATTTAGAGATGTCGTTATGTGTCATCGCCTGAACGTGCTTCATGTTTTTCATAGATGTTGGGCATGAGAGTGGCTTGAGACAGGCAGGAAGGGCTGCAAATTTTATTTCCGAGGTTGTTATTTGACATAAGGGTCACAGGATGGCCTCATCAGGAACGTTTGGTGAGGAGGCGTCATCCTTGCCCTCTCTTTCAAGCCCTGCCTTGGATGCCTAGTTGAAAGAACAGAGAATCAAGGCCGCCCTGGCCTCCCTGCCTCCCACAAGGTTCCTCTCGGATCATCCTCTGCAGCCTGGGGAGCTTCCCCACTGTCTTCACCGTCCAATGGGACCCCCTTGACAGCCAAATTGTGCAGAGTGAGCACACAATGACAATAAGAGAGCCGCACAATGGAGGATGTTGCAGTGCTCCCACTGATCCGTCCAGGCAGTGGAACCTCATCTTGAGCAACACAATGGTCCTCTCAGGTACCGCCCCTGTAGAACCATCACTTCGATTGTACCTCTCCTCCTCTACTAACCTTGGGTGTCTGAGTAGCGTCATGAGCCACCTTTTCAGGGATAGCCGTTCTCAGCCAGGAGCCAACCATCCAACTGAGCTGGATCAGCAAAGAGCCTTGGCACCTGGGAGTGTCGTAGGATGTACGCAACATGGGAGTTGCAAGGGTACCTGGTGCTGACCTGCAAAAGTCCGGGTCTTGCAGTTGCAAACAACCTGGACGTTTGTGGAGTGGAAGCCCTTTCTGTTGACGAAGGCACCCGGCTCACTCGCTGGCACCTTGACGGCCACATGCGTGCAAACTATGGCTCCCTGGATGCGAGGAACCCAGCAATTGCAGCGAAACCTCTGGCTTGCTCAGCCTGGCTGGCTTTGTTGGTCTGGGAATGAACAAAGTTATTGACCTGTCTGAACAGAGCATCAGCGACACAACTGTGGGCAGCAAATTGAGAAACACCACATAGATCCCCCACTCCTTGGAAAGAACCAGAGGCAAATAAGTTCATGGCCACTGTCACCTTAAGAGCCACTGGCATGGGGTACAATTTGAGGTAATCTTTGGCCCAATCATCTGACAAATGGAGATCACAGCATCCCTAGAGAGGTGAAGCCTCCTTCGGCACTGGGCCTCAGACATGTTCAGGTAGCTGGAGCGCTGTCTGTAAACTCTGGCAGCAGGATAATGGTGTCTTCTGTGGACCCTTCCACCTTGCACTTCCTGCTGGCCCTGCACCTACTCTGGTTGAGCCTCTATTCCCACAGGTCACTCTCTTGGAAACTGCCTGTGGACACCAGGTCTCCTCTCCCTTCTGGCTCTCTCCTTTTTAGAGGAGGTCCCTCCAGTGGAGTAGACAATCCCCATTTGCTGAAATATAGATGGCACAAGATAGAGCACTGAAGGGGGCACTCGGCAGAAAGCTTGTAAGCCAGAGTCCCTCAGAAAACACAGGAAATGTAGTGAACTGCCAGAAAACCCCCTGCAGCCAACTGTCACTTAAACTCCGACCTACTCACGTTGCCACGGCTCTGGCCGACTTTTATCCTGCCCTAGATCGAGATTCAATTACAAACGGGATGGCCGCCTGGTCATGTGGCCCGTGTGGGGAGCACTAAATCACACAGGCCACATAAAATTTCATACAATTGCTTTTTGAAAGGGCTTAATTGCCCATTTAATTGCTGGCGGGCACGCTTTCGAATTCTGCATGTGCCCGCCAACCGTAAACGGTGCGACGACTGTGTGTCATGCGAGTTTGAGATGGGCACGCGCCCGTTCCTAGAGCGTAAAATTCCAGCCTTTCAAAATTTCCCCATAACCCCACCTCCAAAACCTCCTCCAGTTATGGTGACCAGACATCCTGGTTTTGCCAGGAAAGTCACGGTTTTTCATTAACTGTCCCAGTGTCCCGACAATTTGCTCAAAATAGTCAAAATGTCTCAGTTTGCAGCTTTTCCCTCTTTACATGTACCAGGTTTCCATCAGCCCTTCGCCTTTTCGCACATCATCAGTGTCTTTTCTCTTCAGTTCCCTTCCCCTTTACTTCACACTCCTTTTAATGTCAGCAAAACCCCAAAAAACCCATTCTCAGCTGCACCCTGTGAATCAGAACACCCCCCACTCGCCGACTGTTAAGTGCCTGCGCTGGCTCGCTCCCACATGCGTTGAAATCCTTCTGTCCTGCATCTTGAGCCAGCGCCAAGGGCAAGTCTTTTTCCCCCAAATTGGCCTTCGCAATGGGGAAGCTTTTCCTTGCCCTGATTAGTTCACTTTTCAGTGCCCTGATTGGCCATTCGGTCAGAATGTTCCCTAGAGGAGGCCAGCCATGGAAAGCAGGAGGTCAGTTAGGGAGGGAGGGAGAGTTGGGCAGAGTCAGAGACCAGGGAGAGAGAATTGGGGAAATCCAGAGACCAGGAGGGGAGAGTGGGGGAGAGTCAGAGGCCGGGGGTGGGGGCGTGTGGGGGGGGTGGGGGAGGATGATAAGCCAGAGACTGGGGCTGAGGGGAGAGTGGGGGGAGAGCTGGAGGTCAGCAGGTGAGAGCCAAAGGCTGGGGGGTGGGGAGTAGGGGTGAGCCAGAAGCCCGGGGGAGAACCAGAGACCCAGTGGGGGAGAATGGGAGAAAGCTGGATACCAGGAGGGAGAGCAGATGTCAGTGGTGGGAGAATGGAGAAGAGATGTAGGCCAGCGAGAGGGGATAGGAGGCCAGCAAGGGAGGCACTGATTTATAGGAGACACTGGGTTAATTTATAGGAGACACTGGGGGTAATTTACAGGAGGCCAGTCGGTCCTTTACCCCCATGACATCCTATAAATTGACCCCATGACCATCTTAGAGCTGGGAAGGAATGAGCCTCAGGGTGAAAACAGGAGGCTAACAGCAGTGTCCACTAACTACAATTGATGAGGCAGTTGGACAGCACCCATCAGTCAACCACCAATCAGCATTCAGGAAGAAGGCAAGCAATTTCGGATTAGCTGTTGAACATTCAACCAAACTTCTCATTGTAAGATCACATGCTGTCCTGCTTGCGGATCTGGGTGCAAACTACTTGAGGTACATTCGTTAGTTTAAAGTATAGCTTCTAGCTGAAATCTTCTGTTGTTAGAACCTAGTGTACAAATGAAAATAAACGAGGCTTTTAATTGGAAACTGGTCTTACCAATATGCATTGCCGAGTGAGAGTGGAATAGAGGATTCTGGGATCTTGCAACAAACGATTTGTTCAGTTTTTTTAAGAAAATGAGACAGAAATGTAATTGAAACAAAAGTCTGTAAATCCTATCTGCTGTCTTCAATAATTGGGTGTCTTTAGTGTTTCCAACTCTGGCTAGACATATTCCAGGGGATGTCATCACATTACCTCCTACTTTCAACTGCCCTTCCCTGAGACTCCTGCCATTGGTCACTCAACATATACATCATCATCATGGAGACCTGCCTTCCCAAGCCTTTCAGTGAATCCTGGTCTTGACTTCTGAAAATCTGTTCACCCTACCTCCAGTTGCTTGATAAGATTTCACCTTTTCAGTCAGAATAGATTTGTGGTGAGTTGTGAATGATTAGTTTTGAGCTGCAAGAGGTTACTGTCGTGTGATAGAATGGTTAGGTTAGACTCAGTAGATGTTCAGCCCTAGAGGGATTTTAGCATTGAGAGTTGAGTTGGAAAGAGTTTCTGGTTCTATATTTTATATTTACATGAATTTGATTCTTTTGAGAGTTTGGTGCCATTGGAAGTTTGAGCTAATACTGTTTACATTTTTAAATTAGGCACCAAAAGATGGCAGTGCAGGAGACACAAATGATGTGCATTGGGTGTAATATGTAGGCCATTGTAGAGCTTCAGTATAAATAGGGGTAGCACATTTGTACTAAGTGATAGAATATTGAGTCACTGGAGCAAAGATTTTCAGTGCTAAAGAAGCAATTGGCCACACTGTAGCATCACAGATGTGAGCGTTTCGATGCAATTAAATGTGGATGACTGAGTCACTACATTACAGCTAGAAAAATGAGGAATAGCATTCACTGGAAAGATACTGTGTAGATGAAGAGAGAAGCTAGAGGTTCAATTACATGGTATGATAATCTAATGATTATTGTACTGCACCAACAACCCTAAGTTCCAGTCGAGCTTGATAACTTGTGAAATTGAATTCAATACATTTGTTATGGGCTGTATAGACAATGACTATATAAATTACATAAAACTTAACTGGCTCATTATTGCCTTTCAGGGAGAGGAATCTGCCAGCACTACCTGTTCTGGCCTATCTGTGGCACAACTCCCACACCATGGGCTGGATTTTTTTTTTAAATTATTCTTTTCCAGCATGTGGACATCACCAGCTAGACCAGCAATTGTTGCCATCCCTAATTGCCCTTTAGGAGGTGGTGGTGAGCCAAAGTCCATGTGGTGTAGGTACACACTCAGTGCTGTTAAGTAGGGGGTTCCAGGATTTTGACCCAGCAACAGTGAAGGAACGGTGATATATTTCCAAATAAGGATGGTGTGTGGCTTGGAATGGCATTTATAGGTGGTGGTGTTCCCATGCATCTTCAGTTCTTGTCCTTCTAAGATGGCAGAGATTGTGGAATTAGAAGGTGTTGTTCAAGGGGGCTTGATAAGTTGCTGTAGTGCATCTTGTTCTTTGGTACACACTACTGCCACCATGTGTCGGTGATGGATGGAGTGTCAATCAAGTGGGCTGCTTTGTTCTGGATGGTGTCAAGCTTCTTGACTGTTGGAATTGCACTCATCCCAGGCAAGTGGAGAACATTCCATCATACTTCTGACTTATGCCTTGTAGATGGTGGACAGGCTTTGGGAGTCAGGAGGTGAGATATTCTCCACGGAATTCCCAGCCTCTGATCTGCTATTATAGCCACAGAATTTGTATAGCTGGTCCATTTCAGTTTCTGGTCAATGGTAACTGCAGGATTTTGATAGGAGGGTGTTCAGTGATGGTAATGCCACTGAACCTCAAGGGAAGATGGTTCGATTCTCTCTTGTTTTAGATGGTTATTGCTTGGCTCTTGTGTGGCGTGAATGTTACTTGCCTCTTATTAGCCCAAGTCCAAATGTTGCTCAGGTCTTTCTGTATATTGACACAGACTACCTCAGTATCTGAGGAGCTGCGAACGGTGCTGAATATTATGCAGTCATCAGAGAACATCCCCACTTTTGATGAGGGAATGATGAGGGAAGATTGTTAATGAACCCACTGAAGATGGTTGGGCCTACCATGAGTAACTCCTGCGGTGATGTCCTCAGACCTTAGCCACAACCACAATCATCTTACTTTGTGCTAAGTATGACTCCAACCAGTGGAGAGTTTTCTCTTGATTCTCATTGACTCCAATTTTGTCAGTGATGCATTCTAGTCAGTGAAATGTAAAATAAAAATTCTACACTTTTTTGTATTATGGCATCTCAAATGGTGCCCCTGGAATTTCCATTGAGTTCTTCTGATCTCGTCTTCGATGGAAGACCATCAGAAGCCTTGAAAAAGCATTAAAAATGGCTATTGTTGTATGTGCCTGTGTGCCATTGTAATGTAAAAATTCTCAGCAGAGCAAGGTTAA
The DNA here is from genome assembly GCF_017639515.1 of Carcharodon carcharias. Classification (NCBI taxonomy): domain Eukaryota; kingdom Metazoa; phylum Chordata; class Chondrichthyes; order Lamniformes; family Lamnidae; genus Carcharodon; species Carcharodon carcharias. Next base: position 32,662,315 of record NC_054477.1, on the reverse strand, counting down.
TGTGGGACTGGAGAACAGCACCTCCCATGGTATGATGTATGATGTCACATGGTAATAGACTGAGAGGGCAGTCTGGAAAAAACACTCTGGAACCAGCCTGCATGGAGGAAATGGCACCATGCATGACAATAACTTGGGATCTGTAAATAGTTCAAGGTTAGCAATAAAGGGTTCATGTTTAAATATACAAGTCTCAATATCTCATCATTTGGACATCTAAAGAACCCATCATGCAACAGCCATTTACTGCATTTCCACAGAAATGTTCAATTGAAGTTATGATAGGTGCTGGGGAATTGTCATAAAAATTCTAACTCACTGTGTCTAATTTTGGTACCTTCACACAGTGGGAGATACTGAGGCCTGCGAAAGGGTTCCAGAGAAGGTCCACTAAACTGATATCTAGCTTAAGAAACATCTTTTATGCATGCTGACCAACAAAATAGTGGTGATTTAACTTTGGAAAAGTGCAGACTTCAAGGATATTGCAGTCTTCAAAACAATTAAGTGATTAGGATTGGGTCAAGTGGACAGATTATTTAAGGTAGTTATATTAGGAAGGACCAAGAGGACACCAATTACAAAAGCATAGAAGGATTATTAGATTCTTGGATCACAGTTAGTGACCTCTGAAATAAGTTGCTGACAACTGCAATGAATGTGGATTCACTAAGGATTCAAGAGGAAGTTCCTGCCAGTGACAAACATGCCCACATAAAGACTGATAGTCATTGGGGGTCGTGTCACTCATTTGTCCTTGGTGCTTGCTTGATCAGATATGAACTTGCAGAAGTTTTTTATTAAAATAGGTTAATGTTGTTTTTTTTACTGCTTCTCTCAGAAGATAATCTGACCATGTGGGGGTGATGGTGTACAGCAGAAGAGACAGTCTAAATAACCAGCTTGTTTCCCCCCCACCTACCCCATCAGTTTTTGTAAGTTTGTATATATTTTGACTTTCAATTGACTTCATTTGTTCATAGGATTCTCATATCTTTTGGCTATTGATGGTACAGGGGGATTCTGCCTTTGTTTTTGGTTCATTGCATGCAGATAATTATGGTTTTCACTTCTCTGGTTGAAACATCGGCCCCTTCAACTTGTCATCCTATTGAGCAGGCTGAGATACAACCCCATTCTAGTAAATCATACTCTATAACTAACATGGCCACAAGATGCACTGAGCTAGGCGATGGAGAATTCTTTCAAAGCTACAGCACTTAGCTGTTTTAGAAATTGATGGCTCCATTTCCTCCACACCACTCAAGGATACTTCCAGAGGGTAAAAGGAAGTAAAGGAGACGAGGTTGTTCATTCAGTGGAATTCTACGCGCTAAAAATAAGAAATTGCTGACAACTCCATCTTTTATTCATTAGCATTTTACAGTTTCCCACTAAGAAAGTTTCCACTTTGGATGTACTGACATAGGTGAATGGTACAGAGGATTGTTTCATCCCTTTTCATGTCGCAAATGATGTAAAAGGAGAGGGAAGCACAGTGAGGGGGAACACCATTCATGGAACAAAGAGGGCAGAATTTTGCCCTCATCGGGCGGGCTCGGTGGGGGTGGGCAGGAGCGACCAGGAAGCTGACCATCACCCCAAGATCAGGGCCGGACCGCAATTTCACACTGGCGGGCCAACTGAGGCCTACCCAGCATGAACACTGGCTGGAGAACGTCCGAGAAGGGGCGGGCGGGGTCAGGGGCCTGTTGTGCGCCGGGTCCAAGGCCGACCCAGCGGCCGGTTCAAAAATGGCGCAGGCAGCCCCAGGAAGGCCGTTCGCATCGGAGTTGCAGCAGCGACATGGCCGCAAATGAGGATGCAGACACCAGTTGGGAGGCGAGGTCAGCGGGACGCTCAGCACGACCATTTTTCCGATGAGTGCCTCGCAATCCTCCTGGAGGAAGTGGCTGCCAGAAGGGACAACCTTGTCCCCAAAGATGGGAGGAGGAGACCACCACACCTCAAAAAGAGGGCATGGGAGGATGTGGCAGCCTGGGTGAGCAGCTACTATGTGGTGCAACGCACTTGGGTGCAGTGTATGAAGCGCTTCAATAACCTGCTGTGCTCAGGAAGAGTGAGTACCGTGTTGGCACGGATCATTGTGTTGAATTGTTTTGGGCTGGCCATCCAACCCCTCCCCTCTCCCCCATGGAGCTCAGGGGTGTTAGATTCTAAGTGCCAACTGTCAATGACACCTGGAGCTGGCCAAGGGGCTGAGCCCTGGCTGCTTTGACTGAGTGCGTTGTGCATCAAGGGCCAAAACTCTGATCTGTCCTGCAAGGTGCTCCTCAGGTGGGGTTGGCCAGGCTACAATGGCACTGCAGGTAGAGAGTGGACTAATCAATAATCCTCTGTCCTTTCAGGAGAAGACATCCCATAACAATATTGAGAGGTCACAGATGGCAGAGGACCCCTACACCCCACACCTCCTCATTCTCTCCCAGTATGAGCAGGAGGCCTTGGAGCTGGAGAGGTGCCATGCACCTTGGTCAACTGGCCATGGTGAGGCTGGGGTATCAGACGAAGGTAAGGGTGCAGTGCACTGAGGTGAGAGCTTCAGATGGTTCAAACAATCTCATGCAGTCTCATCATTGATGGGAGCCTCCAGGTTGGATTACTCATTGATCATTGAAAGGCGAGGTCACCATGATGCAGATCCCCATTGTCTCACCCGGGTGCTTGGCATGCACAGTGACAGTGTGATGACTTTATCTGATGACTTGTCCTTCTTCACCCTTAGATCTATCACCAAGCAGCAAAGCACAGGACCTCCAGTAGCTATCCCTGACCCCGGAGGACCACCATATTCCCCAAGCACCTGCATCACACCCATTCTCTGAACCAGACACCGGAGCAGATGCCAGGACCTCAGTGGGCATTAGTTCAGTTGCTAGTATCCCGGTGCACATTGGTGAGGGCACTTCACACTCACTTCAGATGCAGGCAGAGACAGAGAGTGCCCAGGGAGCAGACAGTCAGAGGACTGCTGGAGACCAGGATTCATCATCTGTGACCTGTGCAGCTGTGTCAACATAGTCTTCCTCGAGTGGGTCCCCGTTTGCCAGTGCCAGATTGTGGAGAGCGCAGCATGCAACCACTATTAGTGACACCTCCTCTGGGGGCTATTGCAGTGCACCCCCTGAACGGTTCAGCCATCAGAAGCGCACTTTGAGAAGAGCTATGGTCCTCTTTACCACCGCCCTTGTGGAGACGTGGCTCCTGTTGTACCGCAGCTTGGCGGGTGGCGGAGAGGCATCATGTGCCACTTTTTCAAGGGATAGTCCTTGTCACCCAGCAGTCATGCATCCAGTCGGGCTGGAGCACTGAAAAGCCTCGGCACCTGGGAATTTCTCAAGGATATACGTGTCATGGGACCTGCCAGAGTACCTTGCAGAGTCTGCATCCTGTGGTCACACATTATCTGCACGTTCATGGAGTAGAATCCCTTCCTGATGACAAAGGAACCAGGCTGTCCCGCTTGCTCTTGATGGCCACATGTGTGCATTAGATGGCACACAGGGTGCAGGGGATTCCAGCAATTGCTACTTGGCCCTGCTTCACTCAGCCTGGCTGGCCTCATCCATACAGAAACGAATGAAAGTCAGTGCATGCCTGAACAGAGCTTCTATCACCAGCTTAACACAACTGTAGACAGCTGATTGGCAGAATGCACACAGATCCCCCACTGAGCCCTGGAAGGAGTCGGAGGCATAGAAGTTGAGGGCCACTGTGACCTTCAGAGCCACTGGCCTGGGGTGTCCACCCACGCAGTCGAAACTGATCTCAGGCCCGATCATCTGACAAATGGAAGTCACTGTCTCCCTGGAGAGACGGAGCCTATTTTGGCGTTGCACTTCGGACATATTGAGGTAGTTGCATCACTGCCTATAAACCCTGGCAACAGAATAGTGGCATCTTCTGCGGACCCTTCCGCCTTGGGCTACCTGCTGGCCCTGCGCCCCTTATGCCTGCACCTCTCCTCCCACAGGTCCCTCCCCTGGAAGCTGCACTGGGACACCTGGCCTCCTCTCCCTTCTGCTCCTCTCTTCCTTCTCAGAGGAGGTGCCAACAGCGGAGACCACAATCCCCATTACCAGGATAAGGGAAGGCAGTCTGATACCTGGTAGGGTCCACACGGTCCGAATCCTCAGGGGGCCTGGAAGAAGCCAATGAGTTCTGAAATGACTCCTGGAAATGCTAAGAATTGAAGCCATGTTCAAAGATTAAGCTGCTAAGTACCAGTAAGCCACCAGCAGCAAGTTATCTCCAAAATTCATTACTCACATTGACGATGCTGCTGACCCTTCTTATCCTGCCCGTGGATGAGATTTTGGAAATTGTAGGCTGCCCGCCCATCTGTTTTGTATGTGCGACGAGCGAAAAATCGCAAGGCAATGTTAAATCGCCATCTATTGGGTTGTCAAGGGTCTTAACTGGCCTCTTAATTAATAGCAGGCGGGGCTCCGACTCCCATGTGCGCCCGCCGAGCGAAAAATCGCGCGAGTGCATGATGACATCGGGACCCTCGCCCGACGTCATCGTGTGTCATTTTACGCTCATTCAAGTCGGGTGTGCAACCAGCCGACAAGCAAAGAATTCTGCCCATTAAATATATTTGCAGCAAATGGAATAGCTCCAGTTTGCTTTAATTTTGGTGAACTGACACTTCATTTTCTTCACAATAAAAGAATGAGAGACAGCAAGATATAATAAAAGCCACACTTTCATTGTGTTTTGGAGCATGTAGGGTTTCAGAACGAGCTTTAGATCGAATGCATTTTTTTTCCGGTTCATTTACAATGATCCTAGTGTCTGGGTGGGTGCAGTACCAGCAGCAGCCACTGCCTCCCTGTTGGTGCTGCCGTTCAATATAGCTACCAGTCTCTGATTGGCCAGCAATTTTCAATGGGCGGGACTTCTGCCCTGGCATCCTTGATCCCAGGGAAGGCCTGTCACTATCCTGGTAAGAGCCTGAGGATACATAATTTGGTGCACCTTCCCTAAAAGAGGCGACACGGGACTCTTGCCAGCTCTCTAGCTGGCAGGTGAGACCCCCTGTCACCTCCATTAAATACTACCTTAAGACAACTCCAGGGTGTTGTATACTCCACAATTAGCTGGATGAACGTTTTTTGGCAGCGAAATGGCTTATTAACTTGAGAAATCAAAAAGGAAGATGATTACAAGTACATTGCGATTGGCTAGTTTTCTGTCATTCTTGTGAAATTGAATGCAGCAAATTGAATTGGGTGTTATAATCTATAAAACAAATAGCGTTATTAGCCTATTAAAAAAATTCCACCTCAAATTTCCAAAACACTCAGACTCAAAACAACAAAGATGTGTTTTGTATCAAAGAAAGCTTTCTTTAAAAACTCAGTCCTGACTAGCTGTGACAGAGATTTCACCTAAAAAAACAAAATGTGTACTTACTCATTCTTTGAAATGCATCACCAACATAATTCTACAAGAGACAATGTGAGAAGAAGATGTCGAAGAAGTGCAAGCGGATGCCTAGTTGGATAAACTTATAGTCAGATCACAGAATCTCACAGTGCAGAAGAGGCCCTTCGGCCCATCGAGTCTGCACTGACACATGAGAAACACCTGACCTACCTATCTAATCCCATTTACCAGCCCATCGCCTTGAATGTTATGACATGCCAAGTGCTCATCCAAGTACTTTTTAAAGGGTGTGAGGCAACCCGCCTCCACCACCCTCCCAGGCAGTGCATTCCAGACCATCACCACCCTCTGGGTAAAAAAGTTTTTCCTCACATCCCCACTAAACCTCCTGCCCTTCACCTTGAACTTGTGTCCCCTCGTGAATGACCCTTCAACTAAGGGAAACAGCTGCTCCCTATCCAGCCTGTCCATGCTCCTCATAATCTTGTATGCCTCGATCAGGTCACCCCTCAGTCTTCTCTGCTCCAACGAAAACAACCCAAGTCTATCCAACCTCCTTTCATAAATGTTTCATCCCAGGCAACATCCTGGTGAATCTCCTTTGCACCCCCTCCAGTGCAATCACATCCTTCCTATAATGTGGTGAATAGAACTGCACACAGCACTCCAGCTGTGGCCTCACCAAGGTTCTGTATATGACCTCCCTACTTTTGTAATCTATGCCTCAATTGATAAAGGCAAGTGTCCCATATGCCTTCTTCACCACCGCATTAACATGCCCCTCTGCCTTCAGAAATCTATGGACAGAACTTCATAGTGTCATGCCATTCATTGAATACTTTCTTGTCAAATTACTCCTTCCAAAGTGTATCACCTCACACTTTTCAGGATTAAATTCCATCTGCCACTTATCTGCCCATTTGACCATCCCGTCTATGTCTTCCTGTACCCCAAGACACTCAACTTCACTGTTAACCACCCGGCCAATCTTTGTGTCATCTGCAAACTTACTAATCCTACCCCCCAACATAGTCATCTATGTCGTTTATATAAATGACGAATAATAGGGGACCCAGCACAGATCCCTGTGGTACGCCACTGGACACTGGCTTCCAGTCACTAAAGCAGCCTTCTGTCATCACCCTCTGTCTCCTATAACTAAGCCAATTTTGAATCCACCTTATCAAATTACCCTGTATCCCATGTGCATTTGCCTTTTTTATAAGTCTCCCATGTGGGACCTTGTCAAAGGTTTTGATGAAATCCATATAAACTACATCAACTGCACTATCTTCATCCACACACCTGCTCAAAAAATTCATTCAAATTTGTTAGGTATGACCTCCCTCTGTCAAAGCCATGCTGACTATCCCTGATCAAACCTTGCCTCTCCAAGTGGAGATAGATTCTCTCCTTCAGAATTTTCTCTAATAGTTTCCCTACCACTGACGTGAGACTCACTGGTCTGCAGTTCCCTGGCTTCTCTCTACTAGCGGAACCACATTAGTTGTTCTCCAGTCCTCTGGCACCTCCCCCATGACCAGAGAGGAATTAAAAATTTGGGTCAGTGCCCCTGCGATCTCCTCCTTAACCTCCCTCAGCAGTCTGGGACACAAATCATCCGGACCTGGAGATTTTTCCACTTTTAAGCCTGCCAACACCTCCAATAACTTGTCACTCCATATATCAATTTGCTGAAGAACCTCGCAGTGTTTCTCCCTGAGTTCCATACCTTCATCCTTATTCTCTTGGGTGAAGATGGATGTGAAGTATTCATTCAACACTCTACTGATGTCATCTAGCTCGACGAACAGATTGCCACCTTGGTCCCTAATGGGCCCTACTCTTTCCCTGGTTATCCTCTTCCCATTGATATACTTATAGAATATCTTGGAATTTTTCCCTACTTTTACCAGCCAGAGCTTTCTCATATCCCCTCTTTGCACTCCTAATTGCTTTCTTAAGCTACACCCTGCACTGTCTGTACTCCACTAATGCCTCCGCTGATTTGCTCCTCTTGTACCTGCTAAAAGCCTCTCTTTTCCTTCTCATCGTATCCTGAATATCTCTGGTCATCCATGGTTCTCTGGGCTTGTTACTCCTTCCTATCACCATAGAGGGAACATGTTGAGCCTGTACCCTCCCCATTTCCTTTTTGAATGCCCCCCCTCCACTGCTCTTCTGTAGAGTTCCCCACAAGTAGCTGTTCCCGGTCTACTTCGGCCAGATCCTGCCTTATTTTACTAAAATCCACTCTCCCCCAATCCAAAACATTTTTTGCAACTTGTCTATTTCTTTGTCCATAACAAGCTTAAACTGTACCATGTTGTGGTCGCTATCAGTAAAAAGCTCCCCCACCACCACCTCAGCCACCTGTCCGGCTTCATTCCCCAGAATTAGGTCCAGCGCTGCGCCGTCCCTTGTTGGACCCTCTACATATTGACCTAAAAAGTTCTCATGTACACATTTCAAGAAATCCACTCCATCCAAGCCCTTAGCACTATGTCTATCCCAATTAATGTTGGGAAAGTTGAAATCACCTAATATAATTACCTTATTGTTATTGTTTTTACACACCTCTGCGAATTGTGCACATATTTGCTCCTCAATTTCCCACTGACTATCTGGGGTCTATAATAAACACTTAACAATGCGGCTGCCCCTTTTTTATTCCTAAGCTCTACCCTTACTTCATTCGATGCTCCCTCCAAGATATCATCTCTCCTTACTGCAGTAACTGACTCCTTAACTAATAATGCAATGCCTCCCCTTCTTTTACCCCCTTCTCTGTCTCGCCTGAAGAATCTATATCCTGGAATGTTGAGCTGCTAAACCTGCCCCTCTCTCAATCATGTCTCTGTGATGGCTACTATATCACAATTCCACGTGTCAATCCTCACCCTTAACTCATCTGTTTTACCTGTAACACTCATGGCATTAAAGTGGTGGCCATCCAGCCTTGCCTTACTCCCTTGAAACTTAATGCAGCTGTACTCCCTCTGACTTGATTGTTTTACTGTATTATGATGTGTCCCTATTCTGCTAACATTCTGTGTCCCCTCCCCCTGCTGAATTAGTCTAAACTCCTCCCAACAGCACTAGCAAACCCGCCCGCAAGGATGTTAGTCCCGCTCTGGTTCTGATGCAGACCATCCCGCTTGTACAGGTCCCACCTTCCCCAGAAACAGTCCCAGTGATCCAGCAATCTAAAACCCTGTCTCCTGCACCAATTCTCTTGCTATATATTCATCTGTGCTATTCTCCTATTTCTGTGCTCGCTAGCACGTGGCAGATGTTTTACCAAAAGAAATACCATTAAGATGAAACAATGGATCTCAAGCTCCAAGAATGATCCAAAACATCATCAGTTAAGGCTAATTGTACCTTTCATTGTATTTGCAATATCATTGAAGGCTGTGAAAATAACTTGACTTAAATTTAATTGATTTGATCCAAATTGAACTGAGCATGCTTCAGTCATCCCTGAACTTGCAATTCGGCCATTCCAGTTTCCACTAGGAATTAATCCAATTTGACTTGGAGCTTCGGTAGGATTTGCTAATGGAACTGAATGGTTAGTGAGCACCGTCACTACTGTCCACATAATAGCTGACTTAGTGATATAATGTCAGAATGAAAATGCTTCAGTATTCCATATGGTGACCAAATAATAGAACTCTACATGTAATTATTCATGTACCATCTGAACTTGATTTCTGCAGTCCCAATGGCAGTAAACACAACACGTCAAAAAAAATTTCCAAATAAAGTCAATATTAAAAACATACCGACCCATAGATATCTTACAGAAATTCCTTACATATGAAAACCTTAACCAGTAACTCTTTTTTATTGCCTACCAACAAGACTGGGTTATTGTCAAAGAATGATGTCTGTGGGAATGACTGTCTGTGTTTAATATTTCTTCTATATGTTTGTCATCTGCATTATTATTCTTGCACTGACAGTGGGTCAAATATATAGGTCATACTGCAAAAAGTTCCACTCCAGAGAACCTGCTCAGAGTCAGAGGCCCAGAGCATGAATTCATCTTGCGCAGTTCCCCATGTTCGAGGTTCACGCTTCCAAATTACAAAATAACGATACCGCCAAGGGCTTGGCATAACTTGTTCAATTAGTTTTAATATTGTCCATTATATTAATTGTGAAAATCATATGAATGATTATTAGCCTTAAGTGAAACATTACTTGCCTTACGAATAGTTGCATAATTCAATACAATTGGTTAAAATTGCATTTTGGAGCCTCACTGGTGGTCTTGACAAAAAAAAACGACCCACTGTGCGTAGAACTCGGCATACATTTTCCATATGGGTTTTGTGTAGAGATTATTATTATTTTCTCTATTATCTCAGTACTCTCCTTTCTTTTAACCTTTTCATATAAAATAACCACACTATGGGGCCCTACTCCAGACTACCCTTGGGCTAAACCTGGCTTTCCCCATTTGAGGTTCAATAGACTTTTACCTTTTGTCTCAAGTGGGTATATGCCATGCATAAATAATTAACAAATGCAATCATTTAAATATATTTTATAGCAGAGTTTTCATAGTAATTTTCAGTTTGAAGATAATGCCCCAAATTATCTGTTATAATGACAGGCGAGTAACATGATAGTCTTAAGCAGTCTGAACACATTCATGTTGAAAAGTTTATTATTACTTTATCATTTCTATTCAAAAACTGATCTATTGCTCACATTATGATAAACATATGGTTCATAAACTCCATTGTGAAATAATGCACAAGAGAACAGATTAAAGTGTTAGTGATATACTACACAGACGTTGACAAGTGTTGTATGGTGCTCATTGAGCTCCACATCGAATTATTTGGTTGAATTCCTGGTCTGCCACATTGAACAGTTAAAGAAAAAGAAATTTAATATAGGAATGCAGGACATTGTGGCATAGGAAAAGGTCATTTCACCCAAAAAGCTCAATTCATGTCTCCCCACTTTCTCCAGAAACAATTACAGTCATCTTTAATCTACTTACATTAATTCCTTTAATTGCCTTCCCTGGCGATGTATTCCATATTTATTCTCCTTTGCGTGAATTTGTTATTTTTCAATTCAGTTTTGAATCCTAGTTTCCTAACTTTTTGAAGAATACTCCATGGGTATTCCCATGTATGAATAACTTTCTTGGCTCAGTTTTGTGAGTTTCCTTCATAAATTTGATAGATCAGTTCCTTGAGAAGTGTGAAAGGACTACTTGCCCCAAGTAAAATCAAACTTTCTTAAACTTACAGATTAAAAAGGTAGGTGCAGATAATGGAGTCAATTCAACTTATTTACCTCACCCTTCCATGGAAAACTACAGACCCCCATTACAGTATCCAACTTGCTCTAATTTTTACCTCCACTTCTCCACGCAGAAGATTATTCTAGGTATTAATTGCTTGTGTGAAGAATCCAGAAATATTCCCACCCTCAATGATGGGGGAGCCCAGCATATCAGTTTAAAAGATAAGGCAGAAGCATTTGCAACAATCTTCAGCCAGAAGCGCCAAGTGGATGATCCATTGCGGCCTCCTCCAAGGGTCCCTAGCATCATAAATGCCAGTCTTCAACCATTTCAATTTACTCTATGCAATGTCAAGAAATGGCTAAAGGAACTGGATACTGAAAAAGCTATGAGCCCTGACAATATTTCAGCAATAGTATTGAAGACTTGTGCTCCAGAACTTGCCGCACCCCTAGCCAAGCTGTTCCAGTACAGCTCCAATACCGGCAGCTACCCACCTTAGGTAGAATATTGCCAGGTATGTCCTGTACACAAAAAGCAAGAAAAAAACCAACAAGGCCAATTATCACCCCATCAGTCTACTCTCAATCATCAGTAACATAATGAAAAGGGTCATCGACAGTGCTATCAAGCAGCACTTGCTTAAGAATAACCTGCTCACTGACACTCAGTTTGGGTTCTGCCAGGGCCATTCAGATCCTGACCTCATTACAGCCCTGGCTCAAACATGGACAAAAGAGCTCCACAGCAGAGGTGAGGTGAGAGTAACTGCCCTTGACATCAAGGCAGCATTTGACCGAGTGCGACATCAAGGAACCCTAGCAAAACTGGAGTCAATGGGAATCGGGGGGAAATTCTCCATTGGTTGGAGTCATACCTAGCACAAAGGAAGATGGTTGTGGTTGTTGGGGGGTCAATCATTTCAGTTCCAGGACATCACTGCAGGAGTTCCTCAGGGTAGTGTCCTAGGCCCAACCATCTTCAGCTGCTTCATCAATTACTTTCATTCTATCATAAGGTCAGAAATGGAGATGTTCGCTGATGATTGCATGATGTTCAGCACCATTTGGGACTCCTCAGATAATGAAGCAGTCCATCTCCAGATGCAGTAGGACCTGAACAATATCCAGGCTTGGGCTGACAAGCAGCAAATAATATTTGTGCCACACAAGTGCCAGGCAATGACCATCTCCAACAAGAAAGAATCTAACCATCACCCCTTGACAATCAATGGCATTACCATTGCTGAATCCCCCACCATCAACATCCTGGAATTTACCATTGACCAGAAACTGAACTGGACTAGCCATATAAATGCGGTGGCTAGAAGAGCAGGTCATAGGCTAGGAATCCCATTCCAAGTCACTCACCTAGCTTCCCAAAGCCTGTCCACCATCTACAAAGCACAAGTCAGGAGTGTGATGGAATACTCCCCACTTGCCTGGATGTGTACAGCTCCAACAACACTGAGAAAGCTTGGCACCATCCAGGACAAAGCAACCCACTTGATTGGCACCACATCCACAAACATTCATTCCCTCCACCACTGACGCATGGTGGCAGCAGTGTGTACAATCTACACGATGCACTGCAGGAACTCACCAAGGCTCCTTAGACAGTACTTTCCAAACCAATCACCCCTACCAACTAGAAAGACAAGGGCAGCAGATAGATGGGAACACCACCACCTGGAAGTTCCCCTCCAAGTCACTCACCATTCTGATTTGGAATATATCGCTGCTCCTTCACTGTCGCTGGGTCAAAATCCTGAAACTCCCCTCCTAACAGCACTGGGGTGTACCAACACCACATGGACTGGAGCAGTTCAAGAAGGCAGCTCACCACCACCTTCTCAAGGGCAATTAGGGATGAGCAATAAATGCTGGCCTAGCCAGTGAAGCCCATGAATGAATAAAAAAAACTTTAGTTTTGAACTTGCTTTTAATAGTTTGTAACTATCTTTATCCTACAGTTATGGCTTTTAGTGCCCCAATTAATATTTTTTAATTTAATATCTTCTATTCCCTATACAGTATCTGTATGTGCCCACTTTTTCTAATATTTTCTGACAGCTCTTTTTTCTAACACTAGTGTCATAATATTCAGAGGCTCCACCAGTATATCTCACCAGACTGACACCACTCCCAGGTTTAATATTCACTCTTCCTTCTCTTTCAGTCAATTCTTCATCCATCTCCAAGGTTTGCCTAGGGTACCAATTATTTTTTTTAAAGATGTGTAGAAACATGCAGGCATTCTGCAAAGACTTTCTCAAAGTCCAAGCACATTATTGAGCGTTGGCCATTATTAAACTTTCCAACATTAATTTCTTTAAAAAGGTTACTTAAGTACTGAAGTGATACAAAAATAAATAAGATCATCATCTTCCCATTCTGAAAGCACTTTGGCTGCATTTACTAGGATGTTTTCATACAGGTAATCTCAAGAATACTTTTAATATCAGTGCAATTTTTGCTAGTTACCAATGTGAAAAGAATGGGTTTGTAATTACCCCAGTTTAATGTTTTGCTGTTCTGAAAATAGACACCAGATTGACTTATTTTTAAAATAACAACAACTTATTCTTATCTAACACCTCTAAATGTAATGAAAAACCCCAAGGAGCTTCACAAAAGTATTATAAAACAAAATATGATACCGTGCCACATAAGAAGATTTTAGGAGAGATGATCGAAAGCTTGGCTAAAGAGGTAGGATTTTAAGGACTGTCTTAAAGGAGGAAATTGAGGTAGTGAGGTGGAGAGATGTAGGGAGGTAATTCCAGAGCTTGGGCCTAGGCAACTGAAGACAATGGAATTTTCCCTGTAATCATAAAATCCTCAGGGTAACTATCAGTGCTTGTATATTTAATCCTAATTCTGTTCCTTGGTTTTATTTTGGTTTTAAACCTTTGACACCACCACCCCCACCCCCCCACCACCCCTCCAGGACTTAAGTGCAACTGATCTCAATCATCAAATTGTGTTTGTGGAATCTCCAATCATGGATGCTGCAGTAAATGTAGCTTTAAGGAATGTAGTCACTGTAGCTTTAAGATTGATTGTCACATGATACTACACAGTACAGTGTGAATGAATCAGCCCTAAGTGCACGGAACCTCAGGGGTGGAGTTTTGTGTCTAGTTGTGGATTGTGATAGAAGCATGTAACTGCTGCTGAAGCCCAGTAAATAAAATTCACTGTTTCTTACGAGAAACCTGTCTGGAAAATCAAGTCTATAACAGATGTCATATTACAATTGGCCTAAAAATGATCTTTAAAACCATAACTGAATTCTGGGAAAACCTAAAGGGTTAATACTGGAATTCTAGGAGACTGACCATCGATTCAGGGAGGATGAACAATGGAACCATGAAACTGGCAGCTGTTTCCAATTGGTGGTTATGTAGAGGTGAACACAGGTTTATCGAGGTTATCAGAATGATTGGGTCATGCTCTCTTTTTAGGGGTGACCCAAGGACAGCCATTTTTATCTGATCTTTTGTTATCATAATTGAAGCCTGAGATGGGAAAAGGAGATCGTATCATCAAACAAATAACCCGGTCTTCATTGACTTATTAAAATCTGACCATGATAGCCTTTGATATGTTTGTCCAAATTGTATGGAACCAGAAAACGAGGCCACATGTCAGAATGGGTCATCATAAAAAAAAATGGGTAGAAAGAGGTTTCTCCCTTTGTGAAGCCAAGTTTATAAAATGTTTCAAGACAATATTCAAGGATGCCAGTGGGTGTAATCCTTCTGCCCTTTCTTTTACTTTTTCCATGTTTTTAAAAGCCCAATTCCTTTCTCTCACTTTCTAACCTCCTCAGCAATTTCCATTTAACCTTTTTAATGTTATAATCACCTTTCCACTACTCTTTCCACAGTCCTCATGATTTCCTTTCACATTTTTAATTCCATTTTATCATTTATTTTCCTTCTAAGCTTCAGTTTAGTACCAACCTCTCTATCCATGAAATTCTCCTTTTGGATGATAGGAATTTGTTTTTGTTTTGTTTTCTATTTTATTGCTGATTTTCCACTGCTGATCTGTTTTCTAATGTTTTGCCCAGTTAATTTGAGACCAGTGCCATTTATCTCACTGCACTATCCCTTTTCTGCATCCAATGACCTCATCTTTGACTCTCTTATTCATGTCTACTTTATGGTTGGACCAACTGGCTTCAAACCAAATTAAGAATAACCTAATAAAAGCACCCACTTAATAAAGGGGCACAAACGATAAACACCCAAAAGGTAATCAAATTAATTAAGAATTGTATTGTGTCTGTGATGCATTCCAGGTCCTGCAGCTTTCATTGGTCTTCTATCCTTACATTGAACCCCACAATGCTCACAATTATTTTCCTACTCTCATCAGTTTGTCCCATCTCATTTCACTGAATTAAATCAAGCAATACTTCATTGCTTGTTGGATTAGAAACATGTTGGTCTGGGAAGCAGTCTTGATTGCACTCTAAAAAAGGCGTACTCACCTTTATCACATGCAAACTCTTCATGCTAATCTATTAGAGAATGATCTATCAAATCAGCTAAACACTCTCCTACATCTTAGTGAACTGCCTGAAAATCTTCCCACCTCCCGCCCCACTCTGCCACCTATCTCATTATCAATGTTTGGTGGACTCTAGTGCGTAACCAACATTGCACCTTTTCCTTTCCTATTCCTTTCCTATTTCTTAACTCTATCCATA
Organism: Carcharodon carcharias; assembly: GCF_017639515.1. NCBI lineage: Eukaryota > Metazoa > Chordata > Chondrichthyes > Lamniformes > Lamnidae > Carcharodon > Carcharodon carcharias. The sequence goes on along the minus strand of NC_054477.1, from coordinate 32,646,912 downwards.
TGCATTTTGTCTGAATGCAACTCCCTAGAACATTCTTATATTGTGCTGCTGTGATTGGGTCTTTCTCTAGCATTGCCAAATTCCTTTCCACCCTCTGAAAATATTATATCCAGGAATATTAAGTTCCCTATCCCGTCAAAACTTAAGCCCCATCTTCATCATTGCTACCATATCAAATACTTCCACACCCCATACCAGAAATTGAAGACTTATACCCTAATCTGGCAAGTAGAACTGTCTACATGAAGTTGGATATGATTCATGCCTCTTTAATTCTTTCATGAGATGTGGGCTTCACTGGCTAGGCCAGCATTTATTGCCCATCCCTAGTTGCCCTTGAGAAGGTAGTGATGAGCTGCCTTCTTAAACCACTGCATTCCATGTGGTGTAGGTGCATCCACAGTGCTGTTAGGAAGGGAGTTCCAGGATTTTCACCCAGCGACAGCGAAGGAACGGCAATATTTCCAAGCCAGGATGATGAGTGACATGGAGGGGAACTTCCCATCTATCTGCTGCCCTTATCCTTCTAGATGGTAGTGGTTGTGGGTTTGGAGGCTGCTATCTAAGGAACCTTGGTGAATTCCTGCAGTGCATCTTGTAGATGGTATAATCAACAATTGGAATTAGAGAAGGCCTCCTGGAAGTTTGTCATCATTAATGCACACAAAGAGTTGTACCAATGAACCCGTTTACCTATTCGCATGTCTTCAGCTTCTGCCATATTCCAAAGAACCATGGAAAGTTTACTACAGGGACTGCCCCACATTGTAGTTTATTTAGATGACATTCTTGTGACTGGACTCTCAGAAAAAGGAACATTTGATGAACTTAGAAGAAGTTTTGAAGCGTTTTTCACAGGTTGGAGTGAGGTAAAAAAAAAAGTGCACATTCCAAGCTAAAGAGGTAACTTACCTAGGTCACAAGATAGATTCACAAGGCCTATATCCAGTTGAAGAAAAAGTGAAAGCCATTAGAAAAATCCTAATGCCAAAGAACACATCCGAACTGAAATCATTCTTGGGGATGATCAATTACCATGGACATTTCTTGCCTAATTTATCGACAGAACTGACACCACTGCATTACTTGCTCAAGAAAAACCAGCGATGGTCTTGGCAAACACCACAGGAAGAAGCTTTCACAAAAGTGAAATAGTTGTTACAATCATCTACACTGTTCGTATATTTTGACCCAAAAAAAAAATTGATATTAACATGTGGTGCATTCCCATCAAATGGATGGTGGATCAGAATGACCTGTAGGATTTGTATTGAGAACACTCAATACTACAGAGAAAGCATATTCTGAAATTGAAAAAGTAGGCCTGGCAATCATTTTCTGTGCTAAGAATCTTCATCAATATGTACGTGGTCATTATTTTACTATCATATCAGGCCACAAGCCATTATTGGGATTATTTGGTGAAGACAAGGCTTTACCCCATGTAGCCTCATCAAGACTACAAAGACGAGTGTTGAGCTTGGCAGCGTATACTTTCATTCAGACCTGGATGTCAAATTGCAAACGCAGATGCACTCAGTCATTTGCCCATGTAAGTAAAAGATGAGGATGTTCCAATTCCTCAAGAATTAGTTTTATTCTTGAAGTTCCTAGATTCATCACCGATATGTGCTAGACAGATTAAAGATTGGATAAGACTGATTCTCGGTTTGTCCAAAATGCGTAATCAAGTTCTTCTTGGTTGGTCACAAAATCAAGAATCTGATTAAATGAAACCATATTTCCAAAGAAGATACGAGATAACCGGCTAAGAAGGTATTTTATTGTGAGGATCTCAAGTGATTGTTCCTTCAAAAGGATGAAAACCATTGTTGTCTGAACTTCACAGTGCACATCCCGGAATTTCCAAAATAAAGGCATTTAGCTATATGTGGTGGCCTGGAATGGATGGAGAAATAGAAAACTTAGTGAGAAGTTGCATGCAGTGTCAGCAAGTACAAAAATTACCTGCAACAGTTCCTCTTTTTTTATTCATTCATGGGTGTGGGTGTTGCTGGTATTTATTGTACAGAGGGCATTTAAGAGCCAACCACATTACTGTAGGTCTGGAGTCATATGTAGGCCAGACCAGGTAAGGACAGTAGATTTCCTTCCCTAAAGGACATTCGTGAACCAGATGGGTTTTTACAACAATCATTTCATGGTCATCATTTCAATTCCAAATTTTTATTGAACTCAAATGATGTCTGGAACTCCACCCCCAGGCTGGGACCTCTTTTTATTGTGCGTGATCTTCTCCTGCATACCAAGAGATGGAGAGAGTGTGAGCAAGGCACATACCTAGCCAAATGAGAAGGATGCCAGGCCTGCTTGTGTACGTGTGCTGAGTGGAGCCATGGACGGGATAAGGAGGTGAGGAGATGAGGCCAGATGGAGATGTGAGCGTATGTGTGAGAGAGTGAGTGGTAATGATCCTTGAGTTGGCAGTGAATGAGGTGCCAGTGAACGTGTGCATGAGTTTAGAGCAATGAGATGGTTGACTTACCCTAGTGGCACAGATGAGCTCGTTCATCCTCTTTCTGCACTGGATGACGAACATTTTGTGGGCAGCATTGGCACTGACTGCCGCCTTCCAAGCTAGATTGATGTTGCTGCCCCTTCTGCAGCCAGAGCTGGGGTAGGGGACATCATGGCAGGCCTCCACTGCATCCAAAATTTGTTCCAAAGATGCATCACTGAATTGGGGAGCTGCAGTCTTCTTGCCTGTCGAGGCCATGCCTTCTGTGCAGCAGCCCTGGGCTAGAAACAGAGACATGTGCATGACTGCACTTTAAATATGGTGCCCGGCATGAAGAAGCGGCAAGGTGACAGCGTAGTGGGCAAATCGAAGGCCACTGCCAGCAAAACGGCATGTTTCACAGGAATGCATGATTAATGAGGCAGGATTGGGGCAGTATAACATAAAAAGCCACCATTACGGCAGTTAAAACTGACTTTTTCTTACCTGCTACTGCAGTTAGAGCAAATCTGGGATTGTTCCGCCCTATGTCGATTGATTCTCTCTGTCATAAAAATTAGTTCTTCTCAACAGATGTTTCAGGATTAATAGCTGCAGGAAATTCATACCTCTTTGCACAGCAACAAAATCAAGTTTTAGATTTGGCGTGGGTGAATTAAAAAAGTGCTCAGCAGGTCTGGCGGCATTGGTGGAGAGAGAACGCTTCAGGTCTGTAACTCTGTTTCTCTCTCCACTGATGTTGCCAGACCTGCTGAGCATTTCCAGTATCTTATGTTTTTATTTCACATACTTCTAGCATGCGCAGTACATTGCTTTTGAATTTAAAGTTTGTCATTTGTGTATCGCTCACAATTTCAACTGCCTCAACAGAAATTTTCACCTCAATGATCATATCAACATTTCTGTTCAAGATAAATCTCCAGCACAGAAAAAGGCAAAACCAGACTGATATTCTAAATTGTAATTTCCTTCCTCAAACATGTACTGAAAACTATCAAGTGAAACACTACAGTTGGCTGGCTGCTGAGAAATTTGGAAGATGAGGAAGAAGTTTAGTTTGTGAAGATTTCTGAATGAATCAGCTCCATCTGTCATGGGCTGAAAGGAAGATAGTTAAAATTATCATGTGAAACATTCTTTATCTCTGGATGCCTTCCCGGTCATTACCCTTTCGTACTTAAGGGATGTGGTCATTTGGATTTAATCTCACATTTATTGGGAGTTTGCTCTAAAATTCATCTGTTGGTCATTAAAACATCTGAAGAATTCACCATAGGTCCTAATCTGTGCAAATAGCAAGTCATTCCACTTGATCAAGATCTACATAAACACCCAAGTCTTCTCCATTTTGTGGCCTGTTGCTACATCACGCTCTGATGGAATCAAAGAGGGAAAGAACTTGTATTTATATGGTACCTTCCCAACGCGACATACCTTTGAAGTACAGTCATTGTTCTTACAGGCAAATGCAACAGCTAATTTGCATATAGCAATGTCCCACAAACAATGAGAAAATTATCTCTATTTTTGCTTTTGGTTGAGGGATAAACATTGGCCAGGTCACTAGGGAAGCTGCCCTGTTCTTCATCAAGTAATGCCATGGATCAATGGGAGGTGAATTGATTTGAGGTATGATAAGTCTATAATGACATTAGGACTCTTGTAGAATTTTAAAGCACTAAAATGGAAGTCTGAACCAAAGGGTGAAATCTTATGGGTCTCTTTCCAAACGTCATCAGAAGCGGTTCACAAAGGGACATTCATCTGCAAGCCCCCAGATCGATGATATATATTTGTTATTTGGATTTCCTCAGGATTGGTCTTGGAGATTGCTTTCTTCTACACTGATTCTGTTTGCACACCCTCAAGTAGTACACAGCTCATGATTATCAAGCATTGCACGCCCCAAGGACTGCAGCTGAACAAAAGTGTAATATACTTGGCAGTGCAGGACTAGTTTCCTGTAAGAAACAGTAAACTTTATCTACAGACTCCAGGTGAGGCTACATGTTATTCCAAGACCAAGGCTAAAAAGCTCCACCCTTAAGATTCCCCGCATTTAGGGCTTATTTGTCTATACAGTCACATGGTCCCCATAACAGTAAGAAATGGTTTAAGTTACAATTATTACAGAAAGCTTTATGGCTGCTTCCTGAATAATAAGCTTTAGCTTATGGGCATATGGAAATGACGATCAGGAAAAGACCATCCAGTCCATTCCACACATAGTCATGACATGTGGAGTAAGATTTAGACACCTTTTACCCACCAATAGCGGTGGGATCTCCCAGGACAGGGAACGAAAACAAAGAAAAAATTGCATTTCTATAGCACCTTTCACAGCCACTGGACATCTCAAAGTGCTTTATGGCCAATGCAGTACTTTTGAAGTGTCTTAGTGGGGTGGAAGATGCCTATGAGTGGGTTCTTTTAACAAATCTGTGTGACAGCATGTTTCCTGTGGCTGCATAGTTAATGGAGGTGGGAAGCGGACAATGCAGCGCAATAACCAGCCATTGAGGCCAGCGAGTAAATCGTCTTTTTTCATGTCTGGTATCGCAATTAGTGCAATTCAGGGGTGATCCTGCCCACACTCACAGCCACTCACGCACCCCACCCCCCCCACCCCCCCACCCTCCTCCGACTCTCCCTCACACGCATACATTCACACACAGGCCCCAGCAGTCTCTCGCCCCCGTATGCTTAACCTTTCAATAACGTTCTGCAAACTGGCATGTTAAAAATACAAAATGGGCAGTTGAAAAATGGAGACTTCTTTCAGGCACAAAAACACAAAATTCACTGTTGTAATCTATGAAACGCAATAGCTAACTTGCAAAACGCAGACTCCCACAAACAGCTTCATGATAATGACCAGATAATCTGCTTTTGTTTCTAATGTTAATTGAGGAATAAATACTGGCCAGGACACTGGAGGTTACTCCTCTGCTCTTCAAAATAGTGCCAAGGTATCTTTTACATCCACCGAATAGGCAGATGGGACCTCGGTTTAATATCTCATCCGAAATACAGCACCTCAGACAATGCAGCACTCACCCAGTACTGCACTGCAGTGTTAACCTTGGTTTTTTTTTAAATGTTCGAGCCATGGATTGGGTCTTGAACACAGAACCTTGTGACTCAGAGGCCAAAGTGCTATCAACTGGGCCACATAGGAGCAGAAGAAGGCCATTCAGTCCATCGAACCTGCTGCATCATTCAATATGATCATGGCTGTTCATCCACTTAACCGCCTTTTTCCCCCCGCGCTATCCTGATATCCCTTTATGTAACTTGTATTTAGAAATCTGTCCACTCTGCTGTAAACACACTCAATGACTGAGCTTCCACAGACCTCTTGAGGTAGAAAATTCTGAAGACTCACAACCCCCTGAGTAAAAAAGATCTCCTCATCTCAGTCCTAAGTGGCTTTCCCCCTTATTTTGAAATTGTGTCCCCTGGTTCTAGGCTTCCCAACCAGGGGAAACATCTTACCTGCATCTACCCTGTCTATTCCTTTTAAGTATTTTGTAGGTTTCAATGAAATCATCTCTCATTCTTCGAAACTCTTAGAGAATACAGGCCCAGTTTCCCCAATCTCCCTTCATAGGACAGTCCCACCATCCCGGGAACAAGTCTGCTGAACCTTTGTTGCACTCTCTTTATGGCAATAATATCCATCTTAAGGTAAGGGGACCAAAACTGCACACAGTACTCCAGGTGCGCTCTAACCAAGGTTCTATACAATTGAAGCGAGACTTGGCTCCTCCTGTACTCAAATCCTCTCGCAATAAAACATTCCATTAGCCTTCCTAATTGCCTGCTGCACCTGTAGTTTTCAGTGACTTATTGATGAGGACACACATGTCCTTTTGTACATCTTCTAATCTCTTACCATTTAAGAAATAAGCTGCATATCGGTTTCTCCTGCCAAAGTGGATAACCTCACATTTTTCCACATTATATTCCACCTGCCATGTTCCTGCCCACTCACTAAGTCTGTCCAAATCCCCTAGAAGCTGCTCTGCACCTTCCTCACACACATTCCTGTCTTGTTTTTTTGTTTCAATGATGCATGCAGACTGTTGACATTGTAACTGAGCTAACTTTATTGATAACATATTTTATTAACATGAACATATGTCTGCAGTAACTGAATTCTATCAAGACAGGCGCCAACATATGCATCTGACCTTCAAACTCCAGGTCAGGTGACTCCTTTCCCAGTACAGAGTAACTATAGTAACTAATACTGGAGTGCAATACTAAAATCAACTATTATCATGACATTTCCTTTTTTAAAAAAAAAACTATTATACAACTCAAGTACACAAAGTTTCTTATCTATTCTCTCTCACACTGTCTTGTCTTTTACTCATTTTTTCCTACAATTCTTCCACTGGATGTTCTGAATGGTGACAGAAGTGATTTTGAGGGACAAGGGGCTTTCTCCAGCTCTGATTCACTGTCAGCCCTTGGATAGTTTTTAGGACTCTCAGGCTTTGTCTGGTTATCAGTTGCTTCACTGGTGCATCCTGCTTTTTGATCTTCGGCTGCACTTTTTGGTTCAGAGCAGGGCTGTATTTCATTTGTTTTCCATAAGAATTTACAGTTTCTCCTGTACTGTTGTCCATTTGGAGTCTACTATAAGGAAAACCTTGGTTCTCCTGTGATTCCTGTTAAAACAGCAACAGACCAGATCCCTTAATGCTGAATCTTCACTAGCTGTCCCATGCTCAGGTCAGGCAGAGTTCGGGCACCTTGATTAAAGTACTAATATAAAAACAAAAAAACTGCGGATGCTGGAAATCCAAAACAAAAACAGAATTACCTGGAAAAACTCAGCAGGTCTGGCAGCATCGGCGGAGAAGAAAAGAGTTGACGTTTCGAGTCCTCATGACCCTTCGACAGAACTTGCGTTCGAGTCCAAGAAAGAGTTGAAATATAAGCTGGTTTAAGGTGTGTGTGTGGGGGGCGGAGAGATAGAGAGACAAAGAGGTGGGGGGGGGGGGGGGGGGGGGGGGGGGGGTGTGGTTGTAGGGACAAACAAGCAGTGATAGAAGCAGATCATCAAAAGATGTCAACGACAATAGTACAATAGAACACATAGGTGTTAAAATTAAAGTTGGTGATATTATCTAAACGAATGTGCTAATTAAGAATGGATGGTAGGGCACTCAAGGTATAGCTCTAGTGGGGTTTTTTTTTTATATAATGGAAATAGGTGGGAAAAGAAAAATCTTTATAATTTATTGGAAAAAAAAGGGGAAGGGGGAAACAGAAAGGGGGTGGGGATGGGGGAGGGAGTTTACGACCTAAAGTTGTTGAATTCAATATTCCGTCCGGAAGGCTGTAAAGTCCCTAGTTGGAAGATGAGGTGTTGTTCCTCCAGTTTGCGTTGGGCTTCACTGGAACAATGCAGCAAGCCAAGGACAGACATGTGGGCAAGAGAGCAGGGTGGAGTGTTGAAATGGCAAGCGACAGGGAGGTTTGGGTCATTCTTGCGGACAGACCGCAGGTGTTCTGCAAAGCGGTCGCCCAGTTTACGTTTGGTCTCTCCAGTGTAGAGGAGACCACATTGGGAGCAACGAATGCAGTAGACTAAGTTGGGGGAAATGCAAGTGAAATGCTGCTTCACTTGAAAGGAGTGTTTGGGTCCTTGGACGGTGAGGAGAGAGGAAGTGAAGGGGCAGGTGTTGCATCTTTTGCGTGGGCATGGGGTGGTGCCATAGGAGGGGGTTGAGGAGTAGGGGGTGATGGAGGAGTGGACCAGGGTGTCCCGGAGGGAGCGATCCCTACGGAATGCCGATAAGGGGGGTGAGGGGAAGATGTGTTTGGTGGTGGCATCATGCTGGAGTTGGCGGAAATGGCGGAGGATGATCCTTTGAATGCGGAGGCTGGTGGGGTGATAAGTGAGGACAAGGGGGACCCTATCATGTTTCTGGGAGGGAGGAGAAGGCGTGAGGGCGGATGCGCGGGAGATGGGCCGGACACGGTTGAGGGCCCTGTCAACGACCGTGGGTGGAAAACCTTGGTTAAGGAAGAAGGAGGACATGTCAGAGGAACTGTTTTTGAATGTAGCATCATCGGAACAGATGCGACGGAGGCGAAGGAACTGAGAGAATGGGATGGAGTCCTTACAGGAAGCGGGGTGTGAGGAGCTGTAGTCGAGATAGCTGTGGGAGTCGGTGGGTTTGTAATGGATATTGGTGGACAGTCTATCACCAGAGATTGAGACAGAGAGGTCAAGGAAGGGAAGGGAAGTGTCAGAGATGGACCACGTGAAAATGATGGAGGGGTGGAGATTGGAAGCAAAATTAATAAATTTTTCCAAGTCCTGACGAGAGCATGAAGCGGCACCGAAGTAATCATTGATGTACCGGAGAAAGAGTTGTGGAAGGGGGCCGGAGTAGGACTGCAACAAGGAATGTTCCACATACCCCATAAAGAGACAGGCATAGCTGGGGATTAAAGTACTGTTTCTGCTTCTGCTTTCTCGGTTTGAGCAGGTCCTGCACACCATTCCTCACTGGCTGTGGAAATAACAGTTGGGGCGCAGTTGGAAACTTAATTCTTAGTCTTCTCCCCATCAGGAGTTGTGCTGGAGATGACCCAATGCCATCTAATGGAGTATTCCTGAAATCCAGTAGATCCAGGTAGGGGATCTTTCCATCTGCCTTTGCCTTCCTCAACAGGCATTTTAAGGTCTGCATGGCACTATCCATCATTCCATTGGATAGTGGATATTTGGGACTTGACGTAGTGTGACAAAACTCCCAGTCCTGTGCAAATTTGTGAAACTCGGTGCCTGAAATTTGTGCACTGTTATCTGAGATGATCACATCAGGTATGCTGTGGCGAGCAAAAATGGATTTTAAATGATTTATTACTGTGATGCTCTTGCTATCATTTCTCAGCAGCACAGACTCAAAAAACTTTAACTAATCTACTGCTAGTAGGTACTCATTGTTATCTAATGCAAACAAGTCCACCCCAATTTTCTGCCAGGGCCTCTCTGGAACACTGGTTGAAGTGTTTTTTTTGTTGTAATTTACTGTACTTTCGGCACACTGCACACGCATTCACCATTTCCTCAATTTGTGCTCCTATTCCAGGCCAATACATTACATCTCGAGCTCTTCTCCTGCATGTTTCTATGCCGAAGTGACTTTCATATACGTGCTGCAGGATTTCTTTCCTCAGTGTTGCAGGAATTAAGATCTTTTCTCCCTTGAAAAGTTTTCCTTCTGCTACATGAGGCTCCTCACGAAAGATCCAGTACTCCTGTACAGCAGAAGGGGGGCTCCATTCCAATGTGTGGGCCAGCCAGTTTACTCAATTTGCTGCAGTTTTCTCATGGTGGCATCCTTCTTGGTTGCCTCCCTGATCTCATCTAATAGCCAAGTGGTTATGGTACTGGGTTTGTAACCCCAAGATCAAGAGTTCAAATCTCACAATGGCAAACTATGAAACAATGTAACTTCATCTGAATAGGAACAGATGGAAACGTGTTTGTACTCGAAAGAGTTACAACACAAGTAAGTTCTTTGTCAGCATGTGATCTTGTGCTTCCGTTTCCTTATCCTCTTCCTCCGTAATGGGTAGGTATGCACGTGACAGAGTGTCTGCAATGTACTTTTCCGTGACCAGTTTTTATTTAACTCTGACCTGGTATTTCTGCAGATGCATTTGTAATCTTTGGATTCTCGGTGGTGCACAGTTCAGGGGCTATTTATGTATAGTTTCCAAAGGCTTATGAACAGACTCTACATCTATGTCTTTGCCATAGACAAACTGGTGGATGCGTTCAAAGCCAAACACAACTGCTGGTGTTTCTTTCTCTATTTGGGCATACCACTGCTATGTTTCAGTCATTGCCTTTGAATCATATGCCACTGGTGCCTCATTTTGCAAGAGGAAAGCTCCCAGGCCAGTGTTTGAAGTGTCCACTGAGATCTTGACTGGCTGACTGACATTGTAATACTTTAACACTGGTGCCTGGGTCAGTGTTCTCTTCAGACTGGTCAAGGCTTCCTGGTGACTTTGTTCCCAGTGCCATTCCACATCATTTTGTAGAAGTTCTCTGAGAGATGCTGTCAGGCCTGACATGTTTGGAATGAATTTCCCAAGATAGGTCAAGATTCCCATAAACCTCTCCAAGTCTTTTATATTCTGGAGGTGGCATGTTCATGACTGCTTCGATTTTATTCAGGTCCAGCTTCAATCCCTCACTTGTTAGCACATGTCCGAAGTACTTGATTTCATGAAGGCCTATTTTGCATTTTTCTTTCTTCAACTTGAGGTTCCTTTCTCTAGCTCTGGGCAGCACCTGCCTCAGTCTGTGGTTGTGTTCTTCCTGTGAGGCTCCCCAGACCAGCACATCGTCGATATAGGTTTCCATGTCCTCTAACCCTTCAAACAGCTGCTTCACTGTTCTGTGGAACATCTCTGGAGCTGAATTAATACCAAAAGGTAAGCGTAAAAATCTGTATCACCCATATGGTGCGTTGAAGGTACGGAGATAGGAGCTGTATTCATCCAGCTTGACCTGCCAGAAGCCTGAACTTGCATCCAAGGCTGAATAGTATTTAGCATTGCTAGCTTACATGTGATCTCTTCCACTGTGGGCAACTGGTAATGTCTCTTTGTAAGGCCTGGTTTAGGTCTCTGGCATCCAGACAGACTTGCAGATTCCCATCTGATTTTTCTACAATTACAATTGAATTAACCCACTTTGTCGGTTCTTCAATTTTCTTGATGATGTGAAGTTTCTCCATTCTGTCCAACTCTGCTTTCAGTCAGTCTCTCAGCATTAGTGGAGTTTTCCTGGGTGGGTGTATTTTGGGTGTCACAGTTTCATCAATCTTGGTGTGTTCTCCTTTTAGGCAGCCAATCCCCTGGGACACATCTTTATACTCGCTCAGGATGTCATCAGTGGTGACAGTCATTATTCTCTTGATTAGCTTCAGGTTTACACAAGCTTTGATTCCACACACGGGTTTTGCATCAGTTTTCACCACTATGAATGGAAGTGCATGAGACTGTTTTTTGTAGTTCACTTTAATTGTACACTTGCCTTCTACAGCAGTATAAGTAGACAGCTTCACTTTTGTTTTAATTAACTGTTTTTCTTTGCTTATCTTCCGATACAGGCTGATGGGAATGACATTTGCTTGTGCACCTGTGTCAAGCTTGAAATTCACCATCATGTTGGCTATTTGTAAATCAACCTTCCATTCATCTTCTTTGGAATTTGTTGTTATTGCACCAACAAAAAGTTCATTTCAGTGACTGTGTCAATCGTGTGCACTTTCTTCAATTTACATATCTTAGGGAAGTGATTTAGTTTACCAAAGCTCTTACGCTGCTTTCCGTAGGTTGGATAACTACGTGGTAAAATCTCTGTTCCACATTGGCTGCATTTAAATGTTTAATAGCCGTTTGTTAAGTTCAGACTGTCTGTTTATTCTTTCCCGAGTCTGTTTCTGTTTAACTGCATCTAACTGCTTGACCGTGTGCAGCTTATCATCTTCTGTCATCTGTTTAATCTGGCATTTCGTTGTCTCTGCCACTGTGCAGACATTTATTATTTTCTCCAGCGTGGGTTCAACTTCTCTCAAAAGTCATTCTCTCAGAGTCATCTGCAATCCTGGAAATTATTCTTTCTCGGATGAGCGACTCTTCAAGCTCTCCAAATTCACAGGACTTAGCTCATTTTCTCAGCTCAGTTACGTACTGATTAATGTTGTCACTGCCTTGCTTGCACGTTAAAAGAAACTGTATCTTTCATTAGTGATGTTTTTCTTAGGGCTGTAGTGGGCTTCAAATTTTTCCATTATCTCTTTCAAGTCATTTCATTTCTCATCACTTTCAAATGTGAATGTGTTATAGACTTCAAGGGCTGCTATGTGAAGAAAGATGGAAGACTATATCTGAGGATCTTTATCATTGCCCGTTGCTGTGAGGTGCAGCTCGAATCGCTGCCAAAACCTCCTCCAGTTTTCGGCAAGATTTCCCTCCAAACTAAGCTCTGTCTGTGGTTTCGGAACCTGCATTATAGTCTTTAGTTTACTCCTGACACCATGTCTTGTTTTTTGTTTCAATGATGCACACAGGCTGTCGACAGGGTAACTGAGCTAACTATTGGTAACACCATTTACAAACATGAACATATATCTGCAGTAACTGAATTTTATCAAGACAGGCTCCAACATATGCTTATGACCTTCAAATCCCAGGTCAGGTGGCTCCCTCTCTAGTACAGAGTACTGTATCTATAATATCTAATACTGGAGACCACTACCACAATCAACTATTATCATGACAATTCCCATCTAGCTTTGTGTCATCTGCAAAATTGGAAATATCACCTCTTTACATCTTTAAACCTTTAAATCTTCCACCTTGTTCCGAATGCTGCATGCATTTTGATAGTGTGACCTTAACTTTGTCTTTTTAATATTATTCCACATTCTAGACCCAGTTGATGCTCACCTTCATTTCCCTGGCCTTTTAATTTTCCACCTCCTGTAACCAGCTTTACTTCCTTCCACTTTGAGCAACTCCACAGTTCCCATCCCACTGACAAGCTAGTTAAAACCTTCCCCAGCAGCACTAGCAAACCTCCCTGTGAGAATGTTAGTGCTGGTCCTGTTAAGGTGTAACCGATTCATTGTGTACAGGTCCCACCTGCCCCAGAACCGATCCCTATGCCTCAAAAATCTGATTCCCTCCCTCCTACACCAATTCTCAGGCCATGTGTTCAATCAGTCGATCCTTCTATTCCTATGCTTAGTAACACATGGCACTGGGAGTAAACCTGAGATTACTACTTTTGACTTCCTTTTTAATTTCCTTCCCAACTCCCCAAGATCTGCTTTCAGGACCTCATCCCTCTTCATACCTATGTCATTGGTACCAATGTGGACCATGACCGCTGGCTGTTCACTCTCCCCCAGAAGGATGTCCTGCAGCCACTTCATGACATCCTTTACCCTAAAGGACATTAGTGGGCTAGATGGGCTTTTATGACGATCGACAATGATTTCAAGATCATCATTAGACTTTTAATTCCAGATTTTTATTGAATTCAAATTTTACCATCTGCCATGGTGGGAATTTGAACCCCGATCCCCAGAACATTACCCTGGGTCTCTGGACTACCAGTCTAAAACAGCACCTTCCCTGACTGCAGGATGTACATTCCACTCAGCCAAGCTGACCTGCCATACCATAACTTTAAAAACTATTTATTACACTAAGAATGAGTAGAATGGCTCACCAATCAGCTTCTACCCCTGTACCAAAGTAAAAGCCAACTACTGGAGGCTGAAGGAGAGAGACAAAGAAAGGAGAAATGCGCTCATTGTAAACCAAGCAGCGAGGAACCCCTGTTCTTACATCTTCTGAAAACAACTGATTTCAGCTTCTAAAAACCAGTTTAAGCCAGCTACATAATTAACAAAAACAGAAACAGAAATACCTGGAAAAACTCAGCAGGTCTGGCAGCATTGGCGGAGAAGAGCACAGTTGACGTTTCGAGTCCTCATGACCCTTCAACAGAACTAAGTAAAAATAGGAAAGGGGTGAAAAGCTGGTTTAAGGGTGAGGGGGGTGGGGGGTGGTTTGTTGGGACAAGAAATGTGGTGCCTGGCGTGATGAAGCAGCGAGGTGACGGCGTAGCCGGTGAACTGGAGCCCGCCCGCCATGGAAATGGTGTGTATCCCGGGAATGCATAACTAATGTGGCGGGTCTGGGACGAGACGGTGTGAAAAGCCACCACTGTGGCCGGTGAGTAAAACGTCATTTTTCCCACCCGCTACCACATTTAGTGCAATCTGGGACAATTCTGCCCCTAATCTTGTAAAGTTGTGTATAGTTATGTTTATTCAATAAAGCAGTTAGTGTTCAGACATATCTATGTCTCTGCAATCATTCCTTAGCCAGTCACAACCAACATTCAGCTGTCACTTGGAAAGAAAATTAACGCAAGACTTTTAAATGGTAAATGTGTGACACAACTTTACAGATTGACCTTTCAGTATATTCACAGGATCTTTGCAAGCCCTCTCACATGCAATCTTTGCTGGAAGCAAGTTTTTGACAAGCGAAACCCACATTTTTTAATGATTTAACATGTCAACCATGTGTTTTTTTTTACAAATCTGATTGTCATAAGTGTTACTAAGAAGCAGCAGCTTTCAATGACAGTTTTGGTGAAATCCTTCCATATTAAGTGCATTCTACACTAAGATACCCAGAATATGAACAAGCGCTGGAACTAAGTTCATCCCAATCTGCGGTGAAATATGAGCATTGAGCAGGCAGAGTAAGTGACCATGTTGTCCCTGTTAGTCGTATATTAATTGGGTGTTTAATTGTATTCAGGTGGTGGGTATTAACTGGGGAGTCACTTCTGATTTGTTAATTTAGTTTATTTGCTTTGTAACAAAAAGAATGATAAAGGAGCAGATTGAAACTCTTGTGGTCCGGTTTGGAGATGTGTGCATATATGCATGCATCTCTGTAAATGCAAGCTTATAGAGTGTATAAAGATTAGGCTCCAGTTCTATCCTTCATTGGTTGACTTTCTGGAATTGAACAGCCCCAGTTGGTTGGCATGAGAATTGACTCATTTTAACTCACAAACCTCATATCACAAATGTCTGGTGCAGAAGTCTCTATGCCTGTCCTGACTGAAACCTATATTCTCAGTAAGTGGTTTAAAGCAGAAACTGATGACCAAAATCTGGCACTTGCCTCACTATGATGAATGTCACACCTGACACAGAATTAAACATCCCAAACAATGTTTTGAGCGCAATTCTCAAATGCTTGCCCTTACCTAGGGAAGTCTCAGCAACAGTATAGAAACAGAGATTAGCTGCATTTTCAGGGTGTGAGTTTATTCCATTTCTCCCTGGAGTCTTGTAAAAGAATATAATACTTCCTAATTCAGGGTCAGGTCAACAGAACCTTCCATGTGCAACCCATCTAAATCTCGAGGTCCCAAAGAGCACAGCAAAGAATACTTTGGATAATTAAAGCTCATTGTGTCAGAGGCCACAATTTGACGTGATAGTTTTTATTCTTATTTACTTCAGTTTTAACATTAAGTTCTAATTTAACGAAATGTCATTTGTGATGTAGCTCTGGACTAAGTATACAGAACAAAAATGGATAGAGATGTAATTTTGTCACAAACTATAGTTTTAAATAAACTAATAATATTCTGAGAAAGGAAAGCACCACATGAAGCTATCTGTTAAGATTCATGAACAGAAAATCACATGTTTCAAGGGCACAGTTTTCTGATCTTCACTCCCTGTGAGAGTCACTCCTTGCTACTAGTACTGAATTGTGTCAACAGTCCTGAAATCCCAGCACACATTCTTGTTTGTCTTTACCTGCCTGCTCTGAAACTTAATGCAGTGACCAAATGTATGTTTTGTTGATTGTAGGCCGAATGTGACTTAAGGGAGTGTTTCTAAACTATGTAGGGTGGAGGCCAGCAAAGGTCTTCGGGTTTGCTGTCAAACCAGGAAGACCAGTGGTAGTGGTGGTCCCTTGAAGGAATGCCCAGTAGGTCACTTGTAGACTTTGCTATTAGACGTAGTAGGCCTGGCACCAGCTACATTCAGGACAGCACAATTTCCGGAGGAGATCTTGAAACATGCATAGGCTCCCTATTTGCTTATACAATGGATCATCATGCTTGTCTCAACCCTGAACAAGCCCTGGACTTCTATGCTTCAGCCTTTTCCAATGTGGCGGGTATCCTACTTCCGGTGCAAAATGTAAGCATACTGCCTGCTGTATTGATCATTTAAGTGTCTATCTTATGCCTGTAAAAGTGGCATCAACAAAGTTCTATACCTTAAAATTTATGAACAGTCGAGGTGACCTGTGTTTCACATTGATCTTTGCTTTAATATGAATTGTCACAGAGAGGTTATTATGTCTCTACAGTAACAATTTATGATTCCCTTTCTCCTCCCTCGATTTCATGGAACGTAAAGTGTCAAGATGTTACGTGCAGTGCACCAGACTTTGCAGGCTCCCAAAGGCTTGAAGGTAATGGCAGACTATCGTTCAAAGGACAGTTATCTCTAGGTGGAAGAAAGGGCTCAGCAGGACAAAGCAGACATTGACAAATTAAAGATTAAGTGTCAAATGTCTGCAGCATAGCCTCAAGTCCTCGATTCCCACAGAACTGGAGCTACACTAAGCTGCTGTCACACCATGATAATTTTCTGCACAACAGATTGGTGGGAAAATGCATAAGTGTAGCAGATACTTATTGTCATGGACGACTTGTAACAATTGGGAAACGTTTAACAATCGAATGAGGGTGAGCAAACCTGTTCCCAAACTGACAAACATGCGCTGGCCGTGGTTTCTACAGGGATCTAACTAATCTACGGTTTTAGGAGCTTTTGCTACAAAAAGTACGTTTGATGTGATACCAGTAAACACTTGTAGTATAATTCCAGACTGCACTGGGTTCATCTATTCTACTTACCAAAAAATAAAGTTGCAATTGCAGACTAAAAACCATCAGGGACTTGGGTCAGGTTCATTCTAAATACAAAATCAGTCATCATCACGTACTGTTTATATTCATATGCATGAAAACAATGATTCACCCAAAAATCTGATCTGAAAATGGAAACTGGAACAACAAAGGTGATGCATTGGTGTGAAATCGTGCCATCAGTCAAGATCACAGTGGTTTGATCATGATGTATAAAAAGCTATGTTGTTCAATAAAGACACATTTCAACTGTGCTGCCTGCAGTGAGCCACAGCTGTGGCACTGGTGAAAGGATTGCTTTTTCAAGAATGTGTGAAAGGGCTGCAAAGGTCTCCGTGAGGCACTTAGAATTTGTCATCTTGAAGTGAGGAAGTAATCGACATCCTGCTACGTCTGTTCTTCAAGTATTTGTTTTAGAACTGGTAAATATGCCAGGCCATTCGCTTCTTGAGCTGCTTCTAGAGAGACAAAGCATAATAAGGGAGCCTGTGCAATGGCAGAGCTCAAGTAACAAGAGAGCCCATTATGTTTATCAAAAGGCCATGTCCCAAAGCAATAACCTGCACTCGAAATTCTTGTACAATGTCAGCCAAGCTGCATCGAGCAGCGTGCAAATAGGTTCAAAGAAACTCTTTTATAGGGAGAAGAGAAATGTTGGAAGATTGATCAACATCACTCACTGAGGCTGATTTTAACTTCCTTTTTCCGGCGGTATGGTAGCGGCTTGAAAATGGCACCAGTCCACTTATCACCCGACTATGCTAACAAACCAGCTGTCGCCATTATGGATGGGGACTTGAGACGGGCAGTCAGAACACTCGACTGTCTCAGGTGGGAGGTCTTTGTGTGACTTGCACATGACTCTGGTTACCATTTTATGGTATGAATACATGGAACTATGTGCCACCAAAACTGTACCAAATGTTGTTGCCGTTGAACGAACTAACTAGCGGTCCTTAAAAGATGGCTGAACCAATTTTAAAATTTTTATATTTGCCGGATCAGAAGGAGCAGAAACGGCCCCACAAAAATGTTCCAGGTCCAGCTGACCTGTGCCTGGTTCACAATGGGATCTAAGAATTTGAGTGCCAAAGGTTGGTTTGGTTTGGGTAGGAAGCTAAAAGCTAAAAGTCTGAAAAAGGAATCCAGCCCAACCTAAATCTGCCCCTTCTGGTTTCAATGGAGGCAGGGTGAAGGACAGGTGGCAGGTTTTAGGGAATGCAGAGGGTGAAAGTAGACGAGAAGGGGTGAATCGTTAGATTGGTGGCTTCATAGCACTGCTCGTGGGCCAGGAAAAGAAAGAGAATTTCCCCAGGTCCACAGGCTACCCAGTAAAACCACCCTTGCCATTGTAGGGCGTGAGGGTCCCTTGCAGAGTCTCACTTAGTCTCAGAGCCATACCTCGGATGTAACAGGAATTACTGACTCGATACCAAATAATGTGTGAAAACAACAAATTTAATTAAAGAATTATTAATGATAAAAAAGGAAAGAAAGATAACTTTATTCAAAAGGAAAAAGAAAAACACTTTGTACATATATTAAAAGAAAAGAAGAAAAATAGCTTTATTATAGCACAAATGGTAACCTCAAATTGGTGTGTCCGCGACAGTTCCCTAAATTGGTACAGTTCCCCTTGGTACATACATCACCAAGGCTCCAAATAACCTTACACAGGAGCTCACCAGTCAGTCACTCTGTCCGACATCCCTTCCTCCAGAGTCTTCAATGGTTGACTATTCTGCTCCCGCTGCAGCCCCGAACACTGAATGATGTGCCCCCACTAGTCCAATTTCTGGCTCCACTCCAGCCTTCCAAGGCCACCGTCCAGATTTTCTCAAAACAGGAGTCTTGACAAGCATGAGGTCTTATCAAATTCTCACAGGCACTGTGAGGCTTACGGACTCCGCAGGACTCAGGCCATATACATACCTTTTTGATGGTGTCTCCCACCTACCATCAATCAGGTTACAGCTCCATTTCCTGATTCCACACCATAGTTGACCACCCGATGTGCAAGGTTATTCATTGTCCTGGCATATAGTTCAAAGGTCATTGAATTCAGTAAGCATTGACTTCTGTTAAACATCAGAAAACAACTTTTATTTTAGCAAATCTAGCAAGAAGAGGAAAATCAGTAGTTTAGACAAAACAACAGCTGTGAACATGGTCTGTCCAGTATGAAAATAAAGCGAAGGAATCCTTGGTAAAAAAAAACAAGTCCACAGTTAATAATATCACTTCTGTTTACAGATTACATAATTGATTAATTACTTGATTTAATCAGCGCACAATCACATTTAGTTTCAAAGCAAGGTCTACAAAGTAACTTCTAAAAATCCGATACAGGCTTAACACAGGTTCTCTAAAAATCAAGGGCAAAGCAGAAATAAAATGCAAAAAATATAAAAGTACAAAAAAAAAGCGACTGCAGGCTTCTGTCTCCTCCTACCTCTTTGACTGAACTCCACATCCCCGATCACCATCAGCCTTCTCCCCATGATCAGACACCCCCATGATCTCTCTCACATACCCACACAATCCCCCCGACCACCCCCTCTCCCAACTTGGCATACCTACTCTCAGCATAACTCAATCAGGCTGGCTGTGGGTGGGAATCCAACTGAAAAAAACTACAGGACTTTTGGGAAACCATATTTCCTGAACTTAAATTCTTGACCCCACTCCATACCCAGCTTTGAACAACTCTTTGTGTTCTCCATCTGATTTTACCCAAAGTTCAGTACAGCATTTGCATAGTATCCAATAACAACTATTTCCTTTTTAAACTAGCACAACAGTGTACAACAGTTTTGCCAATAATAAACATTTCATGAACTCAGTCTGGTCACTGAACTAGGAGAGAAAGATAATGAGAGTGATTAATGGATCTCCGTCTTGCCATTATAGTTTTTACAAGCACGTTAATTAATTTACTCTGTACTAATTTAAAAGCCATCTTACTTGTCACAGCTTTTTATTGTACAAATGTGTGCCCTCAGCTGCAATCCAACTCAACATGTGAGCTCATCAAAAACCTAAGCAATGAAAATGAGGAATGTGCCTGTAGTGGAAGGAATAACTTCAGCAAAGTTACTTGTACTTTTATACCAATTCAGAGAACTCCATTGCATTGAGTTAAAGCCCTAGCGTTAGCCAAATCTGTAACAGAATCATTATAAGTTGGCATAATGCCGTCAATGTATAGTGTGATGTTTAAAAAAGCATAAAGTCATGTCTTTTCTCTGGGAAATTTTAAATCAAAACAAACAAAAAATGTACAAATTCTACAGTTCATTACCATTTATTTCAATTATTTGCAGTCATTGGCAGCTCTCTCACATTTTGTGAAGCTGATTTTCGCAGCAGTGTCACATCATCTGTTAACATTGAGTCAGTAGTAAACAGTCTTTGATATCAAATTATATTGAGCCCAACCAGTCTATTCCATTGTTTATGCTCCACACAAGTCTTCTCGCACCTTCAACTAACTTTGTCGACATGTATTTCTCCCTCGTGTATCCATTTAGATTTACTTTAAGTGCATGTTATTAGCCTCAGCACTTCCTGTGGTAGTTAGTTCTATATTCTAACAACTGTCTGAGTCAAGAATTTTCTCCTGAGCTTTATTGGATATATTAGTATTGTATATTTATGGCCCCTAGTTTTGGACTCCACAACAAGTGGAAACATCTTCCTCACATTTACCCTCTCAAATCCTTTCATAATTTTAAAGACCTAGGTTAAGTCACCCCTTAGTCTTCTCCTTTGTAGAGAAAAGAGTCCCAGAGCCTGTTCATTCTTTCCTGATAGTGTCAGCCCCTCAGTTCTGGCATCATCCTTATAAGTCTTTTTTTTACCTTTTCACACTGCAGCTGACGCTAATGAAAGTTACAAGCAAAATAGTGCAAAAGGTTCTCATCACATTCATTCAAGCAAAGACCTCAGGAGAAGGCTATTGTTCTAAAGTCAGTTTCATGATTTTATGATTATGCTGTTTGGTCCAGGAAAGCCACAGTTTGCAAATTTGCATGATGTTTGGCTGTTCAATAAATTATCTTCTGCACGTGACTTTTGGAATTTTGACAATAACAATTCTGGCACTATGAATTTGGACAAATACCCTTTCAAATCCAGACATTGTGGATTTTGAACATTTGAATCTCCAGCTTTCACTACTGTCAGTAATGCAACCCTTTCTGTGATTCCAAACTTTCTGTACGACCTCAACACAAGTAGCAATTAAATATAGCCCTTTAAGCAATTGAGAGGTACTTGCAATGTTCCCTTCCTTTGAATGTCTGGTTAACTAGTCCTCAGAGCAATTGGCCAGTTGTTTATGCCTTGCTGGGTAAGTGCTGCTTTGCACCTTCCAGTTGGTTCCAGTGGTCTTTGACCTGTGAACTGTTGGTTCAAGGAGGATTTCAGAATGAATGCTATTGTTCATGAGTTCGATAGTTACGAAGCAGCAGAACCCACATCCAAGCCCAAACACTTCTACAGCTGCCTTTAAACAGTTTGGACTTCAGTTGTGTTTTACCAGGCAAATTGGGATTAACTTTTAATTAAAAAAGTAAGATATTTTCATCTGTTATTACTAATTGGGTAATGACGCATAATGGTATTTTCAAAATGTTAATAAGCCATTTTCTTAATTTCTTTCATTTCAAAA
Source organism: Carcharodon carcharias (assembly GCF_017639515.1). Taxonomy (NCBI): domain Eukaryota; kingdom Metazoa; phylum Chordata; class Chondrichthyes; order Lamniformes; family Lamnidae; genus Carcharodon; species Carcharodon carcharias. The sequence goes on along the minus strand of NC_054477.1, from coordinate 32,625,228 downwards.
GGTTGATTTAATTAAATGTTTAAATTGGACCACATAAACTGGCTGTTTGTCCAAATCAATAACCTCAGCTGCATTTATAAAATTCTATTTTTGAGAGGCATTAATATAATTTACGCCTCTAATTGTGGCACAAATCCAATCTAACAATGTTGCAACTAATCTAACGTGAAACCCAAATAGCACTGAAGCATCTTCCATTAAACTCTAAGATTTAAGATCACTAATAGCAAGCTTTTATAGTTAAACATCCTTTCGAATGCATGTACCCATATTTGTCTACGCACATTTATTTGGTGATGGGTTTCGACATTGCTTATGAACAAAATTTTTAGCTTGGTGGGCGGGCGCATGCCCAACCCGCTCAAGCGTAAAATGGCGCATCTTGACATCGGGCGAGCGCCCTGATGTCAACGTATCAGAGCCGGCAGCACACCCACCGGCAAGTTGCTTTTATTCATTCACGGGTTGTAGGCTTCACTGGCTGGGCCAGCATTTTTATTGCCCATCCCTAGTTTCCCTTGAGAGGGTGGTGGTGAGCTACCGTCTGGAACCGCTGCAGCCCATGTGGTGTAGGTACACCCACAGTGCTGTTAGGAAGGGAGTTCCAGGATTTTGACCCAGCAACAGTGAAGGAATGGCGATATAATTCCAAGTCAGGATGGTGTGTGACTTGGAGGGGAACTTCCAGGTGATGGTGTTCCCATCTATCTGCTGCCCTTGTCCTTCTAGGTGGTGGTAGTGATTGTGGGTTTGGAAGGTGCTGTCTAAGGAGCTTTGGTGAATTCTGATACTGCATCTTATAGATGGTATACACTGCTGCCATTGTTCATTGGTGGTGGAGGGAGTGGATGTTTGTGAATGAAGTGCCAATCAGGCTTTGTCCTGGATGGTGTCAAGCTTCTTGAGTGTTGTGGGAGCTGCACTCATCCAGGCAAGTGGGAACTATTCCATCACATTCCTGACTTGTGCCTTATAGATGGTGGACAGGCTCTGGGGAGTCAGGAGGTGAGTTACTCATCACACGATTCCTAGCCTCTGAACTGCTCTTGCAGCCACAGTACTTATATGGCTCTTCCAGTTTAGTTTATGGTCAATGGTAACACCCAGGATGTTGATAGTGGGGGGTTCAACAATGGTAATGTCATTGAACATCTAGGGGTGATTGTTGGATTCTCTCCTGTTGGAGATGGTCATTGCCTGACACTTTTGCGTGGCACAAATATTATTTGCCATTTGTCAGCCTGGATATTGTCCAGGTGTTGCTGCATTTGGACATGGACTCCTTCAGTATCTGAGGAGTCACGAATGGTGCTGAACATTGTGCAATCATCAGTAAACATCCCCACTTCTGACCTTATGATGGATGGAAGGTCATTGATGAAACAAGGACACTACCCTGAGGAATTCCTGCAGTGATGTCCTGGAGCTGAGATGACTGACCTCCAATAACCACAACCATCTTCCTTTGTGCTAGGTATGACACCAACCTATGGAGAGTTTTCCCCCTGATTCCCATTGACTCCAGCTTTGCTAGGGCTTCTTGATGCCACACTCTGTCAAATGCTGCCTTGATATCACCTCACCTCACCTGCCCATGGATGAGGTTTCATGCTTTTTCTTAAGCCTGCCAGGCTCCTGGCCTGCCCGCTAACCCTAAGGTTGGACGGTCAGGTCAATTAATGATGTTAATTACTTTCTCAATGGCTTCAATAGGCCGCTGACAGGTCGACGGGTGCACAGCTGATTAGGCTGTGCCCCCGTCAACCTGAAAATGGAAATGAAGCGGGGTGACGTCAGGAGTTCTGCCTGATGTCATGCCGCATCATTTTATGTCTTGGCAAGCAGGCCCCGCCCCCGCTCGCCGACTGTAAGATCCTCCCCATGAGCTGTGGTATGTGAATTGGAAAAGGAGTGCCATATTCCCAGAATGCTCAGCTTGCCTGTGTTGCAAATCTCAGTTACTGTTACAATGAGTAATTGGTGCCAAATTCTGCAAGAGGCCTTCATAGATTGACCCACTGCAAGTGGCAGTAACTCAGACTTACGCCACTCTACCAGCTCAGTAGACTCTGGCCCAACAGGAGGTTGTCACAAGGGAGTATTCATTGGAAAATGCCCACACCATTGAGTGCTCCCTTCCCTGAAAGTGTATCATAATCACAAGAAAACTGCACAGCATATTCCAAACAATACATATTCATGAGTTTTGAATAAACTGGAAACAGGAAAGCCAGCCAGTAGGTCGATGATGTTTTTGAACCTTTGAACTGTTGTAGACACCATAGCCCATTAGTAGCAACTTCCTGTGGTGTAGATGGAAACACCAACAAGAGTCAGCCCAAATAACTAAAATAAGCTTGGCTTGTGGAAATTCATCATGCTACCAAAATGGAAATTCTCACTTCTGAGTTTTAGTGTTGAAAAATTTGTCATTATTGGGTAAAGAATATTGGGGTCATCCTCCAATGAAATATAACCAAAATATGACCTTTTGGGGATCCACATCAGATATGAACCAGGAGGCACTTATGAGATGGCTACTGCTCTCATCACCAGCCACCCTTACATATATGAATAGCCCAAGTAACTTTGTTTGACAGAAAAGTGAACCTATTTTTATCTGGATATTGTGAACTTGACAAATTCACCGAACTGAATTACCCCAGTCCCGGAGAAGTAGGTTAGGAGGTGGGACCAAGAGAGAAATCGGTAAAGAGCACATCAGGGCATCTACCTGAAGTGTTTCCATCTCTAGTGATCTTGTTGGAGATGGGGGACGAGGGCAGCAGCTAGTAGCCAATCAGACATTACAACATTTGAAATTGGAGAAATCCTACCACCACCCAAACTTTCTCGATAGCAGTAGGGACACCTGCGGAGGCCGGAACCTGGAACTAAACTTCCAGTAGAAGGTCAGGGGGCCATTGATGCATCTTCCTTATCACCCCAGCACGGACCCACTAAGATGCGATGGCCACACCCGCAACCACAGGGTCCCCCTGCAGGCTGACAGCTTTAGCCTTGATAGACTTTTAACCTTTTACATTGCGGCAGAGAGCAGCTTTAATATGAGGAACCCTCGGATGACTTGCCCATCTCAGTCGCATTCTGGGGGACTGCTGGCTGGGCATCTCAGTGGGTCTTCTGACTGGGCCTCCCGCTTCACTGTTCTGCTATCGTCCTTAATTGGGCATGGGTCCTGGAGGTGGCTTCGGAATTGGTCGTCTCGGGGAATATCATTATTGTCCTCCCGCCACACCACTGCCTGGATCTAGACCCGTATCCAGAATTGATATCAGGCTTGCAACCCAACCGGGAAACTCCAGTCCACTGTCTCTGCTTCTGGCTGGCTTCTAATGAAAAATGACATAAAGAGTGAAACCTAAACCACAGAAATGGGCACTGATTTGGCTTGGAGCATCATGCAGGTCAATGCCTGGTAACCTGGCAGCAGCTCACTTATGTCAGGTCATTTAGCTTCTTGCGACACTGCATCCAGATCATCACGTCTATCCTGCTGGCAATGAGTGTGATGGCAAAATCTCCTAAGTCCCGCAGGCGGGCAGGTGCCCGACACAATTGGGTGTAAAATCACGCGAGATGATGTCAGGTGAGCATCCCAACGTCATTGTACACTCACGCAATATTTCACTCAGCGGCCGGGTGCAACAGTCGGAAGCGCGCCCGTCAATAATTAAGCGGGCAATTAAGCCCAACATCGCAATTGCTGCGATTTTTCGTGGCCCCATCCCAAATCTCCGTTAGGAAATAATATGAAAATAAATATCTGTGGACAGTATTTTTATGAGGTATGCTTTCAGGTGCTTGCTTGTGATGCCTGGGCATTTTTTTTTTTGCAGCTTTTTTGTGCTTTATTTTATTATTTGCAGGCCTGCAGCTCCCTGAGGCAGCTGTCTACCTTCAGGGAGCTCTCTCGAAGCGCTCACCCGTGCCCATGGTGATGCCATGGCCCACCCCCTCCCACCCCACCCCGGCAGCACTGAGTTTTGCAGCGGGCATTTCACACTGGCATGCGTTAACTGACCAGCCAGTGCGAAACCGTAGTCGGTGCCCTGTTTCCCGGCCGCTCCTGGGCCCACTAACAGAACGCGCCTGACGAGGGAAAAATTCAGGGCCTAATGTTTTCAAAGTGTCTGCCAAGGGGCTTCCTGGTCCCAGTTGACAGAGGACATGTCTCTTCCTCTCCACCACCTGCACCAAAGCATCCAGTATTGTGTTGGAGAACCTTGGAGCCTCCTCTTTGCCATGCTATGCCAATCTCATGACTTTTCCAGGTCAAATCCCCATCCGGAATGACTCAGCATCTGCTATTGTCAAAATGTGCCTGACCTACAAGAGGCGAATGCTGGCTTGAAGTAGTGCAGGCTGGCTTGAACACATGCTAGCCTCTCATGACTTTGCACACCCTTGCTTAGGCATGCAGCCACTCAATAGCTCACTTAGTGCTGGCTGCATGTTGCAATCATCTAAATAATTGGAAACACTGGGGCATGAGTTAATCATGCATTGCGATCCTGTCCCCAATTTCTGGCTTTATCAAATTTTGCGGCCAAGTGGTTATGGTACTGGGTTTGTAACCCCAAGATCTAGAGTTCAAATCTCACAATGGCAAACTATGAAACAATGTAACTTCATCTGAAACAGATGGAAACGAGTTTGTACTCAAAAGAGTTACAACAGTTAAAATTGTATTCAATTTTTTTTACCTGAAGATTTTGAAGGGGGTAAGTTTTGAACAGGTCCCAGGCACTTTTCCAAATTATTTTACTTGACTTTAGAAATTGTGGTGTGTCGCTGAGGTAATGGAGATATAAAAACTGACAATGTATTCATAAAGAATCCAACATCTGCCTGGAATTTTTGTCATCATATTTCTGGATCTATGCATATTATCCACATGTCCTTTTCTTAGTGATTTTCCCCATGTGACAAGTGGGAAGGGCTCTGGTCCAATTTTTCATGCCTGCACAAATAAAAACTGAGTGCAGAACATTGTAGATCAGTTTTACAGCTGCTAAGGAACTTCTCCTTACACTTCCAAACCAAATAAATGGAGAGTTTAAACCCTAGAGATTTGGCTTTTGACAGCTCGGAAACTGATTTACATCATTTATCCCTGGTTTGTGTTATTTCAATAATGGTGATTCACAATACTTGCAAAGGCCTGTTTCCCTTCGGAAGATCAGTCATTAGTAATGGGGCTATAAAACATTGAACATAAAGCTGGCCCTGGAACTCTACTACACCAGCCTCCAAAGAAAATCTAAGTGACTACCTCCTTCATTACAACTGGAGAAGTGGTCACTCCCTGTGAAAATTAAAGGGATCTTTGGCTGCAGTCTGGGAAAGTGGAATGGAGCTGTGGGGCCATTTTCTACAACGGTCACCTGTGGGTCTTTGCATCGAAAAGGCTGTTAAATTTCAATGTCTTTGCCACTGTAAATTGTGCACACACTCTACCTGTTGCTTCAAAGTCACATTTATTTTTATTCCAAAGGCTTCTCCTTCTTGTCAAGCTGCTGCTGGAGCCCCTTTGCACTTGGCTGCCCCACCTGAATTCCTTGCAAGTCCATTTGATTATGCTTAAAAGATTGAGTGAAAGTGTCCTTTTTTCAAAGGGACACTGGAAGATTTACCCTGGAGGGGCAGAGAGGAGAGATCCTGTTAAAGACTAGGGGAGCCTTGGACTATAAAAACAAGACTATGGGCAGAATTTTCACCTCGGCGGGTGGGCGCATGCCCGACCCACTCAAGTGTGAAATGACATGTGTTGACATCAGGTGAGCATCCCAAAGCCAACGCGCACTCTCATGATATTTCGGTTGGTGGGCACGCGCAGGAGACAGAGCCGTGCCCACCATTAATTAAAAGGCCAGTTAAGGCCTATGACACCCCAATTGTCCACGATTATACATTGCCCGTGCGATTTCTCAGCCATTGCACAGGCAAAACGGGCAGGTGGGCAGGCTACAATTTGCAAAAGCTCATCCACAGGCGGGATAAGAAAGGTCAGCAGCATTGTCAATGTGAGCAGTGAGGAGGTTGGGGTATGGTTTGCTGCTGGCTGCTTATTTGAACTGGACAGCTTCATCTCGGTTCTGAGTTTCTTTCTGACCATTTCTAGGCTCATTGTTGTCTTCCTGGGCCCCTGAGGATTCTGACTGTGTGGGCCCTTCCAGTTATCAGACAGTCTACCATAATCCTAGTAATGGGGATTGTGGTCCCCGCTGGAGGCACCTCCTCTGAGGAGGGAGGGCCAGAAGGGAGAGGAGGCCAGGTATCGCAATGCAGCTTCCAGTGGGGGAGCCTGTGGGAGAAGAGGCACAGACACAAGGGGCGCAGGGCCAGTAGGAAGCCCAAGGCGGAAGGGGCTGCTGAAGATGCCACAATCCTGCCGCTAGGTTTGCAGGTGGCAATGCAGCTACCTCAATATGTCCAAAGTGCAATGCCGAAGGAGGCTCTGCCTCTCCAGGGAGAACGTTAACTCCATTTGTCAGATGATGGGGCCTGAGATCAGCTCTGACTACATGGGTGGATACCCCAGGCCAGTGGCTCTGAAGGTCACAGCGGCCCTCAACCTCTATGCCTCCGGCTCTTTCCAGGGCTCAGTGGGGAATCTTTGTGGAGTCTCCCATTCAGCTGTCAACAGTTGTGTCAAGCTGGTGACAGAAGCTCTGTTCAGACAGGTAATGACTTTCATTCATTTCTGCACAGACGAGGCCAGCCTGGCAGAGCGAGCCAGAGGCTTCGTGGCCATTGCTGGGTTCCCCGCACCCAGGGTGCAATAGACTGCACACATGTGGCCATCAAGGCGCCAGCAGGTGAGCTGGTGCCTTCGTCAACAGGAAGGGCTTCCACTCCATGAACGTGCAGATAGTGTGTGATCACAGGTTGCAAATTCTACAAGTCTGTGCCAGGTACCCAGGCAGCTCCCATGATGCTTACATCCTGAGACACTCCCAAATGCAGAGGCTCTTCTTGCTCCAGCCCGGCTGGATGATTAGCAGCTGGGTGACAAGGGCTATCCCCTGAAAAGGTGGCTCATGACGCCTCTCCGCCACCCAAGAGCAGAGGCGGAGCAGCGGCACAACAGGAGCCACGCCTGCACAAGGGCAGTGATGGAGAGAACCATTGGACTTCTCAAGCTGCGCTTCCAACGTCTGGACTGTGCAGGGGGCACACTCCAGTACCCCCCAGAGCGGGTGTCACTGATAGTGGTTGCATGCTGCACTCTCCACAATCTGACACTATCAAGGGGAGACCCACTGGAGGAAGAGAGTGTTGACACAACTCCACAGGCAACAGATGATGAGTCCAGTAGTGAGTCCGAGGATGAACATGGTAAGGAGAACGCTAAGGGCATGGAAGCAGACCTGGATAACCTCCAGAGAGGCAAGGACACCATGGATGCATTGATCCAATGCTCCTTCAGCTAGGCTACCAAATAAAAACTACCATCTCATGCCAGGGCGGCTGCCTCCATCCTCGATCCCTGAGAGGACACTCAGTGCCTGTGGAATAAAGTTTCAAGATACACACATCCATCATTAAATATTGGCCTACCCTGCAGAACAAATGAAGCATATGCAGGCCGATAACACAAAATCAAACGTCATTTAATGTTGGAAGTGACAGGTTCCTGAACTGAACATTAGCCAGTGTTTCTAGTCACACCATTAAAAAACAAAAAGCAAAAGGGGGGAACAAAATATCACCTGTGACCAGCCCATCTTGTGCTTAAGGTGCTTTAAACTTACGTTTACGGGTGCAACTTCTGGGTGCTCCCACCTCGCTGGCACCAGCATTGGAGATGGTCTGCTGACTCTGCTGTCTTGTTTACCTTGATGTTGTTGGCAGTCGTCCTCTGGTCAGTGGAGCCTGTGGTGGCCCAGCCTGGGAGGGAGCGGTCAGTGCCAGGGCTGGCATCTCCCCAGTCAGCACAGCCTCATCAGATGCCACGGAGATTGGCAGAGTGGCTGAGGAGCTGCTGCTGTCATGAGGAGTGCCCTGAGAGGAGCCCGCAGAGACGACAGGCAACTCATGCGCCACCATGAGGTCACTCTGGACCCCCCTGCTCCCCATTGATAGATGGGCACCAAGCTAGCATACTGGATGCCTTGTCCAGATCAGTGCTGGTGTGAGGGCTTGCCAGTCCAAATGCATTCCCAGGGACCCCTGATTCTGTCCCTGGAGCAGCCTCTCCATGAAAGTTGCCATTCTCTTCTTGGAGTAGGCATTGAACTTGGCTCTGAGGGTCAACGCAGTGGTCATGCTCCACAGGGACTCCTCCAAATCGGAGACCATGGCACACATTCGCTCATGGATCTCCACCAGATCCTCCCGCACACCCCGCTGGACATCCAGCATCTGCTGCCTAATGGACGACTCCAGAGGCCCATCATCTACCTTCGACTGAGCATTGTCCTGGTCCCCAGCAGTCCTCCGACTGCCGGCACCTTGGGCACTCCCTGCCTCTGCCTGTACCTCAGGTGAGTGTGAAGTGCCCTCACCAATGTGCACCAAGATACTGGACGGCGATCTAATGCCCACTGAGATGCTGTTATCTGCGCTGGTGCCTGCTTGACAGAGAGGGGGTGACGCAGGTGCGCGGGGAGCATGGTGGTCCTTCAGGGCCCTGAGTGCGACCCCTAAAAGGGAGAAGAAGAACATGTCATTAGTTAAAGATATCACACTGTCACTGTGCATGCCAGGCCCCCTGATGAGACAATGGAGATCTGTATCATGGTGCCCTCGTCTTCCAATGGTCAATGGCGACTCCAGGTTCGAGACTCACATCAGTGAAGAGACTACACTAGAATGGTTTCACAAGCCAAAATTCTCACCTCAGTGCACTGTACTCTTACCTTTGTCTGACACCCCAACATCACTGTGGCCGGTCGACTGAGGTGTGAGCCTCCTCTCAAGCTCCAAGAGCTCCTGCTCATAGCAGGAGAGCAGGAGGAGGTGTGAGGGTCCCCTGCCAGTCCACTATCTCTCAATACTGTTATGAGATGACTTCTCCTGAAAGGATAGAGGAGCATTGATTAGTCCACTCTCTACCTGCAGCCTGGCCAATCCCACATGAGGAACGCCTCGCATGGCATATCCGAGTCATGGACCTTGAGTCGCAAGGTACTCAGTCCAGGCAGTGAGGGCTCACCTCCTTGGGCAGCTCCAGCATCGTTGACAGGTGGCACTCAGACTCTAACACCACTGAGCTACACAGGGGAATGACCAGCCCTTAACACTTCTCCACACTGACCCATGCCAACACTGTACTCACTCTTCCTGAACGCAGCAGGTCATTGAAGCGCTGCCAGCACTGGAGCTGGGTGCACCATATCACATCATGGCTGCTCAGCCAGGATGCCACCTCCTCCCATGCCCTCTTGGTGAGGTGCGGTGGCCTCTTCCTCCCACCTCTGGGGACAAGGGTGTCCCTTCCGGCAGCCACCTCCTGCAGGAGGGCAGCGAGGCACTCATCGGAGAAACACGGGGCCGACTGCCCTACTGACCTCACCTCCAGCATGGGTACTCCTTCCTGGGTCGCAGCCATGTCGCTGCTGCAGCTCCAGCACAGGCAGCCTCCCTGGGGCTGCCTGCGCCACTTTTGAATCAGCCGTTGGACCCGGCTGACAAGAGGTTCTCCAGCCAGCTTTCACACTGGGAGGGCCAGCATGAAAATCGTCTTGTGGCATCAATCGCGGGTGGCGGTCAGAAGATTCCTGACCACCACTGCCCACCCCTGCCTAGCTAGCTCGCCAAGGTCAAAATTCTATCCTATATTTCTGCTGAGAATGCAGTGTAATGTGGTATAGGATTGCCGATTGTCTTAAGAAGTTAATAGGGAATACCTTTTCTGTAGTCCAGCACATTTGTTGCCTACTAATTAATGTGTTGCCGATGTTGATATTAGTTTGTTTGCAACAAAAGCCTTAAAACATGATATTTTGTTGTGAGATCCTTTGCGTCAATCACTGGAAAATTCGTATCTCTTTTTAAAATTTATCAGTGCCTCCGGGGATTGTAACATGTGGGCCACCCAAAATATCTCTTACATAGGTCAGTGATCAAAGGGTAAATTGATAGCCCAGTGACAGCTCCATCCCATTCACTGCCAGCACTTTCATTCATTTAGGATTCAGATTTGTTTGTGGAACATGCTTTGGTGATGATCACATGTAAAGAGTGTTGGCAAAGGAGCTAAATATGTAAAAAATCAGTCAAATTTCTGCACTGAATTATGTGATTTCATGGCCATGTGTGCAATTTTACCTAAAAGGAAGCAGTGTAAATGTTTTTCTATTGTTATTCTAATTGCTTAAATATTTAAAGGGAAAGTGCCTGAAATCCCAATCCAAGCCTAAGCATAATCCCAATGGATCTCCGGTTCCAGGATTGAAAATGGCACAGAAACAGGCTCCAGCAGTGTTTCATCCTATTTCTTCTGTCCTTATATTTTCCTGTGAGGGAGGATGTAGGCGGCTGTACCACCTGCAACCCACACATTGAGGTATCACGTCTGTGGGTGTTCCTAAGACTGGAGTTCTGTCTATTCTGCTGTTATAAAGCCTCAGCGGAAGCTCTCTTACTTTAAGCTGAGTTACTTTAACCTGCTGAGTTTTTCCAGGTAATTCTGTTTTTGTTCTTACTTTAAGCTTGTTTGAGTCCAGTTGAAGTCTTTTGAAAGGCCCCACGCCTTGTCCAGACTAAGATAATTGGTCCCGGAACAGATCATTTATATTTTGGCCTGAGGCACAATTGCTCCTTTTGGAGGATTGCTGCAGATAATTCTTATCTTTGGCCTAAAAGAAACTCAGAGGGCTTGAAGCAAGAGGAAAATAAGACTGACAAAGAGGCAATATGAGAATAGAATAGTGGTTAACATAAAACGGAACCCAAAACTCTTCTATCGGCATGTAAATTATAAGCAGGTAATAAGAGTCGGAGAGGATCATCCTATTAGGGACTGAGGAGGAGGATGCTGACAAAATATCAGTGGAAGTGAAGATGGTGGGGACCATGGTTGGGATAATGGTTTAGAGGCAAGATATGCAGAAGGAGCTGACTGTGCTTAGAGTAGATGAGTCGCCTGGTTCAGACGGCTAGCATCCCAGGCTGCTGGAGGAGGTGGTGGTGGAAATGATGGAGGGCTCGCCGTGGTCTTCCAGACTTCCCTGGATGCAAGGGCGGTGCCAGGAGATTGGAGAGTGGATGTATGAGGACTGTCTTGGTACCTGTGGAGTGGTTGATTTGGCATTGGTGGTCAGTGGGGTTTTTGAGGTGGTAATTGGGGAAGAAGTTGACATGCACCAAGAGAGGTTTGAGTTGGTTGGAGATGGACAGCATGGATTAGCAGCGGGGAGATCATGCTAGACTAATCTGGTTGAGTTTTTTGTAAGGGTGGAAGAGGGGATTGTTGTGGGGGAGGGCAGTGAGTGTTGTCTATATGGATGTTGGAAAGGTGTTTGAGGAAGTGCCACATGGGAGGCTGGTTGACCAGGTTGAGGCTTGTGGAGTGGGAGGGTCAGAGCCATCTTGGATAAAAACATTGGCTTAAGGACAGAAGGCAGTGAGGTTTGCTGCATGATTGCTTTTCAGACTGGAGGATGGTGGGCAGTGGAGTTCCCCAGAGCTTGGTGCTGGGACCGCTGCTTTTTTTGACATATGTGGATGACTTGGATAGTGGAATGCAGGGTGTGATTTTGAAGTTTACCGATGATACCAGACTTGGAGGAGTGGCAAAAAGTGAGGATGGTGCAAAATGACTGCAACAGACATGGATCAGCTGGGAGAGTGGACAGATTGCTGGCAAATGTGATTTGACACAGGGAGGTGTGAGGTGATGCATTTTGACAGGTGGGAAATTACCCTGAATGAACAATAGAAGGCTCCAACATCAGGGAGTTAAGAAGAGGCATTGTGGACCGAATGGCACAATTCTAATTGGTGGGGCAGGGGGGTGCAGGGGAAGAGGGACTTGAGGTTGTTTGTGCATGGGTCTTTGATGGTAGTGATACATATTGGGAGAGTGGTAGCAAGGCATGAGGGACCTTGGGCTTCGTGGCTGAAGACATTGTGTGCAGGGCCAGAGAGGGTATGCTGAACCTTTGTGGGTCTCTGGTAAGGCCCCAGCAGTAGTGTTGCATCCAGTTCTGGTCACTGCGCTTTGGGATGGTCCTTGAGACAGTGCAGAGGAGATTTACCAGAATGGTTCCAGGGATTTTAGCTTCAAGGTTAGATTGGAGAAACTGGGGTTGGAGTAAAGGAGGTTGAGGGGAGATTTGATAGAGGAGCACAAGATTATGACAGATTTAGATGAAGTTGCCAAAGAAAAGTTGTTCCAAATAACTGATTGTACAAGGACTATGGGACACAGATTTAAGGTCTGGGGCAAGGGATGCTGTGGGGAGATGTAAAAAAGAACATTTTTATGTATCGAGTGGTATTGACCTGGAACTCACTTTCAACGAGGGTGGTGGAAATGGAGATGATCAATAAGTTCAAAAGGAAATTGGATGAACACTTGAATGGGAAAAGCTTGCAGGGCTATGGGGGAATGGGACAGACTGGAGTACTCTACCGAGAGTCAACATGGATTCAATGGGTGAAGCAGCCTCCTTCTGTGATATGACACCACGACTCTGTGACTCTATGACAGAGAAGCTTTGGGACATTCCACCTTAAAGGAAATGTTGCTGCCCCTTTTCCAGGCACTGACAGCCCATCCCATCCATTGCAGTGAATAATACATTTAAGGCAGGGATAAACAAATTTTTAGTCTCTCAAGGAATTAAGGGTTATGGGAAGCGCCTGGGAAAATGGAGTTAGAGCCCAAGATTAGCCATGGTTGTATTGAATAATGGAGTAGGCTCGACAGGCCATATGGTCTAGTCCTGCTCCTATTTCTTGTGTTCAGTCAATGGGATTTGCAATTGGCTCTGACCCTGTCTGCTCACATGGACTCCATCACTCTTCCACGAATGGTGTGGCCCTACCTGACTCTCAGGGCCAATATTTCATGCTGAGGACTCACTTCAAAAATAAATTATGATGATTATTTTTTCTGAAGTTATTACTTGAAGTTAGTAACCTGGTTGTACTTTTTGCTTTAAGCCATTGCTATGGGTTTTGTAATTGGTGCTGCAACTCGTATGGATCAGGCCGTGGTTCATGAACCAAACATACCATTCATGTCAAAGCATTCTTTGGTTAGTGACTGTGGCACAGAGCTCTCTTGAGGAGACTCGTTTGTGTTAAGTGACTCAGCGGCAATCAATGCTGGGCATGGTGCCTCACTAAATTTACCCTTTCATCTCTGCTGCTATTTACTCATTTCCCTGATGTTGGAGCCTACCATTGTTGATTCAAGGTAACTTCCTGATAGGAGATCATGCATAATGAATTACAGGAAAGAATTTGCAGCCGAGCAGCCCATATAACACAAGGTAAGCTTATAAGAGAGCTGGAAAGAATGAGCTTAAACCAGCAATAGATTAGTTTCCAAACTTAGGCATGCTATGAAGATAGAGGCAGGAAAAGGGAAACAGGAAGGGAAAATCAGAGGAAGAGTTTTTCTAGGATGTTTTGTCAGAAGTGGCTGATTTCAAGGTAGCATATTGGTGAAGAGCTGGAAGCAGGTTGCTTGCCTTTTCCCTTAGTGCTGAAGGATGCAAGGCACACAGAAGCCAATAAAAAGACAGAAAAGTAAATATTCTAAAGAGGAACCAACACCAACAAGATTTTAAAAAAGTACAATGAGAACTGCAATATAGGAGCCCCCCAGTGCACATTGCAATACCGATGATGCTAAATGGAATTGAGAGTCTCAGAAGAAATAAATGAATCCCTCCTGTTTAGCAATGTGAAGCAAAGGCATGCCACTGAACATGCATGCAGTTTAATAAGGTGTACCTCCAGTGAATCTTTACACTGCCAATGCACTGGGGAGAAATGATTGCAAATGCAGCCAAAGCATAACCAAACAAATGTACCCAAGTCAACAGAGTCTGTTAACAATAAAGCAATACATATACCTCATTCAGGGCCCTGCTTCATCATACTGCATTTGCTTCCCCTTCTCATTAAAAGTTCTTAATGCCATGTTGTCCTTGCATTGAAATAGTGCTATTAAAGCTAATCTTGGATCAGCACTGCAGGGGATGTTTTAAAGAGATAATTGTAATTGGACGAGAGGCAACTTGATAAATTATTGAAAAAGCCACAGTGAAATGAAGTAATAAAAGGGCAAACCAGGAACTGCTGAAAATTCACAGCATAGCACCTGGGGAGGGAAACAGAGTTCACGTCGGAGACCAAAACTGATGAAGATCATCAACCTGAAAGGCTACTCCTGTTTCTCTGATCCCAAGTGCTGCCAGACACTGCTGAGCATTTTGAGCACTTTCTTTTATTTTAGGTTTTCAGCATCCATAGCACTTGCTTCTGTAATTTGGGTAACTTGGTTTGAATTTTAATTTCAGGTTAGTTGTGGCCTGCTGGGATATAGGACTCCAAGAGAGAGAAAGGTGCTTCAAACACAACTTGAAATGGAACAAGTTATTTCCAAATAAATTGGAAACAGTTTGATGTGAAAAATGATAAGAAATAGCACGATGATAAGAATAATTTGTTAAAAAGCGGGAGACAAAAGGATATGCATGAGATCGTAACTGTAATTCTGAATGACGTATTTTTAATTTAAGGTTTTATTGCTTTTGGCATGGAGATATACATGCAAGTATACATTTCAACAAGTATTGTTTATATTGATATACATAATGAACAGACACGTGCAGCTGAAAGGTAACAGCTAGTTTTTCTTTCTATAGAATGTGATTTAATCTGCGTGTTTCCCGAAATCTGATATTTAAACATTATGTTACCAGAAGCGCAAGGTCAACTAAACCACTGTGGGTAATATTAAACCCCTGTGAGGTCTTTTCTATTGAATTGCTGACCAACTCTGATTTTAACAGCAATGACAATGTTGCAAACCTTCACCATTGTGTTCACTGATCAATGGGAACTGGACCAGATCCAGGCAATGAGCTGACGCTTGATTATTTTAACTGCGCAGCTCACCAGTCAAATCCAGCTCTGAACCATTTTAAACAGGAAATCTTGATTTTTTATTTAGGCCGGTGTGAACTTTATATCATCCCCTCATCATTCTTATCAATCTGATTCAAAATGTTGTTTTTTCAGCGAAACCAGAGATGCAACTGATATTTCATTTTAAAAAATTACTACTTGAAAGTACGAAACATAATTCACAACAGCTCTGCTTAACTGATCTTCAAATCAGGTCCAAAACAATAACATACGTAATAGGAATTTAAAAATTGGTTCAAGGTTGGAGGTTTAGTTTTGTCTGAATTCACATTGGAAACTGTAATTGAATATAAGGCTAGACTAAATATTTATCAACCACATTACCCCACACTGCCTCAACAAACCAGTGAGCTAAACCACTAATAATAATGCACTATGCATGCTAATATAATTAATCATTCTGAATGCAAATTCTTCCAATGCCCAAAATTCGGATTGTCCATAATGAAGTATTCTAGTGTCTCAGCTAAGAGCTCAGCATTTTCCATCACATGATCCATATTTCAGGGTTTCCGCTGACTTTGGGATTATTATGAGTTTTTGATGGGATTGCAGTGATGTTTAAGCCTCTTGTTGGAATTTCATGGCTCTTGGATAATGCACAGGTTCTTTCAGACTCTCCAAATGCTTGAAAAATGGCTCAAGATTAACCTAACAGTTTCTTTTCATTCATTCATGGGATCAGGGCATCGCTGGCTGGGTCAGTATTTATTGCCCATTCCTAATTGCCCTTGAGAAGGTGGTGGTGAGCTGCCTTCATGAACCAGTGCAGTCTGTGTGCTGTAAGTACATCCTCAGTACTGTTAGGGAGGAAGTTCCAGGATTTTGCCCCAGCGACAGTGAAGGAATGGTGATATATTTCCAAGTCAGGATCATGAGTAACTTGGAGGGGAACTTCCAGGTGGTGGTGTTCTCATGTGTCTGCTGCCCTTGTCCTTCTAGCTGGTAGTTGTCGTGGGTTTGGAAGGTGCTGTTGAAGGAGCCTTGGTGAATTCCTGCAGTGCATTTTGTAGATGGTGTACATTGCTATTACTGTCCGTTGATGTTGAAGGGGGTGAATATTCGTGGATGTGGTGCCAATCAAACGGGCTGCTTTGTCCTGGCTGGTATCAAGCTTTTTAAGTGCTGTTGGAACTGCATTCATCCAGGCAAGGGGAGAGTATTCCATCACACTCCTAATTTGTGGCTTGTGGATGGTGGACAGGCTTTGTGGGAGTCAAGAGGTAAGTTACGCATCACAGGATTCCTAGCCTCCGACCTGCTCTTGTAGCCACAATATTTATATGGCTGGTCCAGTTCAGTTTCTGGCCAATGGTAACCCCCAGGATGTTGATAATGGGGGACTCAACAATGGTAATGCCATTGAATGTGAAGGGGCGATGGTTAGATTCTCTCTTGTTGGAGCTGGTCATTTCCTGGCACTTGTGTGGCGCAAATGTTACTTGCCACTTGTCAGCTCAAACCTGCATATTGTCCAGGTTTTGTTGTATTTGGACATGGGCTGCTTCAGTATCTGAGGAGTCGTGAATGGTGCTGAACATTATGCAATTATCAGGAAACATCCCCACTTCTGATCTTATGACGGAAGGAAGGTCATTGATGACGCAGCTGAAGATGGTTGGGCCTAGGACACTACCCTGAGGAACTCCTCCAGTGACGTCCTGGAACTGAGATGGTTGACCTGCAACATCACAACCATCTTCCTTTATGCTAGGGATGACTCCAACCAGCGGAGAGTTTTCCCCCTGATCCCCATTGACTCCGGCTATGCTAGGGCTCCTTGATGCCACAGTCAGTCAAGGGCACCCACTTTGAACTCATCTAGCAAAAAAATATTCAATACACTATCAGCTGATGCCAGTCATCCATTTCCTTTCATTTTAGTGCCTGTGAGATTCACTTCAGAATGACATAAGATAAGTAAAACTTCCCAAGAAAGAGGTAGCACAAAAGGCCCCAAAATACCTTGGGGCTGATCAGCCGACAGAAGTATAATACAGCACGCCAGGCCACGTCCCCCCCTCAACGACTCCACACCCCAGTCATCACTAAACGCAAGGGGGCTTGAATGGCTTTTGGAGTAGCAGGGGCTGATATGTAAAGGGTTAATGTGGGCCTGAGTATAGTACTGCCCACACAGTGATGTAAGAAGGCACATGACCTAGAGCCAGGGTTAATCTAGAGATGGACGGATATGTGTAAAGACCTGTAACTGTAAATATATACATAGCTATGAGTTATTCATAAAGACTTGCTGTGAACATACTCTAAACTAAAGCCTACTTCATGGCACATGAAGCAGGATTCCTCAGCTCTCACTTTGGCACCGTTTCAACCAGCGGTTTAGACTGTTCCAATGACAGAGAAGATGCCCAACAGGGACCAAAAGGAAATCTTCATTGCTTCAATCTTCTGCTCATAATTGATTAATTATTTGGAGCAGTTTGTCAAATGCTTCCAGAATCAATTACCTTTTACTTGAAGTGAACAGCGAGACTCACAACAGTTCTACTGAGACCTTTAGAGGACCTAACGTGTGGAATTCCCAAGGTCCTCTGTGAACTCATCTAGAAATGCTCCTTGATCAGAGGGACAAGTAAAGAATCTGCATATGCCCCTCACCTTTCCATCTTCCAATGAGATTTGTTAGGGCTTCTACAAATGCAACAAAATTCCAGTATAACCTGCTCCAAATTTTATGCACTTCTCCCAGGTGGATGTCAACAATCCCATTGGATATGCAATTTCAGGGCAATTGACCTTAGCAGCTTTAACTTTACTCCAGCTGCTATCCACCTGCACCTCCGCCCCTTCAATCGCATTTCTAGCCTCCTATATCAAACTGGAAACATTCGGCGGAATTTTCCATACCCAGTGGTGTCTGGTGTGTTCGGTGGCATGAGCGGACAATATGGCAAGAAGGCCAAAAATCAGTTTCACAATGCATGAAAACAGTTTGCAATCGTCCACTCAGCCCGTCGATGGTGGGCTGTGTTCCCCACTATCAGATGACGGGAAAATCATTGTAATATATCAGCATATCATTATAAGGCTAGCCCGCCAGACTCATCCCCCACCCCCGGCTGGATCGTCGGCCAGTCACGCCCACATGTTTCACAACGGCATATAAGAGGCTTGTACTCGGCGGGCTGCACTTTGAGGGGAAGTTGGAGGTGAGTGCACAGTAACATTGCGGGGCGCTCGCAAGGGACACCAGTTGGACTTAAAGGTTGAGGCACGTTTGTGGGGTGGGGGAGCAGTGTGGGAAAAAGACTGCCCTGTTGTTCAGGTGACTTCATGGGGGTGGGGAAAGGCTGCCCTGCAGTTGAAGGTAGTGCACAAGCACGTGCAGGGTTGGGGGGTGGCAGAGGGAAGTGGCCACGCATTAGGGCCACCTTGTATAAAGTGACCATTCCTCTGCCACTGAGACAGTTCAGGCGCAGCCACGTTAATATGATCAGAGTCAGGCCCCTAGCTTATCTGCCCTCTCAAGCAATGCAGAGGCATGAAAGTGCCACCAAGTGCCCCAGAGCTTTTCACCTCTCGGGCACAGACTGCAAACTAATGAGCGTTTTAGTGAACTGCAGAACAGTTGGACGACTGGGCATGTTGTACAGTCTCCTTGCTAAAGCTAGTCGTGGAGCAGTCACTGGTGGAGGCACTCACAGCCCCTTGCAATATCATCATCCTGGTTTGGACCAGCCTGCCCCATGGTTCAAGCTAACAGTGCAGTCTTCGCAGTGTGGGTTAGGAGAATGCCTGCGCCTGAGCTGAGAGCACAGCATGCAGTCCAATGGCTGAAGCTGCCACCAATCGGCCAGGTGGAGTGCGGCGGAGGAAGGTGGGGTTTCAGGCAGCCATGCAGCACACTAATCTCTGGCCATCCAAGTAGTGACCAGCACTCTCCAGGTTGCATTAAGGGACCTCCAGACCAAGATAGGTTCTTAGTACACCCATGCTAACCCATGTGTCTCTCTCTTTCATCCTGCAGGAAGAGAACATCAAGACCGTGGAGCCTGATGAACTAGCTGTATGCCTTGTGGTGTATAATGAGCAGAGATGACGGAGAAGAGACCAACGGAGGTGTCTGGCTGCACAGAGGGAGGAGCAACACCCTCAGGAAGAACAGGCGGCTGGGGCTCCCGCACACGCCGCAGAAGAGCCACAGTGAGCCATCACTGGTCGGCGACTAGCGACACCCATGGTCTATAGACGCCGCCTTTCATTCCTGCAGATGACTGAGAACCAGTGTCGCCAAAGACTGTGTATGTCTAGGGAACTGGTTGGTCACATCTGCCAGCTACTGCAGGACATGGCGCCATGGGGACATGGGGGCAACCACTGCCAGCGGCCATGAAGGTGACAGCGCTGCTCAATTTCTATGCCAGTGGCTCCTTTCGGGGCTCCACAGGTGACCCCTGTGGGATATCACAAGCTGCCACCCACAAATGTCACCATGAGGTCACGGATGTCATCTTTGCAAGGGCACACAACTTTGTGCATTTTGCCCGGGACGAAGGGAGCCAGGATGCAAGAGTGTTTGGATTTGCCCAGATCTCGGGTTTCCCACAGTGCAGGGTGCCAATGACTGCACTCATGTGGTGCTCAGATCTCTGTCGCAATACGCGGTGAACTACATCAACTACAAGGATTTCCATTCGTTGAATGTGCAGCTGATGTGCGACCACCACAAATGCATCCTGCTGGTGTGCGCAGTTTCCAGGGAGTGTGCACGATTTCTACATTCTCAGTCAGTCACAGATCCCTGACATCTTCCAGGGTCCACAGAGGCTACAGGGTTGGCTCCTCGGGGACAAGGGCTACCTGCAGAGGACGTGGCTGATGACAACCGTGGGGCGGCCTCAGACTGCAGCAGTGCGACGGTATAACGAGGCTCAAGCTGCAACTCAGGAAGCAGACCATCAGGATGCTGAAAATGATGTGCCGGTGCCTGGACTGGTCTGGTGGAGACCCTTTACAACCTGGCGCTGCAACTAGGAGAGGAGCTGGCTGAGGAAGAGATGCAGGAGCTGGAGGTCTCCTCCAATGAGGAGGACGTCGATGGTAATGAGGGTGAGGACCTCCTCAAAGGTGATGAGGACAGCAGAGGTCCTTGCACTGGCCAGACGAGGCAGGCACACTAAGGAGTCCCTCAAAGCTGCTAGATTTGTGGAGGATGATGGCGACATGCATTGAGGAGACACCATAAGATCCTTACATTGCAACTATGAACATTTGACACCAGTCTGTCTTATGGCAGCACACATACCCCCTGTGATAATGCTCCTGTCATGGAGACACAGGGGAGGCCCTAATAGTCGCTTGATGATGACATGCAGTGAGGACACGCTGTAGATCTTCACACAGCCTCTGTGAATGTCTGACTCTGGGCAGTTTGCTTGGGCTCTGTGATCAGGGTCATATCAAAGAGGTGTATCCATGAAACTTTAAAAGCATCTGATCATTTGTCCACCTTCAGCATTGGTCACAGATGCTGAAAAGATGGGGACCAGCCCCCACCTTAAAGACACTGAGAGCATGACAGAACTCTGTGATACCTGCCCACAACAGTCTGGCAGCAATGACAAACACCATCAAGATGCAGGCATCAGTAATGTGTCCAGTGAGTGTGAGGCTGGACCATCACTTTGATCTGAAGGCTGCACAAAGCACAGGGAAGAGGCCCTGGACTGAGACATATGTCTTTATATTTTTTATTCATTTATTTTATTTATCCCCAGTCACTGACTAGGCCAGCATGTGTTGCCCATTCCTAATTACCCCTTGAACTGAGTGGCTTGCTAGGCCATTTCAGAGGGCATTTAAGAGTCAACCACATTGCTGTGGGTCTAGAATCATATGTAGGCCAGCAGATTTCCTTCCCTAAAGGACATTTGTGAACCAGATGGGTTTTTACAACAATCAGCAATGGTTTCATTGTCACCCAGTTTAATTCCAAATTACTTTACTGGGATTCGAACACAGGTCCCCAGAGCTTTACCCTGGGTATCTGGAGTACCAGGCCAGTGACAATACCACTACACCATCACCTCCCTGTATCTTGTGCAGAAAGGTTTCACATCTGAGTGACCGCTCATCAGAACAAGGAGGGAGACATTCTTGGGAGTTTATTGACAATGTGAACAGTATGTACAAATGATTAACACCCATGCCCAGCTGTGCAATTACATCTCCTTAATCCTGCCACTATGCCTTTGTGCTCCCCAGACATCCACAGCGGAGGTGGAGGCAGCCTGCTGACTGCTCCACCTTGTCCGTGATAACTTTGGCAGGCGTCCTCTGGATGGCTGAGACCTGGAGGGCCCCGGCCTCCTTTCAGGATCATGCTGTGTGCCAGTGGCACCCTCCTTGGCCTGTGAAGCTGGAGCTGCTGAGGTCACAGGAAAGGGGATTCAGATGGGCTGGACACTCCCGGAGTCACCTGAGTGGATGGCCCCAGGGACTATACCTGCTGTTCCTCCTCCCCAAAGGCCAAAGGCCCCAGGCTGACTCCTTGAGGAGCAGGGGTAGCTGGAGTGAGATCGGGCTGTCCCACACCTTTCTTGCATACACACTGCTGAAGGCCAAACATGGCGACAGGGATGGAGTTCAGCCCACACAGCAGTGCAGGACCGATGTCCTGGACCAAGGTCCCTATGGCAGCTGCCATCTTACCAGTGTTGACATTGGTGCATTGGCATGCCAGCACTATCACCACAGCCTGCAGGCAGGTGGACTACTCCATCAGGCCTTGCAATCCAAGCAGTACAGCGTACATCCCTTCCTGATGTTCCCGGGCTTGCCTTTGCAGCTCCAACAAGCGTGACATTACCGAATCCAGAGGCTTCTCATCTGAGTCGGACTCAGCAAATTTCTGGCCTCCAGCAGTCCTCCGGGTACCAGACACCTGGGAAGTCCCTGCCACCACATGCTCTGGATCAGCTTGTCCTGCATGAATACAGATGGAGAAAGTGTAAATATGCCTGGCATGTATGGGTGGTGAATGGTCCCATGGACAGGATGAGGACAAGGACGGTGAGTGTGAGAGGTTGAATGGTGATGTCCCTTGAACTGGCAGTAAGTGAGAGCCCTGTGGATGTGTGATGGGTTTGTGAGTGTGTGAGTTGAGCGTGATGAGAAGAATGACTTATCCTGCCGGAGTGGAGGAGATCATTCATCCTTTTTTGGCAGTGGGTGGCTGTCCTTTTTTGCAGGGTGTTGGTGCTGACCATCGCTGCCCTCCAACCCCTTGCCTCCTTACTGGGGTGTCCTCAACTGGCCCCACTGAAAACCCCTTCACTTACCTCTCCACGCAGCTCCAGTGACAATCTTTGCTGGGGACTGGATGCCGTCCCAGTGGTGGCTACTGCTCCCAGTGACACTGCTGGTATCAGAGAGCTGCTGGCCATTTGATTGGATGGCAGTTCTGAGAAGCGGGATTTCCGCCCTAGATGTGGGCCGATGTGTTGCTCTGAGCCACTTAATGCCATCCAAGTGTTAACTTGCTGTGGGGCAGCCTGCCAGAGCAGGGCTGGATTTACCGTCAACTTTTTTGGCAGGTGTGGTGGAAAGCCTGGCAATTTGTAAGATCCTGCCCTTGAAACAAATGGGTTTTTTTTGTGATAAACCCATTTTCAGATGTATTAATAAAACTGCATCAGGTTAGCATTCTTAGATATGTCAACAGATTTTTTTTTTAATGCAAAGAGGAAGCCATGGTTGCATTCCATAACGCTGATCAATTGTGCCACTGTACAAGACTTTATGCTTGTGGTGTGCATATGAGGTTGGGCAGAAACCTTTTTAAACCCAAGCTTAACGCATTAAAACATTACTTTTGAAGTTTTCTTGTTTTCCTTCCTGCTGTTTTCAAACATTTAAATGATGGGAGAAGGCCCTTCACCAGGACTTGCTCATTGTCAAAGCAGAACCAACTACCCAGGTTTAGGATTTCAGGTCCAGTCTGAACTGAATCCCAGTAGATTTTTAAAAATCTCATTCTGCACTGCTCTTATATACTTAACCAGAAATGAAACAGACCATAAGACGTAAAATGTAATTCTTTAACCTCAAAGTTTATTTTCTCCCTCTTTATTTTTTTTTGGTCATCTTTTGTTGGTTTTTAAAACTAATCCTCTGGCTTACCACTGATCTTTGCCACATTGTATGTCTTTTCTTTTAATTTGATACTATACTTAATTTCCTTGGTTGGTTTATCTCCTTCCTTGAATCCTTCTTCCTCACTGGGATATATCTTTGTTATGAGCCATTCAAGAATTCTTTTTATCACTGGAGTTGACCAGTAATGCAGTGACATATAGTCCCATTGCACCACAGTGTGGACTGAAGAGCTGAACAATAAGCAGTGCGAAATGATGCTGCCATCTCCAGAGATGGCAAGGTGATAGGTCTTTCCTTGGTGCCTCTAAACACTCTAGTAGCACCAGCACTATGCAAACAGCTCTTCCAAAGAGCTGCACAGGCACAATGGGCCGAATGGCCTCCTATGCTGTACAATTCTGATTCTATACATGGAGACATTGCTTCCAGCAGTTTCAGCTGCCATGTTTTCCTAGCTATTTTCTTGGTTAGCTATAAGAACTCAATCATTTGGGAAAGACCAACAGCCATCAATAATTGTTTGTTTTTTTTTGCCATTTGGGGACATGGATTCCGCCCAGGCATATAACAAGGCAGAATTGTAAAAGAAGAGAATGTGCTCTCTTTGGTATTACAAAACTTGTTCTGAACTGACAGCTCTTACTTATACATCTATATTTAGGGAAACATTTTCCCCCCATCAGGGGGAATGTGCAGGAGTGGGCGCGGGCAGGCACACCTCCGATCGGTGTCCCCAATCAGGGGCGCGCCTCCATTTTATGTGGGTGGGCAGCGGGGGGTGGGGGGGGGGGGGGGGATTCCCTCAGCCGAGAGTGCTCTCTTTCACATGCACGCTCGCAAAGGAGCACACTGATGTCCCTGAGGCTAAGTGCTGCCTCAGGGAGATCGGCTCCAAATTAAAATTTGCAATACAAATGATAAAAACATTTCCCTGACATGTCCCCTTATGTGACACTGTCACATGAGTTGGGACATGTCCATAACTTTAACTGAAACCTTTATTAAAAATTTAAATACCCTCATGAAACCTCATCCCGCTCGTGGATGAAGTTTCATGTTTTTTCTGAAGCCCGCCAGGGCTCCCAGCCTGCCCACCAACCTTAAGGTTGGACAGGCAGGTCCATTAATGATTTTCATTAGATTTTCAATGGCTTCAGTAGGCCGTTGACAGGCTGGCTGCGCCCCCACCAACCTGAAAATGCAAATGACACAGAGTGATGCCAGGAGATCCACACGATGTCATCCTGCGTCAGCGAACGGACCCTGCCCCCGCTCGCCAACCAGAAGATCTTGCCCTTAGAGTATTAGCTGCTTACTAATTAGTGTTTAGTCCTTTGGATTTTTAGTTCGTTATAGTAGAGCCTTAAAACTTGAAATATTGTTGTGCAATTTCTTTAAGTTGGTCATTGGGAATTCAAATCTTTTGTTTAAAGTTATCAGTCTCTCAGGGGAACATAACAGTGCACCAATATATGTATAGCATAACTTGAAGGCCAAACTTTCTCACTTATTACTTAAATCACTGTTAACAGCAGAAAAATCTACTTTGTAAAATACGTTCTTTTATCTTTCATTTTTGGACTGCCTGCACTGAATATCCCAGTAGTTGAGTGGGCAGGTAATCTGTCGTCAAGGGCTGGATTTTACATGCCACTGAGATGTAAGTGCAGGCATTAAACAGGAAATTAGATATGCATGCAAGAAGGGTACAATTGTAATCATGGCTGACTTTAATCTACATATAGATTGGATAAACCAAACTAGCAATAACACTGTGGATGAGGACTTCCTGGAGTGTGTACGTGATGGTTTTATAGGCCAGTACGTTGAGGAACTAACTAGAGAGCAGGCTATTCTAGACTGGGTGTTGTGCAATGAGAAAGGATTAATTAACGATCTTGTTGTGCAGGGTCCGTTGGGGAAGAGCAACCATAAAATGATAGAATTGTTTATTAAGATGGAGGGTGAAGAAGTTGAATCTAAAACAAAGGATCCGGAATCTAAATAAAGGGAAAACTACAAGGGTATGAGGCACGAGTTGGCAATGATGGATTGAGGAACCTTACTAAAATGTACTAAAACTATGTTTGTCTTTTTCTCTTCACATATTTATAGAAGCTTTTACAGTCAGTTTTTACGTTCCCTGCAAGTTTACTCTCATACTCCATTTTCCCCTTCTTGATCAATATTTTTGTCCAATTTTGCTGAAATCTAAACTGTTCCCAATCCTCAGGCTTGCTGCTTTTTCTGGCAATTTTATATGTCTCCTCTTTGGATCTAATACTATCCCTAATTTCTTTTGTAAGCCATGGTTGAGCCACCTTTCCTGTTTTATTTTTGCATCAGACAGGAATGAATAATTGTTGTAATTTATGCATACATTCCTTAAATATTAGCCATTGCCTTTCCACTGTCAACCCTTTAAGTAAGGTTCCCCAATCCTTCATTTCCATCTATGCACCTTATATCCTTGTAGTTCCCTTTATTTAGATTCAGGACCCTAGTTTTAGATTCAACTTCTTCACTCTCCATCTTAATGAACAATTTTATTGTTGCTCTTCCCCAAGGGACTCCGCACAACAAGATCTTTAATTAATCCTTTCTCATTGCACAATACCCAGTCTAAAATAGCCTGCTCTCTCATTGTTTCCTCAACGTACTGGCCTATAAAACCATCACGTACACACTCCAGGAAGTCCTCATCCACAGTGTTATTGCTAGTTTGGTTTATCCAATCTATATGTAGATTAAAGTCAGCTATGATTACAATTGTACCCTTATTGCATGCGTATCTAATTTCCTGTTTAATGCCTGCACTTACATTTCCGTTACTGTTTGGGGTTTATTGACAACTCCCACCAATGTTTTCTGCCCCTTGGTGTTTCTTATCTCCACCCAAGCAGATTCCACATCATGATTTTCTGAGCCAATATCCTTCCTCATTATTGCATTGATTTCCTCCTTTACTAACAATGCTACCCCACCTCCTTTCCCTATTTGTCTGTCCTTCCTAAATATTGATTACCCCTGGATGGTCAGTTCCCATCCTTGGTCACCTTGCAGCCATGTCTCTGTAATTGCAACCATATCATAACCATTTACATCTATTTCCACTATAAAAAAGCAACAGGGATGGCATGAGGCACTTAGGTTGGTGCTTAAGGGCAGGCAGGCGGGTCACCCAACATCACCATCACCCTATGTAAAATGGGAAACAGATCGGGGGCAAGTGGGAAGGTGGTGGGCAGGCCAGACGTTGCATTTTACAAGCTCCCCCACCCTGCCACCTTCAAGCACCCTGACAGGAAAAGAAAAAACCCAGCCCAAGAATCGGCTGGCAAAGTACAACTCTCCCTTACCCCCTACCCCTTCCCCACGCCCTTAATTCAACCCTTTCATTTTGCCATTCTTGTGCAAGAGACAACTCTGTTGGACACAGCTCACTTGGGAACTGAAGCAGGTGTTAAACCTATACGTGTTTGAATAGTATGTTTATTGCTGTAATGGGGACATGGTGGGGTTGTGGTGTGGTGGTAATATCACTGATCCAGTAATCCCGAGGCCCAGCCTATTGCTCTGGGGGCGTGGGTTTGAATCCCACCTCAGAAGGTGGAATTTAAATTCAATCAGCAAATCTGGAATTGAGAGCTGTCTCTGTAATAGTCACCATGAAACCATTGTCAATTGCTGTAAAAACTGACAGACTGGCACAGTAATACACCATTGGAAGGAATTGCCCTGGGAGTCCTCAACTCTGGACCCTGTGAACTTTCATGGCATCATGGCAATCATGGGCAAGGAAACCTCCTGTTGATTACCATCTGTGCACCCAGTCAAACCCCCCTCCTCAGCTGATGAATCATTACTCCTTCAAGTTGAGCACCACTTGGAGGAAACACTGATAGTGGCAAGAATGCAGAATGTACCCTACTCTGGGGAGGGGATTTTAATGTCCATCACCAAGAGTGGCTCAGTAACACCACTGGCTGAGGCCTAAAGGACATAGCTGCTAGACTGGTTCTGCGGCAGGTGGTGAGGGAACCAACAAAAAACCTATTTCTTCTCCGCCGGTGCTGCCGGGCCTGCTGAGTTTTTCCAGGTAGTTCTGTTTTGTTTTTTCAACAAAAAACCTACTTGACCTCGACCTCAGCATCTGTCACAGATGCATTTGTCCATGATAGTATCAGTATGAGTGACCACTTCACAGTCGTTGTGGAAACAAAGTCCTGTTTTCACATTGTGTTGTTTGACACTATCACCATGCTAAATAGGATAGCTTTTGAACAGACCTAGAACTCAAAACTGGGCATCCATGAGGTGCTGTGGGCAATCAGCAGCAGCAGAATTGTATACAGCCACAATCTGTAACGTCATAGCTCGGCATGTCTCCCACTCTACCATTGCCATCAAGTACGGAACCAACCCTGGTTCAAGTTCAAGAACTCAAGTTCTGTCGAGGGGTCATGAGGACTCGAAACATCAACTCTTTTCTTCTCCGCCGATGCTGCCGGACCTGCTGAGTTTTTCCAGGTAATTCTGTTTTTGTTTTTGTTTTGGATTTCCAGCATCCGCAGTTTTTTTGTTTTTATAATAGTATTGAAGACTTGTGCCCCAGGACTAGCTGCACCCTTAGCCAAGCTGTTCTAGTACAGCTATGTGGAAAACTGCCCAGGTATGTCCTGTCCACAAAAAGGAGGACAAATGCAACCCAGCCAATTACTGCCTCATCAGTCTACTCTCAATCATCATTAAAGTTGATGGAAGGAGTTGAAAATACTGCTATCAAGTGGCACTTGCTCAGCAATAAGCTGTTCATTGATGCTCAGTTTGGGTTCTGCCATAGCCACTCAGCTCCTGAACTTTTTACAACCTTGGTCCGAACATGGACAAAAGAGATGAACTCCAGAGGTGAGGGAGAGTGACTGCCCTTGACATCAAGGTAGCATTTGACCGAGTGTGGGATCAAGGAGCCCCAGCAAAACTGGGGTCCATGGGAATCAGGGAGGAAAACTCTCCATTGGTTGGAGTCATACCTAGCACAAAGGAAGATGGTTGAGGTTATTAGAGGGCATCAACAGTTCCAGGACATCACTGTAGGAGTTCCTCAGGCTAGTGCCCCAGCTCCAACCAATTC
The DNA here is from genome assembly GCF_017639515.1 of Carcharodon carcharias. Classification (NCBI taxonomy): domain Eukaryota; kingdom Metazoa; phylum Chordata; class Chondrichthyes; order Lamniformes; family Lamnidae; genus Carcharodon; species Carcharodon carcharias. Next base: position 32,596,838 of record NC_054477.1, on the reverse strand, counting down.
ATTAATGACCTTCCGTCTATCATGAAGTCAGAGGTGAGGATGTTCACTGATGATTGCATAATGTTCAGTTCCATTCCCTCAGATGCTGAAGCAGTCCATGTCCATACGTAGCAAAACCTGGACAAAATTCAGCCTTGAGCTGATAAGTGGCAAGTAATGTTCACTCCACACAAATACCAGGTTATGACCATCTCTAACAAGAGAGAATCCAACCATCTCCCCTTGACATTCAATGGCATTACCATTGCTGAATCCCCCACTATCAACATCCAGGGCATTACCATCGATCTATTGCACCTCATGAACTGGAACAGCCATATAAATACTATGGTTCCAAGAGCAGGTCAGAGGCTGGTAATTCTGTGAAGAGTAACTCACCTCCTCACTCCCCAAAGCCTGTCCACCATCTCCAACGCATAAGTCAGGAGTGTGATGGATTACTGTCCACTTGCCTGGATGAGTGCAGCCCCAACAACATTCAAGAAGCTTAACACCATCCAGGTGAAAAGCAGCCAACTTGATTTGCGCCCCATCCACCACCTTCAACATTCACGCCTTCCACCACCAACACAATGGCAGCAGTGTGTACCATCTACAAAATGCACTGCAACAACTCACCAAGGCTCCTCCCCAACAGCACCTTCCAAATGTGCAACCTCCATCACATAGGAGGGCAAGAGCAGCAGATGCATGGGATTATCACAGCAAGTTCCCCTCCAGGTCACACACCATTCTGATTTGGAAATATATCACCGTTCCTTCACTGTCGCTGGGTCAAAATCCTGGAAGTCCCTCCCTTACAGCACTATGGGTATACCTACACCACATGGGCTGCAGCGGATCAAGAAAGTGGCTCACCACCACCTTCTCAAGGCCAATTAGGGATGGGTAATAAAAATGCAGGCCTAGTCAGCAATGCCCACATCCCATGAAAGAATGAAAAATAATCATGGGCAGAATTTTGCCCTTGATGTGTGGGCGGGCCCTACCGGCTCAGCAGCAGACAGGCAGCCAATTGCTGCCGCCGAAGCGGGCCTTACCACCATCTAGAGTGGGCGGGCACATCTCCCTAAGACTAAGTGCTGTCTCAGGGAGAGCGCTAAAAGTTTTATAAACTTCAAAAATAGAAAAATAAAAAAATAATTAACATGTCCCCCTCATGTGACAATGTCACACGAGATGGGACATGTTAATAAATCTCACATAAACTTTATTAAAGATTTTTAAAATAGACATGAAACTTCATCCCGCCGGTGGATGAGGTTTCATGTTTTTTCAGAAGTCTGCCGGGGCTCCTGGCCTGTCCGCCAGCCTTAAGATTGGACGGGCAGGGCGTTTAATTGGCTTAATTATCCTGTCAATAGCCTCAATTGGCCATTGACAGGTTGGCGGGTGCACAGCTGATTTCGCTGTCCGCCCGCCTTCCTGAATATTTAAATGGGGCGGGATGACATCGGGGATTCCGCCTGACATCATCCCGCGTCATTTTTGCATTGGCGAGCAGGCCCCACCCCCCAGCTCGCTGACAGAAAAATTCTGCCCCATGTCACCCAATTCGGGGCATAATCCTATTGCAATATCAATTGTGGAAGTTCAGGATTGGGGTTCAAAAATAATTCAAATTGAGATATATTAATCAAAACGATGGCAGGAACATTACCCCCCTCGACCCCACTCCCCCCACGACTGGAAATGGGCTGGGAGCCTCTGTGGGGAGTAAAATCAGTTGGGATGGCATGGGTGCCTTCCACCTCCGCTGGTGTTTTGCCAGCAGCTGGGTAGCTGCTGGGCAGCCTACTCACCCATAGGCCAACTGAATAAAAGCTGGTGGCTTCCCTGTGGGCACAAGGGGCTGCGTACTTCCTGATCACGGAGAGTCACACCATCAGCAAGGGCCTACCTTGCTGGAAGACCCACCATTTGCTGTCACAATTGCCCCCCTCCAACCACCACACGCCCGCACCCACCCCACCCCCTCGCCCCACCCTCCTTGACTGATTAGCTCCTGCAAGCCCCAATCCCATTTACCTGCACTCTGGGTCAACTTCATCATCGTTCTGACGAAGGGTCATCATTGCCCTGAAGCGTTACCATTATTTCTCTCTCCGCAGATCTGCCTGAGCCGCTGAGTATTTATAGCATTTTATTCCAGAGATGTGGTTTGGGGGCTGCTGCAGTGGTCACTGCTCCCAGTGGCACTGGCTGGGATTGAAGAGCTGCTAGCCAAGGACATCCTGCCTCAGGGCAGGGCAAGGCAGGTTGCCTGAACAATGTAAAATCGGCTTGTGGCTTCCAGGGCTGGTGGAGGTGGCCTCTTTTCCCAACCTTCTAGCTAGTGGGTGGGGCCACCAACTCTGTAAAATCCCAGCCAATGAAACAACGAAGGCTTCGATTTTAAATGGCAATAATTTAAAAATCCTACCTCTAATTATACATTTCACTTTTGCTAGAAAGAATTTGATGTTGAAGAGTATTTACCTAGATTTATATCTTTCGTTTTTCTAATTATGCACCATACAGTCTAGGGCAAAACAACACAATATTGTTATCTTTCAATGTCTTGGGAATTGGAAATCTTATTATTTTTGAGAGGATTAAGAGCATATGGAGTCAAAGATATATGTGTTGTGTCTAACTTAGCAGCATATGCTAAAAATTTTAAACACTGTTTTGAATATCTGAAATACCACTGTACAAGGAGCATGGTAAAAGTCTTATCCAATATTATTTCAATGCTTCTTAATTGGTTGTTAGAGAATTATCACTGCTAGAAATAATTGGAACCAAGGTGAGATCAAATGAAGTGGAAAAAATCAGCAGTGACTTAACTTTCTCCAGCACAAATGTATATGGGCAAAATTTTCAGTTCTGCGGGCAGGTGCAGTCAGCGGGCCCTGGATAGGCCGGGAAACAGGCCACTGCCTGCGCTCGGACCCTGAATGCGATTTCACACTGGCAGGCCAATTAAGGCCCACCCAGCAATAAATGCGTCTCCCCACTGGTCAGGAAGGGCTGGGCAGGGGCAAGGGCCTGTCGGGCTCTGGAAGGCCGCCATGGAAGAACGTCTTTTCTGTCTCTCATTACCTAACGTGATGGAGTCGAGCGCGGCTGGAGATGCCAGGCGGGAGGGCATGCCGGGTGGGCACTTGGCCCCCTGCTTTTCAGATGAGAGCCTCATGGTCCTCCTGGAGGAGGTGGCTGCCAAAAGGGACGCCCTTGTCCCCAGAGATGGGGGGAGGAGGCCACCGCACCTCACAAAGAAAGTATGAGAGGAGGTTGCAGCACAGGTTAGCAGCCATGACATGGTGCAGCGCACATGGGTGCAGTGCCGGAAGAGGTTCAATGACCTTCTGTGTTCAGGAAGAGTGTTGGCATGGATCAGTGTGCAGAAGTGTTAAGGTGTGACCATCCCCGCCATTGGAGCTCAGGGATGTTAGAGTCTAAGTGCCAACTGTCAATGATGCCGGAGCTGACCAAGGGGATGCGCCCTGGCTGCTTGGACTGAGTACCTTGCAGCTCGAGGGCCATGACTCGGATGTGCCCTGCCAGGTTTTCCTCAGCTGGGGTTGGCTGGGCTGCAATGGTGCTGCAGATACAGAGTGGACTAATCCATGCTCCTCTGTCCTTTCAGGAGAAGACAAGCCATAACCAATCAGAGAGGTCATGGACAGGCGGAGGCCAACCCAACCTACTGCTGCTCACCAGATTCGAGCGGGGCACCCTGGAGCTAGAGAGCTGGCACGGTTCCCATGCGAACGGGCGTGGAGAGACAGGGGTGTCAGATGAATGTAAAAGTGCAGTGCACAGAGGTGAGAGTTTCGATTTGTGCAACCACTCTTCATTGATGGGAGCCTCAAACCTGGAATCCCCATTGATCATTGAAAGACGATTGCACCGTGATGCAGATCTCCGTTCTCCCACCAGGGTGCCTGGCATGCACAGTGACAGTGTGATGACTTTAACTGATGACATATCCTTGTTCTCTCTTAGATTTTCCAACACGCACTTGCTCCCTGGACCCCGAAGGGCCACCCTTGACGCCTGAGGACCACCGGGCTTCATTTCCACCCGAATCACACCTGCTCTCTGAGCCAGGCACCAGCACAGATACCAACACCTCGGCGGTCATTAGATCAGCGACTAGAATGTTGGTGCATAGCGGTGAGGGCAATTCACACTCACTTAAGGTGCAGATGGAGGCAGAGAGTGTGAAATGCCCTCACTGCTGGCAGACAGAGGGCTGCTGGAGACCAGGACAATGCTGGGTTGAAGGCAGATGATGAACCTCTGGAGTCATCCATTAGGTGGCTGATGCTGATGTCCAACGGGATGTGCAGGAGGTTCTGGAGGAGATCCATGAGGGTATACGTGCCATGGTCTCTGTTGTGGAGGAGTCCATGTGGAGCATAAGCACTGTGTTGACCCATACGGCCCAGTGCACTGCCTCCTCCATTAAGGGAGGGGCGACTCTCATGGAGATGCAGCTCCAAGAACAGAATCAGGGGTTCCTGGTGTTGCATTTGGCCCTGCAAACCCTCACACAGGTACTAACCTCAGGTGGTCAGTGTCAGTCTGGGAGATGGATGAGGAACCCAGTATCCCAGCTAGGTGTCTGTCCATCAATGTGAGCAGGGAGGTCCAGAGCAACCTCACATTGTCATCTCTGTGGGCTCCTCTATGAGCACTCTCGATGACAGCAGCAGCTCCTCCACCCCTCTGCCCGTGACTGTGGCATCTGATGAGGCTGTGGCGACTGGGGAGATGCCACTGGCCGCTCCCTCCCAGGTGGGGCCAGCACAGGGTCCACTAACCAGAGGACGACCACCAAGGTCACCAAGGCCAACAAGACAGCAGAGTCGGCAGGCTGTCTCCAATGCTGGTGCCAGTGAAGGTCCAGGGGAGCGTGGGGGGTGTGGGGGGTTGGGGGGGGGGGGCGCGGCGGTTGGTGTGTGTGTGGGGGGGCGGGGGTGCACCAAGACGTAGCACTCAAAAACGCAAGTTAAAGGTACCATGAGCACATGAGGGACAGTTCACGGGTGATGTTCTGTTCATTTATGTTTTGTTTATGTGTGCTAGTATGAACATCAACACTAGTAATGGTAATGTCATTATGCTTTCAACGTGACAATAACATTAAAGTTGCTTTGGTTCTGATGGCCTGAGTGTGCTTCATCCTTTTTTTCTTTTTGCTGCAGGGTACAACAGTATGTAACGCTGGACGTGAGTGGCTGGATACTGTACTGCACAGGCATTGAATGGACTTTGGGCCCAAATGAAAGGGTCCTTTCAGACATCTGGATTGAAGGTGGCAGCTCTGGCATGAGGTGGAATCTAATCTTTGGCAGCCTAGCTGAAGGACCGTTGGATCAAGGTGTCCCTGAGGTCCCTGCCTCTCTGTAGGTTACTGAGGTCTGCCTCTATGTCCCTCAGTGTTCTCCTCAGTGCTTCTTTTCTGACTCACTGCTGGATTCATCCTCTGTGGCCTGTGCAGTTGCGTCAAGATCCTCTTCCCCCAGTGGGTCCCCCCTTGCCAGTACCCAGATTGTGGAGAGTGCAGCCAAGCAACCACTATCAGTGATACCCACTCTAGGGAGTGTTGTAGTGCTCCCCCTGGACAGTCCAGGCATCGGAAGCACATCTTGAGAAGACCTATGGTCCTCCCTACCACTGCCCTTGTGGAAGCATGGCTCCTATTATAACACTGCTCTGCCTTTGTTCCTGGGTGATAGAGAGGCATCATAGGCCATCTTTTCAACAGATAGCCCTTGTCACCCAGCAACCAGCCATCCAGCCAGGCAGGAGCACTGAAGAGCCTCAGCACCTGGGAGTGTATCAGGATGTAAGCATCATGGGAGCTGCCTGGGTACCTTGCACAAACTTGCGGAATCTGCATCTTGTGATCACACTCTATCTGCACGTTCATGGAGTGGAAGCCCTTCCTGTTGACGAAGGCACCGGGCTCACCTGCTGCTGCCTTGATGGCCACATGTGTACAGTCTTTTGAACCTTGGATGGGGGGGATCCCAGCAATCGCTGCAAAGCCTCTGGCTCGCTCAGCCAGGCTGGCCTCGTCCATACGGTAAAGAATAAATGTCAGTACCTGCCTGAACAGAGCTTCTGTCACCGGCTTGACACAACTGTGGACAGCTGATTAGGAGACTCTACATGGATCTCTCACTGACCCCTGGAAAGAGCCAGAGGCATAGAAGTTGAGGGCCACTATAACCTTCAGAGCCATAGAGTCATGGGGTGCCCACCCATACAGTCAGAGCCAAGCTCAGGCCCAATCATCTGACAGATAGAGGGTCACTGTCTCCCTTGAGAGTTGGAGCCTCCTTTGGCATTGCATCTCAGACATACTGAGGTAGCTGCATCACCTCCTGTAAACCCTGGCAGCAGGATAGTGGCGTCTTCTGCGGCCCCTTCTGCCTTGGACTACCTGCTGGCTCTGCGCCTCTTGTGCCTGAGCCTCTCCTCCCACAGGCCCCTCCCCTGGAAGCTGCATTGAGACATCTGGCCTCCTCCCCTTCTAGTCCTCTCTTCCTCCTCAGAGGAGGTGCCTCCAGCAGAGACCACAATCCCCATTACTAGGGTAATGGAAGGCTGCCTGATACCTGGAAGGGTTCACACAGTCAAAATCCTCCAGGGGCCTTGGAGACACCAGTAAGTCCTGAAAGGAATCCTGGAAATAATAACAATGAAGCCCCCAATGAAGAAATTAAGCTGCCAAGTACCAATAAGCAGCCAGCAAGAAATTATTTCCAAAACGCCTCACTACTCATACTGGCAATGCTGCGGAACCTTTTTATTGTGCCCTAGGATGAGGTTTAGCTGCCCACCTGCCCGTTTTGCCCAAGCCATGAGTTCAAAATCGCACGGGCAACACAATAGCTAGCTTAATTGCCTTTTTAATGGCCTTAACTGGTCTCGTAATAGATGGCAAGCGCAGCTCCAACTCCCGCCCGCGCCTGCCAACTGAAATATCGTGCGAGTGCGCGATTACATTGGGCGCTTGCCTGACATCATCACGCACTATTTTACACTCAAGCGGGTCAGGCATTCACCCACCTGCTTAGCAAAAAATTCTGCCCATATATAAATATTGTGGAGCAAATTTTACAGTGCCCTTGCTGTACTTTTCAGGTTTTAACAGATTTGTTAATTCTATAAAATTCTTACATTTTTTATTGTGAACATGTGGCAACCATGGAAACCCAAATGCATTCAAACAGATTGACCTACATCATTACCTGGAAAAACTCAGCAGGTCTGGCAGCATCAGCGGAGAAGAAAAGAGTTGACGTTTCGAGTCCTCATGACCATTCGACAGAACTTGAGTTCGAGTCCAAGAAAGAGTTGAAATATAAGTTGGTTTAAGGTGTGTGTGTGGGGGGCGGAGAGATATAGAGAGAGAGAGAGAGGTGGGGGGGGTGTGGTTGTAAGGACCATGACCCAACCACAGAACATCAAGCCATTGTTTCCAGGACTGTCACTGACCTCATCTCCTCTGGGGATCTCCCTCCCACAGCTTCCAACCTGATAATCGTCCAACCCCGGACGGCTCGCTTCTATCTCCTACCCAAAATCCACAAACAGAACTGCCCCGGTAGACCGATCGTCTCAGCTTGCTCCTGCCCCACAGAACCCATTTCTCGTTATCTTGACTCCCTTCTCTCTCCCCTTGTCCAGTCCCTTCCCACCTACATCCGTGATTCCTCTGACACCTTACGTCACATCAACAATTTCCAGTTCCCTCGCCCCAACCGCTTCCTCTTCACCATGGACGTCCAATCCCTCTACACCTCCATCCCCCACCAGGATGGTCTGAAGGCCCTTAGCTTCTTCCTCGAATAGAGGCCCGAACAATCCCCATCCACCACTACTCTCCTCCGCCTGGCTGAACTTGTTCTCACGCTGAACAATTTCTCCTTCAACTCCTCTCACTTCCTCCAAATAAAAGGTGTGGCTATGGGTACCCGCATGGGCCCCAGCTATGCCTGTCTCTTTATGGGGTGTGTGGAACATTCCTTGTTGCAATCCTACTCCGGCCCCCTTCCACAACTCTTTCTCCGGTACATCGATGATTACTTCGGTGCCGCTTCATGCTCTCGTCGAGACTTGGAAAAATTTATTAATTTTGCTCCAATCTCCACCCCTCCATCATTTTCACGTGGTCCATCTCTGACACTTCCCTTTCCTTCCTTGACCTCTCTGTCTCAATCTCTGGTGATAGACTGTCCACCAATATCCATTACAAACCCACCGACTCCCACAGCTATCTCAACTACAGCTCCTCACACCCCGCTTCCTGTCAGGACTCCATCCCATTCTCTCAGTTCCTTCACCTCCGTCGCATCTGTTCCGATGATGCTACATTCAAAAACAGTTCTCTGACATGTCCTCCTTCTTCCTTAACCGAGGTTTTCCACCCACGGTCGTTGACAGGTCCCTCAACCGTGTCTGGCCCATCTCCCGCGCATCCGCCCTCACGCCTTCTCCTCCCTCCCAGAAACATGATAGGGTCCCCCTTGTCCTCACTTATCACCCCACCAGCCTCCGCATTCAAAGGATCATCCTCCGCCATTTCCGCCAACTCCAGCATGATGCCACCACCAAACACATCTTCCCTTCACCCCCATTATCGGCATTCCGTAGGGATCGCTCCCTCCGGGACACCCTGGTCCACTCCTCCATCACCCCCTACTCCTCAACCCCCTCCTATGGCACCACCCCATGCCCACGCAAAAGATGCAACACCTGCCCCTTCACTTCCTCTCTCCTCACCGTCCAAGGACCCAAACACTCCTTTCAAGTGAAGCAGCATTTCACTTGCATTTCCCCCAACTTAGTCTACTGCATTCGTTGCTCCCAATGTGGTCTCCTCTACATTGGAGAGACCAAACGTAAACTGGGCAACCGCTTTGCAGAACACTTGCGGTCTGTCCGCAAGAATGACCCAAACCTCCCTGTCGCTTGCCATTTTAACACTCCACCCTGCTCTCTTGCCCACATGTCTGTCCTTGGCTTGCTGCATTGTTCCAGTGAAGCCCAATGCAAACTGGAGGAACAACACCTCATCTTCCGACTAGGGACTTTACAGCCTTCCGGACTGAATATTGAATTCAACAACTTTAGTTCGTGAGCTCCGTCCCCCAGCCCCACCCCCTTTCTGTTTCCCCTTCCTTTTTTTTCCAATAAATTATAAAGATTTTCCTTTTCCCACCTATTTCCATTATATAAAAAAAAACCCACTAGAGCTATACCTTGAGTGCCCTACCATCCATTCTTAATTAGCACATTCGTTTAGATAATATCACCCAACTTTAACTTTAACACCTATGTGTTCTATTGTACTATTGTCGTTGACATCTTTTGATGATCTGCTTCTATCACTGCTTGTTTGTCCCTACAACCACACACCCCCCCCACCTCTCTCTCTCTCTATCTCTCCACCCCCCCACACACACACCTTAAACCAGCTTATATTTCAACTCTTTCTTGGACTCGAACTCAAGTTCTGTCGAAGGGTCATGAGGACTCGAAACGTCAACTCTTTTCTTCTCCGCCGATGCTGCCAGACCTGCTGAGTTTTTCCAGGTAATTTTGTTTTTGTTTTGGATTTCCAGCATCTGCAGTTTTTTTATTTTTATGACCTACATCATTGATGCTTTAACTCAAGTGAGAACATGATCAGTGAGTGTCAGTACATTGGCAGTGGCATTATTCTGATCTAGCCTGTCTTCTCTTTTGTATGTTTGCATATGTACATATGTGTTTGTGTGATGCATCTGTGTGTGCTTGTATATTATTTTCCTACCTTTTGCACGTAGTGTCAGCATCAGGCACCACTAAATCAGATTAGATGTGAAGATCACTCATTATTGGTTCAACAATGTGTGCTAAGTTCACCCTGAGAAGAGCTGTTATACAGCATCATTTCATTCCTCTTCTGTGTTTCGAACATTCTTGTGGCCTTAATTGGATTCATATAGGAAACAAAATGGGACAGTGGGTTACAAGCTGGCCTTTGACCTCTGGGACACAGGTTCTAATTTTCTCCTTCTAATGCTTGTTGTCAAGCTCACACAATACGAATGTATAAACTATAAAAATGAACTTATGAAGCATAAAACCACAATGGACACTTACCTGTAAAACAAAATGGAGTTGAGAGGTCAGATGACCCTTTCTTTTCTGCCAATACATATGGAACTGCAAGAACCTTGAGCTAATTTCATGTCTTGACGAAGTCATTAAAATGCAAAAGACCTTTCTGGACATATCATTGAGAATTCATTAAAATGCAAATGATCCTTCCTATGGTCAATGGCTACACTTCTCTAACTAATTAAAAAGACTAGTTTCACAAAATTGTTGCAGACTCTTCAACTCCAAACTTGAAATCCAGAAAATGGGTGTGTAAAGCTCAATTTTATCAAGATGGTATGTGGATTAGTGATACCCAAACTCCATTGTCTGTCAATGGCCTAATCAGCAAAAACTATTTATGAGGACAATGAAAAGAGATTCTCTGGTCACATGACAGAAACTGGGGAGATTTAATAAGACGTACTTTGAGCAGAAAGATTAGGGCCAGGATTTGACAGCACCACAGGGGCATGTCTCCCACACCCCCCACCCCCCTCCAGTGGATGCGGTGTGCCATTTAAATCTCTATTCAGTTTGGCGGGACCATAATATCCCACCAGGCAGGAGGGGCCGTAAAATCCTGGCCCAGGAACATCTCTGCTAGCAAAGGGAAAAGGCCCTGCGTAAAAAATCCCCAGTTTTAAGCCACATGTAGGCAGAGGCTTGAGTGGCCTTGAACTCGCTATCTGAGGATCAGTATTAGGGCTGCACTATGGCACTTCTCTATTGCAGCTTGATTAGAGTGGAGTAAGAGAAATCTGCTACTGCAAACATAAATCAGTAGCAAATCTACCCTTCTAAAGCCACAGCTTTTTTCTTCAGTGGACATAAAAGAATTTACAGACCTGAATTGTTTCAACTCTTCCCCCCACTGTGTGTGTGTGTGTGTGTATATGTGTATGTGTATATGTATGTGTGTATATGTGTGTGTGTGTGTGTATGTGTATTTGTGTATATGTGTGTGTGTATGTGTATATGTATGTGTGTGTGTGCAGTTGTATATATTCAGATGTTGCATAAGAAACATTTATCTTTCTTTTAAAGCTTATGAGAAAACCTGTCATTTATCTGTTCCTGATAGCTACAGCACTCAGGGGTTAAAGCAATTTTTTAAAACACACTGTCTTCAGTCAGTCGAGAGGTGGTGAGAAAAAGGAAAGCCATCCCTACCATCTCACCCCTGTCTGTAACACTATAGGGATGGTATGTGAAATGAGTTAGGAAATCTCAATCCAGCTCCTAGTAAGTATGGAGCTAACACAGAACAATACAGAATTTGGCACGAGTTGGCAATCTCATTGAGAGAGGCGGGGTGCCTGGTGTGGAAAATTAGGACAAGATCTCATTTTAGAAAGATGTTAGACTCATAGACATTTACAGCACAGAAAGAGGCCATTCAGCTCATCATGCCTACGCCGGTCAACAAAGATCTGACCGCACTAATCCCGCATTCCAGCGTTTGGCCCATAGCCCTGGAGGCTAAATGCTTCTTAAATGTTACGAGAGTTTCTGACCAACCACCCTTTCAGGCAGTGAGTTCCAGACTCCCACCACCCTCTGGGTGAAAAAAGTCTCCTCAATTCCCCCCTTAGCCTCTGCCTCTTACATTTAATCTGCGCCCCCTAGTTATTGACCCCTCTATTAATAGAAAAAGTGCCTTCCTATTCACCCTATCTATGCCCCTCATAATCTTATACACCTCTATCAGGTCCCCTCTCAACCTTCAACCAGCCTGTCCGATCTTTCCTCATAGCTCAGACCCTCCAGCCAAGGCAGCATCCTGGTAAATCTCCTCTGCACCCTCTCCAAAGCAATCACATCCTTCCTATAATGTGGTGACCAGAACTGCATGTAGTACTCCAGTTGTGACCTAACCAGCATTTTAGACAATTCCAGCATAACCTCCCTGCTCTCTGTTGTTGGTAGGGACGGGGAAAAATGGAGAGAGCTGCATTTGCTGATCCAGGGCTGTTGGAGGTTAAATTCATCTGAAGGGTTGTAATGAAAGAGTTCCTTTCACCAAGATTTACATCCCTCACCTTGGTCAGCACTAAGATTTATGAAGAACAGTTTCATGGTAACTGAGAACAGAATTGAAGTTGCGCCAACTGATGAAAATAAGCTTCCTCTCATCAGGTTACATTTTGTGTAGGTCCCCAATGTGAATGGATTGTTTTGCATCCCACATCACTGTGTCCTCTCTTGTTTGTCTAATACCGCAATATTGGCATTTGTTAGCAACAGTCTATGAACTGAGGAAAGAGAATTATATATCTTACAAAGGACCATGCCACATAACCATGACTGATGGGTTTTCCTTCAATTCTTGATCATACCTGTGGCTGCGTGAAGAGGCACTAAATGAAGGCCAACTGTTTTTCACAAGAAAGGAAGAAAAGTAATTTCCAAGCTACTCTTGTATATGGAGTCTTGGTCCTTGAGCAGAATCAAAGTCACTTGCAAGTAGCCAGATAATGAACCTTAAGTGTGGAATTTTACCAGTCCATTGGGGATGGGCTGGGAGGTAGGGGGAGTGGAAAAATGGTGGTGCAAAGTGTTGTGAGGGAAGCCCAACATCATGATCAGATATTACCAAATGAAACCAAGTTAGCAGGAAGAGGCCATGCTGGAACATGACAGGAAGGTAATTTAACCTGTTAAACAGGTTACAATGCCCATAGAGACCAATAACTTTAAAAGTATATTTAATCCCCCGGCGATCAATGGGAAGAATTACAGGACAAGAGGCACCAAATGGCCTGCTCCTGCTCCTACTCCTTATGATCTTATGTTCTTAAGAATAATATAGTGGCCAAGAGTTTCCACTTTGCGTGCAATTATGTTTTGATCCTAGACTAGGTTCCATGTTGATGCAGTCTTGAGGGGCCGAATAGCCTATCTATTCCTGCTCCTAATTCGTATGTTCGTAATTTGTTTGTTGGTAAAATCCGGTTAGGGACCAATAACATTTTGTTTAAAGTGGACAAAGTTTGAGATTCAAGACATTTGCTCAGTGAATAAGGCTACAAGATTCCATTGATAGGATTTTCCTTTTGTCAGGCGGGAATTGGGGGGGGGGGGGCGGAGGCGGGTCCGGGAGTGGCCACGAAATGGGTCAGCCGCCCACATCCAGTCCCCGACCGCCATTTCACGCTGGCTGGCCAATTAACACTAGCCAATAGGAAAGGCGCTCTGAGGAGCACGAGCGCTGCCGGGGTGAGTGGGTGAGGGGGGGGGGGGGGGCAAGAGAAGTGCGAGAACTGAAGTCTGCGCATTGCGTGGGGGGGGAGCGCCGCAATGAAAGCTCCCTGAAGGCACTGAGCTGCCTCAGGGGGCGGAAGAATTTTACAATCAAAAATAAACGTTTTAAAAAATGAGAGAAACATGTCCCCACATGTGACTCAGTCACATGAAGAGGGACTTGTTTAAAATGATGTTTAAATGTTTTTTTTTTAATTACTTCTGGAAGATTCATCCCGTCACGTAGTTCTGCTATTGGGTAACATTTTAGAACACAATTTTTTTTACGCGTTGAATTAAAAATATTCATGGATATATTTAAGAGTGCGAACCTTGTGCAGTTTTATTAGTATACGCCTGCAAATAGGTTTATTGCAAAAAAATTGGCATTTTTAATCAGAGCGTCTGGTCCACCAGATGAGTCATCTGATTTTAAATAAGTGAAGATGATTTTAATAAATTATACGGAACCATTTACTGTATGTTTGTGCACTGTAGCCTGCTTCTTAGTAAATAAAAACTCTTTTTAAAGGTTTTACAGGTTGCCTGGCACCTATTAAACTGTTAATTTTAAGAGCCTCTTTGATAGGCCCACAAGCAAACACAATTAGCAAAAATTCATCATGGTGATTAATTCGATATGAGAGTGGAGCCAGTTTTGTGGGAGGAGTCAGTGTCCTATGCAATATTTTTAAAACCGACACAAAAAATGGCAGAAACTCAATTACTACTGACTATCATTTGCGTTTGAAACTCCTCAATCTTTTGTGCTGGTTTGGCCACTTTTGAGTGAAGCAAAAACTCCAGGTGATTATGTAATTTTCCAAAAGCCATACTATATAGCAATACTGCTGAAGAAATATATTTTCATTGCAAAATATGACAAAACAACCTCAATGTTCTAAGTCACAATTATGTTGAAGACATTTCAGTGGAAAAGCCATAATCCTTTGCTTTTTCCTGAATAAAGGTATAAAGGGCGCTTGTTATCTGGAAACATAGGTCCCTTCTCTGTTTTTCAATGTGGAAATGTATTTGTTGCTGCTGTTTGTAAACAAAATGGAAACTGCTCATTTCATGAGTGAGAAATTACTTCAGAATGGATTCCAGATCACTCCTTAATAAATGAGAAAGATTAAATTGGCCAATGTTAGAGGAATTATGATCTCTGCCAGATGAAAACGCATTCAAGGTCTGGTCATAGTTGAAGCTCTTTTATATTCCATTATCATTATTAAAAGTGACCCAAGTCAAATGTGTATGACATATACTGCATGACTGACAGACTCACTCAATGCATAAAGAATTCTGTAATCCTAAGCAGAGGTAGCTCATCAGTATGCAATCGACTCTTGCTGGAACAAGCACAAGATATCTCACGCGTGTTGGTGAATTACAACAGTTTTCTCAGGAATTGCGAAGACTTATAACTCAAGAACAAGATGGTCTTCCATGCTATTGACAGAATGTCTGGCAGCAGTCAGATTTATTCAGTAGGTGTCTCCTTAAATGAACTCTGCTGTTGACCATTAAGTGTTATTTCACACCTGGGAATTATCAGTTGTGAACCTTGACATGCATGAAATATTAATCTTGTAGATGGTGAACCTACCAATCAAATCTGTTGAGTATTAATTTTCAACGCCTGAACATTTTTATATTTTTAATATCTTGACTTTCAGCCTGAAATCATATGTTTTGAGACCTCTTTAAATCAATCCAGTATTGTTTCAGTGTTATGAGGATTTCCTTTTACTAACAGTGACCCCTGCAGGGGTTTTGCCTGATTTTTGTTATCTTATCATCTCCTTTTCACTTCATTCAGAGGGAGTTTTCCAAGTTCGTCCACTTCATTTTGAGGTTTCTGATTCACCCTGGGGCTTTGTCCTACAAATGCTAGCAGTTTGTGCATTTAACTCCATCCCAACTCCCCACCCCCACCAAACACCACTCCGTGCCCCTCAGCCCTGTACCATTTTATTGTTAGGTAAATGTATTAAAGGCGTCGGGCAGACAGAAATGTGGGTAGACAGAACCCAGGCAGAGAGATGGAGTAAAGAAACCTCTCAGCCATGATCTAACTGAATGGCAGGACAGGCCCGAGGGTTTGAAAGGTCTAAACCTGTTACCCAAGACAAACTGGTGTTCTGTATGGGCTCAATGTTCCCAATCTAATGGAGACAGATTTGAAGGAGGGTCCTTTTTAAGGAAGAAAAATGAAAGCTTCTCATGTGGGAGCAGCTCCCCGAAGTTATCCCGCCTCTGAGTGATCTTGGCGGAGGCGTGGTCTGACCAGCACCAGCTACCTGCCTGGCAGCACCGGGCAGCTTATTAGGCTCAATTAAGTCCCCACTTTGGGGGCCCCCAACTGAGACTAAAACCCAGCCGGTGCCTGGAAGCAGCTTCCAAGAAATGGGGCAGGTGCCCCATTTAAATTTAAATTCTCACCTTTTCTGGAGCCAGGGGTCATCAAAGGGCCATAGCTGCAGCCGTAGGCCATCCTGTGGATAGGTTACACCCTCCACAATGAAGACCTGGCATCAATTATGTGTAACAATTTTATAGCCCTTCAGGGGGCACCTCCACCTTGAGACACCCTCATGGTCTCCTACCTCCAGCAGCAGCACCCACCTCTCCTGGTGGGGCCTCTAGCCTGACAACGCTGCAAGCCCTCTGATTGGCCATGCCTGTTGCCTTCCTTAATTGGACAGGGCTCATGGATGTGGACTCTTAATTGGCCACCTCCAGAAAGATCATTGCCAACGTTCCACTACAACCACTTTCAGTTTGCAGACGCGGAATAAGCAGATGCTGGGGTCCTGGCAATCTCAGCAAAGTCAAGACCTAAGTGTCTGAAACAGTGCAGCCACATCTGCTTATGGCAAAATGATCGAAAGTAAAATTATTAAAGGCTGGCTTTATTGTTGGATGTTTTATAAACAAACAATCATCAATATCCTGGGGGTTACCATTGACCAGAAACTGAACTGTACCAGCTATACAAATACAGTGGCAACAAAAGCAGGTCAGAGACTGGGAATTCTAAGAACATAACATAAGAACGTAAGAAATATGAGCAGGAGTACACTACATGGTGCATAAAGCCTGCTCTGCCATTCAATATGATCATGGCAGATCTTGGGCTTCAACCCCATTTTCCCACCCGCTCCCCATATCCCTCAATTCCCCAAGAGACCAAAAACCTGTCTATCCCAGCCTTAAATATATCCAAATGATGGAGCATCCACAATTCTCTGGGGTAGAGAGTTCCAAAGATTCGTAACCCTTTGAGTGGTAATTTCTCCTCACCTTAGTCCTAAATGATTGGCTCCTTACCCTGAGACTGTGTCCCCTTGTTTTAGATTCCCAACCAATGGAAACAATCTCTCAGCATCCACCCTATCAGCCCCTTCAGGATTTTGTAGTTTCAATGAGATCACCTCTCATTCTTCCAAACTCCGGAGAATATAAGCCCAATTAACCCAGCCTCTCATCATAGGACAATCCTCTCATCCCAGGGACCAATTTAGTGAACCTTCGTTGGTACCGCCTCCAATGTAAGTGTATCCTTTCTTCAAAATGGAGACCAAAACTGGACACAGTACTCCAGATGTGATCTCACCAAAACCCTGTACTACTGTAACAAGACTTCTTTATTCTTGTACTCCAATCACTTTGCAATAAAGACCAACATGTCATTTGCCTTCCTCATTGCTTGCTGTACCTGCATACTAACATTCTGCATTCCTTGTGTAAACACACCCAAGTCTCTTTGAACATCAGCACTTATAAGTTTCTCACCTTTTAAAAACTATTCTGCTTTTCTATTCTTCTGATCAAATTGAATAACTTCACACTTCCCTATATTATGCTGCCATCTGTCATCTTGTTGCCCATTCACCTGACCTGTCTATATCTCTTTGCAGCCTCTCTGTATCCTCCCCACAACTTACCTTTTTACCTAGCTTGGCATCATCAACAAACTCCGATATATTACTTTGTCTCTTCATCCATGCCATTAATATAGATTGTAAATAGCTGAGGGCCCAGCATTGATCCTTGCAGCACTCCACTATTTACTGCCTGTCAACTTGAAAATGCCCAGTTTATGCCCACTTCTGTTTTCTACCCATAAGTCAATCCTCTATCCATGCTAATGTATTACCCACAACTCCATGATCCCTTATTTTGCCTATTAAACTTTTGTGTGGCACCTTATCAAATGCCTTTTGGAAATCCAAGCATACCGCATCTAGTGATTCCCCTTTATCTACCCTATTAGTTACATCTTCAAAAAACTCTAATAAATTTGTTAAAAGGATTTCCCTTTAGTAAAACCATGTTGACTTGTTCTTTAGCCCTCGATGGGTGGGCAGGCCCCACCGGCTCAGCGGCAAGCGGGCAGCCGAACTCTGCCACCGAAACGGGCTCCGCCGCCATTTTGAGTGGGCGGGCCAATCAAGGCCTGCCCAGCGAGCTGCCCGATGGTAAGCGCTATGCGCTTCCTGTGCGGGGGGTGGGGGGAGGAGGGATTCCCCAACTGTTAAAGTGTGGTCTTTCACGCAAGCGCACGAAAGAGTGCACGGCTCCCTGAGACTAAGTGTTGTCTCAGGGAGATTGGTGACAGTTTGAAAAAACCTCAAAAAATAGAAAAATAAAAAGATTATTAACATGTCCCCCTCATGTAACAATGTCACACAAGATGAGACATGTTAATAACTATGACATAAAGTTTTTAAAATGGACGTGAAACCTCATTCCGCCGGTGGACGAGGTTTCATGTTTTTTCTATTGCCCGCTGGGGCTCCTGGCCTGCCCGCCAGCCTTAAGGTTGGATGGGCAGGGCCATTAATTGAGTTAATTATCCTGTCAATGACCTCAAGCGGCTATTGACAGGTCAGCGGGTGGACAGCTGATTTCGCTAACCACCTGCCTTTCTGAATATTTAAATGGGGCGGGATGACATCAGGGGTTTCTCCCGATGTCATCCCACGTCATTTTCATGTCGGGGAGCAGGGCCCGCCCCCAACTCACCAAAACTTCTGCAGGAAACTTCTGGCCATGGTGCGATTGTCTAAGTGCATTGTTAAGGCTTCCTTAATAATAGATTCCAGCATTTTTCCAACAACTGATGTCAGGCTAACTGGTCTGTAGGTCACTGTTTCCTCTATCCCTCCTTTCTTGAAAAGTGGTGTAACATTTGCCAACTTCCAATCTAATGGGACCGTTCCCGAATCTAAGGAATTT
This sequence comes from Carcharodon carcharias, assembly GCF_017639515.1. Taxonomy (NCBI): domain Eukaryota; kingdom Metazoa; phylum Chordata; class Chondrichthyes; order Lamniformes; family Lamnidae; genus Carcharodon; species Carcharodon carcharias. The sequence goes on along the minus strand of NC_054477.1, from coordinate 32,578,202 downwards.
TGGAAAATCATAGCCAGCACATCCACTATCTCTGTAGCTATCTCTTTTAGAACCCTAGGGTATAGGCTATCAGGTCCCAGGAATTTGTCAGATTTTAGTCCTTTAAATCTCTCCAATACTTTATCTCTGCTGATGTTAATTTCCCTAATTCACTCATTTTTTTTTTAGTCCCTATGTTATTGTCTATTTCTGGAGTGGGACTTGTGTCTTCTACAATGAAGTCAGACACAAAATATTTGTTCAATGCCTCTGCCATTTCTTCATTCCCAATGAACATTTCTCCTGTCTCTGCTTCTCAGGGACCAACGTTTACTTTAGCTACTCTTATCCTTTTTTATATAGTTATAAAAGCTTTTACAATCTGTTTTTGTATTTCTCACTAGTTTATTCTCATGTTCTATTTTTTTTCTTTATATCAACTTTTTGGTGGCCCTTTGCTGATTTCTCAAGCATTCCCAGTCCTCAGACAATGTTTTTAGCAACATTGTAAACCTCTTCTTTTAATCTAATACTATCTCTAACTTCCTGATTGAGCCACAGATGGGCCCTTCTTGCTGAGTTTTTGTTCTTCAATGGCATGTATTTTTGTTGAACGTTTTGAATTGTTTCTTTAAATGTTTCCCACTGCTCATTTACTTCCAAACCTTTTGGTCTATTTACCCAATTAACTTTAGGCAGTTCTCCCCTCATACCTACGTAATTGGCTTTGTTTTAGTTTAAGATTTTTGTTTTATGATTGGAATATGTCACTTTCAAACTTAATATGGAACTCAATGGTGTCATGGCCACTATTTCCCAGTGGATCTTTTACTATGACATTACTAATTAACCCTGCTTCATTACACAACATTAGATCTAAGATAGCTTTATCCCTAGTCAGTTCTACTACGAACTGCTCCAAGAAACTGCCACAAAAACATTCTACAAACTAACAAACTACAAGCTTCAATAATTTATTGTTTAATGCTCTGCCTAATTTAACTACTGTTAAGGGGCCTATAATCTACTTTTACCCAGTGTTTTTCGACTCTTGCTATTCCTAATTTTCACCCATACTGATTTTACTTCATGATCTTCAGAGGCCAGGTCCTTTCTCACTAATGTCCTTATGTCATCCTTTACTATAATGGCTGCCACCTCCTTTGCCATTCTGTCTGTCTGAGATATTGTGTACCATGGAATTCACCTTGTAACTATGGGCAGAATTTTTCCGTTGGCGAGCTGAGGGCGGGCACTTAGTCTCAGGGAGATATGCGCTTTTTCACGCGCATGCACCAAGAGTGCACTTTGAGCGCTTCCCGTTGGGCAGCCCGCCCACTCAAAATGGCGGCGGGGCCTGTTTCAGTGGCAGCGATCAGCTGCCCACCCGTCGCCGAGCTGGTGGGGCCCATCTGCCTATCAGGACAAAATTCTGCCCCATGTTTCTGTTAAGGCCATGAGATCAAAATCATTTACCTCTATTTATGCCACAAATGAATCTATTTTATTGCAGATGCTTTGTGCATTCAGATAAGGAGCGTTTAATTTCATTTTAAAAATTCTAATATCTGTAATGACCTTATTTGCGGATATACACTTTTTGTTAAACTCTGCCCTTCCTGTCCCACTCTGCTTTTCTTTGCCACATACTGTTCCAATACCTCAACCATTCTCTTTTGATTTATAAGTCTCCCTTCACTGAACCCTTCCCCCCCCCCACGCCCCCCCCCCACCACCTCCCCCTCCCACTTTCCCATCTCTTTCAATTTAAAGCCCTGTCTATTTTGTGGTCATTGACTCACTTCCTAACTCCCTAAAGCCTGTCCATCATCTACAAGGCACAAGTTTGAAGTGTGATGGAATACTCTCCACTTGCCTGAATGAGTGTGGCTCCAACAACACTCAAATATCTCAACCCAGACAGGACAAAGCAGCCTGCTTGATTGGTATCCCATCCACCATCTTAAACATTCACTCCCAACAACCAAGGTACAGCAACAACCCGTCAAGGCTCCTCCAGCAGCACCTGCTGCACCCATCACCTCTACCATCTTGAAGGACAAGGGCAGCAGATGCTTGGCAACACCACCACCCACAAGTTCCCCTCCAAGCCACTCACCATCCTGACTTGGAACTGTATCGCCGTTCCTTCACTGTCGCTGAGTTAAAATCCTGGAGCTCCCTCCCTAACAGGACAATTAGGAATGGGCAAAAAATGCTGGCATAGCCAGCAACACTCACATCCCAAGAGCAAATTAAAAAAACATGAATGTCTGGCAAGAGACAAACTCACAAACAGGTAAAAGAGAAGATCAGGGCTGATGATGAGAAGCACTTCTGCACACAAAGAAGGGGGAGGGGGGTGGGTGCGCAATGAAGGAACAACTCTGGAGTAACTCAAAATGCAGTTAGAAACTGTGATGGGGGAAGTCGTAGGTATCTACAGAAAGATGGGCTAAATGATCTCCCTCAGCTGTATTTATTTCTATGATTCATTGCCCACAGCCAACAAACCCTTTGCTTAGTGCAATCAAAGCACCCAAATACTTCACTGAAGGAATGAAATTTGGTAAATGCAAGTGTTTGTGAAGCCTTCAGTTGCAGTTACACCACAGCTACAGAGTTCAGACCGGTAGCTACGATGTTCTATTCACAACCACAAACACCCTGTTTCCACTTACATGCAGCACTCCATTCTCAGTTATTACACTTAAGATGATACAGCTGCCTAGCAACTCACCTTCCAATTATGTTTTATGGAGTGCATGGCCCCTTTAAATTTTTTTGCACTGCCATGCATGCGTGATAACTTAAAGGGGCCAACTTCTGTGCAGCTCTGTAGGATCTTTTGGGTCACTGCGCAGCCATGAAGGATCATTGCTCCCTGGGCCTTTAGCTCTGAAATTCCTTCCCTAAACCTTTCCCACCACCCCCTCTCCTTTTTTAGGACATTTCTTAAAACCTACCATTTGAGCCAAGATTTTGACCACTTGACCTAACATCTCCTTATGCTGCTTGGAGTCAAATTGTGTTTGAAAATCACTCCTTTGAATCACCTTGGGACAGTTTAGTACATTAAAGGCACTATATAAATGCAAATTGTTGTTGTTATTGTTGTTGTTGATTGAGAACACAGGCTGGACCACCCACAACCTGGGTACATTTCACTCAGATTCTGGGACATTTATACTGCAAGCCGATGGATACCTGGACACTTTGTTTTTTTTATTATTCATCCATGGGGTGCGAGCGTCGCTGATTAGATGAGCATTTATTGCCCATCCCTAATTGCCCTTGAGAAGGTAGTGGTGAGTTGCCTTCTTGAACCGCTGCAGTCCGAGTGCTGTAGGGAGACCCACAGTGCTGTTAGGGTGGGAGTTACAGGATTTTCCCCCATCAACAGCGAAGGAATGGCGATATATTTCCAAGCCAGGATGGTGAGTGGCTTGGAGGGGAACTTACAGGCCGTGGTTTTCTCATGTGTCTGTTGCCTCGTCCTTCTAGATAGTAGTAATTGTGGGTTTGGAAGGTGCTGCCTAAGGAGCCTTGTTGTAAGCCCCATTTGACACTAACAGGAATTTCTACTCCATGGCCTCTCAGCCCTACATTGACGGCCTGCCCTGAGGGTCTTAACTGACCCTTGGCAGAGTCAACTCTGGAGTCATGAGGTATTGCTGCACAGTGGAAATCACTTCACAACCATGCTAAAGTTGCAGTTTAATTAGCCTTGGCTGTCTAAACAGTAAACAAGGTGGGTGTTTTCATTGTCTCTGAGTATCTTTTACTATTAATAAGATTTAACATTGTCCAGATTGATTTCATTAGACATCCCAACAGATTTCACTGACGGGAATCAGCAGAAGTTTACAAAAATTCTTCACAGACTTGCACTGACCCTAGTGCTGACCCTCCCTTCCCTTGGCCCCATGAAGTTTACATTTATGTTTCCTACCATTAATATGATTTCACATCATTGGCGTTGACCCTTTCACCACAGAAGTATAGAATTGACTTTGAACTTACTGATCTGCACACAGCATTATATTCCTTGGTCTACTATCCTAATGACTGAAGGAAGGAAGAAGGAAGAAAAAATGAAGACAACAAGGAAGGAAAGGATGGAAGGAAGGAAGGATGGAAGGAAGGAAGGAAGGAAGGAAGGCAGGGAGGAAAAGAAGGAAAGGATGGAGGGAAAGAAGGAAAGAAATAAGGAAGGAATGAAATGAATGAAAGAAAGGAAAGGACGGACTTGCATTTATAAAGCACCGTTTCAGGAAATCCTAAACTGATTTACAGACAATGAAGTAACAAGATCTTAACTAATATCGCACCGCATAATTTTATATCATTTCAGCCAAATACAGTGCTCTTGCAGGATGGTGAATTGAGTAAGATTTAAATCTATACTTACCCCAGTTCACTAAATGATGGCTCACTAAACAACAGCAAAGAGTTAAAGTCTTATTTCTGGTTGAGAGCTGTTCTAAACTCAGCTTCTCCTCCAATCAGGAATGTGAAAAGCCAGGAAAGTAGTCCTGCATTCCATGACAGTGGCAGGCCAGAAGTCAAGTGCACCAGACCATCTCCCTGAAGGTTGGTTCACATGAATTACTCTTGTGTTTAATAAGTGCCCCATTCTAATTGGAGCCAATGGAAATGTTTCATTCCAGTTTAAAAACAATGCCTTACTACAAATGTGCCAAATAAGGCTTTTGGTGCAGGAATTCAGAATGTATTTAAATTGCATTATCATTCATACAGTGTATTCAAAAATGTTAACTGCAGTCTATAAAAATCTGGCATCAGCTGAACTCCTCAATCAGATTACTACCTTCTAACCTCTCCCAATATAATGTATAATACAGGAAGTATTCAGGCAATACAGGCTAAAAATAGCTTGTTTTTTTTTTACTGCCTCTTCTTGCCTTTTGACGCAGTTCCACCATCAGCAGCAGAATCTTAGAACATAGCAACAAAATACTACATGACATGAATCTAAATGAAAGACAATGATGGTAGATGAAAGCAAACTAAATGGTCAACGGGAAAATGCTGATATATGTTCTAAACTACAGCTGCTGACACGAAGTGTATTACAAGGCTGTAAAATAATCTCATGGTTCAGATAACTTTATGATCCTTACTTTTGCACTTGGTGTGATTGGAGTGCTCCTCAATCAAATTACAGCCTTGTGTCAAACTACTCCTGCAGCCATTACTTTATATAATGTCATAGAACTCCAAAGCATCAGAGGTTATATTTGACTCCAATGTGTAAAAGCTAAAGGATTTGTTTTCACTAAATTGAAGAGGGCTTTCCTTCATATCGAATTAAATATACCCTCGATTATTTTGATGCCCTTAATTCCAATTTCTTAATAATTTCCAAATCAGCTATCCATCATCGCTACCAACCTCTGACCTTTTCAAACTCAATTCTTGAGCAGGTCCTCCTTCTTGTATGTCTTTCTGCACCATGAAATAAGGGAGAGTTAGGCACTGGGCCCTAAGGTGAGGCTTCAGAATCACAAATAACGTGGCATAAATCATTAAAGCTCTTTGGGTCCGAAATTCTGATCAGCTGATTGTGCATCAGCAGGCAATGGCGCAGTTCAAATCCCACCACAGCAGCTGGTGGAATTTGAATTCAATAAAAATGTGGAATTAAAAGTCTAATGGTGACCATGAAACCATTGTTGATTGTTGTAAAAACCCACCTGGGAAGGAAATCTGCCATCTTTACCCAGTCTGGCCTATATGTGACTCCTTGCCCACAACAATGTGGTTGACTCTCAAATGTCCACTGAACAAGGGCAGTTAGGGATGGGCAATAAATGCTGGCCTAGCCATCCCATGAATGAATAAAAAAAGGCACAAAACTGCCCCAAATCTCAGGGATGTGGGTAATCTGCATACTTGGGGCGTGAAGATTACACCTAAGTGGGCACATAAGCAGTGCCCAGGCTAGCAAAGTCAATTGAAATGGCACTCTGCCACTCCAATGAGGAAATCTCTTATGGGAGAAGAGGGAGGTAAGTGAGAAATTATCCATCTTTGCCTTAAAGAGGTATCAGAGAAGGACTCTCAATAAATTGATACCTCCTGGAGCCCTTTGGGGCTCTAGTGGAAGTTAACCAGCTCTGGAAAGAAAGACTTGCATTTATATAGCACCCTTCACGACTTCACAATATCCCAAAGTAGTTTAGAGACAATTAGGTACTTTTAAAGTGTAGCCTTTTAAAGTGTACCTTGGAAAAACCACAGCTATTTTATGCACTGCGAGCTCCCACAAACAACAATGTGATAATGATAAAATAATTTGTTCCAGCAATGTTGGCTGAGATGTAAATATTGGCCCTACAGCACTGCACTCTAGGATTTCTTTGTAGACAAGGGCTTGAACCCATAACCTTCTGAGTAAGAGTGCTATTAACTGAGCCACACATGAACAACTGAAGTGTTAGCAGGTATGGTACTGGGTGGAATATCTAGGGGAAGCCCAGGAGCTAGTATCCCTCCCCAACCAGACATGCCCTTCAGTTGATGGATAGAGGCAGAAGATCCACTCCCTTTCTCTAAATTAATCCATGATGGCACTTCCCTTCCTGCTTCCAAAAGGCTCCTGAAACGCTTTCTCTTTAACCTCGCTTCCAGTTTTCTCCTGTAGCCCCAACTTTCTGCCACTATTTCTCTCTCTTTTCGGCAAACATCTTCTTGTACACGAGCAGTTCCAAAGAAATAAAGTTGTTGTTGCAGTGATTTTCACCCTTAAAGGTCAGGAAGCCCATTCATGATTAATACAGGGCCTATTCACTCCAGCCTTGGGTGTGTCTAACTGAATCCTGAGTTTTGTCAGCAGACCTTGTTTTTCTGGATCTGTAGATTTCTATTAATCATGTTTCCTGATTAGCGGTTAATGTACACAGCCCTTTGTGCATGTTGGTGGGAATGTAACAACCTAATCAAATTATTTAACTGATGTGGGAAGATTACTTCACTATTTGACTGATGTGAGGAGTTCCAAGTACAGTATGAGCTGAATTGCTGTTAGGGCTTCTTCTTAGGCTGTGCCTCGGGATTGAGGATGACTTGCTTCCACACTAAAAGTGAGTTCTCAGGTAACTGAAGAGGCCAACATATGACCTACAGTCTCTGTCACAGGTGGGGCAGATGGTGGTAGCGGGAATAGGTGGGTAAGGTGCCCAGGTTGCCATGCGTTCCTTGCTTGGTCAACGCTTGGCTTCAGATAGCCATTGGCATTGAGACTCAAGGAGCTCAGCTCCTTCCCGGATGCCTTCCCTCCACTTCGGGCAATCTTGGGCCAGGGATACCCCAGATGTCGGTGGGGATGTTGCACTTTCTCAAGGAGGCTTTGAGGGCATCCTTGAAGTGTTTCCTCTACCCTCCTGAGGCTCACTTGCCGCATCTGAGCTCCAAGTAGAGCACTTGTTTCGGGAGTCTCGTGTCAGGCATGCGGAGGATGTGGTCCGTCCACCGGAGCTTATTGAGCGTTGCCAATGCTTCGATGCTGGGGATGTTGGCATGAGCGAGAACACTGACGTTGGTGCGCCTATCCTGCCAATGGATTTGTAGGAGCTTGCAGAAGCAGGGCTGGTGGTACTTCTCCAGAATTTTGAGACATCTGCTGTATATAGTCTTTCTGCACCATGAATAAAGGGAAAGGGTTAGGCACTGAGCCCTAAGGTGAGGCTTCAGACTTACAAATAACACAACATAAATTGTCAAAATTCTTGGGTTCGAAATTCTGATCAGCAGATTGTGCCAGCAGAAGTGAGGAATTGCAGCCAGGCACAAAACTGCCCCAAATCTCAGATACGTGGGTAATCTGCATACTTGGGGTGGGAAGATTACACCTAAGTGGGCACATAAGCAGTGCCCAGGCTAGCAGAGTCAACTGAAATGGCACTCTACCACTCCAATGAGGAAGTCTCTTATGGGAGAAGAGGAAAGTAAGTGAGAAATTATCCATCTTCGCCCTAAAGAGTTATCAGAGACGGCCTCGAATAAACTGATCCCTCCTGGAGCCTTTTTGGAATCCATACCTGCAGGCATGAGTTAATGTTAAGTATGAAGGTGGAAGGGGCTAGGTTAGCTCGGTTGGCTAGATGGCTAACATGTTGTTCGGATTAATGCCACCTGCATGGGGTTCGAGCCCTGTTCCAGTTCAGGTTAATTTAAAGGCTACCTTCTTGCCCTCCCTGTAGTAAAAATCATGGGCAGACTCTTCAGTTTGGCGAGCGGGGGTGGAGCCCACTCACCGACAGGTACAATGACGCGCGGTGATGTCGGGCATTTGTCCCGTCGTCATTGCGCATCATTCAGATTTTCAGTTCGGTGGGTGCTCACTGGAGTTGGCTGCACGCCCACCGAACTGTCAAAGGCCTATGAAGGCCAATTGAATTCCAATTCAAATAATTAACACAGCTGCCCGTCCAACCTTAAGGTTGGTGGGCAGGCGAAGAGCCCAGGCGGCCTTCGCATTTCTCATGAAACCTCATCCACGGGTGGGATGAGGTTTCACGAGGGTTTTTAAGTTTTAATACCATTTTTCAAAAAAGTTCATAGGCATGTCCCAGCTCATGTGACATTGTCACACAAGGGGACATGTCTTAAAAAACTTTTCTTCCTTTATTTAAAGTTTTACATATGAAACTGATCTCCCTGAGGCAGCTCTGTGCTGCCCCTGCTCACACAGGGAGCGCTGAGCACTTCTGGGGGCGTGTCACTCTGGGTGGGCCTTAATTGGCCCGCCCACGTAAAGTGGCGGCATGCAGCCAATCACGGGTGGTAATCAGCTACGCGCCCGCCCACACCCGCTCCCGCCCAATCCCCCCCAACGGGGAGAAAATTCTCCCCCATGTCACTTTGCCATAGTTCAGTGAATAATTGCCACGGACCAGTCTTTGGGCAGAGAACTGAAGATTAAGATAACACTGGCTTTTTGACATTTCTGGAATTTAATAGGACAATATAAAGCAGAGCAGTATCTTTGTGGTTCTGTGATAATAGGTTCAATCATTGTCTAAACCCCCTCAATGCTTAACACCTGACCATCAACAGTAAAAAACGATTGTTCCAGAGAAGAGTCACATTGGACTCGAAACATTGACTCTGTTTCTTTTCCCACAGATGCTGCCAGACCTGCTGAGTTTTTCCAGCACTTTCTGTTTTTATTTCAGATCTCCAGCATCTGCAGTATTTTGCTTTTATTATGAACATCTATCTCGTTGCTATTTGTGGGATCTTGCCGTGCACACATTGACTGATTCCTTTACCTCCATAACATTAGTGACTGCACTTCAAAAGTGATTCATTAATTGTGAAGCACTCAGGGACACCATGAAGTTGTGAGATGTGCTATATAAATGTTAAATATGTGCTAAAGTCCTGGAGTGGAGAATAAATTAACAGTCTTTAACTTTGACTAAGAAGGGACTGTATAAAAGTATAGCAGGAATGAAATGCTGTTTTAAGTACAGTGCATCTAGAACACTAGGCCTCATGTTTTTTTTCATTCATGGGATGTGGAAGTCGCTGGCTGGGCCAGCATTTATTGTACATCCCTAATCTACCTTGAGAAGGTGGCGGTGAGCTGCCTTCTTGAACCGCTGTAGTCCATGTGCTGTAGCTATACCCACAGTTCTGTTAGGGAGAGAGTTCCAGGATTTTGTCCCAGTGACAGTGAATGAACGGTGATATATTTCTAAGCCAGGATGGTGTGTGGCTTGGAGGGGAACTTTCAGGTGGTGGTGTTCCAATGTATCTGCTGCCCATGTCCTTCTAGATGGTAGTGTTCATGGGTTGGAAGGTGCTGTCTAAGGACCCTTGGTGAGTTCCTGCAGTGTATCTTGTAGATGGTACACACTGCTGCTACTGTGCAACGGTGGTGGAGGGAGTGAATGTTTATGGAAGGGGTGCCAATCAATCAGGCTGCTTTGCCCTGAAAGGTGTCAAGCTTCTTGAGTGTTGTGGGAGCTGCACTCATCCAGACAAGTGGAGAGTATTCCATCACACTCCTGACTTGTGCCTTGTAGATGGTGAACAGGCTTTGGGGAGTCAGGATGTGGGTTACCTGCTGCAGAATTCCTAGCCTTTGATCTACTCTTGTAGTCACAGTGTTTATATATTTATTCTGGTCATTGGTAACCCCAGGATGTTGATAGTGGGTGACTCAGCGATAGTAATGCCATTGAATGTCAAGGGGTGATGGTTAGATTCTCTCTTGTTGGAAATGGTCATTGCTTGACACTTGTGCAGTGCAAATGTTACTTGCCACTTGTCAGCCCAACTCTGGATATTGTCCAGGTCTTGCTGCGTTTGGACATGGGCTGCTTCAGTATCTGAGGAGTCACAAATGTTGCTGAACATTGTGCAATCATCAGCGAACATCCCCACTTCTGACCTTATGACTTAATGAAGGTCATTGATGAAGCAGCTGAAAATAGTTGGGCCTAGGATACTACCCTGAGGAACTCCTGCAGTGATGCCCTGGAATTGAGATGATTGACAGGGTATTAGGGCTAGGTTGAAACTGGATAAAGAAAGGTTAATGACAGCATAAACATCTCTTTGTCCTTCTATATCATGTGATTATTCATAGGTAGCATGATATGGATAATTTTAATTGAGAAGAGAGGGGGAAAAAAGGAAAAGATAAAATAGATTTCTTAAAATAATATTGTATAAGCATCTTATTATAATAAAAATGGAGATCAGCAAGGCACAGTTATAAAAATAAGTTCTTTACACACCACTATAAATGGAACATTGACCATTACTAATTCAGTTTCTCAGTTCCAATCATATGCTGGTGAAATCATGCACCACATTGGTTTAACAAATACAAAATAACTGTCAGATTCATTGAATCACCCTAATTTCAGTTCATATTCTATTAGTTTCTACATTCTATCATGGAATATTTCCATGCATCATTTGTTAAAAGCGTGCATCAACTGTTTGTGGAAATAACAAAAGAAAATTACTGCAGATTCTGGAAACCTGCAATAAAAACAGAAAATGCTGGAAATACTCAGCAGATCTGATAGCATCTGTGGACAGAGGAACAGCGTCACTGTTTCAGGTCTGTGACCTTCCCTCAGAACGGGTTCTGTTTCTCTCCCCACAGATGTTGCCAGACCTGCTGCATATTTCCAGCGTTTTCTATTTATTTCAAAATGTCAGATGTCGCTGCCACCTGGTGGACTTTCAAAGTAGTACTTCAGTGGAATTTTTCTCCCGAGCTGTCAGTGACCAATTGATTGCCTGCCAGGCTGTAATGGTGGTCAGTTTGCTGACCACCTCAAAATACAACGGTAGTCCTTAATAATCAGGACAAGCCAACCACTACAAATGGTGATTCCTTGACCTAAAATAAAGCAAACTCACAGCCTCTTCCATCTGAATCACATTCATCTCTTATTCATTGATGGATCAACTCATGCATAATTTACCTGAGGGCAGAATCATCCCAGATTTGCACTAAGTACAGTAGCGGGCAGGAAAAAGAACATTTTGTCAGCCAGCTGCAATGGTGGCTTTTCACGTTGTGTTGTCCCGGTCCCGCCTCGGTCATCATGCACTCCCCGGAAACACGCCATTTCCACGGCGGGCAGCCTTCGATTTGCCCGCCACACCGTGACCTCACCGGCTTCCTCACAACGGGCACCATATTTCTAGTGCAGCCACTCACATGCCTTCCAGCCCAAGACTGCTGCACAGAAGACGTGGCCCCGAAAGGCAAGAAGACTGCAGCCTCCTGATTCAGTGATGCATCCCTGGAATGTCTTTTGGATGCTGTGGAGGTCCACCATGATGTCCTCTACCCCCACTCTGGCCGCAGGAGGGGCAGCAACATCACCAATCTGGCTTGGGAGATGAAGGCAGCAGTGGTCAGCGCCAATGCCCTTCAAAAGAGGACAGCCACCCAATGCCGAAAGAAGATGAATGATCTCCTCTATTCCGCCAGGGCAAGTCACTCTTCTCATCACTCTCAACTCACACACTCACCGACCCATCACACATCCACAGGGCCCTCACTCACTGCCAGTTCAAGGGACATCACCATTCACTCTCTCACACACACTTTCATTGTCCTCATCCCATCCATAGGACCACTCACCACCCACACATGACAGGCATACTTCTCTTCTGGTCTGGCAGGTGTCCTGCTTACACTCTCTCTATCTCTATTCATGCAGGGCAAGCTGGCACACAACAACAGGGAGAGGTCGCAGGCTGGTGGAGGAATGCCTGAAATCAAGGTCCTCACGGACTTTGAAAACAGAGCCATCCAGCTGACCGGCAAAGACCTGGACCGGTCCTGTGCTGACAGTGAGGTCGGCAGTGCTCTACCAAGTGAGGATCCAGCAGTGCAACATCCATCAGACAACCATGCTGTGAGTGATGTGTCCTCTTGCACAGGCCACTGCCAAGCACTAATTATCTCCCCTTGTTTTCACAGGCACATCTGGAAAACAGCCAAAGGAGTCTAGGTCCTCTGCTCAAGCCCAGAAGACTTTTCAAAAGAGGAATCTGCTGAAACTCTCACTGAAAACCCATCACAGCGCCCAACCACACCCTCTACCAGCACAGAGACACACACCTCAGTGGGACCTAGTTTTAGAGTAGCCTTGGGATCACAATCTGGTCTGCAATCACAATAACTGCACTGCCTGATCCACAGCAGGCGCTGGCAGGGACTTCCCAGGTTTCTGGCACTCAGAGGACCACTGGAGGCCAAAGTTTTGCTGAACCTGAGCCAGACGATGAGCCTCTGGACTCGGTCATACCTCAGTTGCTGGAGTTGCAAAGGCAAGCTCGGGACCATCAGGAAGGGATGCCCGCTGCACTCCTCAGATTGCAAGACACGATGAAGGAGTCCATCCGCCTTCAGTCTGAGGTGATAGCACTGGCATGCCAACCAAGGTCAATACTGGTAGGATGGCGGCTGCCATGGAGATCTGGGTCCAGGATATTGGTCCTGCACTGATGCGCAGGATGAATTCCATCCCTGACACCATAGTTGACCTCCAACAGTGTCGACACGAGAGGGGTGCGGGGCAGCTCGATCTCCTCCAGTTTCCCCTTCTGCTCAAGGAGTCAGCCAGAGGCCCTCTGGCACCCATAGGGAGGAGGTTCAGTAGGTGCATACACTGGGGCCATCCACCCAGATGACACCGGGAGTGTCCGACCCAATGAAATTGTTAAGTGTCGTGAAAATATAATAATTTTCTAAATATTATTCTAATTTATTGTAAAGGTAGGTTAATAGTGGGATTTGGATTAGCTTCTCTGTGTATTGGTGTGTGTGTGTGTGTGGGTTTTAATTAGATTACAGACAGCTGGTCTCGATGCTTTGATGTATCAGTAGGAAAACCAGGTTTGAAATGCTAAATACCTAAACATGGCTGAAGTTTTAGAATGGGAGGTGTGAGGAACATTTGCATTTTTAGATAAACCAGAGTCATGAATTTCAAAGAGATGGTAAGGGATTACACCTAGCCAACAGAGGCTAAGCCAAACAGTGTGTTTATTTTTCCCAAAGATTACTGATAATATGCGCACTATAGATTTATATTATGGACAAAGTGGAGTTGCAAAGACATTTGGAACAATAGGATTTACATTAAAAAGGGAGAAACCTGCATAAAAGAGATGAGGTTATGTGTAAGAAGATGGAATTCTAAGATCCAACAAGTGTGAAAAGACTCCAGTCTCTATGTGCCAAGCTGCTGTCTCCAGGAGCTGAAGTTAAGAGAATTAATTTTAAATATCACTGTCCAGGGTATTGTGTGCTTTGCCTGGGCCTGTTGAAATCTATATTGTTTTACTGTTGCCTGGAGGTGTAGCTGTGAGTCGGATTAATTAGGGGAGTTGGGAATTATTATAGTATTATTTTGTAGACCTATGTATGTGCTTAAAATCTTTTTTACTATTAATAAATGTTTACTTTAGTTTTGTAAAAAAAAAGGCCTGGTGGACTTATTACTACTGAATTCAAGGCAAGCATCGCAAAATAAAAATACAAATTGCAAAACAGTTATGGCAGCTGTTTCAAGTTTTCCTCTGGGATTTGAGTAGCTTAGCATTTACCATCCACTGTGTCTTTACATAAGACAGCTGCATCTTTTGGAGGCGGTAATACAATCAACAAAACTCCAGATAATGAGTGACAGAAAAATAACACCCAGAACAGTGAACTGTTGAAAACTGAAATAGGGAACAGGGAATCCAGTTACAAAATGAGAATGATTGTTTTGAGAACTGCTGGTGCTGTTATTGTGGGTTCCCTAGATCTTGGCTCTTGCCAACCTGCATCAGATAAATGTGCTTGTCCGTACAGATGCGGGTATTGGACAAACATGACCAGATATGGATTACTCAGTGGTTTGGGTTAGAGATTATTCTTTTTTATTTGTTCTTAAGATTTGAACCTTGCTGGCAAGAGGAGCATTTGTTGCCCAGCCCTAATTGCCCTGGAGAAGGCAAAGGTGAGCTGCCTTCTTGAACTGCTGCAGCCCATGTGGTGTAGGTACACCCACAGTGCTTTTAGGGAGGCAGTTCCAGTATTTCGACACAGCAGCAGTGAAGGAATCGCGATATATTTCTAAGCCAGGATGGTGAGTAGCTTGGAGGGGAACATCCAGGTGGGAGTGTTCCTATGTGCTAACCCAAAATCTGAATCCCAGGCCAGTATTTTGCAACCCCTCCTGCCGATGGGATATTACAGCCCCGCCAAACTGAACGGAGATTTAAATGACTCATCACATCCGCCAGGGGGAGACACACCCCATCAAATCCTGGCCCTAGTTAAATTTTAATGTTATCAGAAAATTAAAGCGATGATCTCTCATATTATAATGAATAAAAATGAAGTCTATGCAGCTTTTAAAGTTTACTTCAAATCGCTTGCAACTTCTGTCTGGGATTGACCCAGAATTTGATGGGGTGGGGCATCTCGAGATGTGCGCAGTTATTTATACTTTTCCCTTCATCCTTCAGCTCAGCAAAACTGAAGGATATTCCCCTTCATCCCGAGTATCAGGGGAATAATGTAACTTTTTCATTAACTCCTGTTCTTGCACATCATTATAAAAACATCATTAAAAGATGTGGTTTGAAATAAACAAATTGCAATTTAAACAAACCTTAATGGATTGTTTTATTTCCTTTGTTGCACAACCTCAAGCCTCATTTACTTTCATCAATAAGTGAAATTTAAAATGCTACACTTTTAAAATTTACATGCTGCACTTACATGATTGAAAGCTTCATCATGGAATCTTAAAAGTTTTGATGAACGTTAACTCTGTCCCTGCCTCCACAAATGAGGGTTCCAGCAGCAGATGAGCTGAGGCGGGGGGGTGAAGGCTGTACAGATACGTGATCAGAAGCTCATCTTGGGCCTTATATGACACCAAGGCTGCAGTCAGCCTGATTCAGCCCCAGACAGTTGCCAGGGAGAGGGATAGTGTCGGTAGCTAGGGAACAGAGTTTGAGGCAGGAGCTGAAAGTGACACTTTTGGTCTTTCCAATATTTAGTCGGCGGAAATTTCTGCCCATCTGGAACCGAATGTGGGAGAGGTGGTGGAAAGGTAGAGCTGTCTGCCCATTGGGTACTGGTGGAATATGGCATTGTGCTTTCAGATGGTGTTGCCAAAGGACAGCATGTAGATGAGAAATAGCGGGGGAAGCAAGGATAGATCCACGGGGAAAACACCAGAGAAGCCATTGCGGGGGATTCTCTGGTTCTGACTAGAGAAAAATGACAAGAATCAGGCAAGTACAGTCCCACCCAGCTGGGTGTCGGTGGACAGATGTTGGTCAACTGTGTCAAAGGCTAAGGAGAGGTTGAGAAGGACAATCTGTAACAACATCTATCTTATTCAAATAGGAATCCCAGTATCAGTGCTCAAATTAAAAACAGAACAGGTTGATTATTTAAGGATCTGAGCCATTTACTTTGCTAGCTAAAGATGTTGAATTGCTGACTGATGTTCATGACTGGCTTGACCTAACCTTGTTTGGAGTCTTATGTAATAATTGGTGAGAATGTGATAAATAGTATGAGATGAGGTGAAATTATTTAACACATCATACTGATGTTTGTAATATCGTGTAGCACAATTTGCAGATCTGTGGGCCCCATAAGATCATGCAATCAGCCATATTTTTAATATAGCTGATAAATCTGAAGGGTTAGAAGTAACAAGTCTAATCAGTGTAACCTTCCATTATCACTGGTTTCCTTATCAGTACCATTAGCCAGTGATTTCTGCAATAGCAGTCATGAAATGCTGCAAAATTAATCTCAAATTTTTTATTAGAAAGGTGTAAAGAGATAGATGAAATTTGAATAAAATTCTGAAAACAATTGGTTTTGAAAAGGATCTGAACAGTTGATTTTCAAAACAATTTCATAAAGTACGATTGAACATATCATCGACTGTTTTTGTGTAAAATGAAGATGCTGCAGTAAATTACAGTATTACAGTTGCAATGCTGCAAGGTAGTCCACAGCTCTGATAAAAGGGATACCCTTTGATTCCTATTGTGCTATTATCAGCTTGAATGTCACAGAGACATTACTGTGCAGAAGAAGACCATTTGGCCCATTGAGTCTATACTGGCTCTTTGCACAGTGATCCAATCAGACCTATTCTCCTGATCTTTCCCTGTAGCCTTCAAGCTTATCTAACTCAAATGCCCAGCCAATTCCTTTTAAAATCATTAATCATCTCCATTCCACCACTCTCATAGGCAGCGAGGTCCAGGTCATTAGCACTCACATACACTGTGCATCGCTTGCCCTAAAACTTAAATCTGTGTCCGTAGTCCTTGTACCTTCAGCTAATGGGAACGGTTTCTCTTTGTCTACTGTTACAGACAGGGATGAGAGAGAACTGAAACCCTTGATCCCTTCCCTTATTGTCCATAATCAGTGTGTTTTTGAAAAGGGAAATGTGGGTGTTTCTTGCTCCTGAGTGTACAATCAATTTGAATAACCAGCAGCATATTTTTCATGGGTTTAAATAAAGGGATTTATTTATTCACAAATTCACCCTGAAAATGTAACACTATACCACTCATTCACCACCACCCAGACATATACACACACACACTGATATGCTTTCAGACAGTCACACACACAGACACACACACAGACACACACACATACACACACACATACACACACACATACACACACACATACACAGGGGAGAATTTCCGGTTGGAGAGCGGGGGGCGGGGCCCGCTCGTCGATGTGTAAAATGATGCTCAGTGATGTTGGGCTGGCGTCCTGACGTCATTTAGATTTTCAGTTCGGCTGCACATCCGCCGAACTGTCAAAGGCCTGTTAAAAACTAATTAAAATAGTTAAATGAGCTGCCCGTCCAACCTTAAGGTTGGCGGGCAGGCGAAGAGCCCAAGCGGCCTTCGCATTTTTCATGAAACCTCATCCATGGGCGGGATGAGGTTTCATGAAATATTTAAAAATTCAATAAAACTTTTCAAAAAAATTCATTGACATGTCCCAGCTCATGTGACACTGCCACATGAGGAGACATGTTTTAAATGTTTTTAATTTCTTTATTTTGATGTTTAAAACTTAAACAAATCTCCCTGAGGCACCTCTATGCTGGGCGTGCCCACTCCCGCCCAACCCCACCCAGCCCACACCAATGGGGGCAAAATTCTACCCACAGTCTCACACACTCACACACACACACACCCACACTCATACACACACAGACATACACACATACACACACACAATCATACACACACACATACACACACACACTCATACACACGCACACACACGCTCATGCACACTCATACACAGACACACACACTCACATACACCCTCTCTCACACACACACACACACACTCTCTCTCTCTCTCTCTCTCTCCCTCTGTCTTGAGGAAAATGCAGTTACAAGTTACAAACAAAAAAATGATTTGTAAGTCACATGATTTACTCACCCCAGCTCAGACCAAATGAAGAAGGGGTTCTTTTCCACACTTGAAGTGTAGCCAGGTGAATTCAATAACTAATATCGTATGCAAAGTTGTTGCAGGATTCCCTCAAACAGGTGGATTTTCAGCAGGTCACAAGGTTAGTTGCTTGTAATCTTATTACTGCAAGGTCAGTTTTCTGTCCTGATGGACTTGAAAAGGAACAGACTTGGAGGTATTACCATGTTGCAGTCTCCAGTCTTAAGGCATAGATTCTGCTGTCTTTTGCTATTTCTTGCTGTGTTGCTTGCAGATTGACTGGTTTCTCCCCGGTTCTTGGGGCAATGATATTTACTATCTGTAGTCAGTTTCGGTCATGTGGCTACATGATCAATACTTCTATGGGCACTCAATGGTGGCCTTTCTCATCTACTTATGATAAACTGGTTTCTGCAGCTCTCTTTGTTAAACATTGTGCTCGGACACAGTGGCTCTGGGAGTCCATTGATTTTTAGGTTTGGGTAAGTCAATAGGAGGTGTGAATTCCACAAATGGTTTTCATCTTGGTATGTTCACTTAAGGGAGGCACCCCACCCATGGTCATTCAATTAGGAGCTTCCCAGAGATTTGAGATGCTTCTGAGACTGTGCAGAAATTATAAAAATCACCTGGCCCTCAGCAGCTATCTTATCAACCTTTTAATGTCCATTTTTAAAAGAAGAGGCAGTTCCAGAAAAGTTCCATACTGGTTACATCTCATGTTTAATGTTGTGAATATGACATGCCTTTACTGGGCTTGACACTACCTTATCTAAACCTATCATAATCTTATATGGAATTTTCATCTTTGGCATTTTGGGTGTAATTGTGGTGCGGAGCTTCGCTAGTGGCAAACAGAAATTAGAACATTGGAGATTTTCCGGACAATTTGAACCTAACCTGAACATAACTAACAGGATTTGATGCAACATGATTTTACCCCCGCCCAAGTTTACTCTCCTTTGAAGTCAATGGAGTACACAATGGACTGTAAGACCAGTATGCCACCTGAAGGGTTTCCTGCCTGGCAATTTAGGATCAGATTATCCCCACTGTTTCAGCCCTCTCCCTGTTCTCATACTAACAAGGCTCCACATTAAGAGTGAAACCTTACCACATAAAACATACACTCATTTTGACATTCTAGGCTAAACTTGTTTGCACAGTGGTCACTTCCCATTCTATTTCACCGTCAAAATGGCCAACATTTATGTATTGTTCCTTTAATCTCAGATCATAATCTCCAGGAGTATTAAAGAGAGCCAACATACTGATACAGCTGGGTAGCACATTGTTGTACCGATGCTTTGTACCAAAGTCTTAGGATGTGAGTCTCAACTTCTTGTTCCCTGCATGATGGGCTGGAACCAGAGAGACCTGGGGCTCTGGCTATTTAAAGGCAGGGTTGCAGGAGGATAAAGCCTTCAACGGACATTTGGAATTCTGGATTTCAGATATAGGGACAATGAATACCAAACCAAGGAAGCAATGCGGAATCCCTGTAAGCAAGTTGAACCATGTGGTGGAGTTGATCTTCAGGCAACTTTTCTTAGTGGAAACACAAATTTATTTACAAGACGGCATCAGCAACTACACATTGCTCCATAACCTGATAAGAATGCTCATGCAGAGGTTCCCCATGCTGTTAACACATTGGTTTACACGGATCATGTGATCTTACAACACAGGGTTATTCTTAAAGCTACAGTCCTTCATTTCCCAAAACTATAATTACTACAGACCACCATGAGTAGATTTTGATAATCTGTTACAGAAAGGATAGTGAAGCCATGGAGAAAGGGGTTAGCATTGGCAAGATAGACATTCGGCACACAATTCTTCACGATTCTTTGAAAAGTTTCTGTTCTTGACTAGGGCATTAAATGGGAGGGCAGAAACATCACATTTCTTAATGAGAAATCAAAGAAAATTAAAATGAGGAAGCTAAAATGTAGGAGCAAATATGGCAAATAAATTCCAAGTTTGGTACCAAATAAACCAACCTATCTGGTGTTCCGTACTATTTGCTGTTGCTTTATGGGAAAGCCCAATTCATCATATTTTGATTCACCTTCCCCACTTTATATTGAATAAGAATGGATAATTTTGGCCAATATGCACTACATAGTGGTAGCAGATACATCATCTGAGAACTTTGGCTGATACAATGATTAAGAGACAGTTTCATTTGGTATGTGGGGTTGAATTCTCTGAATATTTACACAGGGCAGCACAGGTAAAGCTGATCATTTATTTATTTTTTTCTCTCTTATGTGAGATAGTGGGTAGTCATTTTGCAGATGAGACATCAAGCCAAGCCCTTTTGCCCTCTCAGGTGGACATAAAAGATCCTATGGCCCTGTTTTGCTCTGTTTATCTCTCAATCAATATCACTAAAGCAGAAAATAATGGGAATACACAGCACATTAGGCAGCATCTATGGAGAGAGGAGCAGAGTTAACAGGAGGAATGTTAACATTGATGAACAGGTGGCATTAGGTGCAGATGGGAAGTTAAATGGACCACATTTCTCAGCTCGTCAGGAAGCCAGCTCCAACTCATCGGATTGGGGCAGGCGCCAACCAGCTCCCAGGAGGTAGGTTGTCATTAATGGACGCCTCACATTTACCCAGCTTTGCTCAATTAACTGTGATCAGATGAATTTCCTGGGCCTCGAGAAACCTAGCAGCCTCAGCGAGGCAAGGGCAGCCTTAGGAAGCACTCCTTGTGGGCCAGGAGGGACAGGAGTGCCTGCTCCTAGCCCTTCAAGCATTCCCACCACCAGACTGCCCTCCCCATTCAAACCCTCCACCCTTACCCGCTCCCCCCCACCGCACAGGACAGGATCCTCTCCTCCTCCCAGGGTAGGGGACATCAGACAGGTCCTGCCAGCTGCAGCCTGCTCCAGAGTTCTCCCTGCCTTACTGGAAGCCAAGTCTATTGATCAGCCTGACTTCCAGATGGGGAACCTGTCAGGTCCAAAGATCACCGCTGTTGGGTTAAAACTGGGGGAAAACCATTCAAACTTCCGAGCTTCCAGTGTACTACCACCACCCTTCACCCATCACTGCACCAAAGAAAACTTTGCCCCCTATGTTTCAGGTTGATGACCTTTCGGCAGAACTAGAAGAAGTAAGAAATGTATAACAGTCCTTAAACAACAGCAGAGACATCGGAATAAAGTAAGTGAGAGTCGAGGAGAACTTCTTCACGATGGCCTTTCCTGGAATAGTGAGATTGTCAGGTTATCATCACATTGTGATTTGTGGGAGCTTGCTGTGCTCAAATTGGCTGCCTCATTTCCTCTGTTAGAACAATGACTACACTCCATGAGTACTTAATTGGCTGTAAAGTACTTTGAAGTCTTGAAGTGGTGAAATGCACAATATAAATGCAAGTCACTCCCAGATCTCAGCCACTGCAATTGTATAGCCGCCCTCAAGGAGATAAAATATAGTCGAATGGTGTGGATTGATTTTTGGCCAATTTTCCCTTCCCTCATCAGATATCATCAAGTAAAACACAACTTTAACAAACTAACTACGGTGTCATGTCACTCTGAGAAGTCCAGGAAACAAGCACATTCCCTTTTCTTTGAACATCTAAGGGATGATAGTGATCATTTTCCAACATCACATTCCCAAAGGGAAGCCTCACCTAGGCCCAGGCTATGTGAGGATTTCTGACCAATCCAATGAATATCCGCAAGATGGTGCACAATGTACTCCCTGATTTATAAGCTGAATTACTGGCTGCCGGGGATCTCCACCAGGACCATGGAGTCAGGAAATGACCCTCCTTACTGAGGGACTGGAGACTCTTTTCTTCAGAGAAGATGCGCTCAAGATATCAGTTTAAAGTCAGATTCATATTTCAATCAATAAAATGACATGCAGTGCCCTCACGGATTTGCTCATTATTGTTTAACTAAAACGGAAACAACTAGGAGAACAGTTTGGGCAGACTTGTCCCAGGTTTGCACTAAGTGTGGTAACGGGTGGGAAAAACGACATCTTACCTGTCGGTTGCAAAGGCAGCTTCTCACGCTGTGTCATCCCAAGCCCGCCTCAGTAATTATGCATTCCCAGGAAACGTGCCATTTCATTGGTGGGCGGGGTCTCATTCGCCCGCCATGCCATCACCTCACCGCTTCATCATGCTAGGTGCCATATTTAAAATCCAGCCGCACGTACACCTCTCAGTGCTTCCAGCCCAGGGCTGCTACACAGAAGACATGGCTCCAAAAGGCAAAAAGACTGCAGACCCCAGGTTTAATGACGCATCCCCCGAGCATCTTTTGGACACCATGGAGGCTCACCGTGATGTCCTCTAGCCCTGCTCTGGCCACAGGAGGGGCAGCAACATCACCAATCCGGCTTGGGAGGAGGTGGCAGCAGTGGCCAGGGCCAAAGCCCTGCAAAAGAGGACAGCCACTCGGTGTCGCAAAAGGATGAATGATCTCCTCCGTTCCACCAGGGTAAGTCACTTATCTCATCACTCTCAACTCAGACACTCACAAACCCATCACACATGCATAGGGTTCTCACACCTCAAGGGACAACACCACTAACGCCCTCACATCTTCCCAGACTCATATCCACTGGAGCTCATATTCTCATCCTGTCCATGGCTCCGCTTTCCATACAAACATTCCACGCAGTGCCATGTGTCTTGCTCACACTTTCTCCATCTGGTTTCATGCAGGAGAAGCCTGCTCAGATCAGCAGGGAGAGGTCCTAGACTTGGGGTGGAGTGGCCCACATTAGACTTCTCACTCACTTTGAGGAGCGTGCTATTGCGCTGACTGCTGAGGACATGGGCCGTGCCTGTGGTGACGGTGAAGTTGGTGGCAAACACACTCATGAGGATCCTGCACCACATCATCCACCTCTCAATGCAAATGCTCTCTCTCCTGCTTTTGACTCTGCTGCCATGCACTAATTATCACTAATTTGGTTCACAGGGAGCTCTGCCAAGCGACCGACACCGTCAGCCAGTCAGTACCTCAGCTCCATCCACATCCTCACCTCCAGTGAAGAGGACACCTCCTCTATTGAAGAGCTGGAAATAAGAAGCCTGGAAGACCCATCACAGCGCTTACCCACACCCTCCATCAGCATATATCCTCATCCTGTCCATGCCTCCGCTTACCACACAAACATTCCACCTTGGTGGGACTTAGATCTAGAGTAGGTCTGGGTTCACAATCTGGTGGTCACTGCATGGACATGCAGGAGGAGAAGGCAGGTTCAGCTGAGCTCCCCAGGACCCAGAGGACTGCTGGGGAAGATGCATCCGTGAGGTCCGAGTCAGATGACGAGCCTCTGGATTCGGCCTTCCAACTCATCCTGGAGAGTCAGCGGAAGGTGGGCGAGCATCACATAGAGCTGTTGGAAGCCCTCAACAGAGTGGCTTGTGACTCGGAGGAGTGTGTCCGCCTGCTCTCTGATGAAGTGATGCCCACATGTATGCGTATGAAGGTCTCCATGAGGAGGATAGCGGATGCCATGGAGACCCTAGTCCAGCAGAACGCAGAGATGTGTGCAGACCTGCGCTCCATCACAGGAGTCGTGGGTGAGTTCCTGCAGTGGGGATGTGAGAGGGAAACAGGGCACCTCCACATTCCCCCAGGTGCTCCTTCCCCTTAAGGAGTGGAAGGGAGGAGATGTGGCAGCTGGACACCCCTGGGTCATCCACTTACGGATCTCAGATGCTGTCCTCTCCCTCCAAGTCCCCTTTGCCTGTGAGCCCCTCAACGTCGTCCTCTGTCACCACAGAGGAAGCAGCTGGCCCACAGGAGGACAGCCAAAGCAAGCCAAGGACTTGGCTCTCCAGAAAACCCATGCCAAAGGCATCAGAGGCAACAGGGCCAACCATTGCACAGGCTGTCTCCACCCCTGCTGTGGATGTCAGGGCAGCAACTAGAAGTCTAAGGTGTTCAAAAGTTAAGAAATTCTGATCACAGTTGGTTGCAGATGAACATACTTTGTCACTTTACAATCTGGAAATATATTCACTTTCACTGCACAATGTGTAATGTTGACTTTCAGCCTCAATGACAGGCATTACGAGTCCTCCCACTGCATCCCCTCCACTTGCAGTTGAGCTGCACACAGCCAGCCCATAAGTAATTCTGGAGGGAGAATGTGTGCGTGTGTGTGTGTGTTTGTGTGTGTGCGCATACGTGTGTGTGCACATATGTGTGTGTGTGTGTGTGTGTGTTTGTGTGTGTGCGCATATGTGTGTGGCAGGGCCTTTCAGAGCCTCATGCAAGCTCTCTCTAACGCAAACGGATCCTTCCCCTATCACACTCACCTCCATGTCCTGAGCATTTTCAGTGCTGCCTATTGGGGTTCGCTTTCAGTTGTCCATCTGAGCTGACCTGCATCTCTGCCCACCCACTGATCACACTCCAGTGCAGCACCTGATCTCACCCACCATGACTCTGGTTTCATTTTCGATTTAGCCAGCACGGTGGTAATACAGTTAGTTATTCACACCCCCATCCTTTCCCCTCTCCAAGTCACCCATTTCCATTCCCCCATCATTATTGACCCCCCTGGCATCACCTTCCACCTCCTCTCCATGACCTGCCAGCCACAACCCTTTTCCTTCGGGGATGTCCAGGTGAAATTGCACGTTCTCTTCCTTCCCGAAAATCCCACCCCCATCCACATTAATCTCCCCATTCTCCTCCTCCTCCTCCTACTGCCACCCCCCCCCACCCCACCCCACACACCCCCCACCGCCCCCCCCCCACCTCCCACCCCCCTCCAGGGTCCGGGTCTGCCTCCGAGTCCCAACCAACCACCCTCTCGCCATCCCCTTTACCAATACCATCGAGCCCTCACCCTCCCAGCCCACCACCTCACTCTGCCCTCGGTCATTCTCACCATTCCCTCGTCCAATGCCCACCCTCAGTTTGCTCCTTAGGAGGCAGTCATGGACTCGTCAGAGCCCTTCCATGCATGTTCACCTGCACATCACCCCCTCTGGATTTCTTCCCCTTTGGAACTCCTTCCCCACTGAAACCCCCTCTCCCCTTGGAACCCCTTCCCCCAAGAACTCCTTCCCCCCCAGAACTCCTCCTTCCCCCCCGGAACTCCTTCCCCTCACCCAACCCCCCCGCAACACTTAGTCCCTCCCCTAACCTGACTCCTTCAGACACCCTTACTTCTTCCTCCACCCTTACTGCTTCCTCTACCCTTACTTCTCCCTCCCCCTGACTCCTTCCTCTCCCTGGAGTCCCTCCCCTCTTTGCACTCCTTCCTCACCCCAGACTCCTTCTTCCCCTGGACTCCTTCCCTTCTCTGCATTCCTTCTTCCCTGGGATCCTTCATCCCCAAGACTCCCTCCCCTCTCCGCACTCCTTCCCCCACTCCGAAGTTCTCCCTTACACCTTTCACCCGTCTTACACCTGCCTCCCCAGTTGCCATCTTCTCCCTGTTACTCCCTCCTCCCCCGTAGTCCCTCCACCCACCTCCCAACATTCCCCCAACACCTTCGTTCACCCCTTCCCAACCATGTCCCCCCCCGACACCTTCATTCCCGCACTCCCAACCTCCCACACCCCCCAACATCCCTTCCTCTCCCAGTCAATCCTAGACCTTCCTCTCCAGCCCCTGGTACATGTTGCCCTCCCAAACAAGCTGAACCTTCCTCTCCACCCCCTTGACCATCATCCATTGTGAGTGGACCCTTAGCGGTGACTTTTCACCTTCTGTGAGCTGCTTCAAGGCAGAGCCATGTCCATGAGAATCCACCCAGCATGCCTTGGACATTCCTCCAGTGTCCTGTTGCTGCCAGCCTCCAGCATCTTTTGCTCCTTGGAAGTCCCCAATATGAGCAAGGTCCTGGTGATAAGGCTCAACTTCTACACATCACGCTTGTCAAGACGTGTTCTACAACAAAGTGTTTTCTCACTGACATGGGCAGACGATCCAGCATTGGGGGGACGATTCCAGCTGGCTGGGCTTATAACGACATGCAGATGTATTACAATGTGGTTCCCGATGCCCAACATGGTGGGAAACATGGTCTGCCATCGACAGGCTGAGTGGACAATCACAAACTGGTTTCATGACGTCGTGAAACCGATATTTGGCCTTCACGCCATATTGTCCGCACAAGCTGCTGAACACACCCGACACCAGGCATGGAAAATTCCGCCCTTTCCGTTTAAACAGAGGAATGTACATGGTGCAGAAAGTCATGACCCTAATTTATCCTGCTTCTTTAACTTTAAAAAAAAAGAGAGCAGTCAAAGAGTCCAGTGTGCTTGTATCTTCCCATTTGCCCCCATAGGTCTGTCGAAGCTCAAAGCCTCTCCTCAGAAAGTATTTAAATGAGGTCAAGCCCATAGTGTACCTGGAACACCCGAGCAGCGTTCCAGTCACTCAGCATCTGTTTATTTTGGATGTCATAAAAATATAATAATTTTCATAATATTATTGTGATTTATTGTAAAGGTAGGTTAATAGTGGGGTTTGGATTGTGTGTGTGTGTGATGTAATTGAATTGGAGACAGCTGGTCTGGAGGCTTTGAGTTATCAAAAAGAAGCTAGACTTGAAATGCCAAATACGTAAATGTGGCTGAAGTTTTAGAATGTGAGGTCTGAGGAACATTTGCATTTTTAAATGAATTAGGTTAATTTGAATTTCAAAGAGATGATTAGATGTTAGTCAGAAGAAGCTAAGCAAAACAGTGTGTTTACTTTTCCCAAAGGTTACTGATAAAATTAGTGCTATAAAAGGATTTGTATTATGAGAAAAGTAAGGTTGCAAAAACATATGGGAACAATGGAATTTGCATTAAAAGGGAGAAAATTGTATAAAGGAGATGAGGTTATGTGTAAGGGAAAAGGCGTTCTAAGATTTAACAAAAATGTGAAAAGCCTCCAGCCACTGTGTGTCAAGTTGCTGTCTACAGGAACTGAAGTTAAGAAATAAAAACAAAAAACTGCGGATGCTGGAAATCCAAAACTAAAACAGAATTACCTGGAAAAACTCAGCAGGTCTTGCAGCATCAGCAGAGAAGAAAAGAGTTGCGTTTTGAGTCCTCATGACCCTCAGTTCTGCTGAAGGGTCATGAGGACTCGAAACGTCAACTCTTTTCTTCTCCGCCGATGCTGCCAGACATGCTGAGTTTTTCCAGGTAATTCTGCTGAAGTTAAGAAAACTCATTATGAATATCACTATCCAGGGCATTGTGTGCTTTGCCTGGGTCTGATTAAATCTTTTTGTTTTTACTGTTGCCTTAACAGGTGTAACTGGTAGCCAGATTAATTAGGGGACTTAGGAGTTATTATAGTAATAATTTGTAGACCCATGCATGCAATTAAAATCTTTTCTTTTATTAATAAATGTTTAATTTAGTTTTGTAAAAAAAAAACTCTAAGACTGGGTGGACTTACTACTACTAAATTCAAGGTATGCATTTCAAAATGAAATACCAATTGCAAAACAGTTGTGGCAGCTGTTTCAAGTTCCCTCTGGGTTTTGAACAGCTCGGCATTTACCATCCACTGTGGACTCTGAAGAGGAGGCCCCGATCTTGAATCAGGTTATCCAACTTTCACCATTGAACCCCACAGAACCAATTTTCTCTAGGCTGTAATACACTGCTGGTGCTCAGAATGTCTTCCCTATGAAATTGCTGTAAGGCAGGCGCAGTGTTATACTGAGCTGACTTTGCATTATGACACCTCTTTCATATATAGGTGCAAAAGAAAGAAAGAGCCAGAGAAAGGGATAAAGAACGAACTTGCATTTTCATAACACCTTTATAACCTTAAAACGTCCCAAAGCACTTTACAGTAATTTTGGAAGTGTAGTCACTGGTGTAATGTAAGCAACACAGTAGCCAATTAGCACACAAGGACCCACAAACAAAAATGATATATATATAACTGGATCGTCTGTCCTGGCTGATGATTGAGGTATAAATATTGGCCAGGACACTGGGAAGAATGCCCCTGTTCTTCTTTGAATAGTGCCATGGGGTCTTTCACGTCCATCTGTCTGACTGTGTCTCAGTTGGTAGCACTCTCATCTCTGAGTTGGAAGTTTGGGGTTTAAGTCCCACTGCCAGACCTGTACACAAAAATCAAGGCTGACACCCCAGTGCAATGCTAAGGGAGTGCTGCAGTGTTTGAGGTACCGTCTTTCAGATGAGACGTTAAACTGAGGCCCCCATCTTCCTTCCCAGGTGGTCATAAAAGATCCCATGGCCCCATTTTGAAGAAGAGCGGAGGAGATATCCCTGGTGACCTGGCTAAAATTTATCTCTCAATCAAGATCACATAAATGAAATACATTGCCTGGTCATTATCACATTGCTATTTGTTGGAACTTGCTGCACGCAAATTGGCTGCCACATTTCCTGCGTTACAACAGTGACTACACTTCAAAAGTACCTTGTTGGCTGTAAAGCCCTTTCAGACACCTGGTGGTCATGTGAAGCGCTATGTTAATGCAAGTCTTTCATTTAAACAGGCCCTCGATTTACAATCTCATCTAAAAGATGATAGCTCTGGCTGGGCAGCACTCCCTCAATAGCAGACTAATGTGATGGACTTGATTGTGTGCTCCGTCTCTCAAATGAGACTTGAACCCATGACCTTCAAGGCTGCCGTCAAAGTGCCAGTATAAAATTTAACTGGCAAAATATGTAAATGACACAATTCCCCCACAGGGTGGTGCTGCTCAGCTGCTGAAGAGGTAGCTGAATACCAGATCTAAGGAACCGTTGACATTTCGCCTCCAAAGTGGGCTTTAAATCTGGTGCCTCACCCTGAAGGTTGCCTCTTTATAAGGGAAATTAGTGTGACTCTGCTACCCATGTGGAGTCTCACTAGATTCAGGTTCAGGTCAAAGGAATGGCACTGGAGCCTAGATTCTACAACACAGTCAATGCCAGTGACTTTTGTAAAACTCTCAGCAGGCCTCAGCAGATGTTACTAATGTTACAGTAGCCTCAACAGCAAGGGGCTGAAATTCTTCGCCTCTTTTGGTGCTCACAACATGTTCACAGTATTGCAAGGCTTTATCAAAGACAATTCAGGTGGATGTTGGTTGAACCACCTGTGAACTTCCCCGCAAGTTCTATCATGATTTTTGACACCTGTGGTCTCCCTGCCCAGTGTCAGCATTTGCATACGACAAGAGTGTGACTCAGTGGCAGTGTAGATACCTCAGGTAGAATACAGAGGTGGCTAGACATGAAAACTCACGCTGTTGGCCAATGTGCCATTTTGTCCCAAGGCAGGATCAGGGTCGGAAGGGTTACCCACCCACAAGCAGCAGGTAGCCAATTAAGGGGAGTTAGTGGCCTATTAAGGTCCATTGGCAGAAATGTTCCTGTCTGCCTGTGGGCCCCATGTGCTCTAAGGAATAAGCCATCAGCCAGGGGACAGCCTCTCAATGGCAGACTGGAAGGTCAGCGCTTTGAGGTGCTCACCACCTAACTGGCCACAGCAGCAGCCACAGGTCATACCCTGTGGTGGGGCTCCACCCCCACCCCCTAACACACAATGGTGATCCAGCAGCTGAGGCCATCTTTTTAATTTTGTGATGGCCCCAAGTGCTTTTGGGAGCAATCCTATATTTTATGGGTGGTTAACCCTTTAAGAACTACGTTTCTCTGGTAAAAGACAGCTTGCTCCCAACTGAGTAACTTCCAGCATTTATGGCTCTGTTTCCAAGCGGTGTTTGGTTTGGAACAAACTGACTGCAGGCAGCATCTCTCTCAAGCTGAATTCAGTTGAAATTCTGTATGCTGGCTAAAAGAATCCCTTTGATATTTGCTCTATTAGCAGTGGGATAGCCAAGTTGAGAAGAGAAAAAGTTCCTAGATGCAAGACGGTAGAGGTAAAGAACATTAGAATCAGGAGGGTGCTGATCTGAGGTCATTACACTTAAGATGCTAGCAAAACCTATGTTGAACTGGGAGCCTACAAATTGTGGGGTGCTTGGAAGTAATTTGAAGGGACAACCTTACCTGAAGTAGGAGGAAGGCCCAAGAAATCCCTTATACGAATTTTAAAATTTTCAAACCCTGATTAATAAATTTTTGTTAGGAAAGGTATCAAGCTATGTGGATCAATGGCAGTTAAATAGAACAGTGATAGACATGGTCTAAATGAATAACAACATGCTTGAGGGGCTGAATGGCCTATTCCTATTTCTATTCGCCTATCTTCCAGTGTTGACTATTTTTTTTCAGCCCCCCACTGAGAGATTTCAGAGAGGATCTTCCGTAAGATTTCTAACAGGACAGAGAAAAATTGGCTCAAAGCTTTCAGGACAACACGTTTCGGTTTGTGAAGAGAAAATTTAGGAATTATCTCAGGAAAGGCTTATTTTTGCACATGGTAATCAGCAGTTGCAAAGGATTACCAGGAAGGGAGGCCAGGGCCACAGCTCTGGTCTCTGGTGGGAGTAAGTTTCCATGGCGGGGGAGAGACATTTCTCTGTCATAACTTCAGTGGAAGAGACAGCGAAATTCCGGAAGAACAGCATAGCAGCCATTTACTTTCTAGTTAGAGCAGACAAGTAGAACTCCTGTGGAATCTCATCCTTTGGAACAGAAAATGGAAGAATTGCTATTCTGGAGAAATGAGATAAAACCAGCTGCAGGCATTCTTTGTCCAACTTGTTTTGTGAAACATACTCTCTTTCTGGGTGCATAACATTAACCTTTAAAAGAGCAGGAATCTTCATCTAGGCCCAGGTTAGGCTGTTTAAAATGATGACATAAATGATGACACAAATGCTTTCCTTTGCTTACGTTGTAATATGCCTTTAAAGGATAGCAGCATGTCATCACTAGAAGGTATGTGTGTCACTTGATCCAGTCTCAGTTTCACTTTCGCCTATGAGCACACACACAGAGCACAGCTCTGATGCCTTCAAGCTCTCTGCCTTTGTATAAATGTTCCTGTGTGCCTAGTCCTCCTAAATTAACCCATACAATCCCCCATGTGTGATTTGTGCTTTTATATCAGTATAATAACGCGTGGTGTTTAGCAGTGGTCAAACAGCATGGCAGCAAGATTAAGTACAGGTATGGCATTGTGGACAGCCTTACATTATGCTCCATGGCGTGAGATGACCCTTGACATTTTGGTTAGACTGTAACAAAGCAACAGCATCAGAGTGTTGAAAACACAATGTGCTGACTGTGAAGAAAAGCTTGGAAGAAACAGTGCTCATGTTAAGTAGACGGATCCCTCGTAGGGATATTGCAGTGAATACCCATCAGTTCCATGAGTGGGATATTGCATTGAGAGGACCAACACTGGGTTAGCTCAGTCAGGAAAGGTGAGTGCCCAGAGTGTGGGCCAGATCAATAGCAAGCAAGGGAGAGTCAAACAAAAATAAACAAACAAAGCCATCATACAAATCAAACCAGAGAAGGTTGTGATTATAATGGGCAGCTTTGGGAGTTGCTGGACAATAAATTGAATAAGACAAGAGGGACGGTCAAATGGATATTATCAAAATGTCTACAAAATTCCCCAGTTTGATTTGGGATGCAGCTGATGTACTATCTGAATTCAAAATGTTCAATGTACAGAGCTATGGTTTCTTGATTCAGGTGTTTTTGAGCCAGACAAGGAAGCCATAAAAATTCACTTAGCAATTGGGAATGAAGATCTACACAGACTGAACTTGCCAGTATTAACAGAAGGTGAGCTAAATGATCCCCAGAAGATATTGGGCCTGAATTTCCACAGAGTGGAGATCAGAGTCAGATTGCCACACTTCACGGAGATCTCAGGGCCAATCATCTGACAGATGTAGTTGATTGTCTCCCTTGACAGTCAGAGCCTTCTTTGGCACTGCACCTCAATCATATTGAGGTAGCTGCTTCGTCGCCTGTATACTCTGGCAACAGGATAGTGGCATCTTCTGCAGCCCCTTCTGCTATGAACCACCTCTTGGCCCTACACCCTTTGCACCTGTCCTCCAAAGGTGGCTCCCCTGGAGGCTGAATGTGCACTCCTGGCCTCCTTCCCCTTCTAGACTGCCCTTCCTCCTCGGAGGAGCTGCCTCCAGTGGACGGTTCAGCTCCCATTCCCAGGCTAAGGGAAGGCTTCCAGAAAGCGTCCAGAAAAAACAGCTGCAGATCACACAGGCAAGTTTCAATAGCTTTCAAAAATAAATACTTGACTGTGCGCACTCGCGACTCCAGTGAACCCTCTTATCCTGCCCGTGGATGAGGTTGATACAAATGTGTCCTAACTGCCTGCCCGTTGCGCCAACCCGAAGATTGCACAGACGCCGAAAAATCAGCGTTGATTGGTGAGCCAAGGGTCCTAATTGGCCCATTAATTAATGCCGGGCACGCATCGGACTTCATCACCTGCCCGCCCAGCAAAATATCGTGATGGTGCGCGGTGACATTGGGACACTCGCCCGACATCACCGCGCATCATTTTTCATGCGGACATGCAGGGCCCACCCCGCACGCCAACGGGAAAATTCTGCCCGTAGACTTTAAACAGGCACCAGGCAAAGCACATTTTACCTTACAAATTCAAAATGAGGTTCCTTTCAATTTGGTTCCTTCGCAGACAGTTGTGGGCTTACAGGTGGCTGAGATCTCACATGTCTCTGACCCACACACAAAACCCTTTTCTGTAAATACCTAGCCTTCCCTTTGAATGTAAATTCTCATTGTATCACCAGGCCCTTTGAACTCCACCTCTTCTAACAATAAAACCCCTTTCATAGTACCAATTTTATTAGTAATATCAACGTATTGCTTGGTGTCTCCTAGCTAGGTGCAAGATTTCACCCTTAGCCTTTGAATGGTTTATTCAACAAAATGCAGAGGTACCCTCTACCTTACTGTTTAACATCTCAAAACTACACTACATCAAAGCACCCAGACTAGTTGACATTAATCCAGTGAACACACACACACTCACACCCACAAACACAGACCCTACTACTAGTCCAATTTAAAATCATTTCCAATAACATTATATACATTAACATTTCTTCATGACACCAGCCGAGTTTAAATGTATTTGACAGGACAGGGAGAAGGTAAGTGTCTAAGGTAGGCAGGTATGATTTGGGCGGAGAATAGGATTTGGGCTGTGTGGGACTTTGGGATGGTTTGTCACGTTGGGTCAGGCCTCGAGGGGTGTTGGGGGAAGTTGGGTTCGGCCTCGGTGGGAGGGAGTCGGAATGGGTCGGAGAAAGAGGGTACTAGTGAGTTGGATCGGGCCTCAGGGGAGGGGATGGGTGAGGTCAGGGCGAGTCTCGGCAGCAGGGGGGGGCGGGGGTGTTGGATCCGGCCTCAAGGTGGGGTTGATTTTGGAATTGGGCCTTGGAATGGAAGAGCCCCCATGGGAGGGTGAGTTCAGTTCTGCGGAGGGTATCCCACGGAGGGGAGAGTCACCATCAGAGGCTAGTCGGGGGTGGGTGGGTGTAGTCCCGTGGATTATGGGAGTCCCATGGGGGGTATTTGGGGAGTGGCAGAGTCTCCCAGGAGTCTAGCTGGGGGTGGAGGTGTCTCTTGGGGTTGTGGGGGGAGACCTGTGGGGTATTGATGGGGTGTGTACAATAGCTATCCAGAAGTTGGAGGTGATTTTAATCCATCTAACTTTTTCTGGGTAAGTACTGATGTAACACAATTGGAACCATCCAAGGTTTGCGATTTAAATTGCATTTTCAGATTGTTCCCAGTGCAGGGCAATTGCCCATCAAAAGTTTGCACTTCCCTGGCAATTGCCATGCAGCCCTTACCTGGGGACCTCTATGGGATGGTTCCCCACCGGTCGTTGGGGTACCCTCCCGTTACACTACCCTGGAGGTCAGAAGTTACGGCCCATGGGCTACAGTGGAAGACCAGTTCAGTGTCAGGTTATACTTCTGTATTCATTGACTAGAGTTCATGTTATTTCAACAACAGCCTACAAAATCCATGGACCACTTCATCAGCAGATGCAGAGACAAGTGTACGTACTGTGATTTTTCAAATGTGAAGCTAGCAGACAGAACTGTTGAGTTGGCAATTGCATCCAATTCCATGGAAGCGTTCCAGAAGGATCTGTTAAACAAGCCCAAAATGCATAGCATCGAAGAGCTACTCAAGGATGCATGTAAGTACAAAGTGATCCTTGCAGATCGACCAAGCTTACAAGTCCCAAGCACAACCACAACTGTTGATGCACTCACTAGGACACCTATTCTTAGAGTACTAGCTGCCACAAACCAGGTCAATTAAAGATCCAGCCAAGAGTCAGAATAAGCTTTGTCAGCCCAAGCCTGGATATTGTCCAGGTCTTGCTGCATTTGGACATGGACTGCTTCCACTGAACATGAACATGTATTGTAGGTAGTTACACTTCTTGGGAAGGGGGAAAGTATCTTTAAAAAGAAAGGGGGAATATTGTAATATGCCTTTAAGAGATAGCAGCATGCCAATACTAGGGCCATAAAATCGAGCCTGAGCTTCATCAGTGGCCACACTATCATGTGTTTGGGAAGTGGCAGGGGTGTCCAGTATTCTTGAGGTCTGTCAGAGGTCACCCTAGGCAGAAATGGTGCTAAGTCTATGTGAGAAAATTTCACCGGCAGACAGCTGCCATTCTTCTTCTTTATGCACTCAAATTAAAATCAAATTTTATTAAGAAAGATTACAAATACTTTTTACACGATGCAGACTATGGTATTCTCTTGTTCTGTATTTGATTATGTGAGTCTGTTTACTATTGAGGCTCACTGTGCTTGATCAGTTAAGCCTGGGTGTGGACTCAGAGAAAAGTAAACAAAGCTATAGAAAAAGCTGGAAACTAGAGCTAGAAGTATGGAGTAGACATTTCAAAGCACTGTGAATTAAACCTGTTGCATACATTGAAACTACTGTCATCTCTGGATAGATCTGAGATATGAAATATACAACATAGACTTCTCTAGATGCATATTATTCTGCAGGCCAAGAAAATGAAACCTACCTTCTGGCACAAATGAATGAGGAACTAAGCCACAAAGACCAGAAAGGGGCTAGGATCAATTTGTGCTCAACTAAGCTGATCTAAATTGGGCATCACGGGGTGCTACAATTGGTCTCAGCAACCCTAGGCCAGTTAAAAGTCATCCGACTACCAACCTTTATGCAGTGACGCTTGCTTGATGTTGGTTAAGGGCAGATTAGGCTTGACTGCATAATAGACTGTCCAACACTCAGTGGGCAAGCTGGAATCACAGTGCAGCATTAGTAGCCAACTTAGAGGAGGAGAGTTTTAAAAAAATAGCAAGGAGAAGGAGAATTAAAATCAAGAATAATTCCATTTGTTTTTGCCCATTATTGATTGCCTTGAAGAGGCTTCAAACAACATTCCTGTCTCCTACTGATTGCATTTATGAAACACTTTCAACCAGGTGTCTGTATATTTTCAATGCTCTGCTGACTAGCTGTGAATGGATAACTATTTACTGTGACACTGAAGTGCTGGATGTTCTCAGAATATGTTTGTGATTATTCAGGCGATTTTCAAAATTTTATTTAAAAAAAAAGGTTTGCATCATTTGTTGGGTCTTTCTTTCTGACGTTTTGCATAACCTTTAGCCATCCATTCTATTTTTCTTGTAAGTAGCGAAATAAAATCCTACTCTATCAACATTAAGGCCCAATATTTCCAGTTGTATGAGTGACACATTCAGTGCTCCTTCTAAACTATTTTGGTAAACTTACTGGCAGATCAGGAATGTATGGTTTTCTGGTACATTAAATTCATGGACAGCCTGTGAGTAGCTATAAAAGTCCACCATTTTGCTCTAGTTGAGTAAATTCAAGCTACAGCAGACAATATCTGCTGCAGGGCAAAATTTCGAAACATGTTGCTTTTTATCTTTTTTATGTAAGAGCAGATAAATCTTCTGTCATTGACCATTATCAAAACCTATCTTCCTAACTAGGAAATGAAAGGACCAGTCAGGGGCTGAACAGATGACCAGATGTTGAGGCATTGAGATGGAGGTCAGGAAATAGTGGGCACTGAATATAGGCTGATGCTGAGTGTAGGATTTGGAATGGTCTCGTGACAGGGCCAGTGACATAGTAACTGTGCCACCACGGACAGAAAGATGCCTGTCTCATGTCTCATGGTGTGACGGGGAACTCCAGATTATGGGGAGGCAGTGGTGTAGTGGTATTGTCACTGGACCAGTAATCCGGAAACCTAGGAGTAAAATACTCCGGGTTTGAATCCCACCATGGCAGATGGTGAAAAAAAAAAATCTGGAATTGAAAGTCCAATGCTGACTGTGGAACCGTTGCTGATTGCTATAAATCTGGTTCACTAATGTCCATTTGAGAAGGAAATCTGTCCTATCCTGGTCTGGCCTATGTGTGACTTCAGACCCACAGCAATGTGGGTGAGTCTTAAAATGCCCTCTAAACAAGGGCAATTAGGGATAGGCAATAAATGCTGGCCGAGCCAGCGATGCCCACAACCCATGAATGAAGGTCCCTTGCACACATATCTATGAGGGTGACCATTGTCCCCTAGGTGTGTGGCCATTGTCCACCAGATCTAGATGCACTTCCCTATAAACCTCCTCAGAGGAGGAGGCTCAATATGTTTGCCTGTCTCCGAGTCAACTCCTCTGCTGAGTCAGGATATGCAAGGCACAGCAGACCACCACAAGGCAGGAGACCTTAGATGGGCCATATTAGAGGGCTCCCCAAGATGGGTCTAAGCATCTGAGCTGCATTTCCAGAAGGCCAACTCCCTGGCAGTGGTTGTAGGTTTCCTCTGTCTCTGTCTTGGGCTTCCGCACCAGTGTAAGCATCCATGTCTTTAGTGGATAACCCTGTAACTAAGGATCCATCCGCGAAGGTGTTTGGGTGAACGGAAGAGTTGAGGCACCTGGGACTGTCTCAGGATGTACGAGTCAAGGCAGCTCCCTGGGAACCTGGAACACACCTGGAGTGTCCTTTTACAGTGGCCGCAGACAACTTGGTGTTATGACTGATGCAGTTGGTAAAGCGGAGTTATTTAAAAAATCCTAGAGGGAAACTTTAAACAAATGTCATAACCAATAATTTTATGTGTTATGCTTGAGAGGCGACTCTAAATTCAGGAATCAGACCACTAGCTCTCGAGGTTTTACATTAAACTAAATGAAACATTTTATTGATTTACACAGGTTAAAATATATGTACATAAAAACAAAAAAACTGCGGATGCTGGAAATCCAAAACAAAAACAGAATTACCTGGAAAAACTCAGCAGGTCTGGCAGCATCGGCGGAGAAGAAAAGAGTTGACGTTTCGAGTCCTCATGACCCTTCGACAGAACTTGAGTTCGAGTCCAGGAAAGAGCTGAAATATAAGCTGGTTTAAGGTGTGTGTGTGGGGGGCGGAGAGATAGAGAGACAGAGAGGTGGAGGGGGTTGGTGTGGTTGTAGCGACAAACAAGCAGTGATAGAGGCAGATCATCAAAAGATGTCAACAACAATAGTACAATAGAACACATAGGTGTTAAAGTTAAAGTTGGTGATATTATCTAAACGAATGTGCTAATTAAGAATGGATGGTAGGGCACTCAAGGTATAGCTCTAGTGGGTTTTTTTTTATATAATGGAAATAGGTGGGAAAAGGAAAATCTTTATAATTTATTGGGAAAAAAAAAAGAAGGGGGAAACAGAAAGGGGGTGGGGATGGGGGAGGGGACTCACGACCTAAAGTTGTTGAATTCAATATTCAGTCCGGAAGGCTGTAAAGTCCCTAGTCGGAAGATGAGGTGTTGTTCCTCCAGTTTGCGTTGGGCTTCACTGGAACAATGCAGCAAGCCAAGGACAGACATGTGGGCAAGAGAGCAGGGTGGAGTGTTAAAATGGCAAGCGACAGGGAGGTTTGGGTCATTCTTGCGGACAGACCGCAGGTGTTCTGCAAAGCGGTCGCCCAGTTTACGTTTGGTCTCTCCAATGTAGAGGAGACCACATTGGGAGCAACGAATGCAGTAGACTAAGTTGGGGGAAATGCAAGTGAAATGCTGCTTCACTTGAAAGGAGTGTTTGGGTCCTTGGACGGTGAGGAGAGAGGAAGTGAAGGGGCAGGTGTTGCATCTTTTGCGTGGGCAAGGGGTTGTGCCATAGGAGGGGGTTGAGGAGTAGGGGGTGATGGAGGAGTGGACCAGGGTGTCCCGGAGGGAGCGATCCCTACGGAATGCCGATAAGGGGGGTGAAGGGAAGATGTGTTTGGTAGTGGCATCATGCTGGAGTTGGCGGAAATGGCGGAGGATGATCCTTTGAATGCGGAGGCTGGTGGGGTGATAAGTGAGGACAAGGGGGACCCTATCATGTTTCTGGGAGGGAGGAGAAGGAGTGAGGGCGGATGCGCGGGAGATGGGCCGGACACGGTTGAGGGCCCTGTCAACGACCGTGGGTGGAAAACCTCGGTTAAGGAAGAAGGAGGACATGTCAGAGGAACTGTTTTTGAATGTAGCATCATCGGAACAGATGCGACGGAGGCGAAGGAACTGAGAGAATGGGATGGAGTCCTTACAGGAAGTGGGGTGTGAGGAGCTGTAGTCGAGATAGCTGTGGGTGTCGGTGGGTTTGTAATGGATATTGGTGGACAGTCTATCACCAGAGATTGAGACAGAGAGGTCAAGGAAGGGAAGGGAAGTGTCAGAGATGGACCACGTGAAAATGATGGAGGGGTGGAGATTGGAAGCAAAATTAATAAATTTTTCCAAGTCCTGACGAGAGCATGAAGCAGCACCGAAATAATCATCGATGTACCGGAGAAAGAGTTGTGGAAGGGGGCCGGAGTAGGACTGCAACAAGGAATGTTCCACATACCCCATAAAGAGACAGGCATAGCTGGGGCCCATGCGGGTACCCATAGCCACACCTTTTATTTGGAGGAAGTGAGAGGAGTTGAAGGAGAAATTGTTCAGCGTGAGAACAAGTTCAGCCAGACGGAGGAGAGTAGTGGT
This sequence comes from Carcharodon carcharias, assembly GCF_017639515.1. Lineage (NCBI taxonomy): Eukaryota > Metazoa > Chordata > Chondrichthyes > Lamniformes > Lamnidae > Carcharodon > Carcharodon carcharias. The sequence continues at coordinate 32,539,238 of NC_054477.1, read as the reverse complement.
GGATGGGGATTGTTCGGGCCTCTGTTCGAGGAAGAAGCTAAGGGCCCTCAGACCATCCTGGTGGGGGATGGAGGTGTAGAGGGATTGGACGTCCATGGTGAAGAGGAAGCGGTAGGGGCCAGGGAACTGGAAATTGTTGATGTGACGTAAGGTGTCAGAGGAATCACGGATGTAGGTGGGAAGGGACTGGACAAGGGGAGAGAGAAGGGAGTCAAGATAACGAGAAATGAGTTCTGTGGGGCAGGAGCAAGCTGAGACGATCGGTCTACCGGGGCAGTTCTGTTTGTGGATTTTGGGTAGGAGATAGAAGCGGGCCGTCCGAGGTTGGGCAACTATCAGGTTGGAAGCTGTGGGAGGGAGATCCCCAGAGGAGATGAGGTCAGTGACAGTCCTGGAAACAATGGCTTGATGTTCAGTGGTGGGGTCATGGTCCAGGGAGAGGTAGGAGGAAGTGTCTGCGAGTTGACGCTCAGCCTCCGCGTGGTAGAGGTCAGTGCGCCAGACAACAACAGCACCACCCTTGTCAGCGGGTTTGATGACAATGTCAGGGTTGGACCTGAGAGAATGGAGTGCAGTAAGTTCAGAGAGAGACAGGTTAGAATGGGTGAGAGGAGCAGAGAAATTGAGACGACTAATGTCGCGCCGACAGTTCTCAATGAAAAGATCGAGAGAAGGTAAGAATCCAGAGGGAGGGGTCCAGGTGGAGGGAGAATATTGAAGATGGGTAAAAGGATCCGTTGAACTGGGAGAGGACTCCTGCCCAAAGAAGTGAGCCCGGAGACGAAGACGGCGGAAGAAGAGTTCAGTATCATGCCGAGCCCGAAATTCATTGAGGTGAGGGCGTAAGGGTATGAAACTAAGTCCTTTGCTGAGCACTGAACGTTCAGCATCGGAGAGGGGAAGGTCAGGGGGTATAGTGAATACACGGCTGGGGTTGGGATTGGAAGATGGGATGGGGATGGAGGGACAGGCAGGGGTGGAGGGTCCTAGATGGGTGTTGGTGTCGATGAGTTGTTGGAGCTTGCGTTCCTTAGCACTTGAGAGAAAGAGAAAAAGTTTCTTGTTGAGGCGTCGGATGAGCCGAAGGATAAAATGAAACTGGGGGCACGCGCAGCTTTGAAAAAGGGTACGGCGGTGCTGCTGGAGGGAGAGGTCGAGTGTGTTCATATGGCGGCGCATGGCACTGAGAGTGGATTTCAGAATGTGACGGGAACAGCAGTCCGAGAAACGTTTTATGTCCCGGAGATACCTGTAATCCTGGGTGGGTTCGAAACATGAGGGGTGGAATTTCAGTTGAAATCCATGTGGGGTAAGTCGGAGACGGAGACAGTCACTGAGAAAGGAGATATGGCTGTGAAAGCGGGTTTTAGTAAACATCTTGTCAAACACTAGGAGAGAAATGGAAAGCAATGAAGGTGAACAAGGCAACAGAGAAATCCGGAAATCTTGTCGCAGAGAGGAACAGAACTTCTTCAAGGAGGTAGGCATTTCTTGAAGAGCAGTGGCAGTCAATTAAACACAGAGATAAAAACAAAAAAACTGCGGATGCTGGAAATCCAAAACAAAAACAGAATTACCTGGAAAAACTCAGCAGGTCTGGCAGCATCGGCGGAGAAGAAAAGAGTTGACGTTTCGAGTCCTCATGACCCTTCGACAGAACTTGAGTTCGAGTCCAGGAAAGAGCTGAAATATAAGCTGGTTTAAGGTGTGTGTGTGGGGGGCGGAGAGATAGAGAGACAGAGAGGTGGAGGGGGTTGGTGTGGTTGTAGCGACAAACAAGCAGTGATAGAGGCAGATCATCAAAAGATGTCAACAACAATAGTACAATAGAACACATAGGTGTTAAAGTTAAAGTTGGTGATATTATCTAAACGAATGTGCTAATTAAGAATGGATGGTAGGGCACTCAAGGTATAGCTCTAGTGGGTTTTTTTTTATATAATGGAAATAGGTGGGAAAAGGAAAATCTTTATAATTTATTGGGAAAAAAAAAAAGGGGGAAACAGAAAGGGGGTGGGGATGGGGGAGGGGAAAAAGTCACCGCCAAGGGCCGCAGATCGGGTGGAAACGGAGCTCGAGGTCACTTGGTCTTGATTTTCAGCCCGAATTTAAAATTTGGCAAGCGTGGATGTTTGCCACTCAGGTAGCGATGAAACCAGGAAGCCGGTCACAAAGTTAGTGGTCCGAAGACCTACCCTGAATTACATCATCTGATGTGTGTTACTTTATTAATTACTTATTTACATTAACAAAGGAAAAAGCCGTAATTAAGTTAACATAACTGTAACCAACCTTAAGTAACACTAACAAATGGTTAAACAGAGTAGAATAACTAATCAGAGAATTGTCTCACAAAGACCACCCGTAGAGATGTCACAAGACCCAAGACGGAGGACGGAGAGGCCGCACGAGATGGGTATTGTATATCTCCAGGGTGGGAGGCCTAACGCCTGATCCCCGGTGGGCGGGTAAGGTGGATTGTTTGTAAATAGGGGTTAAATAAACCTAAGAATTGTCTGGATATATGTACACATGGCTACAAATTACTACTGTCATAACTTATAACAAATTCCCAAACTAATCTCCATTAAGGCAACAGCAACCCACAGACTTAACCAAACACCAGTCAAAGCATTTTCACCTTACGAATTCAAAATGAGGTTCTTTTCACTGTGGGGCCAGTTGGAGGCTTGCAGCTACCTTTTGATCTTACATTGCTTCTGCCTGCACACCCAAAAACTACTGAAGTTATACCTACTACCACTGATTGAATTCAAATTCTCATTGTCTCCAGTCTCTTTGAACTTTACCTTTTAACAGTGAAACCCCATTCGTTGTATCAATTTTAATAGTAATATAAACATATTGCTAGGTATCTGTTACAAAGGCGTCAAATTTTCACCCTGCTTCTTGAATGCTCTATTCAAAAAATGCAAATGCACGTTCTCTCTCTTACATATCAAAACTAGTACATATCAAAGCACCCAGACAAGCTGGCTTCAATCCAGTTAAGACACACCCACAGACTAACCTCTATTTTAAAAGAAAAATATTTGCCAAAATATTATATACATTAATAGCTTCATGACACTTGGACATTAAAGGAGTGGAACCCCTTCCTGTTCTCTAACATGCCCAGCAGCTCTTGATAGCCACATGCACACAGTCTATAACCCTCTGGGCTTGAGGGAATCCTGCCCTGGTTCTGAATCCACTCCCTCTATCAGCCTGATTGGCCTGATCAGTGACGAACTTGATCTTGCCCTCTGGAATGAGGTATTCATCACCTGCTCATATTAGCGAATCAGCCGCTGACTGGGAGATTCCACATCTGCCTCCAGACGATTCCTGCAATGAGCCTAAGATGTAAAAGTTGAGTGCCGCAGTCTCCTTTACCGCCACAGGCAATGGATGGCCACCACATCCAGTAACCTCAACTCCTCCTCCAGCATTCTGCATTGGTCCATTATCACCTGTCTTGAGAGATGCAGCCTTCGGAGACACTGGTGCTCTGACCTCTCCATGAAGTTAAGCCTTTTCTGTAGATCCTTTCAACCAGGTATCAAATTCTTCAACATTCACCAGTCTTATTGTTCCTATGTGCCCTTCTCATCTGCATTCCACCACAGGCTCATGGCGTTGGTGCTCCTCTATCCACTGTCCCCTTCCATGTGGCTGATGTAGTCTCTTTCTCTCTTTCTCCCACTCTCTCCCTCACTGGAGGAGTCAAACTCTGAGCGCAGAGCTCCATCTACCTTTGGAGTCTTCACAGTGCAAAATTGAGATATTGCTTAACCAGGAGCCAATACAGGTCAGCGAGCACATGGCTGATGTATGAATGGGACGTGGTGTGGGTTAGAATATGGGCTAAGATTTTAGGATGACCTCAAGTTTACAGAGGGTGCAATGAAGGACACCAGCCAGGACTACATCAGAATAGTTGAGTCTAGCAGCAATGAAGGTATGGATGAGGGCTTCAGCAGCAGATGAGCTGAGGGACGGATGGAGTTGGGCAATGTTACAGAGGTGAAAACAGACGGTCTTAGTGGTGACAAGGATATGTGGCCAGAAGCTCATCTTGTAGTCAAATATGGCACTAATCTTGTGAACAGCCTAAGTTTAGTCTCAGATAGTTGACAGATGGAGGAATGAAGTCAGTAGTTAGGGAATGGAGTTTGTAGCAGGGGACAAAGACAAAGGGTGGGATTTTCCCCTCAGTGCATTAAGTGTGGTGACGGGTTGAGAAACAACGTTTTACCTGCCAGCTGCAATGGTGGGCTTTCACGCCGTAATGCCCACCCACCATGAGCTCACAGCTTCCTCGCTTCGGGTGCCATATTTAAACAGTAGCAAAGCACAACGTCCTCAATGCATGGAGCCCAGGACTGCTCCACGGAAGGCATTGCCCTGAAAGTCAAGATGATGGCAGCCCCAAGTTTAGTGATGCCTCACTGAATGCCTGCTGGATGCCGTGGAGGCCCACAGCCATGTCCTCTAGCCCTGTGATGGCCGGAGGAGGTCCACCAACATCACCACTCTGGCTTGGGAGGCAGTGGTAAGTGCTAATGCTGCACAGAGGAGATCAGCCATCCAGTGCAGAAAGAGAATGAATGACCTCACCTGTTCCACCAGGGTAAGTCAACCACCTGCTCACTATCATGAGCCCATCACATATTCACAGGGATTTTTTTACATTTGGTTACGGTATGCACGCATCATTGGCTAGGCCAGCATTTACTGCCCATCCCTTGTTCAGAAGACAAATTTTAAGAGTCAACCACATTGCTGTGGGTCCAGAGCCACAAGTAGGCCAGACAAAGTAAGGACGGAAGATTTCCTCCCCTAAAGGATATTAGTGAACCAGAAGTGTTTTTACAACAATTGACAATGGTTTCGTGGCCATCATTAGACTTTTAATTCCAGATTTTTATTGAATTAAATTCCCATGGTGGGATTCACACCCGGGTCTCCAGACCGCTACCCTGGGTCTCTGGATTATTAGTCCAGCAACAATACCACTATGCCATCACCTCCCCCATGGATATTATATTCTGCCTTCTCAAGGGACATCACCACTCACTCTCACACATATTTTCACATCTCCACCTGGGTTCATCTCCTCTGAAACTTGCGTCCTCACTCCATCCATGGCTCCACTGACCCTCACATGGCAGGCATCCTTATCACCTGCTCTGGCATGCGTCCTGCTCACAACTTCCATCTGTCTTTATACAGGACAAACACACAATCACAGAGAGAGGTCCCAGCCCGGGGAGTGTGGAATTCCAGAATTGAAGGTCCTCACTACCTTCGAGAACAAAGCCATCAAGCTGGCCAGAGAGGACGTAGAACATGCCTGCGGTGACGGTGATGTCTACAGCAAACACCAACATGAGGATCTTGCACCAGCTCATCCCTCAGACAACGATACTGAGTGAATTATCCCGTTTTACAGCTGCACACCAGGCACTAATTATCTTTCATAGGCACCTCTGCAAAGCACCTGAGGCCCTCAACCAGCCAGACCCTTAGATTGAGCCCCAACAACACCTCAGATGAGGAACCTGAGAAAAACACCATTGAAGACCCATCATAGCGCGCACGCACACCCTCCAGCAGCGCAGAGATACACACCTCAGTGAGACCTAGATCTAGAGCAGCCTCAGCAGGGTCACAATCTGGTCCACAGCAGGTGGAGACAGGGACATCCGAGGTTGGCGGCACTCAGAAGACTGCTGGAGATTCTGCTGAGTCCAAGTCAGATGATGAACCTCCGGATTCGGTCCTAAATCAGTTGGTGGAGCTGCAGCGACAATCGCGGTAATATCAGGAAGGATGGCAGCTGCGTTTCTCAGATTGCAAGAGACGATGGAGGAGTCTGTCCACTTTCAGCCTCAGGCGATAGTGTTGGCATGCCAAAGCACCGAGGTCAACACTGGTAAGATGGTGGCTGCCATGGAGACTTTGGTGCAGGCCGTCAGTCCTACACTGCTGCAAGAGCAGCACTCCATCACTGTAGCCATTGGTGGCATCCATCAGCGGCTACGTGAGAGGGGGGCAGGGCACTTTGATCTCAGTCCAGCTGCCCCTTCTCCTCAGAGAGTCAGCCAGGGTCCCTTGGGCACCCACAGGGAGGAGAACCAGCAGATGGACACCCCGAGACATCTACCCAGGTGACTCTGGGACTGTCTGGCCGATCCAAATCCCCTCTTCCTGTGACCCCATCACCCCTAGCTCCACAGTCTGAGGAGGGTGCACCTGCCCCACAGCAGAGCACCCAAAACAGGCTGGGGTCCTCCAGGTCTCAGCCCTGCAGAGGACAGCCGCCAAAGTCATCACAGATAACAGGGCGTAGCAGTCAGCAGGCTGCCTCTGCCTCCACAGTGGATGTTGGGAATGGGCCCAGACATAGCAATAGGGTTGGGAAAGTTGAAATAATTTAGGGGTACAACGGTGGCACAAGTGTTCACAACATGTATATAATGTTCACAAATGTAAATAGAACCATCCCCATTTCACATCTCCTCTTGTGTATGCCACCTTTTTTATGATGAGCTGTGTTGTTGTCAATCAGGTGTGATAACATGGTTCCTCCCCCAACTTATCCTAGATGTCACTATCATGGGCCCCTCGTCTATGTAGTGTGCTTCCATATCACCACAGTGTGTGCCCGTTTTTCAGATCATTCTCGACATCAGTGATGCCTCAACTTTAATGTTAAGTATACTTGTGGAAGGAACCTCATTCACATGTTTTGCAGACCCATGTCATGTTTATTATTGGCTGTGTAAGATTGAGGCAGAGGTGTTCTCCAATCTCGTCTGCATTCTTGGAAGATAAAGGTGTAGTGTACAAGGATCAATGTGTTTACACATGGAGAAGGGTCATATATCATCCAACAGCATGTGATCTCTGTTATCGGCAGGAGTTTCATGCTGTGAGCTCATATTCAGAGCTTGTGTGCACTGCTGTCTGCCAACGGCATTTCCGAGTGTATATTTCCTAAGCTCACCAACAAGTGGGAGCACCTTGCCACTTGAAGGTGCCAAAGCTCTGCCCCTCTCAGCCATGCACTCGAACCATTTGTTATGGTCGCTGACCACCTGTACATTGCGCGAGTGGTAGCCTTTCCTGTTTATGTGTTGGAGTGCCTGTAGCCAGGGAGCTTTTATAGACATGAGTGCAATTGATAACACTCTGCACCTGTGAGAATCTAAAAATCGCTGCAAAGCCCAATGCTCTGGTGTCCTGGCTTGCTTTATCTCTGTCAAAGTTACCGTAATTGTGGACTTTGGTAAAAATGGTGTCTGTCACCTCATGTATGCATTTGTGAGCAGATACTTACGAGGTCCTGCAGAGGTCTCCAGTAGAGCCCTGGAAGGAGCCACTCATGTAGAAGTTCAATTTTCACAGCCAGTAGCAATAGATCCCCTCCCAGTCTCCGTGGCACCAATTCCTGGAGAATGTGGCAAACCTGAGGCACCAGATCCCTGGGCATGTGTAAGTGTCAGTGGCACTGCCTCTCACTCATCTACAGATAAGACATGCCAGTTCTGTATGCCCTCAGTCTTGCAAAGTACCTACACACCTTGTCTCTGTGAACCTTACCCTCTGTGCCTGGAGGGGGCCCTGCTGCCCCTTGCTTTTGAGGGTCTTGCTCCTGCCATCTTCCCCTTGTATTCCTTGATCCCATTCTGATTGTGGTGGATATCCCTTTGTTACCCCTGGAACTTGGTGAGGTAGATGTGCTTATGCACTGTGTGGACCTCACCCCTCACCATCTTGAGGACACTTGCACAGTCTGACATATACCACCCCCGTCCCACCCCTTCTGACACCCTCGAACACCCCCACAATACCTTTTCCCCATCTAAAGTATGCAGATGCCTCCTCTGACTGAGTGTGCCATCTTCAGCCCAGGATGATCCCAGAAATACACGTGATGTTACGGTAATGCCCTGCACACAACATCCTGGGTACGACTGAGACTGGACTGACAGGCCCTCTCCCTGCCAGGACTGGGACAAGGACAGTGTTTGCAAGCTCAATATTGAAGCGCTTCTTCACTCAGCGATCCTTCCATTCTGGTCCAAAGGCACTTATGTCATTCTGTAACCGCCCCTCTCCACATCCTGGCCCTAAGGATGTTTCCTCACCACCCCCACCACCACCTAGTCATGTGTCTAAATGCAGCCTTCTCCAATCTTACCCCACAGTGGAGCCCTTGCCCTCAGCCGCTTCCCTTGTCAGGCCAGTTTCCCCCCTTCCCCAGTGGAGGCCTTACCCTGCAGCACATGAAAAGCCACCCCCCCCTCCTCCAGCCTTACTGCTGGTCTGGTAGGTCGAGACTTACCTATCACAGCCCCCTGAAAGTGATGTGGTGCTGCCTGTGTAGCCTGGCACTGAGTCGGAGTTGCTGCGAGTTGCTGCATGATGTAAGGCAAGCAAACGAACCTCAAAGTCACGAGCAAAGTGCAGGTCACCAGGTGCACATTGCTTATATACCCGTTGTGAAACACGTCAGTTTAATTGGGTGCCAACATGCCCTCTTCATCCAGCGTGGGCAAATGATGCTGGCAAGCAGCCCTTGTAATGGGACGCACTTGTATTAAAATTACATTCCTGATGTGCTGCAGCAGAAAGCACGAACTACCATTGATAGCTGGAGTGGATGATCCCAGACTGTTTTTGTAAATGATTTTGCTGATTTTGCGATATGTTCTGCTCCCGCCCACCATGACGCTTGCTGTGGGGGAGGCCGCAAAATCCCGCCCAATACCTTCAGCCTTCCCAATATCTAATTGTTCAATAGAAGGTGACCCAAACAATGAAACTTGAATTTGACTTGTTTATTCATGTAATCTTTGTGATTTGAAGAATGGGATCAGGACTTGTGAGTTTGTGGTGCCACTGTAGAACCCTAATGTACAATGGTCATTTTTTTTTACACAATCATAAAACTGGACAATGATTTTAGTGGGGGAAAATGGGAAAGGGTCATAATACCTCCTGTTCACTTGCAGATTGTTTATGTGGCTTAATAATGTGTATAAGTGAAAAGAAGGAAATGGATGGTGTATGACTTTGAGGTTCGCTTGCTTGCCTTACATCGTGCAGCAACTCACAGCAACTCCAACTCAGTGCCAGGCTTCGCAGGCAGCACCACATCACTTTCAGGGGGCTGTCATAGGTAAGTCTCGACCTACCAGACCAGCAGTAAGGCTGGGGGAGGGGGGAGTGGCTTTTCATGTGCTGCAGGGTAAGGCCTCCACTGGGGAAGGGGGGAAACTGGCCTGACAAGGGAAGGGAAGCGGCTGAGGGCAAGGGCTCCACTGTGGGGTAAGATTGGAGAAGGCTGCATTTAGGCACATGACTAGGGGGTGGTGGGGGTGGTGAGGAAACTTCTGGTATAACAGTGCCTGGTCAAAGTGGTCACATGCTCCTTGTGTGTAATCTGCTTGTGTCAGCACTGATAGCAGTTGGAAGCTTTTGCAGGACTTGGGGGCTGGGCCAACAATCAGTCATTGAACTGCCGCTGACCTTGTGGATCATCAGACAAACCAAAGTGCAGAAAAGTGCTGTTGACAACATCAGACTGTGCTCCAATGGTATGTTATCCTTCATGGTATCATTGTGGACCTGAACACGTGGATAATCTTAGTATAAATTGCGTTGTGCTGCCTGATGATTAACCACAGTCCAAAGTTGGCCCTTTTGCATTCTGTCAATTGATATGTGCAATTGGGCATTAAACTTGCTTTGTGTAACCTTCTGTCTGCTGTAGAAGAACTGCTGCTGGAATCACAAGCTTGTTGGTAAATTCTCCTGGGCCAGGATTTTATAGCCCCTCCTGCCCGGCAGTATATGACGGTCCTGCTGAACTGAATGGAGCTTTAAATGACTCACTGCATCTGCCAGGGGAGACACGCCGTGGCACAGCTGTAACATCCTGACCCAAATCTAGGCCAGATAGGAAATTAACTTTCAGGTGAAAATCTGGACTTTGCTTTAATGTTCACTAGCTTGTGTCACACACCATTTTCAAATACCCACTTCCTAGAAAGTAACAGTGCTAATTTTCATGTGAGATCCCCAGCAGGCCACATTAGATGGTGCAACATTAGCACATAACTGATCCTTAGTGCAACAGCCCCCTGCCTAATTATAAAGCCATACCCATTTATACCATGTAGGCACAACTCCACCATAGCTTTAAAATGAACATATATATAAAGCATGTATTTCATGTATAATAACCTCACAGATTCTGACAGTACATGAATGCTGCGAATACTCAGTGACAGTTCCCTTCACCTCTGACTGTTTCTCTTTCGCATTCTTGCATTTGATTTCTTGCAGAGAATCTGAACTGACTCATGAAAGGTCTTCGACTTGAAGCATTAAATGAGGTTATGATGTCAATTTAAATCAAAGTCCAACTTTCTACCAGTAATGCTGATTACTCTTTCAAACCTTAACTATTTGCTGAAATCTCAATTCTGATGTAAACTTCTCTTGAGTTTTTGGGTACACTTATCTATATTTTTTATTCATTTGCTTTCTATTCAAAAAGCAATAAAAAATGGTTTAAATAAAATTAATATCCATTCAAAACAACATCACACTGGTAAACAATATGGATTATTTTCACCATTTGGAGTAATTGAAGGGGTATAACTCAGCAAACATAATCCACCTTTCTTTTATGTTTTATCCAATTTAACTGATTGCACTGTGTATAGAATTGTTACTTGAGATTCACTGAATTCTGGTACATAACATTTATACTGATCACCACTACTCCTTTATTGATTTTCTATGCAAGATTAAACCAAACTCTAATGAAATATGACACATTGTTCAAAATGTCAATTAAGGTACTTATTGAAATGGGGATCCGAAAATAAGTCAACCTTGTACTTTCTGAATTTCACATTCCATGTAAGTCAAATTTGAAGTAGGATTTATTACTTCCCACTCAGTAAGTATGTTTTGTGAAAAATATCCCACAATTTTTCCTCTAAAGTTGAACCTCATGCAAACTACAAAGGTTACTGACAATCCAGTGTGTGATGCATTTAAGGTGGTTGTGTATACAGTGCAGAACTGTTGTAAAAAGAAGTGTTTTAGTAATATCTCAGGTGTCAAAGTGCTTTGGAACTTGCACCATTTTTGCTGTGAAGTGGATTTCACAACAGGATAGTCAACAGGCAATGCAGAGGCTGGCACATGCACAAATTGCTTAATATTCACCATGTTGTATTTATACTGGACTCTAATAAGTGTGTTCACTGTAGTCCACAAGGTCCATATGGGCAATGGTTCGAAGACCATGTCAATGCCTACATGGGAGGGATGAGTGCTCAGGCCACCTGTAGTCAGAATGAATGGCAGCAACTGCCAAAATGCAGCTTCCATTAACATGATTTTTCTGGCATTGCTGCTTCAAGAGGCTTTCAAGCAGATAATTTCTTCAGCTAGCTATTGGTGCCTCTGAAGGCAGCTACTCCACCTCATTTGCCTCCCAGCTCTACTGCCAATGTTGGGATTGTGAGTGATAGATATGGCGTGAAAGTACAAACTGTAATTACATTACTTATTGCAAATGATTTAAAGTAACCTCCAAAATTAGCAAAGTTTTAACTTGACATACCGAAGACTAATTCCTATGTGTACACATTAAGTAATTGATAAACCAGAAGATAAAAGAGCACTCCCTCAACACCATGTGCTGGTTGCAGGGTCATCTTTCATGTTCTTCCTTCACATTCTGGAACAATAGCAGACTGCCATCATTAATGAAAAAGACAGCTGATCAGAAATGATTACAAAATGTTTTATTTAACAAGTCTTCATAAAAAAGGTAATAAAATTTTACACTAATTTTAGCATTGGAGCAGAAAAATTACATTAGTGGCTAAACAGCACTGATATTTTGTACTGAGATTCTTGATTTTTCTTGCACATGATTACAATACAGGTTACGTTAATAACATTTAAGAGTCAAAGTTAATATTACTGCAATGCACTTCCTCAGGACAAGGACAAAATGCACCGTTCTCCAAAATATTGCATTTCAGATTGGTAGGATGTGGGTTCTAAACTACCAATTCCTCACTTTGTGACTCCCATCTGAAACAAGGGTGGCCAAAGAAAAAGTGCGACCTCACATAAGGATTGCGATAAATCTGGGAAACAGGAAAGAAAACATGAATATTTGGGTGCTTTCCATTGAGTGTGTACTCAACACCCTGGCCTGAATTTTTCCCGCATCGGGCGGGCTCAGCAGGAGAGGGCGGGAGCAGTCACGGCTCCGCACCGCCATTTTACAAGGGCGGGCCAATTAAGGTCCACCCAGCATAATATGCGAGCAGTAGCTGTCAATGCTACCTGTGCAGGTGGAGGAAGGAGGGAGGGTCGGAGCCAGCGCTCTTTCGCATATGCGCGCACATTAGCACTTCAATCCCCCTGAGGGACAGAACCGCCTCAGAGAGCTTGAACGGCTTCTTTTTTAATTTTCCGACATTAAAAATGTAATGAAACATGTCCCGTCATGTGACTGTGTCACATGAGATGGGACACGTTTTTATTTTTCATATAAACTTTTTATTTAAGTAGTAAAAGCTTCAGGAAACCTCATCCCACTTTTGGATGAGGTTTCCTAAAAACGTAAAGGCCCCACTTGGCCTTTTCACCTGCCCATCAACAGTAAGGTTGGATGGGCAGTGTAAACTTTACATTAATTACTTCGCAACGGCCTTAGTAGGCCTATCAATTATCGGCGGGCGCGCAGCCGACTCCAGCGCGCCCACCGAACAATCGCGAGACAGCGCGATGGTGTCAGGATGCACACCCGACATCATTGCGCGTCATTTTACTCGCCAGCATGTCACGCCAGCCCCCACATGCCGTCTGAAAAATCCTGGCCCCTCTTTTCCAGGGACACTTAGCCACAAAATAGCAACTGGAGCAACATAAAAGCTCAACTGCTGCAATGCTGTTCCATTTTTGCTATGCTAAGTACATAGTCTAGAGAAGGAATGAAACAATATTTACCCTCCAGCATGAATGCAGTTGCTATTTATTTCAAGTGGCTAATGTACTGCACTTTTTTTTTAACATTCTGCCATTTTAAAACTTTTTTTTCAAATGATTAATATTAATTTTCTTCTCTTATTTTTAACCAATAATACAAGGGAGATTTCTGCAGTGGGTATTTCACAATTTCACCATCTGAGCAGCAGTGTGACAGAGCACACAATCCGTCTAATATAGAACTCGTCTAATTTCAATGAGATGAAAAGTGCACGATGAGCAAACAAAGTGCTCTGCCACATTACAGCCCAGACAGAGAAGCTGAAAATTACCCTGTTTTGACTCTCTACCAATAATACTCAGTCACCATTTGTTAGGTGAAGATGGCGGACTGTTTCATTACTCATTCTCTGAGTAAGTGCCTCCATCTGACGAAATAGCCAAGACTGGAAACTCACTACGTGGGACATTGAGTTACAAATCCACATCCTATCATCCTGCTACACAACTCTTTGTCATGTCACATAGACTATTTTTTGTAAAATTCGTGTCTTTAAAACAATGATAGCACCAATGATTTACTCGGTGGTACAACAGGCCCACAAATATTGATTTTCAATTGAAAAAAATATATAAATGAACATTAATGGAAACTTGTTTCAATTGTATAGAAGACTGGACATTGAGCAATCTTTTCTCTTTTATGAATGATGCCTGGAGAATGACTATGGAATTCCATCATTTGTGGTGACCAGTCCTTTACAATGCTCCTGAACAGAAATTCTAGTATCAAAGACCAATGGTACAATTTAAAATGGTGTTTAACGGTGGCATTAACAGCAATCATCATTTATGAAAACATGACCCTTTATTATTCCAATGTAGGTTCCATGTCAAATTACAGCATTTACTGAACTGCAGAAAAGTTATATTTTCACTTAAAATCTTTCAATCATCACATGCAATCATTCTTACATATGAAAGACCAATTCTATATTTAAGTAAGATAGGCCAATGGCCTCCACTGCTCAAGAGACTGAATTTGATTCTGAAGGGTGAAACTTCAGATAGCCTAATGTCCTCAAACCCTGCATCATGGCAAAATCCTCTATTCGTGTAAAACCCAGATTGAGACACAGGGCGGAATCTGCCAAACCCACCAGCAGCAGGTAGCATGGTGGGTGGGGGAACTTAATTTGGCGTGGGGCCAAAAATCCGTTTCCTCATGTTGGGATGAACTGTAGGAATTCTGTTCTCAGCACTTCAAAGGGAGCTTAAAGGTGAGTCAAGCTTCCTAATGAACATTGTTGAAAAACCCTTTTGCGTGCATTAGCATGTCATGAATGCTCATTAAAAGGCCAGCTCGCTCGAATTAAGTTCCCTGCCAGCAAGAAATTAGAACATTCACTTCTATGGCGGCACATAAGTGGCGTGCACCTGGCGAGCTTCACCTCTTCCACGGCTTTGAGGTAAGTAAACGCTACTTTCGCCTTTTTGGAGATCACTCACAACTTGACTCTTATCGGGTGCCAGCAGCACAAGCTGCTTTAAGGCTGGACATGGGAGGCAGGGAAAGGATAGAAGGGATGGAGGCTGTCCTGGTGCCCTTTAAATATGGCGCCCAGACCTTCAACCCTGTGAGGTAATGGCAGGAAGTGCGACTTCCCTGTCTGCCCCCTGCCACGAGATTCGCTGTGCTGTGCACGGATGCTTAAGTAATTAGCCGAACAGCGTAAGATCGCACATGGTTAGCCATCCCACCTCCCACCACCGCTACCAGCGGAAAACAGACTGGCTTCCGCTCCCGCCACTGAGTTTAGGCCGCAGAATGGAAGATGCTGCCCACTGTCTTGATATTCTTGTTCTTTTTAGCGTTTTCACTGCCGGGGTCAAATGAACTATCCACTGCTACTGGCACACTGACTGGCTTATCCAGCACCACATGATACTGTATTACCTCAGGACATCTCTGTCATGCCTTCTGCTGCATTTTCCATTGCTGACTAACACTTCAAAGGGAGTTCAAAGGAATCTGGCACCATCACAAAATGAAATTGGGATTAATGTACATCTCTGACCTTAAAACACTCAGAAATTTGAAAGACAGTCATAAAACCAGATAGTAAATGTTTTGACAAAATACTGGTGAATTCTATTTCAGGATAGAAGTGTTAAAATGTTTATTAGTAAAAAAAAGAATGCTTATCCTACTGTTCAATATTTTCTACTTAACAACTCAATAAATGATGATTCTGAATATACAGTCACACAGTAAAAATATTTTTATTCACAAATATTGCCAGTATGACTATTCATTATACCTATGTAAATGTAGTCACAAACATTGGTGGCAATACAAGTCCCTTTCTTTGGTGGAATCTGTTCATTTTATAATGTGAAAAAATAGATAACAAGCCAAGCCCCATCTTGGTGGACAAGAGCTGGGAGGAAGAGAGGAGATGAAGGTACTCCAAAGGCGGTGATGAGGTTGATCTTTAAAGATCTAACAAATTATAGGAGGAACAAAGGAGGTGAGGAACTCTCCAGTTTTAAGTCCAGTAAAAGAGTGAGTTAGTGTAAGAAAATGCAATGAACCATTGGCTTAGAAAAGGGAAGCTAGATAAACTCATGAGGGCAAAAGGAATGGAAGGATCTGCTGGGATGCAGCACAGTAAGATTTCATGTTAAAATGAAGGTAACATAGTAAAGAATAGATAGGTACAAGAAATCAGAGAATGAGCAAAAGGAATTAAAGGATCAGTGCAAAGAAGATTATTTCAAGTAAATTGATAATATTGATAGCAGCATAGGTTAATATCATAGGGAAAATTGTTACTCATAGTATTAGTTATTACTGTGATACTGTTTTAGCTGACTTTTTTAAATGGCCAGCCTGAAGAGAAAGAAATTCTCCAGAGTTATCAGCAATTCGAGCAGCTTCAGAGTAAAATTATGTCATGAGATAAAAATATATTTGTAGGAAATTCTCTCCTCAACTATTTTACAGGTATTAACGAACTAGAAGTACCATTAAAACAGCAGAGACAGATATGCCAAATAAATGGTTTAATACATCTGCCACTAATTGGAAAAAGTATGCTTAACACTGCAGATTCTGATCTCGATACTAGAATTAAATAATTTCATAATGTATCTAAATTCTATACGCCAATCAATTAACCTACAAGAGCAGATCAGAGGTTGAGAATTCTGTGGCAAGTAACTCCTGACTCCCCAAAGCTTACTGATCATCTACAAGGCATAGGTCAAGAGTGCGATGGAATACACCCCACTTGCCTGAATGAGTGCAGCTCCAATAACACTCAAGAAGCTTGACACCATCCAGGACAAAGCAGCCCACTTGATTGGCACCCACACTTCAACATTCACTCCGTCTACCGCTGATGCGCATTGGCAGCAGTGTCTACCACCTTCAAAGTTCACTGCAACAACTCACCAAAGCTCCTTCAACATCACCTTCCAAACCCAAGACCTCTATTACCTAGAAGGACAAGAGCAGCAGGTGCATGGGGATACCACCACCTCCTGTTCCCCTACAAACACAACATACCACACACCATCCTGACTTACAACTATATCCCCATTCTTTCACTGAGTCAAAATCCTGGAACTTCCTCCCTAATAGCACTGTGGATGTACCTACACCACATGGACTGCAGCAGTTCAAGAAGGCAGCTCATCACCACCTTCTCAAGGGCAGTTAAGGATGGACAATAAACGCTGGTCTGGCCAGCAAAGCCCACATCCTGTGAAAGAATTTTAAAAAGTGTGCGCAAATTGATTCAGAAAAGACAATTGAGACCCAGGGATAGTTCAGTAAAATCTATTCAATATGAAATTGAATTCTGAGTCAGGCTTTTGTTTATCTTTTGACCCAAATTTGAATTAAATTAGATTTCTTGAAGGCACCTTTATGTGCTGTTTGTTGCATCGCCCTTGTCTGATTAACTGTGCCTGTGCTAAGCACGGATGCTACTCTGCATTAACATAAGTAGCTTTCAAATGAAGTAAAACACTACATCAAAGAGACAGGAAGATAGCAATTGAAGGAGTGGATTAAAGGGAAAGAGCAATGTAATGGGATTGGCATAGCAAGTGCTGATATGGAACTAGCACCGGCATGATGGTCAAATGGCCACCTTCTTCACTAAAACTTTTATGATATTTTCAAGTTGTGTCAAAAGGGGCACAAAGTCAGTGAGTGCTATTCTGAGGCCCTGGCCTCATTCTCACACTGCCAGTAAACACCCACTGTAGCTAGCCAATTCTGGTAAGGGAGGGAATCAGCTAGCTCCCATGCTGAGCTGCTCAAAGCCAGGCATGGGGGCGGGTACAGGCAGTCACAGGGAGGGTCTTGAATACTTTTGTAGGCATAGGCTTCTGGCCCCAACACCAAATAAGAGTTGTCCTGGGCCAACTTTTGACTAGCCACCAACAGGACCCCTGATCAGACAACTCACAACCTGGTACTAAGAAAGTCATGTGCATGGTGCACACGTCACCCATTAGTACCTGGGAAATGCAGTTGGGTCCTACAACTATCATTGGCCACCCATTTGCATTTTAAGCAGCCTCCAGGGTTCTTTTAGATGGACAGTCTGCTTGACCACCTGAAAATTGCATGTCAGGTCTTGGGTGTTGTGGAATGACCAAGGTGTGCCATACGTATTTTCAATTATTGGTTACTTCCTTTTCACATTTAAAACAATGCAACCAACAGTTGAAAATTACAGCCTTAATGTCCAAGCTGGGCAATAATTCTAGACTCCATTGCTACTTCCAGCTTGCTTTAGCTCCTCAAGTCCGATTTCTGTAGTATAAACAGAGTGCGTAATGTCTGCTCCGCTAATTATCTTTTTGGCTAAAGGAAGATTGTTCTTATTTTCAACACCATTACTCTTACGTGCTAGCTTACTTCGATACGTCTGCCCACCTAGAACATAAAGAATTGGATCAAGGCAACTGTTTGCACTTGCGAGGGGCCTGGTCAGCTTGTACGCCAGGTTAAATGCATCTAGTGTACTACAGCTCACATGAAGACTTCTTGAGGAATAGTAAATGGAGCGTGTGATGTGGAAAGGTAAGAAACACAAAACAAAAACAGTGAGTATAGTAATAATCATCTTGATTGATTTTTTCCTGGATCTGGCATATTCAGGACGGATGCCATCGGGCCGAAGGAGTTTCTTAGCCGTGATTCCATAGCAGATCACGACCACTGTGAAAGGAGCACAAAATAGCAACACCAGCTGTACAGCACTGTAAATCACAAACTGATTAAAATGGATTTGGTTTGTAGTGTCATAACAAAGGGTAGTGTTACCAATACCTTCTATGTCGACAAATACAAATATTGGTATCTGGAACGCTATCACGATACCCCAAACAACAATGCACACTATTCGTGTATATCGCAAGTTTGACCATCTCAGTGACTGCATTGGAAAGCAGATCCCCAGGAATCTATAGATGCTCATACAAGTGAGGAACAGGATACTGCAGTACAGGTTGGTGTAAAAGAGGAATCGGACAATTTTGCACAAAGCTGCCCCAAAAGGCCAGTCATTGTGTTTTGCATAGTAGTAGATCAGCAGAGGCAATGATATAGCATACATGGTGTCTGAGAGAGCTAGGTTGAACATGTAGGTGGTTGTAATGTTCCAAGGTCTCATTCGAAAAACAAAGACCCATATCGCAAGAGCATTGAGAACAAGTCCTACCACAAACACTATCCCATAAGATACTGGAAGTAGAATATATTTAAAGTCCTCATTAAAAGTACAATTTTGTGGATTCTCCTCATATGTTCCAGCCATGCTCAAACCAGGATTGGAGAACTTAGTTTGAATTTACTGTTTTAAGCAGCACTGGTCCAACTTCATTTCCGATCCTTTCCAGGGGCCCTGAATAACAAAGAAAGATTTTGTTTAAAATGAGAATTTCATCTTTTTTTAATTAGCATTTAATCTTTTCTGATGTTACATTGCTATGGATTGACAGTAAGGATACCTCAGCACAATGGAGCTTCAACCCAGGGCCAGGACCACATGGAGTCAAGTCCCAAATGGTGGCTTCTCCTTCTCAGTTGTGCCATCAGGGAAAACACCAAAAGAAAGCTGGATAAACCTCATTGGAACCTATTGCCACTTTAATATGCCAACTTGCCAGTACCAATGGCTATGATCATCTGTCTGCCTTCTTGAGTAGGGTGGGCAGGAGAAAACTGCCAGGAGGAATGAGGGGAACGTATAACGTAATTGCGAAAATAGATCTGTATTATATCATTGGAAGGATTGGAGGGAGGGAGGGGGGACTGATTTGCACTTATATAGCACCTTTCATGACCTCAGGACATTCCAAAGCACTTTACAGCCAATGAAGCATTTTTGAAATGTAGTCACTCCTGTAATGTAGGAAATATAGCAACTAATTTATGCCCAGCAAGAGTCCACACACAGCAGTATGATAATGACCAGATCAACTGTTTCAGTGATGTTGGTTGAAGGATAAATTTTGGCAAAACTCTTGGGTGAACTCCTCTGTTCTTCTCCAAAATCGTACCAAGAGGTCTTTATGCCCATCTCAGAGGGCAGAGGGGACTTGATTCAACATCTCATCAGACTGTTGCTGCGCCTCTCAGCTGTAGTTCCTCAGTACTGGAGTGTCAGCCAAGGTTTTGTGCAGGGAGACCTTGGTAACTGGTAATTAATGATATTATTGTTACCTGTAACAGGATTACACTGTGTAAAGGTAGTGAAGCTGTCAATGACAGAGATTTGATGAAGCACCAGCCAAGCATTTTAATATTTAATCTGCTTGCTGGCTTGTAATATTTGCAACAGTAAACAGAACTGAATGGTCGCCAAGCAACCTGCAACTCATCTCTAGGATGATAGTTCTCCACAGCAATCTCTTCAATCTTCATTCAACTAAAAACATAGGGAACACTGACATAACATGCCAACCATTCCAAATCCAAATGAATGCACAACAGAATGCCTGATACCCAATCACAGGCTTCATATCATCATGAAGGATATGACTTGAACAATAAAAATAATAATTGAGACAACTTTTTAAAATCATTTATGGGATGTGAGCTTCACTGTCTGGGCCAGCATTTATTTCCCATCCCTAGTTGCCCTTTGGAAGGTGGTGGTGAGCTGCCTTCTTAAATCACTGCAGTCCATGGGGTGTAGGTAAACCCACAGTGCTGTTAGGGAGGGAGTTACAGGATGTTGACCCAGCGACAGTGAAAGAACAGTGATATATTTCCAAATCAGGATGGTGAGTGACTTGGAGGGGAACTTCCAGTTGGTGGTGTTCCCATCTATCTGCTGACCATGTCCTTCTAGATGGTAGCGGTCATGGGTTTGGAAGGTGCTGTCTAAGGAGCCTTAGTGAGTTTCTGCAGTGCATCTTGTAGATGGTACACACTGCTACTACTGTGCGTCGGTGGTGGAGAGAGTGAATGTTTGTGGATGTGGTGCTAATCAAGCGGGCTGCTTTGTCTTGGATGGTATCAAGCTTCTTGAGTGTTGTGGGAGCTGCACTCATCCAGGCAAGTGGGGAGTATTCCATCACACTCCTGACTTGTGCATTGCAGATGGTGGATAGGCTTTGGGGAGTCAGGAGGTGAGTTACTCTTTGCAGGATTCCTAGCCACTGACCTGCTCTTGTAACCAAAGTATTTATATGGCTAGTCCAGTTCATGTTCTGGTCAATAGTAACCCCCAGGATTTTGATAGTGAGGGTTAGTGATAGTAATGCTATTGAATGTCAAGGGTCAATGGTTGGATTCTCTCTTGTTGGAGATGGTCACTGTCTGACACTTGTTTGACACGGATGTTAGTTGTCACTTGTCAGTCCAAGCCTGGATATTGTCCAGGTCTCACTGCATTTGGATATGGACTGCTTCAGCATCTGAGGAGTTACGAATGGTGCTGAACATTGTGCAATCATCAGCGAACATCCCCACTTCTGACCTTATGATGGAAGGAAGGTCATTGATGATACAGCTGAAGATGGTTGGGCCGTGGACACTATCCTGAGGAACTCCTGCAGTGATGTCCTGAAGCTGAAATGACTGACCTCCAATAACCATAACCATCTTCCTTTGTGCTAGGTATGACTCCAACCAGTGGAGAGATTCCCCCTGATTCCTACTGACTCCAGTTTTGCTAGGGCTCCTTGATGCCACAGTCAATCAAATGCTGCCTTGATGTCAAGGGACATAGAACAAAAGCTTTCATTTATATAGAGCTTTTCACATCCTTAGGACCTCACCTCAGGAGTTCAGCTCTTTTGACCATGTTTGAACCAAGGCTGTAATGAGGTCAGGAGCTGAGAGGCCCTGGCAAAATCCAAATTGAGTATCAGTGAGCAGGTTATTGCTAAGCAAGCGTCGCTTGATAGCACTGGTGATGAGCCCTTCCATTACTTTTCTGGTGATTGAGAGTAGACTGATAGGACAGTAATTGGCTGGGTTGGATTTGTCCTACTTTTTGTGTACAGGACATTCCTGGGCAATTTTCCATATAGCTGCGCAGATGCCAGTGTTGTAGCTGAACTGGAACAGCTTGGCTAGGGGCGCAGCAGGTTCTGGAGCACAATTCCTTATCAGTACTATTGCCGGAATATTGTCAGGGCCCATAGCCTTTGCACTATCCAGCGCCTTCAGCCATTTCTTCACATGGAGTGAATTGAATTGGCTGAAGACTGGCATCTGTGATGCTGGGGACCTCCAGAGCAGGCTGAGGTGAATTGTCCACTCGGCACTTCTGGCTGAAGGTTGTAGCAAACATAGCCTTATCTTTTGCACTGATGTGCTGGGCTCCCCTATCACTGAGGATTGGGATATTTGTGGAGCCTCCTCCTTCAGTTTAATTGTTGACCACCATTCCCGACTGGATGTGGCAGGACTGCAAAGCTTAGATATGATCCATTGGTTGTGGGATCACTTAGCTCTGTGTTTCATTTGCTGCTTATGCTGTTTGGCACGCAAGTAGTCCCGTGTTATAGTTTCACCAGGCTGACACCTCATTTTTAGGAACGCTTGGTGCTGCTCTTGGCATGCCCTCCTGCATTCTTCATTGAACCAGGGTTGATCATCTGGCTTGATGGTAATGGTAGAGTGGGAGATATGCTGGGCCATGAGGACACAGATTGTGTTCGAGTACAATTCTGCTGCTGCTGATGGCTTACAGAGCCTCATGGATCCCCAGTCTTGAGGTTGCTAGACCTGTTCGAAATCTATCCCATTTAGCATGGTGGTAGTGCCATACAACACAATGGAGGGTATCCTCAATGTGAAGGTGGGACTTTGTCTCCAAACTTCAACTTTGTGGTGGTCAATCCTACCGATACTGTCATGGACAGATGTATCTGCGGCAGGCTGGTTGGTTAGGATGAGGTCAAGTATGTTTTTTCCTCTTGTTGGTTCCCTTACCACCTGCCCCAGACCCAGTCTAGCAACAGTGTCCTTTAGGACTTGGCGAGCTCAGTCAGCAGTGGTGCTACCGAGCCACTTTTGGTGATGGTCATTGCCATCTTTAAGTGGTGTTCAACATGGAGGAGCACTGATTCATCAGCCGAGGGAGGGCAGTACACGGTAATCAGCAGGAAGTTCCCTTGCCCATGTTTGGCCTGATGCCTTGAGATTTCATGGGGTCCAAAATCAATGTTAAGGACTCCCAGGGCAACTCCCTCCCAACTGTATACTACTGTGCTGTCACCTCTGTTGGGAAGGTGATGGTGGTGTCTGGGATATGATTCCATTGTCAGTGCCTATGTCGAGACATTATAGGCATTTAGGAGTCAAATTGGCAGAGATGGCAGATTTCCCCTAAAGGGCATTGGTGAACTAGATGGGATTTTAAAACTATTAGACTTTGAATTCCAGATTTTTATTGAATTCAAATTCCACCACCTGCCATGGCAGGATTTGAACCCAGGTCCTGAGAGCATTACGCTAGGTCTCGGGATTACTAGGCCAGCAACAATACCACTTCGCCATAGATGTTCATCTATGCTAAGGAAAAGAGGTCCATCTTTAAACATCACATTACATAACAATGAATTTGTATCAATTTTGATACTATTTATTTTTAGAAATCAAACTTCAGAACTGATTGGTATAGGTTGGAATTCCACTAATGCCCAGGCACAGTTGGCAGTAGTATTGTAGTATTTCCAGTGTCAGGAATATGGATCCAATTTAACATCTGAAATAAGATGTAAGGTTTAAAGGAATGTGTGTATCACTCTGATATATCTGTTCCATTGACTTGAAAAGTTGTGTTTATGCTACATAGGAGAGGTGATGGTCAGAGGAAAACACTCTGCCTCACAAATGCTTTCACCCTCCCAAAACCAGTGTATACACAATGCACCTTGCTTCTTTCCTTACTGATTAAACTAAGCGTGACTAGATACATTTCAGCTGACAATGGGGAAAGTGGGGTAGTAACAGTCAGTAGACATGCCGTACATTTTTCTCTGTGTATGGAATTTGAAAGCCCTGTGTTTTAATGATCAGTACATAAGTTGGTTCAGATCTTTAGATCTACTGAGTGATATATCTCAAACAATTGGGCATTCAGGGATTTCACAAACTCATTGGTATTAGAAAAAAAGCTTTCATTTATATAAAGCTTTTTACATCCTTAGGATGTCCCAAAGTGTTTTACAGCCAATGAGTGTCTTTTGAAGTGTAGCAGCCAATTTTCACACATTCAGCAACGTCCCAAAACCAAAACCAGCAAATTACTATTTAAGCCCAAACTTCCTTACGTTTGTTAGTGTATGGAGGTAAGTTGGAAGACACAAGTGGCTGGACAGGGGTGGAAAATAGGGTGGGACACAGAAACATCAGGTCTTCACCCAGAAGATAAGAGCAGCTGCAAATGTCAACAGGAAGTTTACCAGTTTAGTAAAATATTAATGCTAAAGGAATAAAACCAGGAACGAAGCCAATTACTGGTGGTCATAGGAGGTACATCCAATTAAGCTTCTCCAGATTGTAATTCCCAAATGTAATACACAAGTTGTTTCAATCTGAGCTCCATTTTGTGGCATAACCACGTGGTCACAATAATTTCCCATTTGTTAGGGTATGTCATAAGTAAGATGTAAAAGGTTTGTTGGGGCAGTCGATGTAAAAAATTGCAATCAGCTTTTGGCGAGAGCCTTATGTGGTCAACTATTCATCCCAGGTTTGCACTAAGTGTAGTAGCGGGTGTGAAAAATGATGTTTTACCTGCCAGCCGCAATGGTGGATTTTCATGCAATATCGTCCCCCTTCCCCGTTAATAATGCATTTACGGAAAACACACCAGGTTGCTGGTGGGCAGCCTCGAATTTGCCTGCCACGCCGTTACCTTGCCGCTTCCTCACCCCAAATGCCATATTTAACTCAAACCGAATTACCTGGAAAAAGTCAGCAGGTCTGGCAGCATCGGCGGAGAAGAAAAGAGTTGACGTTTCGAGTCCTCAAGACCCTTCAACAGAACTAGGCGAATCCCAGGAAGGGGTAAAATATAAGCTGGTTTCAGGTGGTGGGGGGAGGTGGGGTTGAGGTGTCCACCCAACCATCTCATCACTCTAACCTCACCCACTCACAAGCCCATCACACATTCACTGACATCTCACTCACTGCCAGCTCAAGGGACATCACCACTCATTGTCTCACACACACCCTCACATCTCCATCTAGCCTCATCTCCTCTGGAGAACACCTCCTCATCCCGTCCATGGCTCCACTCAGCACATACGCATGCCTGGAATCCTTCTCATTTGGCCTGGCATGTGCCTTGCTCACACTCTATCTGCCTTTACGCAGGATAAGATCGTGCACAATCAATTGGAGAGGTCCCAGACCAGGGGGTGGGGTGCTGGACATCAAGGTCCTCACTCTGTTCGAGAGCCGCATGTTGGAGCTGGGCAGAGAGAGCATCGACCATTCCTGTGGCGATGGCAAGGTGACTCCAGGAACGTCCGGCCGATCCAAATCCCCTCTTCATGTGACCCCTTCATCTCCAACACCACAAGCCAAGGAGGATGCAGCTGGCCCACAGCAGGACATCCAAAGCAGGCTGGGGCCCTCCTAGTCTCAGCCCTCCAGAGGATGCCATTCAAAGTCATCTCAGACAGGGTGTAGCAGTCAACAGGCTGCCTCCACCTCTGCTGTGGATGTCCAGGGAGCGCCAAGACATAGCAGCAAGGTTAGGAAGATGTAACTCTTTCGAGTACAAACCCGTTTCCATCTGTTTCAGATGAAGTTACTTTGTTTCAAAGTTTGCCATTGTGAGATTTGAACTCTTGATAATCTTTTAAATGAAAACCAAATCAACAAAATTGGGATAAATCAGGCACAGCCCCTAAAGGATGTAACTCTTTCGAGTACAAACCCATTTCCATCTGTTTCAGATGAAGTTACATTGTTTCATAGTTTGCCAATGTGAGATTTGAACTCTGGATCTTGGGGTTACAAACCCAGTACCATAACCACTTGGCTATTTAGGCCAAGCATTAAGGAGATGTAACTCTTTCAAGTACAAACCTGTTTCCATCTGTTTCAGATGAAGTTACATTGTTTCATAGTTTGCCATTGTGAGATTTGAACTCTTGATAATCTTTTAAATGAAAACCAAATCAACAAAATTGGGATAAATCAGGCACAGCCCCTAATTCAGGTCAGCTGTAAAACCAAGAACAAAGTTTAAAGGAAACTTACAAACTTTAAATCAAAATGTGATTAAAGGGGTCAACAAAACACCCCAGTCCCCGCGGTGCCCACCGAGCACGGAAGGCCTCGAGAGTGCCAGCAGACACCGCGTGCTCCTTCTCCAGGGACATCCGGCAGCGAACGTAGCCGCGGAAGAGGGACAAACAATCGGGCGGGACTCCCCCGTCGATCGCCCGCTGCCTGGACCTGTTAATGGCCAACTTGGCCAGGCCCAGGAGCAGGTTCACGAGGAGGTCCTCCTCCTTCCCGACCCCCTTCCGCACCGGGTGCCCATAGATCAGGAGCGTGGGGCTGAAGTGCAAACAAAACATCAATAAAAGGTTTTTCAAATAACTAAAAAGGGAGTGCAGCCTACAACACCCTATGTATACATGGTCCACGGACTCCACAAGACCGCAAAAAGGGCATGTGTCCTGAGAGTCCGTGAACCTATGCATCCTCTTATTATAAGGGACTGCTGCATGCAACACCCTCCAACCCAGGTCCCCGATAGAAAGGGGGAGGACACCTCCGTAGAGGGCCTCCCATCGAGGGCCTCCGCCGCCGGACGGCAACAAGGCACGCCAGGGCGTGTCCGGTCGACGGACAAGGGCGAGAAAATGGAAGGTGTGCAGCAGCAGTCCATACAAAAAGCCCCTCTTTGCTGTGCCAAAAGGCACAGAGGGCATGTCCCCGAGGCGGCTCATATTGCGGGGCACCAGCACCCGAGGGAGGGTTCGGGGCTTGGGGCCAATGTGGAATTCCGTCCGAACAGGGGAACGCTCAGACGGAAGACCACCGCGCACCTGGGCCACCTCAAGACCCAAAATAACGTCGGGTCCGAGCACGACCGTTCTCAGGTCTTGGATGGCATCGGCTGCGACCTGGACACTCACAGACGTGCGTCGCGCCAACTCCTGCGGGAGCATCCAGCCCAGTCCTCCGCCACCCAGCACGTCCCCGATCCTGGTCACCCCTGCGGCCACAGCCCTCCTCTCCGCCAACCACTGAAAAGGACGGAGGGGCGGATTCCTGAGCAGCGGCTCTCTGACGATAGCCGCTACTCCTGACGGGGGAGAGCTGCGTCGCGAGGCGACCACTTTCCAGACTTTGATCAGGTCCTGGTAAAAGACGGGCAACGCCTGCAAGGAGCCACCGCGGCCCAGCTGTTCTATAAACAGGAGCTGCACGTCATAATTCAGGCCGTGCACCTGACGGAAGAAATACGTCATCAGGGCACACCATCTAGGAGGAGGCTCAACGTAGAGGTATCGCTGCAGGGTCTGAAGGCGGAAAGTCGCCACCTGTGTGCGTAGACACACTAGCGCCTGACCACCCTCCCTAAAAGGATGTAACTCTTTCGAGTACAAACCCATTTCCATCTGTTTCAGATGAAGTTACATTGTTTCATAGTTTGCCAATGTGAGATTTGAACTCTGGATCTTGGGGTTACAAACCCAGTACCATAACCACTTGGCTATTTAGGCCAAGTAAAGAAGCTTTAACTCATTGTGTGCTGACCCCATAAACAGCCCAAGACATTGAGGTACAGGAGTAACTCTTTCGAGTACAAACACGTTTCCATCTGTTTCAAATAAAGTTACATTGTTTCATAGTTTGCCATTGTGAGATTTGAACTCTTGATAATCTATTAAAATGAAAACCAAATCAACAAAATTGGGATAAATCAGGCATAGCCCCTAATTCGGGTCAGCTGTAAAACCAAGAACAAAGTTTAAAGGAAACTTACAAACTTTAAATCAAAATGTGATTAAAGGGGTCAACAAAACACCCCAGTCCCCGCGGTGCCCACCGAGCACGGAAGGCCTCGAGAGTGCCAGCAGACACCGCGTGCTCCCTCTCCAGGGACATCCGGCAGTGAACGTAGCCGCGGAAGAGGGACAAACAATCAGGCGGGACTCCCCCGTCGATCGCCTGCTGCCTGGACCTGTTAATGGCCAACTTGGCCAGGCCCAGGAGCAGGTTCACGAGGAGGTCCTCCTCCTTCCCGATCCCATTCCGTACCGGGTGCCCATAGATCAGGAGCGTGGGGCTGAAGTGCAAACAAAACATCAATAAAAGGTTTTTCAAATAACTAAAAAGGGACTGCAGCCTACAACACCCTATATATGCATGGTCCACGGACTCCACAAGACCGCAAAAAGGGCACATGCCCTGAGAGTCCGTGAACCTATGCATTCTCCTATTATAGGGGACTGCTGCATGCAACACCCTCCAACCCAGGTCCCCGATAGAAAGGGGGAGGACACCTCCGTAGAGGGCCTCCCATCGGGGGCCTCCGCCGCCGGACAGCAACAAGGCACGTCAGGGCGTGTCCGGGCGGCGGACAAGGGCGAGAAAATGGAAGGTGTGCAGCAGCAGTCCATACAAAAAGCCCCTCTTTGCCGTGCCTAAAAGGCACAGAGGGCATGTCCCCGAGGCGGCTCATATTGCGCGGCACCAGCACCCGAGGGAGGGTTCGGGGCTTGGGGCCAATGTGGAATTCTGTCCGAACAGGGGAACGCTCAGACGGAAGACCACCGCACACCTGGGCCACCTCAAGACCTAAAATTACATCGGGTCCGAGCACGACCGTTCTCAGGTCTTGGATGGCATCGGCTGCGACCTGGACACTAACAGACGCGCAACACGCCAACTCCTGCGTGAGCATCCAGCCCAGTCCTCAGCCACCCAGCACGTCCGCGATCCTGGTCACCCCTGCGGCCCCAGCCCTCCTCTCCGCCAACCACTGAAAGGGACAGAGGAGTGGATTCCTGAGCAGCGGCTCTCTGACGATAGCCGCTACTCCTGACGGGGGAGAGCTGCGTCGCGAGGCGACCATATTCCAGACTTTGATCAGGTCCTGGTAAAAGACGGGCAACGCCTGCAAGGAGCCACCGAGGCCCATAAACACAGGGTAACTCTTTCGAGTACAAACACATTTCCATCTGTTCCTATTCAGATGAAGTTACATTGTTTCATAGTTTGCCATTGTGAGATTTGAACTCTAGGCCAAGCATTAAGGAGATGTAACTCTTTCGAGTACAAACCCGTTTCCATCTGTTTCAGATGAAGTTACATTGTTTCATAATTTGCCATTGTGAGATTTGAACTCTTGATAATCTTTTAAATGAAAACCAAATCAACAAAATTGGGATAAATCAGGCACAGCCCCTAATTCAGGTCAGCTGTAAAACCAAGGACAAAGTTTAAAGGAACCTTACAAACTTTAAATCAAAATGAAACACAGGGTAACTCTTTCGAGTGCAAACACGTTTCCATCTGTTCCTATTCAGATGAAGTTACATTGTTTCATAGTCTGCCATTGTGAGATTTGAACTCTTGATCTTAGGGTTGCAAGCCCAGTACCATAACCACTTGGCTATTTAGGCCAAGCATTAAGGAGATGTAACTCTTTCGAGTACAAACCCGTTTCCATCTGTTTCAGATGAAGTTACATTGTTTCATAGTTTGCCATTGTGAGATTTGAACTCTTGATCTTGGGATTAAAACCCAGTACCATAACCACTTGGCTATTTAGGCCAATCATTAAGGAGATGTAACTCTTTCGAGTACAACCCCGTTTCCATCTGTTTCAGATGAAGTTACATTGTTTCATAGTTTGCATTGTGAGATTTGAACTCTTGATAATCTTTTAAATGAAAACCAAAATCAACAAAATTGGGATAAATCAGGCACAGTCCCTAATTCAGGTCAGCTGTAAAACCAAGAACAAAGTTTAAAGGAAACTTACAAACTTTAAATCAAAATGTGATTAAAGGGGTCATCAAAACACCCCAGTCCCCGTGGTGCCTACTGGGCATGGAAGGCCTCGCGAGTGCCAGCAGACACCGCGTGCTCCCTCTCCAGGGACATCCGGCCGCAAACGTAGCTGCGGAAGAGGGATAAACAATCGGGCGGGACTCCCCCGTCGATCGCGCGCTGCCTGGATCTGTTAATGGCCAACTTGGCCAGGCCCAGGAGCAGGTTCACGAGGAGGTCCTCCTCCTTCCCGATCCCCTTCCGCACCGGGTGCCCATAGATCAGGAGCAAGATGTAACTCTTTCGAGTACAAACCCGTTTCCATCTGTTCCTATTCAGATGAAGTTACATTGTTTCATAGTTTGCCATTGTGAGATTTGAACTCTTGATAATCTTTTAAATGAAAACCAAATCAAAAAAATTGGGATAAATCAGGCACAGCCCCTAATTCAGGTCAGCTATAAAACCAAGGACAAAGTTTAAAGGAACCTTACAAACTTTAAATCAAAATGTGATTAAAAGGGTCAACAAAACACCCCAGTCCCCGCGGTGCCCACCGAGCACGGAAGGCCTCGAGAGTGTCAGCAGACACCGCGTGCTCCCTCTCCAGGGACATCCGGCAGCGAACGTAGCCGCGGAAGAGGGACAAACAATTGGGCGGGACTCCCCCGTCGATCGCCCGCTGCCTGGATTTGTTAATGGCCAACTTGGCCAGGCCCAGGAGCAGGTTCACGAGGAGGTCCTCCTCCTTCCTGACCCCCTTCCGCACCGGGTGCCCATAGATCAGGAGCAAGATGTAACTCTTTCGAGTACAAACCCATTTCCATCTGTTCCTATTCAGATGAAGTTACATTGTTTCATAGTTTGCCATTTTGAGATTTGAACCCTTGATAATCTTTTAAAATGAAAACAATTAAACTAAATCAACAAAATTGGGATAAATCAGCTACAGTCCCTAATTCAGGTCAGCTGTAAAACCAAGGACAAAGTTTAAAGGAAACTTACAAACTTTAAATCAAAATGTGATTAAAAGGGTCAACAAAACACCCCAGTCCCCGCGGTGCCCACCGAGCACGGAAGGCCTCGAAAGTGTCAGCAGACACTGCGTGCTCCCTCTCCAGGGACATCCGGCAGCGAACGTAGCCGCGGAAGAGGGACAATTGGGCGGGACTCCCCCGTCGATTGCTCGCTGCCTGGACCTGTTAATGGCCAACTTGGCCTGGCCCAGGAGCAGGTTCACGAGGATGTCCTCCTCCTTCCCGACCCCCTTCCGCACCGGGTGCCCATAGATCAGGAGCGTGGGGCTGAAGTGCAAACAAAACATCAATAAAAGGTTTTTCAAATAACTAAAAAGGGAGTGCAGCCAACAACACCCTATGTATACATGGTCCACGGACTCCACAAGACCGCAAAAAGGGCACATGTCCTGAGAGTTCGTGAACCTATGCATCCTCTTATTATAGGGGACTGCTGCATGCAACACCCTCCAACCCAGATCCCTGATAGAAAGGGGGAGGACACCTCCGTAGAGGGCCTCCCATCGGGGGCCTCTGCCGCCAGATGGCAACAAGGCACGTCAGGGCGTGTCCGGTCGATGGACAAGGGCGAGAAAATGGAAGGTGTGCAGCAGCAGTCCATACAAAAAGCCCCTCTTTGCTGTGCCAAAAGGCACGGAGGGCATGTCCCTGAGGCGGCTCATATTGCGGGGCACCAGCACCCGAGGGAGGATTCGGGGCTTGGGGCCAATGTGGAATTCTGTGCGAACAGGGGAACGTTCAGATGGAAGACCACCGCGCACCTGGGCCACCTCAAGACCCAAAATAACGTCAGGTCCAAGCACGACCGTTCTCAGGTCTTGGGTGGCATCGGCTGCGACCTGGACACT
The DNA here is from genome assembly GCF_017639515.1 of Carcharodon carcharias. NCBI lineage: Eukaryota > Metazoa > Chordata > Chondrichthyes > Lamniformes > Lamnidae > Carcharodon > Carcharodon carcharias. Next base: position 32,507,811 of record NC_054477.1, on the reverse strand, counting down.
CACAGACGCGCGTCGCGCCAACTCCTGCGGGAGCATCCAGCCCAGTCCTCCGCCACCCAGCACGTCCCCGATCCTGGTCACCCCTGCAGCCACAGCCCTCCTCTCTGCCAACCACTGAAAAGGACGGAGGGGCGGATTCATGAGCAGCAGCTCTCTGACGAGAGCCGCTACTCCTGACGGGGGAGAGCTGCGTCGCGAGGCGACCACTTTCCAGACTTTGATCAGGTCCTGGTAAAAGACGGGCAATGCCTGCAAGGAGCCACCGCGGCCCAGCTGTTCTATAAACAGGAGCTGCACGTCATAATTCAGGCCGTGCACCTGACGGAAGAAATACATCATCAGGGCACACCATCTAGGAGGAAAACATGTTTCCATCTGTTCCTATTCAGATGAAGTTACATTGTTTCCCATTGTGAGATTTGAACTCTTGTTCTTGGGGTTACAAGCCCAGTACCATAACCACTTGGCTATTCAGGCCAAGCATTAAGGAGATGTAACTCTTTCGAGTACAAACCCGTTTCCATCTGTTTCAGATGAAGTTACATTGTTTCATAGTTTGCCATTGTGAGATTTGAACTCTTGATGGATTTTGTAACTCTTTCGAATACAAACACATTTCCATCTGTTTCAGATGAAGTTACATTGTTTCATAGTTTGCCATTGTGAGATTTGAACACTTGATCTTGGGGTTACAAGCCCAGTACCATAACCACTTGGCTATTCAGGCCAAGCATTAAGGAGATGTAACTCTTTCGAGTACAAACCCGTTTCCATCTGTTTCAGATGAAGTTACATTGTTTCATAGTTTGCCATTGTGAGATTTGAACTCTTGATAATCTTTTAAATGAAAACCAAATCAACAAAATTGGGATAAATCAGGCACAGTCCCTAATTCAGGTCAGCTGTAAAACCAAGAACAAAGTTTAAAGGAAACTTACAAACTTTAAATCAAAATGTGATTAAAGGGGTCAACAAAACACCCCAGTCCCGGCGGTGCCCACCAAGCACGGAAGGCCTCAAGACTGCCAGCAGACACCGCGTGCTCCTTCTCCAGGGACATCCGGCAGCGAACGTAGCCACGGAAGAGGGACAAACAATCGGGCGGGACTCCCCCGTCGATCGCCCGCTGCCTGGACCTGTTAATGGCCAACTTGGCCAGGCCCAGGAGCAGGTTCACGAGGAGGTCCTCCTCCTTCCCGACCCCCTTCCGCACCGGGTGCCCATAGATCAGGAGCGTGGGGCTGAAGTGCAAACAAAACATCAATAAAAGGTTTTTCAAATAACTAAAAAGGGAGTGCAGCCTACAACACCCTATGTATACATGGTCTACGGACTCCACAAGACTGCAAAAAGGGCATGTGTCCTGAGAGTCCGTGAACCTATGCATCCTCTTATTATAAGGGACTGCTGCATGCAACACCCTCCAACCCAGATCCCTGATAGAAAGGGGGAGGACACCTCCGTAGAGGGCCTCCCATCGGGGGCCTCCGCCGCCGGACGGCAACAAGGCACGCCAGGGCGTGTCCGGTCGACAGACAAGGGCGAGAAAATGGAAGGTGTGCAGCAGCAGTACGTACAAAAAGCCCCTCTTTGCCGTGCCAAAAGGCACAGAGGGCATGTCCCCGAGGCGGCTCATATTGCAGGGCACCAGCACCCGAGGGAGGGTTCAGGGCTTGGGGCCAATGTGGAATTCCGTCCGAACAGGAGAACGCTCAGACGGAAGACCACCGCGCACCTGGGCCACCTCAAGACCCAAAATAACGTCGGGTCCGAGCACGACCGTTCTCAGGTCTTGGATGGCATCGGCTGCAACCTGGACACTCACAGACGCGCGTCGCGCCAACTCCTGCGGGAGCATCCAGCCCAGTCCTCCGCCACCCAGCACGTCCCCGATCTTGGTCACCCCTGCGGCCACAGCCCTCCTCTCCACCAACCACTGAAAAGGACGGAGGGGCGGATTCATGAGCAGCGGCTCTCTGACGATAGCCGCTACTCCTGACGGGGGAGAGCTGCGTCGCGAGGCGACCACTTTCCAGACTTTGATCAGGTCCTGGTAAAAGACGGGCAACGCCTGCAAGGAGCCACCGAGGCCCAGCTGTTCTATAAACAGGAGCTGCACGTCATAATTCAGGCCGTGCACCTGACGGAAGAAATACGTCATCAGGGCACACCATCTAGGAGGAGGCTCGACGTAGAGGTATCGCTGCAGGGTCTGAAGGCGGAAAGTCGCCACCTGTGTGCGTAGGCACACTAGCGCCTGACCACCCTCCCTAAGCGGGAGACTCAGAACCTCGGCAGCGACCCAGTGCAATCTTTTGTCCCAGAAGAAGTCGACTAACAATCTCTGGATTCTTGTGACAAAGTCCGGGGGAGGGGTCAAAGTGACCAGCCGATACCACAACATGGCGGCGATCAGCTGGTTTATGACCAGAACTCGACCTCGGTAAGTTAGCACTCGGAGCAGTCCTGTCCAGCGCCGCAGGCGAGCGGTGACTTTCGTCTCCAGTTCCTGCCAGTTTGCCGGCCAGGATTCCTCAGCGGGGCAGAGATGGACCCCCAGGTAGAGGAGGCTGGTCCTGCTCCAGGTGAAAGGCCTGAGCTCCTCGGGTAGGGGATCCATCTGCCACTGACCAACCAGGAGTCCAGAACATTTACCCCAGTTGATCCTGGCAGAAGAAGCGGCAGAGTAGACCTCCTGGCACTCGCGCATCCTCCGCAGGTCAGCCGGGTCACTAAACATAAGGAGCACGTCATCGGCGTAAGCCGAAAGGACCACCCCGATGCCCGGCCCGCGCAGAACCAATCCCGACAACCTCCTCCGCAAGAGGCGCAGGAAAGGCTCCACGCAAATAGAATACAACTGGCCAGACAGGGGGCAGCCCTGACGTACCCCTCTCCCAAAGCGAAGGGGCGCCGTCAGGGACCCGTTAACCTTCACTAGACACTCCGCGGCGGTGTACAGAAGTCGGATCCGGACGACAAAATGCGTCCCGAACCTGAAAGCTCGCAGAGTTCCGAGTAAGTATTCGTGATCCACCCTGTCGAACGCCTTCTCCTGATCGAGAGACAGGAAGGCGCTCGACAGACCAGCCCTCTGGGAATGGTGGATGATGTCCCGGACCAGATGGATGTTATCATAAATGGTTCGGTCTGGGACGGTGTAGGACTGGTCAGGGTGGATCATGTGGTCCAGCACGGTGCCGAGCCGAGAAGACATGGCTCGGGCGAAGATTTTGTAGTCCGTGCTGAGGAGGGAGACCAGGCACCAGTTTTTAAGAAGGCGGAGATCCCCCTTCTTCGGCAGCAGGGCAATCACGGCCCTGCGCCACGAAAGGGGCATCTCCCCGGTAGCAATGCTGTCCCCCAGGACCCCCGCGAAGTCGCTCCCCAAGACGTCCCAGAACGCCCTGAAGAACTCCACGGTCAGCCCGTCTAGTCCCGGGGTTTTGCCCCTAGAAAGACCGTCGAGTGCGCCGGTCAGCTCCCCCAGACTTATAGGGGAGTCGAGCTTTCCGGCGCACTCCGGGCCGACCTGCGGCAGGTCCTCCCACAAAACTCTGCAAGCTTCCTCACTGGACGGATCCGGAGAGAACAGGGCAGTGTAGTAATCTCGGGCAATGGCCCTGATGCCCTCCGGATCCGAGACAAGGGATCCGTCGTCGGCCAGCAGCGTAAAGAGCTGCTTACGGACCCCGTGCCTTTTTTCCAGTGAGTAGAAGAAGGGAGAGCCACGGTCCATCTCCTTAAGGAAACAGATCCGCGACCTCACGAACGCGCCCCGAGACCCGACCAGTTGCAGGTCCCGCAGCGCGCCCTTCTTCTCATCGTACACCGACCGCAGGGCCGGGTCCGCGTCGGGCTGACGGAGACGTGCCTCCAGGTCGAGCACCTCCTTCTCCAACTCCTCGACCCTGGATTTGCGTCTCTTTGTCGACCCCTTCGCGTACTCTTGACAGAAAACTCGAACGTGAGTCTTGCCCACGTCCCACCATAGCCTCAAGGAGGGGAAGCCTCCCCGCTTCCTTCTCCAGCCGGCCCAGAAGCGACAGAACGAGTCCAGGAACCGCTGGTCTTCCAACAACAGGTTATTAAAATGCCAGTACGCGGACCCCGTCCGAGCGCAGAACGAAGTGAGCTCCGCCCACACCAGACGGTGGTCCGTGCACAGAACCTGCTGTATAGAAGCAGCCAGAACGCAGGACACGTACGCCTTCGAAACGTAAAGGCGGTCGAGTCTGGACGCTCCGACTCCAGGTGACACAAAGGTGAACACGCTGGAGTCAGGATGGAGATTTCGCCAGACGTCCACTAAGTCGAAGGACCTGACCAGGTCCCGCAACTTACTCACACCTCGCGTGCAGTGCGGGGTACCGTGACGGTCCCGGACCCCGAGGGTGCAATTGAAATCCCCCCCGAGGACGATGCACTCACCAGCGTCGATGGAGCCGAGATGAGTGGACACTTCTTCAAAGAAGCTCGCTTGCTGCTGCGTGCCCAGGGGAGCGTACACATTCACAAAGTGAAGCACCGCCCCCCCCAGACGCACAGTCAGGTGCAGCAACCGGCCTGGCACCGGCTCCTTGACCCCCAAGATCTCCGGCTGAAAATGCGGGGCCAACAAGATAGCCACCCCGCCAGAATTGGAGGCTAGGTGACTCATGTAGGCCCCCCCTCGCCACTCCAGGAGCCACGTGGCTTCGTCTCCCGGAACGGTATGGGTTTCTTGCAGGAAGCACAACGCATACTTCCCGTCCCTGAGGACCGAGAAGTTCTGGAACCTGCGCTGTGCGGCCCTGCTGCCGCGGATGTTGAGGCTGGCTATAGTCGTCTTCATTGTCAAAGGTACATCAAACCTTCACCTTAAGTCATTAAAAAGAAGAAGACTTTTTAGTCCTTCCTCTCCTTCAGGAGCCCAGCGAGAAACGTTTGGACCCTCCGCCGCGCGTTCCTGTCCAACTCAGGAGACTTGAGAGCCTCGCGAGTGGACCAGAACACCAGCGGAAAAGAATGCCACCGGTCCAAGGCCAACTGAACCCTGTCTCGGCGACCGCGATGACTCGCCAAAAAGTCCCGGAGTTCCCTTGGGGGGATGAGGGGGGAGTCAGTGGAGGGCACCAGGGGATCCACCGCCTCGCTTGAAAGCGACTCAGCGTAATCTCCAGCGCTCACCACGGACACCCCGTCCTCCTCCAGGTCGTCGCCTCCAGCTTCCGACCCCTCCCCCGCATTGAGTACGGGGGCTGATTCGGAGCTGCCAGCTGGCCCCACCTGTACCTCGATCCCACCCCCAGGATCAAGGCCAGAGGGGTCCTCTCTGGTCTCCTCTAAAGGTTTTGGGTCAGAGGGCAGCGGCAGTTCTGATGCCCGCTCTCCTCCCGGCACCGGGTCGTCCGGGGAGCTCAGGACAAGCTCCTGACCCAAAACTAGGACGCCCGGTGCTAAGGTTTGGGAGGGAGCGGGAAGGCCTTCCTTTTCGCCGCCACCCAATGACCCGTTAACATTTTTAAAATTTTGAAAGCTACAGTCCCCCGACGAGCCAGAAGGTACCTCGGGGGTATCGAGGGTTCCTGAGTCGGGCACCACCCCAAGGGAGGTGCCTTCAGTGACCCCCGAGGGGCCCTGTTCAGGGGACTGCAGCAGGTTGACGGGGGTAACAGTGGTGGGAGTCGGTGCAGGGGTTTTGAGTTCCCCCAGAGGACAGGGCGAGATTTTACTTGGTGGAGACGCCACCACCTCTTCATCGGGGGAAGGGACACACCCAACTTCTTCAGTTTGGGCATCACCCACCTCCTCTTCCGAAGCGTGACGTCTCTTCCGGGGCAGGCTGGGGGCTAGGGAGACCTCCATTTCCGAGGCCCCCTCCTCTTTGTCCAGCCCTCCCGGACATTCCACCCTCTGGGTTTTGGGCATTAGATTCCCCGGCTCAGGGTCCCGCGTCTTTTCCCCGCCGGCCCTGGGAGCACGCGCAGGGACGACGCCGGGCCCAGCACTCGGCGCCTTAGCACCCACGGGCCCGGGAGCACACGCGGACACGACGCCGGGGCCGGATGATGTCTTTTCCCCCGAGCCGGTGCTTGCAGGTGTTTGAGGGTTTTGGGGCGTTTCAGGGGCCACCTCCAGGTTGCGGGTCTTCCTCCGCGCCTTCTTATGGCGCGAAATGAAACACAGGGTATTGCGAGTACAAACACGTTTCCATCTGTTCCTATTCAGATGAAGTTACATTGTTTCATTGTCTGCCATTGTGAGATTTGAACTCTTGATCTTAGGGTTGCAAGCCCAGTACCATAACCACTTGGCTATTTAGGCCAAGCATTAAGGAGATGTAACTCTTTTGAGTACAAACCCGTTTCCATCTGTTTCAGATGAAGTTACATTGTTTCATAGTTTGCCATTGTGAGATTTGAACTCTGGATCTTGGGATTACAAACCCAGTACCATAACCACTTGGCTATTTAGGCCAATCATTAAGGAGATGTAACTCTTTCGAGTACAAACCCGTTTCCATCTGTTTCAGATGAAGTTACATTGTTTCATAGTTTGTCATTGTGAGATTTGAACTCTTGACCTTGGGGTTACAAGCCCAGTACCATAACCACTTGGCTATTTAGGCCAAGCATTAAGGAGATGTAACTCTTTCGAGTACAAACACATTTTCCATCTGTTCCTATTCAGATGAGGTTACATTGTTTCATAGTTTGCCATTGTGAGATTTGAACTCTTGACCTTGGGGTTACAAGCCCAGTACCATAACCACTTGGCTATTTAGGCCAAGCAAAAAGTCCATGTTCCACAGCAACTCAGGCTCCCTGAGTAACTAACCGTAACTCTTTCAAGTACAAATCTGTTTCAGATGAAGTTACATTGGTTGCCATTGTGAGATTTGAACTCTCAATTTTGGGGTTACATAACCCAGTACCATAACCACTTGGCTATTTAGGCCAAGCATAAATGCTTTTTCCCTTTCACTGTAACTCTCTCCAGTACAAACATGTTTCCATGTGTTCCTATTCAGATGAAGTTACATAGCTTTGCCATTGCGAGATTTGAACTCTTGACCTTGGGGTTACAAGCCCAGTACCATAACCACTTGGCTATTCAGGCCAAGCATTAAGGAGATGTAACTCTTTCGAGTACAAACCCGTTTCCATCTGTTTCAGATGAAGTTACATTGTTTCATAGTTTGCCATTGTGAGATTTGAACTCTTGATCTTGGGGTTACAAACCCAGTACCATAACCACTTGGCTATTCAGGCCAAGCATTAAGGAGATGTAACTCTTTTGAGTACAAACCTGTTTCCATCTGTTTCAGATGAAGTTACATTGTTTCATAGTTTACCATTGTGAGATTTGAACTTTTGATCTTGGGGTTACAAACCCAGTACCATAACCACTTGGCTATTTAGGCCAAGCATTAAGGAGATGTAGTTGCACAGCTTGGGCACGGGTGTTAATCACTTGTACATAACGTTCACTATTGTAAATAAACTCCCAAGCATGTCTCCTTGTCTATGGCTCCTTGTTATGATGAGCAGTGTCTGTGTCATTCAGATATGAAACTTTGGTTCCTACAGAAGATAAAGGCAGGTGTCTCAGTCCAGAGCCTCTTCCCTGTACAGTGTGTAACCGTCAGCCCACAGTGGTGGTCCAGCCTTATACTCACTGGACACATCAGTGATGCCTGCACCTCGAAGGTGCTTGTCATTGCTGCCAGAATGTTGTGGGCAGGCGTCACAGAGTTCCATCATTTTCTCTGTGTGCTCTCAGCACCTTTGAGGTGGGGCTGGCCCCCAACTCCTCAGCATCTGTGTCCATTGACAATATGTTCCTGAAGGGCTCCGGTGCTGAAGGCTGATAAAGGATTAGGGGCTCTTAAAGCTTCACGGCTGTATCTCCATGATATGACCCTGATCACAGAGCGCAAGCAATCTGCCCTCAGCCAGACAGCAGTCAGACATTCACAGTGGCTATGTGAAGATCTATGGAGTGTCCTCACTGCATATCGTCATCATCCTCCTGGAATCTAGTGACAATCAGGGCCTCCAACATGTCTCCATAACATGAGCCTGAGCACTGAGGGTATGTGCGCTGCCATCAGCCACACAGGAGTGAAACGTTCACAAATGCAAGCTGAGGATGTCAGGAATGTTCTCATTGCATCTCATCATCATCCTCCATGAATCTTGCGGTTAATAGGGCCTCACAAGCACACCTGCCTCGTCTGGCCAACGCAGCGACCTCATCGCCGGCATCTTCGCCTTTGAAGATCTCATCACCTCATCCCCTTCGACGTCCTCCCCATCGGATGAGATGTGCAGATCTTCCACCTCCTCCCCCCATTGCAGTGCCAAGCTCTGTAGCATGCAGCAAGTTACAATGATGCGTGACACCCTCTGGGACTGTATTGTGGTGCTCCACTGGACCTGTCGAGGTACCGGAACCTCATTTTCAAAATGCCTATCATTTGCTTCACCAAAGTCTGGATCACAATATGAGCCTCGTTGTACCATCTCTTTGCTGCAGTCTGAGGCCACTCCACAGGCGTCATCAGCCACGTCCTCTGAGGGTAGCCCTTGTCCTCGAGGAGCCAACCCTGCAGCCTCTCTGGACCCTGGAATATGTCAGGGATCTGAGACCTGCTGAGGATGTAGGAGTCACGGAGGCTCCATGGGAATCGTGCGCAGACCTGAGGATGTGTTTGTGGTGGTTGCAAACCGGTTGAACATTCAATGAGTGGAAGCCGTTGCGGTGGACACAGCGGACTGCTTGTTGCCATGGAGATCTAAGTGCCACGTGAACGCAGTCAATGCACCTGTGGAAAACCAGAGATCGCCGCAAATCCCAGCGTTTAATAAATTTACACCTGGAATGAGTCTTATGAGGAAAGGTTGGGCAGGCTGGGCTTGTTTCCACTAGAGTTTAGAAGAGAGAGGGGTGACTTGATTGAAGCATATAAGGTCATGAATGGTCTCAACAAGGTGCACATGGAAAGGATGTTTCCTCTTGCAGGTGAGTCCAGAATTAGGGGGCACTGTTTTAAAATTAGGGGTCACCCTTTTAGGACAGAGATGAGGAGAGTTTTTTTCTCTCAGAGGGTTGTGTGACGTAAGAACTCTCTGCCTCTGAAGGTGATGGAGATGGGGGGTCATTGAATATTTTTAAAGCCAAGGTAGGAAGATTCTTGTTAGGCAAGGGAATCAAAGGTTATCAGGGGTAGATTGGAATGTGGAATTGGAAAAACAAACAGATCAGCTGTGATCTTAATGAATGGCGGAGCTGGCTCGAGGGGCTGAATGGTCTACTCCTGTTCCAATTTCTTATGTTTGCATGTTCGCTCTTGATTCCTGGCTTGTCTGATCCCAATCGAAATGTACAAAGTTCCGTGCCTTCTCAAAGATGGTGTCTGTGACCTCCCTGGGTGCACTTGTGGGTGGAGGCTTGCAAGATCCCTCACAGGTCACCTGTGGAGACCTGGAAGGAGCCACTGACATAAAAATTGAGCGCCGAAGTCACTCTCACGGCCCCTGGTGGTGGTTGCCCCTCATGTCCCCATGGTGTCAAATCCTGCAGCAGCTGCATGTGACCGATCAGTTCCCTAGACATGTGCAGCCTTTGGCAACACTGGTTCTCAGTCATCCTCAGGAAAGACAAATGCCGTCTTTGGACCCTGGGTCTAGTGAGGGGCCTGCGAGTGACAGCTCAGTGTGGATTTTCAGCTGCATTTGCAGCAGGCCCTGCTACTCCTTCATCTTGAGGGTGGTGCTCCTCCCATTCGCAAACCAAGCGCCTCCGTTGCACTCTTCTCCTTCTTCTCTACTCCGCATAAGCCATGAGGCATACAGCTAGATCACCAGGCTCCATGATCCTGATGTTCTTCTCCTGAAGGATCATAGAGAGAGACACATGGGTTAGCATATGTATCCTAAGAGCCTCTCTTGGTTAAGTCTCGAGGCCCCTTTGCTCATGCAGGGGAGTGGTGGCCACCACTTGGATGGCCAGTGTGTCATGCGCTCATTGGCTGTCCGTAATCCCATCCACCTCCGCCCCACTCCACTTGACCAATCGGTGGCAGTTTCAGCCATTGGACTACATGCTGAGCTCTCAGCTCAGGAATAGACATTCTCCTAACCCACACTGCAAGGCTGCGCTGTTAGCTTGAACCATGTAGCAGACTGGTCCAAAGCTGAATGACGACATTGGAAGGGACTGTGAGCACCTCCACCAGTGATTGCTCTATGGCCAGCTTTCACAAAGGCATTCTACAACTTGCCCAGTCGTCCAATTGTTCTGCAGCCCCATAAAACACACGTTAATTTGTAGTCTGTGCCTGAGTGGTGAAAAGTTCTGGAGCATTTGGTGGCACATTCATGCTTTTGCGTTGCTTGAGCGGGCAGAAAAGCTTCAGAGGCCCGACTCCAATGGTCTCAGCTGTGGAAGAATGATCACATTTCACAAACTATTCCAAGTGCATGACCGCTTCCCACACCCTCCACGGCCTTTCCCCCAGCATGTGCTTGTGCACTTCTTTCAGTCTGTGCTGCCTTGCACCGCCCCCAACACCCCTCCCCCCAACCCCAGCCCCAGCTGCAGCCCTTGCCCCGGTACCACACTTGAAAGCCAGCCAGGAAAAAGTAACTTGCCTGTGCCTCCCCTGAATGCGCGGTGCCTCTTCCTTGATGTCCTACAGGCGGTCCTCAGGAGCGCTGTGCAAGGTTGTGTGCACTCGCCTCCGAGTTACCCTCGAAACTCAGCTCGCCTGGTGCAGGCCTTTTAAAGGCAGCTATGAAGCACACTGTTCTGTAGTCACGCCGACGTGGGCGGTAAATTTGACATTGAGGGGGATGGTTCCGGCGAGCGGCAACGATAATGAGATACAAATGCATTAGACTTAACTTTCCGAGTCGGACAGCGAGAAACATGGCCCGCCATTGATGGGGAGAGCAGATGGTCGCAAACTGTTTTCGTGACAGCGTGAAACTGATTTTTAGACTTCTTGCTATATTGTCCGCTCACACAACCAAACACGCCCACCGCCAACGGGAGTGGAAAATTCCGGCAGTAGATTTGTGGAAAGTGCTAATTTTATACTTGAACAGGGACCTATGGCATCCATCTCCCCCAACTACAGAACAATATCTAAAAGGCCTTACCACCCACAGGACTGGTGATAACTCTTAGCAAGATTTAAGGTGTGCTTTGCATTCCCATGTTCGCATCAGCATTTGACACCCAATGCCTACCGAGCAAACTGAAAGACTGCTTATTGATACTAATCGGAGGAGCAGCGGGTGGGATCGCCCCAGATTTGCACTAGGTGCGATAGTGGGCGGGTGAAATGATGTTTTACCCGCTGGCCGCGATGGTGGGTTTTCACGCACTTCGTCCCAAACTCGCCACATTTTTTATGCACTCCTGGGAAACACGGGTGGGGGGGGTCTCGTTCGCCCGCCCACCATCAACCCACCACCTCATCACGCCAGGCGCCATATTTAAAGTCCAGCTGCAAGCACATCTCAGTGCTTCCAGACCACCACTGCTGCACGGAAGACATGGCCCTGAAAAGGAAGAAGACTGCAGTCCCCAGTTTCACTGTCGCGTCCCTTGAGTACTTTTTGGGTGCAGTGGAGATCCACTGGAACACCCTCTAGCCCGCTCAGGCCACAGGATGGGCAGCAACAGCACTAACCCGGCTTGGGAGGCGGTGGCAGCGGTAGTCAGCACCACGCCCTTCAAAAGAGGACAGCCACCGAGTGCCACAAGAGGCTGAATGATCTCCTCCGTTCCACCAGGGTAAGTCACTCTCCTCATCACTTTCAACTCACACAGTCACAAACACATCCACAGGGCCCTCACTCGCTGCTGGTTCAAGGGACATCACCATTCACCCTCTCACACTCACCGTCATTGTCCTCATCCTGCCCATGGGACCACTCACCACCCGCACAGGCTAGGCATACTGACCATTTGACCTGCTTACATCTTCTCCATCTCTATTCACGCAGGACAAGTTGGCACACCATAAAAGGGAGAGGCCGTAGACCAGTGGCAGAATGCCCAAAATCAAGGTGGTTACGGACTTTGAAAACAGAATAATCCAGCTGGCCGGTGAGGATCTGGACCGTTCCTGTGCTGATGGTGAGGTCGGCGCTGCTCCACCAAGTGAGGGTCCAGCAGTTCAAAATCCATCGAACAACCACGCTGTGGGTGATCTGTCCTCTTTCACAGGCCACTGCCATGCACTAATTATCTCCCCTTGCTTTCGCAGGCACATCTGCCAAACAGCCGGCAGAGTCCATGACCCAGGGCCTCCAATCAAGCCCCGAAGAGGAATCTGGAGGAACCCTCCCTGAAGTCCCGTCACAGCACTCACCCACACCCTCCATCAGTGCAGAAACACACACCTCAGTGGGACCTAGCTTTAGAATAGCCTCAGAATCACAATCTGGTGAGCACATCACACTTTCTGATTCACAGCAGGCAGCAGCAGGGACTGTCTAGGTTTCTGACATTCAGAGGATTGCTGGAGGCCAGAAATTTGCTGAGTCCAAGTCAGATGACGAGTCTCTAGACTTGGTCATGTCACAGTTGTTGGAGCTGCAAATTCAAGCTCGGGAACATCAGGAAGGGATGTCTGCTGCACTCCTCAGATTGCAAAGCACAATGGAGGAGTCCGTCTACCTTTAGTCTGAGGTGAAAGTGCCAACATGCAAATGCACTGAAATTAACACTGGCAGGATGGCAGCCGCCATGGAGACCTTGGTCCAGGATGTCACTCCTGTGCTGCTGCACGGGCTCAATTCCATCGCTGACGCCATAATTGGCCTCCAACAGTGTGTATGCAAGAGGGATGCCGGGCAGCTCGATCTCACGCCAGCTACCCCTGCTCCTCAAGAAGTCAGCCTGGGGCCCCTGGGTGCCCATAGGGAGGAGGATCAGCAGGTACACACTCCAAGCCCATCGATCCAGGTGACTCTGAGAGTGTCAAGCCCATCCGACTCCCCTCTTCCTGTAATCTCAGCAGCTCTAGCTCCACAGGTTAAGGAGGGTGCCACTGCCACACAGCAGGACCCTGAAAGCAGGCCAGGGCCCTCCAAGTCTCGGCCCTCCAGAGGACATCTGGCACAGTCATCACAGACAGGGCGTCTCAGTCAGCAGGCTGCCTTCACCTCTGCTGTGGATATAAGGGGAGCACCAAGACGTAGCAGCAGGGTTAAGAAAGATAAGGAGAATTAGTTGCACAGTCTGGGCATCACTATTGTTAATAAGCTCCCAAGAATGTCTCCCTGCCAAAGCCCCTTGTCCTGATGAGCAGTGTTCGTGTCACTCAGATGTGAAACCTTTTTGCACAAGATAAAGGCAGGTGTCTCAGGCCAGGGCCTCTTCCCTGTGCTCTGTGCAGCCTTCAGACCAAAGTGATGGTCCGGCCTCACACTCCTTGGACATATTACTGATGCCTGCACCTCGATGGTGCTTGTCGTTGCTGCCAGAATGTAGTGGGCAGGTGTCACAGAGTTCTGTCATTCTCTCAGGGTGCTCACAGCACCTTTGATATGGGGCTGGCCCCCATCTCTTCATCATCTGTGACTAGTTACACTGTGCTCCTGAAGGGCTTAGGTGCTGAAGGTATCAGATGCTTCTAAAGTTTCATGGCTGCGTCTCTATGATACAACCCTAATCACAGAGCATGAGCCATCCGCCCTCAGACAGGAGTCAGAAATTCACAGAGACCATGTGAAGATCTATGGAGTTCTCTCACCGCATGTCATCATCATCATCATCCTCCTGCAATCGAGCGACTGCGTCTCCATGACAGGAGCATCCTCACAGAGGGTATTCACGCTGCCATAAGCCAGACTGGAGTTAATCACTCACAGATGTGATATGAAAGTCTATGGGGTCACCTCACTGCATGTCGTCATCATCCTCCACAAATCTAGCAGCTATGAGAGCCTCCCAAGCACACCTGCCTCATCTAGCCAGTGCGAGGGCCTCATCCCCATCATTGTCACCTCCAAGGGCCTCCTCACCCTCATCCCCGTTGGTGTCCTCCTCATCGGAGGGGACATGCAGCTCCTCCATCTCCTCCTCAGCCAGATCCTCTCTCCATTGGAGCATCAGGTTGTAAAGGGTGCAGCAGACAATGACGATGCATGACACCCTCTGTGGACTATATTGTAGGGCTCCACCAGACCGGTCCAGGCACCGGAACCTCGTTTTCAGCATCCCGATGGTCTGTACCAGTTGCAAGTTGCAGCATGAGCCTCATTATAATGTCGCTCTGCTGCAGTCTGTGGCTGCCACACGGGTGTCATCAGCCACGGCCTCTGTGGGTAGCCCTTGTCCCCAACGAGCCATCCCTGCAGCTTCTGTGGACCCTGGAAGACCCCAGGGATCTGTGACTGACTGAGAATGTAGGAGTCGTGCACACTCCCTGGAAACCATGCGCACACCTGCAGGATGCGTTTCTGGTGGTCCTACACGAGCTGCATATTCAGCAAATGCATCTCCTTGCGGTTGATGTAGTTCACCGTGTGTTGCAATGGAGATCTGAGTGCCACGAGTGCTGTCGATCACACCCTGAACCTGTGAGAAACCTGAGATCTGCACAAATCCAATTGCCCTTGCATGCTGGCTCTCCTGGTGCTGGGTGAAATGCACAAGGTTTGTGCCCTCGCGAAGCTGAATCTGCGACCTCATGGATGCAGTTGTGGGTGGAGGCTTGTGAGATCCCAGAGGTCACCTGTGGAGCCCTGAAAGGAGCCACTGGTGCAGAAATTGAGCGTTGCTGTCACTTACACGGCCAGTGGCAGGGGATGCCCTCCATGACCCTGTGGCACCAAATCCTGCAGTAGCTGGCAGATATGACCAACCACTGCCCTGGACGTGCACAGTCTTCAGCGACACTAGTTCTCGTTCATCTGCTGGGATGACAGGCAGCGTCTATAGATGCCGGGTGTCACTAGGGACAGCTCGCTGTGGCTCTTGGGCAGTGTGTGCGGAAGCCCCAGCTGCCACTTCTTCCTGAAGTTGCTGCTCCTGCCTCTGTGCAGCCAGGAGCCTCAGTCGCTCTATCCTCTGTCCTACTTGCTCTCTGTAGGCCATCAGGCATACAGCTGGTTCACCAGGCTCCGTGATCCTTTAACATGTGCAGTCATCCAACTGTTCTGCCATCCACTAAGATGCTCATGACTTCGCAGTCTGTGGGGGGTGGGCTGGGGGAGGGGGGTGCAAAGCTTTGGTGCACTTGGTGGCACTTTGATGCCTCTCCATAGCTCGAGTGGGCAGATAAGCTAGAAGCCCGACTCCAATCACATCAATGTGGCTGCGCCTGAACCGCCTGAGTTGCAGAGGAATGGTAACTTTATACAGGTTTCCCTGATGCGTAGCCACTTCCCTCACCCACCCTACCCCCGCCCCCCACAAGTCACCTCAATGGCACAGCTGCACTTGCCCCCGCCCTCACAGGTTGCCTTAATGGCAAGGCTGCCCTGAACCCCGACTCCCACAGCGCTCCTCAAGGTTGAAGTCCACGGGCGACACTGGCGAGTGCTGCACATCATTGCTGTGTACTCACCTCCGAGTCCCCCTCAAAGTACAACCTGCAAAGTGCATGTCGCTTATGTGCTGTTGAAGATCCAGCTTGTCGGGGGATGGGGGACGAGTCTGGCGGGCTGGCCTGATAATGATAGGCTGACATAGGACAATGAGGTTCCCTACATCCGATAGCGGGAAACACAGCCCACCATCGGCAGGCTGAGCGGACGATCGCCAACTGGTTTCCCGTCGTAAAACCGATTGCGCCATATTGTCTGCTCATGCCACCGATCACACCCGGCGCCAGCGGGCACAGAAAATTCTGCCCAGTGAATCTGAACGGAAGCAAATCAGGGCACTAACTGTTTAACTTTGTGGCTACTGCTAATTTATATTGGGAGTGAGGGAAAATGTTCTCCAAAACTTTTCAATGAATGATGCAATCATATTTAACTTGTTAAGACCATAAGACCATAAGACATAGGAACAGAAATTAGGCCATTCAGCCCATTGAGTCTGCTCCGCCATTCAATCATGGCTGAAAAGTTTCTCAACCCCATTCTCCCGCCTTCTCCCCGTAACCTTTGATCTCCTTACCAATCAAGAATCTATCTATCTCGGACTTAAATACCCTCAATGACCTGGCATCCACAGCCTTCTGTGGCAATGAATTCCATAGATTCACCACTCTCCGGCTAAAGAAGTTTCTCCTCTTCTCTGTTCTAAAAGGTCTTCCCTTTACCCTGAGGCTGTGCTCTCGGGTCCTAGTCTCTCCTACTAAGGGAAACATCTTCCCCACATCCACTCTATCCAGGCCTTTCAGTATTCTGTAAGTTTCAATCAGATCCCCCCTCATCCTTCTAAACTCCATTGAGTATAGACCCAGAGTCCTCAAATGTTCCTCATATGTTAAGCCTTTCATTCCTGTGGTTATTCTCGTGAACTTACTCTGGACCCTCTCCAGGGCCAGCACATCCTTCCTGAGATACAGGGCCCAAAATTGCTCACAATATTCTAAATGTGGTCTGACCAGAGTCTTATAAAGCCTCAGCAGCACATCCCTGCTTTTATATTCTAGTCCTCTCCAAATAAATGCCAACATTGCATTTGCCTTCCTAACTACCGACTCAACCTGCAAGTTAACCTTAAGAGAATCCTGAACTAGGACTCCCAAGTCCCTTTGCACTCCAGACTTCTGAATTCTCTCCCCATTTAGAAAATAGTCTATGCCTCTATTCTTCCGCCAAAGTGCATGACCTCACACTTCCCCACGTTATATTCCGTCTGCCACTTCTTTGCCCATTCTCCTAACCTGTCTAAATCCTTCTGCAGTCTCCCCGCCTCCTCAATACTACCTGTCCCTCCACCTATCTTTGTATCATCTGCAAACTTAGCCAGGATGCCCTCAGTTCCTTCATCTAGATCATTAATGTATAAAGTGAAAAGTTGTGGTTCCAACACTGACCCCTGCGGAACTCCACTAGTCACCAGCCGCCATCCTGAGAAGGACCCCCTTATCCCCACTCTCTGCCTCCTGCCAGACAGCCAATCTTCTATCCATGCTAGTACCTTGCCTCTAACACAATGGGCTCTTATCTTACTGAGCAGCCTCCTTTGCGGCATCTTGTCAAAGGCCTTCTGGAAATCCAAGTAGATAACATCCATTGGCTCTCCTTTGTCTAACCTACTCATTACCACCTCAAAGAATTCTAACAGATTTGTCAGCCATTACCTCCACTTGATGAAACCATGCTGACTTTGCCCTATTTTACCATGCACTTCCAAGTATTCTGAAATCTCATTCTTAATAAAGGACTCTAAAATCTTACCAACGACCGAGGTCAGGCTAATCGGCCTGTAACTTCCCGTCTTTTGCCCCACTCCCTTCTTAAACAGGGGTGTTACATTAGCGATTTTCCAGTCCTCTGGGACCCTCCCTGACTCCAGTGATTCTTGAAAGATCACCACTAATGCCTCCACTATCTCTTCAGCTATCTCCTTCAGAACTTTGGGGTGTAATCCGTCCGGTCCAGGTGATTTAACCACCTTCAGACCTTTCAGTTTTTTTAGCACCTTCTCCTTGGTAATGGCCACCATACCCACCTCTGCCCCCCGACTCCCTTGAACTTAGTGGATGTCACTCATGTCTTCCACTGTGAAGACTGACGCAAAGTACCTATTCAGTTCCTCTGCCATTTCTTTGTTCCCCACTACTACTTCTCCAGCGTCATTTTCCAGCGGCCCAATGTTCACTTTTGCCTCTCTCTTACCCCTTATATATCTAAAAAAACCTCTTGCAATCTTCTTTTATATTACTGGCTAGTTTACCCTCATACTTAATCTTCTCCCTCCTTATTTCTTTTTTAGTTGTCCTCTCTTGGTCTTTGTAGGCTTCCCAATCCCCTGGTTTCCCACTGCTCTTCACAGCATCGTATGCTTTCTCTTTAGCTTTTATGCTGTCCCTGACTTCCCTTGTCAGCCATGGTTGCCTCGTCCTCCCTTTAGTATGCTTCTTCTTCCTAGGGATGAATTTTTGCTGTGTCTCCCAAATTACTCCCAGAAACTCCTGCCATTGCTGTTCCACTGTCCTTCCTGCTAGGCTTATCTCCCAGTTAATTCTGGCCAGCTCCTCCCTCATGCCTCTGTAGTTGCCTTTATTCAACTGTAATACTGTTACATCTGATTCCAGCTTTTTTCCTCTCAAATTGCAGGCTAAATGCTATCATATAATGTCACTTCCTCCTAAGGGTTCCTTCAACTTAAGCTCCCTTATCAAATCTGCCTCATTACACATCACTAAATCTAGAATTGCCTGTTCCCTAGTGGGCTCCACCACAAGCTGCTCCAAAAAGCCATCTCGTAGACATTCCACAAATTCCTTTTCTTCGGATCCACTACCAACGGGCAAAGCACTGAGGATATTGTGTCTAAAAATGGCCCAAGAAATACTCTTGTTATACTACTTTCTTTAAAATATCAAATTCTCAGCCCACTAACAATTCTAGACAATTACTAACATCCTCATCCCCTGAGCTGCCTCCTTAACCAGGGCCTATGGGAATGTAAACTTGCAAAACATGACTACAATGCCAACAGTCCCAGACCTCTGATTCATGTGGAAGTCAACAATTCTCCAGTTCTCAGCTGCAAAGATGTGGGCCAATATATTCAAATAGTATCAGGCAATGCATTGTGTAATTTCCCACCATGACATAATCGTGTGTGACTGATTTCCTCACAATAGCCAAGACACCTTGAACCTGCTGTGCATAGATCATTTCTTGGATAGAATATTAGGTGTTTACAGTGCTTACAGGGAATCAACAGTACATTACTAGGTACCACTGATTTATGCCAATGTTTATACTCCCCATGACCTCCTCTGACTCTTAATTACTTCTTCCAATCCTATCCGTAGCCATCAACTCCCTCCTCCTTCATGTATGCATCAAGCCTTCCTCTATGTATGTCAATGCTATCTGCATAACTCCATTTGGCAGCACGTGCCACATTTCAACTGCTGCGTGAAGCAATTTGTCACAAAATCCTCATTTGATCTTTCAGTGATTTTTCATATATTATGTTCTAGGCTCATGCACATGTACAAACAATTTTTTCACATCTACCCTAGCGAACCCAGTCATCGCTTTAAAAAACTTTATCCGGTATCTACCCTGAGAAAAGAGCTGACTCAATCTTTCCTGACAGTTGCATCGTCTCAAACTTGTAAATCTTTCCTGGTTTTGAATAAATTTAACATTACCTCACTACTTTCATATGCTATAACACTGGAGCCCAAGTAATGTTATTAGTTATTTTACAGCCCTTGGGAGTGAGAAATAAATCTGTTTAGCAGAACACTAACATGTCAGATATCTGCAGATTTATATATATATATATATACTCAAAATCATCATCCATCTATCCAGATGACTTGCTTTTCAGCTGCAACTATTACAAAAGTTAGTCATCCATCGGAGCAACAACTCTTAGGAGATTTCATGCAGAATGTCACAAGCTTCATTCAAAATGGCTGCTTCTTCCCCTGAGCCCATACACATCCTCCCTTCTGCGATCACAAGGTGGGCAGTGCTTTTTCCTAATGTTATCATTATCATCAGGAATAGTCACACCCTGTTAATAGTTAAAGGAACCGTTCCCTACGCCATCGCTGCACCAAAAAATAAAATTAAAAGGAACAGAAGCCTTTTGACCATTTCAGTTCTGTGATGGGAGGCCTGTGGCCTGAATTTCCACTCTGGGGCAGGATACAGGAACCTGCCTGTTTCGAACAGAGTCTTGAGCCCACCTCTGGGAGGAAACGTTCACTGACCTGGGGTTTTCACTGGCATTAATTGGCATGGAGACAGGTTGCCTGTTCAATTAAAGGCATTGGGTGGGCTCTCAAAGCTGCAGGGCCAAAAAAGAAGCCTTCCAGCTTCAGAGGGGTGCTCGGCAGTACCAGGTGAATAACTGAGACCATGCTTCAGTTAGCCACCTTTTTAAAAATGTAATTAAGAAATACAAAAAGCAGCCAGACCACCACTGGGGAGGGGAGTGGGGAATTTCTTTACAGGGCAGCCTTTGGCTACACTCCCACCCAGGCATGCAGGGAGGGGCTGTAGGCCTGGCTGGAGCACCAACCCCAGGGCCTGCTGCTAGTCCCTGACTCCAGGCAGTTGTTGACCTGTCCCCATCGCATCAGGAAACTGCAGGTCGAATGGAAAATGCCACTTGGCCTCCTTGACTTACCTCTATCACTTAACAAGCCCAATTGGTTCCCTGGCTGGTGGAAGTGAGAAGCCCTGCCTGCTGTGGCCGAAATGGCCAATGCCAGGAATGAGGATGGGAAACCAACCCATGCTGGTATTTTTGGGCCCTGTTGGCTTTCGGTCCTGACCTTAGTGTGGCCCAAAGATCCTGCCCTATAAGTTTGTTGAACAGAAGAGGTAACATGACCTTCTTTGTCCAAATCTATTTTGTAAATAGCATTTGGAAATGACATGATCATTATTGTTTTTTCTTAGCAGACAGTTAGAATTGATGTTGCAACACCTCTGACATATACGGTTGCCAACCCTCCAGGGTTGGCCTGGAGTCTCCAGGAATTGAAGATCAATCACCAGGACACTACTGTGTGCAAACCTGGAGAAAAATCATCAGGACATTGGAAGATATGGGCCTGAATTCTACCCTCAGGGTGCGCTCGAAGTTGGCGTGGCCGGAAGCAGATGTAAAACCTGCTCCTGGCCGAGTTCCCGCTGTGAGTTAAGGCCCGCCCGGCATGAATCGAGACTGCTGGATGTGTTTCCGTACGCAGGGGTGGGAACGCGTCGGGCACCTGTTCTAATGGGAATCCAGTGGGGCGTTCAAAAACAGAAGAGGCAGCTCCCTGAAGGCTGCCAGGAGCTGTTTGGGGGAGGTTGAGGGAGCTGTTTGGAAGCAATCCAAGAAATATCCTGTGTGCAGTCATGGCCTCAGCACCTGGTGGTCAAGGAAGGTAGGAGGGCAAGTCGAGTGGGCACTTTACCCGCTGTTCCTCAGATGATTGCCAGGGAGTGCTAGTCGAGGAGATCAGCGCCAGGCGGCATATCTTAATGGCCGGGGTGGGAAGAGAAGGCCGCCCCACCTGACCAAGGCCTGGACTGAGGTCGCCAACCAGGTCGTTGTGGGCACGACGAGGTGTACCGAACATGGCTTCAACGCCGCAAAAGGTTCAATGATCAGCTGCAGTCAGCAAGGGTAAGTGAAGAGATGGCATGGACCTGTGCGAAGAACTTTAGTCGGGTGCCCATTCTTTGGGTCTAAGAGCTTGTATGACAACTGGCACTGAAGCCTGCCCTGCCAAGGCTGGGATGTCAGCGTGACTTGCCTCAGTGTATTGCAGGGTGAGATGTGCCACAGTGACATGGCCCGGCGAACGCTCGGTTGGGAGGGCGGGAGGGAACCAGGAAAGGACCTTCAGGAAGACGGAGGCTATTTTTCCCAGTCAGGAGAAGAGCAGTCATAATGCTGCTGAGCACCACAGAACAGGTGGAGGAGTGCCAAATCTGTGCATCCTCACAGAGCATGAAAGCGAAGCATTGGAGCTGAAATGACACCGGCCAGCTCGCTCCTCTGGTTGTGGTGAGGTGGGGTTCCCGGGTGAAGGTAAGAGTGCAGGTGACAGATGCGTGAGCTGTGGGTACTGGAAACGTAATGGGCTCCTCTCATCAGAAACTGAACTGTCGTAGCCAGAAAGCCCTTTGAAGCTTCAATGCCGATGGTACCATGCAGCAGGTCTCCACTGTCTCCTCAGTCTGCCTGTCATGTTTAGTGTCTTTGATGTTTGAATGTACTGATCTTTTGCCTTCCTCCTACAGATGCACCAGCCGTAGGAGCCGCGACCCTGAGGACCCCCCCCCGCCATTGAGCTCCGAGGAAAACAGCACACCTGCACCAGCATCACACCGTCTCTCTGACCCGGACACCAGCACAGACACACACATCGGTGGGCATTAGTTCTTTGACTGTGCGGGTGATGCACAGTGGTGAGGGCACATCACACTCGCTTGAGGAGCTGGCAGAGGCAGAGAGGGCCCAGAGAGCCGACAGTAGGAGCACAGCTGGAGACCAGGACCATGCTGCATGTGAGGCAAATGATGAGCCTCTGGAGTCGTCCACCAGGCGGCAGGTGCTGGATGTCCAGCAGGATGCATGGGGAGAGCTGGCAGAGATCCATGAGGCTCTGCATGCCATGGTCTCCATCATGGAGGAGTCCATGCAGAGCATGAGTTCTGCGTTGACCCTTAACACTGAGCGCACAGGCTTCTCCATGGGGAAAGTGGCAACTCTCATGCAGACGCAGCTTCAAGGGCAGACTCAGGGGTTCCTGGGGTTGCCCTCAGACCTGCAAGCCCTCACACTGGCAGTGCCCTCAGGAGGTCACAGCCAGTGTGAGAAATGGATGAGGCACCTAGTCTCCCTGCTGGGTGTCCGTACATCAATGGTGAGCAGGGAGGTGCAAACGCACCTCACGCTGACAGATGAGCTGCCTGGCATCTCTGTGGGCTTCTCTCAGGGCGCTCTGGACAAGGGGACCAGTTCCTCCGCCCCTCTGCCAATGGCCACTGTGTCTGATGATGCCACGACGACTGAGGAATGCCCAGCCATAGGGCTGATCGCACCCTCCCACATTGAGACTGCTCAGGCTCCAGCAGCCAAAGGATGACCACCAAGGTCACCAGGGCACCAGGACAGCAGAGTCAGCAGCGAGCTGCCTCCAATGCCACTGTCAGCGAGGGGGGGGCACCAAGATGCAGCATCCACAGATGTAAGTTGAAGGCGCCTTGAGCACAACAGGGGCATGTCACGGGTGACATTATTTGCATTAATTATTTTGAGGCTTGTGTTAAGGATGGACACTTTGTTCTTTGCTTGTTCATGTGAAGTAACTTAAGCATTTATTTGACTTAAATGGGCTGGATAGTATGAATAGGTGCCAGATGCAGCACAGGCTTTTAAAATTATGGTGTTGTGTGGTGCTGGCGTACTGGGCTGGGTCTCATTTATTGATTGTTGGCAAAGGAGACAGTGTCATTGGCTTGGCGAGGCATCAATGCCTTTGAGGCCTAGCAGAAGGTTTGTTGCATCAAAGCATCCCTGGTGCCCCTGCCTCCATGAGGGTTCCTGTCCTCTGCCTCGAGGTCCACACCCTGCACCTCCCCAGACTCTTCCTCTGAGCCAGCACTTGAATCATCTTCCATGGCCTGAGGAGCTGCCTCGCTTTCCTCAGCCTCCAGTGGGTCCCTGCTTGCAAGAGCCAGGTTGTACAGGGCACAACATGTGATGACTATGATGGAAACACACTCTGGAGGATACTGTACTGCTCCCCCTGACCAGTCCAGGCATCTGAAGCGCATGTTCAGCAGCCCGATGATCCTTTCCACCACCGCCCTTGTGAAGGCATGACTCCTGTTGTATCTGTCCTCAGCCTCAGTTCTTGGGTGACAGTGTGGGGTCATCAGCCACCTCTTCAAGAGATACCCCTTGTCACCCAGGAGCCACCCATCCACTCGTGCAGTAGCCACGAACAGCCTTGGTACCTGTGAGTGCTGCAAGAAGTAAGCATCGTGTGATCTCCCAGGGTAACGGGCACAAACTTGAAGAATCTGTGTTCTGAACATTCATTGAGTGGAACACCTTTCTGTTTCCGAAAGCTCCCGGCTCACCTGCTGGTGCCTTGATGGCCACATGAGTGATCTATTACACCCAGGACACGGGGGAACCCAGCCATCACAGCGAAGCCTCATGCTCTCTCCGCCTGGCTCGTCTCATCTGTCTGGAAGTGGATGAACGTATGGACGTGTCTAAGGATAGCATCAGTCACGAGCTGGACACAACCATGTGCAGCTGATTGAGAAACTCCGCACAGATCCCCCACTGAGCCCTGAAAAGATCCGGAGGCATAGATGTTGAGGGCCACTGTGACCTTTAGAGCCACTGGCATGAGGTGTTCACCCACACAGTTGGAGGTAATTTCTGGACATATTGCTGTCACTGTGTCCCTGTGGAGCATCCTGCAGCACTGGACCTCGGACATCCGGAGGTAGCTGGGGCACTGCCTGAAAACTCTAGCTGCTGGGTGGTGGCGTCTTCAGCATGCATGCCTGCCTTGACCTCCCTGCAGGCCCTGCACCAACTGAGCCCGTGCCCCAACTCATAAAGATCTGTCCCTGGGATGCTGACCGTGCTCACCTGGCCTTCTCTCCCTCCTGCCCCTCTCTTCCTCTTCAAAGGAGGTTTCACCAGTGGATACACTATCCCCATTAGATGGGATGCAGAGAAGCAGTGCCTTGAAAATGAAGGAATGCTGTGCTGCAATACCCAGGGGAACCTTCCAGGGAAGATGAGGACCTGTGATGCTGAAAGGCAGACTTGACAATTGAACGAGATGCCAAGAAACTCTGAGACAATGCTGTACTCACACAGAAAGGGCTGGCAATGACAGAGAACATCTGCTGCTCCAAGAGCCTTTAATCCCACCCGTGGATGAGGAAATTATAAAAAACGTGAATTCCGCCCACCCATTTTGCCTGTGCAATGAGCTAAAAATCGCACAGGCAATGTAAAGTTGTGGTCAATAGACTTTTTAATGACCTTAATTGGCCCTTTAATTGTTGGCTGGTGGTGCTCCGACTCCCGTGCGCACATGCTGACTTCAATATTGCACATGTATGCAATGACATCGGGATGCATACACGACATCATTTTGCACAATTTTACAGGTGTTCGGGTTAGGCGCGCGCCCAACCTCAGAACACAAGATTCAGGCCATGGTTTTTATAAAAGTTTCTTTGAACATTTCTCTTTACAAGATATAAAAATATTGAAAATGGGGGGAAAAAAGACTGTTTGGCTGACAGTCAAGCATCATCCAATTGGGTAATAAGTATTTTTGCTTTCCAGTAGGTGTAGGAAGGCAGTCTGTCACAAGGATGGATGTGTTGATTGACTAATGGCTGGAGTATGGGGGAAGCCATGTGATAAAACCTCCAAGGATACATTTAATCACAGTTGGCAACCCTACTGACATAGCACCGGAATGTCTTAATCCAGTGCTTCTTTCCCCCTGTGACCCCTTTTTAATGCTTGTAAATTGATGTGACCAGTGTGAGAGTGGGGGCAGGGCAGGGGGTGCTGTGCTGAGAGCGGAGGGTTGCGAAGGCTGACCGTTGTGAGAATACAGGGTGGGGGTGCTGTCAGGGTCGTTGCAAATGATGTGACCCAAGCTGCCATACACGAGGGCTAGCATAAAGCGGCAGCATTCAAATCATTTCAGTTCCAGCAGCACAATAAGTTTGGTACACTAATTGAGTCATGGAGTGGGTATATTTGACAAAGTACTGTACCTCAGAGCATGCACGCTGTCTTGTTCCACATGTAAGTGCACATTAAATTTATTAATGTACCTCCAGAGAACAGGTGGTTAAAATTCAGGCTACGTACCTGTAACAGAAACATCGCCACCTCCCCCCACCACCCCCCCTCCCCCCCACCCCCCTCCCAAACAAGGCATAATTGCAACACAATAAATAAATTCAGCTGACTCTAACGTTGCCAGTTGGAATACGCCCCCAGATCATCAGATTCTTTTGTGGGGTGAGATTCTCCACAGCACGACAGTATTCACAGTTTTCCCAAATCCTTGTGGAAAAATGTCAATGGAAAAAGCCTGCATTCACATAGCACCTATCATGTCCCCAACATGTCTCAAAATGTTTTAGCGTCATTTTTTAATAGCTTAGTGTGAATGCCTAGTGCAATCTTATAGGCTCACCTGTATAGTTCACCACCAGGTCACACGAAAATTCTGACTTAGACATACATCACTGTTTCTTCACTGGGTCACTGGGTCAAAATTCAGGATCTCACTACCCAATTGCTTTACGGGAGTACCTTCACCACATGGGCTGCAACGATTCACAAAGAAGGCCCACCACCACCTTCACAAGGCCGCCTGGGATGGCCTTCCAAAAACACTATTGTACTAGCACATACCTATTTACTTGGGAAGACTGAATTTAACACTATTTTTCTCTCAGTCGACTTCACCTCAGGGTCAAGGGATAGTGATCTGGAGAGTAGCTGCTCTCCATTTCAGCATTTAGGTGAGTGCATCAATTCCTGGAATTGTGATTGGTAGGATCTTGACAGGTGCAACCAGTCAGGCTTTGCAGGCTGATGATCACCTTTACCATGACTTATTTTGTGCAGTAACATGAGGAGTGTGTCACTCTACCTCATACCTATGTAGAACTCAGAAACAGGATACAAAAGACCTGAGAAAAATGCTTTCACATCACTTGGATGGACTTGAATGCCTTTGCTAATTTTGAAAATTAAACTCCTAGGTCCGCCTGTGGCAACAGAGGAAATAGCATGAAGCACAGTTAGGCAAAGACTGGAAAAGCTTGTCTCCGCTCTTCATTCCTCAGCCTAGCAATGAAATGATGCACACAGAGCGTTAGGCTCAGAAATGACAGGGCCGCTCTCTTCAAGCCAATAAAATCAGGTTCAATTCGGACTTGCAGGGCAAGTGTCACAAAGCCTCTAAATGTCCAAAAAGGACTTACTAATTAAAGTTAATGTGACTTGCCACCTAGTAATTGCTAAATTACTGGAGGCGATCGTTTACTGCTGTGTCAAGCCCATGTTGAAACATGCAACAAGCAGTTAAACTGCTCAAAATAGTCCTACTGCCAGAAATGTAATTTGCTGCTTAATGGTAATTATTCTGTTAATTTCCCAACACTCTGAATACAGAGTCAGTCTCCTGGATGATTGACAATAAAGATGGTTACACCAGTAATTCCATGTTTAATTATTTTCGGATCATGTCATTAACTACTAAAGACTAATCGATCAGACTGTGCTTAAGGTCATTTAACTCACCAGACTTTAAAGCCAATGAATTACTTCCAAAGTGTAGCCACAGTTGGAACATAGGAAAATATACATTATATATGTCAGCATCATACTAAAAAAAAACCAAAGATGGGTTCTTTTAAGGCTTCTTATTTCACTGCACAAATCTACTAAAAGTGCCAACAGGGTGACCCCATAAGACAGTTGGCTACATTTGTCACTACCCAGAGCCTGTATCTGGACATGTCAGAGGTGTGCTGTCTTCCTTTGCTTCATAAGACTGGCTACCACAGAATTGTGCCATCTGCTACTCAATAACTTGGAGAATCAAGGATAGTCCTGCACATAGATATTGATTACTGCATTCCATTTTCAACTCAATAAATCCTTCCAAGCTATGCCAAGACATTTGCCACATTAGTCAGTCTGCAAAGTACCTATCAGTGGAATGAAAACTGTGTTTGCAAGGAGTAAAACCTTCGTCATTCATCCTGTGGAAAAGAGCCATTAGCTGGGCAGAACACAAAACTTTCACCAGGTGGCAGAGTTCTCTCAAGTCCAAAGAGTCCCAGGTGGGCATCTGGACATTAAGGCTCTTCAGATCAAGCCTATGGTCTTTGTGAAAAGCTTGGCATTAATATCCAGCAATCAGCAATGGAGACTTTTTTGTGTCTTTGATAAGAAAGGGATTGGTAGATTTTAACTTTTGGACACATGACTGGAAGAATCAGTCATTCTGGCCTTCAAGAGATGCCAGCTAATTAGAGGGTGGGGCTCAGTCCCATTTGAGCAGTGAGCAGCACGTTCCAAGTCAGATGGGACACTGTTTCCACCAGTTTGGAGTCTGAGGGATTCTGGCCAGCTTCTGTGCAAAACCATCCAGCAAGTGCATCTCATGTTGGTGGAAGTGGTGATGGAAAGTGGGCATAAACATTTTATCATATTTTTACGGAGCACTTCGGTTCCTCCTGGCTCCAAAAGAAAGTCAGAAAAAGCAGAGCAGTAATTTGGCTGGATGGTTTTAGAGCCACCAAAGAAGTTGTCCTGTGCAATTACACACAATGTGCAGAAGTACAAATGTTGCACACATTTTTCAAAATGGTAGTTCCACTAATAACCTACATGCTGTTGTTGGCAAATCTAACAAGAACTGAGTGATGAAATATTTACAATTACCTTCAGTTTTCTCAGATATTTTTAAACAGAGCTAATTAAGCAATCCCACAACCAATGGATCAGATCAAAGCTCTGCAGTCCTGCCACATGCAGCCTTGAATGATGATGGACAATTAAACAACTAAATGGAAGAGGAGGATCCACAAATATACCTATCCTCAATGATGGGGAGCAAAAGGTATGGCTGAAGCATTTGCAACCATCTTCAGCCAGAAGTGCTGAGTGGACAATCCATCTCAGCCTCTTCCTGAGGTCTCCAGCATCACAGATGCCAGTCTTCAGCCCATTTGATTCACCACATGTGATATCAAGAAATATCTGAAGGCACTGGATATTGCATGGACCCTAACAACATTCCAGAAATAGTACTGAAGGCTTGTGCTCCAGATCCAGCTGCACCCCTAGCCAAAATAAAAGCAAAATACTGCAGGTGCTGAAAATCTGAAACAAAAACAAAAACAGCTGGAAAAACTCAGCAGGCCTGACAGCATCTGCAGAGAGGAATACAGTTAATGTTTAGAGTCCGTTTGACTCTTCATCAGAACTAAGGAAATATAGAAATGTGGTGAAATATAAACTGGTTGAGGGGGGTGGGACAGGTAGAGTTCGATAGGGGACCAGTGATAGGTGGAGGCAAAGAAGAGGTTGCCAAATATGTCATAGACAAAAGGACAAAGGGGTGTTGACGGTGGTGATATTAGCTAAGGAATGTGCTAATGGTGACATTAAGGGTACAAGCAGGATGAGCAAATGACAGATAGCCCTAGTGGGGGTGGGGTGGGGGGAAGGGATCGAAATAGGCCAAAAGATGGAGATTAAACAATTGATTGAAATAAATTTAAATATAATGGAAATAGGTGGGAAAAGAAAAATATATTCTAAAAATTATAAATTATTGGAAAAAGAGGGTTCAGAAATGGGATGGGGATGGGGTAGAGAGTTCATGATCTGAAGTTGCTAAACTCAATGTTAAGTCTGGAAGGCTGTAAAGTGCCGAGTTGGAAGGCGAGGTGCTGTTCCTCCAGTTTGCCCTGAGCTTCACTGGAACATTGCAGCAGGCCAAGGACAGACATGTGGACATGAGACAGGGTGGAGTGTTGTGCTGGCAAGCGACAGGGAGGTCTGGGACATGCTTGCAGACAGACCTAAGGTGTTCCACAAAGCGGTCACTCAGTATGCATTTGGTGTCTTCAATGTAGAGGAGACCGCATTGGGAGCAGCGAATGAAGTAGACTAAATTGCGGGAAGTACTGTTTCACTTGAAAGGATTGTTTGGGCCCTTGGACGGTGAGGAGAGGGGAAGCAAAGGGGCAGGTGTTGCACCTTCTGCAGTTGCATGTGAAGGTGCTGTGGGAAAGGGTTGAGGTGTAGGGGGTGATGGAGGAGTGGACCAGGGTGTCCCAGAGGGAATGATCCCTGCCGAATGCCGCCGGGGGGTGAAGGGAAGATGTGTTTGGTGGTGGCATCATGCTGGAGTTGGCGGAAATGGTGGAGGATGAATCTTTGAATGCGGAGGCTGGTGGGGTGATAAGTGAGGACAAAGGGGACCCTATCATGGTTCTGGGAGGGAGAGGAAGGTGTGAGGCCGGATGTACGGGAGATGGGCCAGACACCCCTGTCAACCACTGTGGGTGGAAAATCTCGGTTAAGGAAGAAGGAAGACATGTCAGAGGAACTATTTTGGAAAGTGGCATCATCACAACAGATGCGACAGAAGTGAAGGAACTGAGAGAATGGGGTGGAGTCCTTACAGAAAGCGGGGTGTGAGGAGCTGTCGTCAAGGCATCCCTAGCCAAGCTGTTCCAGTACAGCTACAACACTGACATCTACCCAACAATGTGGAAAATTGCCCTGGTATGTCTTGTCCACAAAAAGGACAAATCTAACCTGGCCAATTACCACTCCATCAGTCTATTCTCGACCATCAGCAAAGTAATGGGAAAGTTGACAGTGCCATCAAGCAGCAGTTACACAACGATAACCTGTTCACTGATGTTCGGTTTGGGTTCCGCCAGGACCACTCAGCTCCTGACCTCACTACTGCATTAGTCTAAGCATGAACAAAAGAACTGAACCCAAGAGGTGAGGTGTAAGTGACTGCCTTTGACAGCAAGACAGCATTTGACCGAATATGGTATCAAGAAGCCCTAGCAAACCTGGAGTCAAAGAGAATGAGAGGGTAATCATGCCATTGGTTGGAGTCATACCTAGCGCAAAGGAAGATGACTGTGGTTGTTCCTCAGGGTAGTCCTACGCCCAACCATCTTCAGCTGTTTCATCAAATGACCTTCCTTCCGTCATAAGGTCAGAAATAGGGATGTTCGCTGCTGATTGCATAATGCTCAGCACCATTTGCAACTCCTCAGACACTAAAGCAGTTCATGCCAATACAAGGCCTGGACAATATCCAGGCCTTGGGCTGATAAATGTCAAGGAACATTCATGTCACACAAGTGCCAGGCAATGACCATCTCCAACAAGAGAGAATCTAACCATCTCCCCATGGCATTATCATCATTCAATCCCCCATTATCAATATCCTGCGGGTTACCGTTGACCAAAAACTGGACACTTTATTCCAGGAGGTGGTCACACCCTTTAGGATAGAATCTTCTGATTTGGTCAGTGGTCAGGGACAGGAAGGTGTGACTCCAAGTAAGGCAGGTAAGGGGACTCAGAGGGCAAGAGTGTAGAAGCCTTGGCCATTGCGATTTTCCAACAGGTCTGAGGTTTTTTCAGCTTGCTTGGATGAGAGTCGGAGCTCCAGGCTGGATGAGCTGACTGGCCAAGGCATCATGGTGCAGAAAGCTATTCAAGTGGAGTGACTTACAAGGAATGTGGCGGTAGTAGGGGACAGTATAGTCAGAGGGATTGACACCATTCTCTGCAGCAAAGAGCGTGAGTCCAGTGCCTGCCCGGTGCCAGGGCACGGGGCATCTGCTCTGGAGAGGAACTTGCAGTGGGAGTGGGAGGACCCAGTCGTCATGGTCCAGGTTAATACCAACGAAATAGGCACGGCAAAGAAGGAGGTTCTGCATAAGTCAGTATGAGGAGCTTGGCACCAAATTAAGAAGCAGAACCTCAAAGGTCATAATCTCTGGATTATTACTTCTGCCGCGTGCAAATTGGCACAGGGCAAATCAGATTAAGTAGATGAATGCGTGGCTCAAAGTCTGGTATGGGGGAAGTGGGTTGTAGTTCATGGGGCACTGGCACCAATACTGGGGAATGTTAGATCTGTTCCATTGGGACGGTCTACACCTGAACCATGCAGGGACTGGTGTTCTTGCAAGCCACATAACTAGGGAAATGGAGAGGGTTTTACTCTAAGAAGTGGGGACAAGTGTACAAATTTGGGAAGATGTGGTAAATCAAAGAGTAGAAACAAAGCAAATGAGAAAGGTGTTATTACGGGAAATGAAAAACAGACCATGATAGGGAGGGATAGAAAGTACGAATCTAATAGTAAATCAACAGATGAGACTAGAGGTTATAATAAGAATAAAAGGATAAAACTAAAAGTTCTGTATCTGAATGCACATAGCCTTTGAAATAAAGCAGATGAGCTGAGAGTGCACATAGGAATAAATAATTACGATTTGATAGCCATTATGGAGACATGGCTGCAGCAGAATATGGATTGGGACCTGAATATTAAAGGGTAAAGGATATTTAAGAAGGACAGGAAGAGAGGAAAAGGCGGAGGGGTGGCTCTGTTAGTTAATGATGGTATTATCACAATAGAGAGGGTTGACCTAAGGAAACCAGGATGTGGAAATGGTTTGGGTAGAGGTGAGAAATAGTAAAAGCAAGAAGTCACTTGTGGGAGTTGAGTACAGGCTCCCTAATACTAACCACATGGTAGGACTGAACATAAAGGAAGAAATAATGGGATCTTGTCAGAAAGGCACAGCGTTAATGATGGGAGATTTTAATCTACATATAGACTGGAAAAGTCAGATGGGCAAAGGTAGCCTAGATGAGGAGTTCATTGAATGTTTCCAGGATAGTTTCTTAGAACAGCATGTTCTGGAGCCAACAAGAGAGCAGGCTATAATAGACCTGGTGTTGTGCAATGAGATGGGATTAATTAATGACCTCATAGTGAAGGTAGCAGCAACCATAATATGATTGAATTTTACATTCAGTTTGAGAGAGAGTGGAGTGGGTCTGAGACTATGTTTTTAAATTTAAACAAGAGCAACTATGAGGGCATGAAAGCAGAGCTGGCTAAAGTGAATTGGCAAATTATTTTAAGGCCAGGCCGATAGAGATGGGGTGACAAATACTTAAGGGGATATTTAAGATTACACAGAATAGGTACTTCCAATGAGTAAGAAAAAGTCCAAGGGGCGGACACACCATCCGTGGTTAATTAGAAAGGTTAAAGATAGTGTTAATCTTAAAGAAAAAGTATATAATTGTGCAAAGATAGGTGCAAGGCCAGAAGATTGGACAGAATATAATGAACAGCAAAGGATGCCTAAAAGATTAGTAAGGGGAGAAAAATTAGAGTACAAGAGAAAGCTCGCCAGAAATATAAAACCAGATAGTAAGAGTTTCTATAAATATTTTAAAAAGAAATGAGTTAACAAAGTGAAAGCTGGTCCTATAGAAAGTGAGTCTGGAGAATTGATAATGGAAAACAAGAAAATAACATGAATTGAACAGGTATTTTGCATCAGTCTTCACTATAGAGGATACACGTAACATCCCTGAAGCAGCTATAAGTCAGGAAATGGAAGGGAGGGAGGAACTCAGGAAAATGACAATCACCAGAGAAGTGGTACTGAGCAAATTATTGGAGCTGCAGGCTGATAAGTACTTAGGGCTTCACCTGGGGTCTTAAAAGAAATGGCTAGTGAGATCGTTGATACATTGGTTTTAAATTTCCGAAATTCCCGCAATTTGGGGAAGGTCCCATTAGATTGGAAGATAGCAAATATAACTCCATTATTCGAAAAGGGAGGGAGACTGAAAACGGGAAACTATAGGCCAGTTAGCTTAACATCTGTCATGAGGGAAAATGTTAGAGTCTATTATTAAAGAAGCTATCGCAGGACAATTGGATAAATTCAAGATAATCAGGCAGAATCAACATGTTTTTATGAAAGGGAAATCATGTTTAACCAACTTATTGGCGTTCTTTGAGGAAGTAACATGTGCTATAGATAAAAGGGATCCAGTAGATGTACTTTACTTAGATTTCTAGAAGGCATTTGATAAAGTGCCACATCAAAGGCTACTGCAGAAAATAAAAGCTCATGGTACAGGGGGTAACATATTGGCATGGATAGAAGATTGGCTAGCTAACAGGAAGCAAAAAGTAGGCATAACTGGGTCTTTTTCAGGTTGGCAAGATGTAATGAGTGGTGTGCCACAGGGGTCAGTGCTGGGACCTCAACTGTTTACAATTTATATAAATGACTTGGATGAAAGGATGGATGGGATGGTTGCCAAATTTGCTGATTGCACAAAGATAGGTAGGAAAGGAAGTTGTGAAGAGGACATAAGGGGGTTACAAAAAGATATAGATAGATTAAGTGAGTGGGAAAGATCTGGCAAATGGAGTATAATGTAGGAAAATTTGAAATTGTCTATTTTGGCAGGAAGGATAAAAGAGCAGCATATAATCTAAATGGTGAGAGATTGCAGAGCTCTGAGATGCAGAGGGATCTGGGTGTCTTAGTGCGTCAATCGCAAAAGGCTAGTATGCAGGTACAGCAAGTAATTAGGAAAGCTAATAGAATGTTATCATTTTTTGCAACAGGAATTGAACACAAAAGTTGAGGGTTTTGCTTCAGTTATACAGAACACTAGTGAGACCACATCTGGAGTACTGTGTACAGTACTGGCTTCCTTATTTAAGAAAGGATGTAAATGCTTGGAAGATGTTCAGAGAAGGTTTACCAGATTAATGACTGGAATGTGCGGTTTGTCTTATGAGGAAAGGTTGGACAGGCTAGGCTTGTATCCACAGGAGTTTAGAAGAGTAAGAGGCGATTTGATTGAAACATATAAGATCCTGTGGGGTTACGACAGGGTGGATGTGGAGGGGATTTTTCCTCTTGTGGGATGATCTAGAACTATTGGTCACTGTTTAAAAATAAGGGGTCGCCCATTTAAAATGGAGATGAGGTGAAACTTTTTCTCTCAAAGGGTCATGAGTCTTTGGAACTCCCTTCCTGAAAAGGTGGTGGAAGCAGAGTCTTTGAATATTTTTAAGGCAGAGGTGGATAGATTTTTGGTAAGCAAGGACGTGATATGTTATCAGGGGTAGGCGGGCTGCAGATTTGAGGTTACTATCAGATCAGCCATGATCTTATTAAATGGCGGAGCAGGCTCGAGGGGCCAAATGGCTTACTCGTGGTCTTTGTTCATATGCTCTTGCTTGTATTGTCTGGATGAATGCGGCTCCAAATACACTCAAGAAACTTGACACCTTTCAGGACAAAGCAGCAGCCCACTTGATTGGCACCCCATCCACCAACTTAAACATTTATTCCGTTCATCACCAATACTCAATGGCAGCAATGTTTACTATATGAAAAATGCACTGCAGCAACTCACCAAGGTTCATTCGACAGCACCTTCCAAACCAATGACCTCTACCACCTAGAGTGACAAGGCAGCAGACAGATAGCAACACCACCACCTGCAAGTTCCCTACAAGTTACATACCATCCTAACTGGGAAATATATCACCATTCCATCACTGTCACTGAGTCAAAATCCTGGAACTTCCTCCCTAACAGCACTGTGGATGTGCCTACACCACATGACTGCAGTAGATCAAGAAGGCAGCTCACCACCACCTCCTCAAGGGAAATTCAGGATGGGCAACAAATGCTGCCCTAGATGGTGATGCCCACATCCAATGAATGAATTAAAAAAAAGGAAACCGGGTAGCTGCATTGATTTGATCAGTGACTTCCTTCATGTAGCTGCCAGCAATACCAAACTTTTTAGTGTCAAAAGGAATGCCCACTGTGTTCTCATTACAAACAATACTGCAACAGTTCAGTCACTGCCACAACTGTCTAGTGTTATCCCTTATAGGGCTGCTCTGTTACTGGAATTTGGAGGACCAGGTAAGAGTGCTGTGCTTTCTAGACACGGTTTTCCTATGTCTGTACCCTATTTAAAATAAAGGGCTGAGTTTTTGTCACAATTATTGTCATGCCAAGCCCCCAAGTTACAGGCACAACTGTTCCCATGCCACAAGTGTGTTCACACTGAGAGTTTTCAAAATGGTGAATTCAATACCATCAGAAATACAACATTGCCTTTTTTAAAATGGCTACCTTTTTTGCAAAATGTGCAGCTTGCTGACACAGGTGTTTACGCAGGAGGATGAAAGGCAATGGCAGTGTGCCAAGCTGCTCAGGTAGCGAAAGTGCTGGAATACCCGCACCTGCCATAATGTCACCAAATGGATTTGCAGGCTGAGGCGCAACTCTCTAGCAATGACCCAGAGAAACTGCCTGCATAATATCAGCAGAGAGGCAGCTCTGCAATGTGTTGCAGATGGGCAGCCACCCTTGTATAGGGATGCTACTTCTAGGTCAGCACTTTTACCCTGCTCCTCTTACCAGACTACCAGATGTGGCATTTGCAGTTTCAACCGATGCTGTATCTACCAATTTATCAGACAATTGATTGTTCTGTGGTTTCAGCTCTGTTCCCACTGGCAGCAACACAATTGCCCAATTTCACAGCAGTTGTTGGATTTCATCGCATATACGACATCCAGTGTTGGCACACAATGGTCACCTGGGCAGCAGGTTCCTGTACTGATCTGGCGCCACTGCCTGTTCCTCCTTGTCTGTGCACTGGTAAGCACCCAGGGCTCCCTTCTATATTTAATTATTGTAGGTCTTGTCAGTAATGACAGTGGTCAAAAACAAGCCAGCGCCTCACATCACCTTCCATGACTCTCACTGAACATCACTAGCATCATCTGCATCCTCCGGGGTGTGTGAGCTACCATGATGCTAGTGCTGATCAGTGAGAGTCATAGAAAATAATGTGAGGTGCTGGTTTGTTTTTGACCACTGTCATTGCTGACAAGGCCTACAATAATAAAGTACTGATTTCAAGAGGCAACTTCAAAGAAGGCTTGTACTGCAAAACACTGTGCTTGATGTGTTTGTGGTTGTGCATGGCAAGCAGGCAAGACAGCAGTAGATCAGGATGGCACAAGGTCTGAGCTTGGGAGAGGCTCTACTGTCTGGCTACTTCATAGGCAACATAGACACAAAGGTAGATTCCTCAAAGGAACCAAGGGCTTGAGATTTCTGAATCCTCATTCCATTCAGGTCTTTATATATTTTTCAATCTTGGGATAGTGGCGTTACCAGCCAGGCCTGTATTTATTGCCCATCCCTTTGTCCTTGAAAAGGTGATGCTGACCTTCTTTAGAAACTGTTGCAGTCCACATGGTGAATACGTGAAGCAACATTCACACCACACAAGTGCCAGGCAATGACCATCTCCAACAAAAGAGAATCTGACCATCTCCTTCTGACACTCAATGGCATTACCATCACTGAATCCCCCACCATCAACATCCAGGGGGTCACCATTGACCAGAAACTGAACTGGACCAGCGATGTAAATACTGTGGCTACAAAAACAGCTCAGAGGCTAGGAATCCTACAGCAAATAACTCACCTCCTGACCTCCCAAAGCCTATCCACCATCTACAAGTCACCAGTCAGGAGAATGATAAAAAAAACTCTCCACTTGCCTGGATGAGTGCAGTTCCAACAACACTGAAGAAGCTTGACACCATCCAGGACAAAGCATTCTACTTGATTGGCACCCCATTCACCAACTTCAATATTCAATCCCTCCATCACTGACACACAGTGGCAGCAGTGGGTACGATCTACAAAATGCACTGCAGCAACTCACCAAGGCTTCTTCAATATCACCTTCTAAGCCTACGATCTCTACCACCTAAAAGGACAAGGGCAGCAGGTATATTTGAACACCATCACCTGGAAGTTTCCCTCCAAGCCACACACCATCCTGGCTTGAAACCATATTGTTGTTTCTTCATTGACACTGGGTCAAAATCCTGGAACTTCCATCCTAGCAGCACTGTGGGTGTTCCTACAACACATTGACTGCAGTGGTTCAAGAAGTCAGCTCACCACCACCTTCTCAAGAGCAATTAGGGATGGGCAATAAATGCTGGCCCAGCCAGCAAAGCCCACATCCCGTGAAAGAATGAAAAAGCACCTCCCCCGACAGCACTATGGGTGTGCCTTCTCCCACTCAAACTGCAGTTTAAGACAGCTTATCACCACCTTCTCAAGGCCAATTAGAGATGGCCAATAAAAGCTGGCCTTGTCATTGACACCTAAATCCTGTGAATGAATACAAAAAGTCTATATGGATTAGTATCAATTTTTGACCATTGACTTGCACCAGTAAAGAAAACTCATCCCAGAATGTTTATGCAATTGGGGTCAAAAGATTACTGTAAATCATAAAGTACATTAGAGACATTGTTTCACAACATGGTAATACTGTATATTTTTGCTCCATTCAGTTTAATTCTCTGTGCCATTAATGTGTCTCTAATCCTTTACACCAAGTGACCATCTACACTGATTGAGCTGATTCATGTTCTCATGTAACCCTTTTCACAAATCCACATAGCTGCCTGTCTCTTGAGCCTAACTTGTTTGCCACAATGGTCATGCATAAAACAGCAATTTATAGTTAGCATTTTTATACTTTTTTTAACTGATTGAAATAAGCAGGAAAGTCAAATAACAAAAATCATTATTTTATTTACAGGGGGGATAAAATCGACATCCAGTATTTTCACATAGATTAGCTTCTAGTTTTTTATATGTGTGAAGCAAATTTTATACATTAATGAAGCAAATTTCTGAAGATGCTTGTGGTCTTGTTTTGGACTCATTTTCTCCCATCCCAGCCCTGCCTGTGTAGGTACTTATTTAACTGTTATAATGAGCAATCTGATTCCTTCTGGCACCCACTCTCAGCACCTATGGGGGGACCCACTCTAATATAGGGAGTGGCATACTTCCAGTTCGGACAGTTGGTGCAAACCGTCTGCTATTTTGGACACTTGGACACCCATTCTAGCCTTGTAAATCTGATGTGTCACCAACAAATTTCTACTCCACTTTGTCTAGTCATGGTTCCCTCACAGTGGGTGGTATGAAGCCCTGGAAAAGGTTTACAGGTGGGCCATCTTATTTATAACTAGATTAAAAGGCGTTATTCACTATAGTAGGATTAGAGAACTTTATTTTTTACTGTAGAAAAGCATAGTGGTCAGGGAAAATTGGACGTCTTGAAATAATGACTAGATTATGTCTATATGGATAGACTATTTGAATTAAATATATTAGATAAAACCAGAGGACGTGCATAAATTACATGAACATAGAACTATGTTAGGGTATCAGATACTTTATTTTTAATACGGTTATTGATCGTAGAAATAGCCTATCAGCTCATGCAGTGGTTTGTTGCAAACACTGAGTTTTTTTTATTTATTCTTTCATAGGATGTGGATGTCACTGGCAAGAGCAACATTTGTTTCTGATCCCTAATTGCCCTTAAACTGAGTGGCTTGCTAGGGCATTTCAGAGGGCAATTAAGAGTCAACCACGCTGCTCTGGGTCTGGAGTCACATGTAGGCAACACCGGGTAAGGACCGCAGATTTTCTTCCCTAAAGGACATTAGTTAGCCAGATGGGTTTTTACAGCAATCAATGATGGTTTGGACAAGCTGGTAGTTGGAACACTGGGGAGGTTGTAGCATAATAGTAGTGTCACTGGACTGGTATCCTAGAGACCTAGGGTAATCCTCTGGGGACCCAGGTTCAAATCCAGGTTCCAAATTTGACTTCAAATTTTAAAAAATCCAGAATTAAAATTGCCAATTGTTGTAAAAACCCATCTGGTTCCTTACCTGGCACAAAGGCCAGGAGGGTATTGTAGACTGCATATTAACTACTGTTGAAACTCCAAGAACTTGGTTTAATTGTCTCTTATGGTCTGGCAGAAATTTCCCAATTTTTCCCTCCCTAATGTTTTATATTTCTGCTTTTCTACCACTCTGAGGGGTTTACACGTGAGGGGAGCACTGGAGATCATGATACTTAGTTGTATCTTCACCATATGGGGCCAGTGGATCAGTTAGCGTTTTCCTATTCTGGATGTGGGCATCACTAGCTAGACCAGCATTTATTGCCCATCCCTAATTGTACATCCCTATGTATTGGCTTGATGGGAGCTTCACAACAATCACAACCTTATCCTCACCCAGTGTCCATGCAGGTGCATTGTTCAACACTGGAAAGTGGTTAAGAGTGGGAATATGTTTCTCCAGCCTAATCCAAGGGGATTAAGGATTCTCAAAGCACTCCTATCAACAGCATGACTGAGATAATTAGACTAACACAGACCAAAAGCCGAAACCGTCCTGGCCTCAGTGGCTCAGTTGCTCAATGCATTTACCAACTGAACCAATCCAGCTACCATTCACTTGGAGAAACTTGAGAACTTGATGGGTCCTTTCGGTTGCCCAGGGTTCAATGCAGTAGAAAATGGCATGTGTTTCTTTCTTTTTCAAGCATAAAATAGGTGCAAGGCATACCAATATAGCAGTGGGACAAGAGCCCAATCTGTACCAGATTGGCCCCTGCAGCCGCCAATTTAAGGTAAGTCAGCTGCCTTTCCAGCATTTTCCGGGTATTTTGCTTTCATTTTTGCATCAGTTGTTTTCCAATGTTTGCATTCTGTCAGGAGTAATCCCTCCACGCACTGACAAACTCCACAACCCTAGTGTGGACTGCTACTATTCCGCCACAGGTAGGTTTCAAAATTGGAAATAACCTGTCGTCCAAGATGCATTACCCTGCCCGAGACACAGTTAAGGAATCAAGTAAGCGCCTGAAGGATGGTTGCACTCCAGCACTGATTCAAATACGTGCTGAACGATCCAATATATTAGGGAAAGCTCCAGTAACCCACTTCTAGTATTGCTGTACATTAAACGCAGACTACAACATTGGATGTCAATGTGATTGGCAACACCGCTAATCCAGTATCGCCATATAATGAACGGATATTACAGCACCTAATCCCAGTATAACTGAAAGAATCTTTTTGCTTCATGCTTACGGACAGGGAGCCTCGAGAGAATACCTACTTTAGGTTCGTAATTCTGGAGCAATGCCTATACAGATCACTTTCAGATGGGGCCCAGCATGACCGGGCCTCGACTAATTTTCAGAGACAATTTAATTTCCATGAAGTAAGTAATTGATCCACAGTTTTATATCATTTGCATCACTGGGTGACCACGTAAAAGATGCAGCAGATCACAGTGTCCCTTTAATTGCTGTGCAGCAATATAAAACGTGAAGTAACTTCATTGTGGACTGTTATTAACAGCAAATTTCTGTTAAAGTTCTTACATCACTCTCCTAACGCTTCCAGATCAGTAATCCCGTCAATCCAGTAATTTTCCTACCGCTCAGCTTTCAAGGGTACCCTTAAACATTCCACCCCTTCGACTGGATAATTGAACGGAACAATTCTGAAGCCATTGTACGGTAAATCCTGCAAAGCCAACGCCAATTTACTTGGAAAGTGAAATTTTCTGATTCTAAACTCGCTTAACTTAATTGTATCTGCACAGATAACCTCTCGCTCCCTCCTGTGTCTTCTGGATGTTGGAACCCAATGCAGTGTCGTGTTTTCTGTGATACTGCTCATTCCAACACATCACCCAGACACGTTCTCCTGTTTTGTCTACCTCCAGGTCAACTCCCCCTCCACCTAAACATCGGGTCTACAATTTACCTCTTTGCGGCTTGGTTCCAAGGTTTGTCGCAAATTGTCTGCGTCAACGCAAAGAATCAATCTTACAAAATCCAATCGCCTGGGTTGCTTGCGCTTGTAAAAGGTTCTCATACTTCACCGCTTTGATATAAATGTAATTGCAGAAAGCACAATGCGGACAAATAAATCACGAAAAGCGTGCGGCGTATGTTTCAGTACTTACTCGGACAGGAACTAATGGACTAGCTGTTCGTCCACCTTTGGGACTTTTGGTGAGCTGAGGGATTTCAGCCGACCAATCATTTTCGGCACTTTCTTTTGAAATTGTGCTTGGTCAGCTCGGGAGGTTTCCGTGGCGCTGGAAAGTGTAAATCCCCGTCCTGTCTCCTGCACAATGTCTAAATGTGTCAGTGCACTGCAGTGGGAGGGACTGCAGGTATCCGTCCCAACAAACTGGACATTCAGACTTTCACCACCCACCCCCCCCCCACCACGAATGTCAGGTTTGGGGGGCAATAACCACTCTGATGCTGGTGGGTTGATGTGGGAATCCGGCTGCAAATTTGAACAAGTGTGTGGGCAGCAGAGGCAGGCAGAACAAAGTTGGGATTTTTTTTTAAAAAGTGGGGGCACAATGAGGTCAAATCAGCGATCCCGGATTCGCAGTTGCCTATTATCATCGCTTTCTCTCCTTTTTTTTGCATTCAGGAACGATTGAATTCCTATTTTTTTCCTTACTTTTTTTTCTTTACTTAAAATAGTTTGAAAATGATTGGCAGAAAGTTTGCAATACAACACATAACGACACCTGCTGGAGCCAGAACGTTTCGGGTGGTCGGTCGGCTATCATTGTGGCCGACGCCGAGGTCAGCCGTGTTCCTGCCTTTTTCACGCTACAATGAAAACTCAAGATGGAGGTCCCCCTTTAAAGATGGACCTTCCTGCAGCTTTCCTGTCCATCTAAGCAAGAGCCACCTGGTATGAAGGTTTCCACGGTCGTGCTTTCTAAAGAAGTGCACCTATTCACTGCAGAGATTTTCTGAAGAATTAACGCTCAGCTAGGTCATTAAAGGATTGTTGTGTTACTCAGAGAATGGTGAGAATATGGGACTTGCTACCACATAGAGTATTTGAGGGGATTTAATAGATGCATTTAAGGGGGGACTGGATAACTAAATGAGGGAGAAAAAGAATAGAAGGAACTTGAGTATTGCTGAAAAAAAGTCAAAGCTTTTTTCGACCTCTCCCTCCAGCAGCACCGACTCACCCTTTCTCTAAGTTGTCCTTGCCTCCAGTTTCATTTTATTCTTTGTCTCGTCCGACGCCTTGACAAGAAACTTTGTCTCTTTCTTTCACGTGCTAATGTACACAAGCTCCAACAACTCATTGATATCAATGCCCACCCAGGACCCTCCACCCCTTCCCATCCCTCTGACCCCATCCCATCTTCTAATCCCAGCCCCGGCCATGTATTCACCATACCCTCTAACCTTCCCCCCTCTGATGTTGAACATTCAGTAATCAGCATAGGACTCAGTTTCATACCCTTACACACTCACCTCAATGAATTTCGGGCTCGGCACGATGCTGAACTCTTCTTCCGCTGCCTTCGTCTCTGAGCTCACTACTTTGAGGAGGAGTTCTCCCCCCGTTCCACGGATCCTTTCACCCGCTTCCAATATTCTCCCTCCACCTGGACCCCTCCCTCTGGCCTCTTACCAGCTCTTGATCTTTTCATTGAGAACTGTTGACGTGACATAGGTTGTCTCAATTTCTTTGCTCCTCTCCTCCACTCTAACCTGTCTCCTGCTGAACTTGCCGCACTCCGTTTTCTCAGGTCCAACCCTGACTTTGTTATCAAACCTGCCGACAAGGGTGGTGCTGTTGTTGTCTGGCGCACTGACCTCTACCTCGCAGAGGCTGAGCGCCAACTCGCACATAATTCCTCCTACCTCACCCTGGACCATGACCCCACCACCAAACATCAAGCCATTGTTGCCAGGGCTGTCACTGACCTCATCCCCTATGGAGATCCTTCATCCACAGCTTCCAACCTCATAGTCTCCCAATCTCAGACGGCCCGCTTCTACCTCCTCCCCAAAATCCACCAATAGGACTGTCCCGATAGACTAATCAGGTCAGCCTGTTCCTGCCCCACGGAACTCAGTTCTTCTTATCTTGACTCCCTTCTCTCTCCCCTTGTCCAGTCTCTCCCCACCGATATCTGCGATTCCTCTGATGCCCTACAACATGTCAACAATTTCCAGTTGCCTGGTCCCAACTGCCTCCTCTTCACCATGGACGTCCAATCCCAGACACTTCCATCCCCCACCAAGATGGTCCGAGGGCTCTCTGCTTCTTCCTTGAACAGAGGCCCAAACAATTCTCATCCACCACCACTCTCCTCCATCTGGCTGAACTTGTTCTCTCACTTCCTTAAACATGTCTCACTTCCTCCAAATAAAAGTTGTGGCTATGGGTACCCACATGGGCCCCAGTTATGCCTGTCTCTTTATGGGGTATGTGCAACATTCTTTGTTCCAGTTTACTCAGGTTCCATCCCACAACTCTGTTCCCATTACATCGATGACTGTTTCGGTGCTGCTTCATGCTCTCATCTGGACCTGGAAAAATTTATTAATTTTACTTCCAATTTCCACCCCTCCATCACTTTCATATGGTCCATCATTGACACTTCCCTTCCCTTCCCTGACCTCTCTGTTTCAATTTCTGATGATAGACTGTCCACCAATATTCATTACAAGCCCACGACTCCCACAGCTATTTTGAGTACAGCTCCTCACACCCCGCTTCCTGTAAGGACTCCATCCCATTCTCTCAGTTCTTTCACCTCCGCCTCATCTGTTCTGATATGTTTTCCTTCTTCCGTAACCGAGGTTTCCCACCCACAATTGTTGACAAAGCCCTCAACTGTGTCCGACCCATCTCCCGCACCTCTGCCCTGCACCCTCCTCTCCCTCCTAGAACCATGATAGGGTCCCCCTTGTTCTCACTTATCACCCCACCAGCCTCCGCATTCAAAAGATCATCCACTGCCATTTCCGCCAACTGTAGCATGATGCCACCACCAAACACATCTTCCCTTCACAGCCGCTGTTGGCATTCCATTGGGACTGTTCCCTCTGGGACACCCTGGTCCACTCCTCCATCACCCCTGCACCTCAACTCCCTCCCACGGCACCTTCCTATGCAATCGCAGAAGGTGCAACACCTGCCCCTTTATTTCCCCCCTCCTCACCGTCCAAGGGCCCAAACACTCCTTTCAAGTGAAGCAGCATTTCACTTGCACTTCCCTCAATTTAGTCTACTGCATTTGCTGCTCCCAATGCGGTCTCCTCTACATTGGAGAGACCAAACGCAGACTGGGTGACCGCTTTGTGGAACACCTCCGGTCTGTCCGCAAGCATGACCCAGACCTCCCTGTCACTTGCCATTTCAACACACTGCCCTGCTCTCATGCCCGCATGTCTGTCCTTGGCCTGCTGCCATATTCCAGTGAAGCTCAATGCAAACTGAAGGAGCTGCACCTCATTTTCCAAATAGGCCCTTTACAACCTTCCGGACTTAACATTGAGTTCGACAACTTCAGATCTTGAACTCTCTCATCCATCCTCACACCTTTTTGATCCCCTTATTTCAAATATTTATTTTTTAATTTTAATATATGCATTTTTCCCTACCTATTTCTATTATTATTTTTAAAATGTATTTCCA
This sequence comes from Carcharodon carcharias, assembly GCF_017639515.1. Taxonomy (NCBI): domain Eukaryota; kingdom Metazoa; phylum Chordata; class Chondrichthyes; order Lamniformes; family Lamnidae; genus Carcharodon; species Carcharodon carcharias. Next base: position 32,463,126 of record NC_054477.1, on the reverse strand, counting down.
TTCTTGTTTTATCCCCACCTTTTGGCCTATTTTGATCCTTGCTCCCAAACCATCCCCTCCCCCCACCACTCTCCCACTAGGACCATCTGTCACTGGCTCATCCTGCTTTCTATTCTTAATGTCACCATTAGCACATCCTTTAGCCATCAACACCCCTTTTGTTTATGACATCTTTTGCAATCTCTCCTTTGTCTCCAACTATCACAGGCCTTCTATACAGCTTCATCTGTCCTACTCCCCTTATACAGTATGTATTTCACCACATTTCTACTCTTTGGTTCTGAAGAAGAATCATCTGGACTCTCCACAGATGCTGTCAGGCGTGCTGAGTTTTTCCAGCAATTCTTGTTGTTGTTAATTTCGTCAAAGCTTTTTGTCTTGCACTCATCAGGAAACTTTGCAAGAATTCCAACATAAGGGAAAACAACGATTAATACTGTATGTGAAGAGAGTGCTTGCAAAAGTCAAAACACGGTGTCCAACATTAGAGGTGATTCTGCAATTGGACAATATTTGTTAAATAATCCTCAGTGTGCTGAGAATTACACCGACAACCAATTTAAGACTTCAGTCAGGCTCGCTGTGTAGCACGTTTGCATATACTGGAAGCTACATATATTAATACAGAAAGACCATGTATACATTGCACCTGTTTCAGCTAAACAAAGTAAGTGACAGCCATGCACTGACTCATTCCTCAGGGCATGCCTTGACCAATCAGAGTCAAGCTGCCTGGTTTAAATTTCAAAGAATGTTTGGCAGTTAACTGTCAGTCACCATGAATGGTGCATTCACCATGACAACACATCGACCAATCAGAGTCCACTTGCCAACCAATCAGCACTCTCTTCACATATAGTTTAAAGTGTTGTTTTCCCCTTATAGTGATATTCTTGTAAAGTATCCTGATGAGTTTTTTTTGTTCATGGGATGTAGGCATCGCTGGCCAGGCCAGCATTTATTATCCATCCCTAGTTCAGGGCATTTAAGAGTCAACCACATTGCTATGGGTCTGGCTAGACCAGGTCAGGACAACAGACATTAGTGAACCAGATGGGTTTTTTACAACAATCGACAATTGCTTCACGGTCATTGTTTTTAATTAATTCAAATTCCACAATCTGCTGTGGTGGGATTCAAAACTGGGTCCCCAGAGCATTACCCTGGGTCTCAGGATTACTAGTCCAGTGAAAATACCACTATGCTATCGCCTTACCCAGGAAGGCAAAAAGCTTTGACATGTCTCTTTTTTCACAATACTCAAGTTCTGTACTACCAAATGAATATTAATAGAAGGAACTGTGGATAAGATTAAATTAAGTAACATGGGAGGAGGTTTGAGTGGAGCATCAATATTGGATTTTTTCCGTGCTGCAAATTAGAGTTGCCAGCCCTCCAGGATTGGCTAGGAATCTTCAGGAATTGAAGATCAATGTCCAGGACACAGCTGTTTGCAAACCTGGAGAAAGATCATCAGGACATTAAAGGGATTTTTTCCCTTCATTTTCTTTGTACATTTCTCTTTACCAGATATCAAAATATTGAAAATGGGGGCAGGGGTGAAAGGCTGTTTGGCTGACAGTCAAACACCATCCAATTGGATAATGAGTCTTTTTGCTTCCAAATAGCATAGGGAGGCAGTGTGTCACAGAGATGGATGTGTCAGCCAACTAATGGCCAGAGTGTGGGGGCAAGCCATGTGATGAAACCTCCAGGAATATATTTAATCACAGTTGGCAACCCTACTATAAATCCAATGTAATCAAAAATTTTCATTGAGATGAAGATGCCAACACAGGGTTGTTGTGGAGAGAAAGCATTTAAATTGTGTTAATAATGGTGTCAAGGAGAATGTTCACAATAATGGCCCATATTTTGTGTCAGTGGCAAAGAGACAGTGCTTGCCACTGACCGGGAAGAAAGCTGCCCACAAAGGTTTAGTTTGCTCTGTGGCATGGATTTCTGCAATTACAATGTCAGTTTCATTCTGTCACCATTTATAGGGGATCTCTAGTGCCCAGGAACAGTGAAGTCATCAAGCGGGCTCAGCAGCCAACCAGGTTGAAGAATTCTCACAGACAGCAAACCTGAAAGGAAAAAGCACTGATTATCGTTCACTATTTAATCACTTTACAGAGAGTGAAATAAAAATTAGGGCATACACATGAAATTAAGCTAGAAGCTGAATTTTTATAAGAAAAACTTTATAAAAAGAAAATAAAAGATAATTTTTATTGTTTATAAACGCAATTTTTATCATGGAATGGAGAGAATGACTCTCAACTCTTGAAGTGAACTTTTCAGGGCCAGAGTGATTGTTCAGCATAACTGACTTAGTTTGCTGTTAAAAACAAAGTTACACCTCATTCAACAAGGTTTAACTTTTTCAATGGTTTTTATGAAGAGAATAACGCAAAAAAGTTAAAGTTCACATCAAATCGCTGATTCTGCGCTGCCTGCAACTGCTAAGACTGCAATAGCCCACCCTGTGGAGCAGCAGGGTATCACTAACAGCAACTTCTGTATTTCTGCATTTAACTGCGCATGTGTGTGCATCAGGAGTTGCCGCTGGTTTTACACAATACTGATACTGAATGCTGACAGTTTTGCTCTTACTACAACTGCAAATTCTGGGCCATTATTTGGTTGCATTATGTCTGATCCCATTTACATTTGGTTGCCATTTTCAGTGAACAGGTGCCAATCCTAAAATGGATGAGTGCAGAAAAGCGTAAGGGTGACATGATTTGTCTAATTTCCCATCATTAGCACGTTTATTATGCCCTTACATGCTCTCATCTTCATAAATAAATATCCATCCTTGTTAAATGCTGCAGTAAAGGCAGAAGGCAGGTACTTCGTAAGATTCTTTCTCAAGCCATTTTGGTACGATTTTCTGGCTTTTTCTTTGATGTTGACTCCTTTTTCATTTACCAATGTGTCTTGTGTCACTGAACTGCCATTTGCCTCCTTTCAAGTTGAATTAGCACAATGAAAGTAATTTTAACTGCACACCCCGCCCCCCTCTCAACAACCCCCTTCCCCCCCACCCTCAGCATAGGGCAGGAGAGGATTCAGGGATTAAATTTTTTTAAACGTAGACCTTGACCCCAGCCCGCTGTGAATACACCTGCTTCCAGCTTAACCATGATAGGCCTGTGGTTGGTCTACAGTAACGTGATCTGGAGAGATAGGTAACTGACTTGAATATATTAATGAAGCTCTGTTCCTCACATTTTGACAAACATTTGAATTTAACAGCAGCAGGCTATGATCTCTCTCTGCTATTTCTTCCACATGCGATCAACTGACACCTCTCCTGCCCCCTTGCTCTCTGACACCCCACAATCTCTCCCTCCTTTGATCTTGATCTCCGTCCCTCCCACCACCATGATTCCTGCCACGATTACTCCCCCCCATGCAAGGGAACTGTCAACCCGTGATCTCTGCAATCCATTATCCCTCCCCCCATGTGATCTCTGTATCATCCCTCTGTGATTGGCCAAGACACCTCCCCGCAACCAAGATCTTAGTCCCTTGCAATTTTTCCCCTTGTGACATCCATCTCTGTCCCCACATGATCAACCAATCTCCACCATGATCTCTGCCAATCTGCCATCTCTCCCCCCCCCATCCCAACAATCCTTGCCTCTCCCCCATTTGAATGGCCGACCCTCTCCATGATCTCTGCAACACTGCAATCTCTCTGCCCCATATTTCTTTACCTTTGCCCCACGTAATCAGCTGACACTGGCCCCCACGATGTGATCACATGCAACTTCTCTCCCTTGTATTCTCTATTTCTCCCTACCTTGCAATTGGTCACCATGATTTTTGCTGCCCCACGCCCTCTCCTCCAGAAATCTCCACTCTTCAGTGTGCCAACATTCAACCACCCAGAAAGGGAAGTTTTTAAGCCTTTGTTGTGAGAGCAGTGTTGATGACAAGTAACGTTTCCCAAGATACAACCTGAGCATCAGAGAGAATGGCCTGGATTTTCACAGAGTCATAAAGACTTCATGTATGTTTAAAAATAGAGGGCAGGACCCAGATTCGGAAGTCCCAACCCCATTTTCGACAGATCCTATTTTTGCCAGTAGGTTAAAGGGGCCGGGCATGCCTCGCACATGATAGAAACCTGAACTCAACGCTGAGTTCAAACAGACCTCATTTGAACTGTAGCATGGACCTTAACTCCCAGTTTTGGAGTTACAATTTTTTAGAGTAATCATAAATGCTCTCGAAGGGTGGGTAAGGTTTTTAAGACTGTCAAGCTGTGAAGTTATTTGAATCTGTTGAAGTTATTTGAATCCATTTAAAAAAATGTTAAAAGCCTGCCTGTGTCAGTGAGAGGTTAAAAAAAAACTGAAGCTGTGAAGTTACTTAAAGCTTCACCTCTTTCAAAATAAAAAAAAGTCTACCTGTGTCTTTGAGAGGTAGAAATAACTCAAACTGTGAAGTCATTTAAATTCACAACCATTAAAGAAATAAAAAATAATAAAAATAGGATGCCAATGCAAGCTTAAAAAATCTGTTCCAGCAGTTACAATAGCCGTTTGTTGACATTTCCCCAAAGGCTAGCATTATGCCATTTAATACATGGCTGCTTTTCACAGCCTAAAATTAACTCAGCAGGGGGGTCCTAAGTTCACAGTTTGATTGACAGTTCAAAGAGGTTATTAAAGGATTAGCTGTCTGTGGGGGGGTTATGTTTGTTTTATAAGGGATTAAATACTTGAGGGGTTTCAATGTTTTGAATAGTCTTTCATGAATGAGACAATTTTAATATAGTGAAGGCTGTAATAGATATTTAGACTTTTATTTTATTTAATCTCAACATGGTTTCTGACATCTGTCCATGGTGGATACTAGGTGAGCTGGCATGAGTTGACATTCAGTTGGCATGGGGGGTGTGTACGGATACATGGGGTTTGGCATGAGCTGGTATGAGTTCACATTGACTTGGCATGGAGGTATAAGGGGGCCACGGGGGTGGATGGGGCTGGCATGGGTTGGCATGGAAGGTATGTGGGTCATTGGAGTGGGTGGTGGGCATACATTGGCAAGAGTTGGTATGGATGGGTATGGGGAGTAGGTGGAGTTGAGGGGATGATGGCTAAATGGCGCAATATTTAACAAAACAACTGGAGTGAAGTCCAAGAGAATCAAGGCAGGCCTGTCAAACAGCCCTCCTTGGCAATTGGAAGTCACTGTGGCCACCTCTGGTCTGCATCCAGGGGCAGTGTACCCAACTCCATCCTGCACCCCCCACCGCACCCCCCTCCCGCATCACCACCTCCCCACCCCATCCCTGCTCAGTCACCAGCAGTATAAGATAGTAAGAAATCCAAATGGTAATTTAGAAGAAGTTCTTTATCCAAAGAGAGGTGAGAATGTAGAACTCGCTACCGCAGGAAGTATTGGAAGTAAATAGTATAGATGCATTTAAGGGGAAACTAGACAAGTATATGAGAAAGGAATATAGGGTTACAATGCTAGAAATAGATGAGGATAGATGGGAAGAGGCTCAAGTGGAGCATAAACACTGGTATGGACTGGTTGGGCCAAATATCCTGTTTCTGTGTCATTTATCCTTTATAATCCCAATGAGTCATTATCAAGCAGATTACTGGCATGTTTATAGTGCAGTTCAGGTTGCAGGATTACTCGGGAGGGTTTACCCTGCAGTGTGGTCCAGCTAGGTCTCTTGAATTGTGGTAATGTGCTGCCTGATGCATAACTTGGCCTTCCAATGAGACCATATGATGAAGTCCCTCGAGGAGAGAAGAATTCAAACATTCAAACTTGTGAACACAGCAGAGAAAAAAAGATAAGCTGGTCCATCAATCTTGTCCCACACTCCTGATGCCAGGATCATTATGACGCAACACTTCCAACTCCCCCAACCCACTTAAAGCTACATGATCCCCTCGGACAGGCAAAAAAATGACCCAGAAAAATAAACCCAGGACCTAACATCTAGTTTATTCCTACTTTTACATTGCTCAAATGAATGCCCTCCCCAGTGAATCAAGCTGAAATAACCTTTCAATAGGCACATAATACAGTGCTTTCATCACTTTATATTCCTCTATCAGGTCACCTCTAAGTCTATTCTACAAGAACATAAGAATCTTCACCTTCCCGCACTAAGCCCTTATCTCTTAATTCTCTTGGTACCCAAAACTCTGTCTTGAACATACTCAATAATTGAGCATCCATCGTTGAATGTAAATAAATAAGTTACAACTAATAAGCCCAGGTTTTTATAACTATTTGAGTAACTAAGGTTTTTTAAGTTTGGAATCATTCTTGCAGCTTTCTTCTGAATCTTTTTCAATGCTCCTATATCATCCATCATATGCACAGAACAAAACTGGATACAGTGCTGTAGATGCAGTTTAACCAATGGCCAGTATAATGCAGGGGGAGTAACAGCATTTGAATAGCAGCTTTGTGAAGAAGATGCAGTAGAAAATCTGCATGAGATTTATGTGCTATGCGCATAGACAGAGTTTGCTGTTAACTGTTATATCTGGCAATTGCACCAATGTAAATATTTTGTCTGCATCTTCCACCATCCCTCTGCAAATAGGCCATTATCTATAGACCTTAAGAGATGATGGGTGCATGCAACAAGCAATACCTCTCCATGTAAGGCATTTATGGGGTCAACGCATATAATGGTGTAGCTGAAGGAACATTTGAAGGTAAAAGGTTGAATGTGTAAAGGGAATTGCACTCTCTTTTGGTATTGATGTTAATCTGCTCTAGCACAATAACATAGTGTGGCATGCACTTAATGGTTGCATTTGCACTCAACTCTAGGGAACCTCCTTCCAATTATATACTGGAGCACCCCATGGAGCTGAACTCCTGAAGTAGCAAATCAATATTTTTTTTTATATTTGTCCAAGTGATATGAGCATTGTTGGCATTTATTACCCATCCCTAATTGCCCTTGAGAAGGTGGTGGTCAAGTGGCTTTCTTGAACTGCTACAGTCCATGTGGTGAAGGAACACCCACAGTGCTTTCAGGGAGGAAGTTAGAGGATCTTGTGGACCAGTGACAGTGAAGGAATGGCGATATAGTTCCAAGTCAGGATGGTGTGCAACTTGGTAGGGAACCTGCAGTTGGTGGTATTTCCAAGCATCTTCTGCCCTTGTCCTACTAGGCAATAGAGGTTACAGGTTTGGAAGGTGCTGTTGAAGCAGGTTTCACGAGTTGCTGCAGTGCATCTTGTAGATGGTACACACTGTTGCTGCTGTGTATTTGGTGATGCAGGAAGTGCATATTTGAGGCAATGGAGGGGGTGTCGATCAAGCGGGCTGCTTTGTCCTGGATGGTGTTGAGCTTCTTGAGTGTTGTTGGAGCTTCACTCATCCAGGCAAGTGGGGAGTATTCCATCACACTCCTGACTTGTGCCTTATAGGTGGTGGACAGGCTTTGGAGAGTCAGGAGGTGAGTTACTCGCCACAGGATTCCTAGCCCCTGACCTGCTCTTGTAGCCACAGTATTTATATGGCTGGACCAGTTAAATTTCTGGTAAATGGTAGCTCCCAGGAAGTTGATGGTGGGGGATTTGGTGATTGTAATTGAGAGTCAAGGGAATATTTGTTGTTATGACCGGTCCCTGGGTGACATCCCTCAATTTGTTATGATCCTGGTCAAGACACCCCAAATTGATGTGCTCCCTGGTGAGGAGGGATGAACTGGCTCCCCTTCTTTATTCAACCCCCTCAGTTGGTCACGACAAGGTTAATTAAAAAAGGATCCCTTCCCCCATGGATACTTTATCCCAGTCCAAAGGTGTTTATGTCTAAGAAGTAACCAATTTAACCAGGCTTTCTTGAGTCAAAGAAAGAGTAAATTTATTAGTTACCAAAAACACGACAGAAAAAATGTAACACACATACATACAGATTAGAAATGAGAAGTTGAGTCCAAAAATAAAAGTAAAAAAAAAATTTGAATCAGTCTTTGGTTAGTCCATGAGGAATAGATGGCAAAACGTTGCCACTGTTAAGTTGGGTGATTCTGGTAGAGCTGACTTTGACAATTGAACAGTTGGTTTGGAGACACTTAGCTGAAGAACTGTGTTAGTTCCTCCTTGACTGTGGCTTTGCTGACTTATGACTTGCCTCCAGCAACAGAGAAAGATTTTCTTTACCTGCAATCTACATGGGTGCCTAGTTGATGTTCTTCAGCTGTAACCTTCACAGCACTCACTAGCACACCAGAATTAGCATACACAGAGCATGTTTGCAGCTGGCTTTCTAACCCTTTTTCTTGTAAAATGTCTTTCGCCCAGAATCTGCTTTCTTTCAACTCAGACCATTTCCACATTCTAAACTATAACTCAACAGGAGATGATCTCTGCTGAGATTGTAATCAGTCTTCATTGTCTCCACAGCCACAGGAGATTATGCATTGCATCTCTCCCTTTGAAGTTTCTCTGTCTGAAGTAGGCCTTGTCATCTTTTTAGTTGTGACATTCCATATCCTCTGGATTAGTCGGTGAAGTGTAATCCAGATATGCTTTTGCTTGTAGGTCCTTTTAAAAAAAAACAGGACTTTCTTAAAAAAGCTTAATATGTCCATAAGTAATTCGGGCTGTGATCCGCTGTCATGACAGTGTGAATTCTCACTATTTTTGTTGTATCAAAATGGCATTTTGTGTGATAGCCCGTTTAAGTTGCCGTGAGCTATCAGTACCTGCTGCAACATGTTATTTCCCACAGCCAAAAAATCAAGATCATAATGAGTGACATTTCCAATTCTTGCAGCTTAATATCATGATTGAAAAATAGAGATAAAATAAGAAAAGAAACACCTGTATTTATTCACAACCTCAGGAAATCCTAAAGTGCTTCACAGCTAACAAGCACTTCTGAAGTGTAGTCTCTACTGTATTATAGGAAATGTAGCCATCACTTTGCACAGAGCAAGCTGTGATTATGACCAGATTGTCTGTTTTTTGTTATGTTGAGTGAGAGACAGATACTGACCAGGACACTAGGGCAAACTCTGCTGCTGTTCTTCAGGGTCCAGAGGAGGTTCACGAGAATGATCCCAGGAATGAAAGGCTTAACATATGAGGAAGGTTTGAGGACACTGGGTCTATACTCGATGGAGTTTAGAAGGATGAGGGGGGATCTGATTGAAACTTACAGAATACTGAAAGGCCTAGATAGAGTGGTCGTGGGGAAGATGTTTTCATTAGTAGGAGAGACTAGGACCTGAGGGCACAGCCTCAGAGTAAAGGGAAGGCCTTTTAGAACAGAGATGAGGAGAAACTTCTTTGCCAGAGAGTGGTGAATCTATGGAATTCATTGCCACAGGAGGCTGTGGAGGCTAGGTTATTAAGTGTATTTAAGACCGATATTTCACCCCTTCCTTGGATTCACCTAGTTTTGTTGAAGGGTCATGAGGACTCAAAACGTCAACTCTTTTCTTCTCCGCCGATGCTGCCAGACCTGCTGAGTTTTTCCAGGTAATTCTGTTTTTGTTATAGATAGGTTCTTGATTGGTAAGGGGATCAAAGGTTACAGGGAGAAGGCGGGAGAATGGGGTTGAGAAACTTATCAGCCATGATTGAATGGCGGAGCAGACTCGATGGGCCGAATGGCCTAATTTCTGCTCCTATGTTTTATGGTCTTATGGTCTAAAATAGTGCCCTGGGATCATTTACATCCACCTGAGAGAGCAGACAGGGGCCTTGGTAGAACATCATACTTGAAAGATGGGACTTTCAAAAGTCAGCAGCTCCAGCAGTGCCGTTGTACAACTACCAGTGATGCCCTGGACTTTAGGGAATCCTGTGATGCAGAGGAATTCCAGTGACCCCCCATTGTTACCAATTTTCCATATAAGAACATGAAGGTGGCTGCCCTAGTGAGCAATGCATCAATGGCCTGCTTGTTGCTGTATGTGCTCTTTGGGAAACTGGAGGCATCAAAATTTCAGGCACTTTCTGCTTATCTTCTCAGGCAGAGGGAAGCCTCATCCTGCTGGCACTATTGTCTGCAGGCATTTTCCTGCAGATGACTCATCTCTATCACTGCATTTCTGATGAAGTTAAGTCTAGAAAAAATAGTTGTCTTTAGACATTTCCAGGAGAGTGTTTCTGATCAGTACACTTATCTTCATGGGTAAGGTAGGTAAGGGCAATCCAGCCTCGGTGAACTGATGCAATTATGCATCTACCTTTTCAACATCTTCTTCTTCTGCCTCCAACAAAGCTTAAATTGAGAGAACCCCTCAATTCAATGCCCATTTCAAGAAGATGGATTTCAGGAACGGAAAATGCAAGACTAATTCCTTAAGTATTCACTTTCTTTAAGGCCACAACTTTTTTTCGCTCTATTATCAGTTTTATATGACCAAGAAAGCCAACTTTATCTTAACATGGTGGCCAGGATTTAACCAGCCACCAAGAGGTGATTTGGGAGGTAAGGACCCCGTAAAATCGTGGAGAGCCACCTTGGGTTGTCTCCTGGGTGAGGTCCTACCATCGGGGCATTTTACCGACAGCGGGACCGGATGCAGAGATGCTGCCTGCCCCAAGGAGATGGGAAGCCAATTTACTTATGTATAGGCCCAATTAGGGGGCCATTTTACAGTGCCATCGGCATTTTGCAGACCGTGGGCTAAATGGAGGTACCCTCCCAATGGCAGCATAGGAGGGTAGGTCTCACTGAGCAAAGGAGGAGCAGCGAGCAAGGAAGGCAGCCTTTAATTGGCCACTTAAGGGCCTCAATAGGCCCAAGGGTGGGTGGCCTTCCTGACACCTTCCCTGCATACCATAAAATGGGAAGCAGGTCAGGGGTCGGCAGGAAGGCAGTGGGAAAGCTGTGTGCTTTATTTGATGAGAATCCCCCCTCCCCAATAGCTTCAATAATGCTGCTGGTGGGGAGGGGGTTAAATTCAATGCATTATACATCCTACCATTGAAGTCATGATTCAGCTGGTAGCCCTCCAACTCTGGGTCACAAGGTTCTGGGTTCAACTCCCACTTCAGGGCATGTAGACAAAAAATTCAAGCTGACACCATGTGCAATGCTGAGGAACTGCTACACTTTCAGATGAGATGTTAAACTGAGGCCCCATCTACCTGCTCAGATGGATGTAAAGGATCCCATGCCACAAACTTGAAGAAGACTAGCAAAGTTATTCCTGGTGTCCAAGCCAATGTTATTCCCTCGATCAACACCACAAAAAAGCAGATTATCTATTCATTGCTATTAGGGGGAGTTGCTGTACGTAAATTGACTGCCGTGTTTCCACTACAGCAGTGACCGCACTTCAGAAGCATTTCATTGGCTGTAAAGCGCTTTGAGACATATGGTGGTCATGAAAAGCACTATAGGAATGCAGGTCTTCAATTCTTTAAATGGAAAAGGTAACTGGAAGGGTTGATCTGTCATTGCAAGTTTTACACCCAGAGAAGTCAAAGTTCATAGCAACATAGGAACAGGAGAAGGCCATTCAGCCTGTCGAGCCTGCTCCACAATTCAATACGATCATGGCTGATCGAACACTTCAATGTCTTTTACCCAAACTATCCCATAACCCTTTACGTTAATGTTAATCAGCAATCTATCAATCTCTACCTTTAACAGGCTCAATAACTGAGCTTCCAGGGCTCTCTGTGGTAGAGAATTCCAAAGATTCACAACCCTCTGAGTAAAGAAATTTCTCTTCATCTTGGTCCTAAGTGGCTTCCCCCTTATTTTGAAATTGTGTGCCCTGATCCTAGACTCCCCAACCAGGGAGACCATCTTACTTGCATCCACCCTGTCTATTCCAAAATCAATGGGATCACCTCTCATTCTTCGAAACTCTAGAGAATACAGGCCCAGTTTCCCCAGTCTCTCTTCATAAGACAGTCCCGCCATCCCCAGAACAAATCTGGTGAGCCTTTGTTGCACTCCCTCAATGGCAATAATATCCTTTCTGAGGTAAGGGGACCAAAGCTGCACATAGTACTCTAGATGCAGTCTAACTAAGCTCGTATACAATTGAAGCAAGGCTTCACTATTCCTGTACTCAAATCCTCTTGTGATAAAGGCTAACATTCCATTAGGCTTCCTAATTGCCTGCTGCACCTGTATGTTAGCTTTCAGTGACTTATGGACAAGGACAGCCAGGTCCCTTTGTACATCAACACTTTCTAATCTCTTACCATTTAGGAAATACTCTGCACATCTGTTCCTTCTACCAAAGAGGATAACCTCACAGTTTTCCACATTATATTCCATCAGCCACGTTCTTACCCACTGACTAAGTCTATCCAAATCCTCCTTTAGCCGCTTTACATCTTCCTCATAACACACACTTCCGCCTACCTTTGTATCATCTGCGAACTTGGCAATATTACACTTGGTCCCCACACCCAAATCATTGATTTACATTGTGAACAGCTGGGGCCCAAGCACTGATCCTTGCGGTACCCCATTAGTCACAGACTGCCAACGTGAGAATGACCCATTTATTCCTACTCTCTGTTTTCAGCCTGTTAGCCAATCATTAATCCATGCCAGTACATTTCCTCCTATCCCATGTGCTTTTACTTTGCTAATCAACCTTCTGTGAGGGACTTTATCAAAAGCTTTCTGAAAATCCAAGTGTACTTCATCCATCGACTCTCCTTTATCAATTTTGTTGGTAGTATCCTCAAAAAAACTCCAACAACTTCACCAAACATGATTTCCCATTTACAAATCCACGCTGACTATGCTCAATCAGATTATGATTATCCAAGTATCCATTCATCACATCCTTTATAATAGATTCTAGCATTTTCCCTACTACTGATGTAAGGCTAACAGGTCTGTAGTTCCCTGTTTTCTCTCTCCCTCCCTTCTTAAATAGTGGAGTGACATTTGCTACCTCCAATCTTCAGAAACCATTCCAGAATGTATAGAATTTTGGCAAATGATCACCAATGCATCCACTATCTCTATGGCAACCTCTTTCAACACTCTGGGATGCAGAATTTCAAGTCCTGGGTACTTAGCAACCTTCACTCCCATTAATTTCTCCACTACAACCTTCTTACTCATACTAGTTTCCTTCAACTCCTCATTCTCCCTAGTCCATTGGATCTCTAAATCTGGGAGATTTCCTGAATCTCTCTGAGTGAAAACTGACACAAAGTAATCATTTAGCTTCTCTGCCATTTCTCTATTCCCCATTATGAATTCTCCTGACTCTGCTTGTAATGGACCCGCATTCACATCCTTTATGTTTTTAATTTCCCTGTTACATTACTGACTTCCTCAATTTCAGGTTTGGATCATAGAGAAAAAAATGCATCTCACTTCCAGGGAGGATCTTATTTTTTTTAATTGTTATCTACATTCAATAATACCCCAGCACTAATGTACTTGTGTAAAAGTATTCGAGTTATCTAAAATTGTTTGCAACTGTCCAGGCTAATGGATACACCCACTTTCAGACCTTGGAACTAATTGAAAGAGAGTGCTGCTTCTTGACTGATTTCTGTTTCATTTGACAATCAGTGATTAAGGGCTGCATTTTACTGGGGTGGTAGGGGGAGGTGTGGACTGTTCACCCTCCCCAGAAGGAGGTTGGACTTGAGTGCAATCCGACATGCCTGGAAGAAGCCCGCCCCGCAGCCAGAACATGTTGCTGGTGTGCTAACCTACAGGAGAGTGAGACTTCCACCACTCAGCGGGAGGAAGTCCTGCCCTTGATAGAGGCCGGCCAATCTGATTGGCCGGCGGCTCTAGCATTCCCAATGGTGCCGGAGCTCAATAGTGGGTGCTGCCAGGACTGCAGGAAGGAGCATGAAAGAGGGCAATGGCTGGCGGAGATGGGTAGCTTCCGGGCACTTAGGGTGTGGAGGGGTCTGACAGCCCAGGGAGGGGAGGGAGGAGATGGGGGGTGTGGGGAGGGGGGGTGGGGGGGAGAGGTCAGACTTTGAAGGGCAGGTGGCGAAGAATGGAGAGGGGTTGACAACTTGAGGGATGGGGGGTAATCCATGCTGACTATGCTCAATCAGATTATGATTATCCAAGTATCCATTCATCACATCCTTTATAATAGATTCTAGCATTTTCCCTACTACTGATGTAAGGCTAACAGGTCTATAGTTCCCTATTTTCTCTCTCCCTCCTGTCTTAAATAGTGGAGTGACATTTGCTACCTCCAATTTTCAGGAACCATTCCAGAATGAATCCGGCGAGCACAGGGCACCCCCCGCACCCCCCACCCCAAATGATGTGGACCCCCCTTCCTGCCCACCTTTTTTTCAATTGGGCCACAAAAAACGGCCTTCCCACTCCCATCAAAATGCCCACGCTAATCATATTATGGCTTGGGGAGCATAATATCCAGTCAATGGGCTTGCTAACAAGTTTAATTGATCCTTAATAATTTATTTAAATATGGCGGGTGGTTTTAGTACCAGCCCATCCGACGTACTATGGACGTCAGCTTAGGGGTGGGCGGGAAAGTGGTGGGCTGGGCACCCCTCATATTTTAAGTGACCTCCCCCCACCACCCCCATCCATTGCCTAAAACATGTCCAGCTGTAGGGCCATAAAATTCAGCCTTACATATTTAAGCACATCTCCAGCATCTTCTGCAATCCATATGCAAAAAATACAATCCTGCTGAGATTCAAGAAAATTCACATGTAATTTGGAAAGGAGCAGGAGAAAATTGGGTGGGTAAGTATGCTGGAGGTGGTGAAGTTTCATGGTAGTTCTCTCTGGTCCACTATAGCATCAGTGGAAGAGTTGTAGGAACCCCCTGAAAAAGGCATATAGAGTGTTCCTAAGCTCCTCTGCCAAAGTGACAACAAAGGAGTGGGAGACCCCCAGGGGAAATTCACTCCCACAATATTGAGTAATACAAAGCCAGAAAGGGACAAGGCTTGCTCTTTGTCATTGGTGAGTTATGGCAGCCATGGGAACACAATTGTCCCTGGGCAAGGGTGTGAGAAAAATAAATCAACCAGAGCTGTCATTTCTAATCACTGTCCAGTGATTACTGTTGGAATATGTGTAAGGGCATGATTGGACTTCGGTGCATTGAAATCCTCAGCTTCACTGTTTAAGTTTACAGATGAATGGCCACTTGGGTGAGATATTGGTCTCTGTGAAACTGTATATTAGTTTGAATTGCATCTTCAGCAGAAAATTTGAAGGAAAACTGTTTGGGAAGGAAATAGTTTTTCTCTAATGTTCTGCACTTTGTTAAAGAAATTCTTAGATCAGTTCTTTCAACAGGATGAATGACTCAGTTCATGCCATAGTGCCTGAGAGTTAAAAGGATCTTTTGACAATATTCTTAAAAAGCAGAGAATGCACTTGACAATCATTTCACATTGCCTGAGAGTCTGTCCCTCCTTTTATTATCACTTCCCCAGCTAGTCAGAGAAAGGAAATAATCACAATCAGTATTGCCAGCCCCTGGGTGAAAAAAAATCTTGCAAATCTGTAGACGCTGAGACAGGATCTGCAAGTTGCTAAGTAACAAAATGTGTAGCCAATTACATTAAAGCTGTGTATTTTCTTTCTTCTGGAAGCAGATCTCAATGATTTGAAATCTGTGTCTCGCATCACCAGGCTTCATTACTGACTGGTCAGAAGTAATGTTGCCATTTATAACCTTAATGCTCAATGGAGCCTGACTAGGATGCAATACCCGGGACCCAGCCAAACAGAATGTTACACAATCAGGTGTGCGGCGCCATGGATGTCTGTTAAAATCCATGGGCAGAACTTTACAACCTGTGGGTGGGCTCAAGCCCGACCCGATCGTGTGTAAAATTGCGCTTAATGACGTCAGGCGAGCATCCCAACATCATCACACACTTGCGTGATATATCAGTCATCGGGCACGCACGAGAGTCGGCAGCGAGCCTGCTGATAATTAAGAGGCTTATTAAGGCCATTAAACTTTAAGTTAATAGCTATTTTTTGCTGCCCATCCAATATTACGGTTGGCAGGCGGGCAAATCAGCCAGACAGCCTTTGGATTTTTGAGGAAACCTCACCCAAGGGCGGGGTGAGGTTTCGATAGTAATTTTTTTTATTAATTAAAATGCTTGGGCAGAATTTTTTATCATCAACATGTTTAGCTGAGTGATTCTTATGGGTGGAAATTTTTTCCGGGATTTTAAAATCTTTATTTGAGGGTTTAAAATTCTTCAGCTCCCTGAGACAGCTCTCTGCCTTCAGGGAGCTTTCATTGCGCCTGCGCTGACCTCAGTGCCCCAGCAGCGCTGAGCATTTCAGAGCGCGTTTTACACTGGTTGGCCGTTAATTGGCCAGCCAGCGTGAAATCGCAGTTGGAAGCCCATCGTGGACAGTGGGCCGTTTCCCGGCCGATCCTGGGCCTGTCCACCATGCCCACCCAACGACCCGGAAATCCTGCCCCATGATAATTAAACAGGGAGAGAGCCATTTCAATACTTTATTCAGGATAACGTTAGCTACTAAGAATTTCGCTGCTTAATGTGGAGTACAAAATTCTGTCCAAGTTCATCGTCAGTCAGGTCAAGCCTGCTCTGGATTTGGTAATCCACCCTGATCAGGCCTGTGCTATACCCACAGCAAGTTCTCTGGCAGCCTCACGCTACTCAGGGATACAATCGCGTATGTGAAGCAAGGGGTACCTGCCTTATCAGTTGGATCAGAAAAGGCCCTTTGACAGAATGTTGCACACCTACATAATGGTTCTGCCCTGGGGAAGGAATCCGCAATTGGGTCCAACTGTTCTACACAAACACCCGAGTCATATGAGGCCATCCTCACTCCTCTGGTTCGTGCATTGTGTCAAACCTGTTGCCAAGTCCATCAGGAAGGACATGGATGTAAGAGACATGGTGATCTGAGGCAGTGGAGACACTCAGGTCAAGGCTTCACTGTGCAGGGACATGTTACCATCTTCTGCTCAAGTCTGCTGTTGGTTCACAGACTGATGAGCATCTGCAACAATTTGGACTGGTTTTGGGAGCCAAAGTAAATCTCAGCAAAAGTGAAGCCATTTTTGTTTGAAAAGAATGCAGAGAGCGGCAGGGACTTCAGTATAAAATGGATATGGAGAGTAGCGGGGACTTCAGTTTGAAAAGGGCACGGAGAGTGGGAGAGACTTCAGTTTGAAAAAGGCGCAGAGAGCGGCAGGGACTTCAGTTTGAAAAGGGAGCGGGGAGCAGGAGAGACTTCAGTTTATAAAAGATGCAGAGAGTGGGGGAGACTTCAGTTTATAAAGGGCACAGAGAGCGGGAGAGACTTCAGTTTATAAAGGGCGCGGAGAGCAGGAAAGACTTCAGTTTATAAAGGGGGCAGAGAGCAGCAGGGACTCCAGTCTGAAAAGGGCGCGGAGAGCAGGAGAGACTTCAGTTTATAAAGGGGGCAGAGAGCAACAGGGACTCCAGTCTGAAAAGGGCGCGGAGAGCAGGAGAGACTTCAGTTTGAAAAGGGCGTAGTTGGAGAAAAAGAAAAGAAGCAACTGTGACGTCACAGCAAGCTAGTAAGTTGATTGGCCAGTTAGTGCTCAGTCTAAGGGACAGTGTGTGAGAAACCAGCTTAAGAAGGTGAGTTCAGGTAGATCTATAAATAAAAAGAACTAAAACTTTAAAATAACAAATCAAAATTTGAAAACTTAAGATCAAACAATAAAGAGAAAAATGCAATAAAAATAAAGTCATTTAAAAAAAATCTAAAACACATGCCTTGTAGTTAAGAAGAATATAACATTTAGCTGTCAGTGGTACGAGCATTCAATAAACACAGTAAATTGGAGCATACATAGGAAGAAAGTAATTAAAGTAAATTAGCTAAATAACATAAGTTAGAATGGTGGGACAGGTGTTATGTTGCAGCTGTGGGATGTGGGAGCTTTTGGACGCCAAGGTAATCCATGACAAACACATCTTCAGGGAGCAGCTTGAGGAATTCTGGATCAGGGTTATTGATGTAGAAGCCGAAATGCAGACACTGCACAACATAAGGGAAGGGGAGAAATATCTGAATACTTTGTTCCAGAAGACAGTCACACCTCTTAGAAGAGGGTCATCTGTTTTGGTCAGCAGTGAGGGACAGAAGGATGTGATTGTCAGTGAGGCAGGTAATGGGACTGAGCAGACAGTAGGGCAGGAGGCTCATGCTTTGCAATTGTCAAACAGATTTGAGGTGCTCACAACCTGTGTGGATGAAAGCAAAGTCTGCAAGGTAGATGAGCTGACTGTCCACGGCACTGTGGTACAGGAAGCCATTCAAGCGGGGGAAGCAAAAAGGAATGTAGGTGTGGTAGGGAGTAGTTTAGTGAGTAGTGAGGGAGATTGACACTGTTCTCTGCAGCAAAGAGTGAGAGTCCAGATGGCTATGTTGCTTATCTGGTGCCAGGATTTGGGACATCTGCTCAGGGCTGGAGAAGAACTTGCAGTGGGAGGGGGAGGATCCAGTTGTCGTGGTCCATGTAGGTACCAATGACATAGGTAGAACTAGGAAAGATGTTCTGCAAAGTCAGTATGAGGAGCTAGGTACCAAATTATGATAATCTCTGGATTATTACCTGAGTCACGTGCAAATTGGCAGAAGACAATTTGCTCAAGATGTGACTCAAAGACTCGTCTAGGAGAAGTGGGTTCCAGTTTGGGACGCACTGGCATCAGTACTGGGGAAAGTGGGGGCTGTATCGTTGGGATGGTTTACACCTGAACCATGCTGAGACGAGTGTCCTCACAAATCACATAACAAGGGAAGTAGAGAGTGCTTTACACTAAACAAGAGGGGTGAGGGATCAATCTTGGGTAGAGGTAGCAATTCAAGGTGTAGAGTCAAGACAGGAGAGGAAAATAATAATATGAGAAATATGAGGGTCAGAGAATGGCCTGAAGGGACAGAGAGAAAAAAAACCTAAGAATAAATCAATGGGCAAGACTAGATGTTACAAAAGCAACAAAGATAAAACTGAAGGCTCTTTATCTGAATGCACGTAACATTCATAACAGAATAAATGAATTGATGGCCCACATGGAAGTAAATAAATATGATCTGGTAGTAATTATGGAGACGTGGCTGCAGGACGGCAATGATTGGGTCCTTAATATTGAAGGGCACATGAAATTCAAGAAGAATAGGAAGCTAAGTAAAGGTGGAGGGGTAGCAGTGTTAATCAAAGGGGGCATTGGTGCAATAGTTAGAGATGACCTTAGTTCAGGAGATCGGCAGGACGTAGAATTAGTTTAGGTGCAGTTGAGGAGTAGTAGGGGAGAAAAATCATTAGTGGGAGTGGTCTACAGGCCTCCTAACAATAGCCACAAAGTATTCAAGAGAAAATATTGTGTGGTCATGATAAAGGGACGGCAATAATCATGGATGATTTTAATTTACACATTAACTGGAAAAATCAGATTGGCAGTAGTAGTCTGGATGAGGAGTTCTTAGAATGCTTTTGAGATAGTTACTTAGAGCAGCATGTTCTGGAACCAACCAGAGAGCAGGTTATATTAGATTTGGTATTGTGTAACGTGACAGAATTAATTAATGACCTCAGAGTAAAGGCACCTCTAGGTAGCAGCGACCACAATATCATTGAATTTTACATTCAATTTGAGAGGGAGAAGAGTAGGTCTAAGTTTAGTATCTTAAACGTAAATAAGGGCAACTATGTGGGGATGAACGCTGAACTAGCTGAAGTGAACTGGGGCACTAGGCTAGAGGATATAGAGAAGCAGTGGCAGCCATTTAAGGGGATATTTCAGAATATTCAGAATAAGTACATTCCTACTATAAAGAAAAATTCTAAGGGGAGGACATACCATCTGTGGTTAACTAGAGATGTTTAAGAAAGCATCAGATTTAAGGAAAAAGAATACAGCCCCTCAAAGATGAGTGGCAGGACAGATGGTTGGACAGAATATAAAGAGCAGCAGAGAATGACTAAAAGGTTAATCAGGAGAAAGAAATTAGAGTATGAGAGGAAGCTAGCTAGAAATGTAAAAATGAATAGCAAGAGTTTCTACAGGTACCTAAAAAGGAAAAGAGTAAGTAAAGTGAGTGTTGGGCCTCGAGAGTGACAGTTAATAGATAATAAAAAAATGGCAGAAGAAATTAACAACTATTTTGTTTCTGTGTTCATTACAGAGGATACAAAAAACATTCCAGTAATAGCTACAAATCAGGAGGTGAACAGGAGAAAGGAGCTTGGTGAAATTGAAATCACTAGGGAAACAGTACTGAGCAAATTGATGGAGCTGCAGGCTGGCAAGTCTCTGGGTCCCGATAGAATACATTTTAAGGTCTTAAAAGAGGTAGCTAATGAGGTAGTCGATGTGCTGGTGTTAAGGTTCCGATATTCGCTAGATTCAAAGGTTCCATCAGATTGGAAAATGGCAAATATAACCCCTCTACTTAAGAAGGGAGGGAAGCAGAAAACAGGAAACTATAGGCCATTTAGCTTGACATCTGTCAGGGGAAGTTATTAGAATCGATCATTAAGGAGGTTATAGCTGGGCACGTCGGAGAGCTCAAGGCAATTGGGAAGAGTCAGCATGGTTTTGTGAAAGGAAAATCATGTTTAACCAATTTATTGAAGTTATTTTGAAGGAGTAGCATGCGCTGTGGATAAATGGGAGCCAGTAGACGTACTGTACTTGAATTTCCAGAAGGCATTTGATAAGGTGCCACATCAAATATTATTACAGAAAATTAAAGCATATGGTGTGGTTGGTAACATATTCGCATGGATAGGGGATTGTCTGACTGGCAGAAAGCGGAGAGTGTGAATAGATCGGTCTTTTTCTGATTGGCAGGATGTGCCAAGTGGCATCACACAGGGATCTTTACTGGGTCTCAACTTTTTATGATTTACATCATTGACTTAGAAGAGGGGAGTGAAGACATGGTAGCTAAATTTGCAGATGACACAAAGATAGGTAGGAAAGTATGTTGTAAAGAGGTTATGTGGAGGTTGCAGATGGATATAGATAGATGGAGCGAGTGGGAAAAGATCTGGCAAATGGAGTTTAATGTGGAAAAATGTGAAGTTGTTCACTTTGACAAAAAGAACAAAAAAACAGAGTACTACTTAAATGGAGAACAGCTGCATAATTCTGAGGTGCAGAGGGATCTAGGTGTTCTAGCACGAGTCACAAAAAGTTAGTCTGCCGGTACAGCAACTAATTAAGAAGGCTAATGGAATGCTCTCCTTTATTACAAGAGAGATTGAACATAAAAGTGAGGATGTTATGTTTCAGTTATACAGGACATTGGTGAGACCGCACCTCGAATACTGTGTGCAGTTTTGGTCTCCTTATTTAAGGAAGGATGTAAATGCATTGGAGGCGGTTCAAAGGAGGTTTACAAGATTGACACCTGGAATGAATGACTTGTCTTATGAGGAGAGGAGACTGGGCCTGTTTCCAGTGAAGTTTAGAAGAGTGAGGGGTGATTTGATTGAAGTATACAAGATCCTGAATGGCCTTGACAAGGTGGATGTCAAAGGGATGTTTCCTCTTGTGGGTGAGTCCTGAATTAGGGGGCACTGTTTTAAAATTAGGGGTCACCCTTTTAGCACAGATATGAGGAGAATTTCTTTCTCTCAGAGTGTTGTGCAACTTTGGAATTCTCTGCCTCAGTAGCTGGTCATTGGAGGCGGGGTCATTGAATATTTTTAAGGTAGAGGTAAATAGATTCTTGTTGGGCCAGGAAATCAAAAGTTATTGGGGTTAGATGGGAATGTGGAAATCGAAACACCAGCAGATCAGCCATGATCTTATTGAATGGCGGAGCAGGCTCAAGGGGCCGAATGGCCTACTGTTCCTATTTCTTATGTTCTTATGTTCTTTTGGAACTGGAAATTGGGCCAACCAATCTTTTGCCCCCTTCAACATCAAGTCAGCCTAACTGACAGTACTGGGAGATGATTTGGAGGGGCCAGGGTGTGCACCAAAAGCTGAGAGCGTACAGCCCAAGGTGAAACAGAAACTGGGCATGTGGGAATGATGTTCCCCCTCCATTATAGGATAAAAACTGGTCATCAGGTGTGAGGTAGTCTTAGTGTTGCTGTACGTGGTACAGGTCAGGCCCATACCCAAGTGGCAGTAACCTGAGCCACCTTCTACTTTATCTGGTGGTCGAAGATGGACTGTGTATGTAGGCACATGGTGTACAAACCTCTAGATAAAGGAATAAAATATACCCAATGCCGCCCTCATCCTGATAGCCACCTTTGCGTGCAACTGCCTCAAGGTGTGCAGGTACCCTCTGTACAAACACCAAGTGTTACTAGGTGCTGAGGTTCTATCTGTCCCCGTGTTGTGAAGGATGGGTCTGGTCACATTGTCACAGAATGCTCCCTTCAAGTTGGACCATGTTGTACCATCAGGTTTTTGTCAAGGTTCAGCCCAAGCAGCTCCATAATGCAGTGCTCTATGATTTGTTCCCAAGGACACACACTGAGATAAATATTAACTGCTGCGGGAGGCCAATAACTCAGTGATAGATACTCTTTGGTCTGCCTGAAACCTGCTGGTCTCCAGTGCCAGGAGAGTGTTGCAGACTGGCATATTCCAAGGTGCAGAAATACGTGCTGAGCAATGCTGAGGGAGGCAAGGGAGGAGATCGCAGGGGCTCTGACCCAAATTTTTAATTCCTCTCTGGCCACAGAGGAGGTGCCAGAGGACTGGAGAACAGCTAATGTGGTTCCGCTATTTAAGAAAGGTTGTAGAGAGAAGCCAGGGAACTACAGGCCAGTGAGTCTCATGTCAGTGGTAGGGAAACTATTGGAGAAAATTCTGAAGGAGAGAATCTATCTGCACTTGGAGAGGCAAGGTTTGATCAAGGATAGTCAGCATGGCTTTGTCAGAGGGAGGTCATGCCTAACTGGTTTGATTGAATTTTTTGAGGAGGTCACCAGAAGTGTAGATGAGGGTAGTGTAGTTGATGTAGTTTATATGGGTTTCAGCAAAGCCTTTGACAGGTTCCCACTTGGGAGACTTATAAAGAAGGCAAATGCACATGGGATACAGGGTAATTTTATGAGGTGGATTCAAAATTGGCTTAGTTGTAGGAGACAGAGGGTGATGACAGAAGGGTGCTTTAGGGATTGGGAACCAGTGTCCAGTGGCGTACCACAGGGATCTGTGCTTGGTCCCCTATTATTCGTCATTTATATAAACAACATAGATGACTATGTGGGGTAGGATTAGTAAGTTTGTGGATGACACAAAGATTGGCCGGGTGGTTAATAGTGAGGTTGAGTGTTTTGAGCTACAGGAAGATTAGACAGGATGGTCAAATGGACAGTTAAGTGGCAGATGGAATTTAACCCTGAAAAGTGTGAGGTGATACACTTTGGAAGGAGTAATTTGACAAGGAAATTTTCAATGAACGGCATGACACTCGGAAGTTCTGAGGAACAAAGGGACCTTGGCGTGTGTGTCCATAGATATCTGAAGACGGAGGGGCATGTTGGTGGGTGGTGACAAAAGGCATATGGGACACTTGCCTTTATCAATCAAGGCATAGATTACAAAAGTAGAGAGGTCATGTTGGAGTTGTATTGAATCTTGGTGAGGCCACAGCTGGAGTACTGTGTGCAGTTTTGGTCGCCACATTATAGGAAGGATGTGATTGCACTGGAGGGAGTACAGAGGAGATTCACCAGGATGTTGCCTGGAATGAAACACTTAAGTTATGAAGAGAGGTTGGATAGACTTGGGTTGTTTTCATTGGAGCAGAGAAGACTGAGGGATGACCTGATTGAGATGTACAAGATTATAAGGGGCATGGACATGATGGATAGGGAGCAGCTGTTCCCCTTAGTTGAAGGGTCAGTCACGAGGGGACACAAGTTTAAGGTGAGGGGCAGGAGGTTTAGGGGGGATGTGAGGAAAAGCCTTTTTACCCAGAGGGTGGTGATGGTCTGGAATGCGCTGCCTGGGAGGTTGGTGGAGGCAAGTTGCCTCACATCCTTGAAAAAGTACCTGGATGAGCACTTGGCATGTCATAACATTTAAGGCTATGGGCCAAATGCTGGTAAATGGGATTAGGTAGGTAGGTCAGGTTTTTCTTGTGTCGGTGCAGACTCGATAGGCTGAAGGACCTCTTCTGCACTATGTGATTCTGTGATTCTGTGATGCACTAAAGCTTGGGGAAGCCCATCATAAAGGCTCAATGGGAAAGGCCACAATCTAAAGCCCTCCCACCATAGGACACCAAGGGGCTGCAAATCATGTAAAACCCCTCAGGATGCATGCGGTGGAGAATATTTGACATGAAATCCAAATACATAGAGGTTCAGTACCTCAAATCTAGCACCCTCAGGACCATGGCCGGATGTCGGATATTGCCAGCTTTCATGTTGGGCATTTCAGACTGTGGGCAGTTCAGGTCAAGCCGTGACGGGTGGGATCAAGGGTTGCTTGGAGCGCAGGATAGAGCGGTGCTTGAAGTGGCGAAGCCAATGACTAGTCTGGAGCCACACTCTGCCAATGCAGGGCTGAGCTGAATTGTCCAAGTTTTTTTAAAATTTTATTCAATTTATCCAGTTTTCGGACACTGCTGGTTTTCAGGTAGCCGGATTTGAGGTACTGTACCTGTATATTGCAAATATGATCCTTAATTTCAAGTGTAGTCAAGCAGATCAGATACTATATTGAAAGAAATTGATTTGCATTGGATTTTGTGGCAAATTTGAACTGTTATGTTATGTACCTTGACAAGTTTTATGAAAATGTATATTTCTTGAAAAAGGTCTTTATCACCAATGAGAAAAGGAGCAGAAATGCAAGTCACCGCACCCTACACCATCTTCTGACAAGTGCAACGGTCTGCAAATGTAACATTTCTTATGAATTGCAATGATGACTTGCATCAGAAAGCAGATGAAGCTTGCAAATATTATTTTGCTTTTCCAGCGCATTCCAGGTCTCAAGCTGCACAGAGATGTAGGTTTATTGCCTTCGCAGGATGGCTGTGCATCCCCACCCCTGTCATCACACCCCCAACCCCCCGGCCCCCCGCAATGTCACCCCCACCACCAACCACGCCACCCCCCCCCGCCCCCCATTTCCACAGCCCGCCCAAATTTGGAAATATTTCTGGGGTTCAGCACAGGGTCAAGTGTGCATAACAGTATTAGCACATTTTACCACCTCAAACAGTTTTGCCAAATTTGCAGGCTTTTGCTTTATGATACAAGTCATTACTGCAATTCATAAGAAATGTTCCTAAATTTGCTGAACAATCACCTCAGCACCTTGCTGGTGGTGTTAATTTGTTCACATTTACTAAGTTTAAATATTAGACACAATGAAATTTGAGTCTTGTCACTTGCAGGTGTAGCAGAGCGGGAGGAATTGCGACTTGACATTATCATACTGCAACTCAGGGAGGCTCTCCGGCATGGAAGAAATCTCGGAATTGGCCAAAATTTCTAAGTCCTGCTCCAAAGCCAGCTTTTCCCATCTTTGCGGGGACAGGAGTGGGCTAAAGCCTGTGTTCACGTATGCGCAATTCGCTGAGGCAATTGGCCAGTTAAATCACCAGCCCCATCCATTGAAGTGGGATTTTAGAAGGCCAGGAGTGTGGAACCCAGAGTGTGCTGATTAGAACGGGTAAGAGGAAGTCTGAACTTGGTATATTCGTTTGGATAGCCAGGGTACCCCTTTGGAGAGGTAAGGTCACCCTTTGGATAGGGTCCCAGGAGAGGTAAGACACCCTTTTGGATTGTTAAAAATGAACACGGTTATGCACATTTTATGAAAAAACTTGTTGGGACTGTCCAGCTGTCAAGGAAGTGTCAAAGCTGTCAAGGAACTGTCAAAGCACACTAGTTAAGTTTTCATGGAGGTGGGGGGGTGGATGGATTGGCATGGATGGGACATGGGAGTGTATGGGGTGGTGAGGGGGTGAGGTTTGGAGGGCTGTTCTTTTGTTTTATTCTTTTTTATTATTTATCTGAACACTGCACCGGAGCACAGAGGCAGGCCTTCCACCCAGCTCATCTCCACACCCAGCAGCCTCCACTTTCGATCCTGACTGAAAACCTGACCTGCGGGCGGATGTTTTTAAAGGTTGAGCTCACTGAGCCAGGAAATTTCCCGACTCTTTGCACCTAAACCAGAAGCGAAGATCTGGGCGCCAAAGAAACCGAAAGAGGCACAATGTATCATAATATTATAAAGAATATATCATTGTATTACCAAAAGTCTAAGGTGTTCTCTTGTCATTAACTCTTCCCATGCACAGTGATCCATTTACTGGATCAGACTCACTCAGCAACTTTCTGGTCCACTTAGATTTCTTTGAGGTGATTTCCCTCTGCCTAGTGCCCTTGCTGAATTGCAGTGTGGTCAGCAGACAGAAACTTTCTAAAAATTTAGACTCGTAGACGTTTACAGCACAGAAGGAGGTCATACAGCTCATTGTGTCCATGCCGGTCAACAAAGATCTGACTACACTAATCCCATTTGCCAGCGCTTGGCTCATAGCCCTGGAGGCTATGCAATGCAACTGAATATATAAATACTACTTAAGTGTTATGAGAGTTACAGGCAGTGAGTTCCAGACTCTCACCACCCTCCGGGTGAAATAATTTCTCCTCAACTCCCCTCTTAGCCTTCTATCTCTTACCTTAAATCTATGCCCCTTGGTTATTGACCCCTCTACTAATGAAAAACGTGCCTTCCTATCTATCCTATCTATGCCCCTCATAATCTTTTACAATTCTATCGGGTCCCCTCTCAACCTTCGTTGCTCCAAGGAAAACAACCCCAGCCTATCCAATCTTTCCTCATAGCTCAGACCCTCCAGCCCAGGCAGCATTCTGGTAAATCTTCTCTGCACCCTCTCCAGTGCAATCACATCCTTCCTATAATGTGGTGAGCAGAACTGCAGGTAGCACTCCAGTTGTGGCCTAACCAGCATTTTATACAGTTCCAGCATAACCTCCCTGCTCTTGTATTCTATGTCCTGGCTAATAAAGGCAAGTATCCCATATGCCTTCTTAACCACCTTATCTACCTGCCCTGCTACCTTCAGGGATCTGTGGATATGCGCACAAAGGTCCCTCTAATCTTTAGTACTTCCCAGGGTCCTACCGTTCATACTGTAACCCCTTGCCTTGTTAGCCCTCCCCAAGTGCACTACCCCACACTTTCCCGGGTTGAATTCCATTTGCCACTGCTCTGCCCACCTGACCAGTCCATTGATATCCTCCTGCAGTTTACAGCTATCCTCCTCACTATTTACCACCCTACCAATTTTCGTGTCATCCGCAAACTTCTTGACCATACCCCCTACATTTAAGTCCAAATAATTTATGTACATCACAAACAGAGAGGGCCCCAGCACTGAGCCCTGTGGAACCCCTCCGGAAACAGACTTCCAGTCACAGAAACATCCCTCTACCATCACCCTCTGCTTCCTGCCTCTCAGCCAATTTTGGATCCAATGTGCCACTTTGCCTTAGATTCCATGGGCTCTTACTTTCTTGACCAGTCTGCCATGAGGGACCTTATCAAAAGCCTTGCTAAAGTCCATGTAGACCATATCAAGTGTATTACCCTCATCAACATTCCTGGTTACCTCCTCAAGAAATTAAATAAAATTTGTCAAACATGACCTTCCCTTAACAAATCCGTTCTGACTATCTCTGATTAATCCATATCTCTCCAAGTACAGATATATTCTGTCCCTCAGAATTCTGCCTAGTAACTTCCCCACAACCAAGGTTAGACTGCTGGCTTGTAATTTCCTGGTCTATCCCTTCCTCCCTTTTTTAATAATGGGATAACGTTAGCAGACCTCCTGTCCTCTGGCACCTCACCTGTGGCAGAGAGGATTTGAAAATTACTGCCAGCACCCCTGATATCTCTTCCCTTGCCTCCCTCAACAGCCTGGGGTACATCTCATCTGGGCCTGCAGATGTATCCATTTTTAAGGCCACTAAACCCATTAGTGCCTCCTCTCTCTCTATGTTAATTTTCTCTAATATTTCACAGTCCTCCACCCTGATGTCTATACCTGCGTTGTGCTTTTCCATTGTGAAGACCAACGCAAAGTATTCAGTGAGGACTGCACCCACATCTTCCGGGTCCAAACGTACATTATCTCTGTGGTCCCTAATTAGCCCGCTCTTTCCTGCCCATTGGCTGAGGTCCAATCAATTTGATTTTCAAGCAAGCTTCAAAATGGGTGGCTAGCACTCCCATACGAAACAAGCCTTAGTTCAATATTTAAATAAGGGTCCTACCTTGGTATAGGAACCCAATACAATTTTTGTGTACCAATTGGCAGAACATGTAGTTTGCACTAGCCTGTGGTACTAGGCTTGAGAGGCCCATCCACCCATCTTTAAAGGATGCTCAAAAACAGATAAGTTTAAAGCGTTTTTTGAAGGTTTGTAAAGGATTATCAATGCTTCTCCAGACCCCTCAAATATGGACGTGCATGGTGTCCAACCCTCCTTGGCCCTCCCCTGGGATCATCTTCCTTCCCCATCCTCAACCTACCTGGACTGTCTGAACTTTACGCAGGAGTTTTTCAACCCTCTCCAATCAACAAGCTGCTCAAAATGTGCAAGCATCTTGCTGATAGTATTGAAATAAGACCTAACCAGGAAATTTGGCTGGGCCTCTGATTCATTTCATTGGGACTCAAGCCACCTGCTTCCTGCCAATGGAATCAGTCACTAAAAAATCACTTCTTTTAACTTTTTAAATGCTCCTGTGATGTAAAGACAAGGAATTACTGTTGCCAATTGCAACTACTGCTTAATGTGCTTGCATGGTATTTCTGCAGCTTTCTTTTATTAATAAAATTAAACTTTTCAAAAATGAGCCAGAATCTACAATAGGTCCAGCCAGCATGGAAAAGGTCAAAATTGTAAAGTATACTACAAATTCTGTGAACTTGGACCCTTAAATCCCTCTGCTTTTCTACAGCACCAAGCCTCCTTCCATTTAGAGCATAATTATAGCTTTTCTTTAACCTGAATTTATCACTTCAGATTGGCACTGAATTCTCTGCCTCTTTTTAGCCAATTTCCCCAACTTACCAATATGCCTTTGCAGTTCCCTTTGATTTTCTAATTAACTACGCCTCCTAGTTTGATAAAAGTTGCAATTTGCAAAGCCACTCCCTTTACCCAAAATATTCCTGTGCACAACAAACAGAAGTGGTCCCAGAACTGAAACTACTTCTAATAACTTTGAAAATCTGTTCTAACTCTGATTCTCCTAATCCAATTTGATTTTCAAGCCAGCTTCAAAATGGATGGCTAGTACTCCCATCCAGAGCAAGCAGGAGCCTCAGTTCAATATTTAAATATGGGTCCTACCTTTGTGTACCAATTGGCAGAACATGTAGCTTGCACTACCCTGTGGTACTAGGCATGAGAGGCCTAGCCATCCACCTTTAAAGGATGCTCTGTTTTCCCTTATTTTCATACCTTTTAATCCTCTCTAATAATCTTCCATCTTGTCCAAGGTTTTCCAAAAGTCCATGTACACTAAAATTACTGCTTTCCCCACACCTGCCATGCCCGTTACCTCTTCAAAGAATTCTATGAGGTTTGTCAAGCAGGATCACCCTCTTTGAAATCCATACTGGCTATTTTTATTTTCTCTCTATCTGGATAGATGGTAATTTCATCCTTAATTAGAATCATTAAAATTTCCCCTCCCACAGATATTAAGCCAACTGCCTGTAGTTACCCAGATTCATTCCTTCTTCCTTATTAAAAATAGGTACTGCATTGGCCACTCTCCGGTCATCCAGCTGACACTCACATTTAGCGGAAGCCTCTAAGGCTTTTGCAATTTCCTCCCTCATGATCCTAGGCTGTAATCCATCAAATCCATGCACTTCATCTTCCTACAGTCCAACCTAAATCTAAATTTTCTATGAACTTAATCTTGCAACCTTATACATGATGGAAATGAATTTGCATGTCACATAACTACATTAAAGTGTAATTGTTAGTTAGGTATTAGGGTCTAAATGAACTGATTGGTCCTGACTCAAAAAAAAATTAACACATCATCAGATCATTGCATTCATACTAAAGTTAAGAGTGAAATTTATTTATTAACAAGATAATTATACCAAAGCAGATGAATAAAGCAAGAGACTCTCAGTTCAACAGTTCCAAAAAGTGTTCTGAAATGATAGACTCTGAATTCTTGATAATCCCTTTTAGTAGTTTTTGGCAAAATCTTTGATGAACCATTACTTGGATATTGAGTTCAAGGAGTTCCTGTTGGCAACTTAATGTGAAACGAGGCAGAGTTGTCCTTCTATTCCCCTATGGCTATCCTTTCTTAGAAGTTAAGGATTAAATGGAAAATACAACAAAGAGGCCATTTAGCCCAACCAATCCATGTTGGTCATTATCCTCTACATAATCGGTAATCCTAACCCCAGGGTCCCTGCTTTAGTCACTAACTCCAGTAGTGCATTCCATAGCCTCACAACCACTTGTGCAAATAATGTTTCTCCAGCGCCCTGTCCTAAATCTCATACACTTAATTTTATGTCCTTGTCCAATTGTTCAAGACCCCTCAACTACTGGAAAAAGTTGGGACAGGATTTTCAGAGGATGATGGGGGATGGAATAAACACGGGCATGCCAGATTGTTGGTACCATCCGCCCCTGATCTGAGCCATTTTCAGGAAGGCCAAATTGGCTGTGAAATTGCTACCCGCTTGCAAGTGGTGGGTAGCTGATTAAGATAATTAAATGACCAATTAAGGTAATTGATCAAAGGGCAACAGGGACTTCCCCTCCACTGATGTTATCCATATTTACTTTACTGACGGTTTCTTTGCTATATTAAGACTTCATTTGTACCCTACGACAATTTTCTTTCCTGACATCTCTCTCCCAATTTTCCTACTCTTCCAGCAGAGGAGTTTTGTTACTTAATTTCATTTAAGTTTTCATTCCTATCTCTCCCTCAGAAGAATTGCCTTCTTTCCTCTTGCAGCAATCACATAGCCTAAAGTGAGGGGGGTGGGGTGGGGCTGGTGCTGTGCGGGGTTGGTGGAGGCAGGCAGTGGAGATAGATATAGAGCCGTGATGGCGCTAAGGCTGCGGGAGGATGCATGAAGCTGCAGTGGTAGCCAAAGCCTTAGTCACTGAGTCTACAATGTTATTATTCTTTCTTTTGATTGAATTCTATCATTGCAACAATCTCCATGATGTGGAAGGATAGTAGAGGTTGCAGAGTTTGTCACAGCAGGTGCGTGGTAAACAGCTTACCGCCTCCATTTAAACAACAGCAGCAACTTGCATTTAGAAAGCACATTTAAAGCAGTAAGATATCCCAAGATGCTTCGCAGGAAGTTTAGCACCAAACCACACAAAATGATGTTAGGACAGGTGACCAAAAACCTGGATAAAGAGGTTAAGTTTTAAAGATTGTCTTCAAGGAGCAGAGAGAGGTGGAGTGGTAGACAGGTAGAGAGGTTTAGAGAGGGAATCCCAGAACATAGGGCCTAGACAGCTGAAGACATGAGCTCAAATATTCAAGCAAGTAAAATCAGAGATGTGCAACAGGACAGAATTAGAGCAGCTCCTAAATCCTCAGAGGGTTATAAGGCTAGAGGAGGTTACAGAGAAGGGAGAGGCAATAGAAGGATTTGAAAGGAAAATTAAGAGTTTTGCAACTGAGGCATTGCCAGGCTGGGAGCCAGTTGTAGGTCAGCGAGCACAGGGGTGATCGGCGAACGGGACTTGGTGTGAGTTAAGATATGGGCAACAGAGTTTAGGATGAGCTCAAGTTTATGTAGGGTAGAGGATGGGAAGCCACCTCAGGCAGCGTTGGAATAGCTAAGTGCAGAATAACAAAGGCATGGGTGAGGGTTTCAGCCGCAGATGAGCTGAGTCAGGGGTGACTTGTGCAATGTTACAGAGGTGGAAGCTCGTGCTCTTGCTAGTGTTATTATATGGCTCATTGGTTTTGTACCTAGTAGTTACTGAGTGACTGAGCATGGGAGATATAAGGGGGCATGCAAGATGTGAGAAGGCATGGATGGGGCATGTGGAGTGAGTGGAAATCTCTGAGCTCCTCTAATTCTGTCCATTGCACATCTCTGATTTTACTTAACTTTGAAATTGATGCTTGTGCCTTCAGCTGCCTAGGCCGAAGTTCTGGAATTACCTTCCTAAACCTCTCTGCCTGTCTACCATTCTACCTCACTCTCCTCCTTAAAGACACCCTTTAAAACCTATCTCTTTAACCAAGTTTTTGGTTAATACCTGCCCTAATATCTCTTTGAAAAGGGGTGAGGGGTGAGGGCTGCAGGGCCTAACAACCATGAATACAACTTGGCTCAGTAAACGGAGGCAGGACATCTAACCTGCCTACCAGAGATGCATCTGTCCATGACAGTATTGGTAGGAGTGACTACTGCACAGTCATTTGGGAGACAAAGTCCTACCTTCATATTGAGGGTACCCTCCATCATGTTGTGTAGCACTACCACATGTGCTAAATGGGATAGATTTCGAAAGATCTAGTAACTCAAGACTGGGCAGCCATGAAGCGCTGTGGCCATCATCAATAACAGAATTGTACACAACTACAATCTGAAACCTCATGATCTGGCATATTCCCCACTCCACCATTATGATCAAGTCAGGGGATCAACGCTGGTTCAATTTCAATGAAGAGTGCAGGAGGGCATGAAGGGAGCAGCACCTAAAAATGAAGAGTCAACCTGGTGAAGCTACAACACAGGACTACTTGTGGGCCAAACAGGATAAGCAACAAGGGATAGACAGAGCTAAGTGATTCCCCAACCAACTGATCAGATCTAAGCTCTGCAGTCCTGTCACATACAGTCGTGAATGATGGTAGACAATTAATCATCTCACTGGAGGAAGAGGCTCCAAAATTATCCCCATCCACAACAGCACATCAGTACAAAAGATAAGGCTGAAGCATTTGCAACAATCTTCAGCCAGAAATGCCGGGTGGATGATCCACCTCGCCCTCCTCCATAGGGTCCCCAGCATCACAGATGCCACTCTTCAGCCAATTCGATTCACTCCATGTGATATCAAGAAACAGCTGAAGGTACTGGATACTGCAAAGGTTATGAGCCCTGACAATATCCTATTAATAGTATTAAAGATTTGTACTTCACAACTTGCCACACCCCGAGCCAAGCTGCTCCAGTACAACACTGGTAAGCACCCGATAATGTGGAAAATTGTCCAGGTGTGTCCTGTACACAAATAGCAGGACAAATCTAACCCAACCAATTATCGCCCCATCAATCTACTCCTAGTCATCAGTAAATGATAGTAGGGGTCAACAACAGTGCTATCAAGTGGCACTTGCTTAGAATAACCTGCTTACTGACGCTCAGTTTGGGTTCCGGCAGGGTCACTCAGCTCCTGACCTCATTACATCCTTGGTTCAAACATGGACAAAAGAGCTGAGCTCCAGAGCTGAGGTGAGGGTGACTGGCCTTGACAACAAGGCAGCATTTGACTGAGTGTGGGATCAAAGCCTTAGCAAAATTGGAGTCAGTGGGAATCAGGGGGAAAACTCTCCATGGTTGGAGTCATACCTGGCAAAAAGGAAGATGGTTGTGGTTGTTGGAGGTCAATCATTTCAACTCCAGGACATCACTACAGGAGTTCCTCAGGGTAGTCTCATAGCCTCAACCACCTTCAGCATCAACGACCTTCCTTCCATCATAAGGTCAGAAGTGGGGATGTTTGCACATAGAAAGAAATAATTACAATTTGATAGACATTATGGACTCATGGCTGCAGGAGGACATGGATTGGGACCTGAATACTGAAGAGTGCAGGATATTTAGGAAGAACAGGAAGAGAGGAAAAGGTGGAGGGGTGGCTCTGTTAGTTAATGATGGTATTAGCACAAAAGAGAGGGGTGACCTAAGTTCAGGAAACCAGGATGTGGAAACGGTTTGGGTAGAGATGAGAAATGGCAATTGCAACAAGTCACTTATGGGAATTGTGTACAGGCCACCTAACAGTAACCACATGGTAGGGTTCAGCATACAGGTAGAAATAATAGGAGCTTGTCAGAAAGGCACGTCGATAATCCTGGGACATTTCAATTTACGTATAGACTGGAAGAGTCAGATGGGCAAAGATAGCCTAGATGAGGAGTACATTGAATTTTTTTTAAACAGTTTCTTAGGCAGCATGTTCTGGAACCAGAGTGCAGGCTATATTTGACTTGGTATAATGCAATGAGATGGGAGTAATTAATGAACTCATAGTGAAGACACCCCTAGGCAAGAGCGACCATAATATGTTTGAATTTTAGATGCTGTTTGAGGGAGAGAGCAGTGGGTCTGGGACTAAGTTTGAAACTTAAATAAGGGCAATTATGAGGGCATGAAAGCTGAGCTGGCTAAAGTGAACTGGCAAATTAAGTTAAGAGATAGATCAATAGAGATGCAGTGGCAAATGTTTAAGGGGATAATGCAGAACATGCAAAATAGATGCCTTCCAATGAGTAAGAAAAAGTCCACGGGACAGACACACCATCTGTGGTTAACTTGAAAGGTTAAAGAGAATTTCAAACTTAAAGAAAAAGCATATAATTGTGCAAAGATAGGGGTAGGTCAGAAGGTTGGGCAGAATATAAGGAACAGCAAAGAATGACTAAAAGGCCAATAAGAAGGGAAAAATTACGAGGGAAAAATTAGAGTATGAGAGAGAGCTAGCCAGAAATATAAAAACAGATAGTAAGAGTTTTTAATAAATATTTTAAAAAGAAAAGAGTTAACAAAGTACGCATTGGTCCTATAGAAAGTGAGTCTGGAGAATTGATAATGGAAAACAAGGAGATGATAGATGAATTGAACAAGTATTTTGCATCAGTTTTCACTACAGAGGGTACAAGTAACATGCCGGAAGCAGCTATAAACCATGAAATGGAAGTGGAGAAGGAAGTCAGGAAAATCACAGTCTCCAGAGAAGTGGTACTGAGTAAATTGTTGTAGCTGCGGGCTGACAAGAGCCCAGGTCCTGATGGACTTCATCCTAGGGTCTTAAAAGAAGTGGCTACTTAGATAGTTGATGCATTGGTTTTAATTTTCCAAAACTTCCTAGATTCGGGAAGGTCCCATTAGTTTGGATGATAGCAAAAGTAACTCCATTATTCAAAAAGGGAGGGAGACAGAGAGTGGGAAACTACAAACCAGTTAGCTTAACATCTGTCGTAGGGAAAATGTTAGAAGCTATTATTAAAGAGGTTAGAGCAGGACACTTGGATAAGCTCAAAGTAATCAAGCGGAGTCAATGTGGTTTTGTGAAAGGGAAATCATTTTTATCCAATTTATTGGAGTTCTTTGAGGAAGTACATGTGCTGTGGATAAAGAAGAACTGGTGGATGTACTGTATTTAGATTTCTAGAAGGCATTTGAAAAAGTGCCACATCAAAGGTTATTGCGGAAAATAAAAGCTCATGGTATGGGGGTAACATACTGGCATGGATAGAAGATTGGCTAGCTAACAGGAAACAGAGAGTAGGCATAAATGGGTCTTTTTCAGTTTGACAAGATTTAATGAATGGTGTGCCACAGGGATTAGTGCTGGGACCTCAACTGTTTACATTTATATAAATGACTTTGTTGAAGTGATTGAAGGGATGGTTGCCAAATTTTCTGATGACACAAAGGTAGGTAGGAAAAGTAAGTTGTGAAGAGAACATAAGGAGGCTACAAACAGATATAGATAGGTTAAGTGAGTGGGCAAAGCTCTGGCAGATAGAGTATAATGTGGGAAAATGTAAAATTGTCCATTTTGGCAGGAAGAATGAGAGAGAAGCATATTATCTAAATGGTGAGAGATTGCAGAGCTCTGAGATGCAGAGGGATCTGGGTGTCCTAGTGCACGAACCACAAAAGGCTAGATTGCAAGTACAGCAACTAATTAGGAAATCTAATAAAAGGTTATCGTTTACTGTAAGAGCAATTGAATAAAAAAGTAGGGAGGTTATGCTTCAGTTGCATAGGGCACTAGTGAGACCACATTTGGAGTACTGTGTAGAGAATTGGTCACCTTATTTAAGGAAGGATGTAAATGTGTTGGAAGCAGTTCAGAGAAGGTTTATCGGACTAATACCTGGAATGGTTGGGTTGTCTTTTGAGGAAATGTTGGACAAACTAGGCCTGTATCCTCTCGAGATTAGAAGAGTGAGAGGTGACTTGATTGAAACATATAAAATTCTGAGGGGTCTTGACAGGTAGTTGTGGAAGAACCTAGAACCAGGGGTCATTGTTTAAAAATAAGGGGTCATCCATTTTAAACAGAGATGAGGTGAAATTTTTTTCACTCAGAGTATCTTGAGTCTTTGGAACTCTCTTCCTGAAAAGACGGTGGAAGCAGAGTCTTTGAATATTTTTAAGGCAGAGGTGGATGAATTCTTAGTAAGCAAGGGGGTGATAGGTTATTGGCAATAAATGGGATGCAGATTTTAGGTTACTATCAGATTAGCCATGATCTTATTAAGTGGCAAAGCAGGCTCGAGGGGCTGAATAGCCTACTCCTGCTCCTTGTTCATATGTTCATATGATTGCACCTTGTTCAGCACCATTCACGACTCCTCAGATAGTGGAGCAATCCTTGTCCAAATGCAGCAAGGCCTGGATAATATCTTGCCTTGGGCTGACAAGTGGCAACTAACATTTGCGCCACACAAGTGCCAGGAAATGACCATCTCCAACAAGAAAGAATCTAACCATCACCCCTTGACATTCAATGGCATTACCATTACTGAATCCCCCACTATCAACATCCTAGGGTTACTATTGACCAGAAACTGAACTGGACTAGCCATATAAATACTGTGATTACATGAGTAGGTCAGAGGCTAGGAATCCTGCGACGAGTAACTCACCTCCTGACTCCCCAAAGTCTGTCCATCATCCACAAGGTGTAGGTCAGGAGTGTGATGGAATGCTCTCCACTTGCCCTGATAAGTGTGGCTCCAACAACACTCAAGAAGCTTGACACCATCGAGGACAAAGCATCGGCCCTCCTTCCACAAACATTCACTCCCTCCACCACAGACACTCAGTGGCAGCAGTGTGTACCATTTACAAGATACACTGCAGGAACTCACCAAGGCCCCTTAGACAGCACCTTCCAAACCCATGACAACTACCACCTAGAAGGACAAGGGCAGTAGATACATGGGAACACCACCACCTGGAAGTTCCCCTCCAAGGCTCTCACCATCCTGACTTAGAACTATATTGCCGTTCCTTCACTGTATCAAAATCCTGGAACTCCCTCCCTAACAGCACTGTGGGTGTACCTACATCACATGGACTGCAACAGTTCAAGAAGACGGCTCACCACCACCTTCACATGGGCAATTATGGATGGGCAATAAATGCTGGCCTAGCCAGCGATAGCCACATCCCATGAATAAATTTTAAAAAGACTCCCAATATCCAGCCCCATGCTTTTCAATGATGTCTCCAAGTGCAGCATGGAGATGAGAAATAGGAGGGGACCATGGGTAGATCCTTAGGGTACTATAGAGGTAACAGTGCAGGAGCTGGAAGATAAGTCACTACAGCTGACTCATTTATAGCTGAGGAATGTTATACAAGCAGGTTAGGTATTCTCCCCCTACTGTTGGCTATCATCATTTCTGGCAGTAAATGTGTTCTACTGATCTGAATGGCATTCCTCTCCTTTAAGTCACCAGCCTTGCATAATCCTTCAATTAAAAGAGCAAGCAGATACCTACTGAAAATGATATATTGAAAATGCTTTTAGATAATAATTCAAACTATGTCCTTTCTATTAATGTTGTTTCTTTAAACAATTTATAACCAAACATGACCTCCCAGCTCAAAGCCTCAGGAGAGTAATATTAGTCTGGAAATCACATGATAAGATGTAATGAAATTTCAAGTCCTGTAATAAGTGATACTACCACAGCTCATGATCTTATTTAAAACAGCACAGTAAAGCTCTCTAAAGTGCTGGATGGGAAAGAGGTGGAAAAGGGAATTATACAGTTACACTTGTCTTATCGCAGCCTGTTTCCCTTGAGGCATCAAATTCTTACTATTACGCAAACTATCACAACATCATAACGTGGAAGTTATTAAAAATATGCGAGCAAGTCAGTTACAATTCATCAAAATTCAATTTATTTTAAATCAGTACAATGGTTATAATAATATTTATAAAATGACATCTTCTCCCACTGCTCCTTGCCAGCCCCACTAAGCCTGTTATGTTTATCTAGGGGTGCCAACTCTAGTTGGATGTACTCCTGGAGGTTTCATTATAGGACCACCCGCCTCAATCACCCTGCCATTCAAGTAGCCTTTTCTCCCATCTCCAAAGCTTTTATAACAAATAACTGAAAGCGTTCAAAGAAAATGTAAAAGAAAAACTCTGTTTTTGTGTCCTGGAGATTAATCTTTAATTCCTGGAGGCTCCAGGACTCCATTATGAATTATTTTGGTGAGTACAAACAGGCCTTGCAGCTTCCAATACAGTTATTTTTTTTAAAAATCCAGCCATATCTTAACAGCTAGAGAAGACAAGGCAGTCAAGCAGGATATGAATCCATTTCACTGAAGAGTTTAGACAAACACGGATCTTTTTAAAATATTTGCTATGAATGCTTTCTTTTTTGCTTCTTTGTCTGAGTGGAAAGAGATGTGAGCAATCTTTTCTGTCAGGATGAGTCAGGGTCCTTTCATCATATTTTCCAGGTAAATTTTTTTTTTATTCTTTCATGGGGTTTGGGCATCACTGGCAAGGCCAGTATTTGTGGCCCATCCCTAATTGCCCTCGAACTGAGTGGCAGTTCAGAGGGTAGTTAAGAGCCAGCCACATTGTTGTGGCTCTGGAGTCACATGTAGGCCAGACCAGGTAAGGATGGCAAATTTACTTCCCTAAAGGACATTAGTGAACCAGATGGGTTTTTCCAACAATCAGTGATAGTTGTTATGGTCACCATCACAGAGACAAGCCAGATTTATTAATTGAATTTAAATTCCATCAGATGCCATGGTGGGATTTGAAACCATGTTCCCAAAGCACTAGCTTTAGGATTATTAACCCACTGACATTACCACTACACCAATGCCTCCCAATTGTTAACATAGAACTAGTTACAGAATTCAATGAATGCTAATCAAAACAGTGGCTGAATGCAATTTTCTTGCGGACAGTTTTGTGAAACCTGATTTAAGAAAAAGGAGTAAAAAGAAATCATCTTATCACAACACAGCTGGAATCATGGGGCAAATGTTCATCTGTACCCACTAGGTCTAAACTATTCAGCTGCTGAGAGGAACTTAGAAAGTAAAATGAGCCAGGGGAGATTTCATATTCCCCTACATAGCTTCACTGATTTTCTTTTTATTAATTTAAGTAGAAGGAAACTCAGGTTCCATTATGAGCATGTGATCAGCTTTCTGCATTCCAGGTAATGCCTTAAGCTCAGGCAGTACAGACAAAAACCTATAACGTGAACTAAAGACTTAGATATTAATCAGGCCGTGTTAGTTACATAGGTGGGGTGGGGTGGGGTTGGGGAATTTCGGATGGGAAACCTGAAGTCTGGGCTTTAGCTCCATGGTGTAGACAGGATTTTACTCCTTTCCCAGGGTTGGGTTGACACGTGAGGGGGCAGGAGCTGTGAAATTGGGTGCCATGCCATGAGCACCATTCTCCCAAGACCCGCTGCAATCTTGCCAGTGGCGGGGGAGGCATTGGGAGATCCGCCTGCCTGTGAGCCAATTGAGGCCCTTAAGTGGCCAATTAATGATCACTTAAGGGCCTCCTCCCTCCACTGCAGGGATTTTACCCAAGGCAAGAGATGCCCATACTAGGTTTGCAAACTGGCAGATTTCATTTATCAAGCTGGTCGATCGGTGGGGAGGTGGTGCCCACTGGAACATCCCACGCCCGGGGGCAGAATCTTCCACTCTGGAGATTATGTCTGGCAGGAAAGTCGGCTGAGTAGTGGGACGGCTGAACACCTGTGATCTTCTGCTTTTCAGCTTATTAATTATGCATGCACAAAGAGATTGGCAAATCTTGCGGCAGGAAGTTGCCTGCCCCGCTGTTAATTCATGGGATCAATGGTGTGAGCACCATATTAAAATGGCATCCAGACAGCCATTCACTCACTGCAGGACAGGTGCTCTGGATAACTTGTCCAGGATGGGCCTGAAATGGGAACAACCTACAGCCCCATGTCTTAGCAAACCCTGCCAGAAATTCTCCTCCAGGTCATCCAGGAAAGGCAGGAGGTCCTCTTTCCGAGGGATGGGAGCAGGAGGCCCTCCCACCTGACCACACCAGCCTGGAAGGGGGTTGCAGGATAGATTAGCGCCTGTGGGGCCCTATACAAGGACTGCCCTGCAGTGCAGGAAGTGGATGAATGATTGTCAGCACTCCACCAAGGTAAGTGCAAACTCACACTCTCTTAAGGGCATCGG
Source organism: Carcharodon carcharias (assembly GCF_017639515.1). Taxonomy (NCBI): domain Eukaryota; kingdom Metazoa; phylum Chordata; class Chondrichthyes; order Lamniformes; family Lamnidae; genus Carcharodon; species Carcharodon carcharias. The sequence continues at coordinate 32,422,671 of NC_054477.1, read as the reverse complement.
GCAGTCTAAAGAGTCCACTGGGATGTCACACATGACAGGCAGATGGGACATCAGCACTGAATATGTGTCAGCCACTTTAAGCTCTCAATATCACATTAGTTCTGGGACAAACGGCTTTTTAATCACTCACTGGGGAGGGATCAGCAGCTACAATAGGTATGCATGCTTCTGAACTGCTCAGTCACCCACTGAGATCACAATCTTCAGTCTTTCTACAGGACAAGATAACCCATAATTAGAGGGAGTGTGCCAAGACCGAAAGGTAGCACACAAGATATCCGTCACCTCACAAGTTTCAAGGAACAGGCCATAGAGCTGGGAGGAGAGGAGAAAGAATGTGCCCACAATGAAGGCAAGATCAACCCAGTGAGGGTGCATCCAACATACATTGATAAAATGCAGGCAATGACTGTGACAGATTTTTAAAGTGTGAGCCTGCTTAGTCGATCACTAATTCTCTCTACTCTCTATTCTGGTACCAGCAAGAAAAGGGGGAAGATGTGATGCTTCACGCGCCACATTCCCAGCCCCCAGGCCACCTCTGAGGAGGAAGCCGCAGTTTTTTCATAGGAATCACCATCACTGCATTCACCTGCACCCTCCACCAACACAAATAGACCCTCCAAGGTGTGCGTTTCTTCCAGAGTGGGCTCGGGTTCACAATCTGGTAATCACCTCACAGACTAGGGTCCACAGCTGGTGAAAGACAGTGACAGCTGAGGTCTCTAAGACTTGGAAGACTGCTGGAGACCAGGCCCCTGCTGAGTCCAGGTCCAATAACAAGCCTCTGGACTCGGCCCTAACAGACTTCTTGGAGATGCAGAGACAGGCAGGGGAACATCAGGCAGAGTTGTCAGAGGCTGTCAGCAGACTGGACTGAAGGCTGGAGGAGTCTGTGCATATTCTGTCTGCTGTCATAGCTCCAGCATGCAAGCGCATCAAAGTCTCCATTGGTAAGGTGGCGGCCACCTTGGAGACCCAGGTTCCAGCAATTTCTGCTGGATTTGAGCATGGACCTGCAAACCACCACGCTAGCCATGTGTGCATTACAGCAGTGGCTAGGCGAGGGGGAAATGGGGCCTATCGACCTCCCTCCAGGAGCCCCTTCTCCTCAAGGAGTCAGGAAGGAACCAGCCAGTACCCAAAGGCAGGAGGGGCACAAGCCAGGCATCCTGGGGGCATCCACCCTGGACACTCCAAGGGTTCCCTGCTATTCAAACCCCCCCTTCTGCCAGTGACCCCATCAACTCCAGCAGGTCAGGCTAAGGAGGGTGCACCAGCACTTGAGCAGGAGATCATTAGCAGGCTGGGGCCCTCTAGGGTTCTCACAGTCAACAAGGCATAACAGTCAGCAGGCTGCCTTCACCTCAGCTGCCAATGTTGGGGCTGCTGTTGGACCTAGATGTAGTAATAGGAAAATAAACATGAAGAAGTTTTGAATGCACGTAGGTGGCATGAATGTACTTTCGGCATTTGTGTATATATATGTTTAATTGCACTGTGTCCAAGTTTGTTGTATTTTCATGATGCCTGAGGATCTCCAATGTGTCTGAGGAATAGCAATCGTCACTCACCAGGTACAATTCTCCGATCCCGCCAGCAGCAGGTTTTGTGGCAGACAGGAGCAGAGAATCTAGTGGGAGGCAAAAAAATCGGAAACCCGCTGTCGTAAAAACGGATTGCAATCCTCTCATCGGTGTTTTCATGGCAGGTCAGTTATCCTGCCAACTAGTGGCGCAAACATCATGTGCACTCATTAACATGCCATGAATGCTCATTAAAACAGCTGCTCGCCGGAACCTTCCCACACTTTCCAGTCACACCAGCAGGAAATCACATTGGCATCAAACCCATTTGAAAAGGGGTGACGTGCAGAAGTCGGACCTCAGTTCACTGGTAACTTCGAGGTAAATGTTGCATACCTGCCATAGTGCTGCACTGGTCCTGTTGCAATGAATGCCGCTCTGCTAGGGCTGTAGGGTTGGACAGCTCCTTATCTTTGCTTTCATTGTCCCGAGGGATATCATTGTGCTGTGGTACTCATGCAGGCCTCCACTTTCAGAGACTAGCACTTCAACCGGGGGTGAGCTGTGAGGCGAGGGGTCGGGCTGACAAACACGAGGGGGGCAACAGTGAGGGAAGGCTGTGGAATGACAGTGAGGAGAGCCTTTCTGGGGTCGCCCTCTAACCTCTTGTTGCCATCAAGTGAGCAAGAGTCTACTGAGAAAGAAAGAAGGAAGACCTCCTTACGATGAAAGCCACTTAAAGCCAATGGCTTCTTTTGCACTGTTAAAGATCTACCCAGAACTCAGTGGCTTCACATCGCAGTCACTGAATCTCAAGAGTGACACATAGGAATGTAGAATTTGGGAGTGCAGGTAATAGTGAAGGAGACACAGCTGCATCATATATGGCATTCTATCAATGAAGACCTGTCACATGTTTACCAAATATGACACTCCTAATGGGCCAAAGGGCATCCACTCATTGACCATGAGCAACTGATTAGTCATTCATATGCCATATCAGAGATTGGAGCACAGAACTAGGTTGGCTCAATTATCTCACTTAAACTTTAGCATCCCACACAAGGCACAAGGTGTCACATATCTGCAATGCCATCTTGGTCTCCTAGATGTGTGTGCTCGTGTCTCAGGGACATGGGGCACTGGCATCAGTATTGGAACAGGAGGAATCTGTACCGTTGGGACAATCTCCACCTGAACCAATCTGGGACAAATGTTCTAGTGAAAAGGGTAAATAGGGTGGTCAACAGGACTTTAAACTAGAAAGTGGGGGTAGGGGGGGAAGGAAGGGTAAAACTCCAAGAAGTATGAAGTATGACTAATGGGGAACAAAGCAGCAGGTTAGTGTGTGTGTGTGTGTGTGTGTGTGTGTGTGTGTGTGTGTGTGTGTGTGTGTGTGGGGAGTTGGGGGGGGAGAGAGGGGGTGGGGGGTGGATTCAACTTCATGGAAAATTATGAAAAAACTGAAAAGAAAGGAGAGCCCAGGAGAGGCTATTAAAATCTCCAGAACACAAAATAGGACAGAGTGTTTGGAAAGGGCTAGGAATCTAACTTCAAACACATCAAATAAAGGGAGGACAATGAGAAAGGGGACAGGAAATAAAGGACAGAAGGTGTTGTATCTGAATGCACACCGTATACTAAATAAGATAAATGAGCTTGTGACGCAGATTGAAATTGGCAGGTATGATGTGGTGGGCATCGCGGAGACATGGCTGCAAGCGGATCAGGACTGGGAGCTAAATAGCCAAGGATATACATCTTATTGAAAAGATAGGCAGGTTGGCAGAGGGGGTGGGGTGCTTTGTTAGTAAGAAATGAAATTAAATCGATAGCAAGAAATGACGTAGGGTCAGATGATGTAGAGTCTGTGTGGGTAGAGTTGAGGAACCGCAAAGGTAAATAAACCATAATGGGAGTTATGTACAGGCCTCCGAACAGTAGTCAGGATGTGGGGCACAAGATACACCAGGAGATAGAAAAGGCGTGTAAGAAAGGCAAGGTTACAGTGATCATGGGGCATTTCAATAGGCAGGTAGACTGGGAAAATCAGATTGGTAGTGGATTCCAAGAAAAGGAATTTGTGGAATGTCTATGAGATGGCTTTTTGGAGCAGCTTGTGGTGGAGCCCACTAGGAAACAGGCAATTCTAGATTTAGTGATGTGTAATGAGGCAGATTTGATAAGGGAGATTAAGGTGAAGGAATCCTTAGGAGGAAGTGACCATAATATGATAGAATTTACCCTGCAATTTGAGAGGAAAAAGCTGGAATCAGATGTAATGGTATTACAGTTGAATAAAGGCAACTACAGAGGCATGAGGGAGGAGTTGGCCAAAAATGACTGGGAGATGAGCCTAGCAGGAAAGACAGTGGAACAGCAATGGCAGGAATTTCCGGGAGTAATCTGGGAGCCACAGCAAAAATTCATCCCTAGGAAGAAGAAGCTAAAGGGAGGACGAGGCAACCATGGCTGACAATGGAAGTCAGGGACAGCATAAAAGCTAAAGAGAAAGCATACAATGCAGCGAAGAGCAGTGGGAAACCAGGGGATTGGGAAGCCTGCAAAGACCAACAGAGGACAACTAAAAAAGAAATAAGGAGGGAGAAGATTAAATATGAGGGTAAACTAGACAGTAATATAAAAGAAGATTGCAATAGTTTTTTAGATATATAAAGGGTAAGAGAGAGGCAAAAGTGGACATTGGGCCGCTGGAAAATGACACTAGAGAAGTAGTAGTGGGGAACAAAGAAATGGCAGAGGAACTGAATAGGTACTTTGCTTCAGCCTTCACGGTGGAAGACATGAGTAACATCCTCAAAGTTCAAGAGAGCCAGGGGGCAGAGGTGAGTATGGTAGCCATTACCAAGGAGAAGGTGCTAAAAAAATTGAAAGGTCTGAAGGTGGATAAATCACCTGGACCAGATGGATTACACCCCAAAGTTCTGAAGGAGATAGCTGAAGAGATAGTGGAGGCGTTAGTGGTGATCTTTCAGAAATCACTCGAGTCAGGGAGGGTCCCAGAAAACTGGAAAATCGTTAATGTAACTCCCCTGTTTAAGAAGGGAGTGAGGCAAAAGACAGCAAATTACAGGCCGATTAGCCTGACCTCGGTCATTGGTAAGATTTTAGAGTCCATTATTAAGGATGAGATTTCAGAATACTTGGAAGTGCATGGTAAAATCTGGCAAAGTCAGCATGGTTTCATCAAGGGGAGGTCATGCCAGACAAATCTGTTAGAATTCTTTGAGGAAGTAATGAGTAGGTTAGACAAAGGAGAGCCAACGGATGTTATCTACTTGGATTTCCAGAAGGCCTTTGACAAGGTGCCGCACAGGAGGCTGCTCAGTAAGATAAGAGCCCATTGTGTTAGAGGCAAGGTACTAGCATGGATAGAAGATTGGCTGTCTGGCAGGAGGCAGAGAGTGGGGATAAGAGGGTCCTTCTCAGGATGGCAGCCAGTGACTAGTGGAGTTCCGCAGGGGTCAGTGTTGGGACCACAACTTTTCACTTTATACATTAATGTTCTAGATGAAGGAACTGAGGGCATCCTGGCTAAGTTTGCAGATGATACAAAGATAGGTGGAGGGACAGGTAGTATTGAGGAGGCAGAAGGCTGCAGAAGGGTTTGGACAGGTTAGGAGAATGGGCAAAGAAGTGGCAGATGGAATACAACATGTGGAAGTGTGAGGTCATGCACTTTGGTAGGAAGAATAGAGGCATAGACTATTTTCTAAATGGGGACAGAATTCAGAAATCTGGAGTGCAAAGGGATTTGGGAGTCCTAGTGCAGGATTCTCTTAAGGTTAACATGCAGGTCGAGTCGGTATTTAGGAAGGCAAATGCAATGTTGGCATTTATTTCACGAGGACTAGAATATAAAAGCAGGGATGTGCTGCTGAGGCTTTATAAGGCTCTGGTCAGACACGTTTAGAATATTGTGAGCAATTTTGGGCCCCATATCTCAGAAAGGATGTTCTGGCCTGGATAGGGTCCAGAGGAGGTTCACGAGAACGATCCCAGGAATGAAAAACTTAACATATGAGGAACGTTTGAGGACTCTGTGTCTATACTCGATGGAGTTTAGAAGGATGAGGGGGGATTTGATTGAGACTTACAGATTACTGAAAGGCCTGGATAGAGTGGACATGGGGTAGATATTTCCATTAGTAGGAGAGACTAGGACCCAAGGGCACAGCTTCAGAGTAAAGGGAAGACCTTTTAGAACAGAGATGAGGAGAAACTTCTTTAGCCAGAGAGTGGTGAATCTATGGAATTCGTTGCCACAGAAGGCTGTGGAGGCCAGGTCATTGAGTGTATTTAAGACCGAGATAGACAGGTTCTTGATTGGTTAGGGTATCAAAGGTTACGGGGAGAAGGCGGGAGAATGGGGTTGAGAAACTTATCAGCCATGATTGAATGGCAGAGCAGACTTGATGGGTTGAATGGCCTAATTTCTGCTCCTATGTCTTATGGTCTTATGGTCTTATGGTGGCATCAGCTACCATGCAAGTAGTGCAAGAAAACCTATGGAACCTTGCAGTCTCCAAATGTGTCATCCTCTGAGCTTTACTTTCTTGCCCTCAAATCATTAATGTCTTCAATGCTTCCTTTCAGAGAGAAGGCAAAATCAGATATGGATCCAGGGCTCAATGCTGCCTTAGTCTGGGTTCTAATGCAATGGTGGAGGTGGAGGAGGGAGATGCAACTCTGCGTGCAGCTCCAGCAGGAGGGACATGGTCAAGCGGAGCCACAGCATGAATAGGAGGGTCAGAAGGAGAGACCTAGACAACAGGAGTGACTCACCAGACCTAGGGTTTATCGTCCAAGAATCTCCTATTTACAAATGAGCAAGAGGCAATGCTGTGCATGTCTGCGCTCGTCATGAGATCTGGTACATCACATATCCCACATTCTTCATGAAGACCAGAGACCACGTGGAGTTGGAGGGTATCCCCTGCTTTGAAGGTGACCGCTGCACTCAATTTCTTTGCCTCTAGGTCTTTCCAGGGATCAACAGGTTACCTTTGCAGCATCTCTCAGTCCGCAACACATCAATTTATAAACAAGGTCACAGATGTCCTCCGCAGGAAGGCCCATCATTATGCCAGGTTTACCCTGGATTAAGATATCCAGGCTGCAAGATTCACTGGCTTCGCCGCTATCTCAGCCTTCCCTAGAATGCAGGGTGCAATGGACTATACCCATACGGCCTCCAAGCAGAAGGCCCTAATTTTTTTTTATTCGTTCAAAGGATGTGGGCTAGGCCAACATTTATTGCCCATCCCTAATTGCCCTTGTTCAGAGGGCATTTAAAAGTCACATGACTCCAGAACCACCTGGTTCCAGGCCAGGTAAGGACAGCAGATTTCCTTCCCTAAAGGACATTAGTGAGCCAGATGGGTTTTTACAACATTCAGCAATGGTTTCATGGTCACCAATAGCTTTTAATTCCAGATTTTTATTGGATTCAAATTCTACCATCTGCAGTGGTCGCCAGAGAATTACCCTGGGCCTCTGGAAAATGATTACATGACAATACCACTATGTCACCGCCACCCTGCCTCACCTCAACTCCGTTTTATGGGCAATCCTTTATTTTTAAACAGTGACCCCTAGTTCTAGATTCTCCCACAGAGGAAACATCCTCTCCACATCCACCCTGTCAAGTCGCCATAGGATCATATATGTTTCAATCAAGTCACCTCTTACTCTTCTAAACTCCACCGGATACAAGCCTAGCCTGTTCGACCTTTCCTCATAAGATCATCCCAGGTATTAGCCTGGTAAACCTTCTCTGAACTGCTTCCAATGAATTTACATCCTTCCTTAAATAAGGTGACCAATACTGTACACAGTACTCCAAATGTGGTCTCACTAGTGCTTTGTATAACTGAAGCATAATATCCCTATTTTTGCATTCAATTACCCTCGCAATAGATAATAACATTCTATTAGCTTTCCTAATTACTTTGCTGTACCTGCAGATTAGCCTTTTGCGATTCATATACTAAGACAGTCAGATCCTTCTGCATCTTAGAGCTCTGCAATCTCTCACCATCTAGATAATATGCCTCTCTTTTATTCTTCCCATCAAAATAGACAATTTCACATTTTCCCACATTATACTCCATTTGCCAGATCTTTGCCCACTCTCATAACCATCTATATCTATTTGTAGCCTCCTTATGTCCTCTTCACAACTTACTTTCCTACCTATTTTTGTCATCAGTAAATTGGGCAACCATCCCTTCATCCAAATTACTTATATAAATTGTAAACAGTTGAGGCCCCGCACTGATCCCTGTGGCACACCACTCATTACATCTTGCCAAGCTGAAAAAGACCCATTTATGCCTACTCTCTGCTTCTTGTTAGCCAGCCAATTTTCTATCCATGCCAATATGTTACCCCCATACTATCAGCTTTTATTTTCCACAATAACCTTTGATGTGGCACTTTACCAAATGTCTTCTGGAAATCTAAGTACAATAGATCCACCAGCTCCCCTTTGTCCACAGCACATGTTACTTCCTCAAAGAACTCCAATAAGTTGGTTAAACACGATTTCCCTTTCACAAAACCATGTTGACTCTGCCTGATCATCTTGAACTTATCCAAGTGCCCTGCTATAGCTTCTTTAATAATAGCTTCTAATATTTTTCCCTATGACAGACGTTATGCTAACTGACCTGAACTTACCCACTTTCTGTCTCCCTCCCTTTTTGAATAATGGAGTTACATTTGCTATCTTCCAATTTAATGGAACCTTTCCCAAATCTAGGGAGTTTCAGAAAATTAAAACTAATGATCAACTATCTCACTAGCCATTTCTTTTCAGACCCTAGGCTGAAGTCCATCAGGACCTGGGCTCTTGTCAGCCCGCGACTCCAGCTATTTCCTCAGTACCACTTCTCTGGCATTTGTAATTTTCCTGACTTCCTCCCTCCCTTCCATTTCCTGGTTTATAGCTGCTTCTGAGGTGTTACTTGTATCCTCTATAGTGAATACTGATGCAAAATATCTGTTCAATTCATCCGTCATTTCCTTGTTTTCCATTATCAATTCTCCAGACTCACTTTCTATAGGACCAACGCTCATTTTGTTGTTATTTTTTTTAAATATTTATAGAAACCCTTACTACCTGTTTTTATATTTCTCTTGTACTTATTTATTATTATTAAGTTGTGAAGAGGACATAAGTTTTTCCCTGCTTATTATTATTTTAGGCATCCTTTGCTGTTCCTTATATTCTGTCCAATCTTCTGGCCTTCCACCTATCTTTGCACAATTTATATACTTTTCTTTAAGTTTGATACTATCTTTAACCTTTCTAGCTAACCACAGATGGTGTGTCCGTCCCTTGGCTTTTTCTTACTCATTGGAAGGTATCTATTTTGTATGTTCTGAAATATTCCCTTAAATGTTTGCCGCTGCATTTCTATTGATCTATCCCTTAGCCTAATTTGCCAGTTCACTTTAGCCAGCTCTGCTTTCATGCCCTCCCAATTGCCCTTGTTTAAGTTTAAAAACATAGGGCTGAATTTTGCCGTTGGCGAGCAGGGGCGGGGCCCGCTTGCCGACGCGTAAAATAACACGGGATGACGTCAGGTGGAACCCCCGACATCATCCTGCCCCATTTAAATATTCAGGAAGGTGGGAGCGCAGCAAAATCAGCTGTGCGTCTGCTGACCTGCCAATGGCTAATTGAGGCCATTGACAGAGTCATTGAAACAATTAAAGGACCTGCCCGTCCAACCTTAAGGTTGGCAGACAGGCCAGGAGCCCCGGCCGGGAATAGAAAAAACATGAAACCTCATCCACCGGCGGGATAAGGTTTCATGAAGGGATTTAAAAAGTTTAATAAAGTTTTAGTGTAATTAATGAACATGTCCTATCTCATGTGACATTGTCACATGAGGGGGACATGTTAATGTTTTTTTTTCTCTGTTTTTAATGTTTTTAAAAGTTTCAGCGATCTCCCTGAGGCAGCACATGTGCGAAAGAGCGCATTCTCGCTTTTGGGGAATCCCCCCACCCGCACAGGAAGTGCATAGCGCTTCCCAGCGGACGTCACACTGGGCGGGCCTTAATTGGCCTGCCCACGTTAAATGGCGCAGGCTGCTTCTCCGGCGGGGATCGGCTCCCTGCCTGCCGGATATCTGACTTTTCCAGTCTATATGTAGATTAAAATCTCCCATGGTTATTGCCGTGCCTTTCTGACAAGCTCCATTACTTAGTTTAAAACCCTCTCTACTCCCCTAGTTATGCAGCTCACAAGAACACCAGTCCCAGCACTGTTCAGGTATAGACAGTCCCAATGGTACAGATCCCACTTTCCCCTGTATCAGTGCTAGTGCCCCACGAACCAGAACCAACTTCTCCCACACCAGGCTTTGAGCCTCGTATTCATCTTCCTAATCTGATTTGCCCTATGACAATTTACATGTGGCTCATATAATAATCCAGAGATTATGACCTTTGAGGTTTTGCTTCTTAATTTGTTGCCAAGCTCCTCATACTGACTATGCAGAACCTTCTTCTTTGTCCTGCCAATGTTGTTGGTACCAATGTGGACCACGATGACTGGGTCCTCTCCCTCCCACTGCAAATTCCTCTCCAGCCCCAAGCAGATGTCCCGAACCCTTGCACTGGGCAGGCAACACAGCAGTCTGGACTCACACTTTTTGCTGAAGAGAATGGTGTCAATCCCTCTGAATATACTATCCCCTACTGCCACTACATTCCTTGTAACTCCCCTGACTTGAATGACTTCCTGTACCATGGTGCCATGGCCAGTTAGCTCATCCACCCTGCAGCCCCCACTCTCATCCAAACAAGCTGAAAAAAACCTCAAACCTGTTGGAAAATTGCAAGGTCCGAGGCTCCTGCATCCCTGCCCTCTGGGCCCCTTACCTGCCTCACTTACAGTCAGACCCTCCTGTCCCTGACCACTGACCAAATCAGAAGACTCTATCCTAAGGGCTGTGACTGCCTCCTGGAATAAAGTGTCCAGGTAACTTTCCCCTTCACTAATGTGCCACAGTGTCTGCAGCTCGGGCTCCAGCTTGAAAACTCAGAGCCGAAGTTCCTGCAGCCGCAAACATTTACTGCTGACGTGTTTGCCCTGGATCACACCGGCATCCAGAAGCTCCCACATCCTGCAATCGCAGCACATCACCTGCCCTGCCATCTCCAAAAATTTGTTATGATTAATAAAGCTTACACTTCCCAATAGGTTTTGGCACTGCCAGTAAACTTTACAATAATGATAAAATAATACAGTACTTACAATGCTGATAAAGCTAATGATATCAGTTATTGGTTTACCAGCTCCTTCCGCTGCACCAAAGTGGAAAGCAAATCCTTGAGGCTGAAAAAGAGTAGAAGGAAAAGAAATCACCTCCTCCCTGCCCTTCACCAAACTCCCCACTCAGCACACTTTTTACTTCTCACAGTAAACTTTATCTAAAGCACCTCTTTCCCCCTATGCACCAAATTCCTACTTTGAACCAAATTCCTAAATATACTCTCCCTGTCTCACTCAGGCCAAAGTCTCCCCTCTATGATCATGTGCATCTTATTGACATCACATCACAGGAATGTGAATCTCACAGTCAGACGTTATCGTTGAGTGGGAGGAAGGCTAAACTTCAAAATAAGAGGAATTCAAAGTACAAAATCACAACGCCTTCAGTTGCCAAGACCATTCACATAACCATCAAATGTACTAATGAAAATGCAATATGTCTAGCACACCCGTGACACAAAAGTGACATCAATTTTTCTTAACTTTCCTAACCCTAGTGCTACTCCTGGGTGCAGCCCCAACATCTGCAGCAGAGGTAGAGGCAGCGTGCTGACTGCTATGTCCTGATGTCTCTGATGACCTTGGCAGATGTCCTCTGGTGGCCTGTGGCCTGGAGGGCCCCAGCCTGATAAGAGTCACCTGCTCAGGGGCATAAGTGCCCTCAGGGGTCTGAGAAACTGGAATGGATGACATCACAGGCAAAGGGTACTGTGATTAGCTGCACACCCTTGGAGTGTCCTGACAGGAAGTTCCTGAGATGACTGACTGATGCTCATCCTCCCTGTGGGTGCCTGAGCGTCCTGTCTTGACTCTTACAGGAAATGGTGCCCCTAGAGGGAGGTCAAGATGCCTTTTTGCCATGTCGCCTAGATCCTGATGGTTCCCACCAGAGTGTGTGGCCATGGAGTGCAGGGCTGAGCACAAATCCGGCAAGACCTGCTGGACCAAGGTCTCCATGTGGTCATCAGCCTTCCCGTGGTGACCTCGAGGCGCTCACATGTCAGAGCCACGACATCAAACAGAACTCAGGCAGACTCCTCCACTGTTCACTCTAGTCTGGTGAGTGACTGCTGAATCTCTGCCTGATGTTCTGCCACCTGTCATTACATCTCCAACATAGATATGGTGGCCGCTTCCAGGGGCTCATCATCTGAGCAGATGGCCGGTCTCCAGCAGCCCTCCAAGTGCCGGAGACATGGACTGTCCCTGCCTCTGACTGCTGCGGGGATGTGTCAGTGAGGTGTTCCCCAGAAAGTAAGCCCAAGCCTAATCTACAGCTGTGCCCCATCAGTGTGTGTCTCTGAGCTGGTGCAAGGTACATGTGAGCGCCGTGACGGTTCTTCTGGAGCTTCCTCCTCGGATTGGATGAGGTGATGGAGTTGAGAGGGGCTGATCTCCCCTTCCCCACAGGAGCGAACTCTGTCCTCCCCAGCCAGCTCGGCTGCAGCCTCCTCGAGTCCACTGGGGGCGAGGATGTCGGGTGTGATGAGAAGGGACGGAGCAAGGGTTGGGTGAGGTGCATGTTCCCTGTGTGTGGTGAGCCCTCCCCAGAAGGGCCAGAGAATGGAGTGTAAGCAACATGATTGATGGGATGATGGTGATATGAAAGTCTCGGTGAGAGAATGAGTGTTGATATGTATCCCCTTCTAATGGTTGTGTGAGATCTCTGAAGAGAGTAGCCATTTGAGTGCATGAGAGTTTGCTATTGGAAGGTGTTGAAGGATGACTTACCCTGGTGGAGCGGATGAGATCATTCATCCTCTTCCTGCACTGGGGGACACTTGGGGCGTGGTTGCCAGCCACACTGACCTGCTCCGCTACAATGTCCCAGGCCCGAGAGGTGAGGCTGCTATGTTTCCTGCAGCCATCCATGGGGTGGAGCACGTGCTGTAGTTCCTGCATCCATCTGACCTGGAGGACCTAATTGGTAAAGTGGGATGGAGACTTCGTCCTGAGGCTCTTGGCCTTTCTCTTCTGGGTTGCAGGCGTCTCTGGTGGGCTGGAGAGAGTGAGATTGTGCGTTGGATTGGCCTTTAAATAAGGCACCGCTACCTTTGAACCCAGCAGCTGATGGCAGGTGGACAAATCAGCTACCAGCCCGCCAGGTGATTCGGAGCCTCTGCATAATTAATGAGACTCGAAGCGCAGAATCGAACGCAAATTACCGCCATTATGGACAGCGGGCTGGGGGCTGGCAAAACCGCCCGGCACTGCACTTAGTTTCATTTTGGTCGAGTTCCGCCCAACTTTCCCAACAGGGCTAACCCGGTGCTGGTCCCCTCGATGTGTTGTCCCACTCACGGAACTGACAGACCATGCGCTGCAATCTCACCACGAGGGATCCATCTGCTTATCAGCTCTTTACTTGAGCACTAGCTCGGCACTGTATCTTCAAAGTATTTCTTCATAGTCACAACGTTGCACTTTCAACACACTCCGACGCTGTGACTTTATTGCAATCTGAACAAAATGCTGAGGCTTCTCTCATGGCACGCAGCACAATCTAAAAATACTCACTGTGTCGCACCTGTACTTAATCTTGCTGCTGCCTGTCTTACCACCGCTGGTCACCATGCCACATTATTATACTGATATAATGCCTTAGACTTATTTACTTCACAAGGCACCAATCACTCATAAGGGATTAGGTAAACACGTTGTATGTTCATTTATTAAGATTAAGCACATGAGAACAGTTATACATTGGTATAAATTGTGAAGACATCAGAGCTGTGTGTATTCTGCTCAAAGCAAAAGTGAAACCAAGACTGAAACACCAGCCACATTTCTGTTCTAGTGGTGTCATGCTGATATCCCTTAGAGACGTATTACAACATATCCCAGGACATTCCAAGGGTGTCCTGCTGCTCCAACTTCATTCTGCCAGTGACACCATCATCTCCAACTGTACAGGAGACCTTCAGCAGGCCGGGCTCCTCTAGGCCTCAGGTCACCAGAGGATGCCTGCCAAAGTCCTCCCAGTCAACAGGGCATAACAGTCAACAGGCTGCCTCCACCTCAGCTGCCTCCACCTCAGCTGTGGATATCATGGGCTGCACTTAGACGTGGTAATAAGAAAAGAAAGTTAAAGAAGTTTTGAAGGCACATCTTCATCATGAAAATACAGCAAACCTGGACATAGTGCAATTAAACATATATTTACAAGTAACAAAAGTATATACAATGGTATGCACCAGGCAAACCAGCAAGTATTGCTCACCTGGTTTTGAGCCCTCTTAGAATGCTATCTGTGCAACGTTTGCAATCAAGTTATTGCATGTCCTGCTGGTGTCCTGATGTGAGATATGAGGAGGATGCAACGGATGTGCAACTAATGTACATTAGTTACTTGTAACAATATGTTTAATTGCACTATGTCCAGGTTTGCCATGTTTTCATGATGCTGCTACTTGCTGCTGACATTGCACTTCATTCTCAATCAGATTCTGATCATGTGGTTCTACCGTTACACTATTTATTGTCTCTCACCATCAGTAGTGTCATCATTGAGTATTCCAACATGGGTGTGTTTCAGCCTTGGCCATCATTCGTGAATGTGAGGCCTTGGCATGTACCAGGCAAACCAGCAGGTATTGCTCACCTGGTTTGAACCCTCTTAGAATGCTGTCTGTGCAACATTTGCAGCCAAGTCATTGCATATCCTGCTGGTGTCCTGATGTGAGATTTGAGAAGGATGCAAAGACGCCTCAAGGTGAATTAAACAGGCTAAGTGGGTGGCCAGGAACATGGCAGATAGAGTATGAGGGCTAAAAGCCTGAGGCTCTCCGCTGTGATCTGAGGAATAGCAAACAAGAGTCTTTCCTAGGTGGTGAGATAATAAGAAGTGTGAATGGCCAAATAGACCTGTCTGTCCTTGTTCAAAAGTAACTATGAGCTAACGTGTAGGTGCAGCCGGCAAGTAAGGAGGCAACTGTCAAGTTGCTCTTGATTGCAAGAGAGATGGAGTGTAGGATTAAAGAGGTCTGGCAGCAGTTGACTGCAGTCTTGGTGAGACCTCGCCTCCATTGTCTATCCTGTTCATCTCCTTACATAAGGAAAAATTGACCTTGCATAAAGGAATCACAACCAAGGTTCACCAGACCTTTTCCAGGTATTGGGGGATTATCCCATGAGGTGCAGAAAATAAAAGCTCACGGCGTACAGGATAACATATTGGCAGGAATAGAAGATTGGCCAGCTTACAGGAAGCAGAGAGTTGGCAAACATGGGTCTTTTTCTGGTTGGCAGGATGTAATAAGTGGTATGCTACAGGGATCAGTGCTGAGGCCTCAACTTTTAACAGTTTATATAAACGACTTGGATGAAGGGAACAAAGGAATGGTTGCTAAATTTACTGACAACATGAAGATAGATAGGAAAGTAAATTGTGAAATGGAGAGAAGGAGGCTACAAAGTGACATAGATAGGTTAAGTGAGTGGGCAAAGATCTGGCAAATGGAGTATAATGTGGCCACATTTGAAATCATTCATTTTGGCCCGAGGAATAAAAAAGAAGCTTATTAACTAAATGGTGAGAGATTGCAGAGCTCTGAAATTCAGAGGGATCCGGGTTTCCTTGTGCATGAATCTCAAAAGGTAGTATGCAGGTACAGCAGGTAATTAGGAAATAATAGAATGTTATCATTATTGTGAAGGGAGTTGATTACAAAAGTAGGGAGGTTTATGCTTCAGTTATACAGAACACTAGTGAGACCACATCTGGGGCAAAATGTTTACCTCGATGGACGGCCGGGCATGCGCATGACCCACTCGAGCATAAAATGACGCACACTGACGTTGGGCAAGCGTCCTGACATCAACACGCAGTCACGCGATATTTTGGTCTGTGGGCATGCACCAGAGTCGGCAGCATAACCGCCAACAATTAAAAGGTCTATTAAGGCCATTAACAAGGTAAAATCAATTTTTCTCATGGGCGGGATGAGGTTTCCTAAAGCAAATTTAAAAAAATAAAAATTTTAAAATTTAATTAATAACTTGTCCTTGCTCATGTGACAGAGTCACATGAGGGGGCATATTTCATAACATTTTAAATTTCTTTATTTTTTTTAAAACTCTTCATCTCCCTGAGGCATCAATGTGTCTCTACTCACCCTGCCCGCACAGGCAGCGCTGAGCACTGCCGCTCATGTTTCACATTGAGCAGGCCTTAACTGGTTCACCGATGTGAAATCACCTTCCGGCCTCAATCACGGGCAGCAGTCAGCTTCCCCGCCGAGCAGACCCGACAAGGGCAAGATTCCGCCCCTGGAGTATTGTGTACAGTACTAGTCTCCTTATTTAAAGAAACATGTAAATGTGTTAGAAGCAGTTCAGAGAAGGTTTACCAGACTAATACCAGGAATGGGCAGGTTGTCTTTAGAGGAAAGGCTGGACAGGTTAGACTTGTATGCACTGGAATTTAGAATAGTAAGAGACGACTTAGTTGAAACTTTAAAATCCTGAGGGGCCTTGACAGGGTGGATGTGGAGATAATATTTCCTCTTGTGGGAGTATTTAGAACTAGGGTCACTGTTTAAAAATAAGGGGTCGCTCATTTAAGACAGAGATAAGGAGAAATGTTTTTCTCTCAGAAGGTTAAGAGTCTTTGGAACTCTCTTCCTCAAAAGGTGGTGGAAGCAGAGTCTGAATATTTTTAAGGCAGATCTAGTTGGATTCTTGATTAACATGGGGGTGAAAGGTTATAGGGGGTAGGCAGGAATGTGGGGTTGAGGTTACATTCAGATCAGCCATGATCTTATTGAATGATGGAGCAGGCTCAAGGGCTGAGTGGCCTACTCCTGCTCCTAATTCATATGTTCATATGTGAGATTACTGCAGCTCATGATCTTGCTGGGATCTCGATGTTATGAGACCAACTGCTGTGTGAACTTCACCATAGAGAGGAGAACACAACTGAGCATGGTTCTCATCCAGTTGCCTCTTAATCATTTGGGTGTCCCTTTAGTCGACCAATTATGCTGACCTTGAACTCTGCCCACCCAAAAAGACCCTCCTCCCACTTCAAGGATTCACACGTAGAACTGTGTTGTGAAGATGAGCCTTGAGAAAATGATGCACGTAACTTTGCAGCCATGGTCCACCATCTTCTACCCGGCCCCTGTCACCCACAACTTCCCCCCATTAGCCTTGACACACCCAATATATTCATTCCTCTCCCATCTGTCACCCTTGAACCTCCCTCTATTAACCTTGAACCTATAATTATCACCCCCTACAAGCCTTCTCTCCTCACTGAGCCTATCCCCGCTAGCGTCCCCATGCCCACCCTGACTGCTCCAGTTTTCTGTGCTATCTCTTTCGTCTGGTTCTGTGACTCACCTCCACCCATGAAACCTTCAGCTACCTGATCATTACTCTGGACCTGCATCCCCCCCCCACCCCCACCCACCCCCACCCCTTCACTTTCCCTCTGCTGCCCAGTGTCTTCAGTTCAACCCCTAGGACCCACCATAGCCAGCACTGACCCCACCCTCTAGGACCCTCTCTTTACTACCATCCCTTCCCAGAAACCCTCTCCCCCACACAACCACAGCACTGCCCCCCCCACCCCCCATGCTCAACAAGCAAGGCCCTTCCCTCCATTTCATGTCCCTGCACCCTCACATTCCTTCACTGCCTCCCAACCTTCCCCAAACCGTCTGTCTTCCTTCCCCGGAGAGCCACCTTCCCTTCCCCGCTGGTCTTCCTTGCCTTGTCCTGCCTCCGGCCCATCTTTCCACCCTTAGCCTGATCCGCCACCCTGTCCTGCCTCCGCTCTACTTTTCTCCCCTTCCCCACTGGTTCTGCCTCCTGTGTCTAGTCTTTGCGTGGCTTGGCCTACCAGTGCCCGATCTCAAACAAATGGCTGAATTTGTGACTAGTCCCCAAGAAGGCCAAAGCAGCGGCTATTTACTTTAACGTTGTGGAAGAAGTCAACCTCACCAGGTGCGCGCCACTTATAAGCAGTCGTTAATGTGAACGTTCTAATTTCTGACTGGTGGGGAAGTTGATTTGGTGGGGGGGGGGGGGACGGGGGGGACTTAACTCTGATGAAATGGCCTTTCAATGAGGATGCATAATTTCCCAATGCGTGCAAAATGGCTTCCTGACTTGTTCGTCGGGACGCTTGACTCACCTTTAAAGTCCTGAGCGCATAATTGCAAAAGTTCATCCCGCTGTTCGGAAACTGATTTTTGGCCTCATGCCACATTAAGCTCCCCCACTTGCCAAGCTTCCTGCTGCTGGCAGGACTGGAAGATTCTGGCCACTGTATGAAAATCTATTTATCTGATCTCCCCTGAACCATCCCTTTGTATGGAAAAAGTCTCATTTTCTCTAGTCGCTCCTTGTATATAAAGCTTATCAATTCTGGTATTATCTCTCCTGTAACCTCTGTATGACTGTGACATCCTTCCTAAACTAATGCACTCATAACAGGATAGATAATTCTAACTACAGCCTAACCAACATGACCTCTTTCCTTTCGGGCAGTATGGCCTGTCTCAGTTTGGGATTTTTTTTTTATTCTGTGAGTCAGATAGAATTCCAGGTAATTTATATTAAGATGTTGCTATTTAGGTAAGTTGTGCTCATGAAAGGTAAACCTTCATTTTGGGAGTGCAAATTAGTTCCAGTTAAAACATTTGTCCAGAACACTATTTCGCACGTACCCATCGGTTTGAGACGATATGGTTCATTAACATATTCCAGAGAAGAAACTGTGTAATGTTTGACTAGTTTCGTTTATATGAGCCCAGCAGGGGGTAGCTCTTTGGAAAACACACTAGGAGAGCTTTAACTGGTTTGATTGGCAGCTTAACTGGACAATTGTGGGATACTGAGCTGGGGGGGAGGAGGCGGTCGGGGAGGTCAGACGACAAACCTTTTGCTGTCTAACTAGCTGGGATAAATTGCCTGTCTCATACCACAGGTAATTAAGTTAAACTGTACAATAGTTATCCCACCTTGGCCAGCTGCTTTCCACGGATGACATGCCATTACCACCATATCACAGAAAATATCACATTTCATCGAGTATTTGATAATCTCTTGCTGTAGTTATCCCTTTAACTTTTAATCCCATTTCTAATCCACATGAGACAGTTAAATATAAAGCAGTCTGGCCTAAGCAGAAAATGTTCTGTAATTATCTGTTAACCATGCCAAATGTAATTATGATGCTGCCAAATTATATGGAGAAACAGAGCACAGAACACTGAGCTCAGATCACTATTTGAAAAATAGAGTAGGGGATTTTAACTGCATCCCTGCACTCAACCAGAAACTGTTACGGAGTGGCGATCAGTATAAATGTATCTAATAAACTGGATACCTGTTCCAAACTGACCAATTGTGTTTTATATTGCAGGTGACGAGGACACCTGCCTGAAGCCAACAGGGTTCTCACTTAAACACATCATCAGGACTGACTGCAATTTGGTTTGAGCGAGGGAGCAGTGGTGGCTCAATGTAATTTTCTTGCAGTTTTGTGATATCTGACTTTGTTAGCCAGAGCAACAAAAGATCACCCTTTCAAGTCATGAATAGAATCATTGTAGTAGATGTTCATCTGTCCCCTTACTATAAAGTACATATATGTAACAGAGCTAAGACTTCACTATATCTTTTTGAAATATATCAACATGGCTACTTAGTAAAATTTTTAAAAATTGGACAAAGACTTTAAAAAGACTGAAGCTATGTCTGCCTATAACCCTGAACAAAAGAAACTTTGTGGCTGTGATCTTCAAATAATATTGAGCCAATATGAGCAGTATTGAAGAAATTTGCAGTTTGTTATCTCTGAAGAGGTATTAATTTCTCTGTGGACTGCGCAGACCAAATTCAAAGGCGAATGTACAAAAGGCCATCAACATTTCACAAGCCAGGCCTGGTCAACAGGGACTACTAGT
The DNA here is from genome assembly GCF_017639515.1 of Carcharodon carcharias. NCBI lineage: Eukaryota > Metazoa > Chordata > Chondrichthyes > Lamniformes > Lamnidae > Carcharodon > Carcharodon carcharias. The sequence goes on along the minus strand of NC_054477.1, from coordinate 32,402,920 downwards.
TCAAACAAAAACAAAAATTGCTGGAAAAACTCAGCAGGTCTGACAGCATCTGTGGCGAGAAAGACAGCTTTAACATTTGAAGTCCAGATAAATCTTCTGAACTCGAAACATTAACTCTGTCTTTCTCTCCACAGATGCTGCCAGACCTGCTGAGTTCTTCCAGCAATTTTTGTTTTTATTTCAGATTTCCAGCATCCACAGTATTTTGCTTTTATCAGAGACTACTAATTTGCTAGGACATAGGATCCTGCATCTTTCCTTTCAAATTCTTAAAGGTTGATCTGAAGGATCCAGACAAATGAATATACATCCTTTGTCAAAGTCAAAGTGGACAGCTGGGAGTCATGTGACATGACCTCCGAGCTGGAGGAGCAGTAGCACTGTCCTGCAGTACTGTCAATCAATCTGCCATTTTCCATCTAGCAAGCAGCAGCTCAGAAAAAGATCTCTGTCTGGGTTTAGATGCCTGCCCCCCCCCCCCACCCCCCCATTTACACTGTTTCTACTGGAACTCCTGAACTTATGCACCAGCACCGACAAGACTAATTTATTTTGATGTTCCTAGCCCATCGTAGAAGTCATCTCTACTAGAAACGTGAATTATCCAACATCAGTCTTCAACCTGCTGACCTCTGTGAAAGAATACACCTTTGGACACTGATTCTGGACTCTGGACTCAAGTGAAACAATAATTCTTTATCCTGTGCCTAGTAAACCTTTCTTTCTTTGTCCCCCTCTTTTATTGTATGTTTGAGAAAGGAAGCTAAGTTGCACCCCATCTCTCGTGTCTGACTGTGCACAAATAAACTACCCCTCTGCATTTACCCTACCTCAATTCTGCTGTAGAGTTATTAATAGAAATTGGATCATACCAAAACTGAAGGGTTGGGAAATACGCCACTGCTTAAAAAGGGGGAAATTAAAATCAGAACACCTTTCCATTTCTTGATGGGGAGGGAAGAGGAGAAATCAGGGGTCTTTAAATTAAACTTCCTCCTGTCCGTAACATACATATAAATGATGTGGACTCCGCAAATTTAGTTATTTTCTTTTTTGTGCTGATCTTTTGTTCTTTTTGTTTTAATTTTTATGATTTTGGGTGTTTCCTCAGACATTTTTTTTTCAGCAGAACATGTGAATGTTTATGTGGAATCAAAGCAGAGTTTTATCGGCAACATCAATTGGATCCAACTATATTTACAAGAGTTCAGTGAAACAGCAAGATGATTAGCCAAGGTGAGGAGATAATGAGAGGGGTAGTTCAGGAAGTGGCAAGGCTTTTAGCTACAGAATTTCACACTGATTAGCAGACTTTAAATTAATGACAGGGATTGTTTTAAAAGTGTTTGAATAAGGGTGTTCATCTTGACAGTGTACAAGATGAAAGAAGGCATGCAAGGAAGGTCAACTGGTACCACTACATCACCAATAGTACATGCCACACCTATCTCGGAGGTCAGCAGGGAGGCAGTGGTATAGTTGTGCCGTGTGGCATTAGGACACAACCTTCAGCATAGTTCAGATGGCGTAACCCTTATGTAACTGGCTCCTTCCAGGCAGGCATCAGGCATTTCCAGTATTAGTCAATATGCTTCCCACAAATATATCAAGTAGACAATTGATGTATTCCTTGACAACCTCTCCCACTATATAGTAATAGAACATCCTGGGGTTACCGTCTGTCAGAACTGAACTGGACTAGTCAGGTAAATGCTGTGGCTACAAGAGCAGGTCAGAGGCTAGGAATCCTGTGGTGAGTAACTCACCTTCTGACTCCCCAAAGCCTGTTGACAAGGCACAAGCCAGCAGTGTGATGGAATACTCCCCAATTGCCTGGATGAATGCAGCTCGCACAACATTCAAGAAGCTTGACACTATCCGGGACAAAGTAAACTATTTGATTGGCACCCCAACTACAAACATTCACTCCATCCACCACCGATGCACAGTAGCAGCAGTGTGTATCATCTACAAGATGCACTGCAGGAACTCACCAAGTCTCCTTAGACAGCACCTTCCAAACCCATGGCCACTGCCATCTAGAAGGACAAGGGCCGCAGGCACATGAGAACACCATGGAAGTTCTCTTCCAGACCATTCACCATACTGGCTTGGAAATATATCGCTGTTCCTTCGCTGTCGCTGGGTCAAAATCCTGGAACTCCCTCCCTAATAGCACTGCAGGTGTACCTACACCACATGGGCTGCATCGGTTCAAGAAGGCAGCTCACCCCTACCTTCTCAAGGGCAATTAGGGATGGGTATTAAATGCTGGCCTTGCCAGTGATGTCCACATCACATGAAGGAATTAAAAAAAAAGAAACAAGAGATTTCTGTTTGATCTCAACACAGTGCTGCATTTGCCATCATTGATGGCGGCCATGTGGTCATCTGAACAAGTTTCTGTTCCTCTTCCAACATCAGCACTTGCTTCTCCCACCCACTGTAAACTACGAATCACCCAAGGAAAGCTCCCTACAATCATGAACTGCATCCTTTGAGATGTGCATAGCTATGCTAGTGTTTGCGAATGCTATTGAGAAGGGCACTGTGTCTTGTTCTGGATCATTGGCAGTGATGGCAAGCTGTTCTTCCAAACCCTGTAGAAAAAGAACAAATGTTAGACTGCGGATTCCAAGCCATAATTTCAAACAGGCTTGTATTGGCAATATGGTCCTGGCACAACAGCATGGAGGCCAATATAAATCAAGTGCTGGCTGGGGTGCATCATCACCGCTGGAAATATTTTAGTTTGATTTTGTAAGTTTCCTTTCGGGTTTTTGTTTTAGTTACAATGCCCTGCCAGGGGATGTTTACCCCCTCTCACTTATTGATTTTGTTTTTAACAAAAGAGTCAATGGCTGGAATTTTCCAGACCACCACCACGCCCCACCCCCAGGTGGGTTCCCATGTAGTGGGGCCAGGGAGCCACTAAAATCTCCATTCCATTCACATCGGCAGGACTGGAAGATCCCGCCGGAGTGAGGGGCTGGAAATTTCCAGCCTATAAATCAAGTGCTAGTTTCCCCGACAGAGCAAGGATCTGATCTCATGGTGCAACACCAGGTCAACCCACTGGGGTCATTTCTGTTCACTGCCGACATCTAGACCTAAATACAACTGACAGCATTTAGAATACATGGAATTAGTATGGTATTTCCAAAGGTGCTTGTAAGGGACAGGAAACTTTAGTTTTTAGAAGGGGACAAACGAAAGCTATCCAAAGTCAAGACATGAAAAGACTATAAGCTAGTGATGAAGAAACAGAGATCCAGAGCCCTTGTTGGAATACTTGGAAAGTGGAAATTTGTTGATTAAGAGGCCAGATAAGACCATAAGACCATAAGACGTAGGAGCAGAAGTAGGCCATTCAGCCCAATGAGTCTGTTCCGCCATTCTATGAGATCATGGCTGATCTGGTAATCCTCAATTCCACTTTCTTGCCTTCTCCCCATTACCTTGATTCCCATACTGATTAAAAGTCTGTATCTCTGCTTTGAATATACTTCACGACTCAGCCTCTACAGCCCTCTGTGGTAAAGAATTCCACAGAACGATTATCCTCTGAGAAAAGAAATTCCTCCTCATCTCTCTTTTAAATGGGCGGCCCCTTACACTGAAATTATGCCCTCTGGTCTTAGACCCTCCCCCAAGGGGAAACAACCTCTCAGCATCTACCCTGTCAAGCCCCCTAAGAATCTTATATGTTTCAATAAGGTCACCTCTCATTCTTCTAAACTCCACTGAATATAGGCCCAACTTATTCAACCTCTCCTCATAAGAAAATCCCTACACACCCAGAATCAACCTAATGAACCTTCTCTGGACTGCCTCCAATGCTAGTATATCTTTCCTTGGACAAGGGGACCAAAATTGTTCACAGTATTCTAGGTGTGGTCTAACTAGTGCCTTGTATTGTTTTTGCAAGACATCCCTATTTTTATACTCCATCCTTTTGAAATAAAGACCAACAATCCATTTGCCTTCCTTATTACATGTTGAACTTATGTTCTAACCTGTATGTTAACTTTGTGGGGTTCATGCACAAGGATGCCCAAATCCCTCTGTGCTGCAGCCTTCCTCCATTTAAATAATATTCAGCTCCTCTATTCTTCCTGCCAAAGTGCATAACTTCACATTTTGCCACATTATATTCCATCTGCTACTTTTTTCCAAATCATTTAACCTGTCTCTATCCCTCTGTAGTCTCCTTATGTCATCCTCACCACTTGCCTTCCCACCTATTTTTGTATCATCGGCAAAGTTGGCGATAGTATATTCACTTCCCACATCTGAGTCATTAATATATATTGTAAATGATTGAGGCCCTGGCGCTGATCCCTGTGGCACTCCACTAGTTACAGGTTGCCATACTGAAAATGCTCCACTTATCCCAACTCTCTGTCTCTATAAGTAAGCCAATCCTCTATTCATGCTAACATACTACCCCAACACCATCTTAAGCAGCTTACCTTATCAAACGCCTTTTGGAAATCCAAATATATTACATCCACTGGTTCCCCTTTATCTATCCTACTTGACACCTCCTCAAAGAATTCTAGTAAATTTGTCAGGCATGATTTCCCCTTCATGAAGCCATGATGACACTGCTGATTAGGTCACGTAATCCTAAACGTTCTGCTATGACATCCTTTATAATAGACTTTAATATTTTCCCAATGACAGATGTTGAACTAACATCTATAGTTACCTGTTTTTGTCTCCTTCTCTTTTTGAATAAAGGTGTTACATTGGCCATTCTCCAATCCTCTGGGACTTTTCCAAAATCTAAGAATTCTTGGAAGATTAATACCAGTGCATCCACTATCTCTGTAGCTACTTTCTTTAATATCCTAGGATGAAACCCATCAGGTCCAGGTGACTTATTGGCCTTTAGCCCCATTAGTTTCCCTAGTACTTTTTCCCTAGTGATAGTTATTGTATTTATTTCCTCGCCCTCTTTTGCCCCTTGATTGTTTAGCATTGGGATGCTATAAGTGTCTTCTACCGTGAAGACTGATGCAAAGTATTTATTCAACTCCACTGCCATTTCCTGGTTCCCCATTATTATTTCCCCAGCCTCATTCTCTAAGGGACCTATGTTCATTTTGGCCTCTCTCTTCCTTTTTATATATTTAAAGGAGCTTTTTCTGTCTATTTTTATATTATTTGCTAGTTTACCCTCAGATTATTTTCTCCCTCTTTATTTTTTTGGTCATTTTTTGTTGGTTTTTAAAACTTTCCCAATCCTCTGGCTTACCTCTAACCTTTGCCACATTGTATATTTTTTCTTTCAATTTGATACTATCCTTAACTTCCTTGGTTAACCATGGTTGGTTTATTCCTTTCCTACAATCCTCCTTCCTCACTGGGATATATTGTTGTTGGTAATCATGAATTATTTTCTTAAACGTCTGCCATTGTTCATCAATTGTCTTTCCTGCTAAACTGCTTTCCCAGTCCACTCCAGCCAACTCTGCCCTCATTCCTTTGTAATTACCCTTATTTAAGTTTAGGACAGTTGCTTCCGAACTAAGTTTCTCGCTCTGAAACTGAATGCTAAATTCCACCATGGTATGCTCACTGTTTCCTAGGGAATCTTTTACTCTGCGATCATTTATTAAACCTGCCTCATTACACATTACCAGATCCAAAATATCCTGATCCCTGGTTGGATCCACAACTTATTGTTCTAGGAAACAGTCCAGAATACACTCTGAATTCTTGCTCATGTCTACCTCTGCCAATTTGATTTTCCCAATCTACATGAAGATTAAAGTCACCCATGATTAATATACTGCCTTTTTTACATGCCCTCATTATCTCCTGATTTATTCTCTGCCCTACAGTCAATGTGGTGTACGTACACCCAGCGTTGTTAGGGAGTTCCAAGATTTTGACCCAGCGACAGTGAAGGAACGGCAATATATTTCCAAGTCAGGATGGTGAATAACTTGGAGGGGAACTCCCAGGTAGTGGTGTTCCCATGTATCTGCTGCCCTTGTCCTTCTAGGTGGTAATGGTCATAGGTTTGGAAGGTGCTGTCTAAGGAGCCTTCATGAATTCCTGCAGTGCATCTTGCAGATGGTACACTCTGCTGCTACTGTGCGTTGGTGATGGAGGGAATGAATGTTTGTGGAGGTGGTGCCAATCAAGGTGACTGCTTTCTCCTGGACAGTGTCCAGCTTCTTCAGTGTTGTGGAAGCTGCACTCACCCAAGCAAGTGGGAAGTAGTCCATCATACTCTTGACTCATGCCTTGTAGATGATGGACAACTTTGGGAAATCAGGAGGTGAGTTACTGGTCACATGATTCCTAGCCTCTGACCTGCTCTTGCAGCTACAGTATTTATATGGCAAGTCCAGTTCAGTTTCTGGTCAACGATAATCCCCAGGATGTTGGGAGCAGGGGATTCAGTGATGGTAATGCCATTGAACATCGAGGGATGATGGCTGGATTGTCTTGTTGGAGATGGTCATTGCCTGACACTTGTGTGGCGTGAAGGTTACTTGCCATATGTCAGCCCAAGCCTGAATATTGTCCAGGTCTTGCTGCATTTGGACATGCACTGCTTCAGTATCTGAGGAATCATGAATGGTGCTGAACATTGTACAATCATCAGCGAACATCCCCACTTCTTACTTTATAATGGAAGGAAGGTCATTGATGATGCAGCTGAAGATGGTTGGGCCTAGGACACCACCCTGAGGAACTCCTGCAGTGAAGTCCTGGAGCTGAGATGACTGACTTCCAACAACCACAACCCCTCCCTACAAGATTGGCAGATATCACACTTGATAGAAGGTAGGTTGATCAGTTCAATATCTGAAAGGTTTGGGGGAAGTTAGCATGCCATAAGGAAGCTAGTAAGGTAAGACTGCCCAATAGAATGATGTCGCTAATTGCATGCCATAAAATGTTACCCATTCCAAACTCTCATACAAGTTTATGCCTATTTTCATTCCATCTGGGAACAATCCACGATCATGCATTGTTATATGCTTTGTTCACTATTGTGTGGTATACACTTTGTTCATGATCTGTTAAACTAATCCAATAGTATCCATAAACTCATCCATAACATCCTCCATCGTATTGTGTGGCACGACCACCATGCTAAATGGGATAGATTTCGAACAGATCTAGCAGCTCAAGATGGGGTAACCATAAGGTGCTGTGGCCCATCATCAGCAGGAGAATTGTACCTGACCACAATCTGTAACCTCATGACCCAGCATATATCCCACTCTACCATTACCACCAAGCCTGATTCAATGAAGAGTGCAGGAGGGCAGGCCAGGAGAAGAACCAGGCCACCTAAAAATGTGGTGTCGACCTGGTGAAGCTACAAAACAGGACTACTTGCGTGCCAAACAGCATTAGCAGCAAACGAATGAAAGAGCTAACTGATTCCACAACCAACCAATCAGATTTAAGATTTGCAGTTCTGTCACATCCAGCGGTGAATGGTGGTGGACAATTAAACAACTCACTGGAGGAGGTGGCTTCAAAATATCCCCATCCTCAATGATAGGGGAACCCAGCACATCAGTGCAAAAGATAAGGCTGAAGCATTTGCAATTATCTTCCGCTTGAAATGCTGAGTGGATGATCCATCTCGGCCTCCTCCAGAGGTCCCCAGCATCTCCAGTCTTCAGTCAATTCGATTCACTCCACATGATATCAAGAAATGGCTGAAGGCACTGGATACTGCAAAGGCTATGGACCCTGACAATATTACAGCAATGGTACTGAAGACTTGTGCTCCAGAGCATGCCGTGCCCCTTGCCAAGCTGTTCCAGTACGCTGCAACACTAGCATCTATTGGGCAATGTGGAAAATTGCCCAGGTATATCCTGTACACAAAAAACAGGACAATTCCAACATGGCCAATTACCGCCCCATCAGTCTACTCTCGATCATCAGTAAAGTGATGGATGGGGGTCATCAACAGTGTTATCAAGTGTGCATATTTGCTTAGCAATAACCTGCTCACTGATGCTCAGTTTGGGTTCCGCCAGGGTCACTCAGCTCCTGACCTCATTACAGCCTTGGTTCAAACATGGACAAAAGGGCTGAACTCCAAGATTGAGGTGAGAATGATTGAGTGAGACATCAGGGAGCCCTAACAAAACTGGAGTCAGTGGAAATCAGGGGGAAAGTTCTCCGCTGGTTGGAGTCGTATCTAGCACAAAAGAAGATGGTTGTTGTTGTTGCAGGTCAATCATCTCAGTTCCACGATATCGCTGCAAGAGTTCCTCAGGGTAGTGTCCCAGACCCAACCATCTTCATCTGCATCGTCAATGACCTTCCTTCCATCATAAGGTCGGAAGTGGGGATGTTCGCTGATGATTGCACAATGTTCAGCATCATTCGTGACTTCTCAGATACTGAAGCAGCCCATCTACAAATGCAGCAAGACCTGGACAATATCCAGGCTTGGGCTGACAAGTGGTAAGTAACATTCACGCCACACGAATGCCAGTCAATGACCATCTCCAACAAGAGAGAATCTAACCATTTCCCCTTGACACTCGATGGCATTACCATCACTGAATCCTCCACTATCAACATCCTGGGGGTTACCATTGACCAGAAACTGAACTGGACTAGCCATATAGATAATGTGGCTACAAGAGAAGGTCAGAGGCTAGGAATCCTGTGGCGAGTAACTCACCCCTCCTGATCCCCCAAAGCCTGTCCACCATCTACAAGGCACAAGTCAGGAGTGTGATGGAATACTCCCCACTTGCCTGGATTGAGCTCCAACATCACTCAAGAAGCTTGACACCATCCAGGGCAAAGCAGCCTGCATGATTGGCACCCATCCACAAACATTCATTCCCTCCACCACCGACACACAGTGGCAGCAGTGTGTACCATCTACAAGGTGGACTGCAGGAACTCACCAAGCCTCCTTAGGCAGCACCTTCCAAACCCAAAACCACTACCACCTAGAAGAACAAGGGCAGCAGACACATGGGAACACTACCACCTGGAAGATCCCCTCCAAGACACTCACTATCCTGACTTGAAAATATATTGCCTTTCCTTCACTGTCGCTGTGTCAAAAATCCAGAACTTCCTTCCTAACAGCACTATGGGTGTACCTATGCCATATAGACTACAGCGGTTTAAGAAGGCAGCTCACCACCACCTCAAGGGTAATTAGGGATGGGCAATAAATGCTGGCCGAACCAGTGACTCCCACAAATGAATAAAAGGAAACTTACATGTCAGAGTGGCATAGAAGCTGCAAGTGCCCTGGGGCTGCACTGCTAATGTAAACTGGGAAAATTAGACTGAAATATACGAGAAGCAGCAACTGCCAGGATAATGCAAGGTGTGGAAGTCTCTGGGCTGGTGCTTGGGAGGCATAAATTGAGTGTGTTCTATGACAAGCTACCACTGGATGTTGAGAGGCCAGTTTCTTCCTTCTGCAGCGTGTTATATGAAGTAGGAAAACAGAAAGCAGGTCTTAGAATGGTATCCTGATCTGTGCAGCTTACATTTCACCTTCATGTTGGTGTGACATGAAATGTTTGCAGTATGGTTCACTGGAAACTAATGAAGGAAACAATAGAAAGAGAAATATAATATCCATGAAAAATCCCTTAGTGTCCTCCTTCTTTCACACCATCTATGGATTCCCTCTCCAAGACCTTCAAGACTGCTTTCCTCATAGCAGGGGGAGAGGCGTCATCTTCGATGGTATCAGCGCCTCTCACCAATCCCTCATGTCCATTTAAAGAAAAAAATACACAGCATGAAAATGTCTTTTTTCCCTGTGACATGCCGGAAAATTCCAATTGTCAGCTTGTAACCTATATTGATGCAATGGCAATTGCTGGCAACATGTAATTATTTCCCAGGCGAGCCTTTTGTCAGGTGAATGCATGTAAGGATGTAAATGAAAAAAATACATCCAGGTGAAAAAAAGGAAACATGATACCACATGAACACTACTGGTGTGAAATTCAAGCACAACAGCACAGTGTGAATGTATTGTAAGTGGCAGGTGTTTTTAACACAGAAAATGTGAGATTGTCCAATTTGGCAGGAAGCATAAAAGAGAAGCATATTATCTAAATGGTGAGAGATTGCAGAGCTTTGAGATGCAGAGGGATCTGGGTGTCTTAGTGCATGAATCACAAAAGGCTAATATGCAGATGCAGCAAGAAATTTGGAAACCTAATAGAACGTTATCATTTATTGTGAGGGGGATTGATTACAAAAGTAGGAACGTTATGCTTCAGTTATACAGAGCACTAGTGAGACCACATCTGGAGTACTGTGTACAGTATTGGTCACCTTATTTAAGGAAGGATGTAAATGCGGTGGAAGCAGTTCGGAGAAGGTTTACCCAGACTAATACCTGGAATGGGCGGGTTGTCTTATGAGGAAAGGTTGGACAGGTTAGGCTTGTATCCACTGGAATTTAGAAGAGTAAGAGGTAACTTGATTGAAACATATAAGATCCACCCCCAGAGGTGTCTTGACAGGGTGGATGTGGAGAGAATGTTTCCTCTTGTGAAAGAATCTGGAACTAGGGGTCACTGTTAAAAAATAAGACGTCACCCATTTAAAACAGAGATGAGGCAAAAATTTTCTCTCAGAAAGTTGAGAGTCTTTAGAACTCTCTTGCTGAAAAGGTGGAGGAAGCAGAGTCTTTGAATATTTTTAAGGCAGAGGTGGATGGATTCTTGGTAAGCAAGGGAGTGATAAGTTTTTGGGGGTAGGCAGGATGCAGATTTGAGGTTACTATCAGATCAGCCATGATCTTATTGAATGGCGGAGCAGGATTGGGGGTCGGAATGGCCTACTCCTGCTCCTTGTTCATATGTTCATAACACAGTGTGTTCTTTGAAGATCTCTTTGATGCCTTTTATTTTGCCTGGTCTTACCCATGGTCATGCATGGGTGTTAGGACTCCACATCCTGGCCAGCTCTTTCCACTAGCCCTCAGTTGCTGTCTTGGAAACATCCTGTTTGCCTATTCCTAAAACCCTTCCTCTTTGGTCTAACCTTGTGGAACAGCATTTCAGTACCTGTACATGCAAAGCAGAAGGTGCCAGGTTGCCCTCTGATATTTAAATAATAATAACTTGATTTCTTGCAACCTGTTGCCTGGCCTTTAAGCTGCTGCAAGTCATTATCCTGCCACAACACACTATTTCCTGACCCCACTCCGAACAGGGAGCCCAAAAGATTGAGAAAGTTTTAGAAACCAGCAAAGGATGACTAAAAATAATAAAGAGAGAGAAATTGGAGCACAAGAGAAAGCTAGCAAGAAATATAAAAACAGAGAGTAAAAGCTTCTACAAGCATACAAAAAGGAAAAGAATAGCTCGAGTCAGCGTTGGCCCCTTAGGAGGTGAGACTCGGTAATTCATAATGGGTAATGAGGAAATGGCAAAGGCTTTGAACAAGTATTTTGCATCTGTCTTCACAGCAGAAGACACAAAATGCATCCCAAGAATAGTTGAAAATCAAGAGGCAAAAGGGAGAGAGTAGCTTAGAACAATCATGATCACTAAAGGAAAACTAACTGAAAGACTAGTGGGACTTAAGGCTGACAAGTCCCCTGGACTTGATAGCCTGCATCCTAGGGCCTTAAAGGAAGTGGCTGCAAAGATGGTGGATGCATTGGCTGTGATTTTCCAAAATTCCCTACACTCTGGAAAGGTGCCAGTGCATTGGAAAACTGCAAATGTAACACCTCTGTTCAAGAAAGGAGAGAGACAGAAAGCAGAAAACTATAAGCCAGCTAGTCTAACATCTGTCATTGGGAAAATGCTAGAATTCATTATTAAAGAGATAGCAGTAGGACACCTAGAAAATCGTAACATAATCAGGCAAAGTCAACATGGATTTGTGAAAGAAAAACCATGTTTCACAAATTTATTAAAGCCCTTTGAGAATGGATAAAGGGGAACAAGTAGATGTAGTGTAGTTGGATTTCCAAAAAGCACTCGATAAAATATCACATAAAAGATTACTGCACAAGATAGGAGTAAACAGTGTTAGGGGTGATATACCAGCATGGATAGACTGCTGGCTAACAGGAAACAGAGGCCAAGATTTTCCACTCCGTGCCTAAGTCGCTGCGCGTCAAATTGCATGATGCTGGGCTCATTAATTATGCAGCCTGGGGTTTCCTGACCTTGTTAGCAGCAGGGCGGGCAGAAGGTCTTGCATCCCGCCATCATATCCGACTTCCATATTTAAAAGTTCCCGGGACAGCTGTAGCTTTATCCAACTCTGGAGTGTGGTCCAAGAAATGGCTCAGAGACCCCAAGAAGCACCAGCACCAAGATTCAGCGATGTATCCCTGGAAGTACTGCTGAATGCAGTGGAGGGCAGAAGGAACATCCTCTACTCCAGGGATGAAAGGAGAAGGCCCATCTGACTCATCAACCCTGCATGAGAGACAGTCACCAGGGTGGTGAGTGCGAACACTACACATCAGAGGACAGCCCTGCAATGTAGGAAATTGATGAATGGCCTCATCTGCACCACCAGGGTAAATGAACCCTCTGTTGCTCAAACTCACCTCACAGAGTGGGAACTGGGACATGGGCCTCAGTGGCCAGGCCACCATCTGTGCTGCCCAGGAACCAAGGGCTTCTCAATGTGATATGTTGATGCCTCATAGCCATACTGCAGTGTATGTAGTCTGCAGGTGGAGAGGCGACCACGGGTCCTTGACCCTGCCACATAGAGAGCTCATGTTGTGGAGAGGTGAGGGGTCTGGCGTAGCAGCCACCAGCAAGCACAACTGATGCCATGCCTCCTCGTGTCTTATCCTTTTATCCACATGAGCTCACTGCTCTGGAGGGTGCTGCCAAGGAATCCTAGTGGACTAACTGCAGTGCATCTTTCACATGGTATTCTGTAACCAGTGGGTTGCTGCTGTCAACTGGCAGCATGTGTATGCCACTTGCATCCCAAACCCTCTTCTCTCCTTGTGCAGGACAAATTGGCGCACAATAAGCGTGAGAGAGAGAGGGTGGGAGGGGGATGGCTCAACTAAGGCAGCTCACACCATACAAAGATAGGGCTGCTGAGCTGGCCGGAGAGGACTGGGGCCAGGCATAGGAGACAGCAAGTTATACATCCAGCCTCCATCCACCAAGGAACAATGCTTAATGTCTCTACCTAGAAACCTAAGGGTTGTGCTTGGTGACACATTGGAGGCAGCCCATACAGTCATTCACTCTCTCCTCTCGCAACTGCAGGTGTCAGGAAGAAGAGGGTGAGGCCAGGCCGTGAAGCAGACTTCATCACCAGTTCCAGCCTGCAAATGAGCAAGGATGATGAGGGCGAAGACAAGATTTCACCTGTAGAGCCGTCACAGTAGTCACCTGCACCCTCCCTGGGGAGGATGATGGATGTCACGAAGACCTTTGTCCAACAGAATGCCCAGTTTCTGATGGAAATGCACACAGACCTGCACTCCATCACAGCTTCCATGGGCGAGGTTTTGCTATGGCTTCGTGAGAGGGGGACAGGGCACCTCGACCTCCATCTAGGTGCCCTTTCTCCTCAGGTTGTCAGGGAGATACCCTCAGGCACCCAAATGGAAAAGGAACAGCAGGTGGTCATACTTGGGACCTCCACTCAGAGCCCTGGGAGGGTGTGTGGACCTACGAAACCCCCTTTGTCTATGACCCCATCAGCTTCGGCCTCTGTGACCACAGACCAGGAGACCCAAAGTAACCCGAGCCTTCCAGGCCTCAAGGTCACAGAGGATACCTACCCAAGTCATCAAGGACAGCAGGGCATAGTGGTCAGAAGGCTACCCCCAACCCTGCTGTGGACATCGGGGGAGTACCTAGATGCAGTGGCAGGCAAAGAAAAATTAAGAAGTTCTGATGTCAAATGTGGTTGCATGGGTTCACTATCATTGTTAAATGTTGATATACTTCTGGAAATATATGGTCACTTGCTCTTTTAGATAGTCTGATGTCCTTTCATTACATTTTGTAGTTGTTAGGCCTGTGGGCACCCTGTATATTCAGGGGGACAACTCAGACTAGGTCTATGTCACCCAGAAGCATGCATGCACAGGGAGTCATCAATCTTTGCCAGGGTCCATGCCAGCCATGTGTGGGAAGCCTCCCACACACGCTGTTTCTTTGCCACTCACGCCCTCGATTCCAAAGCATTTGCTTCAGCAGAATTACATGCAGGGGTTCCCCTTCAGTTGCCCAGTTGAGCTGACCTGCAGCTCCACCGCCCAGTGACCCAACTCCCATGCAGCATCTCGACATCTCCACCATGGATAGTTGTGAACGGCCATGATACGAGTGACTTTTGAGGCGCAGTCCAATACCTTTCACCCTCCCCTCATTACCCACACCACCACCCCACCCCCAAAAAAATCATTCATCCTGCTGGTGTTACCTTTGACCTCCCCACAGACATCCTAAAAGGCCCTCCACCCCTAATACCCTTCATCCAATGCAGGTTAACATTACAAGCCCCTTCCTTCCCGAGGAGCCCATCCCAGTAAGTGTTGAGATGTTTCCCCCCACTCCGGTCCTGCCGGCCCCCAGAATCCGCTTCTATTTCCATCTGCTCTCCAACAAATTTCAGTGCCCCTTCAACTGCCATCGCAGGGCTTGCACCCTTCCACCCCTACAGGTGCCACTGCCCTCTTTAACCCTCACCATCCCTTCATATCACCACTTCCCTCAGTTTGCCACCCCCAGGACTCAGCAGTAGACAGCACAGACCCCTCCTTCTGAACCCCTTCCCCCACTCCACTGTCCATTCACACACCCCCTCCCCCATTGCCTGTTCATAGCAGCACATTGCCAACCCCCCACACCCCCTCCACAATATTCCTGTACTCCACCATGGCCCATCCTATGCTCCCGCTCCATAAGCCACCTCACCTATCCCAGACTCCCGCTGCCTTTCATTCTTTCCCCCTCTTACAACACCCAAAATTCCCTGCCCCCCTTTAGGCCTCTGCACCCACCTCACCTCTTCCTCCCTCTCCTCCGCATCTTTGAGCCCCCACAACAGGAAGACCATCGCTGTGCCACACAACCTCATGCTGCCACTCACCTGTAGTAGAGTCCACCTGATCAATGCAATAGTTGTTGGAGAGTCCACCTCAGCAATGCCACAGCTTCTACTAGAGTCCACCTGAGCAATGCCACAGCTTCTACTAGAGTCCACCTGAGCAATGACACAGCTTCTACTAGAGTCCACCTGAGCAATGCCACAGCTTCTAGTAGAGTCCACCTGAGCAATGCTATAGCTTCTACTAGAGTCCACCTGAGCAATGCCACAGCTTCTACTAGAGTCCACCTGAGCAATGCCATAGCTTCTAGTAGAGTCCACCTGAGCAATGCCATAGCTTCTACTAGAGTCCACCTGAGCAATGCCATAGCTTCTACTAGAGTCCACCTGAGCAATGCCACAGCTTCTACTAGAGTCCACCTGAGCAATGCCACAGCTTCTACTAGAGTCCACCTGAGCAATGCCACAGCTTCTAGTAGAGTCCACCTGAGCAATGCTATAGCTTCTACTAGAGTCCACCTGAGCAATGCCACAGCTTCTACTAGAGTCCACCTGAGCAATGCCATAGCTTCTACTAGAGTCCACCTGAGCAATGACACAGCTTCTACTAGAGTCCACCTGAGCAATGCCATAGCTTCTAGTAGAGTCCACCTGAGCAATGCCATAGCTTCTACTAGAGTCCACCTGAGCAATGCCACAGCTTCTAGTAGAGTCCACCTGAGCAATGCCACAGCTTCTACTAGAGTCCACCTGAGCAATGCCACAGCTTCTAGTAGAGTCCGCCCAATTGATATGACACAGCAGATGATATGTGCCAGGTGAATCAAATCCAGAAGGGAAACTTGATCACGCGGTCACAACGGTTTTGCAATTTGTATTTTATTTCGAGATGTGTGCCCTGAATTCAGCAGTGATAAGTCCACCGAGGCTTTAGAGATTTTTTAGAAAGCTAAATTAAACATTTATTAACAAAAGAAAAGATTTCAAGTGCATACATGGGTCTACAAATTACAACTATAATAACTGCTAAAACCCCTAATTAATTCTGCTTCAAGTTACACCCCCATGAAAGCAACGGTAAAAAAATAGATTTAAACCCATCCCAGGCAAGTCAACACAATGCCATGGACAGTCGGATTCAAAGTGGCTTTTCCTAGCTTTGGTTTCTGTAGACAGCAGGCTTAATGACAATAATAACAAGTACTGGAGGCTTTTCACAATTCTGGTAAATCTTACAATGCCTTCCCTGACATATAGCTCTTCTCCTTTATACCTGTTTCTCCCTTTTAATGTAAATCCCATTGTTCCCATATGTCTTTGGAACTTTACTTTTCTCATAACATAAATCTTTTCATGGTGCTAATATTATCAGTAACCCTGTGGGAAAAATAAACACACTGCTTGGCCTAGCGTCTCTGGCTAGGGGTAACATTCTACGATCTCTGAAATACAAGCTGCCCTGATTTATCTAAAAATGCAAATTCTCCTCACCTCACATTCTAAAACTTCAGCCATGTTTACATATTTAGCATTTCAAGCTTAGCTTCTTTTGGTGAGTCAAAGTTTCCAGAACAGCTGTGTCCAATTGAATTAAATCACACACACACACACACACAAACACTATCCAAACCCCACCATTAACCTACTTTTACAATAAATCACAATAATATTATGAGATTTACTATACTTTCATGACTCCCCCTCCTTATGAGAAAATTAACCATCATAATTTTAAGACAGCTTAATTTTTTTAACCTATCTTACACTACTTCCTATATTTATCTAAATACTCACACTATTGCATTAACATAGCTATATATATATATATATATGTAGCTAGACCCAGAGTCTCCTTTTTCATCATTAATATCTTCTCTGTTGTACATTCATCTTCCATGAAAAATACCCTATCAGTTTCTCAATCCCAGATTCATCCTCTTGCAACACTACAGCCCCATTAAACCTTGCAGCGTTACCCATTATATAAGGCCCACTAAACATTGCCTTTAATGAGTCACCCAGTGCTGGTAACAAAACTAACACCTTTTCCTCAGCAACAAGACTACGAGCGGTAGCTTTCCTATCTGCCTTCACTTTCATCACTTGCTGTGATATCTTTAACTGTTCCCTAGCTAACTCACATGATCTGTCAAATCTTTCTCTCAACTTGATACATAATCCAGGAGAGTACTTTCCAAATTTTGACCCACCAATTTCTCATGAATCAATTTCAGTGGTCCTCTTATCTCACAACCACAGACTAATACAAAAGGACTAAATCCAGTTGATGCATGAGGAGCATCCCTAATAGCAAATAACAGGAATGGAATTCCCCTATCCCAATCCTGTGGACCGTCCTGACTATACACCCTCATCATAGTTTTTAAAGTTTGATGCCATCTTTCCAAAGCTCCGTGTAATTCAAGATGGTAAGCTGTTGATTTTAACTGTTTTATCCCCAAACTGTTCATTAATTCCTTAAACAGCTGTGACATGAAATTTGAACCCTGATCTGATTTTATTTCTTTTGGTAAACCATATCTTGTAAAAAATGTAACCAACTCTTCCACAATTCTCTTTGTTATAATATTTCTCAAAAGTATTGCTTCAGTACACCTTGTAGGCACATCCATTATTGTCAGTAAGTACTGATTTCCACTTTTAGTCTTAGGGATGGGTCCTACACAATCAATCATGACCCTAGTAAAATGTTCTTCAAATTCTGGAACTGGAATTAAAGGTGCCGGCTTAATCACTTCTTGTGGTTTTCTTATCATGCATGACGTTCTACAGAATTCGACTATATCTCCATGAAATCCATGCCAATAAATATGTTTTTGCATTTTCGCCTGTGTCTTTCTAAATCCTAAATGCCCCCTCACTCCCCATTGGAATTTAATGACCTATTCTCAGGATCTCATTTCTGTATCCAAATGTTATAACAATCTGATGTACTTCCGTCCAGTTTTCATCTCATGAAACCTGATGCAACTGTTATTCTCTAATTAACACATTGCCCTTAAGGTAATATCATTCTAGAATACATTCTGCCTCTGTTTCTGAGTAAGCTGTCTGAGATAACTGTTTTATTTGTGGGTCTTTTTTCTGTGACTCTCCCAACTGCCTTGAGCTAAATACATCAGCTGTGTTATCCTCTATTCTTTCTTCCTGAACAATCTTATCAAAGACAGTGTCAGCTAATTAAACTTCAACATCTTTTCCCTGCCTTTTAACTTCCTCCTCCTCCTGTGTCAACTTGTAAGCTTGTGATCTTGTTACCACACAATCTGGAAACAATCCAGGATGCTCTTTCTGCAACGTTTCTGTTGAAAACACCTCTACAGGCTGCTCAACTACCATGGTTATCACCCACATCTGTGACCCAGCTATACCATTACCTAAATAAATTGAAACCCTGCAATGGGCAACTTTTCCACTACTCCTAGAATCACCTCATCTATTTTCCATCTACTCTTTATATTTAACTTCCACAATCGAATAGGTTTAGCATCTCCACGAACCCCACTTATTATCACCTGTTCCTGCGATACTGTCTATGAACAACAAATATCACTATCTCACAACAATAAGGATTGACTAGCCTCTGTCTCTCTTAAAATTTTACTACCTTTACCTACTCCGCCCTTACACATGGAAAGACATCCCCTTCACATATAAAACCTTTAAACATTCCTGCAACCTGCTCCCCAGAACTCCCTTGGGTAATTTGTGAACACATTCCCACACCTTTACCTATCACAGATTCTTCCTGCTTTACCTGTACACAAACCACTGTTTTTTCTGTGCCTGAACCTCAGAACCCACAGGACTTTTATATCCAGAACTTTTTTGCATCCCAATAATCCCAACAGATTTTCCCTGACTTTGTGTGCCTAACTTTATTACATTAAAAACACCTCAATTTTTGAGTCACTTCTACCCTCTTAGTCTGAGAAAAAAAACTTCCTGTGAATTTCCACTTACTCCTTCTCTTCCCTGACTACCCACCTTCCTTTTACCTTCCCACTCTCTATCCTTCAATGATTTAAAAGGGTGACAAAAAAAGGCTTGGATCTATGAACTAGCTCATAATCATCAGTTATCTCTGCTGCTTGTCTTACCATTTTCACCCTCTGATCCTCCACATAAGTTCTCACTACAGAAGGAATTGAATCTTTAACTTCTTCCAAAGGAATTACTTCTCTAAGAGTGGTGTATGTTGTCTCTGTCTTTAATGCCCTATCCACCGGTCAAAATTAATTTGTTTTACTCTCTCAAACTCAATATAAGTTTGCCCAGGCTGTTTTCTTATATTCCTAAATTTCTACCTGTATGCCTCATGAACCAACTCATATGCACTCAAAAATAACCTTTTTACCCCATCATAGCCCCTGATATTTCTTCTGAGAGTGAAGCATAAACTTCATGTGCTCTACCCACTAACCTAGCTTCTAACAACAATGTCCAGTTTTCTTGTGGCCATTTCATCTGTTTAGCTATCTTCTCAAATTAAATAAGGAACGTCTCCACATCTCTTTCTTCAAACTTCAGAAGAGCTTGCACAACTTTAAACATCTTCCCAATGGATTTTAGGTTAACATTTTTTTCACCATCAGAACTTTCCTCAGCATCTGATGTCTCTTTTTTAAATCCAACTTTTTAAGTCGGTATTCTCTCTCTTTCTTTCTCTCTCTCCTCCATTGCTAATTTTTCCCTCTGGAGATCAAGTTTTCACATTTCCATTTCTTTTTGAAATAATCTCTCTTTTTCTTTTGCCCCCAATTCAAGTGTTTTTCAGTTCTTTTGTTTGTTCAAATTCAAGCCTCTTCATGTCTAACTGAAGTCTCACTACCTCCAGCTGTGACTCACTAATGTCAGGTATCACTTCCAACTTCAAATGCTGTGCTATCACTTCAACTACGTCTGCTTTCTTTGCCCCTACAGGTAACCTCAACTGCAACTCTATTAACTTACCGTAAGATACTTTTTGTAACCCAGAGTTATATCTTCTACTTCCAAAAAAGATTTTAGCCATGGATACTGCCAGTTTTGCAGTCTTACCACTTTAAAAATCCCTCATACCAACTCCTGAATTCAAAGTGTTTCTTGTACTCGCAACCTTAAGATTCACCAACTCCAAACCAATCAAGGAATTTCAAATAACCTGCAAAGAGCCCCCAGTTTGTTCTGACGCAGCAGATGATGTGTGCCAGGCAGATAAAATCCATGAGGGAAACTTGATCATGCGGTCACAATAGTTTTGCAATTTGTATTTTATTTCAAGGTGCATGCCCTGAATTCAGTAGTAATAAGTTCACCAAGGCTTTAGAGAGTTTTTAAATTAAACTTTTATTAACAAAAGAAAAGATTTCAGGCACACACCTAGGTTTGCAAATTACTACTATAATAACTCCTAAAACCCCTAATTAATTCTGCTTCCAGTTACACCCCCATTAAAGCAATGGAAAAAAAATTAGATTTAAATAGATCTAGGCAAGTCAACACAATACCCTGGACAGTAGAATTCAAGGTGGCTTTTCCCAGCTTCGATTTCTGTAGACAGCAGACTTAATGCAAAAATACTAGAGGCTTTTCACACATCTGGTAAATCTTACAATGTCTTCCCTGACATATAGCTTCTTCTCCTTTATGCATGTTTATAGGTTTAAGGTAAGGGGCAGGAGGTTTAGAGGGGATGTGAGGAAGAATTTTTTCACCCAGAGGGTGGTGGGAATCTGGAACTCACTGTCTGGTAGAGGCAGAAACCCTCATAACATTTAAGAAGTATTTGGATGTGCACTTGTGATGCCATGGCATACAAGGCTATGGGCCTAGTGCTGGAAAATGGGATTAGAATAGTTCGGTGCTTATTTAACTGGAGCAGACTCGATGGGTCGAAGGGCCTTTTTCTGTGCTGTAGTCCTCTATGACTCTCTGACTATGTTTCACCCTTTTAATGTAAATCCCATTGTCCTCATTTGTCTTTGGAGCTTTATTTTTCTTATAATATAAATATTTTCACGGTGCTAATATTATCAGTAACCCTGTGGGAAAAATAAACACACTGCTTGGCCTAGCTTCCCTGGCTAGGTGTAACATTCTACCATCGCTTTGAAATTCAAACTACCCTGATTTATCTAAAAATGCAAATTCTCCTCCCCTCACATTCTATAACTTCAGCCATGTTTACATATTTAACATTTCAAGCTTAGCTTCTTTTGGTGAGTCAAAGCTTCCAGAACAGCTGTCTCCAATTAAATCACACGCACGCACACACACACGCACACACAAACTATCCAAACCCCACTATTAACCTACTTCTATAATAAAGCACAATAACATTATGAAAATTTTTATATTTTTGTGACCCTGAGTGATGCCACAGCTTCGTGTGCAATCCACTCAATCAATGCGAATGCTGCCGAAGAGTCCACCCAGGGAATGCCACTGCT
Organism: Carcharodon carcharias; assembly: GCF_017639515.1. NCBI lineage: Eukaryota > Metazoa > Chordata > Chondrichthyes > Lamniformes > Lamnidae > Carcharodon > Carcharodon carcharias. The sequence goes on along the minus strand of NC_054477.1, from coordinate 32,381,435 downwards.
CCAGTAGAGTCCACCTGAGCGATGCCACAGATGCTAGTAGAGTTCACCCGATCGAGGCCAAAGCTTGTTGTAGAGCACACCAATTCAATTCAAATGTTGCTGGAGAGTCCATCCGATCGATGCCACAGCTTCTAGTACAGTCCACCCAACAGATGCCACAGCTGCTAATAGAATCCACCCAATCGAGGCCATGGTTTCAACTAGAATCCACCCAATCGAGGCCATGGTTTCAACTAGAATCCACCCAATCGATGCCACAGCTTCTAGTGGGGTCCACCTGATCAATGCCACAGCTAACAATAGAATCCACCCGACCAAGGCCACAGCTTCTAGCAGAGTCCACCAGATTGAGGCCTCAGCTTCTACTAGAGTCCACCCATTAGATGCAAGTGCTGCTGGAGAGTCCATCAAAGCTATGGCTTACCTAATTGATGGACCACATGGTGCTCAGGAAACAACCGGCTTCAGAGTCCTCCATCTTTTCCAACATCCAAGAGGGGTCTCCCAGGCTTCCATCTAGTTAAATCCCGACCAGCGGACACCATGTGGTCTGTAGGAATTGCAAGATGGCCTGCGAGACAATGGCAACATGTCATTATCCCACCAGAACGGTCAGGACCATGAGTTCCCACGTCAAATCCCATCATCGGGACACCGGTTTTCATGTTCTCGCAGGATTGTCTGCCCTGACCACCATGACGCCTGCCAGTGGCAGGAGGTTTTGGTTGGGGGGGGAGGATTCTGCCCAGAGAATCAGTATAAATGTGCCATTTTCAAGCAGCTGTGGCAAACAGTGACTAGTGGAGTGCTTCAGGGATCAGTGCTGGAGTCTCAACTATTTATGATTTGTACTAATGGCTTGAATTGTCTTGTATTTTTAGCCAAGTTTGCTGATGATATGAAGATAGGTAGGAAAGCAAGTTGTGAGGAGGATGCAAAGAGTATGCAAAGGATAGCTTCAGTGAGTGGCAAAAAATCTGCAGATGGAATCTAATGTGGAAAAATTTGAGGTTGTCCAATTTGGCAGGAAGAACAGAAATGTAAATATTATTTAAATGGGGAGACCCTGCAGAATACAGCAGTAGAGTGGGATCTTGGTGCCCTTGTACATGAATCAGCAAGTGGGCAGCAAGTAATTAAGAAAGTAAATGGAATGTTGGCCTTTATTGCAGGGGAGACGGAGTATAAATGTAGGGAAGTCTTGCTACAACTGTACAGAGCACTAGTGAGACTGCACTTAGTGTACTGTGTGCAGCTTTGATTCCCTTGCTTAGGGAGGGACATATTAGCATTGGAGACAGTTCAGAACAATTTTTTTTAATTCATTCATGGGATGTGGGCATCACTGGCTAGGCCAGCATTTACTGCCCATCCCTAACTGCCCTTGTTCAGAGGGCATTTAAGAGTCAACCCACATTGCTGTGGGTCTGGAGTCACATGTAGGCCAGATCAGGCAAGGATGGCAGATTTCCTTCCCTAAAGAACATTAGTGAACCTGATGGGTTTTTATGTCAATGATTTCATGGTCATCGTTAGATTTTTAAATCTAGATTTTTATTGAATTCAAATTCCACCATCTGCCATGGTGGGATTCAAACCCAGGTTCCCAGAACATTACGCTAGGTCTCTGAATTACTAGTCCAGCTACAATACCACTACGCCATCGCCTCCCCCCCAAAATTGCAACCCTGATTCCTGGATGAAGGGGTTGTCTTATGAGGAAAAGTTGAGCAGATTGCACCTATACTCATTGAGGTTTAAAAGAATGAGATGTGATCTTATTGAAATATATAAGATTCTGAGGGGGCTTGACAGGGTAGATGCTGAGAGGAATTTCCCCTCACGAGAGAATCTAGAACTGGGGGAATAGTTTCAAAATAAGGGGCCTCCCATTTGAGGTAGGAAGGGGAGGAATTTCTTCTCCCCGGGAATCGTTAGTGTTTGGTATTCTCTTCCCCAGTGAGCCATGGAGTCTGGGTCATTGAATATACCCAAGGCTGAGTTAGCCAGATTTTTGATAGACAAGGAAGTCAAGGGATATGGGTGGGAACAGGCAAGAAAGTGGAATTAAGCCCATATCAAATCAGCCATGATCTTATTGACTGGCAGAGCAGACTCAAAGGGCTGAATGGCCTACTCTTGCTCCTATTTCTTCTGTTTTTATGAAAGCTCCCAGTCAGAGACTTCAGTCAAAGACATTCCCACTCCACGGGCAGAATCTTTTGCCCTCGCCTGTGGCAAGTTTGGTGATGTAGGGGGTGGTATTTACTCAGCTGGGAAGGTGGTAGTTGGGGACTCCATCGCCTTCCCTCCTCCACCCTGATTAACTCCGTGGTGGGAATGCCCATGGATGGCCTTCCCACCCCATTGCCAATTGAGGCTCTTAAATGGACATTAATGCCTCATCCTGCCGTTGCTGGTCTCAACCAAGAGACAGGTAGGGGCTCGCCACTCAGAGAGAACGACAAGCAATCACGAAAGGCTGGTATGCAGGTACAGCAAATAATTGGGAAAGAGAACAGAATGTTTTCATTTATTGCAAGGGGAATTGAATACAAAAGTAGGGAGGTTATGCTTCAGTTGTACGGGGCATTGGTGAGACTACATCTGGAGTATTGTGTACAGGATTGGTCTCCTTATTTAAGTAAAGATGTAAATGCATTGGAAGCAGTCCAGAGAAGGTTTACTAGGCTAATATTAGGAATGGACAGGTTGTTTTATGAGGAAAGGTTGGACAGGATAGGCTTGTATCCACTGGAGTTCAGAAGAATAAGAAGTGACTGATCGAAACCTTTAAGATCCTGAGGGGTCTTGACAGGACGGATGTGGAGATGTTTCCCCCTGTGGGAGAATCTAGAGCTAGGGGTCATGGTTTAGAAATAAGGGGTTACTCAGTTAAAACAGAGATGAGATGAAATTTTTTCACTCAGAGCTTCTTGAATCTTTGGAACTCTGTTCCTGAAAAGTTGGTGGAAGCAGAGTCTTTGAATATTTTCAAGGCAGAGCGAGATAGATTCTTGATTAATAAGGGGATACTTCAATGTTTCTAGCAAGTGGGTCAATAACTAGAGGCACAGATTCGAAATCACTGGCGAAAGATTGGAAAGGTGAAATGAATAGAGGGGATTTTTGTCCACTCAGAGAGTTATTTGGGATCTGAAACCTTCAGCCAGACAAGGTAGTGGAAGCTGATTCCATAAATAATTTTAAAAGGGAATTGGCAAGGTCACTGAGGATGAATAATGTACAGAAAAAGGGGAGATTTGGGACTAAGGAGGGCTGCTCTTTCCAAGAGCCAGCACAGTCATGCCAGGCCAAATGGCTTCCTTCTTTGCTGTAAGTTTCCACAGGCTGGATGTTAACTTGGGAGTGGGGGTTTCCTTCAACTCCTGCTGAGAGGCTGACTGCTTTCTGAGTGCGTAGCCATCCATGCCAGGCTGCGGCCAGGGAACGGAGAGGAAAGAGATTGGGGTGTAGGGGGGACAGTTTCTGGAATGAACGGATGCCAGAGCAATGAGCAGGGCCTCATGGAGGAGACTGGAAGGATCATAGCGGGTGGGTGTGGGTGGGGTGGTGGTGGTGCAGTGGGGTGGTAAATCTCAGGAGTTGAGGTGGGGATTGGACTGATCAGGGGTGGAGAGATTAGAAGATTCTGGTTGGATCAGAAGATTTGTGATTTGTGGGGTTGGTAATTATGGGCGACACAGGTAAACAGGATCCAGCAAGTAAGAAAAGGTGCTTACTTCCTGGATCCAGCAGTCTTCGCATTCCTGATTTCTTCAGGCCTGGATGTAACTCAGCCAGCCACTGTTAAATTTAAAATGGTGATTAAATATGAGACACACAGCTTCGTTTTAACATTTAATTTGCATCCTGCCTCCTGGGAGTGAGTTAGTTGCCTGCCCCTTTCCCACCTCCACACCGCGCCCCCCCTGCCCCCTCCCTCTGCCCCCCCCACCCCCCCCCCTCACCCCCGCCACCCACACCTCTGTTGAAAGCAGAACATGGCAGCTTCAGGTTGGGATTCGGATTTTTAACATTTTCTCATACCACTGGACACAAACCCACCCATTTAAGAGGGCTTAAAATTCCCGCCTATAATTCTATAACCGAGATTTTCCAGGCCCGGCACAGTCGGTCATACAAAAGTCCATTCACTTCTGCGGAACCGGAAGATCCCACTGGCGGGAGGGGCCGGAAAATTCCAATCCATGATTCTAAGTGGAGCTAGGGTTCTGCTATTTGGCTCTGTACAATATTTAACCTGTCATCAGAGTAAAGGCAATGTACATTTAATTTGCACAATTAAAATTTACAGTTGATTGCCTTGCTTTGTATTGCTTGACTGCAGGAATTACATGCTGTTCGGTTGAACTACACCAGAAATAGAATGACATAAAATATACAGCGCAGAAACAGGCAATTCTCCTACCCAGTTCATGCCGGCATTTATGCTCCACTGGAACTTCCTCCCATTTTTCCTCACCAACCACATAAGCATGACCCTTTATTTGCTTCTCCCTCACATGTTTTCCAGCTTCCCTTTATATGCATCTATACTACTTACCTCAACTATTTCCTGTCGTAGTGTGTTCTATATCATCACCAGTCTCCGAGTAAAGAAGTTTCTTTTGAAGTTCTTGTCTGATTTCTTGGTGGCTATCTTATTTTGATGGCCTCTAGTTTTGCTCTTCCCCAAAAGTGGAAACATTCTCTTGATATCCATTCTATCAAAATCTTTCATAATTTTAAAGGCCATGATGAAATTGACCTTCAGCCTTCACTTTTCAAGAAAAAAGAGACCCAGGCTGTTCATTCTTTCCTGATTGGCATAACTTCGCAGTTCTGGTATCATTATTGTAAATCCTTTTTGCGCCCCGTCCAATGCCTTTTTAGCCTTTTTATAATGTGGCGACCAGCACTGTACACAATACTCTAAATGTGCTTGATCCAATGTTCAATATAAATTTTGCATAACTTCACTGCTTTTCAATTCCATCTCTCTAGAAATAAACCCTAGTTATGTTTTTGATAGCCTTATAAACCTGCATCGCTATTTTTAGTGACGCGTGTATTTGTATCTCCAGATCCCTTTGCTCCTCTAAACCTGCTGCTTGTCTCCCTGCTCTGCATTTCCTGACCTTATTTATTAAATCTCTTTTGTGGCACCGTATTAAAGGCCTTTTGGAAACAGAAATAAAATACATCTACTAAATTATCCTTCTACACTCTTCCTGTTACCTCATTGAAGAATTCTACAGGTTTACTCAAGGAGGATCTCTTTTGAAATCCATGCAGGCTATTCTTCTATTTTTGGTTTCGAGACGTTTTTCTTTTTTCATTATTTGTTCACAGGATGTGGGCCTCTCTGGCCAGGCCAGCATTTGTTGCCCATCCCTAACTGCCCTTGAGAAGTGGTAGTGAGCTGCCTTCTTGAGCTCTTGCAGACCATGTCGTGTAGGTTCGCCCACAGTGCTGTTAGGGACATATCCAACGGCACTGAAGGAACAGTGACATAGTTCCAAGTCAGGATGGTGTGTGGCTTCAAAGGGAACTTGCAGATGGTGGTGTTCCCATGTGTCTTCTGCCCTTGTCCTTCTGGGTGGCAGAGCTTGCAACTTTAGAAGGTGTTGTCAAAGGAGGCTCGGTGAGTTGCTGCAGTGAATCTTGTGGATGGTACACATTGCTGTCACTGTGCATCGGTGGTAGAGGGAGTGAATGTTTAAAAGAGTGGATGGGGTGTCAATCAAGTGAGCTGCTTTGTCCTGGGTGCTGTTGAGCTTCTTGATCTTCATCCAGGCAAGTGGAGAGCATTCCATCACACTCCTGGCTTGTGCCATGTAGATAGTGGACAGGCTTTGGGGAAGCAGGAGGTGAGTTACTTTGCACAGAATTCCCAGCCTCTGACCTGCTCTTGTAGCCACAGTATTTATGTTGATGGTCAAGTTCAGTTTCTTGTCAATGGTAATCACCCAGGGTGTTGATATTGGGGATTCAGTGATGGTAATGCCATTGAATGTCAAGGGGAGATGGCTAGATTCTCTCATGTTGGGAATGGTCACTTATTGGCACTTCTGTGGTGCGAATGTTACTTTTATATTTTCTTCTTTAGTAGGTTTCCCATAACATTTCCTGCCACTAAAATTAAGCTGACTTGTCTATGTCTGGACATATTCCATCTTCCTTTTTAAATATAGGTAAAACATTAGCTATCTACCAGTCCTCTGTCACTACACTTTTTTTCTGACAAATTATTAATTATGTATAATAGTGCCTCTGCTATCTTTTTTCTAGATTCTTTTAGCACATACGCAATCTGTCCAGACCTTTCTGAGTTTGATTAATTTATTTAATGTCTTTCCTCTTTTTATTTTAACTGTGGTTATATCATTTCCAATCTTATCTTCTGACGTCATGCCCAGCTGTTGCTACTATCTGTTAAATACTGAAGCAAAGTAATTATTTAATATTTCTGCCACTGCCACTTCTCTGTCGCTCTCTGTGATTTTACCCTGTCCATCCCTTCGTGGCCTATCCCAGTTTGGACTTTCCTTTTTTTAATACTTCTGCTCTGCTCAGAATGTGTTAACAATTCTCTTGTATCTGACATTTCTCAGGCATAGAGTTTCTGCGACGTTTTCCGAAAACAAACAAACTAGTAAAGATTGAGGAATTTCAAGCACAAATCACATCCATTGCAATTCAAGCATCCGTGATATTTTATGCTGCTTTAAGAATCATCGAGCTGGAAGCCAGCCCTGCCCAGAAAGCTGGTCACATGCCCATATTGAATCAATCACCATGGTAACTTGCAGCTAATTGTGCCCATTTATGGGCCTTTTAGGAGGTTCTTAAAACTAAGTTCTTTTTAGGTGCAAGTGCATCTTTTAAAAGTTTGAGCTATTAAAAAATATTTAACTTACTAAGAAAATGAATATTGTACACACGCAAAATTAGTAAATGTTCTGTATAGCTTTGTAAAGTAATTTTCAGCCATTTAAATCAGGTTATTCACAGATCACGGGCTTGAAATTTAATAAAAATGCTTAGTTTTTGTAATAACCCATTTTCAACCATATTAACATTTTTAAATGCTGTCTGATCAATGCACTGGTCAATGAAAGACTTGACATTCGACAATATGCAATGAGTTTGATTAGAAAGTTGAGCATAAAAGGTCAATCTGAAAATTAGTGCAATTTTGAGCACAATTCACATGGATTGATGATTACTATCCATCCAAAACAGAAACTCTGCTCACTAATGTTGCCTAAGTCAGATTTCTAGTATTCTAAAGGGTATTTGGGCACAATTTTAATACCCCAAAAGCATACCGGAGATAAACTGGCAACTTCTTTTGAAGAGAAGCTAATATTGTTTGAGGCATTGATGCAGCTTTGATGGAGGACAACTTTAAATCCAAGGTATAATTTTAGCAGAAAATTGTTAATTCTGCATGCAATTTAAAACAAAATTTTCCTTTGGTATCTTTTCAGCTTCAAAGATTTACCAGCATGCTTACAGTCACTGAAGCTCTGGGCTATAAAGATTATGTATTTTCAAACAGATTTATGTATACGAACTACTAATAATTCAGCTTCCAATGTTAAATTTATGAAACATTTTGTGTCCACCCCAACTTACTTGCAAAAGGTTATAGGCAAACTCTCTCTTACAAAGTCATGATACATTACTGATTAAACAAACCTTACCAGTTCAAGGCAGTATAATCCAGAAAAGTTATTAGTCAGCACACAGGAAAAATAATAATCTTGTACTTTTGCATGAAAATATTTGATACATCGGATGCTAATTTTCACATACAGCAACTGCCAAGAGGCATTTTTAACAACTCCTGAAGTAATTGTGATGTTGGAAAACATTACTGGCATTGGTGTAACGAGACATGTTCAGGAACTTTGGACAAGTATGGCAATGAGATTTTTGGCCCTGGGCTGCGCTTTTTTTAAAAATTGAGAAATCTAAGTGAAAGGGCAAGATACTTAGTATAAAATAGCATCAAGAAAAGAGCAGTGAAGGCAAGGTAAATCGAGAAGGGGTGCTTAGGTACCAACAATAGACGCTCAACTCATTTTTTTCTAGTGGCTCGTACCTTCTGATCACTACAAATTAAGCATGCGCCCCAACACTGATCATTACAAAATAGACGAGAAGACTGTGGAACCACAACAGGTGCTGGCCGCTCATCCAAATAATATCAATGAGGCTTGAGGCCTAATTGTGGATCATAGAGTCATTATGCCAGAGAAGGATGTCATTCAGCCCATTGAGTCATGTCAACTCTCTGTATAGCAATCCAGTCAGTTTTATTTCTCAGCTCAATCTCCATAACTCTGGAAATTTTACTTCTCTCAGCCTAATTTCCACTTGAAATCATTAATTGTCTTTGCTTCCATCCTAGTAGGCAGTGAGTTCTGAGTTGCGCTTCCTGATTATGGTTGTGTTCCATGCATAGCATTCACTTCTGACATGAAAATGGCCTTAAGAGAATTTCCACTCCACTCCCCTTTCCTCTGCCCTCTTAACTGCTCTTGTTCTGTTCATTGAGGGCTGTTGACATGACATCGGCCAACTTAATTTCTCTGCTCCTCTCACCCACTTCAACCTGTCTCCCTGTGAACTTGCTGCACTCCATTCTCTCACATCCAACCCTGACTTTGTTGTCAAACCTGGCAACAAGGGTGGTGCTGGTGTTGTCTGGTGTACTGACCTCTACCTTGCAGAGGCTGAGCGCCAACTCTCAGACACTTCTCCCTACCTCCCCCTGAATCATGACCCCACCACCGAACCTCAAGCTATTTGTTCCCAGGACTGTCACTGACCTGATCTCCTGCGGAAATCATCCCTCCACGTCTTCCAACCACACAGCACACATCTACCTCCTTCCCAAAATGCACAAACAGGACTGTCCTGGTAGACCCATCATGTCAGCCTGCTCCTGTCCCACAGAACTCATTTATTCCTATCTTGACTCCAATCTCTCTCCCCTTGTCCAGCCTCTTACCACCTACATTCACGATTCCGCTGATGCCTTATGTCATATCAACAATTTCCAGTTGCCTGGCGCTAACTGCTTCCTCTTCACCATGGACATCCAATCCCTCTACAGCTCCATCCTCCACCAGGATAGTCTGAGGGCTCTCTGCTTCTTCATTGAAAAGAGGCCCAGACAATTCCCATCCACCACCACTCTCCTCCACCTGGCTGAATTTGTTCCCTCACTGAACAATTTCTCCTTTAACTTGTCTCACCTCCTCCAAATAAAAAGTGTAGCCGTGGGTACCCGCATGGGCCCCAGTTATGCCTGTCTTTTTGTGGGTTATGTGGAACATTCCTTGTTCCAGTCCTACTCAGGGCCCCTCCCGCAACTCTTTTTTTGGTATACCGATGATTGTATCGGTGACGCTTCATGCTTTCGTCTGGACCTGGAAAGATTTATCCATTTTGCTTCAAGTTTCCACCCCTCTGTCACCTCCACATGGTCTATCTCCCTTCCCTTCCCTTCCTTGAACTCTCTGTCTCCATTTCTGGTGATAGACTGTCTACTAACATTCCTTACAAGCCCACCGACTCCCACAGCTACCTCGACTACAGCTCCTCACACTCTGCCTCCAGTAAAGACTCCATCCCATTCTCTCAGTTCATCTGCCACCGTAGCGTCTGTTCCGATGATGCCACATTCCAAAATGACACTTCTGACATGTCTTCCTTTTTCCTTAACCAAGGGTTCTCCCCCAACTGTGGTTGACAGGGCCCTCAACCATGTGCAATCCATCTCTTACACCTCTGCCCTCACCCCTTCCCCTCCCTCCCTCCCATGACCATGATAGGGTCCTCTTTGTCCTCACTTTTCACACCATCAACCCCTGCATTCAAAGGATCATCCTTCGTCATTTCCGTCAACTCCAGCATGATGCCACCACCAAACATATCTTCCCTTCAACCCCCTGTCAGCATTCCATAGGGACAATTCCCTCCGTAACACCCTGGTCCAATCCTCCATTACCCACAAATTTTCATCCCCTCCCCATGGCACCTTCCCATGCAATGACAGAGGGTGCAACACCTGCCCCTTTACCTCCTCCCTCCTCACCATCCAAGGTCCCAAACACTACTTTCAGGTGAAGCAGCACTTCACTTGCACTTCCTTTAATTTGGCCTACTGCAGAAAGTACAGGGTGGAGCTTAAGAAAGCAATTAGGAGAGCAAAGAGGGGATAAGAGAAAGCTCTGGCTGGTAAAAGTAGGGAAAATCCCAAGATGTTCTATAAGAATTTCAATGGGAATAGGATAACCAGGGAAAGTGTAGGGCCCATTAGAGACCAAGGGGGCAATCTATGGGTGGAGCCAGAGGACATCAGTGGAGTGTTGAACAAATACTTCACAACTGTCTTCATCCAAGAAAATGAGGATGAAGGTATCGAACTTGGGGAGAGAGACTGCGAGATTCTTGAGCAAATTAATAGAGGGAATGACAAGGTATTGGAGGTGCTGGCAGGCTTAAAAATGGAAAAAATCTCCAGGTCCAGTTAATATGTGTCCCAAACTGCTGAGGAAGGCAAGGGAGGAGATCACAGGAGTTCTGACCCAAATTTTTAATTCCTCTCTGGCCAAAGGGGAGGTGCCAGAGGACTGGAGAACAACTAATGTGGTTCCACTATTTAAGAAACGTTGTAGAGATAAGCCAGGGAACTACAAGCCTTATATCAGTGGTAGGGAAACTATTGGAGAAAATTCTGAAGGAAAGAATCTATCTGCACTTGGAGAGGCAAGGTTTGATCAGGGATAGTCAGCATGGCTTTGTCAGAGGGAGGTCACGCCTAACAAATTTGGTTGAATTTTTTGAGGAGGTGACCAGGTGTGTAGATGAGGGGAGTGCAGTTGATTCTGTTTATATGAATTTCAGCAAAACTTTTGACAAGGTCCCACTTGGGAGACTTATAAAGAAGGCAAATGCACATGGGATACAGGGTAATTTGATAAGGTGGATTCAAAATTGGCTTAGTTATAGGAGACAGAGGGTGATGACAGAAGGATGCTTTAGTGACTGCAAGCCAGTGTCCAGTGGCGTACCACAGGGATCTGTGCTGGGTCCCCTATTATTCGTCATTTATATAAACGACATAGATGACTATGTGGGGGATAGGATTAGTAAGTTTGCAGATGACACAAAGGTTGGCCAGGTGGTTAACAGTGAGGTTGAGTGTTTTGGGCTACAGGAAGATCTGGATGATGAAATGTGCAGATAAGTGGCAGATGGAATTTAACCCTGAAAAGTGTGAGGTGATACACTTTGGAAGGAGTAATTTGACAAGGAAATATTCAATGAGTGGCATGACACTAAGAAGTTTTGAGGACCAAAGGGACCTTGGCGTGTATGTCCATAGATCTCTGAAGGGTGAGGGACATGTTATTGGGTTGGTGAAAAAGGCATATGGGACACTTGCCTTTATCAATCAAGGCATAGATTACAAAAGTAGAGAGGTCATGTTGGAGTTGTATAGAACCTTAGTGAGGCCACAGCTGGAGTACTGTGTGCAGTTCTGGTTGCCACATTATAGGAAAGATGTGATTGCACTGGAGGGGGTGCAGAGGAGATTCACCAGAATGTTGCCTGGGATGAAACATTTAAGTTATGAAGAGAGGTTGGATAGACTTGGTTTGTTTTTGTCGGAGCAGAGAGGACTGAGGGGCGCCCTGATTGAGGTGTACAAGATTATGAGGGGCATGGATAGGGTGGATAGGGAGCAGCTGTTCCCCTTAGTTGAAGGGTCAGTCATGAGGGGACACAAGTTCAAGATGAGGGGCAGGAGGTTTAGGGGGGATGTGAGGAAAAACTTTTTTACCCAGAGGGTGGCGACGATCTGGGATGCACTGCCTGGGAGGGTGGTGGAGGCGGGTTGCCTCACATCCTTTAAAAAGTACCTGGATGAGCACTTGGCACGTCATAACATTCAAGGCTATGGGCCAAGTGGTTGTAAATGGGATTAAGTAGGTAGGTCAGGTGTTTCTCACGTGTCAGTGCAGACTCGATGGGCCGAAGGGCCTCTTCTGCACTGTGTGATTCTGTGATACTGTATTCACTGCTCTCAATGTGGTTTCCTCTACACTGGGGATGCTAAATGCAGACTGGGTGACCGTTTTTCAGAACACCTTTCCTCAGTCCGCAAGCATGACCCAGACCTTCCTATCGCTTGCTATTTCAACACACCATCCAGCTCTCATGCCCACACCTGTCCTTGGCCTGCTGCAGTGCTTCAGTGAAGCCCAACACAAACTGGAGGAACAGCACCTCATCTTCTGATTAGGCACTTTACAGCCTTCCGGACTTAACATTGAGTTCAACAACTTCAGACCATGAACTCTCTTTTCCATCTTGTACTCCATTTTTAATCCAATTTTTTTTAAATTTTTATTTTTATTTTATTCTTATTTGTTTTAATTTTTCTTATTTATTTATTTTTCATTATCTTTTTAAATCTTTTTTCCCCAATCCCCACCCCGATAGGGACATCTGTCCCTTGTTTCTTTGTTGTGCTTTCACAAAGCGCTCACCTTTGTTCTGCTATTAACACATTCTGCCACTATCAGCACCTTCTTTAATCCTTACCACTCTCATTAACACTCCCTTTGTCTTGTGTCCATGACATCTTTGTCAATCTCTGCTTAGTCACACCAATCCCTGACCGTCTAACTTGCTTCATCTGCTCCACCCCTTCTTAAACGGTATAAATTCCATCACATTTCTACTTCTCTTTAGCTCTGATGAAGACTCGGACTCAAAACATTAATGCTGTTTCTCTTTCCATGGCTGCTGCCAGACCTGATGAGCTTTTCCACCATTTTTTTGTTTTTATTTCAAGTTTCCAGCATCTGCAGTATTTTGCTTCCACTCCAAGAATTGTGATGGAGAAAGTTGCCTAGATGTGCACAGTGAGCTTCACTGTCACTACATCAGTGGAAAATAAGTTGCACCCATCGATGATCTAGAACACAAGAATTTTCTCCGTCGGCTCATTTGGGTATTTATTGGATACCATCACGTAAAGAGTAGTGAAGGCAAGGTAAAATCTAGAAGCAGTGCTTAAGTGCCATCAATGGGCCCTCCTCTCTGTAGTTCATACCTACGCCCTGAATCAGATTTTTAAATGTTACAATCTAATTTCTGTGTATCCATTTGTATTGCTCCCATTTTACAGTGATTTGTGTAAGATGGAGCAATGTGAATGACTGCATACGAATTAGATTGTAAATTTAAAAACCAGTTCATGGTGCTGTAGCATCGTGGTTACCTTACATGATCACAAATCCAGAGCCCTAGGCTAATGATCCAGGGACGTGGGCAGGATTTTTACCCCGCCGGGCGGGTGCTGTGGGCAGGCCCGGGAGCGGCCACGCAACAGACCGCTGCCCGTGCAACGGACCATTGCCCATGATCGGGCCCTGACTGCAATACCATGCTGGCTGGCCAATTACCGGCTGACCAGCGTGAAACGCACAGTGATAACCTCAGCGCTGCCGGGGTGGGGGCGGGAGGAGCGCAAGCTGAAGATTTCTAACACTAAAAATAAAGAATTCAAAAATAAGGAAAACAGGTCCCCTCACGTGACTTCTGTCACATGAGCAGGGACATGTTAAAAATGAATTTAAAAATTTTTAATTTTTGTCTTAATGACAGTTCAAAACCTCACCCACCCGTGGATGAGGTTTCGTTAAAGATGCAAAGGCCACCTGGAATATTCGCCCGCCCCCCAAACCACCACCGCCCCCCCCCCCCCACCCCCCCCCCCAACTGAACAGTTGGACGGGCAGCGAAAAATTCAATGTAATTAATTGACTAAGGGCCATAATAAGCCTCTTAATTGTCAGCGGGCATGCTGCAGCCTCTCATGCGCGCCTGCCGAGCGAAATGTCGCGAGAGCATGCGATGACGTTGGGATGCCTGCCCAATATCACTATTTTACTCCCATTCAGGTAGGGCGCACGCCTGCCCAACAAGGGAATATTTCTGCCCATGTGTTTAAAACCTCCCATCTGGCTCATTAATGTCCTTCAGGGAAGGAAATCCGCCGGCCTTTGGGGAAAGAAATCTGCCTACATGCAACTCCAAACCCATAGGTGTTTGGCTCTTAATTGCCCTCTGAAATGGCCTAGCAAGCCATTTAGTTCAAGGACAATTAGAGGTGGGCAATAAATTCAGGCCTGGCCAGCGATGCCCACATCGTATGAATGAATTTTTTTTTGAAGTACTACCCTGGCAGCTGGGGAATTTAAACTCAGGTACTTAAATAACCAAATAAATTACATAAATCCAGGATAAAATTTAAGTATCAGTAATGATGATAATTACTGGTCTGTCATAAAAACCTATGTGGTTTACTAATTTCCTTTACGGAAGGAAATATGTGACTCCAGACCCTCAGGCAATGTAGTTGACTCTTAATTGCCCTCTGTAATGGCCCAGGAAATTACTCATCACATTCTCAAGGGCAATTAGGAATGGGGAATAAAATACTGGAAAAACTCAGCAGGTCTAGCTGTATCTGTGGAGTGGGAAATGTTTTGAGTCCAATATGACTCTTCTTCAGAACAGGGAAATAAATGCTGGCCTTCCCACAATGATCACTTCCTGTGAATGAGTAAGAGATAAATTGGTGCCTCACACCCAAGGATTTCAATTCAGCGCCTTTAAAAGTGTAGTAGCCTCACCAGGAAAGGCAAGGTAACACAGTGGCCATAAAAAAGCCTGTTTGTTAATGCGCAGTTATATAGGGGTGTACACCTAGCCACCTGTGGACCCTCAGGATGTGCTTCAGCTGCAAAGAGGGGCCTGGGGATGCCATATTTAGATTGAGGGCAGGCCTAGGACTTCACACTGGGTTCCTGGCTTGGAGATGGTGGGAGAGCATTCAAGAGGAATGTGCAATGATGTCTCAAATCTATTCTTCACAGTTACAAGGAGAATGTGGGCTGCAGTCAACACTGCCTTCTTGGTTGCTTTGATTTGAATGAGGAGAAGAAGTGCCCATCGTCATTTGGCACAGCTCAGGGAAGACCATTGCCCTGAGGAGAAAGGGCCAGGCGGGTCGCCGGAAGACCAGATGCTGTTGAGGTGGGACCAAATCCACGAAGGCGTTTGGTGAGACCAATGGTTTACAGAAGACGCTGCTCATGCATGGAGATGAGGGAAAGACAGTGCCGCAGATGTTTTCACTTGTCTCGGGATGTGGTGGCTCATATTTGCCACAGTCTCCATGAGGACCTCACGGCGCTTGGACTGGGAGAGCATCCAATGCGGTAGCATTCAGTTACCGCCGCACTCAACTTTTTTGTCAGCGGATCCTTCCAAGGCTCCACTGGGGCCTCTGCAGAATCTCACAATCAGCGATACATAAATACATTATGTGCAGTGCCGCATGGATGAAGCAAACCAGACTGCCAGGGCTGTGGGATTTGCCGTGATCTCAGGCTTCCCATAAGTTCAGGATGACATCAACTGCACATATGTGGCCTTGGGAGCACCCTGGCAGCAGCTCTGAGATTCAATAATAGAAAAAGATTTCATCTCTCAACGTCCATCTGTCTATCTGTCATCGCAAAAAGCAGATTATGCAGATTTGGGTTGGGTACCCAGGAAGCTCTCACAACTCCTACGTCTTGAGTCACTTTTTGAAGGCCCTTGGCTCACCAATGATAGGGGCACGTGGCTAATACCGCCAGTTTGTCATCCACAGAGTGCCTCTGAGGAGAGATACAATGCTGCTTATTCAGCCACAACCTCATTAATAGAGCAGACTATTGGCTTCTTAAATTTACCTCAGATGCTTGGACCAATCAGGCGCGGCTCTCCAATACTCACCACAGGGGGCATACTGCATCATCGTTGTTTGCTGCACCCTGCAAAACCTAGCACTGCAAAAGGGGAATGTTTTGCTACAGGGAGACATGGAGGAACTACACGTCTCCTTGAATGCGGAGGACTTTGAAGGCGATGAATTTGCAGAGGGTAAAGGTTCAGACAAGCCACATGAGGACGCCATTGCACATGAACAACACAGAAGACAACTTCACAGCTACAAATTCAGGAGGAATAAGGTGAAGACAAATTGATACGACCACAATTCTCCTCATGCTTCAAGGTCGGGCGACAATAAAACCTTCACGGTCATCTTCAACATCTCACGAAAGGTCCATCAATCTGAAAATGATAACGGAAGAAGCATAAATCATCTTGAATCCTAACAATGAGGGTATCCTTGGAAGGCGCAGTAGCCTAGGGAGCAGGTGGCTGCTGTTTAGTGGGATAAGGACTCCACTAGCGCACATCCTTATGCAACTACACATCACGCAGTCCTTTCAACCAAGACATACAAAGTTCAATGGTCATGGCAGCCTTCAAGTGGCAGAAGCAGTATTGTACACATCTATGCACTCATGCAAGTGTGACAGGAGCTTAGCAATGTGACTCTAAGAGGAAAAACATCCGTCACTGGTTATCGCTCGACCATCTGAAGACGGAGCTACATCCAGACAGCACCACCTCTTCAAATGCCAGCTCTCATGCATGATTGATGCAGAGGCCACAACTTGATGCTGAGTCCCAAGGTGCCAACGGACATCAGAACGCAGTGATCTGTAACACATCAGCATGGATGCAATCCTGCAAGTTACGTTAGCATTGTACTCAGAGTGGTTCAGCAGGACTATTGTGTGATTATTGCCAATCGCATTCGTCAGAAGCCTGCTAGGTTTATGTCCTGCATTGCCTTGCCATCTGGGAGAGATGTGGCCCAGTCAATTTTGAGACAGCAGTTAATAATGACTTATTCCCTCCACAGATACCGATGAGCACACAGGAGATGTGCCAGAGCATCACTTTCTTACCATTACAGTCCTTGACATTGTCCATCTCACAAAGGTTAATCCTTGCTATGAACCCTAAGACATTGCATAAGTCATGTAATAAACTCCCATATGGATTAATATTCTGTTGCATCAAAGAGGGATTCTGTCAAGCACCGCTAGGCAGTCATTCAGGAGCAAAGTAACTTTCTCACAGGTTGTTCAACAGCTTCATCAGGATGAACACACACCTCTGACATCCTGATGCCGTTTAAAATGTCACCAAGTGGAACTGACTTGCATTGCTCAGTGTCAGGCTTAGGAAGAGTGGGAACTAATAACAGAGTAATGCTGAGCCTTATGAGTGGAGATGAAATAACGCTGCAGGGAAGCATGATAGGCTATGGTGCTCTTCAATGATTAATACATTTACCAAAACCTCACAGTCTTAAAATGAAGGTCATTGCAAAGTGCACTTAAGTGAAAAGACTCCAACATGGGTCACAATAAATAACATACACAAAGAACAGACTTCAGCGTGTGTGACAGCATCAGGATAATCCTAACCTTCCATTAACAATTCTCATAATGTCACATAGGGTGAGGGCAGATGCAAGGATTGTCCAGCCATCATTTTCATATGGGAACTGCTTTTGTTCACATCACTTATATTGAACTGAACACTGTGATGAGATTGAGTCAAAATTCATGGAAGTGAGGGACAAGCTGGGAAATAATGGTTGGGGGTGGGGGGGGACAGTGGGGGTGGAATTTGGTGCCCTTGAAGGAACGCGGGACATTGCTTCACATCCATGAGCCATTCCATATCTGGGATTGGAGATGGATAAAAACAAAATATATTTACAAAAGTGAAAAGTATGTACAATTACTGAATGCCATGCCACAATTGTGCATTCATAACTTCTTAATTTTCCTAACTCTACCGTCACGTCTAGGTGCAGCCACAACATCTGCAGCAGAGGTGGATGCTGACTGCAATGTCCTGTTAACTGGGATGACTTTGGGATGCATCGTCTGGTGGCCCGAGGCTTGGAGGGCCCCAGTCTGCCAGACATCTCTTGCTCCGGGGCAGGTGCACCCTCCTTGGCCTGACCTGCTGAAGTTGATGGCGTCACAGGCAAAGTGGATTTGGAACAACAGGATACCCTTGGGTGGATCTTGAGGTGTCTGGCTGGCACTCCTCCACCCTTCGGGTGCCTGTGGACCCCTCCCTGACTCCATTAGGAGAAGGGGCACCTGGACACTGGTGGCAATACCCTGTCCACCTCTCGCCTAGCCACTGCTGGAACGCAATCATGGCTAGAGCAATGGAGTACAGGTCCAAGTGCAAATCTGGCAGAACCTGTGTGTTTTGATGGACCTGGGTCACCACGGTGGCCACCACTCATCCAATGGAGACTTCAATGCGCTTACATTCCAGATCCACAACATCAGACAGAACATGGATGGACTCCTGAAGCCTTTGTTCCAGTCTGTTGACAGTCGCTCACAGCCCTGCCTGATGTTCCCCTGCCTGTTTTTACATTTCCAACATTTCCCTCAGCGCCGACTGCAGAGGCTCATCATCAGACTCAGACTCAGCAGGGGCCTAGTCGCTAGCAGTCCTCCAAGAGACCTCAGCTGTCCCCTGCTGTGGATACATGTATGTGAGGCGATCACCAAATTGTGAACCTGAACCTATTCTAGAATTAGAACCACTCCCAAGGTGTTTGCACAGTTGGATAGTGCAGGTGAGCACAGTGAAGTGTCTTCCTCGGATGCTTCCTCAGAATCCACATCTAAGGTGGTCTGGGAGCTATGGCTAAAGCGCTGGCTGGTGGCCTCCACCTTTTCTTGCTGGTGGCTGGAATAGAGAAAAGAGGTAATGAGTGAATGACTAGACAGGCACTTGCATTATAGGCCATTCACAGTCATTGTCCGCGTGTGGCCGTTATATAATGGATGGAACCTCACTGGCTTGTTGGGGGAGGCTGATCTTGCCTTTCGCACAGGGATGATCCCTATCTTCTCCAGCCAGCTCTAATGCTTGCTCCTTGTAGTGGGAGAGTGCCCTCAGCTCTGGCATCCTCCCTCCAGTCATTGATCTCTCCCTTTTGTTGTGGAAAAACTTGTCCTGCATAAAGACAGGTGGACTGACTGTGAACACCACAGATGAAAGAGCATACATGCCTGTTGTGTGCTCCCCAACAACTAAAGAAGACACTGCTTGTGCAGGATCATACATGAGATGGTGATCTTAAAGTGGCTGGCAGACATTCATTGCTGATGTCCAATCTGCTGGTAGTTTCTGACATCTTTGTGGACTCTAACCCTTAGGCTGCCTGATGCCCTTATGAAAATGTGAGTTTGGGATGAGGAGAAGGTTCACTTACCCTTGCAGAGTGGATCAGATCATTCATCCTTTTCTTGCACTGCTGGGCGGTGCTTTTTTGTAGCCCACAGGGGCTGACCTCCCTGGCAACCTCCTCCCAGGTTGGCATTGCTGCAATTATAAAGACAGCAGTCTTCTTCAGTGTGTGCTTCTGTGAAAGGCTTTATTGAACAGATCTTATGATGTCTGCCCCCAGAGGCACAGTGCCTCATGGCATAGTCACATGACTATGGCAAGCCAGTTAGGCAGTACAGCATTGCATTTCCAAAATCCAAACAGGTGTGGTCAGGTTGGTGGACCTCCTGCTCCCAGGAAAGAGGACCTCCCACCTCTCTTGCACAGCATGGAGGAAAATCCCCAGGGAGGCCTTGCTGAACCATGGAACATGAACCATGCCATTGGGAACCAGAATGAAACAACATACCTGGCGTGCAATGAGTGAACGTCTGTGTGGGTGCCGTTTAAAAAATGGCACGAGGACCTTCGGCTCCATGAGGTAATGGTAGGGCGAATGAGTCACTGCCCGGCCTGCTGTGAAATTTGATGAGCTTCTCGCTGATGCATTAAAAAATTAGCTGAAAAGGGGAAGATCTGGCGCGAGAATCTGCCCAAACGCCCAGCAGGGACCACATCGAGTTTCCCACCCACCACAGCACTTAGTCTCTAGAACGGAAAATTCTGCCCTATAGCATGGTTCAGAATATGTTAGATTGCTGATTGAAGATAAGGAGAATAAAGCAGAGATAGGAACAGATCAGGTAAATGACACTAACATTGCTGCTCATGAGGATAAACAACATCATGATTGAGGCAAACGGCTGTAATTTCTACATAATTCCATAATTCCGAGTCTGGCGTATCCTGAGTTCTTTGCAAGGGTAAAACTTAGAGCTCAAGTACTATTGGCCTTTATTATAATATCTGCAAATTAGTTCACTTGAGACTGGGTGAGTGAATCACAGAAAGGGCCTAAATGTACAAGGGATCAATTTTGGAGCACCAAACCATGAATCACAAAAAGCTAATATTCAGGTACTGTGAGTGATTAGGAAGGCAAATTGAATGTTGGTGTTTATTACAAGAGGAATGGAATATAAAAATAGGGAAGTTTTACTGCCGTTGTACAGGGTAGATGAGACCACATCTGGAGTACTGTTACAGTTTTGGTCTCCTGATTTGAAAAAGGATATAATTGCATTAGAAGCAGTTCAGAGAAGATTCATGCGACTCATTCTGGGATGAGGGGCTTATCTTATGAAGAAAGGTTGAACAAGCTGGGCCTATACCCATTGAAATTTAGAAGGATGAGAGGTGATCTTATTTAAACATATAAGATCCTGAGGGGACTTGGTAGGGTGAATACCAGAAGGATGTTTCCACTTGTG
This sequence comes from Carcharodon carcharias, assembly GCF_017639515.1. NCBI lineage: Eukaryota > Metazoa > Chordata > Chondrichthyes > Lamniformes > Lamnidae > Carcharodon > Carcharodon carcharias. The sequence goes on along the minus strand of NC_054477.1, from coordinate 32,360,796 downwards.
GGGAGACTAGAACTAGGGGACACAATTAAAGAATAAGAGATCTCCTATTTGAGACAGAGATGAGAATTTTTTTCTCTCAGAAGGTCATTAGTATATGGAATTCTCTTCCCCAGAGAGCAGTGGAGGCTGAGTCATTGAATCTATTCAAGGCAGAGTTAGGCAGATTTTTGATAGACAAGGGGATCAAGTCATGCGGGGCAAACAGGAAAGTGAAGTTGAAACCACAGCCAGATCAGCCATGATCTTATTAAATGGTGCAGCAGGCTCGAAGGGCCAAGTGGTATACTCCTGCTCCTAAGTCTTATGTTCCTATCAACAGGTGTAAATGGCTTCTGACCCATTTTACTAAAGAAATAAGTTACTTGCCATGATCATATGTTGAAATTAAGATGAAAGAAAGTGGCATGGAATTTCTACAACTGGGATCTGGAATCTAGAGGTCAGAGAAATATTATCAATCAAATAACAATTTATTTCTTATTTCTGTGCAATAGAGCGGCAGAAATGCCAGGCAGCCGTCTCAAATATAAGAACAGTATTCACATTGGGTCAGTGCTTATTTAGCTTTATAAGGGGAAACATTCCACCCTGATGCAGTTATGACTCACACATGCCGCAGGTACAGAGGTAGAGAATTGAGCTTTAGTCGAAGTGCAATAAATGCACTGATAACCCATTGCCTGCTATTTTCTAAATGAGTAGTGCAGAGAGTGCAAGAGACTCACAGCGATGCAGTGGGAAAATCTTAAAAAGGTCAAAATCCATACAAATTAGAGCAAAGCTTCCACCCACAACACTTCCAAATATTTCCTCTTGTTCAATGCAAAGTCACAATTCTTGAACATTGGGCAATATTTAAAGGAGAGAATATAAAGTTTAGATGAAATATGTTCCACTAAACAAAAAATAAACCAGCCAAGAAAATGATGCCAGAAACAAATAGAGATGTGGATAAAATTGGATGGGAGCAGTTTGACATAGGGATCTAGTAGCCTTAGCTAGGCAGGTTTACAGTGCTCAGGGGTAGGACTGATGACGTAGCAGATATCTTGGCTTATTGATGAAGCTGAGGGGAAATAGACCTGTCACTGAGAACTGAATCCTTCCAGCTTCAAGTAGTCCTCTTCAAAAAAAAAACGCTCACAGTAACACAGGTCCTATCTCACCCAAAAGTTGTAACTTATCTGTAATCCATGGTGATACGATTTAGTGTTTTGATGTTTTTTGGTGTTGTTGACAAGCATTAGTGAGGTTTTATAAATACCACGCTTTCTACTCTTACTAAAGATGAGGCCTTGTTTCCCTTTGACAGACTTGAATTTGAGATGGTGGGCATGGTTTAACTTCAAAGCTTTTGTTAAGGGTGATTTACAAAGACCTCAGAGTGGTATACAGGACACAGACTGTTCTGTTCCTCGCTTACTTGGAGCCTCTCAGTCATTTGACTACTGATGTCACAGTTACATCATTAATATGATCATGGTCTCATTACACATTCATTAATCCATTACTCTACAGATAGGTTCTGTGATGTTCATTGAATAATCTCCACTTGAAGACCCTTAAACCTTGGCTGTTACTTGGTTAGTAAGTGGGGTGTGCCACAATTTATATGGATTTCTCCATGGTTTTGTTTGAAAACTTTTGAGCATCCTGATTCTTTTTATATGATTCAGGCACAGGGCTGATCCCTGAAAATGGTGAACCAAGTGAATGTGTGAACTACAGTTTCCAGAAAATGTGTGCCGAACTAAATAATATTTTATGACCAACAGAACATCCTAAAAATTCTGTTTGCATACTCGTCCTGCCTATAAAATATTATAATCTTCTTGCTATTATGATTTGCCATCTTTTTGTGTCAATCTTGTACCCAGGGAGTGGTTAGCATGTCTGACTCAACACCACAAAGAGTGGTTGAGGTGACTAACATAAATGCATTTAAGGTGAAGCTAGATAAGCAGATGAGGAAGAAAGGAACAGAAGGATGATATTGATGGGGTTAGATGAAGTGTGAAGACAATGGTCATGTAGTGTATAAACATTAACATACACTAGTTTTGCTGAATGAACTGTTTCTGTGCTGCAGGTTCTATTGGGAATTTTTCCCAGGCAAGGGGAATGGGTTTGGGTGCATGCAAGGATCCCAACATCATTCTGTTCATTTCTAGATTTCACCCAGGAGTTTTGAAGTTGAGCAGGAAATATCCTTGGAGCTGTCAGATAAGTCAGTTTATTATTCTATTAGTTAATGAAGTATTATTTTAAACCAAAAATTCTGGCTTTAACTGCCTGTGCATGTATTTCAGAGCATCAGCCAGGGAGGTCGGCAGAGTCAACCAGGGGAATGCAGAATGGAGAGTGTTTTTTTCAGTGAAACTGACAGGCTGGGAAGCCTTTAATCAGTGAAACTGAAGACCTTTAGCCATGGCCGGATGAGAGGGACCTGCTTTCAGCACTTTTCTCAGAGAGAGTGCTGTCAGTGCTAGACTGGTAATTGCCATTTCTTGAAAGTCAATTCGTCTGTCCATCACTTGACTTACCTTCAGCTGCAATTGCCTGCTGCCAGCCTTCACCACAGCTTAGGAGCAGCTTATGCAACTCTATCTCAGGTGAGGAACAAGAGGAGCAACAAAACCAACAGCACAGGAGCAACTGTTCCCCTTCGTTGAAGAGTCAGTCATGAGGGCATACAAGTTCAAGGCAGCAGGTTTAGTGGGGATGAGAGGAAAAACTTTTTTACCCAGAGGGTGGTGACGGTCTGGAATGCACTGCCTGGGAGGGTGGTGGAGGCGGGTTGCCTCACATCCTTTAAAAAGTACCTGGATGAGCACTTGGCACATCATAACATTCAAGGCTATGGGCCAAGTGTTGGTAAACGGGATTAGGTAGGTAGGTCAGGTGCTTCTCACTATGATTCTGTGATTCTGTGACAACATTTATGGTAGGTGACTGTGAGGCATGAGTGCCAGAAGGCAATAGGATGAGGGTGTAGGAGAGTGTTGGCTCACAGGTGGGGATGTAAGAAGTTGCATGGAGAGACAGGAATGAGTAGAATTATAAGGTGTGTTGTTCTGAGGAGTGCTGTGCAGGAGAATGCTGGGAAAGTCAGAGTGTGGGACTTGGCATCTGAACATGTTATGTCATTCACCTTTCCTGCCGTCCTAAGGTCCTGAATCCTCTTACTGCACTGTCTCCAAGTCAGAGGGACCACACTTCTGCAGCTGATTTCCTTAGCCATTTACTTCCATGCCTGTTTGATTGAGAGGTTGTCCTCTTATTCTCCTCCTTGGGAGAGATCACTTCACTGCAGTCTCTCAGTTCCTGCCATAGGGCTCCCTAGGGAAGATGATGACATAGTGGTAATATCACTGGATTAATCTAGAAGCCCAGTTTAACATTCTGCAGGTATGGGTTCAAATCCCATCTCAGCAGCTGGTGAAATTTAAATTTAGTTAATAAAATCTGGAATTGAAAGCTAGTCTCAGTTATGGTGACCATTGTTGATTGTTGGAAAAACCATCAGGTTCATTAATGCCCATTAGGGAAGGAAATTTGCTGTCCTTACCTGGTCTGGCCTACATGTGACTCCAGACCCACAGCAATGTGATTGACTCTTAATTACCCTCTGAAATGGCCGAGCAAACCACTCAGTTCAAGGGCAATTAGGGATGCGAAATCAATGCTGCCCTTGTCAGTGACGCCCACATCCCATGAAAGAATACATTGTTAAAAAGTAAGAGTCAAAGACCTGTGGGACAACATTTCCAGATCTCCTTCCCCATTCCTGGAGTTGCTGCAGCCTTGAAAATCCCTGCAGTTCAGCCTTTCTGACCCATGCCAGGATCCCTTTAATTGGAAATCCTTCTTTTGACGGATCCACTGATTGGCCATGGAACCTAGAGATGGCACGCGAATATTGTGGCTCAGTTAAAGAGTTGAAACTGTCATTTGGTTCCCGAGCTGCTTATGCTTCCATCTTTTTGGCAGGGGCCATTGGTTGAAAATTTCCATCCTGTACAACTTTGTAAGGGTGTCCAAGCTTCCTCTGTACATACGTGCACCACCACCAACACCACTACCCCATCCTCGCCCTACCACCTCCACAAATCTCAGAATTCCCCCTTTGTTTCTTCATCCACACATCAGCAAAATGGGCAAGGTGAGTCAAAGGCTAATGTAATATATAGAGACCTGCAGCTGCCCTCTTGAGCGTAAAACAGCTAATTTTGTGTTCCTGGTAAAGATTAGGGGTCCGATTTTTGATTGCTGGCGGGATTGGGACCATATGTTGGTGCAATTTAAAAGTTGTGGTCAGGAGGTCATCCCTGGGTCCCTATTCCTCCAAGACAATCTGCAATTTTCAAAATAATGGTGGGAGGGGGGAAGGAACAGGGAACCTGTTCACCTGCAATTAAGCTCCTTTGGGAGCTTGTTAACGGGCCAGGGAGCTCAGGATTATAATTTTCAGTAGAGATTTTGGCAAACCTGAACAGCAGGGTGCACATTAGCTCACAGCTGTTGGGTTTGCTACGGTGCGATAGGAAAGTTTATTTTGTGATGTGTAAAATTATCTGGCCCTCGAGTATGTGCCAAATCAAGCACATCACCTCAGCGTTGCCCATTTGAAATCTGCTTGATGCCTTTGTGCTGCTGGCCCCCTGAGGAGATGCCTGGTCTCCTTAGCAGGGCAGCGGCAGGCCTCATCATGGCTGCTGCCTTCCTTTGCCACTGGCACCAGGCAGGCAGCTCTTGACTCCTCGAGACACTTGGCGCAACTAATTGGGGGGCAAGCTCACTTCCTGACCAATTAGGGCACCCGAATTTAAAAACAGTGCAGCATGAGCGATGTAGTTGAGGTACAGGGCGGGACCTGGAATTCATCCTATCATTGGATTCCCAAATCGCTTTGAAAATCAGGCCCCAGCCGTCACAAGTATGCATTATGCAGAAGGCATATAATTTTCAATTAATTAATTTTAAATAGTTGGAAAATTACAACAGTGCATCTACAATTTCCCACAATACAGTTGCTGCTGAAAGTTAAAAAGTCTTAAATTGGTCCTGGAAACTCAAACATTCTTAGTCAAGAGATGGTGAGGTCAAGCTTCATTCCAGAACATAAGAGCGTGACCCTGGGTTGAAATTTTAGTGCAGTATTGAAGTCCTGCATTATTGTGTGTGCTGTTTTTCAGGTAAAAAGTTAAGGTGCCTGTTCTGGTGGACACTGAAGATCCAGTAACACTATCCAAGGAGTGTCCTGGTTAATGTCCTAGGTTAAATAGTCATTCATCTCATTGTTGTTTTCTGTATTCTGTCGTGGGATGTGGGTGTCGCTGGCTCAACCATCATTTATCGCCCATCCTTGATTGCCCTTATTTGTAGGGCATTTAAAAGTCAACCACATTGCTGTGGGTCTGGAGTCACATGTAGGCCAGACCAGGTAAGGACAGCAGATTTCCTTCCCTAAAGGACATTAGTGAACCAGGTGGGTTTTCATGACAATCGGCAGTGAATTCAAATTTCACCACCTGCCGTGGTGGGATTTGAACTCCGGTCCCTAGAGCATTACCCTGGGTCTCTGGAATACTAGTCCAATGGCAATACCACTATGGCTACACAAAAAAGCAGAGTAGTTACCTATGCCACTGAAGGTGAGCAGAGATAGTCTGTTTGGCTGTAAACACTATATCTCAACACTCAAGAAGCTTGTCACCGCCCAGGACAAAGCGGCCCGCTTGATTGGCACCACATCCACAAACGTTCACTCCCTCCACCACTGACGCACAGTAGCAGCAGTGTGTACCATCTACATGGTGCACTGCAGGAATTCACCAAGGGTCCTTTGACAGCACCTTCCAAACCCATGACCACTACCATCTAGAAGGACAAAGGCAGCAGACACATGGGAACACCAACACCTGGAAGTTCCCCTCCAAGTCACTCACCATCCTGACTTGGAAATATATTACCATTCCTTCAATGTCCCTGGCTCAAAATCCTGGAGCTCCCTTCCTAACAGCCCTGCAGGTATACTACATCACATGGACTGCAGCAGTTCAAGAAGGTAATTCACCGCCATCTTTTCAAGGGCAACTAGGGATGGGCAATAAATGCTGGCCTAGCCGTCGAAGCCGCATCCTGTGAATGAATAAAAAGAAATTGGATGGTTTTCCACAAAACTTGGTACACAGACAGGGTATGGTCCAAGGAAGAACTGATTAGTTTTTGGCCAAGATGGGGATCTGGATCCAGATCCTGGAATTTTTTTAAAGGATCCCTTCACTTTGGAAGATAGGGCAAACTGACTTTTTCTTTTAGAATCTTGTGAGCTGTTTAATTTTGAATGTTGTTGATTGTTATGGATTGACTCAGCTGCTGTGGTAGAATTTATTATAGCTGTCAAAATGTGAGCAGAGTTTTCAAAGCAGGTTGTTGGATGTAGATTGGCCTGCTCAGTGAGATGGAAGCTCTTAATAAAACGATTTATTTTCTCAGCTTTGTGGTTGCAGAGCACCAACCAGGCAGTGAAAAACCTCAGGGAAGAGCTGCATAATTCTAATAACATTGAGTTAACACAACATGGCAGAGGTATGTGCTCTACTGAGTGCTCTCTTCATTTGTTGTTACATGCATGTACACAGCAACAATGACTACACTTCAATGTACTTAGTTCTATAAAATCTTTGGGATATTCTGAACAGTGTAATAAGGTGCAAGTTTTTCATTTTATTTCAAAAATAGTTTCAGCAACCACAATACATTACAGAATTTGTAATGTCAGCTAAAATAGCTTTATGACAAGACCAGTCCTGTAGGTAATAGCCAGGCAATTATATAAATCTGAAACAGGACTGGGCTGCCTCTGAGGAACAGCTAATTACCTCTTTTACCATATCAGTATTTCACAAAACACTAAGGGCAAGAAGCAAAGCACATTATAATTGCACTCTGTAAACAAAAAACAGTCAGCTGGAACACAGGCTTCCGCATAAGAAAATTAATAATATGGCAGTGTGCAGGTCACTCCAGTCTGACATCATTATGCTAGGGAGACAAACCAGTTTCGGCACTCATGATGCACCAAAACTGGATTTATGGGAAAAGAGTATCACCCTTGAACCACAAGAAATCTTCAGGAGCCTTAGGCAAGTATTTTTTTTTAATTCATTCTTGGGATATGGACGCTGCTGGCTAGGCCAGCATTTATTGCCCATCCCTAATTGCCCTTGAGAAGGTGGCAGTGAGCTGTCTTCTTGAACTGCTGCAGTCCCTGCGGTGTAGATACACCCACAGTGCTGTTAGGGAGGGAGTTTCAAAATTTTGTGCAGCAGGTCCTTCAATGTGGATCCCGAATCCAACCAGATAGAACTTGGAGTAACAGATTACTGTGTCAGTATGAGGAGATTAATTCTAAACTCTCTTGAGACACAAAAATGTTTTACCTTATGTATTTTGTACTTTTCAAGATGGATAATGTTTAAGTTGCAATATTTTTTTTTCAATATCAGGATGAAGTAATCACTGGCCAGGTACTAAATAAATCATTTTGCAGAATAAAACTCCTACTTTGCTGCTCTTGTGGTGATCATTAATGTGATTTAATCCCAAACCTGATCCCTACCACAATGGAGGATGGTTGTAAATGAGTCACTGAGGAAAGTGTGGTCTGGTTGGTTCTAGGGGCAGAATCGTTCCACATCCACATTAAGTGCGGTAGCAGGCGAGTAAAATGACATTTTACCCGCCCTTTTATCTGTGATGGCGGGTTTTCACGCCGTATCATCCCAAACTCGCCACATTATTTATGCATTCCCGGGAAACACACCATTTCGATGGCAGGCAGGGTCTCATTCGCCCGCCCACCATCACCTCGCCGCTTCATCACGCTGGGCGCCATATTTAAATTCCAGCCACACCACACATCTCAGTGCTTCCAAGCCACATCTACTGTAGGAAAGACGTCCAAGAAAGGCAAGACGACTGCAGCCCCCACGTTTAGCGGTGCGTCATTGGAATGCCTTTTGGATGCTGTGGAGGCCCGTGCAATTTCCTCTACCCCTGCTCTGGCCGAAGGATGGGCAGCGGCATTACCAACCAGGCTTAGGAGGTGGCAGTAGCAGTGGTCAGCACCAATTCCCTGCAAAAGAGGACAGCCACCCAGTGCCACTACAGGGTGAATGGTCTCATTCATTCTGCCAGGGTAACTCACTCTTCTCATCACTCAACTCACAAACCCATCATACATCCACAGGGATCTCACACCACTAACTCTCACACACACCCTCACATCTCCATCAGCTCATATCCTCTTGAGCTCACATTCTCATTCCTGTCCATGGCGCTGCTCACCACACACGTTCCATGCAGTGCCATGTATCTTGTTCACACTCTCTCCATCTGTTTCCATGTAAGAGAAGCCTGCTCACATCAGCAGGGAGAGGTCCCAGACAAGGGGTGGAGTGGCCCATGTTAGGCTCCTCACTCACCTATGAGGTGTGTGCCATCGCGCAAACCAGTTAAGAGCTGGAACAAAAACAGAATTACCTGGAAAAACTCAGCAGGTCTGGCAGCATCGGCGGAGAAGAAAAGAGTTGACGTTTCGAGTCCTCATGACCCTTCGACAGAACTGGACCCTGCCTGCAGTGATGGTGAGATCGGTGGCGAACACCTACCTGAGGATCCTGCACCATGTCATCCCTCTCTCAACACAACTGTGAGTGGTCTCTCTCCTGCTTTTGACTCTGCTGCCATGCGCTACTTATCTCTACTTTGGTTCACAGGGAGCTCTGCCAAGGGACAAATACCCTCAGGCAGCCAGTCCCTCAGCTCCATCCACGTCCTCATCTGAAGCCAAGAGGACTCCTCCTCCTGTGAAGAGGTGAAAATAAGCAGCCCAGAAGTCCCATCACTGCAGAGGGAGCAGTCGGCCCATGAATGATTCTGGAGGGAAAAGTGTGTGTGTGGCAAGGTCTTTCGGAGCCTCGTGTAAGCTCTCTCCCACGCACGCGGATCCTTCACATTTCATACTCATCTCAATGTCCTGAGCATTTTCAATGCTGCCTGCTGGAGTTCACTTTCAGTTGTCCATCTGAGCTGATCTGCATCTCTGCCCACCGAATGATCACACTACCATGCAGCACATGACCTCACCCACCACGACTCTCCTTTCACTTCCAATTTAGCCAGCATGGCCTGGTTTCACTGCATTGTGTGCTGCCCAATCTTTTACCTTCCCCTGGTCACCCATTTCCTCTGCCCCATCATACTTGACTGCCCCACCAACCACCCTCACCGTCCCTTCTATTGCTACTGTCGAACCCTCACTGTCCCACCATACCACCTCACTCTGCCCTCGGTCATTCTCACCCTTCCTCCACACCATGTCCACCCTCTGTTCGCTCCCCAGGAGGCAGACATGGACCTATCCGACCCTTCCTGTCCATGTTCACCTGCACATCCCACCCTCCGCACCCCTTCCACCCTTCATACCCCTTCCCCCTTTTGCAACCCTTCCTCCCCGGAACCCCTCCCCCCGCCAGTCCTTCCAACTCCCCTCACCCTGCTTAGTCCCTACCCCTTCCTGACTCCTTCTTCCACTCTTATCTCTTCCACCAACCATAATCCCTCCCCCTCTGGCCTCACTTCTTCCTCCAGCCTCACTTCTTCCTCCAGCCTTCCTCCTACCCCTTCCTCACTTCTGCACTCTTATTCTTCCTCCACCCCTTCTTCCCCCTGGACACCCTCCCCTCTCTGCACCCTTCCTTCCTCCGGACACCCTCCCCTCTCTGCACCCTTCCTTCCTCCGGACACCCTCCCCTCTAAGCACCCCTTCCTTCCTCCGGACACCCTCCCCTCTACGCACCCCTTCCTTCTTCCGGACACCCTCCCCTCTCTGCACCCCTTCCTTCCTCCGGACCCCCTCCCCTCTCCGCACCCCTTCCTTCCTCCGGACACCCTCCCCTCTACGCACCCCTTCCTTCCTCCGGACACCCTCCCCTCTCCGCACACCTTCCGTCCTCTGGACACCCTCCCCTCTCCGCACCCCTTCCTTCCTCCGGACACCCTCTCCTCTCTGCACCCCTTCCATCCTCCAGACCCCCTCCCCTCTCCGCACACCCTCCCCTCTCTGCACCCTTTCCTTCCTCCGGACACCCTCCCCTCTCCGCACCCCTTCCTCCCCCTGGACACCCTCCCCTCTATGCACTCCTTCCTTCCTCCGGACACCCTCCTCTCTCCGCACCCCTTCCCTTGCACCTTCAACAGCTCTTACATCTACCTGCCCAGTTGCGGTTTTCTCCCCCATTACCCCTCTACATCCCCCCGTTCTCCCTCCCGCCCCTCCCAACTTCACCCCATCCTGAGACCTTCATTTCTCTCTCCCAACCTCAACCCCCTGCCAACACCTCTTCCTCTCCCAGCCAATACTAGCCCTACCTCTCCCACCCTTTCAACCATCACCCACTGTGAGCATCAACGGTGACTTTCCAACTTCCGTGAGCTGCTTCGCAGCAGAGCCATGTCCGTGAGAATCCACCGAGTGTGCCATGGACACTCTCCAGGGTCCTGTTATTGTCGGGCTCCACCATCCTCTGCTCCTTGGATGTCTGCAATCTGAGCAAGGCTCTGGCGGGTAAGTCCCAACTTCTACACATTACAGTTGTCAAGAGGTGTTCTACACTGACGTGCTTTCCCGCTGAAATGGGCGGATGATCCGGTGGGGCGGGGTGGGAGGGGGGAAGGTTCCCAGCGGGCAAGCCTAATACTAATATGTTGATGTATTACAATGAGGTTCCCGACATCCAATGGTGGAGAACATGGCCGCCATCAGCGGGCTGAGCGGATGATCGCAAACTGCTTTCACACCATCGTGAACCGATCGCGCCATATTGTCCACTCCTGCCACTGAACACGCCGAACACCGGCGGGCACAGAAAATACCAGCCTAAGAGTGGGTTGGGGATCCTCCTATTGGTATGCGGCTGGCGGGGTGACCAGCACTGCTGAGGTATTCCTGCATTTCTGGCCCACAAAAGCATTCTCCTGTTTCCTGATTTTCTGTACTTCCCTCCCCCTCTGCCATTCTGCTCTAATCATTTACACTCCCCATGTTCTGTTTCTGTGCTTGCCTCACTATATCCTTCCTTTGCCAACTTTATTTTTGTCATTTCATCGTGTCTGCCTTTCACCCTATCACAGGCCTCTGTTCCTTTTTTGTAACCCCTACTCCCTCATCCTATACTTACTCAGAAGCTGTTCAAACTTAACATCTCCCAGTTCTGACGGAATCTCAGGTTAGCTCTGTTTCTCTCTCAATAGATGATGTCTGGCCTGCTACTTGCAGACCAGCTTTTTCTGTTGTTTATTATATCAAACAGTTTGCTTGGTCATTTATTATGGCACTTGACTACACAGACTGGCTGCTGTGTTTCCCTACATTACATCAGTGCTTACACTTCAAAAACACTTCAGTGACTGTAAAGGGCTTTTGAATGCTGAACACAGTTCTAAGACATTCTTTCCTTCCCTATTTCAACAGAGCAAATGGAATCATTGAGCTTGATTTTGTATGATGGAAACCAAGTGGAGGAATGGTTAAAATAGCGCAGGGGCTTATATCCATTCCTTTCTCACGCTTACTCGGCTAACTTCAATTTTAAGTTGGGGCTGCCAGAGACACTCATCCAAAGCCGGCAGGATCCTCTTTAAATATGCAGCTTGGGCTCCAATTACATTTTCGGGACCAGGTCTGCCATTTTAACCTGAGGCCAGAGCAGAGAAGCCAGAACAAACACAAAAGGAACAACAACCAGAACCAGAAGAGGCCCAGCAAAGTAAACTTTTACATTTTTTTAAGTTTCCTTGTGGGCCAAGAGAGGTAGGAGCACTTCTCCAGACCTCACATGGACTCACTTGGGCCTCAGCTGCCACAGACTTCATCCTCCTCCCACGATGGGATTGCTTGAGCTTGTGCCTGTTACCCTACCCTGGGGCTCTGGTGGCAGCCTCCTGCCACCCATTTTTAACCGTCCGATATCGACTTGCTGCCAACTTACCAGCTGTTTTGATCAGGAGTTGGCAAGAGGCAATAATGAGGACTAACAATTAAAGTTGCTGGTCTGGCTCCCAGATGAGCATGTGACTCCCCCCCACCCCCCCCCCCCCCACCCCCCACCACTGCTGCAATCCCACTTGGGAGTTAAAATCAAGCCCATAATTGGGTTAACATTATTTTATAAATGGCCATGAAGTTTTTTGGGCATGCTGAGAGCATAAAAGATTGTATAAAATTGAAAATTCATTCTTTGGAAAATAAGTGAGGCTGGTGAGCTCATGGTCTTATGTGTCTTATTAATGCTCCACAAGGGAGCGGTGCGATATGCTGTCATGATTCTCTACTTGACGGAATCTTCTCTTCTGCTGGGCCAACTGGGAGGGTGGGCTGATGATTAACAGCAAAACCTAGTGGAGTGAAGGGGGTGTTAAGGAGATGAACAATTGAACTGATTCACATCCAAACCACTGCTGTTTCCCCAAGTGACTAAGTGCCTTCTACCATCAACAGAGGTGTTGCAATAATTCACTCTACTGGGTAATGGTTTTTGGTATGGGGGCAGCTGAGGGTAAATTCATGGTAGAAGGGATAATTAAAATGAGACAATTAGATTTTTTTTAGCAACTTCTGTGGGGATCTGTAGCTACATTCTTTTACAAGAAATACAAAGATGTGCAAGGTATAACAGCACAAATCTTTCTTGGTTTTAATTTTCAGATTAGGAGCAGAAACAATACTAAACAATGGATTCAAAATTGCCATAGTAGATAAAACTGAAGACATTTTTGACAATTCCATTTTAAATGGTCGTATGGTCTTAAAACTCAGGGATTGAACACATTTTAGAATTTAATAGCAAGAAGTTCATCTCTTGAGGGCTATGCTCCATTCTGCCATCTGCTGACCAAAGCAAGTAGGCTTTAATGGCCCAATAATAACTGAGAGCTAGGAAAAGACCAGGGAATGGCATTTTCAGACAGAAACCTGGAAGTATGGGTATCCCACATGTGTTACCAAATATAGCTGCATGACCTACTCTAAATCTTTTCAACAGGTTTTCCATTTGACAGCCAGACCCACAGACAGTCTAGTCATCTGTTCGGCTAAAAAAGCAGCTGGGGAACAGATGTCAGGTAAGTCCAACAGCATGAGGGTGAGGCTGTTGGACTTTGTTGTGGAGAGCAGGGAAGGTCAAACATTGCAGGGGGGTGGGGGAGGTAAAACATTGGCAGGTTGAAGAGAATCCAACAAGGCAGCAAAGTCAAACATCGCGTGAGAGCTCATCAAACATCGGTGGGCGAATGGAATTAAACATCTCGGAGGCAAGTCAAACATTGAAAGGGTGAGAGACGTTGGGCATCACGGTAGTTGAGTCAAATATCAGGGGCAGAGCGTGTCAGGTGATTGAGAGAGTCCCTTTGTGAGGTTGGGTTCCCTTTGCAAGGTGTGTAAGCGATAAGCCTGATGGGCCTGGGGGAAGAACCACTGCTCCTCCTGGTCCACAAGCAGTGCAATAAATTACCTTATGGATCAGGCCTTTGCCTCCTTTCATACATCAGGACTCCAGAGGTTGGGGAATCCTCATCTGCAGATGCTAAAAATTAAAATTGGAGTTAAAATTGAGGTGCTCAGCCCACTTAATAGATTTCCGAGACTAGGTTGTCTCCTGAGAGTAGGTTGTCTCACACAGAGCCCAGCTGTGTTTAAAAAAATAAACCAGCGGCAGTTAGGTTGGAGGCAGGTTTGAGTTGAGTTTTCCGGTTCTTTATTTTTAACCCTCTAAGTGTCAATTCACCAAGCTCCTGATACTGTACCTTCCAAACGCACGACCACTACCATCTAGAAGGACAAGGGCAGCAGATAGATGGGAACACCACCACCTGCAAGTTCCCATCCAAGCCACTCACCATCCTGACTTGGAAATATGTCGCCGTTCCTTCACTGTCGCTAGGTCAAAATCTTCAAACTCCCTCCCTGACAGCACTGAGGATGTACCTACACCACATGGACTTCAGCGGTTCAAGAAAGCAGCTCATTACCACCTTCTCAAGGGCACTAGGGATGGGCAATAAATGCTGGCACAGCCAGCGAAGCCCACACCCCGTGAATGAATAAAAATAACTAATCCTGATAAATAGATTGTTTCAGTCAAAATTATACATTGACAAGATTACCTGTAGCTTGCAAATATCACATTCCACAACATGGAATATTGTCAATGAAACACTTGAATGTGATCGCCGAGAATTTCCTTTTGCATAAATCCATTTAAAGGGTTAATTCCCTCATTAAAACAGTAGGAAGAGCACTCAGGCAAATGTGTTTGACCATTCACTCAGTAGTATTCTACAGTTAATTTCAGGTCCAAAATAACAGCTAAACATTCCTACTTTACAATAGCGATTTCATTTCAAAAGTACTTCATTGGCTGTAAAGCACTTTGGGACATCCCGAGGTCATGAAAGGTGCTATATAAATGCAGGTCTTTCTTTTCTTATTTCTTCCAAGTAAACCATACCATAAAATAAACCATATACATCAGGAACAAATTTGCACAACACTCAACAGCTTCTGTCCCCTGTGAGTGAACTAGATAATCTTGAAAAGATAATAAAAAGTTATTTCCCACTTACCAATTAGATACCTACCTAAAATATATTTAAAAGTCTTCTATCCAGTGGACTTGCTGGTCATATCTACTTCCTGGTTGTCTCACTTTTGTTGTAATACTTATGCCATCACACTTTCTTGACCGGCTCAAAGTAAAATATCAGCGAATTAGAACTGAAAGGGTATGGGTGTTAGGAAAACTGCCAGTGAGAAACTACTAAGGATTTATGGGAACAATGACCCACCATGGGAGCAGGCTGGGAGGCAGGGATAGGGGTGGGAGGGCTGTTTAATTGGGCAAGAAAGCTGATGGTGGAGGGCTCAGTGCCTCCCAACTCCCCCTGATTAAGTACCAATGATGACATGCCAGGTGGACAGGCCACCAGCTATGCCTTGCAGCTTGGCTGTTGTCTTTGGAGGGAGGGACGGAAAGAAGGGGGCTTTTTGAGCACCCTCTGGCCAATTAAAGCGCATGGAATTGGGGGTAGTGTATTGAGACGGATAGAAAACTGGTTGGCAGACAGGAAACAAAGAGTAGGAATAAGCGGGTCTTTTTCCAAATGGCAGGCAGTGACTAGTGGGGTACCGCAGGGATCGGTGCTGGGACCCCAGCTATTCACAATATATATCAATGATTTAGATGAGGGAGCTAAATGTAATATCTTCAAATTTGCAGATGACACAAAGCTGGGTGGGAGGGTGAGCTGTGAAGTGCATGCAGAGATGCTTCAGGGTGATTTGGACAAGCTGAGTGAGTGGGCAAATGCATGGCAGATGCAATATAATGTGGATAAATGTGAGGTTATCCACTTTGGTAGCAAAAACAGGAAGGCAGATTATTATCTGAATGGCTATAAATTGAGAGAGGGGAATTTGCAACGAGACCTGGGTGGCCTTGTGCAAGTGCAGCAGGTGGTAGAGAAGGCAAATGGTATGTTGGCCTTCATAGCGAGAGGATTCGAGTACAGGAGCAGGCATGTCTTGCTGCAATTATACAGGGCCTTGGTGAGACCACACTTGGAATATTGTGTGCAGTTTTGGTCTCCTTATCTGAGGAAGGGAGTGCAGTGAAGGTTTACCAGACTAATTCCTGGGATGGCAGGACTGACACATGAGGAGAGATTGAGTCAGTTAGGATTATATTCACTGGAGTTCAGAAGAATGAGGGGTGATCTCGTAGAAACCTATAAAATTCTAACAGGACTAGACAGGGTAGGATTTCCCAATAGTGGGGGAGTCCAGAACCAGGGGTCACAGTCTGAGGATACGGGGTCGATCATTTAGGACTGAGATGAGGAGAAATTTCTTCATCCAGAGAGTGGTGAGCCTGTGGAATTCGCTACCACAGAAAGTAGTTGAGGCTAAAATATTGTATGTTTTCAAGAAGGAGTCAGATATAGCTCTTGGGGTGAAAGGGATCAAAGGATATGGGGAGAAAGCGGGAATAGGCTATTATGTTGGATGATCAGCCATGATCATAATGAATGGTGGAGCAGGCTCGAAGGGCCAAATGACCTGCTCCTGCTCACATTTTCTATGTTTCTATGTTAACACAGGGCCCCATTGGCAGCAAGGGCCACAACCATGGGAAGACCACTCCTGTCCTTCAAAGCGACCCCTCTCCCCACCCTCCTCTCACCCTCTTACAGGCCTTGCTGAAGCAGTCCCACTTAAGGGTTGTGAGGTCTCCCTAGCTGCTCCTCTTCCTAGGCCTCCTACAGTTCCAGCAGCAGCCACATCCGGGTGATGCTGCTGGTACTGAACAGCTTCCAGTGCCAATTGACTGGCAGCCCTCGGAGATGAGATCTTCATTTGGATGACCCGGGAACCCTGACGGCAAGTAAGTGACTGATTGGGATATAATCCCATCAGGGCTTCTGGAAAAGGTCATGGCAGGTTGGCAAGAGCTCTTAAGCCATTGGCACTTTTGCAGTCATTAAATCAGTCCTAAGTGGATTCTTTTCCACAGACCATTGAAAAAAATGATTAACTGCAGGCAGGATCCTCACCCCGTCGGGGGGGGTTGTGTGGGAGTGGGCGTGAGCGGGTGGGTTCCCAATCGGCACCCCCAGTTGGGGGCACGCCGCCATTTTACATGGGTGGGCCAAGTAAGGCCTGCCCAGCATGACTTCCGCCAGGAAGCATTATGCGTTCTCTGTGTGGGCGGAGGGGGGGGATTCCCTGAGCAGGGAGTGCGCTCTTTCACGCACATGTGTGAAAGAGCGCACAGATCTCCCTGAGTGCAAAGTGCTGCCTCAGGGAGATCGGCTCAGGTTTAAAAGGTTCAATAAAAAAGGGGAAAAAAATAACTGACATGTCCGCGCATGTGCCACTGTCAGATGTCACATGACTGCCCCCGCTCCCCCGCACCCCACCCCCCCACCCCGCCCCCACGCCACCTACCCCCCACTCGCCAAACAGAAGATTCTGCCCCGCATCTCTACACTCAGGGCTTGCAGAATTTCCCAGTGTGCATTATTAAGTTTCTGAACAAAAACAAAAAGCTGTATTCTTTCATTTTGTGGGGTTTGTGAGCATTTTTAACTTGATAGATGTTGAAACAATATGGAGATGAATTTTCAAAGCTTTACTTCAAGCACGGTTCATTAATGAGTGCTCAATTTTACTTCACAGCTAATGCATGAATAACAGCACCTGCAGTTCATGTGTTGCTATTTACGAGCTGAGCTATTCTTGCAGAGAGCCAGGATGGACATGCCAAGGCAAATGGCTTCCGTCTGTGCTATAGCCATTCTATGATTCTGTTCCATAAAACAAAGACAATTTAACAACGGTGAATTTATTTTTATCCATGAAAAAGTTAAAGGGGAGTACTGTTTGTTTTCCAAGTGCTGAAACTTACCTATAAGGTCAATTTGAATTACTGACTTGTCCTAATGGGCTGCTGATTATGCTGATCATGCAAGCCATTATATTCTTCATGATGGCTACAAATCCAGTGAAAAATATTTTCTGTTCTAAAACTTTACAGACTTCAGCAGAAGTGACCTTTGCTGTGGCACTGAGAAAATGATTTATTGTGGGATTTGCCACCTTTCTTAGGAGATATTAACAAAGAGGGAAAAACACACTTGACCTCGTCCTCACCAACCTGCTTGTTGCAGATGCATCTATCCATGACAGTATCGTAGGAGTGACCACCACACAGTCCTTGAGGATACGAGGTGCCCTTCACATTGAAGATATCCTCCATTGTGTTGAGTGGCGCTACTACTGTGCTAAATGCGATAGATTTCGAACAGATCTAGCAGCTCAAGACCATGACGTGCTGTGGGCCATCAGTAGCAGCAGAATTGTACTTGAACATAATCTGTAGCTTCATGGCCCAGCATATCCCCCTCTCTACTATTACCATCAAGCCAGGGGAATCAACCTTGGTTCAATGAAGAGTACAGGAGGACATACCAGGAGCAGCACCAGGCGTACCTAAAAATGAATTGTCAACCTGGTGAAGCTATAACACGGGACTACTTGCCTGCCAAAAAGCATAAGCAGCAAGTGATAGACAGAGCTAAGCAATCCCACAACCAATGCATCAGGTCTAAGCTCCGCAGTCCTGCCACATCCAGACGTGAATGGTAGTGGACAATTAAACAATTCACTGGAGGAGGAGGCTCCACAAATATCCCCATTGTCAATGATGGGGGAGCCCGGCACATCAGTGAATAAGATAAGGCTGAAGCATTTGCAACAATCTCCCACCAAAAGTGCCAAGTGGATGATCTATCTCGGCCTCCTCTACAGTTGCCAGTCTTCAGCCAATTCAATTCACTCCACATGAAATTAAGAAACGGCTGAAGGCAATGGATACTGCAAAGGCTACGGGCCCTGACAATATTCTGGCAATAGTACTAAAGACTTGTGCTCCAGAACTTGCTGCGCCCTCCAGCCAAATGGTTCCAGTACTGCTATAACACTGGCATCTATGTGGAAAATTGCCCAGGTATGACCTGTACATAAAAAGCAGGACAAATCTAACCCGGTAAATTACCGCACAATCGGTCTACTCTCCATCATCAGCAAAAAAATGGAAGGGGTCATCAACAGTGTAATCAAGCGGCACTTGCTTAGCACTAATCTGCTCACTGATGCCCAGTTTGAGTTCTGCCAGGGCCACTCAGCTCCTGACCTCATTACAGCCTTGGTTCAAACATGGACAAAAAAGCTGAACTCCCAAGGGTGAGGTGAGAGTGACTGCCCTTGACACCAAGGCTGCATTTGACTGAGTGTGGCATTAAGGAGCCCTAGCAAAACTGGAGTCAATGGGAATTGGGGGTAAACTCTCCACTGGTTGGAGTCATAACTAGCACAAAGGAAGATGGTTGTGGTTGTTGGAGGTCAGTCATCTCAGCTCCAGGACATATTTGGGATTCATCAGGGTAGTGTCCTTGGCCCAACCATCTTCAGCTGCTTCAACAATGACCTTCCTTTCATTATAAGGTCAGGAGTGGGGATGTTCGGTGATGATTACATAATGTTCAGCATCATTCGCAACTCCTTAGATACAGAGGCAGTCGATGCCCAAATGTGGCAAGACCTGGACAATATCCAGGTTTGGGCTGACAAGTGCTAAGTAACATTCACACCACACAAGTGCCAGGCAATGACCATCTCCAACAAGAGAGAATCTAACCATCGCCCCTTGACATTCAATGCCTTTACCTCCATTGAATCCTCCACCATCAATATCTTGGGAGTTACCATTGAGCAGAAACTCAATTGGACTAGCCATATAATTACTGTGGCTATAAGAGCAGGTCAGAGGCTAGAAATCCTGCAATGAATAACCCATCTCCTGACTCCCCAAAGCCTGTCCACCATCTACAAGGTGGAATACACAACACTCAAGAAGCTCGACACTATCCAGGACTAAGCAACAAGCTTGATTGGCACCACATCCACAAACATTCACTCCCTCCACCACTGACACACAGTAGTAGCAGTGTGTATTATCTACAAGATGCACTGCAGAAATTCACCAAGGATCCTTAGACAGCACCTTCCAAACCCACGACCACTACCACCTAGAAGAACCAGGGCAGCAGACAGATGGGAACACCACCACCTGGAAGTTCCCCTCCAAGTCACTCACCATTCTGACTTGGAAATATATCATCACTTCTTCACTGTCGCAGTCTCAAAATCCTGGAACTCCCTCCCTAACAGCACTGTGGGTGTACCTAACTCACATGAACTGCAGCAGTTCAAGAAGGCAGCTCACCACCATCTTCTCAACAGCAACTAGGGATGGGCAATAAATGCCGGCCCAGCCAGTGAAGCCCACATCCCATGAATGAATGAAAAAAAAACTAGGACCTTGCTCGACTTCTCAAGCGGACATATAACATCCCATGACACTATTCAGGAGAAGGGGAGTACTCCTCGTATCCTGGCTAATAGTTATCGCTCAATCAGTATTACTAAAAAGGATTAACTGATGATTTATTATACTGAAGCTTATGGGGCTTTTCTGGTGTGCAAATTAGCTACTAAGTTTTCAACACTGACTACACTTCGAAAGTACATCATTGGCTGTGAAGTACTTTGGGACATCTTAAGGCTATGTAAGGTGTTAAATGAATACATGTTCTTTTCTATTATTTTGATGTCAGGCTGTCTTAGTTTTTATATTATTTCTTCTGGGGGAATAACAAAATTTACACAGTCTTACTGTGAGGGATTCTGCCTACAGGACTGACAAAATCCATCCTGTGACAGGTCTGTTCCCCCAAAACTGCAACAATAAGTCATGATAGCTGGTTCATCATGAATAATATCCCAGAGCGTCACAAACCTAGTTAAGGATATTTGATTACAATGTCTGCCACAGAGCATCAACATGATTCTTCCTGCACTGTAGCCATACAATTTTGGGGGCAACTTTACTACCAAGAACCAGCACTTAACTCTCCAAAACAACTTATATTTATATAGTGCCTTTAACATAATAAAACATCCTAGGACACATCATGGAGGCATTACCATAAGACCATAAGACATAGGAGCAGAAATTAGACCATTCGGCCCATCGAGTCTGCTCCGCCATTCAATCATGGCTGATAAGTTTCTCAACCCCATTCTCCCACCTTCTCCCCGTAACCTTTGATCCCCTTACCAATCAAGAACCTATCTATCTCGGTCTTAAATATACTCAATGACCTGGCCTCCAAAGCCTTCTGTGGCAATGAATTCCATAGATTCGCCACTCTCTGGCTAAAGAAGTTTCTTACAAAGCAAAATTTGATAGCAAGTCACATAACAAGATATTGGAGCAGATGAGCAAAGGTTTGATCAAAGAGGTGGGTTTTAAGGAACATCTTAAAGGAGGAAAGAGAGCTGGAGAGGTTTAGGGAAGGAACTCCAGAGTTTAGGGGCTTGTCAGCTGACACCAGTGTCAGAGCAATTAAAATAAGGGATGCTCGAGTCAAGACTAGACCAGTGCAAATATCCAGAGAGTTGTGGGGTCTGGGGGAGGTTACAGAGAGGGAGGTGTGAAGCCATGGAGGAATTAAAACAAGGATGAAAATTTAAAAATCAAGACATTGCTTAGGTGGGAACAAAAGAAGGTCAGCGAGTGTAGGGGTCATGGGTGAACAGGACTTGGTGCAAGTTAGGATCTGGGCAGCAGGGTCAGGGAGAATCTGTGGAGAGGAAAACAGAGTTAAACATTTCAGGCCTGTGATCTTTCATCATACTTCCAATGATGCTGCCTGACCTGAGTATTTTTCAGCATTTTCTGTTTTCCAGCATCCTCAGTATTTGTGTTTGTATGGGCAGCAGAGTTTTCGATGACCTCAAGTTTATGGAGCATAGAACATGGGAAGTCAGTCGGGAGTGCAGTGGACTGGACAAGTCTAGGGGCAACAACAGTACGGATGAGGGTTTCAGCAGCAGATGAGCTGATCGCATGGAGAAAGAGTCAGGCAATGTGACCGAGATGGAAAGGAGGTCTTCATGATGACGTGGATATGTGGCCCTAAGCTCATTTCAGCGTCAAATATGACTCCAAAGTTGTAAACAATCTGGGTTAGCCTTTAGAGAATTGCCAGGGACAGGATGGACTAGGTGGCTAGGGAACAAAGACAGTCACAGGTTCGGTTTTCCAAATATTTCAATTGGAGGAAATTTCTGCTCATCCAGAACTGGATGTTGGACAAGCAGTCTCACAATTTAGAGACACTGTAAGGGTCAGGAGTGGTGGCAGTGGGGTAGAGCTGGGCATTGTTAACTGTGCTGTGCTTTTGGATGTTGTTGCCGAGGAACAGCATGTGATTAGAAATAGGAGGCCAAGGAAAAATCCTTGTGGGAGACCAGAGGTAATGGTGAAGGAGCAAGACGAGAAGCAATTGCAAATTATTCTATGGCTGCAATTAGATAGATAAGAATAGAACTTGCTGACGGCAGTCCCATCTATCTGGATGACAGTGGAGAGGTGTTGGAGGAGGTGGTTGACTGTGTTAAAGGGTACAGAATATTTTTCATCTGTACATTTTCGAGTTATGCAGGCAAAGAAGAACATAAAAAGGCTTCTGAATTAGTTATTGTTGTTCATTGCACTTGATGATACAGCTTTGTTACTTTCTGCATTTTGGCACCAAGATGAATGGAAGTTATTTAAAAGAATCAGACCTCTAATGCAATCTATAATTTGAATTGCTCTTACAATTTACAGAAAATAAATATATAATGATTCTTAATTTGGATGAAAGAAATTGTAAATGCTATTTGTAGATGTACATGTAGGTGCTTGAGTGTTTGGATGTGTAACAGGTTTGTTCTGATTCAGGGAACTTAGTGTTTACTTCATATCTTGTTGACTGAGATAAGTTGTTTCTGATTAGAGGCTGTCTCTTTTAATAAGCCTCACCTTTCAGAGTTTGTTAAAATCCAGAAATTTGAAACACAAATTGTATCTTTTTCCCCAAACTTTCTCTATTTCCTTATTAAGTTCTTTGAACATTAAGTGAGGTTTTCAAGTAACTGCTTATTTTCACAGGATTGGCTCCATTTTTGTTCCTTTGAATGCTGGAATAATGTATCATTATCTGTGTCATATGATACTGTTTCTTTGTCAGAAGGCAGCAATTATCTATTTATACTTAACGATGGCACTATTCATGATGAAATAGCAACTGAAAACATCAGTTTTCGTAGTGCACTTTATAGATGGACTGCATTGCAAAATGGAGTAACATACACAAACTTCAACACAGAGATTTCTACATTGTGCATTATAAAGGATGTATTTGTACATCAAATATAAACTGTTACAGTCGATGTTAGTAATTGGAATATGAGTAGAGTGGAGAACACAGCGCTTCAATTGGTATAAACTTTTAAGGGATCATATCTGATTCTTTACCTGACAAGAAGTAATTTTGGATATTCTTCTTTGCCTTTATAAGAATACTAACAAAATTTATATTTACATGTCTCAAGATGCAAAGGTTATTACACGAGGAAGTCCAATCCGACTACATTAACCATCTAAAAAAATCCTACAGACTGTTCCTGCCGGACCCTGGGCGAGGTCTCCAAATTTGTTAACTTCCCGAACAAGACAGCAAATTTGTCATGCTCCCAGGTGAGGAGGAATGAGCTGGCTCCCCTATTTTATCCAAACCCCTTGGTTGGTCACAACAAGATTACTTTAAAATGCATTTATTTTTTAGAAGGAGCTAATTTAACCAGGCATCCTTGAGTCAAAGAAAGAGTAAGTTTATTAGTTACTAAATCCCGAGAAAAATAATATACACGCAACACACATACACACAGATCAGAAATGAGAAGTAAGAGTCCAAATAAAAGTTTATATATGAATCAGTCTTTGGCTTGTCCATGAGACATAGATGGTGGTAAATTATGATGGTTAAGATGGGTGATTCCAGTAGAGCTGACTTTGGCAGTTTTGCATTTGGTTTGGAGACATTTGGTTCTGCTAGGTAGCTGAAGAAGCTGTCCTATTTCCTTTTTGATTGTGGCTTCTGGTGAACATTGCCTCCAGCAACACAGAGGGAGAGAGAGAGAAAGGCTTCACCTGCAACTACAGGGGTGACCAGTTGGTCTTCTTCTTGTACACACACAGCACACCAGCACAAACTGCTCTACAACTAGCTTTTTAACCCATTTTTTCCTGTGTATTTCAGGAGAGGAAATAATTGCCTTGCATTCGTATCAGAACTATTTACACATTCTGAGATATAAAGCAACATGAGATATATTTTTGGTAAATGCTGAGATGTGCAAATCAGTCTTTTGTCTCTGCAACCACAGGAGATTAAAGTTCAATCTTTTGCATCTTTCCTATCTCCCTATCGAGTGTCTCTGCTTGAAGAAGGCCATGACACTTTTTCAAGCATAATGTTCTATGTTCGCCCAGGACAGGTCTGTCAGTATAATCCACATGGGAATTTTCCAGAAAATGATCACTTTACAATATCAGTCATCTTTTGCTCACTGTCCTTGCTTGTATATTTTAAAAAACACACAAGTCTTCCTTAAAAAGGTCAGTATGCCCGTAAGTAATTTGTTGTGGTAATCGGCTTTTCATGACACTTCCTCCGCACCACGAATGAAATGGGATTCGTTCTCAATTCATTATAAGGGGAAAAAAAAAACAAACACACAAACATAGACACACACACACACATTCATTCTCCAAGCCTTGGTCAATATTATCCCTTCAGTTCTAATCAGATCTCTAAGTTCTGGACAGGGCAATCATGTTTGATTTCTCGACAGTGTGGGTGATTTTTAGGCAGTACGATTGGAGAAACAAACTCCAACTGAATAATCTGGCATTCTGTGTCTTAAACCTTTTCACAAAAGTTAAAGGATTGTGGTCAGTACAGACTGTGGTCTCTCTGCATCCATTTCGGACATATATCTCAAAGTGTTTTGAGACCCAGTAATAAACTGAGGGTTTCCTTCTCCACTGTGGAGTACCATTTCTGATGCTTGTTTAGATTCTGGAAGAAATTCTTGAGTACTGCGGATCAGAGGGACCTTGGTGTGCATGTCCACCATTCCCTTAAGGTAGTGGGATGGATAGATAAGGTGGTTAAGAAGGCATATGGGATACTTGTCTTTATTAGCCGAGGCATAAAATCTAAGAGCAGGGAGGTTATGTTGGAACTGTATAAAACGCTGGTTAGGCCACAGCTAGAGTATTGCGTGCAGTTCTGGAATCTGCATTATAGGAAGGATATGATTGCACTAGAGAAAGTGCAGAGGAGATTTACCAGGATGTTGTCTGGAGAGTTTTAGCTATGAGCAGAGATTGGATAGACTGGGGTTATTTTCCTTGGGACAGAGGAGATTGAGGGGTGACATGATTGAGGTGTATAAAATTATGAGGGGCAGAGATGGGGTAGACAGGAAGGAATTTTTCCCCTTGGTGGAGGGATCAATAGGCAGGGGACATAGATTTAAGGTAAGGGGCAGGAGGTTTACTGGGGATGTGAGGAAGAATTTTTTCACCCAGAGGGTGGTGGGAATCTGGAACTCACTGCCTGAAAGGGTGGTAGAGGCAGAAACCCTCATAACATGTAAGAAGTATTTGGATGTGCACTTGCGATGCAATAGCTTACAATGCCATGGGCCTAGTGCTGGAAAGTGGGATTAGAGTAGTTAGGTACTTGTTTGACCGGCGCAGACTCGATGGGCTGAAGGGCCTTTTTCTGTGCTCTAGATCTCTAAGTACCCGATTGGTCTCTCTATCCGATTCGTCTTCCTGGAGGAGGACAGCCCCTACCCTGATGTCACTCACATTAATGGCTACTTTAAATGCTTGGTTACAGTTCAGAGCGGCAAGCACAGGCTCGCCTATTAAAATGACTTTCAGTTTTTCGAAAGCTATCTGGCATTTGTCAACCCATACCACCTTTGCTTTGTTCTATATTAGGTCTGTCAGCAGGGCAAACTTGTGGTAGAACCCACACATCCCCAAGAGCCTCATGATTTCCAGTTTTGTTGTGGGAATCTGGAACTGTGCTACTGCTTGTACCTTTGCGGTTCTGGATAGTACTTGTCCTTGACCCACTATAGGTCCTAGCGAATTCGCTCTTTGCAAGATTGACCACTAGGTCAGCTGACTGTAATTTTTGGAAGAGGGCGTCCAGTTGTTCTAACTGAGTTTCCCAGGTGTCGCTGTACACTAGGAGATAGTGTCCTTGGCCCAACTATCTTCAGCTGCTTCATCAATAACCTTCCTTCCATCATAAGGTCAGAAGTGGGGATGTTTGGTGATGATTGCACAATGTTCAGCACCAGTTGTGACTCATCAGATACCGAAGCAGTCCTTGCTCAAATACAGCAAGACCTAGACAATATCCAGGCTTGGGCTGACAAGGGGCAAGTAACATTCATGCCACACAAGTGCCAGGCAATGACAATCTCCAACAAGAGAGAATTTAACCATCGCCACTTGGCATTCAGTGGCATTATCATCATTGAATCCCCCACTATCCACATACTGCGGGTTACCATTGGCCAGAAACTAAACTGGACTAGCCATGTAAATACTTTGGCTACAAGAACAGGTCAGAGGCTAGGAATCCTGTGGTAAGTAATTCACCTCCTGACACCCCAAAGCCTGTCCAGCATCTACAAGGCACAAGTCAGGAGTGTGATGGCCCTTGCCTGGACGAGTGCAATTCCAACAACCCTCAAAATGCTTGGCACCATCCAAGACAAAGCAACCTGCTTGATTGGCACTCCCTCCACTACCGACGAACAGCGGCAGCAGTGTGTACCATCTACAAGATGCTCTTCAGAAACTCACTAAGGCTCCTTAGACAGTATCTTCCAAACCCATGACCACTACCATCTAGGAGGCAACAAGGGCAACAGATATATGGGAATATCACCACCTGGAAGTTCCCCTCCAAGCCATTCCCCATCCTAACTTGGAAACATATCGCCGTTCCTTCATTGTCACTGGGTAAAAATCCTGGAACTCCCTCCCTAACAGCACTGTGGGTGTACCTACACCACAGGGGCTGCAGCAGTTCAAGAAGGTAGCTCACCACCACCTTCTCAAGGGCAATTAGAGATGGACAATGAATGCTGGCCTAGCCAGCGACGTCCACACCCTGTAAATTAATTTTTAAAACTACACTATTGTATAAGCCCGCCACTACTTGATTCATCAGGCTTTGAAAGGTGGCTGGAGCATTTCAGAGTCCAAATGGCATGCCTTGACACTGGTATAACACATCTGGAGTTACGAAGGTGGAGATTTCCCTAGCCTAGGCAGTGAAGAGAATCTGTCAGTATCCCTCGAGTAAATATTTGTAACATAGACTGCTTTACCTACCCTATCTATGCACTCTTCCAAGCAAGGTATTGGGTTTGAGTCATCTCGGCTCACTGCATTAACTTTTTGGTAGTCAACGCAGAACCTTGTGGAGCCATCCGGCTTGGGGCACAACTGGGGAGCTCCAGCTACTGCTGCTAGGCTCTATTACTTGGTGCTGCATGCAGTTAATCTCCTCCTGAACCTGGGCCAGCTTTTCTGGCCCTTGGCAATAGGGATGCTTCTTGATGGGAGGGGCCTCTCCCACATCCACATCATGTCCAGCTTGTGTGGTGCCGCCAGGCTTGTCTCTGCAAAAGCCTTTAAATGTCGTGAGCAGCTTCGTCAATTCCACTCGCTGTTCTGCACCTAGGTGGGTGAATAAGGAGTCTAAGTTTGCTAGCCTGGTAGTAGGGGTTCAATGTGGGCCTCACCCATGTCGCCCTCCAGTTCATCCCCACTGCTACCCTCACCCTCTAGGATGGTGCCAATGGCACCTGCTTGTGCCATTCTCGGCTATGATATTGCTTTATCATGTTGACATTCCCCCTGATCTGGGGTCTCAATTAGATAGTTTACTTCCCCAAGCTTTTTTGCTACTCTGTACAGGCCACTGAACCGGACTCGTACCAGTATTGATATATAACACGTAGTCTCCTGGCTGAAATGTTCAGGGCCTGTTTCTTCATAGTTGTCTGGGAGATTTTTAAGTGTTCTCAGACTACATCACAGGCTCTCATAAGTCACTTCCAGAACACTGTTACATGGTCTAACATGGAGACCTTCTCCTTCTGTTCTGAAAGCCTCTCCTTGCTTAGTTTCAGAGGACCTCGCACTTGGTGCCCATAAATTAATTCAAACAGAGTAAAACCGAAGGACTCATTGGGTGAGTCCTGGTAGCAAACATAAGAATACCTAGTTCTTTATCCCAGTCATGGGAGTACTCGTGGCAGTATGTCTTGATCATTGTTTTTAGGGTCTGGTGGTACCGTTCTAACGCCCCATGCGACTGCAAGTGATACGCTGAAGACTTCAGTTGGGTCACGCCTACATTACCCCATGACTTCCTGGAATATTTTGGACATGAAATTTGAGACCTGATCCCACTGGATCTCAGTGGATAGACCATACCTGGTAAAGAATTGGGTTAATTCCCCCACCACTGTTTTGGTAGATATGGTTCTCAGAGGAACAGCCTCTGGGAAGCAGGTAGCCACGTCCATGATGGTAAGGATATACTGGTAGCCCCCTTTTGTTTTGGGCAGGGCCCCATACATTCCACTAACACCTTGCTGAATGGTTCCCCAAAATCTGACATGGGAATCATAGGTGCAGGTTTTATTGCAGGCTGGGGTTTTCTCACAATCTGGCAGGTGTGGCAGCTTCTGCAAAACCCTACTACATCCCTGTGGAGCTGTAGCCAGTAAAAGTGCTGGCTGATGCGAGTTTGGGCTTGGCATATACCAACATGCCAAGCCATCGGAATTTCGTGAGTTAGCCATAATATTTCCCTATGGTGCATTGGCGGCACTACTGCCTGGTGGGTCACTGTCCACCCCTTGTTTGCAGGTCTGTGTGGGGGTCTCCATTTCATCATTAGCACCTCATTTTTAATGTAGTAGCATTCAGGGACTGCTTCTGCATCAGCTTCAGTGTGAGCAGTCTGAGCTAATGTTTTTAGCAGCGGGCTAGCTTGCTGGGCCTCTACCAAGGAAGATCTATTCATCACCTCCTAGGGTCTTCTAGACTCCCAAAAGAGGTTTCAGATAACCAGGCTGTACGGTCTTCTGTCTGCAGTGCCACTTCAGCCCCCTCTGATGGAGCTTGTCTGGCCATAGACCGTGTTACCATATAGTCACGGAAAATGCCAGACACTTTCTCCTGCAGCTGTTCTGTTTCCCTGACCTCAGTTGGTTTTCCTGAGACCACTGGGGATGATATTACCTTGGATCCCGCCTGATCATTGTCAAGAAGCAAGTCAACTCCATCCACAGGCAAACTGAGGACGACTCCCATGGTCACTGGTCCTGACACAAAATTGCACTCCGGACGCACCCAGTATAGGGGAATGGGCATGTACCCTATTTCAATCCCCTTTACCAACACTTTGGCACTTACTGCACTCCCTGGTGAAAAGGTCATTACTTTTCCCAGCAGTAGAGTTTGGATTGCTCCTGTATCCCTCAGTATCACGACAGGCTGACTCACCACACCCTGGGGAAATGTGGCCACCCTTCCTTCGGATACAAAATCCTTGTAACTCTCGGGAATTTGTTTAACCTCATCCATACTCACAGGAGTGCATCTACAGGGATTCGCAGCTGCAGTCAGAGCCATAGCCTGGTCTGCTATGCTTTCTGGCTGACTCCCATTCTCTGCACAGGGTGTATGTGCCCTGATAAATCCCACTGGTTTTTCCCGTAGCCTCCAGCAGTTGGCCTGGATGTGTCCTGCCTTTCAGCAGTTAAAACGCACAGACTTCTTGGCTTCACTTTTCATTTCAGCACCCTTTCTATCCTAAGGTGGGTCCCAGTGTTTCCCTCTCTCCCATGGTGCTCAGTTTTCTATCACTCTCGCCACCTCTATCCATTCCAGTTGGTTGGGGGTGACTCAGGGAGGGTCCCTTGTGGGACAAGGGTTTGTGGATCAGCCCATAATCATCAGCCAGTGTGGCTGCCTGCCTGACCCCTGTTAACCTCTGTTCCTCTAGGTGTGTTCTTATTGGGAAGGGTATGGAGATTTTAAATTCCTCAAGGAGAATTATTTCACAGAGGTTTTCGTAAGTGGCTTCTGTTTTAAGTGCCTGCACCCACTGGTCAAAGGCAAGTTGCTTAAGCCTTTCAAATTCCAGGTATGTCTGGTCAGGCTGT
Organism: Carcharodon carcharias; assembly: GCF_017639515.1. Classification (NCBI taxonomy): domain Eukaryota; kingdom Metazoa; phylum Chordata; class Chondrichthyes; order Lamniformes; family Lamnidae; genus Carcharodon; species Carcharodon carcharias. Next base: position 32,330,945 of record NC_054477.1, on the reverse strand, counting down.
TTTCTGAGGGTGTGGTATTTCTGATGGTACGCTTCCGGCACTAACTGATATGCATCTAAAATAGCCCTTTTTGCTGCCTCATTGTCAGTGGCACTTTCCTCAGGCAAGAGGGAGTAAACCTCATGAGCTTTTCCTGAAAGCTTACTCTGCAGTAATAGGGACCAGGGTTGGATTGGCCACTTTAACTGCTGTGCAAATGGCTCAAAAGAGATAAAGAAGGCTTCCACCTCTGCTTCAGCAAATTTAGGGATTGAATGAAAAAACTGGATTATCTCAGCCCTTGAGTATGAGCGAGTGGTGTCTTCCTACCCCTCAGCTTGAGTTGTTTTAGTTTAAACTCACTTTTCCTCTCTCTGTCCTGAAATTCTCCCTTTTCGCTCCATGCCCTTTCTTGACTTCCCGCTTTCCCTTTCCTCTTTCTCTCTCCCCCTTTCCCTTTCTTGAAATTCTAATTTCCACTGCTCCAATTTTAATCTCTCTACCGCTACTCCATCAATTTCATCACCCTCAATTTCCATCTGTAGACCATTTTACCACCGCTTTTAAAATTTCAGGTTTTCTGGCTTTCAGGCAAAATCCTAATCCTAAGTGCTATGATCCCAGCTAATGTTACTACTGGCAATAATAATATAAAAACAAAAAAACTGCGGATGCTGGAAATCCAAAACAAAAACAGAATTACCTGGAAAAACTCAGCAGGTCTGGCAGCATCGGCGGAGAAGAACTACTGGCAAGCCTGATCCAAGGGTGGAATCTAACTTTTATTTTTTTGTTTAGATACGTGGAGAGTGGCTACTGAACAGAGTCACAGGAGTCAGCTGATGAACTTTTAACAAAAGAATAAAACATTTATTAAACAAGAAAAGATATACTATATAACATTACACCTTCACCCACAACTGTACCTTTACAGATATATACAGATTTGTAAGGATAACACAAGTTACAAAAGCTATCCTATACTCAAATGTCACAGTAAATACACAGTCCATGTAAACCAATCAGTGACCTGTGGTCAGGCACACCACACTCTAAAACCAAGTGACAGATGCCACCACAGACAGATGCTACGAATCTCCCATCAGCTCCCCCCAGGCGCTTGTCACACCGTGAGACAACCAGTCTCACTGAACTCCGTCTTTCACACAAGGGTTTCCAATCTCTGCTCTCTAAGAACTTGGTTTGGAATTTTCACCCAACACATCTTCCGCAAGGAACCATCTCCAGGGTTTCGAACTCTCCTTCCAATGTTCCTCTCCCATGGGTCACCATGTGCATTCAAGTTTTCTTCCACGCACTTTCTCTCACTAACTCAGCAATCAACAGTACACCCCTGCTTCATATGCTCATAGCAAAGAATTACAGACCTTCAGCCATCTCTTTGGACCTTCTGACCTCTTGCTTTAAATCTGCTTCCTGCAACTTTTCTTCCTTTAAGCTGATGCTTGAAGACTTCCTCTGCTCCTCACTTTTAACTTCACTAACAGGACCTTTTCCAGGTTCCTGTCCTTCCTTTGACTAGAAAGTCTTCTTGGGATCTTTCCTGTTTCACTCCTCTGGATTTGGGGACTTTCTTCTTTAGCTTAGGACATGTTAACTGTCTCTGCACCAGTGTCTTTCTGGCAGCTACTTTCAACTGAACTCTAATTGCTTTCAACTGCTCTGCCTGTGTGTGTCTGTGTGTGTGTGTGTGTGTGTCTAGGACTCCCATTCTGGACCCCTGTTCCTAGGCAACAGCACAGTTTTTTAGTCCTCTTGTGTTTGCTTTAACTTCTCCCCAAGAATCTTAAAACTCATTAGAAATGCAGGTATACAAACAGCTTTAGACCTGCTGTCTCCACTAAAAATGAAACTAGATCCCAGTTTTCACCTTTTAAAGTGAAACTAAAACTCAGTTTGACCTAAGTACAGAAATACAAATCAAACTTAAACTTTAAGCTAAAACTCATTATTAACACAGACAAATACAAATACAACTTACTTAAACTGTCTCTATTTCCTCACACTAATTGCCTTGCTAGCTCTTTTAACTGTTCGAGGCCCAGAACTTTAAAGTTTTCACAACTAACGTCTTTTTTGTCTGTAAAAGCATTAGTATCAAATGTGGACATCTTTACACTTTAATAGGACAGACGCAAGAAAACCTTTTTGTAGTTTTTAAAAATTGGTTTCAAAGGAACAATTTACTTTACCCACCCTAATTCTTGCATTTTGCCTGTGGGATCTATTCTGGCACCAAGCTGCCACTTTATTATGACCGGTCCGCGAGCAAGATCCCCCAATATGTTAACCTCCTGATTTTGCTCCCGGATGAAGAGGAATGAGCTGGCTCCTCTTCTTTATTCAATCCCTCTGGTTGGTCGCAGCAAGATCACTTTAAAAGGGATCCCTCCGCCCCAGGGATCCCTCCCCCCCAGGGATCCCCCACCCCTCCCCAAAACCCTGTGGATACCTTTTCCCAGCCCAACTGTATTTATTTTATGGAAGGAGCCAATTGAACCAGGTTTTCTGAGGCCTGATGAATGACTCCCGAGGCTCATCATCCGTCTTAGACATAGCATTGCCCTGGTCTCCAGCAATCTTCCGGCGGCTGGTGCCCTCTGGACTCTGCCTCCGTCAGCTCCTCAGGTGAGTGTGATGTGCCCTCACCACTGTGCAGTGCCATCTGATCTGACACGCTAATGACCACTGACTTGCCAGTGTCTGTGCTAGTGTTTGGTGTGGGGGGAGAGGAGGTGACATGGGTGCTCCTCTGTTGGGGGGTCAAAGGAGGGTCCTCAAGGTCTGCCTGATGTCATAAGGATGGCGCATCTGAGGGAGGAAGAAAAAATGTCAGCAGCAAACATCATTATGAAATCACAGTGCATGCACTCTGGTTGCTCCTCACAATGAACAACTGCCTCACAATGGCATTGTGAATGGATGAGCAACAGGGACTATTCGTTTAAACATCTCATTCCAAACGCCTCTGCCCTACAACTCTTATACTCTCCCCCCATCTCTTTGTTATCCACTGGACTCTTACCTTCCTCCGAGACCCCTGCCTCTCCTCATCTGTGGACCTGACTCCACACTCGCAGGCCACCTCTGGAACTTCTTCCTCTGCCTCCATTAAAATCAGGCAGTTGGGCTCTATTGGCATCCAAGGTTATAGGCCTAGTGCTGGAAAATGGGATTAGAATAGTTAGGTACTTGTTTGGCCAGTGCAGACTTGATGGGCTGAAGGGCTGTTTTCTGTGCTGTAGACTTCTATGACTGCATGACATCCACCCATTCATTCTCACACCTGAGCATTAAGACTCTTCTTCTCCTGTAAGAACAAAGTGCTTTCATGAGTCTCCCTTCTAGATGCCAGACCATACCAGCAACCCCACCCCACCAAGAGACACAGGTGCAGGTGCCCATCACACTGGTAAACATCACACTTGCATACATCCAAGCAAACTGGGCACATTTTTCAGTCTCTGAAGGCGCAGGGTTATGTGCCATTTTGCACTCTGCTTTTCACACTCATGAGCGCCAACAAGTCCAGCCACCCACTAAGACGTCTATACACAGTACCAAACAGACTCAGTATTCACCCTGGCAGAGCACAGGAGGTCATTGAACAGTTTCCTGCCTGGGAGCCAAATACGGTGCACAACTCAATGGCCACTCACCTGGGCAGCTACCTCCATCCATGCCTTCTTGGTCTGGTGAGGTGGCCTCCTCTTACCATCCCACGGCATCAATATGTCCCTCCTGGCACTCACTGACTCTAGAAGAACACATACGTATTCATTGGTAAAATGGGTACCTGGCATGGGATGGAGATCTTGAGACCATAATTGCTGCTCCGACAAAAAATATCCTTCCTGACACTGACAGACTCACTGTTGTGACACAACAGCTGGTAAAGGTTGAGTCATTTAAAATCCCAGAGGGAAACTTTAAACAACTGTCATCACCTATATTTTCAATTGGTTTGTTTAAGACGCAGCTCTGAATTCAGAAATGAAACCACCAAGCCTCAGGAGGTTTTTTTTTATATAAATTAAATTAAACATTTATTAATTTAACAATATATTAAACACATACACATGTCTACAAATTACTAGCATAATAACTATTAAACAAATCCACAAATTAATCACTCTCAGGTAAATCTTCCCCAAGGCAACAATAACCCATAGACTTAAACAAACACCCGGCAAAGCACATTTTATCTTACAAATTCAAAATGAGGTTCCTTTCAATTTGGTTCCTTTGCGCCATTGTGGGCTTACAAGCAGCTTAGAGCTAACATGCCTCTGACTTACACATACAAAACGCTTTTCTGTATCAACCTAGCCTTCCCTTTGAATGCAAATTCTCATTGCATCACCAGGGCCTTTGAACTCCACCACTTGTAACAATAAAACCCCTTTTATGGTACCAATTTTTTTCGCAATATAAACATATTGCTTGGTGTCACCTAGCTAAGTGCAAGATTTCACCCCCAGGGCAGGATTTTCCCGTCGGCGAGCCGGGGGGGGGGGGTGGGCGGGACCCACTTGCCAATACCTAAAATGATGCACGGTGATGTCGGGTGGAACTCCTGACATCACTGCACTCCATTTAAATTTTCAGGTAGGCAGGGGCGCAGCAAAATCAGCTGTGCAGCCGCCGACCTGTCAATGGCCAACTGAGGCCATCGAAAGAGTAATTAAACTAATTAATGGACCTGCCCATCCAACCTTAAGGTTAGCGGGCAGGCCAGGAGCCCTGGCGGGAATTAGAAAAAGCATGAAACCTCATCCATGGGTGGGATGGGGTTTCATGTAGGCTTTTAAACATTTAAATAAAGTTTTTTTAAAAATTATGGACATGTCCCAACTCATGTGACAGTGTCACATGAGGAGACATGACAGGGAATTTGTTTTTTATATTTTTAATACTTTTTACAGTAGAGCCGATCTCCCTGAGGCAGAACTTAGCCTCAAATCTCAAAACTTCTCGTTTTGTTGTAGGCACTGGGAAATCCACGATAGCCTTGACTTTCGTATCTCTCAGAGTCACCTTACCATGTCCAATGGTATGGCTTAGATACATAACCTGTGCTTTTGCAAATTCACTTTTAGGCAAGTTCATCACCAAATTAGCTTCTTGTAATCGGAAAAATAACCCTTCCAGAGGCTGTAAATTCTTGTCCCACATAGGAATGAAAACTATTAGATCATCAATATAAACAGCGCAATTGCTTAGACCTGCAATTACTTTGTTTGTCAGTCATTGAAATGTCGCAGGTGCATTTTTCATACTAAATGGCATGACTTTAAACTGATATAGTCCCCATGGCGTTACAAAAGCCAATATCTCCTTTGCTGTCTTCAACAACGGTACCTGCCAATATCCTTTTAGCAAGTGATAAATTTTGATTGTCCCACTTTCTCAATGCAATCCTCTAACTGTGGTATAGGATATGAATCCACTTTTGTCACCTTTTGTCATGCATTCACCTTTTGATAGTCCACACGCAGTCTTTGTGTTCCATCCGGTTTCGATACCAGCACAATAGGTGAACTCTAGTTACTGCAACTAGACTCAATGGTATAATTTTGAAGCATGAAATCAATTTCTTCTTGTACTTGTGATAATGTTGCCAGATTTAATCTTATTGCCTTATTGAAGATGAAACCTGTACAGAAACATCATGTAGCTAAAGCGTCTTTCCCAATTTATTCCCACAAATAGTTTGTGTGACTGCAATAGGTTTCTCAAATCATTTTGACACTTGCTTGAAAGGTAAATCAATATTTCATTTAAATTTTCAAGCACCCCCTCATTATCCAATTTGATTAGAGGAAAATCAATTTCAGTGTCCTGCACTTCTACCTCTTTCTCATCATCCACCATCACTATTAACTCCTTTTGTTTCTCTTCCCTGTCAAAGAACTTTTTAAACATATTTACATGATGCACCGTCTGCTTCTTTCTCCTATCTGGAGTATTTGTTAAATAATTTACTTCACTCAATTTCTTTTCAACCCTCAAATCTTCATTTAATGAATCACCTAGTACTGGTAACAAAACTAATGCTTTCTCTCCAGAAACAAAACCTGTGAGCTTTAGCTTTCTTATCTGCCTTCACTTTCATCACTTGATGTGATATCTTTAAATGTTCCCTAGCCAACTCACATGCTCTATTCAATCTTTCCCTGAAATTTGATACGTAATCCAAGAGAATAGTTCCTGAATTTTGACCCACCAATTTCTCATGAATTAATTTCAGTGGTCCCCTTACCTCATGACCATAAACTAGTTCAAACGGGCTAAAACCAGTCAATCCATTAGGAGCATCTCTAATAGCAAATAACAAAAATGGAATTCCTCCAACCCAATACTGTGGATAATCGTGACAGTACACTCTCATCATAATTTTTGAAGTCTGATGCCATCTTTCCAAAGCTTCTCATGACTCCGGATGATAAGTTGTTGACTTAACCTGTTTTATCCCCAACTGTTCATTATTTCCTTAAACAGCTGAGACATAAAATTTGACCCCTTATCTGATTGTATTTCCTTAGGTAAACCATATCTTGTAAAAAAAAATTAATTAACTCCTCCACAATCTTCTTAGTTGTAATATTTCTTAAAGGTCTCACTTCAAGAAACCTGGTAGACACATCCATTATTGTCAATAAGTACTGATTTCCACTTTTAGTATTAAGGAGGGGTCCCCCACAATCAATCATGACCCTAGTAAAAGGTTCTTCAAATGCTGGTATTGGGATTAAAGGCGCCGGCTTAATCACTGCTTGTGGCTTCCCTGTTACTTGACATGTATGACAGGTTCTACAGAAGTTGACTACATCCCTATGCAATCCTGGCCAAAAAAAACTCTGTATCTCTTCCTGTGTTTTCCCAATTACTAAAGGTCCCTCCATTGGAATTTTGAGTAATCCTCAGAATCTCATTTCTATACGCTAATGGGATAACAATCTGATGCATCTCACTCCAGCTTTCATTTGCTGAGACATGATCTGGCCTCCATTTTCTCAATTAAATATTTCCCTTAAGGTAATAACATACTGGAATACATTTTGCTTCTGTTTCTGAATAAGTTTTCTGATATAACTGCTTTAATTGCAAATCATTTTTCTGTAACTCCACTAACCTTGAGTTAAACACTTCAGCTGAATTGTCCTGAAGTCTTTCCTCCTGAACAATGACTTCAACAATAAATTTACCTGTCCTCCGTTTGCTCTTTAAATTTACTTTCCACAACGGAATTGATTTAGTATCTCCATGAACACCAATTATTATCATCTGCTCCTCTCTGTAATACTCTCTCTGAACAACAAATATCACTATTCTACAACATTAAAGATTGCCTAGCCCCCTATGTCTCTTAAAATGTTAACATCTTTACCTACTCCACGCTGTACACATGGAAAGACTTCCCCTTCACACACAAAGTCTTTAAACATTTTTGCAACCTGCTCCTCAGAATCCTCTTGGGTAGATTGTGAACACATTCCCACTTCTTTACCTATCACTGATTCTCCCTGTTTTACCTGTATACAAACCATTGTTTTTTCCTGTGCCTGAATCTCAGAACCCACAGTACTTTTATTTCCAGAACTTTTCTGTACCCCAATAATTCCAACAGATTTTTCCTGCAATTTCCAACACACTGACTTTGTGTGCCCCACCTTATTACAATGAAAACACCTCAATTTTCAAATGACACACCTACCTTTAGCACCTTCCTTTTTATTCTGAGAAAAAATTTCCTGGGAATTGCCAGCCACTTCTTCTCTTCCCTAACTACCTGCCTTCCTTTCACCTTTCCACTTTCCATCCTTTTCCACTTTGAATGGGTGACAAAAAAAGGTTTAGCTCAATGAGCGAACTCATAATCATCAACTATCTTTGCTGCTTGTCTTACAGTTTGAACCCTCTATTCCTCCATACAAGTTCTCATTACCAAAGGGTTTGAGTCTTTAAATTCTTCCAAAAGAATTACTTCCCTGAGAGTTGCATATGTCATCTCTATTTTTAACGCCTATATCCACTGATCAAAATTACTTTGTTTTACTCTCTCAATCTCAATATAAGTTTGCCCAGGCTGTTTTCTCATATTCCTAAATTTCTGCCTGTATGCTTCAGGCACTCAAAATAGCCTTTCACATCATAATTCACCGATACCTCTTCAGACAGCGAAGCATATACCTCATGCACTCTACCCAGCAACTTAGACTGTAATAATAACATCCAGTAATCCTGTGACCATTTCATCTGTTTAGCTATCTTCTCAAATGAAATAAAGAACACTTCAACATCTTCTTCCTCAAACTTTGGAAGAGCTTGTACAAATTTAAACATCACCCCACTGAGTTTTAGATTAAAGGTTTCTTCATCATCAGAACTCTCCTCAGAATCCAGGATCTCTTTTTTAACATCTAGCCTTTTAAGTAGGTATTTGCTTTCTCTCTTTTTCTCTTTCCTGAAATTCCAGTTCCAGCTTCCTATCTTTCTCCTGCTTTTCTGCTTGCTCTCTTTTAAATGTTCTTTCTTTTGCTTTTAATTCAAGTTTTTTCAGTTCCTTTGCTTGTTCAAATTCAAGCTCCTTCATTTCAAACTGAAGTCCCACTACCTTCAGCTGTGACTCACAAGTGTCAGGTATCACTTCCAACTGTAGATGCTGTGCTATACTTTTAATTAGGTCTGATTTCCTAGCCCCAGCAGGTAACTCTAATTTTAACTTACCTGCCAACTCTGTTAACTTACTCTTGGTTATTTTTTGCAACCCAATCAGAGTTATATCTTCTACCCCCAGACAAGTCTTAGCAATTGCCAAAGCCATCTTGCAGTCTCACCACTTCAAAAGAACCTCACCAACTCCTGAATTCAATGTGCTTCTCATACTCATAACATTAAAATTCACCAATTCCAAACCAATCAAGGAATTACAAATATTATCCCACCAAGACCCCCCAATTGTTATGACACAACAGCTGGTAAATGTTGAGTTATTTAAAATTCCAGAGGGAAACTTTAAACAACATAACTTATATTTTAAATTGGTATGTTTGAGATGCAGCTCTGAATTCAGGAATGAAACCACCAAGCCTCAAGAGGTTTTTTTATATAAATTAAATTAAACATTTATTAATTTAACAATAAATTAAACACATGCACATGCCTACAAATTACTACCATAATAACTATTAAACAAATCCCCAAATTAATCACTCTCAGGTAAATCTTCCCCAAGGCAACAATAACCCATAAACTTAAACAAACACCCGGCAAAGCACATTTTATCTTACAAATTCAAAATGAGGTTCCTTTCAATTTGGTTCCTTCGCACAGTTGTGGGCTTACAGGTGACTTAGATCTTACATGCCTCTGACTTACACAGACAAAACTCTTTTCTGTATCTGCCTAGCCTTCCCTTTGAATGTAAATTCTCATTGTATCATCTGGCCCTTTGAACTCCACCTCTTCTAACAATAAAACCCCTTTCATAGTACCAATTTTATTAGTAATATAAACATATTGCCTGGTGTCTCCTAGCTAAGTGCAAGATTTCACCTCTAGTCTTTGGATGGTTTATTCAACAAAATACAACAGTACCCTCTACCTTGCTGTTTAACATCTCAAAACTACACTACATCAAAGCACTCAGAATAGCTGGCTTTAATCCAGTTAAGACATACACACTCACACCCACAGATACAGACCCAGATACAAGCCCAATTTAAAATAATTTCCAATAACATTATATACATTAATATCTTCATAACACTCACATACAGCTTCCTGAGGCTTCTGAACATCTCTTAGCAGCCTTCAGGGAATTCCCTGTCCACTTTTAAATCCTCTCCCCCTGGAACCCCATTGGACCCAGCGCCTGCCCTGCACTGCCTTCAACAGCAACACTGAGCCAATCTCAGCGCGTTTCACACCGGCCGGCCGTTACTTGGGCAGCCAGCGTGAAATTGGGTTTGGGAGCCAATCGCATAAAATTCAGGCTGTGGTTTCAATACAGCCCTGAATCACCCAGCCAGCATTTCTCCCCGCAACCCCTCACCCCACCCCCAACATAATTCCTCCAAGAAGTAGCTTCAATCTGATCTTAACTAATAACATTTTATGCGGAACTTTGTCAAATGTCTTTTGGATGAAACATTTTCAGAAGCACCAGTTGCTCTGCAGTATGTCTTCAATCATTACTAATAGGTTTACTCAATTGTAGCAGTTTGGTAAATGGAACAATTTAGTTTTCAACAATTAATCTAAATTAACAAGATTTCAACTACTTAAGGAGAAAATAAATATTGACACCATATGTTAGATCAGAGAAGATCTTTAATCTACATTAATTCTTTCAACTCGGTTTTGTTGTGCTTGTAGGTAATTCACTAGTATATGTCTGATGCAGGAATGTGACAACAACCAGAAACAATAAATCCTTTCATTATTGCAGATGCTGTCAGGTGCTGAATGCAGTGGTCTTGCTTCGCATTACAGATTGGTGTTTCAAGTCAATAAAAAGAGGGATTTTTCTTACTCAGATTACAAAACTTGTCTAAATTCACCACACGACATCACTTTCTCCTTGGCTTAGGGCCATAAACACTGTTTATTGGGACGCTTTAGTATTATGTCCCCACTTCTGACACCAATTATGCTGATATACTGTATTCAACAGCCCACATTCCTTCCCTCTTTTGTCTCCCTCAACCTGTCTTTTGTGATTATGGTAAACAGCCCACCATCATTCAAGCTAAAGACTTATAGGATGTTTTGCTTAAAGCATTACACAAAGTAATTTCCCCTTGACTTCATAGAGCTAACTATAACACATAGTTTTACCTGGTCTTAGAACAGCAAAATGTACATAAGAGCTGATAGGTGAATACTAACAACTGATATTTAAGAAAGACAAAGACATAAGTGGTTATATGTGGTAACTGCTGTCAAGGACAGAAGATCAGACTTTGTGGGTAAGTTTGTAAGTTCTGTGTCATCTACTTTCTTCCAGGTTAACTTACCACCTTCAGTAACATGAGCCATCCATTAGTAAGAGGAAATTATGCTAATACACCACTTTAACAACTGGTAAGGATTATAAACCTTTATGAGCCTGACAGCTTCTACTAACAAAATAGTATGGGGTGAGCAGAGAGAAGCAAACAAGAAAGCTATGTTCTTAAGTATTAACAAGGATTAAAAACACAGGCAGATGTGAGCCGATGGTCTCTACCTCCCCATAACCACATGAGAATCTTTATGTCAGGTTTACCAAGCCACATTAATAACAACAGCAGAATTAGCAGAATGGGTGGCCTGGATCTGGATCTATTCAGCATTGGCTTCTGTTCCTGACCTGAGACTGTTACTTCATTTTATTCTCACTTGGGCCTTCTCTCCTGACTCCTCCCCTTCCTGTCACCCAATAATGTCATTTTTCTTTTCTTCCCTTTTGGCTACTTTGCATCATTTGATCCTTATTCCAAGCCATCATTATTCCTCCATCTTCTTACTCACCTGTTGCCATTTCATAGAATCATAGAACGGTTATAAAACAGAGGAGGCCATTCTGCCTGTCATGACTGTATTGGCTTTCTGCATGAGTAATTCACCACTGCCACTCCCCTGCCTTTTCCCCAAATTTTTCCTTCTCAGGTAATGATCCGATTCTCTTTTGAAAGCCATTACTGAATCTGTCTCCACCACACTCTCAGGTCATTCCAGATCTTAAAATCTTGCTGCATAAAAAAGTTTTTCAGGTTTGAATGCCCCTAAGATAACCCACAGCTATCTTCTGTGCCTCTCTTGGCACAGTATCCTCGCTGGTATCCTTACCAGCAACAAATTTAACAGACACTTGTAAAGGCACTTGTTGCCTCCTTCCTTGAGGCCTTCCTGCCCAGCTGGGTGCAAACCTCTCCAGCCTCTTTCACATCCTGCTCAATGCCTTCTTGGATTCTGTCAGTGGACGAATGATGTGCATTCCTCTCTGCACAGTTCCCTTTGAAACATCTGCTCACAAGCGAACAAGGCCCTTACCATCTATATGCTTATTATGGATGAATGCATTAACATCTTGGTTTTGACTGAAACTTGCACAAAGGTGCTGGCACTTTGCCTTTGCCTGACTCCTCCAAACTGTTGTCATGTCAGTATCCACCGCTCTCTATTCATGCTCCCCATTTCAGCCATCCCTTTAAAATTGGGACCATTGTCCCTATGACTGACAATGCCATCTTTGATAATTTTCTTGTATTCCTCATGACCCACCTTCTCCCTGTCCCTTTCTTCCATTATCTGGTTTAATGGGATTGCTCTTGCTTGCTTTTCCCATAGCTGATCATAGCTAGATTCTAGTAATAACTTGTCCTGCTGCCTGCACACAGATATCTTCCCTAAGGATCTCTCCTGAATCCTCCCTGCAAGCTTTGACATCATCCATAGGCACAAAGTCACCTTTATTCCAACCATAACACCCAGCTCTACCTCTCCACCACCTCTCTTCACCCCTCCACTGCCTCTATGTGGTCTCACCATTTGTCTGATATCCAGTATTGGATGGGTTACAATTTTATCCACTTAAATATTGGGAAAACTAAAGCCATTGTCTTTGGTCACCACCACAAATTCCTTCCATGGCGCTGATTAAACAGCATCCCTCCCCACCAACCTCCACCTTAGCCATTATCTTAGGGCGAACCAAACTATTTGCAATCTCAGCAGGTTATTTGACCTAAATTTAACTGCAAATCCAGAACTCTCTAACACAAAGATTGCCTAGTTCCACCCACATATTGCCTGCCACTTCCGTGATTGAGACCATCTGGTACTGAAATCTTCACGCCGGCCTTTGTCACCGCTGGACTCAGTACTCCAATGCTGCCCAGACTGATCATTAACTTTAACTCATCCAAAATTCTGCTGCCTTTATCCTACTGAGCAACAATTTCCACTCATTCATCAGCCCTGGCCTACACTGACTCCAAATCCCACAAAGCCTTCAATTAAAAAGTCTTATCCTCAGCTTAAAATAGGCTCAAGGCCCATCTCAGGTCCTAAACCATTCTCCCCAAATTCTGTGTTCCTCTAAAGCTGGCCTCTTCCCTCCCCATTGTTGATAGCCATGCCTTCAGTTGTCTAGACCACAACTTGAATTCCTTCCCACTGGACTTTTAGTTGATGTCCATGCATTCCTCCACTACTATACCTGGCAAATATCTTCTTCTCTTTCAGAATGATGGTGGCTTCATATTATTCTGATCTTAAACAATTTGGAGTAGAAGAACTTCCTTTGGAGATGTAGCCTGTGTCTAAAAGCTAAGGGATCTATAATTCAATAAGAGTTTACGTGAATTTGAACATCAGAAAGCTGTTTTAAAACTATGCAATAGTTTCAGGGCTAAGAAAATTTATAATAAGCTTTAAAGACCTTACTTATATTATTGTATCACATGTTACTATAATTAATTATAATAGGTGAGACTCTAATAATTACAGAAGTGGAATACGGGATTTTTTTTAAATGCACACTTATCCAATCAGTGCCTCAGAGGGGTGTCATGTAAATATTTCATGAAGTGGAATTTTGTGGCCACCCTTTGTTCTACATAAATTCGGCTCTTGTTTGACACAGCAACAGTTTGGCTTGTGGTTTTTTTTATGAATTAAAAGGTACAACTTTGTCGGGTAAAGTGCCAATGGGACTGAGTAATCTTTTGCCTTTTAACATTTGTTTTCCTAAAATAAATTATTTGTTGGCAACTTTGGTGGTACAACTAGCTAATACATTGACACACCCCTTTGTGAAGAGATGTAATAGGGATTCTGTGATGACTGTCACTTTAAGGTCAGTTCAACTGATTAGGGGTCACGTGATTTGTTCAATCAATTTGTGGCTAGGACGGGGGGAATAAATTATGTAACCCCCCCTACTCAGTTGAACCGATCTTAAAGTGACAGTCATCACAGATTCGCTATGATAATTGCAGGTACTGTGCATCCTTGATACCAGCTACAGTTTTTTGAGGAGGAAAGATCTCAGTCAGTTAGCTTCCTGTCGTAGAATTGAGAAGCATTAAAAGGGGAACTGACAAATGCAGGAGAATGTAACTCATAAAATGTGAAAGATCAAATAAAATAAAAACAATGAAACAAAAACAATTAGCATGGAGTTGGGTCTATGCCATTGATGTCTAACTTTTAATAAAGTTGCAACAATGCTTCTTTTAGTCTTACACAAAAATGGATTTTTTTTCTTCCTCGGGCACTGACATGATGTAACACTTAAATCTTTCCTTAGAATAAATTAACTCCAGAGATCAACAAGAATGCAGCTATCTGATTTTAATTAAAGGATGTCCTAAGATGGCTCTGCACTTCCTTTCGCATTGTCTGCTCAAAATAGGTCACTAATGACTATTTTTAAGGTGGGGACATATTAGACACAAGAGAAATGACCACTATGAAAACTGATCCAAACTTCTGTCTTTTGTAAAGGTACAGGCAATGCAATGAAGCAATGATGAGCCAGTGTATTGTGTTTGGCATGGAAGACTGTTACAGCTCACTGGATTAAATCAGAACCCCATGCATTTATATAATGGCTAGAACTGGTGTGAACACAGTGACAGTTGGAAAGGCTCCAGAGAAGAATTAACTATACAATAAATGGCAAAAAACAAATTTGCATTTTATAGCACTCTTCAAAGGCATCCCAAAGCACGCTGCAGCCAACAAAGCTTTTCCAATGCAGTCAATGTTATAACTGAGGAACACAGGGCAGCCACTTTGCACACAAGGTTGCATAAAAATAGCAATGATCTGTTTTTAGTGGTGTTGGTTGAAGATTAACTGTTGGCCAAGTTCTCCATGAGGAGAACTCTCCCGCTTTTCTAATAGCGCAATGGGATCTTTAATACCCACCTGAAAGAGGTGGGCACTTAGTTTAACTTCTCATCCAAAGAACAGTACCGTACTGTGCAGCACTCCTTCAGCAATGCACTGCCATTTCACTTAGATTTGTGCTCTTAGTAGTTTGGCTTGAATCCATGACTTTCGGACTTGGTGCTGAGAGTGCTACCACTGAGCCAAGGTTGACAGGGGGAAATTACTTTGGTAGCAAAGGACCATGGAAATTTGTAACATAGATACTGGGGCATTTACCATATGAT
This sequence comes from Carcharodon carcharias, assembly GCF_017639515.1. NCBI lineage: Eukaryota > Metazoa > Chordata > Chondrichthyes > Lamniformes > Lamnidae > Carcharodon > Carcharodon carcharias. The sequence continues at coordinate 32,315,775 of NC_054477.1, read as the reverse complement.
AAGCATAAGTATAAAGAAATCCTGGTCATTTCATACTTGTACAAAGGGCAAGGACTAGACTAGATGTACACTTTGATCAAAGTTTTCAATATTAAGAGGAACTGATGGTGTGGAGAGAAATTATTTCCCCTGGTTGAGGGGTCTCAGTCTAGGAGACATTACCTACAAATTAGAACCAGATCTCTCAGGAGTAAAGTTAGGAAACATTTCTACACACAAATGGCAGTTGATGCCTGGCCAATTGTTAATTTTAAAACTTAGATTGATAGATTTTTGTTAATGAAAGATATTAGGGGATATGGAGTTAGCTCACAGATCAGCCATGATTTTGTTACATGGTAGAACTGTCTCAAGGGTTTAAATATCCTAGTCCTCTTCTTATGTATATTTTAAGTACTATGATCCATATACATCGTACAGCACGTGTGTAGCTATTCGTATCTCAGTAATGTAATGCTTATCTAATATGACTTTTCTGTTCTTTTCTCTGTGCTTATATTTTTTATATCACGAAGTTAATATTCTAGGGGCGATTCTAGAATCTGGTGCTCTAGTGGTGAGTGTCTGATTGCAGAATCACATTTACTGATAAAATAGATGAGAGAAATAGCTCCACAAGAACCATAAGCCCCATTTGCTCTGAGGGCACAATCTGCATGGGAAACAGGCAGGACTTCAGCCCACATGGTGTGATCAATATTGCTCATTTGAGTAAACAGGGCATGCCCCAGATGCTGGAAATGTCTCTGATTGGAAATCTACTGTTCTTGGGATTTGAAACAATGTGCTACTTAACGAAGAGCCTTGTGACAACCTGAGGCCATGAAAGGCGTTATATAAATGTATGTCCTTGCTTTCACTGCAAGTTTTCAACACCAGCCACGGCTTCAAGGAGCAAGCATTATAAGAAGACTTTTTGTTGGTGAGCATCACAAATATCTGCCTCATGCAATGCCTGAAACACCCAATGAAAGGCAAAAGCTCCTTGGTCTGCTGATGCAAATGTGGAAATACATCTTTAGGGGCAATATGGAGATAGCTTTGGAACAGTGCGTAAGAGCTAAAGAGGAAGGTGGCGGGGGCCTTCACTGCCCTTCAGCACAAAAGAAGGATAATGATTTTACCAAGTCTGGGAAAGTAAGAAGTCAGCCAACACCTCCAAAGAATGCACTATTTAGGGTTGCAACCCTCCAGGATTGGTCCAGAGTCTCTAGAAATTGAAGGTCAATCTCCAGGACACTGCTATGTGCAACCCTGGAGAAATACCGCCGGGACATTAAAAAAGATGTATTTTTCATTTTCTTTGAACATTTCTCTTTACCAGATATAAAAATATTGAAAATGGGAAACAAAGGCTGCTTGGCTGATAGTCAAACACCATCCAATTGGATAATGAGTATTTTTGCTTTCCAATTGGCATAGGAAGACAGTACGTCACGAGGATGGATGTGTTGGCAGACTAATGGTTGGAGTGTTGGGTAAGTCATGTGATGAAACCTCCAGGAATACATTTAATTGGACCAGGAATACATTTAATTGCAGTTGGAAATTCCATATACTATAAGCATGGCTGCCCCTTACAATAAACTTCTGCTCAGTGTTTCAATTGCCCTGGAGGTCTTTACATTCCCAGCCTTCGCTGGGAACTGTTTCCTCACTTACACCCTTACTTCAGTCACTCCTTAAAAAGTTTCACATAATTGCTTGTCCTCTGTCCCATTATGGACTGCATTCTGAAACCTTGGTGTTTTCCATGTCATGGTAACTGAAATAAGTTTTACTTGTTTTCTTTATCCATGCAGTTCATAGTAGCAGAGCGAGATCAGCCAATAATGGAACATTGAAGCCTCAGACCACTTCCTCCCTGTGAGAAAAGCTGTGGATCTCAGGGACAGAGGATATTGAGGGTGTTAGAGGCAAGTAAGAAACCAGGGCCAGGCAATGAAGAAAACCAGAAATCTCAGGAGCGCAGAAGGCCTGCTAAATTTTATTGAAAGACTATGTAATTTGATTATTCCAATTCCCACCCAGCAGTCAGCCAGATTGACAAGACAAGAAAGTCGGCTGTATGAGGCTGCAGCCGGGGACCAAGGCAATAGGGAAACTTCGGAGAAAGATGGTGGGGGTAGGAAGGGGTGGAGGGTGGGAAGGCGTGGAGGGCAGGAAATCAAAGCATAACAATCGGAAGGGAGGTAAAGATAGGGGCATGTTGGGGTGGCTGCCAACACAGAAATCAGGTGGCAAAGATCAGGCCAAGTTGAAGGGTGGTGGGGATGTGGCTGATCACAACTGTACAGAGGGAGCAGGAGGATCATTCCTGCTGCTCCTGGCTCATAATTGCTTTAAAACAGTACTTAGCTGCATGATCTATCAGTCTCTGTCTCCATTTTGCTGTCAGGTTTCCCCAGCCCCGGGCTGTTCACTTCACTAAAAGGATTTTTCAAAGCAAGCAAATACACTGACTTAAGATGGCTGCCACACATCACATGACACATCTGGTACTACAAGTTGATCAGTTTTTGGAAGTTTCCAATGTGGATTACAATTAGGACATACAAACATCCTATGGAATTCCACATCTGCTCATGTCAAGAATTATTTCAAAGATGAACTGAAACCTTAACTGACTCTTACCATTTGCATTACTATAAAGCGATATTTGAAGCCATCAGGCAGAGACAGAAAGTATACAGGGACAATGGCTATATAGGTGTTGATATGTTCTTCCTAGCTCATCACAGAGAAGAATGGTCCATTCAGAAGTGATGGCTGGGACATTAAAGAAACTAATCACCCGCACTGTAACACAATAACCAATGTCTGTCCAGAAATTACCTTCTGAAATCATTATGGGAAGAGAGGTTATGTAACCAGAATCATCATTTTGAACTATCTTTTATTACAACACCCTTTTAGGAGTCTGAAGAAGTTTGCAAATGGACGAGTAACACCATCTCGCTCCCTGCTGTTTTTTTATTCATTCATGGAATGTGGGCTTCGCTGGCTGAGCCAGCATTTATTGCTCATCCCTAGTTGCCCTTGAGAAGGTGGTGGTGAGCTGCCTTCTTGAACCACTGCAGTTCTCAAGTTCAAGACCCTATCTCCATGACATTTTTTGGACTCCATCACAGAGATAGAGAATTATAATTGAAAGGGACCTCTGGCACAATAGCATCTACTTTTGAAAAGACGGATTATAGTTTAGAAGAGGCTGTGTCCAGAAATTGCCACAATCCCACTGGAATTTCAAGACCACCATGAAAAAAAATCTGCCTCAACCATGGACAAAAGTGAAGGACTCATGAACAGTTTTCTTTGCCTTTTATCATTGTATCTTAATTTGGCCAAAAGTTTACCTTCTCTACCATATAATTTGTAATTTTGCATGTCTATGTGTGTGTGTGTGTGTGTTTATTGTGCGGGTGTGTTGCGATGGTTGGGATGTGCGCTTACCTTTTTAAATATCCTTATATCTTTACCTGGGTGGATCTTAGCACAATAAAAACTAACCCTTTTTTTGTTTGAACTCAAGAAATTTTTTTGGACTGAGTTATTTGCAATCAGCTCATAAATGGTTAATTACTGACACTTCATTCCACCAAATTACAAAAACCCTGTTGCAATCAAACAGCAGTGGGAAAGAAAGGGCGAGTCCTGACATCTGTCCTTGGTCCTAACAACAGCTACATATTAGGATAAATGCATGAGGTTCAAACTTCTACTCCCTCCAGATCTGTTACACAAACATGTGACATTACATCATCATTACATCAGCATCATGTGCTTCTGATGTTAACCTGGGGAGCCATGCCAGCCAGCATTAAATTTAAATCAGACTCACAAAAATGTACTGTGGGAGTCTGATTTAAATATTATAATGAAGCCCCTCCACACTGATCCAAAAGGCAGTCTTGGCTTCCTGCATGGAAGCCCAGTCTACTGCCTTAGAAGTTGCTGTGACTTTGGAGAGGGTTGTCTCTAGGGGCTGGATTTTCCGTGCTCCCACCATTTGTGCTTTTGGCAGAAGGGGGTCAGAAAATAGGTCAGATGGCTAGCCCACTACCTTACCACCCACCCCTGAGCTGACCCCCAAAATATGCTAGGAGGGTGGGTGCAAGAAATCAGCAGTCCACCCAGCATATTAAATAATAAAGGCCTATTAGACCTTTTAGCAAGTATATTGACCTGGATAATACGTTGTCCGTGCCATAATACAGCTGGTGTGGGCAGATGGGCAGGCCATCTTTTATGGCCCGCATGAAAAAAGGTGGGAAGGAAGGGGTCTCCTCATTTGGGGTGTTCCTTCTGTGCTTTGGGGGCACTCTCCTCAAGATACTGCCCCTCTTCTTTCTGCTTTGCCTCTCCTCCAAAACCCAGCTCCCCACACCTATCTTCCTCCATCCCTGAGCTCTAGGGTCCCTCCCCACCTTAAAAGCCCGTGACTTACCTTTCTGGGGCAGCTATGCATCTTCTTTGTGCTCCACCTTGCAATCATAGCGGTGCCCACTACTGAGCTCAGGCGCTGCTGGGACTACCGTCCAATCAGATTGGCTGGTTCCCAAGGGCAGGAGAATTTCTTTCAGGACTGTTGGCTTCCAGTCCGTGCCCCCCATAAAATGAGCTCCTGGTTTGGATTAGCTTGATGATAGGTTGTAGACTAGATTATTAGGTTTGTGTTCCTCCAGGTCAGTGGCCTTGCAGAAACAGTGCCCAAATGGGTTTCTTACAAAATAGCAGCATAGACATGCCTTCCTAGCTGCCAACCTTTCCAATGCCTGCACTTGTCACAGAGAGGAGGCAGGGCCAGGTTGCCCATGCAGCATCACAAGAGATGCAGCCTGCAGGCAGGTCCATCCACAGAACTTAGTTGTCTTGAGGTGAAGGTCACCCCAATCTCAAGGAATTTGGCGTGACACACACCTGACACACAGCAGTCCCTTAAATAGTTGTTAGGAGGAACAGTAGATTAGATGTAACAGTTCAAACATCACATATGTTGGCAAGAAGAAATAGCCTAGTCTCTAAGTAAAATGAGAGTAGCACCAAAGTTGTTTTGATGAGGTAGCCTGAATGGAAACTGTGACTTTACGCAGAGAATGGTCTGTAGCTGACTGCTTATTTGTTCAGGGTATGGGGAAGATGAAGGCAGGACTTTCAATGCAGGGTCCAAATGCAGTAATCAAGAGAGCTGGGCGGAACTTAATGCCCTCTATTGAGATGAGTTTGGAGGCAGGGGAGCATTTAAACGAGTGGGAGGGTGCCGGGTGGGAGCCCCAAAACCTTCCTACATCCACCCCGATTAAGTCCGGGGTGGGAAGGCTCAAGGACAACTCTCCTGCCCACTGCCAATTGAGGTCCTAAAGTGGGCAATTATTGCCTACTTAAGGGCCTCATGCCACCACCACTGGTATTCAACCAACAGCAGATAGGGGACTTGCCATGCCGGGGGCCCGAAAAGCAAAACCCTGCCTGGTTTGTTTGCGGGCTCCTGATGGGCATGGGGCAAGGTCCCTCGTTGTTAGGTACTCAAGTGACCTGGCATTGAGAAGGTTGGGGGAGGGGGGCAGTTGCCGAAAGTCACACCCCTACTTTTCCTGTCAAATCCCCTACCCTTCCTGTCAAATCCCCTCTCCCACAATCCCCACCCTATGATTCTCCCTTTCCCACCACCACCCCAATCCCACCTTCATTCACCCATGGCCTAGGTCCCCTACTGATCCTGGGCCTCTAGTGGGTGCCTTGCTGGCAACTGCCACCGCTTCCACTGGCAATGACTTGAATGGACAGCTGCCAGCCTCTGACCGGCTGGCTCCTCTCAGGGTATGGGATTTCTGGCCCCCGGCGTCCTTGATCCCAGGGAAGGCCCAATGCTGGCCACCATTGGCACTTAATATGGAAGCCTTTTCCCAAAGGAGGTGACACTGGACTGTCATTGACACTCTACCTAGTGGGCAAGAACCCTGTCGCCTGAATTAAATTCTGCCCAAGGTTTCACATATCAGACTGGCACAGATACTTCTTGCAGCTGGGAATTAGTTGTCTCCCTCTTCTTTTTCAGGCTTCTGTTCCTTTTGCTTAATCCCTTGTTAAATTTTATTTTGTAAATGCCCCTGTGAAACATCTGTGATGTTTTATTAAGTTAAATATGTTATGTTAATTCAGGTTGTTGTTTCTAGTGAGAGCTAGCATTCCCCAAGGCTACCTTGAAAGGGCCTTTTTGCAACACAAAGTTGCACCACCTGTAGCACACCAATGATCACTATGATGTCTGGCTTGGAGGTGGTAGTATTCCCATGCACCTGCTGCCATTGTCCTTCTAGGTGGTAGAGACCGCAGGTTTGGAATGTTCTGTCGAAGGAGCCTTGGTTAGTGCATCTTTTAGATGGTGCTGCTACTGTGCATCGATGGTGGAGGAAGTGAATGTTGAAAGTGGTGGATGAGGTGCTAGTCAAGTGGGCTGCTTTTTCCTGGATGGTGTCAAGCTTCTTGAGTGTTGTTGGAGCTGCACTCATCTAGGCAAGTGAAGAGTATTCCATTGCACTCCTGATTTGAGCCTTGTAGATGGTCAACAGGCTTTGGGGAGGCAGGAGGTGAGTTACTTGCCACAGAATTCCCAGCTTCTAAACCGTGCTTGTAGCCACAGTATTTATATGGGTAGTCCAGTTCAGTTTCTGGTCAAGGTAACTCCCAGGATGTTGATACTGGGGGGGGATTCAGTGAATGTAATGCCATTGAACATCAAAGGGAGATTGTTAGATTCTCTCTTATTGGAGATGGACATTGTCTGGCACTTGTGTGGCACGAATGTTACTTGGCACTTATCAACCCAGGCCTGAATTTTGTCCAGGTCTTGCTGCTCATGGACATGGGCTGCTTCAGTATTTGAGGAGTTGCGAATGGTGCTAAACATTGTGCAATCGTTTGTGAACATCTTCACATCTGACCCTATGATGGAGAGAAGGGGATGAAGCAGTTGAAGCCTAAGACTCAACACTGAGGAACTCCAGCAGCAATGTCCTGGGGCTGAGATGATTCACCTTCAACAGCCACAACCATCTTCCCTTGTGCTAGGTACGACTCCAACCAGTGGAGAGTTTTCCCCCGATTCCTATTGACTCCAGTTTTGCTGGGGCTCCTTGATGCCACACTCGATCAAATGCTGCCTTCATGTCAAGGAACTCTTCAGTTCAATTTCTTCATGTTTGGACCAAGGCTGCAATGAGGTTGGGTCAGAGTGGCCCTGGCAAAGCCCAATCTGGGTGTCAATGAGCACAGTACGTGCCGCTTAATGGCACTGTCGACGACTCCTTCCATTACCTCTTACATGTAATATAAATCTGTGATAGCTCCTTTTGAAAAGTAAAGTTTCTGCAGGTACTACCCCTCTGTCAGGTGTCCCAAAGTACTTAACAGTCATTGAGGTCACATTTGTAATGTAGAAAACACAGCGGCCAATTCGCACACAGCAAGATTCCACAAACAGCAATTTAATAATGAACAAATAATTTGTATTTTAGGTGTAGATTGAGGAATAAATATTGGGCTGAACAATGGGGATCTTTTACATCCGCCTGAGGGCAAACTTGATTTAAATCTCATTTGGTAGATTGGACCTCTGACAGTGCAGCACCCCCATAGTACTGCACTGGAGTGTTACCCTAAATTATGTGCTTAAGTTTCGGCATTGGAATGTAAAACGCTCTAATTTCACACTCATGGTAGGATGCCCCCTGCCTATATGCTCTGGCACGAGGCTGTCAGTGGATGGATATCATGTACCTGAAGTATAGCCTCACTATTCTGACTCAATCCATTGCTCCTCTTCTTCTAAGAAGCAAAGAGGGAAATCCCTGAAATGTAATCCATGTGCCCAATCTGATAAAAGAGGAGGTAAAGGGCAACTCACATAGCACACCCGGAGCTGGCAAACAGAAAAAATAATTCAAATGTTTTAGCAGCAACATTAGCTAAATAAACTTATTTCTTTAAAATGACTTCTGCCTTTCGGTTAGGGTCTACCATCCTTGGGAACTAATTTTATCCTAGCGTGATTAAGTGTCACCTTGAATGAAGTGGAAATTCCACCTAAAGTGGCCAGGCACCTGTCCACCAGAAATGATGGGAAACTGGTTCACTGCAAAGGCTACTGAGATTTGACATAACTGACCACAACCCTTGCCAAATCAAGTTGTATGATGCAGAAAATTCAGGCTCCAGTATCCCAGGGAAGAGGGAAAACAATATTCTGAGAAAATGAAAGTAATTATTATCACTCTGTTTGCAGGTTCAGCACTGTCTAAGGATTATAGTGCTGGCGTTGAAAATGAATATTATGATATAAGGGCATAATTATTATGGAAAATTATAATGTGTGTGTTGTAATTTAACAGCACTCTCTGCTGGATGATACAAAATGGCAACCAAATCAGTGCGTTACTTATTTTCCTCCATCTAGATAAATATACAAATTATAAATGCTTAATTTATGGCCAGGTTTGGACCTGTTTGCATGTCTATCGATTTATGTTGAAACAGGATGATTTGTTAGGCAGAACCTGATTATACTGATTGGACATTTCTTCACTTGCAGTTTCATATGAATCCCATATTATTTTGTACTGGTTGCATTTTGAAATCAAAATAAAGAAAACAAGGTTAATTGAAAAAAAACTTCAAAATGAAATAATTGTCATATGAAAAATGTATGCTAAACACTTAAAACTTATTAGGATAGCTCAGGGATCTACATAACCATTCTAAGGAAGGAGTTGTGAAATTAATTCTTGTTGGTTATTTTATTTATTTTTTCAAGATATTTTGTACTGGTTGTTTCTTGCCCTTGCACCTCTAAAGCTGCAGATTTTGAATATGTCACAACAGTGTCTTAAAATAAACACAGATTAAATTTGAACCTCCCAAGTAGTCTGTAAAGAAAATCTGTAACATTAGCAATAACAATAAACTAGAAACTATCAAGGAATTCATAAAACAGTATTTTTTTTTACTAATGTTTCACCTGGAGTTTCTAAAACACGAATAAAATGTTGGAGCAAATAAGCTATTCACTTTTGAAAAATGATGAGATCAGGCTGTCAAAGATTTGGCCTCAAACAGTTTGTACCACCCTTCAATGACCTGGTGGAAAATACATATCAAATTACTTGTGGCAATATTCAAGAGTGATATTGTTGTCTTTGCTGATGACACCACTCTCTGTAGAGCAATTAACTTGCTCTCTGAAAGACAAGCCATAACCAAACTGCAAAGGGATAATGACATGACTGGACAGTCAGCAGGCAAATGTCATGTGTTAGCTTCAGAGCTCAAAAGACAAAGTAAGAAATTCTGTGAAAATAATATTATGGCTGATAATGAATGATTGGCATCCATAAGAATGGTGCTCGATGGGTGCAGACAATCTGTATTTTTGGGTACTGGGGGATGGTATGCACCCACTTCATATACATTGGGTAATGCGGTGGCTCATTAAAGCCGCAAGAAAATATTAATAAGGTCATGGTCCCAGGAAGTGGTCTTGGGTAATTAAACAGCTCTGCTAGAGCTCAGCACCTATATGTAATGGGCACAGGAAGTACTCTGGGTGGGGCACTTCTAATGTACACCAAGAGTAACTTGATTGGATTACCATTAACCAATCTTGTTATGTCCTTAAGAATTTGGCTGCCAGCTGGGTCTGCGATGAATGGTGAGGGGCCTAAATGGAGGAAGAAATCTAATTGAACCCTTCCTCACCAATATTCCTTTCACAGACACACAGTCCTTATGAAGAATTATCTAGTAAAGCTAACACACAGTGTTACTTGCATCAAAGTAGCAGTTTCTTGAAACAGCTAAGTGGTCCCACAACCAAGAGATTAGAGCAAAGCTCTGTAGCCATATCAGATCCTGTTGAGAATGATGCTGGGCAAACAGATAACTAACAACATTCAAGATGATTGACACCACCCAGGACAGAGCAACTTGCTTGCTTGGTGCCTCAGCCATGGGGTCAACATTTGCCCCTCCATCACCAGTCCACTGGCTACAGTTATTTAGATCTACGTAGTGCAGGGCAGAAACTCATCAAGCTTATATCAACAACACCCCTGCCCAATAACCTCCACCACCCATAAGAACAAGAACAGTCATTCTTCATCCTGACTTGGACATGTATCGCTGATCCTTCATCATCACTAGGCCCCTGACACCATTGTGGGAGAACCCTGCTTGAGGTCATGCTCGCAGAATCTTGGCACTGCTGCCTCCCAGGGATCCTGGCTATTAGTTGGGTCAGCCATCCTGGGGTAAGGGTTTAGGAAGTACATGGGTTAGGATGTGTGGTTCTCATGGCTTATTTTGTTATGGGATGTGATGCTATTAGGAGTAAGGGGCTGCTGTATGTGTGCCATGTGAGAAAAGGGCTTGCAGAGCACAAGTTTGGTGGCCTGAGCATTGCATGATGAGTGACAGGGTTGCAAGCCATATCCCACATTGCTAATGCAGCTAGTGACCAAGGTCTTTCGAGGAGCATTGCTTGCTTTGCGGGGTATGCATAGGAGTGCTCAGTGTGCTGTCTTATCTGAAGAAGAATGCATTGATACAGATGTTGTTGGCGTGAGAGGGTCTGAGTTGCGAGTGAAGGGTGCAGCAGCTGAGCTGTGCTGCTGTGGTAGCATGCAAAGCCGTGAGCTGCTGCATGATGTTTTGTTAAAGTCAATCAATTTCAGGGGTGAGCAGCAAAAAGCTGGTCCAGCAGCATGTTCAAAGTTTACGACAGACTGGCAACATTGGCATGGAGCGGACATAGCTCTTGGTTACACCAAGAGAATGCAGCTAATGGTCCAGCTCAAAAAGGGCAACAATGTTTCAGCCATTAATTACATCAACAGTACTTACAATGTAACAGTCAGAAGTCTTCTCCTGTTCCTCTCAAGGGTGATTCCACAGTTGTGAAAGGTGCCGTCACCTACACTTTTTTTGGAAACACCTGCCTCTTTCCTGCCTCCTCCGAGCCCACATACAAGCCCACACCCAATCCAGAGTCACAAACTGCACAATAATCCCACCTGAATCTCTTCCAGATAAGAATGCGCCGCAAAAGAGGTTTGGAGGGGACTCGGGTTTCCAAAGTTGGGAAAGGGCCTCACTTACATTTCCTAAGCCCAGGACGAAAATTAGGGTCCTGCTCACCCATCATTTGTACCCTTGCTGACAAAGGCTGGCTTGCTGTCCTCCAAAGCATTAAGTTCAAAATCTCTGTCCCCTATTTAAATCTCTCCATGGCCATGGTCTACCCTAGATCTATGATCTCCTCCAGCCTATATTCCTTGCTGACCATGCTGTTCTTTTGACTTTGGGCTTCTGTGCCTCTCAGCCAGAGCTCTGAAGAAGAGTCAGAAAGACTCGAAACGTTAACTGTTTTTCCCTCCACAGATGCTGTTAGACATGCTGAGTTTTTCCAGCATTTTTTGTTTTTGTTGCAGATTTCCAGCATCCACAGTATTTTGCTTTTATTGACATAGACTAGTTAGGCAGAAGAGATGTTTCTCTACTGTAATTTCAGTGTATTTCCATTTATCTTTATCTTTTAAAACCTCCTCAAGATCCATCTCCTCGACCAAGTTTTCAGTCACTGTCCCAAAGGCTTGCTTCCTGGATGGTATTGTTTATGTTACACCTATTTGTGAAACACCCCAGGGTACTTTGTTATAGTAAAGATTTTAACACAATGCAATTTGCTGTTGTAGTTATAATACATAGGCCAGCAGAGTTGCTACAGCAGCACCTCAAAATTCTCTCAGTCCAAAATGTTTGCAGATTATCAGCTGTGAAGTTACATGCAGCACTTCTCTAGCTGTAGAACTACCTCTCAGTGTCAACATTTCTCTTTCTCTATTTTGTGTGCAGAAGTACACATCTAGAATTATCTATTGTTTGCTGATGTAAAGTATGAGGTTACAGACCTGATTTTGCAAAAATGGCAGCAATGAGAATGAGCTCACTGATGCAACAAACCCTGCTGCACTGTTGGCCAGAAGATGGGCCATGATGTCCCTTGTGATGCTATTCTCTCCCTGTAATTTATGTAAGCATTTCTAAGTCCAAGATATGCCTAGCAAATTTGGCCTGTAGCACTTCTGGTGGTAACATAAAATTTAGCGAGGCAACCATTTCTTAAACAGCTCCAATATTTTGATTTCTTCATATAATGCAGGCTTCATGGGCTGCCGCATAATGAAAGAAAGCATTATGCCTACTATCTGTATAGCAGTCACTGATGCGTACTATAATGTTTCTGTGATCAATTACCAAGTTTAATATTAATTGAGTGCAAACCCTTTCTTTTATCTAAGCCATGGTGTTCACATAATCAGCTTTAATGCCATACAGATACCATCTATGATGCCCTGAAATTGAAGGAAACTTGTTAACTAACAAAAGCTTTGCCTAACTTGGGAGATGTTTTATGGTCTGACATTTCAATTGTACAGGATGAAGCTCCTATTTCAGATATTGCCTGTAAGTCATCTTTCAGCAGTTGGTGCAACACAATGATAGATTTTTTCAGAAATGGATGCACCAAACACTTTTCTGACAGCCTAGATATGTGTGCAAGGTCATAATTATTATGGAAAATGATGAATGCAGAAAAAATATAATGTGAGTATAATGTGGGGAAATGCAACTTTGTCCATTTTGGCAGGAAAAATAAGAAAGCAGCATATTATTTCAATGGAGAGAGATTGCAGAACACTGAGGTATAGGGGGATCTGGGTGTCTTGGTAAAAGAATCACAAAAATGTAGTACGCAGGTGCAGCATGTGATTAGGAAGGCAAATGGCATGATGTCTTTTTTTGCAAGGAGAATGGAATATAAAAGTAGGGATGTTTTGCTACAGTTATATAGGGTACTGGTGAGGCCTCATCGAGAGTACTATGTACAGTCTTAGTCTCTTTATTTAAGAAAACACATAATTGTGTTCAAGCAGTTCAGAGAAGGTTCACTCAACTGATTCACGTGATGAGGGGATTTTGCTTTGAGGAAAGGTTGGACAGGTTGGGCCTGTATCCATTGGAGTTTAGAAGAATAAGAAGCGATCTTACTGAAACATATAAGGTCCTGACGGGACTTGACAAGGTGGAGGCTTAAAGGATTTTTCCCTTTGTGGGAGAGACTAGAACTAGGGGATACATTTTAAAAGTAAGGGGTCTCCCACTTAAGACAGAGATGGGAGAAATTTTTTTCTCTTCAAGGGTCATGAGTCTGTGGAACTCTCTCCCCTTCGAGAACGGTGGAGGCAGCATCATTAAATATTTTGAAGGCTGAGTTAGATAGATATTTGATTGTCAAGGGAGGCAAAGGCTATAGAGGGTAGGAAGAAAAGTAGAGTTGAAACCACAATCAGATCAGCCATGATCTTATTGAATGGTGAAGCAGGTTCGAGGGGCTGAATGACCTATTCCTAATTCGTATGTTTGTATGTATGCATGTATACCTGCATTTCTTGTCATAAACTTAACTTCATCATCTAAACCATGCAACACTATGACAACCTGCAAAAGAATTCCCAACCTCACCTTAAATGTAAGCAGATGACATGGTTCCCCCAGATGCAGGGCATCTCTGTGGGTATCAGGGCTCCACCTATGGATCTAAAATAATGAGGAAAGTACTTGCAGTAAAAAAGAAAAACATGCAAATCCAACTAAGGTATGGAACAAAATGAAGCAAACTGTAATTTCAAATGCAAAAGAAAAACTTCTAACTCCAGGATGGACAGTAAAATCACTTTAAGAATTTCACTTCATGAAACCTGGTTCCAGGCTTCCAGTGTGTCCAATTTTACATCCTAGGTCTTCCACCACTGGAGCTCCTCACCATCATCAACAATCTCAAAAATTACCTTTATGTGGAAAATAAACCCACTGATAATTCAGTAATTCACTGTAAGTCATTCTGAACTCCAAATAATCATTTGGAGAAAACTTGTGAAGCATGGATCCATTTATTTACCTCTGTCTGTCAAATATTTAAAAAAATTGTTGAGGCCTGCTCATTGACAAGAAACTTAACTGTGCCAGCCACATAAATACTGTGGCTACAAGAGAAGCTCAGGGGCTTGGTATTCTGCGGCAAATAACTCACCTCCTGGCTCGCCTATGCCTCTCCACTATCTACAAGGCTAAAGTCAGGGGTATGATGGAATACTCTCTGCCTCCAGTATTTATGTTCTGGTCCAGTTAAGTCTCTTGTGAATGATTACTTCCAGGATTTTGATGGTGGAGGATTCAATGATGGTAATGCCATCGAATGTCAAGGGGAGATGGATAGACTTCCATGTTGGAGATGGTCATTGTCTTACCTAAGTGGAAAGAAAATAAAAGAGGTTTGGGCCTGAATTTTCCAGCCCAATTGGCATTGGGTGTCATGGTGGGCAGGAAGGCCAAAAATTGGTTATATGCCATTGTGAAGCCAGTTTGCGATCGCCTGCTCCACCGATCAAAGTGGGACACATTTCCTGCTGCCTCACATGGGAATGTCATTTTAATACCTTTGCACCTAATTATAAGCCCTGCTCACCAGAATCACACCCCCTACAGCAAACTTACAGCCCATGTCGGTATGACTTCAGAATGGTGTGCTTCATGACTGCCTTTAAAAGGTGTGCACCTGGCAACCTAAACTTTGAGGGGAAGTTGGAGGTGAGTGCACACAACCTTGCGCAGCGCTTGCGAGCATCACTTATAAGACATCAAGGAAGAGGCTCTGAGCATTCGTGGGAGGCACAGGGAAGTCGCTTTTTCCCAACTGGTTTTCAGTGCGGTGCCAGGTCAAGGCCTCCAATGTGGGTCAGATGGACAGCACAGACAGGCAGCACAGACTGAAGGAAGTACTCAAGCACATGTTGGGGGACGGTGAGGGAAGAACTTTGAAAAGCTTGTTAAAAGTGAGCATTCTTCCACAGCTGAGACCTTTCAGCTGCAGCTCCATTAACATGCTTGGAGTCGGGTCCCTGAAGCTTTTCTGCCCACTCAAGCAACACAAAAGCACAAAAGTGCTACTAAATGCTCCAAAACTTTTCACCCTTGGGCACAGACTACAAATTAGTGTGAGTTTTAGGGGGCAGCAGAGCAATTGGCCAACTAGGCAAGTTGTAGAATCCCCTTGCGAAAGGTGGTCATAGTGCAGTCATTGATGGAGGCATTCACAGCTCCTTGCAATGGCTTTGTTAAGGTTTGGACCAGTATTCATTACTGTTCAAGCTAACAGCGCAACCTTGCAGTGTGGGTTAGGAGAATGCCTTTGCATGAGCTGAGAGCACAGCATGCAGTCCAGTGGCCGAATCTGCTGTCAGTCGGTCAAGTGGAATGCGGCAGAGGTGGCTGGGGCTTTGGACAGCCAATGAGCACACACACAATGACCATCCAAGTGGTGGCCTGAACTCTCCTGCATGCGTGAAGGGGCCTTAAGACTTAACAAAGAGAGGTTCTTAGTACACCCATGCTAACCCACACATCTCTCTCTTTGATCCTGCAGGAGAACATCAGGTTCATGGAGCCTGGTGATTTAGCATTATGCCTCTTGGCTTACAGAGACCAGAGAAGAAGAAGGGAGCGGCAGAGGCGCCTGACTTGACAAAGGGAGGAGCACCTCCCTCCTGATGAAGGGATGGCAGAGCTTGCTGCGCACAGTGAACCATCACTCATAGGTGCCTTGCTAGAACCAGGGTCTATGAACAGCGCCTGTCATTCCTGCAGATGATGGAGAAACAGTGTCACCGCAGACTGCACAGGTCTAGGGAACTGGTTGGTCACATATGCCACCTGCTGCAGGATTTGGCGCCACGGGGACATGGAGGGCATCCATTGCCAGTGGCCGTGAAAGTGACCGCGGTACTCAATTTTTAAGCCGATGGCTTCTTCCAGAGCTCTTCAGGTGACCTGTGCGAGATGTCACAAGCCTCCAGGCACAAGTGTATCCAGGAGATCATCTTCGCGAGGGCACAGAACTTTGTGCATTTCATCCGGGATCAGGAAAGCCAGGAAGCACGAGCACTGGGATTTGTGCAGATCTGAGGTTTTCCACAGATGCAGTGTGCCATCGACTGCTCCCACGTGGCACATAAATCTTTGTGATAACAAGCAGTCAACTACATCAACCGCAAGGGCTTCTGCTCGCTGAATGTTCAGCTGGTGTGGGGATGACAATAATGAGGTCCTCGAGGGCGAGGATGCCGGCGATGAGGCTATCGCACTGGCCGGACAAGACAGGCGTGATTGGGAGGCCCTCATAGCCGTGAGATTCATGGAGGAAGATGACAAGATGTAGTGAGGACTGTCCTGACATCCTCACCTTGCATCTGTGAACATTTCACTCCTATGTGGCTGATGGCAGTGCACATACCCTCAGTGGTCAAGTCATGGAGACGCAGCGGAGGCCCTAATAATTGCTGGATTCCAGGAGGGTGATGATGACATGCAGTGAGAACACGCCATAGATCTTCACATAGTCTCTGTGAATGTTTGACTCCTGTCTGGCTGAGGGCAGCTCGCTTGCGCTCTGTGATCAAGGTCATATCATGGAGATGCAGCTGTGAAACTTTAAATGTACCTGATCGTTTGTCAGCCTTCAACACCTGACCTCTTCAGGAGCACAGTGTCATCGGTCACAGATGCTGAAGAGATGGGGTCCAAAGAGAAAATGACAGAACTCTATGACATCTGCCCACAGCAATGACAAGCACCACTGAAATGCAGGCATCACTAATGTATCCAGTGAGTGTGGAGCCGGATCACCACTTTGGTCTGAAGGTCACACAATGCACACAGAAGAGGCCCTGGACTGAGACACCTGCCTTTATCTTGTGCAGGAACCAAGGTTTAAAATCTGAGTGACACGATCATTGCACATCAGAACAAGGAGTCATAGGCAAGGAGACATTTTTGTGAGTTTATTTGCAATAGTGAACATTACGTTCAAGTGATTAACACCTGTGCCCAGGCTGTGCAATTACATCTTCTTAACGGCTTGGCCTAAATAGCCAAGTGGTTATGGTACTGGGTTTGTAACCCCAAGATCAAGAGTTCAAATCTCACAATGGTAAACTATGAAACAATGTAACTTCATCTGAAACAGATGGAAATGGGTTTGTACTCGAAAGAGTTACATCTTCTTAACCTTCCTAACCCTGCTCCCCTGACATCCACAGTGGACATGGAGGCAGCCTGCTGACTGCTACACCTGGTCAGCAATGAGTTGGAGGGCCCTGGCCTGCTTTTGGGATCCTGTTGTGTGGCAGTGGCACCCTCCTCGGCCTGTGAAGCTGGAGCTGCTGGCGTTACTAGAAGAGTGGATTTGGATGGGCTGGACGTTCCTGGATGGATGGCCTCAGGGTGTGCACCTGCTAATCTTCCTTCCGATGGGTGCCTGAAGACCTCTGCTGAATCCTTGAGGAGAAGGGGAAGCTGGAGTGAGATCGAGCTGCCCCACACCCCACTGGCATTGACACTCTTGGAGGCCAACTTGGATGTCAGCGATGGAGTTCAGCCCACACAGCAGTGCAGGTCCAGGGTCCTGCACCAAGGTCTCCATGGCAGCCGCCTCCCTACCAGCGTTGACGTTGGTGCTTTGACATGCCTGCGCTATTACCTCATACTGAAGGCGGATGGACTCCTCCATCGTGCCTTGCAATTGGAAGATTGCAGCAGACATCCTTTCCTGATGTTCCGCAGTTGCCTTTCCAGCTCCCCGAATCCAGAAGCTCCTCATCTGACTCGGTCTTAGCAGATTTCTAGCACTCCGAGTGCTGGAAACCTGGGAAGTCCCTGCTGCCACCTGCTGTCGATCAGACAATGCAATGTGATCACCAGATTGTGACCCCGAGCCTACTCTAGAACTAGGTCTCACCGAGGTGTGTGTCTCTGCATTGGTGGAGGGTGTGGGTGAGCGCTGTGTTGGGTCATCAAGTAGGGTGTCATCAGATTCTTCTTCCAAGTTGTCTTCAGGGCTTAAGTCCAGGATCTGAGTCGTGGACCCCCCCCCTCAGCTTCTTCCCAGATGTGCCTGCGAAAGCAAGGAGAGATAATTAGTGCATGGCAGAGCATTGTGGAACAGACGAACTGACTCGTAACATGGTTGTGTGATGGATGTTGCACTGCTGGATCCACACTTGGTTGAGCACTGTCAAATTCACCGTCAGCACAGGAATGGTCCAGATGCTCACCAGCCAACTGGGTGGCTCTATTTTCAAAGTCTGTGAGGATCTTGAAGTCAGGCATTCCTCCAACAGTCTGTGACTCTCCCTTTTGTTGGGTGCCAGCTTGTCCTGCATAAATGGAGATGAAAAGAGTGTAAGCAGGACACCTGTCAGGCCAGATGATAAGGATGCCTGCCATGTGTGGGTGGTGAGGACATGATCCGCAGAGCAGATGAGGGTGTGTGTGAGAGAGTGAATGGTGATGTCCCTTGAACTGGCAGTGAGTGAGACCCCTGTAGATGTGTGGTGGGTTTGTGAGCATGTGAGTTGAGAGTGATGAGAAGAGTGAGTTACCCTGGTGGAATGGAGATCATTCATCTTCCTTCGACACTGGGTAGCTGATCTCTTTTATAGGGCATTGGTGGTGACCACCACTGCCACCGCCTCCCATACTGGATTGATGATCTTGCTTGCTGGTCTTCACCCAGAGCAGGGCTAAGAGGACTTTATGGCGGGTTCCACTGCATCCAGTAGGCACCTGAGTGAGATGTTGCTAAATTTGGGGGCAGCATGTTTCCTCCCTTTGGCAGCCATGACTTTGCAGCAGCTTCCGATCCCTTAGAGAGTACTGGCTCTGTGCAGGGGCGCCCTACAAATATGGCACACGGATTATTGAAGGCCTGAAATGATGGCCGGGCGGGTGAATCTGAGGCCGCCCTGCCAGTGATCCAGCGTGTTTCCCGGGATACAATATGAATGAGGCAGGCACGCATGGAATGGGTCGATACGGTGCGAAATCCCACCATTGCAGCCAGCTGGTAGAATATCCTTTTCCTGCCCACTACCACACTGTGTGCAAATCTGGGATGATTCCACTGTTGGGGTTCCAGATTGAACCCTGCCCCCCCCACCCCGGACTGTCTTTTACCTTGAGTTGCTGGCCTCCTTCATTCTGCCTTCCCCAGCCATACATATTATTGGCCATCAATTGGCCAGTTAAAGGCTTCAATAGGCCTAAGAGTGGGCAGGCTGATGTCTTACCCGTCCACTGTAATGTGGGGAACAACTGGAGGTTAGCAGGAAGGCAGTGGAATATAAAACCTGTTTTATTAAAAATATAAATTTATATCAATATAAAAATATAAAGCCTCTTTTATTTTATGTGCCCCCCCCCCACCCCCCGCCTGCAAATAAACCAATGGGGTGGCGAGGGAAGAGGTTGTAAAATTTTCCCCTCAGTGTTGTGAATATTTAATTTCATGTGTTTCAGAGAAAATAACTTCTTGTTTAGGAAGTGAACTTAAATGTCGATAAATGGAAACCCTTGGTTGAGGAACCAGCAAACAGACCTGGGGTAGTTACAGATCCAAGGGTAATTTATTTAATAAGGTCAGGAATAGAAGTGAGAAAACATGAACAATGGACAACTCATCTTTTAGCTTTTAGTAGAGACAGGAAGTCTACAGTTATTCCAATAAGGGATTTGGATTATTCGTATAGTTCCCAAATCAAAGAACCTAAAAGCATCTGTGTAAACAAGGGAGTTTCTTGGTGGAACCAGAGAGTCTGGAAAGAGGGTAGTTATATTCATTAAAGATATAAGTTATTCATGTGTGTCCCAGAGTCAAAGGATTGTTTAGAAGATAAAAGATAATTAGTTTCTACTTCTGTTTGGAAGACCCCAAGTTGCCATGCAGATGGGCTGTGGCATTAGGGAGGTTCCTTTGTTTTAATTTATCTTTGGATTTTCTGAAGGGTTTCCATAAGGTTACACACAGGAGATTAGTAAACAAAATTAGAGCACATGGAATAGGGGTAATATACTGGTATGGATTGAGGATTGGTTAACGGACAGAAAATAAGAATAAATGGGTCATTCTCAGGTTGGCAGGCTGTGACTAGTGGGGTACCACAAGGATTTGTACTTCAGCCCTGGCTGTTCACAATCTCTTTTAATTATTTGGATGTGGGGACTAAATGTAATATTTCCAAGTTTGCAAATGATACAAAACTAAGTGGGGACATGTGTTGCAAAGAAGCTTCAAGGGGATTTGGACGTACTTAGTGAGTGGGCAGGAACATGGCAGGTGGAATATAATGTGGATAAGTGTGAAGCAATCCACTTTGGTAGGAGGAATGGAGGTGCAGAGTATTTCTTAATTGGAGAGAGATTGAGAAATGTTGATGTCCAAAGGGACTTGGGTATCCTTGTTCATAAGTCACTGAAAGCTAACATGCAGGTGCAGCAAGCATTTAGGAAGGCAAATGATATGTTGGCCTTAATCACAAGAGAATTTAAGTACAAGAGTAAAGATGTCTTGCTTCAATTGTATAGAAATTTGTTTAGTCTATATCTGGAATATTGTGTACAGTTCTGGACCCCATCCCTAAGGAAGGAAATACTTGCCAGGGAGGGAATGCAGCAGAGGCTCACCAGACTAATTCCTGGGATGGCAGGACCATCCTTTGAAGAGAGATTAAGGAGACTGGGCCTATATTCTTTAGCAGTTAAAAGATTGAGAGACGATCTTATTGAAACTTACAAAATTCTTAAGGGGTGCGACAGGGTAGATGTAGAAAGGATGTTCCCCTGGCTGCGGATTCTAAAACCAGGGGGCACAGTCTCAGAATTCTCTACCCCAGAGGGCTGTGGAAGCTCAGTCAATGAGTATATTCAAGGCAGAAATCAATAGATTTCTGGATAATGGGGATAGCATGGGAAGATGGCATTGAGTTGGAAGATCAGCCATGATCTTGTTAAATGGCAGAGCAGGCTCGGGAGGCTGAATGGCCCACTCCTGCTCCTATACATGTGTTTGCTCATAGAGGCAGGTGGTCAGCTTGGTTAGTGCTTGGAACAGGCAGAAAGAGAGAGAGAAATCTGCCAGGAGCTGTAAAGCAACCTGTGTCTATCCAAAGCCAGGACAAGGTGCGTGGAAACCATTAGGAACCAGGGATGTTCCTGATTTTTTAATTGCTAGCACAAATACAGTGAGGCCCAAGCTTGAGCTAAGAAGTCCACAGTCTTGGGGTTTTGACAGAAAGTTGAAGGGCCATTTAGCTAAAAGCAATTGGAAGGTGATAGTCACAATACCTACTTGAAATAACGATAAAGACTAAGACTGGCTTCTTCCAACAAAGTTTTATTTTTGGTCCATAAAACTCTTACAGAGAACTTGTCTCACCTGTTTTCTCTTTTGAACAACCAATTAAATTAAAGAAAACAAAAGAGTTTTTTCTTTTATACATTCAAGTGGGTACTTAGCTAGTTAACCGATAATTACCTATTGAACTCCTTGTGAGTTAACTGTTTCCTTCCACAACAGAAGGCTCTCCATGAAATCTCATACTTTGGAGAATAACTGGAACACTGAGGAGAAATCTAAGTGAATTCCAGAGAGCTGTGGCATACTTGGTTTGAATTCCAAAAGGGAAGTGAATGAATCCTCAAGATCTTGTAACATATGAAGGAGCTCTTGGATGGAATTAGGAAGAAAAGGGGAACTGGGTTTATATTCTAAGTGTTGCCAAACTATAGTTAAATAAGTTGTGCTTGCTTTGTTTAATTTTTTATATAAAGTTTGCTTTTGTTTAAAATCATGAAATCTTGTGGTATAATTTCTTTCAGTTAATTACTATTTGTTCAAATTTCTTTTTAAATGTTAATGGTCTCTATGAGGATCCTAACAACAGGCATCAATAATCCTCCCATGAAGGGTGGGAGAGGGTTGTGGGGTAGTATGGGGGGTGTGTTCTTAACATGATGCTCACCCTGTGAGACAGCAGCAGATATCATAGTTAAATCAGCTTCCCAAAGTATAATTGAGAGCCCATCTGCACAGGTTTCCCAGGGATCGGGAAACAAGGCAGTGAAAGGAAGGTGGATGCTGCTGGCTCCACAAAAATAATTGCCTTTTCCAAAACTCCTCACTGCTCCTCAAGGAAACCTTTAGCCTCAGCTCTGCTAATATTGGCCTCTCTCTCTCTCTCCTCCATGCCTTTTTGGCTAGTCTATCCCAAAAGCCTCCCTGAAGTCCTGATTGGTGGGGATTCTCCCAGGCTGTGGCATCCTGCCTCTAGTTTTCCCTCCTATTCACCAGCCAGGGAAAAGGAACAAAAAAATGATAACGAGATCCTGCCATTAAGTTTGGCAGGACCTCTGCGTCCCTGGCCTTGCCAGGTTCTTCTGCCATTTTTGGCCCCCTGTAAATACCAAGGCATTATTTAAATGGCCTATGGTACAGATTCCCAAAAGAGATGATCGAAACAGTATTGATCAATTCAATTGCAGATTAGATCAATTTCTTTTAGAAAATACTGTTTTGGGATACAGATATATGCTAAGTGTAGCACGCATGAAAGGAACAGATGGACAGAATTCTACCGGCCCCCAGGAGGCAGGAAGGGAGATGAGGTGGCAAATTTCACCGACGGCAGAAACCTAATTGGGCAGGCTGGCTGCCTCAAGATGATGAGCAGCCAATTTGACTATGCAAAGGCCCTATTAAGTGCCATTTAATATACCAATGGCAGATCAAACTCTTGCCAAGTGGGGTGGTCATTATATAAATGGAGATGGGCTCCCAGCAGCAGCCTAAGGTGAAAGGATTTTTAATTAAAGAGGGGGCTGTGGACAGGGTAAGCAGACTCGGTGCCTCACCAATTACCCTAGGGTGTCCCCTCCAACAATGGGCTTTTGAAATGTTTTGAATTTTTCTTTCTTTACCTGCTGAATTCAGCAGGTCTCCAGGACACATGAGCTGTTGGCCCTCTGATTGGGCTGGCAGCTCTCAGGGGCAGGCAACCGTCCTGAACTGGATGGCAACCCCAGCAGCAGTCACTCAATTGGCTTCTAACAGTAGAATTGAATGGAAAGTCCTGCCTGTTACCTGTGGGTGCCGGCAGCCCACTTTTCTGGCCAATGTCAGGCTGACTGCACAATTAGCACAATTCAGCCCGATGAATTTGAATCAATGGTTCCCAAAGCTTTCTACCGATGAGGGCTTTCTTCACCTTACAGTTACATCTATTGTAGATTAATTGGGAGAGACTGATTGCCATGACGTTATGACCACAGCCGGTGTTAATTGCTGTGCAAACCAAATACCAGAGGGAAACTTGGCTTACAGGCCACAACCTTTTTTTTGCATTCTGATAATGAGAAGATGACACACCAATCTCAGCAGTAAGAGGTCCAGTAACACCTTTGGGTATTTAAAAATTAAAAGTAAAAGTTTTATTAAGAAAAATAAAAGAAAACTTAAGCACACAAGATTACAGTTACACAATTAAGGTTAGTCTTACAAAACATCTTCCAGAAATTCGCTGTGGTCAAACGCCACAAGTAAACACCTTCTAGGCAACACTCCCTTATAGATATTTAAATATGAAATCCAGAAACATCATGCAAGGCAAACTGCTATAGCTTCAATAAAGGTGTACCACGTAACTTTAGCCTCTTCCACGCTGCTATGGAATCCACTTCAGAATAAAACTGCTTGCTGCAGCCCAAGAATTCTCAGCAGCTCAAACAGCTCCAGCTTAACAACTATCTATGGCTCCCTCTACCACAGTAACTCTAATGTACCTTTTTCCTCCTTTCATCTCAATCCCACTGTTCTCACACCCTTTTGAAATTTAAACCCTTCCAAATATAAGTTTGTTCATGTTTCCATCTTGTCTTTGCTTTTGGGTCAATAAAAATATAATATCCCCTCTACTTGTTTATCTATGAACTCCTGCAAAATGCAAACATTTTTCTTGTTGCCTCTGACTCCCCTTAGAAATTCAAACTTATTTAAAAATGCAAATGTTGGATCTAACCTTTTTTCTTCTACCTCAAACTTAACACCTTAACCTTTTCATGTTTCCAAACCCCCAGGCAGCCTGACTCCTATCAACCCCTGCCCAGCTTAATTGAATCACACACACATAGACACCAAGCCTTCTTTACAGAATAACACACTATTCCCCAAAAATATTTAAAACATCCATTCTCACAAATGGTTAGTCAACAACTCCATTATTGTTGCATCTTGCAAACACCAGGATGGTAGAAAGCAACTAGATAGACTGTGGTATTTTGTCACCCACCAATTCCCACTGAAATTTATCTTTGCAAGCTATTGCTGTGCTTCAGAAAAGTAACCCATTTTGACGTAACCGTAAAAAGCAAACTCTGCTTCAAATACTTGTTCCGTCACTTTCAGAGCTGTCAACACTGAGGAAATGTTAGGGTTAAGTGTTAAGATTGATGATGTTTGTGATCAGAAAAAGAGAGACTTTAGATGGTAAACCCATTAAACATAAGGAACTGTGTTTATTTTTAAGAGTGATCCAAGTACAGACCCATGCCACAGTTGGTTGTCTAGTACTGACCACAGCTCAGAAAATCCCAAGGTTAATTGTTCGTTTGCACTGGGTTTGCTGATCTCAGTCTGGATTCTAATGAATGCATGGGAATTGGCTTCAGTAACTCTAATAATCTGCCAGTAATGTTATTTCTGAATGCCATCCAGCCAACAGAATATGCTCAATATTACTTTACGGATGAAGTCAGAATCAAGCCTTGGGAATAATGATCGCAATCCCTACTGTAATCAAATAGCTGAAGAATGCCCATGCCTTAGTCTTAAGCACAGATGATAGGCACTTAGGAGATGCTAGAGAACTGCTGAATTATTCCTCACTAAAAGTTAGTAGTCGCATGAGTGGAGTGGAAAAATGGGCAAAAAAGGTTTTTTTAAAGATCATAGGTCCAAAGTATCTTACAGCTTGGATCAAAAATTATTGATTTGTCAACCCTAATGATGGGCACCTAGTATGCTGCCTTGTTACTTTGACCATTTAATAAAAATCCAACTGTTGATATCTCCAATTGGTAAGATTACTTATTTAAGGTTTTCCAGTAAAATGAACGTGGAACACTGGCAGCATCTGTGGAGAAAGAAATTGAGTTAATGTTTCAAGTCCAACATGGCTCTTCTTTGAATCTGCTGAGTTTTTCCATCACTTTCAGTTTTTATTTCAGATCTCCAGCATCCGCAGTATTTTGGTTTATCTGATCATTATCACCTTGCTGTTGGTGAATTTGCTGAGTGCAATTTGGTTGCCACGTTTCCTACAATGATTACACTCCAGAAGTGCTTAATTGATGCAAACTGCAATGCACTTTAAGGCGTCTCGTAGCGGTGAAAAGCGTTCTATAAATGCAATTCTTTCCGACTGAAAATCATTTGGCATTTACATATCCATTCTAAATGTTATAAAGATAGATTTGGGGATGATTCAATGGCTGTACCTCAGTGGGCCTTGGCCTATCGGGTTAGTTCTCCAACCTCCAATCCGTGTGTGTGAGCGACGGACCGATCGATTGATCGAGCCCGCCCCCTCCAATCGATAGGACCCGGTTCTCGATTGGGCCGCCAGTTGCCTATAGCGACGGCGGAGGCCTAGCGGCTCCGATCAAGCCCGAGCGGCGCTGACGCCATTGACACGAAGACATTTTTTTTTCCCGCTCTGATTCCGACCGCAGCCGCTGTAAGTCGCTATTGAGCGGTAGATCCCTCGAGCGGGGCTGTTTGGTGGTTAATGTTTCAGCGCCTCCCTCCCCCGTCGCTTTCTCCGGTATTTTTCTCTCTCTCTCATTGAGTCTGTTCACTGGAGTGTTGGTGTGAGGAGGAGGAGGAGGAGAAGGGGGGGATATCATGGCGGTGCCGGAGTGACTCTTAGCAAAACCCCTGGACCACGCTTAGTGTCTTTCTTCTTTTCCCCTCTTTTCCTCCCTCTGACTCTCAGAAGCGAGTAATTCCACCCCCACCCCCCTCCCCTTCGTACCGCAATTTCCTTCCTTTACATCCCTTTTCAGTTTTCCTCTCTCCTCTCCCCCACTCTCATTCCTTCTCTCTCTCTCTCCCCATCGGCGGGTGGCACGGCGGCTTTCTATCTCCTCCTCCCCCTCGGCTTTTCCTTTCTATCTCCCAACATCGGATTTATGATTCCTGTCATTTCATCGACATGCAGCCTCCTCCGAGAAAGGTGAGCTCCCCGAAACAGACATCTTTATTCACTGACTTGTGTGTGTGTGTGTCTGTGTGAAGAAATGTCGTATTCGAGAAGGTGGGGGGTGGGGGGGATACAATGTCCCTAGTGTTCAGATTTAAAAAACACCCTCTGGATTTATGTTTTGAATTAAATAAAGTATCCATATGCTTATCTTTTGGGTTACTGTGGTGAGATATTTATAAATCCTTTCTTGTGAACATGATTTTTGGTGTTTGTGCCAGAATGTAAGAGTGTGGTTGGATTTGAAACCCTGGTGATTGTTGAGATATTTACATGTGAAAGTAAAAGGCGGGGGTGGGGGTATAGGGTGGGGGTTGTTATTGCTTTTTTTCTGCAGGCTGACTGGATTTTTTTTGTGAAAACTTGGGGGTTTTTTTTGTTATTGCGCTTCATCTGGGAAACGTCGAAGTGCACAACAGAATGTGCACAATTTTGGTCCTTTTAAAACGCTTGAAATCGGAGTGGACATTTCAAGGAAGGGCACCTTATGGGAAGTGGGTAGAATAAATATCTTTAAATCAATGACTTTTTGGCGGAAATGTCACGAAGATAGAATTGGCTGAAAGGTTTTAAATGACCATTGTTGCTTTAAATTTTCCACATGAAACGTTTCGCACTGTTTACATAATTTGTGACATTTTATGCTGGTTCGCAAACGTAATGATGCTTCTGCTATGTTTGTGGGGAAATTAATTCGTAAATTGGCATAAATTGTACAAATGTCGACGTTTTGTGTGCTTATTTCGCGCGTTCTTGAGTTAAGGTGATGCGTTTAGTTGGAAATCATTTTATTTGCATAGCTTTGATATCTTTTAAACCAACAGTGTGTTTCTTTATCAAAGGTAAAAGTTACTCAAGAACTGAAAAACATCCATGCTGAGCAAATGACTAAACTTCAGGCGAAGCATCAGGGGGAATGTGATTTACTGGAAGATTTGAGGTAAGATTTCCAAAATTTATTTTCTATCTGGAACAGAACAAAAAGATCTCGAATTGTGGGAGTATTAAATAATTTCCTCCTCCTGTTGGCCAAACTGTGACCGTAACAGTGTGCCAAACTGAAAATTCCACAAGTATGTTATCCTCATTACACAATTAAAAAGGATGTTTGTAATCTGCTGGCTCTTTTACATGTATTCCCTTCTCCCTTATTTGAAAGAGTGTACTTGTGTTCAATTGCATTAAATATGTGAGAATGTTCACAGGTGTTGTGAGTTCCATTAACTTTCCAGTAATATTCCTGTTTATATTTTCTGTGCATCTTGAGAGAGAATTTTTGGCTTTTTTATAAATGATTGCTTTACATTTGTGAGCTAAGAGAAATTAATCAAACTGAGGTTTAAGTTTTGTTTTGCTGAACTATGACTGATACTAGTATAGACAAACTGTAAACATGAGCAGTAAAACAAATCCTGCAATTCTAGTTTTGTCCTAGATATGGGTGACAGTATCAAGATGATGAGTGCACCCTTCTCATTGCATAGCATCATAGTACTTATTGTACATTTGCAGTAAATAAACGCTGTGCATTATTTATTTAAAGCTTCAATGTACCTTGAATTAATAATTCTTTAAACCAGTTTTGTAGGTACCTTTATTTTAAATTGTAATTCTGCGTCTAACTGTAGAGACAGTTTTTATTTGTAAATAAATGTCTGCTTTAAATCACAATGCAGTTAAGACTATATAATAAATTATTAGAAAAATGACATGCAAACCTCTTTTAAAAAAAACACCACATCAGCAAACTAACTTAAAATGCATTGTCAGTTTGGCCACTGCTGTCATATTATTGCTTTGAATTAGGGGCTTTGTTTACAATCATTTGGGTGACCTAGAAATGACACATTCAATAGATAATACAGTAGAATTGAACAATTGTAATTCATTCATTCATTAAAATTAAAAGGTAGCTGAAAGTGGGTTAGAAAGTTATGAAGCAGTAGGCCATGTTTAAGTTATGGCAGAAACTTGGGATTGGAGTTCACAGTTTGCAAATTCAAGAGTATGACATTCCCTTGAGCATACTCTAACTTTTTTTATAAAAATATAGTACATATTTTTCCTCCCGCCTCAATTTGAGTAAAACTAAAATATTTATATTCTTGAAGTGGAATGAGATACTCTCCTTACCAAGGAATGTTACATTATTACAGTACCTTTTTCATTACCAGTGCCAGTTCCAGTGTTTCTTTTTTCATATAAGCTTTGTCGCTTTCTGTGTAGCTTTGAATTGTAGAAAAAACTCTTTTTATGATGTTTAAGCTGTATTGGAGTAAGTTTATAAAAAAGCACCAGTTGATAATCTTATTTTACCAAAAAGCAGTGCTGTTGAATTCCGTCCCAACTATGAGCAACCTAAATTTTTCTCCTGGCCATAATAGAAATTTTTCTGCAGTTTGTGAACATGTACTTATGATAAAGAAAGCTAATTTGGTAGTTACCTTCAGTTCTGTATTTTAATGAATAAATTATATGTTGATAAATTTACTAGGAGTACATATGGTTGGACTGTAAGAAAAGAAAAATTTATAGAACTAATATTGATATATGTCAGGTACATATTTTAGTATTGCAGAAAAAGAGATGTCAAAGCTTTTCATCTTGCACTCAGGACACTTGCAAAAATACCAATTTCAGAGGAAAACCGCAATTTATACTGTGTATGAAGAAAGCGCTGATTATTTAGCAAGTGGACTCTGATAGAGACTTGTCATGGAGAATGCACCAGTAATATATGTAGCTTCGAGAACACGCAAATGTATCACACTGCGAGTTCAAATGACAATCCTAAATTAGTTGTCAGCGTAATTCTTAGTACACTGAGGATTATTTAGCAAATGTTGTTGCCCAATCGTGGAATCACATCTGATGTTGGACACTGTTTTGAGTTTTGCAAGCATGGGCTGGTTGGCTACGGTCTGTACTTTGCCCATTGCGAACAGCAGCTCGGACATGCTGTTTGATACGATCCGCCAGTCTTTGGGATGTATGGCCTACATACCTCGCTTCCCACTGGCACTGAAATTCCTATACCACATTACTCATTTGTGTGATGGTCAGAAAGACCTTTTGGCTTGATAGCAGCATCCTGTTAGTGGCAAATACCACTTGTGCTACTACTGCGTAGTAACAGTGTGAAACAACAAGCTTCACCTGTCATTTCACGATGTATATCATGCAAACTCATGAACGAGCCTAAGGCCATCACTTCCGGCCCTGAAAAGTGCCCAGTCTACCTTAGATTACCCTGGAATGGCAAGGTACCTCAAAAATTTGAGCAACAGGAAAAGGTAGCTGTTTCACGCTGCTACTATGCAGCAGTAACACGAGAGGTATTCATCACTAACAGGGTGCTGCCATCAAGCCAAAAAGACTTATCACACAAATGAGTAATGTGGTATATTAATTTCACTGTCAGTGTGATGCTAGTTATGTAGGCTGTATGTCCCAATGACAGGCGGATTGTATCAGATAGCATGCCCCAGCCGCTGTTCGCAACGGACAAGGTACAGACCATTCCCAACCAGCCCGTGCTTTTAAAATTCAAATCAGTGTCCAGCATTAAATGTGATTCTGTGATTGGGCAACATTTGCTAAATAATCCTCAGCGTGCTAAGAATTACACTGACACCAATTTAAGATTGTCAGTCGGGCTCTAGGTGTGACACATTTGCATGTACTGGAAGCTACATGTATTAATACACAGGGCCCTGTTCTTTGCAGACAGAGCATGTACACATATTGCGCCTGTATCAGCTAAACAAAATAAGTGGCAACCATTCGTTGACTCATTGGTCAAGGCGTTATCCTGAGCAATCAGGACCTAGCTGCCAAGTTTAAATTTCAAACAATACTTGGCAGTTAACTGTCAGTAACCATCACTGGTGCATTCTCCATGGCAAGTCTCCTCCAAGCAGAATTCACTTGCTAACCACATACAGTATAAATTGAGGTTTTTCCCTTATATTGGTATTCTTGCGAAGTGTCCTGATGAGTGTAAGATAAAAAGCTTTGACGTGTCTTTTTTTTCAGCAATACTCAAGTTTTGTACCACCAAACGACTATTGTATATGCATTTTAATTTTGAATGACCCACGAGCAACATAAAAATTGGCTCCTTTTCCTAAGGAAGAACTTGCATTCGTATCATGCCTTTCATGACCCCAGTATTAAGTGCTTTTGAAATTTAGCCACTGTCGTAATGTAGCAGAAATATATTTAGAAGGTGAAATAATTTTTTTTAGTTTGGGTTGTTTTCTGTTAACTTATCAGCGATTGTTGTGAAATTATATTTTCAGAACTATAATTATCAGCAGATATGTATTTTTTAGTGTGGTTTCATTGGGGCTACATGTTTATCTCAAAAGTGTAGTTCCTAAAATAGTTGCCTCTTTGTGTTCATTTACTAAGAGGGATCTTGCACATCCATGATCCTAGCCCTTTCTGAAATATGAGGGAAAGGAACATTTTAATCAATTTTGTCAGTGAATTTGTTGAGCCTCATTGTGAAGTATTATAGTTAGTTCATGTTCCAAGGATATCTCTGATGTTCACAATGGCATCTGATTTCTTTCCTGTGCTGTCATAGAATCTGACACACCTTATTTTGTCATCTCATGTTACAATTTGCCTATCTTTGCAATGCTGTTGAAGCTATGGCATAATGGCTTTTGTACTTGTGCTTGTGGGCTTTTGTGCAAATGTGAGGTGAGTAAAAAGTTTCTCACAGTGAGTAGTTAGGGTTTGGAATGCACTGCCTGGAAGTGTGGCGGAGGCAGGTTCAATTGAGGCATTCAAGAGGGCATTGGATGATTGTTTCCATTTAAATGTGCAGGGTTATGGGAAAAAGCAGGAGATTGGCACTGTTAAAATGCTCAGAGAATGAGTGCGGACATGATGGGCCGAATGGCCTCCTTCTACACCGTTATGATTCTGTGATACTTCAGTGCACATTAGTTATAACGTGATCCGTTCGGCACTTCCTCTTTCAACTTTACATGGGATAAGTTTTTGATTGGAGATAGAAGAGTAAGATAAGGGTAGAATTAAATCCCATCTGTTTTTGTTGATATCTGGAGAACATTCCTGTGGCAATATCTATCAAGTGTGGTTTCTGGGGAGCCATTTGATCTACTACTTGTTATTGAACTACTGCTTTAGGGATCCTTAATAGCAGTCTGAGAAACAGTTAAATATGTTCACTGTGCATATTGTTATGATCCCTGTGGAGACCAGCAAACCAAAAGAACCAATTATTTTTACCCAGCGACCCTAACGAGAAAAGCAATGGATGAGATTTTATTTTTTATAACTTTAACCATCAAACCAAAATCAACATAAATTAAACATGAATTAACAGGCAAATTGCAGTCAATATAAACTGTAAATTGCACATTAAGTAGATACAACAAAGATAGATCTTGTGGATTTACTGGGCAGTCCACCTAGCATATCTGGCAGTACTTCACTACAAAGCCCCTCATAACTCTGAATTTCCTCAGATAGAATTCAGTAGAATAGAACTCCTTTTTTTCTTTGACTATTTAGCGACTATTTCTCATTCCAATAACGGCTCCCAACCAACTCATTTAATGGGCATTGTCTTCACCAAAATGACTTACTACTTTAGAACCTCCAGCTTTGCTCATGACAGCATGGATCCATCAGAATCATCTTTAGCTGAACCCTCAGTAACAACCCAGTGCAGGTTCGGGTCAATTAGTTCCTTTAAAAATATTTGTAACAGCGGCAGTAACCTTATGTTTCCTTATCTCTGCTCCCAGGTCCAGCCTTTTGTGTTCACCTTTTTCAACTGTGCCAAAACTTCCCCCCTCACAAAACCTGATCATATGGGGCCTGTTTTCATCTTAGCTGGGGTCACATGGGCCCATTTTGTGTCTCACCTTCAGATCACAAGATCATAGGTTCCCACCTCTTGGAAGCCACGCTAAAGCAGAAAGTAAGAAAGTGCTGAAAACATCCGACTCAACACAGGGAACAGCAGCCCTGCTGATGTGTGAATGCTCCTGAGCCAATCCCATACACAGGCCTCCCCTCCACTTGAAATGCTACTGGAGGTCCACAGCTCAGGCGCAAAGTCTGCATATGCGCCCTTGCTGCTTCCAGTCGACTGGCTGGAGCCAACTCTGCACAACGGTACCGGACACCATCACAATATTATTCCTTTGGATATAGACCTAATATCAACATTTACTAATGACAGCAGAATTGGATGTAGAAGGTCAAAAAGAACTACAAAGAATGTTAATGGGGAAATGGCTTAAAGGTGACACATGTAATTCAGTGCCACTTTATGGAAAGTGATGTATTTTAGTAAAATAGTTAATAGTAGTAATTACCATATGAATGGAAGTTGATTCATAGAACATTAAAGGTGGGCTATTAAAACTTAGACCACTGTTACATTTTTTAATTTTGAGGTAAATAATATAAATACAAAGAGATCATGATGAGTTTAAAAAGAACTTTAACAACTTGGTGTACAGTATTGCATTTCACAAAACCAAAGGGTGTTAGAGAGGATACAATACAGATTCACCAAGATACTGTTTGCGTCCATTTGAATTATGTGGCAATATAATATTTTCAAAATTATGAAAGAAGGAAGATAGACTGGTTTCAGTAATTGAGGGATCAAGAACAAGGGTCAAAGATACAAGATTAAATGTAAAGAGATTTAGAATAGAAGGCAAGGGAAACTTCTTTATAGCTGTGAGGCTGTGGTATTCACTTGAATTAGTGGTTAAGGTATAAAATAGATCAACATTCAAAACTGGACTGAATAGGCGAATGAAGGAAAAGGGATTTAGGGATAAAGGAGCTTGTTGGGCAAATTCAATTAGAAATATTTGCTCATAGAGGGTAACACTACCATGGGCTAGTTGGGCAGAATGGTCTGTTTCTGTGGCGTAATTTCTATATAGAAGAGAGGCATTTTCTATATTAATCCACCATGAATTTATTTTGTGTTATCTAAATATTCTAGATTTTTCAAACCATCAGAACTGGAGGTTTTCCCTTTCCCTGTGGAAAACTATGTCTCCTTTGTTTTGTATTCCTCATTATCTGTGCCTGATTTTGGGAATTCAGTTCATGGGAAATCATGAACATGGACCCAGTAAGTGTGTTCCTTTGTTCCTCTTCAAAAGTGCCCATTCAACTTTTAGGAGCAGTCTGGCGAGATGGCCTGTGCTTGGACCTTTGCTTTTGATCCTATTGCTAGGTTATTTTGCAATTTTTTTCCCCTCTGTCTCTTTTGGAATACTATTCTTGACAGCACAGCCAAGATCAGGAATTCACCATGTTTTGTGGCATTTTATATGAAAGATCATTATAGAGTGTTACTGCACTAATGATGAAGGTTAATTTTTGAAAGCAAATTTGCATAAAAGCAGCAGTACACGATACTTAAAATATTTTTTTTAAAGGAGGAAGTGTCCTTTATAATCAATATGACAATTCACTCAATCAGTCATGTCCTAGGTAGGCAGATATGTTTTAGATATATGTTCTTACAAAAGGTCACCAACCTGAATCATTAACTCTTGTTTGTCTCTCTCCTTATGGATGCTGCTTGACCTGCTAAGTATTTCCCGCATTTTCTACTTAATTTTTCAGATTTTCAGTATCTGCACAATTCTACCAATTGTATGTTTTGTCTGTGCTTATGAAGTTGATTTGCATGGAATTTGTCCTAATTTTAGCATAAAAAATGAGGAGGCGGTTGCAAGGCTTTCTCTTGTTCATGATAATCATTACCCACCACTTGACTGGTGCAAATGTTTTCTACCACTTGTCAGCGCAAGCCTGGAACTTATCCAAATTCTGTTCTAGCTGGCATGATCAGAGATGTTTATAATGAAGCTGAACATCGTTGAGTTGTCAGTGCACAACCATACTTTTGATCTTGCGATCAAGGGAAGACGTCTGCAGTCTATTTAAGAATGTAGAAATATTGAGAATGTACTGCTTTAACCAGATGCTGGGAATTGAAAGAATACTTATCTCTCTGAACTCTGAGATTGAAAGCATCAAAATTCATCTGATTTGTTCTAAAGCAAAATAGATGGTCAGGTTTCTGGTCTTGATGAGCTGCCTGTGGAAGAGCCAAGTTGAGTTTGGTTGCTTCACTAGTAGGGGAAAGAAAGATAAATTGGTGGGATTCTCATAAAGCTAACTCCCCCACCCCACTGATATTTCTTGCATGCTGTCTGAGGGACCAGTATTATTCAGTATTATTACAACTTAATCGGAAATCTGAAAACTCAGAAATGGCCTGTGATTTGGGTGGCGAGTACCAAAATATAGCTAGGATGGTGGAAGAGTGGTGCCTTAGATTGAGCTGTTCTATAATTATAGTGTACTTTTACAGGTTTGTTTATCGGTAATCAGCTGTAAGGAAGGGCATATTTTATTACTTGAGTGGTTATTCCTTATTGACATGCTTAAAGTGATTAAACTAGTCAGCCAGTACTATAAACTGGTAAATAATCAATTTGTGCAATACGGTCTAGAATGAATTCTGACCGTTGCCTTGAATTTCTCGATAATTAAAAGTTTTACCCCCTACAAAATGTGTGACGCATATAGAATGTTGATTGGTTAGTATGAAGTTTACGCTAATAAATAAAACTTGTATGGCTGTCTCAGGGCCCTGATTGCATTCGTCCCTATTTCCTAAATCAACTAATCTTAATCTTGCTGAAATTTGCCATAATTTTTGAAAGCATAAGTATACCATGTTATGGGACTGGAGTTCTTATTTCCTTGAAGAAGGATCGCTAGATAGGCCCACTTATTTCAGAATCCATCTTAACTACTGTTTAGATTTTTAAAAATTCATTCATGGGATGTGGGTGCCAGTGGTGGAAGGTATGAATGTTTGTGGATGGGATGCCAATCAAGTGGGCTGATTTGTCCTGGGTGGCGTCAAGCTTGAGTGTTGTTGGAGCTGCACTCTTCCAGACAAGTGGAGAGTATTCCATCACACTCCAGACTTGTGCCTTGTAGTTGGACAGGCTTTGGGGAGTCAGGAGGTGAGTTAGTCGCTGCATGATTCCGAGCCTTTGACCTGCATTTATAGCCACAGTAGTTATATGGCTAGTCCAGTTCAGTTTCTGGTCAATGGTAACCCCAGGATGTTGATAGTGGGGGATTTAATGCTGTTGAATGTCAAGGGACGATGGTTAGATTCTTTCATTGGAGATGGTCATTGCCTGACACTTGTGTGGCACGAATGTTACTTGCCGTTTGTCAGCCTAAGCCTGAATGTTGTCCAGATCTTGCTGCATTTGGACATGGAACACTTCAGTATGTGAGGAGTCGCGAGTGGTGCTGAACATTGTGCAATCATCAGTGAACATCCCCATTTCTGACCTTATGATGGGAGGAAAGTGATTGATGAAGCAGCTGAAGATGATTGGGCCTAGGACACTACCCTGAGGAACTCCTTCTGCAGTGATGTCCTGGAGCTGAGATACTGATCTCCAACGACCACAACCATCTTCCTTTGTGCTAGATATAACTTCAACCAGCGAAGAGTTTCCCCCCGGATGCCTATTGACTCAGTTTTTGCCAGGGCTCCTTGATGCCACAGTTGGTCAAATGCAGCCTTTGTGTCAAGGGCAGTCACCCTCACCTCACCTCTGGAGTTGATTTCTTTGTCCATGTTTGAACCAAGGCTGTGATAGGTCAGGAGCTGGGTGGCCCTGGTGGAACCCAAACTGAGCATCAGTGAACAGGTTATTGATAAGCAAGTGCCACTTGATAGCACTGTTGATGACTCCTTTCATCTCTTTACTAATGATGGAGACTAGACTGATAAGGCAGTATTTGGACGGGTTGGATGTGTCTTGTTTTTTGTGTACAGGATATCCCTGGGCAATTTTCCACATTATTAGATGCCAGTGTTGTGGCTGTACTGGAACAGCTTGGCTAGGGTTGCGGCAAGTTCTGGAGCACAAGTCTTCAGTACTATAGCCGGAATATTGTCAGGACCCATAGCCTTTGCAGGATTCAGTGCCTTCAGCCATTTCTTGATATCATGTGGAGTGAATCAAATTGGCTAAAGACTGGCGTCTGTGACTCCTGTCTGGAGGAGGCCGAGATAGATCATCCACTCGGCATTTCTGGTTGAAGGTTGTCACAAATGCTTCAGCTCATCTTTTGCACTAATTGAGGATGGGAATATTTGTGGAACCACCTCCTCCAGTGAATCTCTGAATTGTTCACCATCATTCAGGACTAGATATGGCAGGACTGCAGTGCTTAGATCTGATCTGTTGGTTGTGGGACCACTTAGCTCTGTCTATCACTTGCTGTTTGGCACACAAGTAATCCTGCATTGTAGCTTTACCAGGTTGGCACCTCTATCTCAGGTATGCCTGGTGCTGCTCCTGGCTTGCCCTCCTGCACTCTTCATTGAACCAGGGTTGATCCCCTGGCTTGGCGATAATGATAGAGTGGGGGGTATGCCAGGCCATGAGGTTACAGATTGTGGTTGAGCACAATTCTGCTGCTGCTGATGGCCCACAGCACCACTTGGTTGCCAAGTTATGAGTTGCTTATTGCGTTTGAAACATATCCCATTTTACACGGTGGTACTGCTACACAACACGATGGAGTGTATCCTCAATATGAAGATGGGCTTTGTGTCCACAATGACTCTGCGATGGTCACCCCTACCTATAATGTACAGATGTATCTGCAAGAGGCAGGTTGGTGAGGATGAGGTCAAATATGTTTTTCCCTCTTGTTGGTCTCCTTGGCACCTGCCGCAGACCCAGTCTGGCAGCTATTGTCCTTTAGGGCTTGGCCAGCTCGGTCTGTAATGGTGCTACTGAGCCACTGTTGGTGATGGATATTGAAGTCCCCCACCCAGAGTACATCCTGCAGCCAAGCCACCCTCAGTGCTTCCTGCAAGTGATGTTAAACATGGGGGAGTACTGATTCACCAGCTGAAGGAAGGGGGCAATTAGTGGTAATTAACAGGAGGTTTCCCTGCCCATGTTTGACCTGATGCCATGACACTTCATGGGGTCCGGAGTTGATGCTGAGGGCTCCCAGGGCAGCCCCCTCCCAACCGTATACCATTGTTCTGCCACCTCTGGTAGATGTGTCCTGCCGGTGGATCAAGACATACCCAGGGATGGAGGTGGTGGTGTCTGGGACATTGTCTGTAAGTTATGATTCCATGAGTATAACTGTCAGGCTGTTGCTTGACTGGCCTGTGGGACAGTTCTCCCAATTTTGGCACAAGCCTCCAGATGTTAGGAGGACTTTGCAGGGTTGACAGGGCTCAATTTGCAGTTGTCATATTTGGTGCCTAGATTGATGCCGAGTGATCCATCCAGTTTCATTCCTTTTTTTGTAGGCTTTTTAGTGGTTTGCTACAACTGAGTGGCTTATTAGGCCATTCCAGGGGGCAGTTAAGAGTCAATCACGTTGCTGTGGGCCTGGAGTCACGTGCAGGCCAGACCAGGTAAGGACAGCAGATTTCATTCCCCAAAGGGGCATTAAGGCAGTCAACAACTGTTTCATGGTCATCATTCGAGTTTTAATTCCAGATTTTTATTGAATTCAAATTTCACTGTCTGCCGTGATGGGCTTTGAACCCAGGCCCCCATAGCATTGCCTTGGGTTATTAGTCAAGTGACAATGCCACAGCCTCCCAATTGTGTTCAGATGATCAACTTTATTGCTGACTATCAATTCTATTGTTTTAAATTGAATTTAAGAAAGACTAATTGGTCTGTAGTTGCTGTGTTGTTGCCAACCTTTCTGAATATGGTACCACATTATTGTGTTTTCAAACTTCTGATGCCCTCCCAGCATCCAGTGACTCCTTTACAACAAACGTCCGTACCTCAACAGATAACCTGTCTTGAAACCCTGGGATGAGAATTCTTAATTCTATGGGATTTATTTGACTGAAGACCTTTTTAAGATTTTCACCTCCTTTACATTGAAGATTTTTACCTTAATTTTCTCTAGGGAAGGGCATGTTTCCTATGTCTTCCACTGTAACTACTTGAGGAAAATAATTATCGCGTGTTTTAATATTTTTGCATTATCCTCAATTTTGAGACTATTTTCATGTATCATGGCTCTTATCTCTTTGCTTTCTTGCTGTTATACTCCTTTTACTATCCTGTTTTGCCTCGAACATTTCCCCCCCCCTCATGATGTCTCTTCCCCCCCAGCTCACACATTTTATTGCATTTCTGTACATTCCATGCATCACAGTGATTCCCTTGATCTTTTTCTTGAACCATTTGTATTTTTAATATGGTGGGTGGAAGGAAAAGTAACTTTCGGTGCTGTATTGTGAAGGATGTTTTTTTTTCCTGATTTACCCCATCATCGGCCAAATGCAAGCCAACTTGGCCTTAGCCAGTGCTGTTGGAAAGTGGACATGAGTGACCCAGGATAAAACTTGTCCCTTCTGTGGGAAAATACCTACTTAGCTTCAACTCTGTGATTTGCCAGTATTGTGCAGTTGATTACTTGACAGGTGTAAGAGATTGCACAGGCATGATTTCAACTCACAGTACTTCTATCTCAGCTTTCTCTGATATTATGCTGTCTGTGATTCGATTTTGTTTTCGGTCTTGTGTAATGCATTATGCTAGTGCATAAAAACATTGTGATACGTTTAGTGAAGGTTCTGCCTGGTGATGTCACTCAATAAAGGCAAGTTGCAAGAACTAAGAGGAAATGATTTTAATTCTTCCACCACATGTGGGGGTCGTTGGCTAGGCCAGCATTTGTTGCCCATCCCTTATTACCTTTGAAGGTGGTAGTGAGCTGCCTTCTTAAACCAAGGCAGTCCGGGTGGTGTAGGTACACCCACAGTGTTTTAGGAAGAGAGTTCCAGGATTTTGATCCAGCAACTGTGAAGGAATGGTGATAAACTTCCAAGTCAGGATGGTGTGTGGCTTGGAGGGGAACTTGCAGGTGGTGGTGTTCCCATGCATCCGCTGCCCTTGTCCTTTTAGGTGAGTTTGCTGCTAGCTTCATTAAGGGCAGCATTTCAGCCCGTGGCTGCAGTTGTGGTTATTTTTGTTGAATGCTGGTTCTGCATTATTTGGCACACCCTAACTTTGTTCCAGAAAGCAGTATTGATAAAACTGCATTGGACTTGGCTTGTGTTTTGCCTGTTCTGGATCAGTGCAGAAAAGTTATTTTGAGCCCAGTGATGCAGAAGAATTGCTTAGGTGTTACTATACATAAAACCATCTCTTTTGATGTTGCATTTAGTGATACACAAATTATTGAAAGCTATTCAAATATTTAAAAGAGACTCAGGAATTTCTGGCTTGCGACCCAGAAAAATTCCTAATGTGTAAACATCACAACTTGACATGTTATGATCAGTTTGCTGTAATGTTCTTGAGTAAGACTTTTATTTAATCTGTTGAGAACATTAACATTGCTTTGTGCTTTTTTCCCTGATCTTGGTAACCTTGTCTTTTCTCAAGAGCAGAAACCAAGAATTTGCAAGCTGTTGATCTACCAAAATTTCCTCAACAAGTAGCCAATGATTAATGTCCAAATATGCCCGAGTACTGACATTACAAGAACAGACCAGGTGAAATAGTCAGCTGTAAGAGTTAACTATCACGGATTTTTGTGATAGGCAATTAAAACTCAGCCAATTTATCTCCAATTTAAAAAGCTCTATCTGCTTAATAATGTTACAATATTGACAGATAAATACTGTTGAGCACTGTTTCCAATCTGAATGGAACTATGGAATTATCATTTGTGGAATGCAACCAGGATTGAAAATTGTCAATTGTAACATCACATTGATCAAGCATACCAAGATGTCATTGTTGTGGAGAAATTTCACGGCTTTAGTATCTTGGGAGTTTTTAACCTAGAGTATTTGGCTCCCTTAAGAAATGAGTCAGGGAGAGTTCATGAGTTTTTACAATTACACTGATTTTTGTGGGTTAGATTTAATGGATTGAATGCAATTCTTTTGGTTTTCACCCTGTCCTTGGAGTGTTTCTTGCTGTCATTGAATGACAGAGTTGTAAGTGTTCCCCTTCCCAATATTGACATCAGTTATGGTGTTGGGCACATTAGCACAAACCTTATAGTACAAGAGCAAAATACTGAGGACGCTGAAATTATGAAATAAAAACAGACAATGCTAGAAATACTCAGCAGGTCTGGAAGCATCTTGGACTTTATAGTCAAATCATATTATCTCGATATGCACCTGTAACTCGTTCAAAGCTGTTACCGGAGTTGATGGGTGGAAGGAAGATTTCAAATGTTTGATGTAAGATGTCATCATAAAGAATATGAGGTTTTTATGGAAGTACTAGTAAATTGTGGTGTGGAAGGTTGCCAACTGTAGTATGGTTAGCTAGAATTAGTGTCATGAGACACTGCACCTAGTTTTAAAAATGGAATATATTGCTTCCATTTGATTCATGCTATGAGTAGTATTACATAACATTAACAGTGCGATAACAAGTTGTTCAGCCCAACAGGTCCATGTTTGTGCTCCAAGTGAGCTTCCGCCACACCATTCTTCTAGTCCCACCAACATATTCTTCTGTTCTTTCTTGTGTTTGTCTAGTTTCCCTTAAGTTTTATCTATACTAGTTGCAGTGAGTTCCACGTTCTGACCACTCTGTCTGGGTTTAAAAAAAAAAGTTTCTCCTGAATTCCCTGTTGGATTTACTTTAAGATTATGTTATTGTTACTTGGGCTTACTACTTCTCAATATAAGGACTTTCTTTCCTCCTTTTAATACTACATATTCACTTTAATTGCAGTATTTGAATGTGCCATGACCACAGCAGATGTTACTTGCTGCGCAGACAAAATTCCAGAGGGAAACTTGGCTTTATATTCTGAAAACGAGAAAAAAATGTACTGATCTCAGCAGCAAGAAGCCCAGTAACAATTTTGGGATTTAAAAATTAAAAGTAAAAGTTTTATTAACAAGAACAAAAGAAGACTTAAGCACACAAGATTACAATTACATGGTTAAAATTAGTCTTACAACACCTTTCCCCAAAAGAGTCCCTACTTGGTCAGACCCACAAGTAACTCCTTCCAGGCAATACTCGCCAATAGATTTTTAACTGTAAAAATCCAGTAATAATATTCAAGGCAAACTTCTGTAGCTTTAGTAAAGGCATACTACATGACCTCTTTAAACCGCCCCCACCCCCACCCTCCTGCTGTGGAAATCCAAAGCTTCAGAACAAGACTGTTTGTTGTAGCCCAAGACTTTTCTGGCTTGAGTGGATGGCTGATTTAAACTTATCTTTTTGCAGCCTAGAGCTATCTCCAGGAAATCTTTCTCACACAGCTAATAGCCCACAGCTGCCAGCTCCAGCTGCAGTAACTCTAAAATACCTTTACCCCCTTTCATCTCATGTTCCATTGTTCTCACACCTCTTTGAAACTCAAATCCTTCCAAATATAAAATCTTTCATGTTTCTATTTTGTCTCTGCTTTCGGATCAATAAAATGTAAGATACCCTCTTCTCTTTACCCATGGAACACCTGTAAGATGCAAACATGTTTCTTTTCACTTCTGACTTCCCTTTGATATTCAAACAAACTCTCAATTTATCTAAAAATGCAAATGTTACATCCAACCTATTCACTTGCACCTCAAACTTAATGCCTCTAGCCTTTCATGTTTTAAACCGCCCCCCCGCCCCCCAGACAATCTGTCTTCCAGTAACTTTTGCCCAGCTTAATTAAATCATTTGCACGCACACACACCCTTCACAGAATAGCACAATATTCACCAAAAATATTTTTAAAAAAATAACATCCATTCACACACATTGTACAGTGTTTCATTAGTTGTTGCAGTATTGCATGTTGCTCTAAAATTTGGCAGACTAATAAATTATTTTGAGTCATATAATTTAATAAAATGTATATTTCATGGGCAGTTATGCAATTTCAGCGGATTAATTCAAAAGTTCCTGTTGCAATGTGAACTGCTGCACTTTTCCTTTGTGCATCTAAGGTTAAGGATTGCA
This sequence comes from Carcharodon carcharias, assembly GCF_017639515.1. Taxonomy (NCBI): domain Eukaryota; kingdom Metazoa; phylum Chordata; class Chondrichthyes; order Lamniformes; family Lamnidae; genus Carcharodon; species Carcharodon carcharias. The sequence goes on along the minus strand of NC_054477.1, from coordinate 32,273,468 downwards.
GTAAATCAAGAACCATTTAAATTGCTATAGGTTTCAGACAATGTAACCACACTCCTGTCAAATGAATAATGGATTTTTCAGATTCTTCTGCTGGTGTAACAGGATTAATTTTTTTTATTATTCATTTACGGGATATGGGTGTCGCTGGGCACGCCAGCATTTATTGCCTATCCCTAAGGGTATGTATGTATTAATTACATAGCTATTTACAGTATTGTGTTCAAAGTTTACAATTAAACCTGTCAGCTCCCTCAGACTCCAAGTGGTCTTTAGATATGGGGGAAAATTTTCAATTTGTCACCTGGCCATAGAACTGATATTGTGGATTGGCCGCCATTATTGAAAAAACCTGATTTTACTTTCTATTGATTTCAATGAAAGGGTCAGTTTTGAAAATGCCTGGCTGGCTCACAACATCAGCTTAACACCCAAGTGAAAAATCAAAAGTTGACACTGTGTTATCTAAATACAGATTGAAGTCTATTTGTATGGGAAAATATGGAGAAAATGTTTTAAACTTTGTAGCAATAGAATGAGTATTTTAAACAGAGGATTTTATGTTTCCTTGGTAACTTGTGATTCAATGGGAGATTAATTAAAAACTCTTGAAATTGATGAGCTATTGGACCAAATGATCATGAGGCTGTTTTGCCAACCAGAATATATTCATTTCATAATTCTGTCAGTAAGAGTTCTAAATTTATCTGTTTCAAAATTTCGACAGCGTCTAATGCACTTCAGATAAGGGAATGATAGGCAGTGATTTTTGTATCTTTGTATTCCCCTTCGAGCTGGTTCATGAAAGTTGTATGCAGTTGTAATTGTTATCTGGCTTCCGGAGTTTATAAATAGCCACAGTATCCTGGACTCACCAAATTAGAAATCATGTCTTTCCATCCCCGCCCCCAAGCCTTGCACCCACTCTTTCTTCATCCCACCAAAGTGACTTAAAGGGAAAAGCCAGGTTAGCAGCAAAACATTGCAAGAATACCCATAGGTAGTGCTGCAGCAGATCTAGTTTATAAAGATTGAGTGCAATTATTTATTGTTATGTATCTCGTGGGTGAAAAAAATCAAAGTAGTTGGCTTATCATCCAAAGCAGAACAGATTTGGACAATGGCTCAGTTTACTGAAATATCAGATGATTGAGGTGTTTACACTCTAATTGAAGTGTACAAAAAGATATTGAATTAATATTGAGGTACAGTTGAAATGTTTGGAACTTGATCGGATGCCTTTTCCAAGTTAAATTTCTTGCAAATTTCTCAATGCATTGTGATTAGGGTGGAGAGGAGAGAATTTTATTGCACTTAACCTGAATCTAGGTTGTTCAGGTTATCAGAAGTGCCATTTTCAGATGAGATGTTATAGTGAGGCCGCATCTGCGTGCTCAGATGGATGTAAAACATCCTGCGATACTATTTCAATAAGAGTAGGGAATTCTAGTACCTAAGAAACATCTCTGTCTCAATAACAATAGCAGAAACAAATTGTGGTTATTTATCTTGTTTGTTGCTCTTGAGAGCCTTGCTATGCATTAATTGGCTGCTGCATGTACCTGTACAACAATGCTTCCAAATGTAACTGTAATCTCTCATCCCAGGAACCATTATACCCAATCTCTTTTGCACCTTCTCCAAAGCCTTCATGTTCTTCTAAAGTATGGTGCTCAGAGTTGGGCAAAATACTCCCAACTGAAGCCGAACTATTGTTTTATATCGGTTTAGCATAACTCCAGGCTTTTGTACTCTCTGCCTTTATTTAAAAAGTCTACAATCCCATATGCTTGCATAACTGTATTGTTAACCTGTCCTGACACCATTAAAGATTTCTTTTATCAGAGGGCTAAGACCTCACACTGTATATTTTTATAATATATATATCCTCATGGCTAATTTCTAAAAATTTTTTAAAACTGGACAGAGGCCCTTTTAAAATGGCTGAAGATATGCCTGCCTGTTACTCTGGAATAATACCAGCCAATATAGCAGTTTTTCAGAAATTTACACCATGTTCTCTCTGAAGAGACCCTAACAATCCCCTGTGGGCTGCAGAAACCAAATTCAGAGGAAACTATACAAAGACCATCAGCATTTCATAAGTCAGGCCTGGCCAACCGGAGCCAATATATCTGCTAGGACAAAGGACCCTGCAACCTACCATTCAAGACTTAATGGTTGGAACATTAACAACCTCAGGGACCCCGGCAAAGACCATAAGAAGGAGGCCATTCAGTCCATCAAGTCTGCTCCACCACTCAATGAAATCATGGCTGATCTGATTATTCTGAACTCCACTTTTCTGCCTTTTCCCCATAAGGCCTTGATTCCCTTACTGATTAAAAATCTGTGTATTCAGCCTTGAATATACTTAACCACCCAGCCTCTATAGCCCTCTGCGGTAAAGAATTCCACAGATTCACTACCCTCTGAGAGAAGAAATTCCTCCTCATCTCTGTCTTAAATGGGTGACCCCTTACTCTGAGATTATGCCCTCTGGTCCTCGTCTCTCCCACAAGTGGAAACAACCTCTCAATATCTACCTTATTAAGCCCCCTAAGAGTCTTATGTTTCAATAAGGTTGCCTCTCATTCTTCTAAACTTCATTGAATACAGGCCCAACTTACTCAACCTCTCCTCCATAAGAAGATCCCTCCATACCCAGGATCAATCTAGTGAACCTTCACTGGACTGTTTCCAATGCCAGTGTATCTTTCCTTTAGATAAGGGGACCAAAACTGTTCACAGTATTCTAGGTGTGGTCTAACTAGTGCCTTGTATACTTTTAGCAAGACTTCCCTATTTTTATACTCCATTCCCTGTTACCTGTTGAACTTGTATGTTAGCTTTTTAAGATTCATGCACAAGGACTCCCAAATCCCTCTGTTCTCTTGCTTTCTGCAGTCTTTCTCCATGTAAATAATATTCAGCTCCTCTATTCTTCCTGCCAAAATGCATAACTTCACATTTTCCCACATATTCCATCTACCATGTTTTTGCCCACTCACTTAACCTGATTCTCTTCCTCTGTAGATTCCTGGTGCCATCCTCACCACTTGCCTTCCCACCTATTTTTGTGTCATCCTCAAACTTGGCGATAGTACATTCACTTCCCTCATTGAAGTCATTAATATATGTTGTAAATAATTGTGCCCCCCACACTGATCCCTGTGGCGCTCCACTAGTTACAATTTGCCATCCTGAAAATGCCCCCCTTATTCCAATTCTGTCTTCTATTATAGAAACAAAAACACCTGGAAAAACTCAGCAGGTCTGACAGCATCTGCGGAGAGGGATACAGTTGACGTTTTGAGTCCGTGTGACCCTTCAGAAGGTCTGATGAAGGGTCATACAGACTCGAAACGTCAACTGTATCCCTCCCTGCAGATGCTGTCAGACCTATTGAGTTTTTGTTCCAGATTTCCAGCATCTGCAGTATTTTGCTTTTATCTATCCTCTATTAGTTAGCCGTCCTCTATCCATGCTAATATACTATCTCCAACACTATGGGCTCTTATCTTATTAAGTAGCCTTAGGTGCGGTACCTCTTCGAATGCCTTTTGGAAATCCAAATATATTACATCCGGTGGTCCCCCTTTGTCTATCCTGCTTGTTATCTCCTCAAAGAATTCTAATAAATTTGTCAGGCATGATTTCCCCTTCATGAAGCCATGCTGACTCTGCTTGATTATATTATGCATTTCTAAATGCTCTACTATTATATTATTCATAACAGACTCTTAACATTTTCCCAATGACAGATGTTGAGCTAACTGGTCTATAGTTACCTATTTTTTTGTCTCTCCCGGCCCTTTTTGAATAAGTGCATTACGTTGGCAGTTTTCTAATCTTCTGGGACTTTTCCAGAATCTAAGGACTCTTGGAAGATTGCTACCAATGCACCCACAATCTGTGTAGCCACTGCCTTTAATATGCTAGGATGTAACCCATCAGGTCCAGGAGACTTATCAGACTTTATCCTCATTAGTTTCTCTAGTACTTCCCTAGATACACACCCTTTGTCAAAGCTAGAGTGGAGAGGTGGGAGCCATGTGACATGCACCCCTACCTGGTTGAACCAGTACTATTGCTTTGTGGTACCAAGAGACAGTAGTTTGCCATTTTTACCATCTACAAGCAGCAATACAGAAAAGGGGCTCTATCCAGGTTTGAATGCCTGGCACCATCTACACTATTTCAACTGGAACTTTTGTACCATCACTGACAAGGCTGATTAATTTCTGTGTGCATGTCTCATCATGGAAGTCAGCTCTACTGGAAAAGTTCAGGAATATACCATTGGACTTTGATTCTGGACTTTGGACACAAATGAAACAATAATTCCTTTCTCTGTCATCTTTGTGCTGTAAATCTTTCTTTCTCTATCCCTCTTTTGCTGCATGGGTGAGCAGGGGACTATGTAGTGACTGCCCCTTCAATAAGGGGGCACAGTAGGAACAGTGTGTACCATCTACTAGATGCATGGTAGGAATTCATCAAGGCTTCTTCGACAGCACCTTACAAGTCCACCGCCACCACCATCTAGAAGGACTAGGGCAACAGATAGATGGGAACACCACGACCACCTGAAAGTTCACCTCCAAGTCACTCACTTGGAAATATATCACCATTCCATCACTGTCGCTGGTTCACGATCCTGGAATTCCTTTCCTAACAGCCCTATGGGTGTACCTACACCACATGGACTGCAGCAGTTCAAGAAGGCAGCTCATCACCACCTTCTCAGGGGCAACTAGGGATGGGCAATAAATACTGGCCCAGCCAGTGAAGCTCACATCCCGTGAATGAATTTTTTTTTTTAAAAAGTATCAGGGTGCACGGAATGTTGGGAGAGGCAGATAGGACTAAAATAGAGAATAGTAAGTTAATAGATGGAGTTGGAGTAAGAGAGCAAGTAAGGAAGTCTAAATGAGAGTTACACTGCATGTGTGTGAACTTATGGAGTATAGTTAATGAAATTGGGGAGTTACAGGCAAATTGCCTTGTGGGATGATGATGTTGTGGTGATAACAAAGACCTGGATTAAGGAAAGGCAGATCTGGGTGTTAAATATTCCTGGTTACAAGGTGTCTAGAAAAGATAGGAAAGGGGAAAAAAGGAGGAGGTGTGGCGTTTTTGGTTAAGGAGAGTATTGCGGTACTGGAGAAAGAGGATGTGTCAGAGGATTTAACGACAGAATCGACTTAGCTAGAGCTAAGGAATAAGGAGGGTGCAATTACATTGCTCGGTGTAATATGTAGACCATCAGCTAGTGGGAATGATCTAGTGCAACAAGTCTGCAAGGAAATTAGAAGTGTAAACATTATAGAGTAGCTATAATGGGGGGACTTTAATTACCCGTGCATAGACTGGGATAGTGGTAGTGTAAGAGGCAATGATGGACAAGCGTTCCTAGATTGTGTTCAGGTGAATTTCCTACAGCTGTATGTATCCAGTCCAACAAGAAAGGCACTGCTAGACCTGGTTCTTGGGAATGAGGTGGGCCTTGTAGATCAAGTGACAGTGGGGGTACATTTAGGGGCCAGTGCTCATTGTATCATAAGGTTTAGAATGATGCTGGAAAATGACATTGGTCAATCCAGAGTAAGAATAATCAACTGGCACAGAGCAGACTGCAATGGGGCAAGAAAGGAACTGGGCCAGATAGACTGGAACCAAAGGTTGGTGGGACAAAACAGCAGAACAATGGGCTATCTTCAAACAGGAGATGGTTTGGGTACAGTAAAGGTAAGTTCCCTCAAAAGGAAAGGGTAGTACAAACAAATCCAGAGCACCCTGGATGACAAAGGAGATGGAAATTAAGTTAAAGAAGAAAGAGTGCTTACAACAGCTGTCAGGTAGCAAATAGAATTGAGAACCAAGCTGAATACAGAAGGTTCAGAAGGGATGTGAAAAAGCAAATACGAGAAGTGAAGGGGGATTATGAAAAGAGATAGGCAGCTAACATAAAAGGAAATCCCAAAGTATTCTGTAAGCATATCAATAGTAAAAAGGTGGTAAAAGGAGGAGTAGGGCTGATTAGGGATCAAAAAGGGGACTCACACACAGGCAAGAGGCATGGCTGAGGTGTTAAATGAATACTTTGCTGTCTTTACCTACAAGGCAGATGCTGCCCAAGCCATGGTGACAGAGGAGGAAACTCAGTCACTAGAAGGGTTTAAAATTGATAAGGAGGAGGTATTGGATAAATTGTAGGTACTTAAAGTTGGTAAGGCACCGGGATGAGTGGCAGTCAAGAATATTGAAGAAGAGAGTGGAAATTGCAGAGATACTGGCAGATGCTGAAAATCCAAAACAAAAACAAAAATAAAAATACCTGGAAAAACTCAGCAGGCCTGACAGCATCTGCGGAGAGGAACACCTTCGGTCTGTCCGGAAACATGACCCAGACCTCCCTGTCGCTTGCCAATTCAACACACCACCCTGTTCTCATGCCCACATGTCCATCTTTGGCCTGCTGCAATGTTCCAGTGAAGCTCAGTGCAAATTGGAGGACCCCCACCTCATCTTCCGACTAGGCACTTTACAACCTTCTGGACTGAATATTGAGTTCTCAACAACTTTAGATCATGAACTCTCTCCTCCATCCCCATCCCCTTTCCGATTCTCCCTTTTTTCCAATAATTTATATATATTTTTCTTTTCCCACCTATTTCCATTATTTTTAAATGTATTTCCATGCATTGTTTTATCTCTACCGTTTAGCCTATTTCGATCCCTTCCCCCCACTCCACCCCCACTAGGGCTATCTGTTCCTTGCTCATCTTGCTTTCTACCCTTAATGTCACCTATTAGCACATTTCTTAGCTAATATCAACACCGTCAACACCTCTTTGTTCTTTTGTCTATGACATCTTTTGGTATCTCCACCTATCACTAGCCCTCTATCCAGCTCTACCTGCTTCTCCACCACCCCCCCCACCAAACCAGCTTATATTTCACCTCTTCTATTTTTCCTTAGTTCTGTTGAAGTCATACGGACTCAACGTTAACTGTATGCCTCTCCGCAGATGCTGTCAGAGCTGCTGAATAATCTTTCAATGTTCCCTGGATTCGGGGGAGGTGCCGGAGGACTGGAGAATTGCAAACATTATGCCCTTGTTCAAAAAAGGTTGTAGAGATCTGCCCTGCAATTACAGACCAGTCAGTTTAACTTCGGTGGTGGGGAAACTTCTTGAAACAATCATTCGGGATAGAATTAATAGTCACATGGAAAAATATGGATTGATTCAGCAAAATCAGCATGGATTTGTTAAAGAAACATTGTCTAACTAACTAGCTGTAGTTTTTTTGAAGAGGTAACCGAGATGGTTGATGAGGGCAAGGCTGTTGATGTGTATATGAACTTCTAAAAGGCGTTCAATACAGTACCGCACAACAAACTTGTGAGGAAAGTTATAGATCGTGGAATAAAAGAGACCAGTAGCAACGTGGATACAAAATTGGCTGAGGGATAGGAAGCAAATAGTTAATGGGTATTTTTCGGGCTGGAAGAGGCTTGTACTGGAGTTCCCCAGTGGTCGGTATTAGGACCCTTGCTTTTCCTGATATACATATATAAATGATCTAGATCTTGGTGTGTAGGGGACAATTTCAAAGTTTGTGGACAACACAAAACTTGGGAGAATTGTAAATTGTGAGCAGGACAGTGTAGAACTTCAAAAGAATATTGACACATTGGTAGAGTGGGCAGATAGATGGCAGATGAAGTTCAATGTGGAGAAGTGTGAGGTGATGCACTTTGGTACAGAGAACATGGAGCGACAATATAAAATTAAGGTTACTATTCTAAAAGGTGTGCAGGAGCAGAGAGACCTGGGTGTATATGTACATATGTCATTAAAGTGGCAGGACAGGTAGAGAGAGTTGTTTCTAAAGCATATAGTATTCTGAGCTTCATTAATCAGGGCATAGAGTACAAGAGCAGAGAGGTTATGATGAACTTTTATATAAGACATCAGTTAGACCTCAGCTGGAGTGTTGTATACATTTCTGGGCGCCACACTATAGGAAGGATGTTAATGCACAGAGAGTGCAGAAGAGGTTGACAAGAATGGTTCCAGGGATATGAGACTTCAGTTATGAGGAAAGATTGGAGAAGCTGGGACTGTTTCCCATGGAGAGGAGAAGGCTAAGAGAAGACTTGAAAGAAGATTTCAAAATCATGAGGGGATTGGGCAGAGTAGATAGAGGAAGCTGTTCCTGCTTGTAAATGGATTGAGAACCAGAGGGCAGTTTTAAAGTGTTTTGCAAAAAAGCAAATGCGAGGTGAGAAAAACTTTTTCACACAGCGAGTAGTTATGGTTTGGAATGCACTGCCTGGAAGTGTGGTAGAGGCAAATTCAATTGAGGCATTCAAGAGGGCATTGGATGATCATTTAAGTAGAAACAATGTGCAGGGTTACAGGCAAAGGCAGAAGATTGGCACAAAGTTAAATTGATCAGATAGCGGCTGCAGACACGATAAGCCTAATGGCCGCCTTCTACACCGTAACGATTCTATGATTATAGCTAGTCCAGTTCAATTCCTGGTCAATGGTACCACCCAGGGAGTTGATAGTGAGGGATTTAGCTATGGTAATGCTATTGAATGTCAAGGGGCGATTCAAGGTTAGATTCTCTCTTGTTGGAGATGATCATTGCTTGCCCTTATGTGGCATGCATGTTACTTGTCAGCCCAAGCCTGGATGTTGTTCAGGTCTTGCTCAAGTTGGACATGGACTGCTTCAGTATCTGAGGAATTGCGAATGGTGCTGAACATTGTGCAATCATCAATTGCATCCCCACTTCTGACCTTATGGAAGGAAGGTCATTGATGAAGCAGCTGAAGATCGTTGGGCCTAGAAACCCGACCCTGCTGCAGTGATGTCCTCTAGCTGAGATGACTGACCTCCAACAACCACAACCATCTTCATTTGTGCTAGGTATGACTCCAACCAGCGGAGTGTTTTCCCCCTTATTCTCATTGACTGCAGTTTTGCTAGGGCTCCTTGATGCCACACTTGGTCAACTGCGGCCTTGATGTCAAGAGCAATCAGTCTCACCTTACCTCAGGAATTCAGCTCTTTTGTACATGTTTGAACCAAGGCTGTAGTGAGGTCAGGAGCTGAGTGGCCCTGGCGGAACCCAAACTGGGCAACAGTGAGCAGTGCTTGATAACACTGTTGATGACCCCTTTCGTCACTGTTGAATGTCAAAAGAAAATGGTTAGGTCATCGTTTCTTGATGATTACTACCTAGCATTTGTGCGGTGTGAATATTACTTGCCATTTACCAGCCTAAGCCTAAATGTTATCTAGGTTTTCTTGCATGTGAGCACGGACTGCCACAAGCATCCTGCTCTCTTCCTTCTTGCACTCCCTTCGAAATTGTACTATTTAGCTTGTATGGCCTCTCCTCATTCTTTCCACTAAAATTTATCACCACCTACTTCACTGGATTGAATTTCATCTACCATCTGTCAACCTGTTCCACCAATCTGCCTATGTCTTTTTGGAGTCTATTACTATCTTCCTCACTGTTTGCTACATTTACAAATTTTGTGTCATCTGCAAATTTCTAAATTGTCTGAAGTCCAAGTCATTCATTAATGAACATTAAAAGTAGCAGTGGTCCTAGTTTTGACCTTTGGGGAACTCTTGTATACCTCACTTTAGTCCAAATAATCAACCATTTCACCAAAACTTTTTTTCCTATTCCTTATCCAATTTTATATCCATGCTACTTCTGCCCTTTCTTTATCCTGTGGGCTTCAGCTTTACTATCAAGCCTAATTTATGGCACATTATCAAATGCTTTCTGAATGTCCATATACACAATTTCTGAAATCAAAGAATATAAACTTATGATGTAAAAATTTTGCATGATCTTACTGACTAGCCTTCAGAATATTTGCAATTTCTGAATTAAATCAAAAATACCATTACTGTAACAGTTGTGTAGAGGTTACACTTTTGTTTCTGTTTCATTAAATTTGTAACCAGGAAATAAGATTAGGTAGAACTTGAGTATTGTGTCTAGTTTTGGGCACCACACTTCAGGAAAGAAGTGAAGGCACTGAAGAAGCTGCAGGAATAATTTATAAGAAAGGTGCTCATCCTGAGAACCATTGGTGACGTGGATAGATTGGTGAAGGTGGGACTCTTAAGTGCTTTGATAGAAGTGTTCAAAATCACGAGAAACTGTTCGGATTGGTGGAAGGGTAGAGAACCAGGGGACACAGTGTAAAAGAACCAGAGGTGACATCGGGAAAATCATTTTTTATGCAGTGAGCAGCTAGGATTTTGAATGCACTGAATGCAGCGGAGACAAGTTCATTCATGGCTTTGAAATGAGAAGTGGATAATTATCTTAAGAGAAAAGGTAGAGGAGTGGGATAACTGAGTTGCTGTTGCAAATAGACACAATGGGCTGATTGGCCTTGTTCTGTGCTGTAATCATTCTATGATTCTAAGGGGAAAATACTGGAAAATCTGAAATAAAAACAAATGCTATAAACATTCAGCAAGTTTGGCAAGATCAATGGAGAGAAACAGAGTAAACATTTTGGGTTGATGACCTTGCACCAGAATGTTCTTTCAAACACACCAACACACAAATATGTACTCAACCTAGAAGTCCGAGGTGTGAAGTGATACATGTAAAAACATTCAATACATGCAAGTAACCATACTGAATACACTGACTCCAAACCAGTCAGGATAGCAAATATTCCACTAAATATTTCACGTGTTCATTGAAGTTTTGGTTATATGGATGTTTGCTATAAATATAAACTTTTTAAGAGAACATATTGATTTTAGTGCAAGCCATTCAGCATCAGGATGTAAATATTGCAGGATTGCCTCTGATTGAACTTCCAGTTTTTGGGGAGGGTTGGACAATAAAATGTAATGGCATGATAAATCAATACACCAGACTGCAGATGCATACCAGTTGAAACTAGTTCCCTGGCAGCTGAAAAATACATAAAAAGCAAATAAATTTTAGGGAGGAGTACTTTCTGTTCAAAAATATTTTAATTTTTTTTACTTATCCTTCCAGCTATTAAAATAGTAAATCTTCAAACAAGATTTTTTTTTTTATTCGTTAACTTTTTAATGAAACATTGTTAGCTAAATGGAACCCTTCAATTCAATCTTCCTTCCTGCTTAACCACTGCAGTGATGTCACTGACTGGGAGGTCCCTAGGTATTTTGGAGTGGCTCCAGAGGAAACAATTTTATATAATGTTGATTTGCATGACAATGGGGCTATATTACTATCAAGCAAGTAGGTTTTCACACTTGTTCTTTATGTTCTACATCTCTCCAGCTGTATAAAGTTATCACTGTTGCGGGCAGGGCCCAGGAGAGAAATCATTGGCCCCGGCGCTTCTCCTGTTTCAGGGCCCTTATTCTCTTACCCCCTACCCCCATTCTTTAACTCTTCCCCTCACATTCTTCAGGTGCCTAGAACTGGAAACATAGTCACAGTTGGGTCAAACTGTTTCCTAAAGGTTTAACAAAACTTCTTGATTTTTGTACTCTGTCTCTGTTGAAAACTCAGGTATCAGTATGATGCACTTTACAACTACGGCTTTGTCGGACAATTACACACAACCTGGTCTCTCGCGTTGGGTAACCAGCTCCACTTCTTTGAACCTGGTCTCATGCAATAACCTGACAGCAATATCCAAAAGACCTGAACCTTACAAGCACCTCAAACAACAATTCCATGTATAAATGGGAATACCTTGAAATGACAGTGATTTATTCTATTGGTGCATGACTCCTGGTTGCACTTCCAAATTTAAAAATGTCAAAACCTTCCAACAAATTGGCACCGACCAATTTACCTGCAATAATGTACGGTTTCTATCCGTACAAGTGGGCTTTGTTAACAAAAAAATTCCACTTTGCATTGAGTGATCAATATTTTCTCATTTTAAATTGAAACTAACCACACTTACAAATGCCCAGCAAAGTACTGCAGATTCTAGAAATCTGCAATGCATGCAGAAAATGTTGGAAATATTCAGCAGGCCAGGCAGCATCTGCAGAGAGAGAAACAGAGTCAACACTTCAGGTACACGATCTACACTACTTCTAATGAAGGGCCATTAACCTCTGGGACAGTATGATAAGGGGGATTGACACTGTTCTCTGTAGCACTGAGTGAGGGTCCATATGGCTATGCTGCCTGCCCAGTGCCAGGGTTTGGGACATTTGCTGATAGCAGGAGAGAGACTTGCAGTGGGAGGGGGAAGATCCAGTGGTCGTGGTCCAACTAGGTACTAATGACATAGGAAGGACAAGGAAGGAGGTTCTGCATGGTCAGTATGAGGAATTAGGCACCAAATTAAGATGGACCTCAAAGGTAATCATTTCTGGGTTATTACCTGAGCCATATGCAAATTGGTATAGAACAAATAAGATTAGAGACATGAATGCATGGTTCAAAGACTTGTGTGAGAGAAATAGGTTCTGGTTCACTGGCACCAATATTGGGGAAAGTGGGATCTGTACCTTTTGGGATTGTCTACACCTGAAGCCTGCTGGGGCGGTGTCCTTGTATAACTAGGGAAGTAGAGAGGGTTTAAACTGAGTAGTGGGGGCAAGGGATCAAATTTGGAAAGATGTTTTTAAAAAAAACCAAACAGTAGAGACAAGGCAAGAGATAAAGGTACTAATATGGGAAATGATAAACAGACTGGCTGGAAATGATAGAGAGTATAAATCTAAGAGTAAATCCGCAAATAAGGCTAGATGCTACAAAAATAATAAAAGGACAAAACTAAAGGCTCTGTATCTAAACGCACATAGCATTCAGAACAAAACAGGTGAACTGATAGCACAAGTAGAAATCAATAAGTACGATCTGATAGCCATTACAGAGACATGGCTACAGGATGACATAGATTGGGACCTGAATATTGATGAGTACATGACATTTGGGAAGAACAGGGAGTTAGGAAAAGGTGGAGGGTTAGCTCTGTTAATTAATGATGGTGTTAGCACATTAGAGAGGGGTGACCTAAGTTCAGGAAACCAGGATGTAGAAGTGGTGTGGGTTGAGATGAGGAATGATGAAGGCAAGAAGTTATTTGTGGAAGTGGTGTACAGACCCCCTAATTTCAACTACATGGTAGGACAGAGTATAAAAGAAGAGACAATGGGAGCCTTTGGGAAATGTATGGCGATAATCATGGGGGATGTTAATCTACACATAGACTGGAAAAATCAGATGGGCAAAGGTAGCTCAGATTGAGGAGTTTGTCAAATATTTTCTGGATAGTTTTTTTAGAGCTGGAACCAACCAGAGAGCAGGCTAAACAAGACCCGGTATTGTGCAACGAGAGGGTTAATATGAAGGCACCTATAGGTAGCAGCGATCATAATATAATTGAGTTTTACATTCATTCTGAGGGAGAGACGAGTGCATCCAAGACTAGTATTTTAAACTTAAATAAGGGCAGTTATGAGGGCATGAAAGCAGAGCTAGCTAAAGTAAACTGGCAAATTAGGTTAAGGGATAGATCGATAGAGGTTCAGTGGCAGACATTTCAAGAGATATTTCAGGATGCACACAATAGATACATTCCAATGAGAAATAAAAATTCCAAGGGACAGACCAACCATCCGTGGATAGCTAAAAAAGTTGAAAACAATATCAAACTTAAAGAAAAAGCACATCATTGTGCAAAGATGGGTAACAGGTCAGAAGATTGGAAAGAATATAAAGAACAGCAAAGAAAGTCTAAAGGATTACTGGGGGGTAGAATTAGAGTGAGAGAAAGCTAGCTACTAATATAAAAACGGATAGTGAGAGTTTCTATAGATATTTTAAAAAGAGTTAACAAGGTCAGTGTTGGTCCTATAGAAAGTGCTTCTGGGGAATTGATAATGGAAAGTAGGGAGATGGCAAATGAATTAAACAGGTATTTTGTTTCAGCCTTCATTATAGAGGACGCAAGTAACATCCCAGAATTGGCTGTAAATCAGGAAGGGAGGGAAGAACTCGGGGAAAACTGCAATCACCAAGGAAGGGTATTGAGCAAATTGTTGGGGCTGTGGGCTGACAAATCCCTGGGTCTGCTTGGGCTTCACCCTAAGGCCTTAAAAGACATGGCCAGTGAGATATTTGATGTATTGGTTTTAATTTTCCAAAACTCGCTAGATTTAGAGAAGGTTCCATTAGATTGGAAAACAGCAAATGTAATTCCTTTATTCAAAAAGAGAGGGAGACAGAAAGCAGGAAACTATAGGCCAGTTAGTCTAACATCTGTCGTTGGGAAAATGTTAGAAGCTATTGTTAAAGATGGTATAGCATGGCACTTAGAAAAATTCAAGACAATCAGGCAGAGTCAACATGGTTTTGTAAAAGGGAAACATGTTTAACCAACTTATTTAAGTTCTTTTGAAGAAGCCACATGTGCTGTGGATAAAGGGGAACTGGTGGATGCACTGTAGTTGGATTTCCAGAAGGCATTTCATAAGATGCCACGTCAAAGGCCATTGCAGAAAATCAAAGCTCATATTGTAGGGTGTAACTTTTTGGGGAGCTAGAAAATTGGCTACCTAACAGGAAGCAGAGAGTTGGCATAAATGGGTCTTTATCTGGTTGGCAGGATGTAATGAGTGGTGTGTCACAGGGATCCGTGCTGGGTCCTCAACTTTTTACAATTTATATAAGGACTTGGATGAAGGGACCGAAGGTATGGTTTCTAAATTTAATGGTAGCGCAAAGATAGATGGGAAAATAAATTGTGAAGTGGACATGAGGCTACAAAGGGATGTAGATAGGCAAAGTGAGTGGGCAAAGGTCTGCCAAATGGTGTATAATATGGGAAAATGTGAAATTGTCCATTTGGCAGGCAGGATAGAAAAGAACCTTATTACCTAAATGGCGAGAGATTGCAGAGCTCAGATTCAGAGGGATCTGGGTGTCCTAGTGCATGAATCTCAAAAGATTAATATGCAGGTAATTAGGAAATCTGTCGTGGCATTTTCTGATTTTTATAGTACCAAAGGATTTGCATTTGATTTTGCATGTCAGCCCAAGATTGTGCTCAATCTGAAAAATCTATTTACCCATAAAATTTTACTTGCTTCAATGGGATCACTTTTCATTCCCCTAAATTCTTGGGAATATGGGCCTAACCTACTGAACCTCTCCACAGAAGACAATACTCTCATCCTAGGTATCAGTCAAATGAACTTTTGTTGCACTCCCTCTAAGGTATAGTGTAACGGTATACAGTACTCCAGGCAGATTTTCATCAAATTCCTTTATAATTGTTCCAAGACTACTCTTATATTCCAACCCTTTTGTGACAATGGCTAACATATCATTTGCTTACTAATTGTTTGCTGTACCTGGATGTTAACTTTGTGATTCATGTACAAGGACACCCAGGTCCCTTTGAATACCAACAATTCCCAGTCACCCATTAATTTAAAAATGTATGTTTTTTTCTATTTTTCCTTCCTAAATAGAAAACTTCAGATATTCCCACATTCTGTTGCATCTGCCATGTTTTTGCCCATTCCCTTAACATATCTATATTCCTTTGCATTTCTTTCAGCCCTCATTACAACTTACTTTCCCACCTAACTTTGTATTGTCAGCAAATTTGAATACATTACCCTCTATCCCCCTCATCTCTATCCGCTCATCTAAGTCATCAATATAGATTGTAAATGGCTGAGGCCCAAGCACTGACTCTTGCAGTGCCCTATTAGTTACAGCCTGCTAACCCAAAAATGATCTGTTTATTCTTAATGTTTTCTGTCTGTTAATCAATTGTCAATCCATGCTAATATATTAACCCCAATCCCACAAGCCCTCATTTTGTGTAATAACTTATTGTCTGGCACCTTATTGAGTGCTTTTTGAAAATCCAAATACGCTACATCAACTGGTTCGCTGTTATATACAATGCTAATTACAATCGTTTGTCAAATACAGCTTCCCTTTCGTGAATCCGTGTTGACCCTGCTTAATCATACTGATTTTCTAAGTGCTCTGTTACCACATCCCTAATATAAATTCTAGCATTTCTCCATTACTGATGTCAGGCTCCTATAGCTCCCTGTTTCTTCTTGGCCTCTTTCTTTAACTAGCAGGATTACATTTGCTACCTTCCAATTCATGCCAACTGCTCGAAAAATCAAAACCAATGTATCCACTATCTCTGTGGCTACCTCTTTTAAAAAACCTATGATGTAGGCCATTAGGTCCAGAAGATTTGTCGACTTTTAGTAGCCCCATTAATTTCACCAGTACCATTTATTTTCTAGACAATTAATTTTCATAAGTTTTTCATTCTCTCTGTAGCTTTGTTCCTCAGTATTTCTGGAATATTTGTGTCTTCTACCATGAAGACAGACATAAAACATTTATTAACGAACCATGGACGTCCAATCTCTCTACACCTCCATCCCCCACCAGGATGGTCTGAGGGCCCTTAGCTTCTTCCTCGAACAGAGGCCCGAACAATCCCCATCCACCACTACTCTCCTCCGTCTGGCTGAACTTGTTCTCACACTGAACAATTTCTCCTTCAACTCCTCTCACTTCCTCCAAATAAAAGGTGTGGCTATGGGTACCCGCATGGGCCCCAGCTATGCCTGTCTCTTTATGGGGTATGTGGAACATTCCTTGTTCCAGTCCTACTCCGGCCCCCTTCCACAATTCTTTCTCCGGTACATCGATGATTACTTCGGTGCTGCTTCATTCTCTCGTCAGGACTTAGAAAAATTTATTAATTTTGCTTCCAATCTCCACCCCTCCATCATTTTCACATGGTCCATCTCTGACACTTCCCTTCCCTTCCTTGACCTCGCTGTCTCAATCTCTGGTGATAGACTGTCCACCAATATCCATTACAAGCCTACCGACTCCCACAGCTACCTTGACTACAGCTCCTCACACCCCGCTTCCTGTAAGGACTCCATCCCATTCTCTCAGTTCCTTCGCCTCCGTCGCATCTGTTCTGATGATGCTAACTTCAAAAACAGTTCCTCTGACATGTCCTCCTTCTTCCTTAACCGAGGTTTTCCACCCACGGTCGTTGACAGGGCCCTCAACTGTGTCCGGCCCATCTCCCGCGCATCCGCCCTCACGCCTTCTCCTCTCTCCCAGAAACATGATAGGGACCCCTTGTCCTCACTTATCACCCCACCAGCCTCCGCATTCAAAGGATCATCCTCCGCCATTTCCGCCAACTCCAGCATGATGCCACCACCAAACACATCTTCCCTTCATCCCCCTATCGGCATTCCGTAGGGATCGTTCCCTCCGGGACACCCTGGTCCACTCCTCCATCATCCCCAACCCCCACCTATGGCACCACCCCGTGCCCACGCAAAAGATGTAACGCCTGCCCCTTCACTTCCTCTCTCCTCACCATCCAAGGGCCCAAACACTCCTTTCAAGTGAAGCAACATTTCACTTGCATTTCCCCCAACTTAGTCTACTGCATTCGTTGCTCCCAATGCGGTCTCCTCTACATTGGAGAGACCAAACGTAAACTGGGCGACCGCTTTGCAGAACACCTGCGGTCTGTCCGCAAGAATGACCCAAACCTCCCTGTCGCTTGCCATTTTAGCACTCCACCCTGCTCTCTTGCCCACATGTCTGTCCTTGGCTTGCTGCATTGTTCCAGTGAAGCCCAACGCAAACTGGAGGAACAACACCTCATCTTCCGACTAGGCACTTTGCAGCCTTCCGGACTGAATGTTGAATTCAACAACTTTAGGTCTTGACCCCCCCTCCCCCCCCCCGCCCCGCTTTCTGTTTCTCCTCCCTTCCTTTTGTTTTTTCCAATAAATTATATAGATTTTTCTTTTCCCACCTATTTCCATTATTTTTAAATATTTTTAAATCTTTTATGCTCCCCCCACCCCCAATAGAGCAATACCTTGAGTGCCCTACCATCCATTCTTAATTAGCACATTCGTTTAGATAATATCACCAACTTCGACACCTATGTGTTCTTTTGTCCTGCTGTCTGTGACATCTTTTGATGATCTGCTTCTAGCACTGCTTTTGCCTACAACCACACCACCCCCCTCCACTTCTCTCCCCCCACCCAACCCCACCACCACCACCTTAAACCAGCTTATATTTCAACCCTCCCTGGGATTCACCTAGTTCTGTCGAAGGGTCATGAGGACTCGAAACGTCAACTCTTTTCTTCTCCGCCGATGCTGCCAGACCTGCTGAGTTTTTCCAGGTAATTCTGTTTTTGTTTTGTATTTCCAGCATCCGTGGTTTTTTGTTTTTATAAAACATTTATTTATTGTTCCTGCTAATTCCTTACCCTTCATTGTCATTTTTCCTGTCTCTGCCTCTTTGTTCACTTTCGCTAATTTCTTCCCTTATTCTTCACTTATTTTGGTTAGCTGAAACAGGCGCAATATATTTGCATGTTCTTTCTGTCTGCAAAGAACGGGTCCCTGAGTATTAATATATGTAGCTTCCAGTACACGCAAAAGTGCCACTATTTTTTTCCAGCAATACTCAAGTTCTGTACTACCAAACGACTGTTTGGTTATCCTTTGCTGAATTCTAAAACTCCCCCCAAATCCTCAGGCTTATTACCCCTTTTGGGAACATTATAAGGAGCTCCCTTTAACTTCTCTTTTTAGCCTTGGTTGGACCATTTTCCTCGTAAGGTTTTTACCCTGTTTGTTTAAAATTATGAATTAATTCTTTAAATTTTTGTCATTGCTTATCTACCCTTGTGTCTTTTAATCTAGTTTTCCAATCCATCTTGTTCAGATTTAAGACCCTAGTTTCAGACTTCATTTGCCACAAGATGCTTGATCAGCTCTTTTGTCATTGCATTCTCATTTTTTTTGCAAATATTTATCCATTCCACTTTTAAAAGTGATTATGGACTCTGCTTTCACACAGTTTCTACTACTCCGCATTTAAAGAAATTTTCCCTATTTGATCAAAGTCCCTCATAATTTTGAGCACCTCTATCAAGTCTCCTTTTAACATTGAAACAAAAGCAAAATACTGTAGCTGCTAGAAATCTGAAATAAAACCAACGCGTAGAAATACTCAGTTTTGGCAGCATCTGTAGAGAGAAGCAAACTTCAGCTTTCGAGTCGAATATGCCTCTAAGACGCAGTTCTAAAGAAGAGTTATATTCAACTCGAAAGATTAACTCTGTTCTGTGCACTTTCTGTTTTACTTTTCTGCTCCAATGAAAAATGTCCTAGTTTTTCTAATCCCTACATGTAACTAAAGCCATTTATTGTTGTAAGACATCTAAAAGTGCACACTGTTTTATGTTGACCTAAGCAACAATTCGCATTGTTTTGGCATTAGTGTGTTCTACCATTTATGAAACTTAGATCCCTTATGTTTTTTGTTTTAAAAAAAAATCTTTCTCAAATTATACTCTCACTTTGAGATTTGAGTAACTGCACTTTCAAACTTGGCTCTTCTGTGCCTTCAACAGCTTTTGACTTATTCTATATGTCCTCTCTTCATTTCCCTGCATCAAATATAATTTATCATCTTATCTATGTGCACAATCTATTAACCTGTATACTAACCTGATGTTGTTTACATCCACTCAGAGTTAACTACATATATATTTGAAGGGAGAGAGAGAGTGCAATGCTGGGCCCTGAAAGAAACCACTGTTTACATTGCTGCAGTCAGAAAAAATTAAATTAACCACAATGTTGTTCTCTATCCTTTAATCAATTTCCTAACTATGCTGCCACATTCCCTTTAATACCATGTGCCTTAATATCAACAGCAACCAAGCCTATCATCAGCATAACCACTGTTTCTACAACGTTGCCTGCATTTGTCAACTCCCACCACTCTTAGGGAAGACGTCCAAATGTTACCAATTTTCCACACCCAAAGTTCCACCATCCTCTCTTTTATCATTCCTCTAGGATTGACCTCTCCATTACTGTCCTTTAATGGTCATGTACTACGTAGGATACAAAGTCTCTCCATCCTCAGCTTTGCATCATATATCCAATTCTTTGCTAAGTTCATCCACCACTCTTGCCCCAGCTGGCTCCTTGGCCCTCAATGTGTTAATTTCAAAATTATCTCACTTTATGAACTCCATGGCTTTGTCTGACTGTATTTCCCAATCTTTTCCACCCTTTGTCTTTTTGATGCTTCTCCTAACTTGCCTGTTTACACATGTATACTGATGACACCCAGCTCTACCTCACCACCTCCCCTCGATTCTTCCAATGTTGTTAAGTTAACAGACTGCTTATCTGACATCGGCATTGGATGAGGCAATATTTCCTCTAATTGAATATTGAGATGATAGAAGCCACTGTTTTCAGCCCTCTCTTCAAACTTCGCCCCCTAACTACCGACTCCATCCATCTCCCTGGCAACAGCCTAAAAGTAAGTTGATTTGTTCACAACCATGTCATATTTGATCCTGAGATGAGCTTCCGACCTCACTTTGTGCCAACAATATGACTGCCCGTTTTCACCTCCATAGCATCAATTGACTTCTCCCCTGTCTCAGCTCATCTGCTGAAACCCTTGTCTGTGTCTTTGTTATCCCTAGACTCAACTGTGCCCATGTGCTCAATTGTGTCAATGCACTCTTGGCTGGTCTCCCACATTCTACACTCCATAAACTTGAGGTCATTCAAAACTCTGCTGCCCATGTTATAACTCGCAGCATGTCCCATTCCCTTATCACCCCTGTGCTTGGTGACCTATATTGGCAACACCTTGATTTTAAAATTGTCAACCTTGTTTTCAAATCCCCCAATGGCCTTGCCGCTCCCTATCTCTGCATGTTCCTCCAGCTCCACAGCCCCCTCAGGTATCTGTGCTCTTCTAATTCTGGTCTCTTTTGCATTCCCTATTGCTCCATCATTGGTGGCCCTGCCATCAGTTGCCCAGGCCCCAAGCTCTGGAATTCTGCCTACACCTCTCCACTCCTCTACCTCACTTCCTTCCTTCAAGGCCGTTGTTCAACCTACGTCTTTGACCAAGCTTTGATCATATGCTCTAATATCTCTATGGCTTGCTGCCTGTCTTAATTTTATAACGTTCCTGTGATGCATCTTGGGACATTTCATTACATTTAAAGTGCTATATAAATGAAATGCATTATTGTTGTTTGCAACACTTTTTTGCCACCCAGTTTCTATGACCAGTCTTGAGATGTTTTTGTTCTTTCACTGTCAAAAACCTGGAGCTTCCTACCTCACAGTATTGTGGGAGCACCTTCATAGCACCTGCAGCAGTACAATAAGAAGACTCACGACCAATTTCTCAGGGCAACTAGGGGTGGAAAAGAAATGCTACCCTTGCTAGGGACATCTATAATCCTGAAAATTAATTTTGGAAAGGGCAAAGATGATTTAGGTAATTGGCCATAGCCCACAAAGGACCATAGGCATCTGTCCATTAGAGAGAGACAATTGGTTATGTAGCATGAGGATCACATATGGAGCAAGGTAAGGGAGGCAAGCCTCAATGAACAACCACAGCCAGTGTGAGAATTGAATTTTAAGATTTAGCCACTTGATTTCAATTTCATTTTACTGCACAGCATAGGGGAAATAGTCTCTTGCAATTCCTTGGTATGACAATTCTATATTGGCATCACTGAAATGTTGTGCAAGCTACTAAAATATTTTACATAATGAATGCTTATACAGCGCAGTTATTTATCAAACTTCTTATGTCATTCATTTTCTCTTTACACTTTTTTAATGAAATTAGGTTTCAATATCACAATATTGCTGGGTTACCTAAATCATCTTTGCCCTTTCCAAAATTAATTTTCAGGATTATAGATGTCTCTAGCAAGGGTAGCGTTTCTTTTGCATCCCTAGTTGCCCTGACAAATTGGTCGTGAGTCTTCTTATTGTTCTGCTGCAGGTGCTATGAACACATCTTGCTAGTTATGTTACCTAATCTAAATTTAGAACAATAAAATGCTACCTACATGACACCCCATGGCTCAGCACATTAATTCAATGCATAGCTAAGTTACTTGTGTTCCTGGTTTAATCTATGGTCTGCAGAGTCAACTCTTGATTTGCTGGCATTAAGCACTGCAGCTAAGCAGCCTTTGACTAAGGAGGGAAAATTGATGAAGGTTTCCATTCCTGATTTGTCTAGTGTCTCCAATCCCAAGTGCATTCATTTGAATGTTGGATTCTCAGTGCATGAACTGTGCGACCTGTAAGGCATACTAGAGGTGGCTGACATTCATGGAGCGGTACCTTGATGAGAATTCAACTCCTTTAGGAGTGAAAGAAAGAAATATTGGCAAAGGATCAGAATAATTGATAAAATCTACTTAGATCTTAAAAAAGGGAATGTTGCAATTTTTATATGGTTACCATGGTATTGCATGGAATCATAGTAATTTACCTCTCGGAAGTAGGCCATTTGGCCCATCGTCACTGCAACAACCGACAAGAAGTCATCCAGTCTAATCCCACCTTCTGGCTCTGTGCGTGGTACTATGGTAGCTTTGTAGCACTTTCGGATTTGTTCCATGATCTGTCGCTGAGCAAGATAGTACTGGTCAAAATTTTCTCTTGTTATGCTCTTCATCTACAGAAAGTATCATTTGAGTAAAGGTGGCCAGTGTTTTGGTATGTGCAGCTGGTGGTAATGGCCTTGCTTTTCCTTTAATTTTCCTTGCTTTTATTGCTCAGCAATAATTTACTAAATAATTACAGTTTTGTAAGTTTGAATTGTTGTGGGACTGTTGCTCAATTACATGACTAGCTCTTCAGAATCAATTATTCAAACTGGCTTAACTGTGTAACTTTATTTTAAGAAATATATTGTTTGAACTGTAATTTTTAAAATACTTTTTAAAACAAATTGTTATTCATCACATTGAGATTGTGTTTTTAGGGCATATTGGGCTGGAAAGCAAAGACTCAACTTAGGTTACAAATCACACTATTTTACTAAATCTTTGAAGACCCAAGGTTGTTTAAAACTTTCTCACATTCTGTCAGTTTTGTTTGTGGTGTGAGCCCTGTGCTTACTGGATACTGTTAAAGGATAGAGCAACTTTTATTTTTATTAAACAAAACGAAAAGTTATTTACTATTGGAGAAAACAAAACTACAGCCAGACTCTCTCTCATGAATCATCTACATGTTTCAAACAAATATATGCAAAGCATGAGCAACATTGCCATCTTTTTAATTGATGCAGTATTGCAGCTGTGATTTGAGTGAGATATACCAAGTTGGGTTACGCAGTAGTGAACATAACTTTCTATCATATAATACTCAAGTATTCTGATGGAAATGACGACAGTTCATAAAAGCTTGATAGAAATATATGGATAAGTTAATTGTACTTGATCTGCATTTATTATTTTTCTAATTTCTTCCCTCCCAATTCCTCCTCCATGTCAGTACTATGTACTGACATTTACGTTATAGTGATGTCAGGTTGTCAGCAAAACAATCTTGTAACTGGCTTCTATACAGTTCTAATGGAAAGTACACCTATGAAGCATCATAATCTTTTTCTCTTTCCAGTTGCTGATTGGCCCACATATTTTTCTGTTTGTAATGCAACAACAAAAATTTATATTTTGTATAGCACTTCACAGCAGCATTATAAAGCAAAATGAGATACCGAGCTGCATAGGTTTTAATAGGCCAGGTGGCCAAAAGCTTGACCAAGGAGAGAGGTTTTAAGAAACATCTTAAAGGAGGAAAGCAAGATAGAGTTGGAGAGGTTAAAGGAGGGAATTTCAGAGTTTAGGGCCCAGGAAGCTGAAGACATGGCCGCCAATGGTGGAGCAATTAAAATTGGGATTCCCAAGAGGTCAGAATTAGATGAGTGCAGATATCTGGGAGGATTGTGCAGCTGGAGGAGATTAGAGATGGGAGGGGCGAGGCTGTGGAGGGACTTGAAAATAAGGATGAGAACTTCAAAATCGAGCTGCTACTTGACCAGAAACTTTGTACGAGTAAGGACATGGGCAACAGTTTTGGATGATCTCAAATTTATGGAGGGGCCAGCAAGTTTTCCGTTGGAATAGTCTGAAGGTAACAAAGGCATGAGTGAGGATTTCAGCAGCAGATTTTAGCTCCACCCCCACTCCCCCGAAACCCATTGCATCTCTTGCGATCCCATAATTGCATGAAAAACAAATAGTGCTTATTATGTCAATAGGACTGTCAAAAATATCAGTGACCACATAAAAATGCCTGTTTTTTTTTTGTAGCTAGCTGCATCTTTAGACAACAGTAAATTATGTTCACAAAGGAAACCTTAAAAGCAATTCATCCGGAGTGTGGTATATGTTCAGCTTAACTTAAGTGAAGAGAGATGGTCAAAGCTGAATCCATAAATTGGGGTTTTAAGAAAATCCTATTGAATATTGAGTAATGAAGATTTCATCTGCAAAGGGTCCTGTGACTTCTGATGTTGTACCTCTAGTCCTAGAAATTTACATTTTCTGCTTGTCATTTGTCTCTTATTTGCAATTGTAACTACATTGTAAAGCTAACTTTTCAAATTATGATTTAATATATATATGTATTTTTGTAACGGAACATGCTCAACTTGGAAGGACCATGTTAAAATGAAACAGGCAATGAGGCATAGCTAATGATCTCCAGAGTTATTTTGTGGTTTTACATCTTTGTACATAATTACAATATATTGCTTATATTTAATATAGTGCTTTTCACCATTGACTTAGCTTTGTTCCTTGTCTTCTAGGACTTTTAGTCAGAAGAGAATTGCAATTGAGAAGGACTATGCTCAGGTAAGGTTTGAGTGAATTCCTCTCTTTTATAAGGCTCAAATATTGTAAAATAGTGGAAACCATCTTTAAATTTACAAACCAATGCCTATTGTAAAGGGCCTTTGAGTGAAACAGGACAAAGTGAACCAGTAAGTGGTGATGAAGTGAATTCAAAGTAATATAAAAGCCTACATTAGGAGGAGGAAATGAGTGAGGGAGGTAAAAGAGTTTAACAGTTTTGAGATCCCAAGAAGAAATTGAGTTTCGAGTATGTGACTGTGATGAGTTTTGATTTCAGCAAGGTGAGGAGATAGGAAGAGCAGTGTTGGCACTTAAGGATAGGTCAGAGGAACCATAGTAGTTTAGAGTAGTCAAAATAAACAAGAGAGATGAGAGCAAAGAAGAGTAAAGGCTGAGAGTTTTTTCATGAGTCCTTTATAGGGTTTGCAAAAGGTAAAAGAAAAGCTTCTCAGATATGGGAACAGAAATACAAAGGCCGAATTTTGGATCCTGAGTTGGGTGTGCAGAGTTGGGAAAATTCCTGACTCCCCAAACCTGACTGGGGAGAAGCTTCCCTGAACGGCTGGATTTTCAATCCAGGGCAGGGAGTGAATACTCCTGGAGTCGGGTCAGCTGCCCCTGGAAACAGTGCAGAGGCAGCCACAATGGCTACTTAGTGTTGAGGTGACCTGATTAAAAGACCCGCCTCAGTGCTCTGGAACTTCATTCCAGTTGCAATCAAAACAGTAAAACAAAAAAATGCAGCCCCTAGCCCTCAGCACTTGCATCCCTTCAGCAACCACCTACCCCCCAGCCTCCCCATGACCCATCCATGCAATTGATGCCCTCCATCCCCATGGCCCCTCATACCCTCCATGCCAACCCATAAACCTCCACTCAACCCATGGACCTTCATAGCTTCTATGCCAACTTAGTGCCAAGTCATGCCCCACCACCCTTTACTCTTACACCCTCCATGCTAATTCACCCAGTATCCACCATGGGCAGACCTCAGGAGTCATGTTGAGGTGAAATAAAATGATGATCTAAGTATCAATTGCAGACTTCATTATATTAAAAAGAATACACTCTAATAAAAGCACACTCAATGTATCTGTGTTCCTTCATGTACGTAATCCCTTATAAAAACAAGCACCTGTATTCAAAGCCCCATTCAATGACAGCTAATACCTTTATAACCAACTGGAGTTGTCAATCAATCTGTGAACTTGCAGGCATCACCCCTACTCTCCTTCTCTCTCCACCCCCCACCCCCCACTCCCCCACTGTGAAAATGATAGGTTGTAGAAGCAGTCAAGTAACTTTAATGGTATAATGATAACACTTAGGTTGATGTGAACGAACTTCTATTGAAATTGCAAGCACCGCTTTTTCCAATTGCAGGCTGATTTTATTTTTCAAAACTTAGAGCAGGGGATGTAAATGCATTGACAGTTCCTCAGACTTTATCCACCTTTTACCCACATTCATGTCTACTCTCAATCCCAAAGGCCCCCCCCCCACGCCCCCCTTTCCAAAGGACTCTGGCAGCTTTAAACATTTCTTTTTCTGCTACGTAAAGACCTCGTTGTGTTTTGGAAATTCCAGTAAGGAAAATTGCTTCTGGTTGAAGGCAGCTGCACTTTAAAATGAGCTACTGCCTCCATTAACCGTCGATGTGTTAAATACCTCCTGCACCTGCTTCCCTCTCCAATCCGCTCCATTGAAAATGGTGGGTTCTGTGTTTGGGGCAGGACTTCTGGAACCAGGGCTCTGGTGCCACTTTGCCAGCTCAGTAAAAAAGCAGGCCTAAGTTTTGGACAGACATCGGCTTTAAAGATAAGTAGATGTTTGAGGGGGCAATAATAATTTGGTACAAGGGAAGACATTGAGCTTCTTGGAGGCATCTTTGGACAATGAAAGAAATGTGGGAATTTCAGATGAACTAGGTGAAGAATGAAGTTGGAAACATCAAAGATAAGGGGCAGTAACCCTTGCAACAGATATGAAGAAATTATATTTTAAAAATTGAGAGAAAAATTTGATTACTTATTGAAGGATATAATGGTGATTAAGTTGTAGGGATTCAGATATTTCGCAGCAATATGATTGGATGTTGTTCAGTGCCCTGAACTATAATTCTAATTGAGTAGAGCAACATGAACACTTTTCATTTATATTATAGTATCTTGATAGCTACAGGATGCAGAAAGAGAAACTCTCGATGGGCCTTTTTCTGTGCTGTAGATTCTATGACTTTATCAGAACTAGCCGCTGAAAGCTTGGTGGGAGAGATTGTTTTTATGAAGGTGTATAAAGGTGGAAAAGTGAGCAACTTCCAAAGAGGCAGCTAACTCTGCCTTCAATGATGGCATGAAATAATGGGGGTTGGGGCATTTGTGTGGTTGAGAGTTGCAAGGTGGAGGCGGCGAAGGCAGAAAAATCCAAATTAGATAAATGGAATCTTCGAGAATGGATGTGGGGCTGATAAGGTCATGGAGAGACTGTAAGACCAGGATTTCAAATTTAATGCATCGAATGACTGACACTCTATCGAGGTGATGGGTGAGTGGAGACTTGATGTGGGACATTGTGTGGCAGTGTTTTGGACAAGTTGGAGTTTATGCAGAATAGGAGGCTAACAAAAAGTAACAGAGTGGTGGAAACTTCAGGTGTTAAATGCATTAAAAGTAATTTAAGTGGCAAAAACTGACAATATTACAGAGGTGGAATAGGATGAATTTTGGGTTTATATTCATGTTTGTTTTGAACAGGTAACATCACTGGTTACTTTTTTAATTCACTTATGGGATGTGGGTGTCGCTGGCTAGGCCAGCATTTATTGCCCATCCCTAATTGCCATTGAGAAGGTGGTGGTGAGCTGCTGCCTTAAACTGCTGCAGTTGCTGTAGTGTAGGTACATCCACAGTGCTGTTAGAGAGGGAGTTCCAGGATTTTAACACAGCAACAGTGAAGGAATGACAATTATATTCCCACAAGTCAGGATAGTGAGTGACTTGGAGGCAAATTGGTGTTCCCAGGTATCTTCTGCCCTTGCCCTTCTAGATGGTAGCAGTCGTGGGTTTGGAAGGTGCTGCCTAAGGGGCCTTGGTGAGTTTCTGCAGTGCATCTTGTAGATGGTACACACTGCTGCCACTGTTCATTGGTGGTGGAGGGGGTGAATGTTTGTGGAAGGGGTGCCAATCAAGTGTGCTGCTTTGTCCTGGATTGTCATGCTTCTTGAGTGTTGTTAAAGCTGCACTCATCCAGGCAAGTGGAGTGTATTCTATCACACTCCTGACTTGTGCCTTGTAGATGGTGGGCAGACTTTGGGGAGTCAGGAGGTGAGTTACTCGCCGCAGGTTTCCTAGTCTCTGACCTCCTCTTGTAGCCACAGTATTTATATGGCTGTTCCAGTTCAGTTTCTGGTCAATGATAACCCCCCTCCCCCCGGGATGTTGATAGTGGGGGACTCAGTGGTGGTAATGCCATTGAATGTCTACCTTTTTCCAGTAGCTAATTTCAAAGGCTTTAACTATTCAGAAATCTAATTTTGTATGAAATTTTATCATTTTTTCTGCAAAGCAAACTGATGTTATGAATTTACTGGTTAGTTCTCCAACAAGAAGGCCACTGATTCTGTCAAACTTTTCTTCCTCAGTTTTGGGTGAAGTTTAATTTCCCCTTCCACCCCTGTTGAAACTGGTCTGGTGTAGGAGGAATAGATAAACACCTCAATTAGTTCATCCCAATCTTCTCTACTGAAGGGAATTGAAGCCTAGTCTATGTAGCCTTCACAATTTAACCTTTTTAGCTTCAGTATCATTTCTGGTGAAGCTGCACCCACTCCAAGGCCCACGTATCTTTGCTATGATGTGGTTCTCAGACTGAATACAGTACTCCAGATGGGGCCTAACTGGAGCTTTTTATAACTGTAAAATAACTTCTTATATTTTCATTCTAGCCTTCTTGAGAGTAAAGACTAACATTTGCTTTTTAAATTATTTTTTGTACCTGTACACCAGCTCTTTGTGATATCTTTACATGGATTTCATTTCACTCTGCACCTTCACAGTTCCTAGCTTCTCACCTTTTAGAAATACTCTGACCCTCTTGGGTCTCTGGTTGATGACCTCGTGTTAAACTATGTCCAGAATCAGTTGGCCACTCATTTAAGCAAATCTTTAGCTGAATGTTGAGAAGATCAAAGCAATGGCTTTCAGTGCTGTCATAAACTTCTTTATAACTAGCTCTACCTCTCTCCCTTGCCCCTCATTCAGAATCAGTCTTTACAAAACTTGTCTGGTTTGTTTGATGTAAAACTTGCGTTTTAAACCTTTACAACCCATCAGTCACTAAAAATGTTAACTCCTGCTTTCACCCTACCTTTCCTCTCCTCCCATCCCCTGTTTTCACTGAAACCCTCATCTACACTTCTGTCACCTCAGTGCTTGATTTCTCCAACCTCTATCTTGCTCATCCACCATTCTTTAACCCTTCATAAACTCACATCTAATTCCTTTTTACACACTTTGATCCTCGGTTCTGATATTATCATCACTCTTGCATGGTTGGAAGACTCTGCAGCTGCTCCTGTGTTCTCTGGAAACTCCCAATATCCCACTGGCTCTCTTGCTCTTTCCACCTTTTAAAAATGAACCTATTTAACCAGATATTGGCCACAGCTACTACTTGCATGTGAGTCAGTGCCAGTTCTTCAATTTGTTTTTCCCGTGAGTTTTTTTTTGTCAGACTCATCCACCCTTTTATTGAATTAGCTAAAATAATCGCTGCCTTCCATAGCATTCTATAACACATCAGGACCCTCGCTTAAAAGTTAAATCTCATTTGTTTATTTACCCTCCCTCTTCAAAGCTTAAGGTTATGCCTTCTTGTAGAATCTGTGATCATGCCAGAAAAATTGAGGTTTACTTTGTCCCTTAGGATCAGTGCCGACATAAAATCATTTGTTGGGATTTGTGCCCTCTTAGGATCTTGAGTTGTAAAGCCAATTTACCCTCTTCACTGCTGCACACACACAACAATGACTTGTATTTATATAGTACATTTATTGTAGTATTATGTTTAAGAAGCTTCACAGGAGCGCTATCGAAACAAAATTTGACACCAATCCACATGAGATGTTGAGGCAGGTGACTAAAAGTTTTGTAGGTTTTAAGGAACGTCTTAGAGGAGGAGAGAGGGAATTCCAGAGCTTGGGGCTAAGGAAGCTGAAAGGAATTTTGAACTAAAGAAAATACGGGATTTGCAAGAGACCTGTCTTGGAGGAATGTGGAAATTGTTCTGATGGCTTCAGCAATCTATCCAGTAGTATATCCCAAACTGTTGCCCTCTGAAATAATGTATTTTAGCTAATATTGCTGTATCCTCTTGTCGTTTACCAATCCCTCTACATTTGTCCACATTAAATAACATTTACCACATCTTCACACAACTCCCCAGACTATTCAGATTCTTCTGTATTTAATCAGTTTGTTTTTGGTGGCTTTCCATCCACCTCAGTTTTGGTGATCCAAAACTTAGAATGACTAATATGAAATCTGTCCTAATGGTACAAATATTCACTGTGGTAATTTATTTAATCATTAAAATTTAACATAACTAGAAATACTCTGGATTGCTCCAGATAACAATCGTAGTACATAAGAACGTAAGAAATAGAAGTAGTAGACCAAACAGCCCGTCAAGCCTGTGATGCTATTCATTATGACCGTGGCTGATCTCTGGGCTCAATTTCACTTTCCCACCTGCTCCCCAGATCCCCTGAGAGCCCAATAATCTGTTTATTGCAACCTTAAATATACTCAAGGATGGAGCATCCACAGCCCTTTGGGGTAGAGAATTCCAGAGATTCACAACCCTTGAGTGAACTAATTTCTCCTCATCTCAGTGCTAAATGATTGTCCCCTTATCCTGAATGGTGCCCCTGTGTTTTAGATTCCCTGACCAATGGAAACAATTTGTGTACACCCTATCAAGGGGCTTGGCCTAAATAGCCAAGTGGTTATGGTACTGGGTTTGTAACCCCAAGATCAAGTGTTCAAATCTCACAATGGCAACGTGTTTGTACTCGAAAGAGCTACTATGATCCATTCTTTAGGCTTGGCCTAAATAGCCAAGTGGTTATGGTACTGGGTTTGTAACCCCAAGATCAAGAGTTCAAATCTCACAATGGCAAACTATGAAACAATGTAACTTCATCTGAAACAGATGGAAACAGGTTTACTCAAAAGAGTATCAAGAGTTCAAATCTCACAATGGCAAACTATGAAACAATGTAACTTCATCTGAAACAGATGGAAACGGGTTTGTACTCGAAAGAGTTACACAACTGAAGGTACAAAATAAACATCAAGAGTTCAAATCTCACAATGGCAAACTATGAAACAATGTAACTTCATCTGAAACAGATGGAAACGGGTTTGTACTCGAAAGAGTTACACCCTATCAAGTGCTTTCAGAATCTTGTATGTTCAATGACATTGCACTTCATTCTCTTAAACTTCAGAGAATATAGGCCCAATTTACTCAGCTTCTCATCATAGGCACATCCTCTCATCCCAGGGACCTATCTAGTGAACAACAATATCTGTGCTGTTGGCTGCTTTCTCCTGCAATCCATGTAAAACAAAAAGCTTAAAAACTAATCGTTTCTATCAAATTTTTGAGAACTTTACACACCTGATTTATGTTACATAATGATTTTAGTGAGCACCTTTTGCAAAACTGTTCTCTTTCTGTAAATGGTTAATATATCTTGGTATAAATGTCTACTTCAATGGGGCAAAAATGATGGAAAGTAGCTGACTCTTAAGTACATTTAACCGTGATTGAGTAATAATTATACTTTTATATACTGGTACTAAATTAATGTAACAGTAAAGATATAAAATCCAGTATAAGTTACACACCTTGTTGGATCCAGTGTCCTGACTTGTTGGGGGCTGAAGGACCCGGGTTGCACACTTGTTTCAGGGTGACTGAGTTGGTACCAAGACAGAGATGATCGGTAGACTGTTCCCAGAAGAGGCACACTGTTTATTTACAAAAGGAACTTGGCAGCTACACATGTGTGTGTACAACTCAAAACTCTGTCTTTACTCTTCAGACTCTAACTCAAGACTACTGACTACAGAAGTAGCCCGTGCTACTCTGCTATTGGATGTCACGATCATGTGATCTTATATTACATTTGTCTTAAAGGTATATTACACATCAGATTACTATATCCCTCCCACTTTACTCAGAAATACATTTGACCATTTTTCTCAAAATATCAACTTATTCACACAGATCAATAATTTACAAAGTCGGTCTTTCTGGGGTTTCTTTATGCATGTAGAACGTCTCAGCTCTACAGCTTCTGATGTTTGATCTGGAACTTCCCTCAGTGTGGTCATCTGAGCAATTGGTTCTTTAGTATGTACCTGCAAATCTGTTTCTTTGACTCTTTCAGGTATAGTCGGTCCTTCAGACACATCAGTACTTAGTTGATTTCTTTCAACAGGAGATGTTGATTCAGTCACGAACACTGGTGAAATCATTTCTGCGCATTTTGTGTCCCCTCTTCTTATATGATCCACATGCTTCTGTATGACTTGATCTCTTGATCTTCCACTTTCTCGTGGTAGGAAAGTGGACCCGTTACTGCACTTATTTCACCAAACAACCATGTTGGCCCTTCTCTAAAATGTTGTACAAATACTTTCTCTCCTATGTTAAACAT
Source organism: Carcharodon carcharias (assembly GCF_017639515.1). NCBI lineage: Eukaryota > Metazoa > Chordata > Chondrichthyes > Lamniformes > Lamnidae > Carcharodon > Carcharodon carcharias. Next base: position 32,240,964 of record NC_054477.1, on the reverse strand, counting down.
CCTGTCACGATTGTGACAGTCATGTCCAATTTTTTGACTTCCCTGACTCCTTTCCACCTTCCCATTTTCCTCCAAAAAGACGAAAGCCAATCACTTGTGCTCCCCACAATAAGATACCTTCCTGATTGGTTATTTTGTACCTTCTCTGGAAACACGGTTTCATCTAATCAGATTCTTGTTCTTGTGACCAGCCATGAAGAGCTTGATCTCCCACTTTGAATAAGACTGGGTCTGGATTTGTCCAATCTTTAATCTGGCTAGCACATATCGGTGATGAATTTAAGAAGTTCAATAATAAAACAAATTCTTGAGGAATTGGAACATCCTCATCTTTTACTCACATGGGCAAATCACCAAGTGCATCTATGTTTGCAATTTGACTTCCGGGTTTATGAAAGGAAGTATACTCCCTAAGCGGCCAAGATCAATGCCCATCTTTGTACTCTTGCTGAGGCTATAGAGGTTGTATAGCCTTGCCTTCGTTGAATAATCCTAATAATAGCTTGAGGTCCGATATAATAGTAAAATGATGACCATGTACTGGTGAAACTTTTTAACACCAAAAATGATTGACAGGCCTCCTTTTTCTATTTGAGAGTACCCTTTTTCTGCTGTATTGAGTGTTCTTGATACCTATCCTATAGGCTGTTCTGATCTATCATCTATTTGATGGGAAAGCACCGCTCCCACTCCGTAGGGAGATGTGTCATAAATTAATACCAATTCTTTTTTGGTTCAAAATGTACTAGAAGCGTAGATGATTGTAACAACTATTTCACTTTTGTGAAAGCTTCTTTCTGTGGTGTTTGCCAAGAGCATCGCTAGTTTTTCTTGAGTAAGTAATGCAATGGTGCTAGTTCTGTCAATAAATTAGGCAAGAAATGTCCAGAGTAATTGATCGTCCCTAAGAATGATTTCAGTTCGGATATATTCTTTGGCGCTGGTGTTTCTCTAATGGCTTTCGGTTTTTCTTCAGCTGGATGTAGGCCTTCTGAATCTCCCTTATGACCTAGGTAACTTACCTCTTTTGCTTGCATTGTGCACTTTTTTCAACTGCATTCCAACCTGCAAAAAACGTTTCAAAACTTTTTCCAAGTTCATCATATGTTCCTTTTCAGTAAGTCCAGTCACAAGAATGTCATCCAAATAAACTACAATGTGGGGCAGTCCCTGTAGTAAGCTTTCCGTGGTTCTTTGAAATTATGGCACAAGCTGAAGATGCGCCAAAAGGTAACTGGATGCATTGGTACAACTTTGTATGTATTAATGGTGACAAACTTCCAGGAGGCCTTCTCTAATTCCAATTGTTGATAGGCATGACTCGTATCAAACCTCGTGGAGGCAGTTCCACCTGCCAGTTGAGCATACAAGTCTTCAATTTTTGGTATGGGATGTCTGTCCAACTTAGCCACTTTATTGACTCTTAATTTGTAGACCCAAGTTCAAATGCTTTGGTCAGGTTTGAGAACAGGTACAATTAGTGCTGCCCATTCTGAAAACTGCACTGATTATATCACTCCCAGTTTTTTTAATCTGTCCAGTTCAACGTCCATCTTTTCCTGCATTGCATAAGGTACTGGCCTTGCCTTCATGAATCTTGGTATTGCATTTCCCATGATTCAGGTATTTAAAAGTATGGTCTCCTATCACCCTAGTGGCTGCTCCAATATCCACCTCCATTCTGATAGGTCTCTCATTTACTCTCATGGTTACATAGGTTCTGTTCTTCCTACCTTTAAATTATATAACCAATAAATATCTGAACCTATTACTTCAGGCTTTTCAATGCTGTTAATTCCATTTGGATTTTGCTTTTGTCTGAAAGAGTTTGCCTGATTCTATCTCTACAATATCTCATGAGGTGTCCGTTTCGATGTCAGAAAAAACATTCGTCCTTTTTAAACTGTGATTCATTACAAGGTTGCCTGTTTCCACCTCTTACCATTATGCCATGTTTTTGCTGCTAAGTTAGTTTTTTAATTTGTCTGCTAATGGTGGCTGCTTCCTGCTTCTGAGTAAAACTTTGCATTTTCACGTTCTTTTTGGCTGAGGCTCCCTGCCCAACATGGAGGACAGCGCCTTTTTGCGCTCCTTGTATGGCTTTTGAGTCTCGCACTGCACCTTCCATTGCCAGAACGATTTCCAAGGCCTTCTGAAAATCTAAATTTGTTCCAGTCAGTAATCTTGCCTGAATCATATCGTCATTCGCCAAATGATCTCTAAGCATGTCATTGATAGATGTACCAAACTCCCAATATTCAGTTAATTGTTTCAGGCGGCTCTATTATTTGAGTTAAATTTGAACCATTGCCTCGTCACCGATGGCTTGGGCTGGTAATGATTCTTTGAGGTTCAGTAAGTCATCAAAACTTCTCGAATCTGGAGCACTGGGTGCCAACATATTTAGAATTAATCCATATGTCTTACTCCCACACATGGATAACAGGATCATACGCTGCTTCCCCTCCCCCGCAACGTTCACCTGGAAGAAAAACACGAGATGTTAAACATAATGAGACCAGTCGTCAGAGGTCGGATCGGAAGGCTCCACTCTTCCAAATTGCGATCAGAAAGGAAATTATTTACTTTTTTTGCTTACAATTACCATGCGAGGTATGGCCCGGTTTCAGTTCTTCTGATTTCCTTCGTTCTTTCCTGCTTTTTACCTCATCCTTTCGTGCCTTTTCTTGCTTTTTACTCATGTTGCCAGTTTGTTGGATCTAGTGCCCTGGTTTGTTGGGGCTAAAGGATCCAGATTGCATGCTTGTTTCGGGGTGACTGAGTTGGTACCAAGACTGAGAAGATCGGTAGACTGTTCCTAGAAGAAACACACTCTGTTTATTTACAAAAGGAACTTAGCAGTTACACGTGTGTGCTTACAACTCAAAACTCAGTCTTTACTCTTCAGACTCTAACTCAAGATTACTGACTACAGAGGTAGCCTGCACTACTCTATTGGGTATCAAGATCATGTGATCTTACACATCAGATTATTACACATGCCTTCAAACAAGTTTAATGCTCAATAATAAAGGAGCAATTGTTACCCAGGTTAACTTATGAGCAAACTTTTGCTGCATTACCTCTAGATCCTGACAGGAAGACCTTGTGTTTATATTGTGAGATTTATCAACTGGGGAAGGTTAGCAAAGTGATTTAATGTTGTAATTTTATCTGACAAAGATACTGTTCAAGCATGTAACAGGGATTGATTGTGCCCATAATTGCACAGGAAGTTGTCAGGAAGTACTATAGTACAGTGAAACTAAAACGCATCAGTAATTTACTATTATGTAGTTATTGCAGTACATTAATATAACCATGGAAAATAATAAGAATGCCGGTAAACTCAAGTTACTTTTTATTTTCCTTGCTGACGGCAATTGGATACCAAAAAATTGTTAGCCTGTGCCATGGATGCGAAACATCTGGCTCACAGGAGCAGTCTGGTCAGGCCTGTCATGTGATGTTTTTAAGAATGGGATGTGATTCTGCTGGATGCCACTTCTAACTGGCTGAGAGAGTTGCAAACCCACTGAACTGGATAATGTAAAAAAGACATAGGAGACGAATTAAAAGATTTACTGAGATGGGGCATTAACTGTGTACACAAAGGAGTGGTTAAGGAACAACGATCTGATTGAAGAGATTCCAACATGAAGTATCAGGAAAGATAGGCACAGATTTGACAGAGGACAGCAGATTTCAGGTCTGTGGAGAGGAAATGGAGTTTGGTTGATGATTTGCAAGAACAGAGGGGTCAGAGATTTTTTTTTTAGGAGGGTTTTTGGTGGTGGTTCTGAAAGGGTGATGAGCAAGGCATATACAACACCAAGAATGTAAACAAGATGGCTAGCAGTTTAGTGGGAATGGGTTTAATGGAACGGGAGGTGGGTATCTTGGAGCATGATGACTTCTGAGAGCGCATGAGGGGTGATTGGAGAAAAACTAAATAGATGATTATGCAATTTGGGCCAAACCTGGGGTGAACATGAGGAAGAATGGCTCGAGGTGGTAGAATGAATGGTTTCAATCTTAGTCAGAAAGAGCTCCCTGCACATTGGAGACAAGGGTGGGTCCAAGGGAGAGGGATGGGTTATATTTGTTCTCCAGGATGATCCTGGAGTTGCAGTGTGTGTTTTTGTTGAGTAGGCTCTTAATGTGGTTCAGCCAGATATAGATGGCTAACCAGCTGCACATCAGCTACACTCAAATCTGTGCCCCTTGGACTTGAGGTGAAAATAGATCTTACCAGAGATTTTTGGCATATGAGGGTGTTATCTGTTAGGACAAAGGCATCAATGCTGGCTCATCACAATGACGACTGCAGAAATATTGAGGCGAATGACTGCCACTAGACAGTTGCAATTTTGAAAGTGCAGTTTTAAGTGATTTGTGGTAGAACCTTTCTCTAGGGATGACATGGAAGGAGCTGTGATTAAATGGAAGTCTGGGGATAGGAAGACTGACTCCCTTACAAATTGGAAGTAAATGTTCAATAAGCAGAATTTCAATTATTAGCAATGACTGCAAGTTGGAAAAGAGGCACTCAATACAAAAACTATATATGCATCATTACCCTTAAACTCACTTGCATCATTGCCTGAAGTTTATTAATTCATTCTCTGCTGTTTTTGGAGCACCTGGGACTGGCTGAGCTTGGCAGGATTTATTTAGCTAGATCGGCAGAAATAAGCTTTCGAATGACTAAGCAATAGGTATTTGCAGTTATGGGAACGTTTATTTGCAGTAAGGGCAGTAAGCTGTGCAGCAGTAACAAGCATTGAACTTCAAATGATGTGGTGGGTAGGGTGAAGTTTTTAAACCTGAGACCACCACCTGTAATTTGCAACTTATGTCATGTGTCTCACTCCCTTGGGTTATCATGTAGTATTTTTCTAGTGTCAGGGAAGCTGGATGCCTACTAGTGCTGTGGCCGCCAAGTAAAAGGCACAGAAGTACAGATTGATTTCACAAGGACCCAAAGTTTCTCCATGCTTTATGACTTCACCGGGCAACACAATTATTATCAGTAAGCTAAACTGGGAAAATAGAGCAGCATTGATGGGTAGCCATGTAGCAGATGTAACAGGGAAGGTAGCCAAGTGATAAAATACCAGTAGTTGTAACACTGAGGTATTGTTTATAAAGTAGTGCATAAGTGTTGGAAATTGTGCCAAGACTTTACTGTTGCAATATTTTAGGTGCAAATGTGTTTAACAGTAGTAATTATTCTAGTGCCTTCACGAGTAAGCAGCTTCAGTTAAACATCGTATTCAGTTAGTTAAAATCAGTTAAAAGTAGTGGATGGTATTTTTTCTCCAGTAAGAACACTTCAATAATGTTGAACAAATTTCTATTTAAATTGTTTCCAAAAAACAATTTTGTCTTATTACTACCAAAATAATTTAAATTTCCAGTTGTTTACAGGAAGTTCTACAGTCTGCTAGAGGAGATGGACTCTGCAGGCAGTCACTCCACCTCACCCTCTGCCCTTCCACCACCACCACTATTTACAAACACTGAATTAGAAGGAAAACATTTTTCTAGCTTAGTCTTTTAAAAATAACTGTTGCAGAGGCAACTTTTGATTATTTTTCTCTTTTAACAAAACATTGAATTTTGAATTGAAGCCTAGGGACAGCTTACCTTCCATGCCTTGGTTATATTTCTTCTGGCACTGGTTGCTCGAGCATGAAATTATCAACATGGCACTCAGGGCACCAGCCGGTTCTCTCTGTGACTCCAAGCTGACCCGCCTTTGGTGTCCCCTGTAGCTGGTTTTGCTGAAATAAGGCAGGCAAGTCCTTGTCCTTGTTCCAAACTTTTGGGCCTGCCTCTTTGCACCCTCTTGCAACACCACTGTGAAGAAGTGGATGTGCAGATATAGGAAATGATTTTCAACAGTGCTTCACAATTTCTTTTTGACTGAAAATAACTTTTTAAATTGCTTTAAGGTGACTTCAGAACATGCAGCTCACTTACCTCCCAGTTCTGAACCACCAGCTGAGTTATGGCATCTGTTTTCAACTTTTGTTAGTGCCATGTTTTTGGTCTGTGGTTTAAGTGATTGACTGCATCAGGAACAAGGTCATTGACTTTGTTGCCATGTCAGTATTGTTTTTCCCCATTAAATTTTGGCATAAGCATAGTGTGACATGAACTGGGAGTGCAAATCCCCAGTTAATGGCATATGTTGCATCTCACATTGTTCCAGCAAATTCTGGCCCATATACACTCTTTAGTTCCTGAAGATTGTGTAAAGATACATGAATTGTTTTCTTTCAACAAATGTTGTGGATTCATGTGTTTCTAACACAGGAAAGGTTTTAATATTGTGTTGAAAACATCTTGCACGTTTTAAAAATCATTGTATTTGCTATTGCTAAGCAATTTGAATTGTAAATGCACGTTTAAGAGTATATGTTATTGTTACTATATAGTTATGTATATATTTATTGTAGACTGTAAAATATAGACTGATTTATCTCCCCTTTTTTAGCTTGTGACGAGTATTTTATGTAAGTTCCTGACTACTAAACTTAAAGCAGAATTAGCTAACTGACTTCATTTTAGTAGTATTTAATTTATTTAGTGGTACTTTAACAGTACAATGTATAAGCTGTGTCATCCTAATCTTACAACTGAGACTTATTTTGATAGTGACTAATGCTGAAATATGCTTGCTAGTATGTGACAGGCTGTTTATTTAGCTCTATATTATAGCTTAAAAAGATTTCCTTGTCACCTTGACCCATAAAAGTGCATATTTTGTTTTGTTTCCATTCAATTTTGATATCTGAAGTTCCACAGAGGATTACATGATACTTACAGAACCAAGCAGCAAAAAATAAAAAACACAATATAAATAAAGAAATGATATTGGTATTTATAAATAAGCGTTTCTTAAAAAGATACTTGGGGGATTTACATCTTCAGAATTCAGATGCCTCTATACAAAACTTTCACTTTTGTCACAAAACCATGCATGATGTAGCACACCTAGTAGTTAGAATGGATTTAATTGTTGAAATCAGCTTAATCCTATTCAGTAGTCAGTTTAACCTGGGTATTAAATAGTGAGTTCCAGGAGTGGAAGTGCACACTAAGTCTCAGTGTGTTATTGTACCACCTTGTAACAGTGTGGAACATTGTGATAGCAGAGACAGACAAAGTGCTGTGTGACTGCAAAACTCTAATTAGGAGTAGGAAGTGTCTGTAGGCTTTGTGGGCAATGGTCTCACTGAGTAGTTGGAGTAACACTAGGCAGGCCTGCAGAAAGGTTTGTGTGAAATTTATGAATAAAAAATTAACATGGCTATTGCAAGGCAATTAAGTTATTCAGTGAGTTTTAAACTCAAACGTTTTCTTAAATCAGTCCATGTTTTGGAATTGAATAGCTGTCAGCTCTTAATTGTTGTTGTAGTAGAGGAAGTAATTTAGTTTGACATTCTCTGTAACCGTTGCTGCTGTAAAATTGTTCAGAACTAATGTGTCATAATCTCAAGTCTCTGTAATGGAATACCCTCCCCACACCACTCACCAACCTCCCTCTTCTCATTTTAAGACACTCCTTAAAGCCAACGTTTTTTGATGACACTTCTGTAGTGACTTGAGACAATGTTCTACGTTTAAAAGGGTTATATAAATACAAGTTTTATTGTCCGTCATTGCTATTTCCAGTAGGTCTTTTAGTTGTATTTCTTTGCGTACCCAACTTGTCCTTTGAAGATGGATAGTATTTCAGACTTGTTTCGACAAGAATGTTTTACATTTTTAATAATTTTGAATTCACTGAATAGTGAAGAAACTTTGGTAATAAGTTTGTCCTGTATATTTAAATCAAAGTTGTACAGTTTACTGGGGTAATGTTACATATCTATTCACAGCCAGCATTTGTATGACCTTAAATTTGAGCAAATTTTGTGCTGTTGGTTGATTGTGACATGTGAAAATTTAGATTCCCACCGCTACTGGGTATCCAAATGTTACCAGCATTTCCCATTGACAGAGGATCCTCAAGCCAGGGTGGGTAGGGGAGGAAGTCACTTCGGAGCTACTGAATTCTACTGCCCTGTAGCTCGTCCCTTATAATCCAATGGCTTCTATCTCAAATCAAACTGGGGGTGGAGTGGAAAATAGAGCCATAGACAATGAGGAAAGGAGGAGGAAAATATCAATAAACCAATGTACGTGAGTGAAATTGTATTGATTGACTTATTTTAAAGTAATTTGCAACTTCTATGCCCTTAGACCTAGTCATAGTGCTTAGTAACTCCTGCTAGAAATGCAAGGGAGAAACATGATAAAATAGGAAGGCTTTTCTGATTTCAAAATTGGCAGTTTGACAGAAGTATTCTGTAGTTTATCAAAAAGATTGCTGAAGGTGAGCACATTACTGCTTTTAAAAGGAGAGAATTATTTTGGATGTGTTGGGTCATTGGAGTTGCAGCTAGGTATATGCTATAACGGAGCTATTGGATCAGCAGACTGATCAGTTTAGCAGTGCCAGCTAATCTTGCAGTTGGGTCTGTGATGAATACCCAGTTCATGTTTCATAATATTTTAAGAGGTAATTTTTAGTTCTAGGAAGATGAAAGTTTAACTGTAGGAAATGGGATAAATGTAACTAAAGCAACTTGGAGTCCATTACACTTAAAAGGTTGGGGCTGTGTTGACTTAAGGGGTTTACTGCTATAAAGGGGTAAGATCCTAAAACAGCAGGTGGGTTTACTGAGCTGGAGACTTGGTGTCTACACTGCTTACAAAGAAGTGCAGTCCAGGGAGATGGTTTGTTTTGGGAGTTAGAGCTAAACTAAACCATCTACAGAAGTCCCCAACATCACAGATGCCAGTCTTCAGCCAATTCAATTACTCCTCGTGATATCAAGAAATGGCTGAAGGCATTGGATACTGCAAAGGCAATGGCCCTGACAATATTCTAGCAATAGTACTGAAGACTTGTATTCCAGAACTTGCTGCGCCCTTAGCAAAGCTGTTCCAGTACAGCCAGAACACTGATATCTACCTAGCAATGTGGAAAATTGCTCAGGTTTGCACTGTACACAACAAGCAGGACTAATCCAACCCAGGCAATTATTGCCCCATCAGTCTATTCTCGATGATCAGCGAAGTGCTATCAAGCGGCACTTACTTAGCAATAATCTGCTCACTGACTCTCAGTTTGGGCTCTGTCAGGGTCACTCAGCTTCTGACCTCATTACAGCCTTGGTTCAAACATGGACAAAAGAGCTGAACTGGTAAGCTGAGAGTGACTGCCTTTGACATCAAGGCAACATTCGACTAAGTTTGGCATCTAGGACCCCTAGCAAAACGAATCAGTGGGAATCGGGAAAAACTCTCTGCTGGTTGGAGTCATACCTAGCACAAAGGAAGATGGTTGTGGTTGTTGGAGGTCAGTCATCCCAGTTTCAGGAAATCACTGCAGGAATACCTCCGGGTAGTACCCTCAGCCCAACCATCATCAGCTGCTTCATTAGTGGCTCTCCTTTCATCGTAAGGTCAGAAGTACAGATGCTCGCTAATGATTGCAAAATGTTCACCATTCGTAACTTCTCAGATATTGAAGCAGTCCATATCCAAATGCAGCAAGACCTGGATAGAATCCAGGCTTGGGCTGATAAGTGGCAAGTAACATTCGTGCCACACATGCGCCAGGCAATGACCATCTCCAACAAGAGACAATCTAACCCTTGACATTCAATGGCATTACCATCGCTGAATCTCTCACTACCAACATCCTGGGGGTACCATTGACCAGAAACTGAACTGGAGTAGCCATATAAGTGCTGGCTACAAGAGCGGGTCAGAGGCTAGGAATCCTGCAGCGAGTAAACCACCTCCTGACTCCCCAAAGCCTGTCCACCATCTACAAGGAGTTTGATGGAATATTCTCCAATTGCCTGGATGAGGCAGCTCCAACAACACTCAGTAATCTTGACACCATCGAGGACAAAGCAACACACTTGATTGGCACCCCTTCCACAAACATTCACTCCCTCCACCACAATGACATTAGCAGCAGTGTGTACCATCTATACAATGTACTGCAGGAATTCACCAAGAACTCCTTAGACAGCACCTCCAAACCCACGACCACTACCATCTAGGAGGACGAGGGCAGCAGATATATATAGGATCACCATCACCTGAAAGTTCCCCTCCAAGCCACTCATCCTGACTTGGAAATATATTGCTGTTCCTTCACTGTTGCTGGGTCAAAATCCTGGAACTCACTCCCTAACAGTACTGTGGGTGCACCTACACCACAGGGACTGCAGTGGATCAAGAAGGCACTCACCACCACCTTCTCAAGGGCAATTAAGGATGGACAATAAATGTTGGCCTAGCCAGCGATGCCCACATCCCATAAATGAATTTTAAAAAACACTGAACCCTGAAAGGCTACATCGTCATGGTGATGAGTGGAGCTTCAGATGGTTCTCTGGTTTCAATTTAAGCGTGTTCTGCAGCAAGTTAAGCAGCTATAGCAAAAGAGGGCTCCTGTTAGCAGGCTCCAGGCAGTTACAACTCAAAGCTGTTGGTGCAGCTGTTAGTTGCAGTTTGGACCTTGTGGTTTGTCGCTCACAGAAGAAGCCCTGGGAACAGTTCAGTGAAGTTGATGACCAGGAGAAGTCCTGAGGAGCTGCAATGGTTGCAGAAGATCACTGGTTCCTTGCTGAAGAAGGTTAAGTCTTGGAAGCAGCCCAGGAAGCCAGTTGTAGCTTGGTGTATTCGGAAAGCTGGAGTTCGGAGAAACTGAAGGGCCGCTCCAGCTTCGTGAAGCTTGTGGTCTGCAAAAGCGTTGGAATTATGCTGGTAATAAGAGGCGGGAGTGCAGCTTTGTGAATCCTGTGAAACCCAGTCTCTGGAGGAGAGATTGAACTATCAGGAGGTGAGTGGTCATTGAGGCAGTCCAAGTCAGAGTGGCTTTTGAGGGAATTCAGAGATGAAATCTTTGAAAGTGAAGAATTTAAATTCCTCATGAGAGAGTGTTTTAAGAAGCTTTTTCTGACTCAGTGGTCACCGACGTCTGGGCGGTTTTTGAGAAACCTGTGTTGATCACATCTGCTATTTAATGTGCAGTGTGGTGTGTTGGACCACAGTTTGCCTGCTGATTCATATTTACCTCCTGTTAATTCTGAATGTTGTGAGTTTAAGCTAGATATTGTAAATTGTTATACTTCTCTAACTTAGTAAGGTCTATTTTGTTTCTTTAAAACCATGGGATCTTGTGGCTTTATTCTCCTGGTGAGTAACTGGGACTTCAAATTTTTCTACTTTACTCAAAAAAGAAGTTACTGGTTCCTAAATGGATCATACCAGGTCCAACAGAAGAAAAGCAATTTGGTCTCCTTCGTCATGGATGATTGAGAAGGTGAATCATGGGAGCATGTAAATTCAAGTTGTCTGGTATGTCAAAAAATGTATGCTCCTTCCACTTAGGGACAATTTAATGCCAATCTAAGTGTAACAGTAATAGTTTCCATGGAGAAACCTCGTTGCGTTGTTTCAATTTGCCTTAAGGTGTGAAATCATGATCCGTTTCTTATAGTCTTGCAGTTTTTTGGTTGATCCTAGTTTTGCATGCTCTTGCACTTATATAGTTTGATGGTCATAATATGAGATACCAGGTGAGATTTTTACCTAATCTCATCAATCTATTTTCTTTATACAGTATTGCTAATGTTGTGGAGGCTATTTAGCTTAAGGAACATAAGAAATAGGAGCAGGAGTAGGCCATTAGGCTCTTTGAGCCTGCTGCACCTGTTTGCAAAATCATGGCTGATCTGATCATAGCCTTACTCCACTTTCCTGTTTGCCCCCTAATAACTCTTGACCCTCTTGTAGATCAAAAAATCAGAAGAATGACCCTAGATAGTCACATTTGAGAGATCAATAAGTCACCAGTTTATTAATAAAGTTGATTGATTACTGATACTCAAAAGCAAAGTTATGTTGTGTCTACTATGCCCATTAGAAAATTGTCAATTTTCTCCACTTCTTTACTACCCCTTCTAAAAGCTAACACAGTAATCTCTTAAATTCTTCATGTTTAAATCTATATGGTAAGTATCAGCGAGTTATAATTGGTAGAACAAGGTACATTTGCAGCACTTGTATGTGAGACTGCTTAATTAAATATCACTTAACTGGTCTGTTCTTGCCTACTTAACAGTTTTTTAAAATTATAATTGCCTTTTCAACTGAGCATGAACTAACTGGAGAATCATAATTATTAAATAAACTTAAATTACTTTTGGTGAATTGCGCTCATTAAAAGCATCTTCCTTCCCCTGTTCTTAACCTACTTTCCACCCCAACCTGATAAGAGCTTTGGAAGATAATACAGTGCAGTGAGTTAAAATATCTTCTTCTGGGAATAACTTTGCAGTTTCAGAAAATTGTGATTTTTGGTCTTTGACAAGTGGGTGCTGATGTGTCAACATGACTTGAATCAAAGTTCTTTAAATCTTGTTTTTTTGCTGTTGGGCCAAGGTGGAATATCTCATGAACAGTTCTATATCTATCATTTCTAAACCTAAAGTCTGTTATTGATACTAAATTTTACTTTGAGAACAAATCGTGTGGTTCTGGGAGGAAACTTGGGGTGACACCTTGTAAGCTGATTGACTTTGTTAGGAAAAAATGTTCTTCATTACTTACTTAGTGCCCCTTCAATCTAACTCCTTTCTTTAAAGCAAATGAAAAATGATGAACAATGATATTTTCTATCTAAAACAGGGTGTAGTTTCACATTCTTTCTGTTTCATATGTCAGATGACACGGTACCTAAATCAGACTCTTAATGGCTACAGTGCAGTTGTAACTAGGTTACACTTGGGCAGGGGAAAGGCTGTGTATATTTTGTCACTTGGCACATTGCCCAGAATAGCATTCCTGCATACTGGATAATAAAATGCCATTAGTGTTTGGAGAACTAAGGGCTGTGGTGCTGGTACATGGTGTTTTTATAACTTCCGTCTGTGGGTTTAACCAGGAAAGCACTAGTCTGAAGTAAATCCTGCTTCAAGTTACAGTAGGTCAAAAAAGGCTACATTCAGTGAATACTCTGCAGGCATCTGAACTTCAGCACAGCAGCAAAATAGCCATCAGCAGAATTAGAAGATTGTTAGATAACTGATTTATGCAGAAAAGTTGGAATTATTTGGTATAGGCACTGAAATTTATTTATTTTTAATCACTGAATCACCATTCTTTTGTGGAGTAGACCAATGTTGCTAGCCACAAGTATGGCTATGGCAATGCTGGTTTAGCTACATTGACTAAAGTAATGTACTTTTGTGTATATTTACTTAACCAAACAAAACTTTTGTTAAATTCTTGCCAGAGTTTTAAATGTTTTCAGGATAGCATATTTTCATACTGTTTCTAGACTTTAGTTAGCAGCCTGAGTGGCACTTTGACTTCATCAGAATAATTCTCCAGAATGTTGAGTTGCACAACAAGACTCCTAGACTTGCCCCTGCTGTCCATCCAGAACATGGTTGGATGTAGCTTTTTCCTTGCTGTAGTGTGCCCAGTTGCAACTGCTTGTTATTGGCTGGCTTTGCTTTCTTCTGCCAGCCTGGAGTGATTATTTGGATCCCTGTTGGGTGGATGTAGGGGTTCCCATGGCAATATTTTGGAGAAGAGCCCAGTTTCCTGCCAGCCGATGTTTGTCCATCAACCAATCTCACTAAAATTCATTCATAATCTCATCACTGTAATCTTTTATTGCTGTTATTACTTGTACTTGCTGTGCACACCCATTACAACAGTAACTACATTTCAGTATTATTTTAATTGGCTATGAAGCGTTTTGGGATGTCCTGAAGTCATGAAAGGCAGTATGTAAATGCAAATTTATCCGCCTTTCTTGATCCAGTTGGCCATGATGACTCTGCATATAATATTGCTGGTGTTTTGATGCTGCTGAAGTTCAGTATTTTCACATGTTGCACATTGTTTTAAAAGACAACCAATAAGCAGTAACCAAGGAAGTAAATTACATGTAACAAAAAAAACACCTGTCCGCTCTGTCTTTCTATTTTCAGAACATAAGAAATAGAAGCAGGCGTAGACCATATGGCCACCTGAGCCTGCTCCAGCATCCAGTATTATGGCTGATTTTCTGCCTCAACTCCAATCTCCTGCCGGCTCCCCTTACCTCTAGGTTCCCTGAAAGATAAAAAAAAAAACTATCTATCCTATCCTTGAATATACTATTTATGTTGCAGCTGGTGAGAGAGTGGCCATTGGAGATAATATTGAACCTTTAGATCAAGTCTGGAGTGCTGCTTCTTGATGTTTAACTTGGGGCTACAATTGTTAACCGTACTGTAAAGTAAATGCAGCATAAAATGGGAAAGATCCCAGAATTGTAAGAGTGCTTTTTGAGGCACCTCCTCCCTAAGTTAACCTCATTATTCATGTGTGTATCAATAGAATTGAAGTGACCCACTGGCATCTGCTACTATTAGCTTTGTTGTTGCATGATTAGCCACTGGTTGAGTGCATTCATGGCTACAGAACTGTCACAGATTTTGGATACTATTTAGTAAAGCCTTAAATGATTGTTTTATACCCAGGAGGATAAGTAACAGGGAGCTCCATAAAGGTCAATCTGTTTGTGAAAGACACTGGTGCTTATGTGGGTGTGCCTTCCTTATAGTAGTTCGAGTTCATTTGCATTTTAGTTCATGAGCCAAAGACCCAAAACTGGTGAAACAAAAACCTCTCGAGACAGAAGCTTGGATTTACTGCATTTCTAATACCACTAGGCTTCACCACTGTAGTAAGGGAACTTGTTGCTGTTTTTGTGCTAAAATTTAAGTTTTTGTAATAAAATGCATTTTGTAAGATATTTGTTTCCCATTTTGAAGAACCTGAGTAATTTATTCAATCTTAAGTTTGTGAAAATGGTTAGCAATTTGAAAAATTAAAGCCTTTATTCTCTACTTGTTTGTTTATTTAAATTGGTGCTTGCTCAACAAGATGTTTGCTGCTGAGCTGTTTGAATGATTTTGGTTATTCTTCACATTTAGTTAAACTTAGTGAAGCTTGAAGTTACTTCGTGTGCCATACACATAATTGTAGATTCCTTTAAGATTAAGAGGATTATTTGCCTTATACATTATCAAAATGTCCTGGTGTTTCACAACAAATTACTTTTTGATGTACAGATAATATGTAAAAATAGAAATACTACCCTGTATTGAACTATCTGTTAGGTCATACTTCTTGAGGGAGAAAAGTTGATCAGATTCTGAGAGATCTCCTTAATCTTAAAAAAAAAATTCCCTGGCATCTTTAACATCACTCAAATAGGAGCACCATGGTTTAATATCTTGTTGCAAAGGGTAGTATCTCTAGCAGTGCAGCACCGCTTCAGCACTTCATGGGAATGCCAACCTACTTTAAATTCTGGCAGCCTTCTAATGCAGGCATGCATGCTATTGACTGAGTCAAACTGACTGCTGTTGGATTTCCCTGTTGTCTTGTAGAGACATTCATGTACGTACAGATCTTAATAAAGTTTTCAATTTACAGAATTTTTGTATGTTCTGGCTATTTAGAATTTGCATGTGGAAAGAGATTACAGTACCATTAAGTATTTATATTGTTATGGAAATGAACAATTCTAATGTTAAGGCCCTGAGTGTTTTCTACAAAGCGGTTTCTTCTGAACAATTCCTATCCAGTGAAGTATTAATGAAATATTGTTGGATTTTGATACTTCTAATCACAATCTCTGGACATGTTAAATTTGTACTAAGATTTTTTTTTAAACATGTAACAAAATATTGTTAGTTGCTTTCCAAGAGTAAAGTAAGGAGATGATATCTATTGAAAGATCCACAACATTTGGGGCTGAGCCTGAAACTTGTTAAAGGTACCAAGCTGCCCCAGTACAGACGCAGTGGGAGTTTCAGTCGACTTTGAACAATATGAAAGTTCAGGTTACATCGAGGAGTATTTCAGTTCCACAGCATGCATTTGGAATGGCCACTGAGGAACAGTTCTTAGTTTAAAAAATAAAAAACCCAGACGTCATATCCTGCCCATTCTTTAGTCCCCTTTTACTTACCTTTCTTCCCCTCCCCACCACCCTGTCTGTCTGTCCCTTACCCCACACACACACACTGCCCCCCCAACAATGCACCATTTTTAATTCACATGTGAAAACCATTTTGGCACTGAAGAGGCACCTCTTGATACCCTGCATTTCGACTTGGCAGTCTGTATATAGTATGAATGCCAAAAAAAATTCATGAGCTGATATTTTAATTTTAGAAATGAGCATATTGTAAATTGTGTACAAGATATTTTTCAGCATACTCCCCTTTTAAGAGAACTTTTCTTTGGTACTTAACTCTGTGACTTAATCAGCGTTATATGGAAGAGTTTTAATATAAAACTTAGATCAGGAATGCACCAACAGTTCTTGAATACCAAAAGATTCTGTTTTATTAAAGAGAGTAGTTTTATTGGGTGACAACACAGGCTTTTAATGTTTTGCAATATGATGCCACGGTGTATCTACTCGACTGTCATTGTGCCTCCCCTTTCACTTTGAAAAGACCAATGGTGTATCAGCCAAGTAGTTGTGTGTGTGCTCGTCACATGGCAAATACCGTTTTCTAATGGTTTAGTACAAGTGGCCTTGTTTGCTTGTTTACTCTCATCTCTCCTTCCACCACTTACCCCCTACGCACCCTTCCCCCCCCCCCCAAAATCCCTCAAAGAAATGACCAAGACTGTGAGGTCACCTTGAATGATCCTACTGTTGTTCCAGCTGACATGAGCAAATTCAGCACAGAACAGGGATTAAATTGTGTGTCATTATCGGAGACTCGAGTATATTTTATCAAGTCTGCAAGAAATATAACTGCACCTAATTGGTCAGGGTAATTGAAGGAGGTGAATGCTGTAGTAATATATAAAGGAACAGTAGAATGTGTTTATTATCTGCTGTAGATTATTTAATGGTGAATCAGAGGATGCAGTGCAATGGGGTCACTAATCTCAATGTCCAACCTCTCCCTCCGTCCCAAGAGTTGCTCCCAGTAAACCCATGGATATTTGCCTTTCCCCTGATTCTTCTGGAATGTCACCCTTTGAGCGTTGAAGAGCAAATGTTTCCAGGTTGTTTGATTGAGATTGGGAAAATGAAGGGGTATTCCCAGAGGTGCCCAGAGGTGCAGTAGTAGATTAAAATAAAAGCAAAATACTGCAGAGATCCGAAATGAAAGCAAAGTTCTGGAAAAACTCAGCAGGCCTGGCAGCATCTGTAAAGAGAGAAACAGAGTTAACGTTTTGAGCCCAATGTGATTTCTTCTGAAGAAGAGGAGTCGTATTAGATTCGAAACATTAACTATTTCCCTCTCCACTGATGTTGCCAGACTTTGCGCTTTTCCAGCGCTTTGTTTTTATATCAGTTGTATGCTGATTTGTTTGCAAAAGAAGAGTCATTGGAATTAGCTTTTTTTTAAGTGTGATGGATTAAAATTATTGAGGCTTACAGTAGGGTTGTGGAACTGACATAGGGTTGCCAACTATGATTAAATGTACTCCTGGAGGTTTATCACATGGCTTTCCCCTACACTCCAGCCATTAGTTGACCAACACATCCATCCTTGTGTTACACTGCCTTCCTACAGCAACTGGAAACAAAAAGACTCATTTATTCAATTGGAAGATGCTTGACTGTCAACCATAGTGTTTTTTCCCATTTCCAATATTTTTATATCTGGTGAACAGAAATGTTCAAAGAAAATGGCAAAAAAGATCTTAATGTTCTGATGATTGTTCTCCAGGGTTGCACACAGCAGTGTCCTGGAGATTGACCTTCAATTCCTGGAGACTCCAGGCCAATCCTGGAGAGGTGGCAGCCCTAAATTGTTGATGCCTGTATTTCAGATTTTTTTAATTTTAGGAAGGAAATACTGAAATTTGATAAGATTTTTGTGTCATATGATTTGAGAATGATAAAATAACTAATTTGAAAAGAAAAACATTGTGATACTTAGTGAGAGAAAGCTCAACATTCAGTCAAACCTAGATAATTGTCACAAAACCCTAGAATCCTAACTTGTTATCCCCTCTGGAGATGATGACTGTCCATAGCGTTCACCCAGGATTATTTTTTAAAAATTAATTCACGGGATGTAGGCTTCACTGGCCTGGCCAGCATTTATTGCCCATCCCTAGTTGCCTTTGAGAAGGTGGTGGTGAGCTACCTTCTTGAACTGCTGCAGTCCGTGTGGTTGTAGGTACACCCACAGTACTGTTATGAAGGGAGTTCCAGGATTTTGACCCATCTCCACTTCTGACCTTATGGTGGAAGGAAGGTCATTGATGAAGCAGCTGAAGATGGTTGGGCTTAGGACAAGTCAGGATGGTGAGTGACTTGGAGGGGAACTTCCAGGTGGTGGTGTTCCCATCTATCTGCTGCCCTTGTCCTTCTAGGTGGTAGTGGTCGTGGGTTTGGAAGGTGCTGTCTAAGGAGCCCTGGTGAATTCCTGCAGCGCATCTTGTAGATGGTACACACTACTGCTACTGTGCGTCAGTTGTGGAGGGATTGAATATTTGTGGATGTGGTGCCAATCAAGCGGACTGCTTTATCCTGGATGGTGTCAAGCTTCTTCAGTGTTGTAGGATCTGCACTCATCCAGGCAAGTGGGGAAAATTCCATCACATTCCTGACTTGTGCTTTGTGGATGATGGACAGGCTTCGGGAAATCAGGAGGTGAGTTACTCGTCGCAGATTCCTAGCCTCTGACCTGCTCTTGTAGCCACAGCATTTATATGGCTATTCCAGTTCAGTTTCTGGCCAGTGGTGATCCCCAGGATGTTGATAGTGGGAGATTCAGTGATGGTAATGCCATTGAACATCATGGGATGGTGGTTGGGTTCTCTCTTGTTGGACACTTGTGTGGCGTGAATGTTACTTGCCACTTGCCCAAGTCTGGATATTGTCCAGGTCTTGCTGCATTTGGACATGGACTGCTTCAGTATCTGAGAAGTCACGAATGGTGCTGAGCATTGTGCAATCATCAGTGAACATCCCCACTTCTGACCTTATGATGGAAGGAAGGTCATTGGTGAAGCAGCTGAAGATGGTTGGGCTTAGGACACTACCCTGAGGAACTCCTGCAGTGATGCCCTGGAGCTGAGATGACTGATTTCCAACAACTACAAACACCTTTCTTTGTACTAGGTATGACTCCAACCAGGGGAGAGTTTTCCCCCAATTCTCATTGACTTCCGTTTTGCTATGGCTCCTTGATGTCGCACTCAGTCAAATGTGGCCTTGAAGTCAAGGGCAGTCACTCTTGCCTCACCTCGGGAGTTCAGCTCTCTTGTCCATGTTTAAACCAAGGCTGTAATGAGGTCAGGAGCTGAGTGGCCCTGGCGGAACCCAAGCTGAGCATCAGCGAGCAGGTTATTGCTAAGCAAGTGCCTCTTGATAGCATTGTTGATGAACCCTTCCATTACTTTACTGATGATCAAGAGTAGACTGTTGGGCGGTAATTGGCCGTGTTGGATTTGTTCTGCTTTTTGTGTACAGGACAATTTTCCGGATAGCCGGGTAGATGCCAGTGTTGTAGCTGTACTGGAACAGCTTGGCTAGTGGCGCGGAGAGTTCTGTAGCACAAGTCTTCAGTACTATTGCCGGAATATTATCGGGCTCCATAGCCTTTGCAGTATCCAGTGCCTTAAATCGTTTCTTGATATCATGTGGAGTGAATCGAATTGGATGAAGCCTGGCACCTGTGATGCTCGGGACCTCCAGAAAAGGCTGAGATGGATCATCCACTCAGCACTTCTGGCTGAAAATTGTTATTGCTTCAGCCTTATCCTTTGCACTGCTGTGCTGTGCTCCTCCATTGAGGATGAGGATATTTGTCGAGCCACCTCCTCCAGTGAGTTGTTCAGTTGTCCACCATCATTCACGACTGGATGTGGCAGGACTGCAGAGCTTAGAGCTGATCCGTTGGTTGTGGGATTGCATAGCTCTGTCTATTACTTGCTGCTTATGCTGTTTGGCACGCATGTAGACATGTTTTATAGCTTCACCAGGTTGATGCCTCATATTTAGGTATGCCTGGTGCTGCTCCTGACATGCCCTCCTGCACTGTTCATTGAACCAGGTTTGATCCCCTGGCTTGATGGTAATGGTAGAGTGGGGGATATGCCGGGCCATGAGGTTACAGGTTGTGTTAGAATACAATTCTGCTGCTGCTGATGGCCCATAGCACCTCATGGTTGCCCAGTCTTGAGTTGCTAGATCTGTTTGAAATCTTTCCCATTTAGCACAGTGGTAGTGCCACACGACATGATGGAGGGTATCCTCAATGTGAAGGTGGGACTTCGTCTCCGTATTGACTGTGCGGTGGTCACTCCCACTGCCACTATCATGGACAGATGCATCTATAGCAGGCAGGTTGCTGAGGATGAGGTCAAGTATGTTTGTCCCTCTTGTTGGTTTCCTCACCACCTGCCACAGACTCAGTCTAGCAGCTATGTCATTTAGGACATGGCCAGCTCGGTCAGTAGTGGTGCTACCAAGCCATTGTCAGTGATGGACATTGAAGCCTCCCCAGCCAGAGTGCATTCTGCACACTTGCCACCCTCAATGCTTCCTCTAGTGATGTTCAACATTCATCAGCTGAAGTTGGGTGGTATGTGGTAATCAGGAGGTTTCCTTGCCCATGTTTGACCTGATACCATGAGACTTCATGGGGTCCAGCTTATGATGAAATTGGACTTGATTACAGTCTCAGTTTGCCTAAACCACTCACATTGAAAACAGTAACTGGTGTTGGATGGCTGGAGTAGTATTGCAATATATTAAAGCTTCAAGATGTACATATTTTCCAAGTTTGTTATTTAAATTAGCCATTCATCTGCTGCTTTAGATCTTGAATGGCATGTGGAAATTGAGGATTAAAAATGAGAGCTTTAGCAAAGGCTTGGAAGATCAACCCATAGAGAGAACCCACTTCCTGAGCGCAAAGGTCAGGAAGATTGAGAAGAAACTCATTTCAGTGGATTTCTGCCCATTTTATATTGTCCTGGGATTCCTCTGTAGGGTTTTCCTCCTATTCCCATTTATTATTCTATGTCTTGGTGACATCATCAAAAAAGATTATGCCCAATTCCACATGTATGCTGACAATGCTGACTTGACCCCTCCACAGTCTCTGATTTGTTAGATTTCTTGTTATGACATCCAATACTAGATGAACAGAAATTTTCTCCAACTAAATGTTGGGTAGACCAAAGCCATTGTCTTGTTCCCACCACAAACTCCATTCCCTAGTCATTGATTCCATCCCTCTCCCTGGTAACCAGCTAAGGCTGAGCTAGACCATCTTCAATCTTGCTGTCACCTTTGACCCCAAGATGAGCTTCTGATCACATGGCTCCATCACCTAGACCACCTACTTTCATCTCCGTAACATCGCCTGACCCCACCCTTGTCTCAGCTGATCTGCTAAAACTCTTACTTGGTGTTGTTACCTCTAGACTTTACTATTCCAATGCTCTCCCACCACCCAACATAAACTTGAGCACATTAACAGCTCTGCTGCCTGTCTCCTGACTTATACTAGGTGCTGTCCACCCACCATCTCAGCTTGTTGGCCTACATTGGCTGCTGGTCCAGCGATTCTTTGGTTATAAAATTTTCATCTCTGCTTCTAAGTGCTCCATGGCCACGCTATGCTCCTCCCTTTCTCTCTAGCCTGCTTCAGCCCAACACTCCTCCATTAAAAGTGCTAAACAAATGCAAGTTGTTGTAAAGTTCCCAGTTTTGGAGGGCTGATGACTAGCTGCAGGCTTAAGGGGCAATCATAGCACTGTCCTTTCTCCTACTAGGCCAGCCAGGTATTAAGCTTGCACCAGGGATGCCTCCATGCTATGTTAGTGGCCCAAGACAGGAAGTACTGGGCCTTGCCAATGGATAAAGGGTAACGTGGCTCAGAAAAATTTGCCATAATTCCCTGAGTGTAGAACAGGTCTTTCACTTAGTCACAAAAACATAAGTGGCTGCATGTGCTTGTGATGTTTGGTAATGGAATCTAGATTAGGAGACCAGTTTATGTCCTAGTCAATGTTCAGGACAGTATGAAAATTTGGCCCATTTGTTTTGGAGTTTTCTAAAATGGCAAAGGTAAGAACACTAAATGATCTAGTCAGTCAGTCTGTCAAATTGGGTTGAAATAATGGGAAACATTCCATGTCAGCCTATTTGTTAGGTTAACATCTCATTAGTGATGTTCTAAATGCATCCAATTGTCATTCCATTGTTTCTAAACCTTTTAGTCCTGATGAATGTTTCTTCACCCACTGAAATATTAATCAGTTCAGAATGCCAGATGTAGCACGTTGTTTTGATTCTCTTTTTTTTATTGAAGGTTGATAAAATTTGATTGACGGAATAGGGTTGATGAGATATGAGAACAGCTTGGGTAAAGGTGACAAAAACTACCGGCTTGTCTGGAGCGTAAAGACAGGCACGGCCTGCTTCTGTGTATAATTATTTGCTGTTGTTTCAGTTGGACAATTCCTGGAAAGCGGTACATAATGAATTGTAACAAAAAGTACTGGAAAAACTCAGCACATCATCTGTGGAGAGAAAGACAGAGTTAATGTTTTGATTCCATATGACTCTTCAGAAATAAAGAGAAGTAAAAATGTGGTGAAATATATACCATTTAAGGGGGATGGGGCAGGTGAAGCTGGATAGAAGGCCACTGATAGGTGGAGGCAAAGGAGAGATTGCAAAAGATGCCATAGACAAAAGGTCGAAGAGGCGTTGGGAGTAGCGAATGCAGTGAACCAAATTGAGGGAAGTGTCAACCTGTTCCTGCTCTACGGAACTAATTTCTCCCTATCTTGACTCCGTTCTCTCTCCTCTCATCCAGTCTCTTCCCACCTACATCCACGATTCCTCTGATGCCTACATCATATCAACAATTTCCAGTTCCCTGGCCCACCTCCTCTTCACCATGGATGTCCAATCCCTCTACACCTCCATCTCCCACCAGGATGGTCTGAGGACCCTCCGCTTCTTCCTTGAACAGAGACCCGAACAATCCCTATCTACCACCACTCTCCTCCGTCTGGCTGAACCTATTCTCTCACTGAGCAATTTCTTCTTAACCTCGTCTCACTTCCTCCAAATAGAAGGTGTGGCTATGGGTACCCACATGGGCCCCAGTTATGCCTGTCTCTTTATGGGGTATATGGAACATTCCTTGTTCCAGGCCTACTCAGGCCCCCTCCCAAATCTCTTTCCTCAGTACTTCGATGACTGTTTCATTGCCGCTTCATACTCTCGTCTGGACCTGGAAAAATTTATTAATTTTGCTTCCAATTTCCACCCCTCCATCACTTTCACATGGTCCATCACTGATACTTCCCTTTCTTTCCTTGACCTCTCAGTCTATCACCAGAAATTGAGACAGTCTACCAATATTCATTACAAGCCCACCGACTCCCACAGCTACCTCGACTACAACTCTTCACACCCTGCTTCCTGCAAGGGCTCTGTCCCATTCTTTCTGTTCCTTTGCCTCTGTCGCATCTGTTCTGGTGATGCCACTTTCCAAACATGTCTTCCTCCTTCCTTAACCAAGGTTTCCTGACTACGGTCGTTGAAAGGGCCCTTAACCATGTCCGACCTATCTCCTGTGCCTCTGCCCTCACACCTTCCTCTCCCTCCCAGAACCATGATTGGGTCCCCCTTCTCACTTTTTACCCCAACAGCCTCCACATTCAAAGGATCATCCTGTGCCATTTCAACTCCAGCATGATGCCACCGCAAACACGCCTTCACACACACACACACACACACACACACACACACACACACACACACACACACACACACACACACACACACACACACACACACACACACACACACACACACATGCACAAACACACGTCGGCATTCCATAGAGACTGTTCCCTCCGGGACACCTTCATCTACTCCCCCATCACCCCCTTCCATGGCACCTTCCCATGCAATTGTAGAAGGTGCCACACCTGCCCCTTTACTCCCCCCATCCCCTCCTCACCGTCCAAGGGCCCATACACTCTTTTCAAGTGAAGCAGTGCTTCATTTGCACTTCCCTCAATTTGGTCTACTGCATTCACCGCTCCCAATGCGGGCTCCCCTACACTGGAGAGACCAAACGCAGATTGGGTGACCGCTTTGCAGATCACCTTCGGTCTGTCCGCAAGCATGACCCAGACCTTCCTATTGCTTGCCATTTCAACACAGCACCCTGCTCTCATGCCCATATGTCCACCCTTGGCCTGCAGTGTTCCAGTGAAGCTCAACGCAAACTGGAGGAACAGCACCTCATCTTCCAGTTTGGCACTTTTACAGTGTTCGGGACTTAACATTGAGTTCAATAACTTCAGATCATGAACTGTCTCCTCCATGCTCACCCCTTTTTGATCCCCTTTTGTCAAATATTTTTTAATTCACTTGCTTATCCTGCTTTCCACTCTTAATGTAACCATTAGCACCTCCTTTAGCCAGTTTCACCACCATCAACACCCCTTCGACCCTTTTGTTTATGGCATCTTTTGCAATCTCTTCTTTGCCTCTACCTATATCACTGGCCTTCTATCCAGCTTCACCTGTCCCACTCCCCTCAAACAGTATATATTTCACCACACTTTTATTTCTCTTTAGTTCTGAAGAAAAGTCATACGGACTCGAAACGTTAACTCTGTCTTTCTCTCCACAGAAGCTGTCGGACCTGCTAAGTTTTTCCAGCACTTTTTGTTTCAGATTTCCAGCATCTGCAGATTTTTGCTTTTAACATAATGAATTGTATTTTATACAAAGGTAGTGTTTTGCATCTTCAAAGAAACAGCATGGCCTTTGCTCAAAACATTTTAATTTTATTGAACAAAGCAGACAACTTTTAAATTTTTTTTTAGATAGGCAAAGTTTGCACCCATAACTTAGTTACCTCTAGGATACATTTCCTGTTTCTGGAATGTGGATAGGGAACCTTTACATAAGCGTAAACTTGTTTACATCATCTCCCTCAAAGTCAAATGTATGTCATTATAACCTACAAAGCTAAAGTGGGCAATTTGAAAAGCTGAGCCAAAAAGTAGGATACTGGAGGAAGTGCATATTATTCACTACTTGGGTTTTATAGAGAAACAAAGGTTAGGACGGCTTAAGCATAATTTAAACTGAGTACACTGCAAGACCAATTTTTTATAAAGAAATTTGAAACTATTTATGCACAGATGAGAGAATCAGAAATTCATACCTTTTTAATGTAGATCATCTTGCTGGTTATGTGAAGGATAATACAGATAAGGTTGGATTTGTTTGTACATGGCCGGTATTTCACTTGTGGCAGTGAGCTTACCTTTTGGATACTGAGCATGTATTAACGCAGGTACGTATTGGATGCAAAACACTTTAGAAATCTGGCCAACTTTTATGTGTACTGTTCCAAAGCAAAACCAGTTTCCTGTAAGGAACTGAATCTAATTTATCATTTATTAAATATGCTTAAATATTATATCGTGCATATAATTACATAGATGTGTATGGCAGAGATACAGGCCATTTGGCTCACCAGGTCTACATGGGTTTTATGCTCCAAATAAACCTCCCCCCCCCATCATTTCTGCTTTCTGCTCTATCAGCTTCTCACATTTGAGAGGAAGCTAGATAAAATTTATCAATTCTAATCATCTCATCTGTTCTATGCAGTAGCAAGTTCCACGTTCTCAGCACTGAGTAATCTTACACACTGTAACCTCTGCAGTATGAAATGCTTCAAATAGTCATTTCTGGTTTTCAAAATTTCCTGGATTATAGAATGACGTTAGAATGCCCAACCACAAGTGGGTGAATTGGAAAACACTAGATATAAATATTTTTAAATATTTATTCGTTCAAAATATTTTTAAACTTATTCGTTCATGGGATGTGAGCATCGCTGGCTAGCCCAACATTTATTGCCCGTCCTTAATTGTTCTTGAGAAGGTGGTGGTGGGCCAACGCTTTGAACACCTTCAGCCCATGTGGTGCAGGTATACCCACGGTGCTATTAGAAAGGGATTTCCAAGATTTTGACAGTGCAGAAATGGCGACATAGTTCCAAGTCAGGATGGTGTGTGGCTTGGAGGGGAACTTGCAGGTTGTGCTGTTCTCATGTAGCTGCTGCCCTTGTCCTTCTAAGTGTGTCCTCTTTTGTAAAGACAGAACCAAACTATGTGTTCAGTTCTTCTGCCATTTCTTTGTTCCCCATTATAATTTCCCCCATTTCTGACTGTAAGGGACCTACATTTGTCTTTGCTAATCTTTTTATCTTCACATATTTATAGAAACTTTTACAGTCAGTTTTTATGTTCCCTGCAAGTTTACCCTCATACTCCATGTTCCCGTTCTTGATCAATCTTTTTGTCCACCTTTGCTGAATTCTAAACTGCTCTCCCAATCTTCAGGCTTGCTGCTTTTTCTGGCAATTTTATAAGTCTCCTCTTTGGATCTAATACTATCACTAATTTCTTTTGTAAGCTATGGTTGAGCCACCTTTCCTGTTTTATTTTTGCTCCAGACAGGAATGAATAATTGTTGTAATTCATGCATACGTTCCTTATATATAAGCCATTGCCTATCCACTGTCAACCCTTTAAGTAAGGTTCCCCAATCCATCATTGCCAACTCGTGCCTCATACCCTCGTAATTCCCTTTATTTAGGACTCTAGTTTCAGATTCAGCTTCTTCGCTCTTCATCCTAATGATCAATTCTATCATCTTATGGTCACTTTTCCCCAAGGAAAAGAAAGATTGTTAATCCTTTCTCATTGCACAATACCCAGTCCAGGATAACCTGCTCCCCTAGTTGGTTCCTCAACATATTGGCCTTAAAAACCACACTCCAGGAAATCCTCCCCCACAGTATTATTGCTAGTTTGGTTTGTCTAATCCATATGTAGATTAAAGTCACCCATAATTACAGTTGCACCCTTATTGCATGCGTCTCTAATTTCCTGTTTTACGCCTTCCCTTACTTCTCCATTACTCTTTGGGGGCCAATAGACAACCCCCACCAACGTTGTCTGCCCTTTGGTGTTTCTTATCTCCACCCAAACAGATTCCACATCATGATTTTCGGAGCCAATATCCTTCCTACTATTGCATTGAGTTCTTCCTTTACTAACAATGCTACCCCACCTCCTTTCCCTATTTGTCTGTCCTTCCTAAATATTGAATACACCTGGATGCTCAGTTCCCATCCTTGGTTACCTTGCAGCCATGTCTCTGTAATTGCAACTATATCATAACCGTTTTTATCTATTTGTGCTGTTAATTCATTGACCTTATTGCTAATGCTCCGCACATTAAGATACAATGCCTTTCAACTTGTCTTAACTTTGTTAGCCATCTTAGCTTTATTTTTTACTATGACCCCATTTGTTTCTCGCCCTTGTTTTTTCTGTGTCTTCCACTTTTGCTTCTTACTTTTCTGCCATTCATTCCTATCCTTGTTTCCCCCTGCTCAGGTTCCCATCCCCCTGCCATTCTAGTTTAAAACAGAGATGAGGTGAAATTTTTTCTGAGGGTCATGAGCTGTTGAAACCCTCTTCCTAAGAAGACCTTGGAAGCAGTGTCTTTGAATATTTTTAAGGCAGAAGTAGATAGATTCTTGGTAAGCAAGGGGTTGATAGGTTATGTGGGGTAGGCAGGATGCACATTTGAGATTACTATTAGAACAGCCATGATCCTATTAAATGGCAGAACAGGCTCCAAGGGGCCAAATGGCCTACTCCTGCTTCTTGTTCATATGTTCCATGTTTCTGTTCCCAAAGTACTGTATTAAAATGAAACTGGGAGTTGCTTGAGCATAGGAATGTAGGAAATAGGAGCAGGAGTAGGGCATTCGGCCTCTTGAGCTTGCTTCACCATTCAACTAGATCATGGCTGATCTTCTCCGTCAGTGCCATTTTCCTGCTGTGTCCCCTTACTCCTTGATGTCTGTAATATATAGGAATCTATCGATCTCTATCTTGAACATACTCAATGACAGAGCCTCCACAACCCAATGGGGTAGAGAATTCCAAGGATTAACCATCCTCTGAGTGAAGAAATTCTTCCTCATTTCCTTCCTAAATAGTCTCAGAATATGAGGTAGGCTATGTCCCCTGGTTCTGGATGCCAAAGGAAACATCCTTCTTGCCAAACCCTGTAAAGAATTTTGGATGTCTTAATGAAGTCATCTCTTTCTTCAAAACTCTAGAGATAGGTCCAGTCTCCTCAATCTCTTCTTATAGATCAATCCCGCCAGCCCAGAGATCAGTCTGATGATCTACAAGTGGAAACATTCTCTTCACATGTACCTTATAGAGCCCTGTCATAGTTTGTTATTTCATGTTTTTTGGTATAATAGAATTTTATAATTGCATACTTCAAATGTGTTTATAAATTGAGGATGGGAAAGAGTGGGAAAAAAGGGTGAACTTTGCCCATATCTGTGTAATTCTTTATCCTTTGCATAATGGTTTTATGCCATGTTCAACAGAACAAAAATTATACTTCAAAACATGACAATCGAATGTCTCAATTCTGTCTTTCCACATCACATATCAAATTTATTCCTGGAGCTACATTGACGTCAAACACTTTTAACCACGATACTATTGGATTACTTGTAACTTGATGAAATATGACTGTTCTGGATAAATTGTACAAGGAATTAACTATTTTAAAATTGTATCAAGATAGGATTTTATATTGGCCTAGAATTTCTGGCTTTTTGCAATGGTTTCAAAAGCACAATTCATTAAGCCAGCACAAAAAGTTGAAGGATTTTAAGTGCAACTTAAGTCGAGCATAAATAGAGTTTTCCTCCATCATTGTCCACTGGCTTAAACACCTTGTGCTGGAAGCTGGCCTTGTCCTCGGATTGCAATAATGAATATGGCAAGTTTCCACTGATTGCCACTTCTTGCAATCAATCAAGAAAGCCCTTCAAATTGAGCCTTTATTTTTGCACAAAAAGGCACAAATAGATATGTTTTAAAACTATTAAATTATTAGACATATTTAATGTACTAAAATTAACTAGTGTACCTCAAACTAGCAAATGATTCAATATAGTTATTTTAAAGTCCTTTTTAATCATTTAAAATCAGGTTACTCACAGGTGATAAACCTTAGTATAAATGCTTCTTTGTGATAAGCTCATTTCCAGCTATATGAATAAAACTGCACCAGGTTACTACTTTGAAATGTGGAGAAAAAGATTCACGATTATATTCTATTACTTGATTCCACAAGTTCAAGGAAGATTTTACATTTGCAGTTATGCAAATTATTTTGAGCAGAAACATGGAAAACAAGCACAACTTCTGCTCAGATTGCCAGTTGTGCCAAAAGCAGAAACTCTACTCCATAATATGTAGATGTCCTTAACTTAAACATTGTATCAATAGGTTTTCATTATGTTTAAACTATCATAAGCATTCAAAATATTTGCAGTTAACCTAGGTTACCTAGCCAATTTCATCATTTCATCCACCCTTCCATATTCCCCTCGACCATGTCATCCTCATTCTATGCCATCTCCTCCATTCTGCCCTGCCTATTATCACCCCTCAAATGTAAAGGAGGATATAACACTCCTCCCAAGCCACCACAATCCCATGCTGTTCCGTCCTTCCCATGCCACACCTTTAATGCCATCCCCCTCTTCACTCCACTCCTCCCTTGCCAGCCCTCCCATGTCATCCCCATTTCTCCCATGCCGTTCTAACCTTCCTATGTCATTCCCTCTCTCCCATTCCATCTTTCGCATGCCACCCCTGTGATCCCAACCCCCCTCCTCTTCCCATGCCATGTCATTCCATCTCATGCTCCAATTCTGCTGTGCCAAGCCATTCTGTCCTTCTCATGCCATCCCTTCGGTGTTATCAGAAAATCGTAAAACATCTGCAGCCAAATTAATATCTTTATTGCAACAATACTTCTTTAAATAAAGAGTTTCTAATTGTTCTTTCACCAAAGACTTTTACAGAATCAAAACTGCTTCTGGAAAAAGCTCCATAAAGCTGTCCTTGTATAAAAACAGGCCTAGGAATATAAATGCAAATGTTGTCAAAAGTCTGTCCTTCTGACTTGTTTATTGTTAATATGAAAGCCTAATTGGGAACTGTGTTCTCCTGAGTTGAAAAAGCAGGTTTACATCTGATGGGCTCAATATTAATTGAGGAATAAACACACTATTTCCTTGAGACCTGCCTGTTATAATTTCAGCATCTATCTTCGAAGAAACCATCTTCCTAATTGCCAATCTAGTTCCATTACAAAGTCCTTGTTTAGAACCTAAGTTTCATAACATTTTAAGTCCTTCTTCCTTGAATCTAATACTGGATCATCAATAAACAAAGCCATCAGTAAATGTTAGCAGTGTGTTTTAAATAAAAAATAGATAATGTGATTTATGCCAATAAATCTACTGCACTGCTTTTGTATCAATATGGTTTTCAGTAGCATTTACATGAGAGACTTGAGAAAATTGGATAAGCTTTATGCTGGTGTAATGCTACTAATATAAATAGGACTTTTAATTTTGTTTACTTTGTTATTTATCTCTCCAATAAAACTTACGTTAACAGTCATGTGATAGCAGTGGGCTGGAAGGGTAGCAAAGCATCCTCAACAAAGCCTCTCTTTGGGTTTGTTTTTCCACATGACTGAGGAACAATCAACTCTTCCACATGGAGCACTTCTCTCTGTTCCTGGGAAAATTGTGGGAAACTCAGTATTTGCATAATCATCTTTAGTGCTATTGTGGGCGGGCTTTAGATGCCAATGCCCAGTGTCGCATATAGCTTTGGAATGACCACCTGTCCAGAACTAATGAACTTAGTCTTTGTGTAACATTATCTGTTTTCACAGCGGCCCTTGTGTATAATGAATAACTTGATTTAATATTAGAAAATGTATGATTCTGTTAATGTTTGCATGGTGTCTGAATGCTTTCAGAAACAAATTTCCGTTTCAGTATTCCACATGGCAGCAGTTTTCTCTGCTGCAATACGTTTTAAAGTTGGTCTTTGTGAATTTTTCTCATGAATATTAAATAGGAGCTGGAAAAGGAATAAAAAGAATGCCATTTGCTGCTTTCATCAAATGATCTAAATGAGTTAGTCTCCTCTTCTTGACTTCCCTGTACAGTTTTAGCACTATGCCATATTGAGTTAGTACATAAAATAAAAGTAAAATTAGTTTGCTGAAAATTTTGTATAGTCATTGAATCTTTAATGTAGATTATAAGATTTCCAACAGGAGTCCACTGACCCTCAGGGCTTCAGAAGATGGTCAAATTTGCCTGCCTAGAACCAGGCATAGCATTTTTTGAGCACATTATTTTTCTAATTCAATTTTTTTGTTTTCTGCATTTGTTGACTGTCTACAACAACTTGCAGTTATAAAACACCTTTGCAGAAAATACTCCAGCCAGTTCATAGGTGAAGGTGTAAGATAATTAAGGAACAGGAGCCATTCACACAATGCTGGGTAAGTTAGAAGTAGCTGAGTGGAGTTGAAGGTTACATAGGATATGCAGCACAGAAACAGGCCATTGAGCCCAACCAATCCATAATGGCATTTATGCTTCACTTGAACCTAAGAGCTGGATTTAGAGCAAGTTCTTAAACATGGGTGTATGGTATGGATTAAACGATGGCTTTCCAGAGAGTAGGGCTGAAGTAGGTGAAGATATGTGACACATGCTGGGGTGAACAGACTGATAGAAGGCAAGAACTGGAGAAGAAATGGATGCAGGAGGGAGTTGCAGAAGTTGGATGTGACTAAACCATGTCAAGGTTTGTGGCAGGGCTGAAACCTAATTGGAGTGATTCAAACGTGGAGTTCTGGAAAAGATGGGATCCAATTTGGGAGGCAGCAGCATGTTCAAGGATTTTGGAGAGGAAAGAGGTTAAAGATGGGACAGCAGTTTGCAAGGACGGAGGGAACCAAGGGTTGGTATTTTAAGGAGAAGCCTGATGGCAGTGCTGGATACTAAGAGAAATTTGAGAGGTTGTTCTGAATCTTGGAAATAGTTGCATGATAAGGATTTGAAATGAGAGGCTGGCTGGATAAAAAAAATATGGGCTTCTTGAAGGACAAAAAGACAAGAGTATGAGAATTGGTCATTGGTTGACTTACGAAAAGAACCTCCCTCTGTACCCTCATCCTAGTAACAAATTCCAGTCCCTAGCTACTGATTCCCCTCCCACCCTGTCACCATATCCGTGCGAATTGGACTGAATTTGATTTCAGCCGGCTAAGCTCTATGTTCTGGAATTCTGTCTCTGAAATCTCTGCTTCTTTTCTTTCCATAACTCTGATCAAACTTTTGGCCATCTTATTTTGCTCAGTTTCAATTTTTGGTTGATTGTGTCCCTGTGAAGCACTCTGGGAAATGTTGTTGCATTAAAGGTGCTATCTAAATGCAGATTGTTGTTCTGAAATATTTTGCATAAACCTATCTGACCAGCACAGAGTTTTTAAAAAAGATATCAAATGAGCTGGGAACTTGATTGAAATAGCTTTAAGATGTATGTTTGTCAACTTCTGTATACCTTACAGGCCATATCCCAGACACCAGCATCACTATCCCTGGGTAGGTCCTGTCCCGCTGGCAGGACAGACCCAGCAGAGGTGGCAGCACAGTGGTATACAGACAGGAGGGAGATGCCCTGGGAGGCCTCAACATTGACTCCAGACCCCATGAAGTCTCGTGGCATCGGGTCAAACATGGGCAAGAGAACATCTTGCCAATTAAAACGTACTGCCCCACCTCAGATGATGCGTCCGTACTCCTCCATGTTGAACGCCACTTGGAGGAAGCAGGAAGCACTGAAGGTTGCAAGAGGGCAGAATGTATTCTGGGTGGGAGATTTCGATGTTTATCACCAAGAGTGGGTCGGTAGTACCGCCACAGTCTGAGCTGGAGGATTCCTAGAGGGCATAGCTGCTAGACTGGGTCTGCGGCAGATGATGAGGGAAGTAACAAGCGGGAAAAACATACTTGACTTCATCCTCCCCAACCTGCCATCCTCAGATGCATCTGCCCATGATGGTATCAGTAGGAGTGACCACTGCACAGTCCTTGTGGAGACGAAGTCCTGCTTTCACATTGAGGATACCCTCCACCTTGATGTAGGGCACTAAATGGGACAGATTTCAAACAGATCTAGCAACTTAAGACTGAGTGGCTGCGAGGCGCACTATGGGCCATCAGCAGCAACCAAAATCTGTAACCTCATGGCCTGGCATATTCCCTGCTTTACCATTACCACCAAGCCAGAGGATCAACACTAGTTCAATGAAGAGTGCAGGAAAGTATGCCAGGAGCAACAGCAGGCATACCAGAAAATGAGATGTCAACCTGGTGAAGCTACAACACAGGACTACTTGTGTGCCAAACAGCATTAGCAGCATAGACTGAGGTAAGCAATTCCACAACCAACAGATCCAGATCTAAGATCTACAGCTCCACATGCGTGACTGGATTCACACACATCCAGTCGTGAATGATGGTGGACAACTCATTGGAGGTGGAGGCGCCACAAATATCCCCATCCTCAATAATGGAGGAGCCCAGCTTTAGTGCAAAAGATAAGGCTGAAGCATTCACAACAATCTTCAGCCAGAAGTGCCAAATGGATGACCCATCTTGGCCTCCTCCAGAGGTCCCAGCATCACAGATGCCAGTCTTCAGCCAATTCAATTCACTCCATGTGATATCAAGAAATTGCTGAAGGCACTGGATACTGCAAGGCTATGGGCCCTGATAATATTCCAGCAATAGCACTGAAGACTTGTGCTCCAGAACTTTCCGTGCCCTAGCCAAGCTGTTCTAGAACATCGACTACACAGGAATCTACCCAACAATGTGGAAAATTTCCCAGTTATGTGCTGTACACACAAAGCAAGACAAATCAAGCCTGGCCAATTACCGCCCCATCAGTCTATTCTCGATCATCAGTAAAGTGATGGAAGGGGTCATCAACTGTGCTATCAAGCGGCACTTGCTTAGTAATAACCTGCTCACTGACGCTCAGTTTGGGTTCCACCAGTGTCACTCAACTTCTGACCTCATTACAGCCTTGGTTCAAACATAGACAAAAGAACTGAACTCCAGAGGTGGGATGAGAGTGACTGCCCTTGACATCATGGCAGCATTTGACAGTGTGTGTCATCAAGGAGCCCTAGCAAAACTGGAGTCAGTGGGAATCGGGGGGAAAACACTCCGCTGGTTGGAGCCATACCTAGCATAAAGGAAGATGGTTGTGGTTGTTTGAGGGCAATCATCTCAGCTTCAGGACATCACTGCAGGAGTTCCCCAGGATAATGTCTGAGGCCCAACCATCTTCATCTGTTTCACCAATGACCTTCCTTTCATCATAAGGTTAGAAGTGGGGATATTTGCTAATGATTGCATAATGTTCATCATTTGCAGCTCCTCAAGTAGTGAAGCAGTCCATGTCCAAATGCAGCAAGACCTGGACAACATCCAGGTTTGGGCCGACAAGTAGCAAGTAACATTCGCACCACACAAGTGCCAGGCAATGACCATCTCCAACAAGAGATAACCTAACATCCTCTTGACATTTAAATGGCATTACCATCACTGAATCCCCCACTATCAAAATCCTGGGGGGTTACCATTGACCAGAAATCAAACTAGACTAGTCATATAATTACCGTGGCTACAAGAGGAGGTCAGAGGCTAGGAATCCTGCGGCAAGTAACTCACCTCCTGACTCCTCAAAGCCTGTCCACCATCTACAAGGCACAAGTCAGGAGTGTAATGGAATGCTGTCTGCTTATCTGGATGAGTGCAGCTCCAACAACACTCAAAGCTTGACACCATTCAGGGAAAAGCATCCCATTTGATTGGCACCCCTTCCACAAATGTTCACTCCCTCCATCACCGACACACAGCAGCAGTGTGTACCATCTACAAGATGCACTGTCGGAACTCACCAAGGCTTCTGAGACAGCACCTTCCAAACTCATGACCGTGCCCGCTACCATCTCAGAACAAAGGCAGCAGGTACATGGGAATACCACCACCCCCTGTAAGTTCACCTCCAAGCCACTTGCCATCCTGACTTGGAAATATATCGCCGTCCCTTCATTGTAGCTGTGTCAAAATCCTGGAACTCCCTCCCTAACAGCACTGTGAGTGTACCTACATCACATGGAGTGCAGCAGTTCAAGAAGGCAGCTAACCAGCACCTTCTTGGGGGCAGTTAGGGATGGGCAATAAATGCTGGCCTAGCCAGCAACGCCCACATCCCATAAACTAATGAAAAGAAATCTTATCCATTTTTTTAACTGATTTCACAAAAGGAGGATATTATCATGTTAGGATTACAACCAGTAAAAGCATTTTATTCCTTTCCTCTGTTTTTCTTCCCAGTCACCTCATCACCGAGAATGTCCTTAAATAGTTTTCCCAGGTTAAGATTCCATGTGGGTGTGGAAACCTGAGCCCTTGTTTTATAAAGGCCCTGACCCATAGCCCCTCATCATAAGATTGTGGCAGGTTTTGGTGAGTGATTGTGTTAAATGTTAAACTAAAAGAAGGCAGGATGAGAGAAGTCATCCCAGGACCATTAGATGTTACAATTGAGGTTTATTGGATTGTCAGCTCTTGACACTGTGTTTAAGGTAAAATGAAGGCAGTCATGTGACCTTTTCTGAAGTCTGCCTGACAGTAAGTCTGGTGGTTTGATTATTAGAGGTCAAAGGAAGGCTTAGATTGTTTTACTGGGAAGAAGGTGCAAGTTATTTGTTTGGAGACTATGGCAGCACCCTCTGTTAACAGTGGACCGGTAAGTCTCCAAAGTCCCAGAAAAGTGTTGAGAATGTCAGATTATAAACAATTGTGCTTTAAACTGTCCATTTAGTTCCAAGATGAAAGCGAATGGGCCCTCAAGGATGGCTATTTAGAATTTCTGGGTACAAAGCCCATGTGATACGCATTGTCATTGGGAAGGATGCCTAGGAAGCCATTGTAAAGATAAGGTTACAGGCTTTCCTGGAATGTCACGGAATATCACGGACAGTGTTTTGAGTCTATCTGGATCCAGGAGAGAAGAAGCAACTAGAGACAAAAAAATGTCTCTCTGGTTTGCCATGCAGGAGCGTGACTGGAAGCTTGCACTTGAATTGAAAAGACCGAATTAGTGGGTTGTCAAAGTGAGGCTGGAAGTGTCGCCTGCCTTGGGCTAGATGGAGGGTCTCTGGGTAAAGCAAACCTCATTGTGAAAGACAGTTCTAGGATTGCAAGTTCACAGGCTGAGAAAAGAAAAGAACAGGAATAAACCCTCGAGAGCTAAGAATCATTTTATATAGGTTCTGGGAAAATGCGATGTCTACGTAAAGGACAGTATAAAGCATACCTGTAAGTTTTTTTTTCATTTGGGCTAAGAAGGAGCTATGTATTCCATTCTGTGATTTAAAGTATAAGTTGCCTACAAAGATGTTGTTTCATTAATAGCATTTTTAGTTATCTGTTACAGTAAATGTCTTAAAACCTGAGATCTTTGTGTCATTCTTTCAGCTATTAACTGGAAGCTTGATCGGTCTCTACGGGGATTGTAACATAGACAAATTGTGCTATAAACTACAGCTGCAAAGGACAACATGCATAAGAGAAACAAATAAAGGCAAAATATTGCGGATACTGGAAATATGAAACAAACAAAAAATGCTGGAAAAACTCAGGTCTAACAGCATCTGGAGAGAAAGACAGAATTAACATTTCGAGTCCGTATGACTATCTTTCAGGGACGTGCAAATACAAATACATGCTCATTGTTAAGTTACTAGATTAATTCAATTTTAAAGCGATAGGCAAGCATAACTGTTCATTGTGTCATCAACCTTTAAAAAAAAAAAATTAGGAACATAAGAAATCAGCTGATCTGGATTGGATCAAATGTTGTTTCCCTGCCTATTTTATTCCTGTAATGTCAATAGTTCAGGCATAAATGTCAGAAAATAAAGCCGAATTTGTAGACTGATTGAAGTACAGCTGGTTCTTGGGTGTTATTTCATTGTGCTGTAGATAGGGCTTTAAACTAATAAAGTGTGGGAGTAGGAGGATTCAGGAAAGAATAATTCAAAAGCAGCAAGGGATATGCCAAGTTTATAGAGCAGAGTAGCGTTTTGTTTGAAAAAAATAGACAGAGTAGGCCAAAAAGAGACAGTGAGAATAACAAAGGTAATGAAGGCCTTTGGTGAAAGGTGACATTGGGAAAATTGGGGGAAAAGTCCCAAACTAAAGCGTTGTAACTGAATGTCTGAAGCATTCACAACAAATTCAATTAATTAATTGCATAGATAGAAATTAATAGGTTTGATCTAATAGCATTACAGAGGCATGGTTGCAAAGTGACCAAAGTTGAGAACTAAATATTGCAGGATACTTTTAGAAGAAATAGTGGATGCGTTGGTTTTGATTTTCTAGAGCTGCTTAGATTCTAGAACAGGTCCCAAGGAAAGGAATGTAGCAAGAATAATAGACTATTTAAGAAAGGAGGGAGAGAGAAAATGGGGAACTATAGGCCAGTGTGTCTAACATTAATAGTAGGCAAAATGCTGGAATTTGTTATTAGGGATATGGTAGCAGGGCACATAGAAAAACATGATATAATTAAGCAGAGTCATCAGAGATTTATGAAAGGGAAACAGTGTTTGGCGAATCAGAGTATATAACTAATGAGATGGACAAGGGAGAACAATGGATGAGTGTATTTGGATTTTCAAAATGCATTCGATATGGTACCACAGAAGATGTTACAACATGAAATTAGTACTCATGGGATTGGAGTAATATTTTAGCATGGATTAAGGATTGGTTAATGGACAGAAAACAGAACATAGGAATAAACTTGGCATTTTCAGATTGTCAGGCTGTAACCAATGGGATAGCACAAGAATCTGTACTTGGTATCTGACCTATGATAGTTGTTGATTTTGTTATCATTTTTTGGGAGGTAGGGGAGGGTTTTTTCTTCTTTCTCTTTCTCTTCCAAATGTAAATGTATTGAATTATTGCTATACTGTTGAGCTGTTTTGTATAGTTACTCATTATGACTTATTCTTTATTTTTAAGAAATTTTAAAGAATTAAAAAAAAATCTGTACTTGGTCCTTTGCTATTTACAACCTGCATTTATGTCTATGGGAAGCTACATATATTAACACACAGGACCCTGTTCTTTGCAGACAGAAAGAACACGTACACATATTGCACCTGTTTTAGCTAAACAGGATAAGTGATAGACATTAACTGGTTTATTCCTCGGGGGAAATGCCTTGCCCAATCAGAGTCAAGATGCCTGGTTTAAAATTTCAGTTAACTGCCAAACATTGTTTGTCAATCACCATTAACTGGTGTATTCTCCATGACAGCGCGTATACCAATGAGTCCGCTAGCCAACTAATCAATGCTCTCTACTCGTACAGTATAAAGTTGTTGCTTCCCCTGACATTGATATTCTTGCAAGTGCCCTGATGAGTGTAAGAATTACGCTGACAACCAATTTAAGATTGTTATTCGGGCTTGCAATTTGGCACATTTTTGTGTACTGGAAGCTACATATATTAATACACAAGGCCCCGTTCTTTGCAGACAGAACACATACACACATTGTGCCTGTTTCAGCTAAACAGAATAAGTGATAGCCATTCATTGGTTCATTCCTTGGGGCAATGCCTTGACCACTCGGGGTCAAGTTGCCTCATTTAAATTTCAAACAATGCTTTGCAGTTAACTGTCAGTCACCATTTACTGGTGCATTCTCCATGGCAATGTCTCTACCAATTAGAGTCCACTTATGAACTAATCAGCACTCTCTTCTCTTACAGTATAAAGTTGTTGCTTCCCCTGACATTGGTATTCCTGCGATTGTCCTATTGAGTGCAAGATGAAAACTTCGACAAAATATCTTTTTTTTTCAGCAATATTTACAATCTATATTAATAACTTGGATGAAGGGAAGGGACTGAAAAGAAAGAGGTACACTTTATATAGCACTTTTTCACAGCTACCAGATGTCTCAAAGTGCTTTACACCAAATGAAGCACTTTTGAAGTATAATCACTGTTGTAATGTAGCAAGTGCGGCAGCCAAATTGCACACGGCAAGCTCCTGCAAACAGCAATGTGTTAATGACCAGATAATCAGGTTTTGTGACGTTGATTGAAGGGATAAATATTAGCCAGCATACTGAGGATATTTGAAAAAATCTAAACTTCTGCCTTTGATTATTTTGATTAACTTTACAAGTTTGTTGTAAATTTCTCTGGTGACATGTTGCTGCAGAAATATTGATAGCTGTTGATACTTCCGCTTAAAAAGAAATGGTATATACTACAGACTAGGATAGAAATAATGTAACAGGTAGACTGGGAAGTGTTTCTAATGTGTGTTCAGGAGAATTTTCTAGTTGTATGAAACTGCTACAAAGTCACTGTCATGAAGCTGTATATAATATTATAGGAAAATATTTTTCTTTTAAAATAAAGGTTTAGCCTATATGTGTGTCTTAATTGGGTTAAAGCCAGCTAGTCTGGGTGCTTTGATATCCATTAGTTTTGATATGTAAGAGAGAGAACGTGCATTTGCATTTTTTTAAACAGAGCATTCGAGAAGTGGGGTGACACCTATCTAGCAGATACCAAGCAATTTGTTTATATTACTAATAAAATTGGTACTATGAAAGGGGTTTTATTGTTACAAGGGTTTAGTTCAGAGGATGTTGATACAAAGAGAATTAACATTCAATGGGCAGTGGTAGGTATGACGATTTTCGGGTGTGCAGAGCAGAGGCAGCTGTAAGCCTCCAAATGGCTTCATAGGAATCAAAGTGAAAAGAACCTCATTTTGAATTCCGATGCTGCCAGACCTGCTGAGTTTTTCCAGGTAATTCTGTTTTTGTTTTGTATTTCCAGCATCCGCAGTTTTTTGTTTTGGGTTTTTATCTCATTTGGAATTGGTAAGGTGAAAATGCTTTGCCTGGTGCCTGGTTAAGTCTGAGTTGCTGATGCCTTAATGGAGATTAGTTTAGGAATTTGTTAAAAGTTATAATTTGAAGCCATGTGAATATTTATTTATTTTAACCTCTAAATTAATGAAGTGTTTCATTTAGTTTAATGTAAAGCCTTGAAAACTGGTGGTCTGATTCCTGAATTTAGTCACATCTCAAACATAACACTTAAAATTATAAGTTATGACAGTTGATTCAAAGTTTCCCTCTGAGATGCTTAAATAACTCCGCTTTACTAACTGCATCAGTCATAACAGTCACAAAAAAAGAATGAAATTGAATGGACCTTGACTGCACTGACCTTGGTACCAGAAACAACAATGGCAAACTCAGCCCTGTCGACCCTGCAAAGTCTTCCTTGCTAATATCCAGGGGCTAGTGCCAAAATTGGGAGAGCTGTCTCACAGACTAGTCAAGCAACAGCCTGACATAGTCATCCTCATGGAATCATATCTTGCAGATAATGTCCCAGATAGCATCATCACCATCCCTGAGTATGCCCTGTCCCACCAGCAGGACAGACCCAGCAGAGGCGGTGCACAGTGGTATACAGTCAGGAGGGAGTTTCCTTGAGAGTCGTCAACATCAGCTCCGGACCCCATGAAGTCTCATGGGATCAGGTCAGACACGGGCAAGGAAACTTCCTGCTGATTACCACGTACCACCCTACTGCAGTTGATAAATCAGTGTTCCTCCATGTTGATCATCATTTGGAGGAAGCACTGAGTGTGGCAAGGGCACAGAATGTACT
Organism: Carcharodon carcharias; assembly: GCF_017639515.1. Classification (NCBI taxonomy): domain Eukaryota; kingdom Metazoa; phylum Chordata; class Chondrichthyes; order Lamniformes; family Lamnidae; genus Carcharodon; species Carcharodon carcharias. Next base: position 32,200,059 of record NC_054477.1, on the reverse strand, counting down.
CTGCGTGGGGGACTTCAATGTCCGTCGCCTAAGAGTGGTTTGGTAGCCACCACTACTGACCGAGCTGGCTGATCCTAAATGACATAGTTGCTAGACTGGGTCTGTGGCAGGTGGTGAGGGAATCAACAAGAGGGAAAAGCATACTTGACCTCATCCTCACCAACCTGCCTGCCATAGATGCATCTGTCCGTGACCGTATCGGTAGGAGTGACCACCAAGCAGTCGTCATGAAGATTAAGACCCGCCTTCACATTGAGGATACCCTCCATGTTGTGTGGCACTACCGCCATGATAAATGGGATACATTTTGAACAGATCTAGCAGCTCAAGGCTGGGCACCCATGAGGCACTGTGGGCCATCAGCAGCAGCAGAATTATACTCGAGCACAAGCTGTATACTCATGGCTCAACATACCCCCCCCACTCTACCATTACCATCAAGCCAAGGGATCAACCCTGGTTCAATGAAGAGTGCAGGAGGGTATGCCGGGAGCAGCACCAGGCATACCTAAAAATATGGTATTAACCTGGTGAAGCTATAACACGGGACTACTTGCGTGCCAAACAGCATAAGCAGCAAGTGATAGAGCTCAGCAATCCTACAACCAATGGATCAGACATATACTCTGCAGTCCTGCCACATCCAGTCGTCAATGGTGGTGAACAATTAAACAACTCACTGGAGGAGGAGGAGGCTCCACAAATATCCCCATCCTCAATGATGGAGGAGCCCAGCACAACAGTGCAAAAGATGAGGCTGGAACATTTGCTACAATCTTCAGCCAGAAATGCCAAGTGGATGATCCATCTTGGCCTCCTTCGGAGGTCCCCAGCACCACAGATGCCAGCCTTCAACCAACTCGATTCACTCCACATGATATCAAGAAATGGCTGAAGGCACTGGGTAGTGCACAGGCAATGGGCCTTGACAATATTCCGGCAATAGTACTGAAGACGTGTGCTCCAGAACTTGCTGTGCCCTGAGCCAAGCTGTTCCAGTACAGCTGCAACACTGACATCTACCAAGCAATGTAGAAAATTGTCTAAGTATGTCCTGTAAATAAAAAGCAGGACAAATCCAACCTGGCCGATTACTGCCCCATCAGTCTATTCTCGATCATCAGTAAAGTAATGGAAGGGGTCATCAACAGTGCTATCAAACGGCACCTGCTTAGGAATTACCTGCTCACTGATGCCCAGTTTGGGTTCTACCAGGGCCACTCAGCTCCTGACCTCATTACAGCCTTGGTTCAAACATGAGCAAAAGAGCTGATCTCCGAGTTGAGGTGAGAGTGACTGCCCTTGACGTCCAGCAGCATTTGACCAAGTGTGGCATCAAGGAGCCCTAGCAAAACTGGAGTCAGTGGGAATCAGGGAAAACTCTCCGCTGTTTGGAGTCACACCTAGCATAAAGGAAGACGGTTGTGGTTGTTGGAGGCCAGTCATCTCACCTCCAGGACGTCCTCAGGGTAATGTCCTAGGCCCAACCATCTTCAGCTGCATCATCAATGACCTTCCTTCCATCATAAGGTCAAAAGTGGGAATGTGCTGATGATTGCACAATGTTCAGCGTCAATTGCGACTCTCAGACACTGAAGCAGTCCATGTCCAAATGCAGCAAGATCTAGGCAATATCCAAGCTTGGGCTGGCAAGTGGCAAGTAATATTCATGTCACGCAAGTACCAGGCAGTGACCATCTCCAACCGTCCCTTGACATTCAATGGCATTGCCATCACTGAAGCCCCCACTACAAATCAGAAGTGTGGTGGAATAATCTCCACTTGCCTGGAAGAGTGCAGCTCCAACAAGGCTCAAGAAGCTTGACGCCATCCAGGACAAAGCAGCCTGCTTGATTGGTCCCCTTCCACAAACATGCACCCACTCCACCACTGACACACAGGGCAATAGTGTGTACCGTCTCGCTCTCTCCTCTCTCTCTCGCACACAAAAAAGATTCACTAAATAATACACAGAACAAGTGTCTGGAGTTACAAGAAGAGACTAGAGAAACTGGGGCAATGTTCAGAGTGGAGCTAATAGAAGTATTCAAAATTGTGAAAACATGTTTTGCTAAATATGTAGGAAGAAGCAAGTGATTGATGAGCCAGTAACTGGAGAGTATAGAGTTAAGATCATCTTATCGCCAAAAGAATAAAAGGAAAATTTCTTAATGTAAGAATATTGTTAGGATTTGGAATGCCCTACCAGAAACAGTGGCAGAAGCAGAATAGCATTTGAATGTGAAGTGGGTAAATATTTGAAAATGAAGCGGTTATGGAGAAATGCAACAAAGTGGATAGATAACTCTTTCAGATAGCCAACATAGGAACAGAAGTAGGCTGCTTAGCCCCTTGAGCCTGCTGCTCCATTCAGTAAAAGTCATCGCTAATCTTCAATCTAACTCTGTAAGAGCCTTTGCTCCTTAATCCCTTAGAATGTTAGACAAAGACATTATCAGTACAAATGCAATGGGCCAAATAGCCACCTTCTGTGCTGTAAATTTTTATAAATTTAACAATAATCCTTACTTTAAGCTATAGTTTCTTGCAGAAGGAAGAAAGTTTTATTTCATTGGCCTCTAGCATAAGGTCAAAAAGTGACAGTTTTTTTTAATGGTGACCTATGCACATTAAATTTTGTCAAATTCAGCTGACTTCACATCAGTGTTGAGTTGTATACTTCACACCAGTTCTCACTTTGTGCTACAGGAAAACTTCTGTGTGCCTTGCACTAATGACAAAGAAAAATTGTTTCCTGCAGGTTTAATCCGATCACAGGGGCACAATGGGCTGCACATAGTAGTACCAAAGTAGAATAGTACATTGTGATTTTCATGTCATCTGTTATGAAAGAGGGTGTCCTCAAATTGGTGTAAACCCTTGACACCCTCCACTCCCCTGACTATCTGTTTGCTCCTCCCACCATCGGTGGTTGTTCCTTCAACTTTTAAACTCTGGGTTGAAGACCCTCCACCTTTCCAACTCACTCTCAATTCAAGTCTCCTTAAAACTCACTCCTTTGACAAAGCTTTTGGTCACTCCTCCTAAGATCTACTTTGGTTTTGTATGCGTTTTTTGACTACATATCTTTAAGTGTCTTGGGGCTTTAAAGACATTATATAAATGGATTTTTTTGGTGGAAATGTCGTATGGAGTTAGACTGCTTATTTTGTACATAGTGTGATTATAGCATGTACTTGAGATAAAGATCAATGTCAAAAAATTCACCCTAATGCCTTCTGTTTATACTAGAGACAGAACAATTATGTGCAGCCTACAGTTCTTACTGAATAAGTCTCTTTATCCTTGCAATGTACAAAGATGATTTATTGTAGCTTTTGAAATAGTTAACCAGTAATGGATGTTTGGAAAATATTTCTCGTGTAACAAGGGTGGTCAATTCATTGAGGATTGCAAGTAGCCAGTCAATTGGAGTTAATGTGTTCATTGTTATGTACTGCAGTATAATTGATAGCAAATTATGGCACGAATGGTAAGCATTGCATTTATTGGCTTCTGGTTGCAATATTCGATTGGAAAATGTTTGCTATTTAAAATGATGAGACTTGCAGGTGTAACAATGAAAAGGTGATGCAATTTTCAGATAATAGAATAAACAACACAGCACTGAGATTTACTAAAAGTAAAATCTAATTGTACAGAGACAGCCATTGCTGTCATTAGACTAATTAGTGTTTATTAGTGCTATTGTATAGGTCATATTGCTTTTAAGCTATGGAGACTTTAACTATGTTTACTGAGATTTGGGATCAAGGTTTGCCAGGGCAGCTCACAGAACCTTTAATTTATGGTGTTTTTTTTCGGAGAATCTCTAGTGAAAACATCTAGTGATGTTAAGCAGCATCATCACTTCAAAAGCCTGAGGTGATAATGGTTTTTCCATTGCTGCAAAGTTGATCAGCTGGATTTTACCAGGCTTCGGAACAGGCAAGGGGTCCTGTGGCCATGTCATCTTGCCAGCAGCAGAGAAGGTGGCAGATGGTCCTCCTGGCCAGAGTCCAATTGAGTCACTTAAATGGTCAATTAAGGGTCTCTTCCCACCTCCGCTGGCACTTTAGCTGCGGTAGAGGTCCTTCCACTGTGCGTGAAGACCGCCAGGTAAACTCTGGCAGGCTCCATGGCGGACCCACTTTTTCAGGCACTCTGAACTGTGGAGGAGCGCCTTGGTGGCAATGGTAGCTCCTGTGGCAACAGTGCCACTTGCCATCAATTTTGGCGACTTATGGTTAAAAGGAAATCTTTTTCATTTACACAGTTACCTCTGAATGTCCCAAAGGACTTTGCAATGAAGTTTTTTTGTTTGCGAGTTTAGACACATAAAAAAAACAGCAGCCAATGTGCACACAGCCAGCTCCTAAAAACATAGTAATGTCCAGGTAATCTGTTTTTGTGATATTGATTTGTGGGTTAGCTATTGGTCAGGACACTGGGGATAACTCCCTTGTTCTTGCTCGAAATAGTGTAGTGGGATCTTTTGTAGCCACCTGAGAGGCCCCTGTTTAACATCTTAGCCAAAAGACGGCACCTCCTGCTCCACCCCGGAACGGCACTGGAATGTCAGGTTTGATTTTATCTGCTCTGAAGAAGGATCATACAGACTCGAAATGTAAACTCTGTTTCTCTCCCCACAGATGCTGTCAGATCTGCTGAGTTTTTCCAGCATTTTCTGTTTTTATTTCAGATTTCCAGCATCCACAATATTCTGCTTTAATCTCGATTTTTTTTTGTGTGCTTCTTGAACCCAGAATATTCTGACATTCAGAGGTGAGCGTGCTGCCAACTGAGCCACAACTGACACGCCTGATATTCTTTTAACACATTTGTTTCAACAAATGATCTAAATCAAATTGAATATTTGCCTGTCTCTGGAAATGATTTTGAATAGTTTTATTAATTTGTGACAAGTGGATGTTGGTCTAGAGCATAATAAAACTTTCTCCACTTCATTAGTAAGCAGGAAAGGTTTTTCTCGGACCTAGCAACAAGTCTTAACTATAACCTCAGATAAGCACCCCATACTGTATCAGCATAAATTGTTCCATATTCCAGCTAACCTTTTAGGCTCAGTGTCAGATAGTGCTTCCTTACTACTGCCCTATATGAAAACTGTACAGACCATTGATCAAATCTGGGACCTTCCTGTTCCAGATAATTGATTACCAGATCTAACTAGTGCAAACCCTAAGCCAGTGCATTGTAGTAATTGTGAGCTGACCTGAGATTTTTGTTGTTTCACAGTCACTTGATTTAGTTAATCAGAATTGGAAAAGGCATCAACCATACAAGACAATTTATCATTTACATTTTTAGTAGAAAATATTTCTGTTTGATTGAAATTTCTGTTTTTTGAATATATGACGTACTGGATGCAGTTGTTAAGAAAGAGAATTCACTAATCTCCCATTCAAACAAGACATGTGACTATCATTAATTGGACTGGAAATACATAAAACATGCTGAAGCATGAAGGCTGTTAAAGTGAAAATATTTCAGTCTGAACATAGCAAAGATTCTGCTCTGAAGCTGTGGTATGATGTCTTGCTTTATCTTGGACTCGATGTTAATCTTGTCTCCTTTCTGAGGTTGTTTACCTGACCATATTTTATTTATTAAGAAATGGTGATGTCTTGTATGGACATGCAATATGTATAGGATTCTACAGTACCTTATCTATATACGTTTTTATGGGATTTTTTTTACACTTTCTCCTGATTAAGACTTCAAGATTTCTTCTAATTTGCAGTCCTCATATTAGTGGATTAAACTTTGAAAAATGTGTATATATTTTTGTAGTCCATTTTATGTAGAATTGCATTTAGTACCGGAAAAGTACATGTGCATTCTGCCAACTGTTTTGAGTTACTTCGCAGTTAGAAAATGTTATGTAAAGCGCTTTCGTCATGTGGTGTGTTGCCCTCAAGCTATATATAACCAATTGTCTGTTTCTAATGGAGAGAGATACCTATGACCCTTTTTGGACCCTAGCTGATTACTGACTTAATTACACAAACACGCACGTGGAAGCCCCTTGCAAATGTGGGATCTCAGTTGAAGCACAGCATATTGCAGAAAAACTGGTGCATAAATGGATCAGAATATTTCAGTATCAAAAACTACCACTAGGAAGCAGAGTTTTGGTTTTATTGAACTGGGGCCAAGGGACCTCGAATGTTCTTGGCGCCCAGGACCCCAAGAATGCTCACTCTGACGGTAAGCTTCTGTCCACACCAATTCTTCATACCATGAACAGTAAAACTTGTTAATGTTAAATTTGTACACCTAAGTCGTAGTATTAAGCCCTGATTGAAATATCTTCATTTTCATCATTGCTGAAAAGTTCTTCAGAATGTCCCCAAATTTCTATTAGAACATAATGAAGTGAGAGATGTTGTGGTGAGGTGTGTGGAGAGGGAGCCAGGGGGGTGGGAGGGTTGGGGGTGAAGAAGGTGGAAAATGTGATTCGAAAGCAATTCAAATTAGTGATATCCTGCTCTCAAATCTGTATCTTTTTCAGTTCAAGTATGTTGCAAATATTTTAGTGACAATCAATTTCAGGCAAGGTTTAATGTTCAAGTATTTATTTGTGAATACTTTTTTGACTGCATTATGTTGTTATTGTTAAATTACCTTACACTATTATTTACCTGTTAATATAGTTTAAACTCAAATTATTTTTCTTGATTTTAGGCTCTTCAGAAGCTGGCCACCCAATATCTCAAGAGGGAATGGGTTGGATTAAAACTTGATGAAAGAAGTGAACATAACAGGTAAATGTTTTTGGAAAATGTTGATCATAGTAATTGAAGTCCAGTTTGCTTTTTTTTTGCTGAATATTCCTGGAAAAGGAAATTCACAGTTTATTTTTGTGTGCTGATGCGTGCATGTGTACATGAACATCAGTTGAGGACAAGATCAGATTGACAAGTCTGCAATCAAATAGCCTCCAACATTAACTCTATAGTTAGGCATGCACTTAAAACTTGGGTGAGATGTTGGAAGTTGTCTGTGCATATGCAGTCATTTATTAATCCGACAATCTCACATAGAACAAACCCCTCCCATAGTGCCTATGTATTTTTGCTCAAAAAAGAGATGTTGTTGAAGGTTTTCATCTTGCACTAAGCAAGAATACCAATTGTAAAAGGGATAACAATTTATACAGTGTAAGTAGACACTGCTGCTTGGTTTGCAAGTGGACTCTGGTAGAGACGTTGCCATGGAGAATGCAACAGGGAATAGTTAACTGCCCAGCTTTTGTTTAAATTCAAAGCAGGCAGGTCGACTCTGGTCAAGGTATTGCCATGGGGAATGAACCAGGGAATGGCTGTCCCCCAAGCTTTTGTTTATTTGAAAAAGGCGTGGACATGCACCTTCTGAGTGCAAGGGCCCTGTGTGTGAATATATGTAGCTTCTAGCATGTGTAAGTGAGCCATACTGCGAGCCCGACTTATCTTAAATTGATTGTCAGTGTAATGCTTAGCATAGTCAGGATTGTTTAGCCAGCGCTGTCCAATTGCGGAATCACGTCTAATGTTGGATGCTATGTTTTGAATTTTGCAAGCATGGGCACAATCAGTACTTTTCCTGTTGCAAACAGCCGAAGGGAAGTGCTGTTTGATACAATCATCCAGTCATTGGGATGTGCGAACCATAAACCTGTCACCACACCGGCACTGAAATTCACATACTACGTTATTCATTTGTGAGGTTGGCAGAACATCGTTTTGGCTTGATGGCAGCACCCATCAGTGGAGAATACAACTTGTGTTGCTACTGCATAGTAGTAGCTTGAACCGGCTAGCTTCACCTATTGCTCAAATTTTTGAGACGCCTTTTTCTTTCAGGGTAATCTGAGGTAGACTGGGCACTTTTCAGGACCAAATGTTTCAGCTAGGCCCATTCATGAGCTTGTGTGATATACAACGAGCAGCGATATGATTAGGGGAGCCTTTATCCCACAGGATGGCTTTGATGTGTCCAATTTCAGCATCAAGCTTGCACAGTGAGCAAATGGCTCTGGGCCTATCTACAAGGCTGCCAATAAGGCCAATCTTATAGCGCGTGGAACTGTAGCATTCCCAATGCGTATACTGTCCACTCAGGTAGACTCTGGTCAAGGCATTGCCATGCATAATGAACCAGGGAATGGATGTCCCCAGAGCTTTTGTTTAATTGAAAATGTTCTCTACTACTGTCTACCGCAAGTCTACCTTCACTGGTCAGTAAGCGAACTGGGATCCCTAAAGTTCCACACGCTATAAGATTGGCCTTATTGGCAACTTTGTAAGTAGGACCTGAGGCATTTGTTCATCGTACAAGCTTGATGCTGAAATAGGATGCATCCAAGGCATTATCCGATGGCTACCCTGATCAGACTGTTTTTCACTGTATATCATGTGGAGTCTCACTTAGGCTCGTACTCTGGGTATAACAGGGATGAATGACTCAATATCAGATAATGAATTAAAACAATTTTTGAACAATTATTAGTAATTGGAAAAAGGAAAGAAAGGAAGAAAAATAACTTTGCGTACATATATATTAAAAGAAAGGAAGAAAGACAGCTTTATTGTGGCACAAGTGGGAACCCCATATTGATCTGTTCAAGTGTTACAACCAAGACGGGAGGAGGGCACAGCTTCTCTAACCCCACTACTCCACAGGTCACACTATAAGTGTAAATGTTTTATTCATTCTCAAAAATGGCCAGTTGTTTACTTCCGCTATTGTTAGAACCAGAATAAAAGAGACTTCAACCAGGCTTCTTTCAATAAACTCAGAATGATTGATTTATTATGAAACAAAACTTAGTTTTTAAAGCAAGTTGCAATCCGAAGTGTAACTCTGTACCCCTTTAAGTACCAACGGCGCGCACACACTCACACGACAAAACAAATAGTCTCTGCAGAGGTTGGCAGTTAAAGGAAAATATGAAAAAGGATAAAATTCAAAGGGTTTTGATGCTGTGTATCTGGTGTTCTTGCATATGAAGGCAGATTGCTGGTCACAGCAGCTGTCTGGAAGTTCTTTCCAAAGGAACTTTGGTGTGGAGGAGAACAGAGCAGGATCAATTTTTTTGTTCATTTACAGGATGTGGGCATCACTGGTTGGCTAACGTTTATTGCCCATCCCTAATTGCTTTTGAGAAGATGGGATCTCTCTCTTGTCTAAAGCTTTTCAAGATTCCAAATACAGATGAGTTATACTGAGATGAGTATTTCTAGCTGGATACTGATAACTACACTGAATTTCATACAAAGCCGGGAGAGCACAAGTTGGGTAACCTTCTCCATTCAGTTTATTCTCAAACTGAGTCCAAAAAACAAGTTCAAGACAGAAATTCATCTCAGTCAGTTGGCTTCCAGAAAATCATCAGAGCCTCTCGGGATCTGAAAGCAGTAGTTTTTTTCACCAGCAATTAAGTTCAAAAAACAAAGAATCTCCGGTGCCTTGCAGGTCATTTAGCTGAAGCCATGTGACATCTTGGAAAAGGCAGTTTGCGCACAGTCCAAAGTGAACTTAAACTTGAAAAAAAAAACCCAGGCCAGTTCCCAAAAGAGTGTCCAAATAATTCAATGTCCTTCTCATTTTGGAAAACATGTAGTTCTTGGAGATATGTATTCATAATACAGGATAGTTCCCCCAAGTGGTAAAACAACCCAAATTGGCCTGTTCAAGACAGTACCTTAAAATGGTAAAATTCCCCTTGGTTCATGCATCACCAAGTCTCCGAATAACCTTGCCCATCTCTAATTGCACTTGAGAAGATGGTAGTGTCCTTGGGATCTCTCTCTTGTCTAAGCTTCTCAAGTTTCCAAATACAGTCGAGTTGTATACTGAGATGAAGATTTCTAGCTAGACACTGATAACTACACAATTGCACAGGAGTGGGATCTCCAGTCAGACATTACGTCTAGTTCTTTCCTCTAGTCTTTAGTGATTGACTATTACACTCTGGCTGCAGCCCTGAATGCTGGATGCTGTGCCCCTTTCAGTCCAATTTCTGGCTCCGTTCCAGCCTTCTGAAGCCTCCACCCAGCACAATCACTCTTGGTTTTCAATCAAGGTCTACAAAATAACTTCTAAAAATTCAATACAAGCTTAATACAGGTTGTCTTAAAATCAAGAGCAAAGCAGAAATAAAATGCAAAAACATAAAATTGCAAAAATTAGTGATTGCAGGTCCAGGTCTACAGCCTTCCCTCCCCTTTCAAATTCAAATTATAGCAATACTTTGTAATCAGGCGAACTATTTTTTGTAATTTATCCAGTTGGAATGATTTTTTTTTACATCTCATTGGCGTTTCAAAGCTCGTAAAGGTCGCAGTTCAAGCTCAGTTACTTGAGGGCAGTTGTTGATACATAACAGAGACAGAATTTTCAGTAGCTAGACAAAGACTAACACATGCGAAATAATCCTAACCCATGGATGAATATTTGCATTCATGCCCCAATTCCATAAATCCTCCCACCATTAATCTTTTTATTAATATACTTATATTGCTGCAAGAGGAAGTGGACTTTCTGGGATTTAGCAATGTTCCATTTTAACTCTTTCTTTCAATTGCTTGGGCAGCTGTGAGACGTTATAACTGAACCTTTCCACATACACTCGTAATTATCCCTTCATTCAATCTTCTGCACTAATTTCTGTGATATTACGATGGTAAATATTTATCAATTCTCGGCCACCAATTCTGACAGGTGTTTCTGGGTAAAACAAGAGGTTGCTTCGGGAGCAGGGCATGGATCTTTGTATTCATAATTATATTATTTTTCTATGGTAGCAACACACTATTCCCTTTCTCCTATGTATGCAGTTTGTGTTGGTTTTAGTTCAACTTTAACAGCCTCCATTGTGCAATTTACTCTAGTCTGATTAAATACCCGTGTTGCTTTGGGATGGCCCCTTATCTCGTACAGGCACACGATCAACTCTCTCCACGTGTTACACTCTTCCAGCTGAGTTCCTAATATATAATCTCCCAAACCTCCTGCATATAGATAGGTATTGTAATATTGTATATGACTGCTGTCCTGAATCAATCCTATACTTTTCACCAGATATATTGACAATCACCTAGCCTCACCTGTCACTACTGATGGTCTATTTAGTAGTTTCACATTTGACCTGGACAAAGTAAGACTGAACCAGTCCCCAGTGATTAAGGGCGTGTCTCCATAGGTCGTCTCAATTTAAATCAATTGCTTTATTAATCTGGCATGAACAGCCCACAGCCTGTCTGCAAATGCACTCATATTCTCACCTGGTTGCTGCTGAGTTTGTTCGAGCATCTTGAAGGGGTTACCCCCTTTCCACTACCCAATTTTTCATTTTTCCCATGCTGTCCCTCCTGTCTTTGCTTCTTCAGGCAAAGCCTGGTAAACTCTTGGAGCTATAGTAAATAGTAACAATTTGCTCTTTTTGTTATTTAATCCATGTAATTCCAAAACCTCAACCTCTGTGCTTGGTAACATCTGAATGAATCTATGTTGCACCTTTTGTATGGTGCTTATATCTCACTTCCAAATGGGATATCTATAACTGATGTTTGGTTAAAACTAAGTAACAATGTTTTGTTAAAGTCTGACAGGCAAAAATGAATTTGCTAGCGTTTGATGACAAATTCCTGCACAAGGAGCTACTCTCTTTTCTAGTACTTCTATTCAAAGGACTGTCAAAGTGCTCAATTCCCAACCTAGGCTTGGAATAAAGGGCTGAATTATATGATGTGCCAGATTCCACCCCTCCCTGCAACCCCAAGCTTATGTTTAGGGGATGCATTGGGGGGAGCCCATCACGGAGAACACTGGCTGCCCCACAGTTGTTTAAGGGGCAGTTGGCCACTGATAGACTGAAGGTGGGATTTCTGCCCTCCTAGATCAGGAAGTCGCGCCTCGGAGAGCAGCTACCCAGCACTTGGGACAGTGGCATGCAGTGCTGGATAGGAGTTTAGGTCAGTGAGGGTCTCTGCTGGGTGCTTTCTGAGCCTATTAAGGAGGGACCCCCTACCCTGCCAACAGCCTATGCATGGGAACTTGCCAGGCTGGCTGCTTGTTGTGGGAACTGGCAGCAGCGGTTGGTTGAAGCCCTTAAGTGGGCATTAATTGCCCACTTGGAAGGATCTCAGTTTGCCCCCTGATGGGTCGATCACCCGACGTCTCCCCTGCTGCTACTAAAATTACAGTGGAGGCAGGATCGGTCAGGCAGGTAAGCTGCCCGCTGGATTTAACAAGCCCCCCCCCAATTCAACCCCACCAATCAACTCAAATGGTGTGATTACCACTATTCAAAATGTAATACTGCTGAAAGGGATCACAGCCATGAATAATTACAGTCTTATTCACTACCTGCAAAAATGTTCCCTTACCACATCCTTGAAAATGCTACTTTAAAAAGTTGACTTAAAAAAGTGTGCAAAGATTGGAAGAGGCACAATGGCATGAAGGGCATAAATATGTATGTAATGTAAACTTGCAAGCTATTTCCAAAATTTGTATAGTCACCCTCAAGTTACTTTTTTGAATTCTCATCACCTAAATGATGCCGCTTACAAAAGTGGAAATCCCAACTAAACAGTTCCAGTGAATTTCTGGTATTCGTGCTATGTATTGGTAATTTATGCTATTGTCTCAGTATCTTTCTTTGCAATATGCAATAATAAATTTCAAAATGCGATATTTATTTGGACAGCAGGTTTTAAAAGCACAGTTTTTTATTCATTCAAGGGATGTGGGCTTCACTGATTCCAGGTATTAGTCTGGTAATCCTTCTCTGAACTGCTTAAGGTGATGAGGGGAGTATGAACATACAAAATAGGAGCAGAAGTAGGTCATTCGGCCCCTCGAGTCTGCTCCACCATTCAATAAGATCATGGCTGATTTGTTTGTGTTCCTAACTCCGCATTCCCATCTACCCCCGAAAACCTTTGATTCCCTTGCCTATCAAAAGAGTTCCAAAGTCGCACAACCCTCAGAGAAAAAAATTCTCCTCATCTCTGTCCTAAAAGGGTACTCCCTAATTTTAAAACAGCGCCCCCTAGTTCTGGACTCATCCACAAGAGGAAACATCATTTCCACACCCACCTTGTCAAGACCGTTGAGGATCTCATATACTTCAATCAAGTCACCCCTCATTCTTCTAAACTCCAGTGCCTGTCCAACCTATCCTCATATGACAAGCCACTCATTCCAAGTATCAATCTAGTAAACCTCCTCTGAACCACCTCTAACACGATTACATCCCTCATTAAATAAGGAGACCAAAACTGCATGCAGTATTCAAGATGTGGTCCCACCAGTGCTCTAAGTCCTGTCATTGAGGATACCCTCCATGTTGTGTTGCACTGCTGCCATGTTAAAAGGGATGGATTTCAAACAGATCTAGCAGCCTAAAACTGGGCATCCACGAGGCACTGTGGCCATCAACAGCAGCAGAATTGTATACAACCACAATCTGTAATGTTAGGAAATAGAGATAGTTTAAGTAAGTTATATTGGTATTTGTGGGTGTTAGGAATGAGTTTTAGATTTAAAGTTTTAGTTTGATTTGTATTCCTGTTCTGTGTTAAGAATAGGTCAAGTTGAATTTTAGTTTCATTTTAAAAGGTGCCTGCATTTTTAATGAGAGTTTACAACTGTGGGAGCAGTTAAGCAAATGTGACTAGATAAACTGGGCTGTTGCCTAGCAACAGGGGCCCAGAGAGGCAGGTCCCTCCCACAGACACAAACAGCAGAAACTAGAAACGGCAGTTTTTGACTTCAGTTTTAAAGACAGCTGCCAGGCAGAAGCAACCTAGAAGGCTCAGCCAGTTCCAAGCTAAAGTTGGTTGAAAGTAGATGCCAAGGAGAAACTGGAGCAAAGGGGACAGGTGGCCAGTCCCAAGCTAAAGAAGAAAGTCCCCAAGAATCCAGGGGAGTGGAACAGGAGAAAGTCCCAAGCAGACCTTCACGTCAAAAGAAGGACAGGAATCTGGAAAAGGCCCTGTTAAGTGAAGTTAAGAGTGAGGGGCAGAGAAAGGCTCCAAGCTGCAGGAAGCATAGGGTCAAAGCGATATAAAGGCTTGTGAAAAGTTGGGTCCAAAGAGGCAGTTAAAGGTCTGTAACTCTTTGCTGTGGGCATGTGGAGCAATGGTGTACTGTTGACGGCTGAGTCGGTGAGAGTGAGTGTGTGGATGACAGTTTGAATGCACGTGGTGACCCAGGGAAGAGGAACATCAGAAGGAGCATTCAGAACCTTGGAGATGGATCCTTATGGAAGGCATCTGAGAGAAAACATTGGTTTGAGAGAAGATTCCAAGGCGAGTTCTTAGAAAGTAGAGTTTGGAAATTCTCGCATGAAAGACGAAGTTCAGTGAAATTGGTTGGCTCACAGTGTAACAAGCATCTAGAGTGAGTTGAGGAGAGATGCATAACACCTGTCTGGGGTGACATCTGTCACTTGGTTTCAGAGTGTGTTGTGTCTGACCACAGGTTGCCATTTGGCTTACATGGACTGTATTTACAGTGAACATTAGAGAATAAGATAGTTTTTGTAACATATGCTATCCTTACAAATCAGTATATATCTGTAAAGGTATAATTGTGGGCGAAGGAGTATTGCAATACAGTACATCTTGTTTAATAAAGGTTTTATGCTTTATTAAAAGTTCATTAGCTGACTCCGGTGACTCTGTTCAGTAGCACCTCTCCATGTATCTGAACAAACAAATAAAAGGTAGGATCTATCAAGCTGGGTTCCACTCTGGGATCAGGATTGTCCAGTGATAACCTCAGCTGGGGATCATAACAGTAACCTCATTGTCCGGCATATCCCCCACTGTACCGTTCCCCTCAAGCCAGGGAATTCCCCCTGGTTCAATGAAGAGTGTAGGAGGTCCTAACAGGAGCAACACCAAGAGATGTCAACCTGGTGAAGCTACAACACAGGACTACTTGCATGCCAAACATCAGAAGCAGCATGCAATAGACTGAGCTAAGCAATCCCACAACCAATGGATCAGATCCAAGCGCTGCAGCCCTGCCACTTCCAGTCGTGAATGATGGTGGACAGTTAAACAATTAGAAGGAGGAGGCTCCACAAATAAACCCATCCATGGTGACATAACGAAACAGGAGCAGAAGTAGGCCATGAGGCCCCTCAGGCCTGCTGTGCCATTCAAAAAGATCATGGCTGATTTGTTTGTATTTCTAATTCCACATTTCTATCTACCCCCGATAACCTTTGATTCCCTTGCCTAACAAGAATCTATCTTCCTCCGCCTTTAAAAATATTCAATGACCCTGCCTCCACTGCTTTCTGTGGGTGAGTTCCAAAGTTGTGCAACCCTCAGAGAAAAAAATTCTCCTCATCTCTGTCCTAAAGAGGGCAACCCTTAATTTTAAAACAATGTCCCTCATTCTGGTCTCACCCACAAGAGGAAACATCTTTTCCATGTCCACCTTGTCAAAATTGTTCAGGATCTTACATGCTTCAATCAAGTCATCCCTCACTCTTCTAAATTCCAGTGCAAAGAAGCCCATTCTGTCCAACCCTTCCTTGTAAGATAACCCGCTCATTCTAGGTGGGGAGCCCAGCTCATCAGTGTCAAGGCTGAAACATTTGCAACTATCGCCAGCCAAGTGCCATGTGGATGATCCATCTCGGCTGCCTCCTTTTCCCCAGCATCACAGATACCAGTCTTCAGCCAATTCGATTCACTCCACATGATATCAAGAAATGACTGAAAGCACTGGACGCTAAAAACGCTGTGGGCCCTGACAATATTTCAGCAATAGTACCGAAGACTTGTGCTCCAGAACTAGCAGCGTTCCTTGCCAAGATGTTTCAGTACAACTACAACACTGGCATCTTCTCGGTAATGTGGAAAATTAGCCTTTTTCGATTCCTTCACCCCACCCCACCCGGGCTATATGTACCTTGCTCGTCCTGCTTTCTACCCTTAATTAGCACATTCCTTTAGATAATATCACCACCTTCAACACCTCTTTGTCCTTTTGTCTGTGACATCTTTTGGTTATCTCCACCTATCACTGGCCCCCTATCCAGCTCTTCTTGTCCCACCCCCTCCCCCTTAAAGCAGCTTATATTTCACGTCTTCTATTTTTCCTTAGTTCTGTTGAAGAGTCATACAGATTTGAAACTTTAACTGTGCTCCTCTCCGCAGATGCTGCCAGACCTGCTGAGTTTTTCCAGGTATTTTTGTTTTTGTTTTGGAAAATTGTCCAGGTATGTCCTGTACACACAAAGCAGGACAAATGTTACCCAGTGAATTATTGCCCCAAGATGGTGTCAACAGTGCTATCAAGAGGCACTTAATCAGCAGTAACCTGCTCACTGACTTGGATTCTGCCAGGGCCACTCAGCTGCTGATTTCATTACAGCCTTGGTCCAGACTTGGACATAAGAAGCTGACCCCAAAGGTGAGGTAAGAATGACTGCCCATGACATCAAGGCAGCATTTGAGTATGGCATCAAGGAGCCCTAGCAATACTGGAGTCAATGGGAATAAGGGGGAGAACTCTCCACTGGTTGGAGTCATATCTAGCACAAAGGAAGGTGGTGGTTGGAGGTCCCAGGCTATCATTGAAAGAGTTTCTCAGGGTAGTGTCCTGTATAACAATCTTCAGCTGCCCCATCAATGACCTCCCCTCCATTATAAAGTCTCAGGCAATGACCATCTCCAACAAGAGAGAATCCAACCATCTTCCCTTGACATTCAATGGCATTAACCATTGCTGAATTCCTCACTATCAACATCCTGGGGTTACCATTGATCAGTAACTGAACTGAGCAGCCATATAATGTCTCTTCATTGTCAGATCAGGGGGCAGAAATTCTGCAGCAAGTAACTCAACTCCTCACTCCCCAAATCCTGTCCTTCATCTACAAGGTGCAAGTTAGAAGTGTTATGGAATACTCTCAACTTACCTGGATGAGAGCAGCTCCAACAACATTCAAGAAGTTCAACACCATCCAAGACAAAGCAGCCTGCTTGATTGACACCCCATCTATCACCTTCAACATTCAGTCCCTCCACCACCACCACCACCACGGTGGCAGCATTGTGTACTATCTACAAGATGCACTGCAGCAACTCACCAAGGCTCCTTAGACAGCATCTTCCAAACCTGCAACCTGTAGCGCCTAGGACAAGGGCAGCAGACGCATAGGCACACCACCCCCTGCAAGTTCCCTCTAAACTGCACACCATCCTGACTTGGAACTATGTTGCTGTTGCTTCACTGTTGCTGGGTCAAATCCTGGAATGCCCTTCCTTAACAGCACTGTGGGCATACCTACACCACCTACCTTTGGCCACCTTTGAGGAAGCAGCAGCCGAGGGGAGGCAGAGGTCAGGTCAGAAAAAAAATTAAAAGGGCAGAATGCAGCAGTTCAAGGCGGCGGCTCACCACCACCTTCTCAAGGACAGTTGGCAATAAATGCTGGCCTAGCCGCGATGCCCACATCCCCATGAAAGAATTTTAAAAATGAATAGAAAAGCACTCTTTATTTTCTTCGCCCCATGCATTTTTATACCCAGTGACCACACCAAGCTAATTTCAGACACAATGATGAGAAATTTCCACCATTTGGTGGAATTCTGACTTTTGGTTAGTGGAGAAGAGAGCCTCAAGGCCTGGCAAATCTCTCAGTGAAGAGGCTGGAAGCAGGCCTGGGTGAGCCACCACTCATCCAACTGGGAAGGTATGCTCTGCTGCTGGCCACTTGGCGGAGTTGCAAGGTTCGACAGGCTCACAGGCTTGGGGGGCTTGGGGTTGGAAGGGGGGGGGCGGGGGGGTGCGGGGGGTTGGGGGGGGGCGGGGTTGGGGGGGGGGGGGGGAGGTTGGGGGGGGGGAGGGCGGGGTTGGGGGGGTGCGAGGTGAGAACAGCTGAGCCTGGAAGGCTCATATAAGAGTTCTTGCAAAATAGAGTAAAACTGACATATTAAAGGACATACTTTGAAACAGTGCAACAAGCTACCCAGGAAGGAGCAGCAGAGCCTGACTGATTCTCAACTGATTATAGTGAACCTTAGGGTAATGTGACTGAAAACCTGCTATCAATGAGGGGGCCTTTGTGGCCCAGGGTGGCTTGGAAAGGCTGGGCTGCTTAATGCATGACTTGACATGTTCAGGGTTAGCGGGGGTGGGCAGTGCAGAATATGGAGAGATTGGCTGATATCTACATGAGCATATAGAATAATGTTTTTACAAACTACTTTAAAACAGATTTTCATATTTATGCTTATTATATGTTGAGCTATAATATGCAAACTGTGGTAATTTATATACTCAATGTTTTGTTTTTGCTGTTGTCTGGGGTATTTATTCATTCAATGAGGGCATTGCTGGCAAGTCCAGCATTTGCTGCCCATCCCTAATTGTCCTTGAAAAGGAGATGATGAGTTAAAATGGGGTCACATTGGTAAATAGTTAGCAAAGCACTGCCGTAGTCCTTTGCTTCGCTTCGCATATACATAATCCAGCAAGACCATATTCTGTTGTTAGTATGGCCTTCATTCTGTATTACATGAACGCTGAGGTCGCTTTTGTAATTTGATACAAATGCATTGGTCCATGGTCTTGACGGTAATAGAAGGTGAACAAACTGAAACTAATACTTCTACCATAGAATCATAGAAATTTACACCAAGGAAGGAGCCTACCCGGCCCACTGTGTCCGTGCCGCCAACAAGTAGCCATCCAGCCTAACCCCGCTTTCCAGTTCTTGGCCCGTAGCCTCGTAGTTGCATATCCTAGCACTTTTTAAATGCGATATGGGTTTCTGCCTCAGTCACCCTTTCAGGCAGTGAGTCGCAGATCCTCTATTATCCTCTGGGTGAAGAGATTTCCCCTTGAGTTCCCTCTAAACCTCCTATCCTAAATCTACGCCCTTTATGGACCCCTCAACTCAATTGAAGTCGAATAATTCCAACTATTTGAAGTGGCCTAGAAGCATTTGCATTTACTACAGATCAACGAAAGTGCCATAATTACATGATTCTTTGTCACAAAACATATTCACACCTTTTTGTCTTTGGCCACTCTCATCCCTGCAGATATGGACGTAATGAAGCCTTCCCAAACAAAAGCATCAATCAATATGTCTTTTTGGTAGAGGATATATTCTCGATCTCTGTCTTTTAGCTTCTTAAGATTACTGAATCAAAGCCCAGCTTGAAGATGGTTACTATTGTGTATTTGTTCTTGTTTATTGCAAGGGAAATGAAATACAGAAGCATGGAAGTTTGCTAAGGTTAATGAAACCACACCTGAAGTACTGTGTATGGTTTTGGCCTCCTTATTTAAGAAAGGATATAATTGCATTAGAAGCAGGGCAGCAAAAGTTCACACAACTGATTTCTGGGACGAAAGGTTGCCTTATTGAGTAAAGGTTGGATAGGTTGGGCCTGTATCCATTGGAATTTAGAAAAATGAGAGGTGATCTTATTGAAACACACAAAATCATTAGGGGACCTGACAGAGCGGATGCTAAAAGGATGTTCTCCCTTATGGGGGAGACTAGAACTAAGGGGCACAATTTAAAAATTTTAAGACAGATGAGAATTTTTTTCTGAGGGTCGTTAGTCTGTGGAACTCTCTTCCCCAGAGAGCAGTGCAGGTAGGGTCATTGAATGTTTTAAGGCTGAGTTAGGTAGATTCTTCATTGACAAGAGAGTCAAAACGTTTAGGTGGCAGACTGGAAAGTAGAAGCCACAATCACATCAGCCATGATTTTAACAAATGGCGGAGCAGGCTCAGGGGCCAAATGACCAACTCGGGATCGCAGAAGCACAGAATCTCTCAGTGCAGAAGAGGCCCTTCAGCCCATCGAGTCTGCACCCACACGTGAGAAACACCTGACCTACCAACCTAATCCCATTTACCAGCACTTGGCCCATAGCCTTGAATGTTATGAAGTGCTAAGTGCTTATCCAGGTACTTTTTTAAAGGATGTGAGGCAACCTGCCTCCACCACCCTCCCAGGCAGCACATTCCAGACCGTCACCACCCTCTGGGTAAAAAAAGTTTTTCCTCACATCCCCCCAAACCCCCTGCCCCCCACCTTGAACTTATGCCCCCTTGTAACTGACCCTTCAACCATGGGGAACAGCTGCTCCCTATCTACCCTGTCCATGCCCCTCATAATCTTGTACACCTCGATCAGGTTGCCCCTCAGTCTTCTCTGCTCCAATGAAAACAACCCAAGTCTATCCAACCTGTCTTCATAACTTAAATGTTTCATCCCAGGCAACATCCTGCTGAATCTCCTCTGCACCCCCTCCAGTGCAATCACATCCTTCCCATAATGTGGTGACCAGAGCTGTACACAGCTGTGGCCTCACCGAGGTCCTATACAACTCCAACATGACCTTGTTACTTTTATAATCTATACCTCGATTGATAAAGGCATCTGTCCTATATGCCTTTTTCACCACCCCACCAACATGCCCCTCCGCTTTCAGAGATCTATGGACACACGCCAAGGTCCCTTAGTTCCTCGGAACTTCCTAGTGTCATGCCGTTCATTGAATACTTCCTTGTCAAATTACTCGTTCCAAAGTGTATCACCTCACACTTTTCAGGGTTAAATTCCATCTGCCACTTACCTGCCCATTTGACCATCCTGTCTAGATCCTCCTGTAGCCCAAGATACTTAACCTCACTGTTAACCACCCGGCCAATCTTTGTGTCATCCACAAACTTATTACTCCTACCCCCCATATAGTCATCTATGTCGTTTATATAAACGACGAATTATAGTGGACCCAGCACAGATCCCTGTGGTACACCACATGACACAGGGGGCTTCCAGTCACTAAAGCATCCTTCTGTCATCACCCCTTGCCTCCTACAACTAAGCCAATTTTGAATCCACCTTATCAAATTACCCCGTATCCCATGTGCATTTGCCTTCTTTATAAGTCTCCCATGTGGGACCTTGTCATAGGCTTTGCTGAAATCCACATAAACATATCTACTGCACTACTCTCATCTACACACCTGATCGTCACCTCAAAAAATTCAATCAAATTTGTTAGGCATGACCTCCCCCTGAAAAAGCCATGCTGACTGTCCCTGATCAAACCTTGCTTCTCCAAGCGGAGATAAATTCTCTCCTTCAGAATTTTCTCCAATAGTTCCCCTACCACTGACGTGAGACTCACTGGTTTGTAGTTCCCTGGCTTATCACTCCAACCCTTCTTAAATAGCGGAACCACATTAGCTGTTCTCCAGTCTTCTGGCACCTCCCCCGTGGCCAGAGAGGAATTAAAAATTTGGCTCAGAGCCCCTGCGATCTCCTCCCTTGCCTACCTCAGCAGTGTGGGACACAAATCATCCAGACTTGGAGATTTGTCCACTTTTAAGCCTGGCAAAACCTCCAGTACCTTATTACTCCCTATATCAATTTGCTCAAGAACCTCGCAGTCTCTCTCCCTGAATTCCATACCTTCATCCTCATTATCTTGGGTGAAGGCGGATGTGAAGTATTCATTCAGCACTCTACTGATGTCTTCTGGCTCCACCCATAGATTGCCCCCTTGGTCCCTTATGGTCCCCACTCTTTCCCTGGTTATCCTCTTCCCATTGATATACTTATAGAATATCATGGGATTTTCCCTACTTTTACCAGCCAGAGTTTTCTCATATCCCCTCTTTGCTCTCCTAATTATTTTCTTAAGCTCCACCCTGCACTTTCTGTGCTCTACTAATGCCTCTGCTGATTTGCTTCCCTTGTACCTGCTAAAAGCCTCTCTTTCCCTACTCATCATATCCTGAATATCTCTGGTCATCCATGATTCTTTGGGCTTGTTATTCCTTCCTATCACCCTAGAGGGAACATGTTGAGCCAGTACCCTCCCCATTTCCTTTTTGAACGCCCACTCCCCACCCACTGCTCCTCTGTAGATTTCCCCACAAGGTCCCAGGCTACCTTGGCCAGATCCTGCCTTATTTTGTTAAAATCCTCCTAATTCGTATGTTTGTATGTATGTTCTTATGTATTTTTAAAAGTATAAAAATTAATTCTACTGCGGACTTGAGCCTTGCTTGGCTGAAATTGATCCAAATCCAGAAACGAAAGGACCATGCTTGAATGCCTAGTAGAATCTAGCATCTCCAAGGTATATCACTTTTCTTACTAACCACGGAATTTCTCTCTATACGGTGATGAAAACCTATGATCAGGTGTTGGTTATGTAGCCACAGCAAAATTCTGAATATGTTTTTTTTTTTACAGGAGCATGCTTGCAGTGTGGAAGTCCTATCTTGAAGGAACCTTGCACTTGGCCCAATCTCGAATCATAGTATCTGAAAATTATAGGAATCAGATCTTGGAGCCTGCTAAAATTGTAAAAAGTATTAAAGAGCAGCAGCTGAAAAAGGTATTTAGAAATTGATCTAATTCAGGAATGTCTTCTCATTCAGGATCAATTGAAGCCAAGGATAGTTTTCCAGGATAATATTTGCAAATTACAAATATTTCTTTGAAAATTCCATTTTGCTAGTGTGTTTTTTTTCATTCATTATTTAAGTTCCTTCCCTTTCATTCAAGCTGTTATGACAATCCCATATGTGTAATTTCCAATTCTAAAGGAACATTGATCTGTACAAGAAGTAAGTCCAATTTCTAAAATTATTTGGATTTTTAAAAGACTGGCAATTAACATTGTTTTAGTGACCAATTTGATATTATGTATGCTGCATCTTATCTTATCTGCTGGACTCAGAGTACTGTCCTCAATCCAACCACCTTCAGCTGCTTCATCAATGACATTCCCTCCATCATAAGATCAGAAGTGGGGATGTTTGCTGATGATTGCACAACATTCAGCACCATTTGCGACTTCTCAGATGCTGAAGCAGTCCATGCCCGCATGCAGAAAGACCTGGACAACTTTCGGGCTTGGGCAGAAAGGTAGCAAGTAACATTTGTGCCACACAAGTGCCAGGCAGTGACCATCTCCAACAAGAGAGAATCTAACCATCTCGCCTTGACATTCAATGGTATTACCGTTGCTGAATCCCTATGAACATCCTGGGGGTTACCGTTGACCAGAAACTGAACGGGACCAGCCATTTAAATACTGTGACTCCAAGAGCAGGTCAAGGGCTGGGAATTCTGTGGAGAGTAACTCACCTCCTGATTCACCAAAGCCTGTCCACTATCTACAAGGCGCAAGCCAGGAGTGTGATGGAATACTTTCTACTTGCCTGGATGAGCACAACTCCAGCATCCCTCAAGAAGCTTGACAACATCCAGGACAAAGCAACCTGTTTGAATGGCGCCCCATCCAGCACCTGCAACATTCACTCCCTCCACCACCGATGCACAGTGGCAGCAGTGTGTACCAAGATGCACTGAAGCAGCCCACCATGGCTCCTTCAACAGCACCTTCCAAATCCATGATCTCTGCCACCTAGAAGGACAAGGACAGCAGGTGCATGAGTACACCACCACCTGCAAACTCCTTTTCAAGCCACACACCATTTGGATTTGGAACTATATTGCCACTCCTTCATTGTCACTGGGTCAGAATCCTAGAACTCTCTAACAGCAATGAGTGTACCTACACCACATGGACTGTTGCAAATCAAGGTAGCGGCTCACCACCACCATCTCGAGGGCAATTGGGGATGGGCAATAAATGCCCACATCCTGTGAGAGAGTATAAAAAGCTAGCATAGACTACATCCTTGTCATTGGAGAGGAAAAAAAATAGTGAAAGTAAGATAGCATGGTCACATAGAAGCAAGAAAAGTCACAAATGACAATGGAAAGTAAAAATACAATCTAGAAATTGCAGCACATCAATCAGAAGAAGCAAGGAAAAAAGAACAAAGAAGGCAAGGAATCAAGAATGGCAGCAAATTAGCCACTTTCTTCTTGTTTCTCTAAATTATTGCAGTTTTTGTTAACTATGAGCACTTAATGTTTCTCTCAATGGTAGCACATTTGTCTCAGTCAGAAAATCTTTGTTTCAGGCTCTACTGAGCACACAATCTTGACGAACGCTTGAGCACTGGACTGAGGGATTCAGTAGAGTAGATAGAGATAACCTTCCCTCAACAGAGAAAATAGTTTAAAATTGGAACTCGGTCATTCAATAGTGAAATGAGAAAGCACTTTTTTCTCTCAAAAAATCTAGAACTCCTTTCCCTAAAAGACTGGACGCTTGGTGAATTGGAATTTTCAAGATTGATTTGCTTAGTTTAACAAAAAAGAAGTGCATCAAGACATATAGAACAAAGATGACTAAATGAGGTTGAGGTATTGAGTCAACCATGATTTAATTGAATGGCAGAACATGTTGAAGGAGCTGAATGGTCTGCTCTTGCTCCCGCATTCTTTGATCATGAGCTGTAACTTCCAAGCTCCAGAGTGTCGTATTGGGCGGGTACACCAAAAGTGTACTGGGGAAGCCCCCCCCCCCCCCCCCCCCCCCCCCCCGCCCCCCCACCGCCACCCGGAAGTTCACCAGTAAGGTTTGCATAGCAATTGTCTGGAATGCAAACTTCCCCTGGGCAATTCCTTTGACCTGGGTACCATCCAAAAATGCGATTTAAATCACAAACTTCAGATGGCTTCAACTGGGCTACATCAATAGTTACGCAGAAAAAATTAGAGGAATTAAAACCTCTTCTAACTTCTGAGTAACTATTGCACGGACCCACGTCAAACATCCAGGGCCTGTTTAGCACCCCGCCCGGCCCTGGGTCTCCCCTCACCCCATGGGGTTCCTCCCACTCCCAAGGGGCTACATCCCCAATGGGATCTCCCAAACCCACGGGATTCTCCCCACAAGAACTCTTTTTCCATCCACCCCCCCCCCCCCCACCCCCACCCGAGCTCTGACATGATCCCTGACAAGCCCCCAAGCCGGCCCGACCCTCCCTGAGGTCTGACCCAAAACCCCTGCCAGGCCTTTGTCTCACCACCACCCCCTGCCCCCCCTCCCCGCCAAGCTCTACCCATTTACCTTAAATACTTGTTATCTCTGGCCTGTCAAATACCTTTTAAACTTGGCTGGACCTTTAATTTACCTGGTTTACGGCAACTGGTGCCGTTTATTTAAAAAATAGGGTGTGCACTCTTTGCATCCAAATGAGCTGCTCTTTGACGTTTGGCCCTGGGAATGTGCTGCACTGCCCATTGCCAAGGCCTGAGTCGGAAAGTTGGGTGAGATAGAATAGAAAAAAATTTAAGGCAGTGGTATTGTCATTAAACCAGTAATCCAGAGACCAGAGTAATGCTCTGAGGACCAGAGTTCAAATCCCACCACGGCAGATGGTGGAATTTGAATTCAATAAAAACCTGGAATTAAAAGTCTAATGGTAACCATGGAACCATTATTGATTGTTGTTAAAAACCCATCTGGTTCACTATTGTCCTTTAGGGAAGGAAATCTGTCATCCTTACCTGGTCTAGCCTACACGTGACTCCACACCCACAGCAATGTGGTTGATTCTTAAATGCCCTCTGAAACGGCCTAGCACTCAGTTGCAACAAACTGCTACAAAGCCACAAAAAAGGAATGAAACCTGACAGACCACCCGGCATCGACCAAGGCACCGGAAAAGACAATGGCAATCTCAGCCCTGCCAACTCTACAAAGTTCTCCTTACTAACATCTGGGGGCTAGTGCCAAAATTGGGAGAGCTATCTCACAGACCAATCAAGTAACAGCCTGACATAGTCATCCTCATGGAATCATACCTTGCAGATAATGTCCCAGACTCCTCCATCACCATCCCTGGCTATGTCCTGTCCCACAGGCAGCGGTATACAGTTGAGAGGGAGTTGCCCTGGGAGTCCGCAACATCGACTCCGGACCCCAGGAAATCTCATGGCATCAGGTCAAACATGGGCAAGGAAACCTCCTGCTGATTACCACGTACAGCCCTCCCTCAGCTGATGAATCAGTACTCCTCCATGTTGAACACCATTGGAGGAAGCACTGAGGGTTGCAAGGACGCAGAATGTACTCTGGGTGGGAGATTTCAATGTCCATCACCAAGAGTAGCTCGGTAACACCACTACTGACCGAGTTGGCCAAGCCCTAAATGACGTGCAGTGGTTGGTGAGGGAACCAACAAGGAGAAAACATAAAACAAAAACAGAATTACCTGGAAAAACTCAGCATGTCTAGCAGCATCGGTGGAGAAGAAAAGAGTTGACATTTCGAGTCCTCATGACCCTTCAACAGAACTGAGTGAATATTAGGAGAGGGCTGAAATATAAGCTGGTTTAAGGTGGGGGGGGGCGGCGTGTGGTGTGGTTGTTGGGACAAGCAAGCAGTGATAGGAGCAGATAATCAAAAGATGTCACAGACAAAGGAACAAAGATGTTGAAGGTGCTGATATTATCTAAACAAATGTGCTAATTAAGAATGGACGGCAGGGCACTCAAGCTACAGCTCTAGTGGGGGTGGGGTGGAAAGACTAGCAGGGCATGCAAGATTTAAAGATAATGGAAATAGGTGGGAAAAGAAAAATCTATAAATTATTGGAAAAAACAAAAGGAAGGGGGAAGAAATGGAAAGAGGGTGGGCGTTCAAGATCTAAAGTTGTTGAATTCAATATTCAGTCCGGAAGGCTGTAAGGTGCCTAGTCGGAAGATGAGCTGCTGTTCCTCCAGTTTGTGTTGGGCTTCACTGGAACAATGCAGCAAGCCAAGCACAGACATGTGGGCAAGAGAGCAGGGTGGAATGTTAAAATGGCAAGCGACAGGGAGGTTTGGGTCATTCTTGCAGACAGACCGCAGGTGTTCTGCAAAGCGCTAGCCCAGTTTACGTTTGGCCTCTCCAATGTAGAGGAGACCGCATTGGGAGCAACAAATGCAGTAGACTAAGTTGGGGGAAATGGCAAGTGAACTGCTGCTTCACTTGAAAGGAGTGTTTGGGCCCTTGGACGGTGAGGAGAGAGGAAGTGAAGGGGCAGATATTGCATCTTTGGCATGGGGAGGTGCCATAGGTAGGGGTTGAGGAGTAGGGGGTGATGGAGGAGTGGACCAGGGTGTCCCGGAGGGAACGATCCCTACGGAATGCCGATAGGGGGGGGTGAAGGGAAGATGTGTTTGGTGGTGGCATCATGCTGGAAATGGCGGAGGATGATCCTTTGAATGCGGAGGCTGGTGGAGTGATAAGTGAGGACAAGGGGTCCCTATCATGTTTCTGGGAGAGAGGAGAAGGCGTGAGGGCGGATGCATGGGAGATGGGCCGGACATGGTTGAGGGTCCTGTCAACAAGCGTGGGTGGAAAACTTCTGTTAAGGAAGAAGGAGGACATGTCAGAGGAACTGTTTTTGAAGGTAGCATCATCAGAACAGATGCGACGGAGGCGAAGGAACTGAGAGAATGGGATGAAGTCCTTACAGGAAGCGGGGTGTGAGGAGTTGTAGTCGAGGTAGCTGTGGGAGTCGGTAGGCTTGTAATGGATATTGGTGGACAGTCTATCACCAGAGATTGAGAGAGTGAGGTCAAGGAAGGGAAGGGAATTGTCAGAGATGGACCATGTGAAAGTGATGGAGGGATGGAGATTGGAAGCAAAATTAATAAATTTTTCTAAGTCCCGGCGAGAGCATGAAGCAGCACTGAAGTAATCATTGATGTACCAGCGAAAGAGTTGTGGGAGGGGGCCGGAGTAGGACTGGAGTAGAGACAGGCATAGCTGGGCCCCATGCGAGTACGCGTGGCCACGTCTTTTATTTGGAGGAAGTGAGAGCAGTTAAAGGAGAAATTGTTCAGTGTGAGAACAAGTTCAGCCAGACGGAGGGGAGTACTGGTGGATGGGGATTGTTCGGGCCTCTGTTCAAGGAAGAAGCTAAGGGCCCTCAGATCATCCTGGTGGGGGATGGAAGTGTTGAGGGATTGGACGTCCATGGTGAAGAGGAAGCGGTTGGGGCCAGGGAACTGGAAATGTTGATGTGACGTAAGGTGTCAGAGGAATCACGGATGTAGGTGGGAAGGGACTGGACAAGGGGAGAGAGAAGGAAGTCAAGATAACAAGAAGTGAGTTCCGTGGGGCAGGAACAGGCTGACACGATCGTTCTACCGGGACAGTTCTGTTTGTGGATTTTGGGTAGGAGGTAGAAGCGGGCCGTCCGAGGTTGGGCGACTATCAGGTTGGAAGCTGTGGGAGGAAGATCTCCAGAGATGAGGTCAGTGACAGTCCTGGAAACAATGGCTTGATGTTCAGTGGTGGGGTCATGGTCCAGGGAGAGGTAGGAGGAGGGGAAAACCTCACCAGCTGGCCTGCTGCAGATGCATTTGTCCATGACAGTATCGGTAAGTGTCAACACCGCACGGTCA
This sequence comes from Carcharodon carcharias, assembly GCF_017639515.1. Classification (NCBI taxonomy): domain Eukaryota; kingdom Metazoa; phylum Chordata; class Chondrichthyes; order Lamniformes; family Lamnidae; genus Carcharodon; species Carcharodon carcharias. The sequence continues at coordinate 32,171,726 of NC_054477.1, read as the reverse complement.
TTGTTGAGACAAAGTCCTGCCTTCACATTGAGGGTACCCTCCATCGTGTTTTATGGCACTACCACCATGCTAAATGGGATAAATTTCAAACAGATCTAGCAACTCGATTTGGGCATCCATGAGGCACTGTGAGCCATCAGCAGCAGCAGAATTGTACTAGAACAATCTGTCACCTCATGGCCTTACATATCACCCACGCTACCATTACCATCAAGCCAGGGGGTCAACCCTGGTTCAATGAAGAGTGCAGGAGGGCATGCCAGGAGCAGCAACAGGCATACCTAAAAATGAGGTGTCAACCTGGTGAAGCTGTAACACAGGATTGCTTGCATGCTAAGCAGCATAAGCAGCAAGTGATAGACAGAGCTAAGTGATCCAAAAAGCAACAGTCAGATGTAAGCTCTGCAGTCCTGCCGCATCCAGTCGTGAATGGTGGTGGACAATTAAACAACTCAGTGGAAGAGAAGGCTCCACAAATATCCCCATTCTCAACGATGGAGGAGCCCAGCATAGCAGTACAAAAGGTAAGGCTGAAGCATTCGCAACAATCTTCAGCCAGAAGTGCCGAGTGGATGATCCATCTCTGCCTTCTCCGGAGGTCCCCATCATGACAGATGCCTGTCTTCAGTCAATTTGATTCACTCCACATGATATCAAGAAATGGCTGAAGGTACTGAATACTGCAAAGGTTATGGACTCTGACAATATTCCAGCAATAGCACTGAAGACTTGTACTCCAGAACTTGCCGTGCCCCTAGCCAAGCTGTTCCAGTACAGCTATAACACTGACAACTATTTGGCGATGTGAAAAATTGCCCAGGGATGTCCTGTACATGAAAAGCAGGACAAATCCAACCCGGCCAATTGCTGTCCCATCAATCTACTCTCAATCATCAGTAAAGTAATGGAAGGTGTCACCAACAGTGTTGTCAAGCAGCACTTGCTTAGCAATGACCTGCTCACCGATGCCCAGTTTGGGTTCCGCCAGGACCACTCAGATCCTGACCTCATTACAGCCTTGGTTCAAACATGGACAAAACAGTTGAACTTCCGAGGTGAGATGAGAGTGGCTGTCCTTGTCATCAAGGCAACATTTGACCCAATGTGACATCAAGGAGCCCGAGCAAAACTGGTGTCAACGGGAATCGGACGGAAAACTCTCAGCTGGCTGGAATCATACCTAGCACAAAGGAAGATGGTTGTGGTTGTTGGAAGTCAGTCATCTCAGCACCAGGACTTCACTGCAGGAGTTCCTCAGGGTAGTGTCCTAGGCCCAACCATCTTCAGCTGCATCATCAATGACCATCCTTCCATCATAAAGTAAGAAGTGGGGATGTTCACTGATTATTGTACAACACCATTCATGACTCGTCAGATACTGAAGCAGTCCATGTCCAAATGCAGCAAGACCTGGACAATATCCAGGCTTGGACTGACATGTGGCAAGTAACATTCACGCCACATAAGTGTCAGGCAATGACCATCTTCAACAAGACAATCCAGCCATTGTCCCTTGATGTTCAATGGCATTACCATCACTGAATCCCCCGTAACCAACATCCTGGGAATTACCATTGACCAAAAACTGAACTGGACTTGCCATATAAATACTGTGGCTACAAGAGCAGGTCAGAGGCTAGGAATCATGTGACCAGTAACTCACCACCTGATTTCCCAAAGCCTGTCCATCATATACAAGACACGAGTCAAGAGTATGATGGACAGGCTTTGGGAGCATTGGGACTTGCTTGGGTGAGTGCAGCTCCCACAACACTGAAGAAGCTGGACACTGTCCAGGAGAAAGCAGTCCCCTTGATTGGCACCACATCCACAAACATTCACTCCCTCCATCACCAAAGCACAGTAGCAGCAGGGTGTACCATCTGCAAGATGCACTGCAGGAATTCACGAAGGCTCCTTAGATGGCACCTTCCAAACCTGTGACCATTACCACCTAGAAGGACAAGGGCAGCAGATACAGGGGAACACCTGGGAGTTCCCCTCTAAGTCACTCACCATCCTGACTTGGAAATATGTCGCCGTTCCTTCACTGTCACTGGGTCAGAATCTTGGAACTCCCTAACAACACTGGGTGTACCTACACCACATTGACTGCAGCGGTTCAAGAAGGCAGCTCACCACCACCTTCTCAAGGGCAATAAATGCTGGCCCGGCCAGCGAAGCCCACATCTCATGAATGAATTTTAAAAATATATATATATTTTAAAAATAAACTAGGAGCAGAGTGGCAAACCAACTCCGCCACTCCGAGGAAGTTCCGGCTCCATGTGTTGGCTTGTTGGGGGTTCAATCTTTTAGATGAGATGCTGAACCATGACCATATCTGCCTAGTCAGATGGTTGTAAAAGACCCCATGACACTGTTCCTTGAAGAACATCATGATAGTTGTCCTAGTGACCTGGTCAGCATATATTTCTTGATCAACTCACCATTAATTTACTTTCTTTAATGTTCTTTATGTGGGCATGAAGGCTGAGCTAGTTGAAGTGAACTGGAATACAAGGCTAGTGGATAGATGAATAGAGAAGCAGTGGCAGACATTTAAGGGGATATTTCAGAATACTCAAAAAAGTATATTCCTACTATAAATTAAAATTCTAAGGGGAGGATCCATTATCCATGGTTAAGGAAAGCATCAGAGTTTGGGAAAAAGCATATAACTGCTCAAAGATGAATGGCAGGTCAGATGATTGGAAAGAATATTAAGCAGAGAATGACTGAAAGGTTAATTGGGAGAAAAAATTAGAGTATGAGAGGAAGCTAACTAGAAATGTAAAAATTGACAACAAGAGTTCCTACAGGTATTTAAAAAGGAAAAGAGTAAGCAAAAAGTGAGTGTTGGTCATATTCAGGGTTTGCGACTTTTCGGAAGGACAGGCAGGATGGGAACGATGGTGGTGTAGCTTTGTTAGTACAAGATGGAATAAGTACAATAGCCAATAAGGATCTTGGATCAGAAGATGTAGAATCCATAATGGTGGAGATAAGAAATAACAAGGAGAAGAAGACACTGGTGAGAGTAGTCTATAGCCCCCCAAATAGCAGCTATACTCTAGGGCAGAGAATAAATCAGGAGATAATTAGGGCATGTAAAAAAGGCAGTATATTAATCATGGGTGACTTTAATCTTCATGTAGATTGGGAAAATCAAATTGACAGGTAGCCATGAGCAAGAATTCAGAGTGTATTCGGGACTGTTTCCTAGAACAATAAGTTGTGGATCCAACCAGGGACCAGGATATTTTGGATCTGGTAATGTGTAATGAGGCAGGTTTAATAAATGATCTCAGAGTAAAAGATTCCCTAGGAAACAGTGAGCATACCATGGTGGAATTTAGCACTCAGTTTGAGAGCAAGAAACTTAGTTCGGAAGCAACTGCTAAACTTGGCTAACTAATAAAGATGGAGAGTTGGGATAAGGGGAGCATTTTCAGTATGGCAATCTGTAACTAGTGGAGTGCCACAGGGATCAGCATCAGGGCCTCAATCATTTACAATATATATTAATGACTCAGATGTGGGAAGTGAATGTACTATCGCCAAATTTGCGGATGATACAAAAATAGGTGGGAAGGCAAGTGGTGAGGATGACATAAGGAGTCTCCAGAGGGATAGGGACAGGTTAAATGATTGGGAAAAAAGTAGCAGATGGAATATAATGTGGCAAAATGTGAGGTTATGCACTTTGGCAGGAAGAATAGAGGAGCTGAATATTATTTAAATGGAGGAAGGCTGCAGCACAGAGGGATTTGGGCATCCTTGTGCATGAACCCCACAAAGCTAACATACAGGTTAGAACATAAGTTCAACATGTAATAAGGAAGGCAAATGGATTGTTGGCCTTTATTTCAAAAGGATGGAGTATAAAAATAGGGATGTCTTGCAAAAACTATACAAGGCACTAATTAGACCACACCTAGAATACTGTGAACAATTTTGGTCCCCTTAGTCTAAGGAAAGATATACTAGCATTGGAGGCAGTCCAGAGAAGGTTCATTAGGTTGATTCTGGGTGTGTAGGGATTTTCTTATGAGGAGAGGTTGAATAAGTTGGGCCTGTATTCATTGGAGTTTAGAAGAATGCGGGGTGACCTTATTGAAACATATAAGATTCTTAGGGGACTTGACAGGGTAGATGCTGAGAGGTTGTTTCCCCCTTGGGGGAGAGTCTAAGACCAGAGGGCATAATTTCAGCGTAAGCGGCTGCCCACTTAAAACAGATGAGGAGGAATTTCTTTTCTCAGAGGGTAATCGATCTGTGGAATTCTTTACCGCAGAGGGCTGTAGAGGCTGGGTCGTGAAGTATATTCAAGGCAGAGATGCAGACTTTTAATCAGTATGGGAATCAAGGTAATGGGGAGAAGGCAGGAAAGTGGAGTTGAGGATTACCAGATCAGCCATGATCTCATTGAATGGCGGAGCAGACTCGATGGGCTGAATGGCCTACTTCTGTTCCTACGTCTTGTGGTCTTAAGGTCCTCTAGTGAGTGACAATGGGGAGTAGTAGATAAGGAGGAAATGACAGATGAAATGAACAAATATTTTCCTTCTGTCTTCATTTTCAGAGGATACAAAAAGCATTTCAGTAATAACTATAAATCAGGAGGTAAGAGGGAGAAGGAAAGTTGGTAAAATTAAATCACTAGGGAAGCAGTACTGAGCAAATTGATGCAGCTGTGGGCTGACAAATCGCCGAGGCCAGATGGACTTCATCCTAGGGTCTTAAAAGAGATGGCTAATGTGGGAGTAGATGAATTGGTGTTACTTTTCCAATATTCCCTAGATTCCGGAAAGGTTCCAAAGTAGCAAATATAATCCTTCTTTCAAGAAGGGAGGGAGGCAGAAAACAGGAAAGTATAAGCCAGTTAGTTTGATGCCTGTGTGGGGAAGGTGCTAGAATCGATCATTAAGGAGGTCATAGCTGGACACTTGGAGAAACTCAAAGTCATCGAGAAGAGTCAGCATGGTTTTGTGAAAGGGAAATAGTGTTTAACCAATCTATTGGAGCTCTTTGAAGGAGTAACATGCGCTGTGGATAAAAGGGAGCCTGTAGATGTGCTGTACTTGGATTTCCAGAAGGCATTTGATAAGGTATTACATCAAAGATTATTGTGGAAAGTAAAACCTCATGGTGTAGGAAGTAACATATCGGCATGGATAGAAGATTTGCTGGCTGGCAGAAAACAGTATGCCTAAACTGGTCTTTTCCTGATTAACAGGATGTGACGAGTGGAGTGCCGCAGGGGCTCATGCTGGGGCATCATCTTTTTACAATTTATATTGATGACTTAAATGAGGGGAGTGAATGTAAGATAGCCAATTTTGCAGATGACACGAAGATGGGTAGGAAAATATATTGTGAAGAGGACATGAGGTTGCAGACAGATATAGACAGCCTGAGTGAGTTGGAAAATATCTGGCAGATGGAGTATAATGTGGGCAAATGTGAAGTTGTTCACTTTGGCAGGAAGAATAAAAAAGCAGAGTATTACTTAAACGGAGAACAGCTGCAGAACTCAGCTGCAAAGTGATCTAGGTGTCCTAGTGCATGAGTCACAGAAAGTACAGGTTTCAGGTACAGCAAGTAAATAAGAAGGCGAATGGAATGCTATCCTTTATTATGAGAGGAATCGAACAAGAAGTAAAAATGTTATGCTTCAATTATACAGGGCATTGGTGAGACCACATCTCAAATTTTGACCTGTAACTTCTGCGCTCCCCTGTATTAGATTTGGGGAGTAACCGAAAGATATGTTGGGGAATCCCTTTGGCAAGTTCCCAGTTAAGAGTTTGCATGGTAATTGCCCAGAAGTGCTAACTTCCTCTTGATAATTGCGATGTGCTGGGAACCATTCAAAAATGCGATTTAAATCACAAACTTCTGATGGTTCCGTCAGGGCTATACCAATAGTTACCCAGAAAAAGTTAGAAGCATCAATACCTTTCTAAATTCTGAGTAGGTATTGTAAAGGCCCAAAACAACCCCATGGGACCCCCCCACCCCACCCCAACACCCCCCACTCACCTTGGATCTCTGACCCTGGGAAACCCGCCCCACCCACCTGACCTTTAATTTCTGCAGGCCAGCACTTTACGAGGCTAGTTGGAGGTTTCGGCCCATTGCATGCAGTTTGGTCTCCTTATTTAAGGGAGGATGTAAATGTGTTGGAGGTGGTTCAGAGGAGGTTTACTAGATTGATACCAGGAATGAGCAGGTTGCCTTATGAGGAAAGGCTAGAGAGGCTTGTTTCTACTGGAGGTTAGAAGAGTGAGGGGTGACTTGATTGAAGTATATAAGATAAGGTAGACTGGAAAAGATGTTTCCTCTGGTGGATGAGTCTAGAGCTAGAGGGCAATGTTTTAAAATTAGGGGTTGCCCTTTTAGGACAGATGAGGACAAAACTTTTCTGAGTTGTGCAACTTTGGAACTCTGTGCCTCCAAAGGCAGTGGAAATCACTGAATATTTTTAAGGCATAGTAGATAGATTCTTGTAAAGCAAAGGAATCAAAAGTTATCAGGGATTAATAGAAATGTGGAATTCAAAACACAAACAAATTAGCCATGATCTCACTGAATGGTGGAGCAGGCTCGAGGGACTGAATGGCTTATGTCTTCTATTTCATATGGTCAAATTTGTTATTTTAAATTGGCTACCACATTTGCCTATATAATAGTGACTACTTTTCAAAAGTAATTAATTGAATATTGGCGAGGTGATGGCGTAGTGGTATTGTCGCTGGACTAGCAATCCAGGGACCCAGGATTATGCTCTGGGGACGCAGGTTCGAATCCTGCCATGGCAAATGGTGGAATTTAAATCAATAAAAATCTGGAATTACAAGTTTAATGAGACCATGAAACCATTGCTGATTGTTGTAAAAACTGATGTCTTTTAAGGAAGGAAATCTGCAGTCCTTCCCTGGCCTGGCCTACATGTGACTCCAGACCCACAGCAATGTGGTTGGCTCTTAAATGCCCTCTGAGCTAGGGCAGTTAGGCTTGGGCAATAAATGCATGAATGAATAAAGAAAAGGTGCTTTTTAAATATTAGTTTGCTTTTTTCTTCTTCCTTGTCAATCATTTCCCAAAAGTTCTTGTCATTGATTTCCCTAGTAAAGGCTAAAGCAATGTTTTTGCATCTTATTGAAAATGTAGAATAAGTTTCTGTAATTTGATGAACGTTTCAATGTCTTTTTATTTTAAAATCTTTTGAATAATAGCTGCACTGATAGCTGCAATTTAAAGTGGTCACCATCATTGTGAATGATTAGACTCAATGAACTTGTTTTCATTGGAGAAAGGATTGAGAAAATTACAATCTAGGTTTTCGAAATGTTTACATGATCTAGTTATCAAGCAGTCTGTTTGATTCGAGACCATGTGTGGAAACAATAAAAAAAAAATTAGTGAGGAAGCTTTCCTGACAGTCTTATACAAAATACTTTGAAAATGCATTTGTAAACAAGCAGCGTGTCGCCATCTGAAAGCTGCCCTTACTCAGTTTATAGTCAAGATAATGAAAATTTGGAGCCCATCTGCATTTTTGTTGGCTTTTGGCTATCTTTCATTCACTTAGAAGCAATAACACCAGAAACATGTAGTGTCACTCAGTTTTGTGGCCTAATAATTTGTCATTGATTCTATTGATTACCTGCATTTTCCTAAAATAAAATTGGTTGGCTATAAAGATTAAAAAAAATACACAAAATTTGTTTGTTTTTATTTTTGTCTTCTCATGCATGCTTTTTAAAATTCTTTCTGGATTCAACTCCATTGAAAAATTTTGCTGATTTTTTTTTTGTTTTGCTCAGTAATGCAGTTTCCTGTCATGAGACACTGTTCAAAAGGAATTGAACAATGTGAAGTAAATTCAGCATTTGTGGTTCATCTGAATACAAAAAACATGTTTTTGTGCAAATTGTGTTAGCCACAGCAACTCTTTTATCTTTTAATCCCAGTTTCATTCCTTTTTGCCATTACTTTCCAAGTAATTATCTATCTCCTTTTTAAACACCTCAGTTCAATGTATTCCACATTCTCTGAGCCTTTTGTGTTAAAACACCTCTCAAGGATTTGCTTTTCAATAAATTGGTCATATTTTCGACATTGCATCTCCATTGTGTTAGCCTACATTTAGCCAGTGAATTAAAGGAAGGATATAAAAGAAATTGAAGAAATGCAGTTTAGATTCACTGGGACATTATCAAGGATTACAGTTCTGAAAACCTAATTGAGGAGTTAGGGCTTTTCCTCTAGAGCAGAGTAAATTCAAAGATGAATTCATATAGTTGATGTTCCTCTGCAACAAGATTGGATTGAAGGAGCAACCTACTTCAATTGTAGGATCTGTTAAAGTCTTTGTGTAACAGCATTGAGTTCAAAATTTGTTTGGGGATTGAATGTCAGATGACAGGTGAAAAAGCTGTATATAAAATAGCACCAGGAAGGGCAACCTGCCAGACTTCAATTGGAGTACCTACTACTTAAAGCATTAGAATCAACAGTATACAGAATATAAGTGAAAGAGTAATGGTCAGACTGCATTGGTAGTACAGGATTGATCAGTGTTTTGGTTGCCATTAACTCTGACATCTATTCAATCACAACAGATAATTGGATCATGGAAAGATTTTCAATATGTTCCAACTTGTGCTTATGGTCATCCTGTTTATCACCCCTTTGCTTACCAAGAATCTATCCACCTCTGCCTTAAAAATATTCAAAGACATAGCTTCCACCGCCTTTTCAGGAAGAGATTCCATAGATTCACCAACCTCCCGAGAGAAAAAAATTCACCACACCTCTGCTTTAAATGGGCAATCCTTTTATTCTTAAACAGTGACCCCTAGTTCCAGATTCTCCGACAAGAGGAAACATCCGTTCCACATCTACCCTGTCCGAACCCCTCAGGATCTTGTCTCAATCAAATTGCCTCTTACTCTTCTAAACGCACTTTAAAGATTAAGCATCAGCTCCATAGACATGCTTGGAGTCTGGCTTCTGAAACAATTATGCCCCCTCAAACAACACGAATTACTGATAGTACCACTGACTTGGGCACAGTTGGAAAATAATCCGAATTTTATGGGGCTGCACAACAATTGGGCAACTGGGCAAGTTGGAGGATCGCCTCGCAAGAGGTGGGTATAGAACAGTCACTGAGGGAGGTGCTCAGAACCCTTTGCTTTGTAGTTATTCAGGGTTTAAGCAGTAACCCTCATCCAAGCTAACCGTGCAGCCTTGGAGTGCAGGTTAAGATAATGCCTGCATCAGAGCTAAGAGCACAGGATGCAGTCGAGTGGTGATGCAAAGGGGGGAGGTCCTAGAGGATGAGTATGGAGGAGCTGCAAGAGGGTGATGAGGTCCTGGAAGCCCAGGATGCAGGCAATGAGACAGGCATGCTCCTGAGGCCCTAATAGCCGCAAGATTCTGAGAGGAGGATGACGAGATGCAGTGAGGACTCTCCTGAGAGCATCTGAGTATCTGGCACCAGCCTGGCAGAGGTCATCACACTCACGCTCTGTAAAGAGCCTCATCTCATGCAGACCTTGCTGGAATACAGCAGGAACATGGACTTCAAAAGTACTTAATCTTTTTGGAAACATAATCACCAGTTCCTTTCAGCATCAATCACTGCAGTCAGAGGTTACGTGCACAGAGGAGAGGCTCTGGACTGCAAATCGTGACTTCATTTTGTGTAGGGACCAAGATTTCAATTCTGAATAACGCAAATATACCTTATCATACCAAGGAGCCAAAGATGAAGAAACATGAATATAAGTTTATTTGCATAGGTGAACATTATGTAAAAGTGGCTAATACCCATGCCCACCTTATGCAAATACATCACCATGACATTCCTAATCCTGCCACTACGTCTTGGTGCATCCCCAACCTCCACAATTGAGGTGGAGGAGGCCTGCAGACTGCTACGCCCCGTTGTCCGAGGTGATCTTGGAGGGCTCCAGCCTGCATCTCGGGGTCCTGCTGTGTGGCAGTGCCATCCTCCTCAGCCTGTGGAGTTACCGGAGTCACAGGAAGATGGGATTTGGATGGGTCAGTCACTCCCGGAGTCACCTGGGTGGATTACCCTGGGGTGTGCATCAGCCAATGATCCTCCCAGTGGATGCCCGAGGGCCCCTGGCTGACTCCTTGAGAGGACTGGGGAGCTGGAGTGAGCACAAGGTGCCCCACCCCCTTCTCGCATTGATACTCATAGATGCCAATGAGTGCCTCAGTGATGGAGTGCAGGATCACTGTCCTGGACCAAGGTCTCCCCGGCAGCCGCCACCCTAAAAATGTTGACTTTGGTGCGTTGGCTTGCTGGTGCTATCACCTCAGTCTGAAGGCAGACGGGATTCCTCCATCGTGTTTGCAATCTGATGTTCCAAAGCATGTCTTTGCAGCTCCAGCAACTGAGGTAGAACTGAGTCCAGAGGCTTGTCATCTGACTCGGACTCAGCAGATTCCTGACTTCCAGCTGTCCTCCGCGTTCTGGCACCCTGGGATGGCCCTGCCTTCTGCTATGGATCAGACAGCGTACTGTGCTCACCAGATTGTGACCCTGAGGCTACTCTAGAACTAGATCCCACCGAGATGTGTGTCTCTGCGCTGGTCTGGTGGAGGGTGTGGATGAGCACTGTGACAAGTCTTCAATTAGGGTGTCATCAGATTCCTCTTCCGAGGTGTCTTTGGGGCCTGAGTCAAGCACCTGGTTCGTGGATGCCATTGGATGCTTCCCATGTGCCTCCGAAAGAAAGGGGAGACTATTAGTGCATGGTGGGGGACTGCAGAACAGGAGTCATCACTCACAGTATGGTTGCCTGATAGATGTTGTAGTGCAGGGTCTTCACTTGGTTGAGCACCGCTGACCTCACTGTCAGCGCAGGAGCAGTCCACATCCTCACTGCCAGATGGATGGCTCTATTCTTCTTTCGAGGCCTTCCACCCCCATTCTGGGACCTCTCCTTTTGTTATGAGCCAGCTTGCCCTTCATGAAGACAGATGGAGAGAATGTAAGCAGGAAACCTGCCAGATGAGAAGGATGCCCGATATGGGGTGGAGAGTGGTGCGATGGACAGGATGAGGACACGATCCGCAGAGGAGATGAAAGTTTGTGTGAGAGAGTGAGTGGTGATGTCTCTTGAGCTGGCAGTGTGAGATCCCTGTAGATGTATGAGGGTTTGTGAGTGTGAGAGTTGAGAGTGATGAGAAAGGTAACTTTCTCTTTTGTAGCGTGTTGGTGTTCTGCTTTGCTGCCACCGTCTCCCATGCTGGATTTGTCACCTTGGATGAGGTTCTTCGCCCAGAGCAGAGGTAGAGGACTTCGCAGCAGGCCTCCACTGCGTCTAGTGGAGAGAGGCGTCACCTAATTTGGCCTCAGCCTGTATCCTCCCTCTGGAAGCCATGACTTTCCACCAGTTTTCGATCCCTTAAGAGAGCGTTAGCTCTGCAAGGGTGACCTTTAAATATGGCGCCCAATTGCGCAAGTCTTGAGGTAACAATGGGGCAGGCAAATCAGAGGCCGCCACACCAACGACCTGACCTGAAACCTGTGCTGCCTCAATTTTTTCAACAAAGTGACGCACAATACAGTGGAAAAAGCCATCTTTGCTGTCGGCCAGTCAAATGCCGATTTCCCTACCCGCTTTTGGACTTTGCCGATTTCAGGGAAAATCCCGGCCATTGTTATTAATCCCTTGGTCATCAGATGTGCCATTGATTGCAATGGTTGGTTAATTGTTAAATTATCTCAAGTATCAATAGTAGTTATAGCACAGTTAGTGTCCATATAGTTTGCACAGCATCCAGTATTAATGGAATCTGGTGACAAGTATCTTCTACATGTAAAAAAGCAACAACTTATTAATCAATGTCCACATGCATTATACTTTTTTATCGTTAAACCTTGAAATGTGTTGGCACTCATTGGAGATTATTCTGATCAGGCACAAGCTTATTGTAGCCTGGAAATTTATTTTAAATATTGTTGTGTCCTTCGCTGTGAAGTGTTGTATTGAGCAATGAGATGGATTAAATAAATAACACAACGTGCATTTTTGAGAGCTATCTTCATGCATCAATGGAGCTAAAGGAACAGGAACATTTAAATTGGGGTATGGTAATTTTAGCAAAGGATCCATGGTTTTGTGTTTGCAATTTATTTCCCCTCGAGGTAGCAGACTCAAAATAATGACTTCCAATTGAGTGTTGACTTCAGCATATATAAATCTCCTATATGTAGAAATAGTGGAATATCTTAACTACTTTTTGACAACTTTTTAAGGAGAATGTGAGTTAAAAATATACCAGTTATATTGTGCTGCATAATAAAAGTAGCAGTTTTCTACTTATCTATTGCTGCAACCATCTTCCATGATTTTGTGATCATAATTATCAGTTATTAATGTTAACAAGAAAAACTTCTCTCTTATTGTGTTGTGCCTAACATGTAGTGTTATCTTGTTTCTGTAGTGCATTGATCAGCTGACAAAGATCCAGACTGAATTCCAGGAGACTGTGAAGGATCTGGCAAAGTCTAAAAAGAAGTATTTTGAGCTGGAACAGATGGCTCACGCAGCGCGGGAGAAAGCAGATATAGAGGCCAAGTGTGTTTAATTTTTTTCTATATTAATGGGGATATTTTGCCATCTGCTAGTTCAAGGCAAAATGTTTACAGCATTTAATTTGTTCTTCAAATATTTATACTTGCATTAATCAACGTACTGAAATACACTTCTCATGAAACACACATACAAGGCGTGTTACCTGGTCTGATCTATTCTTGTGATTGGACACATGTCTACTAGAAAACTGATGGCCTGAAGATCGTTCTGTTTGAAGTTTTCTGAAACTTAAATGCATTTGTGGAATTGGCAAAAGGCTCCACTGCAGCAATACTATTAGTAATGCTAATGGGATCTCCAACTATGTTTTATTTAAATATTGAATTGTAATTGCAACAGCAACCCTTGTCATGAAAAGCCATCCAACTTAGTTTTAGATTAGCTTGCATCAGGAGAAGCAGTACTGCAACAGATGGAAAAATAATGAGAAAAGCAGAGGTGGGTAATGTAATTTTGAAATACGAACAAAAAAATCTCGAAAACTCAACAGGTTAGACAGCACCTGTGGAGAGAAACAGAATTAATGTTTCAAGTCAATGTACTTTCACCTGATGAATGGTCTGAAACATTAACTTTGTTTCTCTTCACAGATGCTACTTGACCTGCTGAGCTTTTTAGGCTTTTTTGGTTCTTATTTCAGATTTCCAGCATCCACAGTATTTTCTTATATCCATGGAATTTTGAAACTCTAGATGAAAAGCACATGATAAAAATAATTCTGACTGCATTTTATACTTAAAAAATGTCAATAGGTAAGATATATTTATATCTTGTGTCAGTTTTCAGTTACCAGCCAAATTCCTAAGTAAATGTGAGTAAAGTAGTTGTAGCAAAAAGCACCAGTGATGAAGCAGCAGAAAACGTGAGTGATTTAAATGTCATTCAGGTCAAGTTATACAATTAAAAATAACACTAAGACAAAGAAAGATATTGCACAATTCCGGAACAAAATACATAGAATTGTTACAGAACAGAAGGAGGCCGTTCAGCCCATCGTGTCTGCATCAAATGAGTAATTCCCCTTTGTGCTATTCTCCCACCACTTCCCCATGACTATGCACATTCTTCCCTTTCAGATGACAGTCTATTTCCCCTTTGACTGCTTTGATTGAACTGGCCTCCACCAAACTCTTAGATATTTCATTCCAAACCTTAACCACTCGATGCGTAAAAACTTTTTTCGCAAATCGCTTTTGCTTCTTTTGCGAACTACTTTAATCTGTGCCCTCTCATTCTTAATGTTTTCATGAGTGGGAACAGTTTCCCACTTTCTGCTCTGTCCAGACCCTTCATGATTTTGAATACCTTTATCAAATCTCCTTAGTCTTTTCTCCAAGGAAAACAACCCTAATTTCTACATTCTACCTTCATAACTGAAGTTCTTCATCCCTGGAACCATTCTCATGAATCTTTTCTGCACTCTCTCCATGCCTTCACTTTCTTCCTCAAGTGCAGCACCCAAATCTGGACACTACACCAACCAAGTGCAAACTAGTGTTTTATACTTGTCCAACATAATCTCCTTGCTCCTGTACTCATTGTCTTTTTTTAATAAAGCCAATGATACTATATGCTTTATTAAACACACTCTCAACCTGTCCTGCCACCTCAATGACTAATGCACATATACTCAGTTCCCTCAGCTTCTGCACCCCCTTTAGAATTTACCCTTTTTTATATTGTTTCTCCACGTTCTTCCTACCAAAATGAATCACTTCACATTTCTCCATATTGAATTTCATCTGCCACTTGTCTGCCCATTCCACCAACTTGTCTATGTCCTTTTGAAGTTCTACTCTATCCTCTTCACAGTTCAGAGCTTTCAAGTTTCGTATCATCCAGAAACTTTGAAATTGTGCCCTATACACCAAGGTCTAGGTCATTAATATATACCAAGGAAAGAAAGAGTCCCAACACTGACCTCTGGGGAAATCTACTACAAATGTTCCTCCAGCCCAAAAAACATCCATTAACCAATATTCTCTGTTTCCTGTCACTGAGCCAATTTTAAATCCACATTGCCACTGTCCCTTATAATCCATGAGCTGTAATTTTGCTCACGGGTCTGTTGTGTGATACTGTATCAAATGCCTTTTGGAAGTCCTTGAACACCACAGCGACAGCATTACCCTTATCAATCTCTGCTACCTCTTCAAGAAACTCCCAACAAGTTAATTAAGTACAATTTTCCCCTAAGAAATCCATACTGGCTTCCCTTAAATAACCCACATTTGTCCAAGTGTCTATAAATTTTGTCCTGGATTATTGTTTCTAGAAGTTTCCCCAACACTGATGTTAAACTGACTGACCTGTAGTTGCTGGGCTTACCTTTACATCCTTTTTTGAACAAGGGTGTAAAGTTAGCAATTTTCCAGTCCTCTGACACCACTCCTGAGTCCAAGGAAGAATGAAAAATTATGGCTAGTGCCTCTGCAATTTCCACTTTCACTTCCCTCAGTATCATCGGATGCATATCATCCGGTCCTGGTGCCTTATATAAGCACAGACAACCTCTCCAATACCATCTCCTTATTAATATTGAACTCTTCTAGAGCGTGAATTGCCTCCCCTTTGACCATGGCCTGGGTAGCAACTTCTTCCTTGGTAAAGACAGATGCAAAGTATTCATTTAATACCTCAGCTTTGCCCTCTGCCTCCATGTGTAAATCTCCTTTTTGGTCCTTAATCAATCCTACTCCTCCTGTTACCATAGTTTTACAATTTATATGCTTATAGAAGATTTTGGGATTCCCTTTTATTGTGGCTGCTGGCCTATTTTCATACTCC
Organism: Carcharodon carcharias; assembly: GCF_017639515.1. Lineage (NCBI taxonomy): Eukaryota > Metazoa > Chordata > Chondrichthyes > Lamniformes > Lamnidae > Carcharodon > Carcharodon carcharias. The sequence continues at coordinate 32,156,292 of NC_054477.1, read as the reverse complement.
TGCTTCGCTTCTCTTATTTGCTTTTAACCCCCTCTCTGAGCCTTCTATATTCAGCCTGGTTCTCAATTGTATTTTCTACCTGAAATAAGTCATGAGCACACTTTTTCTTTCTTATCTTAATTTCTATCTCCTTTGTCAACCAGGGAGCTCTGGCTTTGTTTGAAACAAAAACAGAATTACCTGGAAAAACTCAGCAGGTCTGGCAGCATCGGTGGAGAAGAAAAGAGTTGATGTTTCGAGTCTTCGTGACCCTTCAACAGAACTGATCTTTCTTTACAAGGAGAGGGAAATATAAGCTGGTTTAAGGTGGTGGAGGGGGGGGTGGGGGTGCGGTGGTGTTTGTTTTAATTCTGTTTTTGTTTTGGATTTCCAGCATCCGCAGTTTTTTGTTTTTATCTCTGGCTTTGTTTGCCCTGCCTTTCCCTTTTAAGGGAATATACCTTGATTGTGCCTGAGCTATCACCTCTTTGAAGGTAGCCCATTGTTCAGTAACTGTTCTTCCTGCCAATCTTAGACTCCATTTTATTCGATCTAGATCCATTCTTACTCTGTTGAAAACAATGCTGCTAGACCTGCTGAGTTCTTCCAGGTATTTCTGTTTCTGTTTTTGTTTTGGATTTCCAGCATCCGCAGTTTTTTGCTTTTGTTTCTTACTCAGTTGAAGTTGGCTTTCCCCCAGTTAATCTTATAATAATACACTAAACTTTCAGTCAAGGTTTAGGATATTTTGACTTTTCTTTCTTTGGAAAGGAATTAGAAAAAAAAAGTTGCCTAAAATGTGTTTTAAAAGAGTGCTTTCCTGCAACTAAATAGGGGCCTGAGACAGAAGATACTTATAGTACTAATGTGCTAGCTTTGATATTGTGTCCTTTTGGACTGTAAATAAATGCAGTTTGGTAGCTGACCTCCGTAATTGTAAAAATATCTGATGCTCGGTGTTAGAAGATTTTTAATTTTTTTCTGAATAAAGTCAGGAATAAAGCAAAATTATAGATACCTAAAGGACTGTCTAGTTTTGCAACAAAGGAGGTACAGAAACAGAAAAGACCAAGAATAGCTAAGGCCAATTAAACAAAATGCAGAAAAGTTACTATTTAAATTGATCAATACAATACTGAAGTAAGACAGCATCACGTATTCAATATTTTTGTTATTACATGGAGATAAATTATATCAATTGAACTAAATTAATCTGGTTATACCTAATGCTCTTTAAGTTCACCTTTAAAATAACCCAGTTAACAATTTGAAACAAGCTTTTCCTCATCTACTGTTAACTTAGTCAATCTTCAAAGAAATTGAAGAAAGGCTTGAGGACCTGTTGCAGATTACGAGGAGCTGCTATTATTATATTCCTTGGTATCACACAAATAGATATCAGGTAGTGTAAGTCAAGTCTAATAAATACAAGAGGATCAAGTTACCTAAGCAACTGATACTACTGAATCTGAGCAGGGATTTGTGGCGGACCCAAATTTGTTAAACTTGCCAGTAAAATTGATTATTTAACTTTGGGAATGTCTGTTAGAAATTTCCACTGCAGAGATTTGCCCTTCAGTCCGAAGCTTGTGACTAGTTTTAAGAATTTCCTTGGGCTTTTAGGTGCTGGGTATTTACAGATGTATATTCTGTGAGATGCTTCATGGATGTTATTTCCATCCTGCTGCTGTGAAGTTAGAAAACCTATGTCGCATAGCTATGTCTGCACAAATTTATGAACAAGAATGAAATGCAAGCTGTTATTTTAAATATATATTTTTCAGTATTTTATACAATTTAATTAAATAAAATTTGTGGTAACTAGTAAAACTAGGTTTTTTGTGTCCCTGAGTGTTCTGCTGTTTTACACTGGGGATGGAGGAGGGTGTTTAACAAGCTGACTTGACGTGACTGATATTCTGATAGTGGCTGCAAAATCCTGACCCCTTTTCTGGGGCTGGGCATTATAGTGTTTCAATGGTGAACAAAACCTCCCAGACAGTGCTACTCTGACCATTTTAATGATACCAGTAAAAAGGAGTGGAAAAATATCTTTTGAATATGGACGTGGTTTCAGCAAGTAGGTTGTATATAACATATATGCAGACTGCATTCTTAAAGTTGACCCATGGCCTTAGCGGGCACAGTAATATTATGTAGGCTACCAAAGGTTGCAATTGCTGCCCCCATATGAGCTATAATTTTTTTTGGAAATGTGTGTCTTTCCCTTGTAATTAAGATTGGTTAATGGGTATTAGTAAGGGAAAAAATAATGTTTACCATTATAGTACAAAAATGTATTTTAAATTTTCCCATGCAGTGTATATTATAAAGCACGTAGATGCAAGCAAGTATCTTTCAGCCTATCTACCTCCCATTTGGTTTGAGCTGTTTTCCAGTTGCAATCTCACCCTCTGTGCTTTGCTAATTACGGCATTGATCCAACTTTGAAATGTTTCAAACAAGCCAATGCAAAGTGACCACTTCATAAATCAACAATTTAAGCATGAAATTGTGCACTACATTTAGCCATTGTTAATTTAGGTGTATGTTGTCAAGTTTATCTGTCTTAATTTTGAGGCAAATACCATTCTTTATCCATTTTGTTCATTCCCTTGTATTATTTGAATAACTTTGATATATTCCTCCCCCTTCCCAACACACACACTTGCCATTTACTTAGCATCACTTCATTCTTAATGGTTTGAAATCTGCAGTTTGTTATTTTTTTACTATCTGTTTTGTTAGTGGGCACTGCATTGTGTGTGTGATTTCGCCACTATTTCAGAGAAGGCCCATATTAATTCAGTAGGTTTTCATTGGTGTGAATATACTTCAAAATTAATTATTTACTCTGTAGCTTCTCCCGACATTATGGTGATACTTTTAATATTAGATCAACTGTTGGACTTAGATATTTTTTCCAGAATCTGATTATTTACCTGTGTTAATTTTGTAGTTATTAGATATAAGCACAGAATTATAGCTTTACAGCTCAGAACGAGACCATTCTGTCAATTATCCCTAAGCTGGTTCTTTGTTAAAGCAGTCCAAAATTAATCCTTGTGTCCTGCTTTTTCCTCAGACCCATATGTATTCCAAAACCTCATGTGTTTATCCGGTTATCCAATAACTTGCAGTTTTGCTGGACCTCAACTGACCCTTGGCTGAGTGGTGGTGTTCCCGCCTCTGAGTCAGAAAGTTGTGGGCTTAAGTCCTGCAGAGACGTAAACACACAGTCTGAGCCCCCATGACGTCACCTAGAAATTTTAACTGCTGGGCCTCAATTCCATTTGACTAAGCGGCTGCCCTCCTGATTGAGTTCGGAATAAGACAGGCCGCTGCATGCATTTTTCAGCAAAATTCCCAGGACACTTCAAGATGAGGTTGTACATCTTCAAGCAAGGCTGCAGCCCCTGCTTCCATTTTTTATTTCTGCATACTAGAAGACGTCCTGGTTCCATCAATGTGAAGAAGGTCTCCCCTGCTTTTCTAATCCCTCCCTGGAGATCGTTGTGGATGAAGTCAGAACAAGGAGGTAGCAACTATTCCCCAGAAACTGCATGAGTATTCCCAAGGCAGATGCCAAGCAAAATTTGGTTGAAAGGGCCAGCATGACCCTTAGCATGGGTTTCAATTACCTCACAAGCAGCAAGAGTGAGCACAACTCTTCACCTCTCCAGCTCTTTTACAGCATGTTAACATTCCTTTTATTCCCTTCTCCACCACTGAACAATTCTCTCCCCTCTATCACATCCTTCAGGACACAGTCACAGAGAGACACAATCACTCACCTCTTCCTTCATTCTCTTTAGGCCACATACTAGCAGTAAGCTCTTCTCACATACTATTACTTGCACAAACAGCAACTTTTCCTCATGCTGTATTTCACGTTATACACACTTCTCTTTGTATTCAGCACCTCCCCGTTACCATTTCATCTTGCTTTTTCACCACATCTCAACACGTGCACTAATGGCATTAGCCCCATATATTGCTACCAACTGTTTTTAATGCATACTCATACTCAGTGAATAATATGATGGAAAGGAACAAGACATCAACAACAACGTTGCCCTCCACCAAGCAGAATAGAATGCTCTGGAATGGCTCAGGCAAAGCCATCAGCATCAGGAAAGGTGAGGCTTGGCGGACAAGCTCAACAAGCTGTCTGCATATTACTTGTAACCCTGCATTCACCTAAACAAATATGCAGCAGGCTTCACAAATTCAAGATGTATTCTCAAGCTATTACCTGCAAATACCTAGCTTCTTTTCTGCCATCTTAACTTGTCCCTTTTCTCTCCTTTCTAGTTCAATTTTTGCAGCAAGATGCATCTGATAAGAGGAAGCCGATCCTCCTCCACCTGTACTGTCAGGCACTCTACCCCTTCAAACACCAATAGAGATCAGCACTCCACATGGATTAGACCTTGAACCAAAGAGGTCTGCAAGTGGCAAAACAACTAGCATAAGTGGGCAGCAGCATGCACTATTGGCAGGGGAAGCACAGGAGGTGGGTTGTTGAGTGCAAGGCCCTCTCAGATCTGCTGAGAATGACATAAATGAGGACTCTAAGGGCCCAGCCATGAAAGGGAAACTTCTGGCAATTTTCAAACAACTGTAAGAGATGTTGGAAGGTTTGTCAGGAAGGGAGCCAATTCCGATATTTCAACAGTGTCTGCACTTCAAAAGTACTTTATTAACCATGAAGTGCTTTGGAACATTCTGGAATGTTGAAATGTGCTATACAAATACAAGTTTTATTTTGGCAAAGGAGGAATCAAAGTCAGTTAAGCAGAGGGACAGTGTAGGTTCTCAGGGCTGGGAAATCAGCTTTGGCTCAATGGCTGAGTAATTAACTGATCCCTCACATTGCTTGCTGCAAGACATTGAGGTGGCCTTCCTTCATTTACTCCTTCCTTAGCCAATGATGTCAGCTGCTGCTCTGTCTGCTCTAAATTAAGGACTGTAAGTATAGTTAGGTGGTAAAGTATGCAAAACACTTCTTTGGTGTAAGAGACTCTTAGAGCAACATCCTGCTGGGAGTTCCTAGCCTACTGAGGCACCTGAGCCATTCCTTCAGCATCCTTATGATGTGCACATTAATGACCCTGATGGACCTACGCTTTGATTATACCTTTGTTGCTGAGTAATTTTGGGTTTGCAGAAGGATGTCATGAGTCATGTATGTCCCATAGGGGTCATCCTGCCATGTTCTTGGGATAGTCGTGATTATATACAGAGTATTGTGGGCAAATATACTTGATCTTGTTTGCCTGATCAACCACTTGCTGCACAATAATGGGGAGCAGCCTTTTCTAATTACCAATGTTGCTTGCTGACTAGTGTCCTAATAGCAAACTGTGTAGACAATAATACTCTGCAATTGGGGAAAGCCAACCAATGCTGAAAATCCCCAAGTGTGCTCCTGACAACTGTTGAGATCAGTGGGGAAGTTTATATATTAGTCAGCTTTGGTGAACGGTGTCAGTCATGTGCTTAATGTAGTCATAAACTGCAGACTGAGAGATACAGGCGATGTCCCCTGTAAACTGAAAGGAGCCAGTGGTGGAAAAAGTTGAGGGCTGTGGTGACTTTGACAACTATTGGCAAGGCATGACCCCACGGTCCTTTTGCAGGAGATTTGCTAGGCTTCTTGGAGAAGTACAGCAGTGGATCGAAAATATAGCTTGAAGCGCTGACTGCCCTTTTAACCACTCCACTTTCATCTGATGGGCATGGTTAAATATTGGCCTTTGTGTGGCTAAGTCCTATTTATGTATTCTCCTCCACCTTCAGGTACCATACCCAAAGAGGGTGTTGGCGACCATGGACTTCCATTGGATTAATTCAATGGTTATGCTTGACAAAACATTGCAGTGGTTTGCTGTTGCCTTCTGCAGTATGACTGACCAGGAAACGTCTGTTCTTTACTGCCTGCCATCAGGCATATTGGAAGGATTTACAGGCTAATGATCAACCTGTTTGGCCACATTATGCACACACCTTCCATGGCCATAAAGTCCTGAAGTGCAACTTGAATCTGGTTCTGGCCTGGAGGTAGGGATGCTATCCACTGAGGCACAGAAACGCCTTTATTTATGTATAAGCATATTAAATATAAGTATGCATTTTAAATCTTGACAAATTGTCAGTTAGCTAGACAAAAGAAATAGTAACAGTGAATGATTTCCATTTTGACATCTGATGTTTCCATAAACCAGGCTTGCACTAATTTAATAAAATCAAATCCTATCAATCAAGTGCACTGTTTAAATCGTCAAGTTTTTCTTTATTTTTCAGGTCTAAGCTTAGTCTGTTTCAGTCAAGAATAAGTTTACAGAAAGCAAGTGTAAAGGTGAGTTATGCAACAGTTTGAATGACTGTTTGTTTCCTGTTGATCTCATTCTTGAGCTATTAATTTTCATACAACTTTTCTGCAATTTGTCCCAAGTCTGCTTAACTTAGCCAAACGGATGTTGTCTGAAATTTTGAACAATTTTGGGCACCCCAAAATCAGATGAGGCGTATTTGTAACAAGATGAGAACAGTTTATTTTCCTACGTTGGGGTAGAAGGATTAATTGTGCGCAGTTGCAGTATCCTGCCAAGAAACGCTGAAGCAGTAACAAGATTGAAGTTGGAGAATTAAACACAAGCCCCCCCCCCCCCCCGCAACTACTTGAAACTATGATCTCTGGTGAATTGAGCATATTACTTGGGTACACGAAGCCTCTGAACAATGTAGTATAAGGGTCTGGCACATATTGGGTTAATGTGGGACTGAGTACAGAACTACCCACACAGTGAAGTAAGAAGGCATGTGACCCAGACTCGGATCAGTGTGATGTTCTACAGAAACATGTGTAGACCTAAGCGTGGAGACCGCTCCTAGTCTGCACTCTTTACTGTACATGTAAATAGTTCTGGTAGTTAATAAAGACTCACAGTTAACCTGTGAAAGACCACGGAGACTACTTTAAGACATACCAATATGTAACCAACATATTCTTCTTCTGCATTCAAACACAACATGGTGGCAATGGTGCGATTAAAAACCCAGAACCTTGCTAAAATGCAGAGACAATCTGAAATGCTAGAAGACTCAGATTCAATTAAATAAAACATTCTGACCTGAAAGAAGCTCCAAATGAAGCAGAGGCATAGAGGAAAAATTGCCAGGAAACAATTTTTCTCGGAAGAAAGGCTTGGAAGCTGAGGCAGAGATTTCGCTGTGGAGCAAAGTGCCCTCATAGGTGAGATCAGTGTCTGCAAATGCAGCTCACTGCTTCTGATGCAACAGATTTGGACACATAGCAAACTGTGCAAGGTAAAACCTCTGAAATGTACCAAAGGCCTAAAGGTTGAAACTGCACACGGGGAGGGTGAGGTCAAAGATCTTGGTTTCTCATTTTGGAATGCGGACATTTCTGTCAATGACCATCTAACAAATTTTAATTTAGACACAAGACCCAACGTAACACTCCTGTCAGACAAAGAACCATGGCTGAAAGACTTCTGCCTTCAAACAACAGACACGCTACTTTACGGGCCCAGAGAAATCAGACTTCCAATTATGGGTATGATCCTGGAACCACTGGGGTATGGCAGCAAACAGATCTTCAAGCTGATGTATGGCATCCAAAACCAGCCTTTCTCTCTCCTGAGCAGGGATGACTGCGTAGCCTTGGATCTCCTCAAAATGGCAGATGATGTCAAGAAAACCCCAGTGTCATTAATCAAACAGAATTGCATCTTTTCGAGTCCTCAAACAAAGAAGAGTATTGTTAGGAAATAGAGATAATTTAAGGAAGTTATATTGGTATTTGTGGATGTTAGGAATGAGTTTTAGCTTTAAAGATTAAGTTTGATTTGTATTTCTGTATTTGTGTTAAGAAAGGTCAAGTGGAGTTTTAGTTTCATTTTAAAAGGTACCTGCATTTCTAATGAGAGTTTTACGACTGTTGCAGCTAAGTTAAACAAACAAGCATAGAGAAACTGGGCTGTTGCCTAGCAAAGGGGTCCAGAGAGGCAGGTCCCTCCCACGGATACACATAAGAAACTAGAAACAGCAGTTTGATTTGGAAGCTGTTTGAGTTCACTGTGTTTTGAAGACAACTGCCAGGAGAGACTCGAGAAAAGTGGACAGATAGCCAGTCCCAAGCTAAAGAAAGACCCCAAAATCCAGGGGTGTGGAACAAAAAGTCCCAAGAAGACCTTCTAGTGAAAGGAAGGACAGGAATTTGGAAACGGTCCTGTGAAGTTGAAGTTAAGAGTAAGGGGCAGAGAGGCTTCAAGCTTCAGAGACAAAAGCTGCAGAAAGCAGATTTAAAGCTAGAACAGCTTGCAAGTGGCCAGAAGGTCCAAAGAGATGGCTGAAGGTCTGAAAATCTTTGCTGTGGGCAGCAGTGTACTTTTGACAGCTAATCAGCAAGCGAGGGTGCGTGGAAGACAGCTTGAATGCAATTGGTGACACAAGGGAGAGGAACATTAAAAGGGGTTTTTGAAACCCTGCAGATGAACCCTTGCGGAAGGCATCTGAGAGAAAAGCGTCGCTTTGGGAGAAGATTCCAAAGCGAGTCCTTGGAGAGTGGAGATTGGAACCTCTCGTGTGAAAGACGGCATTCAGTGAGACTGGTTGGCTCATGGTGGGACATGCGCCTGGGGGGAGTTGATGAGAGATCCATTACATCTGTCTGGGGGTGGCATCTGTCAGTTGGTTTCAGAATGTGGTGTGCCTGACCACAGGTTGCCAGTTGGTTTATGTGGACTGTACTTTGAACATTAGAATATAAGATAGCTTTTGTAACTTGTGTTATTCTTACAAATCTGTATATATCTGTAAAGGTATAGTTGTGGGTGAAGGATTAATATGGCTCATCTTTTCTTGTTTAATGAACGTTTTATTCTTTTGTTAAAAGTTCATCAGCTGTCTCCTGTGGCTCTGTTTAGTAGCTGCTCCACGTATCTAAACAAACAAATTAAAAGTTAGGATCCATCACGTTGGGTTCCATTCTGGGATCAGGCTTGTCCAGTGGTAACCTCAGCTGGGATCATAACAGTACCCTGACTGGGACTTCAGCTCTGAACTAACTTCTCTCTTTGTGAAGCAGATCTGTCCATTCTTGTCACAGGTCCCAGAAAACCCTCAAAGGTCAGCCAGCCAATCACCCAGGAGGCAACCATGATGCCTCCAGTGGAAGAGGTGAAAGAGAGTGTTCAGTCCAAGCAGCCTCTACCTCCATCCCTGACAACATTACAACTGGTCAACACTGCAACCACTGTGCATACACTGCAGCTTCCAGCCAGCATGCCAAAGCCACAAAAGATGCTGGAACCTGGTAGCAGTTGTCTATTGCCAACAGCAAAAAGTAGAGGTGAGACTACCACTAAACTTTATTCTCACCACAGAAATGCTCTTCCCCAGCCACAGAGGACATTGAGATGACCCACACAAAGAAAGGAGAGGAGAAAGGAGCGATAAAGAGCTGACCATAATGTCCGTCCACCCCACATGAAATGAGTTAGAGTATCAGCAACCACCAATTAACACAACAGCCGATCCGACCAGGTGCGGTTCAACGCAAGGGAATGGAAGAAAAGAATGAAAGTATACCCAGGTGCCAGCTCAACCTCCAAACCAACTGGAAGAACCAGGAATGATAGAGTCTACACTCCAACAAAACTGCGATCTGGATATGGAAGGGTTATAAGGCCTCCAGACCTCTTGAACTTTTAAATTCAAGGACTTGAAGGGGGGAGATCTGGTAGTGATAATGTAGTAATAGTGATAAGGTAGTCACAACAGTATAAATGTATGAGAATGATGACAATGATAACATGAAGTAAACTGGTATAACTCCAGATACATTGAATAAAGACCTGGGGTTCGGGGTGGGTGGTGGTGTATTTAAGAGTCTGGCACATAGAGAGTTAATGTGGGACTAAGTACAGGACCACCCACAGAGTGATGTAGGAAGGCATATGACACAGACCCAGGCGTCAGAGACATATGTAAATCTAAAAATGAAGACAGCTCGTAGCTTGTGCCCTTTACTGTACATCTGAGTAGTTCTAGTAGTTAATAAAGAGTTACAGTTAATCTATGGAAGACTACAGAGACTTCTTTAAGACATACCAATTTGTAACCAACACCCCACAACAAACATGTTGTATGGTAAAAGTTCTTAATTTTTAAGGTATCTTCTTGCAGGTTGAGATATAAACAGTTTGGATATTGCAATAGAAGTAAATTGATTCTATATGAGATGATTTATGGAGGATACTGTCATTTTCAGTTTTGTAGACTCTCATTTGGAACTACATTTTTTTAAGTCCCAATTTGATTATTTTTACGTTCTCTCTTAAAAGTTTCATTGTGTTGAGGCCTCAGCGTCCATGGGCTAGGAAAGAGAAATTCAGCCAGCTCCCAGTCCTGGTCACTATCTCCCACCATCCATGTCCTAATTCAAGTATGAATCCAGAAACTGAACTCTGCCAGTTCTCAAGTCTAGGTGCATATGCAAAGAAAACTTGAGTGAGATATCAGAGTCTGATAAAGTTCATGAACTGCATCAGTGACTGCTTTCAGAAACAGTGGAAAAAATGAAACCAAAACCGTAACTTATTTGAAATATCGCATTAAGGTAATACATTATCAGAAACATTCATTTTCCAAATTTAGTTGAAAAGTTCAACTTTACAATTATCAAATAATGAACTCCTTTCACTGAAAGGAGCATGGTGGGTGAAGGGAAGTTGAATGTTTTTGTTGGTCACTTCAGCAGTGGCAACAGTCTGGAACCTAGGTGCCCCACATAACCTACACCCCGCCCTCCCACCACCACTGCTAATACCCTAACCTTGCAGGGCAGTAGCTTTTTATAAGTAAAAATATATGTAAAAGCAATCCAAAGAATACTGATTTCTCATGGCCAAGCAATAATTTGAGACTCGGAGCTGAAATTGTTACAGTTGCATTTTCTTTGTGTTTTTGTTTGGAGGTCGGTTAGCTCAGTTGGCTAGATGGTTAGGGCATAATACAGCATGATGTCAGCGCTGCAGGTTCAATTCATGCACCAGCGGGGCAATTAATGGAGGCTTGCCTCCTTGCCTTGCGCCTTGTTTGATGCGGAGTGGTGCCCCTCAAGTAATATAACCACTTGTCTCTCCCTAATACAGGGAGATGATTATGGTCCCTTGTGGACTATGGCTGATTATCTTATCTCACCTATGCCTTTTCTAAAATATTTATGACTTTTTTTTAAGTACTTTTGATCCTTAAATGATTTTTAAAAAACACACAAGTAGTGTATTCGACCATGATGGGACACAGGTTTGAATTACTAATCCTTTTCATTGTGCTGTCAGGGTATAAACAGAAACGGGCACTTCACATACAAGAGGGTGCATTTTGAGACATAACTATTAACCCTTAACTATTAACTATACATGCATCTTCATGGGCATCTTAAGAGTTCCATTGGGAAAGGCATCATGAGAAGGTTATTTATATGTTTATATTACAAGGAGAATAATGTATAATGCTGAAATACCTAAATAAGAGAATGTTTTTAAAATAGTTATAAATAAGCCAATAATGTAGCCATTTTATAAATTATATCCTTCTAATATATAACTATAGAGGGAGAAACATATTTTAAAATTTTGAAGTAAATTCGGAAAGTTTTGTGAGCCTATTTGGCATCCAGTATTACATGTTTTGTTTGCATTCCAGTTAAAAGCACGACGCAGTGAGTGCAACACAAAAGCTAACCATGCTAGAAATGACTATCTTCTTACACTGGCAGCTGCAAATGCACATCAAGACCGCTATTATCAAATAGACCTGGTAAACATGATGATGGTAAGCACACCTTTCTATGCTTGTGTTTTTGTGATTCAGAAGTCAACAGAAGAGTAACATTAAGAGGAACAGTAATGTTTATTTTCACATCCCTGCTTTACCTGATAATTTTTGATCCTGGAACCTGACTTGCAAGTCATGTTGGATGTAGTATGTTGTTTCTGATAAACGTTCCTAATGGTGCCTTGAGTGGTTACATCAAAGGAACAGTCACTCAAACCTTAATGAAGTGTGCCATCAGCCACAAAATGATATAGTTATAGAAAGTGCAGAGGCAGCACCTCTTGAAATTGTATTCTTGTTACCTTTAAATCAAGCCTTTAAAATTCTTTAATGGATAATGTCAGTGAAATACTGGGTATCCACTAATGTAATGATTTGAGCAACAATTGCAAGTTGATTTGAATTTGTTTTTTGTTTTTCAATATTTTCAAAAAGGGCACTCATCTTACATCTTCCCAAACCAATCATCATAGCAATACACCTTTTCCCTATGAATTCTATTGATCTCGGGTATAAATTGAACCAGTAGCGTGTCTACGATAGAAATTGAGTGACGATTTGTTTGTTCTATTTTTGAGGTCAGGCATCAAATTGAGCCTATGCAGTATTTAAAGGTTGTTTCTTTATGATTATTGTAGGAAGTATCTAATTTTGGTGACTGGTTCATGTTCACCATGTTAAAATTTGAACAGGTCAGATTTTAGAAGTAAATCCTTTTTACAGCTGCCATTATAGTTCGTTCTCATTCATCTTTCCAGCCCAGAGAGTTTGTCCACACTGACCTCTCCTATGCTCCTCTGCCTATCTTCAAAGTAGTCTGATTCTAAATACTTCAAATCTGGCCCTTCTTTCAGCCTAAGGTTGAGTGCACTAGTCAGCTGCTCGTAAGCCTGATCAGATCCTACTGATCTACCTTGGTCCAACCAACTCAGTAGTTTGTTGGAAAGTAAACGTTTAAATTATTGATAATGAAATTGAAATTTGCCATTTTTATATTGCAATCAGTTTAGTCCTCAAGAACATAAATGAGCGTAACATGAAAATACCGTTACATTTTTTATTCTAATTACTGATCTAATGGATATTTAATTAACAAGTTATATTACAATTCAGCCATTAAATATCTAAGTAAATAGGTTTTACTTCATATTGCCCATGTCTGATTTGTCTGTGTTTATGTACTACAAATATTGGTAATCACAGATAAATCCCCCTCTCATGGGGGGTCTAAATATAAAATTATTGTCAAGTTTCTGCCTCCCTGCTCCTACTCCCTCCTAAGCCAGGCTTCATCTTTGTCTCCAGTCCTCCCACTCCCATTCAGATGAGAGAATTTCTGTTGATGTCAGAAGTTTGGCACCTCAAGTCTGCCTCCAGGTTTCTATTACATGCAAGTTTCAAAATGTAGAGAACAGGGCAAAAAATAAACTATGTATAATTAGAAAATGTGAGCTCATGGCCTAAACATAAAATTATTGTCAAATTTCTATTTCTCTGCTCCTACTTCCTCCTAAACCAGGCTTCATCTTTGTCTCCGGCCTTCCCACTCCCATTCAGATGAGATCATTTCTGTCGATGTCAGAAGCTTGGCACCCCAAGTCTGTCTCCAGGTTTCTATTACACGCAAGTTTTATAATTTAGAGCACAGGGCAAAAAATAAGATACATCTTATAATGCTATAATTGGAAAATGTGTGGAAGGCATACAGAAAATACAGATTTGGAGACTTGTACAAGGGGAGAAAATGAGAGATTTAACATGTAGAAAAATAAAACAAAGGCAGAGTGTGACATTAAAACTTGAATGGAAGACAAACAAAATTGTAGCAGGAGTGAGTAACTTTTTAACTGTCCGTGAGCAATACCACAGAACCTTAATTGTCTATTCCTGATTTTCTGATTGCTCTGTGCTAAACAAATTGGCCAGGAATTTTAAGATGGTGGGGTTTCCCACCATGCCACCTGAAGAGACGGTGGAGAACGCATTGCGGCTGATGCTGGCTGCCGGACGGGGCTCTTCTAGCCCCCAGTCGGGAGGAAGTCCCGCCTCAGAGAGCTGCCAGCCAATCTAGTTCCAGCAGCTGCAGCGGACAGAACTGAGACTACAAGCAGTACCCAGAGCCCAAGTCCCGAGAGTCCAGGACCAGGTAAGCCTGGGGGTCTTGGGGAGATGAGGCCTGGATGTGAGGGGGTGTTGATAGAGAAGCCGGGAAGGGTTGTAGCACCTGCGGAAGTGATAGGGGGCAGACCTTGTGTAGGGGGGCATCTGATGTTGAAAGGAGACTGTTGATGGAGGCACTCCCCCTTCCAATCCGAACTGGGTCACTTTCCGGACTCCCTTCCCCACCTCCTCCCCGAACTCCTGGAATCCTTCCGCCAGCCTCAAAATTGAAACGGCCCTTAAGTGGTCATTAGTTGGCCACTTAAGGGCCTCAATTGGGGCAAGGGCAGAAACCCAGTAGAAAGTCTGTCTGAGGAACTTGATGCTCACGCACCCCCCCCCGACAAGCTCGCTGGTGGGGGAGCATAAAATTCTGTCCCATGTTTCTTAGCTACTTTTGCTAAAAGGAACACATTAAGCTCCCATTAACAAAATTGCAAACAGACTTGCATAATTGTGATGTCTAAGTCAACCATTCTTTCATAGTTGAAACTAAGCATTACTATATGGTGCAGTGGGGTGTGGGGTGGGAGGGAGATGAGAAGAAAGTTCTATGTGAAATACTCCTTCCACCAAAGCTAATAAACAATGACAAACAAAATGTTACAACTTTAGAGAGTCCTCATTCAGATGGTAAGGCACAGTGAGAAAATCTGACAGCAATTGTCTGTAGGCTTGGGATTGTTGTAGTGACTTTGTGTATTTGAATTAGCAGAGGCCACTGATAAAATTGCCAGCTTATTCCCTTCTTTGCCAGTCCCCACAATCTGAGAGTAGTTTATAGCACAGGTAAAAGCTAGCCAAATAGACTTAAAAGCCAAATGTATATTTTTGAAGGTACCCAGCCTTGCTCTCTGTATGAAATAACTTGTAACATTCAGCCTTAAAGACACAATATTGAACAGTTGGAGTAGGAACAATGTAATACTTTGTTCTGAAGTGAAGAAGAGGAGTCTGTTAGCAGACATGGAAAAACATTTGAATGTAATTATGGATAATTCACTAGAAGTTTCCAGTCAATGTGCAGCTGTTAGCACCAAAACTAATTAAATGGTTGGTTGCATCTCAAGGGTAGTTGAAACAAGTTATTCTAACCTTGCAACCCTAACTTTGTTGAGGCCGTATTTGGATTATGATATGCAATTTTGGGCATCCTGCTTTGAAAAGGACTTTGCATTGGATTACATTGATTGTGTCTGAAGATCAGAGAGTATGTATGCATAACCTCAGATGATTAAATAGTTGGGTTTGAATCATCAAAAGGTTATATACATGCTGTGGAAGGAACAGGCATGATGAGCTGAATCACTTGTTTTGTTCTGTGCATTATGTTTTGAAGTGAACTAAATCAATGGCACAAAGCTGAGCTAAGCTTGGGAAAACGGAGTCTTAAAAATTGTGTTGTTATTAATATGGAAGGAAAGAGGAAATTGGATGTATTGTAAACCTTGTGAAAATACTTTTTCCATTCAAAAAGATTTTAACTGTTTTTGCCAAAACTATTCAAACCAGCTAACCTGAAGTACCTATTAAGTGAATAGGAAATTATGCCTTAAAAGTATGCTTTTTTTTTTAGTAAACCTTCTTTAGCTTCCCTCTTAAAGCTTAAAACCTTACTCACTTACATTATTCATTTTTCTGTCAGTTATTAACATCAAGGTGAGAATTAAAGCAGAACTGGATCCTGTGCAGGAATGGCAGCTCCTGGTTACAGAGTTTACATACAAGTGTTTGACAAGGATGAATTATCAAGCCCCACTACTCCGCAGGCTGTGCCATTAACTTAAATGTTTAATTTTCTCATCAAAATGGCCAATTGTGTACCTATACTTCTGGTACCCAGCAGAAGAGAGACTGACCAGGCTTCTTTCAAAAAAACTCTGATTAATTTTATTTTAAAACAAAACTTCTTTCAACAAGTTGCAAGTACTGGTTATCACACAATTGTGACTGGGAAGTATAACTATCTCTTCCTAAAGAATTCCCCCAGCACGCATGCGCACGTGTGTGCGCATGCACACACACACACACACACACACACACACACACACAAGCAAAGGTCAAACAGCCTCTCTGCAGAGATGGGCGTTATAACATGAAGGATAAAGTCTGTAGGGTCTTGATACTGTCGACCTAGAGTTCTGGAAGTTCTCACCAACTGGTCTCAGTTTTGCATGTCCAAATGCAGAGGACTTGAGAACAAATATGTCCACACAAAGAAAAAGACACTCAAATCTAGACTGCCCCTCCCCCACTCCTCTAGATGTCAATGTGCATATAGAGTAGGATAAGGCAGAGAAAAATAAACATATGTTAAATCTCAAGAGCCCAATACTGCAGAAAGCTATAGCATAGAAAGTGCAGGTGTGAAAGTATAATTGAAATTAAGAAAGCAAAGAGAGGGCATGAAAATTATTGGCAAGTAAAATCAAGGAAAACCCAAAGATGTGTTATTCATGTATAAAAAGCAAGAAGAAGGAGGAAAGAGTAGGATCAATTAGAGACCAAAAAAGTAACTTACATCTGGAAGTGGAAGACTTAATGGTTCTTAATTAATACTTTACATCTGTTTTCAGAAAAGAGAAGGATAAACCAGACTTTGTAGTTATGGTGGAGGAGTGTAAAATTTTGGTTGGAATAGACATGTGTTGGCATCCTTGGAAGTGGATAAATCATCAGACCTGATTAAAATATATCCAAACTGCTAACGGAAACGAGGGAGAAATAGCAGAAGCTCTGAACATCATTTTCTAATCCTCTCTGGCTACAGTATGGTGCCAGAAGACTGGAGGGCTGCTAATGTTGTACAATTGCTTAAAAAGGGAAGAATTAAAGGACAATCGGTGGTCAATCTGTAATTTCGGTGTTGGACAAATTATTGTAAAAATTCAGAGAGACAGTATAAATCATCAATTTGAGAAGAACAGATTAATCAAGGGTAGTCAGCATGGATTTGTTAAGGAAAGACCATGTCTAAACAATTTGTTTGAATTTTTTGATGAGGTCAAAAGGAGGGCTGATGAGGGTAGATTTCGTTTGGTGTAGTCCACACGGATCTTAGCAAGGCTTTTGACAAATTATCACCTAGCAGACTGGTGAAAAAGTTAAAAGCTCATGAGATCCAAGGAAAAGTGGCAAATTGGATCCAAAATTAGCTCAGTGGCAGGAACCAAAGGGTTATGGTCAAATGGTGTTTTTTTGTGACTGGGAGTGGTGTTCCACAGGGCTTATTATTGGGTCCCTTCCTATTCATGGTATATATCAGTGATTTAGACTTGCATGTAGGGGACATGACTAAGAAGTTTTCAGATTATGCAAAAATTAGCCTTGGGGCTGATATTGAGGAAGGAAACTAAAGATTGCAGGAAGGTGTCTATTGGATCCAGTGCCCTTGGTTTGTAGGGGCTAAAGGATCCGGGCTACAAACTTGCTTTGTGACTGAATTGGCACAGAGACAGAGAACATCCGGAGATCATTGTTAGAATAAACACATGCTGTTTATTTACAAACTAAACTCAGCAGCTACACTGTGTGCTCACAACATAAAACTCTGTCTTCACTCATTAGTGACTAACTCAAGACTCTTTCTCACGTAGAGGTAGCCCGTGCTACTCTGCTATTGGATATTAAGATCATGTGACCTGACATTACAATACTTGTTTTAAAGTATATTACATATCAGATTACTACAGTATCAATGGACTGGTCTGGTGAGCAGAAAAGTGGCAAGTGGAATTAATTCCAGAGAAGTGTGAGGTGATGCATTTGGGGAGAACAAGTAGCATAGAAACATAGGTGCAGGAGTAGGTCATTTGGTCCTTCGAGCCTGCTCCGTCATTCAATATGATCATGGCTGATGCTTTATCTCAACACCATACTCCTGTGCTCTCTCCATACCCCTTGATGCCTTTAGCATGTAGAAATTTATCTATTTCCTTTTTAAGTATATTCAGTGACTTGGCCTCAACATTCTTCTGTGGTAGAGAATTCCACAGGTTCACCACCCTCTGAGTGAAGAAGTTTCTCCTCATCTCAGTCCTAAATGGCCTACCCCATATCCTGAGACTGTGACTCCTTGTTCTAGACCCCGCAGCCAACGGAAACATCATCCCTGCATCCAGTCTGTTCAGGCCTGTCAGAATTTTATACATTTCAATGAGATTCCCCCCTCATTCTTATAAACTCTAGTGAATACAAGCGTAGTCAGCCCAATCTCTCCGCATGGCAATCCTGCCATCCCAGGAATCAGTCTGGTGAACCTTCGCTGCACTCCCTCTATGGCAGATATATCCTTTCTGAGGTAAAGAGACTAAAACTGCACACAATATTCCAGATATGGTCTCACCAAGGCCCTGTACAGATGCAGTAAGACATTCTTGCTCCTGTACTCAAGTCCTCTCGCAATGAAGGCCAACATAACCATTTGTCATCTTAACTGCTTGCTGCACCTGCATGCTTGCTTTCAGTGATTGGTATACAAGAACACCTAAGTACCTTTTCACATCAACATTTCCCAATCTATCACCATTTGAGTAATGCCATTCTGTTTTTCCCACCGAAGTGGATAACTTCACACTTATCCATGTTATACTGCAGCTGCCATGTATTTGCCCACTCACTCAACTTAACTTATCTAAGTCACCTTGAAGCTTTTTAACATCCTCCTCACCACTCACATTCCCACCAAGTTTTGTGTGGTCAGCAAACTAGGAAATATTTGGTTCCCTCATCCAAGTCATTGATATGTATTGTGAATAGCTGGGGCCCAAGCACTGATCCCTGCAGTACTTGACTAGTCACCACCTGCCATTCCAAAGAAGACCCCTTTATTCTTACTGTATGATTCCTATCTGCTAACCAATTTTCAATCCATGCCAATTATCCCCAATCCCATGTGCTTTAATTTTGCACACTAAACTCTTATGTGGGACTTTATCAAAACCTTTCTGAAAATCCAAATATACTGCATCCACTGGTTCTCCCTGATCTGTTCTGCTAGTTACACCCTCAAAAAACGCTAGTAGGTTTGTCAAACGTTATTTCCCTTTCATAAATCCATGTTGACTTTGTCTAACCTCGTTGATATTTTTTAAGTGTCCTGTTATCACAGCCTTTATAACAGACTCTAGCATTTTCCCTACTACTGATATTAGGCTAACCAGTTTGTAATTCGCTGTTTAGCGTTGAAGAATAAGGGGACCTTGAGTGTGTGTCCACAGATCCCTGAAGTAGCAGAGCAGGGAGATAAGGTGGCCAAGAATGTTAACAGGATATTCTCCTTTATTGGCCAAGGCCTAGAGAAAAGAGTAGGGAGGTTATGCTCACACTGTATAAAACATCAGTTAGACCACAGCTAGATAACAGTTTACAGTTCAGGTCACTGCTTTATAGGCACGATGTGATCTAGAGAGGGTGCAGAAGAGATTTCATAAGGATGTTGCCAGGAATGGAGAATTTTAACTAAAGAAAGATTGGATATGCTGAGGCTGTTTTCTTTGGAACAGAGGAGGCTGAGGGGAGATTTTATTGAGGTGTATTAAAATTATGGGGGCCAAAATAAAGCAGATGGTGTTAACGAACCCGGTAGAGACCAATAACTTTTTAAAAAGATATTTGAATTCCAGTGACCGACTGAAAAGTTCACAAAAGGTTTCAAGTTTTAAGACTTACTGTAATGAACAAGCTAAAAACAACATTGACTAACACTATTTTTGTAGGCAGCTTACACTTTAAACTACAGGTAAGATCTCCCATGTGACTTTTAACACAATCGACAATCCCATGCCATGGTTATACTTTACTCTTGTCCCTCAAGTGGACACTATTCTCCTGGAGCCAATGCAATGCAATTTTCTGATCCCAGTGGCCTGCTTCCTTCTCCCTTTCCCAGCAAGGTAACTTCTATTCCCAGGACTGACTTTGACGGTGAGGGTTACCCTGGAGATTCCTCCCTCCTGTGTAAGGACCCATTTCCATTAGCAGGGAAGTCAGTAATCTTGGGACATAGATTTAAAGTGGTTGGTAGAAGATAAGAGGGGAAGTGAGTATTTTTTTTTACTCAGGATGATAGGAGTCTGAAGGGTTTGTAGAGGGACAAGCCCTCATCTCATTTACAAAAACTTGTCTATGCACTTGAGGTGGCATGATTGATAAGGCTACAGACCAAGATCTAGAAAGTGGGATTAGACTGGGTATAGCTCTTTTACAGTAGCATGAACATGATTGGCTGAATGGTCTTACTTACACCGAAGGTCAAAAGAGGATGCTGGTTAGAATGGCTTTTCAGTTCTCCTTGGGTCACCCATCCAGAAAGACCCTACATACCTCTGGTAAACATCTACATGTATCTTAAATGATTGCAGAATTTTTTGTTTCTGTTACCCTATCTGGAAATCTATTCTGTATGTGAAGAAGAACTTCCTGCCATGAGTCCTAAATTCAGTGTTTACTAGTTTGATGTAGTGTTCTAGATTTATCTTTTATGTCCATTCACCCATCATGTGTACCTCTGTAAGATCACCTCTCAGTTAACGCCTTTCAAAGTTAAATCCAAATCTCTCCAGTCTTTCCTTATAATTCAGCTTTTAAAGCTAAGAGTCAGTACTGTATCATTTTTAATGTGCCTAATCTTGTGATAAAATTAATAAGAGAATTAATCTGGCAGAGTTCAACAGACATGTCACTAAGTATGATGTTACTTCAAGTGAGACAGCAAACTGAATTGTGCTGTTGACATTATATATATATATATATATATATATATATGATTTGGTTGGTGCAAAAGAAGAAAAGAAGTTGCAGTCATGCAGTGACTTTCAGGATCTCAAGATGTCCCAAAGTGTTTCATAGCCAATTAAGTACTTCTAAACGTAATCACTTCATATAATTATAAGATGACGGGACACAGAGGAGGACTATTCGAGTGCAGCTATCCAATCAGTCCCATTTCCCTGCTGTTTCTCCGTTGCCCTACAATATTTTCACTTCAAGTATTTGTCCAATTCCCTTTTGAAAGTTATAATTAAATCTGCTTCCCCCATCCTTTTCGTCAGCACATTCCAAATCATAACTCACTGAGCCTTTTTTCCCCTTTATATTGTCTCTGGTTTTTCTCGAAATTACCTTAAATCTCTTATACTTAGTTACCAATATTTCTGCCACTGAAGTCAGTTTTTCCTTACTGTATTGAAACCCTTCATGATTTTGAGCATTGATATCAAATCTCCCCTTTATCTTCCCTGCTATAAGGAGAGCAATCCAATTTCTCTAGCCTATCCATGTAATTGTTGGCTTTAGTCCCAGTTACCATTCTAGTAAAATCTCATCTGCACCCTTTCCCAAAGCCTTGACATGCATTATAAAATGTGGTGCTTTGACTTGGCCTAACCAAATTCCTTGCTTTTGTACTCTGGGTTAAATTTCATTGCCGCTGACCTGCATGCATTGGGAAACGCATAGTAATTTGGAAAGCCCAGTTTGGTGGCTGTTTAACTGAGCCACCGTATAACCATGCCGCTTCCTGGGTTTCCTGACCAAAGAGGACAGGCAGGTTGGTGTTCCAAATCTATCAGATGAAAGATTTCCACACAGGAATGGAAAGAAGACCTAGGAAAGCTAAAGCATCCCCCCCACCCCCCCGTCCTGCTGCAGAATCTGAGATACTGCAGTGAGGTGACGTTTGCCAAGGGCAGGAGCAAGAGCCCAGCCTCTGAAACTAAACAGTCATAATTGTAAGAGAACAAGGAAGTCAGCAGCTGGAGTGTGGTCTCTCCAACCTGGAGACGGCACTCCAAGAATATTTAAGGCATCAGGAGGGCAAGAAAGGTTAGTGGTGCAATGCTTTTAGGTACCAAGCCCAATACTCTGACTGTCCCAACATTCTTAGCTTTTATTTGTTCATGGAATGTGGGCATTGCTCGCAAGGCCAGCATTTGTTGCCCATCTCTAATTGCCCTGGAGAAGGTGGTAGTGAGCTGCAGTTGTTATCAGAGAGGATTTCAACCCAGCGACAGTGAAGGACCAGTGATATTTCCATGTTAGAATGATGTGTGGCTTGGAAGAGAACTTGCAGGTGGTGGATTCTCCTGCACAACACTCTTCAAGTAGGTTTGGCTGCTTGGGCAAGAAAGCAAGAGGCAGCTGATTGGGTAGCCTCATTCTTACTGATAAAGAATTTCATGAACTTCTTGATATCTGTGAGACTGATTATTGCTATTAGCTTAACACTTATAAATGTATGATGAAGTAATTTTATTCCATTTACAACAGAGATCTGATTTATTCTTTATATAATGTTGCAAAATATTTTAAAATTACATCAGTACTGAAATGTAACCAAGCTTTCCACTATTCTCTGCATGGAATTATTGGTTTTTAATATGCATAATTCATCATATTTGAAGCTACAGTGCACCATATATTCTTTGATGCTTCGATAAAATTGCTAACTAGTGGTTTTCCTTTTATTTCAACTGGAATATTGGAAGACAAGAAATTATTTTTTTTAGAAAATTGTTATTAGGAATTGTTTTTTATTACCCCCACAGCCTTGCCATCACCAAGACATTTCACCTTGCCCATCTCCATCCCTGCCTTAACCCATTTTCAAAAGTTATGGGGACAGGCAGGAAAGTGGAGTTAAAGCCACAGTCAAATCAGCCATGATCCTATTGAATGGTGGAGCAAGCTCAAGGAGCCAAATGGCCTATTATCCTGCTCCTATTTCATATGTTCATCTCCTAAAACCCTCATCTGTTCATTTGTTGCCTCCAGACTTAAGTATTCCAGTGCTCTCCTGGCTGGTGTCCTACCTACCATCCTCCATAAACTTATTTGGAATTGGGGAGAGTTAGTTCGAACTAGTAGCGTAGTTTCTGAGGATATTTTAACAGGTGATTTTGCAGCAATATTTAAACAGTAAGATCAAAACCTGGTGTTAGTGAACTTTCTGAAGCTTAAGATATGAAGATCTTATCCTAGAAATTACTGTTTGCATTGCCAGCATATAAAAGACTAAAGCATTTATATCCCATTCCTCTGCAATTATAATGATGGTATTAACCCACTTGAGTTAAAACAGTAA
Source organism: Carcharodon carcharias (assembly GCF_017639515.1). NCBI lineage: Eukaryota > Metazoa > Chordata > Chondrichthyes > Lamniformes > Lamnidae > Carcharodon > Carcharodon carcharias. The sequence continues at coordinate 32,133,200 of NC_054477.1, read as the reverse complement.
ATGGATGAATGTTGTATAAATGAGTTGAGCGTTTTTATGTTAACATTACAGACAGTCATTTCTAGGATAAGGTCTTCACACCTTGAGTTTTAGAAAGTTCATCATGTAAAGATAAAAACAAAAAAACTGCGGATGCTGGAAATCCAAAACAAAAACAGAATTACCTGGAAAAACTCAGCAGGTCTGGCAGCATCGGCGGAGAAGAAAAGAGTTGACGTTTCGAGTCCTCATGACCCTTCGACAGAATCATGTAAAGAACCTATTTTTATTTTTCTTGGACTGTGGCTTTAAAAACTACCATGGCTGCAGTTGAAAGATGTTCACTGGAATAGGATGAGGAATATCTACAGTGTTGCTATCCTGGAACATAGTGTGCCATAAAAGAACAAAATGGTGCCAGAAAGGAGCCCTGGACTAAAGGGAACTGCCTGACGTCAGCATTTTAATTGGCTCCTGACTAGGTGACCAAGGTTTTGTGTGGTAACAGTGCAGGAAGTACAGCTCCTATCCTGAAAAGAGGAAAGACCTAAAACCTCTCTCTCCTGCATTTGTAAGATTCCAGTAAATCTGCAATTGTAGCTAGTTGGCTATTCCTCAAATCTCTGTATACTGCCTTCTCTGAAAACCCCTGTCAAGAGGAAAAGGCGAAAAATCACCAGTCGAGACATTGAAAAGCAAATTTTTCAACCAGTGAACCACAGACTGAAAGCACTGAGAAACCACCTTCTGCAAGGAATTTGGAAGACATCAATTAAAATCAACCCATCTAATCCTGTACTCCAGTTTGGTGCTATTGAACTGTTTCCCCTCACCCTCAAAATCTATGGGTAGAATATTGCCATTGGCTTGAGGGCCTGACACTCCAACGTGTCATTTAGATATTTCGTTCAGCGGGTGCATACCGGAGGTGACTGCCTGCCCGTCGAACTGTCAAGCCTATTAAGGCCATTAAAAAAGCAATTATAAAGTTGTTAACAACGTTGTGCGTCCAACCTTAAGGTTGGCGGGCAGGTGAAGAGCCCAAGCGGCCTTCGTGTTTTTCAGGAAACCTCAACCCTGGACGGGATGAGGTTTCCTGAAGGGTTTATAAAATAATTAAATTTTGCAAAATTCACAAACATGTCCCAGCTCATGTGACACTGTCACATGATGGGACATGTTTAAATAATTTTTTACTTCCTTTAATAAAAATTTTATTGTCAACTTAATTTCCCTGAGGCAGCTCCGTGCCTCAAGGAGATTGCTGAGCTCTTTTGCGCGCATGCACGAAAGGGTGCAGGCCCCAACTCTCCCTCCTTCCCCCGCCTACACAGGTAGTGGTGAGTGCTACCGGCCACATGTTACGCTGGGCCGGCCTTAACTGGCCCACCCACCTAAATTGGCAGCGGGCGGTGATCGGTTCCGCTCCTGCCCAGCCCACCCGACATAGGTAAGATTCCACCGTATGTTTTGTGTGTCTCGTCTGTGTGTAAGTGTTTGTGTTTTGAAGTTTAGGAAGTGGTAGAGTTTAAGTTATAAAGTTAGAAATCATCAGTTCGTATTTCTTTCTTTTGCCACTGGTTAAAGACAATTTGTTTAATAAACAGTCATTTACTTATTAAGTTTACAAACCTATTGCTCGTATTTTGTTAACCTAAATTAAACAGGTAGAATTGGGGCAGTTTGGTGGTCTGATCAAACTTTTCACATTTGTCACAGCTCGGGGAACAGTGGGGCTTAATATTACAGCGCACTATCCCCAGTGAGTCATGACAACTGCCATCAGGTTTTTGATCTTCATGTTTGTTTTGAAATCAGGAAACAGGATTATTTAGACTAATCCTGTCTTAGGTGTAGCAATTACAATGCATTGATGCAAGTTCAAACAAATATACTTGCACTTAATTTTTTGAGGTGTGGTTTTGTGTTCTCTTTAGCTCAATTTGTCCTTGTAAATGCTAACCTTTGCCTAGACCTAGTTTGAAGTGCAAAGCAATACCTCACAGAAAGGCAATAGAAATGAAACTGACAAAAGATTTCAGTAAGCTGAAATGTGATTAAGACAGGAGTTGTCACTGTGCCTTTGAGATGTTGCGTGGTTATTTGCTTCTTTATACATTTGAAGTACTGTAGGCAGATCCTATTTTTCTGTGACATGTGGATCCTTTCAATAGTCGCTTAAAGGTGCTTTTCTCTTCAGTTCGGAGGCTAAATTGGATAGCCCCCAAAATTGGAAGCGTGGGGCTGATGATGCATGATAATTCTGCACCCATCCAAAGTGATGCAGGCAGCACACAAACTTCATATCTGCAAATTACAAGGTTTATGATTTGCAGCCCAGGACTGGACATGCAGCTGAGTGGCTGCATTAACACCATTTAAAGCTAGCCTGCAGTACTTGAAGCCAGCCAGCACCTCTTAAAGAGGAGGTGTATTCTGGCTCCCGCACAAAGAGGAATGGCAATTGCAACATAAAGTATAACCGTACTGCCCTCTCTTAGGATGACAGTATTCTTGCTTCTCCTACTGCCAATCTGAGTGCTAGTTGCCTGTCAGCCAGCCAGCCCACACTGCTACTGCCCATGTCAAGGTGATGCAACCCAAAGCCAGATCTTCAAGGCCCAGAGCTGCTAGAGATTGACCTGCAAGACCATGTGATGTCTCCCCCAGTGAAAGCCAGCAGCCTTTCTACCAACCATGCTGCAGGAATAGCATCAGGCTAGGCAAAGGCACTAAAGGAATTTACAAGGGCGACTGGTTGAGTATTGTTTGGAATATTGGATATTTTGTTGGTGAGGTTGGTATTGAATGGTTGCTTCAAGGTGGATTTTATTTCAACACTATAGCCAAGAGAAAGCTGTGGTCGGCTGTAGCAGAATGATACTAAGATTGTGGATCTGTTGAACAGGGGTGATCTGGAATTTTATTCAGGGGAACTGGTGTCGAATGATGGTCTCTTGAATGACCCATCCAGAACCTGGAGGTACTGGCGGCTTCGCCCTGAGATATTTGCCAAATCCATGGCGGCAAAGACTGTGCCTTTGCGATAGCCAGGTGGCAGAAAAGGCCACAGGAAGTCTCCTCTAGTGCAATCAAAGCAACAGAAATATTGCTTCAATGCCCCAATCGCCTGCTTGATGATATGTTTCTTAGCAGCTTGGCTCTCATAAAAATGCTGGCTGGTATGGCTTGGTCACAGAGGGGCATCATCCAAGCAGGAGCAATTGCCTTTGTCACCATGCAGCTGCCCTCTGGATCAACATGGCAGCTGAAACATTGCTGGTGCAATGGGCTAGTGCGGCATCAATGTATCATGACTGCTGCCATGATAATGGACATCCACTGGAGTACTGGAGGTGGTTGCACATAAGTTGCACATTGAACCTTTGCAATTTTGGTACATTTTACCATAGAGATGCACTGCTCACAAAGCCACGTGTTTGCAGTCAATGGTGCCCTGCACTGTGGGATAACTGCTATCACGGCAAAGCCCTATGCATGCTCTCCCTGTTTTTCTTTGTTCAGAAAGAAGATAATGAAGTCCTTCCTTGGCATACCATGCCTCTGCCACCTCTTCGGTACAGTGATACATGGCAAACAGCAAGATGTTAGCTGTCACCTGTTCCAGTCAGGAAGGATTTGCTCGCGCAATCATTCAGGGCCACAATCGCTTTGACAACCGCTGACGGTGCTGTCTTGCCCTGTTTTGAGGCTGGAGGTCTAGTTCCAAGAGGTGAGTGAGGTTTTGTAACCTACTTTGGTGCTCTGTTAAGTTTGCCCACTCATTTCATGTTTACCTGTTGTCCAACAACAGATTTGGAGATTGCTGTGACTTGCAAGAGGATTTGAGTACAGGAGTAAAGAAGTCTTGGTGCAATTGTGTAGAGCCTTGGTGAGACCCCACCTGAAGTATTGTATACAGTTTTGGTCTCCTTACCTAAGAAAGGATATACTTGCCATAAAGGGAATGCAATGAAAGTTCACCAGACTGATTCCTGGAATAACAGGATTGCCCTTTGGGGAGAGACTGAGGAGACTGGGCCTATATTCTATAGAGTTTAGAGGAATGAGGGGTGATCTCACTGAGACATACAAGATTCTTACAGGGTAGATGCAGGAGGGTGGGGGTTTGAGAGCCAGGGAACACAGTCTCAAAATAAGGGGTAGCCATTTAGAACTGAGGTGAGGAGGAATTTCTTCACTCAGAGGGTGGTGAATCTTTGGAATTCTCTACCCCAGAGGGCTCTGGAGGTACCATCATTGAATATGTCAAGACAGAGATCAATCAATTTCTAAGTATTAAAGATATCAAAGGATAGGGGATAGTGTGAGAAAATGGTATTGTGGTAGAAGATCATCCATGATCTAGTTGAATAGAGGAACAGGCTCGAGGGTTCGACTGACCTACTATTTCCCATGTTCATGCTATTGTGTAATGGTGTTGCTTCAAACCACTTATTTTGGGCCATTTTATTTGAGATGTTAACTTCAAATATCCCTGATTTCATAGAGCGGAGGGAGAGATTTAAAACTCGTTAAGACTACCAATTTATTCAAAAATGATTGCCTCCTTCAGTTTCCATCTAACTTTGCAAAAACACTCCCATCATTTCACACTCTGATTCTTATTGTCCGAAGTTATAATTTTTCAGCTTTTATGATTTTTTTCATGCTGAAGCTTTGCACGTTTTCCGTTAGTTTTGTCTGCCCAAAGAATTTTCAACACAGCAGGGAGAGATTGAGATTTAAATCTTTGTAGTCCAATTCCATTTCTCTGCACTCTTCTTTGATCAAAATCCATGACATAGATTCAATGTAGTTGGATAAATAACAGGGCTTGGTTGTAGATGATAAAGGCTTATTTATACATCTAGATGTTGGGAGTGAATTAGGAAGAAGAATGTCAAAAGGACATTTTCCTGAAAAATTGTTTGAGTCATGCACCACCTTTGTCACCATGATGTCATATGCAAGTGATTTAATGATGTGTTTTAGCCTGATTTGTCATCACGTGTTGTCCAAAATAAAAAATATCGCTGCATACTTTTTAATGAAAATAGTTTCCCCTTCCAACTTCATTTCAAAGTAGTAACTGAAGATTTTGGGTAGTGTGATGCTGGTTTAGAGGTAATTTCTAGTCTGTTTCTGGTCTTTTTGACTAAAAATATATTGGAAAGCTGATGTTAGGTTAGCAAATGGTTTAAAAAGTATGAAGTTTTCCTGTAGGGGCATAATCAAATAGTGTCATCTGAACTTGCTAATCTACCAGTACATTAGAAAATTTTGTATCTGTTCTGTCCGGGACCTGCAATGAACAATGAAGCTTGGAGTCCCTTAATTGCCGAGTTACCAAATGGCAGGCATACACAAAACCAAAAACATATTTATCCTAAGACATAGCAAACATTTACAACCGAATCCTAACAGTCTCAAAGCCTGTCTAAGGCTTGAATTTTATGATACTTATAAATGTGTAATTTTGAGGATTCTTTCTTTCATGGCAAGATAAGCATTTGTTTCCCATCCCTAATTCCCTTGAACTGAGTGGCTTGCTATTTGCTGCTGTTTCAGAGGGCAGATATGGGCCAGACCAGGTAAGGATAGCAGCTTCCATTTCCTCAGGCCTCAGATGGATTTTTACAACAATCAATGATAGTTTAATGGTTTCATAGCTTCACCATTATTGAAACTAGTCTTCAATTCCAGATTTTTATTAATTTGAGTCTAAATTCCACTAGCTGCCGTGGTCGGATTTGAACCCATCTCCTTGGAACATTAGTCTGTGCCTCTGGATTACTAGTCCAGTGACATTAACACTATGCCCCCATCACCCCAGTTTCTTCATATAATGTGTAATGTAGTGGACACTGAAGGAATTTTAACCCAGACATTGTGATTCAGTGGCAAGTGCTACTCACTGAACGACGGCTGACACAAATGGCAATAATTGCATAATAGTTCAATTTCTAACAGATGTTCATGCACTGCAGCAGAACTGTTAAATTGAATTAACCCTACATCTTTAGAAGTTTTGGTGTTTATTTTTAGAGGTTCTTTTTCTGATTTTATTATTCCAGAATTTACATTATTTTTTAAAAATTTTAACTTGTAAGTGAAGCATTAAATGTATTTAATTTTATTCGTAAAAGTGCTGAGCTACCTATATCTCTGTGCTACCTATATCTCATAACTTGAATCCCTGTAATAAATCAAAGTATTCTATTTGTGTTACCTTGAACATTCTCGCACTGTTTTTCCCACTTTACCTTTGAAAATAACCTTTCAACAAAGACACGAATAAACAAAGCAAATATGACAAAAATGAAGTTTTCACGGTTCAAGCCACTGCTAATGTTTTTCCTATCAGAACTGCTGAAGTTCCTTCTTTACAGGAATGGGATCAGCAAAAATTCAGCAAACGTTAAAACAATCAAAAACAAACTAGTCCATCTATATAGATGACTGATGTGCTGAATACCAAAGCAATGCTTCATCCACTTCATCAGACATTGTAGTTGACAAAAATTCTGTCACCAATGCTCACTATTTGTCAGCCAAGTAACAACAGTACTACTATAGTTGCTTATCAAAAGGGAGCAAGCTCAAATTCAGAAAATATTTCTTTAGCTCTATTCCCACTGCATTGAATATCTCATGAATATAGATCTTCAGATTCCAGTTTATTCATTATTTCTGCAATAGGAGCCTGATTCTAATTTAGAAATTCAAGTGTGCAAATCTTATTTGTGTTCATCTCACTTGTCAATATGATTACATAGAGCTTCATATTTCTCTCCTGTTCCTTTTCTGAGCAAAGATTTTATAAAGGGATGCCACATTGAGCAACATGCCAACTATTTCAACGAATAAATGCCATCATCTTTATATAGGAATTGGGATAGGCACTTGAATTCATTCTCATTCAGTGACAAACTTCAATATATTTTCACAAGCATAAGATAATTATGGAAGAAGGAAGCTATTCTGTCTGTCTTTGTTTATCCCATCCGGAAATACCTAAATGTTTCCCACACTGCTGTATGCATTTCTCTTGATATCCTCTCCTTGCCTCCGCCTCTGTAGCCTGCCATTTGCCTGTGTACCCTCGAGCTTAAAAGTAAGCTTTTGAGTTAATGAAGGAACATTGAGGGACACTGGAGACATACAGGGGGAAGGAGAGACTTAACAGAGAGAAACAATTTTAAAAAGTATCAGTGATAGACACTACAGTGAGAAAAGTTGGTTATAGTCACGCTGAAGAATGACATGAGAAGAATTGTAGAGTGGAGAAGAAGCATATGGTTACAGGAAAATATTTGCTTTCGTTCATGAATCATGAGCAATGCAACAAGGGATGAATTATATTATGATGCACTGTTGCTTGGTAACATGGTCCTATCATTATGAAATAGCGTACCCTCTGACTTACCATAAGCAAAGGCTTGGGAGATTTTTTTTATGCTTTGTTTTGTTTATTTTACCAAATAACTAAATCATTCAAGTCTTAATAATTTGTTTTGAAACATGAAAATAACACTGTTTAGACTCATGCTTATATGCATAGTGATTACAGTTTGCTGATTCAGGATGCTAATAAAAGTGTTTGCACTGAATGAAAATTCTAAATATGTAACATTACATCAAGTAATGTGTTATATATAGTTTGAGTGAGAAATTTATGCAAATATAGTTTGAATGAGAATTTTTTTAAGCTCATCTGGCTCATTCATTCCACAAATTTAGTAAAGCTTAGTCAATCCTGTCAAGTACTCTTAACTTTTAATTAAATTACCTGAAAGAGGTTCTGCATAAACTCTCCATGCCGCCTCTTTTCCCCCTCCACCCACACCATCAAGTAAGGATACCCAGAGGCTTAGTGAGTTTATCCACTGATTAACAGCAATACAGGCTAGAAAGGTTTTGTATTCGGTCTCAGATTTCTGCAACCCGGCCACCAGTAGCAGTGCTACAAATGGCCTTTGTGCCCCTGTGCAAGGGAGGGAAAAATTGGCCAGCATCCATACTTCTGATTGTTTGCCAACGACTCCGACTGAAAAGTGGATGTTGGGTGTGGACAGGAAAGCTCTGGGTTGTGATGTCCATTGTAGTAAAGTAGCCTGCTGGCAGTCATTTTTAATACTCTTTCTTAATGGCTCCTTGGACAGGGTGACTTTCTGTTTGAACAAGGAGTCAATGTATACAGGGATGAGTGAAAGCTGGCAGAAAAGAATGGCATATCAAGCTAAATTACATCGTACTTGTTTAACCTTACATCCTCCACTAGATTTGTTGCTTCCTTTGCATGACATGTCCATGGTTTCCTTTTCTAACTCTTTCTCTCTAAACCGAGGAATCTTCATTCTTCTCACTGCATTTGTTTTATTTTGTAGACCTGCTTCCCTTTTCTAATCTCCAATCCAGTCCTGAGCTGGGATTCATCAACACAGATGTAATAAGTCCCAGTTTTTATCCCTGATGTATAATGAGCTAAATTATCTGCTATTCAAAACAATTCATAAGCAACCCATAGTTTTGCAGCAGTGGACATGACAATTAGCTTTTATGTGCACAGCCTGCGCAGTGGTAGACTCAGTCAGGGTCCCTTTTCCTAATGGCTGCTTAGTGACCGATGTGCATGTTGAATGTATTGACAACAAAAGGAAACTGTGATTGGGAAGTATTTTATTAAGCTGGTATAGGTTCATGCTTGCCCTTGACACAGATTGTAATGTTGGGTCACCAAAGTAAAAGCTGAACTTAATTTTAAAAAGCTGCTAATACCATTGTTTTCTTTATTGTGGTGCTTCTACTTGTAATACTTTGTATTTTCAAATACATTTCCACTTAAAGAAATGAATTTACTCCTATTTATTTAATAGAAATATAAAATCAATAACTTGCACATTTTGCTACAAAAAATCATCGAGTCATTGTTAAGGAATAGTGATCTGGACATTGTATTGTATGCACGTGTGATCAGTTTTGCACAGAATACCACTGAGGTGGCGATAATAAAACAAATACTAAAATGTATTTGTAATTTCCAGCCATTAGCTGGGCATTTGACATATATTAGGTGAAAAGTCTAATCTCAATTCGTAGAGATTTGTACTTTCAGCATTTTCACCTTGTGACTGGACTTTTCCACTTGCATTTGGTAGCCTGCGATTTTCCTGTTTATTAAACTAAATGTGGGGAAAGTATAGAAGGCTGACAACAGCGCAAGTGGAAAACCCAGTTACAAACCACTTAGTCTGTCACCATTCATAACATTGTTGAATGGTTATGGTTGTCCAATTATGTATTTTGTACTTATGCATTCATTTTCCTTTAATTTTATTTTGGTGAGAAAGCCTCTAAACTTTCATTTACACTCTAATTTCTAATTAATGTATGATAATTTTTAGACCCCACATTCAGGAATCCAAACTAAAAATATGAGCTTCAAACTTTTGAAAGGGCAAAGTACTTGTAATTGGGTTATGAATTATTGATAAATGATCATTTGTGATGCAAAACTGCAGAGTTGTCCAGTGGCTAAAAGCAAAGAATTGCTTTTGGTCAGTGGGGATTAGCAGAAAGCGGCTATGGCTGCTGAATAATTGACGCTTCACCAATTAATGTGAGCCATTCAAAACAATTCATACTCTCCCCACGGTAGTACAATGTTCAACAGTGCCCTCTGTTGCCTTGAGTAGCAACAGCATCAATATACTCTGTCTATATAATATGTGGGATCAGTATATTTTTTATCTGAGTAGCTCAAATCATGTATAAAATATGCGCACTTTTTTAAAAAAATGACAGTCTTGCTTTTACTCATTTTGAGACTACATTAGACAACAATTGATACCAAAATATGTTATACTTGTTCACTAAACTTGCTGCAAATCTCTTTCTGCTGTATTTGTACTGGATCAGATATATTCTTACAAAGTGATGTTGTAATAAGTGTCTTACTTCAGATCTTATTTTGTTTCAGAGGCTGTCATTCTCAGATTGTGTCTCAGAAACGCAACAACTCGTATTTATATTGCACATGTCACTAATAAAAATATCTCCAGGCATTCCGCAGAAGCATAATCATACAATAGGCACCAAGCCAAAGGAGGAGATTTTAGGAAGGGTGACCAAAAGCTTGGTAAAAGTGTTAGAGTAGAGATTTAAGGAGACAATCCCAGAGCCCAGCACATAGTCTTTTCAAGGCACACTTTCTAATAGTGGTGTGAAGCAAGTGGAGATACACAAGAGGCCAGCTTCAAAGGATCAGAGACTTCTCTGAATTGCAAGGCTGGAGAACGTTACAGATAGGGAGAGGCATCAGGAGCCAGGGTAGATCATAGGAATTATGGGCAAACAGGACTTGGTATAGGATAAGATACGGACAGCAGAGATCTGCATGAGCTGAAATTTATATCAAGCGTGAACGATGGGAGTCCTGCCAAGAGAACATTGAAATAGTCAAACCTGGTGGTGACAACGTGCAGATGAAGATTTCAGCAGCAACTTAACTGAGCAAGCGTGGAGATGAGAAATGTTAGAGTGGAAGAAGGCAGTCTCTGATGGAGAAGATACAAACATACATACGAAATAGGAGCAATAGTAAGCCATTAGGCCCCTCAAGCTTGCTCCGCCATTCAAGAAGACCATGGCTGATCAGTTTGTTTCGAATTTCACATTCCCATCCACCTCTGATAACTTCTGATTCCCTTGCCTAACAAGAATCTACCTACCTCTGCCTTAAAAATATTCAACGAACCAGCCTTCACTACCTTCGGAGGCAGAGAGTGCCAAAGCCGCACAACACTCAGAGAAGATTTCTCCTTATTTCTGACCTAAAAGGGCAACCCCTAATTTTAAAACGGTGCCCCCTAGTTCTGGACTCACCCATAAGAGGAACCATCCTTTCCACATCCACCTTGTCGATACCGTTCAGGATCTTACATGCTTCAATCAAGTCACCCCTCACTCTCCTAAACTCCAGTGGAAACCAACCCAGCCTGTCTAACCTTTCCTCATAAGACAACCCACTCATTCCAGGTGTAGTGTTGGAAATTTAGCCCAGATTTAAATAGGACGCCAGTGTTGCAACAGTCTGGATTAACCTGAGATGGTAGCTGAGAAGGGGAATTGAATCACAGTGAGGGTAAAAAGGTTGTCAGAGAATAATGAAGACAATAACTTTGTTCTTTCCACTGTTTAAGTGGAGAAAATCATGGCTCATCCAAAGCTTATATGATGGACGAGCAGTCTGATAACATATTGTTAACAGAGATGTTGAAACGTGATAAAGCTGAGTGTCATTTGCCTATATGTGGCACCTGACCCTATGCCTTCAGATGATGTCACCAAGGGCAGCATATAGTTGAGGAAGAAGAGAGAACCACAAATAGCTCCTTAGATGACATTTGGAGGTAACTGTGTCAATTATTTGTCAGCTTCATTATTCAAGCTGAAGTTATTGCTCCCCAACTATTAGGAAAACTTGGTCACTATTACAGTTTCCACATCATTGTTCCATTGGCCACAGTAGGATATTGGTAGATGATCAAGTGCTAGGAGCTATGACTAGGTGGTCAAACAAACTAATTGGGGACTTGAATGCCTATTGATTAAAATTTTGCATTTTTCCACTTTGTCCTCTTTTGATTCCAACAGTGAGAATGATTACAGGACTAGGGAGCGGTCATCAGTCTTGTTGGATTAGAAAAATGGCTGGGGCAAATAGTGATCCACATCTCTTAAAATGTTTAAAGGCATGAGTTGTATCAGTGTAGACATGAGAAATGTCTCTTGTTTATCTATAAATTAAACAATTTGCATGGAATGGAGCTTAAGCTTGCTTTTGACTTTTTTTTTTTACCATGCTTTCTATGTAAATGTTTGTAATAGGAAAGGTTTGTGAAAATGTATTAACATTTTAAAATACCAAGAAGGTATGTCAACTTTTTTACAACGGAAGGAACCTATCTGCCTGTCATTGTTAGTCAGGAGCTTCTGTGCTGTGGCACAAGGCACCCAGGCCTGTGTCCAATTTATTTTTTTTCTGTACTACCATTTTACAGCAGCTTTTAGATTTTCAAATTCTGTTATCACTACAGTGCTCCATGGATATAGAGTAGTATGCTGTTTGAAACAAATGGGCTTGGACAGGCCAAATAGTATTTCATGTTTTTTAACGTTCTAAGGACTAAACTAAATTCTTCCACAATCTCTGTAAATAGTAGAGCAGAAACTGTTCTGGCGTCTCTTTCAAGACACTTGTATATTTGTGTGCATAGGAAAACTTCTCTTTCACTTTATGTTGGGCACCGTGTGTCTCCTTTTCATTTTTGTATGGGAAAATTGCTTCTCTTCACCATTACTTGCTAAGGAAATGAAAAAAACGTTCAGGGAAGAATTTGTATCAACTTTGTGTAGATCAGAGGAATATAGGCCTTCTGAAAATATATAGATTATTGTTAAGTAATTGGCAGAGCCTTTAAGTTATAGCTTGCAAAGGCGTGATATAACCCCCACCCCATATATTTAGGGAAAATAGCCTTGTTCACGAATGGAAATAATCTGGTAATGAATGGAGCTGAAATGGTTACCAAGGTAATGCACATGCAAATAGATAAAATGTAGACCAAAAATAGTTAAAGCTCATCTTCGGACTTCTAAACCTGGGATAAATGGAAATACACATGAAATGGTGCAAAACTAGTTGAAATTGTTACAAATATGAAGCTTATACGATTGCTATGTTTTGATACTGTCTCTTTAACTTAAAGTAACTTGGTGGAATGAAGGTCATGTGACTTTCTCTGAATTCTGTCTGAAAGCAAGCCTGGGTAGCTTGTTTGTTTTGGGGACAAGAGAGGCCCAAGTCAAGAGACTTGCTGAGAAGGTGCAAGATGTTCACTCCTGTAGACAATGGCTAGATCACCTGTGCTAGTTGTGAATCGACAGTTAGGTTCCAAGTCTCACAGAGAGGTGTTAGGAATGTCAGATTTTATAAACATTTAGGCTTTAAAATGTTTATTTAATTTCAACATAGAATGTAGTTGAGGGCTAGAGGATAGCTAATTAGCATTTCTATCTGGATATAAGCAAGGCCCAAGTGATTCATGCTGCCATGGAAGTAGGTTTTATGAAGTCCATAGCAAGCTATTGTAATATTGGGCTACAGGGTTTCCTGAGATGTCACTGAACCTCACAGACCCAAGTCAGTATCCAAGAATCTGAGAGAGAGAGCACGCACAAGAGAAATGGAGGCAGTCAGTCCTGCACCTGAAGCAAAGAAAATGCTGGGCTGGATTTGGTCAACAGTGTATCATTCCTAACATCATAATTGGAGCTGCGGCCTGTTATGATCATGTGAGGAGAGTGTCAAATGGCTCCCCTGTTTTCCCTTTCATCGGACCACAACAAGTATTTTTTTAAAAACAGATATACTTGCCAGCTCTATAAGTGTTTAACTGTTAACATGCTATGACCATAAGAGACATGACCCGACAGGTTTTCTTAAATTTATAAAAAGAAAAGAGGGTAGTTTTTATTGTGTTTTTATTGTTAATCCGGTCTGAGAAAAATAATATAAATGCTCCAACTTACTTTCTCTTTCTCTCTCTCTCTCTCACACACACCCACAAACACACAAATAGATTACAGAGTGGGCAAGATAGATTAAGTAAATTAAGAATCCAGAAAAATTAAAGGGGTATGCAGCTCTCTGAAGGTTGATGACTTGGCTAGCTTCAGGCTGAATCAGTGGTCCTGCTGCTTTCACTTGGTCTTGATGTTTTCGGCGTTGAGGTGGTTTAAGGATATAGACAGATGATTTATCTGTTCTGGGGACAGCAGCATTGGGTTGAGTTCTTTTTAAGATCTCTGTCTGTGGCACCTGGATAGTCAAAATTAGCAGACATGGTTCAATTTACAAATTGGAAGGAGAGGGAGAAAGGGAAGGAACTCACTCAGGGTCTTGTTCTTTCAGTGTCTCAGCTGCGTATTCAGTTCTACAGAGAAAACAGGTGCTTAAACATGAAGGGTTGACTTATTACATGATCTCTTGCCAACTGCCTAGTGACCCAGATATGGTCACAGTTAGCGTAATCCAGTTACCTTGATTAGATCATGGCTGGGAATTCCTTTCTCAGCCAGAGTCCCATTGTCCAATTGATTATGCTTAATGGTTTGTCTCCACCCATTTGAGTACCCAGATGATTGCCTAGATGTTTTGCTAATGGAGATGGCCTCCATTCATCTCTTTCAAGGCAATTGTTCCTGGTGTGGCTTTACAGACAGGTTGCTATCAAGCATGGTTTCACAACAGCGCTGCTTCCACTTTCTTTCTGCCTTTACCCACACAATCATAATTAAATTTCTAAGTGTTGGCTGCATGCATGCAAAACACACCCCAATTTACTGGTTGGGAAGCTTTTCATTATTGAAGCTTGCCATCAGCCTATAATGCTGCATCTACAGGTGGCATATTACAGAGTCCCCCTGTGCAAACAAGGAGGCATTATAGTCACAACTTTACTGCCCAGTTCCATTGCCATTAAAATAAAACTTAAGAGCACGAAGGTGGCACAGGTATTTTCAAAATTAAATTTCACTTGTATGTATTTCGCATTACATAGCTATCACTTACGTGTGCATCATCGTTATTTGTCGAGACTAGCTTGGTCAGAGAGCTAAAATGTTTTTATTCATTCATGAGATGTGGGCATCGCTGGCTAGGCCAGCATTTATTGCCCATCCCCAATTGCCCTTGAGAAGGTGGCAGTGAGCTGCCTCCTTGAACTGCTACAGATCTTGTGGTGTAGGTACCTCCACAATGCTATTGGGGAGGGAGTTCCAGAATTTTGACCCAGCCACAACAAAGGAACGGTGATATATTTCCCCAAGTCAGGAAGGTGAGTGGCTTGGAGGGGAACTACCAGGTGGTGGTATTCCCATGTGTCTGTTGCCCTTGTCCCAGATGATAGGGGTTGTGAGTTTGGAAGGTGCTGTCTAAGGAGGCTTAGTGAGTTCCTGTAATGCATCTTGTTGATGATGTACACTGCTGCCACTGTGCGTCGGTGGTGGAGGGAGTGAATATTTGCGGATGAGATGCCAATCAAGCAGGCCGCTTTGTCCAAAATGGTGTCAAGCTTCATGAGTGTTTTTGGAGCTGCACTCACCCAGGCAAGTGGAGAGTATTCCATCACACTCCTGACTTCTTCCTAGTGATGGTGGACAGGCTTTGGGGAGTCAGGAGGTGATTACTTGCCACAAGAATGTTACTTGCCACTTGTCAGCTTGGATATTGTCAGGTCTTGCTGCATTTGGGCACGGACTGCTTCATTACCAGAGGAGTCACGAATGGTGCTAAGCATTGTGTAATCATCAGCGAATATCCCCATTTCTGACCTTATGGAAGGAAGATCGTTGATGAAGCCACTGAAGATGGTTGGGCCTAAGACACTACTCTGACGAATTTCTGCAGTGATTTCCTGGAACTGAGATGATTGACCTCCAAGAACCCACAACCATCTTCCTTAGTGCTAGGTATGATTCCAACCAGTGGGAATTTTCCCCCTGATTCCCATTGACTCCAATCTTGCTAGAGCTCCTAGATGCCACACACTGAAATACTGCCTTGATGTCAAGGGCAATCATTCTCACCTCACTCTCACCAAATGTGCTGGCACGCCTCATGGGTGACAGGCATTGATGGATAGTGGAGAAGTAGGGACATTCCCTTTATTGTGGAAGAAACAATGTTGTGTTTTGTGTTCACTCTTTATTGAATTTTCATATTAGTGTCCAGTGTTGTACTCACCACTCTGTTGGACGTGGCTAAACTTGTAAGCTCAGCTAGCCCTCCCTTCTATGCATTGTAAAGGACATTGTATTAAAGCAATCTCAGTGGAGGTGATTGAAATGTTGTATATGAACTTAAAGCTCTGTAAGGATTCTGCCAGCCAGCACCCTGGGATGGAGACAGTACTGGCACCGCTCTTTAGGCTCCTCATTTTCTTACTCTGAATGACTGTCTCCCCCCACCCCGGCATCCAGGACGCCAGGCCCTTCTCACTTCTCTCCTCCATGCCCCCAACTCCACTCCACAACCACCCTCACCACAGACTCACCCTTGCTAATCCCGAGGCTCCGTGCAAGAGTCCATTCTCCTGCTCCCCTCCCTTGTGTCGTAAAAGTTAAACAAGGAAAACCACTGACCTTATATACACAACTGCATAAGGCCAAAAGGTGCATACCACCTTCAAACAATCGTGAACCGGGAGCAACAAGATTCTCATGCGTCACTGACTTCATCTTGAAGGTAGAACTTTATTTAAAATTGTTTCAAGCTAATGAGTATTCATGGCGTACAAATGTATTATAAGTATAAATCCGCCACAAGCTGAGGTAATGCTCAATACGCTGCTGACTTTACTTCTGCATCTCAACCTGCCATCCCAAAATCAAAAGTTCACATCCCATCTAATTAAATCCTCCCACATCCCACATTTTTAATCCTTGTAGGCTCCATAAAATCGCCCTTCTGTCTCTGTTGTTCACCATGCAGATTGCGGGTGGGAGCTCATGCTCAGATTGAAGAGACCAAGTTCATGAGGATTTAAGCGAGGCTGAAAGATTTTTGTAGCTTTGGCTGGAGGGAAGAATCTCCACGTTAACCCTCTGTGAAAAGGAGTCCTGGGTTTGGAAATTACCCTGCTGAGAAAGGAAAAGGGAAGCAGGCAATGGGGAGCAGAGAATAGCTTTGGACTAGTTCGGGAGAACTTAAGGGACAGGAGTAAAGTATGCTCATGTTATGGGATTGTCAGTCTGGTTGAAAGTCATATGGGGAACCTTTTCTGTAATTTAAAGTCTAAGTTACCTTCAAAGATAATTAATCGGTGTTGATTGTAGTTTTTTTATAGCAAAATTTTAAAACTTGAATTCTTGTGTGATCTTTTCAAATGGTCACGAATTAAAATATCTTTTTAAAAGTTATGAGTCTCCATTGAGATCATAACAAAAAGAAAACAAATTATGAGACTACATAGTTATGGATGTATAAATGTTTGGTTTCATGTGCTTTTCTTTCTCCTTTCTTTTAATCTTTCTCTCTATTCTAATTTATAAACCCAACCAGTGACTGCTGCAATATAAACAAAATTCTGGAAATATTCAGGTCAGGCAGCATCTGTGTTTCAGTTTGGGTTCTGCTGAAAGGACATCTTAACCTGAAGCATTGACTCTTGTTTCTCTCCACAGATGTTGCCTGATCTGCTGAGTGGTTCCAGCATTTTTTGTTCTCATTTTTATTTCAGATTTTCAGCATCTGCAGTATTTTGCTTTTATATCAGCAACTGCTACACTTCATCCAGGCTCACAAACTGATCATACTGAATAGTTGATGCTGCTACTGTTGATGACTCAGTGACATGAGCCATTTCAGTTTCACCCATTTCCTAATGTTTCAATAACAACTCAACTCCAGGAGCAGATGCTCCAAGGAGTCATTTTGAACATAGATAATGGGGCAGACTCAGTCGTGATAATGTCTAACTCTTCCATTGTTGGGATGTCTGCTACATTGATGTTGACACTCTGAGGAGCCTCTAACAAACAATTCTTCATCCCATCAGTTATCAGCATATGTCTATCTCATTGGATAATATGCCCTCCATCCAATTCATCTTCCCCTATTGCAATCTGCCATGTTATGCCAGCATCTGGAAGTGAACTGCCATCTGTTCGGAATAGTGCAAATAGCACAGCTGGTGTACAGTGCAGATAGCTGCTCTTAAGGATCTCTGAATGATTAGTTACTTCTTGTTCCCTGATAGTCCCGTTTTCTAACATTAGACTGTTACTCATCTTTTGTTCACATTTTCAGACTAGCTATAATGATTCCTTGTTTCACAAAATAATTCCCTTAAAATTGATAAAAATAATAAACCTTGCAATGTTTCCACAGAGTGTACTTGCTTGTATCTATGTCACAGGTGGTGATGCAAAGTGACATCACCTGTACAGGGACTGTCCAGATTTAAGAAATATGCACAAGTTAACTTGAGATCTCCATTTGCTCACTATGAGAGAGACTTGTGAAGGTGGGTATATCTTAGCTCAGTTGGTAGAAGTCGCTTTTGAGTCAGAAGTTTGAGAGTTCAAATCCTGCCCCAGAGACTTGACCTCATAACTTCAGCTCAAGGAGAGCAGGTAGGTAGATTACCCAATGTTCTGGCCAAAAATTATCCTTCAACCAACATACTAATCCAGGTTATCTGGTCATTTAATAATAAAAACAGAAAATGCTGGAAATGCTTTCATCAGAACCCATGAAAAATCACAGACCTGAAACATGAACTCTGTTTCCCTTTCCTCATATGCTGCCTGACCTGAGTGTTTCAGCATTTTCTGTTTTTATTTCAGATTTTCAGCATCAGTAGTATTTTGCTTTTGTTATCTGATTGTTTATTTCATTGGTTTGTCAGACCTCGTGTGCACAATTTGGCTGCTGTATTTCCCTAAGTTATTGTAGGAGCTAAACTTCATAAGTATTTCAAAGGCTGTAAAGCACTTTGGGACATCTTGAGATTGTGAAAGGTGCCACATAGTTGAAAGCTGTTTCTTTCTCTCGCTGCATTTAGATTTATGCATGTTTTCGTGACTATGGATGCATAGGCATGAATCTCAGCCATTGATGTGTAATTGCCATATACCTAAAATGTACTAAGGACAACAAAACAGCTCTCTCTCAAAAATATACTTGCCACAAGATTTGAAATAAATAATATTAACCATAGTATTATTGAATCAGAGATGCCATTTCTTTGTAAGAGCTTTAAAGATGTCAGTACATTACGATTTCTAGATTTATTTTATAACAAATGGTGGCATTTGTGGTAAATGGTGGTAAAATAGATGATACATAGCATTACAGCACCTGAATCATTTACACCAAGAAGTGTTAGAATGTCAATTAAGCGGTTTCATTTCAAATTTGTCTTCCATTTTACATGGGAAAAGCATCTTCTGTCTTCTCTCTGCCTTCCTGGATAGTGTAAGGAGCACTTGAAGAGCCATGGAAGTGTATTTCATACTATAAGTGCTGATGTCTTCTCTGTCATGTTTTATCATAACTAAGCATGTTATTTAGTCAGCAGAAACAATACAATATTGAAACTTACAAAATCAAGTGAATCTAACTGCCCTTGAAATTTTTTGATAGACTGTTGGGCTGCTCAAGTTTTAACTACTAAAATCAGGGAACAAAGTACAAATAATTATAAAATTACCTTTTGTTCAAATTGGATGTCTTGATGGCTTTTTTCCTCTGTGGCCGAATACTCATTGGTATTCTCTATGATCTTACAACATTCTGCAACAGAACTAAAGGATTGGCCAGTATCTTAACTGTTTCCATTGGAAACATCAGGGCAGAATGAAGCAGTAAAGTGAGTAGTTCACACTGGAAAGTTTTTTTTGTGTGGCAATATTGAAAGATAACAGAAATGTCCCAACTGAATTTGTGATGAGAAAAATGTGTAGAAGATTAATACACTAGAACTCCAACTTTACTGTTTTTAAGAAGAACTGCCTTCATATTGTTGACATATGATTACAATTTTAAGTGCTTACTTCGTGGCTCAGTGCCTATCTGCTCTACCACTAAGCCATGAGATAGTTCAAACTTTATCCCTGTTGAATTAACTGGTCTCAACACAATTGTGGTTAGGTTGCTAAAGTGCCTAAGCTAGGGAGGTTAAATTAGTTTTTTCAAACTGAACTGATTCTTATTTTTGGGAAGGGAAGTCAGCTAATGCCTGTTGAAACAGCAACAGTATGTTTCTTCTTCATCCATGGGATGTGAGCATCACAGGCAAGGCCAACATTTATTGCTTATTCATAATTGCCATTGAGAAGGTGGTGTGGGCTGCCACCCTTGAATCTGTGTGAAGCAGATTACCATTAATGTCTTAATTTGTAAGAAAGAATGCAGCTTTTGTTTAACAGATGTTAGTCAGGAGCTATGGGATTCATGATTGTATGCATTTACTTGACTGTGCTACTGCCCAGTGAAACTCCAACGTCGTGATAGTGCTATAAAGAAAACTACATGTTTTAATGGCTCCGGAGATGGTAGGATCCTCGGTAAAGAATTTGTTTTTGCTAGTGTTTACTGTCATCAATATAAACACTGCTCCAAAGCTTCAGGCTGCTTGCTCTCCAGCTATTTTCCAGACCAGGACTGTGTTTATCTGATTGTTAGTCCAAGTGGAACTTCCCCAGGAAATTCCAGAATGTGCATGCGCAGTTGTTTAGTCTGTTGCTTCGAGGCTGTGAAACCCACCCTGCCACACAAACTGAAATAAATACATAAATGCTGGAAATACTCAGCAAGCCTGGCAGCATCTGTGGAGAGAGAAACAGAGTTAATGTTTCAAGTCGTATGTGACTCGTCAGGTCTATTGAGTGTTTTCAGCATCTGCAGTATTTTGCTTTAATTTTACTTCAACACAAACTGTTTGGTTTCTACAATGCCAGTAGCCTTTGGAATATGTTAAATGAACCACTTAATGTTTATGGCGTATAAACGCAGTTTGGACTTCACTGTCCACTTTATGTGAAATGGAGCAAAGCAGCACTACCAATATTTTTTTTTAAAACCACTGTCCCAACTGACTTCACACAAAAGCATTTCCGCATTTCAAGTGTTCCTATTGCTTTGTACAGTCTGGAAGAACTTTGCATTAATCTAATTTGGGTTAATGGTGAGTCTGGGATTATCATGAGACAAAACAAAAGCAGGAAATGTCAGTTGTTAGACCACAAAACCAGGAAAGGGAAGCTCATCGAGTCATGATCTGTTTTCAAATACTGTTGAGTCAAATCGCGAATAGCTAAAAGCTAAATTCATCACTGTAATCAGATGAATAATGGCAATGATGTAAGCCGCCATTATCTTTTCTGTTGTATCTGCACAATTGAAAAATAACTACAACAAAAACAGAAAATGCTGGAAAAACTCAGCAGGTCTAGCAGCATCTGTAGAGCAAGAAACAGAGCAAACATTTCGAGTCAGTATAACTCTTCAGAGCTGAAGAGAAGTGGAAATATGATGAAATTAACGGTTTGGGGAGTGGTGGGGCAGGTGCAGCTGGATAGAAGGTGGGGACAAAGGAAGGATTGACAAAAATGTCATGAACTAAAGGACAAAGGGAATGTTAATGGTTAACACTAGTTAACAATGGTTAACACACCCTTTGTCCTTTAATTCATGACATCTTTGTCAATCCCTCCTTTGTCCTCACCTATCTCTGGCCTCCTATCCAGCTCCACCTGCCCTACCCCACACCCTTTAAACAGTGTAAATTTAATCACATTTCCACCTCTCTTCAGTTCTGAACAGGGTCATACGGACTCAAAACGTTAACTGTTTCTCTCTCCACAGATGCTGCTAGACCTGCTGAGTCTTTCCAGCATTTTCTGTTTTTGTTTCAGATTTCCAGCATCCACAATATTTTGCTTTTATCTTAGTGAAAAGTACCTATGCCTTTGTTATAATTTTTCTGACCCACTGGATGATGATTTTATGCGAACAGCAACAAAATCAAAACACTTCTTGAGAAACATCAGAAAATATAACAGCTGAGTAGGATCACCAAGGAATCGAGCACAAAGTTGCCAAGAAGATGGGACCCCGCTATCAGGCCGCAGGCATGCCTACCAGTGTTTTCCTTGTGGCTTGCCCACATGGAGTTGTCCCTTCCCATTGCTGGTTGAATATCAGCAGTGGCGGGAGGAAGACCCAAAGTGGCCACTTAAGGGCCTCTATTAGCCTCCAGGGAGGAAGGCCGCTTTCGACCCTTCCCACCGTGACTCAATTTGGGGGATTCGGGAAGGTGATGGGCTCTCCACCTGAGCCTTCCAGTCCCATTATTAGACCCTCAGTCTCCCATCCCACTCCCACATACTTTGTTTGCCATTCAAGGCACTTATAATCCTACCCTTCTAGACATGAAAATCCTTGTACCATTTGTAGTGCCTACGTGTTATTGTGTTAGGAACAATGTATAGCTTTAAGTTTAATTTATATTTTGTATTTTGGGTGTTAAGAAAGGTGAAACTTGGTCTTAGTTACATTTAGACATTTTTGTGAGCTAGGTGCCGGGACGCCTGGGGCCCTGTTTGTATACGTGCATTTTTAATGAGGTTTTACAGCTCTTGAAGCGAAGAGATGGGTTACCATGGGGTTAATACTTTAGTGAAGTTGGAAAAAAAAAGTAGAAAAACTGTGCTGTTGCCTAGCGACAAGGGTCCAGAGACCCATTTCACAGAGAAACACAGAAGGCCAATCTTTTAGTGTGTGTCCCCCAGAGAGTACAGGCAGAAAGCCTAATCTCTCTCGTAAGAAATCCTGCAAAACTGATTTTAGGGAACTCGTGTTTGTCCTTCAGTTGAAGTAATAGTGAGTTCAGATTGCAGCTTTTATGTGTCTCAGGGAGAGATACCAGCTGAAGAAAAGCAGCTAGTGAATGCTCAGCAGTCCATCAGATGAAAACTGTTTGAAACTGAGCTAACACAAGCAAGAAACCTTGGTATTGAGACAATGGTAATTCTTCACTGGGGTTTTGTGTCTGTAAGGGTTGCTGGGATAAAAGAAATAGTGTGTGTTCAAATAATTTTCTGGTATCTATATTGAAATCGTTCCAATTTTTTTTGTCTAGTGAAATATAGTTAATTTTCTTATTTAGTAAGTGTTTTATTCTTTGCGTTAACAGTATACTGGCAGATTCTGGTGAATGTGTTCAGTAACTGACCTCCACGGTTTCTAAAAAAGACGAAGTTAGGATCTACCAAGCCAGATTTCACTCTGGGATCTGACTTGTCCAGTATTAATATCAGCTGGGACCATAAAAATTGGCCTAGATCTCTTTATTTAAATGCTTCCTCACAGCTTAGTATTTTCAGTGAATTTTTCACGCCAGCAGTACTGTGAGTCATTGCAGATCAAGCGTGTTGCACTTGTCAAAAGACAAGCTTTAAAGAGGGAAGATAGACAAATAGTTAGAACTAATTACTTGGTAAAGAACAATGGTGAATGTCAGGAATGGGATGTTCAGTAAAGTGAAGGGAATTGCCCTTGGCATCATCCAGGTAGATTGGCGTCGTCCAGAAGACCTGCAGAGTCTTTTGCAGTTCTGTACATTCTATGTTTCTCCCTTTAACTATTGTCTCTTTCTTTCATTATCTAAAGAATTCTTTGAATCCCTCTCTTTCTTATTTGTAATCTACATCTATTGTTATTAGTTAGTCTTCAGTATTTTGGGATTTGATTTAAGCTAATGGGAAAACTACTGAATTTAGTAAATTAGGTATTTTGGTGTAAAGTTGGATGATTATGCCCATACTGCCAAAAGGAACCAAGTGGGAGTATATCTCACAGCAGTCTGAACTTGTGCAGATTGGTTAAATCTGTATTTCAAAACATTTATCTAAAAAGTGCTGGTCTTGAATAAACAAATAGTTTTGAAACATAGCCACCACTACTTAGCAACTTATATCAAACCAGTAATTGGTTTCTTCTATCTTCCCCTCGTCCACTTTTGGCAGCCCTGGCTCAGTTGGTAGCACTCCCATTACTGAGTCACAGGCTCTGTTCAAAAGTCCCACTTCAGGACTTGTGCACAGAAATCGAGGCTGACAATCCAGTGCAATACTGAGATGAATACTGCACAGACAGAGGTGCTATCCTCCAGATGAGATGTTAAACCGAAGCCCCATTTGCCTGCTTGTGTGATGTAAAAGAACCTGTGGCACTATTTCAAAGAAGAGAAGTTATTTATTCTTCAAGCAGCATCATAAGACAGATAATGTGGTCTGGTAATTCTGGGATTGCTGTTTCAGAGAGCTTGCAATATGTAAATTGGCTGCCACATTTCCTACATTACAACAATGACTACACTTCAAAAGTACCACAATGGCTGCAAAATCTTTTGAGACATCCAGTGATCGTGAAAAGTGTTATATAAATGCAAGTCTTTTCTCCTTTCTTTCTTTCACTGAAATGAATTGATAGGATGTTTTAAATCAGAGACAAAATACAGCTCAAAAATTTGAAGCAGTTTTTAAATCTATGTGGAATAAGTGGTTCATCAAAGTTTTTTTATAGGTTTTTCCCCCTATAATAACTTTTGTGTCTTTGGAATAGTATTTTATATACTCTCTTTTTATACTGTTACAGGCTCTTGATGGAAATTTCTATGGCCACCTTAAAGAATACTTGATGGTGTTCAACAGAACAGAACTTGAGACCTGTCAATCTGTACAGAATACATTCCAGCTGCTAGTAGAAACTTCCAGTAAGGTGAGTCTCTGGCATTGCAAGGATGGGTTTACAGTGTTCATTGGAAATGTGCCTCATTAATTGCTTGATACGCTGTACCAAACAATGCTGGGATTCGGGAACTTCTGCAACGATGAAATCCTTGAACTACATGTATTAGATTATCTAAACCTGCCAGAAATTGTATTTTGTAAAAATTAAGCTGTTGTATTTCCTATGAACATAAAACTGGATTAAGATTGCTTTCATTTTGTACCAAAGTTTCGGTCAATAAGCAGTATTGGAAAGGAAGCGCAAACAAAGGAGCACTTATAAGAACATTTCAAAGTCTTTAGTCCTTGAGAAAGACAGGCGGGTGTGGTTGTCTCCTGTGTTGTAAGGACATAACATTTGTGTCTTGGAATCAGTGAAGGAGAATGGATGATTGTTATCCCATCCAGGGAATTCAGAAAATTAACTTTGAAATTACACATAAGGAAAAGGGGAGGGGGGGTCATTCTGGCAAGTTATATACTTCCTAGTGGTTGATTGGAGCAGCATAGGCATGAGAACAGATAACTAAGCAGCCTTTTTTCAGATTCCAGGTTTTGAGCAATGTCGACAAGACTGCATTTATTGCCAATCCTAATCAAAATAGCGATCAATTCTACAACCGATTGGTTTTCTAGACTAACTCAGGAGACATTGAGTCATACACGTAGTGGGAGATTGGAATCAGTTTTTGGCCAGATCGGGTAAGGTGACAGGTTCCCTTCCCTGAAAGATATTAACGAACCAGTTGGAGTTCTATGACAATCTGGCAGCTTTAGTAGAATCTTTTTTCTGTTGCTGCCTGCAAATTAAATTGAAATTGCTTCAGTAACTTTCCCATGGTGGAAGTTGAACTTGCGTACAGTACCACAACCCCTCCCCGTACAACATCTCAACTTAATAGTAATGTGTGGTGTGAGAGAGTAAAGAGAACAAATAAGGACAAAATTAAAGCATCTTGTTTAATCAAGAAATAAGTGCAGAAGTCTTCTGGTTGATTTTAATGCAGATCACTTATAAAAGGATGTGAGAGATATTGGGAAGCACAGTGCTTAATTTGTGTGGTAACTATATGTATATAATTCATAGTGATAGTCAATTATTTTTGTTTTTCATAGTAAGTGCAAATTCCAGATGTCTCGATCGTTTAATTAATTTGTGACACTAGGAGATCTTGTGTTTTAAGAATTTATTTTCTCCAAATCATTGCTGTAAAGTTACTGCGCTTTCTATTCATCACAGAATGTGATTTAACAGATGGCTTCAATAACAATTTGAAGGCAAAAGCCTCAATGTTCAGCTGTTGTCATTTTCATCCTTTTGATTTTTTTTCTTTATTCTTTAATGGGATGTGGGCTTCGTTGGCAAGGCCAACATTTTTTTGCCCATCCCTAATTCCCCTTGAACTGAGTGGCTTTTTAGGCCATTACAGAAGGCAGTTAAGAATCAACCACATTGTTGTGGGTCCGGAGTCACATGTAGGCCAGGCTGGGGTGAGGATGGCAGATATCCTTCTCTAAAGGACCAGTGAACCAGATAGGTTTTTGTGACAATCGACAATAGTCACCATTACTGAGGTAGCTTTCAATTCCAGATTTTATTAATTGAATTCAAATTTCACCTGCTGTGGTGGGATTTGAACCCATGTCCCCTGGGCATTAGCTTGGGCATCTGGGTCACCAGTCCAGTGACATTACCACTACGCCTTCATCTCCCCTCAACCTGCAATAATTATGCTTAATTAATTATAATTATGCTGCAATATAACCATTTCACAGACTGTTATTTTTCTAACACTTGAAGCAGAAATTTACGGTTCCCCTGCTGACGGGCTTGCAAGGTCCATGCTGCCCTCATCCTCACCCCTGACCCATCTGCAATTTTACACGGAGCAGGCAGGGCCTAGGACTGCCCATCTGCCCTCAACCAAATTGAAGGCCCTTAGTGGCCAATTATTGGCAACTTCAGAGCCACTTCTCACCCAGCCTCAACTTTGAGGTTGGCAGGAGGAGTTCAGAGGGGATGGTGGGAAGGCCAACAGGTCAGCTTGAGCCTTGGGCAGGAAGTGGAGGGGCAATTCCCTCAAAGGCCCCTTTCCATATCCCTGCATCCCCCCCCAACCAAACCAGGTCTGCCTTCCGTGAGTGCTCCCTTCTCTCCTGTTCTCTCCCTGAAGACCCCCACCCTCTTCTCCCCATCATCCCCAGCCCTTCCCTCCTCTCTCTGCTGTGAGACCCCCTGCACTTGCCTGGTCCTGTACTCTGGGACGCAGAATCTGGGGACTGCTTGTACTCCCAAGTCCTGACCACTGTTGCCAGTTGTGTTGCTGGGATAACAGAGCTGCCAGCCAATGAGAAGTTTGGTCTCCAGCCAATTAATGCTCTTCAAAGTGTTAAATGGCTATGTGGCAGCTGTGATCATCGGGACTGCGTTCCCCACCAACTCTTCCGGTGCTGGGGCAGGAAACCCCTGCCATCCGAAAAATCCAGCTCTTAATTTCTTAAATTCTTCAACTCAGACTTGTCTGCTCTGACCAATAATGGTCTGAAAGCTATTTATCCAAATTTACTATGCCATCCCTCCTCAGTCTTCTTCACCTGTCTGCAGCTTTTGACAGAATTGACCACACCATCCTCCTCCAACCCTCCTCTGCATTGTCATCCAGCTGCTGTCTCCTGGATCCATTCTTACCTATTTAATTGTAACTGGAGTATCTTTGCAATAGCTTCTGTTCCCCTCCAACACCATTACCTCTGGTAAAAGCAAAATACTGCAAATGCTGGAAATCTGAAACAAAAACAGAAAATGCTGGAAAAGCTCAGCAAGTCTAGCAGGATCTGTGGAGAGAGAAACAGAGTTAACATTTCGAGTCTGTATGACCCTTCTTCAGAGCTCTAAAGTAGGGTCGTAAGGACTCGAAACATTAACTCTGTTCCTCCCATTATCTCTGGTGTTCCCCAAGAATCTGTCCTTGGCATCCTCCTATTTCTCATATACGTACTGACCCTTGTTAACATCATCCAAAAGCACAGCGTTAATTTTTACATAAGCCAACAATGACCAGCTCTACTTCACCACTCCTCCACTGTTACCAAATTATCAGACTGCTTTTCTGTCATCCAGTATTGGATGAGCAGAAATTTCCTCCAATTAAATATTGGGAAGACTGAAACCATCAATTTCAGCCTCTGCTGCAAACTCTGTTCCCTAGCTATTGATTCCATCACTCTCCCTGGCAACTCTCTGAGACTGTTCACAATCTTGGTGTCACATTTGACCCCAAGATATGCTCCCAAACACACATTCGTGCCATCGCTAAGACTGACGAGTTCTACTTCTCTAATATCACTGACTTTGCTCCTGTCTCAGCTCATCTGCTGCTGGAACGCACATTCATGCCTTTGTTACCTCTTGACTTGACTATTCCAATGAACTCCTGACAAAGGTGTCTCAAGTTCTACCCTCTGTAAACCTGAGGTCGTCCAAAACTCTGCTGCCCATGTCTTAGAACCAGAGAACCGTAGAAAAGTTACAGCACAGAAGGAGGCCATTCGGCCCATCTTGTTCATGCCAGCCTGAAGACACCCAGGTCCCCTTTCTAATTCCACCTTGCTGCACCCTGAGAGCCCCTCCAGGCTCCCCCCCCGCCTCACCAGGTAAGTGAAAAAATGATAAGAGTAGTGGTATTTCACCGGCGGCCGAGGCCTCCCACTTATTCTACACCTCTCATGTCTCTTAACCCATACCAACTCCACATATTACCCTGTGCTGTCTGACTTACATTGGCTCCCAATTGTCCTTGTTTTCAGATCCCTCCAAGGCCTTAGTCCTCCCTATCTTTATAATCTCCCTCAGCCCCGCAACCCTCTGGAATACCTGCCCTTATCTAACTTTGGCCTCTCGAGTCCCCCAGTTTCAGTCGCTCCCAGTTTCAGTCGCTCCATCATTGGTGGCTGTGCCTTCAACTGCCTAGACCCCAAACTCTGAAATACCCTCTCTACGCCTCTCCACCTCCCTACCTCATTTTCCTCCTTTGAGACATTCCTTAAAACCTTCCTCTTTGACCAAGCTTTTGATCAGGTGACTTAATATCTCCTCAGGTGGCTTGGAGTCACTTTGGGACATTTTTGGTGCTATATAAATATAATTTGTTGTTGTGAATCTTGATTAATGTGTGTCGGGTTAATTTTTGGGAGGAAAGTAAAGCTATAAGTATGCTGCCAAACACAGAACATGCATATATATGAAAGTTTTGGCTGCAGTAAATTATGTACACCATACATTTGTGTAACATGCCTTTAATGACAAGTAGTTCTAATATAGGTATATTGAGTCATATAATGTAATTGCACCTGTATTGCAGTACAGAAGGCACTGCTCATATGTTTCTTGAAAGGTGGCATGGCATCGATGGCTAAGTTCTCTTAATCTATTTATCATGCTACTTTGTGACCTTTTTTTTAGGGATTGCGAGATTACAATCTACAGCTTTTTCTCCAAGAAAATCCAGTATTTCAAAAACCTCAGTCATTCCAGTTCCAGCCTAGCGACAATGACATGGTAAGTGGCTGGTTTATTCACAAGTATTTATTTATAATAGCAGAAAGATAAGCTGATAGAAACATGCCCTTCCTCCTCACTATTTTCAAAGTGTTAAACAAAAAGATTGTATTTTACAGTTCTGTCTTATTCCCCAAGCAGAGGGGCATTATATATTTCAGAAGACTATCTGAGAAGATTTCAGTAGTGGAGTTTCTGATGGAATGGCTAAGAATCAAACTGTGAATCATCAAACCCTGATGCTGACTTTGAACTTTAAATTATTGATAAGTTTGTTCTTCGTATAATGTACACACTTGTCATCTACAGCAGGTAACCAACATGGTTCGTTAAGGGCAAGTAAAGGAGGCCAGCTGGGATTTTCCTGTCAGCCTCCAGGTCCACGTAGGCACTATGAGTCAGTTTAATTGCTTCACACAGTTTCCCGGCGCCAGACAGGGGTGGGGGGAGGAAGGGCATGGGATTGCCATGCTTCAGTCAAGCCCAGAGACCCTCCCTGGGTGCATTAGCAGCCACAGGCCACCCTATAGAGGGACTCTATCCCCATAGTGATGGCCTGGCTGCAAAAACTATTTTGTAATTTAAATATTAAAAGGCTGGAGAGAGGGCACCCCCATTTTTAAACATCCTCATACTTACTTACCTTCCAATGCAGCTTGCTGCTTGTTTCAAGATAGAAGGCCTCTGATTGGTCATCCAAATTTGACAGCCTGCCCACTGTCCTAATTAGATGGGAAGCCTGCCCTCTAACCATTAATTGGTCACCCAGAGGGAAATCCTAATGAGTGACTGTTACCTATACAGTGCAGGCTTCTGACTCACATTTCAGCCGGATGGTGGGGTTCAGAAGCCTGCAGGGAAATCCTGCCCTTGGTCATCAAACTTTGTGAAGAGATCTCTGAAGCCAGTAAGTTTTTCACACAAATGACCAGAATTCATTTTATGAAGTCAGTAAAATTATTTTAATGAAATTGATATTTGACCCCTGGAAGACTTGAAGGCAGGTGGTGGAATAGGTTTTTTTTAAATGAAGGAATTGGAAAGCAGCTAAAATTAACTTGTTTTACAAACAAGTTTGAAAAGGTTAATACTTTGGGAAAAAGGTCAGAGTTGCTCATGATGATGATATCTCTGACTACAGAATGAAATCACTTTATTTTGCAATTTTTATTCCCCTTATGTTGTGTTACTGTATAATCCTTCATTACCAATATTCAATGAATAACTTGATGTTAGCTATTTTCCCCTTAGTTTCTATGAATCTAAGAAAACAAACAGTGCCTGCCCATTGTGCCTGTGCTGACTCTTTGAAAGAATAGCTATACTTAGTCCCACACCCCTGCTTTTTGTCTGTAACCCTGTAAGTCTTCATCCTCATGTATCTATATAACCCCCTCTTTAAAATTATTTATGGAATCAACTCCTACCACCTTTTCAGAAAGATCGTTCCAGATCCCCACAACAGTCTAATTAAAAAATAATATCCCCATCATGCTGCTAATTTTTTTGCCAATGATTTTACATTTGAGATCTGGCTATTGACTGACTGACTTGCCAGAGGGAATAGTTTTTCTCAATCTACGCTATCAAAACCTCTGGTCATCTTGAAAATTCATGTTAGGTCACCTCTTACCCTTCTCTGTTCCACAGAGAACAGTTCCTAACTTGTCTAACTCTCCTCGTTTCCTGAAGTCCCTCATCCCTGATAAATCTTCTTTGAGCCCTTTCTAATGCCTTTACGTCTTTCCTGAAGTATGGTGCCCAGAATTGTCCACAATACTCCAACTGAAACCTAACCAGTGATGTTTAATGTTCTAACATTTTTTTTGCTTTTGTGTTCTATTCATCTAGTTATTAACCCAGTAACCCATATAATTTTTAATTACCTTATCAACTTAGCACTGCCACTTTTAAGGATTTGTGTATATCAAAAACAGTGCTCATCCGCACTTTACAAAATCTTGCCATTTAAAGTATACTGTCTTCCATATTAGTCCTACCAAAGTGCATCACTTCGCACCTCTCCACATTGAACCTCATTTGCCATGCTATTGCGCATTTACCCACCTTGAAGTCTACAATTGTCCTCATCACAAACATGTTATCAAGTTTTGTGTCTTCCACAGACTTTATAATGCTACAACGTACACCCAAGTCTAGGTAATTTATACGTATTGGACCCAAAACTGAACCTTGGGAAACACTCCTACACACCAGCTCTCAGTCTGAAAAACATTCACCCATCACCATCCTTTGCTTCCTGTCATTGAATCAATTTTCCATCCATACCGCCACTTTCCCCATCACCACATGTTATTGGCTTAACTTAAGAAACACTGAATTCCTTACTGTGCATCCTCATAAAAAGCAAATCAAGCAGTGGTATTATTGTTATCTCCAATTTTTCACCCACCTTATCCTTGGAGAGGAGAAGGCTAAGAGGAGATTTGATAGAGGTGTTCAAAATCATGAGGGGGGGGGGGTGTGGCTGGATAAAGTAGATAGGGAGAAACTGTTCCCGCTCATCGAGGGATCGAAAATGAGAGGGCACAGATTTAAAGTGATTTGCAAAAGAAGCAAATGTCATGTGAGAAAAAAAATTTTCACAGTGAGTGCTTCGCGGCTGGACTGCACTGCCTGGAAGTGTGGTGGAGGCATGTTCAATTGAAGCATTCAAGGGGGCATGGATGATTATTTGAATAGAAACAACGTGCAAGGGTTTGGGTTAAAAGCAGGAGAATGGCACTCAGTCATGAAGCTCATTTGGACATCTGGTGTAGACACATTAGGCTGAATGGCCTCTTCCTTCGCCGTAACAATTCTGTGATATCAGTCCGTCTTCTTTTCAAATTTAAGTTGATTCTAAATGAATTCCTTTCTCTGGTTATCTGTTCAGCATGCCCTCTTGTCCTGTGAAACAAAGTTTTATTCTAATCTCTAACTTCCTTTAGGTGTGAATTTTGTACTTGTGTCTTGTAGCTCTACATTCACTGTGCAAATTAAATAGTAACTAAATAGTTTTGCTATAATGATATCTGCTTGAAGCTGACCAGGCTCTGTTATGGTCATGATCACTCACTTTTATTCCTTCTGTTTTTGATACTCACTGTTTACATCAACAGTTCAGGCTTAGCATCTTCTAGGTGGAGTGTAAAGTTCCCTCTGCTCAGCCCATCTTCTATAGATCATCATCTGCCACACACGTAAATTTTTCTAAATCCTTTACGAACAAGGAGCAGGAGTAGGCCATTTGGCCCCTGAAGCCTGCTCCGTCATTCAATAAGATCATGGCTGATCTGATAGTAAACTCAAATCTACATCCCGCCTACCCCCAATAACCTATCACCCCCTTGCTTACCAAGAATCTATCCACCTCTGCCTTAAAAATATTCAAACACTCTGCTTCCATCGCCTTTTCAGGAAGAGAATTCCAAAGACAAGTAGATCAAAAAGGCAGGTCTGAGTTAGGGTGGAAGACAGGAAAGATTAAATAACATAAGATTTAATGGTGCAAAGAGAAAGGGAGCAGTAACATTTACCATTTAATCTTTCCTGCCCTCTGCCCTATCATGGGTGTTCCCTTTTGTTCTTTTTCCATCCTCCCCACTTTCATTTGCTCAAAGCTTAATACATTCCTAACCTTTTCTAATTCTGATGAAAAGTAACAGACCTGAAACATTAGCCCTGTTTCTCTCTCCACAGATGCTGCCTGATTTACTGAGTATTTGCAGCAGTTTCTATTTTTATTTCTAATTTCAGCCATCTGCGGTATTTTATTTTTGTCAAATTAATGCAATGCCGTTTGCCTTATGGCTTTTGGAGGAAAGTGTCCTTTTCTATATCAACTCTAAAACTAATTGCTAGAAAATACATCAACAATCAACTGTTTCTGGAAAATGTATTAGCACACATGTTATTTTATATTATGTTCCTTTCTCAGATGCTTGAGTTATACTTTGAAACACTGATCTTTGTTTCCCATACATATACCATGCACATATGTCAACGGTGCTTTAAATGATTACTTACAAATATGTTGATCTATATCTACTTGAAACCAAACTTAGCTAAGTACCTTTTCATTCTCTGAATGTGAAGATGTATGGAAAAATGTGTTCCTTAATTTATCTTTATAAATTACCTTGACAAAAAACTCAATGTTATTGTCCAAGTTGCTAAATTGCTGTTTATTGTGGATGGATCCCTAACCTCTTTTGCTTTAGAAGCTTTTTTTTCCTTTGTTAACTTTTAGTTAGTGATTATGCTGTATTGTTTCGTGGATAGTTTGCATGTGTGCTGATAAATGTTTAAAGCTACTTGAGTAATCCAGGGCAACTTTACTTGTCTGATTTTTCCTCTAAACACTGTATGTCGAAGCTAACATGTTCATTTTGTCCTTTAATGTTTTCATTGTTCAGAGTTTTAATACAGTGCAGCTTGTGGACATAGACCTCTCACCCATCAGCACTTTGCGAATGACTTTAGCAGAGGTACACCCAGTCTTTGTGTACTTGGTGTCTTGTGGTGTGGTATGCATGTGTAAAAAAAAAAACTGCATCTTTTGATAGACAACAGTGACAGCTCCTGACGATTGCACTACCTTAACACCTTTGTACAATTGGTGCCAGTTTGTGAATTGATGTTTGGGGCCTAATTTTGACCCACACAAAACCTTTTTACTTCCACAGCGTTAAAATCAGGCCCTTAAAATTATCTGTAAAAGATTTCTACCTTGAAATCTTGAATTAATCAATTGCTTTAGTAAATTTGGCACTGTTTGGGATATACTATAAGTATGTCATAAGATTGTGCCATGGTAAAAGCCATTATTTAATGGCTTTCAATAATTTATTTATATTCAGATCTTTTCTATCACAATCCTGTGGCATATGATATAGTCATGTTGCACCCTTGTTACTTGCATGGATGCATAACTTAGCAAGATGCTAAATGGAATTGGACTTTTTGCCAACTGGTCAAGTATCTTGTTTCCTAATCTATTGGTGACCCAGATGAAGGTAATTTAAATGTTTCTTGATTGGCTAACTAAGATTGTCTATTGGCTTCCCACCTGGAAAGATTATCAGTGCACACTTAAGGGGTTCAGAACAAGGGCAATACCAATTTATTTCTCGTTACAATGATACTTGTTCGAAATGACCTTCATTACTGGATTAATTAATTTTTCCTCATTTTTAGAAGCCTGGTTTCATATTATGATTCCTAATCTATCCCATCAGTTTTGCATACAAGGTTCAGTGTTGAAGCCTGGTTCATGCAAAGCATCCTGTTAGATTTTTGCTAGCAATTGCAATTTAACTTTACTGATTTATCACTTGATAATATTTCTAACTTCCCAAATGACTTTTCAGAGATTGCAGCCACTCCTTTGGTGTCAACTAGTTTAAGTAATAAAACAAAACTATTCTATTGACCAAAATTTCTGCGTTGAATTACTGAACGAAGTATTACTTAGTTTCTTAACTACGTTAAAGCCATCAAATAAATTGGATTAGTAACATAAAAAACTAAAAATATCAAGTGAAGGTGAATATTGCTTGCACAGGAAGCAGAATGATCGTAATTAAGTATAATCTCTTTCTGATTCTCTCTCATTCACTCATTTTGTGAATGGTAACCTTTAGAAATCTGTTTGCGTTGTCATAGTAAAAGGTTGAAATAGTCTCCTTGTTAATTTTATCTTAAATTCTGCTCGAGGTCTGTGAAATAACCTTTAAAATTTCTTTCAGCAGTTCGTAATGGTTGTAACTCTTTAAACTAGATGGTTTATCATTCATTATTAGGAACTGGCTCTTTCAAATAAAAACCTGTATTGGAAGAAAAAATGTAAATTTAACAGTTGTATAAATGAAAGAAAACCTGAGTGATATAATACACACATTTTTTCCACGGTACTTTTAATAACCAGTAAAGTAATTTAGGAGTGAATGCTCCTTTAGTGCTCATAGGGTTAGCTGTGACAACAATGTTCTCCAGGAGGTACCAAAGAATTCTTTAAAAAGAATTTTATAATTTCAATTCAGAAGCCAAATGTAGGTTAATACAGAGATAAAATCCAAATTAGGTTAGCTGAGAGAATTACAGGCACAAAGTCTCAAACCCAGCTGTCCGAAAACCAGACATTTTTATAATGTATCATGTGTCAATATTAATTGAGTAAAATTTAAAAAAACTTACCTGGACAGCTTGGTTAAGTGCTGCATTGGCACGGTGCAGTGCCAAACTAGTTATCAGCTTCACGCGTCAACCTATTCCCATACTCCAAGTGACCCTTGATTCCACCTGACCCGGCTTGACCTGAACTGCCCAACCCAAAATCCAGCAAAAATCCAAAATCCGGCATGGCCTCAGTCCTGAGGTTGCTGGCCTTGAGATGCTATACCTGTTTATTAATTATTGGTGTGAATTATACAGGAATCAAGACCCAGGAAAAACTGCCTTATATAAACTTTTGGATGCTGGAAATTGTAGTCATTGCAATTCATTTTAGAAAGTGAACTGTTAGCCTGTGTTTAGTCCAGCCAAGCAAGATGCATTATTCACTTTTCCCTTAAATTTATTGGTGTTATACTGCAGCATTACTTAATCATGAAGAGCAGAAATGAGCTCCTTTTGCCAATTTGACTTCTGCTAAATGAATACATACATTAAGCTCAGCAGCCTGTCTAATATGGGGATAGTTATCTCCAGTTCTTGCATATTTTTACACTTGACTGAGGTTAATGTGGTATTCATGCGGCAGTTTCTGTTCCATTGTTTTTGTGGGGTATAACTTGACATTCAGATGTCACGTTAGAAACTAATCTCACTAATAACATGCTGTATATAAATCCTTTAATTTATTTTAAGCGCTATGAAAGATGCTAGAGATACATCCCTAAACCTCCCCCTGGAGAGCTACAAACATGGACAAAATGTAAATATTTGTTTATTAAACATCTATATTAAAGCTGAAATGTTATTATAATACTCAGGGTTAAAGATGATTCCCACACCATTTACTTTAGTGACTGGGTGTTAACTGGAACCTTTTGCCCATTTTGCAGTTAAGAATCTCAACATTGAGATAAGCTTGCAGTTCCCCAAATCCCGAATGAAACACGGTGATATTTAATTCTAATGAAAGGTTCATTGACTTATTTTTGTGGAGGAGCGATGGATGGGGAGAGAAATTATTTTTTAGGATCTAAGCTACATTGTTGTTTGTTCATTTCA
The DNA here is from genome assembly GCF_017639515.1 of Carcharodon carcharias. Classification (NCBI taxonomy): domain Eukaryota; kingdom Metazoa; phylum Chordata; class Chondrichthyes; order Lamniformes; family Lamnidae; genus Carcharodon; species Carcharodon carcharias. The sequence goes on along the minus strand of NC_054477.1, from coordinate 32,097,064 downwards.
CTTTATTTTAAATATTTTGCTGTGCTTTTGTTACCTCCAAGCTTGGCTATTCAAATGCTGTCCCGGCTGGCCAGCATCAGTCCACAAACCCTCCTTTAGCCAAAATTCTGCTCTCCATATTCTAACTCTCACTAAGTCCTGTTCACCCAGTATCCCTGTGCTCAATACTCTACATTGGTTCTGGTTCCCCAATCGAAGAGTGGTGAAAATTTTCAGCAGGGGCAACAACAAGATGTCTGGTCATGGTAAAACTGGAGGGAAAGGGCGCGCTAAGGCCAAGGCTCACACTTCCAGAGTTAGTCTCCAGTTCTCAGTTGGCTGTATCCACCGGCTGCTGTGCGAGGGTCGCTATGTCGAGCATGTTGGGGCCGGAGTCCCCATCTACCTGGCCGCCATCCTCGAGTTCCTGACCACTGAGATCCTCGAGCTGTCCACCAAGACAAGAAGACCCGCATCATCCCCCGCCACCTGCAGTTGCAATGACTAGGTTCTCAACAAGCTGCTGGGAGGGGGGTAACCATAGCCAAGGGTGGGGTCCCGCCCAACATCCAGGCTGTGCTGCTGCCCAAGAAAACCGGGCATCCCAGCAAGGTCTATGCCTGAAGGGGTGAGATGAGAAAAAGATCAACATCTTCATTTTAAAATTCTCAAATTCATGTTTTAATTCCTTCATAGCCTCGCCCCTCCTTATTTCTGTAACCTCCTCCAGCTTTACAACCTCTGAGAATTCTTCATTCATTCAACTCTGGCCTTCTGTATCACCCCACTATTGGTTGTCATGCTGATAGCCATTGAGGCCCTAATCTCTGGAATTCCTTCCCAAACTTCTTCAACTTTCTCTCTTCCTTCTAAGACATTGCTTAAAACCTATCTCTTTCACCAAGCATTTGGTCACCTGCCCTTTCTCCTCCTCTGGTTCAGTGTCAGTTTTGATTTAATTACTTTCCAATGAAGCAAATTAAGATGTCTTACTGCATTAAAGGTGCTATATAAATGCAAGTTGTTGCTATAGAATCATGCTAGATCAGTGGGTGACCCCTTGATTCAATTAGAGTTCGGATTATTGAAAACTGTTAGTATTGAAAAGCAGGTTGAATATTTTAACTATAGACATTTGTCAAAATTACTGTTTGTAATTGTCACTAAGGTCAATTAAAAATAAATAAATAACTTAGAAATTTCTGACTTCAACTCATTGACTTCCTTTCTCCTTTCTTAAAATGAGAATGAATCTCCTGTGATGCTGCTCATGTAGATCAGAGGACATGCTATTTTATAAGGCCAGATGCATTTTACAAGTTACATGGTATTCTGCCTTTTAAAAAAAAGTAATCCTGACCTCGAAAGCATGTAGCTGGCTTGAGGAAGACACCAATTCTTTTTAATTGACTTTGTGAATGTGACAATTTATGTGGTATTTGCATTGCAGGAAACACCTACTGGATGCAGGACGGTTACTAAATAAAACCAGTTATCCAAAATCCTGCCCTTAAAGGCACTGCTTGCAGGCACCTCTACTGTTAGCCTGCATACCATTTAAGGGAATATGCACTGGAATATTACTCTTTGACCAAAGGGCCAGAGAGAAGAAGAGAGCCCAAAGAACCGAAATAGAGTTAATCGTGAATACTGTTAAAGATTCTGCTTGTTTCCTATATAAGAATCTGAGCCTGGATTATTGAAGATAGATGGTGACAGAGCCTGGTGCTTTGCATGCTGCTGATGTACAGTAAAGCTTGCTATTTTCCCTTTTGCCTTAATCGGTGGGTTTAGCATTGAAATTCAGGAGAATAAGCAGAAGAGCGGCTGTAGTTTTGTCTGTATTCTTACTTTATTTTGTGTTTTAACTTCTAACTAGAATCAAATTTTACAACACATGAAAAAATCTTATTATGTGGCTGGATTTCCGCATCTTGCATCAATTACTAAATGAAAGGAGACTGGAAATTGTATTTATTAAATGTCCCATCTTACCTTACCTATCCTCCAGTATTCTTACTTTCCACTCCAATAAATGGAGGATATCTTTTGATGCTTAGTGTTTTACCTAAAAGAAAACACCAAATTGTGTCTATCTTGCAAGCTCCCAAGTATGAAATTGCAATATAATTCTCAAAATGTAATCATTTTGCCATTTCATAATGCAGTACTTGCGAATCAGTGTACCCACCATAATTCCAGAAATCTTTCCTGGCCTTCTGCATATTCTCTTAAATTTAGCAAAAGAAATTCTAATATTTCTTGGTAAGTGAGATAGAGATAAAAATAGCACACTGTTAGCCAATTGGCATTAAGTTTATTGGATGCAAACAAATTTCCCAAAGGATCCAACAAGTGTGTGTCCATGGTCATCATTTTTTTCTGTCACCCTGTTAACAAGTTGCACTAAACATTGCAGAGTCGGCAATTGGAGTATGAATCTGGGACCACTGAGGAGCACAGCCTTAACAAGGAAGCTCGTAAATGGGCAACACGTGTTGCACGAGAGCACAAAACAATCATCCATAGTCAGAGGGTAAGTGAAAAGTGCAAATATTCTACTATATTTTAATTAAATGAGCTTGGCTGTGTTCTACTTATACAGTCTCTGAACTTACCAGTCTAGTTTAGAGAAACTGACCAAAACCTAAAATAGGACGCATCAAAGGCATCCTGCAGGATAATGGCTACCCTGATTTTGCACTGTATATCATGCAAACTCATGAATGGGACTAAGGCCATCACTTTCGGCCCTGAAAAGTGCCCAGTTTACTTCAGATTACCCTGGAAGGGCAAGGTATTGCGAAAATCTGAGCAATAGGTAAAGCTAGCTGTTTCATGCTGCTACTATGCAGTAGCAGCACAAGTGGTATTCACCACTAACAGGATGTTGCCATTAAGCCAAAAAGACGTTTGCCCATCACACAAATAAGTAATGTGTATGAATTTCAGTGCCGCCGTGATGCTAGGTACGTCAGCTGCATGTCCAATGACTGGCGGATCGTTTCAAACAGCATGTCCCAGCCACTGTTTGCAATGGGCAGGATACAGACCATACCCAACCAGCCTGTGCTTGCAAAACTCAAAACATAGTGTCCAACATTAAATGTGATTCAGCGATTGGGCAACTTTTGCTAAACAATCCTTAGTGTGCTAAGAATTATGCTGACAACCAGTTTAAGATTGTCATTTGGGCTCTCAGTGTGGCACATTTGCGTGTACTGGAAGCTGCATATATTAACACATGGCCCTGTTCTTTGCAGACAGAAAGAGCATGTACACACATTGCACCTTTTTCAGCTAAACAAAATAAGTGCCAGCCATTCGCTGACTTATTCCTCAGGGCAATGCCTTGACCAATCAGGGTCTAACTGCCTGGTTTAAATTGCGAAGAATGCTTGGCAGTTAACTGGCAGCCATCATCATTGGTGTATTCTCCATGGCAATGCCATTTGCCAACCAATCAGCACTACCTTCACATGGAGTATAAATTGTTGTTTTTCCCTTATATTGGTATTCTTGTGAAGCGTCCTGATGAGTTCAAGACGAAAAGTTTAGATATGTCTCTTTTTCAGCAATACTCAAGTTCTGTACGTACAAATGACTATTTGTAAACTTGCCCTAATTAATGTTAAGTTTGGAAAAATGATTTAGGTTCCTTAAGAACTTTATCTGTACTATCAGCCCCTTTATATGCAGCCCCGTTGACCTCAGCACTAGACCAGGTTATTCACATTCCTGCAATAAGGCTTGCGTTATCTGTTAAAGCGCATTCCCATAAGTAACGTCTAAGTCACGTGATTGACTTGGTAGCACACAGACTCATTATGTTTGGTTCTGTACTTGTTTTCCTTTCAATTTTTGACAAAGCAGAATCAAATATTTGACCTAATTGATTTATATTAGTCATTTTATCTATTGTTTGAATTTGTAGACCTTGGAAGATCTAAAGGCTCATGGAACTGTAGTCTCAGAACAAGGGCGAATTGAGTTGGAACAAAAAGTAGAAGAGGCTAGAGAAACTATCCGGAAGGCAGAGGTAAAGGATATGTGAGAGCAGAATACAGTATGAATTTTCAAAAAGAAAGAACAGATTAATTAACGCACCTGGTAATTTTATTTGCTTGCTGCTTTACTAAATATAATAAACGCAATGGGAAAAATTGACCCCCCATTGGGCCGGATTGTGCGGGGGCGGGCACAAACCTGATTGGCGCCCCCGGTCGAGGACGCGTCGCCATTTTACAAGGCTGGGCCAATTAAGGCCCGCCCAGTGTGACGCTCACCCGGAAGCACTGAGTGCTCCCTGTGCGGGCGGGAGGCAATTCCCTGAGTCATTCCCTGCGCTCTTTCACGCATGCATGCTAAAGAGCACAGAGATCTCCCTGAGGCACCTCTGTGCCTCAGGGAGATTAGTTTGATGTGTTAATTTAAATAAAGATGGAAAAAACTTTTAAAGCGTCCCCTCGTGTGACACTGGCACATGATCTGGGAAATGTCAAAGAAGAATGTTAACATTTTAATTAGATGTTAAAACACTTAATGAAACCTCATCCCGTCCATGGGTAAGGTTTCATGAAAATTGCAAAGACCACCTGGGCTCTTCGGCTGCCTGCCAACCTTAAGGTTGGACAGGCAGCACAGCTAATTGAATTAATTACTATTTAAATGGCCTTAATAGGCCTTTGACAGTTTGCCCAGCATGCAGCCGAGTCGGCTGTGCACCCACCGAACTGAAAATCTAAATGGTGTTGGGAAGTCTGCCCGACGTCACTGCGCATCGGTGAGCTTGCCCCGCCCCTGCTCGCCAACCAGAGAATTCTGCCCAATGAGTGGAAAATGTAAGCTATGTTATTTTTGGGATATGTGTTTGTGTACATGTGTGTCTGTTTATATTCCTTACTTGCAGTTACCATCAAGAATACTTTAGTTATCAAAATAGAAAAACACACTCTGTTAGATCTGGTTATTACCTTAACTGTCTGTTCCCATAATGCACAGCAGTGCTAATGAGTATATAAGTACATTGATCTTCACTGAAAGACTTTTTCAAATTCTGGGTTTGTAGACAGAGGCAGTAAATGTACAAACTTTTAACAGTAAACATAAGTGCAATTTAGAAAAGATAAATCTAAATCTAACCTTTTAACAGGGAAGTTTTGTTTTTGCTTATGGAAATGTACCATTTTGGAGTTGCTCTATTGGCTTCATGGGAGCCTGTGCTTTGGATAGTCCCAAGGAACAGTCAGTAGACATTAAGCCAAAAGAAGCCAATGCACCAGTTCTTCTTTTAGTTGATGAAATGTGGGTATCAGCAATTAAATTTCACGAAAATGATTAACTTGCAAAGGAAGTCTCTGAAACAAATAAAACATCTCCTTCGAAGGAACATTATTTTAGAAATTGGGGGTGATTTGTGGATCCAAGTTATGAAAGAAGACCCAGAAAAACTGTGCCCCCTTTTCAGGAGAAAAGAATATTGAGGCATGTGTAAAATGTACAAATCTTAAAGATGGAAGCTACGTTTCCAACGTATGCTGCAATTGTGAAACTAATGATGGTAATGGTACAAAACTAACCAGCCTGAAGAAAGGTGAACTTCCCTTCCCTTAACCCACTTAGCAATCAATGGAAGAGAATCCCACCAAAAGAAAACAGAATAAATATTTGTTTAGAAACTGGAACAGTGGACATTGGATTACTCTAGAGTACTTAGCACAACCTTGATGTTGCCAGATGCCCTCCACACATCTTCGAACAATAATCACTAGATGGTCTCTGAAACACTGGCTGATTTTTCTCTCCAGAGCCCGCAGATGCTTAAGCCCATGGAACACCCTCATTGAGATCAAACCCAGAAAAGGCTAGGCATTGAATTTGGTACCTTCTAGGCTATATGGCTCATGCTACTGACCGACTTTATCACAACCACAAGGAAGTATATTAAATTTAATTTTACTTACAAATACTATATTTGATTTAAACCAAATTAAGTTTCTACTTTGGGAACCTTGTGTAAATTGGCATTGGATAAAATAATTGCAGAAGTAATTTTTCCAACAATAATAACCCAAAATATCCAACTGTGTAATAAAGAATAAGGGCGAATCCTAAGGAATAGCTTTACTGAGTGTAGCTACAAAATGGTCAAAGAGGGGTGTGTGTAAGGTATAGTATTGTATATTTGATAGTTTAACTTGAAGAAGCTTATTTTCTTCTATTTGGTAATGCTTAAGTATTATTTGTTAGTATTTAAAAGAGTTAGTAATTTAATTTTTAGATCTATAAATACTTCACTACTTTCATTATAAAATCATGCTTAAAAGTTTACTGAAGGAAAATTGTTTTTAATATGAACTGCATCCCCTCTAAGGGTCAGTTTTTATCTAAATGAGATCTACAGTTTGAAATGTTTGATACCATTTGAGCTGGTACAGATTGTTCTAGGTGCATGTATTCCTGATCGACGTTTAGGACTGGAAAGGATGTCATTTGGCACAGTTTCTAATTATCTAATTTGGGGATGTCCCATTGATGATACCAGCTAAGTGACTAACTCAAGAGAATGAGTCATGATTTTGGACCTCTGAGGAGGGGAATTATTTGCTACTAGAAGGTGAAGATATCTGTTAAGAAGGTTGCTGTTTATGAGTTATAAGTTCAGATCATTGAGGAGAGATATAATTTCTTATTAAAAAGCGAAGAAAAAAAGATTGCCCTACACCAGGCTTGTCCTACCTTTTCACTCAGGGGGTGTGGGGGTGATATTTGCATATTTTTCTCAATTAAGGTGCCAATGAGAAAATTTCAGAAAGCTAAGGTTTGGCACAATAATAAACTGAATTTCAGCAAAAAAGTTGAAGTTCTAAGGAATGAAACAATTTTTGAGGAAAGGAACAGCAGTGTCATAACAATTTATTGCTAAGTTAAAAAAGGGTAATCAATAAAAATGACCTGTGTGTGTATGTGTGTCTGGCTCACATCCAGCCTCGGGTTGCTCACACACACACGCCCTCTCACCCACTGTGAATGGGCCCATGTGTATGTGGTGTTGAGAGTGAGTGGGAAACCTGAAACTGGGCGCAAGGCAGACTCGCCCTCTCACCCTCCAGGGGCTCAACAACATGACTTCACCTTCCATGGGCCACCAGAACTTCGCCCTCCTCAGGCCCAACGTACCCGGCTCCCTGGGCGCCGGCCCCGCCGTTGACCGGCTCCCCGGGCGCCGGCCCCGCCGTTGACCGGCTCCCCGGGCGCCGGCCCCGCCGTTGACCGGCTCCCCGGGCGCCGGCCCCGCCGTTGACCGGCTCCCCGGGCGCCGGCCCCGCCGTTGACCGGCTCCCCGGGCGCCGGCCCCGCCGTTGACCGGCTCCCCGGGCGCCGGCCCCGCCGTTGACCGGCTCCCCGGGCGCCGGCCCCGCCGTTGACCGGCTCCCCGGGCGCCGGCCCCGCCGTTGCCTCACTTTCCTAGGCCCAGCAACCCTCAGCACCCTCACCTACGCCAGTGTTAGCTGCTTCTCCAATAGCTAACTGGTTCTCTCCCTCATTTGCTGCTAATAGGCTTACTAGTGAGCCTATCAGCAGCAAATGTGGGAGAGAACCAGCCTGTGATTGGAGAAGCAGCTCCTTGAAGAATCATCCATTGAAACTCAGTTGTTTGACCAGAATTTTGAAAAATGGCTCCAGGAGCTGCATAGGGGGGGCTTCATGGGCTCTACATTGGATAAGCCTCCTATACTACAGCCTTGCCCATGTAGTGGCTGGCTACTGAGAAACATTAGTCATATCCTGTGAGTAGATTAACGGCATTCTAAAAGATCCAAATATTTATTGTTTTAAAGAATATTATTTTCCTGATAGAATAGCTTTACCAAATTTTAATGTGTCATTTTTAGTAGTGTAATTCAATTTGTGTTTGGTACTCTGATGATGGTCAAATTTGTGGGGGTGGTGAAGGAAATAAAATTGCGAGTTTAGATTTTCCAGAAAGCTCTTCAGAAAGAAGGTGTAGTGAATGTTGTGATATTTTGTATGTCATTAAGGCTCCCACTACTCATTTACTGAAAATTTAAAGCATTTATCTTTAATCCTCCTTTGTTTTAAAATATTGCATAATCTATAGCATGGCATAGAGAGCAGAGCTTGTACCAGATGGTGATTTCTTTTGTAAAGTCATTATCTGAGAAGATCAATAAATAGATTGAAAACCACAGCTACAACACACAAATTACTGGCTAGTAGAATGATGCATGGAAATGTATTTATGTCACTTACATTACTTAGCTGGCAACAATTATATTAATCACAAAATAACTGAACGTTAAATTGCTTTCCTCTGTACTGAAGCTATGTTTATTAATTAATTTGTTTAAATGTTTTATACTTCTCTTATCTCTACCATCTGTCCATATGGCCTTGGTTTGTTTTATCTGATGTTTTACAACAATTCTGTTACACTGCTTTCTAAATTGCATCAGCCTAACTTGAAGCTGTAATGAATGGTGATTGTTATAGATAACCACCGCATTTGGCATCAGTGCTTTTACAAGCTGTTGTAAATTTCTGAACATTACCTTAAAATGCTGTCTTTTCAGTTACATTGGGTTGATAGTTAGGTCTATGGGCTTTCTTCCGAATTGAAAAATTAAGGTGAAGAGTCTATCTTCGTCGTACACCAAAGAAATAAGATAAGATAAATCAGTCTAGAGTGAACACAACATCAAGCTTTGATTTTAGAAGGCTGGTCATTACAACAGGAAAGAAGAAAAAGGGAGATAAGGAAAAAGCAAAAAACCTGTGGACTAGAAACTTGAAACAGAAAATATTATAAATACTTAACTGGTCAGGTAAGCATCTGTGACAACAACAGAAAAAAATGACACTTCAGATCTGCATTCCTTGTTAGATATTGCAGATCAGCATTTCTGAAGAGAAGAGGAAAGAACACACGGGGGTAAAAATAGAATGACTGTAATATGTTTAAATGGAAAACAGGATGGTTAAATGGCAGGAACAACAAATAATGAGACAGAAGGAAGCATAATGACAAAAATAAATTTAAAACATTTTTGAGACACCATTTAAAACATTTTTGTGTGAATAGCTGAGGAAGTGGGGGAATAGCAGAAGAAGTATAAACACAAAAAATAGTGAAGCAGAACAAACTCCAACCTGCAAGAGGAATAGGGGAGATTTAAACACAAAAGTTCAGACCACCTTTGCCAGCCCCATGTTGCAACAGAGGTTCATTCCGCAGCCCAATGACAAGTCCACCCTTCCCAAAAATGCCAACACAACCATCCCACCAGCAGTCTTTTCTAATGAAGATAAAGTGAGAACTTGAGATTGGATTTGGAGGCCACCCCGCCACTGAAAAAGTCAACAGGAAAGGCATCCCTACTGATGTCGGCAATCCTGCAGCCATTTAACGATTGGGGAGCAGACCCTGGAAAGGGGGTCTGTAAGAGAGGTAACCCCTGCTTCCCCACCCCACAGCCCAGGCCCAAACAGGATTGCAGTGTTACCTGCTTGGTGTACCCCCCCACCCTCCCCCCGGTTCTTCACCACCAGTTGCCAGACGGAAAGTGACCTTAAAGAGTCTCAGTTAGAATGAGCACAGACAGGCCACCTTAGGTTTGCCCACCTCTCCATAAAATTTCAGACAGGTTGAGGGTGGGTAAGTAGGCAGCAAGAAGAACACCCATGGAATTTTCATGTGTCACCTCCCACCTGCTATGGAGGTCTATAATAGTCTGCATTTTGCCCCAAGTTATTGGAGTCAATATTAAGGCTCAGTGGCTGCAAAGTGCATAATAGTAAGCTCAGATGCTGATCTTCGAGATTGCATCATGTTTTATTGGAACAATGTAGAAGAACAGAGACATGGTGGAGCATTCAAGAGGAAAGAAAAAGACAGGAAGCTTGGAATCGCACTTTCAAGCAGAAGCACTAACAAAGTGGTCACCTAGTCTGCATGTGATCTCGCCAATTTAGAGGAGATCACACCGTGAGCAGCAGATGCAATAAAATGCTTGGCAGTACACACAAATTACAATCTCATCTAGAAAGAGAGTTTGGTGTTCTGGACAGCAGTGTGGCAGGAAATGTCCAGATAAATAAAGAGATTAGGGATGATTTGAAGAGGGGACCAGGTTGTTAGAGGGAATGGTCCATTTGGAAAGTGGGAGAGAAGGGAATAGTATCTTTGATAGTATTATGTTGAAGCTGGCAAAAGATTGAGGTCTTGTTACCCATGAGGGAAGGGAATCCTCAGCAGAAGACATTTCAACAGCTACGTTTGCATCAGACGTGTTGGAGACAATGGAACTGGGAAAAGGGAATGGAGTCCTTGTAGGAAGCAGAGTAGGAAAAACTATAATCCAGGTGGCTGTGGGTTTATAATAGATGTAAGTGATAAACCCATCACCAGGGAACACACTGCAAGAAGGGAAGAGTTCAATGTGGACGATGTAAAAGTATAGAATGGCTGGAGTTTTGAAGCATAATTAATGAAAATCTCTATATCAAATGAAAGCAGGAAACCTCACCAAGACAGTCATCAGTGCAATGGCAAAAATCATAAGAGGTTCGATCATAAGAAGTAGGGGCATGAGTAGGCCATTTGGCCCCTCAAGCCTGCTCTGGCATTTAATAAGTTCATGGCTGATCTGATTGTGGCCTTAACTCCACTTTCCTGCTTATTGTCTATAACCCTTGATGTAAGGAGATATGTGCTTAGAAGTAGAACAGCTTGTTCAACATATCTATGTTTAACTGTTTTTCTCCCCACCACAATTACTTTCCCACTAGACCCACTGGGATCCCTGTAGGACTTGGAGCCCACCCCAGGGAAAGCTGGAAGAGGGCGGAATGATGTTGGGATCCCGACCCAATTTCATTTTCTAGAACTTTACCACCCTGCACGCATTGGAATGCACCTCCACCTGGTTGGAGAAGTTCTGTCCATTTTTCAGCTATGACACTGAGAGCACTGGACAATGTGCGCTCTTGAAAATATGCAAATTAATTTACTTAACGTAAGAAATAGGAAGAGGAGCCTACCATATGGTCCCTTGAACCTGTTACAGGACTCGATACAATCATGGCTGATCTTCAGCCTGAACTCCTTTCCCGCCAACTCCTTGTTATCTCTTGATTCCCTGAGTAGTTAAAAATCTCTATCTCAGCCTTGAATATACTCAATGACTGAATATCTAAAATTCTCTGAGGTAAAGATTTTCAAAGTTTCAACCCTCAGAGTGAAGAAATTGCCCCTCTTCTTAGTCCAAAATGATCAACCTCTTAACCTGAGGCTGTACCCCCATGTCCTAGCTTCCCCAGTTAGGGGGAACAATCTGTGTTTAACCTGTCAATCCCCTTCAGAACCTTGTACGTTTCAATGGGATCACCTCTCATTCATCTAAATTCCAGAGATTAGAGGCCCATTTTGCTCAGTCTTTCTTCATAAGACAACCCTCTCATCCCAGGAATCAATCTAATGATCTTAGCTGTACCTCCTCAAAGGCACATATATCCTTAGATAAACAGATCAAAACTGCACACAGTATTGCAGATGTGGTGTTACAACCGGGATGGGAGGAGTGCGCAGTTTGACTAGCCCCACTACTCCACAGGTCAGATCGTTAGTTTAAAATTTTGATTCACTCACCAAAATAGCCACTTGTTTACCTTCGCTACTGTTACCCAGAATAGAAGAGATTTTAACCAGGCTTCTTTCAATAAACTACAATAAAACCAGTTTTGTCAAATAGAAAGGCAAAGCTTATTTACATACACTATGAAATATGAAAGTATACCAATTATTCTTTCGAGATACCCTACGCATCTCACACACACACATACCAAAAATAATAAAATAAAGATAGAGGAATTCTGCCGAAGGTTAAAAGTCAATGGTTCAAAGGAAAAGGAAAGATGATGGGGTCCTTGAAATAGCCTCCGGGTTATGCGGTTGGTGCTCAACAGCTGATCTGCAAAACAATCGATGACTTTTGCACTGTTTTTCAGGTGGGCTTGAGGCATACCTGCAGGTACTCAATTCCAGCACATAGAGCAACTTAGAAGCAGCTTATATTTACTTCCAGTTGTTGACTGGGGCTTTGAACTGCAAAAAGACTGATGTCTTCCTTCACAAGCAGTTGGTGGTCATCCTCCTCAAAGCAAAACCAAAACCAACTTTTTATACACAATTCCAGGCATAGTTTTTTTCCCCAGAGCCATAAGCTACCATGTGACTTCTTTTGGTACACAATCCACCAGGGTCAAGAGGTTTCCAGCTTCTATGCAACTTCTTAATTACCTTTTCATGTAAATGGCTGTTTCTTCTAAGAAAAGCAATCAGAGTTCTTGCATTAACCCTTACAGGAACAGTATCTTTTAAAAAACACATTCTTCCAGAATGTCCTTAGACCTTGAAGATTAACTATTTTCTTTGATTAGTGTTCATCACAGTAGGCTCACCAAAGCCCTGTGTAATTGTAGCAAGACTCCCTTATCTTGTTCTCCAGTTCACTTGCAGTAAAGGCCAGCATGCTATTTGCTTTTCTAATCACTTGCTGTATCTGCATATGAACCTTTTGTGTTACTTGGGTGCCACTACACCTTACATTAAGTTTCACACCTTTTGAAAAATATTCTGCTTTTCTATTCTTACGACCAATTTGCATAGCCTCACACTTCACACGTAGTACTCCACTGCCATCTTGTTGCCAACTTACTTAATATATCCATATCTATTTGAAGTCTTTGTGTCTTCCTCACAACTTACATTCTCTCTAGCTTTGTATCGTCAGTAAGATTGGATACATTATCACTTTTGGTCTCTTTGTCTAAGTCATTAATATGGATTTTAAATAGCTGAGGCTCAAGCACTAATCCTTGCAGCTCTCCATTAATTACAGCCTACCAACTTGAAAATGTTCCATTTACCCCAACACCGCCTCTTGCCCATTACCCAATCTATGCTAATATATTTCCTCTAACTCTATGAGCCCTTACCTTGCATATTAACCTTTTGTGTGGCGCCTTATCAATTGGCTTTTGGCAATCCGGATATATTACATTTACTGGTTCACCTTTATCTACCCTACTTATTACATCCTCATAAAAACTCTAATAAATTTGTCAAACGTCATTCCCCCTTAGTAAAACCATATTGACCCTGACTATACTATGATCTTCGAAGTGCATTACTAAGACTTCCTTAGGAATAGATTACAGAATTTTCCTGAAGAATGATGCAGACTAACTGGCTTGAAGCTGACTTTTTTTTCCCTTTTTGCTTTCTTGAATATTGGTGTTACATTTGCTAGTCTCCAATTCGCTGAGACCATTCCAGAATTTGAAAAATCATAACCAGTGCATCCACTATCTCTGCCTACGTCCTAGGTGGCTACAATCAGGCCCAAAGGGATTTATCAGCTTTTAGTCTTTTATGTTCAAAATAAGGGGAAGCCACTTAGGACCAAGATGAGGAGAAATTTCTTTACTCAGAGGGCTGTGAATCCTTGGAATTCTCTAACCCAGAGGGCCCTGGAAGCTCAGTCATTGAGTATGTTTAGGGTAGAGATTGATTGATTCCTGATTAACAATAATGTAATGGGTTATGGGGTTAGTGTGGATAAAAGGCATTGAAGTGTTCGGTCAGCTATGATCGTATTGAATGGCGGAGGAGGCTCGACGGGCTGAATGGCCTTCTCCTGTTCCTATTTTTCTCTAATATTTTTTCTCGTTTAACATTAAATTCCTGGCTCTTATTAGCCCCTTGTTTACCCTCTATTCCTGATGTCTAATTTGTGTCTTCTACTGTGAAGGCAGACACAAAATATTTGGGTCCGGATCTTCCAAGCAGTGACAATGACCATCTGATTGCCAGTGTGCTTTTAAATTCCCCCAACTTAAAGCTGCTCCACATTTCTTCTGGGACCTTCTGAGCCCAGCTTTCTGAGAAATACACCACACAGCCTCATTTGGGGAACTCTGTCAGAGAGGGGTAGAGTTGGGGGAAGACAGGATATGTCCCCTTTTTATGGCACTAGCTACCATATGGTAAGTTTAAATGTTCAGTCTTACCATTCATTCATTGACATTGAAAGTGGATGAATGAGTTAATGGGTCGGTGGGTGAGATGGGTGAAGTGAGTAGGTGGCTTGGGGGGGTTTGTAGATCAGAAGGTAGACAGATGGTGTAGTGGTTTAGTCGGGTCTGGTTGGGGGGTAGCTGGGTCTGGCCAGGTAGTAGTTGGGTCGGGGTTTAGTCATGTCTGTTTGCGGGGTGGGGTGTGAAGTGTTGGGCGGGAGGGGCACTCGGTGGCGGGATGATTGGGTTCGCGGGAGTACAGTGGGGTTTGGAGGGGTAGTCGGGGGGGTGTGGTTGAGTCAGGAAGGGTAGTCAGGTCAGGGGGTAATCTGCTGGGTTGGGGGTAGTCGGCTGGTCCAGGAGGGGCGGTTGGGTCAGGGCGAAGGGTAGTCAGGGAATTGGCGGGGCCAGTGTGAGTGATTGGGGTGAGTTCTGGAGTTACCTAGAAATTAGTCTAGGTTTTAATCTGTCTAACATTTTCTGGGTAACTACCCAGGAAGAGCCCTGGGCAGCAGAGGAATTGCCAATCAGAAGTTGAATCTTCCCAGACAATTCCCATATCAGTCAGACCACAAGATTTGGCCCTTGATGAATAACTCTGCTATTCCCTCATTTCCCATGATAATTTCTCCTGCCTCAGCCTCCAAGGAACTAGTATTTTCTTTAGCTGCTCTCCTTTTTATATTATATACTTGTAATACACAGTCCATTTTTCTAATCCTGGTTACTTTATTCTCCTATTTTTTTCTGCTTTATATCAACTTGCTAGTCACTCTTTGTTGGTTTCTACAGCTCTCTCAATCTTCAGACTTACTACTATTCTTCCCAGCATTAAAAGCCTCTTCTTTTAATCTAATGCTATTTTTAACACTCTTGCATCCATCTTGTTGATTTTTGTTTTTAAATGAATGTAAATAAATGATTCTGTTGAAAAATTTAAATTATTTCTTTAAATGTTTCCCACTGTTTATTTACTACCATATGTTTGAATCTATTTACCCAGTCAACCTTGGCCAGTTGCACCCTCATATCCATAAAATTGGCCATGTTTACATTTAAAAGTCTCGTTTTGGATTGGAGTATGTCACCTTCGGACTCACTTTTCCCAGAGTACCTTCTACCATGAGATTATTAATTAACCCTGCCTTATTCCTCTATACTAGACCTAAATAGTTTTAGCCTTAGTTGATGTACAACATATTGTTCAAGGAAGCGTGTTTGATGAAGAACAGATTTCAGCATTGATTGCAAATTAAAGATAGCAAAGGACAGGAGCTTCCTTATAAATTCTAAAACATTGATGCCATGAACAGAAAAAAAATGGTTTTTAATTTATGTCTAATTGTTTTTATGCTAATGAACTGTCTTATAAAATAGCTATAATTTAGGGATGCGTTGTGTTGAACTAAATAGAGTTTAGAGCTTGCCAGATAGACACAGGAACTGAAACATACGTGGTTACACAGCATTTACGCTGTTCAGATAAAAAAACCCTTTTAATAAGTGTAAATTTTTTTTGCAGACAGTTAAGCTAAAGGCAGAAGCACGATTGGAGTTACTGAGACAGATTGGGGTTGCTGTGGATACATGGTTGAAAAGTGCCATGAATCAAGTAATGGAAGAATTAGAAAATGAGCGTTGGGCAAGCCTCCCACCACTCGCCAACAATGAAACTGTGCACTTGGTAAGACTTTGAAATGTATGGTGATGACATCCAGCTGTACCTCCTGACCACTTCCCTTGACAACTCTACTGTCTGTTGGTCTTTCTTTTACTTGCTCCTGGGATGTGAGCTTCTCTGGCAAAGCCAGTATTGTTGCCCATCCCTGATTGCTCTTAAGAAGGTGGTGATGAAACTCCTCCTTGAACTACTGTAGTTCATGTGATGCAGATACCCCTACATTGCTATTTGGAAGGATAGCATAAGACTTGGAGGGTAATTTGAAGATGTATTAGATGAGCAGAAATTTCTTCCAGCTAAATATTGGGATGGCCAAAGCCATTGTCTACAGTCCCTGGCACAAGTCCACTCCGTGGCTACTGACTCCATCACTCTCTCTGGCTATTGAGACTGAATCCAGCATTTCCAATCTTATTGTGGTATTTGACCTTGAAGTGAGCTTTAGACCACGTATCCCACCATCATCAAGGCTGCCTAATTCCACCTCAGTAACAATGCCTAACTGTGCCCCACTGTCAGCTCATCTTCTGCTGAAACCCCCATCTTTATTACCTCTAGACTTAACTATTCCAATGCTCTTCTGGCCAGCCTCCTGTCTTCCACCCTCCATAAACTGAAGCTCATCCAAAACTCTACTACCTGAATCCTAACTTGCACCAAGCCCTGTTCTCTTGTCGGTCCTGTGTTTTTATGTAATCTTTAGAATGAACGACTTAAAGCTTGCATTGGCTCCTAGTCTGGCAATGCCTCAATTTTAAAACTCTCAGCCTTATTTCCAAATTCCTTCTTGGCCTCACCCCTTCTCTGTTTCTGTAACATTCTTCAGTCCTATAACCCTTATGATCTCTGTGTTGCACCAGTTCTGGCACGTTGTACGTCCCCCGTTTTAATTGCTCCAACATTGGTGGCAGTGCTTTCAGCTGCCTTTGCGCTTAACTCTGGAATTCCCTCCCTAAATTTCTTTACCTCTCTTTAAGATGCTCCTTGAAAAATATTTCCTTGGCCAAGCTTTTGACCATTTGCTCTAATATCTCCTTATGTGACTTGCTGTCAAATTTTGTTTAGTAATGCTCCTGAGAAGCACCTTGCAATCTTTTACGATGTTAAAGGCACTTTATAACATTGTTGATGTTTTTTCACATTTTTATTCGATATTTAAATTAATATTACACCTCTTCATGACAACTACTATGCAAGATGACCAATAATGGTGTGTAAGGAGAGCTTTTTGTTTATATGTATATCTGATAAGTTAATGGTAAAGAAGAAACATCTGAAAATTCTTCATCAGAATGATTCTAGAGCTTAAATGGGTCAATTATGAGGACAGTTCACGTAAAGTTGGCCTTTAATGCTTGAGTTTAGAAGGCTTAGTGTTGATCTAATTGTGTTTAAAATTATAGAAAGAAAGTTTTGGGGTGATTATAAAGAAATTATTTCCTCTAATGGGGCCACCTGGAACAAAATGCTCAATATCCAAATTAGGGCTGGGTCTTTGAAGAATGAAATCAGGAAACACCTTTCACCCAAAGGCTAATGGAAATATGGAATCTTTTTACACACAAAGTTATAGCTGCTGGATCAATCGAAATTTTCCAGGACTGAGGCTGACAATTCTTTGGTAACACTATCAAAGAATATGGATTAAAGGTGGGCAAATGGAATTGAAGTACAGATCAGGCTGTTTGAATGGTGGAAGAGACTTGAGGAGCTGAATGGCTTTCTCCTGTCCCTATTCACAGCATGTGCTCTACTCATTATATAGCTATCCTGCTTAAAACACATGCATACCTTTTTTTAAAAATCACAACTTTCGGCTTACATAAGTGTTTATGAATACTGTGCTCGTAGGCAGTTGCAATCAGATGTGGCACCATGTATTTTAATTTATTGAAAGAGGTGTAGTTACTTACAACCTACTTTTTTAAAGATTAGTTCATGGGATGTGCACATCACTGACAAGAACAGCAGTTATTGCCAATCCTGAACCATTGCAGTCTTTGTGGTACAGGTACAGCCACAGTGCTGACAGGGAGGGAGTTCCAGGACTTTGACTTGGCTACAGTGAAGGAACGGCAATATAGTTCCAAGTCAGAATGGTGATTTGGAGGGATTCTTGCAGGTGAACTTCCAATGCATCTGCTGTCTTTGTCCTTCTAAGTGGATTTGGGTTTGCAAGGGCTGTTGAAGAAGTCTTGTCGAGTTGCTGTACTGCATCTTGTAAATGGTATGCACTGCTGCTATTGTGCGCTGGTAGAGGAGGCATGAATGTTTAGGTGGTGAATGGGGTGCCAGTTGAGCAGGCTGCTTTGTCCTGGATGGTGTCGTGCTTTCTGAATGTTATTAGAGTTGCACTCATCTAGACAAATGGCGAATATTCCATTACACTCTTGACTTGTGCCTTGTGGACGGTGGGTAGGCTTTGGGGAGTCAGGATGTGAGTTAATTGCTGCAGGATTCCCAACCTCTGACCTGTTCTTATAGCCACAGCATTTTTATGGATGATTCAGTTCCATTTCTGGTCAATGACGACCCCATCCAGAATGTTGATGGTGATTTTCATTTTATTTGATGTCATTCAAAAACTACCTCTTCCTGTAAGGAGACCCATTTTGAATGTTACAAGACCAAATTGAATAAAGGAAGCACTTATTTTCCAGAAAGTTGTTTCAGATTAGGTAGTATAACTAGTAATAACTAGTAAAAGTATTAATATATATATTACAATCTCACGTATTATTGCTCACAGTGAGTCTAGGGTGGAGTTTCATTCTTTTAGCTGCTCAGAGGAAGCTTGTTCATATAGCTTGTCTCTTCAAGGCCCACAGTTCAGCTACTCGTGGAAGATACCTATATAAAAACATCCTTAAGTTAATAAAGAACCAAATTTCCCTAGATTCATAGCTTTCCTTGGAGAAAGGATTAGGTTATCAAGGTCAGAAAAGCTAGCAAGAAATTATTTTTCTCCAACAACGTTAACAATTTAAAAAATAGCATTAGACTCAATACTTATTTTCATTATGAGGTAGAGATGTCTGTCTATCCTGTGTGTTGTTTATGTGAGTCAGAGGACATGCTGTTTTGCTGTCTGCACCACCATTGGAATAATTCCCCCATTGGCAATCTTTTTTTGCAGCACCCACACTTATACAGTAAGTTAAAGAAACCTGAAGCTTTTATGTTTAACTAAGTGTATGATCTCCTGTGCCACCCATACTTGCATGAAAGGCAAGTTTTAAAAATATTTGATTATTAATATTTGAGCCAAGAAAGAGAAAGTTGGTTTGCTACTACACTTGTAGCTAACATTACAATCAAAATGTCTTAATTCAAAGTTTCTTAATTTCTGTTATCCATTACTTAATTAAAATGCACCATGCAAATCAAGTACAGTACCACACATGGGGAGGCAAGCAATATTGCCAGGAAAAGCATTATCAACTAGATTCGCGATAAAATTTCTTTTTTCACAAGCTGCACCATATCAGAATGAAC
This sequence comes from Carcharodon carcharias, assembly GCF_017639515.1. NCBI lineage: Eukaryota > Metazoa > Chordata > Chondrichthyes > Lamniformes > Lamnidae > Carcharodon > Carcharodon carcharias. Next base: position 32,077,812 of record NC_054477.1, on the reverse strand, counting down.
TTTCACCAATGATAAATGTCACACAGAGATAATGCTAAGAAGCAAATTATCATAATGGTTTATGGTATCGTGACTGGAGGAAACCCTCACCTCGCACTACCCCTCCTCCTGCAATCTTTCTTGCGTGGATGTTGGTCAGCCTACAGAAAAAACAAAATAGTGTGTGTGAGTCCTCTTTGAGGAATGGCTTTATTACTTTGAAGCATGGCATTACAGAAAAATCACCTTGATGAGGATTGAAAATAGTGAGGCTCATGCAAATTACCTGCATTTAAAACCAGAATCCATTGCCAACTTCATTTTTGTTAACACTGTAAGTTTGTTCCAGCAGCTGCATCCAATACAGTACATATAGTCACAGCCACTGATTCTTAAGCAATGAACTAATTTGAGCTCAAATTCTCTGACAGCCTGCAGACAAATTTTGAATGCATTGTCAGTGTTGATAAGGAAGCCTCTTTAATACTTAACCAAAGAAATAGCATTTGTTTAGGCACTTGAACAATTAGTGATGAAAACAGAAAATGCTGGAAAATTTCAGCAGCTCTGGCAGGATCTATGGAGAGAGAAACAGTTAACGTTTCAAGTCCATATGACCCTTCAGAGCTGAAGAAGAGTCACATATGCTGCCAGACCTGCTGAGTTTTTCCAACGTTTTCTGTTCTTATTTCAGATTTCCAGCATCCACTTAATTTTGCTTTGAACAATTAGTACTATATCTGTGCGCACAAAGTGTTTGTAAACAATTCTTGTTGATTAACCATACTATCATAGCTAAGCAATTACGAAAAGAAGCTGCTTAGCAGAAAAACTCCTGGGGAAGGAGGAGTGAAGCAAACAAAATGATGTTATAAGCACCCAATAAGGAGGCAAAAATAATACCTGAAAATAGTGTGGACAAATTGGCTGACCTAATCAGCTTGCAGCACAGCACCACCTAGTGATAGAAATACAACTACTGTGTGACTGGCAGCTTGTATTTTCTCCATTACAAATTGTTGACTTTAATCATGTTTTGCCATTATAACATGTTATGTGGAGATAAGGAAGTTGCCAATATAAAATGTTGACATAAAACCATATCAGATCAAAATCTTGAACTCCCTCCTTAGCATCACTGTGCATGGACCTAAACCACAGGGACTGCAATGGTTCGAGAAGGCAGGTCACCACCACCACCTCAAGGGCAACTAGGGATGGGCAACAAATGCTGGTCTTACCAGTAACGTAGATATCCTGTGAATAAACTTAACAAAAATACAAACATTGTGACACCGGAAGTAAGTATATCTGAACAGCTTGAACACACCTATGGATAACTTCAAATATATAATATAGATAATATGCAAATATTAAATCCAGCGCTATACCACACAAAATAATCAAAATGCGTTCTAGGGGACTACATTACCCCTGAGGCACATCACCCAATATCCCCCTACTTGTTGCATAGTGTTTTCTAGGTTAGCCTGGATATGAGTACATGTTCAAACTAGTGAAAGGTATATTTAGGAGAAGTGACAGGGTGTTATTCTTCACACAACAGATTGATGTGAAGATTGGTGTTGACATCCAAAAAGATGGTGAATGTGCAAACCTTTGAATTTTTTAAGAAACCATATGAATGTTGAGTATTTCCGCATTTTATATTTCTACATCCAATTTCCAGCAGCTGCAGTATTTTGCTTTTGACTCAGCAGCAATCAGGCAACACCTGCACACTGCTGAGCCATTCACTGAAGCTTGGATTGAGTTGGCCAGGCTGAGTTAGCTACATCCTTGGCAATTTGGACTCTGGAATTTCAGTACAATTTAAAAATTTGTGGATGGTATCAGATTGGGGGCGTATTTACTGCAGAGGAACACTGACAATATCAAGAATGGTTACAGCTCAGATGGAGGCAATTCAGCCCATCATGCCAGGGCTGGCTCTTTGCAAAAGCAATTCACCCAGTGCCACTCCCTTGGCTTTTCCTGTAGCCTTGCGATTTTTTTCCTTTTCAGATTCCTCTTTTTCCTCTTCAAATAACGATATACTGGAAGACTGAATAAACTTGAAGCATGGGTGTTTAATTGGCAATTGAATTTCTATGTACATTAGTGTAAAGTGTTATATTTTGGTATGAAAAATGAAGCCACGTGCTACTTGGATAATTAGAGTCTAAGTAGGGTAAAGGATAAAGGAATCTAGGGATACAAATACATAAGTCACTAAAAGTAACAAAGGCTATTAAAGCCATTTTTATTAAAGTGAGGAAGAACTGGAATTCATTTCTAGAGGGGTAGAAATTAAAAGCAGAGAAGTTATGCTAAACTTCTACAGTACGTTGGTTAGACCACACTTGGAGTACAGTGCACAGTTCTAGCTTTCTGTTATGAAAAGGACATAGAGGCATTGGATACAATGCAAAAAGAGATTTAAAAATGATACCAGAATGGAGAGATTCTAACCACCACAAAAGAATGAACAGCCTTGAGGTTCTTTCGCCTATATAAAAAAAGACTCAGAGATGACTTGATAGAGGCCTTTATCCTATTGAACCCCTTCATTATTAGAAATAGAAATGTTTCCATTTGTAGGGAAATCAAAATATAAAGGACCATAATTACAAGATAGTCACTAATAACTCCAATAGGGAATTCGGGGGAAACCTTTTTACCCAAAGATTGGTAAGAATGTGGAATCGGCTATGTGGAATAATTGAGGCAAATAACAAACATGCATTTTAGGAGAAGCTCAATAAGCACATGAGACAGAATTCAATAGATTTTGTACTGTGTGATAGGATTAGAAAAGAGAGGTTAGAAAGGCTTGTGTGTATCATTAACGCTGCCATAACTCTAATTGGGTGCTAAAGTGCCAGGGATGGTGGGGGGAGACTTTGAGAACTCTGGATGGATGAACTAACATTGGCTGACTGGTCTCTTTATCTATTCTTAGCCTGCAACTTTGTAAACTTTGCTATAGGTGCCTTCAGATATCATTATTGTGATTTATTTATAGTGTTAGTAGGGACATTGTGTGGCTCATTTTGGTAGCACTCTCACCTCTAAGGTCACAAAGTTGTGTTCAAATTCCATTCCAGAATTCAAAACCAAGCTTGACACTCCAGTATAGTACGAAGGGACTGCTGTCCTGTCAGAGGGCAATGCCTTTACGATGTGGCAATGAACCAAAGCCCATTTTCCCTCTTTGGTGAACCCAAAAAATCCTATGGCACTGATTTAAAAAGAATAGGAATGTTTTCCCCATTTTCTTGGACAATGTCCATTAACCAATGTGACTAAAACAAATTCTCATAATGTTGTTATCACGTTGGTTGTGGGAACTTCTGTGTAATTTGGCTGCTACATTTCCTACATACAATCCTTCAAAACACTTGAAAAAAAAAAGCTTCTTGAGGTTGTGAAAGGCAATATATCAAAGCAAGTTATTTTTTTTTTGTCTTTTGCACCAATAACAAATAGCAGTTTTCCAGATGGCAAGTGGGGAAGGTGGAACCTATACAGGTTAGAATGGTCGCACCTCAGCAGAGCCGGGACCAATTCCCTTGCAGTCAGTTTGCTCATGCTATTGAGAAGGGTTTAAGCTAAGCTGGCAGGGGGATTGTGACCACAATGTAGCATTAGAGAGGAAAAACAAGGCGGGCAAAGAATTGGGAGAGACAGATATTACTAGAAATAATATGGTGTTACATGGGGATTGGAGTCAGAGGTATAACATCTAATTTGGGTTTATAATGCACATATGTGAACACACAATCTGTTCAATAAGGTTGGTGAGCTGTAGGTGCAGATTACCCAAGTTGTAAGTATGATGTTGTGACAGTAATAGAGACCCAGCTTGAAAAAAGAACAGGACTGGGTACTAAATTTTCCAGGATACAAGATGTTCAGGAAAGATGGGGAAAGAAAGAAAGAAAGGAGGAAGGGTGGCATTATTGGTAAAAGAGAATGTTACAGTGCTGGAGAGAGAGGATATCCTAGTCGGGTCAAGGACAAGATTTATTTGGTTAGAGCCAAGAGAATAAAGATAACGCTTTGCCTGCATGCCACAGATGCATCTGTCCATCTCAGTATTGGTAGGAGTGACCACCACACAGTCCTTATGGAGACAAAGTCCTGTCTTAACATTGAATGCAGGAGGGCATGCCAGGAGCAACACCAGGCATACCTAAAAATGAAGTGTCAACCTGGTGAAGCTACAACACAGGACTACATGCATGCCAAGCAGCATGCGATAAAGAGAGCTAGCGCTCCCACCACCAACGGATCATATCTAAGCTCTGCTCATGAATGGTGGTGGACAATTAAACAACTCACTGGAGAAGGAGGCTTCACAAATATCCCCATTTTCAATGATGGGGGGAGCCAGCCCATCAGTGCAAATGATAAGGCCGAAGCATTTGCAACAATCTTCAACCAGAAGTGCCAAGTGCATGATCCATCTCGTCCTCCGGAGACCCCAAGCATCACAGATGCCAGTCTTCAGCCAAGTCATTCACTCCATGTGATATTAAGAAATGGTTGAAGGCACTGGATATGGCAAAGACTATGGGCCCTGACAATATTCCGACAATAGTACTGAAGACTTGTGCTCCAGAATTTGCTGTGCCCCTAGCCAAGCTGTTCCAGTACAGCTACAACACTGGCATCTACCCAGCAATGTGGAAGATTGCCCAGGTATGTCCTGTGCACAAAAAGCAGGACAAATCCAACCCGGCCAATTACCGTCCTATTGGTCTACTCTCGAGCATCAGTAAAGTGATGGAGGGGATGATCAACGGTGCTATCACACGGCACTTGCTTAGCAATAACCTGCTCACCGACGCTCAGTTTGGGTTTCACCAAGGCCACTCAGCTCCTGACCTCGTTACAGCCTTGGCTCAAACATGGACAAAAGAGCTAAATGCCTGAGGTAAGAGTGACTTCCCTTGACATCAAGGCAACATTTGACGGAGTATGACATCAAGGAACCCTAGCAAAACTGGAGCCAATGGGAACTGGGGGGGGAAACTCTCTGCTGGTTTGTTGGAATCTCTGTTTGTTGGAGGTCAATCATCTCAGTTCCAGGACATTACTGCAGGAGTTCCTCAGGATAGTATCCTAGGCCCAACCACCTTCAGCTGCTTCATCAATGACCTTCCTTCGATCAACAGGTCAAAAGTGAGGATATTCGCTGATTGTGCAACATTCAGCACCATTCGCGACTCCTCAGATACTGAAGTAGTTCATATCCAAATGCAGCAAGATTTTCTTCAGATCCTGTTTATCAATTTTTAGTCCATCCAGTGCCTCAGCTACCTTTCCTTCAGCAGCATCTTCTTCCTTGTCACGACAGATGCAAAGTATTCGTTTAGTACCTCAGCTATGCCTGCTGCCTCCATGTATAAATCTCCTTTTCAGTTACAAATTGCCCTAGTCCTCTTTTTACTATTTTATATGCCAATAAAAGACTTCAGGATCCCTTTTATGTTATCTGCTAGTCTCTTCTCACATTTTCTCTTTTTGTTTTTTCCCTTCCTCTCTGAACTTTCAATATTCAACGTGGTTATCACTTGTATTCTCAATCTGGCATATCCAAGCTTTTTCTGCTTCATCTTACACTCATCTCTTTCATCATCCAAGGATCATTGGCTTTGTTTGTCCTATCTTCCTCCTTTGTGGGAATGCACCTTGATCATACCTGAACATCTCTTTAAAGGCAGCCAATCTTTGATTCCAATTTAATATAAAAGCAAAATTATGCGGATGCTGGAAATCAAATAAAAACAGAAAATGCTGGAGAAACTCAGCAGGCCTGACAGCATCTGTGGCAAGAAAAACAGTTAGCATTTCGAGTCTGTGTGACTCTTCTTCAGAGCTGATTGATTCCAATTCACCTTGGCTGGCTGATACAGAGGAGTTTGATTCCAATTTACCTTGGCCTCCCCCTTTGGGGGAGACTGTGTCATAGTGATATTACAACTGGACAAGTAATCCAGAGATCCAGGGTAATACTCTGAGGACCCAGGTTCAAATCCCATGAGGACAGATGGTGACATCATTGTCATTAGCTGTACTTAAAGTTGAGAAAGTCACCAGGACAGGATGAAATGCATCCGAGCATACTGGGGGAAGTAAGGGTGAAAATTGTGGAGCTATTAGCCATGATCTTCAGTCCTCTTTAAATATAGGGATGGTGCCAATGTTACACCCTTGTTCAAACACAAGTAAAAGGATAAGCCCAGCAAATACATGCCAGCCAGTTTAACTTCAGTGGTGAAAAAGTTTTTAGAAATGATCATTGGAGACAAAATGAACAGTCTCATGGACAAATGTGGGTTAATTAAGGAAAGCTAATGTGCATTTGTTGAAGACAAATCATATTCAAATAAATTGAGCAATTTGATGGGTTAAAGAAAGGATTAATGAGGATAATGTGGTTGGTGTGCTGTACATGGACTTCCAGAAGCAGTTTGATGAAGTACCATACAACAGGCAAATCAACTAAGTTGAAGCCAATGGAATAAAAAGGATAGTGGCAACATGGATACAAAGTTAGCTGAGTGACAGGAAACTTAGAGTAGTGGTGAACATGTTGAGTTCTGATGAAAGGTTATCAACCTGAAACTTTAACTCTTTCTCTCTCTGCAGATTCTGCAATACCTCTTGAGTATTTCCAGACTTTTCTGTTCCTGTATCCGCAGTATTTGCTTTTGTTTTGTGTTGTAGTGGTGGATAGTTGTTTTTCAGATTGGAGTAAGGTATATAGTGGGATACTGCAGGGATTGGTATTAGGAGCACTGCTTTTCTTGATCAATATTAATGACGTAGCTTGAGTATGCAGAGCACAATTTTAAAATTTGCAGCTGGCACAAAATTTTGAAGTATTGTGAACTGTAAGGAGGATAGTGAGAAGCTCCAAGAGGACATAGGCTGGTTGAATGGGTGGACACATGGCATATGAAATTTAATGTAGGGAAGTATGAAGTGATACATTTTTTGTAGGAAAGCTGAGGAAAGGCAATATAAAATAAAATATACCATTCTAAAAGGTGCAGGAGTAGAGGGACCTTGGGGATAAAAATGCACAAGTCATAGGTGACAGGCAAGTTGAGAAAGGATGAAGAAGACACAGCACCCTGGGCTTTATAAATAGAGGCATAGAATACAAAGGAGTTCTTGGTGAACCTTTATGAAACACTGGTTCAACTGGAGTATTATATCCAATTCTGGGCACTGCACTTAGGAAGGGTGTGAAGGTACTGCCAGAGGTGCAGAGAAGATTTACAATGGTTCCAGGGATGTGGGACTTCAGTTACATGGATAGATTGGAGAAGCTGGGGCTGTTCTCCTTGAAGAAAATGAAGGTTGTGATGAGATTTGACAGTTGTGTTCAAAATCGTGAGGAGTCTCTACAGAGTGGATAGGGGGAAATTGTTCCCAGTGGCAGAAGGGTCAAAAATGTGAAGTGAATGGCAAAAGAACCAAAGGTAAAATGAGGACAATTTTTTTAATGCTGCAAATGGTTGGGACCTGAATGCACTGCCTCAGAGTGTGGTGAAGGCATATTCGATTGTGGCTTTCACAAGGAAATTGTTTAATTATCTTAATAGTTTGCAGGGCTACGGGGAAAAGGTGGGGATTGGACCAGCTGAGTTGCTCTCACAGAGCCAGCATAGACACAATGGGCCAAATGGCCCTCTCCTGTGCTGTAATCCTGTGATTCACATGTATTGCAGCAGCGTACAGTAATGAGAGCTGAAATGAGCTCAGCAGGTACGCAGAGATATTGTAAGCTGAATAATTTACCTACATTTAGCAGTGTTACTAAATGAGTTTGCCCTTCTGTTATACCTAATGTGACCCTTTATGCTTGTTGTGATGAAACATGTATGTATATTTAATGACGAGCTGAAAGACATCTGCCTACAAAAACAATCTAGTGATGATGACTGCCTTGTTCTATCTGCAACTTTCAAATATTTCATGTTTACTCTGGCTAAATTGTGTTTGCTGCTTTCTGACTCAATTGTATTGCTTGCTAGCTTTCTGACTCTCAAATTGAGCAAGTATTGACTAATTTCAGTATTTAAAATTGTTACCACTTTGCCTTCAGTAAGCAATATCACAGGGAAATGGGACAAGTTGGCTGGAGCACAGAACAGTGATAATGTCAGACTCTTGGATTATTTAGCAATGCAGCACAAATCTCATCAAAAGTGGTTTTGCAGTAGCAAATAAAAATACTTATTTAATTGTAGAGAACAATTTTATTATAGAAGAAAACTTGCTAGACCAGAGAATGATAAAGCCGTTGCCTGCAACACAAAACCTTGCTCCTTTAGCAAAAACTGCTATCCCGCAGCTCAAATGAGTGTAAGGCTATTGGGTGAAGACCTATAAATAAACAGTACATACTCCCTGAGTATTAATTACTATTATCCTCCGACCTTTTGCTAAGTTTTAAATTGCTATCAACAAGCTGAACACACAAGGTTGCTTCGCAACAATACATTTTATTTTGGCTGCATTTGCTGCCAACGCAATGCATGCGTAGTTGTACTGTTTTACTCCGTGACGTCATTGTGATCGAGTAGGCAGCACCCAGGAGCAGAGATGCTTATCAAACAGCTATTAAAGACAGTGGTTAACAAAGCCTCATTAACAAAAGCCCAGATGAGGAGAATTTTTTGAGGGTTGAGAGTCTTTGAAACTCTCTTCCTCTAAAGATGGTGGAAGCAGAGTCTTTGAATATTTTTAAGGCAGATCTAGATAGATTCTTGATTAACAAGGGGGCGAAAGTTTATCAGGGGTAGGCAGGAATGTGGGGTTGAGGTTACGTTCAGATCAGCCATGATCTTATTAAATGGCGGAGCAAGCTCAAGGGGCCGAGTAGCCTACTCCTCCTAATTTGTATTTCGTATGTTCTCTGAGTCGATGGGGCAGAGGGGGGGAATGGATCTGGGGTGGGGAGAGAGGGGAGGCTTCTGATCCACCTGGTAACGGCCACTTTTCCAGATTACAGTTCCTATCTTGCCTTTGGAGCTCTGGGGCTACTTCTGGTTGGATCTTATTCAGTCCCTGAAGCCGTTCACCCAGTTTCTGAGACCCATGGCGGGTGGGCAGTCAGGGCACAGCCTCCCCGCAGCTTCTGAATCTCCTGCTCCGGAGCCTCTTCCCCTTAACCTGGGCCTGTCACCGGGAAGAAGCAAGATCCACTGTGTCTCCTGCAAGTGACGTCATTGGTTTTCTGCACGTGCAGACAAGTGTGCAAGCATTTTGCACGGCTGTCTTGTGTTGGCAGGAGACACTGTTTTATTTTAGGTTATTTACCTAATTAGAGGTTTTCCCTGTACAGCAATACCAGAGCTGTTTAGGTAGTGGCACCTCAAACATGTTGCCATTTAATATGTATCCACTTTTATGCATCTTGTACATAATCTCTTAATTTTGCACAATGTCTGTACAGTTTTTTTTGCGCTGAGATTCATGTGCTCATGTACCAAGCCTGACCAGATCCTTTGGATTTTCACCCTCAGCATCTAACAACCAATATCATCATTGTCCCCAGCACACTATATGTAAAGGCCTCATCTTCACCTTTGAATCCCTCTGTGGTTTCACTCTGCCCTACCTGTGCAACTTCCTCTAAATTGTCTTTTCCTCACATACCTTGGATCTTCTCACTCCGCTTCTACTGCTGAACTTCTATTTTAGACCATAAGACATAGGAGCAGAAATTAGGCCATTCGGCCCATCGAGTCTACTCCGCCACTCAATCATGGCTGATAAGTTTCTCAACCCCATTCTCCTGCCTTCTCCCCGTAACCTTTGATCCCCTTACCAATCAAGAACCTACCTATCTGGGTCTTAAATACATTCACTGACCTGGCCTCCACAGCCTTCTGTGGCAATGAATTCCATAGATTCACCACTCTCTGGCTAAAGAAGTTTCTCCTCATCTCTGTTCTAAAAGGTCTTTCCTTTACTCTGAGGCTGTGCTCATGGGTCCTAGTCTCTCCTACTAATGGAAACATCTTCCCCACGTCCACTCTATCCAGGCCTTTCAGTATTCTGTAAGTTTCAATCAGATCCCCCCTCATCCTTCTAAACTCCATCGAGTATAGACCCAGAGTCCTCAAACGTTCCTCATATGTTAAGGCTTTCATTCCTGGGATCGTTCTCGTGAACCTCCTCTGGACCCACTCCAGGGCCAGTACATCCTTCCTGAGATACGGGGCCCAAAATTGCTCTCAATATTCTAAATGTGGTCTGACCAGAGTCTTATAAAGCCTCAGCAGCACATCCCTGCTTTTATATTCTAGTCCTCTCGAAATAAATGCCAACAATACATTTGCCTTCCTAACCACCGACTCAACCTGCAAATTAACCTTAAGAGAATCCTGGACTGGACTCCCAAGTCCCTTTGCAGTCCAGATTTCTGAATTCTCACCCCTTTTAGAAAATAGTCTTCTTCCTACCAAAGTGTATGACCTCACACTTCCCAAGTTGTATTCCATCTGCCACTTCTTTGCTCATTCTCCTAACCTGTCTAAATCCTTCTGCAGCCTCCCTGCCTGCTCAATACTACCTGTCCCTCCACCTATTTTTGTATCATCTGCAAACTTAGCCAGAATGCCCTCAGTTCCTTCATCTAGATCATTAATGTATGAAGTGAAAAGTTGTGGTGCCAACACTGACCCCTGCGGAACTCCACTAGTCACTAGCTGCCATCCTGAGAAGGACCCCCTTAACCCCACTCTCTGCCTCCTGCCAGACAGCCAATCTTCTATCCATGCTAGTTCCTTGCCTCTAACACCATGGGCTCTTATCTTCCTGATCTTCAATCAGATCCCCCCTCATCCTGTGCAGCACCTTGTCAAAGGCCTTCTGGAAGTAGATAACATCCATTGGCTCTCCTTTGTCTAACCTGCTCATTACTTCCTCAAAGAATTCTAACAGATTTGTCAGGCATGACCTCCCCTTGATGAAACCCCTATTTTACCATGCAATTCCAAGTATTCTGAAATCTCATCTTTAAAAATGGACTCTAAAATCTTACCAATGACTGAGGTCAGGCTAATCGGCCTGTAATTTCCCATCTTTTGCCTCACTCCCTTCTTAAACAGGGGGGTTACATTAGTGATTTTCCAGTCCTCTGGGACCCTTCTGATTCCAGTGATTCCTGAAAGATCACCACTATCTCTTCAGCTATCTCCTTCAGAACTCTGGGGTGTAATCCATCTGGTCCAGGTGATTTATCCACCTTTAGACCTTTCAGTTTTCCTGCTGTGTCAAACCCTTCCCAAAATCCCACTGCCTCTCCTGCCCGTCCCTCCTAAAGGGTCGTCTTAAAATCCCTGTGTTTTGCCTGTTCAATCATGCAGGATAACATTCCATTCCTTTTGCTGCTAGATGACAAATGTCTTGAGAAGTTCTAAAGTTCTCATCCTTGTTTTCAAATCGCCTTTCCCTGCCAACCCTACAAAGCTCCTCCAGTTCTGGTTTCTTCCACATCCCCCAATTTTCATCTCTCAACCATTGACGGCCATGCCTTTAACTGCCTAAGCCTTAGGTTCTGGAATTCCCTCTCTAGACTTCTCAGCTTTTCTGCCTCTCATTCCTTTTTTAAGTTACTCCTTAAAGCCTGCCTTTGACCAAAGTTTTGGTCACCTGCCTCATATCCCATTAAGTGGATTGGTGCTGAATTCTGTCTGATAATGTTCCTGTGAAGTATTTTAATATGTTTTTCTGCAATTCACGGTGCAACATAAGTGCAAGTTGTTGTATATAAAAGCAAGCTGTTGGCAGCTGTCTGGAATGTGTATGGTATCAATGACTAATGCAGAGGATTTGTTTGTCCCTAGTACCTTAGCCTATAAGGGCTTGCTCACCACAGATGTAGTGATCATCTAGGATATTTGTACAACAATAATTGGGTAATGAGTCATTTTTCTTTGCTTTGTGGATATTTCTAGAAAGTAATTGTTAGTAATTGTGCTATTTCCCCTTCAATTACTTCACCACCTTTACCATAGAATCAAAAATGTTTTGAGTGCAGAAGAAGACATTCTGTATGTTGTATTTGAAACAGTTCTTTGCAGAGTCATTCAAAACTAATCTTTTTTAATTAATTCATGGGATTGGGACGTAACCAGCAAGGCCAACGTTTATTTCCCGTCCCGAATTGCCCTTGAGAAGATGGTGGTGAGCCAGAGCCTTGAAATGTGTCTGTCCATGTGGTTTAGACAGCCACAATGCTGTTAGTCAGGAAGCTCCAGGATTTTGACCTAGCAATAATGAGGGAGCAGCACTCTAGTTCATGTAAGGATTGTGTGTGACTCGGAGGGGAACTTGCCATTACTATTGCCCATGCATCTGCTGCCCTTGTTCTTCTGCATCATGGGTCTGCAATTGAGCCTCTGGAGCTGCATGCAACTCTTCAACATCTCATATGCGGCTTCCAACTTTTTCTTGTTGGATCGCATTACCGTGAAATAAAAACCAAGAAAAAAATCAAGCCAAGAAAAGTAAGGCTGTGTTTTGATTTTGGGGATAAAAGGCTAATCACTATGTAACACTTCATGGTTTCAAATGATTATTTTAATGAAAAACAACATTGTGCTTAAATAAACATGTTTGGGGATATTTATGATCACTTTTTGTTCAAGGAACAGGTTTCATGGTTGTGACCATTATTGTTTCTAATATAGAAGTGATGATGGATTATTCTGAATGTGTTATTAGAAGCTTTATTAACACACGAATCAGCCGAAAATCACTGTTGTAATTCTACACATCTTAAGTTAAAGTTTATTTTAAAGGTGACTTTACTGACAAAATTATAGTTTTTAAAAAAGGTAATTCAGAATTCAGTGTATTTTAATTTCAATTTTTTTGCTATTGATACAGAAATTCAATACATGCATTCATTATATATGCAAATTATGCATTCTGCTGAGACATTCGGCAATTTGCCATGTATTTGGTTTAGGAATGCCGTATTTCTGTCTTGTGGTTCCCCAATAGTTATTTTATGCAATTTTTTTTAAACTCTGTTCAGGTGAAAAAGATTGCTGACCCCTGTTATAAGTAGTAGAGATTACAGGTTTGGAAGGTGCTGTCAAAGGAGAATTGCTGCAGTATATCATGTTGATAGTACTCATTGCTGCCATTGTATACTAGCCGTGGAGTTTAAAGTGGTGAATGGGGTGCCAATTAAGTGGGCTACTTTGTCTTGGATGGATTTGAGCTTCTTGAGCATTATTGGAGCTGCATTCATCCATGCATGCAATCAATCCATCCATGATGGAAAAGTATTCCATCACACTTCTCACTTGTGCCTCATAAATAGTGAATAGACTTTGGGAAGTCAGGAGATGAGAATTCCTGGCCTCTGACCAGTTTTCGTGGCCATAGTATTTATATGGTTCATCAAGTACAGTTTCTGGTCATTGATCAGCCCCTAGGATGTTGATGGTTGGAGATTCAGTGATGGTAATACCATTGACTGTCAAGTGAGATGGTTAGGTTCTCTCTTGCTGGAGATGGTCACTGCTTGACACTAGTGTGGTGCAAGTGTTACTTGCCTCTTATCAATGCAAGCCTGAATATTGTCCAGGTCTTTCTGCATACGGGCACAACTGCTTTGGTATCTGAGGAGTTGCAAATTGTACAGGACACTGTGCAATCATCAGCTAAATCCCTACTTCTGAAATTACGATGGTAGGAAGGTCATTGATTAAGCAGCTGAAGATGGTGGGCTCAGGGCGCTACCCTGAAGAACTCCAGCCATGTCCTGGGGCTGAGATGATTAGCCTCCAACAACCACAACCATCTTCCTTTGTGTTAGGTATGACACCAGTGAAGAATTTCCTTGATTCCTATTGACTTCAATTTTGCTAGGCCTCCCTGATGCCACAATGAGTCAGATGCTGCCTTGATGTCAAGGGCAAAAGCGCTCACTTCACCTCTCGAATCCAGTTCTTTTGCCCATGTTTGGACCAAGACAGGAATGAGGTTAAGAACCTAATGGTCCTAACAGAACCCAAACTAAAGATCAGTGAAGAGGTTATTACTAAGTAAGTGCCGCTTGATAGCTCTATTGACGACATGTTGCCTTACTTTGCTGATGATTGATGGGATATTAATTGGCTGGATTGGATTTGTCCTGCTTTTGTGAACAGGACATATCTGAAAAATGTTCCACGTTGACAGTTGTGAGTTTGTAGCTCTGTGCTCTCCCCATAAGCCAGTTTTTCTTGAATAATGCAATGGTCTGTGTCTCAACCACTCTGTCATTAAGTTGACGACACCCTGTCTAAGATCTATTTAACATGCATTCCTTTTTGTTAAATTTCTTGCTAATAATGTTAGCCAGTTAAATAATTGGTAGGAGCTATTCACCAGTATATAGATGGTACCTTCAGACAGATCTTGAATCAGTCAATTCTTCGTTCTGTTCTGACTTGTGAAAGTTTTGCTTGGTCACCATACCTTCTATGTGTGACTTCTCTCTGTTTGTTTCATTAAATCTGAGCTATATAACATTTACTTAACAAGTAGCAGTTAGAGGCCTATGTTTACATATGAATAAAAACTTGCTTTATAATTATTTCACTACATTTTGTATACTTAGCTGACAGAAAACCAGCTGCACATTAACTCTGAAATTGATAGGTACCATAAAATCATTAAATATTTAAGCTAGAATGGGTCATTAAAAAAAGATGTGTACAACAAATATCACTTTTCTCACATTGAAACTAAGAATAATAGTCTGGAATTTATCTTCTTGAAAACAAATAAAAAGTCTTGTTTATTATTGCTCACTTTATATAGGGTTTAGTAAAGAATGCTTGCTAAGGATGTGTCCCAAGACTATCCAGCAGCTCCCATAGATAAAACTTATTTTCTGGAGTAGAGCTGATTAGTCATATTCTGAAACTCTCAGACACTGAGAAGAATTTAATGCCCTCTCCTGTGGCGAATGAGTTTGGGTGATGAGGGGCATTTAATCAGCTGGGAGAGCATGCCTTCCTGCCATTAATGCACTCATTGATTAAGTCCCTAGCAGGAAGGCCTGTGGGTGGCTTTCCTGCCCTCCCCCCAATTAAGGCCCTTAACTGGGCACTTAATGCCCACTTAAGGGCCTCATTCCTGGTGCGTTTGCTTGCAGGCTTCCAGGGCTGGGTGGTGGCAGGTGGTTTGAGGGGATCCCTCATTCAGAAGCATTCCGTGCCAACATCAGGAAAAGCGGAGCCTGCTGAGATCCAGCCCCCTGCCCTTGTGCTGAATCCCCACCACACCACAGCCCCCAACTGACAACTGCCCTCCTGTACCTGGGTTCATAGCAATCCTAGGCATTAGGTGGGTGTAATACTGACAGCAATCACCGCTGCCGCCTTGAACTGCTGCAGTCCATGTGGTGTGGGTACACCCATAGTGCTGTAAGGAAGCAAATTCCAGGATTTTGACCCAGCGACAGTGAAGGCACAGCAATATATTTCCAAGTCAGGATGGTGAATGACTTAGAGGGGAACTTCCAGGTGGTGGTGTCCCCATCTATCTGCTGTCCTTGTCCTTCTAGATGGCAGTGGCCATGGGTTTGGAAGGTGCTATTGAAGGAGCCTTGGTGAATTCCTGTAGAGCATCTTGTAGATCTTGCAGAGCTGCTACCCTGCACAGTGGTGGAGGGCGTTAGTGTTTGTGGCTGTGGTGTCAATCAAGCAGGCTGTTTTGTCCAGGACAACGTCAAGCTTCTTGGGTGTTGTGGGAGCTGCACTCATCCAGGCAAGTGAGGAGTATTCCATCACACTCCTGACTTGTGCCTTGTAGATGATGGACAGGCTTTGGGGAGTCAGGAGGTGAGTTACTCGTTGCACGATTCCTAGCCTCTGACCTGCTTTTGTAGCCACAGTATTTTTGTGGCTAGTCCAGTTCAATGTCTGATCAATGATACCGCCCCCCCCAGGATGTTGATATAGAGCTAAGGGTAATGTTGAAGCGCTTGAATAATAGACAACTGAACCCTGTTAAAGTTTCTGAGCAAGGCAACTCCTAGTGTATTATGCAGCCCACCTTAATTTTCAGGCACAGACTCTGCCAATACAATATGTGCTACTGATACACTTTCTTAGTTGAGCAAATCAAATCATCATCTATTAAAAACTTTGTCTCGCAATTAACAGGACTTTGACCTGAGCCATGACAGTTTCAACAAAACCTTGAAGCAAGTAAATGTTGTTTTCTAATAGAACCTTAATTTTACTTACTGGGAGGCTGGCCTCTCACACACTGCTCTACGTAAATATGAGGTCATTCAAAATTATGTTACCTGTGTCCTTGTTTGTGCTAAGCCATGTTCGATGTGCTTGTTGACCTACATTGGCCCTTAGACAAGCAACATCTCGATTTTAAATTTCTCATCCTTTATCCTTAAGCCCATTTATGGCCTTGCCCTTTGCTCTTCTAATTTTGGCCTCTTGAGGATCCCTAATTTTGCATTTTGTTGAATAAAGAGACATGCTGTTGAATCTTTATATCCTGTCTTATCAGACAGAATTGCAAGAATACCAAATCTCAAAGGGAATTACAACCACATGAGAAGACGGTGCTAATTGGGTAGCAAGTGGACTCTGATTGGTAACGGTGTTGCCATGGAGAATGTATCAGGGAACAGATAACTGCCAAGCTTTTGTTTAAATTCAAACTAGGAAAGTCAACCGTAAGTGGCCAACGCATTGCCATGGGGAATGAACCAAGGAACGGCTGTCCCCCAAGCTTTTGTTTAGTTGGAAAAGGCGTAATGTGTGGACATGTTCTGTCTATCTGTCTACAAAGGACAATGTCCTATGTGTGAATATATTTAGCTTCTAGCAGGCGTAGGTGAGGCACACTGCAAGCCTGACTAATAATAAATTGGTTGTGAGTATAATTCCTTACACAATCCAGATTGTTTGTTAAGTATTGTCCAATCACAGAATCACATCTAATGTTGGACACTACATTCTGAGTTTCGCAAGCATAGGTTGCTTGAGTTTGGATTCCTACAGATCCATGCACTCTAAGATTGGCCTTATTGGCAACCTCGGCCCAAAGCCATTTGCTCACTGTTCAAGCCTGATTCCAAAATGGGGAGCATCAGAACTATCCTGTGGCATAATGGCTACACTGAGCCGATCATTGCTCACTGTATATCACACAAACTCATGAATGGACCTGGGGCTGCCACTTACAGTCCTGAAAAGTGCCCAGTATATCTCAGATACCCTGGAAGTGTAAGGTGTCTCAAAAAACTGAGCAAAAATGAAGCTAGCCATTTCACGCTGCTACTATGCAGTAGCAACATGAATGGCCCACTTTCAGGATGCTGCCATCAAGCCAAAAAGATATTCTGCCGACCATACACATGAGTAATATGGTCTGTGAATTTCAAAGCAGGTGCAATGTTAGGTATGTAGGCCATATGCCCCAATTGTATCAAATAGCATGCCCCTTCAGCTGTTTGCACCAGGCAAAGTACTGACTGTATTCAACCACCCCATGCTTGCAAAGTTCAGAACAAAAGAGTCCAACATTAGATGTGATTCTGTGATTGGACAACACTTACTGAGTAATCCAGATTGTGTTAAGAATTACACTAACAACATATTTAAGATTATCAGTGGGGCTCGCAGTGTGGCTCACGTACATGTGCTAGAAACCAAATATATTCATGCACAGTCCTCTCTTCTTTATAAAGAGAAAGAACATGTCCATGCATTGCATGCATTTTCAACTAAACAAAAGCTTGAGGGATAGCTATTCCCTGGTTCATTCCCCATGGCAATGCCTTGAACAATCAGAGGTGACTTGCCTTGTTTGAATTTAAACAAAAGTTTGACAGTTAACTCTTCCCTTTTGCATTCTCCATGGCAGTGCCTCTACTAATCAGCATCCTCTTCTCATGCTGTATAAATGGTTGTTCCCTTTGAGATTTGGTATTCTTGCGATTCTGTCTTGATAAGTACAAGACAGAAAGTTTCAACAGCATGTCTTTTTTTCAGCAATACTGAAGTTCTGTACTACCAAGCGACTATACCTAATTTTAATTGCACCACCATTGGCAGCCATGCCTTCAGCTGCCTAAGTCCTAAGTTCTGGGATTCCTTCCATAAACCTTTTCCATCGTTCTACCTCACTCTTTTCTCCTTTGAGATGCTCCTTAAAATCTATCTCTTGGCCAAGCTTTTGGCCATCTGCCCTAAAATTGTTTTATGTGGCATGGTGTCCAATTTTGCTTTTATAATGTTCTTGTGAAATGCCTTAGGGCGTTTTATTACATGAAAGGCACTATATAAATACAAATTGTTATTGATGCAAAGTAAGTTCACAACAAAAGCTTTTATATAATGGAAATAATTTTAAATGGATTTCAGTTTACCTCAAGTTTTCAAACTGAAGTCCCAGAAAAACGTGTACCTGAGACCAGCGGATGTTTCTCTTTGTTGCCTTATTTGCCTTGTTAGGATGTTCATTACAGTGCTACTAACTACATAATATATGTAGACATCTATAAATTTCTAATAGTCTCCATTTTGAGAAATATACAGAGTATTTCTCCATTCACAGTAATGGAGGCATAATAATTGCACGTATGGTGTATTTTTCCTGAACTTTTGTGTTTTGTTCAGAGAGCTTTAGAGGTCAATAAGGTAGTTGTGAAGGCATATAGAATATTTTCCTTTGTTAATCAAGGCATAGAACATAAGAGCAGGGAGATTATGCTGGAACTATACTAGTTCGGCTACAACTTGAGTACAATATGCAGCTCTGGTCACCTCATTACAGAAGGGATGTAATTGCACTAGAGAGGGTACAGAAGAGATTTATGAGGATGTTGCCAGGACAGAAAAATTGCAGCTATGAGGAAAGATTGGATAGGCTGAGGTTGTTTTCCTTGAAAAAGAGGAGGCCGAAGGGAAATTTGATTGAACTCATTGCCTAAAAGTAGTAGAGGCAGAAATTCTTCACTCATTTAAAAGGTATCTAGATATGCACTTGAAGTCCCATAACCTCCAGGGCTACAGATCAAGTGCTGAAGAATGGGATTAGGTTGGGGGGCCTTGTTTTTCAGCCATGCAGACACAATGGGCAGAGTAGATTCCTTCTGTGCCATAAATCTTTCTACATTTTTCTAAATATCTGAAAAGGAAGAATGTGAAGGGATTTGGGGAGAGGGCAGGGAAGTGGAAGTGCATGGATTGCTCCTTAGGAGAGCCAGCACAGACAGTATGGGCCAAATGGTCATCATCTGAGCTGTAATGATTCTATCATTCAAAGCTGTGTTTATGGAAGAACTAGCCAAAACTGACGCACGCACTTGATAAAAATAGCTTTCACAAAGAACTTCAACGTAAGCATCTTTTCAGTAATTCTATTGTCAATCTGCCATTAAAGGTTCATCTGTCAACCTAAATGTGTAATTGTAATGTTAAAAGTTTTATTTCATGTACAATACAAATGATTTAAAAGGACACTTTAATCACCGCACATTGTGTAGAATGCCATTTAAAATGATTATAGTTTATAGTCTTTTGTGAATAGTATAGTCTCAAAATATTCATTATGATTTCCAATGCAAGCGATGAAGATAGAAAGTGGTGGGGTGGAAAGTCCATGGCATGACAACGCAAACAATTAAACACCCTTGTCACAGAAAATAAACTAATTTCCATTCACATTGCACCTTTCATGATCTCAGGACATCTCAAAGTACTTCCCAATCTAATTAGTTACTTTTCCCAATTTAATTAGTTACTTTTAAAGTGAAGTCACTTTTTTGTATGCAAAAAACGCAGCCAGATCCCAATAGCAGCAATGAGCTCAATGTGCCAGTTAATTTGTTTTCCTGGTGGTTAAAGTATGACTGTGGGCTCGGACATTATGTTCTGCTTTCAGTAGTGCCTTGGGGATTTTTACATCCCCTTCAACTGGCAGACAAGGCCTCAGTTTAATGTCTCATCTGAAAAACATTGAGGCATCAACTCCTCACCCAATGCAATCTCCGTCTGAAACTCCAAAACAAAGGGCCTGAGGGGCTTTTGCATATGTAGAGGGTGCTGAAGCCTGAGACAAATATGATAAATACTCTTTGCCTAGCCTTTAGTTTACCCTTTTGTTCTTTGATTATAGAAGATTTGAACATTGTTAAATTCAAAATTTCTGCAGCGTTTTAAATCACTCAGTTAATTTACAACTTTCATGCTTAATGGAGAAAAACATCCCAAGGTGCTTCAAAGTAGTCTAATCAGAGTTTTGCTTGAAAATTGAAAAGATGGGTGAGGGTTCTTTATTTTCATTTGCTTTGATGCTGTTTATATGTATTTTGTTTAGTAATATGAAAATAGAGAAAAGCTATCTGAATCCCAGAAAATCTGTTGGGTAACATGACTAATACTGAATGAGATTTTCACCTGTTGTTATAAGAATTATGGTGCGTTCCCTAATATGGAACCGGGTCATGCAAACCAGGAAGATTCCAATATAGTTTGAGTTATCTGATCATGATCTCAACTGCTTTCCATTCCTAATCACTATCCCGACTGGATAGTGTACATGTATGGATGAGATGAGGAGCATTAGTCTCTACAGCAGTGGTTGAGGCCCACACATGAAAAATGGCTATTAGAGCAAAGTGCCAGAGATGTCAAAATCTGTATAACCATGTGTGATAATGGGAGATTGTGACCTGCAGATAAGGAGGCCAAGATAGGCTGCAACAGACATTCATTCATACTATTAAAATAGCTTTAAGGTAATGAGTTGCATGAATGATGACTGGGAAGATTATAGATTTTTTAAATTCATTTACGAGATGTGGGTGCCACTGGCTAGGCCAGCATTTCTTGCTCATTTATTGCAACTAAGGGAGATTGGGAAATTATTTATGGAAAATGCTTGGACATAGCATTCAGGCTAATACATCAACAAAAGAAAATAGTTTTGACTTGCAAGTTGTGTAAAATGTGTAATGTTGACCTGGACATCATTTAAACCCCTCTCCTGATTTTCAGCCATGTTAATGTCATAATTACCACAAGGTTATGCTCATGAAAAATAAATTGTCAGTTAAAAGTAAAGGTGTGGCTGTAGTAGAAGTTAAGGATGTGGCAGAATTGCCTAAATTGTTTCCCTCGGTTTTCAATTGAAGATGAATGTGATGCCAGAGATTGAAGATGAGAAGCTAGTGAAAGGAAGAATATTGCAGTCTTTAATGTAACCAAAAAAAATTTATGTGCGAAATAATTAGATTAATTCCTAAAAGCTCTCCAAGCCCTGACGATTTCCTCTGGACACATTTTCTGTTTTGAGAGTATTAAAAGAAAACTAAGCATTGGTTAGTTGTGGTTGGGCAAATTTATTGATATTATGCTCCTAGCAGGAAGCCACACTTGGGGAACACATGTCAGAGATTAGCATTAGATTGTTGTAGCACTGCCTCCAAGCCAAACTTCCTGCTGAGAGTATTAGGTCAATAAATTTAACTTAATCTTCCAAATCTGGTTGGTTTGGAAAAAGTACTGGAGAATTTGAAGGTCAACACTTTATTCAGAAAAGCAGGACAGGACAAACCAAGTTATGATGTTATGATCCTGGACTAGGCCCTCAAATTCTCAGTATGACCTGATTAGGGACAGTAACTTTTTATTTAAAGTAAACAAAGTTTGAGATTCATGACACTTGCTAAGAGAATAAAGCTACAAGATTCCACAGGTTTTGAAAAATAAAACAAAAAAATAAACTTTACTATACACGGTTAGAAAGATAAAACAATTAACAATGTTTATTTTATACTCTAACATTCAATGTTAATATGAGATACATGTGAACTAAGAAGAAAACTGTGGTCTAACACCCACACACATTGAATAGCAAATGCGACCAAGACAAATTCCATGAATTTCTCAACAACCCACCCGGATGTCAGTAAACACTGAGTCAACCAATCTCTTTGAAACTCTGCCTCTCTCATGAGGGATTCCTATCTTCACCTTCGAAGATCTCACCTTGAAATTCTCTCCAAAAGTCACACCAACTCTGACAGCCTCAACAACGGCCCAACTCTGAGTTTCAATCTAATCTCCCAAGACTCAATTACCCTGGATTCCTGAGACTGCACTCCAGCACCAACTCATCAACTGCTACTGTTCCAACGGGGCTTCTCCTGAGCCCCATTACTTAAAGCCTGTCAACTGCAGCGCTTTTTTCTGCTTGGAGCCTCTTTCTCTGTTCCTCTGTTCTTAACTGGGATTTCTCCCTGCCTCCTCTTCCTGTCCCCTGCATTGGATTCTTCTCTGAATTAGGTGTCCTGCTCCTGGGTCACATGACCCTGTTTCGCTCTCTCTTTTTGCACAGGCACACTGGGCTTGTCCTTGGCACACAGAATTACAAAACACTAGATTATTCATGTGCCACTCGCTCCCAGTCCGCATATGCACAGAAACTCCTGACGTATGCTGGGAGTTGTAACTCCCGGCCCCCACTCACCAATAAAGTAAGTTTGGATCACATAACAATGAGTTTAATGTATTTATTGAAAATTGCTGGAACCCACCTGAAACAGAATAGTGGAATACTTGCAAAAAGGAACAGAAATTTTCAAAAGATGGATCAAACTGGCCAACAGAATAATGATAGCTTTAGTTAATGTAACAAAAAAGGAAATATAGAAAAACCTTACATTTCTATAGTGCCTTGCACAACCCCAGGACATCCCAAAGTACTTTCAAGTACTCTTGTTGTGTCATCACTGTTGTAATGTAGGGAAAGAGGCAGTGGTTCCATAAAATATCAGTGAGGTAATAGATCAAGTTATCTTTTTTATTTAAGGTGATGTCTCTTCAAGGATAAGAGATTGGTCAGAACTCCTTTACTCTGTTCCAAATAGCGCCATGGGATTTTTAAGCATCCACCTGAGAAGGCAGGAAGGTGTCTCACCAATTGTGAGATGATATACTTCTGATGCAAGAATGGCAGGGAGTAGAAACTGAAGAAGGAAAAGTACTGGGAGTGGGAGAAGCAGCTAAGTAATGGGACTTTGGCATTCGGGCATATTAGTAATTAAATACTGGATGAACGGTACAAAATTATTGAAGACTAATATGTTGCAGGGCTTTATCATAAAAGGTATAGAATATAAAAGCAAGATCGTACAACTGCAGTTATAAAGAATGCTGGTCACCTGCAATATTGTGTTTTGGGCAAAAATAAAAATACCTGGAAAACCTCAGCAGGTCTGGCAGCATCTGCGGAGAGGAACACAGTTAACGTTTCGAGTCCGTATGACCCTTCAACAGAACTAAGTAAAAATAGAAGAGAGGTGAAATATAAGCTAGTTTAAGGTGGGGTGGGACAAGTAGAGCTGGATAGAGGGCCATGATAGGTGGAGATAGCAGCTCCTCTGGAGATCTTCCTTCCACAGCTTCCAACCTGATAGTCTCCCAACCTCGGACAGCTCGCTTCTACCTCCTACCCAAAATCCACGAGCAGGACTGCCCCAGCAGACTGATCGTGTCAGCCTGTTCCTGCCCCACAGAACTCATTTCTTGCTCTCTTGACTCCATTTTCTCTCCCCTTGTCCAGTCCCTTCGTGCCTACATCCCTGATTCCTCTGATACCCTACATCATATCAACAATTTCCAGTTCCCTGGCCCCAACCACCTCCTCTTCACCATGGACGTCCAACCCCCTACACCTCCATCCCCCACCGGGATGGTCCAGTGGCTCTCCACTTCTTCCTCGAACAGAGACCCGAACAATCCCCATCCACCACTACGCTCCTCTGTCTGGCTGAACCTGTTCTCACACTGAACAATTTCTACTTAAACTTCTCTCACTTCCTCCAAATAAAAGGTGTGGCTATGGGTACCCGCATGGACCCCAGTTATGCTTGTCTCCTTATGGGGTATGTGGAACATTTCTTGTTCCAGTCCTACTCCGGCCCCCTTCCCATTACTCTTTCTCCAGTACATCGATGATTGCTTCGGTGCTGCTTCATGTTCTCGTCTGGGCCTGGAAAAATTTATTAATTTTGCTTCCAATTTCCACCCTGCCATCATTTTCACATGGTCCATCTCTGACACTTCCCTTCCTTGACACCTCTGTCTCAATTTCTGGTGATAGACTGTCCACCAATATCCATTACAAGCCTACCGACTCCCACAGCTACCTCGACTACAGCTCCTCACACTCCGCTTCCTGTAAGGACTCCATCCCATTCTGTCAGTTCCTTCACCTCCGTCGCATCTGTTCTGATGATGCCACTTTCAAAAACAGTTCCTCTGACATGTCTTCCTTCTTCCTTAACCGAGGTTCTCCACCCACGGTGGTTGACAGGGCCTCCAACCGTGTCCAACCCATCTCCCGCGCATCCGCCCTCACACCTTCCTCTCCCTCCCAGAAACACGATAGGGTCCCCCTTGTCCTCACTTATCACCCCACCAGCCTCCGCATTCAAAGAATCATCCTCTGCCATTTCTGCCAACTCCAGCATGATGCCACCACCAAACACATCATCTACCACCACCACCCCCCCCTCGCCACCAGCGGCGGCATTCTGCAGGGATCGTTCCCCCCAGGACACCCTGGTCCGCTTCTCCATCACCCCCTACACCTCAACCCCCTCCCACAGCACCTTCCCATGCAACCACAGAAGGTGCAACACCTGCCCCTTTGCTTCCCCTCTCCTCACCGTCCAAGGACCCAAACACTCCTTTCAAGTGAAGCAGCATTTCACTTGCACTTCCCTCAATTTAGTCTACTGCATTTGTTGCTCCCAATGCGGTTTCCTCTACATTGGAGAGACCAAACGTAGACTGGGTAACCGCTTTGCAGAACACCTTCGGTCTGTCCCCAAGCATGACCCAGACCTCCCTGTCGCTTGCCATTTCAACACCCCTGCTCATGCCCACATGTCTGTCCTTGGCCTGCTGCATTGCTCCAGTGCAGCTCAATGCAAACTAGAGGAACGGCACCTCATCTTCCCACTAGGCACTTTACAGCCTCCTGGGCTGAATATTGAGTTCGACAATTTTTGGTCATGAACTCGCTCCTCCATCCCCACTCCCTTTCTGATTTTCTCCGCGCCCCCCCTTTTTTCTCCAATAATTTACATAGATTTTTCTTTTCCCACCTATTTCCATTATTTTTAAATGTACTTCCATTCATTGTTTTATCTCTACCTTTTACCCTATTTCAATTCCTTCACCCCACTCCCATTAGGGCTATCTGTATCTTGTTTGTCCTGCTTTCTACCCTTAATTAGCACATTCCTTAGATAATATCACCTCCTTCAACACCTCTTTGTCCTTTTGTCTATGACATCTTTTGCTTATCTCCACCTATCACTGGCCCTCAATCCAGCTCTACTTGTCCCAACAACCCCCCACCCCCCAAACCAGCTTATATTTCACCTCTCTTCTATGTTTACTTAGTTCTGTTGAAGAGTCACACGGACTCAAAACGTTACTTGTGTTCCTCTCCGCAGATGCTGCCAGACCTGCTGAGTTTTTCCAGCTATTTTTATCTTTGTTTTGGATTTCCAGCATCTGCAGTTTTTTACTTTTATCTTTGTGTTTTGGGCACCCCAGCTTGGGAAAAATAAGTGAGATTTGATTAAAGTTCAGCAGGGTGATAATCTGGGACAGTGGAACTGAATTAATGAGAGACTGGGTAACGTTGGATTATAATCCCTTAATATAAAAAAAAAGGATGATCTGACTATTGCAGACAATGAAGGGATTTGGTATGGGAGATAGATACCTCCTTCAGGGCAATTAGGGATAGGTAATGCTGGTCTTGCCAGCAACATTTAACTATTTTCAACTCATTATTGGAGTGTATGATATGGTAGAACATTCCCCAATTTAGAGGAACTCATTCTTCAGTTCAAGCTAAATTCATTTAAAACAAATCCAGAAAAATTTCTTCATACAACTTGTTGCAAATATATGAAATGAACTGTTCCATTAAGGCATAGTTTAAAATAATTGAGGTGTTTCAATGGAAAAAAATACTGGGGATAAGGTGGTATTAAAAGATGTAGAGGTTCCCCTTTTCCCCCAGAGACCCTTCCCACACTCAAATTCGTGACACAAGATTCACAGGTGTATGGCTTGAACAGAATGACCAGCGAGACAAGTTTCTTCTGATAATCCACAATCGCTTTATTGAATCACCCACAACCCCACAGTACATAACCCAAAATTTAAAACAACCTATTCCCAGTACCACAACTCGGTTAAAACTTAGTAAAACATAGGCAAAACACCATGTCCTATCCTGAAACCTTAAGGAGAAAGCCCCTCAGATCAATATCACCAAGATATGGCTGAAACAAGTTACAAGGTACCGACAAAAAACACCAAGTTTTCACCCCAAACCTTCACAAAACCCTTAGATCAATACCACTACGATTTGGCTGAAACTTAGAATCCCCAACACGGCTGGTCTGTCCGGTGTTGACGTGAGTCAAGGTGACCAAACTCAACCCTTCTTCCAACTGCAGCCCAGATACTCAGATGTGTTCTTCTTTTATAATAATTTAACTCAGACATGTCAAAACATTTCCTGTTGTTCCAATGTCCGTTTAGTTGATTCCACGCAAAGTCCAGACAAATGTCATCAACTTCTGCTGGTTGAAACAATACAGGGTTTTCCATGGAAGATGTATCCAGACGAATATTATCAGTTCTCATTGTAAGAGCAATTCTGTTGTTTGAGGTGGCACAGTCACAGCATCTGGCTCCAAAGTTAATGAGGATTTGAATGACTCTCTTCCAGTACTATTGTCTGTGGTGGTTGAATAATTCCTTGAGTGTATTGATATGTCCTTTGTGCCATTATATTGGGTAATCAGACTTCTTGTTCGCATTAATCAATGTCCAAACCCTTTTGATGAATCGCTGTGTTTTCACTAAATATCCGAATTAACTGCTTGCTGCCCAGCGCTGTACTGCTGACTGCAAATTTATAGTTCCAACCATGAGGTCAAAACATGTCCTTGGGTTTGAAATTATATTTCATTAATTTCCCAGTTGGAGGGGATTTTGATCCTACAAAGAGGTGTAGCAATTGGGAAGTGAGATCAATACAAATTGCCAAGTTAACACAATAGTGAAGCGAACCCAATAGGTTAAAAATCCTATGAAACTTTCTAGGTAGGTAAATAGTAAAGTAGCTCAACCTTTTATCATTCCTGCCAGTCTTATGTTGTCACACCTTGTATGACGAGATGCATCAGTGAATTGGTGCAATAGCTGACAACTCGTGCTTTTTAATATTCTACGCAGGGAAGTCTGGATCTTGAGAAGGATGATGGTGAGGAATTTGAAGACAATATGGATGTATTCGATGACAGCAGCTCAAGTCCTTCTGGCACACTGCGCATGTATCCCCTTACCTGCAAGGTGCTCTATTCATATAAGGTTAGTGAATTGGAAAGATATATTTTAAAAATTGTGTGAAATGTGACTTTGTTGACTCCTTTACATTCTAAGGGTTAAATTTTCCTGGGCTTGTGGAGACTGGGTTGGAGGTGCGGGGAGCTGCATCAGGATGTCTCTCCAATGCATTTCTGCTTCCGAGGGCGGGTAAGGAGGAAAGTCAGCAATGCGCTCCAACAAGCTGGAGCCAATTACACCACATAAGGGCCCATTTTCCAATGGAGATGCAATCTTCCTGCCATTGGAGTAGCCCTTGCTGTGTGTGGAGCAAGTCAGTGTAGGGGAGGACAGCCATCGATGGTGAAGGTTCGTTGCCCCAATAAAGGCACCACCAAGACTAAAGGCCACCACTGCCACAAAAACCAATAGGGTAGAAGAGTTCCCCCTCCACACCAATGGCCCTACCTGCTGTGAGCCTCTTCAATCTAACATTTGCAGAAGGCGTTGGATGCGCACTCATGCTTTCCCACCTGCCTTGACAGCACACACCTCCCCAGGTGAAGCTGCCAGCTGACATCACTGCAGGCCTTCTGGGCCTTCTGTTACCCTGACCTGCCTACTGTCCTTAATTGGATAGAGCTCCTGGAAACATTGTCTTAATTGACTATCCACCTCCAAAAAGGCCATACCTTTTGTACCGCCATGGCCACTTCCAGGTGCCTGATCTGGAAGTAAGGCTCACGTAAGGATTGCGGCCCAACCAGGAAAATCCAGCCTTAAGTGTCCACAACAGTTTCCTGCTTATTATATGAGGAGAAATATTTTTTAAGTTACTCCACTTTATGGTGGTTCACACTCTGAAATTTTATACA
Organism: Carcharodon carcharias; assembly: GCF_017639515.1. Lineage (NCBI taxonomy): Eukaryota > Metazoa > Chordata > Chondrichthyes > Lamniformes > Lamnidae > Carcharodon > Carcharodon carcharias. Next base: position 32,049,530 of record NC_054477.1, on the reverse strand, counting down.
AGATATTCACTCTACCTAATTCAAATACAGCAAATACTTCAGAGTATTTTTGTGGTTAAAGTAGCAAAACATGCTCAGTAACTCTAGTAGAGTGATCTTACATAGATCTTGGGTTTGAATTTCAGTCTGAACATTAATTTGCGGTCTACTATATAATGGGTTTCTCTGCCACCATGTCTCAGGACACGACATTTCTAGAGAGTGAACCAGCAAATATGGCACCAGACTGACTAAGGAGACCGTGAAGTATTAATGGTTCAGGCTATTACACAGTTATAGCTGAATTAAAAAGTCTGAGGTAGAAAGAAAACAAAGGGAATCACTTGGTTGCTAGCATTTTTCTGCTCCCTTGCCTTGGTTGCTGATGCTAACTACAGTGACTCAACAACTGCTCTAACCAAAAACAGCTAACTCAGCACAGGCCAGGGGCCAACCCTGGCACCTTCTTGATCTGCAATTTCTCCCTGGCCCAAAGACAAATTTAAAATAAACTTTGGAACGTATATCCAACTATACATCGTACATTATTTCTGTATTTTAATTACTCTAATTAGCTAATTGGAAGGATCCTTTAAGAAGCATTTTGATTTAAAGTCTTTGTCAGGGCAGTAGTGAAATGAAAGCTATGATAATGTAAAGTAAGAAAGCATGTCATTTCAAATAAAATTTTCTTGGAAAAATAAATGACCAAATTTGTTGTCTATAAGATTGGCTTGAAACAAAATAAATAATAAAGAAGCAAAGGACACCACAAATCTCCATAAGATTAGGCATTCAAAGGTTAATATAAGAAAATAGTTTCACAATTGAGGAATCCTAGACAACCAGCAAAATTTCATGGCATTTGCTGAATTATCCCATTTGTGTAAATTTCAACAGCAATATGTCAAATAAGCCACAGACAGTGAGCTTAATAAAAGTAGGTATTATAGGTAAAGAAAAAGCCTCTATTGAGTAGTGGAAACAGAAAAGCCGTTCCATTGATAGAGAGGCTTTTGACTACCCTGAATCCTTTGGTAGCTGTGTGATACAGAAAAGCAAAGGTAAATTATTTCTCAACAGTTAGAAATAAACTTCTGAATTGAAAAAAAGAAGCTTATGATCAGGACTTGTGTTCGAGTTGAAAGATCTAATTAAGAAAACCTTTCACTAATTTTAACCCCTCCTTTCCTGCAGCCATTAATCATGGGCAAGGTCAAACAATCTCCAGAGTGCACTGTTTTGTGCTGGCCCTAATTCTGGATAGTGCATTAGTCTAAAGCAAACTATTTCATACCAACTGTATAATCGTGGTATAAATACAACCTACAATCTATTTTGTTCAAATCTTGAGTTTATTTCAGTAGCTTTTTTTGAGTGAAAGAAAATCATTTTCATTTTTATTCGTTTTACATGAGTTTTTAGTATTACTGAGATGAAGTCTTAAAATGATAATGCAAGTTAATGCTGTGTCTTTTTGTAACATAAGTCATTTCAAACTTAAGTAGGATAAAAAAAATTATTTCAGCTAAATAACTAATTTTTTTTAAAAATGCCAAGATACATTAAATATCCCACTTTCACTCGGGTGTGGCTAAGCATTGTTACATTGCTAAATACTTTTAGTCAACACATCAATAAATTAATCAACTTTAATTGCATTCCAAGATATTTATTTACATTTTAGTGAAATTGCATTTTTTGGAACTGAATTGGAAAAGCTTGTGTTTCAAGAAACATACTAAAAATGCAATCGACCTGAGAAGGACCTAGTGGAGAGACCAAACCCTTAATTTGGTATAAAACCACTTGCAAATCAACATATATGATTACCATTTATCCTGTTTTTGCTTACTGTAGGCTAACCAACCAGATGAGCTCACTATTGAAGAACATGAGCTCTTGGAAGTAATTGAAGATGGCGACATGGAAGACTGGGTGAAGGTTTGTGTTGCACTTCATGTTAAACTATTCTTTAGTTCTCTATTGTTAACTGCAAGTGTCAGCCATGAGTCAGAACTTGTGGATTCAAGCTTCACTCTAGAGACTCGGGCACAAAAATCTGGGCTGACATTCCACTGCAGTGTTGAGGAAATGCTGCATTGTCAGAGGTGCCATCCCTTTGCTGAGAGGATAAACTGAGGCCCCATCTGCTCTCTCAGGTGGACATAAAAGATCTCTTGGCAGTGATTTGAAGAAGAGCAGGGGAATTATCCTTGGTGTCCTGGCCAAAATATATCCCTCAAGCAGGTTATCTGGTATTATCACGTTGTTTATGGGAGCTTGCTGTGTGCAAATTGGTTGCCACATTTTTTACATTATGACAATGACTACACTTAATAAGTACTCCATTGGTTATAAAGAATGTTGGGATGCGCTGAGTTTGTGAAACACAGTACATAAAAGTTTTTCTTTCAATATTGCAAATTTCATCTGTCTTTCGGCTGTGTAAAAGCATTCTGAAAAAATGAAATTCTGAAAAAAGAAATGGAAAGCATTCTGGGCAAATAAAACTGACACCACATTGGCACTCTGAATTAAGTGCATTTTAACTTTAAAAAAATCTCATAATTCACTTCATCACAGCTCAAATCTTTGTTCCTTTTTGAAATTAGCTGATTGAAAGCTGAAATTGTCTATATCATTTGGATAGTTACACACAAGTAACATTTTGTTTCTTTTGTCGACAAGTTTTTTTTGACTGTTTAGATTTTAATTATTTCATGCCAGTGGACTCTTGCCTTCTGTTGAAGATGGCATGCAGTTAATCCTTTGAAATAAGTGTCCCTCAAATTCATTATACATTGGGCAGAATTTTGGGCGGGCACGCCTGCGATCGGGTCCGTGCTACTATTTTATGCGGGCCGGCCAATTAAGGCCCGCCCAGCATGAATCGTGGCTCCCGAGGACAGCGGGAGTGAACGGGCAGTGGCGGGACTGCAATGACCGCTGGGTCTAATGGCAACCCAGCAGCCTGTTTTAAAAAGCTGCTGTAGACTTTCAAAGGCTGCCATTCATGGCCAGTGGAAGAGCTCCCCAGAGCGCTGCTGGTGAGCAGACCAGGAGAAGGTTTGGGCGGGGGGGCACTGAGCCCCTCATTTTTCTGATGGTTGCTTTGCTGTCCTCCTCGAGGAGGTGGCAGCATGGCGAGAGGTCCTCGTATTTGAGGATGGGAGGAGGAGGCCCTCCCCCAACATGACCAAATATGCCTGGGAGGAGGTGGCGAAGGCAGTGAGCTCCCGCGATGTGGTGCAGTACACCTGGATCCAGTGTCGCAAGTGCATCAACGACCTGTTACGCTCAGGAAGGGTGAGTACCATGTTGGCATTGGTCACTTAACCCAGCAAGTAGGCTTTCTCCCCTGGCGTTCCCTCCCCCGTCCCCCCCAAGTCTGAGTCTGGTGACTTAATTGAATCATTGACAGCATGTGTCCTTTGCTGGGTGGGCCAGCAGATATTGCCCATACTGAGGTTACCCTGAGAGGGTGGTGAAGAGATGGGTTCTGCCCCCGCAGCATGTGATACACTGAGACCCACTACTGTTTTGGGGGCAACCTGGAGGAGCTGCATCCAGGCGCAGTGCTGGAACTCCAGGAAACGTCAAAGCCATGCTGGGAGGAGAGCTTCAAGGCGGCATGGCATTGATTGATCTGCTGTCCTCTGCACTCCACGTGATTGCACCTCCTTGCTATGGAAGGTTAGAACGTGTGGTGCCTAATGCGATGTAGGTAACATTTGGCCAAGGGGGTGGGGTGGGGGGCGGGGTGGACAGGTCTAGCATCTTTGTGAGACTATTTGGCAGCAGCAGGGTGAGGAGGCACTGGAACCCTGCAATGTCCCACTCTGATTGGGGTGGGCCATCCGCAAAGAGAGTCCAGGTACAAGTAGCACTAATCAATGCCCTTCTCTCCTTCTCAAGAGAAGTATACACATAATGCCGCCGAGGGGTCAGCACCAAAACGTAGCACCCAGAAACATAAGGCACCTTAGGCAAACCACGGGTTTATCACTGCTGCTTTTGTGTTAGCCCGCAATGAGGTCTTTGAGTTGGTATGATTTTTAACACCTTTGCCATTTTGTTTTCTTAAGTTCCTTTGGTTGTAATATTAAATTCAGACATGTCACCATGGCTGAGGGTGCCTCTTTTCTTCTGCAGGTGGATGGTTTCCAAAAATGTTGTTATGAGTGTTTTGTGGGACATTCAGCTTTGTTAACAAGGCCCTTAGCTAATATTCCTAACCAGGCCGATTTTGCACTTATGTATCAAGTATAGAGCCTGCAGCCCAGGCTTGTCCTGGAGGTCCATATGTGGTGTGCTAGCTGAACGTTCGTTGGATTAAAGCCTTCCAGGTGTCCCTGCCTCCCTGGAGTATGCCCAGGTCAGCGTCTACCCCCTCAACATTTCCTTGTGCGTGCTCATCCTCGGACTCACTGCTGGACTCATTGTGTGCAGCCGCAGCCACTGCATCTACGTCTTCATCGTCCACAGTGACCCCCCCTTTCCAGTGCAAGATTGTGGAGAGCGCAGCATGCAACCACTATCAGCGACACACGATCTGGGGGGTACAGGAGTGCGCCCCCTGAACGGTCCAGGCACCGGAAGCACATCTTGAGAAGACTAATGCCTCTCTCCACCACAGCCCTTGTGGAGGCGTGGCTCCTATTGTACCGCTGCTCAGCTTCTGTTCTTGGATGGCGGATTCTGAGGGGATAGCCCTTGTCACCCAGCAGCCATCCATCCAGCCTGGCTGGAGCGCTGAAGAGCCCCGGCACCTTGGAGTGTCTGAGGATGTAGGCGTCGTGGCAACTGCCTGGGTACCTTGCACAGACTTGCAGAATCTGCATCCTATGATCACACACTATCTGCACGTTCATGGAGGGGAAGGAAGGCACCGGGCTCACCTGCTGGCACCTTGATGGCCACATGTGTGCAGTCTATTGCACCCTGGACGCAGGGGAAGCCAGCAATGGCTGCGAAGCCTCTGGCTCACTGTGTCTGGCTTGCCTGGTCCCAACGATAATGGATGAAGGTCTGAACAGAGCTTGACACAAGTGTGGACAGCTAATTGGGAGACACCACAAAGATCACCCACCAACCCCTGGAAGGAGCCAGAGGCATAGAAGTTGAGGGCAGCTGTGACTTTTAGAGCCACTGGCATGGGGTGTCCACCTACACAGTTCGCAGGCCCATCATCTGACAGATATAGTTGACCGTCTCCCTTGAGAGATGGAGCCTCCTTCAGCATTGCATCTCAGACATATTGAAGTCGCTGGTTCGCCGCCTGTGTACTCTGGCAGCAGAATAGTGGCGTCTTCTGCGGCCCCTTGTGTCTGTGCCTGACCTCCCAAAGGTGGCTCCCCTGGAGACTGAATGTGCATTCCCTTCCACCTCAGAGGAGGTGCCCCCAGTGGAGAGTTCAGCTCCCATTCCCAGGCTAAGGGAAGGCTCCCTGAAACATGCGGGCCCAAAATAGATTCCTCACTGCAGAGTGCTGACCTGAAGGTTGAGAGTCCAGACCAAGCAGCTGGTATGCGTTTTGAAGTATTGAAGATCACACAGGCAAGTATCAGTAACTTTAAAACATCAATATTTGACAGAGCACAATCATGACCCCACTGAGCCCAATCGTGACCCCACTGAGCTCTCTTATCCTGCCCGTGGATGAGGTTTATACTAATGTGTCCTACCCACCTGCCCGTTTTGCTCGTGCGCCAACCCGAAGATTGCACAGGTGCCAAAAAATCGGTGTCAGTTGGCACTTCAAGGGCCTTAAGTAGCCGGTTTATTAATGGCGAGCACACATCGGAGATCAATGTGTGCCTGCTCAACGGAATATCGCGATGGCGCACAGTAACGTTGGGACGCTCACCCGACATCACAGTGCATCATTTTTAAACCGCACGCCAACAGGAAAATTCTGCCCGTTATTTCTGAATTTCACTGAAACTTTAAAAATATATTTTGGTTAACACCATGAAAGAGAGAAAACAAATCTTTTTGGTTAATTCATTTTTCATCATAACATGCTTTGGATGTGGTTTAGAACCTTTCCATCAGCACATTTTTGGGAGGGGTGAATGGTCAGGTGTTGCATTTCTTTTTCTTGTTGGTCTATTATTTGTAAATTTTCCATCATTTAAAGGCAAGGAATAAAGCAGCTCAAGTAGGATACGTACCAGAGAAGTACCTACGGTTTCCAACCTCCAATAGCCTGATCAGTATGCTACAAACTCTGGGTTCCTTGGATGCACGATCTCATTCCTCCAGCAACTCTACAGAGCCTGAGTTAGTAACTGGTGGCATTAATGGAGATTCCAGTGGTAGGTTTCTTTTCAATTTTCATCCTATCTAGAGAAATATGTGGGAGCTGCAAAAGTCAGCTTTCTGAATGTCTGTCCAGCTGGATTTCAATATGAAAATTGTCCACTTGACCTAGGTATGGTCAAAATAAATATGTCTTTTTATAAAGTGCAAATTTTGCATCTGATATATTTTGATGCACAATAATATAGAACAATCGGACAAAGTAGACTTTCATAGGATCTGTCACAATTACATCCCTGGTTAGAATGCTCACAGAGCAAACCTGAAGTGCAATTTGGTTTTGGATTATCAAGCATAAGTCAATAGATCCTGTGTCAGCAGACCTTCCAGTGATGTCATATTAAAGCTTTGGGCAGTAAACAGTAGGGTTTTGTATTTTTATCATACTGGTATATTGTTTCCTCTGAGATCCATTAGGTAACTTTGCTTGGTGTAGCACTGAGCCCCAGAAACCAGGAAGATCCCAGTTTTGATCTTTTGTGTGCCGAGTTAGCTTGTTTTTAACTGATTGCCTTGTATTTGCAAACAGATTAGATAGGTATTTGAAGGAAAGGGAAACGAAGAGATAAGACACAGATACGTGGTGTTAACTGTTCATATCAGTATTAAACATTGACACAGATTAGTTGGAATGAATGGCCTTTTTTCTATGTAAACCTATGTAGTCCTGAATACTACTTGATTCCCCCGCCACCCCTCCCAGCCTCACCTCAGGCTTTGGTGGAAAGTGCATATTTATGAGCACCAACAGAGGACAGGGTTGGGTGTGGTGCTTTCTTTGATTAAGTAGTTTTCTGACATTCACCATCTAATCTTATATGTGAAGAGCTGAGCCAAGTATTGGAAGCAACTGATTCACATGGAGCTAGGCCTCAGGATGAATTGGTAGCGAAGGATTGTCGGTCTCTGCCTTGATCGTTTCATTCAATCAGCATTCGCAGCCTTTTGGGGTTGGGTGCTGGGGGAAGAGTTTCAGATTTCTTTCTTTGATAAAAGTGCTTCATGATTTCACTCCTGAATGGTTAGTTCTAATTTTAAGATCGTGCCGTTTTGTCCTGTGTTTCCCATGAGAGGACATGATTTCTCTCTATCTATCCGATCAAACCCTTTTCCCATTAACATGAACATTAAAATTAGATTAGATCATCCCTCGACTTTGCTGGACTCAAAAGAATGCAAACTAAGTATATGCAAATTGCCCTCATACTTTAATGTTTGAAACCCCAGTATCATTCTGGTGAATTTGTACCTCTGACAAGATCAGTAAATCCTTCCTGAGGTCCACTGCCCAAAACTAATGCAGTACTCCAGATGGGGTCTGACCAAGTTTCTGTAGAACTGAAGCATAACTTCTTCTATTTTATATTTCAGCCCCTTTGAGATAAAGTCCTGTATGGTTAGAGATATGGTCATGAAGTGAATGAAGTATTAATCCAAAGGACTGAGCTAACAATCCAAAGAATGGGAGTTCAAATTCCAACACAGTGATTTGAGAATTTAAATCTGGAAATTAAAAATGACCATGAAGCTCTCAGATTGTGGTAAAAACTCAACTAGTTCACTAATCAAAAGAAAACACAAAAGTGTTTTTGTGGTCCAGGTCAACATGGTTGATTCTTACAAGGTTTTACTAAAACCACTACCAGAGATTCCAGAAGAAGATCTTCCAGCACCTTCTCAATGCAACTAAGAGTGGGCAATAAGTGCTCGCCTTGTCAGTGACACCATCCCATTAGATTGTTTGATTTAACTTTTGTATCAAAAACCAGCTTTTAGTGGTTTGTGTATGTGGACGCCCAAATACCCATGCTGCTCTATAATTCTTAGTCTCTTGTCATTCAGAAAATTTTCCAATTTGTCTTTCTTGGATTTAATGTTTTCCGCAGATTGAACTCTCCATCTGCCACAGTTTTGCCCATGCAATTTATCTATCTATGTCTCATGTCAGTTAGATATTTAGTGAAAAGCTGAAGCCCCAGCACAAATCCCTGGCGAGATACCGGTTGGCACATCCGGCCAATTAAAGTTCATTCCCTTTATCCCTACTCTGTCTCTTGCCTGCCGACCAATTACTGTTTTCTTGATCTTGCCGTTGGACACGAATAAAAATAGCAGTTATATTCATTTTGGTTTACCTTCTGTAAGGTTCTCTGTAGTAAAAAGAATACTTGTTTCCCATTCAGTTTGTTTTGTGAAGGCACTTTACGATTATGAGGGGCAGACTGCAGATGAACTTTCATTCCCTGAGGGAGCTATCATTAGGATACTGAACAAAGAAAATCAAGAAGATGATGGCTTCTGGGAGGGCGAGCTTAATGGCTGCATTGGTGTCTTTCCTTCTGTATTAGTAGAAGAACTGGCAGGATCTGAGAATGGTGACTCTCAGTGGATTGGAGACGCACAGGTATGTAAGAATTTAATACCCACTTGTATTGCCTTTATGATTGTAGTGGCATTTCTAGTAGGAAAAACTGTTGAAATAAATGGAACCACAGCAAAATGAGTGATTATCATTCTGAATGAGCAGCAAAGTTTGGCACGTCTGTTTTAGGTTAGCTATCATTTTATTTTCAATGAACCTGTTACCACCAAATATAGTTGACCAAATTTTTACATTGTGGAGTTTTTATGATCATCTGGGTTTCTGTCAAGCACAGAAGTTGTTCACTTGTATTGTCTAAAATAAGCTAACATGAATAAGGCTTCTGTTTGATCAATATGGAGTGCATCCACAGTTTCTAAAGAGAGAGATTCACTTTATCTCTGTCTAGAAAGTATATATCTTTGACATGGTAAACATTCCAAGATGCTTAATGAAGGGAAGAAAGCTTATGTTGAGCATTAGTTATAAAATATGGTAGAGAAGAATTTTTTTACATTGAGTTGTGGGGCTGTAAAATTCACTTTGTGTTGATGGTTGAGGCAAGAATTATGTCAACTTTCAAATTTAGATTGGAAAGATGGATGAATTAACAGTTATGCACGTTTGCTGTGTGGTGCTTTGTTCTACAAAAATTGGAACATTTTTAGTTCAGACATTGTTTAAAATGTAAATGCAATAAATTCTGGACTCTATGTTGAGATGTGACATAGGCTAGGATGTTCTAGCCTCGCTGTGGCAGCACCTACTGCAGAGGATACGGTGGGCCAGCCAAAAGTCCATTGACTTTCAATGGGACCTGACGATCCCAGCAGTGGGCGGGGCCAGAAAATCTCGCCCATTGTTTGGAATTGAAAATGACAAAAAAAATTTAAAGATTTTCTCCTCCCATGATCACACATTTTTTGCATATCACAATGTGCTTTGCATATTTCTCCCTCTGTGCCAAAGGAACCAAAAATGGCAAGTTAATTTTTCTCTTTTTCTCTGCGTTATCATAGAACCATAGAACACTACAGCACAGAAAACAGGCCATTCGGCCCTTCTAGTCTGTGCAGAAATATTATTCTGCTAATCCCATTGACCTGCACCCAGTTCATAACCCTCCAGATCTCTCCCATTCATTTATCTATCCAATTTATTCTTAAGACTTAAGAGTGAGCCCGCATTTACCACGTCAGATGGCAGCTCGTTCCACACTCTCACCACTCTCTGAGTGAAGAAGTTCCCCCTAATGTTCCCCCTAAACCTTTCCCCTTTAACCTTATCATTCCAAACAAGATCTGTTTTTAAATCCAGTGGTATATTTATCACTGATCATTTACCCTTGTGTTTCTTCTCGCCATAATGTTCCATTTTTTTTATATTTCTCAACAAAAAATTAAAAAGTCTTGTTAGAATCATGGGTGTGCTGTTTAGAGTGCCCAGATTTGAATTGAAATGTACATTAACGCCTTATTTCATTATGATGATAAAAATCTTGTAAGCAGCAAACTCTCCCAAAAGTACAGTCACAGCAGTTTTAATGATTTGTTTTTTAAGTGAGCTTTGCGCAAGGAAGGCTTTAAAAGCTGCGGAAATGCAGAATCGAAGGAAATAACATAATCCTTCCTTCCTCTCCATTAACTTGTTTATGGAACAATGCAGTATTCAGAAACAGCATTCAGACATATATAGCTGATTCTACTGAAACCATCAGCCAATTCTGATAATGTCATCATGCTGAAAAATTATGCAGGTTTCATAATGCAATTCTTATAAAATATTTTTTTGTTCAAAGCAACTGTAGAGCAGTGCTTAAAGCCTCATGCTCCCACAATTTTTACAGTCAGCAGGACAGAGTGAACAGAGATTTGAAATACTTTGTGCTTATTGATATCAACATTACTTTCTTTAGCTAACTGAGACATAAACTGTAGTGCTGTAGGAGTATCTAGTTTTTTGTGACCATGTAGAACATGGATGCAAATGCCAGTAACCTCACGGACATGAACCTAGAATCATAGGATTATGGTGGCGATCATGTTTTAGACCAGCCTGAAATATAGTTGGTAGTGTGCTACAGTTTAATTCTTATATTCTATATTCATTGTGACAGAAGCTCAGCATTTTTGTCTAGTTTTAGCTTAATGATTGTTCTTAATCTAGTTACAGTATCTGAGAGTTTAACAAAAGCAGCTGTTGACCAAATCATGGCCCTCACCTTAAAGTATACAAAGAAACGAAAATGACAGGCAGACAAATACCTACCCTACACTTAGGATTGCTGGAACATCGAGGCTCAACACTTCCTCCTCGCACTGTTTATTCCTCCCCCAGTCCCCTGGCCCTCCAGCATCCATGTAATCTCCTTGGAGGGGCAAAAAGAACAGAAAAAACTTCAAGGCCCGTAAGGGGGGAATGGGGTAGGAAAACCTTTCCAACCACCTCGGGCAATCAAAACCAGTCCAAGAGAATACATAGACCATGTATTTATTAACTATTAATCCACTTACTTTTTATATGGTGTGGTCTCTGCCCCAGTCAAGAAACAGCCTAGCTCCCTTTTGAAGGCTTGCAGGGAGTCTGCATACATTGCATCAGCCAGCAATGCATTCCATAGGCTTATTACTCTCTGGGAAAAGAAGTACTGTCTAACGTCTAGCATATTCCTCCTCTTGTGGAGTTTAAACTCTTGTCCAGATATTTAATATGTCATTGTCTAAGATACTTAAGCTAGGAATTGTTCTTATTCTCTCGTGGACCTTTTTCAAGACCATTATAGGGCTCAAGGTAAATGTTGCAAAGTTCTGCCATCTTCAGGCTTGAAAAAGGAGTCAAGGAAAATGTTTCAAATGTAAGTGATTGGTTGAACACATGTCTTTTTGGCAACTCTTTTGAGTTGGGCAGAAGCGTATTTAAACCCAGTAAGCTGTGGAAACTTATTGAGGTATATTTAAGCAGGCTGAATTGTTTAAATTATAGTCACTTTTGAATTGAGAAAGAGTAATCAAGCCAGTTAGCTCATGCAGCTTGGAAAGTAGAAGAAAAGAGTTGTTAAATATATAAAGATAATCACTGCAACGTCATTGCAAACAGTTTGTTCATGGGAGGCTTTGGATTGTTAGGGATGGTTCTGAATTGTACTGGGGCTGCCAATTGTAATGGTCTCCTTCCATATGATAAAATGTTTTGAGTACAAGCTGATTATCTCTAACAGTCATGTGTTAGCAAATATAAGCATAAAGCATCCTGGGGGCACGTCCAATTCTTGAAGTGCATTACTGGCCATAAAATAGAGATGAGATAGAACTGATATCTGATCATCTAGATCATTATCTGACAGTGTGGCCTGTAGAATCTCCAGAATTACGCATGGAATGCTCGTCTTCAGGCCAAACATCTCTGTTAGCACTTCTTTCCACTAATGATCTTTCATTTTCTACAACTTGGAGTGGAGCAGAATATTAATGTTTTTGTTTTGTGCTCACTTTCAAGCAGAGTTGGGATTAAAGATTTGCCCTTGTGTGTATTGGGTCTTTTCCACTGAGGTCTGATTGAGCAGTCATTCTCCTCATGCCAGTTTGGTAAAGCAAAATGTGTCAGCAATGGCCTTGTACAATATTACACAATGCCATCCACTTGTTCTCATCATTTGCAGAAGCTGCAGCAAATGCAAACTCTGCAGTGATGATACAGTATATTATCTATTTGAAGTGGAATGCTGAACCAACACTTGGATATCCCTGAGCAATTGTCAGTAACCCAATCACATTATCACACAATGACCTAGAAGTCCATTCAATGTCTTGATTTTGATTGCAAACAGGCAGAAGTATCATGTTTCCTTCCAAAAAGAGTAAATTTAGGTATGAAGGAGGATTTATAAAATAAATATTATAAAAAGGATATTGAGGCACTGGAAAGAGTGCAAAAATGTTTCACAAGGACGATCCCAAAACTGCAACGTTATAATTATCAGGAAAGAATGAATAGGCTGTCCCTCTTTTGAAAGAGACAGTTGAGGGGTGACCTGATAGTCTTTAAAATTATGTAAGGTATTGATAGAGAACATAGAGAGTGTAAGTACTCTGTCAAAACTAGCAAGAGCAAGTCTAGAGACATCAATGCAAGAAATTAAATTGGAAATTTAGAAGAAACTTTTTACTCAAGAAATTATGAGAATTTGGAACTCTCTGCCACAAGGAGTAATCAAGGCTAATATTATATGTGAGGAAGAAGGAAATTGAGGGTTAAGCTGATAATTGGATGAGAGAAAGCTTAAGTTAATCAATGTGGTTGGACCGAATGGCCTGTTTCTGTGCTGTATATTGTGTGTAATTCTATGATTTAAACTGGTATAATGAGAAGTGGGGTAGTTGAGGCTTGCAGCTAGAGCGGTTGAACAAATTCAATGCAGATGTTGGAATAAAAGCACAAGGCTGAATGGGGAAAGAAAATGAGAATATTACTGGAGGGAGAAAAGGCTTTGAAGTAATAATTGGGGCAGCGGATACCAAAAAATTGAGAAAACTATGAAAAAGAATGAGTCCAAAAAATTGGAACTAGAGTTTGAATGGTTGGTATGCCAAATCATAAAGAATTTAAAATAAAATTGTAGAGTTAAAAGCAATAGTAACTACATGGAGGAATTTAATAATAGTAGATATAACAGATAGGAAAATAGGAACATGAGTAGGCCATTCTGTTTGTTCATGACTGATCTGTATCTTCTTCTATCTGCCTTTGATTTGTAACCCGTAATAAATATCTTTATTTTATAACATCTATTATTCTCAAGTTTCAAATTTTCAGTGGACCTAGTGCGAGCAACTTTTTTGGTGGGGGAGGGGGGGGTGTTCCCAGATTTCCACTACTCTCTGTATGAAGAAATGCTTCCTGACATCACTACTGAATGGCCTAGCTTTAATTTTAAGGTTACACCCCTTCTTCTGGATCTATCCACCAGAGGAAATAGTTTCTATCTACCCTATCAAATCCTTTAATCATCTTAAACATCTCTATTAGATCACCCTTTAATCTTCTATACTCAAGAGGATACAAGTCTAGTTTATGCAACCTGTTCTCCCTCTTAGCTCCATTATCACTCTGGTAAATCTGCGCTCCACCCTTCCAGGGTCAACATTTCCTTCCTGAGGTGCATTCCAGAACTTAATGTACTACTCTAGCTGTGACATAACTTTCACTGCTTTATACTCCAGCCCTGTTGAAGTAAAGGCCAACATTTCATTAGCCTTTATAATTATTTTCAATGATTTCTATGCTTAAACCACTAAATCTCTCTGCTCATCTGCAGTTCTTAGCTTCTCACTTTAGAATTAGACAAACCTGAAACCATAATAATCCTGGTAACAGCATTCTTACAAGAGATGAAGCGGGAAACTGGAAGGTAGGTGGCAGTATTTGTAAAGGATTCCATTGCAGTGTTAGAATGCAACCCCCAGGGATTTCATTAAAATAGATTCTACATGAATAGAGTTAAGAAATAATAAAATGGTGTAATGATATGCGTTATAGGCCTCAAAACGATGGAGATCACAGAATGGTACAGCACAAAAGGAGACCATTTGGCCTATTGAGTCTGTACTGGCATTTTTGAAGAGTAATCCAGTTAGTCCCTTGCTTTTTCCTCAATTCATACAGCTTTTTCTCCTCAAAATATTTATCCAATTTCCTTTTGAAAGCTACTATTGAATCTGTATCCACCACCCTAATAGGCACTACATTCCAAATCTTAACCACTTGTGTAAAAGCTTTTCCCTCATGTGACCCCTGGTTTCTTCGCCTGTCACCTTAAATCTTTGTCCTCTGGTTGTTGATCCTTCAGCCATTGGAAATGGTTTATCTTTATATATTCTTTCTAAACCTTTCATGATTTTAAACACCTCTATCAAGTCTGCTTTTAACCTTGTAACTACAAAATTGACAGAGTATAAAAGAAGAGATAATAGAAGCTTGCCAGGAAGGTACAGCAATAATCATGGGGGATTTTAATCTACATACAGACCGGGAAAATCAGATGGGCAAAGGTAGCACAGATGAGTTCATAAAATGTTTTCGGGATAGTTTCTTAGAACAGCATGTTCTGGAACCAACTAGAGAGCAGGCTATACTAGACCTGGTATTGAGCAACGAAATAGGATTAATTGATAACCTGCTAGTGAAGGCACCTCTACATAGCAGCAATCATAATATGATTGAATTTTACATTCATTTTGAGGGAGAAACGAGTGTGTCCAAGACTAGTATTTTAAACTTAAATAAGGGCAATTATGAGGTCATGAAAGCAGAGCTAGCTAAAGTGAATTGGCAAATGAGGTTAAGAAATATGTCAAAAGAAGTGCAGTGGCAGACATTTAAATGGATATTTCAGAATACACAGAATATATACTTTCCAATAAGAGAAAAATTGCAAAGGAAGGGCCCACCATCCATGGTTAGCTAAAAAAGTTAAAGACAGTATCAACTGAAAGCATATGATTACACAAAGACAGGTGGCAGGTCAGAATATTGGAAAGAATATAAAGAACAGCAAAGAGTGACCAAAAGATTAATAAGGAGGAAAATAATTAGAGTATGAGAGAAAGCTAGCTAGTAATGTAAAGATGATGAGTAAGAGTTTCTATAGATATTTAAATAAGAAAATTTGTTAAAGGTCTCAGTTTTAGCCTTGCTTTTTGAATTAAAGGATATGCTAAAGGGAATTCAGCAAACAATATCTCATGGCTGACTTCTTATGAAAATTCAGGTGTACAATGCAACAATCTTGAAATGTGCTGATGTCAAAAATGTAGAGGTTTTAGCAATCGGTGAGGAAGCCTGTTAAAGACTTGACAGTCTGTGGCTACCTTGGGCTGCATCCAGGCACAACAGTAGCCTGCCTCTAACCTTTCGGCCTTCATCTCTGTTCCACAAGCTCTGTTTATGATACTTTAAATGAGGAGGCCAAGTGAACTTGCAGGCATTTTCATATGTGGTCACTTGGTGATTACCCCCTTTTCTTAAAATGCACCAACTTTTTGACCTGGGTGTTTAACATTCTCTGCCCTTGGGTTTCCAAGCTGTCTTCGTTCATACGTTTCCCCTTTGCTTTACATTCACCCTCTGTCTAAACTGTTAAAGCAAAGCATACTGGGATACTTTGACAATTTTAAACCATCTTAACGCACTCAAAACAATTTAAAAATAAGATGCAATATCATTCATCCCTGTAACTTATTGGATTGGTGTTTTCATTTGATGTGACTATGGCT
The DNA here is from genome assembly GCF_017639515.1 of Carcharodon carcharias. NCBI lineage: Eukaryota > Metazoa > Chordata > Chondrichthyes > Lamniformes > Lamnidae > Carcharodon > Carcharodon carcharias. The sequence goes on along the minus strand of NC_054477.1, from coordinate 32,033,594 downwards.
GGTGTTAGTTCTAATAAATTTATAGATTTATTTGCAACTATAGAGTAAATTTATTTTTTAAATTTTAAAAGCTTTTAATATTACCTGTTGTTTGAACAGAATGAATGATGAGCGATTTCACAGGTGAGTTTGAGGTTTGTCTCATTCATGAACCAACAAAGCAAGTTGTCCTAGGAACCATTGTGTTCCACTCAACCATGGCACTGCTTAGCCTTGAATCTTTCAGCGTCAGAAATATAGTAATTACCATTCTCTGAATCAAACTTTCTTATCCGTAAAAGCACCTGCTTTTCTGGCCTTCATTATCTGTTTAGTCTCTTATATAACCAGGTATAAACAGTTGCATTTTGTGTCCTATTTATGAAAATGGTGAAATGGAAGGCTGCTGTGGTATTGAACAATTTGGAATAAGCAATTTATTATGACAGATGAATAAACAGACATTATTCATTATAAAAATGTTTTGGACTAATCTACATAATCATGGATCTAATAATGCCTGAATAATATTCAGACGCTGTTAATTTCTGTTTGTTAAATCTGATGTACAGGTATCTCCATCCTCAAGACCACAGGCCAGTCTTCCTTCATTACCATTGTATGATCAGCCACCTTCCAGTCCTTTCAGCAGTCCGGACAAGACAGGATCGCAGTCCTTTCCCAGATCGCCATCAGTAACAGGTAAAGTATGGAAGCTATATTAAAGCATACTAGCTAGATGTCGGGATAACTGGTGCTGTTTACTGTAGCTGCCTCTTCCAGCTATACCAATAAATTTACCCACAACACCACCTACAGCTTCTGGGCTAGATTTTACAGGATGCCGTATTCCCTGCCCCTCCCAACTGAAATGTTGGTAGGCAGCCTCACCACCACAAAGCCAGCTCCCCTGCAGCCATTTTACACTGGAAGCAGAGTTAATCTAAGGCCAATACTTCTGCCCCCCATCTGGGGAGGAAGTCCAACAGCCCAGGTTCGAGTGGTAGCCACTCCTAGGATCACAGTCAGTCCCTGAAATAGGGGAGGTTATGGGGCTGGGGTATTGGTGGGACCTGGCTGTCAGACACCAGCAAGATGCTGTGAAAGGGGTGGGCAGCCAAGTTTAAGAGTTTGCGGAGAGGGTTAAATGGTGGGTATGACCTGGGAAGGAGGAATGTGCCTCCGGTGGGCTCAGGGACCCTCAAAGAAGGTTTCCCCCTTCCTTGCCCAACACCAGCTCACACAGAAAAAGCTGCTGGGATACCCAGCTGGCATGGGCCACTCCCTGCCTAAAATTGTGGTGGAGGCAGAATGAGGCACTGAAGTGGCTATTAATCAGGCTGCCTGATGCCACCCCCGCCCACCGTAAAATGGGAGACAGGTCAGGTGTGGGCAGGAAGGCCACACACACTTATAAAAATCCCCTCCTGCCTTCAAAAGTGCTGGTGTTGGACCATAAAATCCAGCCCGATGTGTTGATAATCATTTTCCTGTTCTGTAAGTATAATGTTTTGAGTTGTTTTTGAAACTAAAATGGTACAAATGGAATATAATGTTCTCATTTTAATCTGTCAAAAAATAACATTTGTAGATGTCATAAATGTATGTGGTTATGATGACACAACATAAGAGTGTACTACTTGCATTCAATTTTCAGATCATGAAAGCTTATTAGTAGAAGCACCTACTAATCCACAACCGCAGAGATGCACACCAGAAACTTCAGTTGGAAAAATCCGACCGGTAAGTTCTACATGTCAGTTCTCAACCTTGCCTTGTTGCAAGTAACGTTATTTTAAAGTTGTACAAGAAGTATTACTTCATCCTCCAGGTCTCTTTTAAAGACATTGGTTCATACTGTTGTACAGTCCATAAGTATTTACAATTGTTCAATTGCCATCCTCGTGTTAGTATGGGCAGAGTATCAGCAAGCTTGTTCACTGGGGCATTGAACTAAGCCCACATTTGCCTCATTTGACATCTGCACATTTATGTTCCAGCAGGGGTTACCGCAAGTGTGAGAACTTGACTTGATTTCTTACTCTCCTCCCTCCCCTGAAGACTGAGGAGAATTAAAATATCCCCCATCGACTGTAGCTCAATACAGAAGAGCATCAAATCTGATGTTTGATTGTTGAGTACTATTGGAGGAAGGTGATGGTGCAGCAGCATTGTCACTGAACTAGTGATCCAGAGGTTCAGGCTAATGCTTTGGGGCACGTGTTCAGATCCCACCATGGCAGCTGGTGGAATTGAAATTCAATTACTAAATCTGGTATTAAAAGCTAATCTCAGTAATGATGACCATAAAACCATTCTCCAATGTAAAAAAACCATCTGGTTCGTTCACTAACATCCTTTTTGGAAAGAAATCTGCCATCCTTACCTGGTCTGGCCTACATATGACTCCAGACCCACAGCAATGTGGTTGATTCTGAAGTCAAGTCACTCAACTGTATCTAACTGCTACGCAGTCTAAAAGAAATGAAACTGGATGGACCACTCACCATCAACCTAAACAGCAGAAACAATGTGATACAGAGATTTCTGTCTTTGCAGGTACGGGCTGCTCCACCTCCGCCTACCCAGCAGCATCGCCGAAAAACAGAAAAGACAGAGGAAGTAGAAATAACGCTGGTGTAACCAACAAATCACCTTTGTGTAATCAGACTTGAGACTGAATTATTTCAGCATTTTCAGTTTCAGATTCCTTTACGTTTTCTGCCCCATCAGTGCAAAGGAATCTGCAGTCAAGGAGCAGTGGAAGACAACGGAAAAAGGCAGTTATGAAGTGCAGATCATGAGGAAAGTCGGCGTTCCTCCTTTGATTTACAAAATATTGTGCCTTTGTAGCCACTATATCTTTCTGGCCATTTAAATTGGGCCATATGTTTTTTTCGCCCTTTTTTTAGTTCAATGAGAGGAATACTGCTTGACCAATCTAACTTTCGATGGGTCCAGTCCTGTTTCTGTCCTCTATTTAAAAGACATTTAGCACACTGCTTCCTCTGTCCCCAATGCAGCAGAGTCTGGTACTTCTGTAATTATATGCCTAAGGTGCTGTGCAGGGCACAGTTTTGGATCAGAAGCATATGTTTCTCTGGTACAGCTCCAGTACATAGCTGTTGATTTCTGTATCAGTGCCTGTAGTGCCAGGTACAGATATGATTGTTATCAGTCAATCATTCATCATTGTTTTGAGGCTAAAGAATATAGATAGAAGTAAAGTTTCTTTTAAAAAAGGCATAAGGCATGTTCTTCTTACAATTTATATTGTACATTCATTAGCACATTACTGTAGCCTCAAGGTTGAACTACTTGTAAGACATATCTCCCTTTAGTATTAATCCAGTCTGTATACATGTATTCAGCTGTAATGTGCAGTAGTGTAAATGGACTAGAAAAATTGCAGGGATTGGCTTGAGTAAGGACTGAAATTCTTTTAAGAGGGGCTGGTTCCTCTCAGTAGTTCCAGTGCAAAGAAAGAGAAACAGACAAATAAGGGAATAAATACAAAGAAATGCCTCTATCTTAACTCAGAGTCTTAGTTTTCCATAATTGTGTATGACTAATATTTATGCAATATTTCTAGTCAAGAAAGAAAAGACATTATGGCCATGTTAAAATGGAAAACTTTATAAACATATTTCCAGTGAAGCTGTAGAGCATGAATGCTCTTCTGGTAAGTGGAAAGGATTTGCTTGTCTTCTGGGGGTTATATTTTCCTTCCTCTTAGTTTAAAACAAACCCTTTAAAATCACTGGTTTTTAAATTGCATATATTCGTTAACTCTTGACAGACTAATTATTTTTTCATTCAAAAAATTGACATTGTACTTCCCCTAAATATTAATGACAGTATTAAGCTGGAAGAGAGGCATTATTGATTGCTGAATAATGCAACTTCATGATCACAGTAAGCTATTCGACTTGTTTCTTGGGCAAATTAATTAAATATTTAATTGCCACATTTAAATAGGGTTGGCAGGTTTGAAGTTTATTGGTTAAAAATACAGGAAACGTATCTCCAACGTTAGTGAGAATGAATGTTTAAATTGCCTTTTGCTAGAGCACACTTCAGGTTTCTGAATTATATGCACACTTCAGCTTTTATTTCATAGTCCGGGGTTTCAGATTTACTATATTGAATGTACTAAAGGGTTAGAAAACTGGAAAAACAGGACTAGAAGTTAAGAGTAACATTTCAATTGCTGCGAACTAAACACTATATGAAAACAATTGCAAGTTATTTATTAAGACTGCTAAATTTGAGTGACCAAGTAGCAGAGATGACGCAGTTCAAAAATTAACTTTTCAGAGAGTATGCTCTTGAATTATCCAATTTATTAGACTAAACTCTTCAAATCTGATGACTGGCACTTGTTCAAATTCTGTTATCTCTTATCTTTCCCTTTTCACAATAAGAGTGCTATTTGCTAGTGTTATTCTTGTATACCAATACTGCTAGAGGAGAAACTGAGGTTAGCAATTGCATTTTTGAATTCAACTGCAATATTTGGTTATTGAAGCACATAGTAAGAACTTCTAAACCATTTCACATTATCTCCATTTGAGTCCTGCATCTTGACACAGTTGCCTTATAACATTAAAGCAAAAGCAAAACCATAGTGTTCAAAAACTGCAGTTCTACCTACCTTATATTAATCTTCCAACAGTTAGGCAAACATTAGAAAGACACTTACACTTATGATCCACCTTGCTATTCAACTCTACCCTTTCAAACCTAGAAACCTATTTTCCCTTATTAAAGCTTGGTTTGCATCACTTCAACCAATAAATGTCCTGGAAATTTGTTTTTAAATACCTCTTTTGATTTGTTATTGCATACCCTCTAGCTTGGATTTAGCAGCCAATTCCACTTGTGTTTTTCCTTTCAAACAGATTAATTTCTATAGTACATAACATATACATATATATATATATATATATGTATATGTGTGTGTGTATATATATATATATATATATATACATACACACACACCCATACACACACATACACACTGAAATAAACATGTAAAGCATTGTGTATTATGCCAAAATGCAATCAATCATATAATTGTTTGCTTACTTTACTACATGTAAAAGTATCATGTTCCAGATGATCGTTGTATACATGGTAAATCATCAGAAAACTAAAATCTGTAGGGCAGACTTATAGTGGCAAGCAGAGGACTCCCATTTAAAGGGCTAGAGTTTGAATTCCTTCTGCTTCAGCCTCCCCCCCCCCCCCCCCCGGCCCTCCAAACAAGTCTGATTCAGGCTAAACCCCACTGATGAGTTCACTATTCATTTCCTTGGCGAGCGGTGGAATTTGTTGGGAAATATTTCCTCCCCTGAAAGTTATGCTTCCTAGTAGCCAATGCAAATTGATAGTGATGGTCCTGGAGAAGTTCATTGCTGATGGGTGGTGCCTTTCCAGCTGACAAAATGGTGTCAAAGCAGAAAAGCGAAGAAAGCAGTAAAAATTGTGAACTTTCAAAAAGACAAATGTAAATTACTGTTGTTATAGCTGAATCTTAATGACTATACAAATTGGTTGAGAATTACGATTGAATCAGAACTTCTGCTTAACAATACTAAGTTAAAGTAGTATGTGCAATTCGTATGCTTGCGTCAGGTATATATTAGTATTTCTGAATGCTTGTCATGGTTAATTAAGGGAAAAAGAAGCTTTATATGAAAGTTTTGAGGGTGGCATAGATTTTACATGCATCAGTTTCATCACCTAAAATTGATTTGTGTATGCAAAATAAGAGCAATTGTGCAACCCTTACACAAACTCTCATGTGGAAAATTGACATGCTTGTATAACTGATTAAGGACAGGTTCTGATTTCAGCTGTGGCAACATTCACAATGGCCAAAATGCCCTGTATTTTGTCAGTTATCAACTAAACCATTAGGTGTCAACCAGATGAATTTTGTGCTTTTGTCTCACCATGGCATGGAAGTACATCCCTTGTTGATCAAGAAAGGTAAAGCACTCAAATAAGACTGGAGGACTTTGTTCAATCCACCATTCTGGAAAGGATTGTAAATGAGAATATCTACAGTAAAAATATTCCACAATATTAATTGGTCAATGTTTTCATTCATTATACATAGTTTTGAAGCACCAATTTATTAAAGTTGCAAAGAATGTTTAAGCCTTCCAATAGATAAGTGTAAAGTTTTAATAATCACCTGATTAACCAGATAGTTTGATGAGGGAGAGTGATACAGCTTTTTAAATGAGTTAATAACTCTCTGTTCCTGTGTGATTTGACCCATCTTTGATCCATGACTATATAAAACTACGTAATTACTTCTAAGGCTGCTATTGCACACCCTCTGAAAGCTGTATAATAGTATAGAAATTAGCACCTCAAAGACATGGCTCTGACTTCTCAGTCTGTTCAGTACAGATTAAATAATGCTTAATGTAAACAGATAACTGTGTACATTCTTTGAGTAATTCTGTAGCCCTTGTTAAATAGTATACTACACACGGAAAATTTCTGAGAGATTGTCATTTAAAGATACTCTACCCATGCTTTAGCTGCCTATGTTTTAAATGTTTGGCTTGAAGAGGTTAAGCATAAAACTAGAAAGGTTGTGAAATACGTGCGTGTGTGTGTGTATACATGTGGCTTAGTTGAAGCTACTGAAGCCATGTTGAGAGCCTTTGAACTGGAGGCCACATGTTTTAGTTGTGTTTTGCAGCTTCAGACATACATATACTGCCAACCACAGATCCTGACTTCCATCACCTTGGTGGTATGGTGGTGCCACTATCTGCTATGTACCTCGTGAGCTGTAGGTTCAAATCCTGGTAAAGACCTACAGTCCAAACCTATTTAGTAATATTCAAAGACTTGAGTTTAATCACCAGGCCAAAAACTGTTACCTTGAAGAAACATGACACTTTTTAATGGCATTTACAAGAAGAAAGCACAAATAGTTGTTGTAATGGAAAGGAATAAAAGCTGGGACATAAATAAAATATACATTGAGTTCTATAACAATAAAAAGGTTATTGTTTCTTTAAAACTGCACTCTCAGATATTGTTAGCACCCTGTTTTAAATTCTTCTGTATTCTGAAGTTCTTTTGTTTACTTTTATAATGTTTACAGACCATATTTTTATAACCTGACAATATTGCTGTTGCCAATTCATCCAAACATCATTGATTTTCCCCCCTTCAGTTGCCTATTATTTGCAAGTTTTCCCATATTTTATATTTTTCTCATATTATTTTAAGATTACATTTTGCTCTAAATTAAGAACCAAGAGTTTTCAAACTATATGTTCCCTTTTAATTGTCTATACATGGGGCTAATTATCCATATTATACATTGTACAGTGTCAGTACTTCAAGCAGAGAAAGCAAATGTGCAAAATGTTTTCTGCAGTGTATTGGCTGTTAAAACTTGTATTTATTATGTACAAATGTTAAATAAAAATTTGAAACTTTATGCAAGCTTTATTTCTTTACATTTTATCTGAAATCTTCACATTTCAGCCCAAGTCATGGTATGTGTAATGTGACATAGCACTTTTCAATATATATGTGTGGCATAGGAACACGAAATAAGAGCAGGCGTAGGCAATTCAGCCCCTCAAACCTGCTCCACCATTCAAAGAGATCATCTACCTCAATGCCATTTTCCCTCACTATCCCATATACCTGTTTGGGAAGACTCTCAGTTTCCCCACATCATATAAGTAAACCCCCCCAAGTAGAAATGTGGAGCAGAATCCCAGCAAAGGCAGTTAATGCCGAATGATTATGTTCAAGAAGAAGCTAGAGATTTTTTATCTCATTGGGAGTGAGTTATTCTTTGTTCTCAGAATATAGAAGGTGCAGCCCATCCCTATTTGGCTTGACATTTATTAGGTAGCCTTATTGGAAAGAGTGGGTATGGATTGAGGTGATCAAATACTGTAACCCATGTCCAGACGGGGCAATGTAATTGTGTCAAAAAAGGTTGCAGGTCAGGATTAAATTGTACAGATAAATGGGGATAGATGAATAGCCAGCGGAAATTTGTAGATCTGCACAGATCAATTATCTGGGGGTGAAAGAGCCCCTTGTATTACTAAGAAATCTATCCAAGTTTAAAATTGTGCTATAATTCAGTCAAAGAAACTGACAGTTTAGGAGGAAACTTCACCACTTAAATATGTTGTTGGTAGAGGAACAGAATAAGAGCTGACAGGCATGTGCTCCCCTCCACTACTAATGTTAAATAGCGACCTCTCCCTGAACACGGATCTTGGATGTTGGAGGGAGGGTTTGTCTATTTTGATTCTTTTTAATGCCAATCTAATCATCATGAGTACTTCTAGGAGATCATAATTATGCCACAGTTAGAAATACCAGTTTGAGATGCCTAATGACTCCTTCGATGAGGTGCAAACCTCTCTCCAATTGGTAACATTAGTAATTGTTTGTGATGTGTCTGGGCCTCTGTAGGCCCATTCGGGGATTCTGCAGAAGAGGTTTGATAGGGTGGCAAACTTTGAATTATTGATGTGTCTGCTCGTTTTTACTATGATTGGTATGTGCTAATTACATCTTTTCATTAAATTATAGTAATAAGTGCATTAATCTTGCAAGTGGATAAGCGAACACTTATCAAGCTGAACTATCTGTGCTAAGATTATGGAATCTACTGCAAGATTTTTAGCAGGCAGAAGGATATTTATTAAGACTTATTTAAATATACATCTTGATTACTATAAAACAAGCACTTGCACATTGTTGGCAGCATTCAAGGCCTTTCAAAGATGTTGCAATTCTTTAACTTTTTAATTCATATGTCTGCAATGATAGGGTACCTGTGTTCCACTGGGTTTGTTTTTGTCTTGATTTGAACATTGGACTGTAGACTTCAGTCTCCTATTCATGACTACATCACTAACAGCTCAGTAGCAGTAAGTATACAATTTTATGTGACCACATCTCAGTAATTAAAGTGGATTATAGAGATGTTTGTTCTCTCAGGAATATTTGAAGAACCACCTTAGAATTAAATGTGAATACGTGAGGTGGTGGTGTAGTGGCATTGTCACTGGACTGGCAATCCAGAGACCCAGGAAAATGCTCTGGGTACCAGGTTTCAAATCCCCCAGGGTATTTTTATTCATTCACAGGATGTGGGCTTCACTGGCTGGGCCAGCATTTATTGCCCATCCCTAGTTGCACTTGAGACAATGATGGTGAGCTGCCTTCTTGAACTGCTGCAGTCCATGTGGTGTAGGTGCACCCACAGTGCTATTAGGAAGGGAGTTCCAGGATTTTGACCCAGCAACAGTGAAGGAACAGCAATATATTTGCAAGTCAGGATGGTGAGTGACTTGGAGGGGAACTTCCAGGTGGTGGTGTTGCTATTTATCTGCTATCCTCGTCCTTCTAGATGGTAGTGGTCATGGGTTTGGGAGGTGCTGTCGAAGGAGCCTTGGTGGAATTTGAATTCAATAAATATCTGGAATTAAGTCTAATGATGACCATGAAGCCATTGTCAATTGACTGGTTCACTAGTGTAGGGAAGGAAATCTGTCCTTACTTGGTCTGGCCTACATGTGATTCCAGATCCGCAATAATGTGATTGACTCTTAAATACCCCCTGAACAAGTGCAATGAGGGATGGGCAATAAATGCTGCCCTAGCCAGTGACACCCACATCCCTAGAACAAATTTTTAAAAATCAAAGTGGATTATAGAGATATTTGTTCTCTCGGGATTCTTTGAAGAATCACCTTAGAATTAAACGTGAAACTTCTAGCTGCTTTGGATAACATTTTGAGACATAACGGAGCCTGTAACGTAAAAAGGCTGTCTTGGCCTCAGCCCGATCCCTCCATAAACAATCTAGCCTCTTGTAGTTTTTATCCTACTGGTTTAGTCACACAAAGGTTGTGTTACATATTCCCCCTAAAGCCCTGGATTAAACCCACACATCATTCTGAACTTAAATGTTCATTACTAATTCTTGACAGGCTGCTTTCCACAGTTGACCCTTTCATAATTCCAGTAGTACAGGAATCATTATATGCCATCATAAATCATTATCTCTGTTTCCATTTGTCCTTTATAACCTTCGGTCCTCTATTGCTATTTTTTCCAGGGATCTAATTGACACAACACAGTTTTTGCAGAGAGTTGAGTCTTTAGATTCATTAATCTGTGGGATGGAGAGAGACAAATTTACAGTTTTTTAATTCACTTGAGACATTAATTTTGTGCTTGTTTCCAGTTCATTTCAACTCCGAGATTGTATAATTAGGAATAGTTTTATTAGAATTGGTTTGTCTTTGTATTGTAAGTCAGTGGCCGGGATTTTCCAGTCCCGTCCCTTGCAGGACCAGAAATTCCCACACGCAGTTTACGGACCTTTGGCTGCTCCATCAAATTCTCCCCCACCACCCCCGTCATGGGTAGGACCAGAAAATCCCAGTAAGCACAGATCAGCCAAACCTCTGGTTCAATACTAGCTGTCCTGACCTTGGTTAGGAATGCATTTGGGACCTTACAATTGGTTTTTTGCATCCCAGGGCTAAAGAGTGCTTAGAATCAGCCAAAGTTCACACTGCTCATTGCTGTTTAGTAAGCCTTGTGAGTGCATGTGTATGGACATCAGATCAAGTTCAATCTTAGCTGTAACAATAGCTTGCCAGTACTTGCCACATTCATTCCCATATGGCCAATTAAATTAGGTACAAGGGACCTGTCCACTTGCTTGGAACTATACCCTATCCGGGAGTGCAAGGTAACCTTTTTAGAATGAAGCATTTTTCGCTTTGTATCTTCAATTTCATGAATCATTCCTTCAAGTAAATATATAACTTTACATGGATATAATTCAGTTTCTGATTTTGTTATAGGTCAGCTCAATTGAACAAAAAATACAGATACAGTTTCAATGGACACACTGGAACTGAAATTATGATAGTTCCAAGTAGTCAGTGCATACGTAACACCTAAATGATGAAAAACTATTTAAAATAATTTTGTTTCCGTAAAGCTGTGTGTTGGTATGCACTGGTTATGAGCAGGTGCTAATTTGTGTCATAACATACTATATCGCCATTAGTGCAGGGTGCACCCAAAGTGGCTGAATTAACACTAATAAATACAGGAAATTAAGTCAGTAATAAATGCCATGGCTTCACAATTTATTTTTAATAAGTTGAGCCCAGCCATTTTTTTACATTTCCTGATGATGCCTCAACTAGTTAACTGAGCTGAAGAATTGAAAACCTTGCAGCATTGTGACATTAAATGGTATCTGTAATAATGATGTACTGTAATTCCTTGTAATTCAGTAAGAAAAATAAACTTCCAATTTCCGACTCAATTAGATTCTTTGCAAATCTCCACCCACTTGTTCCAGAGTTTTTTAATCAGCTGACAAGCTGTAAAAGTCTAGACTTTAGTCTTACAAATGACATTCCAAAGTAATTATATTTCTGTACTGGTGATTCTGATTATTTTTCCTCATAAGGCACTGCATGGTGTGTTGAGAGTGGTGAAAGTCATGCAGAATGCAAGAATATCTGGGCTGATAACAGTTAATGCCCTAGGTAGATGTACTTTGAGGTGCCTGCTGTAGATTGTCCAAGCCTCTGAAGCATATAAGAGCACAGGGATTACAGGCAGCCTGGTAAATTATGACTTTAGTCTCAGGTTTGACATCCTAGCCCTCAAATACTCTTTTCTTCAGAACTGGCACATCGAAGGCGATGATGAATTTCTTCATCTATGTCTGCCTTTGTCAATTGGAGGCTCCCAAGATATGGAAAATTACTGACATTTTCCAGGACCTCACCATTGATCTTAATCAATGGTGGGAGGTGGTTGAAAGAGGATCTTGCTATTTTCCAGGTGAAAGGCCCATTTTCTCATATGCTTTGGAGAAGGAGTCTACAATGACCTGGAGCTCAGTTTCTGAGTGAATGCACACACAAGTGTCATATGCATACTGGAATGCAGTGACTAAATGTGCCTTTGCAAGATCCTCCAAAGCTGGTGCCAAGAAAGGCAACAGCACTGTCCTCTCCCAATATGTCTGGCATTGGGGTGTTGATCACTCAAAACCAGCTGAGCAGAACGTGTTCGTATGCCTGATACCAGACTCCCGAAGCAACTGCTCTACTTAGAACAGAGTTGTGGCAGGACACTTCCAGGAGGAGAAATTATGGAGAAATTTCAGAAAGGCCTTATCATCCATTCATCCATGTTCACAAAAAAGACTGGATGGATGAAGGTAGTTGCAATAAAGAATCAAAGAAGTGTAGAATTTGAGACCAGGATAAAGCAAAAAAAAAGGTTTGCTCATTTGGGACATGTTCAAATCCTACCTAGTTGAAGGTGTAGTCAGTGATGAGAGATTGACCAACACCGTGGCAGTCATTCCTTTCTGTCTTGCATGTTGTTCAACCCTTGGACGTGTGTACAAATAAACGTCTCAAGGATATCCGAAAGATGGGGAACAATTGAATGTTGGAAGGTGAAAAAACATTCACTAAGGGTAGAAATATGCAGCACCTCACTAGCAACAAGGATCATAGACACACAAAATGAACTTGATCCCGATATTGTCAAAAACTGAATTCTAAAATATGGACTATGAATGCACTCAATGGTATAGAGGACGATTACTTGTGGGATGATGATGCTGAAGTTACTAGTGATGAAGATGATCCAGACAATGCTATATAACCAGGTAATTGGGACGAATTCAGTGATTCAGAAGGTGCTCAGAGTGAATTTGAAGGGTTTCAATGTGGTATTGTAGTTAATTTAATACTTATATTGCGTTGGATGAAATGTATATAGTTATAAAATAAGTAAATGTTAATAATATGAATTATTTAGTGTTGTTGGTTTTTATTTTATTCCATTGTGACAGCCGTTTTTGGATTTCACTTGAGCTCAAATCAAGCACATATCAACACCTCAAAAACATGACCATAAGAAAGTCTGCCCCTTGACTTTTGGCCTAAAATTTGACCTCAAAATTTGTCTTTTACATGCGTACATACAGTATTTTTCAAAGTTCAACTATTGCTTCCATCACCTCAATTATAAGAAGAAAGTCACCTTCTGACAATATCTTCTTTCTAACATCTTGGTTGCTTACTCAGATATCAAGACGCATCAACTAACCTTGCAATGTGAAGAAGAGTAATATGGACTCAAAACGTTAACTGTTTTTCTCTCCACAGATGCTGCCAGACCTGAGTTTTTCCAGCATTTTTTTGTTTTATTTCAGAATTCCAGCATCCACAGCATTTTGCCTTTAACTTGCAATCTTGACAGATTTAGCACAACATGGCTCCAAACTTAATTAGGAACATTTGGTAGCTGCATGGGAGTCTTGTGTCCTTCATAACTTTACTGCAAAACTTTATCCTCACTTTCAGAATATCAGGATTAACCATTCAAGTACATCCAGATTTTGGTAATATAGTTTAAAAGGATCATTTTTGCTACCTCATAGCCAAAGATTGGCGACTATAATTTATACTAGTATTTTCTAATATCTGTGGGTATTCATCATCAGCGAACAGCATTCCTGCTGAAGTGGAGGTTGAAATGTCTAGGCTTCCATAATGGTTCAATAGATAGATGCTTCTTTGACCCATGCAAACATTGTTTTGGGCTAAGTCAAATGCTAGAATTGGGCTCAGTAGCCCACAATTTTCCATCTCTTTGTACATTGCAGGTTGGCAAGTGTAGAAGCAAAAAGGAAAAAGCACTGGGCAAGGGTTCAGGGAAAATGGCCCTGCTCTTGGCTGCCAACTACTTTCTACTAGAAAGCACACTTAGAGGTGAGACCATCATCATAATGCTGGCCAGCTATCTAACCTGATTTTGCTCACTCCAGCGATGGTGACTGTATTTCAGATGCCTGGACCTTAAGTTCCCCTTGAACCTCTCTGCCTGTCTGCTTTCTCTTCCTTTGGGACTCTCCTTGCAGACTGCCTCTTTGGCTGAGCTTTTGGCCATCTGGACTAGTGTTGTCCTCTGTGGCTTCATGTCAAGTTTTGCTTTGTTATGCTCCTGTGAAGCACCTTGGGATATTTTATAATGCTGACTACAAATAGTTGATCCTGCCAGATTTGGCAGTGAATGGCTAAACCAGTCATCTGCCATATTCAATTTCTGTGTCCCTTTTTGCTTAAGGGAGCAGAGCTATGGTCTTTATGGGGGAATGGCCTGGGCAAGAGAGAATAGTGATTTTAAGAAAGTGGAAATAGGATTGTTGGAGTGGTAGCCAAAATGTGCAAGCAAATGGACACAGGAAAATCTCAAGCTTGTTATGATCCCCAGAGAGGCCGACAGCTTTAAACAAGAGATTTGAATTCCCAATGACAACTTAAAGGAATTGCATGACAAGATGTCAAGTTTTAAGATTTTTACTGTAATAAACCAACTGCAAGCAACATTGACTAAACATTACCTATTAAATAACTAATACTCTAAAGTACAGAAAAAAATCCTTGTTAAAACTTAATACATCCGATAATGCCATACAACATACTCACCACAGGACTACAAACTTTACAGGAAAGCCCCTTCCAGGTTCTAATAGGTTCACACCTCCCCACTTCGCTGAGTTGTAATATCGAGTGACTGTCAAAAGGCAGTTTCCTCAGTTTTCAGCAAATCTCCAAACCAACTACCAACAGTAAGATCTACTCCAGCAGTTTCTCCTCCCAGCCTCACCAGGGCAAATCATCCAGAGTCTTTAGAATAGATTGCCACAGGATGCATCTCTTTGATCAGAGAGCTTCCTTCCTCCTGCATTCTGCTTGGTACCTTGCAGAGAGCTCGTAGCAGCTGCCTTCTCACTGCTGACCACTGGGTGTACTTGAATGGTTAATCCTGATATTCTGAAAGAGAGGATAAAGTTTTGCAGCCTTTTGTCTCCCTGTGAGACCTCTCACTCTGCTTTCTGTCCAAAATCTTGGAAACTGAAAGTCTGTCCACTGTTAGCCCAGCTGCTCTTGCCTTTGTTTTCAGGTGTGAACGTTTTACACCTTGCTCCCAGTAAATCTCAACCTGGGCCCCTTGTCCCCATGGTAACCAAGCTACCCAGTCTTGTTATTGGGCAGAATTCAAACAGGTCACAAGACACTCTCATTTCCTCCATTTTACTTTGAATTAAAGAAACAATCACAAAACATAGTCATCTTCTAAAACTTTACATTCATAACAAGTTACATAGACCTGGTTGTGAAACAATTATGAGGATGCACGTATCTTGGTAGTAAATGTGGAATAGAGAGGAGGTAGTAGGAGGGAGTCCTGAGGTCCGTGTGGAGTTGGTTTGAAGCATTTATCAATTGTTGTGCAAGTTGTGAGACAGTGGGGAGCGACTGAAGTGCAGAAGCTATTTGAAGGGTGGCTTATCGGAGGACGCATTGATGGAAACATTTCTGTGGGAATGATAAGATCCAGATTCAGAGGTAGTGAAGAAATATCTTCTTGGGCGGTCCCTTCGGATCAAGGATGATTTGCTCCCATTCTGGTTTGATGGTTCTGAGATGGCTGATAAATCCATTGTGAGATCTTATAGACTCTGTCACATGCAGCACAGGTGGTCTTGAAGAATTGGGTAGGTGGGTAGTTTGGACGTTTGTGTGCTCCCCTGAAACCTTGAATTCACCTCTGCATGTTCCCAACAAAGTGTCTTGATGTGTTCAGTGTCTTCCCAAATGAGCCTTCTCCTTTATGGTCAGTCACAAGCCAGGGTATCCCATGTGGCAGGTATATTTGACGTCTTCAAGGATGATTTGAGGACATCCCTAAAGTGTTTCTGCTATACTCCTGGGAGTGTCTTGCTGTGACTGAACTCTGAGTAGAGCAGTTGCTTCAGGTGTCGGGTGTCAGACATACAAATGACATGTCCCGCCCAGGGGAGCTGGTTTTGAGTGACTAGCGCCTCGACGCTGGGCATACGAAAAATGAATTAGGAGCAGGAACAGGCCATTTGGCATGTTGAGCCTGCTCCGCCATTCAATCAGCTCATGGCTGATCTGATCGTGGCCCCAACTCCACATACCTCCGATAACATTTGTCAACGATCTATCCAACTCTGCCTTAAAATGTTCAGTGACCCTCTACCACTCTCTGGGGAAGAGAGTTCCAAAGACGCATTTATATCCTTTCCTAAATAAGGAGACCAAAACTGTACACAGCAAGTTGGCTTGGGACACCATGCCGCTGTTTGAGCCTCTTTCTTTCCATTTGATTTGGAGTATCTTGCGAAGACATTGCAGATGACACTTTTCCAGTGCTTTGAAGTGTCTGCTGTAGGTTGTCCAAGTCTCCGAAGCATAAAGGTGCGTGGGGATCACTGCTGCCCAGTAAACCATGACCTTAGTCTCAGGTTCGAGGTCTTTGTCCTCAAATACTAATTCTACAGTTGGCCGAAGGCTGAGCTAGCAAATTGAGAGGAAGCTCCCAAATCCAGAAAATAGCCCACATTTTCCAGGACCTTTCCACTGATCTTAATTGATTGGGGGAGGTATTGGGCTGTCGGAGCTACTTGGAAGAGCATCTTAGTTTTCCGGGTGTTTAGTGAAAGGCCCATTTCCTCATATGCTTTGGAGAAGGAGTTGACAATGACCTGGAGCTCAGTTTGAGTGAGCACACACACAAGTGTCATCTGCATACTGAAGTTCTATGACTGAAGTTGAAATGGCTTTGGATTGTAGGTGGCATGGGTTGAACAGTTTTCCATTTGTTTTGTATTATATTTGTGCCTATGGATAACTTGGTGGTGGTGGTGAGGTGCAGAATTGCAGCAAGAAAAATGGAAGCCTCTGACTCAGAAGCCTTTTAACTCCATTCCTGAATACCCAGTCCAGCTTGGTCTCGGCGTTACCTCAGTACAGAGCAAAGTTGAAAAAGCCATTGAGCAGCTGAAAAACAACAAAGCCTTTGGAGCAGATGGAATCCCTGCTGAAATTCTGAAACACGATGGAGATACACTCTTGGCACTGCCCACACAACCTCATATCCCTCACCTGGGATCTCAGGGACATTGTGATTATGACTATATTCAAGAAGGGAGACAATTCTGATAGCAATAACTACAGAGGAGTCTCCGTACTGTTTGCCACTGGGAGGATCTTTGCATGGATCTTCCTCAACCGTCTACTCCCTGTAGACGGGAGCTCCTTCCAGAGTTGTGTTGTGGTTTTCACCCATCAAGAGGCACCACAGACATTCACTGCACCACAAATTCAAGAAAAGTGTAAGGAACAGTGCCAACCATTCACTGTATGCAGTCTTTTTCAACCTCATGAAAGCCTTTGACTGTGTCAACCATGAAGGCTTATGTATGCTTCTCAAATCTGGCTGCCTTCAGAAATTTGTCACCATCCTTCATGATGACATGCAAGCCCTGATCTGCATCAACGAGACCACCACGGACTCTATCTCAGTGAAAACTGGGGTCAAACCAGGCTGTGTCATTGCCTGAATTCTCTTCTCCATTTCCCTCAATACTGGAATGTACTTCAGCCTAGCAGAGTGAATCTTTGGCCAGGAACCATATAGCTAAAACTGAGAAGCCTATAGAACCAATAGGTCAGGCACGGGCTCACCAGAGAACAGAAGGTGTGGGGAAGGACTATAAATTGATTAAATTTAAAATGTAAACATCAGTTCAGATCAGTATCATAGCAGCTGAGTCTTAGTGTGTCCAGTGTCCTGATGTCCAAAAAAGTCAGGAATTTGAAAGCCAAATTTGAGAAAATATGTCATGATCAGTGAGGAAAGCAGAGAGTGAACATGGTCGGGAGGAGTGAATGAACCCCACATCCTGTAATCAGAAACCTATATCTTTATATATACTGTGAACAGGCACATGCTGCAGAATTAATGATCATCATTTTACTGGTTGCAGGTGTTGCCTAAAAAAAATGCAAGAAGATTGCATGTATATAGCATCTTTCATAATTTCCAGATGTCCCGAAGTGTTTTACAATGAATGAAGTATAGTCACTGATGTAGTGTGGAAAATGGAACAGCTGATTTTTGTACTGCAAAATCCCACAAATAACTTTGATGTAGTGATCAAATAATCTGTTTTAGTGATGTTGATGGAGGAATAAATATTGCCCAGGACACCAGGGAGAAAGCCTTTCTGGTCCAAGACGTAGGTAGTGGCAGGGTAAGGAAAGTGAAGAAGATGTAGTTGTACAATGCGGGCACAAGTTAGATACTTGTACATAATGTTCACAAATGTAAATACACTCCCAATCATTTCATTTCTCCATGTATGCCTCCTTCTGATGAGCTATGTTAATGTCAATCAGGTGTGAAACCTTGGTTCCTGCACACACTAATGGCAATTGTGGACCTCTGTGCAGTGTGTTACCTTCTGACCACAGTGAGTGTTTCATTTCAGAGTCACTCACCAGATCAGTAATGCCTGCTCTTTAATGTAAAGCATAGTTGCTGCAAGAATCTCGTACCCAAGTGTTGCGCGGTCCTGTGTTGGCCCTGCACCATTGAGGTGGAGGTGTCCCCCTATCTTGTCTGCCTTCTTGAGACATGGAGGTGTGGTGCTGAAGGGAACAGGTGATGATACTTGCAGAAGGCTCATGTACTCTGACACTCCATATGCTCGCTGTCACTTAGCAGGGTTTCCAGGCTATGAGTCTCTTCAGAGAGATTATGTGCACTCCGCTGAGCCAGGCAAGTGTCAAACGTTCCCAGATGAAATGTGATGAGCTCAGCTCCAAGTGGAGAAACCTTGCCACCTCAAGTTGACGAAGCAATGACACACTTGTGTGCAGGCGGTGAGACATCCAACCTTGAACGCATGCAACTCTGAACTTGTGACTATTGCGGGGAGAATGGTAGCTTCACAAAGTTGGTGGACAGCGATGTTTGTCCCATTGCCTTCACTCTCCAGCAGGTTACTGATTTAGTTTGCAAATGGTGATCTCTGAGGACCACATCAGCCTTTAAGTCTGCATTAAAATCGCTCATTGTTGCTTCTCTCAATGTGCTGAGGACCAATACAATAGTATTATGTGTGTGATGAGCCAGAACAGGGCTCCTCGTAAGCCAAGGCGTGTACCTTTTGAGGGCTTCATGTTGTCTTATCATTTTGGACTTCACAAGGGCAAGGTCTGGCCACAAGGACACACTACTTGTATGTCAGAGAGGGCATCTAAATGGCATGCAGGTAAGTGTCTGCCCTCGTCATTCTCAGGTGTGCTACCTCCATCCTTGCGTTGTGATCAATGAAAGTCTTCAACCTGAACTGAAACTACCAGATGAGTGTGCCATTTCAGGGAGTATGCCACAGCTAGCCCATGATGGAGGAGACCGTCCAGGAGTGTCCTCACTGCATCTCATCATCCTCCTCCTGGAATCTTCTGGCAATGAGAGATTCACAAGTCTGGCCAGTGCAATGCTGCCTTCGCTGCCTCCTCAGCTTCCAGGACCTCATCACTCTCATCCCCTTTGACTTCCTCCTCATCGGAAGAGACATGCAGCTCTTCCATCTCCTCATCAGCCAGGTCCTTCCCATTTTACACCACAGCAAGCCATGATGATGCATGAGACCCTCTGAGGACTATACTGGAGCATTCCGCCACATCTATCCAGCCATCGGAATCACATTTTCAGGATTCCTATGGTGTGTTCCACCAAAGTCCGGGTTGCGGCATGAGCTTTGTTATACCTTCTCTCAGCAGAAGTCTAAGGCTGCCACACAGGTGTGATCAGCCACATCCTTTGTGGGTAGCCCTTGTTCCCCGAGGAGCCAAATCTGCATCCTGTGTGGTCCCTGGAAGATGTCAGGAATCTGAGACCCCCTGAGGACGTAGGAGTCATGGACACTTCCAGGGCATCTTGTGCAAACGTGCATGATATGTTTGTTATGGTCGGAGATCAGCTGAACACTGCGGGAATGGAAGCCTTTGTGGTTGAAGTACTGGACTGCTTGTTGCCAGGGAGATTTAAGAGCCACATGAGTGCAGTTGATGGCACCCTGCGCCTGTGGGAATCCAGAAATCTCAGAAAAGCCCAGTGCTCTTATGTCCTGGTTTGCCTGATCTCTGTCGACGTTTACAAAATTATGTGCCTTGGCAAAAATGGCGTCTGTGACCTCCTGGATGCATTTGGGGGTGGAGGCTTGCGAAATCTCACATAGGTCCCCAGTGGAGCCTTGGAAGGAACCACTGCCATGGAAGTTGAGTGCAGTGGTCACTTTCGCTTCCACTGGCAGTGGATGCCCTCCAACTCCCCATGACGCCAAATCCTGCAAAAGGTGGTATATGTTCATGACCAGTTCCCTTGACGTGTGCAGGCGTCGGCGACACTGGTTGGTGCTCATCTTCAAGTAGCACATGCAACACCTATAGAATCTGAGTCTAATGAGGCTTCTACACGTGACGGCCTTTCGGGGATCATCCTTTGCGTCTGGAGAAGTGCTGCTGGTCCTTGGTATGTATTTATGTATGTTCGTATGTCTGTTCTGCTCCTCCCTTTGGTGAGCCAGATGCCTCCATCAAATTGTTCTCCTCCTTCTCTCCTGCCTATAAACAATAATGCAGGCAGCGATAACATCAGGCTCCATCTTCATGATGGTCTCCTCACTGCAGTATTGATGAGAGAGATGCAAGAATAGCATCTGTTTCCGAAGGTCCACTTTTAGTCAAGGCATTGCTTGTGATTGTAGCTTCAAGGCCCATTTATGCATGCCAGAGAGTCCTGGCCCCTGAAATAATGCCCAGTGGGAGGTGCACATGATGGTTGACCACAACCCCCACTCCCCCCTCAACCCACATGACTACCAACAGCTTCAGCCACTTGACTGGATGTTCTGTTCTTATTTCAGGCGCTGCATCATCCTAACCTGCACTCCAAGACTGCATGGTTTGGGATGATTATTAGGGTGAATGTTCAGTGTCTACCTTGCAATAATTTAGGGGTTCGGAGCGATCCCCTCTGTGGGTGCTCCATGGACACTTCTCCAAAGGGGGTCTTCAAGCTTGTCCAGTCACCCAATAGTTCTGCAGTTCCATTAGACTGTTGATTTTGAAGGCTGCACACGAGGGGTTAGAGGAGCAATTATTGCCACGTTGATGAATTGGTGTTGCTTGAATGGGCATAATCACTTCACTTGCCTGGCTCCATGCATGTCAACTGAGCTGATGCTAAACTGTCTCAGCTGTGGCGGTGGCCTCATTATCGAACTTATTTTCCAATTGGGTGACGATTTACTTCCCCACTGCCCCCCTTGTCATGTGTTTGTGTACAACCTTCCCCACTCTTCGCTCCCAATGGAGCCTTCGCCATGAGGCCCCTTCCCTTTATTGAGTGCAGCCTCGCCCCCTTCCAGAATGGATCCCTTGCTCTGTAGCACAGTAAAAGCCAGCCCTGCCTTAACCCTGGTCTGGCCGCTGTGCAGACTTTCCTGGGAGACCCCTATGAATCCACAGCAGCACTATCTTCGAAGCCTAACACTGATCCCTGCGAGCACTGCGTTAAGTTGTGTGAACTAAGCTCGGAGTTCCCTGCGAAGTGCAGGTTGCCAGGTGCACGTCATTTAAATGCTGTTGTAAAACACCGTCAGTCTGATTTCATGCCAACATGGAATTTAAATTCGATGTGGTGGGGGGTGTGATTCCAGCAAGTAGGAGCCATAACGAGATACAAAAATATGATAATGATATTCGCGACGTTTGGTTGGCAGAAACACAGCCCACCATCAACAGGAGGGAGTGCGCAATCGCTTCCTGCTTTTACGTCATCGGAAATTGTGCCTTGGGCCTTCTCGTGAGATTTTGCAATCACGCCCAACATGACGCCCACCTCGATCAGGAGCAGAAAATCCTGGCTTATACCTAAATAGAAATTACAACGTTTAAATTATTCCTTGTTGCTAGTAGTACCTTGACTCAGTATCACTTTCAGCTTTAAGGAAAAGATGTGGGTTCAAGCCCCACTGCAGGATTAGAATAAGTGACACTTTAGTGCAACACTCCGTGTCACAGGCACAGTAAGTGCTATCTTTTGAATGGAACATTAACTTGAGGCCACATCTGCCTTTTAGATGGATTTAAAAGATTCAAAGTGTGTCTAGCAAATGAAAGTTTCCTTCTTAAAATTGACAAGAAACATAATGGGAATCCTACATGAATTCCAGGGTATTGTTAGTAAACAAAGTAAATGTTAGTCCTGAATATATGTAGCCCAAGACCAACGTTCCTCCTTTTGAGGATCTGAAACATGTTTGCAAAGAATCTGATATGCAAACTTTAAAAGAAAACCTATATTCAAAAAGCCCTGACCATATGGGCATTGGTGAAAGAAATTCAGACTGCAATATTTAAAATTAAAGATATTGCTGTAACTGCAGTTACTATGCAAGTATTCGCTCCCAGTGCAGGGCTAAATGATAAGCCAATTGATTTCAACTTTCAATGCTGGACTGATTTGCAATGCTGATCGCAATTGGCTGAAGACCTTGAAATATGTAAAAAGAAATACGGTTTTCTGTGCATGTTAGTGATTGGCAGTATTTAACGAACAATGTCGCGAGGCAGCAGAAGTAACAATTACCTACTGACATCACATTGTAAATTACACAAACCAATGTGGTTTCTGAAGTTATTTAACAAGGTGTAAATGTGAAGCATAAGTTGCCAACCAGCCAAAACAACTGCACTTTCATCTTACAGTACAACCCATCACTAATTGCTGCTTTTAAGTAAGGAGGGAGCAGACACATGCTCTCTCTTTCTATCCTCATTACTTGTGTGTCTCTGTCTGTTTTCTATTTCTCCCAGCCAACCAACCCAACTTTCTTAAAGTCTAGCAGTGTTTGGAACCTCATGCTTACAATTCCTTGATTTTAAAAAGTGCTTGAAATAATAGGAGCTCTCCTGTTTGTAGCATTTACTGATTCAAAGGTTACTAGATTTACAGAATTAACTTGATAGGAGTGATTCACTATTTGGGTGGGGAAAATGGCAGAGGTAGATGACCAGCAGGCTCGACAGGCCGAATAGCCTACTGCTCCTATTTCCTATGTTCCTTTCCTACTCTTCTGTCAATTATGGGATGGCCCTACTCCAAGACTTGAGTCACCATTGCCCAACAATTAGCTACGCATGGAACTGCTGGTAGCCACACAACCCTCCATCAGTCCAGTTACTGGAATCACAATTGTTACAGCACAGAAGGAGGTTGTTTAGCCCATCGTGTCTGCAGCGGCTCTCCAAATGAACCTTTTAATGTCATTCCCCAGTTTTCTCCCTGTAACCCTGCACCTTCTTCCTATTCAGATAACGGTCTAATTCCCTTTTGGATTCTTTGATTGAACCTGCCTCCTCCAGGTTTTCAAGCAGCGGATTCAAATTCTAACAACTCGCTGTGTAAAAAAAAAAAGTTTTTTTCTCATATCACTTTTGCTTCTTCTGCCAATTACTTTAATTCTGTACCCTGTGGGAAATGACTGCATTTTTAAAAAAATATAAATATGTTTGAAGTCTCTTTCTTGGAATCACAGGAAGCCCTACAATTTCTATACTTAATTTTAAGTTGGATTTAAATTGTAAATGAAAATTTAAGCTGGGTGGTGGGGGTGTGCAAAGCAACAGTCAACTTTTTGGGGGTGTGAGAAGGTTGTTGCCAACTGGTGTGTGCATAATTAAAGTGAAACCAGATTTGCATTACGGTGTCAGGAAAACAGAACGTCCCAAAGCGCTTTGAAGCAAATGAAGTACTTTATTTTTTGAAATGTGGTCACTACTGTAATGTCGATATTAACAAAATTTTATATATATTTCCTGTACAACAAAGTCTGGAAATCCCGTGAACATCGATTTGCTGGCCTGACCCTTGCTGTTGCCCTCTGCAGTCAAACTTTCGGGACTTCAATGTGCAGTGGGTGTTGTCATTCGGTTTCCCTGTGTGGTGTTTGTTACCAGAGGAGGCAGTACGATGCCATCAAGTTGATCCCAAATCCCTGAGGAAGTAGCACCAGGAAAAGAAATGGAATTTCGTAGCTGATAATTGGCAACTTTTGCAACCGTTTTAAGGTGATGCGATCAGGGACGGAGGGGAGCCAGAGTTTCCTATTTGGGTGAATCTCATGTGGAATTTCCCATCCAGATGTTTAATGTTACCGTTGAGACAGATCGTCCCATGCACAAAGATAACTCGGCCGCTAGCTTCTCTCCCCTCTCAGCAGCTCGAGCATCGAGATGTGTCCGGATATTTATCAGTTGCAACCCAGAAGGTAAATAATATGAATTATTTTTGTCTTAATTTCTGGGTTTAAGTCTTCTCTTTTGTCTTAAATTTAAACATATTAGGCTCCCGATTTATATACCTGTTGATTCCAAAAGAAGCTTTTGATTCTTTTACGACTGGCTACAATGTTAACTTCCCTTCCCATTGTGCCTTATTTTGTTTAACTACTTTTACATTTGATTTTCAGCCACTTTGCCCCTGTCCTCTGGAACTCCATCTCTCAGCATCTCTCTTCCTTCAAACGTGTCCTCAAAAACTACTGCCCCATCCCTCCACCTCACAATCCACCCCTAACTGTGCATTGCGCAGTACTTTATTTTTAAAATGTGATCATTATTGTAATGTTGGAATTAACAAAGTATTATATATATTTTCTGTGCAACGAAGTCCGGAAATCCTGTGAACATCTCTTGCTGTTGCCCTCTGCAGTCAAACTTTCGGGACTTCAATGTGCTGCGGGTGTTGTCATTCGGTTTCCCTGCGTGGTGTTTGTTACCAGAGGAGGCAGTACGATGCCATCAGGTTGATCCCAAATCCCTGAGGAAGTAGTATCAGGAAAAGAAATGGAATTTCGTCGCTGATAATTGCAACTTTTGCAACCGTTTTAGGGTGACGTGGTCAGGGACGGAGGGGAGCCAGAGATTCCTATTTGGGTGAATCTCGTGTGGAATTTCCTATCCAGATGTATAATGTTACCATTGCGAGAGATCGTCCCATGCACAAAGATAACTCGGTCGCTAATTTCTCTCGCATCTCAGCAGTTCAAGCATCGAGATGTGTGCGGATATTTATCGGTTGCAACCCAGAAGGTTAATAATAACAATCCACCCCTAACTGTGCATTGCATACCTGTCTGCAAAGCTCCCTGAGACGTAATGCATGCTACAGGCATACGAGCAGTTGACTTTTGTGATTATTACTGCCAAGAACATTGGGCTCACATCGAGTCCCCATGAATATATTTAAAATGATCGAGAGCATTTTAATATTATTTCACTTTTTTAAGAGTATACAGTATGTAACCATTATTGTCTCTATGCGTGGAATTTTCCGTGCCCGTGGGCAGGGGGCGTGTTTGGTGGCGTGAATGGACAATATAGTGAGAAGGGCCAAAAATCGGTTTCATGACATCTTGAAACTAGATTGCAATCATCCATTCTGCCCGCCACTGTTGGGCCATGTTTCCAGCAGTCGGACATTGGGGAACTTCAATGTAATAATCTGCTCATCATTATAACCCAGTTTGCCAGAATAATCTGAGCACATCAGCATGATTGCACACAGACCTGTTTCACAACTGTATGTAAGCGACGTGCATCTGGCGAGCTGCACTACACTTGGGACTTCGAGGTTTGTTTGCCTACCTTGCTTTGGGCAGCACTCATGGTCATCAGCGCCAGGTTTCACAGGCAGCAGCATATGACTTTTAGGGGGGCTCACAGGCAGGTTCCCACCTACCAGACCAGCCATAAGGCGGATGTGGCTTTTCAATGGTACAGGGCTAGGGTTTGGGGAAAGGGGAGAAGTGGCCTCAGACAAGGGAAGAGGCTGCAGTGTGAGGACTGTACTGGGGAAGGGGGTGTCCCAGGGTGCATGTGGGGGCACGTTGTTATCTGTACAAATGGCTTCAAGATGGTGAGGGCTGAGGAGGCAGTCTCCAGAGGAGATGACATCTGATGAAGACGTGAGGGTGTATGTGAAAGAGTGAGTGGTGATGTCCCATGAACTGGCAGTGAGTGAGATGCCAGTGAATTATTTTTTTCATTATTCATTCACAGGATGTAGGCTTTGCTGGCTGGGCCAGCATTTATTGCCCATTCCTAATTGCATTTCAGAAGGTGGCGGTGAGCTGCCTTCTTGAACTGTTGCAGTCCATGTGGTGTAGGTACATCTACAGTGCTGTTAGGAAGGGGGTTCCAGTACTTTGACCCAACGACAGTGAAGCAATGGCAATATATTTCCAAGTCAGGATGGTGAGCGACTTGGAGGGGAACTTCCAGGTGATGGTGATCCCATCTATCTAGTGCCCTTGTCCTTCTAGATGGTAGTGGTCATGAGTTTGGAAGGTGCTGTAAAGGAGCTTTGGTGAATACCTGCAGTGCATCTTGCAGATGGTACACACTGCTGCCACTGTGCATCAGTGGTGGAGGGAATGAATGTTTGTGGATGTGGCGCCAATCAAGCGGGCTGCTTTGTCTTGGACAGTGTCAAGCTGCTTCAGTGTTGTGGAAGCTGCACTCATCCAGGCAAGTGGAGAGTATTCCATCACCCTCTTGACTTGTGCCTTGAAGATGGGGAGTCAGGAGGTGGGTTACTCGTCACACGATTCCTAACCTCTGACCTGCTCTTGTAGCCACAATATTTATATGACTAGTCCAGTTTAGTTTCTGGTCAATGGTAACCCCCAGGATGTTGATAGTGGGGGATTCAGTGATGGTAATGCCATTGAACATCAAGGAATGATGGTTGGATTCTCTCTTGTTGGAGATGGTCATTGCCTGGCACTTGTGTGGCACGAATGTTACTTGCCACTTGTCAGCCCCAGCCTGGATATTGTCCAGGTCTTGCTGCATTTGGACATGGTCTGCTTCAGTATCTCAGGAGCTGCAAATGATGCTGAACATTGTGCAATCATCAGCGAACATTCCCACTTCTGACCTTATGATGGAAGGAAGGTCATTGATGAAGCAGCTGAAGATGGCTGGGCTGAGGACATTACCCTGAGGAACTCCTGCAGTGATGACTGACCTCCAACAACCACAACCATCTTCCATTGTGCTAGGTATGACTCCAACCAGCAGAGAGTTTTCCCCCCTGATTCCCATTGACTCCAGTTTTGTCGGGCTCCTTGATGCCACACACTGTCAAATGCGGCCTTGATGTCAAGGGCAGTCACTCCCACCTCACCTCTGGAGTTCAGCTCTTTTGTCCATGTATGAACCAAGGCTGTAATGAGGTCAGGAGCTGAGTGGCCCTGGCAGAACCCAAACTGGGTGTCAGTGAGCAGGTTATTGCTAAGCAAGTGCCACTTGATAGCATTGTTGATGACCCCTTCCATTACTTTACTGATATTGGTAGACTAATGGGGCGGTAATTGGTTGGGTTGGATTTGTCCTTCTTTTTGCGCACAGGATTTACCTGGGCAATTTTCCACATAGCCTGGTAGGTGCCAGTGTAGTAGCTGTACTGGAACAGCTTGGCCAGGGGTGCGGCAAGTTCTGGAGCACAAGTCTTTAGTACTATTGCTGGAATATTGTCAGGGCCAATAGCCTTTGCAGTATCCAGTGCCTTCAGCCATTTCTTGATAACATGTGGAGTGAATCAAATTGGCTGAAGACTGGCATCTGTGATGCTGGGGATCTCTGGAGGGGGCAGAGATGGATCATTCACTCAGCTCTTCTGGCTGAAGATTATAGCAAATGCCTTATCTTTTGCACTGATGTGCTGAGTTTCTCCATCATTGAGAATGGGAATATTTGAGGCACCTCCTCCTCCAGTGAGTTGTTTAATTGTCCATCACCATTCACGACTGGATGTGGCAGGACTTCAGAGCTTAGATCTGATCCATTGGCTGTGGGATCACTTAGCTCTTGTCTATCACTCACTACTTATACGGTTTGGCACACAAGCACTCCTGTATTATAGCTTCACCAGGTTGACACCTCATTTTTAGGTATGCCCTGCTGGTGCTGCTCCTGGCATGCCTTCCTGCACTCTTCATTGAACCAGGGTTGAGCCCCTGGCTTGATGGTAATGGTAGAGTGGGGGATATGCAGGGCCATGTGGTTCCAGATTGTGTTCAAGTACAATTCTGCTGCTGATGGCCCACAGCACCTCATGGATGCCCAGTCTTGAGTTGCTAGATCTGTTCAAAATCTATCCCATTTAGCCACACAACGCAATGGGAGGTATCCTCAATGTGCAGGCTTCACATGATTGTGTGGTGATCATGGACAGATGCATCTGCAGCAGGCTGGTTGGTGAGAATGAGGTCAAGCATGTTTTCCCTCTTGTTGGTTCCCTCACCTCCTGCTGCAGATACAGTCTAGCAACTATGTCCTTTATGTCATTACTGGTGTCTAGGACATTATCTGTAAAGTATGATTCTGTGAGGATGACTATGTTGCTTGACTAGTCTGTGAGACAGCTCTCCCAATTTTGGCACTAACCCCCAGATGTTAGTGAGGAGAACTTTGTAGGGTTGACAGGGCTGAGATTGCCGTTATCGTTTCTGGTACCTAGGTTGATGCCAGGTGGTCCGTCCAGTTTCATTCCTTTTTTGTGACTTTGTAGCGGCTTGTTACAACTGAGTGGCTTACTAGGCCATTTCAGAGAGCACATTGCTGTGGGTCTGGAGTCACGTGTAGGCCAGACCA
Source organism: Carcharodon carcharias (assembly GCF_017639515.1). Taxonomy (NCBI): domain Eukaryota; kingdom Metazoa; phylum Chordata; class Chondrichthyes; order Lamniformes; family Lamnidae; genus Carcharodon; species Carcharodon carcharias. The sequence goes on along the minus strand of NC_054477.1, from coordinate 32,004,945 downwards.
GATAAGGACAACAGATTTCCTTCTCTAAAGGACATTAGTGAACCAGATGAGTTCTTACAACAATCAACAATGGTTTCATGGTCATCGTCGGACTTTTAATTCCAGATTTTTATTGAATTCAAAATTCCACCATCTGCCGTGGCGGAATTTGAACCCGGGTCCCCAGAGCATTACCCTGTCTGTGGATCACAGCGACAATACCACTACACCATCGCCTCCCATATGTGATGGGCTTGAGTGCATGAGTTTAGAGTGATGAGATGGTTGCCATACCCTGGTGGCACAGATGAGATCATTCATCCTCTTTCTGCATTAGATGGCCAACCTCTTCTGTGTAGCATTGGCACTGGTCACCACTGCCATCGCCTACAAAGCCCAAGTGGTGAGATTCCTGGACCTCCTGTGGCCAGAGAGGGGATAGATGACATCATAGTGGGCCTCCACGGCATCCAAAGGCACTTGAGGGATGCCTTTCAAAGCCATGCCTTCTGTGCAGCAGTCCTGGGCTGGAAGCACTGAGAGGTGTGTGTGCAGCTGCACTTTAAATATGGTGCCCAGCTTGAGGAAGCAGCGAGGTGACGGTGTGACAGGAAAGTGAGAGCCTGTCCGCCATCGAAGCAGCTTGTCTCCCGGGAACGTATGAATAACGAGGCGGGATTGGGATGATACGGCGTGAAAAGTCGCCATTCTGGCCGGTGGGTAAAATGTTCTTTTTCCTGCCCGCTACTGCACTTAGCGCTAACCTGGGATGATTCCACCCTATATGTCTATTGTGGACATAGTGGACAGAATCTTACCGCTTTAGAAAATATTCATCTGTTGGTGATAAAAGTGAGTCCTGTCCCTAATGACTGCCTGTGAGATCTTCCTGAAGGCAGCCTCTTAATGGGCCACCTCCTGGAGCCCTATCCAATTAAGGATGTCAGGTGGGTTCCTGACACTGCAGGTCTGACCAAACAGCCTACAGCTTTGGAAGGCTGGCAGCCCTGCCTGTAGGAGTGGCTGCTGCTCAGATAGAAAGAAGAGCTTGAATGCTTCCTCTGAAGCATACAACAAAATTACAAATGATGAGGGCTGAAGCTGGTAGGCCCCTCAGATCAGAGAGGAAATCCCTCCGGTGGATTTGTTCGGGCATGTGTGTAGCCTTTCCTCCCCCAACCGCCCAGCCCCATCATTGGGGCATGGACCATCCAGCTCTGATAGCTGCCAGGAGACTTCCTCCATGGAACTTCCGGGCTCAGCACTTAGCGGGTGGCCAGCCACCACCAGGATCATCCCAACAGAGTCCTCCCTGTCTCCCTGATTTATCCTCAATTGGTATTTATTGACCAACCGCCACTGCCGGATCGGTAGCCCCATCCAATGATTACTCCAGTAAGATTGACTGGGGTGGGAATGTGCTGGGCCATTGATCCAACATCAATCTTTCCTACATCCTTCCAGTCCTGCCTCCAAACCCACCTCCGCACGGGTCTAATCCTGCCTGGTGTCTGCAAGAGGTAGATTGGTGAAGACATTGTAAAGTAGGCTACCTGATACAAGTTTTTGCACAGGACATGGTGGCACAAACTAACAGAAAAGCTGCATAGTACTTGGAGCTCTGACCTATTTCATATCATGTGTACCAGAATGAACAATCATAAGGCTCTAATACTGGGTGGTAATGTAAGAATTATATACCTTCATTGTTGACGCCCAGCCTGTTTTCGATGCTCTCACACACTTTTGTTAGGAAACAGAGACAGTTTACATGAGTTATATTGATATTTGTAGGTGTTTGGAATGAGTTTTAGCTTTAAAGTTTAATTTTGATTCGTATTTCTATATCTGTGTGTTAAGAAAGGTCAAATTGAGTTTTAGTTTTGCTTTAAAAAATGCTTGCATTTCTAATGAGAGATTACGACTTAAGTTAAACAAACAGGAATTGGACTGTTGCCTAACAACAGGGGGCCAGAGAGGCAGGTCCCTCCCAAAGGCATACAGGGAAAAGCTGGAAACAGTAGGTTTGTTTTGGAAGCTGTTGGTGTTCAGCAGGTTTTGAAGATAGCTGTCAGGCAGGAGCAGCCTAGAAGGGGCATATAGCCAATCCCAAGCTAAAGAAAAACTCCAAAATCCAGAGGAGTGGAATAGGAGAAAATCCCAAGGAGACCTTCTAGTCAAAGGAAGGGCAGGAACCTGGAAAAGGTTCTGTTAAGTGAAGTTAAGAGTGAGGGGCAGAGAGAAAGGCTCCAAACTTAAGATTTAAAGAGACAAAAGCTGTAGAAAATGAATTTAAAGTGAGGACAGCTTGGAAGAGGGAAGAAAATCCACACAGACAGCTGAAGGTCTGTAACTCTTTGCTAGGCATGTGAAACAGTGGTACTGTTGATGGCTGAGTTGATGAGAGAGGGTATGTGGAAGACAGCTTGAATGCATGTGGTGACCCAGGGAAGAGGAACATTGGAAGGAGAGTTCAAAATCCTGGAGGTGAACCCTTGCGGAAGGTGAATGAGAAAAAGCATCGGTTTGGGAGAATATTCCAAGGCGAGTTCTTGGAGAGAGGAGATTGTGAAAGATGGAGTGCAGTGAGACTAGTTGGCTCATGGTGTGACAAGCATCTAGGGGGAGTTGAGGAGAGTTCCATAGCATTTACTTGGTGGCATCTGTCACATGGTTTCAGAGCAAGGTGTGTCTGACCACAGGGTGCCTGTTGGTATACGGACTGTGTACTTACTGTGGACATTAGAGTATAAGATAGATTTTGTAATTTGTGGTATTCTTACAAATCTGTATATATCTGTAAAGGTATAGTTGTGGGTGAAGGAGTATTGTAATATAGTTCATCTTTTCTTGTATAATAAATGTTTAATGTTTTGTTAAAAGTTCATCAGCTGACTCCTGTAACTCTGTTCAGTTGGTACTCTCCACGTATCTTAAAAAACAAACAAAAGTTAGGATCTACCAAGTTCGGTTCCACCCTAGAATCAGGCTTTTCCAGGGGTAATCTCTGCTGTGATGGTGTTGACTCACACTGGCACTTACTGTCTCCCCCAGGAAGCTGCTCTCTTCATGGATGAACCTGGAAGGTGAGAATCTGGGGGCTGTCAATATGTAGTGGAGGAAATTAGAGCCAAGCCTGATTCCATTTTCACATTACATCCAGAACTCTATATTTTCCAACAGGATTGAGATGATTGTTTCCGTCCCTTGCCTTCCCTTTGGTTCAGTGCTACGCTGCACAGTGGATTTATTCAGTGAGCTGTCACAGAAAGCCCCACATTTCATTCCTGTTGGTTAAATTGTGTTTCTTTAAAAAAAAAAAATTGGGTCAGTTCTAATTTCTTTCCTGTTTTCTTCTTGCTCATCTTGATGGAACTCATAACTTACAGTTTTCATCAGTCGCATGCTTTAATATTCTGGTACCATTACATTTCATAAGTAATGTTCCAGTCTAAATGTCACTGATGCTGACACCCACACACATTTTGTTGCTGTTTTATTCAATCTACTATTATTCAGACACAGAAGCTGAGAGAAAGGCATTGCAGGAACGTGTGTATCCAAAACTGCGAGAATACTGCAGATACAAGCATGGACTGGAGTTCCAGGTAATCAGCAAAAACTATCTGGGGAACTTTAATAAAGGAAGGAGACAGAAAGACTTGCACTTATATAGCAACTTGAATTACCTCAGAACAACCCAAAGAGCTCTACAGCCAATAAAATACTTTTGAAACATAATCTCTGTTGTCATGACAGAAACACGGCAGCCAAATAGCGCACAGCAAGCTCCCAAAAACAGCAATAAAACAAACAGCCAGGTATTCTGGTTTTAGCGATCCAAACAGATTGAATCCAATCCTTTTATCATTCTGCATTTATATAAATCTATTCAATGTTTCTCTAAAGTATATTACTCCAACTAGTCTTGGTCCTTTGCTGCAACTTTCTCAAAATCCTTTACTACGTGCTGGGTCTAAAACTAGAAACAATACTTCAAGCACAGACGATCAAAACCCTTTTATCTATTTTAAACTCGGGGCCCCAAATAAAATACAACCTAAAACTCTATTGCCTTCCATACAGTCACCTCACATTGCTTATGCACCTACTGAGCTCTCCCAGTGAAACCAAATAAAGAAGTACTCAGCAGAAAAAAAAGTAATTTCCCGCAGATCCTTTCTTGGTTCCCTATCCTTAGGATGAAGCTCTGTTTGATATAAACCTGCCCGCCAGAGTTTCAACAACAACTTAAATTAATATAGCGCCTTTAATGTAATGAAACGTCCCGAGGCTTCACAGTAGCTTTAAGAAACAATGTATGGCATTGAATCACATATGGAGATGTTAGGACAGATGACCAAAAGCTTAGTCAAAGAGGGAGGTTTAAGCAGTGACTTAAAGTTGAAATGGAGAGACAGAGAGATGTAGGGATTGACTTCCAGAGCTTGGGATAATCGAAGGCATGGCCACCAATGGTGGAACAATTAAAATCTGGGATGCTCAATAGGCAAGAGCCAGAGCAGCACAGATATCTTGCAGGTTTTGAGGCCAGGGTTGAGGGAGGGGCAAGGCCATAGAGGGATTTGAAAACAAGCATGAGAACTTGAGTCAAGCCATTGCTTGACTGGGAATCAATATAGATCAGCGAGAACAGGGGTAATAGAGGAACAGAATTTGGTGTGAGTTAAAACGCAGGCAGCGGAGTTTTAGATGACCTCAAGTTTAAAGGATAGAATGTGGGATACTAGCCAGGAGTGTGTTGGATTAGTCAAATTTAGCTGTAACAACAACTTGGATAGCAGTATATGCGCTGAGACAGGGGTGAAGTTGAACAATGTTATGGAGGTAACATCGACAATACCTAAGCTCTCTATCTCTCTCGACCCTTTCACTACCTGTGCTGTGAGACTGCTTGTCTGACATTCAGAGCTGAATTTTATGGCCCCTCCCACCGGCGGGATCTTCTGGTCCCGCAAAAGTCGATAGAGTTTTGAACAGCTCATTGTATTTTCCGGCTCCCGCAGCATGGCCTAAAATTCCACCCTCAATCTCACGTGCATAGCAACATCCTCCCTTAAATATTGGATGACCAAAGCCATCCTCCTTCCACCTTCTTCAGGCCCTGCACAAACTCAATACCTTTGACACTAATTCGATCCTGGCCTTATCAAACCCCAAATCCATTTTCTCTCTGTCACAAAGACTGCCTACTTCCACTTCTACAACATCAGCTGCATCCAATCCCTGCCTCAGTTGCAGCTGCAACTCTCACCCATGCCTCCTGTCATCTCCAGATTCTACAATTCCTATGCTCTCCTGGTCTGCCTTCATGCACTTTAAACTTCAGGACATCCGACACTATGTGCTATGTTTATGTCTTTAAGAATAGGATCAGCTTTGATGATGATAAAAATTACAATAGAATCAGCTGCCAACACTTAGGATGAATTTTAACCCAAGATTGGTTGGTTGGAGTCATGCCTGATGTTGCAATTTTAAAAATATGAAACCCGACTCCACCCATCCACTTCCAGTTTTAATGGAGACAGGACAAGGGCAGTCAGCCAATATGCTCCCAGGAGGTGGGTTGGCAATTTAAATACTTTAATGCAGTTGGTGGCCTCTGATTTAACCAGTTATGCAGCTTTTTTTTTGAAACCCGGCAGCTGAAGAGAGGAAAGGACAATTTCAGGGGGAAGGTAAAGTTCCCTTAAAGCACTGCTTGTGGGCGAGGAGGAGAGTTGGATGAGAGTAGGCTTCTTCCACCCAGCCTCCTCTGTAAGCGCCTCTCCATTACCAGGACCCCTGGGAATTAAGCACCATTTCTAGGGGAGATGGTGGTGTAGAGGTAATGTCACTGGACTAGTAATCCAGAGGCTCAGGGTAATGCTCTGGAGACCCAGGTTCCAATCCTACATAGTGGCTGGTGAAATTTAAATTCAATTCATAATTCTGGATTTGAAAGGTAGGCCAGAATTTTCTCGTCAGCGATTTGGGGGCAGGGCCCACTCACCGAAGGGAAAATGACGTGGGATGAAGCTGGGAGGAACCCCAATTGAGGCCATTGACAGGGTCATTAAGATAATTAAAGATAAAAGCAAAAAACTGCGGATGCTGGAAATCCAAAATAAAAACAAAAATACCTGGAAAAACTCAGCAGGCCTGGCAGCATCTGCGGAGAGGGACACAGTTAACATTTCAAGTCCATATGACTCTTCAACAGAACTAAGTAAAAATGAAGACACTGCCCATCCAACCTTAAGGCTGGCGGGCAGGCCAGGAGCCCCAGCGGGCTTCTAATAATACATGAAACCTCGTCCACTGGCAGGATGTGGTTTCATGTTCATTTTTAAAAACTTTAATAAAGTTTATGTGAGACTTATTAACATGTCCCAACTCGTGTGCCATTGTCACATGAGGGGAACATGTTAATAATTTTAATATTTTTCTATTTTCGGTGTTTTTTTACCTGTCAGTAATCACTCTGAGATAGCACTTTGTCTCAGGGAGCAGTGCGATCTTTTGTGCACATGCGTAAAAGAGCGCACTTTGACAGATGGGGAAGCCCTCCACCCCCCGCACAGGAAGTGCATTGCACTTCCTGTCGGGCAGGCCGCTGGGAGGGCCTTAATTGGCCCGCCTACTCAAAATGGCGGCAGGCCCCGTTTCAGCGGTGGAGTTCGGCTGCCCACCTGCCGCCGAGCCGGTGGGGCCCGCCAGCCAACCGAGGGCAAAATTCTGCCCGCAGTCTCAGCATTGATTGTCATAAAAACCCATCTGGTTCACTAATGTCCTTTGCTTGGTCTGGCTTACATGGGTCTCCAGCCATGGTTGACTCTTAACTGCCTTTTGAAATGGCCTAGCAAGCCAAAAGGGATGGGCAAAAAATGCTGGCCTTGCCTGTGATACCAGCATCCTACAAAATGAATTTTAAAAATCCTCCACCCCACCCCTACCCCCAAAAAACCCAATGGTAAGGAATCAGATCCCTGTCCATAGTCTTGGATTGGACTGGAATGCTCCCCACCCAGATGGGGAGCTCTGCTCCTCTCACCCATTCTAATCTCTCTCTCTCTCTCTGAACTTACTGCACTCCATTCTCTCAGGTCCAACCCTGACATTGTCATCAAACCCACTGACAAGGGTGGTGCTGTTGTTGTCTGGCGCACTGACCTCTACCTCGCGGAGGCTGAGCATCAACTCGCAGACACTTCCTCCTACCTCTCCCTGGACCATGACCCCACCACTGAACATCAAGCCATTGTTTCCAGGACTGTCACTGACCTCATCTCCTCTGGGGATCTTCCTCCCACAGCTTCCAACCTGATAGTCGCCCAAACTTGGACGGCCCGCTTCTACCTCCTACCCAAAATCCACAAACAGAACTGTCCCGGTAGACCAATCATGTCAGCCTGCTCCTGCCCCACAGAACTCATTTCTCATTATCTTTACTCCCTTTTCTCTCCCCTTGTCCAGTCCCTTCCCACCTACATCCGTGATTCCTCTGACACCTTACGTCACATCAACAATTTCCAGTTCCCTGGCCCCAACCGCTTCCTCTTCACCATGGACGTCCAATCCCGCTACACCTCCATCCCCCACCAGGATGGTCTGAGGGCCCTTAGCTTCTTCCTCGAACAGAGGCCCGAACAATCCCCATCCACCACTACTCTCCTCTGTCTGGCTGAACTTGTTCTCACACTGAACAATTTCTCCTCTCACTTCCTCCAAATAAAAGGTGTGGCTATGGGTACCCGCATGGGCCCCAGCTATGCCTGTCTCTTTATTGGGTATGTGGAACATTCCTTGTTCCAGTCCTACTCCGGCCCCCTTCCACAACTCTTTCTCCAGTACATCGATGATTACTTTGGTGCTCCTTCATGCTCTCGTCGGGACTTGGAAAAATGTATTAATTTTGCTTCCAATCTCCACCCCTCCATCATTTTCACGTGGTCCATCTCTGACACTTCCCTTCCCTTCCTTGACCTCTCTGTCTCAATCTCTGGTGATAGACTGTCCACCAATATCCATTACAAACCTACTGACTCCCACAGCTACCTCGACTACAGCTCCTCACACCCCGCTTCCTGTAAGCACTCCATCCTATTCTCTCAGTTCCTTCGCCTCCGTCGCATCTGTTCTGATGATGCTACCTTCAAAAACAGTTCCTCTGACATGTCCTCCTTCTTCCTTAACCGAGGTTTTCCACCCACGGTCGTTGACAGGGCCCTCAACTGTGTCTGGCCCATCTCCCGCGCATCCGCCCTCACGCCTTCTCCTCCCTCCCAGAAACATGTTAGGGTCCCCCCTGTCCTCACTTATCATCCCACCAGCCTCCGCATTCAAAGGATCATCCTCCGTCATTTCCGCCAACTCCAGCATGATGCCACCACCAAACACATCTTCCCTTCACCCCCCCCCGTCGGCATTCCGTAGGGATCGTTCCCTCCGGGACACCCTGGTCCACTCCTCCATCACCCCCTACTCCTCAAACCCCTCCTATGGCACCACCCCATACCCACGCAAAAGATGCAACACTTGCCCCTTCACTTCCTCTCTCCTCACCGTTCAAGGGCCCAAACATTCCTTTCAAGTGAAGCAGCATTTCACTTGCATTTCCCCCAACTTAGTCTACTGCATTCGTTGCTCCCAATGTGGTCTCCTCTACATTGGAGAGACCAAACGTAAACTGGGCGACCGCTTTGCAGAACACCTGCGGTCTGTCCGCAAGAATGACCCAAACCTCCCTGTCGCTTGCCATTTTAACACTCCACCCTGCTCTCTTGCCCACATGTCTGTCCTTGGCTTGCTGCATTGTTCCAGTGAAACCCAATGCAAACTGGAGGAACAACACCTCATCTTCCGACTAGGCACTTTACAGCCTTCCGGACTAATATTGAATTCAACAACTTTAGGTCTTGAGCTCCCTCCTCCATCCCCACCCCCTTTCTGTTTCTTCCCCCTTCCTTTTGTTTTTTCTAATAAATTATATAGATTTTTCTTTCCCCACCTATTTCCATTATTTTTAAATATTTTTAAATCTTTTATGCTCCCCCCACCCCCACTAGAGCTATACCTTGAGTGCCCTACCACCCATTCTTAATTAGCACATTTGTTTAGATAATATCACCAACTTTAACACCTATGTGTTCTTTTGTTCTGTTGTCTGTGACATCTTTTGATGATCTGCTTCTACCACTGCTTGTTTGTCCCTACAACCACACTAACCCCCTCCACTTCTCTCCCCCCACCCAAACCACGCCCCCCCCTTCCCCCCCACACACACCTTAAACCAGCTTATATTTCACCCCTTCCTTGGATTCACTCAGTTCTGTTGAAGGGTCATAAGGACTCGAAACGTCAACTCTTTTCTTCTCCGCCGATTTTGCCAGACCTGCTGAGTTTTTCCAGGTAACTCTGTTTTTGTTTCAGATGGAAGCCAAGCCTATTAATCGGGCTGATTTTCCACAGGGAACCTGTCATTGACAATGGTTAAAACTCCACAGTTTGTGGAGAAAGCCAGATTTTTGGGTTTCCCATCCGAAACTCTGTAACTCCCGGCCCCGGCCCCCATCCTACATAACTTGCTCCTGTCAATACCCAGGGCTTACTGTTTAGGCATTCACATGTAGAATAACCACTTGGTTGGGCAGAAAACAACTGATATCTTTGGAACCACACCCTGACTAAGTTGGTGCCTTGAGGAAGAAGAAAATTTGGGAATTTAAGTAAGTAGTTTTTCCGTGTCTCTGCCAAGTTGGTGTGATGTGCCTAATTCCCTGAGAGATGCCTCGGGTCTCAGCATGCATGACTGACCGACGGCAAATCAATAAGGCAACTTGTCTGCATTTCACTGTGTGTCAAATTCACAGGCAATCGATGCTTATTTGGGAGTGGATCCAGATGATGTCCATGATTCTGATGTCCGGAAGCTCCGGATGAAGCTGTTGGATGAATGTTTAAAGTTTTCTGCTGGGCCCTGTTTTGTGGTGAGTAACCAGAATGTCAAGCTGACACAAAATAAATAAAAATCAGACAATGACTATGCAGCCTGGCAATGGAAATAGATGGTTAAAGCTGCATTTTTCTATTTAGAAATTTGCTTCAATGATGATTAATGCTGTAGTAATGCCATTTTACATGGCAGATCATGCATGTGCTTAGTCATTGCTGGCAATGATATATCTGTACTGCAGGTACATGCAGTGCAGCCATTTGACTAGCCTGCAGTCCTATTTCTTTTGTTGGTAATGATTTGCACCAGAAATTTATGATTAAACGAATCACAGGGTTCTTTTGTACTCAGATAAAGCCTGGCAGAAAGACTATCACATCCTGTGGTAGAAATAAGTGAGGATTGCTCTTTCAAACAAAAAGAGAAGGGGCTTTCATTGTTAGGTCATTGGTGAGTCCAAGTGCAGGCTCTCCACATTTGTATTGTTGAACTGGCTCCCTTACCCTGTTGGTAGAATTGTAAACATATGAAAACATATGTTCACAATTCTGCCACTGTAAACACAATTTTTTGCACAGACACCACTGTACCGTGACATGCACCAAAGACATTTAAATACCTAAATATATAGCAAAATATCCCAAAGCACCCCACAAGAGTATTGATGAAATAAAAATTTACCCCCCCCCCCCCCCGCAACTACGAATTAGAGCAGTTGACCAAAAGCCTGATCAAAGAGGTTGATTTTAAGGAGCATCTTATAAGGATAATTGAGGGGTGGAGAGCTTTAGGGAAGGAATTCCAGAGATTAGAACTCCCCATCAGTCAGTCTCAATGAGATCTGACTGGCATTTGACTATAGGATCCTGATAACAACATGTTGTGTAACATTAGAACAAATTCTTATAAACTCACTACAGAGTGAATAGTAAAGGATAATTCTTCAATGATTTGGAGGAAAGGCCCCATTCTGCCTTATTCACCCTTTATCCTTGATTATTATGTTCTTTCTAATTAAAGGGGAAGGAAAGTTTGTGGTTCAAGTATACCCCATTGACTTTCTTTAATAAATCACAATATTTTAAAAGTCTTTCTTGATGCTCAGCTGATAGCAAGTTTCTCTCAGATTCCAATCTGGGCTGAAGACACAATGTCCAATGTAATTGAAAGAGCTACCCTGAGACATATGGGTGCCTCCCTATCAGTAATGTCAGTGGTGGAACCTACAGGTAAAACATGGTGAGCCACCATTTTGGTGAGCAGTTTGACATTTAAAAAGAAAGTCGAGGTTTATTTTTTTAAGACTAATTATTACATAGGTAATAATCTCCTTCCATTTTAAGCAACAGGCAGTAATCAGAAATTGATCTTTTTGCAATGAAATGGTGCTTTATGATAAATTGAACATAAGTCCAATAGAATATACATGCCTTAAAGTTGATTTATTTGACATGAATTCGTGCGCTTTTCTCCCAGTGGATAAGTTTAATGCATAAGGCTGGCAGTGATTTGATGCTAACTGGTGAGAATGGGAATCGGGGGAAAACCCTCTGCTGGTTGGAGTCATACCTAGCACAAAGGAAGATGGTTGTGGTTGTTGGAAGTCAATCATCTCAGTTCCAGGACATCACTGCAGGAGTTCCTCAGGGTAGTGTCCTAGACCCAACCATCTTCAGCTGCTTCATCAATGACCTTCCTTCCATCATAAAGTCAGAAGTAGGGATACTTCTTAATGATTGCACAATGTTCAGGACCATTTGTGACTTCTCAGATACTGCAGCAGACAATGTGCAAATGCAGCAAGACCTGGACAATATCCAGACTTGGGCTGACAAGTGGCAAGTAACATTCACACCACACAATTGTCAGGCAATGACCATCTCCAACAAGAGAGAATCTAACCATCGCCACTTGACATTCAACAGCATTACCATCACTGAATCCCCTACTGTCAACATCCTGGGGGTTACCATTGACTAGAAACTGAACTGGACTAGCCACATAAACACTGTGGCTACAAGAGCAGGTCAGAGGCTAGGAATCCTGTGGCGAGTAATTCACCTCCTGACTTCCCAAAGCCTGTCCACCAGCTACAGGGCACAAGTCATGAGTGTGATGGAATACTATCAACTAGCCTGGATGAGTGCAGTTCCAACGACACTCAAGAAGCTTGATACCATCCAGGACAAAGCAGCCTGCTTCATTGGCACCCCATCCACAAACATTCACTCCCTCCACCACCAATGAACAGTGGCAGCAGTATGTACCATCTACAAGATGCACTGCAGAAACTCACCAAAGCTCCTTAGGCAGCACCTTCCAAACCCTTGGCTTCTACCATCTAGAAGGACAAGGGCAGCAGTTACATGGGAACACCACCACCTGAAAGTTCCCCTCCAAGCCACTTACCATCCATATATTGCCGTTCCTTCACTGTCATTGGGTCAAAATCCTGGAACTCCCTTCATAACAGCAATGTGGGTGGCTATGCCACAGGGACTGCAGCTGTTCAAGAAGGCAGCTCACCCACACCTTCTCCAGGGCAGTTAGGGATGGGCAATAAATGCTGGCCTAGCCAGCAATGCCCAAATCCCATACATGAATTTTTAAAAATTGTATAAGGGACAAGAGTGAGATCATCAGAGTCAGTGCGAGAAATGGAAGGTCCGCAATGGATATAGGAGACTGTATGTAGCTGCCAAACTTCCATCTGATCACAAAAGAATTCTTCTGAGGATTGTGGTTCAGTTGCATTGTGCAGCAGTGTAATGAAGAGAATATCTGCAACAGGAACTGACTCATGTTGAAGTATAACAGATGCACATTTTGTACATAAACTCAGTTTACCTAGAAAAAAGTTGCGTAAAAGCACTGTCCATTCAAATAACAAATTTCAAAGCATACTAATTCTGCCTGCAAGTTTTACAACCCTGTGTAAAAAATGAAGATTTAGGTGCTTCAATAGAATTTAATTTCCTTTATAATGCATTGTTTACTTAAAGCTTAGTGCACTATTCTATTAAGTTATGATACCTTTGAGTCATTGGCTACATACTAAAAGAAATTAAGCCTGTACTAGCACAAAAGCAAAATATATATGCTGGAAATCTGAAATATAAACAGAAAATGCTTGAAATATTCAGCAGGCCAGATAGCATTAGTGGAGAGAAACAGAATTAACGTTTCAGGTCGTGATGACTAGATTTTCATTCCCCTTTCTGATGAAGGGTCACCACGACCTGAAATGTTAACTCTGTTTCTCTCCACAGATGCGGTCTGACCTGCTGAGTATTTCCAGCATTTTCTGTTTTCATTTTTGTAAGCCTACACTGAAGCCTTGAGAGTGAGCTTTAACTCAGTTGTAGTGTTCCTGCCTCTGAGTCAGAAGGCTAGTGGTCAAGCCCCTCCCTAGGCAGCTGATTAAGCAGAGACCAGAATTTCTGGTCTCTGAACACTGAGTTGACATCCAGGAGGGTGGTTATGTTTGATAGGAGGTGATAACGTAGTGGTATTGTTGCTGGACTTGAATGTTCTGGGGTCCCGGACTTGAATCCCGCCACAGCAGATGGTGGAATTTGAATTCAATAAAAATCTGGAATTAATAGTCTAATGATGACCAAGAAACCGTTGTTGATTGTTGTAAAAAAAACCCATCCGGTTCACTAATGCCCTTTAGAGAAGGAAATTTGCTGTCCTTACCTGGTCTGGCCTACATGTGACTCCAGATCCCCAGCAATGTGGTTGACTCTTACTTGCCCTTTGAACAAGGGCAATTAGGGATGGGCAATAAATGGTGGCCTAGCCAGTGACGCCCACATCTCATGAATTAATTTAAAAAAAAGTGGTCCCCCATACCACATCTGGTCAGATTAATGAACTGACAACAGTTGGGGGGAAAAAAGGCCTTTGTTACAGAACAAAATCCAGAACATGACCTTCTGAATGTAAAAGCAGTAGCAGAAATGGGCTGCCTCACGTCCAACCACACACAGGAGTGAGAACAGGAGAGTTGTAAACCTCTCTATGTATAATTATGATTCATTGAATTTGCTGAAATCTGTTTTCTCATTGTCTTCTACATAGTTATGGGGTCTTCTCATTCCTGCGACCTCAGTACAGGTTAGTGCTGAGGGTCTATGTTGTCTGGCTAGGTCCCCATCATTCTTTGCCTTGCATCCTTAACTCCTCACCTCTCCTGCTGGTGCTGACTTTTGCTGGTGGCAGTCTTCTAGTACCTTGTTTAAATGGCCTTTTGGCTTGTATCATCATGGACAGTGAGTATCGGAAAGCCATTAATCTATGTTCCGGCTCTTTGTTGCTATTCGGTGACACCCCATTCCCACTCCCCGAGATGCTGACTGATCTTTTCCTATCATCACACGATTTTGAATGTCCTCCCAAAGTTTCCATATGAATACTGTTTGCATTGATGGGCAGTTGGAAGTGTTGTCACCTTTGCACTGTTCCTTAATACATGCTTATAAAAGTACGAGGGGGCACTGAAAGTACTTTGCTAGTCACTGCAATTTTGAGTACAGTTCAGTCAGTCCAATTCTCTTCAGGAACACAGAGGTGTTTTCGGAATCCACAGAATGATTAACAGCATCAGAATAACATCTGCAGTAAACTTTTCTGGTCATGAATCCATATAGAGAATTGGCTTCAGTGTATGTTTGTTAATAATTACAAATATTAGTATTAGCTTCCAGTTACAGGTAGAGTAAACCTGAAGAGTAAGTTCATCTCACTTCAGTAAGATTCTCTCAACCTGCTCAAGATTTTCAGTCCTGGTTGTGAGGCCTCCCTCACTTTTGGCATGCAATGTATTCCTAATACTTTCCTGTAAGAAATCTTTTAACCCCCATGCACTGTGACTCTTTTTAGGCATTAATAGGGGAGCATTATGGAAGTGTCAGCTTACCAGTGGAAATTGAAGCCAATGAATTTGCGGTGATTCTCTGCAAATCACAAAATGAAGGCCTCAGCACCAGGCTACTGGAAAACTGGTACCAGCGGGATGAGAATTCTGTTCCACCTGTTTACTACCTAAGGTCTAAAACTGATGTCCTCCCTGACTATTGCAACAAGGTGAGTTTCCATAGATTGTACAGGGTGTAAGTTCCAGCTCTCTGGTAATTTACAGAAAGGCAACAAACTCTAATTCTCCAGCATTAAAGGCAGATGAAATGGGCAGACATATGGCAGATGCAGTTTAATTTGGGTAAATGTTGAAGTGATGCACTTTGGGAGAGGCAGTATAATCTAAATGATAGTATTTTTGAGAAAGTGGAAGAGGAAGCTGGGGATGCATAAGCAGTCTTTGAAGGCGGCAGGGCTAATTGAGAAGGTGGTTAATGAAGTGTATGAGTTACTTGGCTTCATAAAGGGGCATTGACCACAAAAGCAAAGGGGTCATGTAAAGTGTCCCAAATCTTTGGTTAGGCATCAGCTGGAGCATTGTGGGTGCCACACATTAGGAAGGCCTTAGGGTATAAGGGAGGTTTATCAGAAGATGGGATTATTCTCCTTGGAGCAGAGCTTTGAATGTTTCACAGAAATATCATGATGTACTGTTATCTGGTGAAGGTACTCAAAAATATGAGCAAGTGGAAATAAATTAGTTCCTCTTGTAATTGAGTCAGCAAGCAGAGGTCAAAGTTTTAAATTATTGTCAAAAAAACTGAAGGGAGAATGAGGAGAAATTGTTTCACACTCAGATCTAGAATGCATTGCCTGAAAGTGTGGCGGAATTAGATTCAATAGGAACTTTTAAAAGACAATTGCACATTTACTTGAAAAAGACTGTAGGGAAAAAGCTGAGATGTGGAACTGAATTGGACAGCTCTTTCAAAGAGATGGAAGAGGTGTGACAGGCTGAATGGCCTCCTTCTGTACTGTTTGATTCTATGGCAGAATCTCCATTTTGTAATTTTTATTGTCAACTTTACAAAGAAAAACTGTGAGTTATCTGTGAGTCCAATGTTCCGTAAGTAACAAAGTAGAAAAGTGCTACTTAACAAGAGGTGTGTGAAGGTTGCCTGGTTTGGATTCCTCTTCGAATCCATTGTCTCTGAGGAAATGCTTCATTTCTGATTTGCACCTTCCTTAAAGATTGAGAGAACCATTAGGAACTCGCCATATGAGAAGCTTTAAGTCTGAGCCCCTTTAAAGTTATTCCATGTTGGCACATTACCACTGTTCTGCATCCCGTCTTAGTATGCAACCATGTGATTAAACTGCAGACACTGCTTTTCGAATGAGGCATGGTACAGTGATAGTTTCTTCCCCATCGGTGGTGGAACATCATGCTGCAGACGAGATGAGAACTGGCAGATCTCATTCCTGATTGTAAATTGCAGACATATAATTGGGCTCCAGTGAGGCACCTATAACCATCCATAAGACATAGGAGCAGAAGTAGGCCATTCGGCCCTTCAAGTCTGCTCCGCCATTCAATAAGATCATGGCTGATCTGATAATCCTCAACTACAATTTTCTGCCTTTTCCCTATAACCCTTGATTCCCTTACTGATCAAAAATCTGTTTGTCTCAGCCTTGAATACGCTTAACGACCCAGCCTCTACAGTCCTCTGTGGTAAAGACTTCCACAGATTCACTACTCTCTGAGAAAAGAAATTCCTCCTTGTATCTGTCTTAACTGGGCGACCCCTTTCTCTGAGATTATGCCCTCTGGCCCTAGACTCTCCCACAAGGGGAAACAGCCTCTCAGCATCTATCCTGTCAAGCCTCCTAAGAATCTTATATGTTTCAATAAGGTCACCTCTCAATCTTCTAAACTCTAATGAATACAGGCCCAACTTACTCAACCTCTCCTCATAAGAAAATCCCTCCATACCTGGGATCAACCTCGTGAACCTTCTCTGGACTGTCTCAAATGCCAGTATATCTTTCCTTAGAAAAGGGGACCAAAAATATTCACAGTATTCTAGGTGTGGTCTAACTAGTGCCTTGTATAATTTTAGCAAGACTTCCCTATTTTTATACTCCATTCCCTTTGAAATAAAGGTCAACATTCCATTTACCTTACCTATTACCTGCTGAACTTGTATGTTAGCTTTTAGGGATTCAAGACAAAGCAGTGGAAAAGTGTTACAAACAAGAATGGCACATTGTCATTGATTTTATTGGGGGGTATGGCGGGGAGAGTGCCCCAAAGCTATGGCTAACAGACACTATGGGCAGAATCATCCCAGATTTACACTGTGTGGTGGTGGGTGAGAAAAAAGCCGTTCTACCCGCCAGCCACAATGGCGGGCTTACTGGCCGTTATCGTCCCCTTCCTGGCGCATCCCACCTCATTAATAATGCATTCATAGGAAACATGCCGGATCGCTGGTGGGGCGGCCTCTGATTCATCCACCCCACCATCACCTCAGGCCTTCAGTAACCCGGGCACCCCTGCACAGATCTAGCACTCTCTAAGGGATTGAAAGCTGCTGGAAAGTCACGGCTGCCAAAGGGAGGAAACATGTTCCCCCCAAATTTAGTGATGCCTCCAATGAGCGTCTTCTGGACACCGTGGAGGCCCACTGTGAAGTCCTCTATCCCGCTCTGGGCAAAGACTAGCAAGAAAGATCACCAATCCAGCACGGGAGGCAGTGACAATGCCCTGCATGAGAGGTGCCAAAAGAGGATGAATGATCTCCTTCGATCACTCTCAGCTCATACACTCACAAGCCCATCACATATCCACAGGGATCTCACTCACTGCCAGTTCAAGGGACATCATCATTCACTCTCTCACACCTACCATCAACTGCCCTGCAGATTGTGTCTCATCCCATCCATAGGACCACTCACCACCCACACATGCGAGGCATCCTTCCTCCAGTCTGAGAAGCAACCATTCACCACTACACTCTGTTTCCTCTCACTCTGCCAATTTTGTATCTGTGTTGCAACTGTCCTTTTTATTCCATGAGCTCTAACTCTCCATGGCCTCGTGCCTCCCTATCTCTGCATCATCTTTGTTGGGGAGAGAGAAAGAGTGTGTGTGTTGGGGGGAGAGAGAGTGTGTTGGGGGGAGAGAGAGTGTGTTGGGGGGAGAGAGAGTGTGTGGGCGGGGGAGAGTGAATGTGTTGGGGGGGAGAGAGAGTGTGTGGGGGGAGAGAGAGTGTGTGTGGGGGGAGAGAAAGTGTGTGGGTGGGGGGAGAGAGAGTGTGGGGGCGAGGGAGAGAGTGTGTTGGGGAGAGAAAGAGTGTGTTGGGGGGAGAGAGAGTGTGTTGGGGGGAGAGAGAGTGTGTTGGGGGGAGAGAGAGTGTGTTGGGGGGAGAGAGAGTGTTGGGGGGAGAGAGAGTGTGTTGGGGGGAGAGAGAGTGTTGGGGGGAGAGAGAGTGTGTTGGGGGGAGAGAGAGTGCGTTGGGGAGAGAGAGAGTGTGTTGGGTGGGGGAGAGAGAGTGTGTTGGGTGGGGGGGAGAGAGAGTGTTGGGGGGAGAGAGAGTGTGTTGGGGGGGAGAGAGAGAGTGTGTTGGGGGGGAGAGAGAGAGTGTGTTGGGGGGGAGAGAGAGCGAGTGTGTTGGGGAGAGAGAAAGTGTGTTGGGGGGAGAGAGAGTGTGTTGGGGGGGAGAGAGAGAGTGTGTTGGGGAGAGAGAGAGTGTGTTGGGGGGAGAGAGTGTGTTGGGGGGAGAGAGAGTGTGTTGGGGGGGAGAGAGTGTGTTGGGGGGAGAGAGAGTGTGTTGGGGGGAGAGAGAGTGTGTTGGGGGGGAGAGAGAGAGTGTGTTGGGGGGGAGAGAGAGAGTGTGTTGGGGGGGAGAGAGAGAGTGTGTTGGGGGGGAGAGAGAGAGTGTGTTGGGGGGGAGAGAGAGAGTGTGTTGGGGGGGAGAGAGAGAGTGTGTTGGGGGGGAGAGAGAGAGTGTGTTGGGGGGGAGAGAGAGAGTGTGTTGGGGGGAGAGAGAGAGTGTGTTGGGGGGGAGAGAGAGAGTGTGTTGGGGGGGAGAGAGAGAGTGTGTTGGGGGGGAGAGAGAGAGTGTGTTGGGGGGAGAGAGAGTGTGTTGGGGGGAGAGTGTGTGTTGGGGGGGGAGAGTGTGTGTTGGGGGGAGAGTGAGTATGTTGGGGGGGAAAGAGAGAGAGAGTGTTGGGGGGGAAAGAGAGAGAGAGTGTTGGGGGGGAAAGAGAGAGAGAGTGTTGGGGGGGAAAGAGAGAGAGAGTTGGGGGGGAGAGAGAGAGAGTTGGGGGGGAGAGAGAGAGAGTTCGGGGGGGGAGAGAGAGAGAGAGTTCATGGGGGAGAGAGAGAGTTCATGGGGGAGAGAGAGAGAGAGTTCGGGGGGAAGAGAGGGAGAGAGTTTAGGGGAGAGAGGGAGAGAGTTTAGGGGAGAGAGGGAGAGAGTTTAGGGGAGAGAGGGAGAGAGTTGGGGGGAGAGAGGGAGAGAGTTGGGGGGAGAGAGGGAGAGAGTTGGGGGAGAGAGGAGAGAGTTGGGGGGAGAGGGGGGAGAGAGAGAGAGTTGGGGGCAGAGAGGGAGAGAGAGTTGGGGGGGAGAGGAAGAGAGAGGGAGAGAGTGTTGGGGAGAGGGTAGGGAAAGAGACTGTGGGGGTGGAGAGAGACAGCGTGGGGATGGGGGTGGAGAGAGACAGTGTGGGGATGGGGGTGGAGAGAGGCAGCGTGGGGATGGGGATGGAGAGGGAGTATTGGTGGTAGAGGGAGAGTGTAGCAGGAGGGTAGAGAGAGTAATTCACATTATTTCCTTGGCTGTGATGGCTTAAGGATGTGAAACATGGGGGAGAATTTTCAGCTTGGCGAGCGGGGGCGGGGCCTGCTCGCCAAGGCATAAAACTACGCGGGGTGACGTTGGGCATGCATCCTGATATCACCGCGCATCATTTAGATTTTTAGTTCGGTGGGCGAGCAGCCGAGTTGGCAGCACGCCTGCCGATCTGTCAAAGGCCTGTTAAAGCCATTAATTCACTAATTAAAGCTATTGAGAAAGCTGCCCGTCCAACCTTAAGGTTGGCGGGCAGGTGAAGAGCTCAGGCGGCCTTTGCATTTTTCATGGAACCTCATCCACGGGCAGGATGAGGTTTCATGAAGCATTTATAGGTTAAATAAATATTTTTATTAAAGTTCATTGACATGTCCCAGCTTATGTGACACTGTCACATGAGGGGACATGTCTTAAATTACTTTTTTCCTTATTAAAATTTTTAAAACTTAAAACTTAAAACAACTCTGTGCCTCATGGAGATTTCGCACATGCATGTGAAAGAGCGCACTCCCGACTCAGGGGACCACCTCAGGGAACCACGCACAGCACCTCTGGGTACACAACACGCTGGGCGGGCCTTAATTGGCCTGCCCACGCAAAATGGTGGCACAGACCCGATTGGGGGCACCGATTGGGTCTATGCTGCCCCCGCCCCTGCACAACACCCCCAACAGGGGGAAGATTCTACCCACGGTATAGTTTTTGTATTCCCTGTTGACTGCTTTACATGGATTTTGCAGCCCAGAAACAGGCTATTTGGCCCACTCTATTTGTGCTGGTGTTTATGTTCCAAACAAGTCTCCTCTCAATCTTTTTGATCACACTATCAGGGTAACCTTCATCTTTCTTCCTCATGTGATTATCGACTTCCTTGAGTGTATCTATACTAGAATCATAGAATGGTTACAGCACAGGAAGAGGCCATTGAGTACATTGTATTTGTATCAGTTTTCTGCAACAGCAAGTCAGCTAGTCCTACTCATCAGCCTTTTCCCTGTAGCCCCATAGAATCTTTTCTCTTCAGATAATTATCCAGTTCCCTTTTGAAAACCCCAATTAAATCTGTCTCCACTACATGCTCAGGCAGTGCATTGCAGATCCAAATTATTTGTTCCATAAAGTAGTTTTTCCTCATGTTGACTCTGGTTCTTTTGCTAATCACTTTAGGGTTCTTGACCTTCTGCCAATGGGAACAGATTCTTCCCACTTATACTTTCCAGACCACTAATGATTTGAACATGTCTAACAAATCTCCTCTCAACCTTCTCTTCTCCAAGGAGAACAGCCCCAGCTTCACTAATCTATTCACATAGCTGAAGTCTATCATTCTCTGAACCATTCTTGTAAATCTTTTCTGCGCCCTTGCTAAAATCTTCACATCCTTTCTGTTGAGGCTAAACCAGTGTATTATGAAGGTTCATAGCTTATTTGTTTTTGCACTCTGTGCCCTACTTTATAAAACATAGTATTCGGTATAAACTATTAACTGCTTTCACAGCCTGCCCTGTCACCTCAATGTTTATGCACATATACACCCAGGTTCCTCGGCTCCTGCATTTCCTTTAGAATTTTACCTTTTATTTTTTGTTACCACTCCACATTCTTCTGACCAAAATGTATCACTTCACACTTCTCTACATTAAATTTCATCTGCAATTTGTCTGCCCATTCCACCAGCCTATCCATATCTTGTTGAAATCTATCACTATCCTTCTCACAGTTCACAAGACTTCCAAGTTTTGCATCATCTTCAAATTTTGAAATTGTGCCCTGCACACTCAGGTCTAGGTTATCAATATAAATCCAGAAAAGCAGTGGTCCCTTTATATACCATCCCCCAGTCAGACATATGTAAAGCTTTCTGTAATTCATGTTTCTAATAGGCTTGAATTAAATAACTAAACAGTTGCATAACAAAATTCTAGTTACACTAAAGATTCAAAATACCACATGGTTCAAAATAAAATGCCCATGGGCATTAATATTTTTCATTTATAACGCATAGTTTTACAGAAATTTGGGGACTCAAATGATTAATACATAGGAAAACAACATAATAGTAGATTTAGAAATGATGTGGCCAACACGTTTTCTTAGAGCTCCTGCACCTCAAAATTTGCCACTACACCACTGAGTGAAACAGCAAAGACGAGATCTGTGGCAGTGATGGTCAATACTTTCATGGAACTCCTTTCACAAAAAGAGCGTGTCTGAACACCCTAAAAATATCAATGTGTTATATTAAATACTATTTTAACCTAATTTTTACTTTCTCCCCTGTCCTTTAAACACTACTGCATGTTATTCATCATTCAAGTGTTTGAAAAAGGTATTCTGCACCCAACCTGGCACCTCTAGAAATTAAAACAAGTGAGAACAGCCTGATTGCTTCTCATTTGACTTTTTCTTCTACTGCAGAAGCCCCTTGCCTCATGTCTTGTTTTGAAGATAATGCTTGTAGTGTTGAAAAGATCTAACCTGGCAATTGAAACCCGTTTTTACAAATTTCTTTCCATTATTCATCCAACAGCCTAATCAATGAATGACAGCATGTTTTCCAATCTTGGAGGATTGAGAAATCACAGCCAGAATCAATCCTATCCTCACTCCCAACTATGAATCACCAGTAACATTCCCTTTAATGTTTTTTGGAGTGTGTGAATGATTTATTTTAAGTGTGCGACTCCTGTAAACATAGATTGCTCTTGCATTAATTAAAGGCTGTGTTTATTGCCAACGCCATACGTGCGCAGTTGTACAGTTTTACACTGTGGCCAGGAGCAGAGATGCTTATCTACCAGCTATTAAATACAGTGATTAAAAAAGCCTCACCTTCCCTTAGTGGGTGGGGCAGAGGGGATGAATGGAGCCGGAGGAGGGAAGGCTTCTGATCTACCCGGTGACAGCTGCAGTTCCAGATTACAACCTTCCTATCTTGCCTTTGGAGCTCTGGGGCTGCTTCTGGTTGGATCTTACTCGGATCCTGAAGCTGTTCACCCAGTTTCTGAGCCCTGTGGTGGACAGGCAGTTGGGGTGCAGCCTCCCCGCAGCTTCTGAATCTCCTGCGCCGGAGCCTCTTCCCCTTAACCTGGGCCTGTCACCGGGAAGAAGCAAGATCCAACCACTGTGTCTCCTGCAAGTGACGTCATTGGTTTTCTGCACATGCAGACAAGTGTGCAAGCATTTTGCACGGCTGTCTTGTGTTGGTGGAGACACTGTTTTATTTTAGGTTATTTACCTAATTAGAGGTTTTCCCTGTACAGCAATACCAGAGCTGTTTAGGTAGTGGCACCTCAAACATGTTGCCATTTAATATGTATCCACTTTTATGCATCTTGTACATAATCTCTTAATTTTGCACAATGTCTGTACAGTTTTTTTTGCGCTGAGATTCATGTGCTCATTTACCAAGCCTGACGAGATCCTTTGGATTTTCACCCTCAGCACCTAACAACCAATATCATCATTGTCCCCAGCACACTATATGTAAAGGCCTCATCTTCACCTTTGAATCCCTCTGTGGCTTCACTCTGCCCTACCTGTGCAACTTCCTCTAAATTGACTTTTCCTCACATCCCTTGGAGCTTCTCGCCCAAGACCTGCAAACACAGGATATGGAGGTTGTAAAACAAAAACAGAATTACCTGGAAAAACTCAGCAGGTCTGACAGCATCGGTGGAGAAGAAAAGAATTGACGTTTCAAGTCCTCATGACCCTTCCACAGAACTGAGCGAATATAAGGAGAGGGGTGAAATATAAGCTGGTTTAAGGTGGGGTTGGGGGGGGGTCGTGGGTGGTGGTGGTGGTGGTGGGGTGGGGGGGGAGAGAAGTTGGGGTGGGTGGTGTGGTTGTAGGGACAAGCAAGCAATGATAGGTGCAGATAATCAAAAGATGTCACAGACAAAAGAATAAAAGAACAGAGGTGTTGAATGTCGTGATATTATCTAAACAAATGTGCTAATTAAGAATGGAAGGTACAGCTCTAGTGGGGAAAGACTAGCGGGGCATAAAAGATTTAAAAATAATGGAAATAGGTGTTCCAGTCCTACTCCACAACTCTTTCTCCGGTACATTGATAATTACTTCGGTGCTGCTTAATGCTCTTGTCGGGACTTGGAAAAATTTATTAATTTTGCTTCCAATCTCCACCCTGTCATCATTTTCACATGGTCCATCTCTGACACTTCCCTTCCCTTCCTTGACCTCTCTGTCTCAATCTCTGGTGATAGACTGTCCACCAATATCCATTACAAGCCTACCGACTGCCACAGCTACCTCGACTACAGCTCCTCACACCCCGCTTCCTGTAAGGACTCCATCCTATTCTCTCAGTTCCTTCGCCTCCGTCGCATCTGTTCTGATGATGCTACCTTCAAAAACAGTTCCTCTGACATGTCCTCCTTCTTCCTTAATCGAGGTTTTCTACCCACGATCGTTGACAGGGCCCTCAACTGTGTCTGGCCCATCTCCCGCGCATCCGCCCTCACGCCTTCTCCTCCCTCCCAGAAACATGATAGGGACCCCTTGTCCTCACTTATCACCCCACCAGCCTCCGCTTTCAAAGGATCATCCTCCGTCATTTCCGCCAACTCCAGCATGATGCCACCACCAAACACATCTTCCCTTCACCCCCCCCCCTCCCGGCAGCATTCCGTAAGGATCGTTCCCTCCGGGACACCCTGGTCCACTTCTCCATCACCCCCTACTCCTCAACCCCCACCTATGGCACCTCCCCATGCCCACGCAAAAGATGTAACACCTGCCCCTTTACTTCCTCTCTCCTCACCGTCCAAGGGCCCAAACACTCCTTTCAAGTGAAGCAGCATTTCACTTGCATTTCCCCCAACTTAGTCTATCGCATTCGTTGCTCCCAATGCGGTCTCCTCTACATTGGAGAGACCAAACGTAAACTGGATGACCGCTTTGCAGAACACCTGCGGTCTGTCCGCAAGAATGACCCAAACCTCCCTGTCGCTTGCCATTTTAACACTCCACCCTGCTCTCTTGCCCACATGTCTGTCTTGCTGCATTGTTCCAGTGAAGCCCAACGCAAACTGGAGGAACAGCACCTCATCTTCCGACTAGGCACTTTACAGCCTTCAGGACTGAATATTGAATTCAACAACTTTAGATCACCTCCATCCCCACCCCCTTTCTGTTTCTTCCCCCTTCTTTTTGTTTTTTCCAATAATTTATATAGATTTTTCTTTTCCCACCTATTTCCACTATTTTTAAATCTTTTATATCCCGTTAGTCTTTCCACCCCACCCCCACTAGAGCTGTACCTTGAGTGCCCTACCATCCATTCTTAATTAGCACGTTCGTTTAGATAATATCACTACCTTCAACACCTCTGTGTTCTTTTGTTCTTTTGTCTGTGACATCTTTTGATGATCTGCTCCTATCACTGCTTGCTTGTCCCTACAACCACACCCCCCACAACTGCACCCCCCCCCCCCCACCAAACTTAAACCAGCTTATGTTTCACCCCTCTCCTTATATTCGCTCAGTTCTGTGGACTCTTTTCTTCTCCGCCGATGCTGCCAGACCTGCTGAGTTTTTCCAGGTAATTCTGTTTTTGTTTTGGATTTCCAGCATTCGCAGTTTTTTGTTTTTATTTATGGAGGTTGTAATCTGGAATTGTGGCAGCTCCTCCCTCCGCATCCCCGGAAACTGCAGGGAGGCCACACCCGGACTGCCCACCCACTGCGGGGCTCAGAAATTGGGTGAACGGCTTCAGGACCCCAAATAAGATCCATCTGGCACTGTGTTTCCTGCAAATTATGTCATTGGTTTTCTGCTCATGAGTGGAGAAGTGCGCATGCGCAGATGGGTATCAGTGGCCATCAGGAGACACAGTATTAATTTAAAGGGGCATAACCCGTGTGGGAACTTTTGAGTTGCTGCATGGCCACACAGCTTAGAGGGAACATTAGTCATTAGACTCCCCTTCCCAACACAGAACCACAAAGACAACAGTTAGTGTTACTGGCGAAAAGATCATCAACCTGAAACGTTAACTGTTTCTCTCCACAGATGTTGCCTGACCTGCTGAGTGTTTTATGTTTATTTCAGTTTTCCAGAAAGCATGATGTTTTCCCTTTGTAATACTGTGTAACGTTGGTTAGTTTTTCTTTAACATGCTCATAGAAATCTAAAAGCCAGTTTAATTATGTAAATTAACTTTTATTTTCCAGCTTGCCTTTTTACCTCATGATGCAAAGGCACTATTAATTATTAAAGTCTTTTATGAATTTTTACCATCAGCAACAAAGTCAATTTTACCAAATGCATAAAAGTCTAGTAACAAGAACTGATAGATGTTGATGTCAGTCTTTAAATTCCAGTGACTGCTTCATATTAAGTAAGTCCATTGTTCTAGACTGTGGGCAGAGCGAGGGAAGTTGCTCATGCAACATGGCGTGACAGCTTCACCGAAATGAAGATGATCTTCAATGAGACGGTGAAAATGTGCCTCAAAGAAGGAACCATAAAACCAGAGCAAGCTCAGAAATACTTTGCCTCAGGTTAGTGCTGCTTGTTCCTCGTGGTTGATGAATGCTATAGGATGATCACCAGTTTTGTTATTTTAATTGGCTGGTACCTGTATTTTTATCCCACCTGGTTCTCTCCCCACCACCAACATAAGTACCAACTCATATTGGAGTACGGTTTGATATGCATAAGGGGCCACTTTCAACAGGTACACCCAGACAGGAAATGTTAGCAGTCACACTGTGGAAGCATTACAGTTGAGTACACACACACACACACACAAATACACACACACACCACTGGACAGTGATCAAGAATTGAAAATCTGGCTGAATTTTCTTTATAAAATAAGAAATAGGAACAGTGGTGAGCCTTATGGCCATTTGAAACTGCTCTATTATTCAGTAAGATCATGGCTAATCTTCTACCTCAATTCCATGTTCTAGCTGAGCCTGATCCCCATATTCCTTAATTTCCTTAGTATCCAAAAATCTATCCATCTCAGCCATGAATATGCTCAATGACTGAGCACCTCTCTGGGGTACAGAATTCCAAAGATTCAAACCTCTGAGTGAAGAAATTTCACTTTACTTTAGTCCAAAATGGCCCATCTCTCATCCTGAGATGATGAGCCTTAGTTCTAGGCTCCCTGGTCAGTAATTTCAGCATTCCTTTCCTGCCAATTGTTCTACCAAGATTTGAGACCTATTGTAATGTCCAAACATTGCTCTAATTTAGTTCAGCCAGTGGAGAATGTTACCACCTCAATACGTAACTCCCATAGCAAGGTGACAGTGGCATAGTGGTAATGTAACTGAACTAGAAATCCAGAGGTCCAGACTAATGTTCTGGACATAGTTTCAGATCCCATCACTGCAGCTGGTGGAATTTAAATTCAATCTGGAGTTGAAAGGTTATTTCATCAGTAATGGTGACCGTGAAATTATCGTCGATTGTCAGAAAAACCCATCTGGTTCATTAATGCCCTATAGGGATGAGAATCAACTATCCTTACCTGGTTTGGCCTACATGTGACTCCAGATCCACGGTAACGTGGTTGACTCCTAACCACCTTTAGGGATGGGCAACAAATGCTGACCTTGCCAGGATGTGTCCACATCCTATGAACATTTTTAGAAGTCTTTAGTTGTAATGTCCCCATGGGAAAAGCTGTGATGTACTGATTTCCACAAATTGCCATCACTTGCTGATGATCTTAAAATTATACATACAGTGACCTGTGAAAATAGTTTTTCCCCAAAAGCCAAATCCCTTTATCAAAGCCCATGATCATTTTGAATATCTCCTTTCGAATTGCCTCTTAGTCATCTGTTTTATTGAGTTTATGATCTCAGCCAACTTGAAGGTAGTTGGTGAATGGAGGTTAGATGGTTATCCACAGAGAATGAAGAAAACACTGATGGGAGGATTATGCTAGGCTGCTGTGGTATGCTTCCTAGCAGCAGAACTGGACAGCCGCAAAGAAACTTTGCTTTTTTACCCTTAGTCAATGACATGTTGAACAGAGAAACCAAATAGAGGTGGGGAAAATCAAATACATTCAAAATTGGGGTGTAAGATAAAACATAACCTGTTACCCTGCATTGCACACTTGATTCCTTAGTAAATACGTGCAGTTTAATTATATCATCAACTAATCCAGTACAATAGTCCAAAATGTATCATTACTTAGCAGCAGGTGAAGATACTGCACCACCTAGTGGACAAAATATGAGATGCATTTTGAGCTGCCAACTATGACACTATTCCATGAATACTATTCAAAAATCAATATTAAAATGTTGACTTAATTTAAATCCACAGTCTACTTCAGTGCTGCCTATGTCACAGGAAAAGGCATGATGATGCGAGAAAGTTTCTTCAAAGACAAATGCAAAAAAAAATGTCCAACCCATATCTTTTCTGATGTTTATGCTCAACCGGAGCCTTCTCCCACCTTAATTCATTTCACACTGTCAAAATTTCCTTCTATTTCTATCTCTTTCTTCCTCGTGCACTTAGCTAGCTTACCCTTAAATGTGTCTATGCTATTTACCACAACTACACAATAGGTGTCAGCAGTGGCTCCGTTGATAGCACTCTTGCCTGAGTCCCATCCCAGGATTATGCAGGGAGTGCTGCACTTTCAGAGGTACCTTCTATGGGACAAGGTGTTAAACTGAGGTCCTGACCACCTCGCAGATTCCAAGGGGGAGGGGAGTTATCACTGGTGTCCTGGCCAATATTTATCCCTCAATCAGATACATGCACATAAACAGATTATCTGGTCATTATCACATTGTTGTTTGTGGGAGTTTGCTGTGTACACATTAACTGCTGCATTTCCTACATAACAACAAGTCACTACACTTAAAAAGTACTTGATTGGCTGAAAAGCACTTTGAAGTGGCCAGTGGTCATAGAAAGGCAAGGTACTTTTTTAATTCTCTGACCAGTCGCTGAGTAGCAAAATTTCTCTCTTGAATTCCTTATTAGATTTATTCGTATCAATCTAATATTTATGGCCCATAGTTTGGACTCCCCCAAAGGGGAAACACTGGGTGGAATCTGCCAGTCCTGCCAGATGCAGGAAGCTTGGCAGGCGGGGGTACTTAATTTGGTGTGAGGCCAAAAATCAGTTTCCCGACAGCGGGATAACATTTAGGAATTATGTTCTTGTGACTTTAAAGGCAGGTTAAAGAAGTCAAATCTCCTAACAAACAATGTCGAGAAGGCCTTCAGCATGCATTAGCATGTCATGCATGCTTATTAAAAGGCCAGCTCACTGGAATTTAATTACCTACCAGCAACAAATTAGAATGTTCACTTTTACGACTGCACATAAGCAGTGTGCCCCTGGCGAGGTAGACTTCTTCCATGATTAATGGTGAGTCGCTGCTGTATTTTGCTCTTTGGGGAGCATCAGTAAATGTCAGCCTATGCTTGAGACTGGGTGGTGACAGTGCAAGTTGCGTGGAGGATGTCCAAGGAAGGCAGGAAGGGTTAGCGGGGAAGGCTGGAGCAGTGGCCAGGCTAAGGTGGAAGGGATAGTGCAGGCTGTCTGAGTGCCCTTTAAATATGGCGCTCGGACATTTGACCCCATGAGGTAATGGTGGATCGGCAAACTTGTCCCCACCATGAGAATCAGTGAGTTCCTCGCGGATGCATGTTTAATAAGCGGAACAGCGCAAGATTGCACATGGTCAGCCATCCCCCGCAGAATCACTCCCACTTTCGCACCCACTACCGAACCTAGATTTCGGATCAGAAGATTCAGGCCATCATCTCTAAATCTACCATTTTGAATCCGCCCCGCTTGTAAAGATCTCTAACAGGTTATCTCTCAACCTCTTTCCTAAAGAAAAATCTCCAATCTCTTCAATCTTTCCTGATACTTTTAACCTCTCAGTTGTGATATCATCCGTGTAAACCTGCTTTGTACCTTCTTCAGTTTCTATGCAACATTTTTGTAATGTAGAGCACAGTGCTCCAAGTGTTGTCTAACCAGGGTTCTATATAAGTTTAACAGATCTCTGCTTTTGAATTCTATTCCACTAGAAATTTTTGGGTGAAGGGTGTGAGTAAGAAAAGTATGATGAACACATTTAAGGCTGAGATAGAGAGATTCTAGGTCTCTCAGGGAATAAGGGAAATGTAGAGTGGGCAGGAAAATGGAGTTGAAGCCCAAGGTCAGGCGGAGAGGGTTTGATGGGCCACATGGCATACACCTGCTCCTGTCTCTTGAGTCATGTGTGTTGTTGTGTTCAGCATTAAATGAGCTAAGCAGGGGCAGAGATAGGCAACGTCAAGCTGGTAGAAATAGGCCGACTTTGTGATAGGGTGGATACATGGTCAGAAACTCAACTCGGGATCAAATAGGGAGCCAAGGTTGTGAAGTGTGCTTCAGCCTGTTCTGACAAGTGAAAGGATGGACTTGGTAGCAAGAAATTGAGTTTGTGGCAAGGGCAGATGACAATGGTCTTCCCGTTGTTTAATTGGAGGAAACTGCAGCTCATCCAGAACCAGATGTCAGACAAGCAGGTTGACAACACCGAGGCAGTGGAGGGGATCAAGAGATATGGTGAGTAGAGACAGGTGTCATCAGTTTGTGTGTTTGTGGCAATGTCTTTTAATTGGATGACATATTGCTAAGGGTAAGCATTGAGTTGAGGAATAAAAGGAGACCATAGATAGATCCTTGGAAATTGCAGAGGTAACAGTACAGGAGCAGCAAGAGAAACCATTGCAGAAGATTCTCTGGCTATGATTAGGTAAGTAAGAGTGGAACCTGGTATGGGTAGTGCGCCCAGTGGACAATTGGAGGAGGACGTTGTGGCCAGTTGTGTCGAAGACTGCAGACAAGAAGGATGAGGAGGGATAGCTTACCTTTGCTATAGTCATATAGGATGTAATTTATGACTTTGATTAGGGCCATTTCAGTGCTATGATTGGAGGGAAAATGCGATTGGAGAGGTTCTGACATGGAGTTGAAGGAAGAATGTATGTGGATTTAGGAGGCAATGATATATTCAAGGACTTTGGAGAGGAGAGGGAGGTTGGAGATGGGCTGATAGTTTGCAAGGTGGGTTTTTTGATGAGGTGGTGATGTCAGCAGATTTGAAATGGAGTGAGATGGTAGCTGAGGAGAGGAAAGTTATTAGCTGATTTCAGTTAGGATCAGTGTACAATCATAGCAACTGCCCTCAGTATTGCTGAGCTAGGGGAGAAAAAAATGGGTTGTGGTTTCTGCTCCTGATTGTTAAGGGACCATTGCCGGAGTCTGACTAGCTGACAAGTCAAAGATGCACTTATCCAGTCTGGGCAACTTGTAATGAGTAAAACTATAAACATAGAAATGTACAATATTAGCATTCAAATCTTTAACACATTTGTGTGAAAGTCTTTAGCTAATGGATTCTTTATTTGTTAAAGTAATGGAGAAAGGAATTTCATCTCAACCAATGTTCCCTCTTAATAGAATTCTTAAGTTGTGTGGCCATGCAGCAACTCAGAACTTCCAGCGCAGGCCAAGCACAAGTCAGCCCTGTGAAGTTAACATGCCTGTGCGACCAGACAAAACAATTTAAAGATCTCACACACTTAAATGAATAGACTGCATCCAACAACAAAAAATTAAACGGGAAGTTAATCCCAACATGATCATCATTCATATAATGATATCACAGAATGTCATTTCCAGAACATAAACGGGAATAGTTTGGATGGGAAGTGATAATTTTTTTATTCTTTCCTGGGATGGAGGAGCTGTTGGCTAGGCCAGCATTTGTTGCCCATCTCTAATTTCACCTGAGAAGGTGATGGGCCACCTTCTTGAACCACTGCACTCCATCTGATGTAGGTACACCCAGACTGCTGTTAGGAAGGGAGTTCCAGCAGTTAACCCAGTGACAGTGAAGGAATGGTGATATAGTTCCAAGTCAGGTTGGTGTGTGACTTGCAGGAGAACTTGCAAGAGGTGGTGTTCCTATTTGACTGCGGTTCTTATCCTTGTCCTTCTAATTGGTAGAGGTCACGGGTTTGGAAGGTGAATTTGAAGGAGGCTAGGCGAGTTGCTGTGGTGCATCTTGTAGATGGTACACACTGCTGCCACTGTGTGTCAGAGATCGAGGGAGTAAATGTTTAAGGTGATGGATGGGATGCCAATAAAACAGGCAGCTTTGTCCTGGATGGTGTCGAGCTGCTTGAGCATTGTTGGAGACGCACTCATCCAGGCAAGCGGACGGTATTCCATCACACTCTTGAATTATGCTTTGTAGACGGTGGACAGGCCTTGGGGAGTCAGGAGGTGAATTAGTCTCCAGAGAATTCCCAGCTTCTGAACTGCTCTTGCAGCCACAGTATTTAAATGGTTTCTGATCAGTGGTAACCCCCAGGATGTTGATGGTGGGGATTCAGCAATGGTAATGCCATTGAATGTCAAGGGGAGATGGTTAGATCCACTCTTGTTGGAGATGGTAATTGCCTGGCACTTTTGTGGCATGACTGTTACTTGCCACTTATCAGCCCAAGCCTAAATGTTGTCCAGGTCTTGCTGCATATTGAAATGGCTGCTTCAGTATCTAAGGAGACGCGAATGCTACTGAACACTGTGCAATCACCAGCGAACATCCCCACTTGTGACCTTATGTTGGAGGAAAGGTCATTGATGAAGCAGCTGAAGATGGTTGGGCCTCAGGTACTACCCTGAGGAACTCCTGCAGCAATGTCCTAGGACAGAGATGATTGGCCTTCAACAACCACAACCATCTTCCTTTGTTCTGGGTATGACTCCAACCAGTGGAGAGCTTTCTCCCTGATTCCCATTGACTTCAATTTTGCTAGGGCTCCTTGATGTCACGCTCATTCAAATGCTACCTTGATTTCAAGGGCAGTCAATCTCGCCTCACCTCGGGAGTTCAGCTCTTTTTTCCATGTTTGGACCAAGGTTGTAATGAGGTCAGTAGCCAAGTGGCCCTGACGGAACACAAACTAAGCATCAATGAGCAGGTTATTGCTGAGCAAGTGCCGCTTGATTGCACTACTGACAACACCTTCCAATGATGTTTGAGAGTAGACTGATGGACGAGGTATTTGGCCGGATTGGGTTTGTCCCACTTTTTGCGGACAGGACATACTTGGGCAATTTTCCACATTGTCAGATAGACACCTGTGTTGTAGCTGTACTGGAACATCTTGGCTTGGAATGCAGCTGGTTATGGGGCACAAGTCTTCAATACTACAGCTGGAATATTCTCAGGGCCTATAAGCTTTGCTGTATTCAATGCCTTCAGCCATTTCTTGATATCACTTGGAGTGAATCAAATCGGCTGAAGACTGGAAACTGTGATGCTGGGGCTTCCTTTTTCTCAAGCATTTAATTGGAAAAGATTCTAATATGAAATATGAGTCCTGATTTTTAATGGAGAGGTGGGGAGAGAGTGGCAGAGTGCAGGGAAACCTGATAAGACTTGGGATGTGGAGGCCTTGCCGATCTGAACAGGAGTGCCCTATTTAAATAATCTGCAGACTCCTACCCACAGCTGGCCCAATTGATAAACTGGCTGGTGTGCAGATAAGCAAACAAGCAGCAGGAGCTGCAGCCAGAGACCTGTGAGGATAGTCAGTGCAGCAGGAAGTGGGGAAGATCAAGGATAATGGGTCTTTAATCAGGCCTTCACGATGGGGAGCGTGAATATTCTGGTCGTGATCCAGGTTGGGTGGGGCAGCAAGGAGTGGAAATGAAGATTTCCTGGTGAGGCCTGTGGGGAGCATTCCTGCTCCTCCCGGCCCATAAAGTGTTCTACAAGGAGCTGATCTCCTGCACCTTCACTTGACCATTCAGCACCTCCCTCACTCAGTTAATTTTAAGTTGCAGTATCAATATTGTCATTGGGGCACAAATTTTGAAAGTTAATTAGGCCTCTTTGTCAGTGGCTTGATTTGTACTTGTTAAATTTTGCTCACCGCCACCAACCCCCACGCAAACTCCCCCCGCCTGTCATCAGGTTGGAGCTCAGGGCGTGGGAGGGCGGAGGGGAATGCATTAAAATTGAGCTCATAGGGTCAGTAGCATCAACATCAATATTGCAACCCTGAAATTCTGTAATGAAAACTAAATGAAAAACAGGCCACTAAAGGCTCCTGAACAGAAACAAATTAATGCCCATTTAAAAGTATGAATGCTATAATATCTTTATTTCGTTGTATAGCTCTTGAAGATGAGTTACTACATGCTGTTGTAAATCAACCACCAAGTGTTCTCCAAAAGTGCATTTGCTACATTTGTAAAGTTCCACACCTCACTCGCCATCTGAAGAAGATTCTCAAAGACCAGAAAGGACAAACAGAAACGGAGAGGCAGCTGCCCCAGGATGCCCTGGCATATGCCAAGCTCCTCAGACTGCGTGATGAGATTCTCCCATCACTCGTCATCTCCTCTAATTTACACGTCTACACCTGTACATTATCGGACAACCACAAACTGAACCGTACAGAGCAGATGAGCAAAGAGTACACCGAGGGCCTTTGCCAGCAGTTTTATACTGATGTGGTTAAGCTCATTGACAGCAACAATGCACAAAGGCCGACAGATGAGTTTGACGGTGGGATGGAGGAAATGATGAAGCATACATCCTTGTGCAATTTATATGCAGCCCTCTCTGACTTTGAGTGGAAAGAAATGGACCAGGTTAAAGAATACATCCTTGGGGAGCAATCCAACTCACCCTTCATTATTGTGGGAGGGCCTTGCAGTGGAAAAACACTTCTCATGGCAACATGTGCCAAACAGGTACAGAATTTTATCTTTGACTTTGTCCTGTTTTGCCTTCCTCCTCCCCAGGTCTGGTGATTGGCCACTTACCAAGTAAATAAAAAAAAGAAAGATTTGTACTTCTGTCGTGCCTTTCATGACCTCAGAATATCTCAGAGCACTTTACAGCCAATGAAGTACTTTGACATGTACTTACTGTTATAATATAGGAAATGAGGCCACCAATTTGCCCCCAACAAATTCCCACAAACAGCGATGTGATCAATGACCAGATAATCTGTTTTTGTGATGTTGATTGGGGGGGGGGTAAATATTGAACAGGATAATGAGGATAACTCCCTGTTCTTCAAAATAGTGCCATGGGATCTTTATATCCACCTGAGAGGGCACACAGAGACTCAGCTTAAAGTCTCATCCAAAAGACTGCATTTCCGACAGTGCAGCATTCCCTCAGTACTCTGTTAACTTTTTGATTTTTTGTGCTTGAGTCTCTGGGGTGGGAGTTGAACCCATAACCTTCATGACACTTAGTAAAGCAATGTGGCCAGTTACCTGTGAAGAGTCTGGAACCTCACAACAATATAAGTCCCATAGTTAGCCAGGGAAAGTCATATTCGAAGAATAGGAGATACAGAAGAGATTGGGCCCCCTGCAACTGATTCTGTTGTAGGTAGTGGTAAGGAAGGGAAGTCTTGCCCAATGATGTAACTAACAGATTTCTGACATAGTTGACCTAAACTCTCAGTTTCTGAGCGCATTGCACTCAATGGAAGAGGTAGCTTCTTGGAAGAGGAACATGGAATATAAGGACTTTGTATCAGGTGGGAAAGCTTGATAACTGCAAACAAGGAATGAATAGACACTGTGGCATTCCGTAGGGATCGCTCCCTCCGGGACACCCTGGTCCACTCCTCCATCACCCCCTACTCCTCAACCCCCTCCTATGGCACAACCCCTTGCCCACGCAAAAGATGCAACACCTGCCCCTTCACTTCCTCTCTCCTCACCGTCCAAGGACCCAAACACTCCTTTCAAGTGAAGCAGCATTTCACTTGCATTTCCCCCAACTTAGTCTACTGCATTCGTTGCTCCCAATGTGGTCTCCTCTACATTGGAGAGACCAAACGTAAACTGGGCGACCGCTTTGCAGAACACCTGCGGTCTGTCCGCAAGAATGACCCAAACCTCCCTGTCGCTTGCCATTTTAACACTCCACCCTGCTCTCTTGCCCACATGTCTGTCCTTGGCTTGCTGCATTGTTCCAGTGAAGCCCAACGCAAACTGGAGGAACAACACCTCATCTTCCGACTAGGGACTTTACAGCCTTCCGGACTGAATATTGAATTCAACAACTTTAGGTCGTGAGTCCCCTCCCCCATCCCCACCCCCTTTCTGTTTCCCCCTTCTCTTTTTTTTTCCCAATAAATTATAAAGATTTTCCTTTTCCCACCTATTTCCATTATATAAAATAAAAAAAAAAACCCACTAGAGCTATACCTTGAGTGCCCTACCATCCATTCTTAATTAGCACATTCGTTTAGATAATATCACCAACTTTATCTTTAACACCTATGTGTTCTATTGTACTATTGTTGTTGACATCTTTTGATATTCTGCTTCTATCACTGCTTGTTTGTCGCTACAACCACACCAACCCCCTCCACCTCTCTGTCTCTCTATCTCTCCGCCCCCCACACACACACCTTAAACCAGCTTATATTTCAGCTCTTTCCTGGACTCGAACTCAAGTTCTGTCGAAGGGTCATGAGGACTCGAAACGTCAACTCTTTTCTTCTCCGCCGATGCTGCCAGACCTGCTGAGTTTTTCCAGGTAATTCTGTTTTTGTACTGTATTGACTTACTGGGTTTGCAGAAGCAAGATGGTTAGAATCTGGTCATATGGAAAAGAAGAATCATGTGCTCTACTTCTTGGGAGGTGAGAAACATAGGAATGGAGCAGGAATCCTTGTAAACATAAAATACAAGAGATTAGTTTGAGATTACTGGCCAATCTCAGAAAGAGTGGTCATGATTAAGAAAGAAGGAAATTGATCTGGTTGTCATAAAAGTTTATGCCTCGATACAAGATCACAGTGAGCAGGAATTACAGGCATTTTATGGTGTCATTCTGGAGAGTTATGATCAAGTTAAATCAGCTGATGTGGTCATTGCAATGGCCGACTTAAATGCTAAAAGTTGATGAAGGAACATCAAGAACACATGTTGGTCAACAAGGCTTGGATCGAGAAATGAAAGAGGAGAGAGACTGATACAATCTTACCAAGAAAATGATCAGATGGTGGCAAACACCTTTAAGCAACCAAAAAGAATACTATACAGTTGGAGAAGTCCAGATGGTGTGCATTGAAATCAAATAGATTATGTGATGGTGAAACAACATATTAGAAACAGTATAAAGAGAAACCGTATATATCCCGGCGCAGATATAAATTCAGATCACTGTCTCCTTGGGGCGAAAATTAAGTTGAAACTGAAAATACTAAAAAAGAAAAAAATGTGCTACCATTTAAACCTTGACATGTTGAAGGATGAGAATATCAGACAGGCATTCACTCTTTAAGTAAAAAAACAAGCACGAATGTCTCAGGATTGATGAATTGGAACAAGCGGAGGTTTCAGAACAATAAATAGAAAGCAAGTGGAAAAACATGAAAGGGAATACACAACATACTGCAAAAAAAATGCTACCAAAATGGAAAAGAATAAGAGGCAAGGAGTGGATGACAGGTGAGATCCTAGCTATGATGGTAGAAAGAGGAAAGAAAAGAAACACAGCTGAATTTGATAACATTGAAAAGAAAATAAAGAATGCGTGTAGGCAGGCTAAAGAAAAAGGGTATAATGAGATGTGTGATGAAGTACGAAAGCTGGAAATAAATGACAAAATGAGAGTTATGCACTAGAAGTTGAAATCTTTGACAAAAAGAAAGAACAGGATAACCACAGACAGTAAGTGCATAAAAGACAAAGATGGTAAAATGCTGTTTGAAAGGGATGCAGTAGCAAAAAGGTGAACAGAATGTATAAGTGAATTGTACATTGATCCAAATTGTGGGTTCCTTCAAGATATAGAGGCAAATGAGGAACCAAACATTAATATATCAGAGGTAAAGAACACGATGAAACTGATGAGTAAGGAGAAGCTTCAGGCAAAGATGAAGTAACAACAGAACATCCAAAAGCCCATGGAGAAACAGAATGAGAAGTGACAACAGAAACTTGTGACAAAATATATACCAAAAGATACATTCCAAGTGACTTGAGACATTCATTATTAATTAAGTTATCCAAGAAACCCAAGTGCAATTAATTTAGAACTATAAGCTATGTGATATTATATCTGATATTATATCACTATCTGATATTATATCACTATCTGATATTATATCACTTTAATGAGTCATCTCATAAAGTGATCTTGAAAATCATAATAGAAAAAAAGAATAACGCAACTGAAGCTGAAATTGGTGAAATGCTGTCTGGATTTAGACCTGGAGTAGGAATAAGAGAGGGAATATTTAACCTGAGAACAATTATCAATAAATATCTATAAGTAAACAAGAACATTTACATATGCTTCAGAGGCTATGAAAAAGCATTCAATCATGTTTATCACTAAAAGTTAATAGACGTGTTGTTGAAATGTGACATTGACAGGAAAGATGTGAGATTTATCCAGAGCCTACATTGGGACCAAATAATAAGTATCAGGCTAGAAGAGTGACAATCAGATATATTTCATGAGAAGGGAAGAGTATGACAAGGCTGTGTACTGTCGCCAAAATTATTCAATCTGTACACACAACAAATATTCAGAGAATTAGATATACCTCCAAAGGTAAAAATTAGAGGAAAGAACATAACAAATTAGCAGTATACTGATGACACAGTGCTATTTCAAGAATCAGGACAGGCCCTGCAAAATATTATAGATCAAATGAGTATGAACACCAAAAAGACAAAAACAATGGTCGTTAGAAGGAATACATTGGAAGAAACTCAAGTGAAGATTGAAGTGGATGGTGTCACACTGGAACAAGTAGGTAAGTATGTATATTTAGGACAAGTGAGAACAAAAGATGGCAGAAGCTGGAAGAAGGAGAGATAGCCAGAAGTAATTTTGTGAAGGTGAAGGATGTGTTAACAACAAAACTCAAGCTTGTAACAAGGAAAAAACTCATAAGATACTACATGCTATTCACTTTTCTGTACGTCTCAGGAACCTGGACAATAAGTAAAGATCTGTGGAAGAAAATAGAAGCTTTTGAAATATGGATGCTAAGATGTATGCTAAAAATTCATATACAGACCATAAGACAAATGAAGAGGTGCTTGAAATAGCAAGAGCGAAAATAACTCTTAAAAAGGGACATCCAGAAAAGAAAATGTCAGTATTTTGACCATTTAATCAGAACTGAAAGACTACAGAGATCTGGAGGGAAAATTGGAGGGCAGCAGAAAGAAGGATCGACTGAGGCATAGTTGGATGACGGATGTCACAGAGCAGTTGCAGACGAGCTACAGTGAATGAGTGAGGATGGCACATGACAGACGAGCATGACATACCATGACAGCAAATCTCTTGGTAGGAGTAGCTACAGCAGACTGTTCTATGATTCCTTGGATATGTTCCATCCCCTTTGGGATGGAATTACATTAGCTATCTACCACTCTCCTGGCACTGCATCTTTTTCTAACAAATTAACAAACATGAATAGTAATGCCTCTGTTAACTCTTGCCTATATATTTTTTAAAATACTGGATGCATTCCATCTGGACCAAGTGTTTTATCCCCTTTGAGTTTGGTTAGTTTATTCAATACATCCCCTTTTTTATTTTAAATGCACTTCTCTCATTACTCAACTGATCATTCAATGTCATGTCTACCTGTTCTTCCATCTCCATGGTAAGTACTGAACCATAATAATTATTTAATATCTCTCTATTGTAATTGTGGTGTTACCCTGTCTATCCCTTAATGTTCCTATTCCCATCAAAGCCTTCCTTTTTTATTGATGTACCTGTAAAATATATTGTTTTATTTTCCTTGATAACTTAATTCCATAGTTCCTCTGCGTTCTTAATTGCTTTTTTTACTACTTTCCTAATATTGTATTCTATCTTCTCGTGCACCCCTCTGTTGTATATGTACTTAATCTATGCCTCTTTCCTAACTCTTAATTGTTTCCTTATGTCTTTATCCATCCATGGAGTCCCACTAGTGTTTAATTTGTTCTTTCCTTTGAGGAGATGGTGGTGTAGTGATATGCCACAGGCTAATGCTCTGGGGACATGGGTTCAAATGCAACCATGGCAGCTGGAATTTGAATTCAAATAGTAAAATCTGAAATTGAAAGATAGTTTCATGGCCATCATTACTAAGACTATCAGCAATTGCTATAAAGACCTATTTGATTCAATAATATCCTTATGGCAGAAGGAAATCTGCCATATTTATCCGGTCAGGCCTACATGTGACTCCAGACCCAAAGCAATGTAGTTGACTCTTAACTACCCTCTGCAATGGCCTAGCAAGCCACTCAGTTCAAGGGCAATTAGGGATGGGCAGCAAATGGTGGTCCTACCAGTGATGCCCATATCCCATGAAAGAAAAAGTATGGGCAGAATTTTCTGCCTGTCGGGCGGGCAGGCCCGACCCAATCTCCGGTGGGCACGGAGCCGATCCCTGCCAGCGAACCAGGCCGCACCGCCATTTTACATGGATGGGCCAATTAGGGCCCGCCCAGCATGACATCCAGCAGGAAGCGCTATGCACTCCCTGTGTGGGCGGGGGAGGGAATCCCTAAAAGTAAGAGTGCGCTCTTTCACATGAAAGAGTGCACATCTCCCTGAGGCTAAGTGCAGCCTCAGGGAGATCGCTTCAACTTTGAAAAATATTAAAAATAGAAAATAAAATCCCTTGCATGTCCCCCTCATGTGACATAAAACCCTGCAGGAAACCTCAACCCGCTGGTGGATAAGGTTTCATGTTTTTTCTATTCCCCGCTGGGGCTCCTGTCCTGCCCGCCAACCTTAAGGTTGGACGGACAGGTCCTTTAATTGGTTAAATGATCTTGTCAATGGCCTCAGTTGGCCATTGACATGTTGGCGGGCCCACAGCTGATTTTGCTGTGCCCCCACCTTCCTGAAAATTTAAAATGAGGCAGGATGACGTTGGGTCTTCTGGCTGACGACATCCCGCATCATTTTACGCGTTGGCGAGCAGGCCTCACCCCCCTGCTTGCCAATGGCAAAATTCTGCCCTATGTTTTTCCTGCACTCTTTTAAACACAGTTTAAAATGATTCCAATTGTTGTTCTGTATTTCTTTTGCCAATGTAGTCGTCCATTTTATTTTCCCAAGTTCTATTCTCAGCCCCTCTTTATTTCTCTTTCTGTACCTTCTTTTAATCTAATTCATCCTCCTTTTCCGTCATTCCTGATTCGTTCTTGATTCTTATATCTTATTGTTTTATGGTGTTACATTGTTGGTCCTGCCATTCATTGAGGACCCAGATGGCCTGTGGCTGTCACTATGCTGTTATCTGCTTGCACTTCCATTAAGTTATGTCACAAAATCATTTTGATTTGAAGGGCACAGCAAAACGTCTAACCAGCAGAGCAGGTAGGTAATGCCTTGCTCTGGCAACATCCAACCAAATATAATTTATTCATACAAAACCAAACTGAAGGGCAGATGCAGGTATATCCCCTTTCTATAATAGTATAAGGGGGCATGATGAAAAAGGTGTCGGGGAAAAGACATTTTGTGTTGTTAGTCAGGCCAACAAATGTATGTGTTCCTTGCAAAGCCTGACTTTATCCTGTCTGCATTGAAGAGACTAAAGTAATAGGTATCTAAAGATTACAAGAGCGACCACTCCACTGCAACCACTATGTATCCATGCCAGCAAATAGTTCTGACCACATTTGCCCATCTTTCTCTCAAATCCCTTCAACTCCTTTTTCTTCATCCTATCTAATATAACCTTTAATGTTGGTCTAGTTTCTACTTCACCCATTAACCCTGGAAGTGAATCCCACAGCCTCACAACTCTGAAGATGTTTCCCCTGCCTTCTGTTATAAATCTCTTGCATATAACCTTGTATCTTGGGCCTTTATTGCAAGGGGATTGGAGTACAAGAAGAAAGAAGTCTTACTGCAGTTGCACAGGGTTTTGGTGAGACCACATCTGGAATATTGTATGCAGTTTTGCTCTCCACATTTAAGAAAGGATACACTTGCACTGTAAGTGGTACAGCGAAGGTTCACTAAATTAGTCCCTGGAATGAGGCGTTGTCCTATGGTGAGAGGCTGAGTAAATTGGGCTTGTATCTTCTGGCGTTGAGTAGAATGAGAGGTGACCTCATTGAAACCTACAAAATTCTGAAGGGGCTTGATAGGGTGGATGCTGAGAGATTGTTTCCATTGGTTGAGGAATCTAAAACAAGGGGGCACAGTCTCAGGACAAGGGGCCAATCATTTAGGACTGAGATAAGGAAAAATGACTTCACTCAAAGAGTTGTGAACCTTTGGAATTCTCTGCCCCAGGCGGTTGTGGATGCTCCATCTTTGAATACATTTAAGGCTGGGATAGACAGATTTTTGGTTTCTCAGGGAATTAAGGGATATGGGGAGCAGGCGGGAAAATGAAGTTGAAGTCATGATCAGCCAAGATCGTATTAAATGGCAGAGCAGGCTTGGTGAGCTGTATGATCTAACACGGCTCCAATTACTTGTGTTCTTGTATCGCTCTTCTATGGTGATTTACAGCCCCATGAGACAATTTCTCCTTCCACCTCACCTTAGCTGGCTTACCCCTCATCTTTCTAAAATTCCCCCTGATGTTGTTCTAGTTTTTGTACCGACTGTGTTAACCCACAGATAGCTATTCTACCTGATGCATTTCTTTACTCATAACTAACAATGACCTAGTAAAATATTGCTTGGGGAAACAATAAAATATAAATATCTAATCTTTTTCTCTATATGGTTTCTTTCAGATAAATTCATGGCTAAACAACTGTAACCCTGTGACAGTCAGCCGCTTCCTCTCTTCCACGAGCAAAAGTACTTCCCTTAGAAATGTCCTAACTGGAATCTGTCAGCAAATAGCAATAAGCTACCACAAACCGATCCAAATATATTCCAACAACATTGTGGAATTAATGAACTGTTTTGTGAGTCTTTTAGAAGAATCATCTGAACAGCATCCCTTGACCATAATGATAGATGCTGTTGACCAGATCTCAGGGACTCATGGTGCCAGAGCCTTGTGGTGGTTACCAAAATCTCTGCCACCTTTCACCAAGTTAATTATTTCTACTACTCTGAAGAAGTATGGAATTGCACAAAAATGCATGTCATTGAACCCTGATGCAGCTGACTTTCTTGAATTAAAGCCAAGAGAGAGAAAGGAATGCAATAAAATTCTTACACAACGCCTTCTAACCTACAACAGAAGAATTACCTCTGGGCAGCAGGTTTATGTGAATGCAGCCCTGGGGCAGTGTACTCTCCCACTTTTTGTTAACCTGCTTTGTAATGAAATGTTTTGTTGGAGATCTCATGACAATATTGATGACCAGACTTTAGGCAGAAGTGTTCATGACAGTATCAAGCTACTACTCGAAAGGCTTGAAAGGAGACATGGGGAGAGACTGGTTTCCAGAGCTTTAGGCTACATAACACTTGCAACTTCAGGACTCGGGGAGGCTGAGTTGCTGGACATTTTGTCACTTGATGACTATGTTATAGAACATTTTTGGCCTCAAAAGGGCTTGCC
The DNA here is from genome assembly GCF_017639515.1 of Carcharodon carcharias. Lineage (NCBI taxonomy): Eukaryota > Metazoa > Chordata > Chondrichthyes > Lamniformes > Lamnidae > Carcharodon > Carcharodon carcharias. The sequence goes on along the minus strand of NC_054477.1, from coordinate 31,961,715 downwards.
AGACTCAGTGAAAGTGCCATATTACTCATTAGCAAGACTGCAACAGGATCTGAGTGGGTTTTTGGTAGGAAGGCTACATAATGGAGTAAAGTTGCTCTTCTGGGCAAACCGGCATTTTTCACTGGTTGTCAATAAGCGTTACCTCAGGAACGTGGAAACTGTGCAACAAATGCACAGCATCATGGTGGAATACTTCAGTGGCCGGTGGTCCAGTGGAAGAGGGAAACCACTTCTCATTACTATGTTGCATCAGAAACCAATAGAGGACCAACCAATGCATTGTCAGATATCGGAACATAATCCTTTAATGAAGATATATGTTGATAGACAGCAGCCTTCACAACCATGGCTTTTTCATTTCCAATCTTCTAATCCTTGCTTTGTCTTTCCAAATCACAGAAAAGTTAATGAACTAGCATATCATTTGAAAAGAACCGGAAGACTGGGAGAACTATATCTTGATGTGCTGTCTTCCTTTGTATCCCATCAAGCAATGATTAAAGCTGGTCACTTGGTTCAGCTGATAGCTGAACTAGAGGAAAATATTCTCACAATAAATCGAAGGGAGATTAGATTTTTGGCAGCAGTTCTGAAAAGCGCATGGTGCTTACTACGAACATCCCCTGATGATCTATCAATGGTTATTCAGGTGAAACTTCTACCATTTGTAGAGTGCTTCCCACAACTGTTCAAATTTTTAAAGCAGGCTTATGAAGAAGGGCTCAGGCATAATGTCGTTGCTGTGATGCACAGTCCAGTAATTACTGTGCCCGGGGTGTATGCTGCTTTGTGTACCTCTGAACTGTCTGTAGCAACTGATATCATAGAAATTCAGTCACAGTCTCTTGTTCTTGTAACACTGGAAAGTGGTTCTGTATATGCTTGGAACCTAGAGATCCAAGCACCTTGGGAACAAATCAACACAAATGGAGTTAAAGTTTCAGGAGCCCAAATGTCAGAGGATGACCGATTCCTTGTACTTGCGACTGTCCACAGCACTATATTAGTGTACAACTTTGCCCAGCTATCGCTGCTTTACGAAGTTGATATGAGAAGCAGTCTTGATGGTAACACTGCAGAAATTCATCATCCAATTTGTGGTTTTGCTCTGAGCACCACAAATGCAGTAGTGTGGTTCAAGAACAGCACAGAGATGAGGGTCTTTGATCTCAACTCTTGTCACACAGTCAAGCAGTTAAACTGCCAACATGAGGTTCAATGTGTATCTTTTTCTACTGATGGAACATATGCATTGTGTGGGCAATTGAAGAGCACAGTCACAATATTTAATATTCATACTGCTCTCCAGATAGCCATAGTGTTTTTGGAATTTCCTGAAGCATCTGTCTATTCCATTTTCCTGTCTGAATCCAAAGAGGAAATGTATGTTGTAGACAATATTGGGAACATTTGTGTTTGGGGCACAGAAGACATGACTGAACCACATCTCTTGGAAGAGATTGTTTGTAAAGAAGATGAAAATAAAGTTCTGAGTGTTGAACTTTCTTTGCACTCATTGTTATTGTGCAGGGCATCTTGCATTGAATTGTGGAACACATTGAATTGGAGTACGTCAGACAAATTCAAACCACCTAACAGTGAAAGCTTCATCCGAGCTATATTGTCACAAAATTGTGATTCCATTATAGCAGTCATTAGTGGTTCCCAGGCATTATTTGTATGGAAGAGAGAGACTGGGCAATGTGTTCTAATACTTGAGAACAGTCTTGGTAGCCCATTGAGGCTCTCTAAATGCTATAAGCAAAAAGCTTTGGTAATATTTACCTCAAAGGGTTTTCTGAAGTCCTGGGACCTAGACTGCATAGATACAGCCTCAGCTATAGCAAGAACAGAAAGGACCAAACAACTTCTCCTTTCATCACAGGGAAAGCATTTCTATACCTTTGATGGCACCAGTGTTGTATTCAAATGGAGCCTGATTTTCTGTCAAATAGAGGCTACCTTTACACATGCTGACCTTGTAAAACATTGTGCTCTGACAAGAACAGGCAAATCTATGGTAACTGCAGATGTTAGTGGCGATCTTTACGTTTGGGACACAGAAGCTGGTCAAAACCTGCACCGCATCAGATGTGGCAATGTGACACAATTACTGATAACACCAAACGACCACTTTGTTGTGACGCTATGCGAAGGCCTCGTATCAAAGGTATGGAAACTGTCCAAAGGGCATATCGTCTGCAACATTCACATACACTTAAAAAAAGCAATGATAACACCAGAAAGTACCTTTGTTCTGGGTCTTCACGAGCATCTCCTTCTTGCTGTTAGCTTGTGGTCAGGAGGCATAGTCAAGAGATTTGAATGCATTGATAAAGCAGATATTGTTGCTTTTCAGACACTGAAAGACTATCCAGACTATGTCATGCTAGTATCATCCTCTGGAAGTATTTATACCTGGAATTTAGTAGAAGAATCTCTTTGCCGACAGAGCCAGCTCCCTGTCAAATTCTCAAGGCAATTGGACGTCTTCCAGGTTTCCGAAGATGGGAGGATTGCGATCATTTCGGTGATCACTGAGAGTATCAATGTTTTGGACATCCTCCATGGAAAATTGAGTGTCGTTAGTACAGAGGGAGCTATCTTTAATCAACAATTGACCAGAGATGGTCAATATGTTGTTTATGTATGTTACAAACACCACTGTAATTGTGACCTTCATTCAAGTGCAAAACTTAATATTGTTCAGACAACAGATGGGAAAAATATTGGAAGCTGCTATTTATGCAAAATCCCTTCATGTATTGTTGTGTCTGAAAATGATTTAAATATTTTTGTGGGATTTGAAGATGGGACTGTTGGAATGTACACAGTTGTTGACTACCCTGGTGCTCAAAACAAAATTAAAAATCGACTAAGCAAGGTGGCCAAAGGTGACTACCCTCCCAGAAAGAAAGATTGGTTGTGCAAAAACTTACCCAATGCTTTTTGGGTGGATTCCCTCAATGAATATTCACAGTAACAGCCTTGCTCTTCACTCTGGAACACAGCCAGTTAACCAATGAATATGAACACACAGAGCTAACACATTCCCCCAAGTTCTTTTACAATTGATGGGCAACACGAGAGATTTACGGACTCGAAACGTTAACTCTGTTTCTCTCTCCACAGATGTTACCAGACCTGCTGAGTTTTTCCAGCATTTAAGTTTATTTTACAACATTATAGCTCTTTTCTGGCAAATATGGGCACAACCTAGAATTGGTTTCAGCTAGATGGGTCAACTACGCTCCCGAAAAAGAGAATGCATGAAAAATGAACAGTGGCATTAGGTGTAAACTGGTGTCACCCCCACCAAACCATCGAAAATAGATCCTTGTAGTTCACCTACAAAGCGCTGGGCACGTAGACTTTCTTGATGTTTCGAGTCCTCATGACCCTTCGACAGAACTTGAGTTCGAGTCCAAGAAAGAGTTGAAATATAAGCTGGTTTAAGGTGTGTGTGTGGGGGGCGGAGAGATAGAGAAAGAGAGAGGTGGAGGGGGGGTGGTGTGGTTGTAGGGACAAACAAGCAGTGAAAGAAGCAGATCATCAAAAGATGTCAACGACAATAGTACAATAGAACACATAGGTGTTAAAGTTAAAGTTGGTGATATTATCTAAACGAATGTGCTAATTAAGAATGGATGGTAGGGCACTCAAGGTATAGCTCTAGTGGGGGTTTTTTTTATTTTTTATTTTTTTTAAATAATGGAAATAGGTGGGAAAAGGAAAATCTTTATAATTTATTGAAAAAAAAGGAAGGGGGAAACAGAAAGGGGGTGGGATGGGGGAGGGAGCTCACGACCTAAAGTTGTTGAATTCAATATTCAGTCCGGAAGGCTGTAAAGTGCCTAGTCGGAAGATGAGGTGTTGTTCCTCCAGTTTGCGTTGGGCTTCACTGGAACAATGCAGCAAGCCAAGGACAGACATGTGGGCAAGAGAGCAGGGTGGAGTGTTAAAATGGCAAGCGACAGGGAGGTTTGGGTCATTCTTGTGGACAGACCGCAGGTGTTCTGCAAAGCGGTCGCCTAGTTTACGTTTGGTCTCTCCAATGTAGAGGAGACCACATTGGGAGCAACGAATGCAGTAGACTAAGTTGGGGGAAATGCAAGTGAAATGCTGCTTCACTTGAAAGGAGTGTTTGGGTCCTTGGACAGTGAGGAGAGAGGAAGTGAAGGGGCAGGTGTTGCATCTTTTGTGTGGGCATGGGGTGGTGCCATAGGAGGGGTTTGAGGAGTAGGGGGTGATGGAGGAGTGGACCAGGGTGTCCCGGAGGGAGCGATCCCTACGGAATGCCGATAAGGGGGGGTGAAGGGAAGATGTGTTTGGTGGTGGCATCATGCTGGAGTTGGCGGAAATGGCAGAGGATGATCTTTTGAATGCGGAGGCTGGTGGGGTGATAAGTGAGGACAAGGGGGACCCTATCATGTTTCTGGGAGGGAGGAGAAGGCGTGAGGGCGGATGCGCGGGAGATGGGCCGGACTCGGTTGAGGGCCCTGTCAACGACCGTGGGTGGAAAACCTCGGTTAAGGAAGAAGGAGGACATGTCAGAGGAACTGTTTTTGAAGGTAGCATCATCGGAACAGATGCGACGGAGGCGAAGGAACTGAGAGAATGGGATGGAGTCCTTACAGGAAGCGGGGTGTGAGGAGCTGTAGTCGAGATAGCTGTAGGAGTCGGTGGGTTTGTAATGGATATTGCTGGACAGTCTATCACCAGAGATTGAGACAGAGAGGTCAAGGAAGGGAAGGGAAGAGTCAGAGATGGACCACGTGAAAATGATGGAGGGGTGGAGATTGGAAGCAAAATCAATACATTTTTCCAAGTCCCGACGAGAGCATGAAGCGGCACCGAAGTAATCATCGATGTACCGGAGAAAGAGTTGTGGAAGGGGGCCGGAGTAGGACTGCAACAAGGAATGTTCCACACACCCCATAAAGAGACAGGACTCCATCCCATTCTCTCATGAGGACTCGAAACGTCAACTCTTTTCTTCTCCGCCGATGCTGCCAGACCTGCTGAGTTTTTCCAGGTAATTCTGTTTTTGTTTTGGATTTCCAGCATCCGCAGTTTTTTTGTTTTTAGACTTTCTTAATGTCCATAACACAGTTTTATAATCTACGTTAATCGCATTCTAAAAGATGGAAGAGATATCTTCTACCTCCAGAACATAATCAACTGAGAGAAAGTAATATGGTTGCTTCTAATATGAAAACAGTAAATACTGGGGACACTGAGCAGGTCTGGCAGCATCTGTGGAGAGAGAAACAAAGTTAATGGGTGGAATTTTATGCAGGTGGGATTTTACGGTCCCGCCGAAGTCAGTGGACTTTTGAATGGCTCGCCGCATTTTATGGCCTGCCCCCCGCCGCGACTGGGCCATAAAATTCCGCCCCATGTTTCAGCTCATTGGAACTGCATTTCCGAAATCTGAATCTGATCGTTTTTGCTGTGACAACAATGAAATGAAAATGTTTTGCATTCATACCTCAGGATTCCGAAGTAAACCGAACCAATACGGCAATGAGTAAATGTTATTAATAGATTTAAAGAACACACTGCAGTCACAGAGTTAACAAGCTAACTCGGGAGCAAAGCACAACTTTCGGTGTTCTGGAACAGCCCAGCGAGTAATACAACAGAATGAGAGAAATGTTAATGTCAGCAGCCTTTCCTCTCTGCCTGCACATGTAGATGATCTTGTATTGTTTTAGGCCTTACCTGATCTTATTGTTCATATTCCTTTAAGTCTAACTATTGTTGGTCATCAATAGCTGCAATTTGTGGGAGATTGATAGCTTGCTGGAACAAATCAAGGACTTCTTGGCCTGCTGGAAAAGCATACTGACTACTTAGCCTTTCCAATATGTAAAATATCCAAACAAGCATGTATATATATATATGCTTTCTAGGCTATATCCTACATAACCTAACAGGCTTTTTCTCTTCTCCTTTATTTTTCCTGAAGACATTGACTTTTTTACCATGATACAATTCCACATTTGTCATCCTTTCCCCCTTTGCCTTGTACAACAGATGTTGTGTGAGCCTTAACATTGGGTGTCAATAGGTAATTCAGTGGAAAAAATCACAAGCAATTGTCCTCACCTGACATCCAAGCAGCTTCAGTTCCAGCAGGGGTTACTGAATAATGGTCAGGAGTGACTGATTTGCTTATCCATATCCAGCTTTGCTGTGGCCATAGTACTGGCTCAAGTTCATGTAACTCAATACAAGCCTGGAATTAAACCTGGGACCTTACTGGTCTGTGTAGCTGGACTGAAAAATCAGCAGGTCATGTTCCCAGGGTCTGCAGGTTAGCAGGAGACCACCTCATTAGCATGGGACACCATTCTGGCAAATCTCTCGTGCCTTCCTGCCCATGATGACATGTAACTTCCATGACCCCCACGTCCTCGGGGTGATGGCTGCCTATACTCATTCCCCACCATGGCCATGGTCTCTGCAACTCCCTATACATAGGAGGAAAATCTTCAAAAAGCATTTGGGAAAGAGAGATAGAGAGTGCAGAAAAGACCAAAGAAAATAAATCCAGGGATGAGGGACTTCAGTTGATCAGAGAAACTGGGAATTGTTCTCCTTAGAGAAGTTTGAGAGATTTTATACAGGTGTTCAAAATCATGAAGGGTCTACATACGAACAAGGAGCAGGAGTAGGCCATTCGTCCCCTCGAGCCTGCTTCGCCATTTAATAAGATCATAGGTGATCTGATAGTAAGCTCAAATCTGCAGCCTGCCTACCCTCAATAACCTGTCACCCCCTTGCTTACCAAGAATCTATCCACCTCTGCCTTAAAAATATTCAAAGACTCTCCTTCCACCGCCTTTTCAGGAAGAGAGTTCCAAAGATCCACGACCATCTGAGAGAAAAAAATTGTGCCTCATCTCCATTTTAAATGGGTGACCCCTTACTTTTAAACAGTGAATCCCTACTTCTAGATTCTTCCACGAGAGGAAACATCCTCTCCACACCCGCCCTGTCAAGACCCCTCAAGATCTTATATGTTTCAATCAAGTCACCTCTTACTCTTCTAAACTCCAGTGGATACAGGTCTAGCCCGTCCAACCTTTCCTCATAAGACAACCCACCCATTCCACCTTTTAGTCTGGTAAACCTTCTCTGAACTGATTCCAATGTATTTACATCCTTCCTTAAATAAGGTGGCCAATACTGTAGACAGTAGTCCAGATGTGGGCTCACTAGTGCTCTGCATAAATGAAGCATAACTTACCTACTTTTGCATTCAATTCCCCTCACAATAAATGATAACATTCTATTAGCTTTTCTAATTTCTTGCTGTACCTGCACACTAGCCTTTTGCAATTCATGCACTATGACATCCAGATCCCTCTGCACCTCAGAACTCTGTAATCTCTCACCATTTAGATAATACGTATATCCTTTTTCTTCCTGCCAAAATGGGCGATTTCACATTTTCCCACATTATACTTCATTTGCCAGGTCTTTGCCCACTCACTTAACCTACCTATATCTTCTCATAGCCTCCTTATGTCCTCTTCACAACTTCCTTTCCTGCCTATCTTTCTGTCATCAGCAAATTTGGCAACCATCCCATCTATCCCTTCATCCAAGTCATTCATATAAATTGTAAACAGTTGAGGTCCCTGCACTGATCCTTGTGGCACACCACTCATTACAGCTTGCCAACCTGAAAAAGACTCATTTAAGCCCACACTCTGCTTCCTGTTAGCCAGCCAAACTTGTATCTATGCCAGTATGTCCATTTCTTATTCCATGAGCTTTTATTTTCCGCACAAACCTTCAATGTGGCACTTTATCAAATGCCTTCTGGAAATCTAAGTATAGTGCATCCATCAGATCCTTTTAACCACAGCATATGTTACTTCCTCAAAGAACTCCAATAAGTTGGTTAAACATGATTCCCCTTTCACAGTCCATGTTGACTCTGCTTGATTACCTTGAACTTATCCAAGTGCCCAGCTATAGCTTCTATAAAAATAGCTTCTAACATTTTCCCTATGACAGGTGGTAAGCTAACTGGCCTGTAGTTTCCTGCTTTCTGTCTCCTTCCCTTTTTGAATAAAGGAGTTACATTTGCTATCTTCTAATCTAATGGGACCTTCCTCGAATCTAGGAAGTTTTGGAAAATTAAAACCAATGCATCAACAATCTCACTAGCCATTTCTTTTAAAGCCCTAGGATGAAGTCCATCAGGACCCGGGCACTTGTCAAGCCACAGCTCCAACAATTTACTCAGTACCACTTGGTGATTGCAATTTTCCTGAGTTCCTCCCTCCCTTTTATTTCCTGATTTATAGCTGCTTCTGGGATGTTACTTGTATCTTCTATAGTGAAGACTGACTGCTAGACAAGAGTATATAAAGAAAAATTATTCCCATTGGCAGAACCGTCTAGAACTGGGGACACCAATTTAAAGTGGTTAGCAGATGAACAAATGGTGACATGAAGACTGCACTTGACATCGAGGCAGCATTTGACTGAGTGTGGCATCAAAGAGCCCTAGCAAAACTAGAGCCAATGGAAATCAGGGAGAAAACTCTCCGCTGGTTAGAGTCACACCTAGCACAAAGGAAGATGGTTGTGGTTGTTGGGGGTTAATTATCTTAGTTCCAGCACATCACTGCAGGAGTTCCTCAGGGTAGTGTCCTAGGCCCCACCATTTTTAGCTACTTCAGTGACCTTCCATCATAAGGTCAGAAGTGGGGATGGAACAATGTTCAGCACCATTTGTGACTCCTCAGATACTGAAGCAGCCCATGTCCAAATGCAGCAAGACCTGGACAATATCCAAGCTTGGGCTGACAAGTGTCAAGTAACATTCGCACCACACAAATGTCAGGAAATCACCATCTCAAACAAGAGAGAATCTAACCATCGCCCCTTGACATTCAATGGCATTACCATCACTGAATCTCCCACTGTCAACATTCTGGAGGTTACCATTGACCAGAACTGGACTGGCCATATACATACTGTGGCTACAAGAGCAGGTCAGAGCCTAAGAATCCTGCAGTGAGTAACTTCCTTCCTGACTCCCACAATCTACAAGGCACAAGTCAGGAGTGTGATGGAATATTCTCCACTTGCCTGGATGGGTGCAGCTCCAACAACATTCAAGAAGCTTGACACCATCCAGGACAAAGCAACCAGATTGATTGGCATCCCATCCTCAAACATTCACTCCCTCTGCCACCGATGCACAATGGCAGCAGTGTCTACCATCTACCAGATGCACTCACCAAGGCTCCTTAGGCAGCACCTTCCAAACCTAGGACCACTATCATCTAGAAGGACAAGGGCAGCAGACACATGGGAACACCACCACCTGGAAGTTCCCCTCCAAGCCACTCACCATCCTAACTTGGAAATATATCACCGTTCCTTCACTGTCACTGGATCAAAATTCTGGAACTCCCTTCCTAACAGCACTGTGGGTGTATCTACACCACATGGACTGCAGCAGTTCAAGAAGGCAGCACACCACCACCTTCTCTAGAGCAATTAGGGATGGGCATTAAATGCTGGCCTAGCCAGCGATGCCCACATCCCACAAATGAATTGTAAAAAGGAATAATGCAGTGCGTGGTTAGGACCTGAAGTACGCTGCCCGAGAGTTGGGCTGGAGGCAAATGCAATTGGGGGTTTCAAAGGTAATAGTATAAGCACCTGAAGATTAAAATCAAAAAGCAGAGCTACAGGGAAAGGATGGGGGAGTGGGACTTTATTTTTAAACAGAGAGTGGGCTGGATGGCGTCCTCCTATGCTGTAAACATTCTATGATTCTATATATAAAAAAATGCTGCTTCTCTTTGGGGTTCCTGGTCTTTAAAGGCCAGGAGGTATCACCTCACTGAATCAACTGGCCAACAATTATCCAGCAAGTCTTACTGAGCCAAAGGAGTAAGGACTGCCTCTCAGTTGGATATAAAGGACCTTCTGGCATTATTCAAAGGAGAACAGAGAAGGTCTTCATGGGTCCTGACCAATATTTATCCATCAACTAATAGCAGTGAAAAATATTATCTGGTTATTTATCCATTCATATTTGTGGAACATGGCTGTTTGAAAACAAGCTGCCACATTTGCTGCTGTGAACTACAAGAATACTTAACTGTCAGGAAGACATCTGGGGCTTGCAAGATAATGTATAAATATAAATTCTTTATATTTGACTTATGTACTTCAATGCACCTACTGTAAATTGGCAGCTCATAGCTGAGTGTTGATAAATGAATATATACTGTAATTTTTCTATTCACATTATTGGATTCTTATGCAGATGTTTTTATCTTCACATGATATACTGGGTGGACATAGCTCTGCTTAGCCTTTTGTGGCCTTTAATATTTTTCCTTTCAAAATAAAATTAAAATTTTATCATATTTTTAAAAATGTTCCCCTCTCCTTACTTGAAAGCAGTGACTTGTATTGGATAAAATTCCACAGGTACCAACAATTGTCTCTTGTGTAGCCATCCTTGTATATGAGATCAGACCGTGAGTAATGCCCATCAGCCATGGGGATCATCATCATTAAGCCTAATATCGGAGCACATTTATGTTCCAGGAGGGATAACCGTAGGATTCCTGACATATTTTCCCTATCCACAACCCAGTTAGTATATTTGTGACACAACCTCCACTGCCAATATGTCCCCTCAAAATTTTATTCATTGTGCATGGCCTGTTCATTTGAATACATGGTACCTTCTGGGCAGCTGCATGGCGACATGTGCCTGCAGCTTACAGGGAACATTACAATTATAATTCTTTTTTCTTTTCTCTGGGAACTGTAGTGTCCAACCATTTCATGCAGTTGTATGGTTCCTATGTCTACTTATGCTCATAAACTCATTGTCACCTTTTATCAGGGTATGGATGTTTTGGTTTCTTATACTTCTTATTCACCCTGCTGCTGTTTCTGATAACTCATTTACCATTTTCTTTCTTTGTTCTGCGCATCTTTTCCCAATGATAGAGCTTTCCACAAGCTCTGCAGTTTGATCCATGCTAGACATTTTTCTCTGTCTGGTGTGCAATCTTTTGTTGGTATTTCACTGCATCAACCCTACTGCCTTTCTCAGCTTAACTGAAGGTTATCTGTTTAGTAGTCTGCCTGCTCATAGCTCCATGAGCTCTGGCACTAGCCTGTGATATTGTGAGCTTGTCCTTTCCAATCAAACCTTTTCGTACTTAAGGGTGTGTGTACTAATTATGGTTTTATTTAGTGTGTAATGTACCTTTAAGAATAATACTGGTTAGGCAAGATCACATGGTCTGTAGTAACCAATAGGAGAGTAGTGCAGGCTACCTCAGGAGTCAGCGTAGAGATAGAGTTGGAGTTGAAAGCACACGTGTAGTTGCTGCTGAGTATATTGTAAATAAACTTAATGTTTCCACCCAAGAAGTGTCTACAGATCAACTCTATCATTAATAGCACAACTCAGTCACCCTACAACAAACTGGCAACAAGGATAAAACAGGATTGAACAGAAGAAATCAAGTTAGAAGAAATCAGCACTGTACCTCACCCAGTGATTGTAAGTAGCAAGCTCCGTTAGAATTGAAGAGGTTATCACCTCTCAAAATGCCACAATTTGGGAGAATTGATGCTTTTGAACCAGCCACAGGCGATTGATCTCAATACATAGAACGCCTCATGTTCCTTTTTCGAGCGAACAAGATTACAGGGAAAGAGAAGAGGTGAGCGATCCTCTTGAGTTCTTGTAGCAGCAAAACCTACAGTCTGATTTGAAGTTGCATGGCACCCAGTGCCCCAAATTCAAACAATTTCGATGAATTGGTGGACATTGTGAAAGGTCACTTTCAGCCCATGCCCTCAGTCACGATGCAGAGGTTCAGGTTTAACTCACGAAATAGAGCCCCAGGTGAGACAATTTCATGATACGTGGCAAACTTGAAGCAGTTAACGGAACATTGTGAGTTTGGTACAACTCTGAATGGCATGCTCAGAGATCGTTTAGTGTGTGTTGTGAAAGAGGACACTATTCAGAAAAGATTATTGTCTGAAGTGCGTCTGGATTTCAAGAAGGCGCTAGAGATAGCACTGGCCATGGAAAGCACAATAAGAGATTCAAAAGCAATACAGGGTGTACAAAATGGCGCCGTCCTCCACATTGGGTGGGAAACCTCAGTCGAAAGAGCCGCAAAAAAGTGAGACTCTGCTGAGAAGCAGGGAACAGCCCCTGCTGGCCAAAGAATAAAGAAAAATGACTTAGCAGCGAAATCAAAGAATAATTTAATTAGAGGTGGAAACCATCATTCTTTTAGCAATTAGCAGTTTAAAAAATCAATTGCTACTATTGTCACAGAAATGGACATATGATGAGGCAATGCAAGGAAATATTCAAGTAGGCTTGTAAACAAAAGAAGCCTAATGAAACCTAGAATGTAGAAGAGCCTGAAACAACAAATTCAGACATTTACTCATTGTTTAATCTGAAAGTTGAAAAGATAGAACCAATATTTGTCACAGTGAAAGTAAATGGCAAACCTGTTGCAAGTGGACACGGGAGCTTCCACTACAGTAATTGGGGAACATACCCTCACATATTTGAATAATGGTGAACATCAATTAAATTTAGAAGAAGCAGTCACCAAGCTAAAAACATTACCGGTGAAGACATTCAAGTAAAAGGCATAAGCAGAGTAACTGTCCATTATGGAAGCCAATTGACAAAGCTACTCTTGATGGTGGTAGCAGGTGAAGGGCCAAGCTTGCTGGGGCAAAATTGGTTAAAGTAGATTAAGTTAGAATGGGCTGAATATTTCCAGTTGAGAGCTAGTGGGCTACCAGAGCTACTTAGAATGTACGCCACCATCTTTAAGAACGAACTGGGGAAAATCCAGGGCCTGCAGGCCAAGATTTATGTGGATCCAGAAGCAACCCCTCGCTTCATGAAGGCTAGACCAGTACCGTATGCCCTGCGAGAAAAAGTCAACATTGAACTGAACAGATGAGAGAAACTAGGTGTTATACATCCTGTTCAGCTCTCAGAATGAGCAGCACCCATAGTCCCTGTCCTTAAACCCGACCAAAGTGTCCGAATTTGCGGAGACTACAAACTGACACAGCTAAGCTAGACAGGCACTCCATTCCAAAAATCGAAGACCTGTATGCCAAGCTGACGGGGGGACAACGTACACAAAGCTTGACATGAATCATGCTTATCAACAACTAGAATTGGATAATGCCTCCAGGAATTTGTCACAATTGGTACCCACAAAGGGTTGTACCAATATACACGAGTGCCTTTCAGTGTCTCCTCCACTTGTGCCATCTTTCAGAGAACAATGGAAAGCTTTCTGCAGGGACTACCCCAGGCTGTAGTCTATTTAGACAATGTATTGATGACAGGATTCACTGAAAAAGAGCATTTGGCAGACTTAGAAGAAGTCTTAAAAGCTTTCTTGTAAGCTGGAGTGTGTTTAAAAAAAGGAAATTCCAAAAATCGAAGACCTGTATGCCAAGCTAGCAGGGGGGACAACACATTCCAAGTGAGGGAGGTAATCTGTTTGGATCATTGAGTAGATTCACAGGGCCTCCATGTGGTTGCGGAGAAAGTGAGAGCCATAAGAGAGGCAACTGTGTCAAAGAACGCCTCAGAGCTCAAGTCGTTCCTAGGAATGATCAACTATTATGGCCAGTTCTTACCCAATTTGTCTACAGTGCTGGCCCTCCTGCATTCTCTACTCAAAAAGAACCAATGTTGGTCTTGGGAGGCGCCTCAGAAAGGTGCTTTCATAAAGGTGAAAGAATTGTTGCACTCGTCCAATCTATTAGTACATAATGACCAGAGGAAAGAATTGGTGCTGACATGTGACACATCTCCCTACGGATTGGGAGCAATGCTCTCTCAAAGGATGGTCAACAGCACGGAACGGCCAGTAGGTTATGTATCAAGAACGCTCACCACAGCGGAAAAAGGATACTCGCAGATAGAAAAAGGCGGCCTGTCCATTCTCTTTTGTGTCAAGAAATTTCACCAGTATGTATACAGCTGCCATTTTACAATATTTCAGACCACAAACCATTGATAGAATTGTTTAGTGAGGACAAGTCTATATCACCCATAGCTTCAGCAAGAAAACAACAATAGGCTTTAATTCTGGCAGCATACAAATAAACTTTCATACATAGTCCTGGCAATCAAATTGCAAATGCGGATGCCCTTAGTCATTTGCCTTTACAGGAAAATGATAAGCACATCTCAGTTCCACAGGAACTTGTTTTACTGTTAAATTTGTTAGATTCCTCGCCAGCATGTGCTTGACAGATCAGAGACTGGAAAAGCCAGGATCCCATCCTAGCTCACGTATGAGAACAAGTGCTATATGGTTGGTCACAGGAGCCTGTATCTGACTAAATGAAACCGTACTTCACCCGGAGGCATGAAATGACAGGATGGCATCTTATTATGGGGAACATGGGTGATAGTGCCTCCAAAGGGAAGGGAGCTGCTTTTAATTGAATTACAGAGTGCCCATCCAGAAATTTCCCAAATGAAGACCAAAGCATGCAGCTATTTATGGTGGCCGGGAAGGTTGGCGAAATGGAGAGTTTAGTAAAGCACTATGTGCAATGTTAGCAACTGCAGTTGCCAGTGACAGCTCCGTTACACCCATGGGAGTTGCCAGGTGGACCCTGGGTGCGGTTACACATTGACTACGTTGGACATCTCCTGGGAACAATGTTTCTGCTCATTGTTGATGCCCATTCAAAATGGTTGAACGTATATGAGGTGAAGTCACCAACGTTGGCCGCTGCAATTGAGAAACTATGTCAGAGTTTTGTCATTCACGGACTACCAGACGTAGTCATTTCTGATAATGGCACGGCATTTATGAGTGCTGAGTTTCAACGGTTTATCAGCCTCAACAGTATCACTCATGTGAAAACTGCACCGTACCACCCTTCCTCAAATGGACTAGGCGAAAGAGCGGTTCAAACATTCAAGGCAGGCATGAAAAAGCTAACTGGCAATTCCTTGGCAACCAAACTAGTATGCTTTCTTTTTCATTACAGGACTACCCCCCACAACAACAGGTGCCACACCTATGGAATTATTGTCAAAACGCCGTCCCAGGACGAGATTGAACTTAATGCTGAATTTAGGGGGGAAGATGGAAAGGAGTCAGGGAAGCCAGAAAGCTAGACATGACTGGCATAGTTGTGAGAGGAAATTTACCGTGGCAGAGCCAGTATACATGAAAAATTTCGGGGAAGGACCAAAGTGGCTACTGGGTGAAATAAGTGGTGACTGGACCTCTATCTTACCACATGGAGGCGGAAGGCCGGATTATCTGTAAACATGTGGACCATTTAAGGAAGAGAGAGACAAATCACCGAGGTTTGGTTCCACCAGTGATCATGACCGGGTCTACATTTCCTGCTGAGGATACTCAACCCAGGACTGACATGTCTGATGTTCTTGTAAGAGGTGAGGATACAAAACTGCAAGTGTCCACCAAAGCACGTGATGGTCAGCCAACTTCGGAGAAGGAGGTTCTTGACAAAGGATCTGAAGTAGTGGAGCTGAGACGTTCCACATGTACCAGGAAACCACCTGAAACTCTGATCTTGTAAATTCCTTACCCAGTGTAAGTGTTATGTTGTCTTGAAAAATATGTACTTATAAATATAATATGTATAGCTGAGTTAAAGTGGGAGGAATGTAGTAATTATGGTTTTATTTAGTGTGTAATGTACCTTTAAGAATAATGCTCGTTAGGCAAAATCACATGATCTGTCATAACCAATAGGAGAGTAGCGCAGGCTACCTCAGGAATCAATGTAGGGATAGAGTTGGAGTTGAAAGCACACGTGTAGCGTTCTGCTGAGTATATTATAAATAAACTTAATGTTTCCACCCAAGAAGTGTCTGCAGCTCAACTCTATCATTAAAAGTACACCTCGGTCACTCTACAACAACGTGCAGAGCCCCAAATGAGCTAATCTATCAACTTTTCATCTGTTTCCTTGAATTTACATTTCTAGCTGCATTTTTCAATCTTGTTTAAGAAATTGTCAACAGGCTCACCCTGGTTCATGCCTCAGGCTTTAATCTAAATTGGTGATCTGATGATTTGTCTTTGCTTGGAGATGTGTGGTGATTTAAAAAAAATTTGCCTGGGCTTTTACGGTCATCTTCACTCATCTCCCAGCTGCTCAGCAAATTTAGCCCTTTCTCTCCTGCCCACAGCAAGATGTAGATGACACTTTCCTCTTCGCTATTGCTTCTTAGCAAGCTAATGAAATGTCAGTCTGCACTTTTGTTGAATTTTCTCAAATGCTTCTAGGACATCATCAGCTTCCCAATTAACTATGGGCTGAAGCAATGTGCTAATTGCCGCAGTGACAGCCATTTCACTTTCACACGATTCACTCAGTTTTTCTCTCCCTCTTTGGCACTATTTTGGGTTGATTTTTCTCTATCTAATTCAACATTAAGTGTGTGAAGCTTAATCGTTGATACCTGCTGCCACCATGTCATGGCTCTCTGTTACCAGCAGTTCAAAATTTAGACTCAAAATGTTTGAGATTCATCAAGTGTACTTCATCCAATTCTCCAAGTGGCTGGTAGACCTGATACATTGCTGCTTGGTACCTGACTGACTACAGTGCAGCAGTAAACTGGTGCCCTGGGTGCACATCCGCATAACAATTAGTTCCTCGCTCTTGTACAGATAATATAACAAAAATGCTTTGGGAAGTCCTGAGGTTACGAAAGGCAGAATATAAATGTGAGCTAACATTGACAGCCAGAACCGTTTTGACACTCAAGATTTTTGATAAAAAGGTCATCAACCTGAAAATCTCTCTCCACTGCTTTTAGCAGCACCGCCGTACCCTTTTTCAAAGCTGCGCGTGCCCCCAGTTTCATTTTATCCTTCGGCTCATCCGACGCCTCAACAAGAAACTTTTTCTCTTTCTCTCAAGTGCTAAGGAACGCAAGCTCCAACAACTCATCGACACCAACACCCATCTAGGACCCTCCACCCCTGCCTGTCCCTCCGTCCCCACCCCATCTTCCAATCCCAACCCCAGCCGTGTATTCACTATACCCCCTGACCTTCCCCTCTCCGATGCTGAACGTTCAGTGCTCAGCAAAGGACTTAGTTTCATACCCTTACGCCCTCACCTCAATGAATTTCGGGCTCGGCATGATACTGAACTCTTCTTCCGCCGTCTTCGTCTCCGGGCTCACTTCTTTGGGCAGGAGTCCTCTCCCAGTTCAACGGATCCTTTTACCCATCTTCAATATTCTCCCTCCACCTGGACCCCTCCCTCTGGATTCTTACCTTCTCTCGATCTTTTCATTGAGAACTGTCGGCGCGACATTAGTCGTCTCAATTTCTCTGCTCCTCTCACCCATTCTAACCTGTCTCTCTCTGAACTTACTGCACTCCATTCTCTCAGGTCCAACCCTGACATTGTCATCAAACCCGCTGACAAGGGTGGTGCTGTTGTTGTGTGGCGCACTGACCTCTACCACGCGGAGGCTGAGCGTCAACTCGCAGACACTTCCTCCTACCTCTCCCTGGACCATGACCCCATCACTGAACATCAAGCCATTGTTTCCAGGACTGTCACTGACCTCATCTCCTCTGGGGATCTCCCTCCCACAGCTTCCAACCTGATAGTTGCCCAACCT
Source organism: Carcharodon carcharias (assembly GCF_017639515.1). Classification (NCBI taxonomy): domain Eukaryota; kingdom Metazoa; phylum Chordata; class Chondrichthyes; order Lamniformes; family Lamnidae; genus Carcharodon; species Carcharodon carcharias. Next base: position 31,944,014 of record NC_054477.1, on the reverse strand, counting down.
CGGACGGCCCGCTTCTATCTCCTACCCAAAATCCACAAACAGAACTGCCCCGGTAGACCGATCGTCTCAGCTTGCTCCTGCCCCACAGAACTCATTTCTCGTTATCTTGACTCCCTTCTCTCTCCCCTTGTCCAGTCCCTTCCCACCTACATCCGTGATTCCTCTGACACCTTACGTCACATCAACAATTTCCAGTTCCCTGGCCCCTACCGCTTCCTCTTCACCATGGACGTCCAATCCCTCTACACCTCCATCCCCCACCAGGATGGTCTGAGGGCCCTTAGCTTCTTCCTCGAACAGAGGCCCGAACAATCCCCATCCACCACTACTCTCCTCCGTCTGGCTGAACTTGTTCTCACGCTGAACAATTTCTCCTTCAACTCCTCTCACTTCCTCCAAATAAAAGGTGTGGCTATGGGTACCCGCATGGGCCCCAGCTATGCCTGTCTCTTTATGGGGTATGTGGAACATTCCTTGTTGCAGTCCTACTCCGGCCCCCTTCCACAACTCTTTCTCCGGTACATCGATGATTATTTCGGTGCTGCTTCATGCTCTCGTCAGGACTTGGAAAAATTTATTAATTTTGCTTCCAATCTCCACCCCTCCATCATTTTCACGTGGTCCATCTCTGACACTTCCCTTCCCTTCCTTGACCTCTCTGTCTCAATCTCTGGTGATAGACTGTCCACCAATATCCATTACAAACCCACCGACACCCACAGCTATCTCGACTACAGCTCCTCACACCCCACTTCCTGTAAGGACTCCATCCCATTCTCTCAGTTCCTTCGCCTCCGTCGCATCTGTTCCGATGATGCTACATTCAAAAACAGTTCCTCTGACATGTCCTCCTTCTTCCTTAACCGAGGTTTTCCACCCACGGTCGTTGACAGGGCCCTCAACCGTGTCCGGCCCATCTCCCGCGCATCCGCCCTCACTCCTTCTCCTCCCTCCCAGAAACATGATAGGGTCCCCCTTGTCCTCACTTATCACCCCACCAGCCTCCGCATTCAAAGGATCATCCTCCGCCATTTCCGCCAACTCCAGCATGATGCCACTACCAAACACATCTTCCCTTCACCCCCCTTATCGGCATTCCGTAGGGATCGCTCCCTCCGGGACACCCTGGTCCACTCCTCCATCACCCCCTACTCCTCAACCCCCTCCTATGGCACAACCCCTTGCCCACGCAAAAGATGCAACACCTGCCCCTTCACTTCCTCTCTCCTCACCGTCCAAGGACCCAAACACTCCTTTCAAGTGAAGCAGCATTTCACTTGCATTTCCCCCAACTTAGTCTACTGCATTCGTTGCTCCCAATGTGGTCTCCTCTACATTGGAGAGACCAAACGTAAACTGGGCGACCGCTTTGCAGAACACCTGCGGTCTGTCCGCAAGAATGACCCAAACCTCCCTGTCGCTTGCCATTTTAACACTCCACCCTGCTCTCTTGCCCACATGTCTGTCCTTGGCTTGCTGCATTGTTCCAGTGAAGCCCAACGCAAACTGGAGGAACAACACCTCATCTTCCGACTAGGGACTTTACAGCCTTCCGGACTGAATATTGAATTCAACAACTTTAGGTCGTGAGTCCCCTCCCCCATCCCCACCCCCTTTCTGTTACCCCCTTCTTTTTTTTTCCCAATAAATTATAAAGATTTTCCTTTTCCCACCTATTTCCATTATATAAAATATAAAAAAAAACCCACTAGAGCTATACCTTGAGTGCCCTACCATCCATTCTTAATTAGCACATTCGTTTAGATAATATCACCAACTTTAACTTTAACACCTATGTGTTCTATTGTACTATTGTCGTTGACATCTTTTGATGATCTGCTTCTATCACTGCTTGTTTGTCGCTACAACCACACCAACCCCCTCCACCTCTCTGTCTCTCTATCTCTCCGCCCCCCACACACACACCTTAAACCAGCTTATATTTCAGCTCTTTCCTGGACTCGAACTCAAGTTCTGTCGAAGGGTCATGAGGACTCGAAACATCAACTCTTTTCTTCTCCGCCGATGCTGCCAGACCTGCTGAGTTTTTCCAGGTAATTCTGTTTTTGTTTTGGATTTCCAGCATCCGCAGTTTTTTTGTTTTTTTGTTTTTATCAATCATAAGTCTATCCTTTCAAACGGAAACTACATGACCCAGAATTCCCAGCGGTTCATCTCAATCACGTGGGGCGATATTCTTCATTGCCATTGGCAGAGGGAAACGCGCCGGAAGTAGTCGAGCAGTTAAATTACTTCCGCCCTGGGGGTGACTTCCTTTTTTTCGCCGCTGCTCCGGGAAGGGAAATGGCGGCGCAGATCTCCAAGAAGCGAAAGGTGAGCGGGAGGGGGAAACGAGTGAGGGCCGAGCGGGTAACTAAGGGTGGGGATCAGATCGGGAGTAGGCTCGGAGTGTGTGAGAGGCCGGACCGCGGGCTGGCAGCGGCTGTTGGCGGAGGATGGACGCGGATGGTGCCTCCCCGTCCCTAACATGGCGCCGTCTCTTTTTCAGTTCGTGGCGGACGGCATCTTCAAGGCCGAGCTCAACGAGTTCCTGACTCGCGAACTGGCCGAGGACGGCTACAGCGGCGTGGAGGTGCGTGTCACACCCACTAGGACCGAGATCATCATCTTGGCGACCAGGTAAAAAGCCAGAGAGAGAGAGAAGAGCCGCCAGGGCGAGGATTAACTGTGGGTCCCAGGCAGGGCCCTGCCTGGCCGCATTTAGCTCCAGCTGAGGATCTCACTGGCCAGCAAGTCAGGCTCTCTCTGATCGAGGTGTGCAACTAGAATTTAGCTTTTATTATGACAAACTGCGCCTCATTGTTGCCTCTTGAGTTGGCAGGTTATGGGGGTGAAGTTCCTCCACATAGGCTTAAGCACATAGCTTAGACTGGCATTTCAACATAGTGCAGCAAAATTTGGCATTATTGGAAGTGCGGTCTTTCTGTTGAGGTGGTCACCCCTCGGCTGGATGTAAAAGATGACTTTTAAAGATGGTTCATGGACTTGTACCCCACAGTTAACATTGCTATTAAAACAAATTTTCTGCTCGTTATCTGACTGCTTTTTGCAGGAGCTTGCTATATGCAAATTGGCTGCCACATGTCCTTGCAATGCAAACTGCAATTGCACTTCATAAGACCATAAGACATAGGAGCAGAAATTAGGCCAATCGAGTCTGCTCCGTCATTCAATCATGGCTGATAGGAGCAGAAACTAGGCCATTAGGCCCATCGGGTTTGTTCCGCCATTCAATCATGGCTGATAAGTTTCTCAACGCCATTCTCCCGCCTTCTCCCCGTAACTTTTGATCTCCTTACCAATCAAGAAACTTAAATACACTCAATGACCTGGCCTCCACAGCCTTCTGTGGCAATGAATTCCATAGATTCACCACTCTCTGGCTAAAGAAGTTTCTCCTCAGCTCTGTTCTAAAAGGTCTTCCTTTTGCTTTGAGGCTGTGCCCTCGGGTCCTTGTCTCTCCTACTAATGGAAACATCTTCCCCACGTCCACTCTATCCAGGCCTTTCAGTATTCTGTAAGTTTCAATCAGATCCCCCCTCATCCTTCTAAACTCCATCGAGTATAGACCCAGAGTCCTCAAATGTTCCTCATATGTTAAGCCTTTCATTCCTGGGATCATTCTTGTGAAACTCCTCTGGACCCTCTCCAGGGTCAGCACATCCTTCCTGCCGTACGGGGCCCAAAATTGCTTTCAATATTCCAAATGTTGTCTGACCAGAGCCTTTAAAAGCCTCAGCAGCACATCCCTGCTTTTATATTCTAGTCCTCTCGAAATAAATGCCAACATTGCATTTGCCTTCCTAACTACTGACTCAACCTGCAAGTTAACCTTAAGAGAATCCTGGACTAGAGCTCCCAAGTCCCTTTGCACTCCAGATTTCTGAATTCTCTCCCCATTTAGAAAATAGTCCATGCCTCTATTCTTCCTACCAAAGTGCATGACCTCACACTTCCCCACATTGTATTCCATCTGCCACTTCTTTGCCCATTCTCCTAACCTGTCCAAATCCTTCTGCAGCCTCCCTGCCTCCTCAATACCACCTGTCCCTCCACCTATCTTTGTATCATCTGCAAACTTAGCCAGGATGCGCTCAGTTCCTTCCTCTAGATCATTAATGTATAAAGTGAAAAGTTGTGGTCCCAACACTGACCCCTGCGGAACTCCACTAGTCACCGGCCGCCATCCTGAGAAGGACCCCCTTATCCCCACTCTGCCTCCTGCCAGACAGCCAATCTTCTATCCATGCTAGTACCTTGCCTCTAACACCATGGGCTCTTTATCTTACTGAGCAGCATCCTGTGCGGCACCTTGTCAAAGGCCTTCATTGGCTGTTAAGTCCCGTGAGATTTCCTGAGATCGCGAAAGTGGAATTCAAGTTATTTTTCTGAACATCAAAATTATAGCGCTTCTTTTGCACCAGCCAAGCTTCTGGAATATCTTGAATTCCTCCATGTATGACTGGTGTGTAATTCTGTAACTGAGCTCTATGTTGAAGATAGTTCATTGATGTTTTCTGCTACCAGTTGACATTCTATCCATTATAAGTGTACCCAAACTTAAAGATCTTTCATTTATGAAGTGATTTGCACCTAACTTATATCAGTTGATTTAAGGTGCTTTGAAGTTAAACTTGCATCTTACAGTCAATAGGTCCACAAAAAAACAAACCAATGAGTAAGAGAAAAAAACATAAATAGAATTACTGACAAGATGGGCAGTGCTGCCCTGATCTGAATAAATGGTAAAATTAATTTTTTCACATAGCCAAAAAGTGTCTCATGATGAATTACATGATGAATGAGTTTCCTTTTCTCTACCTTCAGTGTGACTTGGCAGAACCAACCTTGCATGACTGTGTTCCCAAATGTAGGTCCAAATCCATTTCAAAACGGTGTCGAGGCTTGTCTTGTACCGCACGTTTTGAGATCTCTACCTAAGGCTCGAGTACTTTCAGTTCCTCTGAGTTATACTGCCACCTTTCCATCCTGTGTTATATAGTGCATGCCTTCAACCAACCCCAAAAAAACTCCCCAGGTCTGAGGTTGAGCAGTGGCAAAGGATGGTATTAAGTTTAAAGTAACTTTGGTACATACTATGACCAACTATTTGGAATGACAATTTTTTAAAATGTTTAAATGGTGGAATTACAGTTCTTGGTAAATTAATAATAATCTGAAGAGTCCTTAATGAAATAATTTGCTTTAGACACAGAACTTTAGAAAACCCATGTTTTTGTGTTGTATGAACAATTTGCCTAAAGCACCGAGTAATTTTTTAAAAAATTATTTAACAGGACTCAGAATGTGCTGGGTGAGAAAGGCCGCCGAATCCGTGAGCTGACTGCTGTTGTTCAGAAGCGGTTTGGTTTCCCAGAGGGAAGTGTTGAGGTAAGTTGAGGGTGATTTTTCTCTTCACACTCATTAGTTTTTTTTTGGCTGTGCAGAGGTTACACTCAAGTTGGAGCAAAAGCTCCTCTCTTACTGTCACCTTCAGTGATGATGCTTGATGACGAGTCTGATGGGATGTGATCTGTATTAGGATTCCTGATGCAGTAGGCATGTTCTGTGCTGCTGGTTTTGGGGTCCTGAACGGCATCTCCCTTCAATTGATGACTTAGAGGCATTTGTCTGAGAAGGTTTTGATGAGTATCACAAGCAGAAACTCTTGAGAAAAGGCCACTCATAGGTGTGTGGTTAGCCAGATCAAAACTAAGACATAGTTTGTACAATACACCTGTCAAGGAGTTTAGTGTCACTGTTTGAATAGCAATTCCCTAAATCAAATGCAGGTTTTCCAAACTGAGTGTGTCTTCCCTCATCTGGTGTTTGGTTGTCTGATGGTGCAAAATATTCTTCAAAATGCTGTGATTTAAAGTGGAGCCAGAAACTGACTCTACAGGTTTCAATTTGCAAAGTTCCCGGAACTGCCAAGTAATCCTGAGACCCAGGGTGAATCCCAACACAGCAGCTAGTGGAATTTGAATTCAGTAAAAATCTGGAATTTAAAGACTGATGATGGCAATGAAACCATTGTCAATTGTTGTAAAAACCCATCTGGTTCACTAATGTCCTTTAGGGAAGGAAATCTGTCGTCATCACCTGGTTTGGCCTACATGTGATTCCAGACCCACGGCAATGTGGTTGACTCTTAAAATGTCCTCTGAACAAGGGCATTAGGGATGGGTAATAAATGCTAGCCTAGCCAGTGATGCCCATATCCCTTGCCCTTTGAAGTGGCCTAGCAAGTCATTCAGTTGTATCAAACCGCTACGGTCACAAAAAAGGAATGAAACCAGACAGGACCACCCGTCATCGACCCAGGCACTGGAAACAACAACAGCAAATTCGACCCTGCATAGTCCTCCTTATTAACGTCCAGGGTCTTGTGCCAAAATTGAGAGAGCTGTCTCAGACTAGTCAAGCAGCAGCCCGACATAATCATCCTCACGGAATCATACCTTGCAGATCACCATGCAGTGTTGAAGGCACAGTTCTATACAATCAGGAGGGAATTGCCTTGGGAGCCCTCAATATCAACTCCGGACTCCATGAAGTTTCATGGCATCAGGTCAAACATGGGCAAGGAAACCTCTTGCTGATTACCATGTACCACCCTCTCTCAGTTGCTGAATCAGTGCTCCTCCATGTTGAACACCACTTGGATGAGACACTGAGGGTGGCAAGGGTGCAGAATGTTCTCTGGGCGGGGGACTTCAATGTCCATCACCTAGAGTGGCTCGGTAGCACCACTACTGACTGAACTGGCTGAGTCCTAAGTGACATAGCTGCTCGACTGGGTCTTTAGCAGGTGGTGAGGGAACCGACAAGAGGGAAAAACATACTTGACCTCATCACCAACCTGCCTGCTGCAGATGCATCTGTTCAAGGCAGTATCAGTAGGACTGACTACTGCACAGTCGTTGTGAGACAAAGTTGCACCTTCACACTGAGGATACCCTCCATGTGTGGCACTACCACCATGCTAAATGGGATAGATTTCGAACAGATCTAGCAACTCAAGACTGGGCATCCATGAGGCACTGTGAGCCGTCAGCAGCAGAATTGTATACAACCACAATCTAACCTCATGACCTGGCATATCCTCCACACTACCATTACCATCAACCCTGGTTCAATGAAGAGTGCAGGAAGGCATGCCAGGAGCAGCACCAGGCTACTAAAAATGAGGTGTCAACTGGTGAAGCTACAATACAGGACTACTTATGTGCCAAACAGCATAAGCAGCAAGCAATAGACAGGGCTAAGTGATCCTTCAATTAACAGATCATGTCTTTGACAGTGTGGCATCAAGGAGCCCTAGCAAAACTGGAGTCAGTAGGAATCAGAGGGAAAACTGCTGGTTGGAGTCACCTTGCACAAAGGAAGATGGTTGTGGTTGTTGGAGGTCAGTTATCTCAGCTGCAGGACATCACTGCAGGTGTTCCTCAGGGTTGTGTCCTCGGCTCAACCATCTTCAGCTGCTTCATCAAAGACTTTCCTTCCATCATAAGGTCAGAAGTGGGGATGTTTGCTGTTGGTTGCACAATGATCACCATTTGCAACTCCTCAGATACTGAAGCAGCCCATGCTCAAATGCAGCAAGAGCTAGACAATAGCCAGGCTTGGGCTGACAAGTGGCAAGTAATATTCACGCCACACAAGTGTCAGGGAATGACCATCTCCAACAGGAGAGAATTGAACCATTGCACCTTGATGTGCAATGGCATTACCACCACTGAATCCCCCACTATCAACAACCTGGGGGTTACCATTGACCAGAAACTGAACTGGACTAGCCATATAAATACTGTGGCTACAAGAGCAGGTCAGAGGCTAGGAATTGTGCAATGAATAAACCGCCTCCTGACTCTCCAAAGCCTGTCCACCATCTACAAGGCACAGGTCACAAGTGTGATGGAATACTCTCCACTTGCCTGGATGAGTGCAGCTCCCACAACACTCGAAGCTTGAAACTGTCCAGGACAAAGCAGCCAGGTGATTGGCACCCCTTCCACAAACATTCACTACCGACACACTAACAGCAGTGTGTACCATCTACAAGATACATTGCAGGAATTCATAAAGGCACCTTTGACAGCGCTTTCCAAACCTATGGCCACTACCATGTAGAAGGATAAGGGCTGCAGATGGATAGGAACTCACCATCCTGACGTGGAAATATATCGCCGGTGCTTCACTGTCACTGGGTCAAAGTCCTGGAAACCCCTTCCTAACAGCACTGTGGGTGTACCTGCACCACATAGACTGCACCAGTTCAAGAAGGCAGCTCACCACCACCTTCTTAAAGGCAACTAGGGATGGGCAATAAATGCTGGCCTTCACAGCAAAGCCCACATTGCATGAATGAATTTTAAACAAGACTTTTAAGTCGAGTTGTGAAATAAAGGAATAAGGCAGATCTAAGCAGAAATGATGTTTAGTTGCTATAGGGATTTGAGTCATAGTGCAATGTGAGGTTTTCACTTTGTCCTGAATTTTTCTTGTTCCACAGCTCTATGCTGAAAAGGTTGCTACTCGAGGGCTTTGTGCTATAGCTCAGGCAGAGTCCCTGCGTTACAAGTTGCTTGGTGGCCTGGCTGTGCGTAGGTAAGGATTTGCTTACCCTAAGCATTATTTCAAATATCTAAGACTAATATTTCAAACTCAGTGGAATGGGAATTTAAGGATTTTCAAAGCTAAAGGCATAACCAATTGAATTGAAGTAATTCTAAAGCCTTATAGTTACAGTACTTTGGCTATTTTGCTAAAGCATTTGTCTGCGAATGTGCATGCACTTATGGTATAAATTTAATTTAAATGTGAATCACTTCTGATTCATGCCAATGTAACACAGTCAAGTGTTGTGGTCTGAACTGACTCCAAAATGGAAGAAGGCTTGTTTCTCCTGAAGATTTGCTCTGATATAGTGTCAGACCCAGGCTCTGAATTCAAACTGTATTTTCACACCACCTGCTGTGAAACCATTTTGCACTGCTGCATTAAATTGCAGTTTAAGCATGTCTTTGTTTTACTAACCAGGTTAGTTTGTTTTCTGGACCATTTTGACATGCTAATGAACTTGAGTGCTTCAGAGGCACTAGTAATATTTTGTAACCAGCTAAACCAAAAAATAAAGGATTGTGGCTTATTGAGTTCCTTTTTTTGTTTTTAATTGATGAGTAGTGTTTACTTGATGGCAGTTGGTCCACTTGTAGCTTGTGGTGCCAGGTCATACAGATTACGAATGCTATCCTGGTTCAAATGATTTCTGTCAGATAGTGATTGAGATGATACAATTGACCTCAGTGTTTCTAGGTTAGGGAATGGGGCTAAATAGGCAAGGTTGCTGCCCTTAATCCCTGTCCTGTTAGCTGTACCAAAGCATATGCAAATTTGTGCTGTGCGAGCCTCTAATGTGGAGCTTAACTATGATGTCCTCAAAGATAGATATATCTGCATTCACTGAAGAATAGCCAATTTGATGGTGTAATTAAGTGTTGACAACACAAAAGGAACTAACTTAGGATTTGCCATTGGGGGGAAGGAATGCAGAAGCTTTTTTTTTAATTAAACACGTTATTATCTGCATTTATTGGAGACAACATGTAACGTCTCATGGTTTATCTTCTGCTGCCTTCTGCATCACCCTTCCTAATATGTTTTGTTCAAGTTAGTAGTTGTCCAAAGGGTTTTTTTGGTGTTAACATTTGGGGTGGTGTTAAAGTGAAGAAATTAAATTTGGACCTTCCTTTCCCAACCCAGAGCCTGCTATGGTGTTCTCCGCTTCATTATGGAAAGTGGAGCTAAGGGCTGTGAAGTGGTAGTTTCCGGAAAACTCCGTGGCCAGAGAGCCAAGTCCATGAAATTTGTTGACGGTTTGATGATCCACAGTGGTGATCCAGTGAACTACTACGTTGATACAGCTGTGCGTCATGTATTGCTAAGACAAGGTGAGTGAGGGGCTTGCACTAAAGTCGTGGCAGATGGCCTTTCCACAGCTAGGCAAAATGTTTTATCTGAACGTTAGGCTGTTTCAGGTGGTTCAGAATAAGTATCCAGCCTTTCCAGCTATATATTTTTTTACAAACCAAATCTATTTCTGGCTATGCTAAGAGACTGGCACACCAGAGGTGAATTTCTGTAAAACTAACAGTTGCTGTCATTTGAACTTGTATCTACCAAATTACCTACCTGGATTTCAGTTAATTTTCCTAGTTCAGGTTAATTAACAGCAATCAAATATGGCAATTGTATAAATTGTCATTAAAATTGACTTTATTTTTGGTTTGCTACAATATTTGAAAAAGGATAGCACCTTCAATAATGCTATATAAAATATAGTCACTGGCATTTTAATGGTATAGATGATGGCTTCATGTATTTGGTTCTAAAGCTGATTTGTTCATTTGCAGGTGTGTTGGGAATCAAAGTTAAGATCATGCTGCCATGGGATCCAAGTGGTAAAATTGGACCCAAGAAACCTCTGCCTGATCATGTCAGCATTGTTGAGCCCAAGGACGAGATCTTGCCAACTACACCCATTTCAGAACAGAAGGGAGGCAAACCAGAGCAACCTGTCATCCAGCAGCCTGGACCAGTTCCAACTGCATAGTTGGGTATGCTATTCCTTTCCTTTACTATAACCACACCTGTTAAATCCTTAGCAATCTATGAAGCTACATCAAGACATGTTGATTAGATTTTAGGCCTTTCCTAGTCAATGGACAGAAAAATCCAGTCTCTTCTACTGTATCAAATATTAGTTAGAAATGTTTCTGGAATTTGTTATTTAAGTTGGATGGAGCATCATTTGAGGTTTTGTTTTAATTTTGGTTCTTTATTTGCATCAATTTGTGTTTCCCAATTGTATGCCAGATCAACGGAATAGTTATAGTACTGGAACAGAACACTGGTTCAGAGCTGGATTCCTTGTTGAGTTGAATTTAATAATTCTGGTCATTTGTGGATTCAGCATATAGTGTAAAATGATCATGAAAGCTGATATAGTTCAAGACACCAGCTTCTCCAGGGACTAGAGATGAGGGATAAATGCAATTTTGCCAGTGTCAGACATTAACAGAATTTTAAAACCTGCAAGATGCTGATAGATTCCTTCAGTGATGATGCTTGATGACGAGTCTGATGGAACTTAGCTTGTCTCAGGATTCTTGATGCAGCTGGCATGTTCTGTGCTTCTGAATCTGGACTCCTGGGTGCTGTGTCTCATCTAGTGACGACTTTGAGGCATTTGTCTGAGAAGGGTTAAGTAACAAATGTGTGCGTGTGGTTAACTAGCTTAAGCTTAATTGCATCTAATTTGTGCTTTTTCTGTCCCTACAGGTGTACCAACATCTAAAAGAAGTTTCTAATTTTCTGTTGTTGCTTTGAATAAAAGAAAAGAAAAAAGTTTATTTATTTCTATTGTATTTGTATCACACGTTGGAAATACCAATGCTGTGCTTTGTCCCTAGAAGTTATATTTTGCTGTTGAATGTTACAAAGTCACCTGCATGACTCACTCAGTTATGATTGTGGGTAGCACTCTTCCCTATGAATCTCAAAGTTCTGGGTTCAAGTCCCACTCCAGGGTTTGAGCATAAATTTCAAGACTGACATTCCAGTGCAGTACTGAGGAAGCATTACACTGTTGGAGGTGTCATCCTTCAGGTGAGTTGTTATGGTTGTGCCTCATGTGCCTGCTTGGGTGGATGTAAAAGATCCCATGATATTTTGAAGAAGAGCAGGGGAGTTATCCCAGGTGTCCTGGCCAGTATTCATCCATCCATCCATCAGTCAAGTTGCAACAGATTAATTGGTCATTATCAAAATGTTCTTCGTGGGAGTTTGCTGAATACATATTGACTGTTTCCTACATTACAACAGCGACTACATCTTTTGAGTACTGCATTGGCTGTAAAGCATTTTGAGGTGTCAAGTCATAAAAGCACCATATACATGCAAGTTGCCTTTTCTTGTCTCTCTTCAATGATGGACTGGCCGTATAAACTTGCTATACAGGTTGAATGAAAGTTTAGTGATTATGGTAACATGATCGGAGGTTGATCTTTCCCTTACTGGTGAAACTAAGATGTTAGAGTTTGTCGTATCTGATGACTAGTTGTGAAGTGCTTGTCAGGAAGGACTGATTTTTCTGCCCATTTAGACAGTGTAATAGTATCTGTGATTTGGAGTGGAGAGAGATATTTTAAACTATTAAATTGCATTTTATCAAGCTTGTATTTCCATATACATTGAAAAACGTAAAGGGAAAGTTGCATTGATTCCTTTGCGTAATGACTAGTCTGACAGGATATACTGTCAGGATTCCTGATAAGTTTGCAACTTTCCTGACTTTGCAGCTTTGGTCCAAACATAGACAATAGAGTTGAATTTGAGGTGAGAGTGACTGCACTTAGTATCGAGGAGCTTGAGCAAAACTGAAGCCAACAGGAATGGGGGAGGGTTGGGGGTAATGGGAGAGAAACTCGACTTGTTGGAATCACAAAGGAAAATGGGTCTTGAAGCACAATCATCTCACTGCAGTAGTTTGTGAAAACACAGGAGTGATAAGGCCCCACCTAAGAGGTTAGTGGGCACAATTAAAGCACGTGGGGGGCAATACACTGGCATAGATTGAGAATTGGTTGACAGACCAGAAACAGTGGGAATAAACGGGCCTTTCCAGATGGTAGGTAGTGACAAGTGTATCGCAGGCATCAGTGCTTGGGCTCCAGCTATTAATGATCTATAAATGACTTGGATGAGGAAACCAAATGCAATATTTCCAAGTTTGCTGATGACACAAAACGGGGCAGGGTTCTGAGGAGGTTTCAGGGCGATTTAGACAATTGTGTGTGGGCAAAAGCATGGCAAGATGTGGATAAATATTAAGTTATATGCTTCAGTGTAAAAAAAAAGGGGGTATTTAAATGGTATATTGGGAAATGTGGATGTACAAAGAGATCTGGGTGTCCTTGTACACCAGTAAACAGGTAGATACAGTGCGCAATTAGGAAGGCAACTGTTCTGATAAAAGCAAAAAACTGCGGATGCTGGAAGTCCAAAATAAAAATACCTGGAAAAACTCAGCAGGTCTGGCAGCATCCGCGGAGAGGAATAGTTAACGTTTCGTGTCCGTATGACTCAACAGAACTAAGTAAAAATAGAAAAAGAGGTGAAATATAAGCTGGTTTGGGGGGGTGGGACAGCTAGAGCTGGATAGAGGGGCAGTGATAGGTGGAGATAGACAGAAGGACAAACAGTTCACCTCCTTGTCCTTTTGTCTATGACATGTTTTGGCTATCTCCACCTATCACTGGCCCTCTATCCAGCACTACCTGTCCCCCCCCAACCTTAAATCAGCTTATATTTCACCCCTTTTCTATTTTTACTTAGTTTTGTTGAGTCATACGGACTTGAAACATTAACTGTTCCTCTCCGCAGATGCTGCCAGACCTGCTGAGTTTTTCTAGGTATTTTTATTGTAAGTAAAATGCTGCTTCACTTGAAAGGAGTGTTTGGGCCCTTGAACAGTGAGGAGAGGGGAAGTAAAGGGGCAGGTGTTGCACTTTCTGCGGTTGCATGGGAAGGTGCTGTGGGAGGGGGTTGAGGTGTAGGGGGTGATAGAGGACTGGACCAGGGTTCCCTGGAGGGAAGATGTTTTTGGTGGTGGCAGCATGCTGGAAATAGTGCAGGATGATCCTTTGAATGCGGAGGCTGGTGGAGTGATAAGTAAGTAAGGACAAGGGGGACCCTATTATGGTTCTGGGAGGGAGAGGAAGGTGTAAGGGCAATGCACAGGAGATGGGTTGGGCACTGTTGAGGGCCCTGTCAACCACCGTGGGTGGAAAGCCTCGGCGAAGGAAGACGTCAGAGGAACTGTTTTTGAAAGTGGCATCATCAGAACAGATGCGATGGAGGCAAAGCAACTGAGAGAATAGGATGGAGTCCTTACAGGAAGCGGGGTGTGAGGAGCTGTAGTCGAGGTAGCTGTGGGAGTTGGTCGGCTTGTAATGGATATTGGTGGACGGTCTATCACCAGAAATTGAGACAGGTCAAGGAAGGGAAGTCAGAGATGGACCATGTGAAAATGATGGCAGGGTGGAAATTGGAAGCAAAATTAATAAATTTTTCCAGGCCCAGACGAGAGCATGAAGCAGTACCGAAGCAATCATCAATGTACCAGAGAAAGAGTTGTGGGAGGGGGCTGGAGTAGGACTGGAACAAGAAATGTTCCACGTACCCCATAAATAGACAGGCATAACAGGGACCCATGTGGGTACCCATAGCCACACCTTTTATTTGGAGGAAGTGAGAGGAGTTCAAAGAGAAATTGTTCAGTGAGAGAACAAGTTCAGCCAATTGGAGGAGAGTAGTGGTGTATGGGGATTGTCCAGGCCTCTGTTCGAGGAACAAGTGGAGAGCCATCAGACCATCCCAGTGGGGGACAGAGCTGTAGGGGGATTGGACGTCCATGGTGAAGAGGAGGCAGTTGGGGCCAGGGAACTGGAAATTATTGATATGATGTAGGGTTTCAGAGGAATCACGGATGTGGGTGGGAAGGGACTGGACAAGAGGAGAGAGAATGAAATCGAGAGCAAGAAATGAGTTCCGTGGGGCAGGAACAGGCTGACATGATCGGTCTGCTGAGACAGTCCTGCTTGTGGATTTTGGGTAGGAGATAGAAGCGGGCCGTCCGAGGTTGGGAGACTATGAGGTTGGAAGTTGTGGAGGGAAGATTTTCAGAAGAGATGAGGTCAGTAACAATCCTGGAAACAATGGTTTGATGTTCAGTGGTGGGGTCATGGTCCAGCGGGAGGTAGGAAGAAGTGTCTGCGAGTTGACTCTCAGCAAGGTAGAGATCAGTGTGCCAGGCAAGTGTTATGTTGGCCTTCATTGCAAGAGGATTTGAGTTCAGAGGTCTTACTGCAGTTATACAAGGCCTTGGTGAGACTACACCTGGAGTACTGTGTGCAGTTTTGGCCTCCCTACCTAAGAAAGGATATACTTGCCATATAGGGAGTGCAGCAAATGTTAAGTAGGCTGATACTGGGGGTGGCAGGACTGTTTGAGAAAGATTGGTTCGACTGGGCCTGTTTTCACTAGAGTTTAGAAGAATGAGAGGGGAATGTATAAAATTCTAACATGGCTAGATGCAGGGAGGATGTTACCTCTGGTTGGGCAGTCTCAGGATACTAGGCCATTTAGGACTGAGATTAGGAAAAATTTCTTCACTCAGGATGGTCAACCTGTGGAATTGTCTACCACAGAAGGCTGTGGAGGCCGGGTCACTGAGTATATTCAAGGGAGAAATTGATCATTTTTTGGATATTAGCATCAAGGGGTATGGAGAGAAAGCAGGAATATGGTGTTCCAATAGAGGATCAGGCATGATCATATTGAATGGCCTACTCCTGCTCCTAGTTTCTACGAGTTCTTCAGAATAGTGCCTTAGGCCTATCTATCTTGGGGATGATTGCATTGTGTTCTTTATCATTTGTAACTCCTAAGATACTGAAACAGCGTGATGGAATACTCTACTTGCCTGCATAGTTCCAATGACATTCAAGCTTGACACCAGGACAAAGCAGGCTGCTTGATTAGCACCCCATCTTAAACATTCACTCTCCACCAGCAATGTGCAGTGGAAGGAGTGTGCATTATATGCAAGATGCACTGCAGCAACTCATCAAGACCTTGAGCAGCACCTTCCAAACTTGCAATCTCTACTAAGGACAAGGACAGCTGATGAATGGGAACACCACCACCTGCAAGTTCCCCTCCAAGCCACACACTATCCTGAACCTAAACTAGATAGACTACAGCAGTTCAAGAAGGTGGCTGACCATCTAGAAGGCAGTTGGAATGAGCGTCAAATGCTGACCTTGACAGCGACACTCAGACCAGGAAAGAAAAGTGTGGGCTCCTGAATGGTGAATTTTTGGTGACTTGGGCATTTGTCTGAGAAGGTTAAGTAGCACCTACCTATGGATTTTTGGATTGTGTACTCCAATTGGTACAGAACTATAATTTAGCTAAAATGTTAGAATTCAAGTTAAGCAGCAAGCTGATTAATTCACGGATCTGTTATGATACAGCAGTTAGTAAAGCTGAGTTATTTAAAAAATCTCGGACAGAAACTTTAAACAACTGTCAACCTACATGGTATGTTTGAGATGCAGCTCTAAATTCAGGAATCATCCCACCAGTTTTCGAGAGGTTTTTATATCAAATTACGAGACATTTATTAACTTACACAAGTTAAACATATACACATGGCTACAAATTAACAAGTTCCCAAACTAATCTCCATTAAGGCAGCAGCAACCCATTGACTTTAAGCAGACAGCAGGCAAAGCATTTTCACCTTACAAATTCAAAATGAGGTTCCTTTCACTTTGGTTCCTTTGCAGACATAGTAGTAGGCTTACAGGCTTTGATGTTACATTGCCTCTGCCCTGCACACACAAATCTGCTATCAGTTATACCCAGCACATCTGTGAATGTAAATTCTCATTGTATCACCAACCCCTTTCAACTCCACCTCTTCTAACAATAAAATCCCTTTCATAGTACAAGTTTTAGTAGTAATATAACTGTTGCTTGGTCTCTGCTAGCTAGGTGCCAGGTTTCTTCTTGAATGCTCTATTCAACAAGATGCAAATTCACTCTACTTCCCTTACATCTCAAAACTAGTATACATCAAAGCACCCAGACTAGCTAGCTTTAATCCAATGAACACCCCCACAGACTAACCCTCTATTTAAAAAAAAATTTCAATAACACTATATACATTAATAGCTTCATGATAAGATCCCATAAAATCAACAGTGGTACTTTGATTTGAAGAAGAAAAACCTTTTGTCCTGAGGGTTTTCATAGCCTCTGCAGTGAAATGCGAATTCCATTTGTGGCGGTACGGTGATCTGATAGGTTTCATTTGGAATTGGGATAATTTTAATCTATCCAAATTTTATGTACAATTATAGAAATATATACATGGTTTCTGTTCCACATCCAGCAATGCTACCTCATTGGATTTTGCCAATGGGCTATTTGGCTCTCATTACTATAGAATTTGCTCATATGCATACTCTTATTGCTGTTTATGGGATGGTAGCTATGATAAGAAGCCTTGGATCCTCTCCCCTTTTGTGTTATGGAATAACATTCCCAAGTGTCTAAAGCCAAAAACCACTGCATGTGCTAGAATTCAAAATTTCCTCTGTGGTTCAAAACACTGTAACAGGAGCTGGCCACTTGGTCCCTCAAGCCTGTCCAGGCATTAATGCAGATCAAGGCTGATTTGTACTTACAACTGCATTGCCATGGATTCATGCCTCTTACCGAATAAATTTTTGATTTCATTCTTAAATTTCTATTCATGCACTTTCCCTAGCCTTTTGGTGAGAATTCTACACTGCCCACTGTGGAGAGGGGGGAAAAATGTTTCCCGGTTGAACTTCCGAATGTCCTAGCTCCAATTAAATTTGTACCCCCTATTCTGGATTCGCTCACCAAAGAAAATAGAGTAGCTATGCCTTAATTAGATCTTCTGAACTTGAGGCAATATAAACCAAATTTGTGATACATGTGCTTGTGATTTATCCCTTTGTACTCTGATATTCTGGTGAATACACTGATTACCTTCAAGGCTTCCTAGTGCCCTAGCTAAATGCAGGACTGCTGACGGGGTCTGATGAAAGGACTACAACTGAAGCATAACTCTAACCCTTGAGATAAACCTAATGCCTCATTAACCTTTTTGTGCTTTTGGGTGCCTAAATTTATTTCCTTCTCCACAGTTTCTGGTCCATGACTGGAGCAGCCAGTCTGCCAAGCCTGTCCCGCATCTCATTGCCAGAGCATCTTTTTTTCCGCATTGCTGAATCCTGTTAGCTAGGAAAGGCCAAATGTAACCATGGCCAATATGCGAAAACATACAATAGGAACTTGCTCTTTGATCCCTTAAGACAATCAAACCCAGCCCAGGAGATCTATAATGCCTTCTTTAAGATATGACTTCTTCTCCAAACAATAACTCGGCCAGGACCTTGAAGGCATGGAAAGAGCCAACGGAAATGGCTCAGTATTGAGGAAAGGAATCGCTTAACACCTGATCTGTTCCCACTCTTGCATAGATTAAATCCATCCCTAGCCAGACCCAATTTTCCACTTAATGGACATGCTATCCAGCTCTTTACTAATTTCTATAAACTTCCCATCAGTTCGTCTCCATATCTTTGCTATTCTTTAGCATCTCTCTAAGGTCCTTAACACTTATCTGAGATTCTTTAAGCCAGTAATTCTCATAGCTATCTGGACCTTTTCCAAGGTTATTACATCACTTGCTATGTTGGGGGTACCAAAGGTGAACAGTACTCTGGATGCAAACTGACAGTAACCTTTATAGTGAACAAAATAGTGTCTTGATTTACACTGAATGGTTCTATTAATACAATACAATACACTGTAAGCTTGAGCTAAGCTTCTCTACATACATCGCAAATCTTTGATGATCTGCACAATGATGTCTAGAACTTTTTCTTTCTCTATGTTTCAGTACTGCATTGTTCTGTGCAAATCATATGTGTATTTAGTGTTGGCACTACAAATGTTAATGGCACTACATTTATTCGATTTAAATACCATTTGCACTCTGGCCCAATGTTCTTGCCATTAAGGAACTACTCTTGATTTTCTTGGATAGAAAATGCATCATCTTACGTTTTTGTTAAATGTCCATATATCCCTGCAAATTTGGATGTTGAATTCAAGTCAATATATATTGTAAACAGCTGATGCCCTAGTACATATCACGAGGGAATGCCATTTGGCACATACTGCCATTTAGACTGCAGTGTCTGCTTTTGTCTCCGACATCCTAACAAATCACCAACCCATGTCTGAAGAAATACCTGAAATTATATAATGCTTTTCACAACTTATTGTTGCTCAAGTATGGAACCTTAATGTATTCTGTCAGAATGTCCATGTAGACAACATCCATATACACTCCTCAACCCACTTTTTAACCAAAAGCAGATCTAAGAGAAATAACAAGTGCTACTGTTATGATCCCAGCTGATGTTACAACTGGACAAGTTTGATCCCAGCATGGAACCCGGCTCGATAGATCCTAATTTTTATTTGTTTGTTTTAGATACATGGAGAGGGGCTACTGAACAGAGTCACTGGACTCAGCTAATGAACTTTTAACAAAAGCATAAAACATTTATTTAACAAGAAAATATGAACTATATTACAATATTCCTTCACCCACAACTATACCTTTACAGATATATACACATCTGTAAGGATAACACAAATGTCAACGGCTACCTTATACTCTAATGTTCACAATAAGTACACTATCCATGTAAACCAATAGGTGACTTGTAGTCAGGCGCACCACACTCCGAAACTAAGTGACAGATGCTATACCAGACAGGTGCAATGGATTTCTCCTCAACTCCCCTCAGACGCTTGCCACCCATTGAGCCAACTGGTCTCACTACACTCCTTCTTTCACACAAGGGTTTCTGATCTCCACTTTCAAAGAATTCATCTTGAAATCTTCTCCCAAACGGACATTTTCTCTCAGATGCTTTCTGCAAGGGTTCACCTCCAGGATTTCAAACTCACCTTCCAATGTTCCTCTTCCCTGGGTCACTACATGCGTTCAAGCTTTCTTTCACTCTCTCTCTCACTTACTCAGCTGTCAGCAGTACAACATTATTTCACATGCCCATAGGAAAGAGTTACAGACCTTTAGGTTCCTCTTTGGACCTTCTGACTTTCCCCAAGCCTTTATCTCTTTAAGCTTGAAGCTTGGTGCCTTTCTTTGCTCCTCACTCTTTACTTAACAGGACCGTTTCCAGCTCTCTCCTTCCTTTGACTAGAAGGTCTTCTTGGGACATTCTCCTGTTCCATTTCCCTGGATTGAGGGGCTTTCTTCTTTAACTTGGGATTGTTATCTGTCCCTGTTGACCCAGTCTCTCTCTGATAGCTACTTTCAACCAACTTTAGCTTGGGACTGGCTATCTGTCCCTTCTAGGCTGCTTCTGCCTGGCAGCTATCTTCAAACAGCTTCCAAATCAAACTGCTGTTTCTAATTTATCTGTGTGTGGGGTGTCGGTGGGGGCGAGGGGGGGGGTGGGGATCTGCCTCTCTGGACCCCTGTTGCTAGGCAACAGCCCAATTTCTCTACTCTTGTTTATTTAACTTAGCTTCAACAGTCGTAAAACTCTCATTAGAAATGCAGGCATCTTTTAAAGTGAAACTAAAACTCAACTTGATCTTTTCTTAACACACACATATGGAAATACAAATCAAACTGAAACATTAAAAGTATAACTCATTCCTAACACCCACAAATACCAATGTAACTTATTTAAACTATCTCTATTTCCTAACACTACTTTATCATCCACTATAGTACTACCTGATTCTGGGCCCATGTCCACCCATACGATTTTCAGTATATTATAAAGATATTGATAATTTTGCTCATAACCTTTTTGCATATCTTAACACTACTTCATTGCTGTTTGTATGTTCGTAGCTCACAAAGTTTGTTGGATTTCCACATGTGCTTGCGTTTGTGTAAGCCTTTTCAATTTAGCTTAATGTTGTTTCTTGCCTTCTTTCAATGAATCGTACAGCACAAAAGGAAGCCATTTGGCCCATTGGGCCTGTGCTAGCCTTTGAAAAATCTAGACAATTAGCCCTCCCTGCTTTTTTCCATTGCCCTGCAACCTCTTTGTTTTCAACTATGCATCCAATTCCTTTCTGAAAGTTAATAGATTGTTCACAAGTGGAGCTTTGTTCTGCTTCAAATATTCTCCAATAAGTGAATTTACACATTAAAAGCTCAGACCATTTTACGATAGTCAATTTAATTCTCATCTCTTTGAAGTTTTCCTTACTTAAATGTAAAATTAATTAAGTGTACTAGAACTATTTGAAATTAGTGCTGACTGAGAAGATTTTAAAAATATTTGTTTTTAGCCACATAGTACATTATTAATATTAAAGATTGTCTAAGTGATTATCTTGTACACTATAGATAATATAACTGCAGACCTTTCTCTAACTTTCAGTTTGAAAAGTGTTAACAATTGTCACACTGAAATATTGATTTATTTTGCACTGGCAACTTTCCAAAGAAAAATTGCAATATAGCCAGTCATTAAGTGAGAATCTGAAATTTATAAGCAGTTGTTTCCTCTGCTCATTTGCCAAGTTCTGCATGGGATTAAAGTAAACAGGGAGGGATAGACCTGTATGTGGTTTCCGAGTCTTTGGCTGACTGCCCCCTTATGTAGCAATGCACATTTGTTTTTCAATGGCATCTGATGCCCTCAAAGCTATAGCTGCTTGGCAAGTAAATGTGTCACCTTGTGTGGTACTTGAAAAATTCCTGGCATGAATACCTAAGTTCCATTTCAGACCTGCTGTTTTGACTGTACTCAATTCTAGGGAGAGCAAAACTCATCATGGTTCCCATACAAAGGCCTAGAAATTGCATGAGGATAAGATCAAGTTAAGCTATGACAATGGCCACACTAGGAAGAGTTGCTACCTTTTAATAAGAAAAGTGGCGAGGTTTGATGGAGAAAGAGTACTCTGTTGTAATCACTAATTTTCACACATCTAGATGGTTAATCTGCCTTAGCTACATTTTTGTTGTGATTTTTCCATAATTTTTCATTCACATGGAACTTCTCTTTGATAAATCTTGCAGAATCTTATCAAAAATGCATAAACATCCAAGAGATTCCCACTGTCCCTGAATATTAATTGGCAAGAAATATTGCAGCAGGTGACTAGCATTGTAAAAACATGCAGTCTGGGGAAAGGTAGATATACAGTGTATTAAGTGGATGTGATTATAGTAGACATAGATAGAAAATGGATGTCAATTTTGCTTCCATGGTGAGGTAACCTTGCAATCTGGCCCTCAGTCCATGCAGCTTAATCTTGAGCACTTCTAGGGATAATGTTCCAATTGTGGCAAGTAATGGGGGATTGTGTCTTTTTCCAGAACATCAAAATTGCCGGGGGGTTTACGTGTTTAGTTTAATATCAGGGCCAGCATGACCTTAACATCCTTGTTGCTCATAAGAGATCCTTAATGGTGTTATGATCCTTGGCCAGGCCTCCCAAAGTTGTTGGTACAATCCAATTAGGGACCAATAACGTTTTGTTTAAAGTAGTCAAAGTTTGAAATTCGAGACACCTGCTTTTAAAGTAAAAGCCACAAGATTCCATGGGTTTTTGAACAAATAAAAAACAAATTTTACCATACAAGTTAATTCAGATAAAGCAGTTTACAAGAATTATCAGATACTCAAATATTCAGGGTAAGTATAAGGTACATGTGAATTAACAGACGTGCTGTGGTCGGACACATCACATTTACAGAGTAAATGACAGAGGCAAGCAAACCTGATTCCATGGATTTCTCAACAATCCACCCATATGTTAGTCCCATTGTGAGCCAACCAATCTCATTGAAACTTCAACTTTCTCATGAGGGTTTATCCACATTTCCACAATTCCAATGTCCACATTTGAAGATCTCTCAGAATTCTTTCCAAAAGTCCCTCCCACTCGGATGGCTTCAACAATGGCTCACTTCACAGGGTTTCAATCTCGCTTTCCAAGATTCCTTTACCCCTGAATCTCTGAGTACACTCAAGCTACAACTTCCAAGCACACTTTCAGATCTTAAGCTGTGCCAAGCATAACATCACTGCTCCAAATATCTTTGTCGCAATAGCCCTATTTACTTAAAGTATGCTCCCTGCAGCTCTTTCTTTAACTTACCTGGGACCACTGTCTTTCCCTGTCTCTGTCATTTATATTGGCTGACTCCTTGAAACTGACTGCCCCTGAACTGTGGTTCACTGACCCTTGAATTGATCTGGTGATCTACACAACACTTCATGAGGATGCCACCCTTGTTACTGGACAGGAACCAATGTAACAAGCATTGGAGCATCCTGTACCTTGAATGTTACAATCTCCAATGACTGCCAATTTAGCATACAGAGACAAAGAGGTAAAAATGGATTTCATGACAGTGGTCTAAAGTTGTTTTAAGCTTTGTGCCTAAGCCTGCCAGCAGAGGAAGCTAGAGTGCTATGTGGATTCTGCTAAGAGTTTAACTGGGAGAACTGAACATTTTATGTTGAGTCTCAGTTACATATTCAGGCAAATGAACCCTAGGTCATAAAAGGCACAACTCTTGGCTGACGTTTCAGTAGTGCCTGATTTTGTGTGGTATAATGTGCATGTGTGAATGTTGGAGTATTGTATATTTTTTGGCATAAGGAAGTATGAAGGCTTCCCACTGCTTCCATTATGTTTTATATGGCTGGCAAGAAATATATTAAATTTAGCAATGAGTTCTATCAAGCCAAGAAAGTTCTTGTTAAGTGGCGGGCCAATCTTTTCATTGCCTCACCTATAAGTTAGTCGACGTTCTACTAATGTCCACACAACTGCAATAACACACAACAAAAATAGAAAATGCAGGTCTGACAGCATCTGTGGAGAGAGAAACTGAGTTGAAGTTTCGAGTCCATATTACTCTCCTTCAGAGCTGAAGAAGAATTTTCAGTTTTTGTTTCAGATTTCCAGCGTTCGCAGTATTTTACTTTTATCTTACTGCAATAACACATTCAAGTACCTGCCTCCAGTATTCCTGCTGCTTTTTTTACCTGTTCCTTAAGGTGTGAATCAAAGGTTAACCCATGTTAACCTCATCAGATGTGTAGGCACAGTTTTTCTATGGTCCTCAGAGTTCTCATGATTTTGAATTCCATCAGGGTTTCGCCAGTGCTGTCGATGATGTTGAGAAGAGTTTGCAGATGAAACAGTAAATATAGCCAGCTGTTGGAGAATATACTAGCCACTCTCAATTGTATTTTTCACCATTAACTTTCGTTGAATGGGATAGACATTTTGAACAAATATCTAATTTAGTTTTTTGAATGGCTGCTTCGATTTCTCAAATGGGCCGTTCCAGTGTTGACACTCTGAGGGACCTTTCTTTGTCCAGAATGAAACATCATCCTCAGTCAAGACACCCTGGAGACCAAGATGATTGGACTTTGTGTATCTATTTCCTTCAGCTGGGATTTCAGGCTCTCTAACATTCTCAGGTGGTGTAGTCACATTCACATCTGTATCATCTATCTTAGTAGAAAAGATGGATGCTTGTGGTTGCTGTGGGCCCAGCTGACTCTCTTGAGGAAGAGGTCCCTCCTTTTTTACAGTGAAATAGCTGTCAACTTTCAGTAATTGCTTTATCCACCCTACAAGTTGCTGCTTCTTTTTCCTCTTCTGACATATACTTCCAAAAGTTCTTTTCATTTTTAACAGGCCTCTCTATAGTAATGAAACAACTAAACATTAGACAAATTCTTTGAACTCAATCTTTTATGTTTACGAGTAAAGTAGAAGTAAAAAATACAATACATATGTTTCAATAATATATATATTTACCTGGTGGCAAGGGGAAAAGGGAGATCCTTGTGTGACTCAGACCAGGCACAACTGATGTCGTTGTGCAAAATTTTCTGAAGACAACTGTATCACAGATTATGACTGCGTCACGTGTATTTTTCATACTTTATTAGTTTCTAGAATTTTTTTTTAAAGGAAGACATCTTAAAATAAAAAATACTTTTATATTTATCAATGTCTTGAAAAAGTCATACAAGGCACTTTTGATTAGCGATTGAAGAAGTGTCTAAATGGATCATGTGACAGTTAGAGGTCAGGGGAAAGGGTGACACCGTAGATATCAATTCTAATTATTTATGCACAGATTTATAAACTCAATGTGACAAATAATTGTGTAGCCATATAAGTGTATTTTTCTCATATCAGAATCAAAATGTCCATTTCGGAAAATCTTTTTCTCTGGATCCTTTATTTTTCAACTTATGTAAAACTTGAAATTTAGTTTCTTATTCATACTTAAAGGCCCCTCATGCTGTGAGGCCCTAAGCTGTAGTTTACTTAGTTTATGCGTAAATCTGGCAATGAGGGGTAAACAAGTAGATTAGAATAAAAGCAGCATGGTTTTGGATGAGCTGCAGTTTATGGAGGATGGGAGAATATTGCAACGGTAGAGTCTAGAGCTGGTTAAAAACGTGTTTGAGAGTTTCAGCAGTAAGTAGACTGAGGCAGAGGTGAGATGGGATGCTACTGAGCCATTTTGATAGTGGCGAGGAAATTAGATCAGAAATTTAGCTCAGTCAAACATTCTCTAGAGTGTGGCAGCATCGGCGGAGAAGAAAAGAGTTGACGTTTCGAGTCCTCATGACTCGAAACGTCAACTCTTTTCTTCTCCGCTGATGCTGCCAGACCTGCTGAGTTTTTCCAGGTAATTCTGTTTTTGTTTTGGGTTTCCAGCATCCGCAGTTTTTTGTTTTTATTCTCTAGAGTGTGTCAGGGTAGGGAGATGGAATCCCCGTGGTGAGGGAATTAAGTGTGTTGTAGAGGAGTGGGGAGGGTAATGGATTTTGCATTTCTGGCGCTGGAGGAAATTACAGCTTATTCATCTGTTGAATAAGTACACAGAGAACGCAAAGGCGGTGAAGGGTTTGAGATTGTGGAGAGGTAGAATTGAGTGTACAAGTGGAACCCAATGTCATGCCTATGGAAGTTGCTATCAAAGGGGCAGAAAAGAGTGGGGGACACGTGATTGATCTTTGGGGGATTCTTCAGGAAGAGAAGCCAGTGCTGGAGGATTGTGGCTATGATTATCGGTTTTTTCCACTTACCCGGTGAGGTGAGCCCCGAAGCTCTCGCTTCTGTTTGGGCGAGTAGTTTGGGTTTGGAATGCACTGCCTGGAAGTGTGGAGGAGGCTGGTTCAACCAAGGCATTCAAGAGGGCATTGGATGATTATTTAATTAGAAACAATGTACAGGGTTATGGGGAAAAGGCAGGAGATTGGCACTAAGTTAAAACACTCAGAGAGCCAGTGCAGACACGATGGGCTGAATGGCCTACTCCTACACCCTAAAAATTTTGTGATTGGGTAGGTGAGAGTGGGATAAAGCAAGTACAGTCTCATTCAGCTGGACAAAAGAGAGATGTTGGAGGAAGATGATCTGGAGAGAAAGTACAGGAGAGCGTGGGTTTAGGATTAGGAGGGGGAAATTTGGTTAGGTGGGTAAGGGAAATGGGGGAAGGCATCCTATCTGATCTTCGGCCTTCCTTCCTCCTCTTCTTCCAGGCAGTCCCATTTCCATCATTCCAGTTTTAGTGAAAGGACATTGAGCTGAAACATTAACCCTGTTTCTCTAAACACTGCCTGCCTAGCTGAGTATTTCCAGCATTTTCTGTGTTTCTAATATGCTCTACCAGGTTACTGCCTAGGTGACAAAGTTGAAATTCTGCACCATTCCCATTCTTCTTCTTGAGATGTTAAAATGAGGTCTGTCTGTCTGACGTAGGCAAAAGGGATTCCATGGCAATATTTAAATTGTGTTGGAGTATCTTGGTATCTTGGCAACATTTATTCCTCAACCAATACTATTAAAAGCTGATTAACTTGTCTTTTATTTCATTGCTATATAATAGTAGAAAGTTTTGAGGAAACCTTTTCCATCTCAGCGCTCAAAATGGGAAGTCTAGTGGGGAAAATTCTTTGCTCGCTTACAGAAAACTAATCTTTCCATTCATTTCTTTCAATGGAAGAAAATCCATGTGTTCTGTTCGTGTTGTGTAGTTCCCTTCTGCAGACCTCCCTCTCTGCACCCTTTCAAAGCAATGCTTAACCCTCAGTAGTAGAGACCAAAATTTACTCACTATTTTCAGATGAGATCCATACCTGATGGTTGTTTGCAATGTGCACAGCTCCATTCGCAGTCATGATCTTTGACACTTGAAATTGTTGAATTTAATGGGCTCATCGCTCACCTCCACCTAAGTCTTGCTGAGAGATCTGGTGATTTCTCTGGAGAGAATTTCACCCTTATCACCCTGCAGTGGTCCTGCTACTGATTGCAGCATTCTTAGAGTCATAGTCATCGAGTGATAAAGGTCTACAGCACAGAAATAGGTCCTTCAGCCCATCAAGTCTGCGCCAGTCAAACAAGTACCTAACTATTCTAATCCCATTTTCAAGCACAAGGCCCATTGCCTTGTATGCCATGGCATTGCAAGTGCACAACCAAATATTCCTTAAATGTTATGAGGGTATCTATCTCTACCACCCTTTCAGGCAGTGACTTCCAGATTCCCACCACCCTCTGGGTGAAAGAATTCTTCCTCACACCCCTCGAAACATCCTGCCCCTTACCTTAAATCTATGTCCCCTGGTTATTGATCCCTCCACCAAGGGGAAAAGTTCCTTCATGTCTACCCTATCTATGCCCCTCATAATTTTATACACCTCAATCATGTCCCTCCTCAATCTCCTCTGCTCCAGGGAAAATAACCCGTCTATCCAATCTCTCCTCACAACTAAAACTCTCCAGCCCAGGCAACATCCTGGTAAATCTCCTCTGCACTCTCTCTAGTGCAATCACATCCTTCCTATAATGTGGATTCCAGAACTGTACGCAATATTCTAGCTGTGGCCTAACCAGCGTTTTATGTAGTTCCAGCATAACCTCCCTGCTCTTATATTCTATGCCTCAGTTAGTAAAGGCAACTATCCCATATGCCTTCTTAACCACCTTATTTACCTGTCCCGCTACCTTAAGGGACCAGTGGACATGCGTCCCTCTGATCCTCGGTACTTCCCAGGGTCCTACCTTTCATCTTGTATTCCTGTGCCTTGTTTGTCCTGCCCAAGTGCATCACCTCACACTTATCTGGATTAAATTCTATTTGCTACTGATCAGCCCCTCTGACCAGCCCATCTATCTCCTCCTGTTATTTAAGACTATCCTCCTCACTATTTACCACCCCACCAATTTTCGTGTCATCCTCGAACTCACTGATCAACCCTCCTACCTTCAAGTCCAAATTGTTTATATACACCACAAACAGCAAGGGACCCAACACCGATCCCTATGGAACCCCACTGGACACAGGCATCCAGTCACAAAAACACCCCTCGACCGTCACTCTCTGTCCTGCCACTCAACCAATTCTGGATCCAATTTTCCAAATTGCCTTCGATCCCATAGGCTCTTACCTTACCCAGCAGTCACAGCATGGAACTGGAGTGATGTCATTAAAAACCATTAAAGGAGAATTGGAGGAGATTACAGAGATAGTGAGGAACAAAGCCATTGAGAGATTTGAAAAGAGATGGTGAAAAATTTAAAATCAAGGCATTGCTTATAACCAGGAACCAAGGCAAACAGGGATGATGTGTGAACGAAACTTGGTGTGAAATGGATGCTGGTAGCAGAATTTTGGATGAGTCAAGGTTCACCGAGGTTAGAATTTTGGAGACAAGGCAGGAATGCATTGGAATAGCCAAGTATAGATGTAAAAAAAAATACATGAATGAGGGTTTTAGCTGCATATGAGCTGAGACAGGGTGAAATCGGGCAATGTTATGAAGGTGGAAATAGGTGATCTTATTGATGGCCCCACTATGTGATTCAAAGCCTGTTTTATGGCCAAGCATGAAATCAAGGTTGCAGACACACAGGGTAAGCCTCCAACATTTGCCAAGGAGAGAGATGAGCCGGAATTTTATTGCCCTGTCTTGGCGGGGGCAGGGCTGTAAAATTCAGCAAGCTATTCTAAGCTCCATTGACTTTGGCGGGACCACAAAATCCCACTGTCATAAAATTCCACCCATGGAGTTGGTGGCTGGGGAACAGGGCTCTTGGCAGGGACAATAATGGCTCTGATCTTCTGAATACTTAACTGGACGAAATTTCTGCTGATCCAATACTGGATGTTGGACAACAGTCTGACAGTGGAGGGATCGAGTGACTTTTCCCCCTCCCCCTCACCCCCACCGCCTCCCACACCAAGAGTAAACCAAAAGCACTACAACAAAATCGCTTAATTCTTAAAGAGCAAATGAAAGATTGGGACATCCACATAGGGTGGAGGTAGAAGCTGAAATTTTTCTTAAAAATATTTCATTAATTATTTAACAGCACTCCACAATGTAAACATTTTTTCAGGGTCAGTTTTATTGTTCATTTTTTAAAATCACAGCACCTTTGAAACCTCAGTTATACCCGTAATTTTTAAAGGGTTTCAAACGGTGATGTGGGAGTGGAAAAGTTGAGATTCCCACTGATTTCAGTGATTGCTGGCTTTGTTGGAAGGTTCCACACAGTTTGTGGATGAACCCTAAGTGGCAGACTGCAACATCAAGATTCCCGTGTTGATCTGCACATGCCCGATATCTTGAAGTTTCAATCAGTTTCAGAGGAACAATAATGGTGACAATTCACTGTCATCCCCCACCCCCATCAAAATCTGGCTCATTAATCTCTCTGTGCTGAGCTCATCTCCACTGAAATTTGAATGGAGCCTGTCTGAACTGATTTCACTTGTGACCCTCCACAACCCCATTCCAGAAAGAATTAATTTATTGACAATTTTGTCTCAACTTGGTGTGAAATCAAGTTTGCACACTGGAAACACATTGTCACAGATTGATTTATTTTTTAATACTGGCTTATTGGAGAGTAGCCAAGAAAATGAAAGGCAGCTTCTGTATTGTGTTTTAAAAACAAACTTGTCCTTAAAGTTGGCATGCTGAATATAGGTATGAAAAAGCATTAATTTTCTTGTTTTTACACTAAATGGTTGTTCTGCTTTTAATTTTTATTGAATGTGTAGCACAAATCAATCAGATTGAACTGTCAAAGTTGATTTTAAGACTGTTGTTCATAAGAATACTTCCTACAGGGTACTGTATTGGAGTGTCATTCTTTATGTGCAATGGTGAGTTGACATTTGTTCCTACAGACCTCCAGACAATAAGGTCACAATACCAGCTGTACCATGATGGAGAACTACCAGACACATCTCCACAGAGTGGGAGAGTTCTCACACGCCATCTAGTACCTGCTTTCAGAGGGGTGTTGTTGTGAATATCTAGTTCATAACTCATATTTTTAGAATGTAACTTTTAGTTTTCAGAATTAAATTTTAACTAGATAAATGGAGGAATCCAGTTAAGAAATCGGTAGTTATCTCAAGAGAATGGACTTCAAACAGCTAAAAGCTAACCTATGCTTAACTTACAAGGTCAGAGGCAGAATTGTAAAAGTTGAACAATGAATGACTCATGTCTGTACTTGTAGTGGAGCTAGAAGGTCTACACTTTGCTCAAAAAAAGATTTTAAATATATTTGTAGTTCCCAGATCAAAAGAAGGTAAAACCAAGTTGTAAGCAAGAGAGTTTCTTTATAGGACCAGCAACTCTGGGAAATGGGGTTGTAAAACTCCATTAGCAATTGAAATTATTCATATGGGTACAAAATCAAAGGGTTGAGTTGAAGGTAAAATATTTTGTTTGTATTTCTGTTTGAACCATCCCAAAGCTTGCCATATTGCCATAGAGATAGTGATTCAAGGTTGAGCCTTTGTTAGAAGGTTCTTTACCTCTGTGTGTTTGCTAACAGAAGCAGCAGTTCAGTTTGTGGAACAAACAGAGGCAGTTGTAGCTTTGGTTTGGTATAGACTGCAACTTACTGAGTTGAGAGAAACAAAAGGAGATGATAGTCAGTTAGGCCTGCCCTTCAAGCAGAGAAAATACTAACTTCATTGTTCACCATGTGAGTGGGTCTCAATCTCAGTTTGGATTTTGTGAAGGGAAAAGCAACTGGAATATTTGCTCTAGTTTGAAGCTAACGGAAAAAATCTACAGTAATCCTCACAGAGCCTTGTCGTAGAAAGCAGTTAGTAGAGTTAGATTAGAAAGCTGTTGGGAGGCAGTTGGATATCTGCTGGCAACCTGAACAAGGAGCTGAGGCATCCAAAGTCATGAAGTCTGTACAGAAAAGGTGGATGGTGGCATAGCTGAAAATGCTAACGCAAGGATCCCTGTAGGAGGATAGTTGGAACACAGAAGAAGGAAAGTGAATTCTGGAGGGCTGTGTCATACCTTTGTCTCAGGAAAAGTGAATGAGCCTTCAAAAAAGGAAACTCGGTGGGGGAGGGTGTATGGGTGGGTGGGGCTGGGGAAATAAAAAGTAAAACTGAGTTATAGTCCTAATAAATCTTCATAAACTTTAGTGTTTAGTTAGTGGCGCTCGCTTTGTTTAATTTCTTTTTATATACAATAAAGTTTATTTTTGTATAAAACATGAAATTTTGTCTGTATAATTGGTGGGTTTTTGGACTTCATCTTTAAACACTAACAGTCTCTAACAGAATCGTAACAATGTTGATAAAACCCAGGTGAAAGTTGGCTACTTGCCTGCCCCCTTGCAAACAGGCCATTAACAGAGAGGAAAAAATATAAATGGAAGTACTTTAAGAGGATCCAACCCAGTTGTACAGGGAGAATTTCCTCACATAAATCTGGGAAACTCTCTTCCAAAAGTTATTAAGGCTAAGTCAATCGAAAATGTCAAAACTGAGATTAATAGGTTTTTTTGTTAGGTAAGGCTATTAAAGGCTATGGAATCAAGCTGGGTAAATTAAGTTGAAGTATAGATCAACCAGGACAATAGGCAATCCGGAGTAAGAATAATTAACTGGATGAGAGCCAACTTCGATGGGACAAGAACGGAGCTGGGCCAGATAGACTGGAACGAAAGATTGGTGGGCAAGACTTGAGCTGAACAATGGGCTACATTCAAAAAATAATTGGTTCAGGCACAGACAAGGTATATTCCATTGAAAGAGAAAGGTAGGGCAAACAAATCCAGAGCTCTCTGGATGTAAAAGGAGATAGAAATTAAGATAAAAAAGAAGTGTGCTTATGAGAGGTAGAAAATACAATTGAGAACCATGAGGAATACAGAAGGTTCAGAGGGGAGGTGGAAAAGCATATTAGAGAAGCGAAGAGGGATTATGAAGAAAGACTGGCAGCCAAAATAAAGGGGAATCCCAAAGTCTTCTACAGGCATAAAGTAGTAAAAGGATGGTAAAAGGAGTAGGGCCGATTAGGGACCTCAAAGGGAATTTACACATGGATGAAGGAGTCATGGCTGAGGTATTAAATGAATACTTTGCATCCATCTTTACCAAGGAAGTAGATGCTACCCAGGCCATGGTGACAGATGAGGAAACTATCACTAGAAGGGTTCAAAATTGAAAAGGAGGAAGTGTTGAATAGACTGTCGGTACTTAAAGTTGACAAGGCATCGGGACCAGATGAGATGCATCCAAGGATGTTGAAGGAAGTGAGAGTAGAAATTGCAGGGGTACTATCCATAATTTTTCAGTCTTCCCTAAACTCTGGGGAGGTGTCAGAAGATGGTAGAATTGCAAACATTACGCCCTTGTTCAAAAAAGGCTGTAAGAATAAGCCCAGCAATTACAGACCAGTCAGTTAAACTTCATTGGTGGGCAAGATTCTAGCAAAAATTATTTGGAATATAATTAGTAGTCACATGGGAAAAGTATGGGTTGATAAGGAAGAGCCAGCATGGATTTCTAAAGGGAAAATCGTGTTAACTAACTTGCTGGAGTTTTTTGAAGAGGTAATAGAAAATGTCGATGAGAGTCATGTTGTTGATGTGGTGTACATGGACTTTCAAAAGGCATTTGATACAGTGCCACACAACAGACTTTTGAGAAAAGTTATTTCTCATGGAATAAAAAGGAAAGTAGCAACGTGGATACAAAATTGGTTGAAAAATAGGAAGCAGAGGGTAATGGTCAATGGATATTTTTCAGGCTGGAGGAAGGTTTGTAATGGAGTTCCCCAGGGATCGATATTGGGACCCTTGCTTTTCCTGACATATATTAATGATCTAGATCTTGGTGTGCAGGGGGCGATTTCAAAGTTTGTGGATGATATGAAGCTTGGGAGTGTTGTAAACCGTGAGGAGGACTGTGTAGAACTTCAAAAGGACATAGACAAGTTGGTGGAGTGGGCAGATGGGTCGCAGATGAAATTCAGAATGGAAAAGTGTGAGGTGATGCATTTTGGTAGGAAGAACATGGACAGACAATATAAAATAAGGGGTGAAATTTTTAAGAGGGTGCAGGAACAGAAAGACCTGGGTGTATATGTACATAGATCATTGAAGGTGGCAAGACAGGTGGAGAGAGCAGTTAATAAAGCATTTGGTATCCTGGGCTTTATTAATAGGGGCATAGAGTCCAAGAGCAGGGAGGTTATGCTGAATTTATATAAGACGTTCGTTAGACCTCAATTGAAGTATTGTGTACAGTTCTGGGCGCCACATTATAGGAAGGATGTGAACACTTTGGAGAGAGTGCAGAAGAGGTTTACAAGAACGGTTCCATGGATGAGAAACTTCAGTTACAAAGATAGATTGGAGAGGTTGGGACTGTTCTCCTTGGAGAGAAGAAGGCCAAGAGGAGATTTGATAGAGATGCTCAAACTCAGATGGGGCTGGACAGAGCAGATAGGGAGAAGCTGTTCCCGCTCGTAAAAGGATCAAGAATGAGTGGGCACAGATTTAAAGTGATTTGCTAAAGAAACAAATGTGACATGAGAAAAACTTTTTCACACAACAACCGATTTGGGTCTGGAATGCACTGCCTGAGAGTGTGGTGAAGGCAGGTTCAATTGAGGCATTCAAGAGGTCATTAGTAAGTTGAATAGAAACAACGTGCAGGGGCACAGGGAAAAGGCAGGACAATAGCACTAGGTCATAATGTTCATTTGGAGAGCTGGTGCAGACACGATGGGCCAAATGGCTTCCTTCTGTGCTGTTAAAATTCTGTGATTCTGTTAAATTGAATAGCGGAACAGGATAGAGGAACTGAATGTCCTACTTCTAGTCCTGTGTTCCAGTAAGTAAGCTGCCATGTCAGGGCAAGTTAAACATTGATAACAGTGTGAAATGTGATGTGAGGAAAAGTTTTTTCACCCAGAGGGTGGTTGGAGTCTGGAACAAACCTCCTGAGAGGCAGGTTCGTTTGAGGTATTCGAAAGGGAATTGGATTGCTACCTGAAAAGAGACAATGTCCAAATTATGGGAATAAGGCAGGGGAGTGGGACAAGGTTGGCATGCTCTTTCAGAGATCTAATGCTGACTCGATGGGCCGAGTGGTCTCCTTCTGCACTGTAAAGATACTGTGATACTGTGTAGGTTGACTTGCATCTAACTCAAGCTGTGTCAGCCTGATGTTTGATTGTGACCCTGAATGTCAAAGTGGGAAAATGTAAAATACTTAAATGATTAGACAGGGTGGATGCAGGTAAGATATTTCCCCTGGTTGGGGAGTTTAGAACCAGGGGACACAATTGCAAAATAAGGGGGAAGCCAATTAGGACCAAGGTGAGGAGAATTTTTTTACTCAGAGGGTTGTGATCTTTGGAATTCTTTACCTCAAAGGGCTATGGAAGCTCAGTCATTGAGTATGTTTAAAACAGAGGCTGATAGATTTCTAAATACCAGTGACGTAAAGGGATATGGGGATAATGTGGGAAAAAGGCATTGAAGTGGATGATCAACAATGATCATCCTGAATGACAGAACAGGCTTAAAGGGCTGAATAGCCTATTCCTGCTCCTGTGTTCCTATGCTCCTATCCCCCACCTTGATAATTATAAATCAGCACAAGACAAGAAATGCTACAAAGGATGAAGAAAATGAAATGAGAGATCAATAAGCCAAACTTACAATAAACGTATTTTATCCTATATCACTATTTTGAAACATTATTTATGCTCAATTATTGATATAACATTAAAACTAAGAGGAAATGTTAGTAAATGCAACCTCATCCACATAAGAAAGGTTCCAGGTTTAATACATGCCATTGTCTGTGTTATCAGCCATAAAAAACTATCCAACCAGACCGTACCCAATCTTTTCATCATATATCCTCAAAACTGGGATTTCTCTACAGTAAACAACATCCTAATAACTTTCTTCTCTCTTCATGTATCATGCCCTAAGAAGGCACTGGTAACCATGGATCTCCATGTTAATCTTACTCTAGAGGTGTGGATCATCTTTGTTGGTGATATGTCATCAGTTTGCAAGTCTCTTTAAAAAGATTGTTCTTTGTCTAGCTCGATCTCTTCCACCTTCAATCTTTCCCATCAGCATGAATCATGATTCCTTATAATACGTCCAAGAACTTCCAACTGTGTCTTCCTGATCTTGGTCAACAGAATTCTTTTGATCTCAGATTTTGCTACCACCTCTTCATTAGTAGTGCGACTTGTCCAAGATATCTTTATTATTCACCTCAAAAACCACAATTCTGCAGCCTCAATTCTTCACTGCATTACTCCACTGATCTCTTCATTTCACTCTATCAATGTATTTCTTCTATTTCTTTCTCTCTTGTGTACTAATCTAGCTTTCCTTTAACTGCATCCATGCTATTCACCTCAACCTCAATTTACAATGGTTCTATTATTCATCATCCAAATCATTAATGACAATGATGCACAGTAACAGCCCCAACATGAACCGTTCTGATTCAGATCCACCCTCACTAATGATAACCTACCAATTGCCAATCCAGCATCACAGTCGTCCAATGGTCCAACATGATCTAGTCTTTCCAACAGCCTTCAATGTGGGTATAAACGCTTCATGTGATTTTCCATTCAGAGATGGAAACCCAATGCCCAGATAATTTCCAGGTTCCAACCCTGCCTTACTCATGCAATGTGATCTTTAAATGTAAATATTTTAATTAGGCTGTCTGTGAGCTCAGCGTCCAATTAGTGGCGACGAGCGTTACCAAGAAGTGGGAGCTGCCTGTAGAGCATGAGCAGCAAAGGAGGATGTCAGCCATGATGGGGTCTTGTCAAAGACAAAAGGCAGCATCTCAAGGGCCAGCTGCCTAACTATTCATTAAAAAGGCCACACAGCCAAATAGGAGGTGATGCACACAATTTGGTGCAATATCCCCAAGGTGCTGAGATTTTTCACCTTATAAGAGTAATTTAACATCTCTCTGCATTGAATTCAACAGTTGTGCACTACCATGCACCAGCCAGTGCTGGTTCACTGATTTCCAAATTGGATATTGCATTCTCGCCCCCTTCCCTGTCCTGTTAACAAGCTCCTCAAGGAGCTTAACAGGATGATAATTGGAGATGAGTGGGTTCCTGACTCCACAATTTTCTCAGTGAAGCTCCTTACGTCTTGACGCTGGCAAGGAATCTGTGGTGCACAGGAGTACTTTGTAAGAACTGTGCATTGTCAGAGCTGCTCATCTATGACCTCTGAAATGCTCAATCTTCAGCATAAGACTTGTGTAACTTCTCTAACCATTTCTTTGGGTGCTGTTCATTATGAACGCTATATGAACAAAACATCTAATACTATATAATACCACTGCTAATAGTATATATTAACGCACCCATTAATATAATCATAGCACAGCTAACTAATGATGTACAATAATGCAACTCATTAGTAATGCACAGCATTAATAGAACTTGCTAATAATATATTATTAACAGGGCACGTTAAAACACAATGAAGAAAAGCAAACATCTTAAAGCATGAGTGTTCTCTTGTGTGGGTTAGGAGATGGTATTCATGCAGCTGATATTGGTCCAATGTTGATAGGGATGATTGCCGGGTTTTATTACAGTTTTCCATCACAAGTCATAGAACAGAATCATAGGCCAGAATTTTGCCTTTGACAGGCAGGCGGGCCCCGCTGTCTTGGTGGTGGGTAGGCCGCCGAAACG
This sequence comes from Carcharodon carcharias, assembly GCF_017639515.1. Lineage (NCBI taxonomy): Eukaryota > Metazoa > Chordata > Chondrichthyes > Lamniformes > Lamnidae > Carcharodon > Carcharodon carcharias. The sequence goes on along the minus strand of NC_054477.1, from coordinate 31,907,232 downwards.
GGCCGTGCCGCTATTTTCCATGGGTGGGCCAATTAAGGTCCACACCGCGGCTTTGCGGCTCCCGTGGAGAACGGGAAAATATTTGTGGGGACGGGCAGCCTCAGACTGCTGGTTCCAATGGGGAGCCAGCCACCTGTATAAAGAGTGGCCAGGCAGCCTGCTTGAGGCAGTGCAACATGGCCACTCGGGGAGAGAGAGATGCAGCTGTGGTTCTACAGGAGCTTAAGCAGGAGGAGGGCGGCAGGCTGCAGGAGAGACCAGCGGGGGGCCATTGTGCGTGCCCCTTGATTCTCCGATGCATGTCTTGCTGTCCTCCTCCAAGAGGTTTCCAGCTGTTGGGATGTATTGTATCCAGATGATGGGAGGAGGAGGGCCCCCATGTCACCAGGCAGGCGTGGGAGGAGGTTGGTGACGCTGTCAGCACCCATGATGGTGTGTGGCGGACAGGAACCCAGTGCCGCAAGAGAGTCAATGATTTGCTGTACTCTGGAAAGGTGAGTACCATGTCGGCCTTGGCCATTTGACCCAGAAGGTAGCCTTAGCCTTTGAGCCCCCTGCCGCCCCCCCAACCATGTCTTGCCGTTGTTACTGCTTTGGGCAATTGGTGCACGCTGGGTGGGCAAACGGGTACTGACCATGCTTACATCAGTCTTAGTGGTTGAGGAGAAGATGGGTTCTCCCCGCAGCATATGTTGGTGGTTGTCGCATTTCAGTAGTCTGGGGGCAACCTGCAGGGGACACCGTTAGACACATACTCAGAACTCCAACACATGTCATATTGATGGTGATGAGATGGTGGAAGGGGATCCTCAAGGTGTGGTGGCCAAGTGCCATCTGCTGGCATTGGCACTGCACCTAGTTGCGCCTCATTGCCATGGGCACTAAGACGCATGTGCTATTCAAAGTGATGAACGCCGAATGTGTCCAAGGTGGCCGTTGGGGGAGGGGTTTGGGACCAGCCGGGACTGATCACTAGGAGTGTGGACAGGAACCGCTGGAGGCCTCAGATGGGCCACTGTGGTTGGGGTGCGGCATGCACTTGCAGAGTACATGAGCGATCAGTCCCAATAAATACGCTTCACTGTTTTGCAGGCAAAAAGTGAACACAATCAGCGGGACTGGAGGTGGGCACGCCCTGCTCCAGCGCCTCACGACCTTTGAGGAGCAGGCCATGGAGCTGGGGAGGGCAGCAGGTGGCAGCGAGGCTGGGCTCCAGCGGGCAGGTATTTGAGGTCCACAGTCCCATTCACTCTGTCTGCCCACCATCCAAACTACTGATGGCTGCTGCAATCGTTAATGCTGCAACACTGCATTCACAGACTGAGACAGTCTGACGTGTGGGTCATACACAAAGGTCCCTCATCCCCTTGAGGATTTGTGTCTCCAGCACCTTCCAAAGTCACCTTATCCCATTTGTGACCACTATCCCCATGGCCTAACATGCCATTGCATTGCTGCTGCACAGCCAAAGACTTATTGCATCTTAGGGGGTTCGGGACCTCCACCACCCTTTCAGCCAGTGCGCCCCACATTACTCTGTCCAAAAGGTCCTCAGCACCTCAACTGTGAACCTCATGCTCATGGCACTCGACTTAGATAAATGCCACCATGTTACTCATCCCTGCGCCAAGGGGAAATGTTGCCTTTTGCCCACCCGGTCTATGCCCCTCCTAACGGTATGAAGGTCAATAACGTGACCTGCCAATCCCCTGTGCTCCACGACAAATGTTGCCAGTGTTTGCAATGTTTCCTCAGCACCACAACTATCCAGGTCAACATGCATCCAGGTCAGGTACCTCTGCACTCTCCCCACTCCAACGGTACATAACATGCCATGTGGCATTCCTGAGGCCATCTGACCAGCCTGTCTGTATGCGTGTCTAATGTTTGGGCCTCCTCTTGACTCTTTTCCACCCCACCAATGTTCGTTTCCTTAGGGTCTTGAAGGGTGAGCGACTTATGAGGCTGGGGGGGGAAAGGATGAAAGGTTTAACTGACTGTACGCTAACTGATGCACTGTCCTTGTTGTTAATTTCAGCATCACCACCACATGGCCGCGCCCAAAGACACCGCATCACCCCCTCCTCACCTGAGGCCCAAGACGTGCAACTTGTGGCACATCACTTCAGCCAGCCAGGCACCAGCGCAGACACAAACACGTCAGTGGGAAATTTACCATCATCTAGTGTCCCGGGTCACAGCGGAGAGGGCACTTCACAATCGCTGGAAGAGATGGTATGGACAGAGAGTGCCGACGACACCAGCAGCTGGAGGGCTGCAGGGGACAAGGCACATGCTGAGTCCGGCACTGATGATGTGCCTCTGGAGTTGTCACCAAAGCAGCAGCTGTAGGAAAGGCGGCAGGAAGTGTGTTTGCATCTGGCAGGGTTGCATGAGGGAATGGTTCAGTTGGTCTCTGCGATGGAGGAGTCTAGACAGAGTGCACGTGAAGGCATGAACCTCAGGGCAGAGCTTCAGGCTTCCTCCACTGAGAGATTGGCGACTCTCATGGAGAGGGGGTTCAATCGGATGGAAAATCTTCTGATTGGGTTACGCTCTGACCTGCAAGCCCTCACAGCAGTACTGGCCACGGGTGGGCATTCCCAATGTGGGAGATGTTGTGAGCACCAACCATTGGTGCTCGGTGCCCATGCATCTGCGGTGAGTAGGGAGGTCCAATGGGACCTCATGTCGGTGCAGCAGCTACCTGTTGTCGCTGTGCGCTCCTCTCAGGGTGCTTCGGATGAGGGCAGCAGCTCCTCTGCCCCTCTGCCAGTTAACATTGCTTCCGTTGAGGCTGCGACAATTGGAGAGGTGCCAGCTCTGGAACTGGCCACTCCCTCCCAGGCGGGGCCATCACAGGCTCCACGGGCCAGAGGACACCCGCCAAGGTCATCGAGGCCAACAGGACAGCAGAGTCAGCAGCTGTCTCACAAGCCACTCTGAGCACCTAGACATAGCACCCACAAACGAAAGCATAAGGCACCTTTGGCACTCCACGGGTATGTCGCTGGTGATTTTGTGTTGGCCTTAGAATAGGGAACAAAATACTTATGTTTGCAATGGAGAAGTCTCTGTTGTATTTTGGACATAATAAAGTCCACTTTTCTGACCATGGCTGAGGATGTTTCGTTTGTGCTGCATTTTTCTTTTTCACAGACATCTCATGAGTATTAGAGTGGACATTGATGTTTCTGTACTAAGGCCTTAGTTGCAGCTGAACAGGTAGAAGATGTAGCACTAAGTGCCATGTGTGGAAGCACCAGGCAATGCTGCTCCTGCTGATCCATGTGTGTGGAGCTAGCTGAAGGATCGTTGAATTAAATTGTCCCGGGTGTCCCTGCCTCCTTGGTGTAATAGCAGGTCAGCGTGCTGCCTCTCATCATCGCCCTGTGCTTCCTCATCCTCTGAGCCACTGCTGGATTCATCATGTGCAGCCTCATCCAGTGCGTCAAGGTCTTCATCATCAATTACATTCCCCCTTTCCAGCGCAAGATTGTGCAGGGTGCAGCATGCTACCACTATCAGAGAGACGCAATCTGGGGGATGCTGGAGTGCGCCCCCTGAGCAGACCAGGCAATGGAGGTGCATTTTGAGAAGACCGATGGTTCTCTCCACCACAGTCCTTGTGGTGCCCTGGCTCCTATAGTACCGCTGCTCAGCTTCTGTTCTTAGATGGTGACGAGGCGTCATGATCCACCTCCGCAGGGGATAGGTCATGTCACCCAGCAGCCATCCATCCAGCCGGGCTGGAGCACTGAAGAGCCCTGGCACCCGGGAGTGTCTGAGGATGTAGACGTCGTGGGAGCTGCCTGGGTACCTTGGACAGACTTGCAGAATCTGCATCCTATGTCACACACTATCTGCACGTTCATGGAGTGGAAGCCCTTCCTGTTGAGGAAAGCACCGGGCTCACCTGCTGCCGCCTTGATGGCCACATGTGTGCTGTGTATTGCACCCTGGACACGGGGGAAATCCAACAATGGCCGCAAAGCCTCTGGCTCGCTGTGCCTGACTTGCCCGGTCACAGCAGTAGTGGATGAAGGTCAATACCTGTCTGAACAGAGCGTCTGTAACCTGCTTGACACAAGTGTGGACAGCTGATTGGGAGACGCCGCAAAGATCACCCACCGACCCCTGGAAGGAGACAGAGGCATAGAAGTGGAGGGCAGCTGTGAGCTTCAGAGCCGCTGGCATGAGGTGTCCACCCACACAGTTAGGGGAGATCTCAGGGCCAATATCTGACAGATATAGTTGACTCCTCTCCTTTGAGAATCAGAACCTCCTTCGGCACTGCACCTCAGCCATATTGAGCTAGCTGCTTCACCGCCTATATACCCTGGCAGCAAGATAGTGCCACAGAAGGCTATGGAGGCCAGGTCATTGAGTGTTTTTAAGACTGAGATAGATAGGTTCTTGATTGGTAATGGGATCAAAGGCTACAGGGAGAAGGGGGTTGAGAAACTTATCAGCCATGATTGAATGGCGGAGCAGACTCGATGGGCCAAATGGCCTAATTTCTGTTCCTAGGTCTTATGGTCTTCTGCGGCCCCTTGGACCTTAGACTACCTCTTGGCCCTGCACCCCTTATGCCTGCGCCTGACTCCCAAAGGTGGCTCCCCTGGAGTCCAGTCCTGGCCTCCTCTTTATTCTATCCCTCCCCTCCTCAGAGGAGGAGCTGCCTCCAGTGGAGATGTCAGAACCCATACCCCCAGGCTAAATGGAGGCCTCTGGAAAGCTGCCCGGGAAAGATTACTGCCTGCAGACTGGATTCAAAGTACACAAAAAGCTCTTGGAAATCGATGTGAACTGCTAACAATCAAACAGGCAACTTTAAAACACTTTCTGCAATTAAAACTTTGTGGAAAACATTAATAGCCCCTCTGAATCCACATATCCCGACATTGCATGACTTTTATTAAAAAATCTCCTCCCCGCCTGTGCGCTGACCTGAAGTTCGTACGGGCCCCTTAGAATCCTGGACAATTGGCAAGTTATGGGCCTTAGCGAGGCCTTTACTTAATGGCGGGCGAGCGCCCCGCTGCTGTGCATGTCCACTGAGTGAAATGTCGCGATGCCACGCGCTGACTTTGGGATGCTCACGCAACATTTTAAGCGCTTACGTGCGGGCTCTGCTACTTGCATGTCAGCCAGAAAATTCTGCCAATAGAATCACGGAATAGAAGGAAGCCATTTGCCCCGTCATGTCCGTGCTCTCTTTAAATAATTATCCAATCCCCTGATGAAGGCATCGATTAAATTGGCCTCCACCACACACACACACACACACACACACACACACACACACACACACATAGGGGCTGGAATCTTATGCCCTCGCAGGAGACGAGGAAGGAGGCAGGAGAGCCTGAAAATTTTGTGGGTTGGTATCAGAACCAATACCTGAACGCCTTCCCACCTCCGATGGAAGTAAGTTCTGGGCAGGAAGGCCCATGGCCAACCTTCCCACCTTGTCTTCACTTCAGTCCCTTTAGTGGTTAATTAATGACCAATTAAGTGCCTCCTCCCCCCTCCACTGCAATCTTCTCATTTCAAGGCGGTGCTGCTGACACGCGGCCTGCACATCTGGTAAAACTGTGCAAATTCATGTCAGCTGGTGGGAGGGGGAACCTCTTGACATAATCTGTGCATGATTGACATGGGGGCAGGAGGGTGATCACTGACAGCTACCCCACTGCCCTTGCTGTGACCCCCATGGCCCCCCTCTCACAGCAATCCCACCCCATGAGACGCCCCCACTCCAATCCAACAGCACTTACCTTTTTCCTGGGTCACTCCATGATCCTGGGGACTCCAAGGCAGCCATGGCCTCTTCTGCTAAGGCACTCTTTATTGAATGCTCATTTTAGTGTCTATTGTTGTACTCATCGCTCTGTGGGACATGTCTGAACTTGTGGACTCAGCTGGCCCTCCTTTCCATGCATTGTAAAGGACATTGTCCGAGAGCAATCTCAGCGGGGGTGATTGAAATGTTTTAAGTGAACTCAAAGTCCTGGAAGGACTCTGCCAGCCAACAGCTTGAGATCGACACGCATGTGGAAAATCCTGACTCCGCTCTTTAGGCCCTTCCTTTTCTTCCCTTGACAGACTGTTCCCACCGCCGACCACCACACCCAGGATGCCAGGTCATGGAACTCATTTGTGAGCAAGTTTCACAAGGGTCTGTGATTCTGTTTTGACCCTGAGAGGCTTTTCAACCTCAACAAGCCGACAGCCAAGACTAAGGTGACCCTCCAGCATATCCATAACTTACAATGTGCCAACATAGAAACATAGGAGCAGGAGTAGGTCATTCGGTCCTTGGGGACTGCTCCGCCATTAAATATGATCATTGCTGATCCTTTATCTCAACACCGTACCCCTGTGTTCTCCTGATAACCTTGATGCCTTTAGAGCCCAAAAAATCAATCTATTTCCTTCTTAAATATATTCAGTGACTTGGCTGCCACAGCATTCTGTGGTAGAGAATTCCATAGGCTCACCACAATCTGAGTGAAGCAGTGTCTTCTCATCTCAGTCCTAAATGGTCTATACCTAGTGTCCTGAGACTGTGGTCTCTTGTTCTAGACCGCTCCGCCACCCCCCACCCCCCACCCACCAAAGGAAATATCATCCCTGCATCCATCTGTCCATCCCTGACAGAATTTTATACGTTTCAATGAGATCCCCTCTCATTCTTCTAAACTCCAGTGAATTCAGGCCCAGTCGGCTCAATGTCTCCTCATACAACAATCCTGCCATCCCAGGAATCAGTCTGGTGAACCTTCGCTGCACTCCCTCTATGGCAAGTATATCTTTTCTTGGGTAAGGAGACTAAAACTGCACACAATATTCCAGCTGTGGTCTCACCAAGGCCCTGTACAGCTGCAATAAGACATCCTGCTGCTGTACTCAAGTCCTCTCACAATGAAAGCCAACATACCATTTGCCTTCTTAACTGCTTGCTGCACCTACATGCTTGCTTTCAGTGTTGGTGTATAAGAATGCTCAGGTCCCTTTGTACAACAACATTTCCCAATCTATCACCATTTAAATAATACTGTGCCATTCTGTTTTTCCTACCAAAGTGGATAACTTCACACTTACACACATTACACTGTATCTGCCATCTATTTGCCCAATCCTCCAAACTGTCTAAATCACCTTGAAGCCTCTTAACACCCTCCTGATCACTCACATTCCCAACAACTGCACAGTTCCGGCCCACAACGCAAGCAACATTCTAATCACCTGCAACCTCTTCAACTCCACATACAAAAGGGTTGGTCTCTCTCACTCAACATCAGCAAGACCAAAATCCTCCCCCAGACAAGCACCTACATCTCTAGCTATTGTTATTGATGGGAAGACTTTAGAAGTCATTGAATACTTATCAAAAGGTTGCCAAGAAAGTGGAGATTTTGTGCAGCAGTGCTAGCGCAGCCTTCCAAAAATTGTGCAACCAGGTCTTTGATTACAGATTTCTCCATAAGAGAATAAAAGCTTAAGTCTTCAAAGCTGTTGTCACCGCTTCTCTATATGACAGTCAGACTTGCCTATAGAATTCTTTTGGATTCCCTTTTATCTTAGCTGCCAGTCTCTACTCATACTCTCACATTGCTTCTCTTATTTGTTTTTTCACTTCCCCTCTGAACCTTCTACACTGCACTGGGTTTTCCATTCTATTCTCCACGTGACATCTGCCATATCCATTTTTCTGCTTCATCTCACTCTCTATCTCTTTCATCATCCAGAGAGCTCTGGATTTATTTTTCCTACCTTTCCCCTTCAGTATGTACCTTGACTGAAGCCAAACCATCTCCTCTTTAAAGGTAGCCCATTGTTCTGTTATAGTTTTCCCTACTAGTCTTTGATTCCAGTTTATCTGGGGCAGATCAGTTACACCACAGTGAAGTTGGTGGTCTCATAATTAATTACTTATTTTTACTCAGTTTTTTAGGAGTATTTTGCTATCGACAACAACAATTTGTATTTAAATAGCACCTTTAACCTTGTAGAGACTACTTGAAGTTTCTTTCCGTTGCTTTCAACGAAATTAAACTTAGGCTGTTTCTATAATGGGTGGCAAATCTGCAAAACTAATTAAGGTGTCCTATTACCTCATAAAATATATGAAACATTAATAAAATATTGGCAATTTTATTGAAACTTTGGGCTGGATTTTGCTGTCAAAGTTATGGTGAGGCTAACAGCACTCAATGTTAATAACGTGGAAATCAGACAGCCCCTTCTGGTGACTGCACATGCAGAGTTAAGCGCAGAAATCTGGAAGTTGTTGCCCAAGATGCAATGATCTTACAAAACCTTCTCAAAATGGGTTCTTGCCACCTGGCCCCTCAATCAAATACATTGAACAGCATGAGATTGCTGTATTTACCTCAGATATGAACTAAACTCCCAAAAAGAGCTAAGGTTTGTCCATTCCAGCAAAGGTACCATTTTAAAGGTGTGGTGAGTTTTACTTACTGGCAAGCAACCTCTCTGGTATGGAAAATTAAATTTTACAATCGTGGGATCTTATTCGTTCAGATTGCAATTTTTTATTCTTTCATGGGGTGTGAGCACCACTGGCAAGTCCAACATTTATTGCCCGCCCTCAATTTCCCTTGAGAAGGTGATAGTTAGCTGTTTTCTTGAACCGCTGCAGTCAATTTGTGCATCCACAGTGCTGCTGGTAAGGGATTTCCCAGATTTTGACCCTGTGATATTGAAGGAATGGTGGTACAGTTCTAAGTCAGGATGGTGCATGGCGTCGAGGGGAGCTTGTAGCATCTATCTGTTGTCCTTGTCCTTCTAGGTAATAGAGGTTGCAGTTTTAGAATGTGCTGTTAAAGGAGGCTTGGTACAGGTCTCAGCAGCGGATTCAGAAACGGGCACCATCGTCAATTGGAAAAGATGCAACCAAATGAACAGGATCATGCAGCAGCTGGCTAATTAATATGGTGGGAACATAGGGTCTGTCCAGTCATGTGGTGGGGGTCAACAGCAAGGCACTGATCTTCGCATCACCTGAGAGAAAGGCAGGTTCTGGCTCCATCTTTAAAGGGCTTCCATACCTGCATGCAGGCCTTCCTTAATCTTCAGGGTCACCTGAGCAATCATGGTGAAGACTGCCTTGGCTCAACTGGAAGATCCCTCACCCACTTTTTCACAACTAAAAGACCCTTCACCATCCCCTGCAACAGAGAACAAAAGGTGTGGACCAGGAGGCAGCAAACAACATGCCTGAGGGAAGATAATGTGTAGCCCCACCTCTCTGCAGGTTCTTCTCCAGGCTGCACGTCCTCTTCCCTGGGGACGGCAAGAAGAGACCCTCCTACCTGACCAAGGAAGCTTGGCCAAAGATAGCAGCAGAGGTTAACAGCCATGTGGTCCCATAATGCTCCTGGGTACAGTGCTGCAACCAGGTCAATGACCTCCTCCACTCTGCCAGGGTGACTTCTATTCATTGCTCAGCTCATTCTGGTTTGCAATTGGCAAGGCAGGATGTATCACCACCTGGGAAGGGATTGATCAGGAGGGACTTGGCATTGAGGTGCACCCACACCAGCTATTGTTAGTAAGGAGGGCTTTGCAGGGTCAACAGGGCTGGGCTAGTTGTTGTCATTTCTGGTGCCTAGGTCATCTGTCCAGTTTCATTCCTTTTTATTGACTTGATACAATGGAGTGCTTGCTAGCCATTTCAGAGTCAATCATATTATTGCAGACCTGGGGTCACATAAAGGCCAGGAGAATGGCAGATTTCCTTCCCTAAAGGGCATTAGTGAACCAGATGGGCTTTTACCACAATGGTTTTACGGTCATTCAAATTCCACCATCTGCTGTGGTGGAATTTGAGCCCACGACCGCAGAGAATTACCTTTGGTCTGGATTACTAGTCCAGTGACAATACCACTACACCACCACCTCCCCAATGGAGGGAAACTTCCAGGTGGTGGTGTTCCCATGTATCTGCTGCCCTTGACCTTGTAGATGGTAGTGGTCATGGGTTTGGAAGGTGCTGTCTAAGGAGCTTTGGTGAGTTCCTGCAGTGCAGTGATAGTTCACACTGCTGCCACTGTGTGTTAATGGTGGAAGCAATGAATGTTGAAGGTGGTGGATGGGGTGCCAATCAAATATGTTGCTTTGTACTGGGTGTTGCTGAGCTTCTTGAGTGTTGTTGGAGCTGCACTCATCCAGATGCCTGGAGAATATTTGTGCTTTGTAGATGGTGGACAGGCTTTGGGGAGCCAGGAAGTGAGTTACTCGCTGTAGGATTCCTAGCCTCTGACCTGCTCTTGTAGCCACAGTATATATATGGCTAGTCCAGTTTAGTTTCTGGTCAATGGTAATCCCCAGGATGTTGATAGTGATCTAGCTAATGCTCAGAGGGACCTGGGGTCAAATCCCACCATGGCATGTAGCAATTAATAAAAATCTGGAATTAAAAGCTAGTCTCAGTATTGGTGGCCCTGAAACCATTGTTGATTGTTGTAAAAACCCATCTGATTCACTAATGTCCTTTAGGGAAGGAAATCTACTATCTTTCCCTGGTCTGGCCTAAATGTGACTCCAGAGCCATAGAAATGTGGTTGACTCGTAACTGCCTAACAAGCCACTCAGTTGTATCAAACTGCTACAAAGTCTGACTGCAGTGGTTAAAGAAAGCAGCTCACCATCGCCTACCCACAGACAATTAGGGATAGGCAACAAATGCTGGCCTAGCCAGCAATGCCCACACCCCATGAATAAATATATTTTAAAAAAACCTTTAGCAGAACTGCTGGAGGGGGATGGAAGAGTCCAGCCCATGAGAATTGCTGTGTCTCAAGTGTGTGAACATCTGGCAACCCCAATAGAGAGCCAGATCCAGCAGACCACTCAGTGGGTGCTTAAGATACATGCAGACCTGCATATTATCACATTGGCCATGCAGCAGTGGCCAGGTGAGAGGGGGACAAGGTGCCTGAAGTGCCAACCCAGGTGCTCCTCCATTTTCAATAAGCAGGAAGGTGTCATTGTGTTTTCCAAACGAGGAGGATCAGCTGCCTTACGCATCAGGGACCTCCTCTCAGATGCTCCAATTGTGGACAGCTGCTCTTCAGCCCTTCTGCCAGTGACTCCAGCACCTCCAGTAGCCACAGCCTTGCACATGTGCAGGAGCCCCTCAGCATGCCAGAGCCCTCCAGACCTAAAGCAGCCAGAGGACAGCCGCCAACATCATCCCAAGCCACAGGGCAGCCTGATCAACAGACTGCCTCCACTCCAGCTGCAGTAGCAGGGGTCGCACCTCGTAGGTGTACCTGGAAGCAAATTAAGTGCCTGTACTTGCTAATGATTAACAGTGTTGTTTTAATTAATTGTTGTTATGAGCTGTGGGTCATTGATGCAGTGAATGATGTCTTGTCAGATGGAACATATACCGTTGCAGCCTCAGCTGCCTGCCTATATGAGGGAAGGAGGAGTGTCCTAACCTCCTCAGATGGGGCAGTGCACATGGAGAGTCAAGTGGGCACTAAGCAATAGTGAATAATGTGGATGGTGATGTCATGCCAATGTGGGATGGAATTTTTTATTGGGTAGGCATTCCAAAGGCCATGGTTGCTAGAAGCTGGTGTGAATTAGAGTCTCCTGCTCCACCCTTCCATATCTCTCAATTGCTTTTGCCTCTGGTATAGGCAGCTCATCATCCTGTCATGTCTGCTCTCCCCAACCTCTTCCACATTCTGCTTGTCAGGGGAGGCAGTAGCATAGTGGTATCATCATTAGACTAGTGTTCCAATAACCCAAGGTAATGCTCTGGGCACCCAGGTTCAAATCCCACCATTGCTACCTTGTTGGGAGCTAGAGCAGACCTGCAGGGGATAGTGAGGAGTGTCTATAAATATAGACTGGGATTGCTGGGAGTCAGAGTGGAGCAGACCTGTTTTGCTGTTTCAGCTGCTGTGAGGCAGCAGTTGGGGGAAAATGGTAAAAAAGCAACTGTAATGTCACAAAAAGCTAGTAAGTTGATTAGCCAGTAAGTGCTCAGTTTAAGGGACAGTGTGTGAGAAACCAACTTAGGACAGGTGAGTTCAGGTAGATCTATAAATAAAAAGAACTAAAACTTTAAAATAATAAACCAAAATTTGAAAACTTTAAAATTACGATCAACTACTAAAGGTTAAAAAAGCCATAAAATAAAGTAATGGAAACAAACATCAAGAAGAATATAACATTTAGTTGTCAGTGGTACTAGCATTCAATAAACACAGTAAATTGTAACATACATAGGAAGAATGTAATTAATTAAATTAACTAAATAACATAAGTTAGAATGGTGGAACAGGTGTTTTGTTGCAGCTATGGGATGTGGGAACTTTTGGACGCCAAGGCAAACACATCTGCAGGGAGCAGCTTGAGGAATTCTGGATTAGGATTATTGATCTGGAAGCCGAAATGCAGGCACTGCACAACATAAGGGAGGGGGAGACATATCTAGATACCTTGTTCCAAAAGACAGTCACACCTCTTAGAAGGGGATCATCTGTTTTGGTCAGCAGTGAGGGACAGGAGGATGTGACTGTCAGTGAGGCAGGTAATGGGACCCAGCAGACAGCAGGGGAGGAGTCTCAGAATTTGCAACTGTCAAACAGATTTGAGATGTTCATAACCTCTGTGGATGAAAGCGAGGTCTGCAAGGTAGATGAGCTGACTGTCCATGGCACTGTAGTGCCAGTAAGCCATGGGGGGAGCAAAAATGAATGTAGAGGTAGTAGGGGATAGTATATTGAGGGGGATTGACACTGTTCTCTGTAGCAAAAAGCGTGAGTCCAGATGGGGAATCTTGAACTAGGGGACATAGTTATAGCATAATTAACTCAATTAAAACTGAGATGCGAAGGAATTTCTTCTCTCAGAGGGTAGTGAATGTCTGTAATTCTCTACCCCAGAGAGTTGTGGAGGCTAGATCACTGAAAGTGTTTAAAGAGAAATATCGAGGAGTTGAAGGCTATGAGAAACAAAGAAGGAGTTGAGGCCTGGGGCAGGTCAGCCATTATCGTATTGATGGCAGGGCAGGCTTGAAAGGCCGAATGGCCTACTCCTGCTCCTATTTCTTATGTTCTTATGTTGCCTGCCCAGTGCCAGGATTTGGGACATCTGCTCAGGGCTGGAGAGGAACTTGTAGTGGGAGGAGGAGGATCCAGTTGTCGTGTTCCATGTAGGTACCAATGACATAGGTAGAACTAAGAAAGAGGTTCTGCAAAGTCAGTATGAGGAGCTAAGTATCAAATTAAGAAGCAGCACCTCAAAGGTAATAATCTCTGGATTATTGCCTGAGCCATGAGCAAATTAGCATAGGGGAAATAAGGTTAGAGTGATGAATGTATGGCTCAAAGACTGGTCTGGGAGAAGTGGGCCCCGGATTGTGGGGCGCTGGCATCAGTATTGGGGAATATGGGGACTGTAGCGTTGGAATGGTTTACACCTGAGCCGTGCTGCAACGAATGTCCTTGCAAATCGCATAACTAGAGAGTGCTCTAAACTAAACAAGAGGGGTGAGGGATCAAGCTTGGGTAGAAGTAGCAATTCAAAGTATAGAGAGTCAAGACAGGAAAGCAAAATAGTAATATGAGAAATGCGGGTCAGAGAATGGCAGGAAGGGACAGAGAGAAAAAGCCTAAGAATACATCAACAGTCAAGACTAGATGTTACAAAGCTAACAAAAAGGCAAAACTGAAGGCTCTCTATCTGAATGCGCGTAGCATTCATAACAAAGTAAATTAATTTATGGCCCACATTGAAGTAAATAAATATGATCTGATAGCAATTACGGAGACGTGGCTGCAGGATGACATTCAAGAAGAATAGAAAGCTAGGTAAAGGCAGAAGGGTAGCACTGCCAATCAAAGAGGGCACTGGTACAATAGTTAGAGATGACCTTGGTTCAGGAGAGCAAGATATAGAACCGGTTTGAGTGGAGATGAGAACTAGTAGGGGAAAAAAGTCATTAGTGGGAGTGGTCTACAGGCCCCTAACAGTAGCCACAGTGTAGGACAAAGTATTCAAGAGAAAATATTGTGTGCTTGTTTGTGATGGCAATAATCATGGATGATTTTAATCTACAAATAAACTAGAAAAATCAAATTGGCAGCAGTAGCCTGGATGTGCAGTTCTTAGGATGCTTTCGAAATAGTTTCTTAGAGCAATTGTTCTGGAACCAACCAGAGAGCAGTTATATTGGACTTGGTAATATGACAGGATTAATTAATTACTCAGGGTAAAGGTTACCCTAGGTAGCAGCGACCACAATATGATTGAATTTTATATACAATTTGAAAGGGAGAAGAGTCGGCCTAAGAGTGGCATTTTAAACTTAAATAAGGGCAACTATGTGGGCATAAAAGCTGAGCTAGCCGAAGTGAACTGGGAAACTAGGCTAGAGGATGGATCAATAGAGAAGCAGCGGCAGATATTTAAGGGGCTATTTCAGAGTATTCAGAATAATTCCTATTTTAAAGAAAAATTTTAAGGGGAGGACCCACCATCTGTGGTTAACTAAAGAAGTTAAGGAAAGCATCTAACTTAAGGAAAAAGCATATGACTCCGCAAAGTTGAGTGGCAGGACAGATGATTGGTCAGAATATAAAAAACGGCAGAGAATGACTAAAAGATTAACCAGGAGACAGAAATTAGAGTATGAGAGGAAGTTAACTAGAAATATAAAAACAAATAACAAGGGTTTCTACAGATATTTAAAAAGGAAGAGTAGGTAAAGTGAGTGTTAGTCCTCCAGAGAGTGATAGTGGGGAGTTAATAGTATATAATAAAGAAATGGTGGAAGAAATGAACAAATATTTTTCTCCTGTGTTCACTATAGAGGATACAAGAAACATTCCAATAATAGCTGTAAATCAGAGGTGAAAGGGAGAGTGAAACTTGGTGAAATTGAAATCACTAGGGAAATAGTACTGAGCAAATTGATGGAGCTACAGGCTGGCAAGTCTCCGGGTCCCGATGGACTACATCCAAGGGTCCTAAAAGAAGTGGCTAATAAGGTAGTCACTGTTGATAATTTTCCAAAGTTTGTCAGATTCTGGAAATGCTCCATCAGACTAGAAAGTTGCAAATATAACTCCTCTATTCAAGAAGGGAGGGAGGTGGAAGGCAGGAAACTATAGGCCAGTTAGCTTAACATCTGTCGTGGGGCAATTATTGGAATCCATCATTAAGGAGGTTATAGCTGGGCACTTAAAAGAGCTCAAGGCAATCAGGTAGAGTCAGCATGGTTTTGTGAAAGGAAAATTATCTTCAACCAGTTTATTGGAGTTTTTTGAAGGAGTAACTTGCTCGGTGGATAAAGCGGAGCCTGTAGACGTACTGTACTTGGATTTCCAGAAGGCATTTAATAACATCAAAGGTTATTATGGAAAATAAAAGCACATGGTGTAGGGGGTAACATATTAGCATGGATAAAAGATTGGCTGGCTGGCAGAAAACAGAGTATGCATAAATGGGTAATTTTCTGATTGACAGGATGTGACGAATGGAGTCCATTTGGGGTCTGTGCTGGGACCTCAACTTTTTATAATTTTTCTCAATGACGTGGATGAGGGGAGCAAAGGCATGGTTGCTAAATTGCAGATGACACAAAGTTAGGGAGGAAAGTATGTTGTGAAGAGGACATAAGGAGGTTAGAGACGGATATAGATAGGTTGAGTGAGTGGGCAAAAATCTGGCAGACCAAGTATAATGTGGGAAAAATGAAATTGCTTACTTTCGCAGGAAGAATAAAAAAAATCAGAGTATTACTTAAATGGAGAACAAATATTGAATTCTGAGGTGCAGAGGGGTCTTGGTGTTCTAGTGAATGAGTCACAAAAAGTTACTATGCAGGTACAGCAAGTAATTAAGACGGCTAATGGAATGCTTTTCTTTATTACAAGAGGAATTGAACATAAAAGTAAGGATGTTATGCTTCAGTTATACAGGGTATTGGTGAAGCCACATCTCGAATAATATGTGGAGTTTTAATCTCCTTATTTAAGAAAGGATGTAAATGCATTGGAGACGGTTCAGAGGAAGTTTACTAGATTGATAACTGGAATGAGCTGGTTGCCTTATGAAGAAAGGTTGTACACACTGGGCTTGTTTCTACTGGAGTTTAGAAGAGTGAAGGGTGACTTGATTGAAGCATATAAGATCCTGAATGGTCTTGACAAGCTGGACATGATAAGGACCTTTCCTCTTGTGGGTGAGTCCAGAACTAGGGGGCACTGTTTTAAAATTAGGGGGCAGAGATGGAGAAATTTTTTCTCTCAGAGGGTTGGGCAACTTTGGAACTCTCTGCCTCAGAAGATGGTGGAGGCGGGGTGATTGAATATTTTTAAGGCGGAGGTAGATAGATTTTTGTTAAGCAAGGGAATCAAAGGTTATTGGGGGTAGATGGGAATGTGGAATTTGAAATATAAACAGGTCAGCCATGGTCTTATTGAATGGTGGAGCTGGCTCAAGGAGCCAAATGGCCTACTTCTGCTCCTATTTTGTATGTTCGTATGTTTGTATTTCATTTCCTATGAATTTAAATTGGACAGACTTTGAGTCCAATCCAGCAGATTTATAATCAGGTGCTTGCCTAAGTCTCTGAGTTGTTTTTCCCTCAATACAATTAAAAATTACTTTTACTCTGTGAATACAGAAATCTGCCAAGTAGTCTGAGATTGGTTAAGTGTACCAACAGGGACTACAAAACAGTTGAAGGCCCACGTATTTGCTGAAAAATAGATGAACTGTCAAATTATTACATCCTGTTTCACCACCTCTCCCTCGAAGCAGCTTTTAATTTGGGGTAACAGTAAAATAGTTTCACAGAATACATTGTAGCTGAACAAGCATGTGAGATCAAGTAGAAAGAAAGCTTTGTCTGGCATCACCACCTAATTTGAAAAGAGGAATCGTTATAGTAAAAACACCTGATGGTGGAATTGCTAAATTATACACCGTTTTTTAATTTTCTTTCTATGTAAAATATTTGCATTCATCCCAGAACGTTCTATTTTGTTCCCATCTAGATTGAATATCGTTGGGCAGACTGGATAATGAGGAATACAATGTAAAGGGGATAATGCAACTGGGAGTAACTGTTAAAAAAGGATCAATCATTCCCAAAATTTATTGTATGAGCACATTCAGACTCTAGGCCCCTCCACTTCAATGTTGTTCCTCTTTTATTCTCTCTTTTGTGGTTATGCATGTTGGGGTACTCTTCCATGTGTACTGATAACCCTTCACTATCTTATTGAAGGCACAATTCTTCATGTGTGAGCCTGAACTAGTGAGTTTCAATAGACTACAAAATGCAATTGAACCTGATCCTGTCTTCATTCAATTTCCATGCCCACACATGTTCCAGCAGGCAAGAAACCAACCAGGAGAAGGCCTGCTACTACAAGACCCATCACATTACTGATGTTGAATGTAGATGCCAGCTGAAGAAATCTTTCCTGCAAAATCAAGATCCCCAACCTGGTTTATCTGGAATCCACTGTCGAGTCTGCTCATTCTGAGCAAAAATATGTATCATCAGCCCTAAAATCTCTTGCTGCAATATATGAGATGATTTTCTTCTTTGTAGGATGTTGTAGGACAAATGATGACTGGGTAGGGATCAGCAGTGAGAACCTGTTTTTTCTTATCTTCACTAGCCCACCCACAAATACGGTGACTTCAACCAAGTAACTATCAGCAGGCAAGGCACTCTACTTCCTGAGCAATCAGAGCCCCAGAGACCAAGACGCATATTTTATAATAAATAGCAATAAATGTGATTGTGTGAATATATTAGTTAAAAACAAGCAAAACATGTGGTCTGATATTTTCTTAAAGAATAAATTTCATTAATTTTTTTTATAGCAGTCAAGATATTGCAATTGACTTTATTGTTCTCTTGGGTTGGGGTGGGGGTGGGGATGCAAAATCAGATTGGAATCCTGCTCAAGATTCCTACCTCCCATCAGATTGTGTGTGTACAAGTGGTGCTAGATGAAGGCAGTATTGGGCATAGCTATGATACACCTCCTCCTAACCCTCCCCTTCCTACCTCTTAGACAGAATGGACCAGCTTAACTACACATGAAGGTTGATCACTTGGTTCAGATGGTGCACAGCAATTGCCAGCATCTCTGGTTGTGCAGCACTTTGGAACATGCTGAGGAATCGAGAAGGTTCAATTCAAGTTTTTTCTCAGGAAAGGACCAGCGAAAATTTACAAAGTAAACATTTTAACAAGCCTCTTTTTTAATCGGCAGGGGAGCAAACCTATTGGGGGCTGTGAACCATTTCAATCACAGTGATGTGTTTTGATAAGGTTTATACTACCTTGTCATGAGATTGTAAAGAAATGTTGTCTTGGCACTTTTCATTGTGATGGAAGGGCTGATTCTAACCCAGTCCACCTAACAGGAATAGGGAAGTAGCAGGCCCAATATTGGAGTGCTGTACTTAGCATCCTGTTCCTGCTCTTTGTCAAGGCAAGCCCAGTCTCTTGACTCAGTCTGGCAGAAGCCTCATTAAATTATACACATGGGGGTCCTATGAAATACATAAGACCCCACTTGTAATTTTGAGGTATAAAAAAGTGAAGTGTGAGTGAAAGTATGAATGCTACGATTAAATTCAATTCCCTGAGCTAGAGAGGGGCGATATTTCTATCCAGTGACTGTTCTGGAGAATCCAGAATGTGTAGACACAGGTTGAGGATAGGATTAGAAGTTGCTGTGAAGCCACACTTGGTTGAAATGTGTCTCCACATTCACTGTCCAAGGTTAAATATGCATGGGCATTTGTATGAGGTACCAGAATGCTGACAACACCTGTGGAACAGAACCCTAGCATGTCTGAGCACCATCCTGAGGAAGAGATAGCAAGAAAACAGAAGGAAGGAATTACTGTCCTTGTATTTTCATTTTTTAAAAAAAAACAACTTACATTTACATAACACTTTAATGTCGTAAAACATTGAGACATTTCACAAAAAATTGACACTGAGCCACAAAAGGAAATATTAGGAGAGATGACCAAAGTTCGATCAAAGAAGCAGATTTTAAGCAGGATTTCAAAGAGAAGAGAGGGGCAGAGTTTTAAGGAGGAAATTACCGAACTTAATGCCTGGGCAGTGGAAAGTCTGACCATCAACTCGTGGAGCGATTAAAATCAAGGATGTGCAAGAGGCCAGAACTGGAGGAGTTCGAGATCTCCAAGTGTTGTAGGGATAGAGGAGGTTACAGGAATAGAGAGGGGTAAAGCTCAGAAGGAATTTGAAAGCAAGGATGAGTATTTTAAAATAGAGGTGTTGCCAGACCAGTTGCCAAGAAAGGTTGGCAAGGACAAAGGTAATAGGTGAACAGGATTTGGTGTGAGTAAGGATATAGATAGCAGAATTTTGGATGAGATCAGGTTGATGTAGGGTGCAAGATGGGACACTGTCCAGGAGAGTATTGAAATAGTCAATTCTAGTGGTAATAAAGGCATGGATGAAGGCTTCAGCAGCAGATGAGCTAAGACGGGGCAGAGTCAGGCAATGTTATGGAGGTGGAAATAGGTGGGCTTTGTGATGGAGTGGATATATGGCAGGAAGCTCATTTCAAGGTCATATAGGTCCAAAAGATAGTGAACAGTCTGGTTTAGCCTCGGACAGATGCCATGCAGAGGAATGCAGCCAATGGCTAGGAAACCGAATTTTTAGCAAAGAAGGAAGATAATGGCTTCACAGTATTTGGTTGGAGGAAATTTCTGCTCAACCAGTCCTGGATTTTGGGGAAGTGTGAGAAAAATCAGAGACAGTGGAGGGGTCAAGAGAGGCGATAGTGAGGTGGAGCTGGGTGTCCTCAGTGTACATGTACAATCAGATCAGCCACGATCTTAAATGGTAGAGTAGGCTAGTGGCCTACCCTGTTCCTAATTCGTATGTTCATATGTAGAAATCTGGAGCATGCCTACTCAAGATTAATTAGGGATAAGCAACAAATGCTGGCTCACATCCCACAAAAGAATATTACTGTTTGGGGGGGGGGGGGGAGACCAGAACAATGGGGCATTGCCTTAAATTTAGACCTAGGCCATTCAGAGGTGATATCAGGAAGCACCCCTTCACCGAAGGGTAGCGGGAATCTGGAACATTCTGCCCTATGAGGCTGCTGAGGCCAAGTCAGTTGAAAATTTCAAAACTGAGAGAGATGTATCTTTGTTTGTCAGGATATTAAGAGGTAAGGAACCAAAGCGTGAGTTATGGATCAGATCAGCCATAATTCAATCGGATGGAGTGACAGGCTCGAGGGGCTGAATGGCCCTTTTCTGTTCCAATTCGCGGTTAACAGGTTTACCTCAGACCAGTGCGGGCTTCTCCAACCAACTCACGGGCCATAGTTTCAAAACCGTACACACGGTCTGAAAGGGCGACACGTTTACTTAGAACGTTAACGAAACAATAAAACCCAATTATTAACCGGTCGTTGCCAAGCCTGAGTCACACTTGATCACTTGGGGGCGATAAAGTCCTCCTTTTGACCAGCGAACGCCAACTTTACAACCATTTTCGCCGATTATCACTGGAGCGTGTCACTTCACAATAATTTATGTTATAAACAAAAAACACGTTTTCGCAGGTACAGGGCGAAGCCTGGTTTAAAAAAAAGGAAAGCGGGATTCGTGCAGCCTGGTTGATGACAGTAATCATGGCAAACCATGGTGATGGGGGTGGGGGTGGGGATGGGGATGGGGAGGTATCCTCAGGCACAAAGAAGCCAATGCTTGAAGACATGTACAAGGATAAAGAGAATACACGGTCTGGGCTGAAATCCCGTTAACATGTAGATGTGTACAGGGAAGACACAGCACTAAAATTAAAGGCAGTGGGAGCCATCTCATGGTTGCAAAAGTTTCTTAAAACATAAATTGAGGGGGAACTTTCCACCCCCCCCCCCCCCAACCTTCCCTCCGTCCGCTAAATTTGCACCCATAGGACGTCCCCCGTTGATTTTCTCCGCCCCCTTTTAGAGCATTTATTTGCATGTTTTTTTTAAAAAAAAGGAAAAAGGAAAAAGACAAAAGTCACGCAAAACTGGACAGGAGATTGTTGGAGGGAGAAATACACAATCAATGGGTAAAAACAGCAAAGGGACCTCGAAAAAATGCTGGTGATTTCCGTGTGGAAATGGATTGACTCTGGGGCGAACAGTCAGTTGGAAGAAGGGAAGCCGCCGCAGCGCGAAAAGTTGGGAGCTGGACTTATTTTTTTGGCAAAACATTTTTTTCTGTGTGTGCCTGTTGTTTGCAGTGAATGGCTGGGATCAGGAACCGAGAGAAGTGTTGGAAAGGTCACTGCTTGTTCCTTCCTCGCTTGGATTGCTCTTTTATTTACTAGTTTTGTGAGTATTTATTAACTTGGGGCCGAACTGAGGGTGGGAGAACAGATAAGGTCAACAATGAGTTGGGTAGTTTGCAAGGAACGACTTATGCAGCAGTGGATGTAGAAGAGTGGTTGGTGTGTTGGGGGGGGGGGGGGGTGGGTGGGGGGCTAGGGGGGGTGGGTGGGTTTGGGTTTTGTGTGTGGGGGGGGGGGGACGAGAGAAGAGGAGAAAATATATTTAAAAGGGTACGATGGCGGAAAAAGATCAAGGGAGGAAAGTCAGTGTTTATAGAAGTGTTTCATTCCAGTATTTGAGCGAGTGGAGAGCTAAGAGCCCGGCTGATGAAAGCCAGCACAAATCCAAACTTTTTACAAGTTCCGCCCAGCCCCCACCAGCTTCGCTTTCTGCTGGAGATAGGAGTCAGCAGCAGCCGCCGCCGCAGCCGACACCGACCCCGACCACGACCACCCGGTCCGCCAGCAAAATCCGCTCCGTTTGCAAACTGGTCTCTGCCAACCTCGCCAGCCCGGAGATCAAGAGGAGCCACCCGATCTCGCCGTCCATCCGCCAGCTCTCGGAGTTGTTTGACAGCGGGGAGAGCCCCCCGCCTGGCCCCCATGCGGCGAGACCCCCACCACCCCCACCCCCACCCCTGGGCAGGGCTGCCGAGCGGCAGCAGGTGACAGCGGCCGGGGGGACACGGCAGAGGGAAGGGGGGGAGACGGAGGTCCTGACTGAGGGCTTGGCTCCCGTGCTCGGCGAGGAGGAGGAGGAGGAGGAGGAGAAGGAGGAGGTGGTGGAGGTGGGGGGAGGAGGAGATGAGGCGCCGTCCGATGTGGCGGCCAGCCCCCAGCGGAGGGGTCAAGGTGGCCGGAGGATGAACTTGGAGGAGCTCCGGGCTGACCAGCACCTGGCCGCTGACGCCGAGCACCAGCAGCAGCAGCAGCAGCCACTCGCCAGCCCCGCCAGCCCCGGCGAAGCTGCCCACTGGCCCAGTGTCACCGAGATGCTCAAGCTGTTCGGGGAGCCCGGCTCCAGGAAGCCCCCGAGACTGACCCCCGATCCCGCCAGCTCCTGCCCGTGGGGGGAGCCTCCCGGCGAGGGCCAGGCGGCCAGCTGCCCCCGGCCCGAAGGTACCTGCAGCCCCGTCAGACTCGCCCCGTCCAGGTCTGCGGCGAACCCCGGCCCCCAGCCGCCGGCCAGCGGCGAGCAGAAGCCCCTCAGCTGGGGTGAAGCTGGGACCCTTGGCTGCAGAGTCCCACCCCCGCCCCCACCGCCTCGCAGCTCCCTACCATTAGCTCTGAGGTTGCCTTGGCGTTCCTCTGGTCTGCACAAACAAGAGGGAAGACAGGAATCGGATAGTTTACATTCCACACATAACTGCTCCAAACCACAGGCTGTCCCCACTACTACGAGCATACAGGCGAGCTCTAGCGACGAGGAGCAATACAGCAGAGACCTGGTGCAGCACAGCAACCCCAGCAGCAGCAGCAAAGTTGGAAAGATTAGCAGGTCCCAGGACCGGTCTTCAGGGAGTGAGGAAGATCACCCCATGGTTCACAGGGATGTCAAGAGAAGGTCACTGAGGAAAAAGAAAGCCAGTATCGTGGTGGGGAGTAAAAATGAGTCTGACAGCGATGACCCCTTAGGTGAATCTATGGCGAGGCACGAAGGACATGGTCAGTTGGAGCATTTCTCTTGCAAAAGTGAGGAAGGTTTGAAGTCACAGCCAACAGCTGAATCAGACTCCCCGGCACTGGACTGTTCTTCCCCATGTGGCTTGGCAACCCTTCCTCGCGAGAGCAAACATTGTGTCTCAGCAGCTTGCCAGACAAGCAAAGTTGAACAGAGCCATAAAAGGTCTCTCGGGCTGCTTGGAGATAGTGGAACGCCCAGCCCTACAAATCAGCCTCACAGCACTTCAGGGTCACCCATACCCATGGTCTCCAGAGTTGCAAAAGTCAACATCCAGTCCTTCCTTCAGAGTCCCAGCAGCTCCAGGAGCAGCAGCAGGTACTCCAGCACTGAAACACTAAAGGAGGAAGACCACTATTCTGGATTAAACAGGAACTTTCAAGGGAGTTTGAATATGCACCGGACACCGAGCTTTGGTCACGGCGATGAGATGGCCAAACATTTGAAACCATTGGTGCGTTCCCGACCCAAGCTGCCTTTCGGGATTGTCAAGGTAATGACTGAGGGTTCAACAGGGAGTGTGAGTCCACAGTATGAATGTAGCACTGATAAATCTAAGCACAGAAAGTCTATGTCAAATCCTGACATAGCATCTGAAACACTGACTTTGTTTAGCTTTCTTAAATCGGACTTTTCAGGGCTCAGGATGAGGAGGAAAGAAAATGATGATTTTGATAGTGATGGGGTTAATCATGATCGCTTTGGAGGCACTCACTGCCAAAACACAAAGCAGCAACATGAGCTCGCCTCAGTGGGAAGAGGCAGGGGCTCGCTCCATTCTTTAAACCAGCAGTCTGCAGGTGTGCGTCCTACTCTCAAAGACCTCACTGCCACACTGCGGCGTGCCAAATCTTTCACATATTCTGACAAGCCAGTGACACGCAGGCCTATTGCTCGCACTCTCATGAAACCCAGTAATTCAGAGGCCACACTTTCGAACATAGGATGCTGCGATTCTGCTTCAGAGGGAGAAAGCCAAGATACAGCCCATCAGAGAAGTGAGGACTTGCTGCCTGTCGACATGCAGGTTCAGTACATCCAGGAAGCAGGGCAGCTTTTTGAGAAAATCAACACGATGTGGTCTCAGAAGGAATCCCCTCACAAGCCCGATCAGAAGGACGCGGAATGTCATAAACGTGCGGAGGAGGATGCAAAGTTTCAGAAAGATGCTGAGATGCTGGCTGCTGCAGCAGACGAAGAGCTGGAGAACGTGAAAAGAGGGGAGTCTGAGGAGAATTTATCTGGTGGGAAATCGGCCGACGATTTATCAGGTCCCGAGTCCAGCATGACCGATGAAGGAATTGTTACCGAGCCTGAGACTGGATCCAGCAGCACCTTGTACAAGGAAATTCCTAGTCACGTGTTGGTGCGAAAACCAGCCAGCGGCCTCAGTAAGGAGAACGAAAAGGAGCTGCTTGTCAACCAAGGCATGACTCCTGCAATGACAGCAGTGAGGACTGGCTATGAGAGTGTCGCAATAGGAGGGAATGTGGTGTACAATAAAACTGCTGCTTCAGTCACTTTGGATCCTCCTTCAACTCCGAGCTCCATTCGACGCAGAAGGAAATTTCCTCCTGGTGGCAGCAATGGATCTGATTCCAGCAACGGGAGCAATGGGGAGTCCAGTGGTGACACCTACAGATCTTTTAGTGACCCTATGCCACATCGGAAGTGCTCAGAAGAAACTGAAAATTTCTCAGTTGACAGCAACTTATTGGGCTCGCTAAACTCCGTCAAAGGTGGCATCCTGGAATGTTCAGCCACTGCCTTATCAGAGTGCACCGGAAGTGCAGCCAGTGACTTGTCAGTTTGCAGTGATGGCTTAAAGGATTACAACACGGTGATTCAGCGTATAGTTAGAGAACCAGGGACAATGGACAAAGTGATTGATGAAAAAGGTAATGGAAAGTTGGTGAAAAAAAAATCACTCAGCGACCCAAGTCGGAGAGGTGAGTTGAGCACCCCAGGGTTTACGGGTCCTAGTGAGCCGATAACTGAGATGGAACAGGCGATTCCAACATCTAGCAGTGAGCCCATCCTTTCTGAGCAGAGAGATGAAGTAGGGGACCTGGAGGAGTTTTCCAAGCAGGTTAGGAAGCCCCGTTCACAGTCTGAACGCACACTGCCCTTGCAGGTCATTGAGGAACAGGATAAAGCTAATTTACAGAACTTCAGTTTGCACCCAAAGCTAGCAGAAGTTCTTTCACCACGATCAATGAGACGCAGCTCCAAGAAGCGTAATAACAGGGTCACGCAACAGGAGGGTAGAAAGTATGAGATGTTGGGCGAGATGGACCAGTCACCACCGCTCAAGACACGACCTTCAACCAAGCACATAAGGCACACAAGTGAGCCAGCCAATTTTGTTCCCATTGCTTCTAAAGTCATTGCCCCAGAAACCCATTTGTCTTGTAGCCAGCCAGTTCACGTCACTGCCCCAGAACCCACAAGACAATCTAGAAAGCAGTTACCCCTTACACAAACTCCATCCTTGGAAGATGTCACCAAGCAGTACATTTTGAAAGGGGAATCGTCCCTTCAACCACCAGTGGATTTGTCTGCCTCGGCCCCTGGAACGCCAACCAGCACCGAATCCCGAATTCCCTCCCTACCAAAACCAAATGAGGAACTAGGAGCAAGCATCAACAAAGGCAAACCTCAAGTGGTAAGTGAACTGGGCTTCGTGTCATTTGAAATGTTTCTTTTTGTATCAGTTTTGCCTCTGGTAGTACTGAAGATGTTGCACACTGCATGAGTTTTTAGTTGAATCTCCTGCAGTGTTTAAAAATACCTTTTCCATGCAGATGCAAAACTTAAATGGGACATTTTCACTTTAAGGCATGGTTTTGGATGTAAGCATAGATCACATAGTACAAGCAGACTTTTTGCATTACAGTGAAGGGAAAAGTGATAAACTGATGTTCAGCTCAACAGGATCCATTACGTTAACAGAGTTTTATTTTCCCTTACTTTTAGAATTCACCCAATGTTTGATGGGTGTCTAAATTCTAAAATTAGTTTCCTGCAACAGAGTTTGTGCTGCAGTATTTATTCAAAAAGTGAAAGAGATTTTACTGGGGGGAAGAAAAATGCAATTGACGCAAGAACCAGGCTTGTCACAGCTGTAACCTATACATGTGTATGACTAGCAAAGACAATTGTAGATCTCCAGGTACAAAGTCCAGAAATTGTACAAGTGTAAACCTACTCTTCACGATACTTAGACCTTTATAGTTTTTCATTTTCTATATGATCCATAACGACATGATATTAGTAAGACCATGTGCTCTGCCAAACACTTAGTCTTTGCAGTAACCCTCTAACGTTCTTCTGAACCTAAAGCATTCAGGGATGATTTGTAGAGGCTGAGCAAGGATGAGGCAGTTTCCTGAAAAGTAAACATTGACATTTGGACTGTGCAATCATGAGCTGGAAAAGCAAGTGGGTTCTCCAGCTTGGGAGCACTGTGTTTCTTTTGAGTCATCGTGGGTTGAAGAAGCTGAAATGTGAAAGGAAAATGCATTTTACATTAACCATTTGTGCTTTACTGATAGAGTTGTTCTTTCATAGAGCTAGAAGCAACGTTTTAAAAAAAACTGTAGTGCATCATTAGGTCCATGTTTTATGGGAGGGGGTGGTGGTTTGAGATGTGAGATGAAGGGATTTATAATATTCAGAATAAGAAATGTTGCTGAGAAGAGAAGAAACTAAGACGAAAGTAGACGGGCCCTAGGGTGAGATATGCAAGTAGCCACTTGGTCTGCAGTGGAAAGAAAATGCCTGTGCTTTAGGCTAGACCATGGAGGACAGTCCCACCAAAAGAAATAAAATGAACAAAACTCCAGCTGTTGGAAATCTAAGCTCAAAATATACAGGACCATAGTCAGCACATGTAAGTAGAAAAATCAGGTTAACTTAAGACACTTTGGGGTTGAAAACTGTGTGGCAATAAAAGAACTATCCATAGTGGAAAAACTCTCCCTTCTAAGGCTACATGTAGCATATTGTGTTGTGTCATGGCCTGACATTTTAAATTCTACAGTCATATTAAAACAAAATACCACAGAATACCAATAATTATGCTAACATAACATTCTGCTAAGAAGCTGTTCAAGTGAAAAGCGGATTGAAATTCTTCATTTGAACTTATCACTTGATTGAATTTGTCAAGGTGCATTATAGAGTGTAATATAACAACCTAATGCACTAACACAGCCAGACTGATCTGAATCTAATAGGGTCGGGCAAAGAGTGAACCCAATTTGGAACAGATCCTGCCTCTATTCTTACAAGTTGGTAAATATTAAGTGTACAGCTTTTATTACACTCATGTTCAAGAGCGTGACACCATATATCATCTTTTCACATGGTACTTGTGTACATTGAGAACATTGAATCTTTCACTTGGGTGAACACTGAGGAGACAAAAGCATTTGATTCTGAAGGGATGTTACAGGTT
Source organism: Carcharodon carcharias (assembly GCF_017639515.1). Taxonomy (NCBI): domain Eukaryota; kingdom Metazoa; phylum Chordata; class Chondrichthyes; order Lamniformes; family Lamnidae; genus Carcharodon; species Carcharodon carcharias. The sequence goes on along the minus strand of NC_054477.1, from coordinate 31,879,692 downwards.
AATTAGCCAACTGTAGTCATGTTTCTTTCTGAGTTGGTTCAGGAATAAGCAGCAATGTTCAGTTTGAGATTGTCAACACAGAGGGAGACAGCTTTGCGTGCTTCAGTTAATACACGCAAAGTTACTGGTTCTCAAGTAAAAATTTGTGTGACTTGCAATAAGTTTTTTAATAATAAGACTTTTGTGTCACATTGAGTCTATGTAGTCTGTGTGCTCAATTCTTGTGATGACCTTTGACTCAGGGAGGATAAATGATGCAAAATCGAATAAACTTTTATTCCTATTTGTACTTGGCACAATGTATGCAGATTGATCAGTTAATTGACTATGCACCATTAAAAAGAGCATTATCAGCATATTCCTCTTTTATTGGCACGAGTTTGAATCAGGTTTTGAATGAGTTACCTTCTAAGGGCACATTTATCATTTTAAGTAACATCAATATCTGGTAATCTTTACAAGTTCCTAAAGTATTCTATAGGCTTCATTTAGAAGTGATTCTTAAAATCTTAAAATTATAATTGCAGATATTGCATAATCTTCCAAAGTTGTCAATTTGGGAATTGACCCTTTTTACATTGGAAAATTTTGACCGTAACTCCATTATTTAAGAAAGGCTAAGGAGAGGAATCAGGAAATCATAGACTGTTAGTCTAACATCTGTTGTGGGGAAGTTATGGAATCTATAATTAAGGAATGGGTGACTGAGTATTTAAGAGACATTTGAGCTGATTAGAGAAAACCAGCATGGATTTGTAATGAGTAGGTCATGTCACATCAAATGGAATTTTTTGAGGAAGTTCCTGAAGTAGTAGATGAGGGAATGTCTGGATGTAGTTTATAGGGACTTTCAGAAGGCACTTGATACATATAAAAGACTGTTAGCTAAAATTAAAGCTCATAGAATTGAAGACAAATTATAGTAGATTGGTTAGGTCCTAGAAGACACTAGGGATAATGGATATGTACTCAGTTGGAATTACCTAATAGTGTCCATAAGGATCTGTGTTGGGGCTTTGATTATTCATTATATTTGTTAATGATTTAGATAATGCAATAGAAAGCCATTTATCCAAAACACAGGTTGGTGGAATGTAAATAGTGTTGATGGGAGCATAAAATTACAAAGAGATGTTGATAGGATAAGTGAGTAGGTGAAACTGGCAGATGGATCTCAACACAGGTAAGTATGAGATTATCCTTTTTGGACCAAAAACGAGAAGCTAGGAACAGTGGAGATCCTAAGAGGTTTAGGAGTCCATATATACAGGTCACTAAAATGTAGTAAAATGAATCAAAAAGACTAATGGAATGTTAGCCTTTACAACTTGAGGGCTAGAATGGAAAGGGGAGAAAGATCTGCTGCAGGTTTTGGAAGGAGTGTTACGCAGATTCGCCAGAATGTTACCAGGGCTCCAACGGTTAAATTATGAAGAGGGATTATATAAACTCTGATTGCATTCTCTGGAATATACAGGGTTAATGGGTGATTTGATTGAGTTTTTCCCTATTTTGAAAGACATTAATAGGTTCGATAGCAAGAACCCTTTTCCTCTGATTGAGGGGACTAGACAAGGGGACATAACTTTAAAAATCAGAGCAGGAAACACTCCTTCACACAAAGAGTGGTAGAAGTGTGGAACTTACTCCACAGAAAAAAAACCAGTCGATACTTGCCCAATTAATAACTTGAAATCTGAGATTGATTGATAGATAATTGCTACCCTAGGGAACTAAAGGATCTGGAACCATGTCAGGTTGATGGAGTCAGAATACAGATTCACCATGATCTCACTGAATGGCAAAACAGGATCAAGGAGCTGAATGGCCTTCTGTCCCTATGTTCCTACTTTTAATTGGCTGAAATGCATGCATGAGTCAATTAGAAATTAATTTAAAATAATCCAACTGTTATGGTGATCGAATATTCAATATGGAAAAACTTCTTCTGAGGCTGTCTCCACCTTTCTCCTGATCCTTTCTGTTTACCCAACCCTGTCTCTGTACCTCCTTCCCCCCCACCCCCCTTCAATATTTACTCATGTTGGTAGGCATGTAGACAGATCTGTGCAAGAGGAAAGAAACAACTTTAATAAATAATGAAGCATAAAATTAGGTTATTGATCTATTTAAGTTGGATGGAAGACTGTACACATATCAATATCTCCATTAAAAGCTCTATTTCTGTCTGACGATCTGTTACTGATTTTAAAATTCTCATCCTTGTTTTCAAATTCCTCCATGACCTCGTCCCTCCCTATCTCGATCATTCTCCTCCAGTTCTACAACCATCCGAGATCTCCATTCTTCCCCAATTTTGGCCTTGTGCGCATCCCCGATTTTCACTGTTCCACCACTGGTGGTTGTGCCCACAGCTGACTTTGGCCCTAAGCTCTGACTTCCTCCGTAAACTGCTCCACCTCTCTACCTATCTGTCGTCTATTAAGCTGTCCCTTAAAACCTACCTCTTTGACCAAGCTTTTGGCCACCAGCCCTAATGTGTCCTTATATGGCTCGTTGTCAAATTTTGTCCTGCAATAGTCCAATGAAGTGTCTTGGAATATTTCATGACATTAAAGGTACTATATAAATGTAAGTTGTTGTAGTGATAGAGAGTCCCTTTGAGTAATCTGAAAGGATTTCTGCAGTTCTGTGGCCATAATGCAGTGCCACACTGTCCATTACTAGATTCACAGTGTCTGCTGATACTGCACCATCATTGAGATCTTCCATTCATAATTTGCACACACCTTGACTAAGTGCCAGTAATGCCACAGCAGATGTATTAGTTTACCACTGACCATTTAAAAAAATATAGTCCATCTAAACCATCTTGTCAAACACTTAACGATGGAAGGGTTAAACTCACGCTGGCAACTAGTTTCTGAAATCCTTACTGTGGAGAACATTTTGTCTCAACTTTCTCTTAACGTTTTTTGTAGTTGAGAGAATTATTAATTTTTAATTTGTAAACCCATTTTTGATTAATCATTCCCTCCACGTAAGATGACAGGAGAAAAATAGATCAAGTGCATGGAACATGCCTCATACACTGAAGAAAATGGAACATTTTGAATTGCTGTTATTCTTGGAAATGATAAAAAAAAATACTGCTGCAGTTGTCTGTTTAACTTGTCATCTACTTTGTGTATTTTTTAACTCTATGGGCAGGATTTTTCCTATGGTGGGTGGCCTCCATTTTTTGTGGGCGGGTCAATTAAGGCCCGCCCAGCGTAATGAGCGACTGGTAGCGCTCAGCGCTACCAGTGCAGGCGGCGGAAGGAGGGAGATTCGGGGCCAGTGCGACAGAGCGCAGCAACCTCCCTGAGGCACGGAGCTGCCTGAGGGAGATTGAATGTATATTAAAATAATTAAAGAAATGATTTAAAAAATTATTTAAATATGAGTGTGTCACATGAGTGAGGACATGGCTTTATATTTATGAACATTTATTTATTTAATAAAAACTTCAGGAAACCTCATCCCGCTCATGGATGAGGTTTCCTGAAAAACACGAAGGCCGGCTTGGTCCTTTCGCCTGCCCGCCAACCTTAAGGATGGACAGGCAGCGTTCACAAGTGGTTCTGTTAATGTCTTAATGGCCTTAGTAGGCAGTTTACATTTCGGCGGGTGCGCAGCCCACTCCGGCATGTGCCCACTGAACGCGATATCACGATGGCGTTGGGACGCATGCCCGGTGTCATCGCGCGTCATTTTACGCGTCGGCATGTTGGGCCCGCCCCCTCCACGCCGACCGGAAAATTCTGCCTGGTCTGAGATTCCCTGTCTGCTTTTTCAGAGAGGCAGGTAGGATCATCCTCCAGATGGATAACTGCCTCCACGCCTTGGTGAACAAAGATCCAGTTATGGCAGAGGGTATGTCACAGCCAAATATAAAATGTCTTTGGATATGACCCAAAAACAATCTTGGTTGTTCTTCACAATGCATGATTTACATCCAAGTTACCTCTGATATTGCTGTGCTGGGCAGAGGGATGGGTCTGCGGAGCGGACAACAAATAGGCGATGTTTCCTTTGTGCTCTAAATGTAGCAATGTTATAAAACCAGAGAGTATCGAGTGCAAAGAAAAGGCTTATGAAACGACAAGAAAAAGTGGAAATCCAGAAAAGAGAGAACTATAAAAATCAACAAAGGGATTAAAAAAAGTAATAAAAGATATAGAAAGGGAATCTGAAAAAAAAAAATTGCCAGGAATATCAAAGCTAGCAGTAAACGCTTTTAGAAATAAGTAGAGATAGCGGAACTATAATGAACAGTAAGGAAATAACAGACTTGTTAAATAAGCTTTCACAGTAGATGAAGAGGACAAAATGCCAGCAATACAAAAGACTTAAAAATAAGTTAAGGGAGAGCATCAGTGGATTTGAAAGAATTTAAAAAAAAAGTAATGGAGAAAATAATGAGACTTAAGATGGATGAGTCTCCAGGACCTGATGGTTCCCACCCCAGGGGATCAGAAGAAGTAGTTGAGGAAATTGCAGATGCGATTGTCATAATTTTCCAAAATTCTTTAGATTTAAGAATTGTGTCTTTTTGGATTTAAAAATTGCTCATATTGCATATTACATAAGGAGGGAAGGGGAGAGAATTCAGAAATTCATTCTGCGCTACTTTAAAAAAAAAACCATTCATGGGATGTGGGCTTTGCTGGCTGGGCCAGTATTTATTGCCCATCCCTAGTTGCCCTTGAAAAAGTGGTGGTGAGCTGCCTTCTTGAACCACTGCAGTCCATGTGGTGTAGGTACACCCACAGTGCTGTTAGGAAGGGAGTTCCAGGATTTTGACCCAGCGACAGTGAAGGAACAGTGATATATTTCCAAGTCAGGATGGTGAGTGACTTGGAGGGGGACTTCCAGATGGTGGTGTTCCCATCTATCTGCAGTCCTTGTCCTTCTAGATGGTAGTGGTCATGGGTTTAGAAGCTGCTGTCTAAGGAGCCTTGGTGAATTCCTGCAGTGCATCTTGTAGATGGTACACACTACTGCTACTGTGCGTCGGGGGTGAAAAGAGTGAATGTTTGTGGGTGTGGTGCCAATCAAACGGACTGCTTTGTCCTGGACGGTGTCCAGTTTCTTCAGTGTTGTGGGAGCTGCCCTCATCCAGCCAAATGGGGAGTATTCCATCACACTCAGGACCTGTGCCCTGTAGATGGTGGACAGGCTTTAGGGAGTCAGGAGGTGTGTTACTCGTTGCAGGGTTCCTAGCCTCTGACCTGCTCTTGTAGTCATAGTATTTATATGGGTAGTACAGTTTAGTTTCTGGTGCTGAACATTGTGCAATCATCAGCAAACATCCCCACTTGTGACCTTATGATGTAAGGAAGGTCATTGATGAAGCAGCTGAAGGTGGTTGGGCCTAGGACACTACCCTGAGGAACTCCTGCATTGATGTCCTGGAGCTGGGATGACTGACCTCCAACAACCACAAGCATCTTCCTTTGTGCTAGGTATGGCTCCAACCAGTGGAGAGTTTTCCCCCTGATTCCCATTGACTTCAGCTCTGCTAGGGCTCCCTGATGCCACACTCGGTCAAATGCTGCTTTGATGTCAAGAGCAGTCACTCTCACCTCACCTCGGAAGTTTAGCTCTTTTGTCCATGTTTGAACCAAGGCTGTAATGAGGACAGGAGCTGAGTGGCCCTGGCGAAACCCATACTGGGCGTCAGTGAGCAGGTTATTGCTAAGCAAGCGCCACTTGATAGCACTATTGATGACACCTTCCATTACTTTACTGATGATTGAGAGTAGACTGATGGGGCAGTAATTGGCCATGTTGGATTTGTCTTGCTTTTTGTGTACAGGCATACCTGGGCAATTTTTCCACCTAACTGGGTAGATGCCAGAGATGTAGCTGTACTGGAACAGCTTGGCTAGGGTTGCGGTAAGTTCTGGAGATCAAGTCTTCAGTTTCTATTGCCAGAATATTGTCAGGGCCCATAGCCTTTGCTCTATCCAGTGCCTTCAGCCATTTATTGATATCATGTGGATGCTGGGGACCTCCAGAGGAGGCCAAGGTGGATCATCCACTCCACTTGTGTTGTTATACAACTGTTGATAATTCTAGATTTTCTGTTCTCAAAAATCTGGGGCAGGATTTTATATTGCAGGCAAGGGAGGGCCTGTAAAATGTCTTGGATAGCCCCCCCCACCACCCCCCCCCCCCCACCCCCCCCACACACACACACACACAGACACACACACACACACACACACACACACACACACACACACACACACACACACACACACACACACACACACACACACACACACACACACAACCTCTCTGCAATTTTACAGTGGGATGGGTGAGACCTAAGCTGGACTGCCTGCCCTCGCTTCAATTTAGGCCCTTATGTGGCCAATTGATGAACACAAGGGCCATTTTCCACCCTGCCTCAATTTTTAGGCTGGCGAGAGGAGTTCAGGGGCAGGGTGAAGCCTGGAAGTGACTGTGTCCAGGCCTCAGGAGGGAAGTGGTTGGAGGGCACTTCCATCAACAACCTCCTTTCAACATTGGGCATCCCCCCACCCCAAAATGTCTGACCCCAGCGGGTGCTCCCTCAGCCCCTGGCTTCTCCACAAACACTCCCACACCCCGTCTGCGTAACCCCCGTGGCTCATCTCTCTTCTCTACCCTGAGGCCCCCACACTTGCCTTATCCTGGACTCCCGGAACTTCGGCTCTGCGGACTGCTTGCCATCCCAGTCCTGTCCGCTGTAGCTTCTGGTGCTGCTGGGACTAGAGCCAATCAGACTGGCCAGCAACACTCTGAGGCGGGACTCCTGACTGATGGGTGGAAGTTCCCAGCCTCGTCAATTAACACTCATTGGAGTTAAATGACTCCTCAGATGGTGGGAAGGGAAATCCTGCCACCCTTAAAATCTTGGCCTTGGTGCATAACTGCCTTGCAGTCAGACTCAAACCCAACATTCATTCTCTCATAGAAAAGCTGAGGAAAGCCTCGAGAATGCATGTAGTCAAGCCCAGGAGTTCCTAAAATGGAATCTGAGAATCAAATAATGTTGTAGCGAGTATATTTTTTTCTTTTATATGAACCATCATTTCACTTCAGAATTTTGTTTTTCTGCATTTCACTCCTTTCAGTTTAAATATAACTCGTTATTTTTGTAAATTGTGCTGAACGTGATCCAGCTATGTTTAAATTGAACCTTATCACTGCTTCCCACGTCCTTGGGCTGCAGAAAGGATGATATCATAGAGCGATCGCAAACATTAACAAAATTGAGATACTGGGATAGTTGTTGTTTTGTTCTTGTTTCAGTCTAACCTGGTGATATCAAATCAGTTATTGCCAGTTGCTATATGATGTAAACTATATAAATTTGAGTGTTGCCCCCCCCCCATGTCTGCTTTATTTTGTGCACCAATTGGAGAAAACTGATCAGATTGGTTTCGACCAACTTGAGCCAACACTTATGATTGGATTGGGCCTTCACACTGTACAACTGGCGGAGCTGTTACTTTTCTCCAACCATCAAGATGTACCATAAAATCCAAGATAGAGCGAGCACCTTTTTTGTGAGTATTTTTATGACCAACCAAACTGGAAGTGCAACTTTTGCACATAAGTTAGATGGCTCTTTTACAGGTGTGATTAATATGTTTGATTTTACATTACTTGACATTTACCCATGCAAATATGCAGCCTGCGGTGAAGGACTCAACATGTTAGCCGTTAACAGCAGATGCTGCCTTGCTGTTATTGCGTTTCAAAAATTGTTCAGTTTGAGTGAGCTAGGCAGGCTTTAACCTAACTCTTACCAGATTTTAGATTGAGAGTTTAAAGCGGCTCTATTTGTTTATTTTGTTTTACACACTTATGCCCCCTTCTCAAATCAAGGAGAATGAAGGGTTAGTCTAATTGAAAGGTTACTGCACCACTGTCGTCTCGGAGGTGGATTTTAAAAAAATTTTTTTTCACGGGATGTGCAAGGCCAGCATTTGTTGCCCATCCCTAATTGCCCTTGAACTGAGTGGCTTGTAAGGCCATTTCAGAGGGCATTTAAGAGTCAACTCCATTGCTGTGGGTCAAGTCACATGTAGGCCAGGTAAGAACAGCAGATTTCCTTTTATACATTACATTAGTGAACCAGATGGGTTTTTATGCCAAGTGATGATAGTTTCATGGTCACCATTACTGAGATTAACTTTCACTTGCAGATTTAATAACTGAATTCAAATTCCACCTGCTGCTGTGAAAATGTCCTGAGCATTAGTTTGGGTCTCTGGATTACTAGTCCAGTGACATTACCACTATGCCAGCATCTCCCCCATCTAACCCCACCCCTTACTGTACTGTGTGACGTCTTGAAACCAAGTGTCAATGTGGAAACTGGTCTGTTCTATCTGTTGTGTTGTGCATTGCCAGGAAAACGGGCCAGGCTGCAAACTGGATTATACAGTTCCAATCTATTCAGAGAACCCACAATCAGGGCAGCAGGATTACAATTTTACCCATTACATGTTTGAAAAAGTGACTTTATTTATTTGGCAAGCTGATGGTAGAATCACAAACTGTTAGTTTTAAGCAGGAGCTCCTGTGCAGCAAAACATCCCAATTTGTGTTCTACAAGTAGGAGTTGGAACTGAGCAGAAGGCAGCGAAAAGCGTTATTGATAAGGTGTGTTTTTGAAGGGAAGGTTCCTGGGCAGAGACGGGGAGGTTTTCCTTATATCTGACCTGGAAGAGCTTAATGCTGATACTTGACTGAAATGCAAAGTGTTCCATTCACTAGCACTAATATCCTGAGCCAAAATTCACCAAACAAAAGCACCTTGTATGTGTACCATCATGGTTGTTGGTGTACATTTCTCCATGGTAACATGGCACCTCCAATCTACATGAATTTGGACTGCAATATAAATAGAATAGACGTCAGTGATTACTGGCTTATAAAAATATCTTGCTAATGGCATACTTACCTTGATGCCAGGTCAGTTGTCAGAGGGATATTATTTTTAGATGTTCACTGTTTATTCATCTCATAGATTATAAAAGCATGAAACAGATGTCTGACTGTCGGGTGGATTCAATGGAGAAAGTGACATCAGCTCCTAGGATGTTGGATTATTAATGGCAATACCTGTCTGTGCCTTTTTGGGTGAATTAGTTCTTTCATATAAAGTGAAAATGCCTCCCCTCCCATAAAGAGACCATATATTATGTTGCCTAAGTAGAATAGAATCCCACATTACATTGTGTTTAACTCTGCTATAACTCAAAGTGTCACAAAGTGGAAGCTGTTTAGTTTTATTTTTAAACAGTGAATTTCCTTCTAGCGCTAAGCACCATGTTGGACCTGATACTAAAGGGAACTTGGTGGGGTGGACAATTGACAATATGGCAGAGTTCATCCCTTTTGTTTATACACCAAAGGACTCCCCTTTGGCTCGCTTCTGTTCCCGATTAATGTTGACTCTCTCTGGATTACATTGTCAAGGGCACCAGTTCCCTCAAGTACGTCATCAAACCTTGTGTGAGCTTGGAAATTGTTAGCAGATGACTTAGCTGTGGAGAGGATCCTAGCGGCTGATTCTGTCTTCAGCTTGGGGCGATAGGCTCTGTGTGTTGCGTTATGCGGTCAAATCAAGAGCCCATTCACATTTTGGGCAGAACTGTCCCAAATTTGCACTAACTGTGTTAGTGGGCAGGCATTTTACCTGCTGGCCGCAATGGCAGGCTGTGTTGTCCCAAACCCGTCGCATTAGTTATGCAATCCCGGGAAACACGTCGTTTTGATGGCGGGCTTGCTCTAATTTGTCCATCACCTCGCTGCTTCATCAAGCCAGGCGCCATATTTAAAGTGCAGCACATCTCCGTGCTTCCAGCCCATGACTACTGTAAGGAAGATGTCCACAAAAAGACTGCAGCTCTCAGGTCTAGTGATGCGTCACTGAAATGCCTTTTGGGCGCTGTGGAGACCTGCCGCGATGTCCTCTGCCCCTGCTCTGGCTGCAGGATGGGCAGCAGCGTGACCAACCAGATTTGGAAGGCGGTGACAGTGGTGATCAGTGCCAATGCTGCACAAGATGTTGGCCACCCAATGCAGATAGAGGATGAATGATCTCATCCGTGCAGCCAGGGTATGGCAGCCATCTCATCACTCTAAACTCATGCACTTAAGCCCACCACACATTCACTGGCATCTCACTCACTGCCAGCTGAAGGGACATCACCACCCATTCTCATGCACACACTCTCACATGTCCATCTGGCCCAATCTCCTCTGGAGATTGCCTCCTCAGCCCTCACCATCTTGAGGCCATTTGTACAGATCAGCATGTGCCCCCACACACGCCCTGGGTTACCCGCCTCCCCCAGTACAGCCCTCATCCTGCAGCCTCTTCCCTTGCCTGAGGCCACTTCTCCTCTTTCGCCAAGCAAGCCCTAGCCCTGCAGCCATTGAAAAACCACCCATATTTGGCTGATCTGGTAGGTAGAGACCTGCCATGAACCCTGCTAAAAGTGATGTGGTGCTGTCTGTGAAACCTGGCGCTGACAAACCTTGAAGTCCTGAGCGAAGTGCGGCTCGTCAGGTGCACGTTGTTTATGTGCTGTTGTGAAACACGTCAATGTGTTTTCCCGCTGATGTGGGCGGATGATCCAGCTGAGGTTGGATGATTCCGGTGGGCAGGCCTAATAATGATATACTGATGTATTACAATGAGGTTCCTCACACGGACAGTCGCGAACTGGTTTCACACTGTCATGAAACCGATTGCGCCATGTCCGCTCACGCCATCGAACACGCCTGAAGCTGGCCTGACCTTTGTCTGAAAGCCCTAGAAAACTCCTGCAGTGTTAAGTGAAAAGCAGCCATGATCTTGCATCAACCCCACAGCATCAGGATAAAAGCAAAAAGTTCATTGTGGAACAAAATTTTAAACATGTTCTTTAATCACCCAGTTTATTGCTCTGAAGAATTCATCTCCTCTGTCTGTACACATTTCATTCTGCAGCAGGAGTCACTGGATAGTGATCAGGAGTGGGGACCCAAACTGCATTTTTCTCCTCTCCATATTCCAAGCCAAGTGTAGCTTCTCAACCTCTATTGCAGCCGGGATCGAGTAATTCAATATGCCCAGAGATCGCGTCTGGCACTTCCTTGATCTATATGTCTCACTAGTGGATTTATCTATGCAGCCGTCAGATTGTGGGATTTGTGAATAAAGTGAACACTTTTTCCACCTCCAGATGAGATTTTTAGTATTTTGAATATTGCAAATGTTTGATTACCTGCTTTTCTTTGGAATGAAAGAGTGATGATCTCAATTTAGATGATCTGAATTTAGAGATCTAAGTATCTCTTATACATCCCCAATTTCCTTTGCCCTTCCATTGGTGGCTGTGCCTTCAGCTACCTAGGCCCCAAGTTCTGAAATTCCCTCCCTAAACCTTTCTGCCTCTCCACCTTTCTGTCCTACTTTAAGATGCTCCTTAAAATCTGCCTCTTTGACCAAGCTTTAAGTCACCAGTCCCAATATCTCATTAAGTCGCTCAGTGTCAGTGTTTTTACTCTACTTCTGAAGTGCCAATGAATGTTTTGCTAAGTTAAAGGTGCTAAATAAATGCAAATTGTTGCATAAAATTTATTCAGTGTAAGTGGGTCTTTCATATAAGTATATCCCAATTATTATATATTAGTTTTCCTGTATGCATGTTTTGGGGGAGGTCTTGTGACCCAGTCGGTAGTGTCCCTGCCTCTGAGCCAGAAGGTCTAGGTTCAAGTCCCAACTCCAGGACTTGATGGCCAAGGAAGATGCTTTCATAACGCAGCCAAACAGATAGAGTATCAACCTGAAAATCCTTCTAACATATGCCCATGACAGACTGTAAGAGTAGGAGGTATTTCTGGTCAGCCATGAGATGGAAAGAAAATTGGAGCCTCAATTCAGAGTTCCAGGTTACAAGATGCAAGTGCATGTTGCCACAGCTGGATGGCCAGTGTGGGTCCGATTGGTGCCAAAAGCAGGGTACTCGACCCCTGTTCCGGCTGGGGTGGATTCGGAACTTGGCCCCTTGCCCTACCCGTGGTGGAGGTCGTGGTGCCATGGGTTGGACCTGCCTTCGGGCAAGAGCTCAAGAAGAAGAAGAATTGCGCATGTTTAATGTGAACACCTTACTTTAAATATCCTTAATCATGGTGTGTTGTCTGTTAGATTGGAGCACCAACACATATTGTTACAGCATCATAAGTTCAATTTCTATAATGCTATCGTTGCTGCCCAGCCTCCCGTGGAAACAGAGAGGTTGAGAAAAAGTATTGTCATTCCCAACATAGGGCCCACTGTAAATGACCATTGTTTCAGGCTAAAGGTGCCTTTTTAGTTTCAAGAACTTTTATAAGGCAAGCTGCATTACAGTTTCCATTTCCTTTCCTTCACATCTATCCTTATAAACTTCTGAGTGTGGCTCTCATGTTCGTGCTAGATTATTGGCTGAAGGGAGAATGTAATTAAACCCACTGTGCTGCCCAGTTCCTGGCTATAGTTAAAGAATGTGGAAATGATAACTGAAAATGGTGGAAATACTTAGCAAGTTGGGCAGCATCTGTGGATTGAGAAGCGGGGTTAATGCTTTAGGTTGATGACTTTCCATTGGAACTGGGAAAAGTTGAGAGATGTAATGGGTTTTAACGAAGTACAGAGACAGGGCAAGTGAAGCCAGATGAAAGAGCAAGAGCGAAAATCTGTACTAAGGTGCAGGACAGGAGAGATTAAATTACGAAAAGGATAATAGTGCAAGACATGAGGGGATGGTAATGGGACAAGGAAAGAAACAAAAGATGGTTCTAGAGGAGGTTTGAATGGTAAGAGCAGAATTATCAACTAGAGAACAGGCCATCCTAGACTGGGTATTGCGTAATGAGAAAGGAATAATTGGCAGTCTATTATGTGCGAGGCTCTTGGGGATGAGCGACCATAATATGATAGAATTCTTCATCAAGGTGGAGAGTGACGTAGTTGACTCTGAGACTTGGGTCCTGAATCTTAATAAAGGAAACTACAATGGTATGAGGCGCGAGTTGGCTATGATGGATTGAGGAACGTTACTTAAAGGGATGAAGGTGGATAGGAAATGGTAAACGTTCAAAGGGCGCATGGGTGAACTGCAACAATCGTTTATTCCTGTCTGGCGCACAAGTAAAATAGGAAATGTGGCCAAACCATGGCTTACAAGGGAAATTAAAGATAGTATTAGATCCAAGGAAGAGGCATATAAATTGGCCTGAAAAAACAACAGACCTGAGGATTGGGAGCACTTTAGAATTCAGCAAAGGAGGACCAAGGGATTGATTAAGAAGGGGAAATTAGAGTACGGGAGTAAGCTTGCAGGGAACATAAGAACTGACTGTATAAGTTTCTATAGGTATGTGAAGAAAAAAAGATTGGTGAAAACAAATGTAGGTCTTTTACAGCCAGAAACAGGGGAATTTATAATGGGGAACAAGGAAATGGCTGACCAACTAAATACATACTTTTGTTCTGTCTTCACAAAGGAGGACACAAATAACATACCAGAAATGTTGGGGAACACAGGGTTTAGTGAGAGGGAGGAACTGAAAGAAATCAGTATTAGTAGGGAAATGGTGCTGGAGAAATTGATGGGATTGAAGACCGATATATCCCCAGGGCCTGATAATGTACATCCCAGAGTACTTAGTAAAGTGACCCTAGAAATAGTGGATGGATAGAAAACTGGTTGGCAGACAGGAAACAAAGAGTAGGAGTAAACGGGCCTTTTTCCAAATGGCAGGCAGTGGCTAGTTGGGTACCGCAGGGATCGGTGCTGGGACTCCAGCTATTCACAATATATATTAATGATTTAGATGAGGGAACTAAATGTAGTATCTCCAAATTTGCAGATGACACATAGCTGGGTGGGAGGGTGAGCTGTGAGGAGGATGCAGAGATGCTTCAGGGTGATTTGGACAAGCTGAGTGAATGGACAAATGCATGGCAAATGCAGTATAATGTGGATAAATGTGAGGTTATCCACTTTGGTAGCAAAAACAGGAAGGCAGATTATTATCTGAATGGCTATAAATTGAGAGAGGGGAATGTGCAACAAGACCCAGGTGTCCTCGTACCCCAGTTGCTGAAGGTAAGCATGCAGATGCAGAAGGTGATAAAGAAGGCAAATGGTTTGTTGGCCTTCATAGCAACAGGATTCGAGTACAGGAGCAGGGATGTCTTGCTGCAATTGTACAGGGCCTTGGTGAGACCACACCTGGAATATTGTGTGCAGTTTTGGTCTCCTTACATGAGGAAGGATGTCCTTTCTATGGAGGGAGTGCAGCGAAGGTTTACCAGACTGATTCCTGGGATGGTGGGACTGACATGTGAGGAGAGATTGAGTTGGTTAGGATTATATTTGCTGGAGTTCAGAAGAATGAAGGGGGATCTCATAGCAACCTATAAAATTCGAACAGGACCAGACAGGGTAGATGCAGGAAGGATTTTCCCGATGGTGGGGGAGTCCAGAACCATGGGTCACAGTCTGAGGATACAGGGTGGACCATTTAGGACTGAGATGAGGAGAAATTTCTTCGCCCAGGTGAGCCTGTGGAATTCTCTACCACAGTAAGTATTTGAGGCCAAAACATTGTATGTTTTCAAGAAGGAGTTAGATATAGCTCTTGGGGCGAAAGGGATCAAAGGATTTGGGGAGAAAGCGGGAGCAGACTATTGAGTTAGATGCTCAGCCATGATTATAATGAATGGCGGAGTAGGCTCGAAGGGCCGAATGGCCTACTCGTGCTTCTAGTTTCTGTGTTTCTATTACCAACAGCCGCTATCTGAAAAAATGGGAGATGTGGTTATAATCTGAAAATGTCAAACACAATGTTGGGTGTGGAAGACTATAATTGCAAAATGAGCTGCTGTTCCTTGAAATCCCATTGAGCTTCATTAGAACAGTATCAAAGGTCGAGGACAGAGAAGCCGGAGTGGGACGGAGAATTCAAAAGAAAGGCAGCTAGAAACTCGGGATCACGCTTGCGGGCTGAACAGACATGTTCCGCAAAAGGATCATCCAATCTGCTGAGTATTTCAAGCATTTTCTGTGCTTATTTCAGTTCCCAGCAACTGCAGGATTTGGCTTTTGTTAAACAACGCAGATCTGGTAATTCATTCCAATGCAGACTCATAGGCGATCCGGGAAAGGTAACACAGCTAGGTTAAAGCTTTACATGGAAGCTGTACAGAAGTTTGACACAAACACTCGGAATAAAAAAAATCCAAAGAGTCTTCAATTATTTAATTTGGAAAATTTCAGAAAATCATGTCCTGTGGTATATGAGTACATTAGAGAACATGCAAAGAGAAGATTCAGTAAATTGAGCATTAAAGTGAGTTGGTGGCTGTGGAAAGAATGGGTGGAATGGAAGGAGAGCTGCTTTCATTTGAAACTTGACAGTGGAGTATCTCGAGGCAATCAAATGGAAAGGCATGTAAGTCCTGATGTTTACTGTGATTATGGCCTGCAATTAAGATAGGACAAAGCAAATCTTTTTTTCTTTTGACAAATTTAACTAGAGAGAGCAGAATACAAAATTCATTAACCCATGGTCCTTTTAACTTGCTGAATTAACTGGAACTGCAACCTGATAGAATGTTTTAAGGGTGGAACAATTTGAAACAGGAAGAGGTATTATAATCATTTCACTACAGCCTTTATAATGTGGTAGAATTTTTGAAAAAAAAATAAACTGCTGGATTTAATAAACTCTGAACTATTTCATTTACAGACTGAGGTGATCAGTCATTGGGTCACCATGTTGTCTACTTGTGAGGTTGGAAGGGGAAGGAAGGGCCGGTGGCAGGCAGCATGCCAAGTTTTAATAGTGGAAATATTAATTCTCTGGAGTCTTGCTTGATTACCTTTCGAAGATCAGACTCTTATTATACATTTATAATAAGATATATTATACATGATGTAGTATACATTATTATACTTTGTAATAATTTATAAGAACCCTTAAGTGCATTGACGGGCAGAGGGATCTGGGTGTACAGGTCCACACTGAAAATGGCAACGCAGGTGGATAAGGTAGTCAGGAAGGTATATGGCATGCTTGCCTTCATTGGCAGGGGTATTGAGTATAAAAGCTGGGAAGTCATGCTGCAGCTGTATAGAACCTTGGTTAGGCCACACTTGGAATATTGCGTGCAATTCTGGTCGCCACATTACCAGAAGGATATGGAGGCGTTGTAGAGGGTGCAGAGGAGGTTTACCAGGATGCTGCCTGGTCTGGAGGTTATTAGCTATGAGGAGAGGTTGGAGAAACTCAGATTGTTCTCACTAGGGCGACTTGATAGAAGTTTACAAAATTATGAGTGGCATGGACAGAGTAGATAATCAGAAGCTTTTTCCCAGGGTGGAAGAGTCAATTACTAGGGGACATAGATTTAAGGCGAGAGGAGAAAACTATAGAGGAGATGTGCGGGGCAAGTTTTTTACGCAGACAGTAGTGAGTATCTGGAATTCGCTGCCAGAGGAGGTGGTGCAGCAGGTATGATAGTGGTGTTTAAGAGGCAGCTTAACAAATATATGAATAGGCTGGGAATAGAGGGATACGGACCCCAGAAGTGCAAAATGTTTTAGTTGACAGGCAATATGATCGGCGCAGGCTTGGAGGGCCGAAGGGCCTGTTCCTGTGCTGTACTTTTCTTTGTTCTTTGTTCTTTATTTACTTCACTTTTCTCAGATCATTACACGGATGATGGTTAATCCTCGTTTGATTTGTTTGTGCCTTGTGTGTGCACAAGGGAGCTTGATGGCTCAACACAAAAGCAAAGGACTGTGGATGCTGGAAATCTGGGGAGAATGGTGGTGGGGGAAAGAGAAAATGCACGGACTGCTCAGCAGGACTGGTAGCACCCGTGGGGAGAGAGAGTGAGAAACAAGAGTTAACATTTCAGGTCGATGACCTTTCATCAGAACTGGAAATAGTTAAAAACGTAACCAGTTGTAAGCGAGTATATAGGGAGGGAAAGGGGACGGGGGTGAGAACAGAAAGGAAGGTCTGTGATAGGGTAGAAGGTAGGAGAAATTAAATGTCAAAAGGGAACAATCATGCAAGGCAATGGGAAATGGTTGCCTTGCATCATCATCCCCTTTTGTCATTTAACCTCTTCTGTCTTTTATCCTATCACAGAGCTTCCCTTTTGCTCTTGCCTCCTGCCCCCTTTCCCTGCCTATGCAGTTGCTTAAAACTGGTTATGTCGTTAACTTTTCCAATTCTGATGAAAACTCATCAACCTGAAACATTAACTCTTTCCTTCTGCACCGATGCTGCCATACCTGATCAGTATTTACAACATATCCTGTTTGATGGTCCCATGTTCACTCTTCTATACGTGTTTAACAGCAAGAATTATGCAGTTCTGCAGCTCAAAGATGTATAGTTAACCTCAAAATGCTGTAAGAGCAATAAAAAATAGATTTCAGTAACAATGCTCCATGCAATACCACTACTTTATAGGATTCTTGAAATAAATTTGAAAGAGATGGAAGACTAATGTTCGCTGTACAAAACCCACCCTGAGTTGGATTTAGTGGAGCCCACTGGAGTGGGCATTGGATAGGGGGCTGGGAGAATCAAGTGGGTGTACCTGCATCGGATTCCTGATGTCCTAAAAACTGTCCCCAATTAAGTTGGAGTCGGGAGGGCGTGATGCGGGAATCCCACCCGCCGCCAGCAGGAAGGCAGTTAGGCTCATTACTGAGTCAACTAAGAGCAATTAACCCTGAGCCCCCCGGAATTTAATGGTGGCTTAGGGGTTCTCCCAATCTCGCTTGGCTTTCCCCCACCTCCTGAAGTCCCCCCAGCAAAACCTGTTGGGTTTGTTTGCGGCCTCGCAGGGGCAGGGTCTCTCATTCATGGGCACTTTGTGCTCAGTTGAGGGACCTGGGATTGGGAAGGGGTGGTGGGGGGGAGGGGAGAGGTGTTGGTTGCTGCTGAAAGCCAACCCCCTGCTTTTTTTTCCCAACCCCTTCCCCACGACCCCTATCCCGCCCTCACTCATGCGACCTGAGATCCAGCGCGATCCTGATACTGGGCCTCTGTGAATTACTGGGATTATCACCTTCTGGGGTCCTTAGCCATGTGGGAGACCTGGCACTGGCCACTTAAGTGCCTGATGGCCTGCCCTCAGAAGCAACATGGTGTTCCCACCGGTTCTCCAACCAGCACAGGACGCCCGGGTTGCTGGAACATAATCAAGCTCCCTATCTCTCAAAAATATATATTTCTACTAAAAACATATAAATATCTAACAATAATAACCTTTTGAATAAAGAGCTTTATTCCTGGAGAATATTTTCCATCATTTGACTCACCATTTGAGCTTCTCTGGTGACATAGGTTATGGAGCAGAGGGGTTGATGTACTTGCTGGGCTGCTTCTATTAATACCAATGAGAGCCAGTACTTTGCACCAGCTTGGTTGAACTACATTCATAATCAGTGCGTCATTTGGCTGCATGTTGCCTAGTTGAATGATTTAATGCAGGCAAGGGACCATCCAGCAATTTAACAAGGGACCATCTTCCAATTTAACAGTTTGTTTTAAAAATGAATGCGGTATTATTTTCTTACAGGAGGTTCAATGGGTGGGAACACACACTTAATTCTTGAGGCACTTTTCAAGTGTGCACCATTATTTCTGCCCCCCACCTCACTCTGCAATGCAGACACAACGTTCATGGTTAGAAGAACAAAGATTGCGCTTGTACCATAATGGACAAATGCCAAGTGGAATCAGCCAAACAGTGAACGCATGTGCATTTCTGCACCCTATTGAATGTTTTACTCACTGGTATTTGGTATAGAAAAGCTACTGTACCATATCTATTTGAAGAGTTAATGCTTCAAGCATTGCAGTAGTCTCATTGTTAAGAGGCCCTTCCTGGCTTTGTGCCAGCATGATTGGCCGCCTTTAAGAGCACTCCATAAAACAACAGTACTCTAGGAACCATTTCAGTGCAGAGACTTTGCTTTTGCAAACTAATTAATTATACCCATAAGCAGCCTGTCACAGTTTAGCAAGGGAAACAGCTGGCACTTCACTCTTCAAACATTTTTCTTGCATTTTCTCAGACATATTTTTCCTTAAGTGGTATTAGTTTGACTTTTTTTCCTAGATGCATTTAATAATCTGATGGAAAGGCACTGAAAATACTCCTTGTGCATGGTAGATGCAGCAGTACCACATTTTATTAACAATTCCCTGTAAGCTCTCTTGATTCTATTAGAGGTTTGATCTCCCTGAAGTTTGTAAAGAATAAGTGTTAGCCGAGCTTGTGTTGCAACCTTGTATGTTCCCAAATATTGTTTTTCCTAATGATGAAAGTCTTTTTTTGTGTTCTTATCTGAGCTTTACTGCTGCATTTCACATGTTATGGTACCTCCAGTATGATAGCTATTATATTTTCTCAAGCAGCTCCATGTTACTGTGACAACTGAGTAATATTATAATGGGGGTAAGCTGCCAGGATGAGGATTGGTATCCTGGGAAACAAACTCTGTGCCACAGTGACCTAGCATTCCTCTATGTGGCTTGCCACCTAAGCCATTACTGGGTTAGCACCCCGCCCTTAACACACAACCATCCTCTGGGCCAACAGGGGCCAGTGGATCTCTCATGGTGTTGCTCATGGGGAGTTAGGTGATGTGTTAGACCATGTAATGCATAATGTGTTATTCTGCTGCTAAGGTGTATCTGTGCTTAAGTTGATTTGCCCTTTTTAAGATTATGGATTTAATCTCAGTAAGCAAAAACAGCCTGCGGTCATTCTGAGTTCAGTCGTTTGGTGAGGGCAGTTTGAGGATTAGAGGGTGCTTATAAATTTAGGGCTAATGACTAGAAATGGAAAGCCAACCCCAGAAAGAAATAAATAGAACATATGAATTAAGAGCAGGAATAAGCCATTCACCCCTACCAGCCTGCTCTGCCATTTGATAAGGCCATGGCTGATTTGCTTGTGGCCTCAACTCCACTTTCCCGCCTACCCCTATACCATTTGATTCCCTTGTTAGTTAGTCAATTAGTCTAGCTCTGCCTTAAAAATATTCAATGATCCTGCCTCCACTGTTCTCTGGGAAAGAGAATTCCACAGACTCTCAAACCTCAGAGAGAAACATTCTCTTTATTTCCGTCTTAAATGGGAGACCTCTTATTTTTAAACTATGTCCCCTAGTTTTGGTCTCTCCCACAAGGAAAGACTAAAAGGAAAGAGTCTAAAAGGAAAGAACCAGACAGACCCACAGTCATTGACCTAGACACTGGAAATGACAATGGCATATCTAACCCTGTTGACCCTGTAAAGTGCTGCTCACTTACATCTGGGGGCTTTTGCCAAAATTGGGAGAGCTGTCCCATAGAATAGTCAAGCAACAGTCTGATATAGTCATACTTACAGAATCATACCTTAAAGACAATTACCATTCCCTGTATAACTTGTCTCACTAGCAAAACAGACACTCCAGAGGTGGTGGCACAGTGGTATACAATTGGGAGGAAGTTGCCCTGGGAGTTCTCAACATCAGCTGTGGACCCCCTGAAGTCTTATGGCATCGGGACAAACATGGGCAAGAAAACCTTCTGCTGGTTACCACCTACCATCCCATCTCAGCTGATGAATCATTGCTCCTCCATTTGAACACCACTCGGAGGAAGCACTGAGGGTGGCAAAAGCACAGAGTGCGCCCTAGGTGGAGGACTTCAATGCCCATCACCAAGCGTGATTTGGTAGCACCATTACTGATGGAGCTGGCCGAGTCCTAAAGGACATAGCTGCTAGACTGAGCCCTTTAGCAGGTGTTGAGGGAGCTACAAAGAGGGAAAAACCTACCAGACCTCATCCTCACCAATCTATCTGTCGCAGATGCACCTGTCCATGACAGCATTGATAGTAATGACCACTGCGCAGTCCTTATGCAGACAAAGTCCTGTCTTCACATTGAGGATACCCTATATTGTGTTTTCTTGCCACTATCGCCATGCTAAATGGAACAGATTTTGAACAGATCTGGCAAATCAAAACTGGACATCCATGAGGTACCCTGGGCCATCAGCATCAGAATTGTATAGAACCATAATATGTAACCTCATGGCCCGGCATATCCCCTACTCTACCATTACCATCAAGCCAGGAGATGAGCCCTGGTTCAATGAAGAGTGCAGGAGGGCATGCCAGGAGCAGCACCAGGTATACCTAAAAATGAGGTGTCAAGCTATTGAAGCTACAACACAGGACTACTTGCGTGCCAAATAATAGAAGCAGCATATAATAGACAGAGCGAAGCAATCCCACAGTCAACGGACCGGTTTTAAGCTCTGCTGTGCTGCAATACCCAATTGTGAATGTTGATGGACAATGAAACAACTCCCTGGAGGAGGAAGCTCCACAAACATCTCCATCTTCAAAGATGGGGGAGCCCAACACATCAGTGCAAAAAATAAGGCTGAAGCATATTCAGCCATCTTCAGCCAAAAGTGCTGAGTGGATAATCCATCTCTGCCTCCTCCTGAGGTCTCCAGCAACACAGATGCCAATCTTCAGCCCATTTGATTCATGCCACATGATGTCAAAAAGTAGCTGAAGGCATTGGATACTGCAGAGGCTATGGACCCTGACAATATTCCAGCATTGGTACTGAAGATGTGCTCCAGAACTAGCCACACCCGTAGCCAAGCTGTTCCAGTACAGCTACAGCACTGGCATCTACTCGCCAATGTGGAAAATGTCCTGTACACAAAAAGCAGGATAAGTCCATCCCAGATAATTACTGCCCCATCAGTCTATGCTTGATCATCAGCAAAGTAATGGAAGAGGTCATCAACATTGCTATCAAACAGCACTTGCTTAGCAATAACCTGCTCACTGACACTCAGTTTGGGTTCCTCCAGGGCCATTCAGCTCCTGACCTCATTTTAGCCTTGGTTTAAACATGGACAAAAGAGCTGAACTCCAGAGGTGAGGCGACAGTGACTGCCCTTGGAATCAAGGCTGCTTTTGACAAGAGTGTGGTATCAAGGAGTCCTAGCAATACTGAAGTTAAAGGGATTCAGGGGGAAAACTCTCCACTGGTTGGAAGGAATATAAATGTAGTAAATGGATTTTTATGAACGAAAGTGTTTTCTTCATATAGTGAAGTCTGCAACAGATGCTTAGGCCCAGATTTTTGCTCCCAGGTAAGTTGTGCAGAGTCTGGAGATTTCCCGGCTCTGTTAACCTGACCTTTAAAAATGGCCATCTGCAGCTTAGATTTTCATTCCGGGCTGGGGGTGGCGGTGAGCTGGATTAGGAGTCAGATCTGCCGCCCTGGAATGAATGCTGAGGCTTCCGGGTGCAGAGACAGGCTGGGCGGAAGGCCTGCCTGTGCTCAGCCACTTCGTTGAAATAATAAAAACCAAAAAATAGCCCTCCAGCCCTCACCTCTCAACCCCCTCACCCCCCACACACACTTCCTATGCCCTACCCATGCCACCTTATGCCCCCACCCAACCCCCATGGCCGCTTGCCCTCTATGCCAACCATGCCCATCTACCATCACATAACTCCACATAACCCCTATGCCATGTTAGTACCAGCTCATGCCAATCTATCAATCTATGTCCCCACTCACCACCCTTTTCTCTTACCCCCTTCATGCCAACTCACCTATTACCCTTCGACACTTCCTTGACAGCTTTAATACTTCTTTGACAGTTCTTTGACAGGTGGACAGTTCTTTGACAGCTGTACAGTTCCAATGAGTTTGTGCATAAAAAGTGCATAATCATGTTTAATTTTAACAATTCAAAGGGTGCCTTACCTCTCCCATAGGTGTTTCAGGACCCGATCCAAAGAGTTACCTTACTTCTCCAAAGGGCTCCCCTGGCTATCCAAACATATCCACTAAGTTCAGACCTCCTCTTACCTTTTCTAATCTGCACACCCCAGATTCCACACTCCTGGTCTTCCAAAATCTCACTTCAGTGGAGGCTGCTCCGCGAATCATGCATGCGTGAACACTGGCTTGACTCCAATTCCGCCAGTGAACATGGGAAATGCTGGTTTGGGGGGTGGGACTTAGAGTTTTTGGCCATTTTCAGGAGTTTCGCCAAAATAGAGAGCCTCTCCGCCGTGGCGAAAATCTGGGACTTAGAACTTTACTTTGTGGACCTTTATTTTATCTCTGCATGGGTCCTGAGGCCTGCCCATGGTGGATTCTAGGTGAGTTGGTGTGGTTGGTGTAAGGGCAAAGGGTGGTGGGTTGGGTAGGCGTGGGGTTTCATAAGTCGGCACTAAGTTGTAATAGGGGCTGTAAAGGGTCATAGGGTGGGTGGAGGAGCATGGGCTGGCATGGAGGGTTTAAGGGTGCATGGGGTCTGGGCATAGGTTGACGTGGAGGGTGTGGGGGGCCATGGTTGGGTATAAGGCAATAAGTGACAAGTGTTGGCATAGATGAGGCATGAGGGGGTGTGTGAGGGTTGTGAGGAGCTGTGAGTAGTGAGGGCTGAAGAGGTATTTTATGTTTTTATCTTTACTTTTCATTTTTGGACACAGTGCTTGAGACCCGAGGCAGGCCTTCTGTCCAGCCTGCCTTCGCACCCAGCAGCCTCCTCACTTCTTCCAGGGCCGTCTGTCCCGACTCCTGCTTTAGCTTGCCTCCACCCCCGCCGGACTGAAAACCTGGCATCCAGGCAGCCGTTTTTAAAGGTCGGCTCGTGGAGCTGGGAATTCTCCTGTCGCTGCTCATCTGACACGGGAATGAAAATCTGAGCCTGAGTGTGGAACCTCCCTGCTCTATATGACTCAGTTGAGCACTGAATGAGATTGCTAAGCTTTCGGGAGCTCAAGAAAACGTATGACAAGACTGTCATCCTCTCCCATTATGTATTTTTGCTTCTGCCTCATCCACGTTCTCATTCATGGATCAACACGGATGAAACATGAAAAAGTCTAATTGTGATCCAGATGGCGTTGTTGCGTGAAATCCTTTGCAACAATAAACCTTGTAGTTCACTACCATCTGACTATGGGCTACATTTTCTTTTATCTGCTAATGTTAATAAAAAGATAGTTGAGCACAAAGATGGAAATACCAGTTTATACTCGCATTTGCGTATTCATTAAATCAAAAAGTGCAAGCAAAAAGAAATCCTCACTGAATCACGAATTTGGATTTACTAGGCTTTCTAGAAAGAACTGACCATATTCCAGTTGATTTCCCTCATAATATGTAATACTTATCCTGGCCTCACTAGTTTTCATGGCCAGTCATAATTGAAATGTTAGTGCTATGTTTCTTTTCTATATTTGTGTTTTGCTTCCTTTTAACATCGGCAGATTTGTTTCTGGTTTCCCTGATCCTGTGTTGTGATATGCTACTCCCCACTATCCCCTTTCAAAGATGTAGAAGGGTTCATCTTCTACACCCTGGCCTAAGTCAGTGCTCTGTAACCAGTGACTAGCCCTTGCCTGGTTTGAATGCAGAACTCCCCGTGTTGGATGATTTGTGAAGTGATCGATAACCTGCGCTGCGACCGTGCCCTTGCCCTTGCATCAACCCTGATCAATAACTTAGACACACATCTGGGATCTTGCAGAGGTGTCAAAGAGGCAAGAGTTCACCATTTCAGGCTGAATTGGCCTGCAATTCAGCTTTTTATGGGGAGCGGACCAGCCAGTAGTAAGGTTTCTCCTGATTGTTATAGTTATTCCATGTTTGAGTGGTGTGATCAGGAATAAAGTGCAGTTTGATGAAATAAAAACAGAAAGTGCTAGAAAAACACAGCAAGTCTGGCAGCATCTGTGGAGAGAGAATGAGTGAACGTTTCAAGTCCAATATGACTCTTCTCCAGAACTGAAGAGAGGTAGGAGCGCGATGGGTCTTATACAGTTTGATGATCGTGGTTTCTTTTGGAATTGTGATGTATTCATAAAGTGTGAGATCATGACATTCCAGACTTGCCAGAAAATGCCTTTTTTTGACAGTAAGTAATAATAGCTGCAGATTAATGCACTTAGTGCAACAAATATCAAAACTTAGCCAAAGGATGGAGACGAGAGAGGGCTTTTGAACAGGGCAGAGTCTACATTTGGGCTATGTATCACTGCATGAAACAAATCGACTTGCCTTGACAGGCGTGACTTTGTTCCTTGGAATGTAAATTCTATTAATGCACAAAGAATGCCAACATTCCCCATTTTATTCTTTACATGGAACTATGTTCCAATTATACTTAAATATGACACACTTAACTATGGTATACTGAAGTATGTTTTATTCTACACATGTTGTCCACTAGCTGAGAACTGTATTTTCAGTCAAGTTTTTATTTGGAACTATTTGTGTTTGAGGAAACTTTGTGCCATACAATTTTAACTTAAGCCTCTAAATTATGATCAGTTTGGTCTCTACTGCCTTGTTATTTGACATTTATTCTCTTTTGCTCTTCTCTTCTCTAGAAGAACTGGTGGTTGCCGAGGTACAATTCCACAGGCATTTGCAGCCCTTCCAACCCCCACCCCCGCCTGCACCATTACCTTAGCCAGTTAACTATTCTTTTAAGTATGAACCTAAACCATGAGTGTCAGCAATTTATGCAGTGAAATGATAATGGGGCAAAATTACTCCCTCCCCACACCCACAACAACCAACCCTGACTAAGGAGAGTGCTGGGGTCAATTCTAACGTCCTAACTACTGCTGGGCTCAGACCAGACAATGCAATGATTGAAGTCGCTCTTCCATTTCAGTAGTGATTGTGTACAGTTGAATGGCAGAGGAGTTCTCAAAACTTTTAACTCCTGCTAGTTGTTACTTTTAAACCCATGATAAATCTTGTAGGCATAGAAAAGTATCCCTAATTGTGTATACATTTTTATTTGCAACAGTTCAACGATTGGGGTTTAGCTTGTTTTTTGAGCACCATTTTGCCCATTCCTGAAATTTTAAACTTGGAATAAATGCAGATAAACATTTTCTGCTCCTGAGTATAACTCTCCTTCATCGTCCTGTGAAGATGGGCATTATTTCATTCCTCAGGGATATGATTCACAGCAGTGAATTTCAGGAAAACTCAATGACTGGCAACTGTACACGGTACTTCTGAATTTATGAAGAGGTTGCTCAAAGTGTCCAAGGATAACCTATTCCACAGAAAGTACTGGATGCATTTCTGGTAGCTGTGGGTTGCAGGTGTTCTTGAGCTTGAGTTATGGACCTTTCTCACTTGTCATGGGACAACAGTATCTCAGGCTATATTTTTCACTTTGCTCTTTCTCCATTAGTCCCTTAGGCAGCTTGCAAAGCAAAACACACTAGCAGCTGCATTGAACTGCATAAGGGTAACTGATTTTACCAGTTTTGAATATGTGGACTTGTGGGAGGCAAATAGTGATCCCATTACCGAAGATTATAATTAAAGCATCTTTTTGGGATGGTACATGCAAACCTTGGGGAGCAGACTTAGAATACCCTAAGGATTAAAACATGGCTTTACTTTAAATATTTTAATGTGTGCTAAGGTGTGTTTTGAAGTGATCAGTGAAAATATTGATATTTTCTAACACCTATTTATTCATGCCCAATGCCTTTCTTTACTGTCCCTGACTGGATCTATTTCCATAAGGTCTTGTTGCTCCTGCTTCTCTTCTCACAACTAGTGTAGGAACACTATTGGCAGGTGAAGTGATACCAGTCTCCCCTGCAATGTGCACTGTAAAATTGGTCTCTTGTAATATAAAGAATACACTGCTTTCACACAGCACAGAGAGAGGGAGATAGTTTAGACATGCATGCTTTTCCATCATGCTTAGTATCTCATTGTTGTGCGAGCAAAACAAGGTAGCAATTTAAGAGGTTGCACAGAAGAGGGAGAGTAGGGGTTTGGCCTAGAGGGAAGCATTGAAGACGACTGGAGTTGAAAGGAATAGGAAATCTGTAGACTCCCATTTCCTGCCTCCTTCATTTTCTACCTGTAACTCAAGTCAAAATCCTGAAATATGCAGGATTTTCTAGAGGGATGGATGCATTGCTGCATGATTTAACAGAAGTGGAAAGTACTTCAATGCGTGCTTACTACCAGCGCAGAACATTAAAACTTATTAGAACATCCGAAGATATATGTGAGTTGAAACTAACAATCTGTGATTCTACAATGGGTCTTTGCTTGTTCAATCAGTGTTGTTAGTTATAATGTATTTGTACATATAATCCCTTTACTTTTCCTGATTTTTGCTTTAAATGTTTGTTGGATAATTGCGCAGACTGCAGCCTGGTTGAAACGAAGAAAAGGACTAACCTTTGTGTTTAGCAAGCCTAGTGTTCGGGCTCTGGAACGTTGTCCTGATTTTCAGCACTGCTTTGCCTCGGCTCCTGGCAAATACAGTTGGAAAGTGTTTTCCTTTTATTTGTACCAACTGCTGACTTGTGAATGATTGCAGTTCTTCAGTGTGTGGATGAGGTCTGGAAGCTCTGTGTCTGCTGCTTTGCTGATAAGGGGAAGCTCTAGAGAGCTTCGTGACTCACTGAAAGTAAGAGTTTGTGATAAGGTGCTGCTTTGGGACCGTTTTTCTCAACAGTTCATTCACTGGCACCCATCGCTGATAACATTGCTGTATTGGCCAACATGAGTACTTCCTTGCATTGCATTTATATTACTCAGTGATTGAGAACTTGGCTCTTAATGCATTGCTATCGCAGGTGTAATGGTGATCCACTGTTTTTCATTTCAAATACATTCTATCTTTAGCTCTGAGTCTCTTTGTATTGTACTGTCTGGGCCAGTGTGTGGGTAATATGTATTTTATATATAATTCTAAAATGATTAGCTTTCATTTTTTACACATGACTAGTAAATCTTTTATTTAGTTAATACTTTTGTTGTGAAAGCTTGTTAATGAAATCATTAAATGTGTGCTTCAGGGCTTTGTTGGCTTTGCATGAATGGAGAGAGGGGGATGTAGTTATAATTGTGAAGTGTTGACCTCCTGGATTGGTAGGTTGACAGTTATTATATTACCTGACATTTTGCAAATCATGGTTCTTCACAATTTGATGTTACAATTCTGACCAACTTGTCTTGTCAATGGGTTATTCCATAACAGAAGACATTTTCTATGGTTAGATTGACTCACAGCCCCCTACCAGGAGGACCAGTGGACTGCCTTCACTCTGGCTGCTACGCTTTGATCTGCCTGGCATCAGTAGCTGTACCTGGCAGTTATACATTTGCCCAGCATAACGCGCAGGAGCAGGCAAATCATGTCACGGCGCAATCCCTACAGAAAGATAATTTTAAGGGAAAAGTCTTAAACTGGTTCTTTAATAAGTCAGGGGAAAGATTCCTTGGACCACACAGTCTTGGATTTGGCTGGATCTAAATTTTTAAATTCCTTGTAACTCAGTACTATATTAATATCCAGGACTGGGAACGATTCCAGTGTGTATGACCACAGCATGAATGTAAACTTATTTGGCAGTTCTGGAAAGAAGACAGTGAAGTTAAATAGCGTGAGCTCCAATTTGAGGAGAGTGACTACATTACCGTTTGTGTGATAATGGATTGATCCAAACGATCTTACTATTTGGAATTGCTTTTGGGCCTTTTTAAAAATATTCTTTCACGGGATTTGGGCGTCGCTGGCTATGGTGCCTTGGTCAATATCTATCCCTCTATCAACATCACTGAAACATGTTATTCGCTCATTATACATTACTATTTGTGGGAGCTTGTTGTGCACAGATTGGCTGCCACATTTCCCACATTACAGCAGTGACTTTACTGACTGTGTAAAGCAAGTTGGGATGTCCTAATGTCATTGAAGGCACAGTGTAATAACATTTTTTTTAGAATATTTTTCATGCTCACTAGAGAAGTCTAGTCCTTTTATAATTAGTAAAACCATATATGTTTCCTAGAAGTTCCCAGAAACAATGCTTAGAAAAGACTGGTAAAAAAGAATTATAGTTGTGGTATAGCTGTATAGCTGTGGGAGGGTAGCATTTTCATGTGGCAGAGATCCACTTGGCAGCACAGTTATAAATTTTACTTTTCCATGTTTTTTTCCAACCATCTTGTGGTATATAATACAAGAATAATAACAATTGAAGTCAGTGGAGATCGGGTAGACACTCCGCTAGTTGGAGCCTTACCTAATGCAAAGGAAAATAGTTGTGTTTGTTGGAGGACTATCGTCTCAGTGTCCTAGGTTCAACCATCTCAGCTGCTTCATCAGTGACTTTTCCTCCACTATAAGGTCAGAAGTAGGGAGGTTTGCTGATGATTGCATAGTGCTCAGTACCATTCTCAACTCATCAGATACTGAAGTAGTCACTTTGTAGTACAGAACTTGAGTATTGCTGAAAAAAGACACGTTGAAGCTTTTCATCTTGTGCTCAAAAGGACATTCGCAAGAATACCAAATGTAAAGGGAACAACAATTTTTATTCATGAGAAGAGTGTGCTGATTGGTTGGCAAGTTGGTAAAGGAATTGCTATTGAGAATGCACCAGTTAACTGATGACTGACAGTTAATTGCCAAGTTTTGTTTAACTTCAAACCTGGCACGTTGACTCTGGCCAAGACATTGCCCCAAAGAATGGCTATCGCCTGTTTTGTTCAATTGAAACAGGTGCAATGTGTGTGCATGTTCTTTCTGTCTGCAAAGGACAGGTCCCTGTATATTAATATATGTGGCTTCCAGCACACATAGGTGAGCCCAACTAATAATCTTAAATTGGTTGTCAGCATAATTTTTAGCACACTTGGGATTGTTTAGCAAATCAGTTTATCCAATCGCGGAATCACATCCAACGTTGGACACTGTGTTTTGAGTTTTGCAAGCATGGACTGGTTGGGTACAGTCCATACTTGTCCCTTCTGTTGTTTGCAATGGCAATGATATGATCTGCCAGTCTTTGGGATGTACGACCTACATACTTAGCATCACACTGGCACTGAAATTCATATGTCACATTACTCATTTGTGCATAGGAGCAGTGCGAAAAGGCTAGCTTTTCCTGTTGGCTAAATTTTTGAGATATCTTACTATTCCAGGGTGTAACTACATCACATGACTGCAGCGGTTTAAGAAGTGGGCTCAACGTCACCTTCTCAAGGGCAATTAGGGATGGGCAATAAATGCTGGCTTAGCCAGCAATGCCCAAATCCCATTAAAGAATTAAAGAAAGGGTAGATGGACATCTTTTGATCTTTTGTATGTTGGTTCTTTTGGAATATGTATTGTAACTTCCAATTTCCCAATATAATCTGGAATTGATATGAAAAGTTTAAAAATAATAACTGCAAGCAGACTGATCAATACCATGGAACAAAGAGTGAAACGTTGGATGTAAGCTGCCCTTTCTGCTGCTATAATGGAAACCAAATTACTATTGAAAGCTTGCTCATAGGGTGGGATTTTCCACACCCACCCGCTTCTGTGAT
This sequence comes from Carcharodon carcharias, assembly GCF_017639515.1. NCBI lineage: Eukaryota > Metazoa > Chordata > Chondrichthyes > Lamniformes > Lamnidae > Carcharodon > Carcharodon carcharias. The sequence continues at coordinate 31,849,204 of NC_054477.1, read as the reverse complement.
CTATTGATCCCGCTTCAAGTCAATGGACTTCTGGCTGGGGTGCTGCCTTGCCCACGACGGGGCTGGAAAATCCTGGCCTTAAGCCTTAGCCGGAATGGAAGAATCAAAGATTGAATGCACCTGCTCATATTCCAATCAGAACACACAATGTACGAGATTGATAACTTCCTGATTTCACATACGTGCCAGTTTCTTGTGATTTAGCCAGCTCCTCCCACATAGACATTCATTCGAAAGGTAAAACTCGCAGTCTTTGATCAGACCATCCAACAGACACATTAATAATTAAGGTTTTAGCTTCTACTACTCTTCCCTGAAGTGCTGTACTCTCAGTCAATTGGACAAAACTGCTTCTGCTTGTGTTTTTTGAAGTTCAGAAGGTTAACAGCCTGCAAATAATCAGTGCATTTTAATAGGCATGCTTGAATTCCATATGTTCTTTAAAGAAGGCTTGTGGTAAGGATGTATGTGGTAATGATTTTTGTAGTCTCATGGATTGATTAGGCAGTTGTCACCCTGTTTGGAGCTGAATTAAGTACTTGAATCTCTAGGTTTACATTAACAATGTCTGGATTTAACATGCTGGAGCTTCTTTCGATTATAAATAAAGATCAGGAATGAGTCCACCTACAAAGGATACCAAGCAGTCTTCACTCAACTAATTGGGCATACTGGTGGCACAATTATTTCACCTGCTTTTCATAGGTGATGATTACTTGGGACACTTCAAAAGGAAGGGACTTTAGATGCATTATTCAGATAAGTATGTTAGTACTTCTGTACCAAAGTAGCCACTTATTTTCTCTGACTATAAATAGTTCATTCTAATCTCATGTCATCCAGCTGCCAATGTGATTCACAGATATTCCTCGGAATGATCATATGGCCAGGGAGATTTTTTTTTTTAAGATTCTCTGTTTCTGTTGTGGGCAGAATGGGGTTAAGGAGAGCCAGCAGAGCTGGAAGGTTTGAGTTTTCCCATGGTATTTCTGGCAGCTTGCCATGAAAAAGAGAACTAGTGAAAAAATGAGTTTATGGAAAACAGAGAGAAAGAGTGAGAAAGAGACGGCCACACAAATTTGTGGGATCTTTCAAATGAAATTTCTTGTTTGCAGAATAGGATCTTTATATATATATATATATATATATATATACACACACACAAAAAAAGACTTTTGAAGCAACCACATGGTCCTTGAATGAACCCTAGACCTGGTTTTTCCCTCCAGAAGGCTCATTGAGGCCCAGACTTTTGTCCCTGGGTCGGGTGCGCAGAGTTGGGAGATTTCCCGGCCAGGCAAACCTGATCTTTAAAGATTGCTACCCACAGGTCAGATTTCCAGTAAGGGAGGGTGGGTTGAAATAGGAGTCAGGGCGGGCAACCCTGGAACAAGTGCAGAGGCTGCCGGTTGTGGAGGTGGGCTGTGTGCAAGGCCTGCCTCTGTGCTCCGGCATTGTGTTTAAATTTAAAGAATTAATAAAACAAAAAACATCCTTCCAGCCCTCACCCCTCATCCTCCACACACACTCCCTATGCCCCATCCATGCTAACCCATAACGACCTGTACCCCCAACCCACCCCACAATGGCCCCTCATACCCCATATGTCAGTCCATGCCCCTCTGCACACATCCAATGCCCCTCATATGTCTGTTCAAATTTTGTGCGAACTAATGAAACCTCATACTGCACACCCACCACCCTTGGCCCTTACCCCATCCATGTCAACTTAGCTAGTAATCACTGACAGTTCCTGGATGGCTTGGCATTTCCTGCACGGCTTGGCATTTCCTGGACCAGCTTGGCACTTCCTGGACAGCTTGACAGTTCCTGGCCAGCTTGACACTTCCTTGACAGCTTAACAGTTCCCAGACAGCTTGACAGTTCCCAGACAACTTTTCAGTTCCCGGACAGCTTGACAGTTCCCAGACAGCTTGACAGTTCCCGGACAGCTTGACAGTTCCCGGACAGCTTGACAGTTCCCGGACAGCTTGACAGTTCCCGGACAGCTTGACAGTTCCCAGACAGCTTGACACTTCCCTGACAGCTTGGCACTTTCCTGACAGCTTTGACTGTTCCTGGACAGCCTGGCACATCCAGGACAGTCTAGCACGTCCTTGACAGCTTGGCATGTCTTGGACAGCTTGGCACTTCATGGACAGCTTGACAGTTCCTGGACAGCTTGACAGTTCCTGGACAGCTTAACAGTTCCCGGACAGCTTGACAGTTCCCGGACAGCTTGACAGTTCCCAGACAGCTTGACACTTTCCTGATAGCTTGACTGTTCCTGGACAGCCTGGCACATCCAGGACAACCTGACATGTCCTTGACAGCTTGGCATGTCTTGGACAGCTTGGCACTTCATGGACAGCTTGACAGTCCCTTGGTAGCTTGACATTTCCTGGGCAGCTTGACACTTCTTTCACAGCTTGACATTTCCATTGAGTGTGTGTGTGTAAAAAGTGCATAATCATGTTTAATTCTAACAATCCCAGAAGGTGCTTTCCCTCACCCAAAGGATGCCTTACCTCTCCCAAAGGTTTCCCGGGACCCTGTCCAAAAGGGTACACTAGCTATCCAAAGAATCCACCCTCTGTGGACTCCGGGATTCACGCAGCTGGGTTTGAAAATCAGAAGCCAGTGTAGACAACTGGTGATTTAAATGCCCAGCTGCCTCCGTGAATTGCGCATGCGCAAACCCCGGTCCAACTCCAGTCCTGCCCAAGTGAAGGTGCAAATTGCCGTGTTGACTTAGAAGTTTCATACATGTCCGGGATTTTCACCATGGCAGAGAGCCTCTCTGTTGTGGCAAAACTCCAGGCCAAACGCACTGATTAAACTTCATATTTAGACCAAACATCTTTCAAGTTGAGAGGAAATTGTTTGCCATTCTTAAGAGCTGCTTTACCAAAAGAACACCCTTCCTAGTTGAGTTTTTCCTAGGACTGTATTTTTGTGGGAGATCTGAATAAAAGTCTTTAATGACTGTTGAGCATATTGAGTTCAATCCATTGGAAAGACAAGCATAACCCACCAATCCTGCAGTCAGATGCAAGTTGAGCTATGCTTTCTGTTGCATGGGTGACTGATTTGGGAGATTGTTGGACACGTGGAAAAAATTCTGCTCATAGGAAGAGTGACTAATTGCATAGAAGATTAGCAGAGTTTGGCTTGCCATTATTCTAATAGATTAAATTGTTATAGTGCACCCTGTGGAAGTGGTCTGAACCTTCTTTCATACAGGCAGCAGCACCTTCAAATTCATTGCAGCTGTTCAAAAGTACATAGAAAACTATTGGGATCTGACTATTGTGAGGCATTGTTTATGGGTGAAATTTGTTTTCATGCTTAACGATTTAATTTTTAATTAAAAAAAAATACATCCTATATATTTTAAGATGTTGTATTCTTGGCCTTGCCTTAATAACTTATAATTTCTTTATTTGTTTTAACTGAACCATTACTGAAACATCGACATTTCATCACAAGCAGCTCAGTTGACCTAAGGCAGCTGTTCTACTGCTAGCTCCATACTAGAGCTATCTAATCTCATTTTCCTCCCCTTTCCACATACTTTTTAATATTATTCAGCTGTTGAATTCCTCTTAAATGTCATATTTTGTGCTTTCATATTCTGGTCACCTTTTATGTGAAAACAATTCTTCTAACCTCCTTTATGCTTAAGGGAGATTGTAAACTGGTTGGTGGAATGGGCAGACAGGTAGCATATGCAACTTAATGTGGATATTTGGGAAGTAATATATATTTGGAGGAAAACAAAGCAAGGAATGAGAGTACATACTTTGGAAAGGTACTGAAGCGTGTGGGTGACTAGGTTTCCTTGAACGGGTAGGTGTAGGTAGATATATTTTAAAAATAAGCCAATAAAATTTTGGCCCTAAACTCACATGGTTTACCCAAAAAATAGAAGGAATCAGGGTAAACTCTGGGAATGAATAAGAAGCTGGCTGAAGATTAGGAAACATTGTGGATTATTACTATTACCACTATATTTTTTAATTTACATAAATGGCTTTGATTCAGAACCTTAATACAAAATGGTGTTACCAAATTAGACAGACAGTAGAACCAAGAGAGGCCGCTCATAAGTTACAGAATGAATTGGATGGAATATGTAAGTGAGCAGAGCAATAGCAGATTAAATTTAATGCAGATGAGTGTAAGGTTCTACAAATAGGTAGGATAAAGTTGTAATACTTAATTCCTGAATGTTGTTGAAATAGCTATGGATAAAGCTGAAAGATGCTGAGAGCTAGACTCAATGTTAAACATGTCCAACCAATGCAAAGTAGCAATCAACAAAGGCAACAGGATTATTTTGGATAGTTAAGTTCACATATAAATGTGAATTTTAGTAACTCTTTCGAGTACAAACACGTTTCCATCTGTTTCAGATTAAGTTACGTTGTTTCATTGCCATTGTGAGATTTGAACTCTTGATCTTGGGGTTACAAACCCAGTACCATAACCACTTGGCTATTTAGGCCAAGCAAGGCAACATAATGTTGAACTACTTAATCAAAGCAGTGTATTGGAGTCAGAGGTGATCAAAATTTAGTGTTCTGGTTAGACCACATCTTGAACAAACAGGAGAGACAGTGAGGTGCTGGAGACAGTACAGAGAAGAGCCACAAGGATAATCCCCAGTATCAATGACCTGAGTTATGAGGAAAGACTGGAGAAACTTAGGATTTCAGCCTAGAAAGCAGACATCTGAGATTGTATGGAGGTAAGTTACACTGTTAAGGGCATAGAAAAGTTAACCTGGAATATTGCTTTACATTAAACAGTGGCAGTAGAATAAGGGGACAAATTCAAACACATCAAATGTAACTTTAAGACTCATATATCAGGAAATCCTTCTTCACACAAAAATTAACTAATGTGTGTAAAAAAAACTTCGAAAAGAGTAGTGGGGATGAAAACCCTTGGAAACATTTATACTAGGAAGAATGTTAGAACTTCTCTCTATGGATGAATTAAAAGTGGACCAATTGCCTTCCTCATCAAAAACAGAATTACCTGGAAAAACTCAGCAGGTCTGGCAGCATCGGCGGAGAAGAAAAGAGTTGACGTTTCGAGTCCTCATGACCCTTCGACAGAACTTGAGTTCGAGTCCAGGAAAGAGCTGAAATATAAGCTGGTTTAAGGTGTGTGTGTGGGGGGCGGAGAGATAGAGAGACAGAGAGGTGGAGGGGGTTGGTGTGGTTGTAGCGACAAACAAGCAGTGATAGAAGCAGATCATCAAAAGATGTCAACAACAATAGTACAATAGAACACATAGGTGTTAAAGTTAAAGTTGGTGATATTATCTAAACGAATGTGCTAATTAAGAATGGATGGTAGGGCACTCAAGGTATAGCTCTAGTGGGTTTTTTTTTTTTATTTTTTTTTTATATAATGGAAATAGGTGGGAAAAGGAAAATCTTTATAATTTATTGGGAAAAAAAAAGAAGGGGGAAACAGAAAGGGGGTGGGGATGGGGGAGGGGACTCACGACCTAAAGTTGTTGAATTCAATATTCAGTCCGGAAGGCTGTAAAGTCCCTAGTCGGAAGATGAGGTGTTGTTCCTCCAGTTTGCGTTGGGCTTCACTGGAACAATGCAGCAAGCCAAGGACAGACATGTGGGCAAGAGAGCAGGGTGGAGTGTTAAAATGGCAAGCAACAGGGAGGTTTGGGTCATTCTTGCGGACAGACCGCAGGTGTTCTGCAAAGCGGTCGCCCAGTTTACGTTTGGTCTCTCCAATGTAGAGGAGACCACATTGGGAGCAACGAATGCAGTAGACTAAGTTGGGGGAAATGCAAGTGAAATGCTGCTTCACTTGAAAGGAGTGTTTGGGTCCTTGGACGGTGAGGAGAGAGGAAGTGAAGGGGCAGGTGTTGCATCTTTTGCGTGGGCAAGGGGTTGTGCCATAGGAGGGGGTTGAGGAGTAGGGGGTGATGGAGGAGTGGACCAGGGTGTCCCGGAGGGAGCGATCCCTACGGAATGCCGATAAGGGGGGTGAAGGGAAGATGTGTTTGGTAGTGGCATCATGCTGGAGTTGGCGGAAATGGCGGAGGATGATCCTTTGAATGCGGAGGCTGGTGGGGTGATAAGTGAGGACAAGGGGGACCCTATCATGTTTCTGGGAGGGAGGAGAAGGAGTGAGGGCGGATGCGCGGGAGATGGGCCGGACACGGTTGAGGGCCCTGTCAACGACCGTGGGTGGAAAACCTCGGTTAAGGAAGAAGGAGGACATGTCAGAGGAACTGTTTTTGAATGTAGCATCATCGGAACAGATGCGACGGAGGCGAAGGAACTGAGAGAATGGGATGGAGTCCTTACAGGAAGTGGGGTGTGAGGAGCTGTAGTCGAGATAGCTGTGGGTGTCGGTGGGTTTGTAATGGATATTGGTGGACAGTCTATCACCAGAGATTGAGACAGAGAGGTCAAGGAAGGGAAGGGAAGTGTCAGAGATGGACCACGTGAAAATGATGGAGGGGTGGAGATTGGAAGCAAAATTAATAAATTTTTCCAAGTCCTGACGAGAGCATGAAGCAGCACCAAAGTAATCATCGATGTACCGGAGAAAGAGTTGTGGAAGGGGGCCGGAGTAGGACTGCAACAAGGAATGTTCCACATACCCCATAAAGAGACAGGCATAGCTGGGGCCCATGCGGGTACCCATAGCCACACCTTTTATTTGGAGGAAGTGAGAGGAGTTGAAGGAGAAATTGTTCAGCGTGAGAACAAGTTCAGCCAGACGGAGGAGAGTAGTGGTGGATGGGGATTGTTCGGGCCTCTGTTCGAGGAAGAAGCTAAGGGCCCTCAGACCATCCTGGTGGGGGATGGAGGTGTAGAGGGATTGGACGTCCATGGTGAAGAGGAAGCGGTAGGGGCCAGGGAACTGGAAATTGTTGATGTGACGTAAGGTGTCAGAGGAATCACGGATGTAGGTGGGAAGGGACTGGACAAGGGGAGAGAGAAGGGAGTCAAGATAACGAGAAATGAGTTCTGTGGGGCAGGAGCAAGCTGAGACGATCGGTCTACCGGGGCAGTTCTGTTTGTGGATTTTGGGTAGGAGATAGAAGCGGGCCGTCCGAGGTTGGGCAACTATCAGGTTGGAAGCTGTAGGAGGGAGATCCCCAGAGGAGATGAGGTCAGTGACAGTCCTGGAAACAGTGGCTTGATGTTCAGTGGTGGGGTCATGGTCCAGGGAGAGGTAGGAGGAAGTGTCTGCGAGTTGACGCTCAGCCTCCGCGTGGTAGAGGTCAGTGCGCCAGACAACAACAGCACCACCCTTGTCAGCAGGTTTGATGACAATGTCAGGGTTGGACCTGAGAGAATGGAGTGCAGTAAGTTCAGAGAGAGACAGGTTAGAATGGGTGAGAGGAGCAGAGAAATTGAGACGACTAATGTCGCGCCGACAGTTCTCAATGAAAAGATCGAGAGAAGGTAAGAATCCAGAGGGAGGGGTCCAGGTGGAGGGAGAATATTGAAGATGGGTAAAAGGATCCGTTGAACTGGGAGAGGACTCCTGCCCAAAGAAGTGAGCCCGGAGACGAAGACGGCGGAAGAAGAGTTCAGTATCATGCCGAGCCCGAAATTCATTGAGGTGAGGGCGTAAGGGTATGAAACTAAGTCCTTTGCTGAGCACTGAACGTTCAGCATCGGAGAGGGGAAGGTCAGGGGGTATAGTGAATACACGGCTGGGGCTGGGATTGGAAGATGGGGTGGGGACGGAGGGACAGGCAGGGGTGGAGGGTCCTAGATGGGTGTTGGTGTCGATGAGTTGTTGGAGCTTGCGTTCCTTAGCACTTGAGAGAAACAGAAAAAGTTTCTTGTTGAGGCGTCGGATGAGCCGAAGAATAAAATGAAACTGGGGGCACGCGCAGCTTTGAAAAAGGGTACGGCGGTGCTGCTGGAGGGAGAGGTCGAGTGTGTTCATATGGCGGCGCATGGCACTGAGAGTGGATTTCAGAATGTGATGGGAACAGCAGTCCGAGAAACGTTTTATGTCCCGGAGATACCTGTAATCCTGGGTGGGTTCGAAACATGAGGGGTGGAATTTCAGTTGAAATCCAGGTGGGGTAAGTCGGAGACGGAGACAGTCACTGAGAAAGGAGATATGGCTGTGAAAGCGGGTTTTAGTAAACACCTTGTCAAACACTAGGAGAGAAATGGAAAGCAATGAAGGTGAACAAGGCAACAGAGAAATCCGGAAATCTTGTCGCAGAGACAAGATTTCCGGATTTCTCTGTTGCCTTGTTCACCTTCATTGCTTTCCATTTCTCTCCTAGTGTTTGACAAGGTGTTTACTAAAACCCGCTTTCACAGCCATATCTCCTTTCTCAGTGACTGTCTCCGTCTCCGACTTACCCCACATGGATTTCAACTGAAATTCCACCCCTCCTGTTTCGAACCCACCCAGGATTACAGGTATCTCCGGGACATAAAACGTTTCTCGGACTGCTGTTCCCGTCACATTCTGAAATCCACTCTCAGTGCCATGCGCCGCCATATGAACACACTCGACCTCTCCCTCCAGCAGCACCGCCGTACCCTTTTTCAAAGCTGCGCGTGCCCCCAGTTTCATTTTATTCTTCGGCTCATCCGACGCCTCAACAAGAAACTTTTTCTGTTTCTCTCAAGTGCTAAGGAACGCAAGCTCCAACAACTCATCGACACCAACACCCATCTAGGACCCTCCACCCCTGCCTGTCCCTCCGTCCCCACCCCATCTTCCAATCCCAGCCCCAGCCGTGTATTCACTATACCCCCTGACCTTCCCCTCTCCGATGCTGAACGTTCAGTGCTCAGCAAAGGACTTAGTTTCATACCCTTACGCCCTCACCTCAATGAATTTCGGGCTCGGCATGATACTGAACTCTTCTTCCGCCGTCTTCGTCTCCGGGCTCACTTCTTTGGGCAGGAGTCCTCTCCCAGTTCAACGGATCCTTTTACCCATCTTCAATATTCTCCCTCCACCTGGACCCCTCCCTCTGGATTCTTACCTTCTCTCGATCTTTTCATTGAGAACTGTCGGCGCGACATTAGTCGTCTCAATTTCTCTGCTCCTCTCACCCATTCTAACCTGTCTCTCTCTGAACTTACTGCACTCCATTCTCTCAGGTCCAACCCTGACATTGTCATCAAACCTGCTGACAAGGGTGGTGCTGTTGTTGTCTGGCGCACTGACCTCTACCACGCGGAGGCTGAGCGTCAACTCGCAGACACTTCCTCCTACCTCTCCCTGGACCATGACCCCACCACTGAACATCAAGCCACTGTTTCCAGGACTGTCACTGACCTCATCTCCTCTGGGGATCTCCCTCCTACAGCTTCCAACCTGATAGTTGCCCAACCTCGGACGGCCCGCTTCTATCTCCTACCCAAAATCCACAAACAGAACTGCCCCGGTAGACCGATCGTCTCAGCTTGCTCCTGCCCCACAGAACTCATTTCTCGTTATCTTGACTCCCTTCTCTCTCCCCTTGTCCAGTCCCTTCCCACCTACATCCGTGATTCCTCTGACACCTTACGTCACATCAACAATTTCCAGTTCCCTGGCCCCTACCGCTTCCTCTTCACCATGGACGTCCAATCCCTCTACACCTCCATCCCCCACCAGGATGGTCTGAGGGCCCTTAGCTTCTTCCTCGAACAGAGGCCCGAACAATCCCCATCCACCACTACTCTCCTCCGTCTGGCTGAACTTGTTCTCACGCTGAACAATTTCTCCTTCAACTCCTCTCACTTCCTCCAAATAAAAGGTGTGGCTATGGGTACCCGCATGGGCCCCAGCTATGCCTGTCTCTTTATGGGGTATGTGGAACATTCCTTGTTGCAGTCCTACTCCGGCCCCCTTCCACAACTCTTTCTCCGGTACATCGATGATTACTTTGGTGCTGCTTCATGCTCTCGTCAGGACTTGGAAAAATTTATTAATTTTGCTTCCAATCTCCACCCCTCCATCATTTTCACGTGGTCCATCTCTGACACTTCCCTTCCCTTCCTTGACCTCTCTGTCTCAATCTCTGGTGATAGACTGTCCACCAATATCCATTACAAACCCACCGACACCCACAGCTATCTCGACTACAGCTCCTCACACCCCACTTCCTGTAAGGACTCCATCCCATTCTCTCAGTTCCTTCGCCTCCGTCGCATCTGTTCCGATGATGCTACATTCAAAAACAGTTCCTCTGACATGTCCTCCTTCTTCCTTAACCGAGGTTTTCCACCCACGGTCGTTGACAGGGCCCTCAACCGTGTCCGGCCCATCTCCCGCGCATCCGCCCTCACTCCTTCTCCTCCCTCCCAGAAACATGATAGGGTCCCCCTTGTCCTCACTTATCACCCCACCAGCCTCCGCATTCAAAGGATCATCCTCCGCCATTTCCGCCAACTCCAGCATGATGCCACTACCAAACACATCTTCCCTTCACCCCCCTTATCGGCATTCCGTAGGGATCGCTCCCTCCGGGACACCCTGGTCCACTCCTCCATCACCCCCTACTCCTCAACCCCCTCCTATGGCACAACCCCTTGCCCACGCAAAAGATGCAACACCTGCCCCTTCACTTCCTCTCTCCTCACCGTCCAAGGACCCAAACACTCCTTTCAAGTGAAGCAGCATTTCACTTGCATTTCCCCCAACTTAGTCTACTGCATTCGTTGCTCCCAATGTGGTCTCCTCTACATTGGAGAGACCAAACGTAAACTGGGCGACCGCTTTGCAGAACACCTGCGGTCTGTCCGCAAGAATGACCCAAACCTCCCTGTTGCTTGCCATTTTAACACTCCACCCTGCTCTCTTGCCCACATGTCTGTCCTTGGCTTGCTGCATTGTTCCAGTGAAGCCCAACGCAAACTGGAGGAACAACACCTCATCTTCCGACTAGGGACTTTACAGCCTTCCGGACTGAATATTGAATTCAACAACTTTAGGTCGTGAGTCCCCTCCCCCATCCCCACCCCCTTTCTGTTTCCCCCTTCTTTTTTTTTCCCAATAAATTATAAAGATTTTCCTTTTCCCACCTATTTCCATTATATAAAAAAAAAATAAAAAAAAAAAACCCACTAGAGCTATACCTTGAGTGCCCTACCATCCATTCTTAATTAGCACATTCGTTTAGATAATATCACCAACTTTAACTTTAACACCTATGTGTTCTATTGTACTATTGTTGTTGACATCTTTTGATGATCTGCTTCTATCACTGCTTGTTTGTCGCTACAACCACACCAACCCCCTCCACCTCTCTGTCTCTCTATCTCTCCGCCCCCCACACACACACCTTAAACCAGCTTATATTTCAGCTCTTTCCTGGACTCGAACTCAAGTTCTGTCGAAGGGTCATGAGGACTCGAAACGTCAACTCTTTTCTTCTCCGCCGATGCTGCCAGACCTGCTGAGTTTTTCCAGGTAATTCTGTTTTTGTTTTGGATTTCCAGCATCCGCAGTTTTTTTGTTTTTATCTCTGCCTTCCTCATCTTTTGCTATCTTATATCCTAGTGAATGTAAAGGGTATTGTTCCATTGTTTCAGTACTATCTCTTTCATGAAGTGCCCCATTATGGTCTCACCAATGCCTTACATTTTATAGGTGTAAACACAAGTTTTGGGGTGGGGGGTGGTGCAAAATGAATTTTTAACCTATAAAAGGACAGGTTTAGGTTGGGTGGGTAGTTAAAGTTTGTGCAATTTGTTTCCTGAGCCAAACCCCATTCATTTCCGGTCTAACTGAGGCTGGAAGGCAGACGGGTGAATCGACCTATTCCAAGGAGGTGGGTTGGAGCTTTGCATATGATAATGGGTTTTTGATTTTAACTCTTGTATTACATACACAAGCACAAATTAGAGTGCTGGCTGTGTGTTACGTATAGTATTAGAGGGTTGGGAGCGAGTTACACAGAGAGTACTTGAGGGCGGTTGGTGAGTTGTGCAGAGTGATGGAGGGATGACAGTGAGTTATAGAGAAAATAATATGCTATTATGAGTGTTATCCACAGCCTACTCCACAAGATTGGGGGCTTCATTTTAAATTCTGGGCTGTAATGTAAGCTGAGATCAGATCTACCCTTTTGTTTATCATCTGACTGTGGACATTAGTGAATCTAGATTTGTACTGTGAGAAGAGAATTTGGTGAACTAACATAAGCAGATTGGATCAAATTTTAGGAAATTTTCAGTGACAGAACTGTCAATCAAAATAGAATACTCCCCCAGAAACCTGTTTCATTCACCAACTCCAAAAACCAGAGGTAACAGGCTGATAAATATGACCCCCTGTCTTCTGAGAGAGAATGGACAACTGACAACGAGGGAGGATGTTTAGAAAGATTTTTTGTACAGCATTATCAGATGCAGTAATATTATTTTAATATAAAGGTTAATTATTATAATAATACATGGGGCTGAATTTTATGGCTCCCATTGCGGCAGAGGCTGTGAAATGCGGCAAAATGTTCAAAACTCTGTTGACTTCAGCAGGACCGTAAAATCCCGCCGGCATAGAATTCCATCCATAGCTTTTTTGTAAAGAGCTCTGGCCTATCAGGTTAAGTAAGCTATTAATGAGGTTTATAAACCGACTGTCAGTCTTTATTGGTTCACATTGTGGGGGAAAAATAAGCAACTCAAGATTCTTATGCCAAATCTCTCGATTTTTAAGAGTTTGTTTTTTGATTTATGAGACAATGGGGTTGGCATGTCTGGTTCCATTCCTGCGGTTTTATTCACCATATAGTCCAGGGATGTAAATGCAATTCAATGGAAATGCAGAACTGGCACAAAGCAGACTTAATTGTAACTGGGGATTTGACTTCACTTATGAGGTGATCAAAAATCTCCAGGATAATGTCAGTTGTACCCAAGAATTAAGTTTTCTTTTTCCCCACAGATAATAAGAAATCACAGTGGTCTGGTGCTCTGCGATTGACTAATAATGAAAACAGATGTGCTTCAGGAACTTTTCCAGAAATATTTTCAAAAAATTCAATCCAATAGGATGCTCACATTAAACCTAACCTGATTTCAGTGCTGCAGTGAGGGAGCTTACAGGGCTAGCAAAGGGCTTTAAAGAAGGGTGACAAAGTAGACACCAGCAACTATATATGCACTAAGGTTTCAGCCTCGGCTCAGTGGCAGCACTGTTACCAAATGTGCAGTGTAGCACCGAGGGATCAAATATTAAGCTGGCAACTCATCTGCCCTCAAATTGAAGTAAAATATCCCATGGTACTACTGAAGAAGTGCAGGGGAATTCTTCTGGTACATGGACCATCATTCATCTTTCATCCAATACCACTGAAACAGTTTAATTTATCAATTGTTTATCAAAACTTTCTACTCACTTGTATAGGGTGGGGCTGGGGGAAGGGCGACTTTCAGTGTAGTTGTGGCAGTTTGGACCTGAACCCAGATCCTGTGGGTTTCCATCCCATTCAAGCAGAGATCTGATAATCTGATATAAAAACAGAATTTTGCTTTTATTCTGATCATCTGACAATAGTGTGAAGTGAGCTTCTGTTCCCCGTGCCCCCACCCAGCACTATCTCCTCATCACCTGGAAGCAATGTCGAGTCTGTTTATCTTAAGTCTCATCTGTGCCTCCTAATTAAATGTTAAATGCCACTTGGATTTCTGGTTGCAACCTGGGGTGGGCATTTGTACAGGCACAGGTTGTCTCCTCACCTCCCTGCATTATGATAAAGACCCTTCCTTAGGGTTTGATATATTTTAACACACTTGGATTTGTCACGAGATCTGCATTGACTAACAGCTGTGATTGTTCACACATGATTATTCTGGTTTACAGAATGGATTCCCATATAAAATTCTATATATACCATATCCATGTATGTAGGTGTTCAAATTTGAGTGTACCATTACATGGTGGAATGCACATTGAGTAGTGTTGTCTGTTAGTTACTCCTGTACTATTTTGGGTAAATGAGTTTGTTGGCCAACCAAGCTGCACGCCTTCCTATGTTCTCCTCAATTGCTGCTTGCAATTAATAATGGGGAGAGAATGATGTGAGAATGAGCAATGATGGTTTATTGAGACATAGGCCAGAGCACCAGATCAAATATGCTCACTCAGAAACCTCCAGAACTAGACTTACAGTTCCCAGTTGCCCATGCTGTACAGTGATTCATCAGTGCTGTCACATGATCAGTACACATGCATTCTCTTAAAAGGACAGGGTACCTGACTTTACCACATCCCTTCCCTTTTACTTCAAAGTACAGCTAACAAGCTTAAAACACATTAACTATTTGCACAATAACTATTTACAGGTCAAGTCTCTCAGGAGGCCTTCTTTGGCTGATTGAGCATCATAGCCCAACAACCTCTGCTGGTATTCCTGAGACCTCCTTTTCAGGGGCAGTTGCCCACTATGTCACTCAGTGGATGATTTCACCATCCTCCGGGTGCAGTCACATTCACTCCTGCTTCCTCTCCTCTCCAAGCTGAAACAGATAAAGGGCAACAAGCACATAGCAATACAGCGATGAGCTACACGATGTGTGAGGAGAGGGAGGAAAAAGAAAAAAAAAACTTTTTGGTTTTCTTTCCGACAACTGTCAATAATTCCTCTTTTTCATCCTACATGTCCTTTTCTTGGGAGCACTGACTTGTAACCCTGCCTTCTCTTTCATTTCGCTGTTGGCTGCACTGGACTCATGCGCGAGCTGAACGTGAATGAGCTCAGTGGTTGGGTTTTCCAACAGCTCTTCTGAGAATTCAGGGCTTTCTGGCTTTGAAACTTCAGGGCTTTTATGCAGCTGCTGCTTCAGCTTTTCCAATTCTTTCCTATTCTCATTAATAGTTTCCTGGAGAATCGCATATTGTTGCCCTTTCTCAGCTAATTTGTTCCTTAACTCAACCAGAGACAGGCTTTACTCTCCCTTTTCTTCATATCTTTTTTGTGGCACAGATTGGGAGCTGATTGAATTTTGTAGCGCACGAAAGTCCTTTGATAGATTTTCCATTTCCTTTTGAAGGATGCTGACTTCAGCTTGAACTCTGTCCCATTGTAACACTTCTACGGGCTTCTCCCGATGGGTCTTTGCATACTCAATTTTTCTTGCAGTAACACTTCTGGTTTTGAATTGGGAGCTTAGCGGGCCCTCGAAATTTATCTCTCCTAGCCAGTTCTGTCCGAAGAGACTAGGTTCCCTGCCTAACATTACAAATAGGGGTAATTTTGCAAACTGTACCTCATACTGCACCTTGACTTGACATATCCCTTTCATATTTATTCCTTCACCCGTGTATATCCCCGGCTTAGTGTCCGAAACTTCTAACTTCAAAGAATGGGTTACTTTACTCAGATATCTAAATGTATTCTCTCCAATGATGGACATCAACGCTCCCGTTTCAACTTGCTTCTTAATGGGTTGTCTGTTGATCACTATGGCTACTTGGATTGGCTTGGTCCTACCCACTTTGAGGTTATATAACGCATGGATGTCTGATTCTATTTCTTCTGGCTCTTCCGTAAGGCATATTTCACGATTTTTCTTTCTGCTTTTATAGTGCTGTTTTAGCCTTTCTCTGCAATACCGCATTATGTGGCCATAGTGGTGACAGAAAAAGCACTCGACTTGTTTGAGTTGTCGTTCGCTCACTGGAGCCTGGACGTATTTCTCTCATTCATTTTGTGGGTTTTCATTCAGTACTGTTGTTTTTCAATGGTTTGGAGCTAGAGGGTGTTTCCCGCTTTTCCATTGAGTCCAAAGCCTTCGTGACTTTTGTTGCCAGATTATCCCGCTCATCAGATGGACAGTGCCATTTTGTGTATCTTTTATAACTTCGGAATTTCTAACAGCAATCTCCATCTTGGTAAGTAATTCTAATGCCTTATTGAAGTCTAGACTAGGTTCGACGAGCAAACACCATTGGATAGTATCATCCCCAACCCTACACATCAGCCGGTCTCCCAAAATATCACTAATTGACGTTCCGAATTCACAATGCTCAGAAAATGCTTTTAAAACGGCCACATAGTCAGCTAATGTCTCCTCCGGAAGCCTGTTCCTTGAATTGAACTTGAAGTGCTGCATAGTAACTGAGGGCTTTGGTCTCAGGTGGCTCTGTACAATTTTTATTAACTCATCGAAAGTCTTTGAATCTGGGGCGCTAGGTGACATAACGCTGCAGATCAGCCTCTACATTTTGCTCTCGCATGAGGACAAAGGAGTTGCCCTCTTCTCCTCCCCCTAATGTCATTAGTGGTAAAAAAAGAATGCTAGGCCTGCAACATACTGAGACCAGTCACCTGAAATGGAGTTAAATGGATCGACACACTCGAACTGCAGCATCGTGAACAACTGCAAGGGGACTGCTTTTCCAGTAGGCTTTCCAGATAATGACGAACTTAGGTGTTTGGCTTACCATGGAGTCGCCCTCTCTCTGGGGTCTCTTATAATTTTCTGTCCGTAGAAAACACATTTATGTGTTTATAGCCGGTTTAAGAGCAGTCACCATTTTTTTTAACTCTGTCTCTGCAGCTGTCCGCTTTTCTCTGCTGGGTTTCACGCTCTTTTCGAGTTTTGGTGGGATCCCTGCGATTGCGGTTCTGCAGGGGTTTTTTAAATTTTACCTGCAGCACTGGCATTAACGGCTCTTATTGCCGGCTGTCGCCTATTTTACAAGGTAAGTGCAGACGCTCTTTCCACTGCTTTGCCTACTCGCCTTATGGACTCACACTCGGGCGTCTTGAAATGTTTTTATTCTCGTCGCCACTTTTATGTCTTGGGTAAATGAGTTCGTTGGCCAACTGAACTTTAACTGCACACCTTCCTATGTTCTCCTCAATTGCTGCATGCAATCAATAAAGGGGAGAGGCTGATGTAAGAATAAACAGTGGTGGTTTATTGAGACATAGGGCAGAGCACCAGGTCAAACGGGCTCACTCAGAAACCTCCAGAACTAGACTTACAGATCCCAGATGCCCACACTGTACAGTGATTCGTCAGTGCTGTCACATGATCAGTGCACTTGCTTTCTCTTAAAGGCATTTTACCACACATTATATCGTGGAATGCATATTAGGTAGTGTTGGCCGTTAGTTACTCCTATTTGTGAGCATGCAACAGTCAGTTTTGCATTTATATAAAGCCTTTAATATAGGCGACCATC
Source organism: Carcharodon carcharias (assembly GCF_017639515.1). Classification (NCBI taxonomy): domain Eukaryota; kingdom Metazoa; phylum Chordata; class Chondrichthyes; order Lamniformes; family Lamnidae; genus Carcharodon; species Carcharodon carcharias. The sequence goes on along the minus strand of NC_054477.1, from coordinate 31,832,050 downwards.
ACAGAAGCATAATCAGACAAAGAAGGAGATATTGGAAGGGGTGACTAAAAGCATATTCAAGTTGATTTTAAAGAGGTTTTAAAGGAAAATGAAGGTGGAACTGTTTAAGGAGAGAATTCCAGAGCTTGGGGCCCAGATGGCTGAAGGCATGGCCATCAGTGCTGAAACAAAGAGATTGGGGGGGTGCACAATTGCTTGAGTTGGAGGAAAGGGATTTAGGGCTGGAGAAGGTTATAGAGATAAGGTGGGGCGAACCCAGGGAAGGATTTAAACTTGTTCTAGTTGTTTCACCTTGTAGTTGTGCCCCACAGTATACAAGATTAGAAAATAATGCTTTTTTTTTGATCCCTCCTCACTATTAAGTTTCAGTGACTGTACTTCTAGTTCGTACTTGCAGTGAACACTGTCTTCATGTGGCAGATGTTTACAGAAACAACCTGTTTTAGCTGGAGGACAGCGGAGCCGTTCAAAGGGATTGTTCCGTCAACATCGTTCATCGAGCTGACTGGTGGTTTCAGATTTCGCTGCAGAGTTCACTCCGTTCCTTACTTAATTTCAACTCGCCCATTTAATTGTATACTCTACTGTTTCTGAAACCACTTCCATTGAATACACCCCTGGTAATTGTATGGTATAATTCAATCAAAGCATCATTTACCCAGTGTGTTTATATCATTTCTATCGTGTTGCTGGTAAGTGTATCATTTAAAATGGTAACTTCAGTAAGCAAGGATATATTGTAATATATAGACTTTGTGGATTTTTGTTGTGTTGTGTAGAACAAGTACAATGGAAATTGTTTTTCTTATAAGTGTGCAAATTAGAGGCATGTTTCTCCTAACTTGAATAAATTCAGTTTAATTTTGTTTCTTTTTTTTGAATTTTGGAATCAACGCTGCAACTGAAATCATGTTCTATGGTTCCCCCCCTTCCCCATCAATCATTGTTTAATGGAAATTCTAGCCAACCAACTCTTTAAAAGTTGACAGTTAGGGGGTTCCTTTTTGAAAAGTGTGTGTGCAGAAGCTCAGAACCCTGAGTCCACTCAGTAGATTTTATTACTGAAACAGTGTTGCCTTCCATCTTTTCATAGGAAGTCTTTCCCCCGGGTAATGTTGGGAAATGGGATTTGGACAGTCCATGTGAGGAGATTGGTTGAGATTTACTCAATGGATTTTGGGACAATCCATCAAATTAGGGAGCATTTATCTGCTTATCCAAGCATCGTGCATCTTGCTTTCAGTTGCACAGCTGGAAAGAAGTTATCCCAGGGTGACCAACAGCTGGCAAGCCATGTTTGGCCGCCAGTATATATGCAGGCCATGGCACGCTGACCTGCCAAAGACCATGTGGAACGGTCTTTCAAAACTCAGCTTTTCCGAGGCTTGGGAAATCTGGAGGACAAAGCTTAAATTCGAAAAGCTGAACGACAATGAGTCTCGCAGACTCACTATTATATTTACTGCTTCCTAGTTTGGTTGCCAATCCACCTTCCTGCCTTAGTTAAAGCCTGAATTGTGCAGGTTGGAGGTGGGTTTGGGTCAGGAGTCTAATTTTCAAGGCTTTAAACCACACTCCCCAACCCAAACCTGCCTGTTTTTTGTGTTTAAAACTGATGGATTACAAAAGCAAGGAATTTATGATAATCCTTCATAAATTGTTGTTTTGGCCTCAGCTGTCCAATTCTGAGCATCCCACTTTAGGAAGGATCTCAAAGGCTTTCAGAGAATTCAGAGAAAATTTACTCAGTGGTAGGAGAGGGTTACATGGAGACACTAGAGAAACTGGGATGGTTCTACTCATGGGCAGAGAAGGTTTAATAGTGGTGTTCAAAACCATGAAGGGTTTTGATATAGTAAATAAGGAGGTACTGTTTCCACAGTTACAAGGTTCAGCAACCAGAGGACATGGATTTAAGGTAATTGGACAAAGAACCAGAGGTGAGATCAGGAGAATATTTTTCTATGCAGCTACTTATGGTGATGTGTAATACACTGCCAGAAAAGGTGGTGGAAGCAAATTTGGTGGTAACCTTCAAAAGGGAATTGGTTAAATAATTGAAGGGGAGAATATTGCAGGGCTATGCGAAAAGACCATGGGAATGGGACTAATTGGATATCCATTTAAAAGAGGTAGTATAAGTACAGGCACGATAGTTTGAGTGGGGAATCCTAATTCATATAAGAGTTCGATTGAACGGAGCACCCTTCAGATACTCATTCAGGCTAAATTAATTTTAGGAAATTATGTATAGGACTGTTTTCACTTGTCACCTTTACCTATCCAGTCACTGCTAGAGCATCTACAGCAATGACCTCTGTCTCTTCAACATGATGTATCCCTGGTTCCATCCTCTTCCTCATTGACATAAATGTTATCAATGACTCAGTGATGCTACTCTCACTTATAAGTCAGAAGGTTATGGGTTCAAGTGCAACTGCAAAGGCTGGAACACAAAACCTAGGCTGACAGTCCAATGGAGTATCAAGGGAGTGTTGCACTGTCAGAGGTGCTTTCTTTTGAATGACATGTTGAACTGAGATCTCACCTTTCCTCTCAGGTGGACATAAATGATCCCATGGTACTGTTCCAGGAAGAATAGGGGAGTTCTCCACAGTGATCAAATTTACAAAGTTTCATTATCTTTGGTATGAAGTTTCCTTGCCAAGAGGTTGGGAAGCAACGCACTTCTGACCACTGCTAATTCTTGACCTAGCTGCTAAGAAGTGTGGGAAGTATAGGTTAGGTAGCCTTGGCTATTGATTTACTTAATTGTTTATCTTCTAATCCTCATCCCCTCACTCTCACAGGATTGTCCACAATTTGGCATCCCCCAGTCCCCTCATCTTTCTGAGACATGACCAAGATGCAAGACCAGGATCTCCACATGTGGGGAATTAGCATGAATCCTCATCCTTCCATTTTCTGGTGCAAGTTCCCTTATTTGGTTTTGTAAATTTACCAGGGATCATTTTTGCAGATGTGACCAGATAGAAAACTTGCATATATATCTGCAAAAGCCATTGCTCACTTTAAAAGGCGTATATTGCATGATTAGTTTAGTTTCCTCTGCCCATCTTTAAAATTTACACAGATAAATGCTTTTTATTTTATTTATTTCTGATAAAAAGTACGATTACATAGTTATATATTGTAAGAGCAAACAGTCCTCAAAATGGCTGTCCTGGAAGAACATTCTCATCATAGTCAGCTTGGTTAAACACTGGGTTTAAACACAGTGTTTACACATTCCAGAAGTAAGGTTTGCTAGTATGATTGTCATACAAAACAGTGATTTATACAAATGCACAACTTATGTATGAAAGTATATGGGCTGGATTTCAAAGCCTCCTGAGACAGGATGGGAGGCGAGAAACCTTGTAAAATGGCATCAGGAGGGAAGCCTGATGTCTGCCTGCTGCCGCGGATAGTTCCAGCAGCGGGAAATTCAGCAGTATGGCTGCCTGCTGACTAGAGGTGGGCGTCCATTTAGTTGACCAATTATCGGCCATTCCTGCCCTCGGCAGCATTTTACCGGCATTGGGAGGAGCCAGTGCCCACGTAGGGAAACCGCCAGGTAATCCTTGGCAACCCCACAGCGGGTTCCTGGTGGAGGAGCCCTCCATTACGGCTGCACCATGGCCCACAGAAGGGCCCTCTGACAGCAATGGCCACCCCACCCTCCCCGCAACCCCCTGTGGCCAAGGTGCTGCCACTGGAGGGTGCACCCCCTACACCCCCCAACTGCCAATTGCCAGGGCCTGTTGCCTGACTTGCAGGGAGGCACCCACTTCTTCCTGCAGCCGCAGAAATGGCCACCCCTAATGGTGATGCTGCTGAGGCTGCCAGCACTCAGAAGTAATTATTTTACCATCGTGTGTGTGTGTGCGTTTGTCTGTCTGTCTGTGTGTGTGTGTGTGTGTGTGTGTGTTTGTGTGTGCATCTGTGTGTGTGTGTGTGTGTGTGTGTGTGTGTGTGTGTGTGTGTGTGTGTGTGTGTACGCACCCTGGGGACCCAGGTCCAAATCCCACATGTGTCAAAACCCATCTGGTTTGCTAATGTCCTTTAGAGAAGGAAAGATGTTGTCCTAGCCTGATTTGGCCTATGTGTGACTCTGGACCCATAGGCAATAAATGCTGGCCTAGCCAACAATGCCCCCATCCAATAAATTTAAAAAGATTGGTACACAGCCTCTTTTTTTGTGAGAATGCAGGCAACTGATTTATACTGCAGCAATCACTCATTGATCTCCATCACTGATGTCTGCTCAGCAAGTCTGCTTCAGTATTTACACAATGAAATGATGGTTAAATTATGATTATTTTGAGTAATTCATTTTTTGAAATGAGGATAAGTTATGGTGGTGTTGCATATGTGAGCCTTATCATGTGTAGTACTGACCGCATTGAGTTACAAGGAAAAAATTTCTGCGGTGTAGCCTATGAAGTTCCTGCCCATTAAAGTAAATGGTCTGGTGAGCATATAATCTACAGCTTTATTGTAACATGATTATTTGGGCATGTACCAGAATTTGAGCCCAGCTTTATATAGTTTTTTCCCATCAAGTTGAAGGTTAAGAAATAATATCTTTTTTCTAAAAAATGAGTTTCAACCATTGCAGAAATGAAGGAAGTCTTAAATTCTATTGATGAAATTGAGTTCTACTTTTATTAATAACACTGATCTTTGCACTTCACCCTGAAAACCAAGTTCAAAGAGCAGAGGTTAGCACCATTTTTTTAAAGCATGTGGGCCACACTGTTCATTCTCTCTGAAATTAGGCTTGCATGAGTTGTAGTTCTTAGTAAGCATCACCTTTCCATTTTGCTTTAAATGGGCATTGCCACCGGGAACCCGTTAAGGATGAGTTCCGCTTATTTATAATATCTATAATTCCCTTTCAGATTCAGACCAGTGCAAAAGATGGGGGAATTTTAAACACAAATTAGTTCCTTTTTTAATGCTTTCATGGAATTATGGGCCTCGCTGGCAGGGCCAGCATTTGTTGCCCAAACCTAATTACCCTTGAACTGATTGGCTTGCTAGGCTAGAGGCATTTAAGAATCAACTGCATTGCTGTGGATCTGGAGTCACATTTAGGCCAGACCAGGTAAGGATGGCAGATTCCCTATTCCAAAGGGCATTACTGAACCAGATGGGTTGTTACGACAATCAGTGATTGTTTCCTGGTGCCATTACTGACACTAGCTTTGCTTTCCAGATTTTTTATTAATCACTTGAATTTATTAATCAATTGAATTCAGATTCCACCAGTGCCATGTTAGGATTCAAACCCATCACCCGAGGGCATTAGTCTGTTTAGTCTGGCTCTCTGGATTGCCAGTCCAATGACATTACCAGTATGCCACCATCTCCCATCCAGAGTTGCACTCAAAGCCATATGTTTGCTTTTTCCATGGCTTTTTATGCTGGATGAAGTTTTAATATGTCATAATCAGGCCCCATCTGCAAATCTGACCAAGGTCTGAAGTTGAAATTGTGAGATTGTGCCGATTGCACTGGTTTGGGAAGGTTACTCAAATTTTCTGATGCACACAGGCATTAGTAGCATGTCTTAAGTATTTTTTTAATTTGAAAAAATATTTAATTAATGAAGAACTAACAGGTGTACACCAATGAACTATTAAAGGTTCAGTATAGATTATTTCAAGTAATTTTAAATGATTTTAAATCCAGTTATTCACATGTTAAATGATGATAAACCCATTTTCCACTGAATTATTAAAACTGTACCTGATTATCATTTTTAAACATATCAAAGAATGTTTTTAATGAAATTAAAAACAGAAATGATTAAGTTCTATTATGCTGCTCAGTTGCATGACACTGGTTCCTGGAATATCTCTGATTAGGCAACTGAATTTTTGCAGAAACTTGATCAGTAACCTGATCAGTGCATTTTCCAAGTGCATCCTGGGTGCAGTGTACCAACTGCGCCCAAAGCAGAAACTTTACCCCCTTACCTTTATGTTCAAAATGCCGACTGACCATCATCCGTGTCTATTTACATAACATATCCAGTGCCAGAGAATTGTCTTTATAGCTGCAACTCCGCAAGCAAGAGTTTCTTGTTTGTAAGTCAGAACTCTTGATCATACAGCTGCAAGAATCCCTCTGGTACATGGTTCCAAAAAATTGTTTCCTGAAAAAGCCCGAAGAAAACGCAACTATTGGGTTTAGTGACCGAGCAAACAGCAGTGATTAATGTCTGTATGTACTGTCTAGAACATGCCCAGTTGGAATGGACAGACCAAGAGCTTAGACAGAGGGGAAGAGAGGGTCAAACTTTGTTTATTTGGATTGGGCAGACCAGGAACTGAACTAAGATTTTGATCAAATTAATGCAATGCCAAGAATATCTTCAAATTGTTGAATACTTTTAGTTAACCCTGTTAGACAACTGGAATTGCTTTTCTGCCCCAGAATAAATTACCTGTAGCACAACAATTATTTTGATTTATCCAGAGGATAGAATTGTGGATGGGAGTGAGTATCAAGCCTGCAGTTTCTAAGAATTCAGATAATTTCATAAAATATGAGAAAGTTTGTGATTTAAAAGTGATGCCAAAGTTAAACTGCCTCTATCTTCTACATACCATCTCTCATTTTATGGTATAAATGAACTGTATGTCACCCTGTCAACTCTGTAGGTCATTGCAATGTCTGATATGGTACTGAAACATGTACCGGTTTCTTTTAATAGGCCATTTCAGAATGATATTGGAGAAGGTCTGCCCACACTCTCAGATACAATTGATGTAATTCAGGAAGACCTTGGGAAGTTAAAAACCAGGGAGGTCACAGATAATTAGCAAATGCAGGGCAGTACTTCCACCGTGTGTCTCAGATGATATCTGAATCCTAAATTGAAATTATTCTTGTGACTGAATATTCCTTATTTTGTCGGTAATACTTTGTATAGCTTGTGACATTATTACTGTAAGAACAAAAGAAATAGGTGCAGGAGTAGGCCACACAGCCCCTCCAGCTTGCTCCGCCATTTTATAAGATCATGGCCCATCCTTTACCTCAACTCTACTTTCCTGTCCTGTTCCATGTTCCTTGTTTCCTTTCGTGTCCAAGCATTTATCGATCTTAGTCTTGAATATACTCTATGATTGAACGTCCACAACTCTCCAGGTTAGAGAATCTCAAAGATTCACAACTGTCTGAATGAAAAGATTTCTTCTTTATCTCAGTTCTGAATGGTTGACCCTTTATCCTGAGACAATGACCTCTAGCTCTAGACTCTCAAGCCAAGAGAGACAGCCTTTTAGCCTCTAGTCTGTCAAGCCCTCTAAGAATTTTATACATTTCAATAAGACCATGTCTCATTCTTCAAAATTTTAGAGAGTATCGGCCCTTCCTATTCAATCTCTTCTCAGAGGACAATCCTCCTGTCCCAGGAATCAAACTAGTGAACCCTTCTTGCACTCCCTTTAAAGCAAGTATAACTTTTCTTAAGCAAGGCAACCAAAACTACACAGTACTTAAGGTGGTGAGCTTGCCAAAGTTCTATTATTGAAGCAAGACCTCCTTACTCTTGCATCACCCTTGCAATAAAGGCTAACATACTATTTGCCTTTTCAATTGCATGCTGTACCTGCATATAAACATCCTTTGACTTGTGTAGAGGAACAGCAAAACCCCTCTAAATACTAACATTTCTAGTGTTACTATCACAATAGCAATCCAGCGTTATTTCCACTTCATGTAATTTGGTTTTCATTCTCTCTTCCAATTTTTCCCCTTCCTGAAGTTGCTGAATGATACTGGGCATGCTTCTCTAGGTCTTAAATAATTGCCAGTAACTCAGCCGAATGCCAGTGCTTCATGTGTGAGCACAGACACGAGTGGCCAGATTATTTGACAGTGCAGCTTACAACCATGCTCAATTCTGCCCAATGCAAATTTGCCACATATTATTCTGCAATCCTGCTGGAAGTTATGTTGGAATTTCATATGAATGTGTTAATAAGCTTAAATGCACTGTGCTATTTCAAGACATTTTTAATATTCCTGAATACATTAATAATTGGGAATGTTAGTGGGCTTTATGCTGACTAAATGTAGGTAAAATATGAGTGACTGAAATAAGAGTCACTTGCTGCTTGATGGCTCTGCACCAAGTTTCTAGTTTGGTAATAAGATCAATTTCACCCAAACTCTCAACTTCATAGAACCTCTTTGTTTTGAGCCTCTCCTCCATTAACCAACTTGGTGGGACTGCCTTCACTTGGTTCTACTCTTGTCTGTACAATTGTAGGTAGAGAATTTCCATCAACGGCTTTTCTTCACATCCCTGAAATGTCATATTCAGAATACTCCAAGGATACACTCTTGGTCCACTCCTCCTCCTCATCTACATGCTGCCCCTTGACAATATCATCTGCAATTATGTGGTTAGGTTCCGCATGTAGACCGATAATGGCCATCTCTGCGTCTCTTGACCCATTCACTACCTATATGTTTTCAGACTACTTTGCCTATATCCAAACCTCAATGATCTGAAACTTCCTCCAGCTAAACATTGAGAAAACCAAAGCTACAGTCATGTGCCACACCATAAACACAGTACCATTTCCACAGACTCCATTCCTCTCCCCAGCCACTGCCTCAGGGTATACCAGGCAACCTCACTGCCGCATTCGACACATAATCTTCTCCATTCATAAGGATTGCCTACTTTCAATTCTGTAATATTGTCTGACTAATCTCAGAGACCTTTATGTCCACCTTAATCACCTCCAGACTCAGTTACTCCAATGTTGTTCTGTCTGAACTCCCAAGCTTCAGCCTCCAAAATGTCAGCTCATTCTAAACTCTGCTCCCAGTATCCCATTCTGCACCAAGTCCAGCTTAACTCATCAGCCCGATCTCTGCTGACCTGCATTGACTCCTGATAACTCAACGCCCCAAATTTAAAACTTTTATCCTTGTCTTTAAATTTCTCCATGCCTTGCTCATCTCTAACTCTGCAACTTTACCTAGCCTTATAATCTGAACCTAAATTCTCCTTGAGATTGGGAACTTGTGATCACAAATCTGACTTGGTTTGCCACTCTATGTTGAAGGCTAGCTCGTCCAATATATTACTCTGCTGATGCTATTTCGTGGCTGGATAAGCTTTGATATATGTGTCATCAAACCTCTGGTTAAAATAGGTGCGGGGTTGGCAAAGGTCTTTTGCATACACATACACCTTCTTCACATTTTTGGCACCAATCTCAGCTTTAAAGGTGTTTCAACCAGAAAAATGGTAAGTGGTTTCTTTATAAAAACTGATTGGTTATTTAGATGAATTTGCAGCATGTGTGGTACCAAACGAGGATGAAGACTTTCCGGTAAGTGGGTTTAAACTTATTAAAAATGGCATGTCAAAGGTTAAAGAAGTTCTTGAAGGATTTACAGATTTGATGTAACTGTCTCAGAACATCTCAAGGCGAGCAGTATTAGCCAGAAATACTGTGGAAATTTGTGTCAAAATCCTCAGAGGTTTTGACTTAGAATCTGGAGAAATCCGTGTAACTGTAAAAAAATACAGAAGTCAAAAGTGAAACACATGTTTTACTGCAAGCAATTTATGACTCAATTATTAAATGCCAGAGATCTTTGAGCTGAAAAGGTTATGGTACGAGTATTAATTCAAATTTTTCTTTTAAGTTTATGTAAGTATTTGAAAGGAAAAAAATGAAGGCCTTTTCCCCTGCCCCGCACTGAGGACAAGAGGTGAATTGAAACAATCATTTGCACAAGGGCCTCAACTTTTTCTAATTCCCACCGTACAACCTGTTTCATGGGTCAACAATAACAGTAACAACTGTCATTTATAAACCACCTTAAATGTAGTAAAATGTCCCAAAATGCTTTAGAGGAGCGTAATTCACCAAAAACTGACAGTGAGCCAAGGGACATAGTCGAAGAGATGGATTTTAAGGGAGGTCTAAAAGAGGGAGAAAGAGGCGGAGAGGTTTGAAGAGGGAATTCCAGAGCTTATGGCCGAGACAGCTGAGGACACAGCGCCTATGGCGGGAACATAGGAACTGAAGTAGGCCATTTAGCCGCTTGAGCCTGTTCTGATCTTCAGTGAGATCGTGGCTGCTCAGCTACGTGACTCCATATTTACCCCTCCTTTGCTCCACGTCCCTTAATGTCTATGGCTATCAATCTTAATTTGAAAATTAAAACTTGAGGAAGTGGGGTTTTCACGCGTGGCCAGAGTTGGAGGAATGTCAAGATCTTAGAATTGTAGGGCTAGAGAAGACGACAGAGTGTGGAAGAACAAAGCCATGGAGGAATTTGAACACACGGATTGTGATTTAATATCAAGGATTTTTTTCTTCATGGGATATGCGAGTCACTGACTAGGTCAGCATTTATTGCCCATCCCTAATTGCCCTTGAGAAGTTGGTGGTGAGCTGCCTTCTTGAACCGCTGTAGTCCATGTGGTAGGGAGGAAGTTCCCGGATTTTGACCCAGCGACATTGAAGGAACGGTGATATAGTGGTTTGCAGGGGAACTTCCAGGTGCTGGTGTTCCCATGTGCCTGTTGCCCTTGTCCTTCTAAGTGGTAGCAGTCATGAGTTTTGAAGGTGCTGTCTAAGGAGACTTGATGAGTTCCTGCAGTGCATTTTGTAGATGGTACACACTGCTGCCAGTGTGTGTCAGTGAAGGAGAGGGTGGATGTTGTGGATGGAGGGGCCAATCAAGTGGGCTGCTTTGTCCTGAATGGTGTTGAGCCTTTTGAGTGTTGATGGAGCTGCACTTATCCAGGAAAGTGGGGAGTATTCCATCACACTCCTGATTTGTGCCTTTTAGATGGTGGACAGGCTTTGGGGAGTCAGGAGGTGAGTTCCTTGCCACAGGATTCCTAGTTTCTGACCTGCTCTTGTAGCCACAGTATTTATATGGCTAGTCCAGTTCAGTTCAGTTTCTGGTCAGTGGTAACCTGAGGATATTGATAGTGGGGGATTCAGCGATGGTAATGCCATTGAATGCCAAAGGGCGATGGTAGATTCTTTCTTGTTGGAGACGGTCATTGCCTGGCACTTGTGTGGCGTGAATGTGACTTGCCACTTGTCAGCCCAAGCCTGGATATTGCCCAGGTCTTGCTGCATTTGTTCCTGGACTGCTTCAGTATCTGAGGAGTCACGAATGGTGCTGAACATTGTGCAATGATCAGCAAATAGCCTCATTTCTGACCTTATGATGGAAGGAAGGTCATTGATGAAGCAGCTGAAGATAGTTGGGCCTAGGACACTACCCTGAGGAACTCCTGCAGTGATGTTCTGGACCTGAAATGATTAACCTCCAACAACCACAACCATTTTCCTTTGTGCTCAGTATGACTCCAGCCAGCGGAGAGCTTTCCCCCTGATTCCTTTTGACTCCAGTTTTGCTATTTCTTAAATTCATTTGCAGGATGTGGGTGTCGCTGGTTAGGCCAGCATTTATTCGCCATCCCTAATCGCCCTTGAGAAAGTGGTGGTAAAATGCTGCCTTGAACTGCTGCAGTCCATATGGTGTGGGGACACCCACAGTGCTGTTCAAGAGGGAGTTCCTGGATTTTGACCCAGCGACAGTGAAGGAATGGTGATATATTTCCAAGTCAGGATGGCGAGTGACTTGCGGGGAACTTTCAGGTGGTGGTGTTCCTATCTATCTGCTGCCCTTGTCCTTCTAGGTGGTAGTGGTCGTGGGTTTGGAAGTTACTGCCTAAGGAGGCTTGGTGAGTTTCTGCAGTGCATTTTGTAGATGGTACACACTGCTGCCACTAGGGCTACTTGATGTCACACTCGGTCAAATGCTGACTTGATGTCGAGGTCAGTCACTCTCACCTCACCTCTGGAGTTCAGCTCTTTTGTCCATGTGTGAACCAAGGCTGTATTGAGGTCAGGAGCTGAGTGGCCTAGCGGAATCCAAACTGAGCGCTAATGAGCAGGTTATTACTAAGCAAGTGCTGCTTAATAGCACTTTTGATGTCCCCTTCTATCACTTTATTGATGATTGAGAGTTGACTGATGGGGTGGTAATTGGCTGGGTTGGATTTGTCCTGCTTTTTGTGTACAAGGCGCACAAGGGCAATTAGGTAGATGCCAGCTTGGAACAGCTTGGCTGGGGGCATGACAAGTTCTGGAGTACAAGTCTGTGCAATTGCCGGAATATTGTCAGGGCCCATAGTCTTTGCAGTATCCAGTCTCTTCAGCCGTTTCTTGATATCACTTGGAGTGATTCGAATTGGTTGAAGACTGGCATTTGTGATGTTGGGGACCTCCAGAGGAAGCCGAGATGTATGGTCCATTTGGAACTTCTGGCTGAAAATTGTTGCGAATGCTTCAGCCTTATCTTTTGCACTGATGTGCTGGGCTCCTCCATCATTCAACATGAGGATATATGTGGACCCTCCTCCTCCAGTGAATTGTTTAATTGTCTACAGCCATTCACAACTGGATGTGGCAGGCCTGCAGAGTCTGATCCATTGGTTATGGAACCACTTAGCTCTGTTTATTGCTTGCTGCTTATGCTCTTTGTTACACGTGTAGTCCTGTGTTGTAGCTTCACCAGTTTGACACCTCATTTTTAGGTGTGCCTGGTGCTGCTCCTGGCATGCTCTCCTGCACCCTTCATTGAACCAGGGTTGATCCCCTGGCGTGGTGGTAAATGTGGAGTGGGGGATATGCTGGGCCATAAGGTTACTTATTGTGGTTGGATACAATTCTGTTGCTGGCCCACAGCGCCTCATGGTTGCCTAGTCTTGAGTTACTAGATCTGTTCGAAATCTATCCCAGTTATCACGGTGGGAGTGCCACACATCACGATGGAGGATATCCTCAAAGTGCATCTTTGGCAGGCAGGTTGGTGAGGATGAAGTCAAGTATGTTTCTCCGCCGATGCTGCCAGACCTGCTGAGTTTTTCCAGGTAATTCTGTTTTTGTTTTATGTTTTTCCACTTGCTCATTCTCTCACCACCTGCTGCAAACCCAGTCTAGCAGCTATGTCCTTTAGGACTCAGCCAGTTTGGTCTGTGGCGGTGCTACAGAGCCACTCCTTGAGATGGACATTGAAGTCCCCCACCCAGAATATATTTTGCACCCTTGTCATGCTCAGAGCTTTCTCCAAGAGGTATTCGTGGAGGAGTAGTGATTCATCAGCTGAGGGGAATGAGGTTGGGTGGGCACAGGGGGTGGGGTGCATGGTAATCAGCAAGAGGTTTCCTTGCAAATGTTTGATTGAATGCCATGAGACTTCGTGGGGTATGGAGCTGATGTTGAGGACTCCCAGGGCAACTCCCTCCTGAGTGTTTACCACTGTGCCACCACCTCAGCTGGGTTGTCCTGTCAGTGGACAAGACATACTCAGAGATGGAGGTGGTGGTGTCTCGGACATTGTCTGTAAGGTATGATTCTGTGACTATGACTATGTCAATCTGTTGCTTGACTAGCCTGTGGGACAGTTCTCCCAATTTTGACACAAGCCACCAGATGTTTGTAAGGAGGACATTGTCGTTTCTGGTGCCTAAGTCGATGCCAGCTTTTTAGCAGTTTGATACAATTGAGTGGCTTGCTAAGAGTTAATCACATTGCTGTGGATCTAGAATCACATGTAGGCTAGACCACGTAAGCAAAGGACAGTAGTGAACCAGATGGGTTTTTGCAACTATAGTTTCAATGGCAATGGTTTCATCCAGATTTTTATTTTTCAAATACCCATCATCTGCTATGGTGGGATTTGAACCTGGGTCACCAGAAAATTACCCTGGGTCTTTGGATTATTAGTCCAGTGACAACACCCCTACACCACCTCCTCCCCCAGGACATGGAGCTATTGTAGGTCAGTAAACAAGGGTGATGTGTGAACAAGACTTGCTGCGGTAGCATTCTACAACTAATATCTGCACTGCTGCCCCTCGCAGCCTTGTGGATATAGACGGTTAAGACCATTCACTTGAAGCCACTCTCCCGCTCCCCATATTTAACTACGCATTCCAAATCTCTCCAGCTGCTGTTTGACAACCTGGTGATGGACTGGCATGCAGAGTAGCACTATCTTATCACCAGGTGGCCTTTGTGAAAGAATTGGTGTGTTATCATCTTTTGCACAGTAAAAAAAGAGTTAAACTAACTAAAGGTACCTTGAAATGCTCGATTTAGAGAAAAGTACATAGACTAATGCTGCAAATATCGTGTGTCTTTCCTTTACAGAGATCTGGTACATTCTCTGTGTTACTTTTCTCCTCAGCCAAAAAATTGTCCAAATTCATTTGTTTAAAAAGAATCCCCCCCACCCCCCCAACACAACCTTCACCCCCCGCCGCCCATGCACCCTCAGGGCAATTAACCCTGAAAATTTCTAATGACTTTAGTTTTAGCTCCATCATTAATTGCTAGTGTATCAGGGGTGTGCAATCTAGGCTGACACTCCAGTGCTGAGGGAGTGCTGCACTGTCAGAAGTGTTGTCTTTCAGATGAGACTTTAAACCTAGGCCTTGTCTGTTTTCTCGGTCGGACATAAATGACCCCACAGCTCTAGTTTGAAGAAAAGTAGGGGAGTTGTCCCTGCAGTCATGGCCAATATTTATCCTTCAATCAACATCACAGGTTATCTGGTCAATATCACGTTGTTGTTTGTTAGAGCTTACTGTGTGCAAATTGGCTGCTGCGCTTCCCACATTCCAACATTGTGTGTCAGAAGTAGTTTATTGACCATTCACATGCACTTGAAGCTGTGAAATGTGCTCTATAAATTCTAATCTTTTGTTTAAGTCTTTGATATTCTCTGCAATGGCCCCCAAGATCGAACTAAGTTTCTTGTTTTGTCAAAAAGTCCTGTTGTAATCGCTAGTTGTAGTTCTGCCAGAAACTAGAGGCCACTATAAACACTATGATAGAACCATTTTTTAAAAAAATGGTAGAGTTGGGAGGATAGGCAGCTTAAAGCTAAATATGCATCTTACGTAACTTGGTATTGGCAAGTGGTTTCTATGACAGCAAACCTGATGCATAGCTTGTTACAGTAAATTATTTGAATGAGATTCCTGAATGATTACAAATTTGTTTTTTCCTTTGGATAATTGCAGTTATGAATCTGCCAACCAGCAGCTGCCCAAAAACTTTTAGGCTCTTCCCAAATATTCCTTATAAAGCATTGGGTTTTCTGGGTGTTTGTAGGTCTTCTGGTAACCATGGTGAAAGATGGATGAGGAATTTAGGAGACTGTAGCTAAATCATGGATGGTAACGGACTCTATAAATAGTGTGTTTTGGGTTGTGTCCCTGGGAAACGAAAACTGTCCAAGAAACAAACTTTGTCCATGAGAGGTGCTTCTGAGAGAACTTGACTTGCAACTTTTTTAAAATGGTGCTCCCCTTATTTGGACTGCATTCTTGAGTTGTGCTGGACATACAGATGCACAGGAATAAAGTTATCAAAGGTGCGCCTTGCCTTTTTGTAAAAGCTCGCGCCAGGTTAAAGGTTTTCTAAGCTGCAGTTATGTGCCGAGCACTGAAACTTGCACGTCTCATTCTGTATAATGCTGTACTTCTTACTGTCAGAGTCGAGGGTTGGTTTGGTGTCCTGGCTGCCTAATTCCTCCATGCAGGTGCTGTTTGCTACTCCCAGGTATAGGAGGCTCCCAGGCCTCTGCTAGTCTAAATTGCTCAGTGCTGATGTGTGGGAAGGGCCTGCTGTGATGAATTCTCTGATTACTCCTCCAGAAAGTTTCTGAGTGACTTCAAGCCATTTCTGCCAAGTGGCCATTCTTGTGTGAGTGCAGGTGGTGTGTGTTGTCAAAGTGTTCGGATGAGTGGAGAATCAAAGCTTAACTCTATTCTATCCTGCTCTGATGTGTGCCCACTTTTGAGCTGGGCCAACCAACTTAGATTGAGAAACCTGGCTAATTTTGTCCCCCCACCCTCACTCACTCCTACGGACCTTTCTAAGTCTAAGGAGGATTAGGCCCGCTATAGCACCCTTCCTCCCCTCTAGTCAAGATCAGCTAACTGATCAAACACCAAGAATTAAACCTGGGGCTTTGATACATGTAGCCATTTCCAACTGAGCCGTGGGAAGAGTTCAGTTATCCCTTCAATTGTGTAAAACAAAATATTGCTTTCAGCCAACTTTTCTGAATTTCCTCACATTTAACTTTTTGAGTTCTTGACTTCCCTGGCTCAGCTTTGTCAGTCTCCCAGGCAATCTCGGAAACTTCAGTTCTGTCACTTCAAAAGTCTCAATTTTCAAATGGAACAAGGCAAATTCCTCAAGTTTTCTTCATAACTCAGGTTGCATTTATGATACAAGTTTAGAATTGTATACAGCCAGATCAGGCCCTGACCCTACCATAGGTGTTAGTTGCAGTTGAATGTGAGTAAGTATAACATTATTTGTATGAGGGTGGGCATTACACTAGGGCATAAATATTCCAAAACCACACTGCAGTGTTCCCATTGCTGCGACAAACAGTGCTAGATTGGAGGTGTTCTGTCTGCCGTACAACTGCTTTGCAGCAAGAAACAGTAATAATCTTCCTTTCGGTGTCATCTGTGATCAGTGGATGCGTAGAAGACAAATAATACTCAGCCATGTGCTGCACTTGATAAACCCAGAAGCTTATCTTTCCAGCACACCCTGGAAGGATGGGCAGAGATACAATAGTTAAGAGGTGGATTTCTCTTGTTTCCCTCATCCAAATTAACTTTAGGGATTATTTTGGCCCTCATAAGAAATTGTTGTCGCAATCTATAATGACGTATTCCTTTGGGAATAGATTTCTCTTAACCTTAAAAAATAATATGATTTGGTATCTGGATATCAGCTCAGTACTTTGACTCCATCGTCAAAAATTGAATTCCATCCTCATGTTCTGCCTGTGTTCCAGAAAATGTAACATATTATTAAGAGGACCTAACCTTTTTTCCAGCCCAGGAGCCTAAGGCTGGAATTTTCCGGCTCCGTCGGTGTTGGGTGTCATGGGGGTGTTGAGGAACAATATGGTGAGAAGGCCAAAAATCGGTTTCACCCCAGTGTAAAAGCACAGCGGGATCATTCAATGGTGTCCGCCATGGCGGAATACGAATGCCACTGGAAGCTGGTGTGAACCTGATTTGCATCCTGATAATAGGATACAAAGTATTGCCTGACTGGAATTGTCCTCCCGAGCTAAATTTACCGTTAAGCCGGCGATAAAACACACTGGCCCAGAACACGTCTGGACAACTGTGATGTGCAGAAATCAGGACTAATTGTTCAAGCCTTGCTCTCAGATTGCGGACACCCGAGGAGATGACGACACTGGAGCTCTACAGCTACCGGACCCTGGAGGGACACAAGCATTGCAAGCTGGGTGGATCCTCATGGACGTGGCTCTGCTGGGAAGTAGCTCTGGCTTGGTGTGAGGTCTCCGTTAATGTCTCATGTCTACTTCGGAATATCATGGCCTTGGCCATGGGCTGCTACAGATGATTGGTGAAGGTGTGGGTAGAGGAAACTGTTGCTGTGAGTGGGAGAAGAAGGTATACCTAGTGGGGTGGGAGAGGCAGGTCTAGGTGTGACTGGAAGAGGAAGGTGTACTGGGAGGGTGGGCTTGGGAGGGGGGGAAGACAAAGGTGTCTGGGGGGATTGTGAGGTTTTGGGGGCGGGGGGGAGGATGAAGGTGATGATGGGGGTGTGCCAATCAGAACCAAACAGAGCCATTGTTGTTATCAGAATTTCTTAACTTTTCTAGGCCTACCACTTCTAGGTGCTGCCCTGACATCCAGGGATGGAGACAGCCTGTGCAATAGTTGGTCCTGTTGACTCTGATAACTTATGCATGTATCCTCTGGAAAGCTGAGGCCTTGAGGGCCCCGGCTTGCTTTGGCTGTCTTCCTGTGGGCCAGCTACTTCTGCGGTGACAGAGAACGAGGTTGAGGGGTTCACAGGCAAAGGGGACTCAAAGGGAGCGGACAGCCTCTGAGATTCCTGAGTGGATGGCCAGGGGTGTTCAGGTGCCGTTCCTCCTCCCTTTGGGTGCCCAGGGCCCCGGCCTGACTTTTTGGGAATTAACACCTGGAGGGACCTCAAGGTGCCCCATTTCCCCCTCGCATTGCCATGCAGGAAGTCAACCATGACTAATATGACGGAGTGCAGCTCTGCACGCATCTCCTTGTTCTGCTGTACCAGTGTCTCCATGACGTCTGCCATCCTTCCCATGGAGACCTCTATGTACACACATTTGGGCACCACTTCATCAGAGAGCAGGTGGACGCACTCCTCCAACTTGTCTGCCTCTCTGTTGAGGGCTTCTAACAGCTCTGCGTGATGTTCCCCCACCTTCTGCTGTCTCGCCACAATCGGTTGGAAGGCCAAATCCAGAGGCTCGTCATCTGACTCAAACCTCACAGATGCCTCTTTCCCAGAAGTGCTCCGAGTATCAGGAAGCTTGGGTGAACCTGCCTCTTCCTGCTGCGGGCACATGTCTGTGCGGTGACCATCAGATTGTGAACCTGAGCCTGCTCTAGATCTAGGTCCCACTGAGGTGTGTGTCTCTGCGCTGGTGGAGGGTGTGGGAAAGCGTTGTGACGGGTCTTCCAGGCTGCTTATTTCCAGCTCTTCACTGCAGATGTTCTCATTGCTGGAGGTGAGGACATGGATGGAGCTGAAGGCGTTGGTCGCTTGGCAGAGCTCCCTGTGAACCAAAGTAGAGATAATTAGTGCATGGCAACAGAGTCAAAAGCAGGAGAGCAAGCACTCAGTTGCGTTGAGGGAGGGACGATGTGGTGCAGGATCCACATTTGGGTGTTTGCTGCCAACCTTGCCATCACCACAGGCATGGTCCACGATCTCACCAGTCAGCGTGATGGCACTCTCCTCAAAGTGAGTGAGGGGCCTAATGTGGGCAACTCTATCTCCAGTCTGGGTCCTCTTCCTGCTGATGTGAGCAGGCTTCTCCTGCTTGAAAACAGAGGAGAGAGCGTGAGCAGGACACATGGCACTGCGTGGAATGTTTGTGTGGTGAACAGAGCCATGGATGGGATGAGGACACAAGCTCAAGAGGATATGAGCCTGATGGAGATGTGAGTGTGTGAGTTGAGAGTGATGAGGTGGTTGACTTACCCTGGTGGAACGGATGAGAGATTTATCTTTTTTCTGCACTGGATGGCTGGCCTCCTCTGTGCTCCGGTGGCACTGACCGCCGCTGCCACTGCCTCTCAAGCTGTATTGGTGACTCTGGTAGACCTCTTGCACCAGAGTAGGGGTAGAGGACATTGCGGCAGCCTTCCATTGCGTCCAGGAGGCATCCAAATTTGGGGGCTGCCGTCTTCTTTGCTCGGCCATCTGTCGGCCTGGAGCAGCCCTGGTCTGTAGACATGAAGTAGGCATGCGCTCTGGTGTGGTTTAAATATGGCGCCTGGAGCGAGCAAGAACTAAGGTCACTGCGTGGCGGGCAAATCTGAGCCCACTCACCAGCGATCCGGAGTGTTTTCCGTGAATGCATAGTTAATGAGGTAGGATGACTCATGAATTGGACGAGACAGCGCGAAAATCCGCTGTTGCAGCTGCCGGCTGAAAGGACTTTTTTCCTGCCGACTACTGCACTTAGTGCAAGTCTAGGACAATTCCACCCTAAGTTTAATTTTTGAAATCGATTCTTAATGGTCATCGATTGGGATTGTTTCTTTGCTATGAATAAATTTTAGTGGCCAATTTTTGGTGATGAATGACTTACAAAATATTTAATTATGTTGTGTACAATATCTATGTTTATTATTTAAAAAATAGCTTCATAGAGACACATTTTCCAACCACGAGGCCACTCGTTGTCACGAGCTTTGGTTACGTGTTTCCATTTTTAAAAAAATATTCATTCGTGGGATGTGGGCTTCACGGGCTGGGCCAGCATTTATTGCCCATCTCCAGTTGCCCTTGAGAGGGTTGTGATGAGCTGCCTTCTGGAACCGCTGCAGTCCATATGGTATAGGTACACCCACAGCGCTGTTAGGGAGGGAGTTCCAGGATTTTGACCCAGCAACAGTGAAGGAACGGTGATATATTTCCAAATCAGGATGGTGAGTGGCTTGGAGGGGAACTTCCAGGTGGTGGTGTTCTCATGTATCTGCTGCTCTTGTCCTTCTGGATGGAAGTGGTTGTGGGTTTGGAATGTGCTGTCTAAAGAGTCTTGGTGAGTTCCTGCAGTGCATCTTCTAGATGGTACATTCTGCTGCTACTGACTGTTGGGGTGGAGGGAGTGAATGTTTGTGGATGTGGTGCCAATCAAGCAGGCTACTTTGTCCTGGACAGTGTCAAGCTTCTCGAGTGTTGTGGGAGCTGCACTCATCCAGGCAAGTGGGGAGTGTTCCATCACACTACTGACTTGTACCTTGTTGATGGTGGACAGGCTTTGGGGAGTCAGGAGGTGAGTTACTCGTCACAGGATTCCTAACCTCCGACCTGCTCTTGTAGCCACAGTAGTCCAGTTTAGTTTCTGGTCAATGGTAACCTCCAGGATGTTGATAGTGGGGGATTCGGCGATGGTAATGCCATTGAACATCAAGGGGTCATGGTTAGATTCTCTCTTGTTGGAGATATTCATTGCTTTTACCATTGAGGATTGCTGTGCCAGCCATTCCTATTCAACTTTGCCATGTTAGCTGTTGTATGGTAATTGCAGGCTCTGTCTGATGGGCTTGTTTGTTTTGTATCTTCACGTACATTTTTTTTTCCCTTTTTGGGGAAAAGTGTGGAAGCGCCGGAAGGATTAGCAGGCCAATTATCAACCTGTTGAACCATACTTTCCTTCTGTGGCCAATAAGTCCTGGAATGGGACTTAAACCCAGAGCTTCTGGCTTGGAGGCAGGGGTGCTACCCACTGTGCCACGAGGCCTCTGTCTGCTAGATAACTGCACAGCAAGTTACTGATGTCAGTTTTAAATCTGGATGCTCTCCTTGCTAGTTTGGAGACTTGCCTTGATTAATATGGGAGGTGGGAAGGGAATGTGAGAGCACAGTAGTTTGGTGGGGATAGTGGGGTGGCGGGGAGTTGTGGGGGGTGGGTGTGTTGGTGCGAAACCCAGAAAGTCTGGGGATATGGAGGTCCTGCGGAGTTGAACCCCAGGACTTCATTATCATTTTCTTCCAATTCCCACTCGACAATTTGCCCCTGGCGTCTAATTGATCAACTGCATTTCCTTGGAAAGTTGCAATAAAAATCAGATTCAGCAGCTTGCCAGCCTACCATGATTTTCTATAGCTAACGCCTAAAACCTGCATCAGTGATTTTCCCTGTGCCCCCGGAGGAGGCCAATCCTCATCCAGGCAGAAATCCCACTGGAATGTCACCAAGAATAGTGCAGGGCGAAACGAGCAGAAGGTAACACCAGTTGTTACACCAGACCTGCCTGGGGTTGCGAGGTGGGGATTCCTTCCTTTCCTGTCTAGCGTATATTACTATGTTAGTTATGTTGCATCAGATTTAAAAGAAAGAAGTATACTTGTAAATTGCTTGTTCTGGCTGCAGTTAATAATTTTGGGATTATTTGCCTTCTGCAAATTGTAAAGGAAAATTGTTGCCAAGTGCCATAAGGTGACTGAGTCATGGAGCATTGGTGATGGAATGTGAATGTGAACTTTAAGTGGCAATTCATCTACTTAGCTCATCAGTGATCAAAGAGGAACTAGGGGTGAAAGCTCTGCCTTTGGAGTGCATCTTGCATTGGTGCGCTCAGAGCTGTCCCTGGAATTCTGTGTAGGTGGCAAGATAGTGGCACTTGCACATTAAGTACTTCATTGATAGTTGGAGCTCTATCTATGGCCACGAGGTAGCTGGGGTACTGATGCTGTTTGTACAATGAGTCCTGTACTAATCCACTTAGAGCAGACAATACCAGATACCTGGAGTGATGGTGCTTTCTGTACAATAACTCCTTTACTGATAGCTGAAGCTGTGCCTGTTTACAATAGGCACGTGGACCGAGAGTGCTGCTTTCATTGTAGCTCCGGTATTTTTCAGTTTTGCTTTGTGTTTGAATAGTGTAGGGGATGGAATTAGAACTGTGACTCTGTTTCCACAAATACATTCATAGCTGCAAACAAAGCTTTAAAAACCTGGAAGATAGACTCCATATACTATTAGGGGCAAACTGTGCTAATTACACAATTTGCTTTATTGCAGAAAATAGATTCACCCTATAATAGTAATTGACTGGCAGTACACAGTAATAATTAGTGTCCTGCCATCTGCTAAGACCAATCTTGTAGTCACCTCTCTTGTATCTCCTTCTGTGTTAATTTTTGTCTGATTACGCCCCTGTGAAGCATTTTGGGTATTTCCCATGTTAGAGGTGCTGTATAAATGCAGGTTATTGTTGTTAACCTCCCAAGTGTCTGCTTTGAGCTGCATCTGCCATATTTCTGCCCACTCATTTAGTCTGTGTCCTTTTGTAACTTCCTGCTGTCATCTACACAACTTACTAACCCTGTTAATTTAGTGACATCTGAAGGCTTAGATATACAATTCTCTTTTTTCAACCAAGTCATCAATATCGTTGGTGAAAGTCTGAGGCTCCAGTACAGATCCACAGGGAATACCACTTGGACATCCCATTGTTTAGAGAAGGTTCCCTTCCTCTGTGCCTTAACTCCTACCCAATTATCAAATCACTTCACAAGGGTACCTCTAATTTCATGTGCTTTCCTTTTTGATAATGTCTTGTGTAGAACCGAATAAAATGTCTTCTAAATTCCATAAAGACTTCCACAAAAAATTCAGCTGGGTTATTCAGACATGAGTTGACCATCACAAATCTATGCTGATGCTCCTTGATCAGCTCATATATATCCAAATGTGCGGTCACTCTGTCCTTGGTGATAGATTCCATCCCATAGCTGACATTAAAAAGAGGGTTCTGTAATTTCTTCTATTCTACCTATCTCCCAACTTCTCTCTCTCTCTTTCTCTCCCTCCCCCTTGTCCTCACTTTCTCCCCCCCCACCCCTTTCTCTTTCTCTCACTTTCTTTTTAAGGAAGTAACATTTGTCATTTTTCAATTCAGAGTCACAATTCCAGATTCTAGGCTGGGATTTTCCCACCCACCTGCGGCAGGAATTGGCGAGGATGGGACCAGAAAATTTGGAGAGCAGCCAAAAGTCCGTTGACTTTGGGCAGGAATTTCTGGTCCCAGAGATTTGGAAAGTTAGAACTAATGCATCTGCAATTTCTCCCCCTTTCGTGCCTGAGGTAGAAATCATCAGGTCCTGAAAAGCTGACTATCTTAACTCCCATTATTTTTTGCCGTTGCCTTTTAAGGCAATGTGGTTGTTTTATATCATATCAAACACATACTTGAATGCTTCCCATTATTTGTTTGTCCATTCAACCCAGTTATCTGAGAAGAACCCAGTTAACTGTGCAGAAACGATTTATGAGAATGGATTGGGGATATGACACTTCAGTTACCAGGATAGATTGGCAAAGCTAAGGCTATTCTCTTTAGAGAAAGAAGGTTGAAAGGAGACATAATAGACGTGTTCAAAATCATGAAGGGTCTGGACAGAGTAAATAGGAAGAACTGTTCCCATTAGTGGAAGGGTCGAGAACCAGTGGACAACGATTTAAGGTAAATGGCAAATGGAACAGAGGTGAAATGAGGTATATCTTTTTCATGCAGTGAGTGGTTAGGATCTGGAATTGCACTGCCTGAGAGTGGAAGCAGATTCAAGTGGAGTTTTCAAAGGGGAATTGGACAATTATCTAAAGGTAGAAAATTTGCATGGCTATAGTGAAAAGGCCAGGAAGTGGGGCTAGCTGAGTGGCTCTTGCAGAGTCAGCACAGACAAGAAGGGCTGAATGGTCTACTTCTGTGCTGTAACCATTCTATGATTCTAACTATAGTCAATTTATTTCTCATTCTTTTGCCTCTCAAATCTAATCAATGTTTTTTGATCACTATTCCCAGAGTGCTCATTTACTTTCAGATTGTAAACTAATTCTGGGTTGTTACCCAATATTAAATCTGGTATAGCCTGTTTCCTTGCTGGTTCTAAAACATATTGTTCTAGAGAACTGTCTGAATACATTCTAGAAATGTATTGCCTTTGTTGCCACTTGCTCTGCTTCTCCCAGCCTGTGAGAGAATTAAAATCTCTCGTTATATCCACATTGTTTGTAACCACATGCTTCCCTCATGTCAGAATACACACTGACAAGAATATTTGACTCCTCATCAAGAAAAATAGAGTGGGTTTGCCGCTCAGTTTGTGCTTAGAAGTAAGCAATCCCTAAATATGGCTCGCTGAACTGTTAGCTCAACCCATTTGGATTGTATTAGCATTTACTTAACCAACCACCAGTTAGGAAACCCACAAGCTTTGAGGGAATGAATTAATCCTATCTAGCCAAAATATCAAGTGCACAACTTGTTGTTTGAGTTCCATCAATAAACTATTAGCCTCAAAAGCACAATTGGCAGTAATTAAATTTAAACATCAAGGGCAGCATTTTTAGTTCCGCGGGCACCCACGATCGGTGGGCCAGGGAACAGAACCCGACCGCGATCAGCCCCCCCCCGACTGCAGTTTCACGCTGGTTGGCCGATTAGTGGCCAAGCTAGCATGAAACGCTCGCTGAAAGGCACGGCGCTGCCGGGGTAGGGGCGGGAGGAGGGCGAGCGCTGAAGTGGGGGCGGGGGAGCCTGGATTGAAAGCTCCCCGAAGGCAGAGAGCTGCCTCAGGGAGCTGAGGAATTTAAATGCGACAAAAGCAGGTTTTAAATCCGGAAAAACTGCCCACGCATCAGAATCACCTGAACAGATACAAGATGAAAACTCTGTCCATACATTTTTATGTTTTTTATTATTTTTAAAATTTAATAACGGAAACCTCATCCCGCCGGTGGATGAGGTTTGCTGAAAAATGCAAAGGCTGCCGGGCTGATGCGCCCGTCATCTATAACGTTGGACAGACAATGAAAAGCCTCCGTTAATTACAACTTTGATGGCCTTTAAAGGCCTCTTAATTGCCGGCGGGCGCTTCCCACTCTTGCATGCACCCGCTGACTGAAATATCGCACGAGTGCGCAACGACGTTGGGGCGTTCGCCCGACATCATCGCACGCTATTTCACGCTCGAGTGGGTCAGGCACGCGCTGAACGAAAAATTCTGCCTGAAGTATTAAATTGCTGGGGGCGGGTTACAGATCACTTGTGGAGTCCAAGGCCAGAATCTTTGGGTCGGCGAGCGGGGGCGAGGCCTGCTTGCCGACGCGTAAAATGACGCGCGGTGACGTTGGGCACGCATCCCGATGTCACCGCGTGTCATTCAGATGTCGAGTTTGGCGGGCACACACCGGAGTCGGTTGCACGCCCGCTGAACTGTCAAAGGCCTACTAAGGCCGTTCAAACAGCAATTGAACAAATTAATTGAGCTGCTCGTCCAACCTTAAGGTTGACGGGCAGGCGAAGAGCCCAGGTGGCCTTCGCATTTATGATGAAACCTCATCCATGGACAGGACGAGGTTTCATGAGGTTTTTAATGTTTAATAAAAATTTTTAATAAAATTCATGAACATGTCCCAGCTCATGGGACACTCTCACATGAGGGGACATGTCTTAAAAATTTTTTCTTTCCTTTATTAAAACTTTCAAACATCAAACTAATCTCCCTGAGGCAGCTCTGTGCCTCAGGGAGATTTCTGCACATGCGCAAAAGAGCGCAGGCCCTGACTCAGCCTGCTCCCCCCGCCTGCACAGGGAGTGCTCAGCGCCAGTGATCTGCTGCCCTCCTGTGTCCAACCCCCCACCGACGGGGAGAAAGTTCTTCCCCAAGTTGCTGTGGAAACCTGCATGTTGTAATCTGGAACTTTGGATGGTGATGGTAGAGGCTCCAACTTTCTTCCCATCACATGGTGATCAGGAATCTCTCCTGCTCTTACTGCCTGCTATTGGCACGTGGTTGAAGGATTTATAGGTTGATACTCAATCTGTTAGGCCAAGGTATGAATGTGCCTCCCTTGGCCATCAAGACCTGGGGTGGGACTTGAACCTAGAGCTCCTGGCTCAGAGGCAGTGATGCAACCCAGTGCACCAGACGAGACCTCCCATGTAGTTAATTGGTATATATAGGGTTAATTCATGAACTAAATAACTAGTTATAAAGATATTCCTTTGATAACTGACATGCTAGCATCAGAACGTCATTTTAACTCAAGTGTGCAATCCAGAGGACTGACTGCCTGCCTTTGAGTCTCTGCTGAGACTCAGCTGATAATAATCTCCTATCCTGATTTACATTCCACTGGCCTAAGAAGAAAAGAAAAAAAGGACTTGCATTTATATAGCACTTTTCATAACCATTGGACATCTCAAATAACTTCACAGCCAATGAAGTAGTTTTGAAGTGTAATGCAGGAAATATGGCAGCGAATCTGTAAACAGCAAACCCCAAAATAACAATGTGATAACGCCCAGATAATCTGTTTTTGCGGTGTTGAGTGAGGGATAAACACTGGCCAGGACACCGGGGATAACTCCCTGCTCTTCTTCGAAATAGCGCCTTGGGATTTTTTGATTATGGCCAAGCAGGCAGATGGGACCCCGGCTTAATGTCTTAGCCAAAAGATGGCAGCTCTGACAGTGCAGCACTTCCTCAGTACTGCACTGGAGTGCCAGCCTTCCAACTTAGTAAACTTAATAAGTAAATAACTGTTTATTGAACAAATTGTCTTTAGCCAGTGGCAAAAGAAAGAACTATGAATTGCTAACTTCTAACCCTGTAACCTAAATTCTACCCCTTCTTAAATCCCTATACACACACACGTACAAGACACAATAAAACATTGATTTTAAGGGGGGATAAAACAGTTCAATAGCACCAATTCCAGAGTACAGGATTCGATGAGTTGATTTTGATCGATGCCTACCAAATCTCTTAAGCTCTTTGTTGATGACATGAGGTGGTCTTCCAGCACTTTCAGTCTTTACTTCACTGGTTGAGCACTTGCCTTTCAATGTCTCTAGCAGTGATTTTCCCCTTTGCCTCTGGATGGGTTTTCAGAGTGGGAGAGCAGGTTATAGAGATATGAGGAGAAAAATCCAGCTAGCTATTATTGTAGAATTACTGGAATTTGACACACACCAGAGAGAGAGGTTTTAGGTCTTTTCCTTTTCAGGCCAGGAGCTATTCCGCTGCAATGTTCTCACACAAACCCTGGTCATCTGGAGCCAATTAAAACGTTGTTGCCAGACAGTTCCCCATTAGACCAGACTCCTCCTCAGCACCATCCTGTCTTTCACAGCACATTCTGTTCCAGGACAGCAACGTTGTATATATCCCCTACACTATTCTAGTAGACATGAGCTTCAAACTGCAGCCATTGTAATTTTAATCCACAATCCAACAGAAATAAAAAGACATGTTCTTTACAAGTGGGACTTGAACCCAGAGCCTTGTGATTCAAAGACAAGCATGCTATCCACTATGCTACGGCTGACACTAAAGAGCTAGGTGATTCGCTGTTGGTGAGTTAAGATTGGGTAGTCCATAGGCTGCCAATTAGAAATCAGTTAAGTCCAGGATGGAGAGGAAAGGATGGAACAGCTTCAACTCCACTGCTCTGTTTGCAAGTTTATTCCACACGTTGATCACTCATTGGGGATAGCTTTTGGCAAAAATGTAAAACACGCGATATTGCCTTGCATTGAGTTGAAAATTGAGAGACATGTTTAATGAATGGCTGAGCTGATATTGCACATGTTACACAATTGGCCGAAGTTTACTTTCCCACTTTGTATGAAGAAGAATTTCCTGACACAAGCCCTGAAATGGCTCTTTAGTATTTTTTTTACCTATATCCCTTTGTTCCACTCCTGCAGCTTAATTTAAGGTTGGAGCATTTTTTGAAACAATTGTCTTTTCCTCTAAGGCTCTAAACACTTCTCAGACGCCTTTTTTTTGACTAAACACCAAGTTATTCTAATCTTCCCACATAGCTCAGGCTCCTGACACTTGGGATCAATGTGATTGCTCTGTTAAGCACAGGAGGCAGCGCAGTAATGCTTCTCATGTTTCTTGGCAACTAGAACTGAATGCATTATTGAAGGTGTGTTCTGACCAGAGCACTGAGAGTTTGATCACTACCTCTTGTGACATATAGTCTACAGTTTTAGCTATGTGGTTCAACACCCTGTTGGCTTCTTTGATTGCTGGTTTACACTGTTGTACACGTTTTCTATTTCGTTTACTTAAATTTCTAGGTGACTTTCAGCCTTGTTGGTGGCTATTTTAACCTCATTCATAAAATCACGTCATCTATTTTCTCACTGTGTGAAGTACTCAAATCTCATCTACTATAGTCCTGCCCTCTTGCATATTGTGTCGAACTCAGTCTGTAATTTCTAAAACTGCTACCTTTATTTCCATTGCCCATTTATTGCAATAGCACCTGTGAATTTGATCATTTTGCATTGCAGTCACTTTAACCGTCATGTCCCCATTATTGACATTTTTGACTTGGTGCATCAATACAGATGCCTTTTTTATCAATTTTATTTTCATGTATAATTATAATTTAAACCTTACACAGCACCCTGGTATAGAAACACAGAAGGAGGTCATTCAGCCCATTTGTGTTTGTGAAGTATGAAAAAGACAAGGTTGCCAACCAATTTCAAAGCTCAAATCGTTAACTGAAACTGCTTCAACAAACTATCACTGGTGCCCATTTGATTCAGTTGGTAGTACTTCAATCTCTGGGTTACAAGGCTGCAAATTTGAGCTCATAATCTGGGCTGACACTGGTGCAGTATTGGGGAAAGTGCTGCATTGTTGAAGATCTCATTCTTTGATATGCCAAGTCTTATCTGATAGAGATCTTAGGGCACTCTTCCAAGAAAAGCCTTCTTTCTTCCCTCATTCGATACGCCAAAGGAATTGATTAACTAACCGTGCCTTTCATGGGCAGTTGTGGGATGTTGCTTCTGTAGAAAAGGTGCCATGTTTACTGATATGACAGGCCCCGAACTGAAAATCACCCCAAGTATGGCACTTTGAGATATTTCAATGTGATAAGGTGTAAGTATGTGGTACCAAGTTAACAGGTGTATTCAAGAGCAAAATGTGCAGTACTCAGCTCCCACTAGAGTGGCCAAACTGC
The DNA here is from genome assembly GCF_017639515.1 of Carcharodon carcharias. NCBI lineage: Eukaryota > Metazoa > Chordata > Chondrichthyes > Lamniformes > Lamnidae > Carcharodon > Carcharodon carcharias. The sequence continues at coordinate 31,802,908 of NC_054477.1, read as the reverse complement.
AAGTATTTTTTGATTTTGAACCCAACCTCCAAGCAGCGGCAGTGAGCGATACAACAGTAAGGAAGGACTCGTCAACTCAAGGCCTGATCACATTAAGATTCTGGGACCAAATACATATCTTTTAGTTACTCAAGAGAATGTAAAAATACAATTGCTTTTTACATTGCTAAGAACATTATTTTCACCATTGTTTTTCAACACCGTTCTCAATGTAAATTCTGACAATGCGAATACTATTACGAAGCCATTTGCCAGTGGATTTCAACTGGTAGTGATGTGCTTGTGAGGTATGTTTTATATTTAATGCCTTTGGAAAATATCCCCTGGTGGCTGTGTTGATAATTGCCCCATTCAGGGTGGACCTGTTTGAGCCCTGATCTTGAGGAAAATAATCAGCCAACATATAACATTTTGAGACATTTCGATGCGATAAAGAACCATATAAGTGCAATTATTTTGTTCAATAGCAAAATAATTTCTAATCACTGTCCAGTGATCTCTGTTGAAAGTTGTGCACACATGGAGGTCAGATAAGGACAGTATCAGCTTTATGGTACCTCCTGAGTTGGAACAGCCATGGATTCTCACTGCCTAAGTCCACAAATGAAGAGTGGCTACTTGTGCTAACATTTGTAGAATTGTACCTAGAGCATGGTTAAAGCCTGTCAGCAAAGGAGAGATGATGGGGGGGCTGTGGACGGAGTGGTACAGGGTGGTGTTGTGGGGGCTGCTGGTATTGGGAGGTGGGAAATGCCTTATTAAACCATTGTTAAGAGTGACATTTATTTCGAACAACATGTTTTAGCCCAGACGCTTGGCATGTTGCTGTGTTGTACATTTACAGTTCCAAGTTTCATTGATAGTTCAAATATAATATTCTGCTCGTTAACCTCGTCTGTTTGAATAGGATTTGCACATGTGCTTTTTCAATTCTAACCACATTTGAACTGCTTTTTAAAAATGATTCAGAAAACATTTCAGTATCTGCATTCCAGCAATCGACAAGGGCAGGTAGGACTGTTGGTGATAATTATGTTTGGGTCTCTAAATTTTCTGCTTGACTTTGTGTTTGCAGTTTTTGTTAATTGCTAAGGGTTCACTGATCTGGCTGTTCCAGAATGTTTTATTTCTTTCGATGGATTGGTGAGGGTCACACAAGTGAGTGACTGTGCTGCACTTTCTGCGTCACACATGGTTTGATAACGAAAGACTGAAGGAGGTTGTTATGTGACCTAAGAGGCTTGTGCTTTGGTCCAAGGTCTATGCAGATGAACTGAGAGGAAAAACTCTCCATATTTGGAAAAAAAAAGAACCAGCCGTCTGTAGGCTTTATTCCCGAAACCAGTTTATGTAGAATCCACTTGGAATGTTATATTTAGAAGATTGCTAGTTCATTTTCTGTCTTAAATTTCCATTTGCTTGACATTTAAAGGAGCAGGCCATTGCAAGGTACAAAGTTAAGCTTTTAAAACTGGTTAGCTACAATCACTAGATTGTCTCCATCAACAACTATTTATTTTGTATAAATTCAGCTTGTGGTGAAATTTGGATTGAGTTTCTTTTGTAAAAGATTGAGAAGTACAAAACCGAAACCAGCGTACAGTTCCACACACCGCAGGGATCAACAGATAGTAGCTATCAGCAGAACCCCAGTCAGGCTTTTTGTTTGTTGCCCACTCCCTTGCCCAGAGGCACTGGCACCAATCATTGTTCTACTTACGCTCCAGCTTAGAGCAACTAACTGAGCCATTGGGCAAAAATTGAATGTTAGGCCCCATCAATTATATGGCTCAATACTGTACTGGGTGGTGCATTCACTTGCTAACCTATTGAGGAAACTTGCACACGTCTATAAAATGGTGTTATGCATTGAAAGGAAATCCTGGCTCACAAAGCAAAAATTTCCAGTTTTGCCATTTCTGGAACTTAACCAATATGCAAGAAACATTCTTACATTAGGGCTTGGGTTTGTTTCAGGCCCTCCTAGTTCTTGTGTACACATGATTGCTAACTTGATTGCCATGGAGAAGTAAATTAATTGTATTAAACAGGAAAATAATTAACTGTGGAACATGATAGCACAATATTTGTGGATATTGCACCGGTGATGTACAGGTGGAATACTGCAGGCATGAGTTGCTCAAGTTTCTACCGTATAGAGATGAATTCCATTGCCCTTGAATACCTTAGTCATATATCTTCACAGATGGGTACAGTGGTCTCATTGGGATTTACGCTTTTCCTGTGATTGGATGAGCTCTGGAGATCAGAACTTAGTGTGTGTTTGAATGGCGGAGCAGACTCGATGGGCCAAATGGCCTAATTTCTGCTTCTATGTCTTATGATCTTATGGTGTTGCTCAGGGTAAGCTCGATCATGCAAACACTGCCCCAAAACTCATTACCTCGCATGACAGCAATGGCACTTCTTAATGGATCTTGTGCAGATGTGTAGTGCTGAGACATATTTGCACTAATTCAGTTTTTACAAAACCCTTTCTCCTTACAATCGCAACCACTATGTTGACTGCCCCCCTGTTACATTTTACTCACTTTTCTTTCACTTTTTTCCTACAAATGTTTCCTTCAGCATTTAGGAATGGTATTAGGGAATTTTGCTCTGATTTCTCCATTTCTGATTTGATTAGATATTTGTTTATCTTCAGTCTGTGTTTGAAGGGTCTTTGATCAGCTAAACCAGCAAAGGCGGCCATCTCTCTTAACTTGCCTCTCTGTGCTAAAACCCAACCTGAAAATGTTGCCTCCACACTGGTGATTGTCATGGAATTCCTGGCAAAATCGTTGTTGTTGTTGTTGCTGTAGCATCAGGAGTGGGCAAAGTACAGTAAACAGAATTTTAAAAAAGAATTTATTTACATATATGATGCCATTTATCACCCCAGGCTGTTGTGGAGTGGTTTACAGTTAACAAAGTGCTTTTGATGTGTGTGTTCACTGTTGTAATGTAGGAATATGCAGCAAGTCACTTTGCAAGTCACTTTTCCACAAACAGCAATGAAATGAATGACCAGATAATCTGTTTTAGTGATGTTGCCTAAGGGATGAATATTGGCCAAGGCACTGAGGAGAAATATGAGGATCAGCAGCAGCAGTGGTAGTATTAAGAGTATTACTGGCATGGTAATATTAGTGGTACCAGTGGGAATATCAGTGGTGTTTTTTCTTGGTTTAATTTGAGTGTTTATGAGATTTGTTAATGTGCTCCTCATCTTTCTTTTTTACTTCGTAGAAAATTGCCTGTATGATTTCTGTTGTTTTGTGTCGGTCCAGAAACTGCAGCTTTAATTAAAACAATAAATTAGATAAATAAGGACAGTGAACTGTTCAAGCACATCTTATTGCTTCATCAAGAAAGATCCATGAGTATAATGCACTCCTCAACTCAATTTATTTAGTAATTGTGGCCCATCTTCCAGAGAATGTAGGACTGAAGGAACTTGCCAGGGAAGGCTGGCAAATGAGCATATTTGTGAGCCTTTCTTCAGTGTAGATGTCCCTTAAATTAAAATTAAACTTAAACTGACGCAGGGGTTTTAGGTTATATTTACATTCTCAGATGGACCTAGCCATCATAAAGTAGCAGCATAATTCTGGCCCATTGTTGTCTGCTAATGAAATTTAGTGATGAAGTAATACCAGGTGTCAATTCTAGAGCACTTCAGCATGAGCATTGAGCAGAGAGCTGGATGTTAACAATGTTATTGTAAGGATAGGCAGTCCAGGCTTGCCCTGGTGGGCCTAGTGGTTTGGTGTAGCAATAAGTCACATGGAAAAAGTGATCCAAGTTAAATCCCTCCGGTGGGGCAGCAGTAGGTGTTGGACATCAGCCACTGTGCTGGGAAGGTGGAAATACTATCAAGGATCCCCACGTAAGAATGTAAGAAATAGGAGCAGGAAGAGACCAAATGGCCCCTCGTGCCTGCTCCACCTTTCAATGCGCTCATAGCTGATCTTCTGCCTCAATTCCATTTTCCCACTCGATTCACTGGGAGACCAAAAGTCTGCCTATCTCAGCTTTAAATATATTCAAAAATGGAGTATCCATAACCCCCTGGGGCAGAGGATTCCAAAGATTCACAACACTGAGTGAAGGAATTACTTCTAATCTCGGTCCTAAATGATCATCCCCTTATCCTGAGAAAATGCACTGGTGTTCTCCAGCCAGGGGAAACAACCTGTTAGTGTCTACACCCTGTCAAGCCACTTCAGAACCTTCTATATTTCAATGAGGCTATCTCTCATTCTTCTATCTGAAGAGAATATAGGCCAAGTTTGCTCAGCCTCTTATCGTATGACAACCTTCTTAGCCCAGCAACCAATCCAGTGTGCCTTCATCGTATTGCCCCCCAAGGCAAATATTTCCTTCCTTAAATATGAGACCAAAATTGCGCACAGTATTTAAGGTGTGGCCTCACCAAAGCCCAAAATAATTGTAGCCAGAGTTCCTTTTTCTTGTACTCCAACCCCCTTGCAGTAAAGGCCACCATGCCATTTGCCTTTCTTGTTGTTTGCTGTACCTGCATGCTAACTTCCTGTGTTCCTTGTACAAGTACACCTAAGTCTCTCTGAATGTGAACATTTGCACTTTTCATGCCTTTTCAAAAAACATTTTGCTTTTCTATTATTACTACCAAAGTGAATACCTTCGCATTCCCCCACATTATACTCCATCTGCCACCTTTCTGGCTGCTCATTTAACCTATTTATAGCTCCTTGTGTTCTCACCTGGCTCTGCACTTGGATAGATTGTTCTTGGTCTCTTCGATATGGTTATTAATATAAATTGTAAATAGCTGAGACCCCAGAGCTAATCCTTGCGCAGGTCTACTAATTTCAGCCGGCCAACTTGAAAATGCCGTGTTATCCCTACCCTGTGTTTTCTGTACATCAACCAACCTTCCATTCATGCTAGTATATTACCCTCAACTCCATGAGGCCTTAACTTGCCTATTAACTTTTTGTGTGATGCCTTTAACGAATGGATACCTGCTGTGTATTTTCAAATAGCCTGGGGAGTAATTCTCAGATCTTCCCAGTTTACAAAATTCATTGTCTTCCTAACTGAGCCACTTCAGGGCTCATTGAAACATTTATTTATTTCCTGATTAGCCTTGACTGCTTAAACCTCACCTTGGAAAGGTTAGTGGGTGATCTAGGCCATTGCTTTCACTGCAGTACCATTGGTGGCACTTCATTATTGCCCAATCCACAAAAAATAGCCATCAAGTAGCTTTTCCTACCTGGAGATGACCCTGTCTTCTGCTGTCCAATCTCTTAACTCATGCCTCTGGAATGGGATGAAATGTAACCTTTGAAGGAACTCAGGTACTATGAATGAAAATCCAGTGTTGGACCACTGGAGACACTAAATTGCCAATATCTATTCAACTTTATAACTAAGCTGTGTTTCAGAGAAAGATATTTATCAAATTTTGCTTTTGTTTTAATCAAATATTACCAAATTTGATCAAATATTTGTCTTTACCAAAAAACACTTACCATTAAACAGCATCTTGTTTTCAAATTTAACTTGTACATTATGTATGAGATAGCCCTAGTAGAAAGCCAGAATATATCATAAGAAAGTACATATATATGTACATAGAACCAGGATAGGTCATTCAGCCCTTTTATAAACCATCAAACTGCTCACTGGTATTTGCACCAGTATGCATAGGAAAACAACAAAATCAAAATTGTTTGAAACTTCTTGTAAATGCTTGAATGTTTTAGTTATATTATGTGCGGAAGTTTTGAAATTCTGCCAGAGTAGTCTGGCAGTAAGGGATGGTGCCTCTTTAATTGTCTGCTATCTGATAATGTGTGAGATCAATCTTACAAGCAAAGTTTGGTGAGAGTCATCACGTTGGAACTTTGACTAGTAAATTACTTTTTTCCTGTAATGCATTTTCTTAGACCTACGTCATAGCTGGGAGTCAAGTCACCCGTACCTGAGTAGGAAATGATTTGTTTTCCAAGTGGAGCAAACATTCAATGGTGCAAAGCAGTGATGTGCTCTGACTTAAGGAGCTGGCATTGCAGTACTCAAATTTACATGTTTCATTTACCCAGAAATTGTTAAACAGCTTTAGGTTCGTGGGCCTCTATTTACTAACACTTAGTGGCTTTAAGGACGTTTATTGCCAATGCAGTTTGTGTTGCACAGATGTGACAGAACCCCAAATTAAAGGAATGGCATTATTTGCCAAGCTTTTGTGAAAATTTAATGGTTGTGAAATGGTTTATTTTAGATAGTTATTGCTGAATGCAGAGCAAGGAACCACAAATCTTTTTCCTTTACACTAACAGCATTTTGGGATTTCTTGGCCATGTCAAAACTTATCAAGAACAAAACCTAACATGCCCTACAACAATCACTTCTACACTCCAAGGTCTCCAGCCATCTTCCTTCTCTAGCATCCTCTGATAAAGCATGCCAATGAGCTCATGCATTAATGCCACCATATGATGTGGAAACTGCAGGCAGGAATTGTAGACATATGTACATTGATGGCAGATGTGCTTCAGAGGCCTGGTTAGATTTTCAACATACATGATACATTTCCATGAAACCAATGGAGAGGAAAATCATACGGCTTTTATAACAGAAGGCTGATTTTCCAGGCTGGTAAGTTAAAAATCTAACCACCCTGTAATGGCCCCCATCTCCCACAAACCTCCCTTCACCCCACCTCCATCCCCCACCCCAGATTAACTAGTTCAGTAGTTTTGTAACAACTGACTATTTATCCCCATTACAACTTAATTATGTGAAGTTTATTTGATGAAAGAATTACATTTTTAAGATGCTTACAGATGACTTTGACGATGTCACCTTTAAAGGGAAAGATTACAGATCTTTTAACCAACATTTCCCATAAGTTCCATATTTATTGTCAATAACTGTATTTCATAAGTGAGGGCAGGGCATATTGAGAGATGACAGTTTAATACAAAAGTATTAACAAAAGAGGGAGGACATGTAGCTTTTTAATTCATAGGCCAGGAGTTTCATTCAAGCTGTTTCCTCCCCACCGCTGGAGCTTTACTGAAAATGCATTGGAAACCCTGTTTTGTGCACAGAGAAAGAGATTCTCCACTGTATTTCCAGTGAAGTTACATTAGCAGAGTGGTAGCAAGCAGCTCTGAGCAAAATCTTGGCCTTCGTCTCTTAAAAGTGCACATTAATATGACAGCTTGCAGATCCATCCCCACCATAAATCAGCCTGGCAAAGTAAACGAGACACGACAGATGTACCGGTCAGTGCGTGCTACAGTATCGCCGTCTGCTGGGCTGGGAATGGAAGTTTTACTCCTTTGGGGGACCAGATTTTCTACACTGCAGTGAAAGGAGAATCCCAGAAGTCAAAACAAATTTGAACAGTTTTGGTATTTTCAGTGAATGCCGACTGCTTCCAGAGCTGCTTGTTTTCTTCAGGGAACAGGCAGAGATCTTGTGCAGGGTCTGATGGAAGCTCCAGTTCCCCAGCAACAAGTTCTGAATCATCATAGAGTCACACAGCACACAAGGAGGCCCTTCGGCCTACCGTGCCTAGGTGGATCTTTGAAAGAGCTATCCAACCGGTCCCTCTCCACTGCTCTTTCCCCACATCCCTGCAAATTCCTTCTCTTCAAGTATATGTCCAATTCCGTTTTCGAAGTTACTAATAATTCTGCTTCCTTTCAGATTTAAACAACTTGCTGTGCAAAGAAATTTCTCCCCATCACCCCTCTGCTCTTTTGCCAATTATCTTAAATGAGATTATTAACCAGCTCTTTTAATTTGCCAGTAGCTTTTCTCTATGCTGAACCCACCCCCACCCCCACCCCCACCCCCACCTCCAACTCCCAGAAACAAGTTGTACAGGGTTTAGAACCCAGGAGTGGAATTTCCCAGCCAGGTGGAGGTGGGCTCTGGTGTGTGTGATGTGGAAAAGTACAAAAATTGACATTAGGTTGAGATCCCGATGTCATCCATCCACTTCCACCTTTTCCAGGCAGAATGGGAAGCTCTGTGGGTCTTGCGGGAAAACAATTGAAATGATCAAAAAGGCAATTTAAAGGCTTTTAAAGCCATAAATTCCTTCCTTTCTCAACCGTGCACAGCTTCCAAGCTGTGCCAACACCTCGCCAGAGTCACTGAGGCAAGTGTCCAGCAGGAAGAGCTTCTTCAGTGAAACTGATACGCTGGGAAGCCTATGATCAGTGAAACTGAAGAGCTGCAGCCATGGCCGGGTGAGAGGCTGCTGTTTAAAGCACTCCTTCTCTTGGAGAGTGCTTTCACCATTCTACAGGTTGTTCTCCAGGTGATTGCCAACTTCTTGGAAGGTGCTTCACCTGCCTAGCACTTCAATCACCTTCAGCTGCATTTTCTGCTGCCAGCCTTCACCACAGCAAAACAGCATCACTGATGCGGGGCAAGACCAGGAACTACAACACTCTCAACAACTTCAGTAGCAATTGGAGCAACACCAGCAGCAGCAGCAGGCCCTCAGCTGCATTCCTCTCCACAGGTCCGAGGAATGGACACCGAGTTTCAGCTGGAAGGAGGGGAACCCCCCAATACAGGGTCGACAGGCAGAGGGTGAACTCTCTCAACATGTTTGAGTACTGTGGCCGGGTGGGGGGGGCTCATGGCAGGTCATTGCTGACATCTGCCACTTACTGGAACAAGACCTCCTTCCCAGTGGAGTGGGTGGACATACATTGGTGCCTGTCACTGGTGAGTCAAAGCCCCACCTCCCCTCCCTCAGATCCTGCAGCAGGACCTCCAGGTAAGACTGGGGAGCAGCCTTTCCAGGTCTCCTCTCTGTTCCTGGAGTTACTTCAGCCTCAAAAACCCAAGTGTTGCCGATTTCTTCCAACCCCAGCCATGGACCTTTTTAATTAGAAATCTTTTCTTTGCAAAAATATACGTGTCATCCTGCCCACCCTCGGTGATATATCAGTGTGCCCGGACAAGGGAATGATCTGGGAAAGAGCAATACCCGAGTGCACAAATCAGTGAGTTGGGTTCCTGTTCCAAAAATGATCCCGTTCTTCCAGTAGGGACCGAGGTGGGAAGATTATCCCCTACAAATCTGCTACATTAACCTTCTCTATTAGGGAGAGGCTATAACTCGATTATAACTCCAGATCTAAAGTTAAGAGCAAAGCACACTCACTTACCAAATCATCCTAGCTTGCTATTACCATTGAAAACGATGCAAATTTTACAGCACAGGCTAATTATTTCCTTATCTTATAGTTTATATACACAAGCTATTGTCTTTTAATTCTCACCAGTGTGTTCCTGCCAATAAACAGGGTTAAATGGCAGAGGTCAGTAGTAACAGGACACAGGTTATTTGTTGAAGAATTGATCTTTGCTTTCAAGAACCTATAATACAGGGCTACCCAAACATTTGCTTTTCCTTTAGCCTGCACAAGTAGGTAATGTGGGGCCTTGGGCACCACAGATGAAGTTTGATCCTCTGTTCCTGTTAATTAGCATATACCTCAAGGTGTGGGAGTGCTGGGTGTTCTGATTTAGCTTTTATCCGCAAGTGAGACAACAGGGCTAAGAACAGGCATTTCCAAACTTGCAGACCCATAAATAAGGCTTATCCTGATTTGAAAAGAAACATTTTCATTTGTATAATGCCTTCCATGAACTCAGGACTTACCAAAGTACTTTACAGGCAACGACCTACTTTGAAGTGTAGTCGCTGTGCCATATATGCACATGCACCATTCCCTAGCAGAGAGGATTCTGTGCGCATGCACAAAACAAGGGTTTTTTTTCTTGATTTAAAAATATTTAAAAATATTTTTAAATCTTTTATGCTCCCCCACGCCCACTAGAGCTATACCTTGAGTGCCCTACCATCCATTCTTAATTAGCACATTCGTTTAGATAATATCACCAACTTCAACACCTCTGTGTTCTTTTGTTCTTTTGTCTGTGACATCTTTTGATGATCCGCTCCTATCCTAACACCACCGCCCCCGCCCCCACCCCTCCACTTCTCCCCCCCCTTCCTAAACCAGCTTATATTTCCCTCTCCTTGTAAAGAAATATCAGTTCTGTTGAAGGGTCATGAGGACTCGAAACGTCAACTCTTTTCTTCTCCGCCGATGCTGCCAGACCCGCTGAGTTTTTCCAGGTAATTCTGCTTTTGTTTTGGATTTCCAGCATCCGCAGTTTTTTGTTTTTATCTCTTTTTTTTCTTTGCTGCTCTGCACAGTGAGACTCTGTGCGCTCCATAGATATGATATTGTGAGCTCAGATGTTGACCTCTCCTTAACGATCACTAAAAGGTACCTGGAGGAGCACTTGGCATGCCATAACATTCAAGGCTATGGGCCAAGTGCTGGTAAATGGGATTAGGTAGGTAGGTCAGGTGTTTCTCACGTGTCAGTGCCGACTCGATGGGCCGAAGGGCCTCTTCTGCACTGTGTGATTCTGTGAATGTCCAGTGAGCAGCAGCAGGTGAGAAAAAGGTGTAGCGCACATGTTCTTTGGATTATAGAGTTCGGAATTGGATCCCACCTGAATGTGGTTGATAAAATACCTGATTTTGAGCTGTAGAGAAGGAAAAGTGACTGAAAGCTTTGTCAAACCGATGCATCTTGAGGTTTATAAAGTTGGAGAAAGAAGGGGAGAGATTTAGGAAGGGTGATCGAGAATTAAAATCAAGATTGAAGACTGCCGTAAATAGTGCATTGAAGCAAAGGCGGCATATACAAAGGCCATAATTGGAGCACCAAAGAGTGTTTTTTTTATTCTTTCATGGGACATGGGGGTCATTGGCCAGGCCAGCATTTTTAGTGCCCATCCCTAATTCCACTTAATAAAGCAGTGGTGAGCCATCTTTTTGAACTGTGGAAGGGAATATAATGGTGGGGCAGACTGCAGAAACAAGGTGGGGTGAGACTATGGCGGGGGGAGGCTGAAGATGAGGGCAAAGATTAGTATTTCCGATTTCATTGAGGGAAATGGAGACATTGTAGATCAGTGATGGGGGAGTGGTGATGGGCTAGCGGGACATACTGTGGAACAGGATACTTAAGCCTGTATAGGTTGTCAAAAGGAATACTGTTCAAAATTTGAACTTTTTCCCCATAGAGAACCTTTGATCTAGGTGATTTTTGCTTAAGGCATTCTTTAATGATTACAGCACAGAGTCTGATTAAAGCAGCATTGTTTTCAAATGATCTCATTCAAGTTAAGCACATTGAAACTGGAGTTTCATGTGTTTCATTACCCAGAAATTATTAAACAGTTCTAGATTTGTGGGGCCCTACTCACTAACATTTAGTGGTTTGCAGTATGTTTATAGTCAGTGCAGTTTATGCTGCATGACAACATTCTAAGTTTCCTACATTACAAAAGTGACTTCACTTCAAAAGCACTTCATTAACTGTAAAGCAAGTTGGGATATACTGAGGTCATGAAATAAGTTATATAAAGGCAAGTCTTTATAAAAGTGACAGAACCTAAGTTAAGTGACATTATTTGACAAACTTTTATTGAAAAGTTGCAATTACATCAGTTGAATAAGAATTGAGTTAAGTTTTTCAATTGTATATTTATTTGTTACTGAACACAGAAAAGAAACCACAAGTCTTTTTCCTTCACTTTTGTGGTAACAGAGTATTTGAGATCTTTTGCTTATGTTACCCAATGTCAATATTTGTCAAGGGCAAAAGCCAATACAATGGTACTCTTTACTTGGGAATATCAAGGGAAGGTGAGGTGGCTTCAGATAGTGAATAGAGGGACACTTAACCATGTCAGCTCAGGCCAGGAGTGTCCGACTGCCCAAGAGTAGCTGAGGATGCAAGAGGTCCTGTGCTGCGGGACACTGAGAAACACTCTGTGAAAAGGATGGACCATCCATGGCTCACCAAGGATGTTAAGGATGGCATCAAATTGAAAGAAAAGATGTACAATCCTGCAAGGATGGGTGGGAAGCCAGAAAATTGGGAAAATTTTAAAAGCCAGCGATGGATGAGTAAGAAGATAATAGAGGGAGAAATTCGAGCATGGGAGAAAACTAGCAAGAAGCATAACGGCAGCAAAAAGCTTCAACAATTATATAAAAAGGATAAGAATATCTAAAGTGAACATTGGTCCATTAGAGCATGAGACTGGGGAATTAATAAGGGGAAACAAGGAAAAGACAGAGACTTTGAACAAATATTTTCACTTCACAGTGGAAGACACAAAAGCATCCCAAGAAAGTAGAAAATCAAGAGACAAAAGGGAGGAATTTAAAACAATCACAATCACTAGAGAATAAAGTATTGAAAAAACTAATGAGACTTAAGATCGACAAGTCTCTTGGACATGATGGCCTGCATTATAGGCTGGGATTTTTCGACTCCGCCATAGTGGGGGATTCAGCAGGATAGCTAAAAATCCGTTAACTTTTGGCAGGGTTGGAAAATCAGACTCTTAAAAAAGGGGGCTGAAGAGATAGTAGATGCATTTGTTGTAATCTTCCAAAATTCCCTAGATTCTAGAAAGGTTCCAGCTGATGGGAAAGCCACAAATATAACAACAGGTTTCAAGAAAGGAGAGACAGTAAGCAGCAAACTATAGGCTAACATCTATCATTGGGAAAATGCTAGAATCCATTATTAAGGATGTAATAGCGGACACTTAGGAAATCATAATACGATCAGCATAGTTTTATGAAAGGAAAATCATGTTTGACAAATTTATTAAAGTTCTTTGAGGATGTAACAAGCAGGATGGATAAAGAGGAATAAGTAGATGTAGTATTTTTGGATTTTTAAAAGGCATTCAATAAGGTGGCACATAAAAGGTTATAGCACAAGAACACATGGTGTTTTGGTGATATATTAGCATGCATGGAGGATTGGCAGAAAACAAGGAACAGAGTCAAGATAAATGGGTCATTTTCAGGTTGGCAAACAGTAACTAGTGGAGTGCCACAGTGATCAGTGCTGGAGCCTCAACTATTAATGATCTGTATTAAAGACTTGAGATGAAGAGACTTACTGTATTGTAGCCAAATTTGCTGGGGATATAAAATTAGGTTGGAAAGCAAGTTGTGAGGAGGATACAAAGAGTTGGAGAGGAATACAGAAAGGTTAAGTGAGGGCAAACATTTGGCAGATGGAGTACAATGTGGGAGAATGTGACGTTGTTCACTTTGGCAGGAAGAATAGAAAAGCAGAATATTATTTAAATGGTGAGAAACTGCAGAATGCTGTGGTACAGAGGGATCTGTATATGAATCATAAAACGTTAGCATGCAGGTACAGCAAGTAATTAGGACAAAAATTGAATGTTAGGGGATGGAGTATGAAAGTAGGGAAGTCTTGCTACAACTGTATTGGGCATTGTTGAGATCACTCATAGTGTACTGTGTACAGTTTTCGTCTCCTTAAGGAAGGATATACTTGAATTGGAAGCAGTTTGGAGAAGATTCACTCAGCTGATCTATAGGATTTTGCCCTTGACGGGGGTGTGTGTGTGTGTGTGTGTGTGTGTGTGTGTGTGTGTGTGTGTGTGTGTGTGTGTGTGTGTGTGTGTGTGTGTGTGTGTGGTGAAGCCGACCACCGCTCGAGAAAGAACGCCTCAATCTCCCTGAGGCACGGCGTTGCCTCAGGGCGATTGAAGTGCTGTGTGTAAAAGAAAAATGAAGAAAATACAAATTTCATAAACCATGTCCCCACATGTGACTCTATCACATGAGCTGCGACATGTTTTTAATTCGAAAATAAAGTTTTTATTTAATGTTTATTTTCTTTAGGAAACCTCATCCCGCCCATGGATAAGTTTCCCTCAAAAATGTAAAGGCCGCTTGGCCTTTTCGCCTGCCTGCCAACCGTTAAGTTGGATGGGCAGCATAAATTTGAATTTAATTAGATTGTTAATGGCCTTAATGGGCCTTTTAATTATCGGTGGGCGTGCAGCCGAGTCTGGCGCGCACCCACTAAATGAAATATCGCGAGACTGCGTGATGAAGTCGGGACGCACGCCCGACGTCATCGCGCATCATTTTATGCTCGGCCACATGCCGAGCTTAATATTCTGCCCCTAGGTGAAGGACTTGCCTTATGAAGATAAGTTGTGCAGGTCAGGCCAATAAGACCATAAGATATATACTCATTGGAGTTTTGAAGAATGAGAGGTGATCTTATTGAAACATAAAACATTCTGATAGGACGTGACAGGGTAGATGCTGACAAGATGTTTCCCCTTGTGGGAGAATCTAGAACTGGGGGACACCGCTTAAAAATAAAGGGTCTCCCATTTAAGATGGAGACGAGGAACAATTTCTTCTCTCAAGAGGGTTGTAACTGTTTAGAGTGCTCTTCCAAAGAGAGCTGCAGAGGCTGGGCCATTGAATACGTTCAAGGCTGAGTTAGATATATTTTTGATCTGTAAGGGATTAAGGATAATGGGGCGTGGTGGGGGGGGGTGGTGCAGTGGGCAGGCAGGAAAGTGGAGTTAATTCCACAATTGGACCAACCTTGATCTTATTGAAAGGTGGAGCAGGCTCAATGGGCCAAATGGCCTACTGCTCATACTTCTTAGGATCTAAAACGATGTTGGAAGTTTGTCTCAAAAATGACTAATGTTATGATTCCCATAGTGATCGATAACTTCTAAAAGAAAAGGAATCCCCACAACACTGGTAGTAAGAAAACTGATGGACAAGATTTCACTTTTTAAAACTTTTACTGTAACAAACCAACTACAATCAAAATAATTCAACATTAATTACCAGGTGAAGGACATTTCAAATAAAAAGGTAAATTTCACTTTAAAATAGTCAATACAACATAGATATGCCTTACCTAATTACAAACACTCTCATTACTTCCTACACAAATGTGGCGCCACGTGCAATCTCACAATCTTTCCAACTTGGCCTCCTCTATGTAGGATGTCTTACTTCCCAGTCAATCATTTCTATGCTTGAGTTGCATTCACCAGCAGCTGTATTATATCCAAAGTCCCAGATATGATTAACACTGACAAGGTGCATATCTATGAATCCTCTCTCACTTGGGTCAGGACAGTCCTGATGCCACCTAATCCCCAGGAACTCCCTTCTGCACCCCTTAAAATGATCTGGTATGCTCTGGCATAACTGAAACAGCAGCAGCTAGTCTTGCCCAATCCACAATCTGCTGCTGTCCCTCTCTTCAGCTGTCTGTTCTTTCCAACTGTATAACACACAGTAACACAGTCTCTGCTATATTATCACAGCCCTGTTTCAACATCAAGGTCTGTTTGAAACTGACAAACAGAAAATAGATCCATTCGTGAAGCGCCTTGTTTGTTTCCACACAAGGCAATTCTGAGAGTTCTGAACTGCCTGCTATCAGACAGGTTAGAACCCCACCACTGCAATTAGCTTTCTATTTACCATTTTGCCTCTTAGCTTTTCATCCCTTAGGTTACATGGGAATTTCTTGGAACCTAATGATGTCATAAGCACCAATTTACCCACTTTCAGAATACTCTCCATTTCACTTTGGTCTTAAAGGGACATTGTACAAAAAGAAAGTGCAGACTTCTCCCAAAGCACATTGGTCATCATACTAACACTACATGGCAAGGTACCTATTTACAAAAGATGGCCTTGTGATAAGTAGATGCTTAAAGAATTGAATGCAACTATGCTTGATAAATACCCATCGCAGTACCTCACACATCATACAACAATGTACTGTAACATAACATTCGGCATTAAAAAATGCCTGCTGGTACCTTAGATTCTGAAAGTAACCTGAAGCAATGCAAGCTAATGCAATGGTGGAGCTCCCCAGAATTATCCTTTGCTTCATGATATCATGTGGCCAAATTTCTTCTGCCTGTTTCACCAGCTTGGTTCTGTAAACATTTCCTTAGTGATCTGCCTAACCCACTAACAAGTTGAAATGGAACCTATGCCTGGCCTTGCCCATTATTCCCTATTGCAGGTATCTAAAGTGGGTTATACAATGCGATGTATCAGGCAAAAATAAAACAGGTTGTTCCCCAGTTTCTGGCATTGGTTTCATTGCTATGATCGGCAATAGGCTTTGAGGTGATCATCTCTACATCTTTACTCAAATCCAATTGAGTGCATTGCTTTATCTCTCACCTCCTGTCCTGAAAACACTGACTTATGGTGGGATATTATTCCCTGGATGGTGGTTGCATTCTAGTGCCTGTGAATCTTTGCGAGACACCCCAGGCCCAGGTAAGGATCCCATGCTCAGGGTTACCGGTTATGGCTAACGGCAGGACTAGCAAATTTTTGGTGGATTCTTCAGGAAGGTGACTTGTGTTTCCTTTAAGGAAGGCAATGGGAAACCACCTGGTGTATTTTTTTCCCTAGTCATATTGCTCACTGATATTGAAAATGGGAGGCGCTTTCAAGCAGCTGGAGAGGTCAGTACAAACAGCGAGGTGTGGAGAAATGAGCAAAGACCCTGCTGTCAGGTAGATCATGACAAACATTACCTGTCAATCTGGACATTGAATATCACCAAAGTATTTTTGACAGTGTCAACAAAGGTGAACCCAGTCCAGCTACCAGGGGCCACTGGATAGTGATCAGGAGTAAGGTCCTTTACTTGTTTTCTCTCTCCTTGTCCAGGACATTGAGGCAACTCAAAACATTGTCCTGAGATCAGGAACTCAGTACTTCTGAACACTTAGCAGTGGCCCCATTGGAAAGTGTTAGGATAGGATTGGGCTTGGACTGGTCTATATGACCCTGTTTCATATTTTCAAGTGGCTTTACCAGTTGTGTATTTACAATAGCTTCTAGTGCTTTTGTGTGCCTAGCTATAAAACCTGACCTGCAGGAACTTCCAGCATCTAACTTCAGCATAGGAGTTCAAATACTTTGTTAGATCAATTTTGTGTTGCTTTGCCTGGGGCTCTTGTTAGATCTTCAAAACAGCATTTATGATATCATATTCAAGTTCCTTGGGCCACCCAGCTTTCTGTCAATTGTGATTTAATCTCAGCATTTAGTGAACCTCAATCTCCCAATGGCTTAAGTGCCTGATCCTGAAAAGTTGTCCTGGGACTTTCCTAGGAAGGTGAAGAGTGTTGGGGGAGGATGTGCAGGGTGTGGATTAGAACCCTCTTTGCTGTTATGTGGGTCATAAATCAAACCGTTAAGTAAAGCAGTTGTTAGCATTTCGGGGTGTGATTCATGCAATGTTTTGGATCTTTAATTGAAGCTTTTGTGGTTTTTTTTCCCACTAAATGGCAGCTTCCAGATGAGCAATATTTAATGAATAGCAGGAGCAAGGTTAACCATTTATCCAGCTCTGCAGATCATCACAATAGCAATCTACCCCTGATAATTCTGAGTTGTTTGTTGAAGTAAAATGAATTGAATTATCCAATAACTAGATAACATAAATAACAGCAACCTGGGAATTTAGATCTAACATTTTTTTGAATGTTTAGATAAGCTGCGATTTTAAATTAAGAGTAGATTTTTCTCGTTGAAATGTCTCATAGCACTTCATATAATGAAAGACCTTTAATTGTTGTTTTTTTGGACAAGTAGGTCATTGATCATGTACGTCATCATGAATAACCAACTTCAGTTAAGCACCAAAACAAAAACATTAATAGAGGAACTGGTGGAAATTTGTAGAGCAACACCCCTTAAAGGATCTGTAAATGTTTTGTAGTGGCACTTCAGCCACCTAGCTTAACGAATTTTAAAAATATTTAATGATTGTCCGCACTGAAATTTTGTTCAAAACTTTGGCGAGTTGCAGAGGACAGATTGAAATAATTTTATTTCTAAAAGCTGATGTGCGTGTGAACTGATTTGTTTCTGCAGAGTGCTGTTCTGATTCATATGGAAAATCTCACACATGTGCACATTATATCACTTACAAGTTAGGTTGGTAGGAATACTGATCTTATCGTTGGGAGGAGCTAATGTGGCTGACTTGGCTACTGTTGAATTAATAAAGACTGCACGAGTGAGCTCCAGTGAATGGCCATTTGAAAGAGAAGGTAGCTGCTCAGAAAAGTCCTATCACTGGTGGCTGGTTACTCAGCTCCTCCCTTTTTTGTGGTTCATTCTTCATTTTTGGTTATTAAAATAGCAACTTATAGCACCTTTAATGTAATAATATTTCCAAAGGCACTTATAACACAGGAATGTTATAAGATAAGATTTGACACTGATTCACTTAAGGAGATGGTGGGCTGAATCTCCCGGTCTGCGTGCGGGGGTGGGCCCAACAGCCAACACCTAAACTGACGTGCGATGACGTCAGACGTGTGTCCTGACCTCATCGTGCGCCATCTCGATATTTCGTTCGGTGGCTGTGCGCCTGCCGAAATGTCAATGGCCTATTAAGGCCATTAAGGGAGTTATTAAAGTAGTTAAGAATGCTGCCCGTCCAACCTTAAGGTTGGCGAGCAGGCGAAAGGCCCAAGCGGCCTTCACGTTTTTCAGGAAACCTCATCCACGGTGGACTGAGGTTTCCTGAAGCTTTTATAAAATCAATAAATTAATTTCCCCACCTTCACAAAGATGTCCCAACTCATGTGACACTGTCACATGAGGGGATATGTTTAAAAAAATTTTTACTTAATTTTGAAATTTTTTTTTGTCTATTCAATCTCCCTGAGGCAGCTCCGTGCCTCGGGGAGATTGCTGCACTCATTTGTGTGCATGCGCCACAGAGCGCAGGCCCCAAATCTCCCTCCTCCACACCACCCCACCCTGCTCCCCCAGCCCACACAGGTAGCGCTACCGGCTGTGCCTTAATTGGCTCACCTGCGTAAAATGGTGGCGTGCAGCCGACCGTGGGCACTGATCGGCTCTGCGCCCGTTCCCGTCCAGTCTGCCTGCCATAGGAAAAATTTTCCCCACTTGGTCAAATGACCAAAAGCTTGGTCAAAGAGGTAGGTTTTAAGGAGTGTGCTAAAGTGGCTAGGGAATGAAGTTTATGGTATGGACCAAAGATGATGGCTTCAGTTCTCCCAATATTTGCTTGGAGAAAATTTCTGCTCATCCAGTAATGGGTGTCGGAGAAGCAGTCAGACACTTTAATGAGAGTGGAATGATCAAGGTAAGTGGTGTTGAGGTAGAGCTCGGTTACTTCAAGGGCTCCTATGTGGATGTCTTTGAACATCCATTTCAGAAACAAATGGGGAGCCGCAGTGTTGATTGAGGTGACAGGACATCATACAGAGAGATAGTATGTCCATTCACCGTGGTATTCCTCAAGAACCATGAACAGCATGCTTTGAAAACTCCATGCAGCATTCATTTTTCTAATGTATTTTATTTCAGTTTTGTATTCAGCTTAACTTAATATTTAAAAATTTGTAGCAGTGTCTCTCTTCCTTTGTTTACAAATACAGTAATATCTTGCTAGACATCTTATTAGGGGGTCAGTGTCCAGCTCATTAAAAGCAGCAACTTGCTTTTATATAATGCCTTTAACTTAGAAAAGAAATATCCAAGAGACAGAAGGGCAAAGTAGATGTCAAGACAAAGAAGGGAGTGACTAAAAGCTTGGGTGACCAAATAGGTGGGTTTTAAGGAGGGTCTAAAAGTAGAAGTAGATGGAGCAGTAGAACAACTGAGGGAGTGAAGTCAAGAGTATTAGGCTCTAGATGGCTGGGGAAGCTGCAGAAGAAGCCAGATTTAAAGGAATGGAGGGTTTTCAGGGCTGGGTTGTAGGAATGGTGGAAGTTATAGACATGGGGAGGGGCAAAGTCATGGAGCAAATTAAGATCAAAGATGGGAATTTAAAATTTGAGGTGTTGGGGGGCTGTAATCCCAATGTAGGTCATGAAGACTATCAGTGACGGGTGAATGGGACTTGGTGCAGGATAGATTACAGCACTAGAGCTAAAGTTTACACATAATATATCAAAGGTTGGCCAAGAGAGCAGTGATTTCTGGGAGCTGGCTTAAATCTAAAGAGAAGCTCCTTGTCTACCTGCCATAGACTAATGTCTTTCATATGGTGTCCCTAGTCAAACAAAAAAATTATAATCCTAATGTTAACTCTGTATGAATGCAGCATTCAGTGTCCAAGGTGGTCGGAAACCCCTATGGTGGTGCCAACATGAGCCCTGGGACATTTTAATGCCTGGGTCTCATTATCATGTTAGAGAATTGGTTCCCACCCAGACGTGGCAGGAAACACTATCTGGCTGGCGAGAACAGGTCCAGAAGGTATTACAGTCAGGGGAGGAAAGCCAGAAAGGGGCAGGGATTGTCTAGGGTTCTCAAGGAAACCATAAATAAACATAATAATTCAAACTTGACAGGTCCCTCCTGACAATGCCACTGGTGAGTCTAACTTGCGTGATGCCGGGTTAAACTTATGTTGGTCCTATTTGTGACAGAGGACTTCTACATATTAATGAGGCTTATGCCTTCCTGTGGCGGGTACCTTTTCCAACACCATAACCAACTTCATTAAACACAGGCAAGACCATGGTGGGAACACAGTGGGAAATTCCTGGCCACCATATTAACCACCCACGCGCCCCAATTCCATTAGGGTTAAAACCAGCCCCCCTCAACTGCTCAGTTGATAAATACATTACTTAATGTGGATCTTAGTCATATATGCCACAATGGTCCCAGATCTATGCTAGGTTAGTAATCTCAGGTGTGTTAGGGGGGAGTTACAGTTGGCTGAGCTGGTGATGGTAGGAATCCTAATTGCTACCTGGTTACTTCTGCTGCAAAATGCTCAGTTATTTAAAGAGATGTCAATATTCTTCATTAGACTCACCCAGGATTGATCGGTTTGTTCTGGGTTTGGCTTAAGGGTCATTGCCTCATGAATCAAACCCAATCATGAATCAGCATCCTCACGGTGGGTAGCAATTTGGGAAGGAAAAATTGCTGTGACTTTTTCTTTATAATGATTTTTTTGTTAAGGTCAGGATGCATGTGGATGACGTAATGTTTGCAGTGTGCGCATGAACCAGCTGAGCTATTTGAACTGCTGATGCTGTTCCCACTCTTACTGACTCTTGTGTGTAAATGGTACCGTATGCTTAGCAGCTGGAACTAATTGAGATCAATGGATTCCTGGCTGAATCTGCACTTGTAATATAATCAAAACTTTTGCTTCTTTCACCTCATTCTTCTTTCCTTTCCCCAGTGAATGTGTCAGTGGGGAACAGTTTAAGAGAATATTTTTGTTGGTTTAAGTAACTGTAGATCAATGATGATGTATTTGTGTTTGTTTTTTCTCATCAACAAATTGCGGGAAGCACGTGTCAGCAAACGAAACATTTTCTCTTCTTCTCATCCAATTCCAACATCACTATTGGCCATACTGCTTAAAGGGGTCCTCCAGGAGACAGCTCAACCTCTCTTCGAGGAGTACCCTTACAAAACCCAATAAATGGACTCCCACAGCGAGAGGTTTCTGACCTAAATGTGTGATGAGAGAGTGACTTTAGGGTTTAATGTTGAACGATTTGAAGGGCAGAAGGGCTGATTTGCTCTCTACGATCCCATTTTTGGCAACTGGGTGATCAGAGTCAAAGTGAAGGCCATTCTACTTCATTCTTGCCAATCCCTGGCCCACCACAATCTGGTAGCAGATCAGGAAGCAGCTGCCCAGGGCTCCCACTGGACACAGGCAAAGGATTGTCTGCAATTTGGAGTCCTGTGATTATACATTGGATTCTAATACAATTTAAAATTGCTGATGTGTAGCACTCACGCTGTGAAAGCCCCATCTGCTGGGCAGGTGTCCCAAAGCAGGACTGGAAAGCTGGGGGCAACCCCATCTCAGCCGTTTGGGGGACTCTGGATGGATTTTCCCTGCTCAGGCAATTAATAGCCTAACACCAGGGCTCCCGTCTCCATGAGCTGCCAGCCACTCAGGGGTCACAAGGAGGAATTTCTCTCCTCCCCGCCAAACAAGCCCTCAGAGTGGCCACCAAGGTTCACCAGGCAATCTCCCCAGGCAGCAGAGGACCCACCTGCTGCTGGTAAAATGCCAGTGGTGTTGGGAAGAGGCCCTTAATTGGCTACTCACGTGACTCAATTGGCCTCTGGGCAGGAAGGCAGTTCTCCACCTTCCCCATTGCTGATATAATTCCATGGTGTCAGGAAGGCAACGGGCACTCCATCTTCTGCCTTCCCTCACCATTTTACAACACCCTTCCCCACACCCTTCCCATGCATGGCTCCCAGCCTACCCCTAGAAGGCTGGTAAAATTCAGGCCACCAGAGCAATACCTACAATGACCAATCTAATGGTCTTCAATCGGATGGCTTAAGGCCATTCCTAAACTACTACAAGAAACTGCTTTTCGGATTTCTTGAGGACCAGGAGGAGTATTGAGGGAAATAGTCTTGCCTGCTGTTGGACTTTCGGCAGCCTGCTTATTCTTCCTCCCTTCCCCACTTCAGTCCTTCCCCTCTTTTCTTCCCGTCTCATCGAGCACCGGGCCCATTCTGTAAATAGCAACATCCGTTTGGCTCCCGTTCATCCATCTGATTCACAACGTGCCTGCTGGCACTTGTTTATTCATGACATCTCTTACTTTGACGCGCGGTGTCCATGAAAATGGCCTGAACCTGCAGGTAACTTCACCACCTGGTGAGTATTATGCTTGTTCTGCCCGTTGCCTCCATGAGGAAAATCGCATGAAAATCAAGAGGCTGTTATAAAAAGAGAGATTTGGAAAATCTGATCTAGATAATATTGTATTTCATTACGAAGTCACTTGCTGGCATTTGGAGTCTCCTGGATAATCAGATAAGTTTTTAGTCAGTGATCTTCCATGTGGAGGGTCCAACATTTATTGAAACAAAAATAACCATGGGATTACTTTGAATTCCAGGCGCATTTCAGTTTGTCAATGTTTGCCCAGAGCATCAAGTACAGTAATTATTTTTGAAGCAATTATGACTGGTATGTAGACAGATGTTTCCTAACATATTTAGTGCTGTTCATTATCATTTATTTTTCTTGATTTGATTTCCTGATAATGACTCTTGATTTTTTATTGAACTTACAGAAACAGGAATTTTAGAGTTGCTTACATAAGAACATAAGAAATAGGAGCAGGAGTAGACCATTCAGCCCTTTAAGCCTACTTGCCATTCAATAAGATCATGGCTGATCTGATGTGGCCTCAACTTCACTTTCCTGCCTTTCTTCCATAACCCTTGACTTCCTTATCTATCAAAAATCTGTCTAATTTGATCTTGAATATATTCAATGTCCTATCGCTCGCTGGGACTACTAACAACCCTCTGGGAGAAGAAATTCTCCTCAGCTCCATCTTAAATGGGAGACTCCTTTATTTGAAACTGTACCCTCTAGTTCTAGATTCCTCCATGAGGGGAACTATCTTCTCAGCATCTACCCTGTCAAGCCCCCTCAGAATCTTAGATGTTTCAATGAAATCACCTCTCATTCTTCTAAATTCCAATGAGTTTAGGCCTAACCTGCTCAATTTTTCCTCATAAGACAATACTTCATCCCAGGAATCAGTCTAGTAAACCTTCTCTGAACTGCTTCCAGTGCTTGATGCTAGGAAGGATGTTGATGCCAATATAGTAAGCTTCACCGAATCAGGAAAAAATGTTCAATATAGCTCTGAGAACGTGGCCAAGTTGAAGTTTGCATGAGGTGGATCATGTGAAGCCCATAAGCCCATGTGGAAATTGTGAGTGAAAAATCTTAGTCAGCCTCTGACAATAGCCTTTAAGTGCTTCAGTTCACCCCCATCCTGCCTCCGGGAAAACTGACTGGGGCCAGGATAGAGCCAGGGAAGTTGGCAGCTTGAGATTCCATGCCCACCTGCCTCCTTGCCCACACTCACCGGGCCTAAAAATTCAACCCAATGCATTGAATCTTGGATTAGAATTTGAATATACATTGTTCTCAATGCTGTACAACTATAATGATATGATTTGACTTATAGACGTAAGTACTGTTATTCCATGGTCGACTGACCTGGCATTCCCCTAATTCACTACATCCTCTGTCAACCAGTCATTAATCACTCAATTTACATGGTGAATGCTTCTCATTGCCAGCGCTAGGACAAAGTTTAAAGCTGTATTGGCTTCTTATACCCTCCCTTACATATTTGTGTGAAACATTCAGTCTCCATACTTCCTGAAGTATTCAGGAGGATCCAGATGAGTTTCCATTTATGTTTATTATTGCTATCTATTAGCTGACCTAAGGTAGCTGCTGTGTGATTTTTAAATTCATTAGTCCTGAGCTTTCTTTTGGGGTTTTTAAAAAAAATGGTGTTAGGATCGCAGAGAATTAAGGAGAATTTGGAATGTGGTTAATTTTGTTTTTTTTTTTTTGCACCTCTTTGATTCCATGGGGAGAATTTTCTCCCTGTGGAGGGGTGCTGAGCAAGAGCGGGCGGGTGCGCAGCTGATCGCTGCCCACGATTGGCTGCACGCTGCCAGTTTACGGGGGGCAAGCCAGTTAAGGCTCACCTAGCGTGACGCACACCCGGAAGTGCTGATGGCTCCTTGTGCAGTCGAGGGGAGGAGGCAGAGCCGGGGCCTGCACTCTGTCAAGCACGGAGCTGTTTCAGGGAGTTTAATTTCATTATGAAAAATTTAAATAAAGAAAAAAAAACAGTGTCACATGAGCTGGGACATGTCAATGAATTTTAATTAAAAAATGTATTTGATTTATAAATCCTTCATGAAACCTCATCCCGCCCGTGGATGAGGTTTCATGATCAACCAGAAGGCTGTCTGGGCTCTTCGCTCTTTTCATTAGTTTTAAAATGGCCTTAATAGGCCTTTGACAGTTCGGCGGGCGTACAGCCGACTCTGGTGCGCGCCCTTTGAACTGAAGATCAGAATGATGTGCGATGACGTCAAAATGCACGCCCGACATCATCACGCATCATTTTACGCGTCGGCCAGTGGGCCCGCCCCTGCACGCTGACCAGAAGATTCAGGCCCATGGGTTTAAAAATACTGGTGAACACAAACTGATAGTTAATATACGCAGTTTAGTCAATTACAATCCTCCACCCTATCCAAAAGAAGCACTATATACTAATCAATGTACAGTACCTAGGGTCCAAAAGAACATTAAACTCCCTTAGTCACTGCTGGCTCTACTTCTCAAAGCTTTTCCCCCTAAGAATGAACTAAGGCTAACTTAATTTCAAGCACTTTTTCCTAATTACAATATTCGTGGGTGTAGTGCTCTGGTCATTCTGTGTAATATCAGCTGACCTTCCCTGGCATTGCTTACTATAAGTTGGTAGTTATTCTGTTTAATTAAAATAAACTGTTATCAACAAAATAGGATGGGGAAAATGCTGAAGGAAGTCAGCGAGCATTTACAGGAGGTGTGCAATATGTATAAAATTAAAATATATACAATCTATAATAAAGTAAAGGTCTTGCATATAGCACACTTTCAACTAATGTCATCAGGTAATCAGCAGATAAAGCTAGACGCTACAAAAAGAATAAAAGGATAAAACTAAAGGCTCTGTATCTAAATACACATAGCATTCGAAACAAACCAGATGAACTGATAGCGTAAATAGAAATAAATAAGTACAATCTGATAGCCATTACAAAGACATGGCTTCACGATGACATAGATTGGGATCTGAATATTGAAGGGTATGTGACCTTTAGGAAATACAGGAAATTAGGAAAAGGGATGGCTTTGTTAATTAATGATATTAATATTAGCACATTAGAGAGGGATGACCTAAGTTCAGGAAACCAGGATGTAGAAGTGGTTTGGGTTGAGATGAGGAATGATAAAGGCAAAAGTCACTTGTGGGAACGGTATACAGGCCCCCTAATTGTAACTACACAATAGGACAGTGTATAAAAAAAGAGATAGTGTGAGCTTGCCAGAAAGGTACAGCAATAATCATGGGGGATTTTAATCTACATATAGACTGGAAAAATCAGATGGGCAAAGGTAGTGTAGATGAGTTCATAAAATGTTTTCGGGATAGTTTCTTAGAACAGCATGTTCTGGAGCCAACCAGAGAGCAGGCTATACTAGATCCTGGTATTGATCAACGAGATAGAATTATTTGGTGACCTCCTAGAGAAGGCACCCCGAGGTAGCAGCGACCATAATATGATTGAACTTTACATTCATTTTGAGGGAGAAACGAGTGTGTTTAAACTAGTATTTAAACTTAAACAAGGGCAATTATGAGGGCATGAAAGCAGAGCTAGCTAAAGTGAACTGGCAAATGAGGCTAAGGGATATGTCAGTAGAAATTCAGTGGCAGACATTTAAAGGGATGTTTCAGAATAAACAGAGTGTATACATTCCAATAAGAGAAAAATTCCAAGGGGAGGGCCCACCATCCATGGTTAATTAAAAAAGTTAAAGACAGTATCAAACTTAAAGAAGAAGCTTATAATTACACAAAGGTGGGTGGCAGGTCAGAAAATTTGAAAGAATATAAAGAACAGCAAAGAATGACAAAAAGATTAATAAGGAGGGAAAAATTAGAGTATGAGAGAAAGCTAGAAAGTAATATAAAGATGGATAGTAAGAGATTCTAAAGATATTTAAGTAAGAAAATAGTTAACAATCTGGTGGAAAGTGCATCTGGGGAATTGATAATAGAAAGTAGGGAGATGGCGGATGAATTACACAAGTATTTTGCTTCGGTCTTCATTACAGAGGACACAAGTAACATCCCGGAAATAGTTGTAAATCAGGAAATGGAAGAGATGGAGGAACTCGGGAAAATTACAATCACCAGGGAAGTGGTATTGAGCAAATTGTTGGGGCTGCAGGCTGACAAATCCCCAGATCCGGATGGACTTCACCCTAAGGTCTTGAAAGAAGTGGCTAATGAGATAGTTGATGCACTGGTTTTAATTTTCCAAAATTCCCTAGATTTGGGGAAGGTTCCATTAGATTGGAAAAAAGCAAATATAACTCCATTCAAAAAGGGAGGGAGACAGAAAGCAGGAAACTACAGGCCAGTTAGCTTAACATCTGTCATAGGGAAAATGTTCGAAGCTATTATTAAACATGTTAGAGCAGGGCATTTAGAAAAATTCAAGGCAGTCAGGCAGAGTCAACATGGTTTTGTAAAAGGGAAATTATGTTTAACTAATTTATTGGAATGCTTTGAAGGAGTCACATGTGCTGTGGATAATGGGGAACTGGCAGATGTACTATACTTAGATTTCCAGAATCAATGGTTATTTTAGAAAATAAAAGCTCATTGTGTAGGGGGTAAAATATTGGCGTGGATAGAAGATTGGCTAGCTAACAGGAAGAAGAGTGTTGACATAAATGGGTCTTTTTCTGGTTGGCAGGATGTGACGCATGGTGTGCCACAGGGATCAATGCTTGGCCTCAACTTTTTACAGTTTACATAAATTTCTTGGATGAAGGGACTGAAGGAGTGGTTTTTAAATTTGCTGATGACACAAAAGATAGGTAGGAAAGTAAATTGTGAAGAGGACGTAAGGAGGCTACAAAGTGACAAAGATAGGTTAAGTGAGTGGGCAAAGGTCTAGCAAATGGAGTGTAATGTGAGCAAATGTGAAATCATTCATTTTGGCAGGAAGAAGAAAAAAGAAGCTTATTATCTAAATTGTGAGAGATTGCAGAGCTCTGAGATTCAGAGGGACCTGGGTGTCCTCGTGCATGAATCACAAAAGGTTAGTATGCAGGTACAGCAGGTAATTAGGAAAGCTAATAGAATGTTATCCTTTATCGTGAGGGGATTTGATTACAAAACTAGGGAAGTTATGCTTCAGTTGTACAGGGCATTGGTGAGACCACATCTGGAGTAAGGTGTACAGTACTGGTTTAAAGAAAGTTGTAAATGTGTTCGAAGCAGTTGAGAGAAAGTTACTAGACTAATACCAGGATTGGGTGGATTGCCTTATGAAGAAAGGCTGGACAGACTAGGCTTGTATCCACTGGAATTTAGAAGAGTAAGAGTAGGCTTAATTGAAACCTTTAAGATCCTGAGGGGTCTTGACAGGGTAGATGTGAAGAGGACGTTTCCTCTTGTGGGAGAGCCTAGAACTAGGGGTCACTGTTTAAAAATAAGGGGTTGCTCATTTAAGACAGAGATGAGGTGAAATTTTTTCTCTCAAAGGATTGTGAGTCTTTGGAATTCTCTTCCTCAAAAGGTGGTGGAAGCAGAGTCTTTGAATATTTTTAAGGTGTTGTTAGATAGATTCTTGATTAACGAGGGGGTGAAAGGTTAATGGGGGTAGGCACGAATGTGGGGTTGAGGTTACATTCAGATCAGCCATGATCTTATTGACTGGTGGAGCAGGCTCGAGGGGCCGAGTGGCCTACTCCTCCTAATTCATATGTTCATATATCATAAACTTAATTCCTCCCACTACAGACATGACACGTTCATTCATGTGTGCTCCATCTCTGACAGTATTCTTGTGGGTCCTGTTTGGTAACACAAATATTTAATTGAATCCTCCTCAGAATAGCCTTAGAAAATTTGTTAATGTGCCTGAACTAGTCATTAGAGTTTCTTCTGCCAATTTGTGTGTCTCAGGCTCTTATCCTGCCTTGGAGAAATTAGATCTGAGATTCTGCTTGTGGCTCACTGAGTGAATATACCTAATTAATTTGATACTGACCAGGGATTAAATCTGGTCTGCATGTCTTATTACGGCACTAAAAAAAACAAGGCGCCTACTGCATTATCAACCACAGTGGATAACCATTATAACTGACTAAAAGCCTATCAGCTGGCAGACAAAATCAGTGCAAAAGTGCACTTACAAGAATATAATTATGAATTGCATAACAGGAATGAAATCTGATGTATTTGTTGCATTAATTATACCTAACTGACTTTGGCGTTTGCTCAGTAAACTCACACATGCATTTGGGCTGATGCTGCCCGTTTAGCTTTCTCACATTTTCTGGACTACTGTAGTGAAAAATCTGAACACCAAGGCCCCAATTTCAGTGTTACTCCCAGAGTTGCATTAAAGCATGATTTCAAGCATATGCTGCCCTCTCTGTCAAGACAGTTCATCTGAAATCTGATCTTTTGGTGACCTCTTTGTCTTGTGTTTATTTAATGCATGTCATTCAGTTCATATTTGGACAATAAAGCTTTATCATTCAAGTGCAGAGGCAAAGATTCCACAATGCTGTATTGCACTGTGTTTTTGGGTAACTGCCTGGGGCTGGAAGATTAACATCGAAGAGATGACAACATAATGAGCTGCAATCGGGCCATTAATGAAAAATTGGTAGAAACTTTGTTCCAGATGAATAGTCCATTCAATACGTAAATCCAGTTTGTCAATGTTGCATGGCGCATATTAGCAAGAAAGCCGCGATCCAAGCTGCGTCCGTGTTGAATTCATGTTTACTTGATTGAAATTTATCCCTGGGAACAGTTTCCATGAAGCACTCAGCTCTGTTTTACCCAAGACAACAGGGACTTGGTTTCTCTTAAGCCAATTCTAGCATGAACTGGAACAGCACATTTGCCAGTGAGTTGAGCCAAATCTGACCCACTGTTGTGTTCTTAGCAATTTCCATTTTTGTTTCAGTTTTTACGGTTTTTTATTTGTACGATCGAATTCAGTATTTAGTCTTCAGGGGTGGAATGCAGCTAATGTGGAAGCTGGACTAGAAATGGTGCAAAATCTCGTATGAAAGAATTCAGTAAAACTTCTTTTCATCAAATTGGGTGAAATGCTCCCGAAGAGCATTTGCAAGTAAGTGACTGAGGCTGGGCAATGAAGTGTTTTTAATTTAAGCATTAACCGCTAATGCATTGTGTCGCTGACTTTGTCTCTCAGTTTAAACTGTTTTTAATCAGCGCCAATGTGCTTAATATTGAGTGTGATAGTTGTTGGACCAGTGTTCGTTATTTGTTTTCAAAGACATTGATGTATTGAAAAGGGGCCACTTTAAGCTGCTCCACGAGACTTATGACTATTTGGTTATGATGTTGCCAAAACCCCAGTGATAGGCCCCTTTCATCAAAGACCAGGAGCGCTCTGCAGCCAATGAAGAGTTAGCATTAATCAAAACCTCAGACAGAGCGACACCAGAGGGAAGGGGAAAAAAAGTTTTAATTATTTCTGAACAGAGCTTTTGGTGTGACCTTGCCTAGTCTCTTAAGTGCGTTTTTCTCTAGGTTCTGTAGGCATTACTGATTCTATTCAGCTTTTCCGAATCTTTTCTGTGAGAGGAAATATAGTTGGCTGATCTGAATTCATTGCACCTGTTTTGGTTGGTTTGCAGTCAATGTTGGCCGCCATCCCAGTGAACCAGAGCACCAACCAGAGAAAGAATTGATTGCCCACAAACACCTCAAAATGCTTTACATTCAATAACTTGTGCTGGCGTGCAGTGACTGTTGCCATGAAGACAAATATGGCAGTCATTTTGCACACAGCAAGATCCCACAAACAACAATGAGATTATGGCCAGCTAATCTATTTTTAGCGCTGGTCGAGGAAAGCAGGAGGGTGCATTGGTTTAAAAACTTATAACGGGATCTTTAACATCCATCTGAATCAGTGGGATAACAAGATGGGACCATATTTTTTTTCTTTTTGAAGAGCGGAACCTCTTGAAAATGTAACAGTCTTTCGATAATGCATTGGCGTGTCAGACTAGATCACCGTGCTCAAGTCTCTGAAGTGGGACTTTGCACAAAATTTTCTGCCTGCTCAGTGAGAATGCCTGTGACTGGGTCTGGCTGTTTGAAAATGATAGGGACAATTTTCCCATTACCTGACCTGAACTGATAGGGACAATTTTTCCATCACCTGACCTGAACCTGATCCTGCCTGTATTGCTGGTCATTACACTAGGCCTGACATTTTCTCATCATAGGCCCATCCCTTAGCTTGTGCCCAGAGTGAGAAGAAAAGCCAACTCCTGCTGCAGGTCTGAGAGATTTACACTAAGAGCTATGGCCAACAATTTTATGTCCTCTGTCCGAAGCAGGAGCCAGAAGCTTCCCAGCCTAAAAAAATGTCCTTCAGTTTACCTGTGACAAACAAGAAACTTGCTGTGGTCCTTCATAAGCTTCCTGCTAGCCCTTGCCCAGTTTTTGATACATTGGCTGCAAGCAGTAAGATGCATTGTAAGGGTGTAATTCTACTGAGTGTCCACTGAGAAGAGAGAACAAGATGGGAGATGTTGCGATATCACTGCTGTTTCATTCTTCTGGGAATATCTTGCTTATGAATGCTTTGTTCTCTCCAAATACCCCCCACCCAGGAATACCCATTGGAGTTCCTCAGGAAACATAAAATGGGAAGGAGGTGTAGTATTCTGGCTCTCCACTTCTTTACCTGTGTTTTGCTTCAGACACATAAATGTTCCCCAGGCTCAAAGCAGAGAAAAATCAGCCCTCATGTCTTTGTCCTGCTTGGATTCTCGGCTGCTTGCAAGATCGACCCTTCCTGAGCATGACTCTTTTTGAAAATTGAATGAGTGTTTTTAAACGGTGTCATAAGCCAGTGTTACTGTAGCCCACAGGACTTATCTTGCACTTTACCTATGCACACAAAGAAATAATTGTACTTAAGCCACCACATTTCAAAATCGTGCAAGGAATTCTTGATCCGTATCCTCAAATTTCTCCTTCCGTTACCACTATCTGTGATAGTCTTGTAACTAGCAGTGGTCACCTTTGAGAAAAGCAGTTTGAACTTTATAACACTGAGTTCAGAAGGACAAATCTATCATTTAAGTGGATGTATTAGAAGATTCACTTAGTCACCATTCTACTTTTGCGTAATCCTAATAACAACATTGGTTAGGCTGAGGGACAAAAATATTTTCCTGAGAGGGATTTTCCTTGAAACCAGCAGTCTGCTGCCAGTTTGCGGGTGTGCCAGTCGCTTCTGTGATTCACCACTTGGTGACTTAGTACCTCCTAGGAGGAGTTCAAGAGAGAGGGTTTACCCTGTGCATCTCCAAAAATTATGCAGCAGCATTGGCAAAGCCAAAGCAAAGATTTACCCCTCAGGGAATGGGTTAGCATGGGGGAGCAACTGCAGCGGCTGGCTGGGTTAGGAGGAAACCTAATACATTACATAAGTTTTTGTACATGTTCTGGTTAAATAATCATGTGGTTTAATGCAGTGTTACATCAGACCTGTCGAATTACTAGGCTCCCATGTTATGTTTCAAACAGTGGGCTGAATTTGACATGCCTCTCGTGGGGAGGTGGGGTGGATCATGTAAAATGGGGTTGGTGCCCATCCCACCGCCTTCCCGCCCACCTCTGAGCTCACCCCTACAATTCGGGGGCAGTGGAGGGGACGGGGTGTGTGGCTGTGGCAGGTGCCGAAATCGGCGGCCCGCCCGCAATATTTAAGTAAACAGTTGAGGGTCAAATCAGCTTGTCATCAAGGCAGTAGATCTGATAATATGCTGCAAATGCCATAAAATGTTTGGCATGGGCAGTAAGGTGAGAGTGGGAAGCCCAATTTTAAAAAAAATATAACTTCAGTGTTTAAAGAGCGGGGAGGAAGGAGGGGGGTTCATTTGCCGATTGTGGGGTGGCCCGCCCCTTAGGTTGAACCATCTCTTCCTTCCTACCTGCTCCCTCCCTTAAACCCACCCCCCAACTAACCAAACTTTCGCAGCACAAAACCCTGGACTTACCTGCTCTGGAAATCCAAGGCCTTGGTTTCCTCCCTTCACCAACAGCCCCACCAGCGGCCACTGATGCCTTCCTGCTGCTGCTGGCCAATCTGATTAGCTGGCAGCTCCAGAGGTCAGGACATCTGTCCCAATGAGGGATGGAAGACCCACTTGCCCCTCGTTAATCAGCCCCGCAGCACTTTATGGCCGCAGGGCTGGTAGGTGTGGAGCATGTTGGCTCCAGGCTGGTGTGCTTTCCGGTGGCACGTGCCATCTGCTCTCCCATATTATTCAGCCCAGTGTCTTAAAACTCCAATATATCAAATGTACTTAATGGGTTAAAAATAAATGGGTTCGAGACAAGCAAAGAGGGATTATGAGAAAAGACTGGCAGCCAACGTAAAGGGAATTCCCAAAGTTTTCTATAGGCATATAAATAGTAAAATGGTGGTAAAAGGAGGATCAATTAGGGCCAATTAGGGACCTCAAAGGGAATTTACACATGGATGAAGGGGCCATGGCTGAGGTATTAAATGAATACTTTGCATCAGCCTTCACCAAGGAGGTAGATGTTACCCAGGCCATAGTGACAGATGTCACTAGCAGGATTCAAAATTGATAGGATTTGGAGGAAGTGTTGAATAGACTGTCAGTACTTAAAGTTGACAAGGCACCGGGAATGGACGAGATGCATCCAAGGATATTGAAGGGAGTGAGAGTAGACACTGCAGGGGCACTGGCCATAATTTTTCAGTCTTCCCTAGACTCAGGGGAGGTGCCAGGGGCCTGGAGAATTGCAAACATTATGCCCTTGTTCAAAAAAGGTTGTAAGAATAAGCCCAGCAACTACAGACCAGTCAGTTTAACTTCAGTGGTGGGAAAGATTCTAGAAACAATTATTTGGGATAGAATTAATAATTGCATGGAAAAATATGGGTTGATAAGGAAGAGCCAGCATAGATTTCTAGAGGGGAAATCAAGTTTAACTAACTTGCTGGAGTTTTTTGAAGAGGTAACAGAAAAAAGCTGATGAGGGTAATGCTGTCGATGTGGTGTACATGGACTTTCAAAAGGCATTTGATATAGTGCCACACAACAGACTTGTGAGAAAAGTTATTGCTGATGGAATAAAAGGGACAGTAGCAACATAGATACAAAATTGGTTGAAAAATAGGAAGTGAGTAATGGTCAATGGATATTTTCAGGCTGGAGGAAGGTTTGTAGTGGAGTTCCCCAGGGGTCGGTATTGGGACCTTTGCTTTTCCTGATGTATATTAATGATCTAGATCTTGGTGCTCAGGGGACAAATTTCAAAGTTTGCAAATGATACAAAGCTTGGGAGTGTTGTGAACTGCGAGAAGGACAGTGTAGAACTTCAAAGAGACATAGACAAGTTAGTGGCTTGGGCAGATAGGTGGCAGATGAAGTTCAATGTGGAGAAGTGTGAGGTGATGCATTTTGGTTGGAAGAGCATGGACAGACAATATAAAATAAGGGGTGAAATTTTTAAGGGGGTGCAGGAGCAGAAAGACTTGAGTTATATGTACATAGATCATTGAAGATGGCAGGACAGGTGGAGAGAGCAGTTAATAAAGCATATAGTATCCTGGGCTTTATGAATAGGGACATAAAGAGCAAGGAGGTTATGCCGAATTTATGTAGGATACTCGTTAGACCTCAGCTGGAATATTGTGTACAGCTCTGGGCGCCATATAGGAAGGATGTGTGCACATTGGAGAGAGTGCAGAAGAGGTTTACAGGAATGGTTCCATGGATGAAAAACTTCAGTTATGAAGATAGATTGGAGAGATTGGGACTGTGCTCCTTGGAGAGAAGAAGCCTAAGAGGAGATTTGATTGAGATGTTCAAAAACATGATGGGGCTGACAGAGTAGATAGGGAGAAGCTGCTCCTACTCGTAAAAGGATCAAGAACTAGAGGGCACAGATTTAAAGTGATTTGCAAAAGAAACAAATATGATGTGAGAAGAAACTTTTTCACACTATGAGTGGTTTGTGTCTGGAATGCACTGCCTGGAAGTATGATGGAGGCAGGTTCAATCAAGGCATTCAGGAAGGTATTAGATGATTATTTGAATAGAAACAATGTGCAGGGGTACAGGGAAATGACAGGACAATGGCGCTAGGTCATAATGCTCATTTGGAGAGCTGGTGCAGGCATGATGGGCTGAATGGCTGCCTTCTGTGCTGTTAAAATTCTGCGATTCTGTGAAATATAGGCCCATTTTTTTCTACCCAGACTCTGCTGTGGCGCGCACCGCATGCCTGCACCACGAGCCAAGAGATCGGCGGGAATTAGTCTTTGGGTCTCACCTTCACAGGCAGGTTGGGTCGTGAGAAAAATCCATGTCTGGCTGTCTGACAATGGCCCTCAGGTGATTAGTGTATTGGATAATATGGGCAGTTACTCTGAGGATTGTGGAGTTGGCAGAGCATTTTTGGCTCCATTGTTTCCAAAAGAAACCCTTTGAATTGGTAGTGGCCTGAGTACAGAACACTTCTGAGTGGAGTAGTAGGCCCCTGTAACCAGTTTTATAGAGGGATCGCTCAACAGGCATTTAGTCCCCTCTTAACACCCACAAGGGGCCTAAAACCGGTTGCCAGCACACCAGCAAACAATAAAGGCCCGCCGAATTTAGCATTAGGTACGACATCTCAACAGATTGAACACAGTCCTTTCCACTGGTAAAGTGGTGTACTTTGTTCCCTTTTTATACCCAAAAAACAGACAGACAGCGTACCAATTTATAATTTTCAGTATGCTGCAGCCTACACTGCAGTGGTTAAATATCACAAGAGTGTTCACTGCCAAAATCAAAAAAGGGTCAGTCAGTACAGGCAGACATTGGCTGTTAAACTCTGGTTGCACAGAAGGCGTTTGATATTACTGTACTGCGGTCATGAATGTGCACAAATATATTTTTGGCCTTTACAGTCAGTCAACATATCTATTGCCTGCCAGAAGCATCCTGGGAGAGCTAGGGTTCAGTCAACAGGCCAGTAAAACAATACAATGTAATGCGTTTGATTCATATTTTAATGGAGGTGTCAAATCTCATTTTACGGTTTTATCCATTGGGATAATAATTGTTTCAGTAATGAATAGGTTGTTAACTTAAAGTTGGTGAGAAACTGTTTCATTTTTCTGGTTTGCTCCATGTACTGAAAACTAGGTTTTTGATGATTTGCCAGTATTTGGAGACATCACTACTTCCCTCTGTCGTAAAGCTTAGAATAAGAACCGCATGTGGTGCAGTAAAGCTTTTAATTGTGCCCTCCATCCTGTCTATATTCTGTTACCAGTCTTTGTTCAGATGGCTCCAGTTTACAGATTAATCTTTGTTCTGTTGAATGAACTAGAACATTTTTTTATTCATTAGATGTGGGCATCACTGGCTATTGCCCATCCCTAATTGACCTTGGTCAGAGGGCATTTAAGAGTCAAACACATTGCTGTGGGACTGGAGTCACATATAGGCTAACCAGACCAGGTAAGGACAGCAAATTTCCTTCCCTAAAGGACAGTAACAAGCCAAGCCAGATGGGTTTTTACAACAATCGACAATGGTCTCAGTTAAACTTATAATTCCAGATTTTTATTGGATTCAAATTCCACTCAAGATTCGAACCCAGGTCCCCAGAGCATTACTCTGGGTCACTGAATTACCAGTCCAGTGACAATACCACTACATCACCACATAGCTGGTACTTTAAAGATAAACTCTCACTTATTAAGTCCCAGACTTATGCAGGCAGTGGGTATAGTCCACTGTTTGAGGTGCAGCCATCACTGCCTGTGCATAGTGAATCTCTGAATGTGGGTGAAAGTTGAGTATTTGAACTTTCTTGACCCTGTACAATTATGCAACTTGTATGACCTGCACCATCTTTGTATATGATCAGCGTTTAGGCTAACAATTGGCTTTCTTTTAGAAACAAGCCCATTATTGAGAGAGGAAATGTAAGTGAAATGTGAGTTCACACACAGCAGTACTGTTAATCAGCAAGGGAAGAAAGCATATCCAGGGGCTGTATTTGTTTAAAACAAAAAAAAAATCAAAGCTAAATGCACAAAGCATTCCTTTTAAAGGGCTGTTTGAAGCTGTGTTTATACTTCACTGTCATTTGCTTTTTGAAAGGGTTAACTCCTTCCATGCCACTATCCTGGGGATGGGGAAGCAGGAAAATAGTACTTCCATTTTCACACTGCACAATTGGTGCAAGGCCATCCCTTTGCACTTTGTTTCCGCAGCCCTTTAATTTTCTACACTGCAAAGACCATTCTCTCACTCTCGCTATTTCTCTCACATATACCATCAGGCACGGCATTCAGCTTAAACCAATTGCTTTTATTTATGTGGCTTTGTGGAGCTGAGGCCAAACTGCTAGCAAGAATTCCAGGTGGGCAGACTTTGTCCATTTTTTCAAGTAGGCAACATTGCAGATGTACAATGTAAAATTATTTGTTTAATTTTGAAAGTGTTCCAGTGGTATTTCTGTATTACTATGGTGTGTTGATAACAATATGTAGGTCTCACATGGCTGATGGAGCTGCAGTGCAAATCTTGCCCCTGAGGAGGCGATGATGAGCTGCCTTTTCAAATCGCTGCATTTTTCTGGTTTTGGTGCCCCTACAATGTTTTTTAAGACAGAGAGTTACCAGATCATGATGAAGTCACA
This sequence comes from Carcharodon carcharias, assembly GCF_017639515.1. Classification (NCBI taxonomy): domain Eukaryota; kingdom Metazoa; phylum Chordata; class Chondrichthyes; order Lamniformes; family Lamnidae; genus Carcharodon; species Carcharodon carcharias. Next base: position 31,765,606 of record NC_054477.1, on the reverse strand, counting down.
GCTTCACAACAGGTGCATTCCATTTAATGGATTTGAAAATCAAGAATGATGTATAATGGGCAACTGAATCAATATCATCCACGTTACATCATCTCCCCAGATCAAAATTACCCCCTTTTCTTTGGGTATGAGTTCAACTTTAGACTTATTCCACCCTTCCTTTGCAGTTTCCTCCAGGCCTTTTATCTCTTCCCAAATGCCCTTTTCCTTTGACTTGGCTCAGGCTTTTCACACTGTCCCTTAGTTCCAGCACTGGTGGCAGAGCCTTCAGGTGCCTCATTCTTAAAGGTAAAATACTGCAGATGCTGGAAGTCTGAAACAAAAACAAAAAATGCTGGAAAAACTCAGCAGGTCTGACAGTGTGTACGGACTCGAAACATTAACTCTTGTCTTTCTCTCCACAGATGCTGTCAGACCTGCTGAGTTTTTCCAGCATTTTTTGTTTTTGTCTCATTCTTACTCTGGACCTACCTGTTCACTTTCTTTTTCCACTTTTCCAAAGGTTCACAAGTCATCTCTTCAGCACAGTCATCTAGCAGATTGGAGTTAGTGTTCTGCTTCTGGGTGCAAAGGGTTAACCCACAATCCCTGCCTTGCAGTTGCATCCTGACAGTTTGTTACATTGAGGTAATTGACATGTTGCATTGACATGTTGAGGGACAGATGAGACAGAAAATCTGAGCTCTGGAGTTGCTGATTTTGTACTACAGACAGTAGCAGGAATGTCTACCAGGAGAAATGCTTTTATCTCTATATTCTAGTTTTCAAAAAAAGACATGCATTTACAATTACAAAGACTGATGTTTAACGTATTGTAACCAGGGAAACAGGTTCAATGCTTTTTTGTAAAGTTTATAAACGATCAACATGGCTTCAGGCCACGTTGAATGTTTCTTGTTACATGAATAGAAAGTTACATTAAATACACTAGAAGAATCTGTTGCCTCAGAGATAAATAACAATGCTGCTTGGTAGGAATGCCAAATCATGTGTTTTCATTTTGGGAAGCATTGCCGTAGGCTTTTTTCAGTGCTTCCTCACAGAGTCCACTTTAAAAAGTCCACTTTAAAACAAATCTGATAACTATAGAAGCTGGGTATGATACAGTGGCCTTCATAAAATGATAAACATAACCTAAGATATTGAATCCTTATCAAAGAGACATCTTTTTCCACATAATGGTAATTGCGAAATTATTTTGCAACAGATGAGTGCAGTGGTTTGGGATATATTAGCAAATCTTATTTATAATGCTTTGTTGTTCTTGAGTGTAAAATGGAGGTCAATCACTGCTTTTGCTACGAAAGTCAATCTTTAGCAACGCCTTGACAATTATTATGTGGTGGTTCAATTTCATTAATGAGCGCATTATTGGGCTCAAATCAAATAGGAAAACCATATCGCCTCCTGATGCAGTTCCTGAAAACCATTCTTTTGCACCTCTGTACATGCTAAAATAAATAGCAAATAAATAAATAGCAAACTGGGGATTTCACAGTACAAAATCTGTAAGTGGGTAGAACAATAACAATTTAACATAGGCAATTCTAAAGTGCAGCACTTGGATATAAATCCTCTGTCAATGGTGCAGAAATAGTCAAGGGCGAAGTTGAAAGAGACCTAGGGATTTGTGAATGTAATACTCAACTTCTCCAATTACCAGGGCACACCAATAAACAAGTCCCATAGATTTCTGGACTTTATAGCCAGATTGGAAGGTACAAGACAAAAGACTTCATGCTTAACTCGTACTTTAGTTAGACCTTATCTTGAGTGATATCTTCAGTCCAAGTCATCAAGGGGAGACATTCAAACTCCATTGACAGTTCAGAGGAACCATCAAAATGATTCCCAGGATTTATGATTTATGTGGAAAAACTGGAGAAACATAGGCTGTTCTGCCTTGAAAAAAGGCAACGTGGAGGTGACTTTGCAGCAGCAAGTTAATAAATATTATTGGAAAAGTACATTACTTCAAAATAAGCGTGAGAGTAGGATGAGGACTCAAGTTCACTTGTTAAAGTCAAAAGACCGATGGCAAGAAATTCTGCACCTAAGTGAACAATACAAGCATGGAGCTTCTAGGTAGGGTGGTGGTTACGAATATCAGGAATCATCGGATAGGAATTTTGGGTTTTGGGTTGGGACCCCGATGTCAGAGTCAAAATAGAGGTGCTGACCCTGCACCTTTTAAAAAAAAATTCTTGCAGGGGATTTGGGTGCCGCCGATGAGGCTAGCATTTATTAACCATCTCTAATTGCCCTTGTGAAGTTGGTGGTGGGCTGCCTTCTTGAACCGCTGCAGTCCATGTGGTGTAGGCACACCCACAGTGCTGTTAGGGAGGGAGTTCCAGGATTTTGACCAAGCAACCGTGAAGGAATGGTGATATATTTCCAAGTCAGGATGATGAGTAGCTTGGAGGGGAACGGGGAACTCCTGGTGCTGGTGTTCCCATACATCTGCTGCCCTTGTCCTTCTAGCTGGTAGAGGTCACGGACTTGGAAGGTGCTGTTGAAAGAGCCTTGGTGAGTTGCTGCCATGCGCCTTGTAGATGGTACACATACTGTCATTGTGTGTCTGTGATGGAGGGAGTGCACGTTGAAGGTGGTGGATGTGGTGCTAATCAAGCGGGCTGCTTTGTCCTTGATGGTGTCATGTTTCTTGAGTGTTACTGGAGCTGCATTCCAGGCAAGTGGGGAGTATTCCATCATACTGTTGACTTATGCATTGTAGATGGTGGACAGGCTTTGGGGAGTCAGAAGGTGAGTTACTCTCAACAGAATTCCTGAATTCCCAGCCTCTGACCTGCTCTTGTAGCTACAGTATTTATATGGCTGGTCCAGTTCAATTTCTGGTCAATAGTAGCCCCCAGGATGTTGATTCCACTGTGTTGGAAACAGTCACTGAGCAGTGATTTTCCTTGAATTGGTCAATTAGTGGCCAGACGGTGGCTGCACCGTCCAGTTAAGGATGGCAGGCAGGCTCGCGAATGTAAGGTCAATAAGAGGCCCTCTGGCACTCAGAGTAGAAGCCTGCTGCTTCAGGTAAGAGAGGGAGAGGTTGGCTCCATCTTGAGGCATTCTCTCAGTCCTTTTCAAATTTTAACACTAAGGAATGGCAACAGCTGCCAGGCCACTATCATGGAGGGAAAACTGTATAGCTATTGTCAAGCATGTGAGATCCTGCCTGTAGTGCCGGCTGTCAATCTGAAAATTCCAGTTGGACTGTGATAATTGGCCTTTATTGTTCATTACTTATTGGCTACCTTCCCCTCGATCCTGTCCCTGGGAAAATGGCCTGCGGGTGGGATTGTGCTGGCAAACTGGCCCACTGCCTGTAGCGCCGTTTTACACCCTGGCCCGCCTCTGTTCTCCTCTTCACGTGGGACTGAAAATTCTGCCTGTTCAAGAACCACTTGAGTGACAACAAGCAACTACAAGGTTTTCCAGATGGATGACGTAAGATGAGCTAAACAGCCTTTTTCATTCCTATTTATCCTGTCAACCTGCTGTGAGTGCATCATTTATTACAAAAAATAACCTGTTTGCTCAAGAAGTAAACAGTAAAGCTCTTTTGTCTTAATAAAAGTATCGTGCTGGTAAGTGAATGTTGAACTGTCAGATAAGATGCTTTGATAAAAGTACTGGCATTTCCCTTGAACTAATTACCTCTTTACCAAAGACAACTGGATGATCAGGCAGCCAAAGTGGCAGCCTTTGCTAATTCTGGAAAATAGCCTAACTCGAGGAGCAAATCACTGAAGCTTTTGGTTGGAGCATACCTGTCCTCCAAAATTCTCATTTTAAAAGACAAAGTGAGAATTTCATTATTTTTTCACAGTACAGTATGAGAGTGAGTGTGAGACTTTACCTGTCTATTCTGATTTGATTAAGTTTCTCTTTTTCATTGGTATTCAATAATTAACTCTCTTTTCTGCATCCAGGACCTGCATCATGACTTAACCAGGAGGGCGAGTTAGTTGTCTCGCACTTCTCATGTAGTTCTGCAGCTGTCCAATAGGGGAGCACCAGAGCATCTATAACAACTTACCCTCTGATTGTTGCTGCCCACTGGGGATGTCTCCAGCTCTCACTTATCCTATTATTGTGGCCAGGATTGGGAGCTTGCCATATCGAGAATTGTGAGTGGTTAATCCAAATCCCACAATTCCATGGAAAAATGCTACTTATGAGCTTACTTCAGTTCCATAATGACCCTCTTCCCTGATTGACCTTGTACCTGCAGGCAAAGAAATGAAAATGTGTCAGTAACTATTAAATCTGATTTCTGGTAACTCAGCAATGCTGGCATTGAGCAAACCTGGAATGTTGTAAATTCCTATCTCGTGGTTTCAATAGGTTATGTAGGCAATGCTAGATGCCAGTATGTTTCCTTTCCCTGTCCTAGCCCTCATCACTGCTCTCTTGCCTTTTGTCATTCTAAAGCAATGCCATTGCATGATGCCTGTAACCAACACTTAATCAAGAATTTTGTACGGTTTTGGATTCCCTTGAACACCATTGCAGAATCCAAACTCCTATCCATGATTGCAAGGATAAATGGAATCCCATTGGCTCATATATCAAAAGTCGAGCTCCGTCACTTGTCCCAGAGAGCAGGTTAAAAAAATACCTTTGGTGGCTTTTGCTAATGATTCATTTGTAATTTATTAACTAGGTAAAAGAGGTTTGAATGATCTTGCTTGGAATTTCAGTTGCCTGGGTTTTGCATTGAGGATAATGATGTGGCTAACAGTGCTCAGGGTTCTTATGGAGTAAACGGGGCCCCAAATGCATGGTTAAATGCAGAAATCTGGAAGCTGTGATCGGAGCTATCCAGCTCATTTGCAGGCTGTGCTATGACAATACCTCACCAATAGATGCAGCATTGAAATCAATGCAAGGGCATGCAGTTGTGGTGCTTACTCATTAGTTACCCAGAAACCTTCCCAGAAAAAGTGGTGTACTCAGACGTAAGTGAATTTTTAAACAGTGCGATCATATATAACTACTGCTGAACAATTTGTCTGGCCCTGAAGATTTAATTTTACTAGTGTGGACTCTTGTTTCCTTTAGAATTTAATTAATGTTAGAGATCATACGAATTATGAGCAGGAGTAGGCCCCGAGATCCTACTCTGTCATTCAATAAGATCATGGCTGATCTGATTGTAACCACAACTCACATTCCCACCTACTCCTGATAACATTTCACCCCTTTGCTTATCAAGAATCTGTCTACCTCTGCCTTAAAAATATTCAAAGACTCTGCTTCTATTGCTTTTTGAGGAAGAGAGTTCCAAAAATTCATGATCCTCTGAGAGAAATTTCCTTTCATCTCTGTCTTAAATGGGTGATCCTTTATTTGTAAACATTGACCCCTAGCTCTAGATTCTCCCACAAGAGAAAACATTCTTTCCACATCCACCCTGCCAAGACCCCTCAGGATCTTATATGTTTCAATCTTGCTCTTCTAAACTCCAGCGGATACTCTGTTGAAGGGTCATGAGGACTCGAAACATCAACTCTTTTCTTCTCCTCCGATGCTGCCAGACCTGCTGAGTTTTTCCAGGTAATTCTATTTTTGTTCCAGCGGATACAAGCCTAAACTGTCCAACCTTTCCTCATAAGACAAACTGCCCATTCCAGGTATCAGTTTAGTAAGGTTTACTTTTACTATGTTTCTCTTATCTCTCTCCATCTCAATTCCATCTGTTTTCCCAATCTTAATTTTGCTTTCGCTTCTGGTCTGCAATCCTGCTCACTTCATTCCAAAGCTTCCTTACTGGTGCAGCGGAGCCTGGACTCTTAATTAATTTCAGCTAAGCAAGATATGAGAGTTTCTCTTTGGGAAGAACTTCCTGGCCACAGAGACAAACCAGTGACCAGCTCCAGATCTCAGCCAATATCAATCTGAACTTGGCTGCTGAGAATGTAAAAGTGAGGGCCTCAGGTGACTCTTCCTCGGATTTCATGACCATTCTTGTGATGATGTGCCCAATTTATCAACTTTACCTTAATAAGTCAGGAAAGGAGGTCATTCAACCCATCATGCCTGTGCTGGCTCTATGAAAGAGCTCATCCAGTTGGTCCCAGTCCCCTTACTCTTTCCTCATAGCTCTGAATTTTTTTTTCCCTTTCAGCTATTTATCGAATTCTCTTTTGAAAGCTGTCATTGAATCTGTTTGCGCTACCCTTTCAGGCAGCGTATTCTACATCACTGTAACTCACATTAGAGTGCAATAGGTAAATTGAATTGATATATCACAAAACAATTAACAGTATTAATAGTTTCACATCAGTTTAGTATTTACTTAGTAATTCTCTAGGATGATGATGTTCACCATCAATACTTATGCTGACTTCATTAACAAATCTGAAAATGGACAAACTTCCTCATTGTGATCAAAGTGTGTCGCACACAATGACTTACTTTGAAGTGCAGTTGAGATTGGCTGCATGTACTTACAATAAGAATTCTTACTGGTTAATGTGACTCTTGTTACCAGACGAATTTTGGCCGAGGCACCAATAGAGCTCTGTCCCTTTTTTGAATGCCTGGAATTACTGATATCTGCCTGAAGTGGTGATGGATCTTCGGTTTAATATCACAACAAAACAAAATACTGCAGCACTCCTGTGAAATTATGTGCTCCATGCTAGGAATGGGACTTAATCTCATTACTAATCCAGTGATATTACCACCATGTCACCATCACCCCATACCTTCCTTCAGGCACCTATCCATCCTTTCCTAAACGTGGATATGGTCCAATGGAATATATTAATGGTATGCTGGTGTCCTGCTTTATAAAGTGGAAGGTTGCTCTTGGTTTCCTCACATATTTTGGTGCTGAGGCAAGGGTGCTATCAAGTGAACTCATCTAACAATCTGATGAGGGGCAGGAGAAATCTCACCGTTATAAACGTATAATGCACAGTAGACTCTCACTGTTGTTGAGGTAAAAGAGACATGTTCACATATATCTTTTATATTTCTAAAACAATTATGAATCAGTCTGAATTATGTTACATAGAAATTATAACATGAAGCCATGCCTGGCCATCTCAACTGATCTATGTTGGTGTTTATCCTTCACATTAATGTTAGTCCTAAATCATGTTCCCATCTCCCTTTGTATTTATGTAGCTCTTTTCACATCCTAATGACGTCCCAAAGTACTTTACAGCCAATGCAATACTTTTGGCTTGCTTGTTTTCAGTGTTAGAAGATAGGCAAAAATGACAACCTTTTCTTATTTGTTTTCTTTCATGAGATGTAGGAATTACTGCCATTTGTTGTCTATCCCTAATTGTCCTTGAACTGAGTGCTAGCCCACTTCAGAGGGCAATTAAGAGTCAACCGCATTGCTGTGGGTCTGGGAGTCACGTGGAGGCCAGTACAGCAGATTTTCTTCCCTACATGACATTAATGAACCAGATGTTTCTTTTAACAACAATCAATGATAGTTGTCATGGTCACCATTACTGAGGCTCACTTTATTTTCCAGATTTACTAATTGAATTTAAATTGCTCCAGCTGCTGTGGTGGGATTTGAACCGACGTCTCTGGAGCATTAGCTGAGGTATCTGGATTACTAATCCAGTGATATTATCACCTCACCACCATCACCCCATATTTTCCTTCAGGCACCTATCCATCCTTTCCTAAAGGTGGATATGGTCTAATGGAATATATTACTGGCATGCTGGTGTCCTGCTTTATAAAGTGGAAGGTTGCTTTCGGTTTCCTCACATGTGCATTCTCAACGTTGAGTTTTCCCAGCCAAACTGAAATGTTATTAATAAAAAGAAACTGTGTTATAATATAAACTTTTGATTTTATTTGGGTATGTCAGACTGCAAATTCATTGACAAAAAATGGAAATGGCCCCTTTAAGAGATCCTTTCATTTTAAGCTGGCTCCAGATCACTTGCTCAGTACACTTTTTTTTAAAAAGTTCAAGTCCAGCCCATTTTTGCTTGGCTGTGCAAGGATCGAATTCCATGAAGACTGTTACCATAGCAGCTGGGATCTCTTAGCAACCTGTCTACCAATAACTTCAATTTGTCTTCTAGAAAGTGAGAAGAAAGTAACTGCTGGGCAGAAGCTCTCTGGAATGCAGGAGTTGGTGAAAAAGAAGTACTGAACCTTGACCTTGGCTAACGCTTCTATTTTGCAGTAATGAAGTTCGCTTAAGAGTCTGACCCCGAGTATTGCTTTTGAGTCAAAGTACGACATGGATAGTGTATTAAATTTTTTCTTTTTGCTCCCTCTTCTTTTCAGAAAGGGTGCTGCTGCAGAAACCTTGTAGACTGGCTCTTTTTTCAGCCTGCTTGATTCACGGGGTTGAGTAGCACAGATAATACCCGAGCAAATATTTAACTTGCCGGGGGTCTCCATTAGTCAGAGTCATTTAGGATGAAGACAGGCAAAATGTTATGGTGTGATTACACATTTCATGGAAACTTTTAGGCATTCCTGTTATATTGTTCTAGAGAGTGGTCTCAGGGATGGAATTCTGAGGTATGCAGTAATTAATTGAATGGCAGTAGGAGAGCATTTTTTATTAATCCTATGATTGGCATCTAAGGGTTGATGCTCTCCGGACGTACTGATGGGCAGAAGGTCTTGGCCATTGCCCTGTGTATACCAGGACGTTGTGTGTGCTGACTATTTTCCCATATGTAGGGTCAATGGGTAAGGCTGACTGTTGGCAATGACCCTTCAATGAAAGCTTCTCTGCCCTGCTTCTCTCTTCCCAAAGACATTGTGTTTTCCTGAGATACTCATACCACAGTCGCTATAAGTCCTCTGGTATCTCACCCAGCTGTTTGTGCATGAGTTTAAACAATGTGTGCCTTTACTATGAAAGGCTTCTAAGATGAGCCTGATTTTGTGCTCACCAGACATCCACAAATTCCCACTTTGCAGCAAGCAATCACAGGAGATGGAGGTCTTGGTTCAAACATGGACATAAGAGCTGAACTCTTGAGGTGAGGCGAGATGACTGTCTTGACATCAAGAACGCATTTGACCGAGTGTGGCATCAAGGAGTCCTAGCAAAACTGGAGTCATTGGGAATCAGAGGGGAAAACTCTCTGCTGGTTGGAGTCATAACTAGCACAAAGGGAGATGGTTGTGGCTGTTGGAGGTCAATCATCTTAGCTCCAGGACATCACCATAGGATAGGAGTTCTCCTCCTGACTCCCCAAAGCTTGTCCACCATCTACAAGGAACAAGTCAGGAGTGTGGTGGTGTACTCCCCACTTGCCTGGATGATTGCAGCTTGCATAACACTCAAGAAGCTGGACACCAGCATTCAAGGACAAAATAGCGAGAATACAGGGCAAATATGTTCCCGTAAAAACAAAGGGGGGGACCCAAGTCCGGCAACCCTGGATGTCAATGGATCTAAAGGTTAGGATTAAGTAAAAAAAGAGAAGCTTATGCCAGATACGGAGGGCTCAATACGGCAAAGCCGTTAGAGGAGTATAAAAAGTGCAGAGGGGAACTTGAAAAGGAAATTTGGAAAGCTAAGAGAGTGCATGAGAAAGCATTGGTGAGTAGAATAAAGGAAAACCCAAAAGGGCTTTTTAAAATATATAAAGAGCAAGAGAATAACTAGGGAAAGAATAGGGCCAATTAGGGACCATAGAGGTAATCTGTGTGTGGACCCGGAAGACGTGGGTACAGTCCTCAATGAATACTTTACATCGGTCTTCACAATGGAAAAGGATGACGCATCAGGGTGGAAGACTGTGTAATATTAGAGGGAATTAACATAGAGAGGAGGTACTAGTGGGTTTAGCGGCCTTAAAAGTGGATAAATCTGTAGGCCTGGATGAGATGTATCCCAGGCTGTTGAGGGAGGCAAGGGAAGTCAGGGGCCCTGGCAGTAATTTTCAAATCCTCTCTGGCTACAGGTGAGGTACCAAAGGTCTGGAGAACTGCTAACATTGTCCCATTATTAAAAAAGGGAGGAAGGGATAGACCAGGAAATTACAGGCCAGTCAGTCTAATCTCAGTGGTAGGGAAGTTGCAAGAAAGAATTCTGAGGGACAGAATATATCTGCCCCTGGAGGGACACGGATTAATGAGGGATAGTCAGCACCGATTTCTTAAGGGAAGGTCATGTTTGACAAATTTGATCGAATTTTTTGAGGAGGTAACCAGGATTGTTGATAAAGGTAATACATTTGATGTGGTCTATATGGATATTAACAAGACTTTTGATAAGGTCCCTCATGGCAGACTGGTCAAGAAAGTAAGAGCCTATGGGATCCAAGGCAAAGTGGCACGTTGGATCCAAAATTGGCTGAGAGGCAGGAAGCAGAGGGTGATGGTAGAGGGATGTTTCTGTGACTAGAAGTATGTTTCCAGTGGGGTTCCACAGGGCTCAGTGCTGGGGCACTTGCTGTTTGTGGTGTACATAAATGATTTGGACTTAAATATAAGGGGTATGATCAAGAAGTTTGCGGATGACACGAAAATTGGTAGGGGGTAAATAGTGAGGGGGATAGCTATAAACTGCAGGAGGATATCAATGGACTGGTCAGGGGGGCAGAACAGTGGCAAATGAAATTCAACACAGAAAAGTGTGAGGTAATGCACTTGGGGAGGACTAACAAGGCAAGGGGTTACACTATGAATGGTAGGATCCTAGAAAGTACTGAAGATCAGAGGGAACTTGGTGTGCATATCCATAGATCCCTGAAGGTAGCAGGGCAGGTAGAGATAAGGTGGTTAAGAAGGCATATGGGATACTTGATTAGCCGACGCATTGAATACAAGAGCCGGGAGGTTATGCTGGAATTATATAAAATGCTGGTTAGGCCACAATTGGAGCACTGCATGCAGTGTTGATGGGCTGAATGGCCTCCTTGTGCTGTAAACGTCAATGAGTCTAGGACCCTTCTTCAGAGAAGCACTGAAGGCTCATACAGACTCGAAGCATCAACTCTGTTTTTCTCTCCACAGCTGCTTTTAGACCTGCTCAGTTTTTCCAGCATTTTCTGTTTTTATTTCAAATTTCCAGCATCTACAGTATTTTGCTTTTATCATGGATGCAGTCATGCATGTTGAGCCGTTCCCTGCTACATGGGTGTGTTTTTGGTCCACTGATGAACCTTTTCACACTTCCTGGCTGGAGCCACAGCCGTAGGTGTCAGTTTAGTGTTGATGGGGGAGGTAGTCTTATCTGGCTGTAGTTATACACAGTGGAAAAGTTACCCATATCATTCCTGGTAGTTTTGTCGTGACAGTAAAAAGATTTTTTTTTTTATTTGTACATAATATGCATCTGTCTGTGCTGCCTCTGGTGACTTAGCGATTGGTTTCATGATGCTGTGTATTCAAACGTTGGATCCATCCAGTTATAATATCTGACTGGGTTACCTTAAAAGGTGCAGTGGAGATTTGAACAAGAACTTGGGCCAAACGGACTCGACGTGAAGCTTTAACTCTGTTTTTCTCTCCTCAGATGCCTGACCTGATTGCTTCCTGCATTTTCTGTTTTTATTTCAGATTTGCAACATCTGCAGTATTTTGCTTGTGATAGAAACATGTAGTCCTGCTGACATGGTGCAAGATTATGAAATGAATGTAAAAAAGCAACTTCAGAATGTCACATGGAGTCATTACAACACAGAAGGAGGCCATTTGGCCCATTGAGCCTATGTTGGAGCAATCCAAACTGTCCCATTTTCCCGCTCTATCTCCGTAGCTAGCCCTGCAACTTTATTTTCCTCAGGTGCACATCCAATTTCCTTTTGAAATTATTCATCATCTCTGCTTCCGCCACTCTTATAGGCAAATGAGTTCCACATACCTGGCTAATAAAGTTCTTCCTCACATCTCCCCTGCATCCTGTGCCCAAAGCCTTAAATCTGTGTCCCTCAGATCAACTAATAGGAGCAGCGTTTCTTTCTCTACCATATCTAAATTTTTGGATTGCAGCAGTTCAAGAAGACAGTTCGCCACCACCTTCGAGAGTATTTAGGGATGGGAAATGAATTCAAGCCTTCCCAGCAATGTTCACATCCCAGAAGAGAATAAAAACAGATAAACCTGCGATAATCTTGTGCACCTCCATGAAATCCCCCCTCGGTTTCCTCTGCTCCAGGAACAACCCCAGCTTCTCCAACCCAACCTTGTCATTAAAATCCCCCATTCCTGCAACTATTCTGGTAAACCTCCTCTGAACTCTTTCTTGGACTCGAACTCAAATTCTGTCGAAGGGTCATGAGGACTCGAAACGTCAACTCTTTTCTTCTCCGCCGATGCTGCCAGACCTGCTGAGTTTTTCCAGGTAATTCTGTTTTTGTCCTCTGCACCCTCTCTTTCCTAAAATGTGATGGCTAGTACTGGGTACAATACTCTAGGTGTGGCCTAACCGGAGCTTTATGAAGTTCAGCATTACCTCCCTGCTTTTGTAGCCCATATTTCTACTTGAAGCCGAAGATCCCATAGGCTTTCCTAAGTTATCTCGCAACAGATCCATGCACATAGCTCTACCCCGTGAAAGACAGAAAATCAACCTTGCATGCGTCGGAACCCCATACACCTACCATGACACCTGCTGAAAATCTGTGTGTAAGGAAATCGAGTGAGGACAGGATAAGGTTGTGTTGCTTGCCCCTCACCACCATCCCTCCCCCATCCCACACAGTTGAATTGCTTACTTATACTGCTTAAATAATTGGGAAGTCAGCAATGGTGATGAGTCATATGAACAAGGAGCAGGAGTAGGCCATTCAGCCCCTTGAGCCTGTTCCACCATTTAATAAGATCATGGCTGATCCAGCTGTAACCTCAAATCTGCATCCCACCTACTGCCAATAACCTACCACCCCCTTGCTTACCAAGAATATATTCACCTCTGCCTTAAAATATTCAAAGACTCTGCTTCCACCACCTTTTCAGGAAGAATTCCAAAGACTCACAATCCTCTGAGAGAAAAAAATTTGCCTCACTGTTTTAAATGAGTAACCCCTTAATTTTAAACAGTGACCCTTAATTCTAGATTCTTCCACAAGATGAAAAATCCTCTCCACATCCACCTTGTCAAGACCCCTCAGGATCTTATGTTTCAATCAAGTCACCTCTTACTCTAAACTCCAGCAGATACAAGCCTAGTCTGTCCAACCTTCCCTCATAAGACAATCCACCCATTCCAGGTATTAGTCTGGTAAACCTTCTCTGAACTGCTTTCAATGCATTTACATCCTTCCTTAAATAAGGTGATCAATACTGTACACAGTACTCCAGATGTGGTCTAACTAGTTCTGTGTAACTGAAGCGTAATCTCCCTACTTTTGTATTCAATTCCCTTCACAATAAATAACATTCTATTAGCTTTCCTAATTACTCGCTATACTTGCATACTCACCTTTTGCAATTCATGTACTAGGACACAGATCCCTCTGCACCTCAGAGCTCTGCAATCTCTCGCCATTTAGATAATATGCTTCTCTTATATTCTTCTGGCCAAAACGGACAATTACACATTCTTCCACATTATACTCCATTTGCCAGATCTTTGCTAACTCACCCTATCTATATCTGTTTGTAGCCTCCTTATGCCGTCTTCACAACTTACTTTCCTACCTATCTTTGTGTAATCAGCAAATTTGGCAACCATCCCTTCAATCTCTTCATCTAAGTCACTTAAATAAAATCTAAACAGTTGAGGTCCCAGCACTGATCCCTGTTGCCAACCCGAAAAAGACTCATTTACGCCTATTCTCTCTTCCTGTTAACCAACTAATCTTCTATCCATGCTCCTTATACCATGAGCTTTTATTTTCCATGATAACCTTTGATATGGCACTTTATCAAATGGCTTCTGGAAATCTAAGTACACTATATCCAACGGTTCCCTTTTATCCACAGCACATGTTATTTTCTCAAAGATCTCCAATAAGTTGGTTAAACATGATTTCCCTTTCACAAAACCATGTTAACTCTGCCTGATGACCTTAAGCTTATCCAAGTGCTTTGCTATAACTTGTTTAATAGTAGTTTCTAACATTTTCCCTAAGAGTGATGTTAAGCTAACTGGCCTGTAGTTTCCTGCTTTCTGTCTCCCTCCTCTTTTGAATAATGGAGTTACATTTGCCATCTTGCAATCTAATGGAACCTTCCCCAAATTTAGGGAGCTTTGGAAAATTAAAATCAGTGCATCGATTACCTCACTAGACACTTCTTTTAAGACCCTAGGATGAAGTCCATCAGGACCTTGGCACTTGTCAGCCCGCAGCTCCAACAATTTACTCAGTACCACTTCTCTGGTGACTAATTTTCCTGACTTCCTTCCCCACTTCCATTTCCTGGATTATAGTTTCTTCTGGGATGTTACTTGTATCCTCTGTAGTGAAAACTGATGCAAAATACATGTTCAATTCATCTGCCATTTCCTTGTTTTCCATTATCAATTCTCCAGACTCATTTTCTATAGGACCAATGCTCACTTTAATTCTTTTCTTTTTTAATATTTATAAGACTCTTACTATGTGTTTTTATATTTCTGGATAGCTTTGTCTCGTACTCTAATTTTTCTCTCTTTATTAGTCTTATAGTCATTTTTTGCTGTTTCTTGTATTCTCGCCAATCTTCTGGCCTTTCACCTATCTTTGCACAATTATTTGAATTTTCTTTAAGTTTGATACTATCTTTAACCTTTTTAGTTAATCTCGGATGGTGTGTCCGTCCCTTGGATTTTTTTCTTATTCACTGGAATATATCGATTCTGTGCATTCTGAAATATCCCCCTAAATATCAGCCGCTGCATCTCTATTGACCTACCCCTTAACCTAATTTGCCAATTCACTTTAGCCAGCTCTGCTTTCATGCCCTCATAATTGCCCTTATTTAAGTTTAAAAACTCGGTCTCAAACCCACCCCTCTCTCACTCAAACTGAATGTAAAATTCAATCATATTATGGTTGCTGCTACCTAGGGGCACCTTCACTATGAGATAATTAATTACTCCCATCTCATTGAACAATATCAGGTCGAGTCTAGCTTGCTCTCTGGTTGGCTCCAGAACATGCTGTTCTAAGAGACCACTCCAAAAAACATTCAGTGTACTCCTTATCTAGGCTTTCTTTACCCATCTGACTTTTCCAGTCTATATGTAAATTAAAATCTCCCATGATTATCACCATGCCTTTTTGACAAGCTCCAATTATTTCTTCTTTTATGCTCCACCCTACCATGTGGTTACTATTAAGGGACTTGTACACAAATCCCACAAGTAACTTCTTGTCTTTACCATTTCTCATCTCCACCCAAACAGTTTCCACATCCTGGTTTCCTGAACTTAGGTCACCCCTCCCTATTGTGCTAATACCATCATTAACACAGAGCCACCCCTCCATCTTTTCCTTGCTTCCTGTCCTTCCTAAATATCCCATACACTTCAATATTCAGGTCCCAATCATGTCCTCCTACAGCCATGTCTCCGAAATGGCTATCAAATCATAATTATTTATTTCTATGTGCGTTCTCAGTTCATCTGGTTTGTTTCAAAGGCTATGTGTATTCAGATTCAGAACTTTTAGTTTTATCCTTTTATTCTTTTTATAACCTCTAGTTTAATCTGTTGATTTACCGTTAGATTTGTACTCTCTATCCCTTCCTGTCACAGTCTGTTTTCATTTCCCATAATAATACCTTTTTCTTTTTTCTTGTCTCTGCTCTTTGATTTAACACATCTTCCCAAATTTGATCCCTTGCCCCCACTATTTAGTTTAAAACCCTCTCTACTTCCCTAGTTATGCGGCTCGCAAGAACACCAGTCCCAGTACAGTTCAGGTGTAGACTTTCCCAATGGTACAGATCCCACTTTCCCCAGTACTGGTGCCAGTGCTCCATGAACCAGAACCCACTTTTCCCACAACAGTCTTTGAATCATGCATTCATCTCCCTAATCTGATTTGTTCTATGCCAATTTGCAAATGGCTCAGTTAATAATCCAAAGTTTATGACCTTTGAGGTTCTGCTTTCTTAATTTGGTGCCTAGGTCCTCATATTGACTATGCAGAACCTCCTCCATTGTCCTGCCTATGTCGTTGATATCTACCTGGACCAAGATGACTGGGTCCTCCCCCTCGCACTGCAAGTTCTTCTCCAGCCCCGAGCAGATGCCCCACAACCTGGCACCGGGCAGGCAACACAGCTGTCTGGACTCATGCTCTTTGCAGCAGAGACGGTGTCAATCCCTCTGACTATACTATCCCTACTACCACTACATTTCTTTTTCCTCCCCCCACTTCAACATCTTCCTGTACCACAGTGCAATGGCCAGTTAGCTCATCCACTCTGCAGCCCCCACTCTCATCCAACCAAGCTGAAAAAAACGTCAAACCTGTTGGTCAATTGCAGAGGCTCACATTCCAGCACAACTGCCCTCCGAGTCGCCTTGCTTGCCTCACTTGCAGTCACTCTCCTGTCCCTGAGCATTTACCAAATCAAAAGACCCCGTCCTAAGAAGCGTGAGTGCCTCCTGGTACAAAGAATCCAGGTACTTTTCCCCTTCCCTGATGTGTTGCAGTGTCTATAGTTCAGCTTCCAGCTCAAAGTCTGAGCTGCAGCTGCTCAAACTTCAAACACTTACTGCAGACGTGTTTGCTCTGAATCAAACTGGCATCCAGGAGCACCCACATGCTGTAGCTGTGCATATCTCCTGTCCTGACATCCTTAATGTGTTCTAATTAATTATTTTATTCAATTATGTATTTTACTTCTGTTTTTATATATTTTATTAATCTTACCACAAGTTTCTAGACTATTTTGAACCTTAGGAATAGAATAAACCTTAGTCACTCATTAGATACTCACCAAATAACTAGCTTCTTTTGTAGCAGAGCATGGCCACTTCCTGAAGGCTGAGAAAATTAGAAAGCAAAAGAGCATCTCTTTCTCTAACTCCATTGATTACCCAACTCCCAGCACTCTCTTCTAAGTCACAGATCTTGCAGTAAACCTCACTTATAGCACATCTTTCCCCCTGTACACTCAGGCCGAAGTCTCCATTCACTGATCACGTGCCTCTTGCTGATTTTGCTCTTAAAAAGTCCCTTTCTTATGTAGATCTGTGACGAATCACTCTGTAGCTGAGATTCCTGCTACAGTTATCAACACCGAATTTAGGCCCTATTCAGACAAAAGGCTTTCAGGTGATTGATAGTTAACTGCCGCTAAGACAGTAGCCTGTTTAACTAGGCTACTTAACCTACTTAAAGGCTGTTAATTCTGGTTGATTAGTTCTAGGTCAGAATCTGACTCTTATTCCAAAATTGAACTTGAAAAAGATTTACCAGTTGAATTCCCTCTTGAACCAAATTCTCAAATATACTCTCTCAGTCTCTGTCTCTCTCAAGCCAAAGTCTCCACTCACTGATCGTGTGCCTCTTACTGATTACTCCCTGCAAGAGAGTAGGGATGAAAAAGAGAATAAACAAACTCCTGACTGTTCTGTGAGTTGCAGCTGTAAAAGAATTATCTTTCATGTTTCAATATGGGGCCAGAGTTTGTGGTTAAATTCCTGGTGAGGCAAATGCTGCTCGTTGTTATTTATGTTTGATTAGTACAGCAACTTCAGATGAAAGGGCAGATGTGTGCTAAAATATGGAAATCCAAAAGTTGCTGCTACCTTTGGGAAAACAGAATCATGGAATTGTTACAGTGTAGAAGGAGGCCATTTGGCCCATCATGTCTGCACTGGCTGTCCTAGCATCTTAACTTAGTACCAATCTCCTGCCTTTTCCCCATAACCCTACACTATTGTTTCTATTTAACTAATCATCCAATGCCCTCTTGAATGTCTCAATTGAACCTACCTCCACCACAATTCCAGGCAGTGCATTCCAAACCCTAACTACTCGCTGTGTGAAAAAGGTTGTTCTCACCTTGCATTTGCTCCTTTTGCAAGACACTTTAAAATTGTGCCGCTGGTTCTCAATCAGTTTTCGAACAGGAACAGTTCCTCCCTATCTACTCTGTCCAGGCCCCTCATTATAAGACCATAAGACATAGGAGCAGAAACTAGGCCATTAGGCCCATCGGGTTTGTTCCGCCATTCAATCATGGCTGATAAGTTTCTCAACCTCATTCTCCCTCCTTCTCCCCTTAACCTTTGATCCCCTTACCAATCAAGAACCTATCTATCTCGGTCTTAGATACACTCAATGACCTGGCCTCCACAGCCTTCTGTGGCAATGAATTCCATAGATTCACCACTCTCTGGCTAAAGAAGTTTCTCCTCATCTCTGTTCTAAAAGGTCTTCCCTTTACTCTGAGGCTGTGCCCTCGGGTCCTAGTCTCTCCTACTAAGGGAAACATCTTCTTCGTGTCCATTCTATCCAGGCCTTTCAGTATTCTGTAAGTTTCAATCACATCCCCCCTCATCCTTCTAAACTCCATCGAATATAGACCCAGAGTCCTCAAACGTTCCTCATATGTTAAGTCTTTCATTCCTGGGATCATTCTCGTGAACCTCCTCTGGACCCTCTCCAGGGCCAGCACATCCTTCCTGAGATATGGGGCCCAAAATTGCTCACGATATTCTAAATGTGGTCTAACCAGAGCCTTATAAAGCCTCAGCAGCACACCCCTGCTTTTATATTCTAGTCCTCTTGAAATAAATGCCAACATTGCATTTGGCCTTTCTAACTACTGACTCAACCTGCAAATTAACCTTAAGAGAATCCTGGACTAGGACTCCCAAGTCCCTTTGCACTCCAGATTTCTGAATTCTCTCCCCCATTTAGAAAATAGTCTATGATTCTATTCTTCCTACCAAAGTGCATGACCTCAGACTTGCCCACATTGTATTTCATCTGCCACTTCTTTGCTCATTCTCCTAACCTGTACCAATCTTTCTGCAGCCTCCTTGCCTCCTCAATACTACCTGCCCCTCCACCTATCTTTGTATCATCTGCAAACATAGCCAGGATGCCCTCTGTTCCTTCATCTAGATCATTAATGTATAAAGTGAAAAGTTGTGGTCCCAACACTGACCCCTGCGGAACTCTACTAGTCATCGGCCGCCATCCTAAGAAGGACCCCCTTATCCCCACTCTCTGCCTCCTGCCAGACAGCCAATCTTCTATCCATGCTAGTACCTTGCCTCTAACACCATGGGCTCTTATCTTACTGAGCAGCTTCCTGTGTGGCACCTTGTCAAAGGCCTTCTGGAAGTCCAAGTAGATAACATCCATTGGCTCTCCTTTGTCTAACCTACTCATTACCTCCTCAAAGAATTCTAACAGATTTGTCCGGCATGACCTCCCCTTGAGGAAACCATGCTGACTTTGCCCTATTTTACCAGGCATTTCCGAGTATTCTGAAATCTCATCCTCAATAATGAACTCTAAAATCTTACCAACGATCAAGGTCAGGCTAATTGGCCTGTAATTTCCCGCCTTTTGCCTCACTCCCTTCTTAAAGAGGGAGGTTACATTAGCGATTTTCCAGTCCTCTGGGACCCTCCCTGACTCCAGTGATTCCTGAAAGATCACCACTAACGCTTCCACTATCTCTTCAGCTATCTCCTTCAGAACTTTGGGGTGTAATCCATCTGGTCCAGGTGATTTATCCACCTTCAGACTGTTCAGTTTTCCTAACACCTTCTCCTTGGTAATGGTCACCATACTCACCTCTGCCCCCCGACTCTCTTGAACTTTGGGGATGTCGCTTGTGTCTTCCACTGTGAAGACTGATGCACAGTCACTATTCAATTCCTCCGCCATTTCTTTGTTCCCCACTACTAATTCGCCAGTGTCATTTTCCAGCGGCCCAATGTCCACTTTTGCCTCTCTCTTACCCTTTTAATATCTAAAAAAACTCTTGCAATCTTCTTTTATATTACTAGCTAGTTTACCCTCATATTTAATCTTTTCCCTCCTTATTTCTTTTTTAGTTGTCCTCTCTTGGTCTTTGTAGGCTTCCCAATCCCCTGGTTTCCCACTGCTCTTCGCCGCATTGTATACTTTCTCTTTAGCTTTTATGCTGTCCCTGACTTCCCTTGTCAGCCATGGTTGCTTTGTCCTCCCTTTAGTATGCTTCTTCTTCCTAGGGATGAATTTTTGCTGTGTCTCCCAAATTGCTCCCAGAAACTCCTGCCATTGCTGTTCCACTGTCTTTCCTGCTAGGCTCATCTCCAAGTCAATTCTGGCCAGCTCCTCCCTCATGCCTCTGTAGTTGCCTTTATTCAACTGTAATACCATTACATATGATTCCAGCTTTTATTCCTCTCAAATTGCATGGTAAATTCTATCATATTATAGTCACTTCCTTCTAAGGGTTCCTTCACCTTAAGCTCCCTTTTCAAGACTGCCTCATTACACATCACTAAATCTAGAATTGCCTGTTCCCTAGTGGGCTCCACCACAAGCTGCTCCAAAAAGCCATCTCGTAGGCATTCCACAAATTTCTTTTCTTGGGATCCCCTACCAACCTGATTTTTGCAGTCTACCTGCATATTGAAATCCCCCATGATCACTGTAACCTTGCCTTTCTTACACGCCTTTTCTATATCCTGGTCTGTCTTGTGTCCCACATCCTGACTACTGTTCGGAAGCCTGTACATAACTCCCATTATGCTTTTTTTTAACCTTTGCGATTCCTCAACTCTACCTACACAGATTCTACATCATCTGACCCTATGTTGTTTCTTGCTATCGATTTAATTTCATTTCTTACTAACAAAGCAACCCCAACCCCTCTACCAACCTGCCTATCTTTTTGATAAGATGTATATCCTTGGATATTTAGCTCCCAGTCCTGATCCCCTTGCAGCCATGTCCCCGTGATGCCCACCACATCATACCTGCCAATTTCAATCTGCGCCACAAGCTCATTTACCTTATTTCGTATACTGCATGCATTCAGATACAACACCTTCAGTCCTGTATTTCCCGTCCCCTTTCTCATTGTCATCCCTTTATCTGATGTGCTTGAAGTTAGATTTCTAGCCCTTTCCAAACACTCTGTCCTATCTTGTGTTCTGGAGAATTTGATAGCCTCTCCTGGGCTCTCCTTTTCAGTTTTTTCATAATTTTCCATGAAGTTGAATCCACCCCCCCACATGCTTTGTTTCCCATTAGTCATAATTCTTGAAGTTTTACCCTTCCCTTCCCCCGCACTTTCTAGTTTAAAGTCTTTTTGATCACTCTATTTACCCTTTTCGCTAGAACATTGGTCCAGATCGGTTCAGGTGGAGACCATCCCAATGGTACAGATCCCTCCTGTTCCAATACTGATGCCAGTGCCCCATGAAATGGAACCCCTCTTTCCTGCACCACTCCTTGAGCCACGTGTTTACTTCCCTTATTCTCGCATCCCTATGCCAATTTGCACGTGGCTCGGGTAGTAATCCAGAGATTATAACCCTTGAGGACCTTTTCTTTAATTTAGTTCTTAGTTATTTTGAAAACTTCTATCAAGTGTCCTCTCAGCCTTTTCCTCTCCAAGGAAAACAGTCCCAACTTCTCCAATCTTTCCTCACAACTGAAGTGTCTCATCTCTGGAACCATTCTTGTAAACCTCATCTGCACTCTCTTCAATGTGTTCACATCCTTCCTCTAGTGTGGTGCCCAGAACTGTACACAATACTCCAGCTGAGGTCTAACCAGTGTCTTATATAAGTTAATCATAACCTCCCTGCTTTTATACTCTATGCCCCTATTAATGAAGCCTAGAATACTGTATGCTTTAAAAACAGCTCTCTCTACCTGTCCTGGCACCTTTAATGATTTATGTGCATATTCACCCAGATCTCTCTGCTCTTGCACACCCTTTAGAATGGTATCCTTTATTTTATACCATCTCTCTATGTTCTTTGTACCAAACAACATCTTGTTGTCTGCCTCTGCATTCATATGCAATAAATGTTGTTTTAAGTTTATTCTTTCATGGTATGTGGGTGTCACTGGCAAGGCCAGCATTTGTTGCTCATCCCTAGTTGCCCTTGAACCGAATGGCTTGCACACCATTTCAGGAGGCAGTCAAGAGTCAACCACATTGCTGTGGGTCTGGAGTCACATGTAGGCCAGACCAAGCAAAGATAGCAGATGTCCTTGCCTAAAGGACATTAGTGAACCAGGGTGGGTGGGGGTGGGGCAAGACAACCCAGCATTATCCTGTCCTCCCTCAATGTCCATACATACAGATTTTTCTGCAGGAGTGATGGTCATTTGCAACAATCGACAATGGTTTCATGGTGGCCATTACTGAGACTAGTTTTTCAATTCCCGGTTATCAATTGAATTTAAATTCCACGAGTTGCCATGGATTTGAACCCTTGCACCCAGAACATTAGCCTAGGCCTCTGGATTACTAGTCCAGTGACATTACCACTATGTCATCCATCGTCTGCCTGATATGAAGTTGCTTTGTTTGTGCAGTAGATATGGACAATACTCGGCTCAGATATTTAGAGTTAGTAATTAGTAATGTAAGTATCATTTAACAACATGGCAGTTATTAATTACTGCCAATCAACTTCTGAAGACACTGAAGATTACCTATCTTGGATTGCTGTGTCTAAATCAACCTGGCATATAAGACAACCCATTTTTTGGGCACCAAAAATCATGCCTTTGCATATACTCTGCATATAAGTTGCCCCCCTACTTCTCCCTTTTCAGTTATGTAGTGCTATACTTGAATTAGTAGTTGGCCTCAATTTTTCACTCCCAAATGCACCTTTTACTTACCTTATGCTGTAAGTCGGGGCATGAGATCATGTAATCCGTGCTGTGTTGCAAAGAAAATGTGTAGGAGTTTGAGACATGCCCGGACAGAGCAGACCACGCATGGCATGGCGAGTGACAAACAGAAATGAGTCCTCCAGCAAATCGAATGGAGTACAAAGCTGCTCTCATGCTAAATGTTGCAATATTTGTTAACTCGGTAAATAACTACTGCAGTGGGGGAATTTGGTGTTATTGGAAAAACTGGTGTGAGAATGGAAGAAGATGGATACTGCCCTGAAGAAGATGCCAAGACCAAATGCACCATGAGAACAGGGACCAGCCACTGGCTTGATCTTGAGAAGCATGTATCAGAATGGGTCCTTAAAAATCATCAGAATGGTTATGTCGTCACCAGAAATGCAACACATATATATGCGCTTAAGTGACCAGATCGAACCCTGAGTCCAGCAAAGGTTTCAGACAACAACTAGCTGCTGTAAAGAAACTATCTAGTGTTGTGACAGAGGACCAAGGTCTCTCAAAGACTACCAAGTGACCTTGATGCCAAAATTACCAGTTTCTAGCGGTTCATCATCAGATAGCGGCAATAAACGAATACCCATTAAGTCACATTGGCCAAATGGATGAAGGGCCCATGAATTTCGTTATGTCCAGCAGTCAAACAAGAGAAAACAAGATTCACAGTGGTACTCGCCTGGACGGTCGATGGAACAAAAGTTAAGCCAATGATAATTTTCAGATCATGCTGAACATCAAGTTCCCTGCAGGAGTTTTTGTGCATGTCCAGGATAATGTTTGATGGAGTGAAGTTATGGATTGTTGTGTGTAATAGGCATCCCACTGACCTATGCAAAGAATGCAACTTATGAGAGTGGGGCATGGTCAGATCCCATATAACCAATGAAACCAAGAGATGCCTGTGAAGAAACATCACCCAAATTGCACTTGTACGAGGGGATCTAACACCGTAATTCAATGTTTGGATGTGTGCCTCAAGAAGCAATTCAAGGATTATTTGGGTCAAATGGAATAGGTGAATGGTTGACAGAGAAAAAACCTTCACAAGGGATGGAGATATGTGTGCTGCCCTGCTTGATGTTTTGTTGGTTTCATTATCAAATTGTGGAATGATGTTAGTGCACCAAGTGCCATCAGAGCGTTAAAAAATGCGGAATACCCAATTCAGTGGATGGAGAGGAAGATAATTTGTTGTGGACAGATGATTCTGAAAGCAAAAGGGCCAAATGTGACCCAGAGTGGGATCCTTTACACGGAGTCAGAATGAATTCAGTGAACTCTTTGCATCGTTGCCAAAGACAATGAATTTGACGGTTTTAAAATACTTTAACTGTGGTTGACTATATCACCCACACCTACACCGGTGGTGAACATTGTACATTGTACATTCTGTGTATAAGTCAACCCCCAGTTTATGGAAGGATTTTTGGAGGCTTCAAATGTTAACTTATATGTGGCGATCTATGGTAGTGCAAATGTGGAGTCTCATTCCATCAGGTTTTGAAATTTTTAGGGAGATTTTAAAAATGTCAAAACGTAAATTACTTTTCTTATTCTTTTTATGTCTGTCTCTTAGTCCAATCTTTCTTTTCCTCTCTTTATTTCTTTTCCTGGACCTAATTTGACATTGAATTCATTTCCTTTAATTCACCTTCTTTCTCAGTCCTACTGTTTATCTCCCAAACCTTAAGGAGATACCCTGTCAGATGCCATGTTCACTCAGCTCCCAGTTGCCCTGTTTCATTCATTGTGCCATAATCAGCACACACTTACAACAGCTTAGTGGGAAAAATGATTTTTGAGCTGACTGGGTGTAGAGGCAAGCCTATCTAATGAGAGACACCACTGATGCGCTGCTTTAACGAAACCTGGCTCCATGTATCATGTCAAGTATGACCTTAGGTTACTAGTAAAGTGCTATATGTTATTCTATAGTCCGATGTATATGCTTCAAAGAAAGTTCAAAAGATACTGGTTATGCAGTTCTTGTAATAATT
Source organism: Carcharodon carcharias (assembly GCF_017639515.1). NCBI lineage: Eukaryota > Metazoa > Chordata > Chondrichthyes > Lamniformes > Lamnidae > Carcharodon > Carcharodon carcharias. The sequence continues at coordinate 31,740,870 of NC_054477.1, read as the reverse complement.
TTTAAGAAATCCTGATGGTGCAGAGCATTTCTGCTTGTTTTGTGAATCTTTCATGTTCTATGAAGGAGCAGATGTCTTTGATGTGGTCTGCACACAAAGCAAGCAGTACTGACATGACAAGACAGAAAATCATGTTAACAGCATGTGTGGCATTTCCATCTGGAGGATGGCTTAACCAGGGTCTCTGTGACTGTTTTCTGTAAGAATGATAGACAGCTCTATGAGCCAGTACCTTTCAGTTTGTGATGCTTTTGTTTCATGATATAGAACCAGACTCCAGTGACTAATCTCCCTCTCTCTGTGTTCAAAAACAATACTAGTTCTGAATTAAACCTTTCTTCTCTTTATTTTGCTCCTTTGTTCTGGGGAATCTTCTTGCAACAGCTGGCATTCATTTATTGATTCTTATGCTGAAGAATATCTCAAAGCTTTACAAAGGGGAGAGGTGGATGCCAAGCAGGAAGAAGCAAGATTCAGTAGAAGAACTGATGATATTGCCAAATGCGCCTTTTTCTTTTTAAGGAAGCTGTTGAAGTAAGGAGACAGATAGTGGGGCGACGTGATTTTGGAACGAAGTTTGAGAGGATAGGGACGTGATGGCTGAAAGATTGACCTCCAACGGTGCAAAAGAGTGGGTGTGAGACAAGCAATAATCTAGGGTCAGGGGAACAGAGAGGACAGATTGAGATGTATTCACAACATTCAAACAAAACTTGTTCAAGCTACATTCACCCACACCCCCCCTCCCAGTCTGGTATAAAACACAGTGGGCGGGATTTTCCACACCCGCCCGCCAACGGGATTGTCTGGTCTCGCCGCAAGTCAATGGATTTCTGGCTGGGGCCTGCCTGTGGCGAGTCCTGCCCACAACATAGCCAGAAAATCCTGGCCAGTGTTTTAAGGGCGGAGGTGCTTCTCAGTGTCTGTCTCTCTGAGAGTCTTTATTGAACTGAACTTAAGATATCTGTTTCCAGTGAGCTGCCTCATGGTAAAGGTCACATGACTACAGCAAACTAGATAGGACATGTGGAGATGATTACATTTCAAACCCAAACACCCCCCTTTTCATACCAAACAAAAGATACACACACTGTCCTTTCCCTAATGAACAGAAGACACATTTGTATGCATGATCATGTGTAACTGCGTTCCCCAAGTTAATCACTATACACCCACTCTTCTTATGCATTAACCACTGTTTGTTCTACCAGTCAGTCTCTGCACCTTATTGCATACAATCGTGCAGTGTCTTAATGGTACGTGTTGACATTGGCTGTTCATCTGGATGATGTCCCTTCTCCGGGGAGTGTCGTTTCTATGGCACTTATGCCTGGATAACTGTTGTTTTTCCATTGCGGTTGTTGGGGACACGTGAACCTCTGGGATTGATGGTAGTTCTGTACTCAATATGGAATCTTTCAGGGTAGTAACACCTTTCCTGCCTGCCGTTTTGCCTGCTGTACATCTGGTTGAGTTTCTTCAACTCCCGCTTCGGGTGCCAACTGTGAACTGAGGATAATTGTTTCCTCCTGGTACCTTTCTGTCATCTCTGACATTTGTTTGTTCAGATTTTGTACAACTTGGTTCATTGAAGACTTCAGTTTACCACGCGTGTTCAAAGGTATATAATCAGCTTGAATCTTGTACTTCAAATCTTGCAGTTCAGCTGTGATGTAACATTTTCCTTTAGATTTGCTTCATTTATCTTCAGCTCACGCATTTCATCGCATTGACATGGTCGGCAACCATCTTGTGCTTTACTTGAATATTGTTTCCCTCCCTCTGGGGTTTTCTGTCTCCCTCACCCTGGGGTCTTTTGATGCCCTCCGTCTGGGGTCTTTTGCTGCTCTTTTTTTGTTGGCACGTTCAGGGTTACCAGCCCAAGCTTTAAACTTGCTTCAGGTGAGCTAAGTGGCTGTTGCATCCCATCTATGGCCTGGAACTCTAAACCTTGCTATTGCATTGGGCTCGTAAAGTAATTTGTCCTCTCGGTATGAGCGTCATGCCATCATAAAGCCTCAACCCTACTTTCAAGGGTTTCAGATCCCACTAGTGCCACTTTGCATGGGTCTATGGAGGTCAGTATGTTGCATGATGCACCAGTGTCTAGGTGACATTTCTTGTTTGCTTGATACTCTCCCTTTGCTGTCGTCATTGTAACAGTCACAAACCATTTGTTGCGTATGGATTTGATGGAACCACTGTTATATCATGTATAGTTCTTCATCAGACTCTTCTGCTGATATCTCTCCGGTGGCCATCTGTATAGGCATGTTTTGCTGTTTTCTTGCTAACCATTTGTGTGTGAAATGATTCTGGTTCTTGCAGTTAAAACATTGCTTTCCCCATGCTGGGCAGTCGTTCTTTTCCCTTGTATGCTGTCTTCCACACTATTTGCATCCTGCCCTTTGTCTGCGATTACTCTCCTGTTTTGGCCCGGAATGTTTCTCAGCATAATGTATCTCCTGGTCCGCTGTGTCATACATATGTTCTAGCTGACGTTTCATAACTTCTGCATTTCGACACACATCTGTCGTTTCCTTTAGTGTCAGTTTCTCATTTCTCAGTAGCTTGCTCTCATCGAGGGGTCTCTCACGCCTAAGACTAATCCACCTTTAATCAGATCATCTTTTAGCTGTCTGATATCACATGATTCTGCAAGCTGCATCACTGCCGTCATGTACAGTGCAATGGTCTTGTTCTCACCCTGAGCTCTAGTGTTGAGGACATAGCATCCATATGTAACATTCACTCGGGTTCAAAGCATTCGTACAAGGCTTTAAAAGTTTCTGTCGTCTTTTGTCTTTGTTCATTGGTTAGATTTAGGGCGGTATACACTTTGTAGCAGTCCCTCCCCAGCAGTGTTAAGAATGTGACTACTCTTAGCAGCTCAGGCTTGTTGATTAAGTCTGTTGCAATCTCATTGTTTTGCCATTATAAGTGGAAAAACTGCCAATTTTGCCACATATCGCCATTCAATTTTACTGGAGATGGGATTGGAAAGTTTACTGCAGTCATTGTACTCACTCAGTATTTGCTTGCAGCCTTCGGTATGTGTTGTTTTCGTTTTGTCCTTTTGTGTTTGCTTTTCCTTTGTCCTTTTTCAGTAGCTTTCTGCAGATTCGAACTTGTCTGTGTGCCTCTCTGAGCTGTGTCTTCTCTGCAGCCAGTATTTTACTTGCAGCCCTCAGTCAATGTTTGCATTTCCTGTCGGCAGCTTTTTTTGCAGATTAGAATATTTCCATGTGCCTGGGTTCTTAGTGTGTTCTCTGCAGAATTTGCAAGATTCAAAAATCTGTTTTATCCCACTCCTGACACCATGGGCAGGATTTTAGGTTGGGTATGTGGGTGCGATCGGCAGGCCCAGCAGTGGCCAGGGAACGGACCGCTTACCACAGTCGGCTTCCGACCGGGATTTCACACTGGCTGGCCAATTAACGGCCAGTCAGTGTGAAACGTGCGCTGAAATGTTCAGTGCTGCCAGGGTGGGGGGGCAGGAGGAGGGCGGGCGCTGACGTAATCATGGGCGTGGGCGAGCATGGAATGAAAGCCCCCTGAAGGCAGAGAGCTGCCTCAGGGAGCTGAAGACCTCAAAAGTATTAAATAAAGATTTTAAGATCAGAACAAAAATGTCTAAGCATCACAAACAGTCTCCTGAACATATACATTATAAAAGTTCTGTCCATCAATTTTTTAAAAATTTAATAACGGAAACCTCAACCTGCCTTGGATGAGGTTTCATGAAAAATGTAAAAGACGCCTGGCCAATTCGCCCATCCACCAACCCTAAGGTTGGATGGACCATGAAAAATCGGGGACAATTACAACTTTAGTGGGCTTAATTGCCCTCTTAATTGTTGGTGGGGGCACTTCCGATTTTTGCACGTGACCTCCAACCGACATATCAGGAGCTATTTTATGCTCGAGCAGGTCGGGCGCGCGCCTGCATGCCGACCTGAAAATTCTGCCCCACGCCTCAATTTTAAGGACAGCAGCGCTTCTCAGTGTCTCTCTGTGAGAACCTTTGATGAGCTGAACTTAAGGTGTCTGCCTCCAGTGAGCTGCCTCATTGTAGAGGCCACATGACTACGGCCAGCTAGATAGGGCATGTAGAGCTGATTACATTTCAAACCTAAACATGGGATTGTGCATGCAAAAGTGTCTTTTGTTCACTAGGAGAAAGGGGATGTTTGTATCTTTTGTTCTATATGAAAAGGGGGACATTTGGGTTTTGAAATGTAACCAATCTGATGTCATCCATCTGGCATTCTGTAGTCATGTGACTATGTCATTACGCCGCCTGTCTGGAGGCAGACAAGCCTCTGACTGAGAGCAGAATGAAGTACAGTTGTCCTTATACATGAAACACACAGACTGCTGTTACAGATTTCTTTTGGTGTCAAAGTACTTTCTATAGTTAGACTAACATGTTCTCAAAGGCTACCCTGCGAGTGTAACCATAAAATTTCAAAAGCTTGTAACACCATTACTTTAAATGCAGGAGAAAGAAAACGGATTAGGAGTCGCTGACTTTTCCATGTGGCGCCTTGCAGCAGATGCTTGATTTTTTTTTGTGAAACTACTGGGTGTCTCAGAGCAGCCCTCAACCTGCACTATAAATATCTTGCCTGGTAATAAGCTGAGGCAAGACTGTCTAACGGCGCTAAATGCAGGTGTTGCAATAACAAGCAATTATTTTTCTTTCACTTCTTCTAAACTTCTGTCCGGTACTTTTTTCCTTTGTCCTTCCTCTTTGAAGATCATGGTTAACTATGATATTTTCCTGCAGAAGTTGGTAGTTCTTCTGTGCCTTGTTGTATATTCACCAGTGTGTCCAGATAGTGAATATCAGTAAGGTATTTGACCTGGACTGAGGGAAGGGAATCGCTGACTGATCCTTTGCTTCCTCAAAGATTTGTAGCATGCATTCCCAGAATGCATTCCGAAATTGGAACGTGACTGTTTCCCCTTTCATTACATGCTGAAACAAATTGCAGTCCGATTGAAGATGGACCTCTCCTGTCCTGTATGTCTTCACCACAATACATGGTACATTTAGCCAGTGAACCATCAAGCAGGGGGCAGAGCACATCTTAAATGAACAGCGAGCCAGATACAACTATCTTTTCAGAAAGAAAAACTCTGAAGAAGAGTCATACGGACTCGAAACGTTAACTCTGTTTCTCTCTCCACAGATGCTGTTAGACCTGCTGAATTTTTCTGGCATTTTCTGTTTTTGTATCTTTTCTTCATGTTGATTTAGTGCATGGGTGTACATTTTGCACTGCTTCGGGATGATTAAAGACAAAGCTGAAGCGTTAGCAACCATCTTCATCCAGATGATGCCAGGTGGGTAATCCACTTCGGCCTCCTCCTGAGGTCCTCAGCATCACAGATGCCAGTCTTCAGCCAATTTGATTCACTCCTCATGATATCAAGAAAGGCTGAAGGGACTGGATAGCGCACAGGCTATGGGCCTTGACAACATTCCTGCAATAGTACTGAAGATTCGTGTTCCAGGACTAGCCATACTCCTAGCCAAGCTGTTCCAGTACAGCAACAACGCTGGCTTCTATTCGGCAATGTGAAAAATTGCCCAGGTATCCTTGCCCAAGAAAAACAGGGGGAGGCAGTAACATAGTGATATTGTCACTGGACCAGTATTCCAGAGACCCAGGGTAATGCTCTGGTGACCTGGGTTTGGATCCTCCCACGGCAGATGGTGAAATTTGAATTCAATAAAAATTTGGAATTAGAAGTTTGATGATGACTGTGAAACCATTCCCGATTGTCAAAAATCCCATCTGGTTTACTAATACCCTTTAGGGAAGCAAATCTGCCATCCTTACCTGGCCTGGCCTACATGTAACTCCACCATCTGCAACGTACAAGTCAGGCGTGTGATGGAATGCTTTCCACTTGCTTGGATCAGTGCAGCTCCAAAAACATTAAAGGAGTTCGACACCATCCAGGACAAAGCAGCCCACTTGATTGGCACCCCATCCACCACCTTAAACATTCATTCTCTCCACCAACAATGCAAAGCGGCAGCAGTGTGTACTGTATGCAAGATGCACCTGCAGCAGCTCATCACCCCTCCTTCGACAGCACCTTCCAATCCTGTGATCTCTACCAGCTAGAAGAACAAGGATAATAGATGCATGGAACGGCCACTACCTGCAAGTTCCCCTCCAAGTCACACATCATCCTGACTTGGAACTATATCACCATTCCTTCACTGTCAATGTGTAAATATCCTGGAACTCCCTCCCTAACAGCACCGCGGATTTACATGTATCAGATGGACTGCAGCGGTTCAAGAGCCACTTTCTCAAGGGAAATTAGGGGTGCTCAATAAATGCTGGACCAGCCAGCAGCGCTCACATCCCATGAATGAGTTTTAAAAAATGAAAAAATTACTTACATTAAAGATGTAGAGATACTGCGCTAGATTCCATCCATCCCAGATTCCCACCCCACCCCAAGTGGACTATGGGTGGCTAGACTTGCAGAACATGCTGACCACTGCCCAACAGTTCTGGCAGAAGACCCAGCACAGGTTGAGGGCCAGGCTTCCCACCGATGAGGTGGCGGGCTGCTACCTGAGATTGCGCACCTTCGGGCAGCCCTTTGCTTTTGGGCTGCCACAATATTAGGCCTTCTGCCCAGACTTTGAGGGCAGAGAAAGATGGGTCCATTGGGGTGTGACCAGTTTCTCAATCTCTGTGCAGTAGGGGGAGGATGCCAGAGGACCAAGTGCCTCAGGCTGGTTCGTGGAGCCCTGGAGCAGATATGTGCAAACATAAAGGAGTACTTGCATTTGGTTTCCTTGAGCCGCTGGACAAAATAGTGGGGTGCTGGCATCTGGATCCAATTGATCTTACAGGACACCAATTTTCAAATCTAAACGAACTGTTGACCCTCTAAAGGGAACCTGAAGCTTGAAAATTCAGCTGATAAGGAGCACCAGGGCAATGGAGAGGAAGGAGCTGCGCTGTCCAGTTCCTGAAGCCAATACTGAATCACTTCTGCCAAAAAGACAGAGGGCGAAGGGATACCCCAAAAAGTGTTTCTGTCAGTCATGTTTTCTTACCGATCTTAACAAAAACAATTGACACTTAACAAAAACAATTGACACTTAAGTTTAATTTTTTTTTTATTTGTTCATGATCACTGGCCAGGCCAGCATTTATTACCTGTCCCTTGTTGCCCCAGTTCAGCGGGCATTTAAGAATCAACCACGTTGCTGTGGCTCTGGAGTCACATGTAGCTAAGGACAGCAGATTTCCTTCCCTAAAGGACATACGTTTTTACAACAATCATTATTTAGACTTTTAATTCCAGACTTTTTATTGAATTCAAATTCCACCATCTGCCAAGGTGGGATTTGACCCAGAGCATTACCCTGCGTTTCTGAATTACTAGTCCAGCAACAATACCACTGTGCCAATGCACTAGGCCCATTGTTTCTCATTACTGACAGTGGATGACATTAGGTACAGCTTTGATAGATTTTTGTACATCTTCAGCAACAAAAAAGAAAACATAAAGCTCATTCTGATACCATCCCCCCCCACCCCCCGCTGAGTTTTTCCAGGTAATTCTGTTTTTGTTTTGGATTTCCAGCATCTGCAGTTTTTTGTTTTTATCAGTTTGTATTGCAGCTTTGAAATGTTGGACATCACTGCTTAATCGGAATTGGTATTGAATCAAAGAGCAGGTCAGAGGCTGGGAATTCTGTGACGAGTAACTCACTTCCTGACTCCCCAAATCCTGTCCACTATCTACAAGGCACAAGTCAGCAGTGTGATGGAATATTCTCCATTTGCCTGGATGAATGCAGCTCCATCAACACTCAAGAAACTAGACACCATCAGGATAAAGCAGCCTGTTTGATACCCCATCCACCACGTTAAACATTCAATCCCTCCAACACCGATGCACATTGGCAGCAGTGTGTACTATCTATAAGATGTACTGCAGCAACTCAACAAGGCTCGTTCAACAGCACCTTCCAAACCTGCAACTTCTGTCACCTAGAAGGACAAGGGCAGCAGGTGTGTGGGAATACCACCAACTGCAAGTTCCCCTCCAAACCACACACCATTCTGACTTGGAACTCTATCACTGTCGTTAAGTCAAAATCTTGGAACTCCCTTCTTAACAGCACTGTGGGTGTACCTACACCATATGGACTGCAGCGGTTCAAGAAGGTGGCTCACCACCAATTTCTCAAGGGCAATTAGGGATACTCAGTAAATGCTGTCCTTGCCTCCGGCACTCACATCCTGTGAAAGAATAAATAAATACAAGAGCTTGAAAACAAGCTGTGAATCTGAGTCTGGCAAGGTATGAATAAGCACATTTCAACTCTGGCAAGCACAAGCCAGTTCCAAGTGGACTGAACCAGAGATTTGGGAAACCTGTTAACTTTTGCCTGAATTGGTCATTGTTTCTTCTTTTCACCCTCTGATTTTCTGGCTTTTCCTTTTCTGAAAGCAGATCCAGTCTCCCAGGCACAGACAACACACCAGTATAATGGCCAAGTGACCATTCTTAAGTTGTGAGCCTTAATAAAGAAGGGCGTCACAACTGATGTCCACATCCAATGTCCACAATTGTGCACTTTCCAGGAGGGAATCGCTGGATAGAAGTTAGAAGTATGAACCAAACAAATGCATTTTCTTTTCCCTATTTTGAGTGTTCGGGGCAATTGTATCTCCCCATCACCAGACAAAGAAAAGTGGACCTGGGCCTTACCTTGTGTATGCGGCTGAGTTCCACAGTTATAACTGCCTTAGTTGAGTCATTGGTGAGCTACCTTACCCTGTTCTCCATATTTTTGATAATTATTAGTTATGGTCCTCCTGTATCACTTCACCATTTCCTTGAGCAGTCAGACAGCCTCGACCCAGACCTTTGCCAGAGGGAACCTGGAGGATGTGTACTTGCAGGGCTGACCTGCCCTCATTCACAAGTATAAGCCCACAACTAATGTTTGTTGCATTGATGTACTGTGTGAATAGGAAGCCTTTTTGAAATGTTTCCTGTCGACTATGGAAAGCAAAAGCAATAAAAGAAAAGCTTATCATCACCTCAGAAAGCAAATAACCTCTTTCATAAGCCAGGAGCGTAAAAATAACACCTTCTCAAACTCAAAGTAACCCAGAATACTTTGCATTTGCTTAACTTAGATATGACGTATTCTATCAATTGTTAGCGCAGGCAGTTAAATATTTGGCATACTCATAAAAGTGACACAGCCTGTCATTATATGCCTGTTCAGCGAGTTACACAGTAAACTATTACAGTAACCTGGATTAACTGCAGCCTGTTTTCCAAGTGTCAGCTTCTCAGTAGTGTATACTTCATTTGTCCGATTTAACGAATTGGAAGGAAAGAGAAATCAGGCAGCAGAAAATATCAGAAATGTTCTGCAGCTTGGTCAGCGTCTGAAAACAAAGGTAGGTTAGTGCTTCAGGTATATGGTCCTTCATCAGAGAACTTGTCGTGGTCGATTTTATACCTCCACCGTCTGGGCTGTAAGTTGGTGGAATAATCAGCTGCCCAATCTAGAACCCACCTGAAATTGGCTGGGTTCTACATTGGTTGGGAGGGTGCAGGGATAGATACTCTGCTGTCTCTCCATTTCTGCCCAATTAAGTCCAGCGTGGGAAGATTATTGTCCACAAGTGTGCACTTTCCAGCAGGGATTGCTGGACCTTATCATCCCAATTCCAATTGAGGCCCTTAACTGGATGAGGGCCTCATTCCACCTCTGCTGGTATTCAGCCAGTGGCGGGTGGGGGAATTGCCACACTGGAAACTGGAAAAGTAAAGACTACCCCCCCCCCCACCCCTTGCCTAGATTAATTTCCATCCTTGGTGTGGGTGCTCTTAGCAATGTGTTTGATGAACACTATAGTCTCTAAATTCTCCTCAAACAATCAAAAATTATTTTTTGAAAATAAACAGCCACAGCAATATGGGAGTTGTGGGTATTGCAAACAGATGTTTGGGTGTTTGGCAGGCCACAGAGGAAAGTCTTCTCTTGGACCTGGACTTACTACAGTCCAATGCTATGCAGGTCAGTGGTCTGGGTGTGAAAGCAATTGTCTCTCCAGTACCAATGGGATGTATCTGGACCGTTTGTCCTCGAAAGCTGGTCCAGTTGCACATCAACTTTTTTTTTAATCAATCCATGAGGTCCACACACAATGCCAATGGTGAAGCTTCACAAATCATATTCTTCCTTATGGAAGTCCCTCACAGACAGTGTTACTGCTTGGAACTCTGCCACTTTTGCAAAGGTTTAAGCATAGAGTTAAGCCAACACATGTGTGGATGTCAGGTTAAAACTCTTCCAGTTGTACACCTCATGATAGTCAGTGACATGGGTCATCTATAAGCAAGGTACCTAAAAGTAGTTCATGGTAGCCAAAATAGTGTATTCCATCAAGGAGTCAATGCCTTCAGGAGAGGAGGGGAGAAAACTCCATTAAAAGGTGTTAACACTTTAAACCATGTAAACATTTCAGCACCATGGGTCACTGATGAACTAATGGAATCATTTTATTTCTTACAGTAATTGACATTTCTAATGTCCAAATCAAGCTTTAATCACAAAATGTCAAAAATTCATATTTCTTTAAAGTGTAGTATAAGGGTCTGGTACATATAAGCTTAATGTGAGACTGAATACAGTACTGCCCACATAGTGATGTAAAAGAGCACATGACCTGCATCCAGGATGAATCGAATCTTGGACAGAGTTGTGTGTACCAACAAGCATGGTGACAGCTCATAGCTGTGCCCTTTTACTTCATATTTGTAAATAGTTCTTAGAGTCAATAAAGACTTACAGTTAACTTACGTGTGACTATGAAAACTTCTTCAGACCACCAAATTGTAACCAACACCTTACAACAAAATATATAATCAAATTTACCTATTGCAATCTTGTTTGTGTCTTTTAATATCTTCATTGAGGTTTTTTATCGTAGCTCAACAGCTGGAACTTTTAGTGAAGATTTTCACCTCAACGTTCAGAACTTTTAACCACTTTTCTTGTATTCTGAGCATGTAAAGTTTGCAGAATTTCCAGAATGCTTTAGAGTTTTTTAAATCTTCGTTTGGTGATTTTATCAGCTGCAAATCCAAAGCCCAACATTCAGGATTCTGTTTTTCTGTACATCCCTGGCCTAAATGTCTGCAACCAGACCAGGTGCACAACTAGAAATGGAATTGCTGTAGGCTTGAAAGATCTGTCCATAAATTTGGCCAGGCACCACCTGTTTATCAGTGGCTAACCAAATTGCAAAGTTCCCAACATGGCTGACAGGAAGCACATTTCCAGCTGTCCACCATATTGCAAGAGGTGGATGTGCTGTCATTAGGAGTGCAGGTCTGAATTGTTTAAAAAGGGGAATGTTTTATTTCAGCTATTGATCAGCACTTCTTGTGGGACCTGTTATCAATTTTGGAATACTGTAGAGTGTTTATATGTTGCCTGAACAAATAGTACCACACAGATATGATTAGATTTATAGTCATAGTCTTTCCTTTAAGCACAGTAATACCCAACTTGCTTGTGAGTGAAAAAAACATAATAAGTAAAGATGTGATTGAGGCTGACATATTTTTCATATCCTGGTATTTCTATAAATAGGACAGAAGCATGTTAGGAATTTCCAGTATTTTCACATTTATATAAAAAAAAAACAAAGTGATTCACCCTGGCTGTTCTGTCCTAACAATGATTTATGCCAGAAATGCAGACACAGGATTCAAGCTTTCTACCTAAAGGAATTTAGGAATGTGATATTGTCAGTGCATTTATCATAGTTTGACACAAGCAACAGGCAAAATTTGAATTCTTTTTATGGGTCCATTTTGCTTTAGGTTTCGGTTGCATGCAGCTTCTCTTCAAAGCTCTTGATTCATTTTGGACGAAGCTTGAGCCGTGAAGTAGTTTCTCTTTGTGGAGCCATAGGGAATGGGTTGCCATTTTAATTCCTCCAAATTTGTGGTCTTTGAGCTGAAATGAAAAAGCTTTTGTGGACAGCCTTGCTCCTCCATGCATCGGCACTAGTCTAGCCTGGCCAGGGGGTGGGGGGCAAGATTTGGTGCCACGCCGTAAGTACTTTATCACTGCTTGATTGACGTCAGTGAATGTCGGTGCCAGAAATCTAGGGGCCTGGCATGAAAATGGATTGGCACTGTGGTGGCACCTCCCAAAATGACAAACCTGATAAAAGGCTAAGGTTAACCTCTGATTCATTGTCACCAGAAGTACGCTTGCTAAATGCTACCTACAGACCCCTGAGGGTCTTTAGGGTAGGATCTCTTTTCCTCCTCCCACTGGTAATGCATCAGTGCTGCCTGCCCCTTCCCTCATAGTGGACTATCACTTTTCCTTCACTCTTGCTCGGTCAAAACCCTGGAACTCCCTTCCTAAAGCATTGAGAGTGTATTTACACCACATGGAATGCAGCGGTTCAAGAAGGTGGATTACCATCACCTGCTCAAGGGTAATTAGGGATGGGCAAATAAATGCTGGCCTTGCTAGCGATGCCCACACCCTGTGAACAAATAAAACAAATTACTGAGTGATCTGTGCTGGAAATCTGTTTAAATGCTGATTGAGGAATGTGATGGGCTCTGTGTGCTCCAGTTGAATGCTGTGATTGGTTCTAGAGTTGAAAAGTAGCTCCTCCCCCAAATAGGCCTAGATCCCCTGATCAGCATTAAAATATAAAGTCGGCTGGAGGATCCATGTTTTTCTGTCCACACTCGTTCATGTAGCCCTTAAAGTGAGCAGCATAATGCAGTCCCCAGTGGGAAAAGAAATGCATATTTCAGAGCGGAGCTGAATGTATCTCGTAAGGTAAAGTTAGTGGTGGTTGTGAATCAGTGCAGACTAATTTCAGCTGGTTGCTTGCTTGCCTTTAACAATTGAATCTCTTTTCAGAACAAAGCTTGGGGGACGATGTTCTGCTAAGCAAATTGCTCCACTTGCAAGGAGCTGGTTATAAAACATCTTTGTCTTGATGTAGACAATAACTATTGTGAGCATTGCTGTGTCTATATATTGATGATCCACCTGCTGATATACCTCTTCTCTCAGCTGCTGCTGCTATCACAGGGTCACGTAATCCTCTACTTGGGGTCATACTTGGTATACTGAGTGAGAAATAGAATTACAAGGAGAAGAAATAACACGGTACAAAAATAGATGCACTCACTTTAGACACAAAGTCGATCATCTAGAGCTTAATTTCTTATATTTGCTTTCATCATCTTTGTCCAAAACCTTAAAGTGCTGTATATAATGAATAAAATAGAAATATTGGAATTCTCTACTCCAGAGGGCTGTGGAAGCTCAATCACTGAGCATGTTCAAGGCAGAAACTGATAGATTTCTGGAGACTAATGATATCAAGGGATATGGGGATAGTGGGGAAAAATGACGTGGGGCTAGATAATCAGCCATGATCTGTTTGAATAGTGGAGCAGGCTTAACAGGCCGAATGGCCTACTCCTGCTTCCATGTTCCTATGCTTATTTCTCCACCATGTTACTTTGGCAAGGCATTAATGTTCATAATAAAACCATAAGACATAGGAGCAGAAGTGGCCATTTGGCCCATTGAGTCTGCTTTGCCATTCAATGAGATCATGGCTGATTTGATGATCCTCAACTCCACTTTCCTGCCTTTTCCCCATACCTCTGGATTTCCTTACCGATTAAGAATCTGTCTCTCTCTGCCTTGAATATATTTGATGACCCAGCTCCTACAGCCCTCTGTGGTAAAGAATTCCACAGATTAACTACCGTCTGAGAGAAGAAATTCCTCCTTGTTTCTGTTTTAAATGGGCGATCCCTTACTCTGAGATTATGCCCTCTGGTCCTAGACTCTCCCACAAGGGGAAACAACCTCTTAGCATCTGCCCTGTCAAGCCCCCTAAGAATCTTATATGTTTCAATAATATTATGTAGTTGTATCACATAACATGAGATGATATAATAAACCACATTTACTAAGTATTGCTTGTGAATAATGCTGTATCAAACAGAAATAAGGAAAGTTGGTTACTTCAATAAGCAAAGCTCTTTTTGGTCAGTGACTGTGCACCATTGTAGCTAATGCCAGGAATTTTTTCACTAGCGCAAACTGTTTAAGGTCCTCCTCCAATTCCAATGAAACATGTAGGTTATAGATGAAGGAAATTCTTGGTTTTATTGGGCATGCATGCTCTTGTTCTTTAGGAAATCCAGTTGCTGCATAAAATTTCTGTGTTTTTAAGTATCATTGATGCGTCATTTTGGAAAGCCTTCGTACAAGGTTATACCACATTGTACAGATAATGCCTCAATGATGCAGCAAGATGAGAAGGCAACAAAATAGATCATTTTGATTTCATTTAAGCAAGGACAGAAGTGCATACAGCTTGAAAGTTAATAAAACAGTGTGGAAACCTTTACATTCACCCAAGGCCAATGAATTAAAAGGAAAATGATTATTGTGTCGGAAGAATGCATTTTGAAGCATTCATTCATCCTAGTATACAAGTTATCACTGCAGTCAAGCAATGCCAGGAGCTCAGTAGAACCCTCTGCCAAAACATTCAGCAAGCCTTTGCTTCAATTCACAGTGGAAAACTGGTGAGATTCACAGAAACAACCTTGATTTCAAAATGATCAACAGCCGTGGTTTCTTAGAGAGCTGAAGGTCTTTAGGAAGAGAGCAAGGTGCTGATCCTCTCTGACTTACAAGTCCATCAACCTGAATAAATTCTTCTAAAGGTATCTCCTTAGATCTGCACCTCTCTTTCTGAACCAACAATGACTGCATCTGTCCCAGTTAAAGATATTTCATGAAATGGCAGGAAAACAGACAGACATTTATGCTCAGTTTGTAGGCCCACTCTGAGTAAGTCTCAGCAGAGATCTCTACCTGCTACCTTGTTCCCCTGGAGCTTCCAAAATCAATCATCCTTGTGCAGTTCCTCAGCTTACCTGCAAACTGATATTGAAATATTGTTCCTCCTCCAAGGGGTTGGTAGGCCTGTCAGCTCTTCTAGTACATGCTGTAACTTGAAAATATTTATAGTCACTGATGTTTTGTGGAGCTATATAAAGGAGCCTTGGAGCAGTTTGTTTACTTTTCAGCCTGTTGTGGAAATTTAGCCCAATTATGCAGCAATTGCTGGTTGATTTTGAAAAAAATCCAATATGTATAATGCAGACCTAGAAGATACAATAACTGCTTAGAAACAAGGATACAGCAATTGATTGAGCAATCATTAAATCAGTATAAACATATTCTGTACTAATTCCCTATAAGCTTTTCGAAATTTCTGCTTCATTCTTTGAGGAATTTATAACTACAACAGAAGTTGCACTCTATAATGTGGCTGGGCGTGGTTTAGATTCCTTCCAATTGGGTTGGATTTACATAGGGAAGAAAAACTATTTGGAAATGGGCTTCAGAAGTGACCCATGGCATAAACATGCTGCTTTTTCATGCATTTTGTTGCATTTCCATTATGCCTCAGAACACAAACATAGCTGTACTGGGTAAAAATGGATGGTAAAAAATTGTTAGAAGTTCTAGCATTGACAACTTCTTCGCAAGCCTAAAGGTTCTTATTCATTTAAGGCCATTGATGCTTGCTTGCGGAACAAGGAAAGCAGTTATGATAGCAAACAGAGTAAGTCTGTTATAATTTTGCAGGATATTGAATGAGGAATAGATGATGGAATTTTCCTGAAATGAGCCAGCTATTCTTAAGGCAAATGAAAATTCTGTTGGTTTTAGAATTGCAGCAGATGCCTCCATTTTTGGTCTTATGAATAACCTGACTCTGCTGGTCTGGGAGCTTGACAACAGTTTTAAATAACAGCCGCTATTTTTGTTTCTTTGCCTTCTAATAATACATTGCTACCAGGAGTTTGGAAAAGGCAGAAGAAAATATTTTGAGAGCATTGCCAAAATGTAATGTCCTTACTGATGTAATGGATGAAAACAGTATACACAGCTTACTGGGAAAAGGGGCAGTGGCAGCTTAAAATTACAAGTGAAACCTTTCTGACTTAAAGACCACACATACACCATTTGGATTTCCCATGACATTATAAGGCCATTCGTGCACTGATTACACGTTATGAGAATGTATGCTAGATGAACAAAGACTAAAGGCCGGATTTTCACTAACAAAGCGGGTAGCTTGAATTGGGAAATTTTCCGACTTGCTAGGTCAGTTTACAACGTAGATATGTGCACCCCAATATGTGTAATTTTCACTCTTGGGTGCAGGGCGGGACAGAATGTGGCCGCCAACCCCAGGAGCAGAGCGTAGTCAGCCCCGAGGGTGGGCAGTTGTTGAGGCGTGCTGGTTAGAAGGCTTGCATCAGTTCTCTGGGATTTTGCCCCAGTTGTTTTACAAGCTATTAGGCCCTCTAGCCCTTACCACTCACCCCCTCCCTGCCCCTTTGTAGCTCCGATGCCAACTTACTGCCAGCCCATGGCCCCCACCTAAGTCCCATGCCCACTCATACCACCATGCTACCTCCATAGCCTCACCCGGTATCCACCATGGGAAGATCTCAGAAGCCATGAGAAGATGAAAAAATAAACTTGTAACAATCTTATACAGCTCTCATTTGTACATTCTTGATAGTGAAAAAAATCTGATTAATCAAATCTATTTAAAGCTTTTAAATCTCATCAAGTGATTAATCTTTTATAAAAACAAGTAAACTTCTATTCAGACGCCACATTAAACATAGCTAATCCTTTAATAGCCTCTTTAAGCTATCAATCAAACTGAACTGAGAGCCCCTGCTGAGATAATTCTGGCTTTCAAAACTCATAGCAACATAATAGTAGCCCTTAGGGAAATGTCAACAAAGACTTCTATTAAAACTGCACAAACAAGTGCCAATGTCTTTTTCTAACCTGTACCAGATGGCCTGTCAATCAAAGAAGTCCAGCAGAGGGTCTTTGAACTCTCACTGACAGTTGCAGTCTTTTTTAATGTTTAATGTTTAAACTTAAGGGGCTGAATTTTCTCCCCATCGGGGTCATTGTGTTGAGGCGGGCGGGAGCAAGCGGAAACCTCATTGGGGCTCCCGATCAGGTGTGCGCCGCTATTTTATGTGGGCGGGCCAATTAAGGCCTGCCCAGCGTGACACACAGCCGGAAGCGCTATGCGTTCCCTGTGCGGGTGGAGGGGGGAATTCCCTGAGTCGGTGCCTGTGCTCTTTCATGTATGCACGCGAAAGAGCGCAGAAATCTCCCTGAGGCACGGAGGTGCCACAGGGAGATTAGTTTAAGTTATGAAATATTTAATAAAGGAAAAAAAAAATTTAAGGACGTGTCCCCTCATGTGAAACTGTAACATGAGCTGGGACATGTCCATTAATTTTTTAAAAATTTTCCATAAGGCCCATGGATGAGGTTTCGTGAAAAATGCGAAGGCCGCCTGGGCTCTTCGCCTGCCCACCAACCTTAATGTTGGACAGGCAGCATTCTTAACAGCTATAATTACTTTCTTAATGGCCTTAATGGGCCTTTGACAGTTTGGTGGGTGTGTAGCCGATGCAGCTGCGCACCCGCAAACTGACAATCTAAATGATGCGCAGTGACGTCGGGATGTCTGCCCCACGTCATCACGTGTCATTTTATGCGCGGCAAGCGGTCCCCGCCCCCACTCGCTGACCGGAAAATTCTTCCCAAGATCATCACACTTAAACAGACCATATCTGCCCTTTGAGAGCGTTCACGTCTACTCCATCAAATCGTGACTCCCACACTGGAGCTTAAGGGTCTTGCAACAGCCAAAGTAAAGTCCGTTTGAACTCAGCACTAAATTTAGATGGCCCTGCTGGGTTCGTGTTTCCCTCCTTCACACCCTGCCCCCCCTCTCCCCGCTGTTAAAAATTGGATCTGTTGGGAATGGAGTGAAGGGCTGGGACTTTTTCGAATTTGGATCCTTCCTGATATTTTTAAAGGTCTGCAGAGTTTTCCTGACTCTGTGACAATCTGGTCTTAACACTCACCTAGTTTGCCTTCTACCATCCTGGTAGTCATGTGATGCAGTAGACATGGGACATTTTTCTCTGTGCACTATTTTAAACAAATTGCCTGATTATGTTGTCTCATGAATTTTCTCTTGAACATAGTAAAATGAGTAGGACATTCAGCCCCTCAAACCTGTTGTACCATTCAGCTAGATCATAGCTGCTCTATATCTTAACTCTATCTACCTGCTTTTTTTCCCATAATCCTTGCCTAATAAAAATCCACTAATCTGAGTTTTGAAATTTTCAATTGGCCTAATCTCAACAGCTTTTTCAAGGAAGGAGTGCTGGATTTCTGCAACCCATGGTCTTAAGGAGTGAATGACACCTGAATGACCTAGCTTTAATTTTAAGATTATGCAATCTTATTCTGGACTCCCCACTAGAACAAATCATTTCTCTCTATCTACCCTTTCAATTCTTTTAATCGTCTTATACATTGTTGAAAACAGAGACATGTTGCTGAAGCTTTTTGTCTTGCACTGATCAAGACAAATTCAATAATGCCAAATTTCAAATGATCACAACAGCTTATACTATGAAGATGTTGATTGGCTGAGGCATTGCCATGGGGAACTATAAGCTACCAGGTAATTCAAAGAAGGTGCAAGGCTTGGACATGTTCCTTTGATTTGTAGAGAATGGATCCCTGCTTATGAATGTATGTTGCTTCTATCAAGTGTAAATGAGCCATGTTACGAGCTCCACTGATTTTCTTAAATTGGTTGTTAGTGTAGTTATTAGTGAACTCAGGATTGTTCAGCATGTACTGCCTTGTCCTACTTTTATCGTTAGTTCTGATGTGGACCACAGCAACTGGACCCTCTCCCTCCCACTCCAAGTTTGTCTCCTGCCATGAGGAAGTGTCCTTAACCCTGATACCTGCAGGCAACGCAACCTTTGGAGCTACCAGTTGCAGCTGCAGAAAACAGTAGTTATATCCCTATCACTATCACATTCCCTTTCATTCTCCCAAATTGAATGGCGCTCTGCATCATGGTGCCATGGTTAGCTTGCTCATCCACTCTGCAGTTTGCTAATCTACCTCATCCACAGAAGTAGAAAGCGTGTTGCACCTGTTGGTCAAAGTCAAGGGCTAAGGCTCCTCCATCACTACTGCTGGATCCCCATACCAGTCTGACTCGCAATCATAGCTCCCTGTCCCTGGCCATCGACCAACTCTAAAGTTCTTCCTAATCTAGGGGTGTGACCGCCTCCCGGAACAAAGTGTCCAGGTAACCTTCACCCTCCCTGAATGAATGTTTTATAATTGAAGGAGATGGGTGGGGGGATGGAGGTAGCGGGCAGGGCAGCACAGCATGGGAGGGGAGCATAAATCTCTCTATGCACCTAGATGCCGGCAGGTCAAAATTTGTGAAATCATTACCCTTGGTTTGTCACAGGGAGATCTTGCAAAGAATAATCTTAGAGCTTAAAAGGAAACTAGAGGGTGAAGTGGTGATTAAATAAATGAAAATCTTTCCTGGTACTGTCAAATGTTAATTGTATATAATTTGTGTTTAATTATAAGCGGTGGAAGGTATTAAATGAAATTTCACTTGAGCACATAACAAGACACTTAATGAAACTGGTGTGGTTGAGTTAGGAGGGGTATGCTCGCAATGTTTAACTCTGTAAATAAATATAAAATTGAGTAAAGTTTGCTCTAGTACTATCCTTTACCAACTGCATTTCCGGAATGGAATAAAATGTTGTCTTGATGACCATTAGCTGGCCAATTTTCGTGGATTACTCCCATTTGTAAGGAAGTTTCTTACAGGTCCTGGCTCATCTACTGTTCCCATGTATTGATTTATAGATGGTGTGTAGTAGCAGAACAGGGTGTGTTCACACTCTGATGTACATTGCTTTGTGCTGTGCAAAGTTGGGTTACATTTGCTTCTCATAGCTTGACCGCTCTCTTGGCTGATCCACGCTGACACTGGGAATGCGCCAAAGTGCTGACTCAGCTCTTGCTGATGTAAGGGAAAGCTGTGGATATAATTATACTGTGGGAATGCTGCACAATAACATAACTGTACCATTATCTTTCTGAAGATCTGACTTCCAAAGTGAGGAGTCCCAAAAAAGGTAATGGGGCTCCTACTGTACGGGGCTGAGCAGAGGACTGAAGTAAACACAACATGAGGGTAAAATACAACATAAGGAACTTTGGTCTAATAAATGGGCAGTGGAGCTGAAACACTTTGTTAGGAAATGGGTAACGTGAGAGAATTTTTAAGAACAATCCAAGTAGTTTAACAAAAATGGACAGTGCCTCATAAAATGGTCTTAATAATGGTAGCCACCTAATTAAACACCTCATTAATCTATTTCCCAATAGTTTTCCTGAACAGCTCTTCATAGTGAAGAACAGATAAAGGGGCAGAGAGATTACCATGGAGATGAGTATTTTGTGAATGGGCACTGTAATCAGTGCCATCCAAGGCACCTTTTCTTATGTTGACAAGCCTTGTCATCCATGTCAAGGTGTTTGTGATCACTATCTTTGCCAACTTCCAGCCTTTGGCAGTGAGAAAGGGATACATGCTTAGTTTGTTTTAGTCATAAAGGTTACTTAAGTGGATTAGGACCAACAATCAGCATTGGCCTGGTAACTCTGATGTCTTGACCTAAGTCATGTATTTCTATAAAATGATGGCAGCTCGATCACATGGAATGTGTGTCCTGTAGTATGTGGGAAGTTGTGGACACTACTGGTGACCTAGATGACCACATCTGCAGGAAGTGTCACCAGCTGCAGAAATTTAAGCTCTGGGTTTTGGATCTTGAACGGTGGCTAGAGTCACTATGGTGCATCCACAAGGCTGAGAACTATGTGGATAGCATGTTCAGAGAGGTGGTCACACTGCAGACTAGGAGCGTGGAGATGGAAAGGGAATAGGTGACCACCATGCAGTCCAAGAGAACCAGGCAGGTAGTGCGGAGTCCCCTGAGCTCCCACACACTAATAGGTTCTGCGGTTTAGATACTGGTGAGGGCATTGGTTCTTCGGAGGAGTGCAGTCAGAGCCAAGTTTCTGGCACTACTGGCAGCACAGCTGTAGAGAGGAGGAGGATGAGGGGAAGTGCAGAGGTGCAGAGAGGCGTTTCTGTGGCTGCAGATGTGATTCCAGGATGGTAGCTTGCCTCCCTGGTGCCAGGCTCAAGGCTGCAGGACATTCTTCAGGGGGAGGGTGAACAACCAGAGATTATGGTCCACATTAGCACCAACGACTTAGATAGGAAGGGGAATGAGGTCCTGAAAGCAGGTTTCAGGGAGCTAGGAAGGAGATTGAAAAGCAGGACCTCTAAAGCAATAAATCTCAGGATTATTTCCAGTCCCATGTGCTAGTGAGCATAGAAATAGGAGAATTGAGCGATTGATCACGTGGCTAGAGAACTGGTATAGAAGGGGGGGGGGGTCAGATTTTTTGAGGCATTGGGACTGGTTCTGGGGCTGGTAGGACCTGTACAAGATGGACAGGCTGCATCTTCACAGGACTGGGATTAACATCCTCACAGCAAATTTGCTAGTGCTGTTGGGGAGGGTTTAAACCAGATTGACAGGGAGATGGGAACCTGAGAGGGAGCTCAGATTCAAGGGAAGCAAAACTGGTAAAAGGAAGTAGAACAGCAGAAAGCAAAAATAGGAGACAGACAGGTGAAGCATAGGTAAGCATCAAATAGGATCAGAATAGAGAAGAATGTTATAAAAGCAGAGTTAATCACTCAATCTGAATGCTTGTAGCATTTGCGAAAAGGTTGATGATTTGAGTGCCCTAATTGAGCTAAATAGGTATGATTTAATTGTCATTACAGCAACGTGGCTACAGGGTGACCAAGATTGGGAACTGAATATCCAAGGATATTTGGCATTTAGGATGGATAGGCAAAAAGGATAAGGAGCTGGGGTATCACTCTTAATAAAGGTCAAGACCAAAACATTAATTGCAAAAGATGTCATAAACAAAAGGTCAAAGGGGTGTTAATGGTGGTGATACTGGCTAAAGGAGGTGCTAATGGTGACATTAAGCGTAGAAAGCAGGATGAGCCAGTGACAGATGGCCCTCGTGGGGGTGGGGTGGGGGAAGGGGACAGTGTGGGAAAAAATCAAAATAGGCTAAAAGGTGGGGATAAAACAATGAATGGAAATTAATTTTAAAAATAATCATAGAAATAGGTGGGAAAAATTAGCACCTCCTTTAGCCATTATCACCACCATCAACACCCCTTTGACCTTTTGTTTATGACATATTTTGCAATCTCTCCTTTGCCTTCACCTATCACTGGCCTTCTATCCAGCTTCACCTGTCCCATCCCCCTTAAACAGTATACATTTCACCACATTTCTACTTCTCTTTAGTTCTGAAGAAGAGTCATACAGACTCGAAACACTAAATCTGTCTTTCTCTCCACAGATGCAGTCAGACCTGCTGAGTTTTTCCAGCAATTTTTGTTTTTGTTTTAGATTTCCAGCATCTGCAATATTTTGCTTTTACACATTCCCTGGCATCTCATTTACTGCCAGCTCAAGGGACACCACCACTCACTCTTTCACACACACTCTCACATCACCATTTGGCCTCCATCTCCTCTGGAGACTGTCTCCTCAGCCCTCATCATCTTGAGGCCACTTGCACAGATCAGCAGGTGCCCCCACAAACACACCCTGGGATACCCCCTTACGCAGTACAACTCCAGTCCTGCAGCCATTGAAAAACCACCCCCGCCCCCTAATTATGGCTGGTCTGGTAGGTAGAAACCTGTCTGTGAGTCCCCATAATAGTGATGT
The DNA here is from genome assembly GCF_017639515.1 of Carcharodon carcharias. Classification (NCBI taxonomy): domain Eukaryota; kingdom Metazoa; phylum Chordata; class Chondrichthyes; order Lamniformes; family Lamnidae; genus Carcharodon; species Carcharodon carcharias. Next base: position 31,717,992 of record NC_054477.1, on the reverse strand, counting down.
ATTGCCTGCGAAGCCTGTTACTGATGACCACGAGTGCTGCCCGAAACCAGGTAGGCAAGCAAACCTCGAAGTTCCAAGCCAAGTGCAGCTTGCCAGGTGCACGTCACTTATGTACAGTTATGAAACACGTCGGTGTGCAGTCACGCCAAAGTGCTTGGATGATCCAGCATGGAGGGTGATCCTGGCGAGCTGGGCTTGTAATGATATGCACATGTATTACAATGAAGTTCCCAACGTGCGGTGGCAGGAACTGGGTCCGTCATCGACGGGCAGAGCAGACGATTGCAAGCTGGTTTCACGACTTGGGAAACCAATTTTTGGCCTTGCCACCATATTACCCGCTCACGCCCGCCATGACACCCGACACCACCAGGCAGTGAAAATTCTGCCCTTTGTGTCTGTCTCCATGGAAGAAGACACGGAAAACCTCCCAGAAATACTAGGCAATCGAGGGTCTTGTGAACCTGAGGAACTAAAAGAAATTAGTAGCAGTAAAGAGGTAGCACTTGAAAAGTTAACTAGATTGAAGCTTGATAAATCCCCTGGACCAGATGAGCTTCATCCCAGAGTGTTGAAAGAGGTGGCTAGAGAGATTGTGGATGCATTGGTGTTTGTCTTTCAAAATTCTATAGATTCTGGAAAGGTTCCTGTGGAATCGAAAGTGGCAAATGTAATCCCACTATTTAAGAGGGGAGGAACAGGGAGGAGGAAGAACTACAGACCTGCTATTTTGACATCAGTAAAAGGGAAAATGTTCAAATTTATTACAAAGGATGTGTTAACTGGACGTTTAGAAAAGAATGGTAAAAGTGGGCAGAGTCAACATGGATTTATGAAAGGAACATCATGTTTGACAAACTTTTGGAGCTTTTTGAGGATATTACTTGTAGCCTTGACAAAGGAGAACTAGAGCATGTAGTGCATTTGGATTTTCAGAAGGCTTTTGATAAGGTTCCACACAGCAGGCTAGTGAATAAAATTAGAGCATGGGAAATATACTGCAATGGATTGAGAGTTAGTTAACATACAGAAAACAGAGAGTAGGAATAAACAGATCATTCTCAGGAGGGCAGACTGTTACTAGTGCAGTACCGCAAGGATCAGTGCTAGGTCCACAGTTGTTCACAATCTGTGTAAATGGTTTTGATGTAGGGACCAATTGTAATATTTCCAAATTTGATGATATCACCAAACTGGGTGGGAAGGTAAATTGGGAGAAGGATGCAAGGAGGCTTCAAGATGACTTCAATAGGCCAAGTGAATGGGCTAGAACATGGCAGATAGAATATAATGTGAATAAGTGTGATGTTATTCACTTTGATAGAAAAAACAGAAAGGCAGAATATTTCTTAAGTGATAAGAGGTTGGGGAGTGCAGATGTCCAAAGGTACTTGGGTGTCCTTGTTCATAAGTCACTGAATGTTAGCATGTAGGTGCAGCAAGCAATTGGGAAGGCAAATGGTGTGTTGGCCTTCATCACAAGGGGATTTGAGTACAGGAGTATACATGTCTTGCCGCAGTTGTATGGAGCCTTGGTGAGACCTCATCTGGAGTATTGTGTACAGTTTTGGTCTCCTTATCTAAGGAGGGATATACTTGCCATAGAGGGGGTGCAACGGAGGTTCCCCAGATTAATCCCTGGGGTGGCGGGATTGCTTATGAGGAGCAACTGGGGAGACTGGGTCTGTATTCCCTAGAGTTTCGAGGAATGAGGGGTAACCTCATTGAAACTTACAATATTCTTGCAGGTCATGACTTGGTAGATATGGATAAGATGTTTTCTCTGGCTGGTGCATCTAAAACCAGGGGACATAATTTAAGGATAAGGGGTAGGACATTTAAGACTGAGATAAGGAGGAATTTCTTCACTCTGAGGGCAGTGAACCTTTGAAATTCCCTGGAAGCTCAATCATTCTAGACAGAAATCGATAGATTTCTGGTGACTAATGACATCAGTATATGGAGATAGCTTGGGAAAGTGGTGTTGACATAGATGATTAGCCATGATCTAATTGAATGGTAGAGCAGACTTGATGGGCTGAATGGCCAACTCATGTTCCTATGCCAGAGGTTATCTAATACACCATTCGATTTACTGGTATGATGTAGGTCCATATTCACAATTTTGCTGAAAAGAGAGACAGGTTGCTGAAGCTTATTGTAAGGCACACATCAGGACAAACGCAAGAATGCCAAATTTCAGAGCCAACTTCCCATCTAATCTGCATCCTTTTCTCCTGTAGTATAAATCATTTGATATTTGGCATTCTTGTGTTTGTCCTGATGAATGCAAGAGGAAAAGCTTCAGCAACATGTCTCTCTTTTCAGGAATATTCAAGTTCTGTACTAACAAGATAATATTCAGAATTCCTCTTCCCCTTTCACTTGCTTAAAACCTATTACGTTTCTAACTTTTCCCAGCTCCGATGAGAGGTCATTGGCCTGAAACATTAACTCTGTTTCTCTCTCGACACATGCTGCCTGACCTGCTGATAACTACTTTCATTTTCTGTTTTCATTTCATTTTTCTAGCATCTGCAGTATTTTAGTTTTGTTAAATGTAAATCCTGTCTACAGGCTAGGCTATGAAGCTGATGTTGCAATGTAATAGTAAAGTACCAAAAACAGTGAGCATGTTTGTCTCAGTAAAAGAAAAAATGACTCTGGCCCAACATTTGTACTTCCAAATGACGATTTGACGCAAATCATCTTCAAATTTACTGCAGGCTATGATGATCTGGCATTTCCTGAAAGGGTGTTGGACGCCGATTCAAAAGTGACTTGCAAGAGGGAATTGAATAAATACTTGAAGAGCAAACTTTTGCAGGGCTGTGGTGAAAGAGCAGGAAAGATGGACTAATTGGAAGCTCTTTCAAAGAGGTGATACAGGCATGATGGGCTGAATGGCTTCTATCCATGTTCAAAGAGTAATAAGCAGAGTTGAGCTGAATAGTAAATCACAGTAATGTTGAATTGCAGTTGGTTTGGAAATCACTGCACAGTTTAGCTTTTGCTGCTCTCATATCATGCTTGGTGCTAGATTAGTGCCGCAACCATTTTGTATAGCTGGCAACAACACAGCCGTAAACTTTCCTGATTGGTGGCTGATATTCAGGTCAAATGGCTGTAAAATTTCCAGGATTTTCTGTCCTTGCAAGATGGATGGTGGATTGCTCCAAACGACCTTCTAATGCTGCACCGAAACCCATTCAACAGCAGGTAACTCTGACTCCAGTTTTCTCTCTGTCATCTACTTTTTTTTATTATTCGTTCATGAGACATGGTGTCGCTGGCTAGGCCAGCATTTATTGCCTTTTCCTAATTGCCCTTGTTCAGAGGGCACTTAAAAGTCATCCGCGTTGCTGCGGGTCTGCAGTTACAGACCAGGTAAGGACAGCAGACTTCCTTCTCTAAAGGACATTAGTGAAGCAGGTGGGTTTTTACAACAACCGACTGTAGTTTCATGGTCATCATTAGACTTTTAATTCCAGCAGTTGTCCATAGTCTAACTGTTATTTTGGAACCTGTGTCCTCACAGTGCACCAGCATTCTGCAGTTCTGTATCATCTGGTGTAAGGACAGATTTGACATGGATAATGCAGTTTAATATTGTCCAAGATATAAATTGTGTGGGAAAATAATTAATACAGTTCAACATCACCCATTGCAAGGAACAATGTTGTTATTGATGATGAGATTTAAAAGTGCCTAGTGTATATGACAGATTTGATGGTGATGTTTTCTATCGCCCAACATATGGATAAATTTAGGCAGTAATGCTGGGGTTTAATATCAGTCTATAGACAGATTTAATTGTGTAATTTAATCTTGCCCACATATTAACTGATTAGGTAAATAGTAAATATATTTTAAAACTACCCAGTGTATGATTAGGCTTGGGCATTGATGGCAGAGTTTGAGGTGCCCAGTGTATGGGAAATGATTGGTTTGGATAGAGCAGATTTGGATGTCTGTGCAGTTTAATGTACGGACAATTTGGGTCATAGGTGGTGACATTTAATATGCTACTGGCCTCAGGTTGTAGCATGTGTAGAAAGCTAAAAAAGAAAATGCAGTAATGCAGCTTTATTCTTCACTCTGGATATGTACAGGAAGTTACTGACCTTGTCAAAATGTTTTACAAACAATAGATTTACTTTGGTGAATTGCAAGTTCACAACTAATTGGGAATTGAACTTATTGTCTCATTTGTCAGGCAAGCCCAATGCTTAACATAACGGGGAAGATCTTTAGTGAACCGAGTAATCCTCTCCCTCCATTGCCTTCAGGGGAAGACTTTTGAAGCTGCTGAAAATGGTATCTGCTCTTGATTCAGTTTTGCAATCTGCAGTCTGATAGTGACATATTGGGTCAGATGCATTGTTACATCCAGGTCTTTTAAAACAAATAAACCTGAAAGCAGTGGCAGGCTTACTGTTAGTAGGGCCCTGTGCTTAGCTTCATTTTTGGGTCGTCCCTCCCACTGCCCCAATCTGGACACAACCCAAAACTGCGAGGTATTGGTTATTTCACCGGCTTTCTCACAATCACGTTACTACTTCTGCACATTATCATATAACCTCTGTTCTCACCACTCAATCGGGAAAAACTTGATGATGCAACTGAAAATGTGTATGCAAATGAGCACTGCTTTGCTGTCATGATGTAATTGGTTATCACGTGACACTTCAGTGGCAGGATTGAGGTATGTGTAGTGCACTAGAGGAACTTCTGTTGCGCAGCTCATGTTGTGAATAACATGCGCTTTCAACTGGTCGTGGAACAGGGCATGGTGCAATCTCCAGCAATAAAATAATTTAGTTGGAAGGGACTAATTTCTGTAGATTGAGAACGGATCTGTTTCTGCTTAACTGTTTCAAGTAGCAACACAAAGTACTGGTGAGGTGCAGTCACTGTTGCACACAGAAAGTTCCCACAGACAACAGGTGACCTTTACCGGGTAACCTGCTTTTGTGACTCTGCGGAGAAAATTCCCCTGCTCTTCCAGAAAACAGTGCCAGTCCAGACCCCTGTTAACACACACAACAAAAAGGACTGAAGCTTCAAGAAAACATCAAAACCACCCCGTTTCCCGTCAGGTTCCCTCTGAATGATTAGCACCGCAATGGAACAGCACCCGCATTTCCTCTTGCTCCGTCCCCCGCTATTCTCCCAGCCATTGTTCAGTTCAACTCAGATCCCCAATCGGTTTTTGCAATATTCAGGCTTTCTTTTCCTGCTGCCCTACTGCTCTCAAAGGGAAGGGTTGTTATGCAGTAAAATGAATGTGCTGTGCATCCAGGTCGTTTCTCTCTCTCACCCCACCCCCCCCGCCTCCAACCCCCCTCTTTTTATAACCTATGTTGAAAACTAACTGCCCAGCAATGCAATCTGGTGCCTTGGAAAGCTGGAACCGTGTCACCATTCCTCTCCCTGGAACCCTGTTGCATTCAGTGCAATCAGACGGAAACCTGCAGCACTTTGGCGAAAGCAGCCCTCATACTATAACCGAGCAAGCACAGAAGGGTGAACCTAAAAGCCACAAGAAGTGGCTTTATTATAGGGACATCACTGGAGAGTGTCTCCCGTCTCTCAGATCTTAGCCACCCATCCACATTGCCTGGAGCAGGCTGAGGCTGCTTATCCTGAATCCTCCTTCCCTGCCAACCTTCCTCTTCTCTCCAGTTGCATCAAGCTCACAAATCGCATAAGCTTTTAGAGTCTTGATGGGGGAAAACTGCCAAATTTTTCATATACAGCTGTACAGACAGTTTAACGAATCAGCTGAAAGACAGCACTTCCAGCAGTCCAGCACTCACTCATCATTTTGTGGCCCCGTCATTTGGGAACCCCATGCCGTGGCACGGTGTATTTCATTGTAAATCCGCCCCGTCTGAAAGTGCTGGCTCTTTATACCTTGTTACATGCCTGTCGCAATTTGTGGAATACTGTCTGAGCAGGTTAACAAAGAGAATTGCTCTCATTTTAAAGGCAGCAATTGTACAGGGCCTTAGTGAGACCACACCTGGAATATTGTGTGCAGTTTTGGTCTCCTTATCTGAGAAAGGATGTACTTGCTATAGAGGGAGTGCAGCGAAGGTTTACCCGACTGATTCCTGGGATGGCAGGACTGACATATGAGGAGAGATTGAGTCGATTAGGATTATATTCGCTGGAGTTCAGAAGAAAGCGGGGGGAATCTCATAGAAACCTATAAAAAATTCTAACAGGACTAAACAGGGTAGATGCAGGAATAAAAACAAAAAACTGAGGATGCTGGAAATCCAAAACAAAAACAGAATTACCTGGAAGAACTCAGCAGGTCTGGCAGCATCGGCCGAGAAGAAAAGAGTTGACGTTTCGAGTTCTCATGACCCTTCAGCAGAACGGATGTTCCCGATGGTGGGGGAGTCCAGAACCAGGGACCACAGTCTGAGGATATGGGGTAGACCATTTAGGACTGAGATGAGGAGAAATTTCTTCACCCAGAGAGTGGTGAGCCTGTGGAATTCGTTACCACAGAAAGTAGTTGAGACCAAAACAATGTACGTTTTCAAGAAGGAGTTAGATATAGCTCTTGGAGCGAAATTGATCAAAGGGTATGGGGAGAAAGCGGGAGCAGGCTGTTGAGTTGGTTGATCAGCAATGATCATAATGAACGGTGGAGCAGGCTTGAAGGGCCGAATGGCCTACTCCTGCTCCTAGTTTCTATGTTTAATATTTGCCCTGTTTCAGTGTACCAAGATATTAACACAAACAAGGCTAAAATAAGAGCACACACAGGTGATTAGACAGGATAATGGCACTTTGGTTCAGTAGCATCAAATTGTGAGCATGTCTGAAATTGTAGGTCAGATTTAAGATGTCAGGGCTGACGGAGCTGAAAGAAAGGCTCTGGGTGACCAGAACATTGATGATTAAAACAGTAGTTTTCAATGATGGCTTCAATTTAAAAAAAAAGCTATTCAAAATGAAATAGTCAACAGACAGGGATAATCCTCAACCAATGTCATAAAAAAAAGATCACCTGATCATTGTCTCTTGCAAAAAATGTCACAGCACTATTATGGAGAAGGGCAGGATGTCCTGGCCAACATCTATCTCTCAACCCACACCACCAAAGCAGCTTACCTGGTCATTTGTTGCGTTGCTGTCTGGAATCTTGCTTTGCACAAATTGGCTGCAATGTTTCCTGCATTCTAACAGTGATGACACTTGAAGAAGGACTTCATTGGCTATAAAGCGCTTTGGGCTGCACTGAGATTGTGAAAGGTGCAATAGAAATGCAATTCTTTCTTTGGAATTCTCATTTTAAAGCTGCTTGGACAGTATTCCACAAACTGTGGCAGGCATGCAATAAGGTCTGCGATCCAACAGTTTCAGACTTATTTGTTTTAAAGGTCCTAGATGTAACAATTTAAAGCTGACTTTGTTGTTTTGGTTGTCCTGTTAGTATAATTTATTGTTTAACAATGGGGAAAATAACAGAGATTTATAGCTTTTTGCTATGAGAATTGGGAATGGGAAAAGGAACAGTAACACTGCTGCACCATATAAGTTATAGTGTGGTAGGAAGTCACTCAGCTCATTGTGCCTGTGCCACTCCGTCTAATTCTTTCCATAATGGGGAAGTTCTTTAGTGTAACAAGATAGTCCTCCTCTCCCTCCATTGCCTTCAGGGCAAGTCTTCTGAAGCTGCTGAAAATGGTTCAGATTTGCAAACTGCAATGTGGTAGTGCTGTGTCAGGTCAGATGCATTGTTACATCCAGGACTTTTAAAATAAATAAGTCTGAAACAGTTTGACTGTAGACTTTATTACATGCCTGCCACAGCTTGTGGAATACTGTCCAAGCAGGTCAACAGTTCAAACGATCAGAAATCAGTCAAGCCATTGTTTTTGTGCCAATGCCCCTCTCTCTCTCTCCCCAAAACACTGTATCATGTCTTGCTTCAAATATTTATTGATTCATCCCCTGAAGAGATGCTGCCCTCTCTCTCTCATTCACTCCCTGTGGCAAAGTTCTCTGCATAAAGAAATTTCTCCTAACCTCTCTCCTCATTCCCTGAGTAACAGTTTTTTTAACTGATGATCTTAATCACTGACTCCCCAACCATAGTTCTCCCTGTTCTCCCTAAGAGAACGCAACGTAACTATAAAAAGCTCCATTAAGCCTTCCTCTAATGAATGCCCAAAAGATAGTTTTGCAGAAATCCATCATTGTCTAGTTACAACCCTAATTATGTAACCCAAAATGCTATTGTGAGGAGGTTACAAAGCATCTACAGAGGGATATAGATAGGTTAAATAATTGGGCAAAAATTTGGCAGATGGAGTACAATGTGGGAAAATTTGAGGTTCCCATTTTGGCAGGAAGAATAAAAAAGCCAAATATTATTTAAATGGGGAGAGAATGTTGTGGTACAGGAGGGATCTGTGTGCTCTTGTACGTGAATTACAGAAAGCCAGTATGCAGGTATATCAAGTAAATTAGGAAGGCAAATGGAATGTTGTCCTTTATTTTATTGCGAGAGGGTTGGAGTGTAAAAATAGTATTGCTACAATTGTACAGGGCATTGGTGAGACCGCACCTGGAGTGCTGTGTGCAGTTTTGGCCTCCTTGCTTAAGGAGGGATATATTTGCATTAGAAGCAATTCATAGAATGTTCACTAGGATGATCCCTGGGATGAAGGAGTTGAAGGAAAGGTTGAGTAAGTTGGGTTTATGCCCATCGGAGTTTGGAAGAATGAGAGGTGATCTTATTGAAACAGCTAAGATTCTGAGGGGGCTTGACAGGGCAGATGCTGGGAGGGTATTTCCCCTCATGGGGGAATCTAGAACTAGGGGGCACAGTTTAAAAATAAGGAGTTTCTCACTTAAGACAGAGCTGAGGAAGAATTTCTTTTCCCATGGTGGGTTGTTAGACTTTTGAATTCCCTTCTGGAAGGAAGTGTGGATGGAGGCTGGGTCATTGAGTATATTCATGGTTGAGTTAGATTTTTGATCTACGAGGGAGTGAAGAGTTATGGGAAAAGTGGAGTTAAGGCCACAATCAGATCACCCATGATCTTATTGAATGGTGGAGCAGGCTCGAAGGGCTGAATAGACTACTCCTGCTCTTATTTCTTATGATATTATTGGCCATTTTTGTTGCTTTATCTGCACTCATGATGTATTTTCACCTCAGTGTCTCTGTTCCTTCTTGTCCTTCAGCACCCCTCCTTTAAGGTTATAATCTCAGTCCTTAGCAGATATTAAAATGCTTTAAAAGTGTGCTAGAGCCATCTAATGGCAGCTGCTGGGCTTGTCCCCAGTTTTTCTTCAGTTCGTCAACGCTGTTTAATTTTCCGTCATTTTTTTTCCACTTCCTCTGCTGCTGTAGCACGCAATCCTTGTGGCCAGGAAGATAGATGACCCACTCCCAAGTTTCTGCAAGTGTTGCCCTGATCTGGCTGCAAAGATTCCCTGAATGTTCTGCACCCCCCTGCCCCCTTTATCTCTCTCTCCCTCTTGATCTTGCTCTCTGCCTTATACACTCACAATCTCCTATTGTAATTTTGCTCCTTATGAGCAAGTGCTTGGCTCTCCCTGCAGTGACACCTGACATAATGGGGATTGGGATGCAAAGGTGCATGAATTTTGGATACAGCACCAATATTCTAAAATCAGAGGTTTGTACTGTAAGAGCAGAGATTAAGCATTGGCCAAACAATGGCTGTGATTTCTGACTGTACTAACATTAACAATTTACATGTGTTCTGAGATTGCATTTGGTGTCACAATGTCCTTATTTACTCGTTGATAAGATGAACAAGCTGTGGTTGTGGGAAAGATGACAAGAATGTGGGAATTTGATTTTAAATGGGACAAATGTTGGGTGTCAAAATTTTGATCTTTAGCAGACGTTCTCGTTCCTTTGTTTTCATAAATTTGAGTAAAACACAAGGAAACATAAACTAATTTGTATTATTCCTCCTGGGATCCACAAAACACTCTAGCCCTTACACCAGCCGAGCAAGGCCTTAGTATTGTTGTTCTCCAGGGCCACCTGGGTATGGTCAAGAGGCAGGCAGTCAGAATAATTCCCCTCCCTCCCCTTGTCTAGGCTGTGTCCATCTGGCTACAGCAGACCCACAACAAACTTGTTCTCAACCACAACATTTTTTGCTTTACACTAAGTGGGAATGGCTGGTAATGGGATGTTAGTTGCCCCACAATAACAGACACAGCACCTTTGCGGGTGTTACTGTTCATTTTGAGGGCACTCAAGGGCGTCCGACATTCAGCCAATCTGGAGTGACCTTGTAAGAGTCACCACTGGCTGACTAATGCTGGTTGATCTAGCTGCATCCATTCCTTTCATAGGAAATGCTGCAACCTGACCCCTTTGTCAGGCTCTCCCACCCCAGCACCAGCACCCGTATACTTATCCATTTGATAACCCCTTAGGGAACCCAGGTTCCCTGCACAGCTCTCACTTTGGCAGAACAGAGTAGGTCGTTCATGCACTTCTAACACTGCAACCAGATTCTGCAGATGACCCCACTGACCACTTCCACCACCTACGTCCAGGCATGCTTGGTTAGGTGGCCCTTCTCCCCCTGCCTTGTCCACGTAGCCTGGAGGAGAACATGCAGGGAGTCGTCACTGAACTGTGGGGCCGCCCGGGATCTTCTTTCTGTCATGCCGATAAGCGCCTTATTCTTCAGGCTTTCACAATGCCTGCTTTGCTGACCTCTTGGCCTTTTCCCATGGCAGGCCTGGACTGCTGGGATGATCTTGCATTGGAGAATGCTTGCATCAGGGAGACTGGGAAGGCTCCAGTCAGGGGAAGGGAAGGCTCCAGTCAGGCGAGGGGAAGGCTCCAGTCAGGCGAGGGGAAGGCTCCAGTCAGGCGAGGGGAAGGCTCCAGTCAGGCGAGGGGAAGGCTCCAGTCAGGCGAGGGGAAGGCTCCAGTCAGGCGAGGGGAAGGCTCCAGTCGGGGGAGGGGAAGGCTCCAGTCGGGGGAGGGGAAGGTTCCAGTCGGGGGAGGGGAAGGTTCCAGTTGGGGGAAGGAAAGGTTCCAGACAGGGGAGGGGAAGTCAAGAGAGCTGCCCTGTCCCATCTGGTGATGCCATTAGACCTGACCACTTTCTTGGGTGCCAGGGTTCCCATTGTTGTTATTGCATTACCTTGTCTCTCCCTCTTCAGAAGTACATTGTGGATCTGGTCACAGAATCACAGAATTGTTACAGTGCAGGAGGGCATGCCAGGAGCAGCACCAGGCATGCCTAAAAATGAGGCGTCAACCTGGTGAAGCTACACCACAGGACTACTTGTGTGCCAAGAAGCAGAAAGTGATAGACACAGCTAAGTGGTCCCACAACCTATGATTCAGATCCAAGCTCTGCAGTCCTGCCAAGTCCAGATGTGAATGTTGGTGGACAATTAAACAACTCACTAGAGGAGGCTCAACAAATATCCCCATCCTCAATGATGGGGGGAGCCCAGCACATCAGTGCAAAAGATATGGTTGAAGCATTTGCAGCCATCTTCAGCCAGAAGTGTCGGGTGGATGATCCATCTCAGCCTCCTCTGGAGGTCCCAGCATCACAGATGCCATTCTTCAGCCAAATCAATTCAATCCATGTGATATCAAGAACGGCTGAAGGCACTGGATACAGCAAAGGCTATGGGCCCTGACAGCACTCCGGCAGTAGTACTGAAGACTTGTGCTGCAGAGCTAGCTGTGTCCCTAGCCAAGCTGTTCCAATACAGCTACAACACTGGCATCTACCCGGCTATGTGGAAAACTGCCTAGGTATGTCCTGTACACAAAAAGCAGGACAAATCCAAGCTGGCCAATTACTGCCCCATCAGTCTACTCTCCATCATCAGAAAAATGATGGGTGGTGTCGTTGACAGTGCTGTCATGTGCCTCCTGACCACATTACAGTCTTGGTTTAAACATAGACAAAAGAGCTGAACTCAAGGTGAGGTGAGAGTGACTGCCCTTGACATCAAGACAGCATTTGACCAAGTGTGGCATCAAGGAACCCTAGAAAAACTGGGGTCAATGGGAATCAGGGGAAAGCTCTCCGTTACATGGGGTCGTGCCTAGCACAAAGGAAGATGGTTGTGGTTGTTGGAGGTCAATCATCTCAGTCCCAGGACATCATTGCAGGAGTTCCTCAGGGTAGTGTCCTGGGCCCAACCAACCTCAGCTGCTTCATCAATGACCTTCCTTCCATCATAAGGTCAGAAGCAGGAATGTTCACTGATGATTGCACAATGTTCAGCACCATTTGTGACTCCTCGGATACTGAAGCAGTTGGTGCCCATATGCAGCAAGACCTGGGCAACATACAGGCTTGGGCTGAGAAGTGGGAAGTAACATTCATGCCACACAAGTTCCAGGCAATGACAACCTCCAAAAAGGGAGAATCTAACCATGGTCCCTTGATATTCAATGACATTACCATTGCTGAATCCCCCAATATCAACATCCTGGGGCTTACCATTGACCAGAAACTGAACTGGACTAGCCATATAAATACTGTGGCTACAACAGCAGGTCAGAGGCTAGGAATTTTGTGGTGAGTAACTCAACTCCTAACTCCCCAAAGCCTTGTCCAAGGCACAAGTCAGGAGTGTGATGGAATACTCCTCACTTGCCTGGATGAGTGTAACTCCCACAACACTCAAGAAGCTCGACACCATCCAGGACAAAGTAGCCCACTTGATTGGCGCACCCCTTCCACTACCTTCAAAGATCCACTCCCTCCACCACTGATGAACAGAGGCAGCAATGTGTACCATCTATTGGATGCACTACAACAATTCACCAAAGCTCCTTTGACAGCACTTTCCAAAGCCGTGACCTTTACCACCTGGAAGGACAAGGGCAGCAGATGCATGGGAACACCACCGCCTGCAAGTTTCCCTCCAAGCCACTTACCATCCTGACTTGGAAATATATCACACTTCTTTCACTGTCACTGGGTCAAAATCCTGGTACTAACAGCACTCCCTAACAGCACTGTGGGTGTTCTTACAACACATGGACTGCAGCGGCTCAAGAAGGCAGCTCACCACCACCTTCTCAAGTGTAACTAGGGATGGACAATAAAAATGCTGGCCTAGCCAGCGACACCTACATCCCATGAATGAATTTAAAAATTGTCCACATAACTATTAATTTTGTCCCAGATTATTGTTTCTCGAAGTTTCCCCACCATTGGCGTTAAACTGACTGGCCTATAGTTGCTGGACTTACCTTTACACCCTTTTTTGAACAAGGTTGTAACGTTTGCAATTCTCCAGTCCTCTTGCACCACTCCTGAGTCTAGGGATGACTGAAAAATTATGGCCAGTTATTCTCCGCAATTTCCACTCTCACTTCCCTCAGTATTTTTGGATACATCTCATCCAGTCCTGGTGCCTTATTATCGAAGTGCAGACGGCCTATCCAATACCTCATTAATTTTAAACCCTTCTAGTGTCTGAATAACCTCCTCTTTCACCATGGCCTGGGTAGCATCTTCTTCCTTGGTAAAGACAGCTGCAAAGCATTCATTTAATACCTCAGTTATACCCTCTGCCTCAGGCGTAAATCCCATTTTTGATGCCTAATTGGCCCTACCCCTCCTTTTACCACCCGTTTTACCATTTATATGCCTATAAAAATGTTGGGATTCCTTTTTATGTTGGGTGCCATTCTCTTTTCATACTCCCTCTTTGCTTCTCTCTTTTCCTTTTCCACACAACCCCCACCCCCCCTCCAACCACCACCGAACCTTCTACACGCAGCCTGGTTCTCAGTTGCATTTTCTACCTGACCTCTGTCATAAGCGTAATTTTCTTCTTTATCTTAATTTCTATATTTTGTTTCTCCCAGGGTGCTCTGGATTTGTTTGCCCTACCTTTCCTTTTCAAGGGACTGTGCCTGAATTGTTCAGCCACCATTTTTCCTGCCAACATTTGACTCCAATTTATTCCGCCTGATCCATTCTTACCCCATTGAAATAAAAACAAAAAAACTGCGGATGCTGGAAATCCAAAACAAAAACAGAATTACCTGGAAAAACTCAGCAGGTCTGGCAGCATCGGCGGAGAAGAAAAGAGTTGACGTTTCGAGTCTATTACCCCATTTCAAGTCTTACCCCATTGAAGTTGGCTTTCCCCTAGTTAATTATTTTTACTCTGGATTGTTCTTTGTCCTTTTCCATAGCCAGCCTAAACCTTAAGTTACAATAGTCACTGTCGGCCTAAATCTCCTCCTACTGACGCTTGATCCACTTAGCCCACCTTATTCCAAAAAACTGGGTCTAGCAGTGCCTCCTCTCTCATTGGACTGGAAACATACTGCTATAAAAAATTCCCCTGAACACATTCTAGGAACTCTTGCCCCTCTCTGCCTTTTAATTACTAAATATAGACTGGAATAGTAGTAAAGTCCCCCAATTACTACTTTAAAATGTTTGCACTTCTCTGTAATTTCCTTACAAATTTGTTCCTCTAAAACCTTCCTGTAGTTGGTAGCCTATATACTATACTGAGCAATGTAATTTCACTTTTTTTGTTCCTTAGCTCTAGCCAAATGGTTTCTGTTCTTGACCACTTTGGGACATCCTCTTTCTCTCGCACTGTAATGCTCTCCTTAATCAATGCTGCCACCATCTTCCTCTTCCTCCTTCCTGGATACAGGAATATTTAACAACCAGTCCTGTCCTTTTATTCAGTTCCCTGTTAGAGTCACAACATCACATGGCAATCTACGCCTGTAACTCTCCAATTTTATTTACCATACTCTGTGCATTCACATACATATACAGTATTCCTGATTTAGACTTCATCAATTTCTCCCTTACTCTGACTCCACCTATTAACTTGCTATTCCCTACTCTAGTGCTATCCATCTCTCCCAGTCTTATGTGCAGCTTGATATTCCTTTCTGATATTATCTCCTGCTCCCACAACCTTGGCAAGTTAGTTTAAACCCTCCCCAATAGCACTTGCAAAATGCCCCACAAGGAACGCAATCCCGGCCCTGCTATGATGCAACCTCTCTGGCGTGTTCAGGTCCCATTCCCCCAAGAACCAGTCATAATGCCCCAAAAATCTAAAGCCCTTTCTCCTGCACTATCTTTCGAGCCATGCATTCATCTGCTTTATCCTCCTATTTCTATACTCACTTGCGTGTGGCACTGGGAATAATCTGGAGATCAATGCTTTTGAGGTCCTGCTTGCTAATTTCCTACCTAGCTCCCTAAATTCTGACTGCCTATGTCGTTGTACTAATGTGGACCACGACTACTGGCTGTTCACCCTCATCCCTCAGGGTGCTCTTCAACCGCTCAGTGACACCTTTGACCCTGGCCCCAGGGAGGCATCACACCATCCTGGATTCACGTCTGAGGCTGCAGGGACGCCTATCTATTCCCCTAACTATTGCTTCACCTATCACTGATGCTCTTCCACTGTTTCTTGTAACACCTCTGCACAGCTGAGCCACCCATGGTGCCATCGACCTGGCTCTGGCTGCACTCCCCAGTTGATCCATCACTCTCATCAGTATTCAGAACTGAATACTGGTTGGAGAGTGGGATGTACTCGGGGGACTCATGCTCTACTTGCCTGATCCTACTTGACTGTCTGGTTATCACCCATTCCCTCTGTCCCTGCAAATGAGGTGAGGTGAGAGTGACCGCCCTTGACATTGAGGCAGCATTTGACTGAGTGTGGTATCAAGGAGCTCTAGCAAAGCTGGAGTCAATGGGAATCAGGGGGAAAACTCTCAGGAGTCATACCTAGCACAAAGGAAGATAGATGGTCGTGGTTGTTGGAGGTCAGTCATCTCAGCTCCAGGATATTACTGCAGGAGTTCCTCAGGGTAGTGTCCTAGGCCCAACCATCTTCAGCTGCTTCATCAATAATCTTCCTTCCATCATAAGGTCAGAAGTGAGGATGTTCGCTGATGATTGCACAATGCTCAGCACCATTCGTGACTCCTCAGATACTGAAGCAGTCCATGTCCAAATGCAGCAAGACCTGGACAATATCTAGGCTTGGGCTGACAAGTAACACTCGTGCCACATGAGTGTCAGGCAATGACCATCTCCAACAAGAGAGAATCTAACCATCATCCCATGACATTCAATGCATTACCATTGCTGAATCCCCACACTATCAACATCCTGGGGAGGGGGGGGTTACCATTGACCAGAAACTGAACTGACTAGCCTTTTAAATACTGTGGCTATAAGCGCAGGTCAGAGGCTAGGAGTCCTGCAGTGAGTAACTCACCTCCTTACTCCCCAAGGCTTGCCCACCATCTACAAGGCACAAGTCAGGAGTGTGATGGAATACTCTCCACTTGCCTGGGTGAGTACAGATCCAACAACATTCAAGAAGCTTCACACCACCCAGGACAAAGCAGCCCACTTGATTGGCACCCCTTCCCCAAACATACACTCCCTCTACCACCGACGCACAGTGTATATCATTTACAAGATGCACTGCAGAAACTCACCAAGGCTCCTTAAGCAGCACCTTACAAACTCACAACCACTACCATCTAGAAGGGCAAAGGCAGCAGATACGTGGGAACACCACCACCTGCAAGTTTTCATCCAAGCCACTCACCATCCTAACTTGGAAATATATCGCCGTTCCTTCATTGTCGCTGGGTCAAAGTCCAGGAACTCCCTCCCTAACAGCACTGTGGGTGTACCTACACCACATGGACTACAGTGGTTCAAGGAGGCAGCTAATCACCGCCTTCTCAAGGGCAATTAGGGATGGGCAATAAAGCTCACCCAGCCAGTGATGCCCATATCCCGTAAATTAATTTTTTAAAAAATTCTTAAGCTACAGGATGACCACCTCTATAAACATGCTATCCACTAAGTTGTTAACTTCACAGACATGTCAGTGATGCCAGCTTCTGCTCAAGTTCCGATACCTGAACCTCAAGCTGTTGCAACTAGCGACATTTCCTACACAAATGGTTATCCAGGCTATGGAAAGTGTCCTGGAGTTTCCACATAGCACAGGTTGTGCACTGTAGATGTTGGAGGACTCCTGCCATTTCTCTGTTAGTTAGTAACATTGTTACTTCTAATACATCTTACTACTACAAATAAACCTTTATCAATAAACCTTACTACTGTTTATAAACGTTACCAATACTAATAAACCTTACTAATACTGATAAAGCCTAATTAATACATCTTACTTGTAGTAAAAAGCCTTACTTTTAAAAAAGAAAGATAAGATTCAGCAATTTGGATAAAATAAATTGGAAATATACACCAACCAAATACCAACTTTCTTGTGACGTGACACCATGATTTTTCTTTCTGAATGCAGGTTCTGACTAGAAACTGGCGACAGATACCCCAGTGCTCCTTTTGGCCCCTCTCACTGTTAATGACACTGCTGTTCCTCTGGACTCGCTTACTGTTAGTGGCCCCAAAGCTTCTCTCACACTCCCTCGCTGTTAATGGCCCCGGAGCACCTCTCAGACTCTCTCACTGTTAATGGCCCCAGAGCTCCTCTCGGACTCTCTCCCTGTTAATGGCCCCAAAGCTCCTCTCACACTCTCTCACTGTTAATGACCCCAAAGCTCCTCGCACACTCTCACTGGTAATGGTCTCAATGCCCCTCTTGCGCTCTCTCACTGTTAATGACACTGCTATTCCTCTGGACTCTCTCGCTATTAATGGTCCCAATGCTCCTCTCACATACTCTCACTGTTAATGGCCCCAGTGCTCCTCTCACACTCTCACTGTTAAAGGCCCCGCTGCTCCTCTCACACTCTCTCACTGTTAATGGCCCTAATGCTCCGCTCACTGTTAATGGCCCTGATGCTCCTCTTATATTCTCTCACTGTTAATGTCCCCACCCCCATGAGGCTGGATTGATTACCTTTGGAACTGTAGGTAAAGTAATTTGATAAGGAGGAGGACCAACTTATATTTTTGAGTAAAACAAAAACAGAATTACCTGGAAAAACTCAGCAGGTCTGGCAGCATCGGCGGAGAAGAAAGGAGTTGACGTTTCGAGTCCTCATGACCCTTCGACAGAACTGAGTGAATCCAAGAAAGGGGTGAAACATAAGTTGGTTTAAGGTGTGTGGGGGGGGGCGTGGTTTGGGTGGGGGGAGAGAAGTGGAGGGGGTTGGTGTGGTTGTAGGGACAAACAAGCAGTGATAGAAGCAGATCATCAAAAAATGTCACAGACAACAGAACAAAAGAACACATAGGTGTTAAAGTTGGTGATATTATCTAAACGAATGTGCTAATTAAGAATGGATGGTAGGGCACTCAAGGTATAGCTCTGGTGGGGGGAGCATAAAAGATTTAAAAATATTTAAAAATAATGGAAATAGGTGGGAAAAGAAAAATCTATATAATTTATTGGAAAAAACAAGAGGAAGTGGGGAAGAAACAGAAAGGGGGTGGGGATGGAGTGGGGTCGAATCTGTTCCGATGATGCTACTTTCAAAAACAGTTCCTCTGACATGTCTTCCTTCTTCCTTAACCGAGGTTTTCCACCCACGGTCGTTGACAGGGCCCTCAACCGTGTCCGGCCCAGCCCCCGCGCATCCGCCCTCACGCCTTCTCCTCCCTCCCAGAATCATGATAGGGTCCCCCTTGTCCTCACTTATCACCCCACCAGCCTCCGCATTCAAAGGATCATCCTCCGCCATTTTCGCCAACTCCAGCATGATGCCACCACCAAACACATCTTCCCTTCACCCCCCCCCTTATCGGCATTCCCTAGGGATCATTCCCTCCGGGACACCCTGGTCCACTCCTCCATCACCCCCTACTCCTCAACCCCCACCTATGGCACCACCCCATGCCCACGCAAAAGATGTAACACCTGCCCCTTCACTTCCTCTCTCCTCACCGTCCAAGGGCCCAAACACTCTTTTCAAGTGAAGCAGCATTTCACTTGCATTTCCCCCAACTTAGTCTATTGCATTCGTTGCTCCCAATGTGGTCTCCTCTACATTGGAGAGACCAAACGTAAACTGGGCGACTGCTTTGCAGAACACCTGCGGTCTGTCCGCAAGAATGACCCAAACCTCCCTGTCGCTTGCCATTTTAACACTCCACCCTGCTCTCTTGCTCACATGTCTGTCCTTGGCTTGCTGCATTGTTCCAGTGAAGCCCAACGCAAACTGGAGGAACAACACCTCATCTTCCGACTAGGCACTTTACAGCCTTCCGGACTAATATTGAATTCAACAACTTTAGCTCTCTCCTCCATCCCCACCCCCTTGCTGTTTCTTCCCCCCTTCCTTTTGTTTTTTGCAATAAATTATATAGATTTTTCTTTTCCCACCTATTTCCATTATTTTTAAATATTTTTAAGTCTTTTATGCTCCCCCCAACCCCAGTAGAGCTATACCTTGAGTGCCCTACCATCCATTCTTAATTAGCACATTCGTTTAGATAATATCACCAACTTTAACACCTACGTGTTCTTTTGTTCTGTTGTCTGTGACATCTTTTGATGATCTGCTTCTATCACTGCTTGTTTGTCCCTACAACCACACCAACCCCCTCCACTTCTCTCCCCCCACCCAAATAAGCCCCCCCCCCCCACACACACACACCTTAAACCAGCTTATATTTCACCGCTTTCTTGGATTCACTCAGTTCTGTCGAAGGGTCATGAGGACTCGAAACGTCAACTCTTTTCTTGTCTGCCGATGCTGCCAGACCTGCTGAGTTTTTCCAAGTAATTCTGTTTTTGTTTTGGATTTCCAGCATCCGCAGTTTTTTTGTTTTTATATTTTTGAGTGTTTGATAAAAAAGGTCACTTTATTTCAAATCTCAGTGATATGTTAAAAAGTCATCTAGAGGTTTCAATTAGAACATTGATATCTATTGTTTACTGTATAACCAATACTGGGTTTCTTTTATCTGCAGTGAGTCCTGTAATTGTAGAATAAAATCATTGAATGGTCGCAGCACAGAAGGAGGCTATTAGACCCATCGTGACTGGAAGCTCTTTATAAGAGCAATTTATCTAGTGCTACTCCCCCACCTTTCCCCATAGTCTTTCAAATTATTTCCTCTTCAGATAATGACCCATTTCCCTTTTGAAAGCCACAGTTGAATTGGTCTCCATCACATTCTCAAGCAGTGTATTCCAGATCCTAATGTGAACTCTTCAAGGAGGCAGCACATGGCATTCACTGTTGTATTTTATAGTGTAACATTATAACCTCTTGTGAACAATAAGAGCCTTTTAATAATGTTGTTCTGTGATTGGGCTCGATGAGTCAGTGTTCGGCATGTGGAGGAGATCATGTTTGCAGGTGTTACCTGTTGATGAAAGACAAGCACATTGTGAAGGCAATAGAGAAAACTCAATACCCTCCAAAACGAAGAAATCAAATTCAAAAGTTCCTGGTAGTCCTTTGTTCTGTATTTCCACTGGTGCCATCTGCTGGCTTTCTACAGAATCAGAGCCTGTGTGTTCATCAAGGAGGGCCCCGTTTGTACAGCTTTTCTTCCGTGACTGTGTGATCCCTTTTAAAAGGCTCTGAATGATTTCCTTAATCGCATGATCAGCTTGGAAAAAAGGAGAGTTGTGTTGTTCGATTGCATTCCACATCCTAGCAGTAGGAATGTGTCCATAAATGGACGTTGGAGGATTTTTTGGCATTGCATGAGAGTGCTCTTGAGTGACAAGGTGTGCATTAGCTGGTAATTACTGAACTTTAGGCCTCTGGATGAATCACCAAGGACTGTGTACTTTTCAACTATGATGTGCTCGAGAACTTGTCTATTTCTGTGCTATCCAGCTGGAGCTGTACACTGCTAACTGTTTCCAGCCCATGACAGTACTCAAAATAAGATTTTAATGAACAGTGTGGAATTCAGATTTAGACTTTCCCACTGCCTCATTTTCAAGTTAAATTTGGACAATTCAAACAGCCCTGGTCATGACATCAGTTCCTAGTTTAAGGGATATTCTTTCTTGAGGTAATTACCCCAAAATTGCACTTTTTTTAAAAAAACAAGTAAAAATGAGTTTTCAGTCCAAAAAAACTAGCTTCAAAATCCTTCCCAGACAGGTAAAAACTCTTAATGTTTCATTCCCCTGGAATTATTTTGGGTCCTCTCAGTTTCCATTTGAGGTCCCTTTAGTTGTTGCTTGGTGTCCTCTCCTGTCATTGCTAGACATTGTTTTGGGTTCTATCGACAGTCATTTGAGGTCTTCTTTGGTCTCTCTTTTTGTTTCTTTCTGCTTATTACTTAGGGTCCTAAATGCAGATCTAACTTCTAGAGCATAGTTTCATGTCAGGTGTTTATGTATTGTGGTGTATAAAACTTATTAAAATTGGCATTAAGATAGACTGAATAGAAAAATCCTGGTGCACACAGTTGTCCCCTCCTATGGTTGGTTATTGATTTTTGTTTTCTGTTGGACTGAGGTGGGGAAAAATTTCTTCACTCAGAGGGTGGTGAACCACTGGAATTCTCTACCACAGAATCTGTGGAGGTCGGGTCATTGAGCGTATTCAAAGAAGAAATTGATAATTTTTTGGATATTAGGGGCATCAAGGGGTATGGAGAGAAAGCGGGAATATGGAGTTGAGATAGAGGCTCAGCCATGGTCACATTGAATGGCGGAGCAGGTTTGCAGGGCTGAGTGGCCTACTGCTCCTAGTTTCTATGTTTCTAACTGGTGAAGGTTGGACTTGTGATATCACTTTATGAAGCAGATGGGGAAAAGCAAGGCAAGTTTTTGATCCTGCCCTCTCCACCTCCCAAACAATACCATATGAAACTGTTGCTGCAGTCCTGCTCTGCTCAGGAGAGAAATATTGAAAGAAAAGGAATTGAACAACATCTGTTCCAGGAACAAAGGGACAGGAATAGGCCATTCAGCCTATTTCGCCATTCAGTTAGACTATGGCTGACCTGTGCTTTTACTCCAACCACTGCCTTGGTCCCTTAACCCTTAATATCTTTGCCTGACAAAAATCTATCTGTTTCAGTTGTTGAAATTTTCAATTCACCAGCATCAGCAACTTTTGGGTGAAAAAAGTCCAGATCTCCATCATCTATCCTTTCTGTGAAGAAATATTACCTGATATCACCCCTGAATGGCTTAGGTTTAATTTTAAGGTTATGCTCCTGTGTTTTGAACTACCTCCGCACCCCATCTCCCGCCACACCTCACCAGAGGAAATAGTCTATCTACCCTATAAACCCCTTTAATTATATTTAAAACTTCAACTAGATCATTCATTGATTTACTATACTCAAGGAAATACAAGCCCTCCACGTAATCTGTTCTCATAATTTAACCCTTTTAGCCCCAGAATCATTCAAGTGAAAACTCCCTCGAAGGCCAGCATAAGCACCCTGAAGTGTGGTGCCCAGAACTGAACACAGTTACTCCAGATACAGTCTAACTAGAGCTTTGTGTAACTGCAGCGTGACCTCCAGCCTTTGTATTCCAGTCCCTTGAAGGTGAAGGATAACATTCCATTTGTCCTTTTAATTAATTTTTGCATCTGATTTCTGTACATGGACTCCTAAATCTCTCTGCTGCCCCACAGTTTATAGTCCAATATCCAAAATCTGGCACCTCTCTGTAGCTGTTTTAACCACAGTCCTCTGTGTGCACAACTCTCACGGATTCCATCCTCTGGGATCAGCCTGAGAATAGTCTCTTCATTCCTGTACTTACTGTGTCCCGGGAGAGGCACCCAGATCTCTCAAGAGAAAAATGCCTGGTTTTTGGACAATTCCATTTGTCTGGACAGTCAGATTTTGGACATTGTACCTGTACTGTGATCTGCCATTCTTGGTTCCAAAGTAGATGACCTTACACTTCCCCACATTGAACTCCATCCGCCACAGTCATGCCCTCTCACTTAATCCATCAATGACCCTTTGCAACTTTCTGCTTCCATCTACATTACTTATTGTGCCACCTAAGTGCTCAAGTTCTAGAAACAATTAACCCATAACAGTAGATTAGAAATCCATGGCATTAGTGTAGACAGCACTTGCCAGACTCCACAGGTGGCCATGTACCTGATTGGAACTGGCTGTCCGTTGTTTTAGTAGAGTACTTTTGTCTTGCAGGCTGCCTTCTCAAATACAGACTCTATTTCAAAGAGTTCTATGCATACAAAAGCCGGACACTTGGGGCCCACCAGTTAGGTAACGTACCACTGCAACAGAATAATTTCCCAACACTGAGTTTCCTCGCCTTCTTGAGCAATTAAGGAAAAATCTGGCAAACAAGCCAAATATTTCTGCCAATAAACAACATTCTTATTTTATTTACTGACCTTTTTAATTTCAAGGCGAGTATATAGCAAATAACTGCATTCACTGGCAGGGTAATTTTAACAATAATGATTGCAGTTATGAGCATTCCAGAAGAGGAGGAACATTTCTACATCTGCATATGTGAGTGAAAGCATATGAAGAGAATCATAAAATGATATTAGCACAGAAGGAGGCTATTCAGCCCTTCATATCTGTGCTGGCTTTTTGGTAGAGCTATCCAATTAATCCCATTCCCCTGCTCTTTACCTATAGCACTGCAAGTATTTATCCAGTTCTCTTTTGAATGTTATTATTGAACTTGCTTCCAAGCTGTGCGTTCCAGATCACAACAACTTGCTGTGTGAAAAAAATGGTCCCTCATGTCACCTTTGGATTTTTTGCCAACCTCCTTTACTCTGTGACTTCTGATTACCAACACTTCTGCCACTATAATCAGTTTCCCCTTGGGTTGAATAATACATTGGGAGGGGCAAAGGTGTGGGCAGACGGCTAGCCATTCCCCCCTCCCCCCACCCCGAAGCTGGTGCGGAGCCCACCCGCTCCAAGTTGGCCTGCCCCGCAGTCATAACGTGCTGCGGTCAGGCTAAACAAGGGCCAAGTGGGACTTGCACCCCTCACTGGGGAGGACGTCCCGCCCCCTGGAGCTGCCGACCGATCGGATTGGATGGCAGCTCCAACAATCCCTACAGCGCCAAGCTTGCGCTAGTGCAACAAGAGGAGGAAGAAGGCCCATGGTTCCCAGAAGCCGGTAAATCCAGGGTTTTGGGCAGGGAGGATTTCTGAAAGTCAGTGGGGTGGGGTGGGGGGTGGGGGAGTGATTTAAGGCTGCGGGGTGTTAGGAAGAAAAGGGGGAGTTCCATTCTAGGTGGGCTTCTCCCCGATCCGCAGCCCCCAAAGATCAAATCCTCCGTTCCTTCCCACCCTTTAATGAACGTAGTTAAAAAATTCGGGCTGTCCGCTCCTGCCAAACTGCTCATGCCAAACATTTTATGGCGTAGGCAGCATATTATCAGGGTCAATTGGCTTGGTAACAAGCCTAATTGACCCTTGACTACCTATCAAAATATGGCTGACGGGCTGCTGATTTTGCTGCCAGCCCATCCCCTCCATATTATGGGGCTGAGCTTGGGTGTTAGTGAGTATGTGGTGGAATGGGCGCCCGCCCTATTTTACATGCCCCCCCCCCCCCCACCCCGCTGAAAACACTCTCGGCAGCAGCACATAAAATGCCCCTTATTTACTCTACCAAAATCATTCATGCTTTTGAGCACCTCTATAAAAATCTCCTCTGAACTTTCTCTGCTTTAAGAAGAACAGTCCCAGCTTTTCTAGCCTCTCCGCATAGACCACATCTCTAGTGCCTCTCCAAGGCCTAGGCATCCTTCCTGAAGTGCAGTGCCCAGAATTGAACACAATACACCTGCTGAGACATAACTAGTGTTTTATAAAGATTTAACGTAGCTCCTTTGCTTCTTTATGGGCAGAATCTTCCGGACTTAGTTCCTGCAGACTGGCAGGGCCAATTGTAGGTTGGGAACCTGATTTCCTAATGGGAGGCCTTTGTGGATATTCTTTCACAAAGAAATGGGATTAACTGGAGGAACAGCACCTCACCTTCTGACTAGGCACTTTAAAGCCTTCCAGACTGAATATTGAGTTCAACAACTTTAGATCTTGAACTCCCTCTTCCGTCCCCACCCCCTTTCCGTTTCTTCCCCCTCCCTTTAGTTTTTTCCAATAATTTATATAGATTTTTCTTTTTCCACCTATTTCCATTATTTTTAAATCTATACCTTTTATGCCCTTTTAGTCTTTTTTCACCCCACCCCCACTGGAGCTGTACCTTGCGTATCCTGCCACCCATTCTTAATTAGCACATTCTTTTAGATAATATCACCACCTTCAACACCTCTTTGTTCTTTTGTCTGTGACATCTTTTGATTATCTGCTCCTATCACTTCTTGCTTGTCCCTACAACCACCAACCCCCCAACTTCTCTCCCCCGACCCCCCCACCTTAAACCAGCTTATATTTTACCCCTCTCCTATTTTACTTAGTTCTGTTGAAGGGTCATGAGGACTCGAAACGTCAACTTTGTTCTTCTCCGCCGATGCTGCCAGACCTGCTGAGTTTTTCCAGGTAATTCTGTTTTTGTATGGGATTAACATCCTGCCCAGTCACAGAGAGCAGGTGGGATAGCCATGTTCTGTCAAAGGGCAGATTTCTAATTAAAGGGACCATGATGTGGGTTCACCAGCACTTGGACTTTTGAGGCTGCAGCAAAACAGAAAAGGAGGGGGCGTCACTACTCCACCAGTCACTCACTTTTACCTGAAGGTCCTACTGCAGGATCTGAGGATCTGCAGGGTGGTGAGCTCTTCCAAGGACAAGTGGAAGAGAACATCCTCTCCAACCAAACAGGCATGGATGGAAGTGGCTGAGGAAATGAGTAACAGAACCATGATCCCTTGAATCTGGATACAGTGCACCGAGAAGATCCAAGATGGGCAGAAAGTTTTCAGGTGCCAAGCCCCACACTCTGTCTCGTCTAGCATTCTCTGCATTGCTCCCCTCAGGGCGAAACAGCTTGCATGAGTTCCACTCATTCCCCTCTCTGCTCACCTCTCATCCCATCTGAGCTCACACTCATCCAGTTGCTCTCTCAAACCCATGCCTCACTGTTGCCCTCCACAAATGGTTTCCTTCCCTGCTCGCCATACAAGCTATTGCAAAAACTAATTTCTCGGCATTCTGTCCTCACAGGGGAAGAGAGCACACAACTTCATGAGAAGCAGAGATAAGGGAAGGGGAAATTTATGGCAGGCCCTCCAGTAACAAGCGCACTATCAGCCACTGGCATGCCTTCCCACTTGCTTGACTGGGAAAGAGGTCTTGTTCCAGGGAGCAATGCAAAAATCAGCAATGACCTGCCACGAGAACCTGAGTCTTACGAGACACTGATGCATGTCAGGAGAGCCGATCCTCTGCCTGTAAACCCGGTGTTGGAGGTCCTGCCTCCCTCCAGCTGGATTTTGATGTTTTTGTATTCTTTCATGGGATGAGCCAGTGTTTGTTGCCAATTCCTAATTGCCCTTGAGAATGTGGTGGTGAACCGTTGTTGGGGAGCACGTGATTGAGGAGAAGGTAGGATGCTGCTGCGGCTGCATGGCGGTGGTGCGGCTTCTGCTTTCTCCCCTCTTCAAAAGGTACAAGGTAGAGCTGCACAAGCTGCTGCCATATCCTGATAAAGGCAGGCAGCAGGAGAATTCAGCCAAGGGGGAATGAAATGCTGGATAGGTGTAGTGCCTTGAAAGAAGTTGGCAATCACCTGTTGAGTAATAATAGTATTCTCTGAGAGAAGAAGTCCTTTGAACAGCAGTCACTCAATGGCCATGGCTGGTGCTCTTCAGTGTAACTAATCAAAGCCTTTCCAGCTTGTCAGTTTCACTGAGGGAGCTCTTCCTGCTGTACAGTCACCTCAGTGATGTTGGTGAGCTGCTGACGGATCAGAAAACAGGTTGCCTGGGTAGAAAATCCAAAAATAAGGGTTAAAACAGTGCTTAGTTGGCTTTTCAACTACAGTTACTTACTGAACAGATCCAAGGGAGTTCCCTGCTTGCCTTCAATTCTGTCCAGGGGCGAGCTGGAAGAGGGCAGGATTTAACTCCCTGCACGCACACAAGCCTGCCTTCACTTGACTGGGATCATTCCCCTTATGCCTCTATTATTAAAGCTGAGGATCCCATACAGTTTATAACAACCTTCTCAATCTGTTTGTGTATATGCACCCCCAGGTCTCTCTGTCCCTGCATCCCCTTTAATATTGTACTATATCATTCATATTGTCGCTCCTCATCCTTCCTACCGAAACGTGTTTTTCTACAGTTCTCCGAATTAAATTTCACTTGGCTTGTGTTTGCCCATTTAATCAGTCCATGTCCTCCTGAAGCCTGTCACGACATTGCCAAATTTCATATCATCCGCCACCTTTGAAATTATGCCCTTTAAACCCAGGTCCAGATCATTAATATAGTGCTTAACTTGAATTTGTAGTAAGAAGTGAACTCAAGTTTTAAAAATAAAGCTGGCTACATATCAATTGCTAAAGCTCCTTGTTGCTTGGAGGCCGATGTGGCTCACAGTAAGTGCTCTCCCCCAGACTGACTTCCAAATTGGGAAATGCTCTCAGCCTTCCAGGGACATTCTGTTCAGCTGGGGTGTTTATATTAGTGTCAGGAAATGTGGCGTAACAGGGATATTTTGGGAAAAGGGAAAATTCTGCCATTTTACTTTAAGGCCTACTCTTTGTCTGCTTTGTGTTTCAGTAGAGAGATTGTAATTTGTTTGTATGTGGTTGTGTAGTGCTATAAAAATAGATTGATGTATTTCAATGGAGTGGTTAGTAATGCTCAGTATAATGTTCAATTACTGTGTTTCATTAATTTTCCTCTCAAGTAAATATTTTATTTCATGTTCAAATCTTGGTTATGTAGTAAATATTCTTCATACATTTACACACCAGTGTGTTAGCGTGCTTGGCTGCCAGCTAGGGGAAGTTGCCAGACGCTAAGTATTAAAAGCAGAAGAAACGTCAGTGATGAAAACAGGCCATTCGACCCATCAAAGTCCGCCCCTCTAATTCATCAAGTCTTTTGATCAGGCTTGCTTTACCTGGAAGCGAGCTTCACTGGTAATTTATGGAATGATTGACAAGTCCTATTATTATTAAAACTGTAATCTCCATCAAGCGCTCAGCAAGTTGAGTGTGTTGTCAAGTGTGGAATTTAGTTACAGAAACTTGTGGAGGCCCAAGTTTTTATTCCTGAACTGTTCTGATTGAGTTGATCTCAGCTGGGGCAAATGCTCATTTGGCGAGCCGGTGCAGACATGATGGGCCGAATGGCCCCCTTCTGTGCCATTAAAATTCTGTGATTCTCTGATACTGTTGGTCAAAGCACCATTGGGCGATGGCAGGAAAGAAATAATGAGAAGGGTTCCTGTCCTGATCATTATCAAGTAATTCCTGCTGAAAAAATGCATCTGTGCAAATGTCAAGTAGGAACAGGATCAGGCTCATGACGTGATGTCCCCAGATCTGGATTGCAAAGTCTATTGAGCTGTGGAATCTCTGTAGACATCAGCATCTGGAAAAAGACAGGATACAGGAAGGGGGAGAGAAAATTGTGGGTGGGGGAATGTATGTCTTAATTTTAATAATTGAGATAGCTTTTGTTTTTATTTTTAAAATATGCAAGTGTTACAAGATGGGCTGTTGAATAAATGTGATAGGCTTGGATAAATTGTCTTGATGTCTGCTTCTTGGGTGTCCTTTCCTCTCACCACGGAACAAGTAACTGTGATACAGTAGCGAGTTGGGAAGGAGAGGGGAAGATTTGAATTGGACACCAGGCCAAAGTTGTATGGAACAAAGTCTGAAGTAGATTGCCTGTTAGATATCAGGTCTGCTTCCCTCCTGCTTCCAAAAACGGATGTTTGCAATTCTCCAGGGAGGAGCACAGTAAACAAATGTTCTAAAACTAAACTACAGAAATGTAGCAGGGGCCAACGAGGAACTCGGAAGTAGGGACGATGACAGGATTTCAACTGATTGCTTGAATTAGTGACAAGATAAATACAGCGGGAAGGTTATAAGTTTTGAGTCTGTTAATATTTCGGGTAAATGTCCTCACTGATTGCTTGAATTAGTGACAAGATAAATACAGCGGGAGGTTATAAGTTTTGAGTCTGTTAATATTTCGGTTAAATGTCCTCACAAATGTAAAAACCCCCCGTTTAAAAGAAAAGTTTTTTCAATTGTTTCTATCTGTTCCCTCTGCTTTGAGGAGAAACAACTAGCTCATTAATTGACCTCGGGTTGTCTTTATTTAGTGTAATTAAACTGTATAGAGCCAAAGTGATATAAGTCTACCTTAGCAGTGGAATAAGATACATTGGGTGTCGCGTTGTAATGTGTCTTCTGCTGATAAACTGGGGCCACGACGTTCCTTTGCAGCGATGCTATAAAGGCTTATCTGATGTTTTCTTGTGCACAAAGCACCCCTCGCTGCTTCTCAGTGCAGCCCGCAAGGTGTTATAGCACTGGAGCTGCTCATGTAGGTGCTTCCCCCACAACACCCGAAAATGTTGAATGAGCAAGATCATGACCTCGTTGACAAGGAACGAGGTTGATGAAAGGCTCGGACACCAAAATTGCCCGACAAATGTGCAGGCAGCATTTCCCTTCTTCGCTCCTGAGACAAGAAGCGTTCTGAAGCACGAGGAGCCCAGTTCTGGGATTATTTAAAGGGCCATTCCACAAGTTACAGCTGAGGTGCTTTTGACTTACACTGAGGCAAAGTTTGTGGAAGCAGTTTACAGTGAGTTGCTGGAACAATTTGGAGGTTTTTGCTGACCACATGAAGATAGAACATAACATTGCTTTGCAAAGGTATGGGGGAAAGTAGTTGCAGTACCACTTAATCTACACCGTGAGCAGGGCATGCAGAGGAGGGGAGTGCTTGCCAGGAGGGAGGAGAAGGAGGATTTTCCTTAGGAGGCCCTACCCACAAAGGGTCTTCCAGGAGTACCAGTCCTACATTGCAGTGAGCCAGCAGCAGTACCTCAGGAGGCTCCAAAGGAGGTAGCGATGGAGTTGTGTCACCTCCTTCACCAAGGCCTGGAGATGCAAAGCAAGATAGCGTCTGCCCTCCCAGTGGTTGGGAAGATCGCTGTCACCCTTGAATTCTACTCCACTCCATTTCCAAGCGGTAGCAAGTGACATCAGAAATGTGTCATGGTTTGCCCTCCACAAGAGCATCAGGGAGGTCACAGAGGCTCTGTACAGAAGGAGAGGTGACTTCATCTTCTTCTTCCTAAAGGGGGAAGATCATGTGGATTTGCCAGGATAGAGGGTTTCCCGATGGTGCAGAGCGCCATCGACTGCACAACACATGGCCCTTGAGCCCCCATGTGAATGGGGAGTGACACTGCAAAGGTTACGACTCAGTCAGCGTGCAGCTGGTATGCAACCACATCAAAAGGTTCATGTTGGTGAAAACCCGTTATCCTGGCAACACTCATGGTGCTTTCACGCTGCTACCGTCTGCAATACCAGCCATTTTTAATCCTCCAGGACACAGTGCAGGATAGTTGCTCAGCAACAAGGGCTACCTCCTCAACACATGGCAAAGTTCATTTGGCCAACATCGCTCAATAAAGACCAACAAAAACCTTCACTCCACAACTTTATCCAGCGATACGCCAATATTAAAAAGGGAACAAAAAACCCGAACTAATCACCATTGTGTGTCGCCTTTGTGCCTATCTAGCGGATGTCCTAATTCTCCTATGCCCCAGTGGCTGCAGCATGGCTGTTCCAATGGCTCGGCGTCATATTTTGTTTTATAATGCTCCTGTGAAATGCCCTGGGATGTTTCATTACATTAAAGGTGCTATTTAAACATAAGTTGTTGTTGTGTTGGAAGGCTGCTGACTTTCAGTGGGGGGAAAGTGCAGATGGCCTTGCAGGATTATCTTGAGCACCTCTGGGTCTTGAGGGCCCAGGTTCAGACTGCGCCGTGGGCGGCAGCAACCTGGGCCGGCTGGCAGACGAGCAACAGCGAGGGCACTGGCGGAGTGACAGTGGGGTCACTCGAGAGAGGACAGCAGGTTCGTGCTCCTCAGTAGTACTGCCAGTTCCCTGGGGCGACACCCCAGCAGTCCTAGGAACCTACTAGAACACAGATTGTGGGAGCCTGCATACCCTGCCGAGTACAGAAACCTGCAGCCATAATGGCAGTTGTCTATGCCTGGCCTCGATGATGGCAGACAGGGATCTCGTGACCTCTGTTTGAGCTGCCACCATGTGGTTGCATACCAGATGCACACTGACTGATTCGTAACCTTTGCAGTGTCACACCCTGTTCACATGGGTGCTCACAGGGTCATGTGTTGTGCAGTCGATGGCGCTCTGCACCATCGGGAAACCCTCTATCCTGGCAAATCCACATGATACATCGTCAGGGCATTGCTTGTGCCACAGTGGAAGCTGAGACGAAGACCAGCAGACACGCCATCCCAGTCTGGCAGTGCTGCCATGGTGGAGCCCACCAACTCCATGATGGAAGGAATGGGCTACAAACGTTATGCCGTGTGCCATTGTAGAACCAGACTCCTTTAGGCTTCCAGCCAGTGACTAGAGGCTATCTGGCAGGCCTGCTAATGCATCAAGCATTTTGATGTGCACGTTCGTTTGGGTTCTCCCATATTCCATCCCAACAAAGCCCTGATCTGATTTCCCTGCAGCAGAACTGGTTCCTTCTAGGATGTTCACACATGAGCTAAACTGTACCCCGTCCTGGCTGCAGCCCACTTGTGCCGGTGACTGAGTGCACATCCTGACTTGACACTAGTCCCTAAGTTATGTGCTGGGACCGTATCTGAGTAAGGTCAAGTGATGATTCTTCTTCCTCAATGATCTGCTCTTGCTTTCTCTCTTCCTGCTGAGGCTGCAGTGGCTGACCAGGCCACAATTCTTGACTCTCTGAAAGCACAAAAGCACAAGAAAATGGCAGTAATGAGAGAATGGTGGGTGGGGAGGAAATCAGGAAGCCGACGGTCACTCAATTGGTAGTTTCCATTTCCTGGCACTGTTCAGGATGAGGATGAGGGTGAAGTGAGGATGGAGAAGGTGCATTAGGCAGCAACTTGTCATCATCCTCGATGGCCTCTACACTGCTGGGTGCCACTGGTTCCAGAACATTGGTGCCAACAATCCTATGCACCAACTTCTCCAAGACACTGAGGGTGTGCAGGCGTGCTGGTCCTCTGCGTCTCCCTCCTATTTCAGTCCACCTTCTCATGCAAGAGAGAGAGCAGAATGTCAGTGGCTGTGGATGGTATTTAATGGAGATTACGCGGGTCTCGCCCACCAGCTGGAGAGCCAACGAGAGCCTCACGTTGCCTCTTTTGGGGAAGGCTCAGTGAATTAAGTGCCACTCGGGCATTTAACCGGGAAGTGATGGGATCTTCCCTGGGATCAAGGACCCTCAGGGAGGAAGACTTGTCTGCTAAGAGCTGCCGGCCAGTCAAGATGCTAGCAGCTCCGTTGAATGGCAGTACCAGGCGGGGAGAGGGTGGCTGCTGCCATTATAGACCCTCCCGAGGCCTAGTATTGTTTAAACTGATGTCTTTCAAGGTGATGCTAGTCACTGTAAGGCCTAGTTTGACTTGCCCAGGCTGCCTACCAACCCTGGGTGCTCATTTTGAACAGGTGAGAAAATGAAACCAATAGATGAGATGGAAATTATAAAAGAATAGCTGTATCCTGGACAGATGTAAAAGTGGGCTCAAATCCAATGTTCAGCTTCACTACCCATCTGAATGGCTATAAATTGAGGGAGGGGAATGTGGAACAAGACCTGGGTGTCCTTGTACACCAGTTGCTGTAGGTAAGCATACAGGTGGTAAAGAAGGCAAATGATATGTTGGCCTTCATAGCCAGAGGATTCGAGTACAGGAAACAGGGATGTCTTGCTGCAATTGTACAGGGCCTTGGTGAGACCACACCTGGAATATTGTGTGCAGTCTTGGTCTCCTTATCTGAGGAAGGATGTACTTGCCAAAGAGGGAGTGGAGTAAAGGTTTACCAGACTGATTCCTGGGATGGCGGGACTGCCATATGAGGAGAGATTGAGTCGATTAGGATTATATTCACTGGAGTTCAGAAGAATGAGGGGAGATCTCATAGAAACCTATAAAATTCGAACAGGACTAGGCAGGGTAGATGCAGGAAGGATGTTCCCGATAGTGAGGGAGTCCAGAACTAGGGGTCACACTCTGAGGATATGAGGTAGACCATTTAGGACTGAGATGAGGAGAAATTTCTTCACCCAGAGAGCAGTGAGCCTGTGGAATTCGTTACCACAGAAAGTAGTTGAGACCAAAACATTGTATGTTTTCAAAAGGGAGTTAAATATAGCTCTTGGGGCGAAAGGATTCAAAGATTATGGGGAGAAAGCGGGCGTAGGCCATTGAGTTGGATGATCATCCATGATCATAATAAATGGCGGAGCAGGCTCGAAGGGCCAAATGGCCTACTCCTGCTACTAGTTTCTATGTTTCTATGAATTTCTGATCAGGTTTGATGTACACAATACGCACTTCAATGACTAAACTCATGACTAAAACTAATCATTTGACTCAACTACCGAGGGTGGTTGACACCCAGAAAATAGTTAGTGCTTTTAGTAAAGCAAACATTTGTTCAAAACAATGAAATATAACCAACTTGCATTTCTATAGTGCCTATAACAGTGCCATGTTCTCCTGTTCCCTGTGGAGACTCATTCTTGATGGCTTCCTGCTCCCACAGCAGAAACATGGCCTCATTCCTGGCCTCCCACCTGTTTGACCTCCAGGGCGGTCTCACTAAAGTGGGGAGGACTTTCCCATGCATGGTGTGCCACCCTGCTTCTCTTTCAGTGCCCCAAGGTGATTACCCAGCAGCTTGCAGTGCATTGCTGCAACTTTCCTTTTACAGGGACTGCTCCTTTAAAAAGGGAAGGCTGCTTGGAGTGCGTGGTTTCTGAACAGCGCTGCTCAGGCCCCTGCAGTGCACGGTGGGTGCCCGCTGTGCAGTGGAGACCAGTGCTGCACGGGAGTCACTCGTGGCCACACTACAACAGGGAAATTAGGCACATTTTACTCCCTGCCTATCTTGTTTCCAATGTGGCCTGCCCAGGTAAAGACATTTGAACACTTCTGTTAAATCACCCAGCAACCAAAAAAAAATATTAAAATGACGAGGGGTCTGCTGGACAGATTAGATAGACAGAAATTGTGGAAACTGGCGGAAAGGTTGAAAACCAGGCAACACCTGGTTAGCCAAAGCACCAAAGGCGACATGAGGAGAAACATTTTTGCGCAGCGAGTGGTTAGGATCTGGAAATACACTGCCTGAGATTGTGCTGGAGGCAAATTCAATCGTGGCTTTCAAGACGAACGTTGAATAATTACCTGAGGAGGAATTACATTGCAGGGCCACAGGAAAAGGCCGGGGAGTGAGACTAGGTGAGATGCTCTTGCAGTGAGCCAGCACAGACACGACAGGCAGAATGGCCGCCTTCTAAGCTGTAACTGTTTTGTGATTCTTTGAATTTCTAGCCCAGTACCATGACCAGTGCCACGGGAGATCATGGGCTGAATTTTATGTGTGCCCGACCTGACTGGGTGGGAAATCGCGTGAGATGATGTCGGGCGAGCATCCCGACGTCTTCCCGCACTCGTACGATATTTTGGTCGGAGGGCGCGCTTCTGACTTTTGTGCGCGCCCGTCGACAATTAAGAGGGCAAATTAAGCCCATTAACGGTGCAATTGTCTGCCATTTTACGTAGCCTGCCCCCAACCTTACGGTTGGCGGATAGGCAAATCGGCCAGGCACCCTTTGCATTTTTCAACAAACCTCATCCATGGGCGGGATGAGATTTCCGTGATGAAACAAAATATAAATAAATTTCTGCGGACAGCATTTGCATGGTCTCTATTTTCAGGTGACTGATTATGATGCATGGATGCTTTTTTTCAGCTTTTGAAACCTTTGTTTTTTTTTTGCTGTTTCTGATCTGCAGCTCCCCGAGGCAGCTCTCTGCCTTCAGGGATCTTCCTGTCAGCGCTGGCCTGCGCCGCTGTGACATCATCGCCTGCCCTCTCCTCGCCCCACCCTGGCAGCACTGAGCTTGTCAGCACACATTTCACTCCGGTTGGCCATTAATTGGCCAGCCAGCATGAAATTGTGGCTGGGGGAGGGGGGGGGTTGGTTGACCGCGATCAGCGGTCTGTTACCCAGCCGATCCTGGGCTCACCTATCGCGCCCGCCCGCCGAGCTGAAAACTCAGGCCCGTGTATTTCAGTAAAAATCTATGAAAGCCTGAAGGACAAAAAAGCTTTAAAAATAGGCTTGCGGCTATCTGTCTCGTGCAGTTGCTGTCGACAGCCCTAATGTGTTAACATGCTGCGAATCCCTGTCACACTGAGAAATCAGAGGACGAGGGCACGGCCCTGGAAGTTTTGGCAGAAGGTACGATGTTGTCAGCTTGTGACTGCCACTTGTGATTTGCTTTCAGGTTTTTGGTTGGGGATGGGGGTGCGCGGGAGAGTGAACAGCAGAAATTGGCAATAGAAGAATCACCTGTTACTTTCCCTACGGAGATTGAGATGCATGGTAAATGCTTGCTGGAGAATTTGTGTCCACATTGCGTTCTGAGCCAAAGCTCCCGAGTCGAGCTGAAAGCACTGTTCCCGAAGTCTGTTGGGAGAGTTGGGGCCAAACGCAGTTATGAGCCATTTGTCAATCTGTTGTTCTTCCAGCAACCTTACATGGGGTTATTGGCGGAACCTGCTTACCCAGCCACCTTGTTAAGTGCCTTGGTTTGCTCTGTGTAGGCCGGCAGTCAAGCCTGGGTTCGACCTGGGCCACAAGCCTCATTAGGTGTCATGTGATGAACCACAGCAATCGGAAAGCTGCGGCGGCACCCTCACTCACTACCTTTGTGGTTCTGTTTATCGTGTACAAATTGCCATGCGCCATCGTTACAAATTGTTGCCGCATTTCCTCTGCAGCAGACATATTTTCTGGTTCTTCCCGCTAAAATTTACACAAATGCCAGAAAGAATGAAAAACTACCCACAGACAAAATCAATTAAAGAGGAAGCCCGTGTGTGAGAAAAGGATCTGACAGTAAATATGCTCAAGCTGTGTACGTTTACATTGAGGTATAAAAACACCATGTTCTGTATTCCCACAGACTTTGGCATAGACACAATGGGCTGAATTGCCTCTCTCCATGTTTTCATTTCTGTGATTCAACGACAATTTATTACACATAACAACCGTCAGTGCTTCATTCTGACAGCAACAGGCCTTGGTCTGCACCTTTATTTGCTGGTAAAGCTCGGCATGTGACCGGACTCTTCTCCATTCATAAAATCGTGCCATTTAGCCCATCGTGCCTGTGTCAGCTCGTTGGAAGAACTACCCAATTGTCTCTCTCCTCTGCTCTTTCCCTACAGCCCTGCATTTTTTTTTCCTTCAAATTTACTTTCAAAATTACTGGCAAATCTGCTTCCATCACTTTTTCAGAAGTGCATTCCCGATCACAACAACTCACAGTGTTAAAAAAGAACCCCTTCATCTCCCCACTCGTGCTTTTGCCATTTACGTTAAATCTGTGACCTCTAGTTGCCAACCCGCCTGTATGTGGGAACAGTTTCTCCCTATTTGCATTATCAAAATCCCTAATTTTGAATGCCTCTATGAAATTGCCTCTTAACTCATTGACGCTACTCTAAGAGGCCTAATGGAAGAGATTCCAGTCACTGCATACTCCCCGGAGAACAGGAGTAGATACTTAGGATAGCACAATTCCTCCATTAAGTGCATGCAGTAGGACATCAGTAAGATTCTGAGGGAAGAGAGATGAGAGAAAGGCAATGAAGAGAGAGGGCAATTCGGAGAATGGTTGGGAATGAGCGGGAGAACATAGGAGCATACGTACGAACATACGAAATAGGAGTAGGAATAGGCCATTCGGTCCCTCAAGCCTGTTTCGCCATTCGAGTTCCACATTCCCATCTACCCCCGATAACCTTTGATTCCCTTGCCTAACAAGAACCTAACTACCTCCGCCTTAAAAATATTCAATGGTCCTGCTTCCACCACCTTCTGGGGCAGAGTTACAATCCTTTGAGAGAAAAGATTTCTCCTCATCTCTGTCCTAAAACGGCAACCTGTAATATTAAAACAGTGAAGGTCAGGACAGTTAATGGACCCACCTTTGGATGGAAAAGGGGTGTAATGTTTGAACACAGCATTGATTTTTCAATAGACAGAAAATACCTGCGGTTCTGTATAATTAATAATTTCAGAAGAAAGGAAAGAGATGGTACTCGGACAGGAACAGGATGAGAGGGTTATGGCACGGTGAGTAGCTGGTTTCCCTGCTTTTTGCATAGATGTTACAGTTATTCTATTGTGTGTTGGGGGAAATATGGGGATTACTGTTGGCTTCAGAAATATTACCAAAGAAAGAAAATGTGAAGTGTTACACTTTAAACAAAACAACAGGAAGATAACCACCCAACCAACTCTTCCCCATAGTACTTTCTGGAATCAAATGTTTATCATGTATAAACATACAGCAACTAAGCAAGAGGTCAAGTACATGTGTTTTTTAAAATTCTTTTATGGTACATGGACCACCACTGGCAAGGCAAGCATTTGGCTCATGAAGGATATTAGTGAACCAGATGTTCAATCAATGATAATTTCATGGTCGCCATTATTGTGGCTGGCTTTCAATTCTAGACTTTTTAAAAATTCATCAGTTGTCTTCACATTCCACCAGCAGCCATGATGGGATTTGAAACCATGTCCCCAGGCTGTTAGCTGGGCTGCAGGATTAGTAGCTCAGCAACATTACCACAACACCACCATCTCTCCAGGGCTGACAAGTAATTTTTTATTGTAATGAGTCGATCTGTAGCCCAGGGTTAGTTGGTGAAACAAGACAAAAGTGCTTGGCTCCAGTTTAATTAGTGTTGAATAGTCCCTGATGTATCTCCGTCATGTGAGAAATGTGGCAAAATCATTAAAAGCCAGCCAATTGAATAAACTGAATATCAGAATTCTGATGGGACATCCTTCCCTTGTGGCTGTGTCTTTCATGTTTAATAACAGTTACCACAGTGCTCAGTGCTATAGTACCTTATTTACTTCTAGATTTTAGTAAATCATATCAGGCATAGTGCAGAATGCTTTATACAGTTATTATTTTTCATATTTGACCATCTAAATTGCCTTTTCTTTTGCAACAATCCAAAGATCACTGTGTGAGTGTGTGTGTGTGTTTTTGTGGGTAGGGTGGGGGAGGGGAGGGTTGTACAGTTTTAAAAATATCTCGTGCTAAATTTATAAAATTTCAATTTCATAATTTATATTTTAATATATTTTTTAGGGGTTTAGCGAGTAGCAACTCTTCTTTCATTGACCGTGCCTTCGTTCTAATTCCCCCTCACACCAAATGTCTCCTGCCTCTTGCCTGTTTATTGTCCACCCTTTCCTCCTTGTTAAAGTGCGCTGAAGTATTTTGTATTATGTGGGGAGCACTACTGAACTGTAAGCACTGTAGTCGTTGTGCTCTTGAGAAAAATTGACAGCTACGGATGGACTCTCAGAGGAAGCACATAATCTCTGATGCATTGCAAATGCTAATTTGTGATAATCTTGCGCAATGTTTAATATAGTCCAGTAAGAGAATTCAGGACTGAGGGGTTGCCACCTCTTTTAGGAATAAAAAATCAATAGACAGTATTAGAGTTAATCAAGGTTCTTTAGAATGGTTTCACTCAAGTTCTGCTGAATGTTAGCTTCTCAGATGGTTTGGAATGTGATATTTGCACATCAGTAGTTCAGCTCTGGATTGACAGGATGGCAGATTTTGATTTACAGCAACTTTTTGTTACTCATTTTTACATGACTTAATTTTTGCTTGTTAAAGTGATAAAATTTAAAGTTGGGCACTTATACTTGTAATCACTCAACGCGAGCATCCAGCATCTTTGAATAAATAAATATAGCTCAGCAATGACTGGAACCCTACTCTGTAATCCTACCCAAAATCAGGTGGAATCACACACTGGGAAAAGGCAAAAAAATTACTGGCACTGATGCCTACTCTTCCTTTACCCTGTGTTCCTGCCAGGTCAGCCATTGACTTTTTCTTACCCATCTTCCACATGGAAATGGTGGTTGTTGGCAGGCCCTGGGCATGAAGGGTTTTATTCCTGTCTTTTTTAAAATGTATTTGTTTATGGGATGCAAGGGTCCCTAGTTGCCCTTGAGAAGATGGTGCTGAGCTGCCTTTTTGAACCGCTCCAGTCCATGCGGTGTACGTAAACCCACAAGGTGCTGGTGCTCCCATGCATCTGCTAGCCTTGTCCTTATAGATGGTGGAGGTCATGGGTTTGGAAGGTGCTGTAGAAGGAGTCTTGGTAAGTTGCTGCATTGCATCTTGTAGATGGGGAAACACTGTTGGGGAAACGCTGTGTGTTGGTGGCGGGGGGAGTGCAAGTTGAAGGTGTGGATGGGGTGCCAATCAAGCGGGCTGCTTTGTCCTGGATGGTGTCAAGCTTCCTGAGTGTTGTTGGAGCTGCGATCATCTAGGTGAGTGGAGACTATTCCATCACACTCCTGATTTGTGCCTTGTAGATGGTGGACACGCTTTCGGGAGTCAGGAGGTGAGTTACTCGCTGCAGGGTTCCTAGCCTCTGACCTGCTCTTGTAGCCACAGTATTTATATGGCTAGTCCAGTTCAGTTTCTGGTCAGTGGTAACCTTCTGGATGTCGATAATGGGGGATTCAGCGATGGTAATGCCATTGAATATCAAAATTATTCCTGTCTGCCCAATCAACCACTGCTTTCAGCGGCAGACATGGGGACGTTGGGATGGTTCCTAAGAAACAGAGGTAAAGGTTTTGAAATTCTCTCTTTGAGGTGGGGCGGTGGGGGCTTGTAGTGGTCTCTTCCTTTGCAATTGCTTCAATTACTTTTGCTGATGCTTGTGAAGGCATCTTTCTCATCCTGGTGGGCTTCCTTTTGACAGCAGGAATGCTTTATCCATTTGTGCTGAAGGAAATCAATAAAAATTGGGGCAAATTTGGGGGTCTGCTGAAAGAAGGGAATCCTGACCAGCATATCCCCTCACCACTCTCCTGTCGTGACCCAGTAGAGTGGTCATGCTGTATTTGGGTGACAAAATGGCTGAAATGTAGAAGCACACTGAGGCCCATGAAAGGTTGCCAACTCTCCAGGATTGCCCTGGAGTCTCCAGGAATTGAAATTCAAATCTCCTCCCGCAAAAAACCCGAGTGAAAAATCATAAGGACCTTACAAAGAAAGTTATTTTTTAAGAAGGTTTCTTCGGACCTTTACATTGGTTGTAAAAATGTTGGCGGGGAGAGGGAGTTGCTTTGCTGCATGGGGCGGTAGGAAGTAGGTGAAAAGGTCCAGGGATTGTCCAAGCAGAGTCGGTAACCCATATTTGGGCCTTCTCTTTGTGCTTGACCCTGCTTTGCATCCATGAAATTCATTCAGACTCCACTTGTCCTGCTTGCTGATCTGAGAAGCTTAACCCAGTGGAGAGAACATGCAGCAGAAGGCTGTACTATCAGTGGCACGCGCTGGAAGGCTGATGAATTTTTTTGGTCCTGTAACTTGTTAGATTTTATAAGTGTTTTACATTTATTTGGTCCGAATTGCCTTGCTGAACAGATGATCAAATTGGACGTGGGACAAGTATTTTCAAATTGGCTTTCTATAAATCTGTAGCTTATAAAAAATGGTGATTCAAACTTTATAAATTACTTGGCACACCAGTTCTGCGTGTGTTCCTCTGAAGTTTCTAGTGGCTTCGAAATTCAAGGACTTAAGAAAAAATGCACTTGTACTTCCAAGTGGATTTTTCTTTTCTGCAGTGTTTCTTTGACACAGGCTTGTTCGGTCTTGGTTCGAAATTAAAACTCAAGGATAAAGTTCACCTCCTCTCCTGAATGTACTAACTCTAGCTGCGGTGTTCGGCTCAGCAGGCAACAGCATCTCTCCGATATCTCCTCATACTACACATGCGAGCTTTATACAGTGAAGGTACACAGGTGATGGTCGAATTTAATTGCCGTAATGGTGGCCCCATCCACCGGCTGAAAGGCTGGTGGGGGTGCAGGTGGGGGAACCCCATTGCGGCCATTTTGGAAACCCCCGATGGCAGTTAACTATATGACGTCAGAGCTTCTGCCCCTTCAGGGGCAAAAAAAAATACCGCCTCCAAGAGCTGCTGGCCTATAGGAGGGCCAGCGGCTCCTCAGTCCCAGCAGCACCACCATGGTGTTGGCTGATCCCGCAGACGCCCTGGGCCAGCAAATATGGTGGAGGCCTCGAGATGGCAGTAGGCTTTTTGGGCTTGCCGCAGCCAGTCGGCTGGGGTCCTTGTTGAGGGACGGTGGGTGTGGTGTGGGGCCGTGGGTGTGATGTGGCGGGCTTTCTGAGGGGATAGCCCCTGATGCTGGAGTGGGGGAGACCCGCAGGGAAGGGAAGCCACCAACTTTCACTGGGCAGTCTTTCCACATGGCCTTGGGCCCCTGGAATTTGGTAAAATACCAATGGCGGTGGGATCAAGCCCTTAAGCGGTCGTTAATTGGTCTCCAGGTGGGAAGGTCATCCTCGACTTCCCCTGCCCCTGACTGAATCGGAGGGAGTTGGGAAGGTGGTGGGTACTCCAGTGGCCCCTAATTTCCCTCCAGGTTCTACGCTTGCCGCGGCCTCCCAGAATTAAATTCCACCCCAATTGTTAAAAGGCTGTTTGACCATTGAGTGTCAGAGTTAATCCCAGTGTCACCATACACATTTAATCTGCTGTTGCTAGACAGAAGTCAGAGGCAGGAACGCTGAGTAATTCACCATCATCCCTCTCCTAGGATGCTGAAGCCGAAAGTGGCACCTTAGCAGTTGTCTCAATTGAGATCAGTTAATTCAACACAAACTGGGAAGCCAATCTGGGAGTTTCTGGTCCCTACAGCTAAACTAGGCCATGGGCGGAATCATCCCAGCTTTGCACTACTTAAGTGCGGCAGTGGCGGGGAAAACGACGCTTTACCCGCCAGCCGCAATGGTGGCTTCTCACGCAATATCATCCCAAACCCGCTGCCTTAATTATGCACTCCCAGGAAACATGCTGTTTCCATGGCGGGCGGGTTCTCATTCGCCCATCAGGCCATCACCTCGCTGCTTCATCACGCCAGGCACCCCACTTAAAGTGTAGCCGCACGCGAACACATCTCAGTGCTTCCAGTCAGACTGCTGCACAGAAGGAAAGGATGGCCCCGAAAGGCAAAAAGACTGCAGCCCCTCGAGCACCTTTTGGATGCCATGGAGGCAGCCGAGGAGCAGCGACATCACCAATCAAGCATGGGAGGCGGTGGCCGTGGTGGTCAGCGTCAATGCCATGTAAAAGAGGACAGTCACCCAGTGCTGCTGCAGGATAAATGGTCTCATCCATTCTGCCAGGGTAACTCACTCTTCTCATCACTCTTAACTCGCACACTCACAAACCCATCACACACCAACAGGGATCTCACACCTCAAGGGACAACACCACTAACTCTCACAAACACCCTCACATCTCCATCAGGCTTGTACCCTCTTGAGCTCGCGTCCTCATCCCGTCCATGGTTCCGCTCAACAGACAAACATACCATGCAGTGCCATGTGTCCTGCTCACATGCTCTCCATCTGTTTCCATGCAGGAGAAGCCTGCACTCATCAGCAGGGAGAGATCCCAGATCTGGGGTGGAGTGGCCCCTCACTCACTTTGTGGAGGGTGTTACTGTGCTGGCTGGTGGGGACATGGGCCATGCCTGCGGTGACAGTGAGGTTGGCGGCGAACACCCACCTGAGGATCCTGCACCACATCATCCCCCGCTCAATGCATCTGTGAGTGCTCTCTCCCCTGCTTTTGGCTCTCCTGCCATGCACTAATTATCTCTACTTTGGTTCACATAGAAACATAGAAAATAGGAGCAGGAGTAGGCCATTCGGCCCTTCGAGCCTGCTCTGCCATTCATTATGATCATGGATGATCATCCAACTCAAAGCCTACTCCCGCTTTCTCCCCGTGCCCTTTGATCCCTTTCGCCCTAAGAGCTATATCTAACTCCTTCGTGAAAACATACAATGATTTGGTCTCAACTACTTGCTGTGGCAGCGAATTCCACATGCTCACCACTCTCTGGGTGAAGAAATTTCTCCTCATCTCAGTCCTAAATGATCTACCTCATATCCTCAGACTGTGACCCCTGGTTCTGGACTCCCCCACCATTGGGAACATCCTTCCTGCATCTACCCTGTCTAGTCCTGTTAGAATTTTATAGGTTTCTATGAGATCCTCCCTCATTCTTCTGAACCCCAGCGAATATAAGGGTTGACGTTTCGAGTCCTCATGACCCTTCGTCAGAACTTGAGTTCGAGTCCAAGAAAGAGTTGAAATATAAGCTGGTTTAGGGTGTGTGTGTGTGTGTGTGTGTGTGTGGAGGGGGGGGTGGGGGGGGGGGGGCGCGGAGAGAGAGAGAGAAGTGGAGGGGGTTGGTGTGGTTGTAGGGACAAACAAGCAGTGATAGAAGCAGATCATCAAAAGATGTCACCAACAATAGAACAAAAGAACACATAGGTGTTAAAGTTGGTGATATTATCTAAACGAATGTGCTAATTAAGAATGGATGGTAGGGCACTCAAGGTATAGCTATACCTTGAGTGCCCTACCATCCATTCTTAATTAGCACATTCGTTTAGATAATATCACCAACTTTAACACCTATGTGTTCTTTTGTTCTATTGTTGGTGACATCTTTTGATGATCTGCTTCTATCACTGCTCGTTTGTCCCTACAACCACACCAACCCCCTCCACTTCTCTCTCTGTCTCTCTCTCTCTCTCTCCGCCCCCCCCGACACACCTTAAACCAGCTTATATTTCAACTCTTTCTTGGACTCGAACTCAAGTTCTGTCGAAGGGTCATGAGGACTCGAAACGTCAACTCTTTTCTTCTCCGCCGATGCTGCCAGACCTGCTGAGTTTTTCCAGGTAATTCTGTTTTTGTTTTGTCCCAGCGAATATAATCCTAATCAACTCAATCTCTCCTCATATGTCAGTCCTGCCATCCCAGGAATCAGTTGGGTAAACCTTCGCTGCAGTCCCTTTATAGCAAGTACATCCTTCCTCAGATAAGGAGTCCAAAACTGCACACAATATTCCAGGTGTGGTCTCACCAAGGCCCTGTACAATTGCAGCAAGACATCCCTGCTCCTGTACTCGAATCCTCTGGCTATGAAGACCAACATACCATTTGCCTTCTTTACTGCCTGCTGCACCTGTATGCTTACCTTTAATGACTGGTGCATGAGAACACCCAGGTCTCGTTGCACATTCCCCTCTCTCAATTCAGATAATAATCTGCCTTCCTGTTTTTGCTACCAAAGTGGATAACCTCACATTTATCCACATTATACTGCATCCGCAATGCATTTGCCCACTCCCTCAGCTTGTCCAAATCACACTGAAGCATTTCTGCATCCTCCTTACAGCTCACCCATCCGCCCAACTTTGTGTCATCTGCAAGATATTACATTTAGTTCCCTCATCTAAATCATTAATATATATTGTGAATACCTGGGGTCCCAGCACTGATCCCTGCAGTACCCCACTAGTCACTGCCTGCCATTCGGAAAAAGACCAGTTTATTCCTACTCTTTCTTTCCTGTCTGCCAAC
Source organism: Carcharodon carcharias (assembly GCF_017639515.1). Lineage (NCBI taxonomy): Eukaryota > Metazoa > Chordata > Chondrichthyes > Lamniformes > Lamnidae > Carcharodon > Carcharodon carcharias. Next base: position 31,673,307 of record NC_054477.1, on the reverse strand, counting down.
CAGTTTTCTATCCATCTCAATATACTACCCCCAATCCCTTTAATTTTACACACTAATCTCTTATGTGGGACTTTGTTGAAAGCCTTCTGAAAGTCCAAATAAACCACATCCACTGGCTCCCCTCATCAACTCTGCTAGTTACATCTTCGAAAAATTCAAGTAGATTTGTCAAGCATGATTTCCCTTTCATAAATTTATGCTGACTCTGATTCTGCCGCTGTTTTCCAGGTACTCAGCTATTAAATCTTTTATGATGGACTCTAGAATTTTCCCCCCTACTGACGTCAGGCTGACTGGTCTATAATTTTCTGTTTTCTTTCTACCTCCCTTTTTAAATAGTGGGGTTACATTAGCTACCCTCCAATCTGGAGGAACCATTCCAGAGTCTATAGAATCTCGGAAGATGACCAACAATGCATCCACTATTTCTAGGGCCACTCCCTTAAGTACTCTGGGATGTAGATTATCAGGCCCTGGGGATTTATCGGCCTTCAATCCCATCAATTTCTCCAGCACCATTTCCCTACTAATACTGATTTCTTTCAGTTCCTCCCTCTCATTAAACCCTGTGTTCCCCAACATTTCTGGTATGTAATTTGTGCCCTCCTTTGTGAAGACAGAACCAAAGTATGTATTTAGTTGGTCAGAATTTTTTTTTTCTCCTTTATAAATTCCCCTGTTTCTGACTGTAAGGGACCTACATTTGTCTTCACCAATCTTTTTCTCTTCACATACCTATAGAAACTTTTACAGTCAGTTTTTACATTTCCCGCAAACATACTCTCATACTCTATTTTTTCCTTCTTAATCAATCCCTTGGTCCTCCTTTGCTGAATTTTAAAGCGCCCCCAATCCTCAGGTCGGTTGTTTTTTCAATTTGTATGCCTCTTCCTTGGATCTAATACTTTCTCTAGTATTAGATTTCCCTTGTAAGCCATGGTTTGGCCACTTTTCCTATTTTACTTCTGCGCCAGCCAGGAATAAACAATTGTTGCAGTTCACCCATGCGCTCTTTGAACGTTTGCCATTGCCTATCCACCGTCATCCCTTTAAGTAACGTTTCCCAATCCATCATAGACAACTCGCGTCTCACACCATCATAGTTTCCTTTGTTAAGATTCAGGACCCAAGTCTCAGAGTCAACTATGTCACTCTCCATCTTGATGAAGAATTCTATCATATTATGGTCGCTCAGCCCCACGGGTTCTCGCACAACTAGATTGCCAATTATTCCTTTCTCATTACACAATACCCAGTCTAGGATGGCCTGTTCTCTAGTTGGTTCCTCAACGTATTGGTCCAGAAAACCACCCCATATGCACTCCAGGGAACTCCAGCGACCGATACCCTCAGACAGCTGGTCCCTCAGCTCCATCCATGTCCTCACCTCCAGCCAAGAGGACACCTCCACCATTGAAGAGCTGGAATTAAACAGCCTGGAAGACCAATCACGGTGCTTACCCACCCCCTCCAGTGCAGAGACACATCGGTGGACAGTTCTAGAGCAGGCTCGGGTTCACAATCTGGTGGTCCCCACATGGACACATGTCCGCAGCAGGAGGAAGCAAGTTTGGCCGAGATCCCCGGCAGTCGGAGGACCGCTGGGGATCAGGCATCTGAGAGGTCCAAGTTAGATGACAAGTCTCTGGATTTGGCCTTCCAGCTCATAGTGGAGAGTCAGCAGAAAGCAGGGGAAAATCACCCAGAATTGTTGTAAACCCTCAAAATAGTGGGCACATGAGTCAGAGGAGTGCGTCCGCCTGCTCTGTGATGAAGTGGTGCCCAAATGTGCACGCATGGAGGTCTCCATGGGGAAGGTGGTAGATGCCATGGCAATCCAGGCCCAGCAGAATGCAGAGACGTGTGCAGACCTGCACTCCATCGCAGGAGCCATGGGTGAGTTCCTGCATTGGCAACGCAAGAGGGAAATGAGACACCTCGATGTCCCTTCAGGTGCTCCTTCCCTTCAAGGAGTCAGGCCTCCAGGTACCCAAGGGGAGGAGGAGTGGCAGCTGGACACCCCTGGGTCATCCACTCAGGAATCTCAGAGGCTGTCCTCTTCCTCCAAGTCCCCTTTGCCTGTGACCCCCTCAACCTCGTCCTCTGTCACTGCAGAGGGAGCAACCAACAAATGATTCTGGAGAGAGAAATGTGTGCGTGGCAGGGCCTTTCGGAGCCTCGTGTAAGCACTCTCCCACACATGTGCATCCTTCACGTATCACACTCACCTCCATGTCCTGAGCATTTTCAATGCTGCCTGCTGGGGTTCGCTTTCAGTTGTCCATCTGAGCTGACCTGCATCTCTGCCCACCCACTGATCACACTCCCATGCAGCACCTGATCTCACCCACCACGGCTGTCTTTTCACTTTTGATTTGGACAGCATGGATTGGATTCGTATTTTTGTAATCTCCCTGTCTTTTCCACCTCCCCCAGTCACCCATCTCTTCCCCCATCACAGTTGACCCACCCAGGTATCACCTTCCACCTCCCCTCTGTGAGCAGCAACCCTTTTCCTTCAGGGATGCCCAGGTGAATGTGTACGTTCCCTCCCTTCCCGAAAATATAACCCCATCCACACTCACCTCCCCAACCTCCTCCTTTAGACCTCCAGGGTCTTTGTCTGCTTCCGAGTCTCCACCGACCACCCTTGCCATCCCTTCTACTGCTACTGTCGAACCCCCACCCTCCCACCCTACTGCCTCAATCTGCCCTCGATCATTCTCACCATTCCCTCATGCCATGCCCACCTTCAATTCACTCCCCAGGAGGTAGTCATGGACCCATCAGACCCCTCCCTTGAACATTAACCTGGGCTTCCTCTCCCTCCGGACCCCTAACCCCTCCAGACCCCCTCCCCCCTGGTACCCCCTTCCCCCCTCTGGACCTTCTCTCCTGGAATTCCTTCCCCCCTCTGGACCCCTTCCCCCTTGAACTCCTCACTCGTCTCTGGACCCCTTCGCCCCCGGAACCCCATCACCCCAGAACCCCTCCCCACCCCTTAGTCCTACCAAACAGCCCCAGATTCCACCCCAGCTCAGTCCCTCCCCCTTCCCGACTCCTTCCTCGACCCTTACTTCTTCTGTCACCCTTAGTTCTTCCCCACTCCTGACTTCTTCCTCCAGCCTTACTCCTTTCCCCTTCCTGACTTCCTCAGACACCCTGATTTCTTCCTCCAGCTTCACTCCTTCCCCTTCCTGACCCCTTCCTCTAACCTTACCTCTTCCTCCGCTCTTAATCCCTCCCCTCTCTGCACTCCTTCCTCGTCCTGCATTCTCTCCCCACTCTTCATTCTTTCCCTCCTCTGAACTCCTTCCCTTACACCTTTCACCCCCCCTTACACCTATCTCCCCAGTTGCCATTTTTTCCGTCGTTATACCCTCCTCCTCCTGTACTCCCTCACCACCCGTGACACTTTCAATCCCCCCTCCCAACATCAGAACACTTTCAAACCTCCCCCATAACCTTACTCCCCCGATACCTTCATTCCCCCTCTCAACCTCACCCCCCCAACACCTTTATTCCCACCCCCCCAACTTCACTCCCACCCCTGCCTGACACCTTATTCCTCTCCCAGTCAATCTAGGCCTCCCCCTCTCACCCCCTTGACCATCACCCGTTGTGAGTATCAACGGTGACTTTCCAACTTCCATGAGCTGCTTCGCAGCAGAGCCATGTCCATGAAAATCAACCCAGCACGCCATGGATGCTCCTCCAGTGTGCCGATGCTGTAGCGCTCCAACATCTTCTGCTTCTCGGATGTCCTTGATGTGAGCAAGGCCCTGGCGGGTAAGTCCTGACTTCTGCACGTCACAGTTGCCAAGACGTGTTCTTCACCGGCGTGTTTTCCTGCGGAATGGGCAGACGATCCGGTGGAGGAGGTTGAGTCCGGCGGCCTGGCTTTATAATGATACGCTGATGTACTACAATGAGGCTCCTGACATCCGATGGTGGGTAATGTGGCCTGCCATTGACGGGCTGAATGGACGATTGGAAACTGGTTTCATGCCGTTGTGAAACCAATTTTTGGCCTTCTCACCATAATGTCCGTTCACGCCACCAAACGCGCCCGACGCCAGCGGGCACAGACTACTTGGCCCTATGTCTTGAACCATTAGACACTGAAATTTTTTTTAAAAATTCCAGATGTAACTTGCATAGAGGTTGACTGTACAATCTAGCCTTATAGTTTGTAGAATTCACTCTTTGAGGACCCAGTTAGTGCAGTGGGTCACAAAAGCTATCTCTGAGCTCTGGGATCTGGTTTCACAATCAGCCTAACTTCACAGGAAAAGTGCTGCATTCATTTTGTGGGATTGCTTCCAACACGGCTGTCTGATTCTGTATCGCTGTCTGCAACTCCTGTTGCTGTGGAAGGCACTGAAAATCCAGGTGGATCGCTTTGCAGGGCACAACCCGCTTCTGCCCAAACGTAGGCTTAGACCCTCTCGCGAATTCTGAAGAGAAGCTCCCTGCCCCTCCAAGATGGCATCAGTGGCAACTCCTGACAGCCACAACGCCAGACATCCCACTCAGCCCAATGTGGCCAAGGATAAAATTCAATTATTTCAGTCTTCAGTTCCAAAGTCTAGTAGAGATTTGGATCCCTAAGAACAACAACAAAAATAACTTGCATTTAATTAGCGTTGACACCACCAGTTGACAGTCCTGGATTTTGCAGTCAACGCCACCTTGCTGGCTGAAGGATCATGCGCGCTGCAAGGCATGACCACCGGTCTTGAGAGTAGTGGCGCCCTAGTTAGCCTACGCATCAGCAGCAAGAAGACCAAGAGACCGGAGTTGGGGAATGCAGAGCTCTTGGAGGATTGTACAGCTATATGGAGCTGGGATGGGTGATGCCTATAGGGCTTTGAAAATGATGGTCTCAAAGGGACTCATGCCAACTCTCAATTGGTGTGAGCCACTCTTCTGGAGTTATATTCTAAAAAAGTGGGATTATCAGGGAAGATGAAGAGCTCTCTGTGGCACATCCCTTGACAAAGCAGATCTGGTGAAAGAGTCGGCCATGCCGCCGCACCCCACCACCCAGCCACTAGAAGGACTGGTCTAAGGGAGCTGGAATTCATGTGTAACCGGATTCTGCTCTATGTTCTGGGGCTCCTCGGGGTAGGAATTAGGCTTCCCATCCTCTCCAGTCGAAGGAGACCCCTATTTAAATTGCTGGGCATCTTCTAAATTAACTAGAACTCCATTCACACTAGAATTTTATAAAAAAAAGCTTTTTACCTATTCATCTGTCCAGACTGTAATCTCTGGCATTCTCTCCTAAACCCTTTTGTCCTCCTTTAAAATGCTCCTTAAAACCTCTTTGACCATGCTTTTGGCCACATGTCCTAATATTTCCTGTGGGACTTGGTTTAAAACTTTGTCTAACAACATTCTTAGTGCTGTTTTACTATGTGAAAGGTGATATATAAAGACAAATATTTTGCCGTCATCGAGGTGATGGATATCAGTGCTGAGGAATGTACCAATTTTCGTTTGGAGGAGTCAACTTCAGCATCAAGTCAGATACAAAGCTGTTAGCTGTCAAGAAAGATTCCCTCCACAGCAGCCCTAACTCCAGTGTCACTTTTTCCATTTGCTGTGGCTTCTGTGAATGATATAGCCAAGTTGGTGCCAAAATTGGAGTCATTTTATGCTGGGAGCTGATGATCATGAAAAAATGGATTGAGTCCAAACTCATTTTGCGGCCAGAAGAAACAGAGGAGGTCTTCACCCCAGCATCCTGGGTGAAACGAGATGAAAAAATGATGCAGAGGCACTGGAGAAATTTCAGAAAAGATTTACGCAAGTGAAACCATAATTGAAAAAGCAAAACCATCAGGAAAGACTGAACAAGCTGGGGCTCATTTCTCTAGAAAATAGACAGCTAGGAGACCTTTAAAATTGTGAAACGGTTTGAGCGGGTAGATGTGGAGAAGACGTCCCCACTTGTGGGGAGTCTAGACCTATGGGCCACAAATATATGATAGTCAGTAATAAATCCAAATTCAGGAGAGACTTCTTTACTAAAAGACTGTTGGGAGTGTGGGACCTCACCAATATATGGAGTATTATATCAGGCCATTAGGCCCAACTGCTCTATGCCAGCATTTATTTTCTACATGGGGCCTCCTCCTGCCCTACTCCATCTAATCCTATCCTCATATCCTTCTATTCGATTCTTCCTCAGGTGCTTATCAAGTTTCCCCCTAAATACACCTATTCTATTTGCCTCAACTACTCCTTGTAATATCACAGGACCATGAAACCATTGCCAATTGTTGTAAAACCCACCTGGTTCACTAATTTCCTTTAGGGAAGGAAATCTGCCACCCTTTCCTGGTCTGGCCTACATGTGACTTCAGACCCACCAGCAATGTGGTTGACTCTTAAATGCCCCCTGAACAAGGGCAATTAGGGATGGGCAATAAATGCTGGCCTAGCCAGCAACACCCACATCCCATGAATGAATTTTTAAAAAACATTCTTGCCAGTCTTTTGGTAAAGAAGTTTCTCCTAAATTCTTTGTTGGATTTATTAGTGACTATCTACTTTTCTGTACATCTATCCTAATAAACCCTTTCATTAACTTAAAGACCTACCTGAGACCTGGGTTATATATACACAATTCATTGAAGGTGGAAGGCCAGGTTGAGAAAGTGTTTACAAAAGACATAAGGGACCCTGAACAAAAACAGAATTACCTGGAAAAACTCAGCAGGTCTGGCAGCATCGGCGGAGAAGAAAAGAGTTGACGTTTCGAGTCCTCATGACCCTTCGACAGAACTAGAGCTTTGTAAGTAGAGCCTTAGAGCCAGGTTTCTTTCTCAAAATTAAATTTCACTTTTAAATATTTCATATTACTTTGGCTTCGCTTAATTGATATATGTATCATCGTTATTTGTTGAGACTAGCTTAGTCAGAGAGCTAAATATGCAGGTACACCTAATGGTTGGCACGCATTGATGGCTACAGGGGAGTTAGAGACAAACAATGTTGTGTTTTTGCATTCACTCTTCACTGAACACTCACGCTAGCGTCCAGTGTTGTACTCATCACTCTGCGGGACAAGGTTGACCTTCTAGGCTCAGCTGGCCCTTCCTTCTCTTCATGGTAAAAGAAATTGTCCGGGAGCAATCTCAGCAGGGGAATTGAAACGTTATAGGTGAATTCAAAGCTCTGTAAGGATTCTGCCAGCCAACAGCCTGAGGTGAACCCACCTTTGGACAGTATACTGACAACACCCTATAGGCTCTTCAGTTTTTTTTATCTTGATTGACTGCCCCCCCCCCCCAACCCCCGTACCACATCCAGCAGGCCAGGCCCATTCCACTTCACCTTGTGCCGTAGATTTAAACAACAAAAACTGTTGACCTCAGACACAACTCCACCAGCTGACTGGAGCACGCCATCTTTAAACAAACATGTGCCGGGTGCCACGAGATTCTTGTGTGCTCCTGACTTTATCTGGAAGGTGAGGATTTGTTGAAAAAAGGTTTTACACTAATGAGTATTCCAGGCATGCAAATGTTTTGCAAGTACAAACCTGCCATAGGGCAGCAAGAGGCCTGACACACCACAAACATGCCGCTGACTTAATCTCTGCATCTCAACCCGCCGTCCTCGCATCGAAAATTTGCATCCCACCAATCAAGTCCCTGTAAACCACAGCTCCTGCTCTCCTAGACTCCACAAATTCCCCCCGCTAGTGGAACATAGGCCCCATGGCCTGTTTCTGTACCGTAAATTCTGATGTGTGGCTTGCATTACAGACAAAGGACATCTGTGTGAGGCCTAGGAGATTCATGTTAAACATTTGATTACTATAGCACCTCAGGGATATCTAATAACTTTAAAGGGATTCTGTCTTCCACTCATCAAACATTTTCTGATGGAGATTGTGCCATGCCTACCACTTTTGTTCAGTCTAAAACCAAGATTGGGGTGGTGGGTGAAATCATTCATGACTTGAGATACATAAGTTCTAAGGTTTGCTTTACTTCGGTCTAAAGAATAACTGACATTACAAGACAGAGAAGCAAGAGATAAATGTCAACATTTATGGGAATTTGAGCAGGACAGAATATCAGTACCTGGATTTTGACAAGTTGTGCATTTCTTTAACTAAGTTTATCTAAAATGTGGGAAATGGTGGAAAATTATCCAAAATTTAATTGTATCTGGAACCATTTTGGCTTCGTTTATTTGAGATTTTAATCCAAGATTTTCTTGTCATTACAGCATTTGCTGTTCAGGTTCACAGATAAGTAATGGTCACTTGGGCAGGATACTTGGTGAAAAGTATCCCAACAAATAGTTTGGGCTTGGAGGACCAGAGGGGAGGCAGAGAGGGATCATCATGCAACATGTAGACTAGGGAGAAGAGGGAGCCAAGGATAGATCCTTGGTGGAATGTACAGGGAAGGGAAGTAGCTGCATTTGAAAAGGTATGAATGAACTGTGCAAGCCCAGTCCAATAGAGTTGAACAATGGAGGCAGGGTGTTGAAAGAGGATAACATGGTTAAATTATCAAATGCTTCAAAAATGTCGAAGGGCACAAGACAGCATAGTGATACTTGATGTACATTAAGCCAGCTGTGCGTTAAGTATGCTTCACTTTGTATTCCTCTGATTAGAGAGAGCAGAGAAAGAGGCTGTACTGGGGAGCAACAGGAGTGCGAAACTGAGTTTGACTTAATGGGAACAAGGGCATTGAAAGCTGAACAGAAGGAACAATTAAACAGGACAACTTGAGACCAACGGGAGTTTATTCACATATGAGAAATTGAACCATACCCCAGTAAGGCAGCCCTCATCATAAAGGGAGAAGAAAATTGGAGGGGAAAAACACAGCTTTTGTTATCCAGTCTACAATTCAGAAACTCCTGGACAATGTACTAAAAAACTGAACTGGTTCAAAAAAATCACCAACTGGCAGCCTTCCACAGATCTTAAAGGCAGTGAAAGTTATAGTTAGATTCCATGGCCTGCAAGGGATCGTTGGAGTCACGGGGTGGAATTTTAGGGTCCCTCCGGCTGGCGGGATCTTCCAGCCCCACCGAAGTCAATGAAGTTTTGAACGACTCGCCGCATTTTCTGACCCCGTCCCGACTGTGACAGGGCAGTAAAATTCCACCCACAGTAATTAATATAAAACAAAATTACTAGTGTGAAGACATGCTGCTTCTGCCATATTGCTGGGAAATGTTAACTCAGTTTGAGGAGACTGAACCATGTAACGTGAGGAGCGAGGCTTGTCATTCTCCGTCATAGAATGGTGAAGGAGGGGCCAGCTATTCGCAGTCAGGGAATGAGAAAAGAATGAGCTGTAATTCTCCGCGGTGCGAAAAGCTCATTGTTACTGTTGTTTTTCAATGAGAGTAGTGCTTCAGGCCATTGCTGTCATAATTCAATATGGTAATTGTATATTATCTCTTGTGAAATCATCAGGCTGTACATTTTGTAGGCTTAGAAGTAATTATGGACTATGCTATGTGATCACAACAAATTCTAATTTAATCACTCTGCACAGAATTTATATATAGGCAAGGAAAAATTCCTCCAGGACATAATAAACTCTCTTTAGGCTCCACTCAGGTCTATTTTTGTGCAGTAATAATTTAGTAAATTAACAACTACAGGAAATGGCTGAGCTGAACAAAGTCACAGTGCCTGTAAAAATAAAAAATGTCCAGTCGTCCACCTAACTACAAAAGAACAGCCAATGGAAAAGAAAATCAGGCATGTGGAAAAGGGGAGGATTATTTATTATGGTCTGTGAGAAAAGTTAAAATAACCACCATGGTAATTCCATTGGTAGAAAGCTTTTTGGTCCCTCTCTGCCTCCCCTCTGGTCCTCCAAGCCTGAACTAATTGTTGGGATACTTCTCACCAAGTATCTTGCCCAAATGACCATTATTTACCTGTAAACTTGAATAGCAAGTGCTGTAATGAAAAGAAAATCTTGGTTTAAAATCTCAAGCGAACAAAGTCAAAATGGTTCCAGATTCAATTAAATTTTGGATAATTTTTCACCATTTCCCACATTTTAGATCAACTTAGTTAAAGAAATGCGCAAATAGATATTTGCCTCTTGAGTCAGAAGATTGTGGCTTCAAGCCCCACTATAGGACTTGAGCAGATACTCTTGCCACTCCAGCGCAGTACTGAGTGCTACACTGTTAGAAGTGCAGCCCTTCAAGATGAGATGTTAAATCACAACCCTGTCTGCATCTCATGAGCATTAAAAGACCACATGGCACTCGACAAGGAAGCAAAGATGAATTATCCCATTATCCTAGCCAATATTTATCTCTCAACCAAATCTGTCATTCATCTCATTGATGTATGTGAGACCTTAATATTTGCATCATGATGATTTGTTTGTCTACATAACATTTGGAAACTAATTCATTAGCTATGATGTACTTTAAGCCATCCTGAGAATGCGAATGGTGCTGCAGAAGTGCAGATTTCTCCTCTATATATACAGTCATGAAACCCAAAAACATGTACGCATGTAATTGTATGTATGCCAAAACTCCCAGTTTACTATCTGATCTATGTTGAGTTAACAGGTTGCAACCAGGCCAGGAATGGGTGAGCTAAAGTTGGCCTTGGTGTTTTTAGGTTAGAGAAGGAAATTGTCAATAGGGATTCTCACTCTGATAACCCCGCTGGAAAGATGAAAATATATTCCCTGTACAGTTTCTGAAATCTGTCTTTTAGCTGCTTTCTATCTTTGTGCATGCTAAGTATCGAATACTATTCATATTAACGAAAATGTAAATGGACAAAACAATGATACATGTCATTTAATATAGACGCATGTGTTGCACATAGGACGAACAAATATGAGGCTAAACTACTTCATGATTGATGTTGCAATAGCGAAGTATAATGTTGAAAGAGATCAAGGGCATTTGGTAGATTTGGCCTTCAACAAGTGCAGTCACTGCAGAGTAGCGGTTAACCAAGCCGGAAGACAGCTGAATTATATTGCCAAAGCAGTAAACAAGTTGGAGAATATCATATTTTACAGTACTTTGATCGGACTGCACTGTGAATGTTGTATCCAGCTCTGGTCATCAAGATGTGACAAAGGCATTTAAGCTGTGGAGGAGATTCAGCAAAGGGCCTAGTGAACAGAGAGAAGAAATATAGTGAAGCTTGGGCTTTTCAGCCTTGAGAGACAACTGAGAGGTTTTGCAGGCCAGAAGTGTGCCACTCAGCCCATTAAGCCTGTGCCCACTCTTTAAAAGAGCTGTCTATTTGATCCCATTCCCCTGTCGTTTTTGCCATATCTGTTCTTAACCATTTCTAAGTCCTTAACCATTTCCCTTTTAAAAGCTATGATGGAGCCTGCTTCCACCACAGTTTTCAGTAGGGCACTCCATGCCCTAACCTCTCTATACAACATGTTTCTTAACCTCTAACCTCTTCTTTCATTTTACTGGGGAAGCTCTTCAGGCTATGTGCTCTCTTTCATGATCCTCACTGAAGATTAGGACAGATCACTTAATCCTTCTCACAAGGTTGGATGGTATGAATTAGCGTAATACTAAATTCTGCATTTATGATAAATTCTGTCACAATATACATGTCTACACAAATTAATTGCACCATCCCCTTGCTTATTAAAGTGTTTCTCAGTTGCCATTGCTGGTAACTGATATTCCGAACACAACTAACAATCGACCAAATAAATGTATAAAATTGTTGCAAGTTTGAAATAAAATTTCAAGCAGAGTTTCCAGCCTGGGCGGATCAAGCAGCTAAACCTTCCCACCTCCCAGCACCCTGCACCATTTAATAGGCTACCCATGGAATGGTACCAGACATACTGATTTTATCTGTCATTCCACTCAGCTGTAGAAAGTGGTTCCGTGTGGGTTAAAAGCATGTTAGATTCAGTACTAACAGAATCTAATTGAAAAAGCATTGCTGCTACTTTGTTACTCTACTTTGTTGTGTTCTGTTACGATGAGCATAGTGTGTGTGACTTGATTCACCACCCTAGGCGTTTTGTTTAAAAGGTCCTGGAGGCAGGTGGTGATCACTGAGACAGAGGACAGAATATTGAGCTCATCGTGCAGGCAGGATGAGGTTTCCTAAAGCAAATAAAAATAAAAATGTCACACTTGAATTTAAAACATGTCCCTGCTCATGTGACAGAGCCACCTGAGGGGACGTTTTATGACATTCTTATTCTTTTCACTTTTTTTTAAAACAGTGCTTCATCTCCCTGAGGCAGCTCCGTGCCTTAGGGAGATTGAGGTGTTCTTCCGCACGCATGTGCGAAGATCGCGCTAGGCCCACTCGCCCTCCTCCCCCTCGTCCGTACATGCAGTGCACCACCCCTGCCGAGGGCAAAATTCTGCCTAGAATGAATGCAGCATTTAGCACACTCTGCTTGTAGCATCTTGGGCTCAATGGGCTTATTAAACAGGAAGAGGAGAGCCAGATAGGCATGGAAGGCAGAGAAGGGGAATGAGCAGTTTGAGCAGAGGGAGAGAAATACAGGGAGACCGGGCATTGAGGGACATTGTCATCTCTCGTGCCTTTTAGAATATTTTGTCATAACAAATCACTAGCCCTAAGTGTCTGTTGGATTAGATGAGGCCTTGACATATTCTTGTTGTAGAGTTCAAAATTGCCATTTCCCCAAATTTCTTTTTCAATGATTTATGCCCTTTTTAAAAATAAAGCTATTATGGATTCCTCCAATCATTGCTTTTGGTAGGGCATTACTTAACCTAATAAGCCCCTGCATAAAAATGTTACTTCTCATTCCTCCTTTCATTCTTTCAGTGAATATCTTAAATTTATGCTCTCTAGTACTGATTCACTGCCTGGCGGAAATAGTTTTTTTTACCAATTTATCTTGCCAAAACCCTTCATAATTTTGAACAGCTTCATCAGATCTCTCGAGTGCCTCGGTTGTAAATAGCTTGTTTCTCTAATCTCTTATAATTGATGCTTTCCAAGGAAGAATTCACCTTTATGCCACATTATCTCTGGAGCTGATGAAACCGAAGAAAGGAAGAAATAATAAAAAAAAAAGTAAAAGAGCATTTTTTTAAATAAACGTGACAGCCAGAGTGGACGAATGTGGAATTTTCAGCCACGCTCAGGTTAGTTTTAAGGGGCTGGATTTTCATCTTCGAGGTGGGTAGTGACAATGGGGAAATTTCCCAGCACGGCCTGCTCACCTCGGAAGAAAGTGCCGGCAAAGACTGGATTTTTAGCCTAGGGGTGGGGAGATGGGTGCTAACCGGAGTCAGGTCCACCGGAGGCAGCCACAGGGTCTGCCGGGTGTCAACATGTGCTACTTAAATGGCCTGTTTTGGTGCCCTGGTAATAATGACAGCAGAACAAAGAACCCTCTAGCTCTCACTGCTCATGCACTCTCACCTTCCAATGCCCCATCCATTCCACTAAATGCTCCCCCACTCCTCCCACCATCCCCCATAGTCCCTCATACCTTCCATGCCAGGCTATACCATCACCCCATAGCCCCTCATATTCTCCATGTCAAGCTATAGACCTACACCCACTTCTCCATGGCCCCCTCATTTCCTGCATGCCAAGCTATGGCACTTCCAAGCCCATTCAACCACTATACACACTGTATAGAACCAATGAACCCTATGGTGACAATAGGCTGTGTTAAAAAAGCTTTAAGAAAAAAGTAATTCATTCATATCTTCCAACTTTCTTTAAAAAACCCTTCTATGGCCCAATAAAAGTATCAAACATCCAGACCCTTTAAAGTATCAATAGCAGAAGCTGCAAGCACTTGAAACCTCTTCATCTTGTGTAAGTAAACATTGTGCAATTGACAGAATAGATCAGAGAGCCAGAGCTGTCAATAAAGCAATGTTTTCCCTGGGGCACAGCTGCTTCAACGCTCTTAATTGATGCATGGGTGCTCAAATTTATTGAGCTGTAGTGAAGACTTGGTGGGGGGCATAGGTTGGCATGGGATGGGGTGGAGGCGCGTGATAAGACCTTTTGAACTTACCTGTCAAAAGGTTCCCTCATCCAGAGTATATTTCATGGCACCTTTGAGGGGCCATGAACCATGAGTCCTTTAAAAGCTGCCCCACCTCCTTGAAAATTGCAGAGGAATAGGGGAGGCCTATCCCCGCAATGGAGCCGGCCAGTTCGTGAGTGCAAGGTGCAGGCTCATGATCCGCAGCAGCCTGCATTCTTAACCCATTACTGGTGAAAATCGGAAACCCTGGGAATGGGGTTGGGAATCCCGGAATTGGGTCCCGGCCTTTATTTTCCCACATCTACGGAGTGTAAAAATAATAGGGGAAGCGATTGCATAGTGGTACAGTCACTGGACTAGTAATCTAGAGACCCAGGGTAATGCTCTGGGGAGCTGGGTTTGAATACCTCCATGGCAGATGGTGGAACTTGAATTCAATAAAAACCTGGAATTAAAAGTCTAATGATGACCATGAAACCATTGTTATAAAACCATGTTTTAGAAACCCATCTGGTCCTTTAGGGAAGAAAATCTGCTGTCCTTACCTGGTCTGGCTGACATGTGACTCCAGACCCACAGCAATATGGTTGACAGTTAAATGCCCTCTGAAAAAGGGCAATTAGGGATGGGCAATAAATGCTGGCCTAGACACATCCCATGAATGAATAAAAAAAAGTCCCTGCAAGTGCATGAAAATCCAGCCCAACATGTTCTGGTTAAAAAGTAAACCTCCCTCTAATCTGCTGTAACAATATTTCTTAACTCCAGCCTCAGAAGAGCATGTCCTGCTGCACTGGGGTGAACTTTTCCACTTGCTGTCTCTTTCTGTCCTCTCTGAGTGAGATTAGCTGTTCGTATTTGCCAAATTGTCATTTTGTTCTATGGGTTTATGAACACTTAAGAACTGAGTTTAGCTTGCATTTTTTGTTTAGTACTATAATGGGGGAGTGTTTGTGATACAGGGCAGAGTAAGCTGCAAAGCTGTTAGATAAAAGAGAAGACAAAAGCAGGAGGGAAACACTAGTCTGATGAGTGTTCGATTGGAAGTACACGCAGCTAATCGTGACTTATTTCAGCATAGCGTCTTCCTGTGTGTTGAACACACAGAAAAATTACTCTTAATTTTAAAAATTGCCACCAAGTTGTCAATGCTGAATAGGAAAAGTGTTTCTGAATTTGGATGTCCATCTGCTACAGTAAATCAAATCATTTCACAGTTTGTGTTTATGGGGAAGCACAAACACTGTGAGAATGAATAGATTTATTTACATTTTTAAGAAGCATAATTTGGCAATTTGTAAGTTATTGAAAAGCAAAGAATCAAATAAGAATATATTTCTGAACTTTCTATAAACTTCTTTTGAGCCACTGTGGCATCATTTATTTTTGGGCTGTGGGGTAGGTTATGTTTTCATTATACATTTTTCTAGTTTATTAAGTAGTAAAAGAAAGAGTGGACCTGTATTTATATAGTGCCTTTAATGACATCAGGATCTCCCAAAGTCTTTTAACTACATTACTGAGAATTACATAGGATATACAGCACAGAACCAAGCCTTTATTTGCAACTAATTTCCTTTCACAGATTGCCATTGTCATAACACATGACTGTCAGTTTGCACAGAGCAAGGCCTTGCAAGGAGCAATGTTATACTGATCATATGATCAATTTTAATAATATTCATTGAGAGATAAATATTGTCAGGACACCGAGGAGAACATAATCTGGGGAGGAATTTAATGGGGGAGGTGCGGTCTCACTCGTTGGTTGGACAACTAGTGAGAGCTCCATGTTGCTTTTCTCCAGGAGCCTGACACAATTTCCAGGTAATCAGGCAATTACTTGGACAGCGATGGGCTTCCCACACAATCAAGCCCCCACCAGGCCAGAAATCCCTCCACCGTACTCCCCAGAATTGCTGGCTAATCAGAGGCTGGCAGCTCTACAGGACTGGCGGCACCACTGAGAACAGCGGTCACTGCCGGAATTGCAATGGGACCTACTTTGAGGATCACTGATGAATCCCCAGGTGGAGATGAGTGTGGATGGGATCGAGGTCATGGAGGAGCAAGGGGATTGACAGCGAGAACAGAGGCTGGCTTCCTGTGGGGCCCGTCTTTTAAGTAGGACATTAAACTGAGGCCTACGCTGGCCTCTTGGGAGGACATAAAAGATCCCGCTGCACTACTTCATAGAAGAGCAGGAGGATTCTCCTTGGGGTCCTGACCAATATTTATCCCTCAGTGGACATCACAAAACAAAGATTATCTGGTCATTGCTGTTTGTGGGACCTTGCTGTGCACATATTGGCTGCCACTTTTTTACATTACAGAGGTGACTACACTGTTGTGGAAGACGCTGTATAAGTTTGGTTTTCTTTATTGGGGATTGACCCTTGCGTCCTTTCTGAGTCACGTGATGCAAAGAGGAGATTGGAGGTCAAGTGGTAGTTAAAAGAGCTGGAGGGATTGACAGAGGCCATTTTTAGAAGAACAATGATGTCAGTGCATGGCTTGGGGAGGGAGCCTCTGAGAATTTTGTATGTTTTGGTACTCATTTGGAAAGACAGAAAGTATACAACATGTAGATTGCATGGGGGAAAGGAACCTCATGAGGGCTCAGGATAGAGATGGGGTAAAAGATGAAGGCTGCTGAGTAGATAATCTTAATACTAACTATAATACGTTAACATACAAATCAGTTTTATCCTTGAATTTAGTGATTTGTGCAGATCATATTCCAGATGTAAAAGTAGGAGAATATATAATTATTAATAACTGGGCATCAGTCATATTTCCTGGTATGGCCCAATTTGCTCATTAATTTGCAGGTTATTAGCACATCGAGATCCAGCAGCTGGGTGGGAAGGTGACATTTCAATCACAGACTACATCACAGCAAAATTAAATAAAGTCCCTGCTGTGTAAATAGTAAGTATGCACAAATTACCACGGCAGCAGTTCCTAAAAAAAAAATTAAATTTATTCAGATCACTTATAGTAAAAGCCACACCTTAATCACACAAAAATATGAAAATAGGTAGAGGAATAATGCTTGCTAAAGATATAAAACTACGGGAAAAACTGGAATATGAGGTGCATATGCAGTCTGGGTGTCCAAGCACTAAATCCTTGTTTGGGACACAAGTGGTGCTAATTGGTTTCAAGGTCATATAAAGCTGAGCGTAATTGTGGCTTGAGTGTGGTTAATACCTTTCACTTCAAGGCTCGTTAATATGAAGTGGAAGTAGAGGACAGCACAGAAGAGTATGGCATTATCACATATTGCTATCAGTCTCAATAAAATACTGGCCCATTCTCTGAGAGTGAGCTGCATTATAGTACTGTCCTCATTACTTTGGTACGAATTCATTGCTGTAAAAGTTTACAAGGCCATTTAGTGCAGGTCTTTTCCAAATTTTAGACAGTTTTATTTTCACTTCATATGTATAAGTGGTATTCTGTAGATTTCTTGGTCTTTTCTCCATTTTATAACATTATTTTGCCTTGCCTCATCTCTCCCTTTGTTGGGTTCTATTCCCTAATTTAAAAATATAGGCAGACCTCTGCCAATCTGCAGCTTTCTGACAGTGCCAAAGGTGAGATGCCTCTGATTTGTCTCCCAGAGGAGAAATATCTGTCTGCCATTCTGTGACACCCATTGGTGATTCAGGCGAGACCTATGTTGCCTCCATTGGTTATAAGCAGATATGCTTCATTTGGATATAAAGCTCAAGGATCCTAGGCAGAAAACGTGTACAGGCATTTAGACCATAAGACGTAAGAGCAGAAGTAGGCCATTCGGCCCATTGAGTCTGCTCTGCCCATTGAATCTGCTCCGCCATTCAGTGAGATCCTGGCTGATCTGATAATTCCCAATTCCACTTTCCTGCCCTTTCCCCATAACCCTTGATTCCCTTACTGATTAAAAATCTGTCCACCGCAGTCTTGAATATACTTAATGACCCAGCCCCTACAGCCCTCTGCAGAAGAATTCCGTAGATTCACTATCCTCTGAGAGAAGAAATTCCTCCTCATCTCTGTCTTAAATGGGCGACCCCTTACTCTGAGATTATGCCCTCTGGTCCTAGACTCTCCCACAAGGGGAAACAACCTCTCAGCATCTACCCTGTCAAGCCCCCTAAAAATCTTATATGTTTCAGTAAGGTTGTCTCTCATTCTTCTCTAAACTGCAAAGAGTACAGGCCCAACCTACACAACCTCTCCTCATAAGAAAACCCGTCCATACCCGGAATCAACCTGGTGAACCTTCTCTGGACTGCCTCCAATGCCAGTATATCTTTCCCTAGATAAGGAGACCAAAACCATTCACAGTATTCTAGGTGTGATCTAATGAGTGCCTTGTATAGTTTTAGGAAGACTTCCCAGTTTTATATTCCATTCCCTTTGAAATGAAGGCCAACATTCCATTTGCATTACCTATTACCTGCTGAACCTGTATGCTTGCTTTTTGGGATTCATGGAGGACCCCCAAATCCCTCGGTGTTGCTGCTTTCTTCAGTCTTTTGTCAAGTAAATAATATTCAGCTCCTCTCTTCTTCCTGACAAAGTGCATAACCTCACACTTTCTCACGTTATGCTCCATCTGCCAAGTTTTTACCCACTCACTTAACCTGTCCAAATCCCTCTGTAGACCCTTTGTGTCATCCTCAATGTTTGCCTTCCCGCTTATTTTTGTGTCACCCATAAACTTGGCGTTAGTACATTCACTTCCCTCATCCAAGTCATTAATATATGTTGTAAGTAATTGAGGCCCCAGCACTGATACCTGTGGTACTCCCATAGTTATAGGTTGCCATTCTGAAAATGCCCCCCTTATCTCACCTCTCTGTCTTCTATTACTTAGCCAATCCTCTATCCTTGCTAATATACTACCTCCAACACCATGGGCTCTTATCTTATTAAGTAGCCTTACGTGCGGTACCTTATCGAACGCCTTTTGGAAATTCAAAAAAATTACATCTACTGATTCCCCTTTATCTATGCTGCTTGCTATCTCCTCAAAGAATTCTAATACGTTTGTCAGGCATGATTTCCCCTTCATGAAGCCCTGCTGACTCTGCTTGATTATCCTATGCATTTCTAAATGTCCTGCTATTACATCCTTTATAATAGACTCTAACATTTTCCCAGTGATGGGTGTTAAGCTAACTGGCCTATAGTTATTTGTTTTTTGTCTCCCTTTTTGAATGAGGGTGTTACATTAGGAGTTTTACAATCCTCTGGGACTTTTCCAGAATCCAAAGATTCTTGGAAGATTACTACCAGTGCATCCACTATCGCTGTAGCTACTTCCTTTAATATCCTAGGATGCAACCCATCAGTTCCAGGTGACTAATGGGCCTTTGGCCTCATCGGTTTCCCTAGTACTTTTTCTCTCGTGATAGTGATTGTTTTTATTTCCTTCCCCCCTTTTTCCACTTGATTATTTAGTATTTTTGGAATGCCATTGTTGTCTTCCACCTTGGAGACCGAAGCAAAGTGTTTATTCAACTCCTCTGCCACTTCCTAGTTCCCCATTATTATTTCCCCTGCCTCATTCTCTAAGGGCCCTTGTTCACTTTGGCCTCTTTCTTCCTTTTTATATATTTAAAGAAGCTCTTACTATCCATTTTTATATTACTTGCTAGTTTACCCTTGAAGGGGGAGATGAACAATAGACAGAGGAGAAGCTTTGATAAGGCACAAGCAGCCTTGAGTCACAGAGGCAAAGGTCAAGGCCTTTGTGTATGTGTCTCGATATATATGTGCCTGAATGTAATTTGATAAATATAATCATGTATACATACTTTGAAAATGATTGGATAGCTTAATCATCTGTATATGAGTCAATTGGGTAGAGATAGTAGGGTACGAAGTGTGTCAGTCACTGATTTGGTGTATTCAAATGTACTCAAATGTATTGTGATAAGAAAATAGTACAAAAGTAGTGGAAAGTAGTTGATCGGGGAGCTCATGCGCCATTTTGTAAATGGGTGCGGCTCTCCTCATTTGCTTGAATAAAACTGTTAAAAGAAGCTTGCGTCTTGTGTGGTCGCTGCAGAATCGGAGGGTGCTTGACCTCCCTTTCAACCCTCAAAGTTTACCTTCTCCCTCCATTATATATTTTTGGTCATCTTTTTGTTGGTTTTTAAAACTTTCCCAATCCTCTGGCTGACCACTAATATTTGCCACATTGTATGTTTTTTCTTTCGATTTGATGCTATCCTTAACTTCCTTGGTTAACCACGGTTGGTTTATCCCTTTCCTAGAATGCTTCTTCCTCTCTGCAACATAAGTTTGTTGTGAGTCATGAACTATTTTCTTAAATGTCTGCAATTGTTCATCAACTATCTTTTCTGCTTAACTCCTCCCCCAGCCCACTCCAGCCAACTCTCCCCTCATTCCTTTGTAATTACCCTTATTTAAGTTTAGCACAGTTGTTTCTGACCCGAGGTTCTCACTCTCAAACTGAATGCTAAATTCCACCATGTTATGTTCACTGTTTCCTAGGGGATCTTTTACTCTGAGATCATTTATTAAACCTGCCTCATTACCAGATCCAAAAAAGCCTGATCCCTGGTTGGATCCAGGAAGCTGTCATTTGTTGGCACATTGTGCAGCTTGCTATTTTCCTCATGGTGTAGATTTTATTGTGGAGATGGTGGTATTGGTGGACTGTATGTTGCAGTGAGTTGCACCCCTGCTACCGGCTTCTGATTCATCCCAGACCCAGGGTCTTCCTGATGACCTGATAGACGGATTTCTCATTGTGCCATTTCTGGGAAATGCTCAAGTTCCTAGGCTCAGTAAAAGGAAAATGGGAGAGGGTGAAACTAGTTGCATTAAATGTCTGTATCCAAAAGGTTGCCTCCGGAATCTGAGGGATTCCTAAACTGATTTGCTGGGCCTAGATCTGCAGCAGACACAAGCCCAGTGCAGGCAAATAGTTTAGATGCCAGCCTCAGCTTGTGGTAGAACTCTTGTCTCTGAGTCAGAACGTTGAAATTTGAGCATGTAATCTAAGCTGATGCTTCAGTGCAGTATGGAGGGAGTGCTGCGCTATCATTGGTGCCATGTTTGGGATGAGGCCTTACACAAAGGCCCCATCCGCTCTTCCAAATGTATGTAAAAGATCCCATGACACTTTTTGAAAAAGGGCAGGGAAGCTCTCCTCTCAGTCCTGGCTAATGTTATTCCTCACCCAGCATCAAAGAACAGATCACCTGTTTATTTATCTCATTTTTGTTTCTGGTACTTTGATGTGCACAAATTGGCATCTGAGTTTTGCTGTATGACACCAGTGACTACACTTCAAAAATACTTCATTGATTATGAAGTGCTTTAAGATGACATGAAAGGAGCTATGTTAGATCCCCCTCACCCCTACCACCCACTCCCCCCACTCTTTTTCTCTCCTCCTGAAACAGGTGCGGTCCTTCCTAGTCCTCTCTCCTCATTTTGATCTGTGTTCACAAGTGGGATTTCTGGACAAGTGGGCCCCTCCAGAAGAAATAACAGTGAGGAAATGAGAAATGAAAGTTCGGACCACTCTGCCCTTCTTCCCAGATGGGACGATCATTTGGGATCCTGGGAACGGCACTAAGTTAGTCTTGTCATAAGGTATGTGCATTCCCATTCCACCAGCATGACCTTCAGGCTTCAGGCCAGTGGAACGGGTGTGTGACTGCAGGATTAAGCTACTCTACTGTCTCGGTCCCTACAATTTCAGTGCGAGGCCCTGCCAGTGATGGGAGGTGTGATCAGGAAAGTTGGCTCCCCAGCATCAAGCAGCAAAATGTTCTTTCACTTCGAATAAATTTAGTCAGTTTCAACTCATTTCCTTGTAGCACTGATTCCATTATATTAAAAAAGCACCCAGAACCCTATGTTAACCCTCATAAGTTGGTAGTTTTTCTCCCATATTTCATAAAAATGGCCGAGGTGGGAAATGACAGATGTTCATTTCCACAGTAGTGGAGCTTGTTGTTCTGAATTTATGGTTCGAGCGCATTGTTTAGAAGAAGGGTATTTACTGTGGATCTGGCCTTTCCTCTAGCTGACCTTGAGGAGCTTGTACTGACAGTGGCTGCCAAAAGGAGGTCTTCAGTTTGCTCGTACTAGCGGTCCTTGCTTGGGAGCAAAATAAAAAAATCACTCCAAAAACTGCTCCATGAGCTCTCAAAGAGTTAAGGGGAAAAAAGCTGCATTGTTATGGAACACACTCACTGGCATTAAGTCACACCACAAATGAAATGCAGCAAATTATTAATTTACGATGATCTACAATGCACAAAGATCCCAAATGGCAACATAGCATGAAAGATATTGGTGCACATTATCTTCAGTGTAATTTTATAAGGTTAGGAACATACTTAGAACAATGTGTAATATACAGCAGTGTCATAACGCAACAAAAGGGGAGGGATTGTTTTTCAATAAACTGTGCTCTTTATGCCAGCTATTAAAGTCAAAATCATAACGACCTGCACTTTCTACAAGTTGCCGTGCTGAGCAAAGCAGTCACATTTGTTCCTCTATTCTGTTTCTACAGCAACAGTCATTTTGACTATTCTTTGTTTTTTTTTTACTGATATGCACTTCTAAAATGAAGGAAATCCTGATGTAAAGTGGGCATTCTCCCTGTACCATTGATTTACTGTGATGTGAGCTGCACTCATCTCTGGCAGGGATTTGATGCTTCATGCCTTTTCAAAGGAGTAGCTCCCACTCTGACAGCTGATTGCTTTAGCCTGCCGGCTGCCTCTTATTACAGAAGCAGAGCCTCACACAGGCATACACCTGCCAGGAGAGTGCTCTGTCTGTCTGTCTCTCACCCTCTCTCTCGCTCACTTGCTTGCTCTCCTCTCACAAACGCTCGCACGGAAATACAACAGCGAAGGCTGTTATTACCTTTCAGCGGCTGCGAGTGGCTGGAACCCCAGGAAAACGCATGCTTCAAATGGTCAGGACACTCGCCCAGTTCACCATTGCGTTGGAGGACATGAAGGACAATGGGGAGGCTCCTGAAACTGCTACCCCCCAAGTCGCCGAGCAATGTACTACCACCGGCAGCATCTCTGAGGTGATGAGGGGGCTCCGAACGTGCCTTGTGGCAGCACAGTGCTTGGAGAAGTGGCTGACATTGGGAAGGCAGGCATAGAATATTAATCAGGGTTTATGAAGTGACAATGCTGGCAATTTGTTCTGCAGAAGACAGTGCTTGTATTTATACATTTCTCCATTTTTTTTGAAGCAATGTCCATGTTGTTATCCAGAGAAAGCTTACTTGCATATAATTTAAACAGACATGGAAAAAAATGGAAAAATGTTTAATGGCTTGATATATTTCTGTTATTATAACATTTAATGCCAGGACTGCCTTATTAATCTGGAAATGTAAATACTTTGCAAGCTGTGGTCATATAGTTACATCTTTCATGCTTTTTTTTTTAAAAAAAAATGTATGACCAGCAGCAGAAATGTCAAAGAGACCATAGCAATCCGCAACGTTCTGCATTACTCACTAGCCTGGGTTCACGACTGTAAGTGTGAATTAGAGTGATCTCAGGTTAAACTGCATGTAAAAATAATATAATAAAGAGCTTGTCAGTCAAATGTGCAATTTTGGGGTTGTACAGTGCAATAGTAAGGAAGAACAAATCACATTTGGGAGTGTGCCAGTTAAATCAATTCAAGCAGAATACAAAACGTAGTCAAGTTAAATATTATGCAGTTGATTTGCTTTCAGGCCATGCAATGTGGGAATGGACAATCTCTGCACACATCTGATTTGATCGCTCAGGTCTTTTTTTTAACAGAGGATTTATGATATTGTCATAACGACAAACTAGAGTTTAAAATAGCATCTCTTTAGTCCTTTATTAGCTAGGCACCTGATTTACGCATTGGGTGCATAATGTCATCTTGTTGAGTTTGGGTTTGTTTACTGTGACCGTTGCCTTCTGCTGTGCTGGTTACCAGCATCGTTTTTTATTCCGTGGCAATGGAACCAGGTTGGATTTATTGTGGTTCTAACATGACCGTGTGTAGGTTTGGTGCATACGTACCATTTGCTGGCTGAGCTGTTGTTTGGGAAGGAATGTTGTTTAGTGGGCGATGGTGCTGTTTCCCTCTTTCTCCTCCTCGGCTGATGCACTTTTGAACATACTGACTGATTTGTAATGCGGTATTGCTTTGCATTTTTTATGATCATTGGCACTGCGTAACATTTGTGCATCGACCAATCTAACCCACTTTAAGCCTGACACTTCGACAACCTTCTTGCCAAGGAATCATGTTGGCAGTGTGACTGTGTAGCAACAATTAACTGTTCCTGACAGAAATGTTTTTGAGGAGCAAAGTATCACTAATTTCAGACATGTGTACAAGCCATTTTCATGGTGGCTATCCACTAATTTTTGTCAAAAGGTCACAGTACAACCTCTCTCTTATGTATCTAACGCTCCCAGTAATGTGTCATGACTGCAAGCCCAGATGTAACAGCAGTTCATCTGTGAAGGTCCACATTTGAGGATTAAGTGGCTCTTAGACAGCAAGAGGAATACGATTGATTTAATTATGCCCAAATATTTCAGTTGTCAATAGCATTTAAGGTAACAAAGTAATTGGTGGTGGTATAGTAAATCAAGCCACAAAGTAATTCCATAGTTTAGGTATTTCCTGATGAGAATTGCCCGATTAATAATTCCCAATCCCAGTCCAGTAGATTCATCTCCTGAGCAGTTCCAATCAAAAAGAGCCCGTGTTTGATCCTTGCCTGTGCTGACACGGTGGCTGTCAGCCAGGATAGCTATCAAGATGCTTTTAGACCCAACTTTGGAAATCAATCTAAGGGTTTCGGGGTTTTTTGGCTCACCACATTAGTGCAGCATGTTTTCAGCCTCCCTGCTTTTCATTAATTCAATAGAGCAAATTGCTCCAGTGGGCAGAACAAGCTGAATTGTCACGGCTTTGAACTTTGTCAAAATTAGGTGGAGAAGGTGGTGTAGCAGTAATGTCACTGGACTAGTAATCCAGGGGCCCAGGCTAATGCTCTGGGGGCAAGGGTTCAAATCCCACCCCGGCAGCTTTAATAAATTTGGAATATAAAGTTAGTCTCAGAAATGGTGACCATGGCAACTATCATGAATTGTCCTATCTGATTCACGAATGCTGTTTAGGGAAGGAAACATGCCAGATTGCCTGCCCTGCTGTGAACTCACTGCTTCCATATTTAAATGGCACCTGTGCACAGCCTTGTCAGGACTGCCACAGATGAGAGAGATTGTCCCAAAAGGAAAGAAGACAGCAGCCCCCAAGTTTAGTGATGCCTCCCTGCTAGATGCTGTGGAGGCCCGTTGCAATGTCCTCTAGTCCTGTGATGGCTGGAGGAGGTCCACCAACTTCACCACTCTGGCTTGCGATGGTCAGTGTTACTGCTGCACAGAGAAGGTCAGCCATCCAGTGCTGAAAGAGGATGAATGATCTCATCGTTCTGCAAGGGTAAGCCAACCCACCTTATCACTCCCAATGAACTCACACACTAACAAGGATAACACTAACACATTCACAAGGATATAACACACTGCCAGCTCAAGGGACATCATCACCCATTCTCAAACATACCTTCACTATTTTATCTGGGCTTATCTCCTCTGGAGCTTGAGTCCTAATTCTGTCATTGGCTCCACTCACCACCCACACGTGGCAGACATCTTTATCATCTACCCTGGCAAGCATCCCACTCACACTCCATCTGTCTTTATGCAGGACAATCGCAGGGAGACGTCCCAGACTGGAACGCTGGAAATCAAGATCCTCACTGCCTTCGAGAACAGAGCCATCAAGCTGGCCGGAGAGGACGTAGACCATGCCTGCAGCACTGGTGAGGTCAGCAGTAAACACCCATGTGAGGATCTTGCACCAGCTCATCCCTCAGACAACAATACTGTGAGCACATTATCCTGTTTTACTGCTGCCCACCAAGCACTAATTATCTCAGCTTCTTTCATAGGCACCTCTGCGAAGCGCCTGAGGCCCTCAACCAGCCAGACCCTTAGCTCGAGCCCCAACAACACCTCAGATGAGGAACCTGAGAAAAACACCGTTGAAGACCCATCATAGCGCTCACGCACACCCTCCAGCAGCGCAGAGACACACACCTCAGTGAGACCTAGTTCTAGAACAGCCTCAACAGGGTCACGGTCTGGTCCACAGCAGGTGGAGACAGGGAATCCAGAAGACTGCTGGAGATTCTGCTGAGTCCAAGTCAGGTGATGAACCTCTGGATTCAGCGCTAAATCAGTTGGTGGAGCTGCAATGACGTTCATGGGAACATCAGGAAGGGATGTCAGCTGTATTCCTCAGATTGCAACGGACGATGGAAGAGCCAATTCGTGTTCAGTCTCAGGTGATGGCACCGGTATGCCATCGCACCGAGGTCAACACTGGTTGGATGCGGCTGCCATGGAGACCTTGATGCAGGTCTTGCACTGCTGCAGGAACAACACTCCATCATTATAGCCGTTGGTGACATCCATGAGCTATGCAAGAGGGGTCGGGGCACCTTGATCTCCTTCCAGTTGCCTCCTCTCCTCAAGGAGTCAGCCAGGAGCCCTCGGACACCCATAGAGAGGAGGACCACAGGAGGAGCTGGACACACCGGGGGCCATCCACCCAGGTGGCTCCTGGATAGTCCAGCCAATCCCAATCCCCTCTTCCTGTAACCCCAACACCTCCAGCTCCACAGGCTGAGGAGGGTTCACCTGCCCCACAACTGGGCTCCCAAAGCAGGCTGGGGCTCTCCAGGTCTCAGTCGTCCAGAGGACACCCACCAAGGTCATCACAGATAACAGGATGTAGCATTCAGCAGGCTGCCTCCCCCTCCATTGTGGATGTCGGGTATGCACCCAGACGTAGCAGTAGGGTTAGGAAGAGCAAGAAAATTTAGGAGTACAACGGTGGCACTGGTGTTCACAATATGTATATAATGTTCACAAATGTAAATAGAATCATACCCATTTCACATCTCCTCTTGTGTATGCCTCTCTTTTATGAGCTGTGTTGCTGTCAATCAGGTGTGATACCATGTTCCCTTCCCCCACTTATCCTAGATGTCACTTTAATGGGCCTCTTGTCTATGTAGTATGCTTTCATATCACCACAGTGTGTGCCCCCTTTTTCAGCTCATTCTAGACATCGGTGATGGCTCGACCTTAATGTTAAGTGTGCTTCTGGAAGGAACCTTGTTCACATACTTTGCAGGATCTTGTCATGTTTATTCTTGGCTGTGTGAGATTGAGGCAGATGTATTCTCCTATCTCATCTGCATTCTGGAAAGGTAGTGTACAAGGAGAGAAATATTTATGCAAGGAGAAGGGTCATAAATTGTGCAATTCCACGTGCTGTCTGTCTTCCTGCATGGTTTCCATGCTATGAGCCTATGCTCCAAGCTCATGTACGCTCCTGCGTGCCAACTGTGATTCCGACTTTCCATATGTACATCTGCTGAACTCACCAATAATTGGGAGCATCTTGCCACATGAAGGCACTGAAGCTCTGCCCCTCTGAGCCACATTATTGCCCTGGTGCTCGATCCTACAACCGTGAACGTTTCTCACTCTGTAACTATATTGAGGTCACAAGGCTTTTGTCACAATATTGGGATGCAGCACTGTCAATGCCATCACCTAAACACTCACCGAGACTTGTGATGCTAATTGCAAATGGTGAATTCTGGCAGTCAATAGGGCCTTTGAGCATGCTGAAAAGTGCATATTGCAGCTTTAAACGAAGTTGAGAGGAGCAATGGGATAGGAGCCAGGATGTACTGAAGCTGAAGTGTGCTCTTTATTGGCAACGACTCGTTGCCATGAGGGCCTCATGGTGTCTGAGCATTTTGGAGTTTGCGAGGGCCAGAGTTGGCCATGAGGTGCCATGTGCCTCTTAAAGAGGAGGTATTTTAATGTCTGGCACACAAGTGATTGAATGTGTCATCTTCAGGTGGTCCACGTGCATACTAAGGTGAGGATAAAAGCAAGCCAACATCCCTAACTGAGTGTGCTGGATGTTAACATGATAGAGAAGAAGGTGAGACAGAGGATTGAGTCACCTCGGAATAGATGCACACCTGTGGAACGTCCTCAGCTGCCTTGTCCCAAGTGCCACCTATCAATCTTGCCATTTGAGGTTACACAGAATGCGTTGTCCCATTGCTGGAGATGGCTCTCCTTGAGGAGTTTTGTCACATTGAAGGCATACAGCAATGAGCCCACTGAAGATATTGCTGGTCTGTTAGGTAGAGACTTGCCTGTGACCACCCCGTGAAAGCGATGGGGTGCCGCCTGTGGAGTTGCTGCCGATTACCGCGGCGCTGCGCGATGCAAGGTAGGCGAACGAACCTCATAGTTGTGAGGGAAGTGCAGGTCACCAGTTGTTTGTCGCTTATGTACCATCGTTCCAACTGCGCGTCGACATGCCCTGATGATCCCGCGTGGGGGGATGATTCCAGTGAGGAGCCCTTATAATGAGATGCAAATACATTGAAATTACTTTTCTGACGTGCTGTAGTGGGAAACGCCATCTGCTATTGAACACTGCAGCGCACAATCACAAACAGATTTTACAACACCGTAAAACTTGATCTTTTTGGCCTTCCCATGGTATTTTCTGCTCCTGTCCGCCATGGCGCCCACCACTAATGGGAGCGGAAAACCCCGGCCTAGGAATGGGCATCAGCCGCTGGCCTTGCCAGCGACGCACCCTTCCCATGAAAGAATAAATGAAAAAGAAATCATATCTAACTCTTAAGTGCACTGCAGCATTAAGTTGGCAGAATGCACTTGGAGATGTCAAAGGTCAGATCTGTCTTACCACCCCTTTCCACATTCCACCAGTCTGTTTAACACATTCAGAGGAGATCTGTAAAAGCCAGATTGCCAGGTACTCCTCCAAGAGTGCTTCACTTTAACATGAGCTACGCAAAGTGGTGGCTATTTATGTTTACAGCATTGCAGAGATGCAGAGAGTGGAATTTTGTAATGACAGTTATAAAATCAGGCAGTGGAGCTGATGACAGCATGTGCTTGGAGAAGCTGAGAATTTGAAGTATCAATCTGAATCTACATTAGTCACATTTAGGTAAGTGTTCTGAATGTTGATGAGGAAAATGGAAATGCTCACATCAGACCATGAAGCTCAGCTAGCGATTTTATTTGAGCTCTGCAGCGAGTATCCCTATGTTTTATTTATGTTATATATAAAAGATAAGTGGACAGAAGGCAGCAGTGTATTTTTGATATACAGCAGAATGTAATATAAAATTATTATATGAAATCACATTGGTATTACAATATCGTTCTGTCTGCCTGTTCCTAATTGGTGATTATTTTTACTTGCATTAATGCCAGCGTACTTTCTGGATGCCTATCAGTAACAGATGACTGAGAGCTGGCAACTTCATAGTATTCATATAAACAGACCTGTTTGTTTTAGTTTTATTTCTTAAAAAAAAAACTTCTATCCACATATCGCCAGCCTGTTTGAAAATGGATTGTACAGGGATCCATACAAACTAAAAAGCCCAGGTCTGTGCCAATCAGCTTGTCATACCCTTGGTGGTAGGAGGGACATTATGGATTGAATTTTCATTTTTGGGTTGGAGCCCTGACTTTCTGACCATTTCAGGGTCCCAACCCCACATGGCATCAGCGCCTGGCCCCCGACACAGTTTTCAAGAAGATGGCCATCCAATTAAGGGCAGCACGCAGGCTGCTGAGGCTGGAGAGCCAGTAGGAGGCCCTCCACACTGAGTGGTCAGTAACCCACCATCAGAACTGGGGGCTGCTGATGTAGGTAGGAGAAAGAGAGGGAGCCTCAAGATGGAGACAACCTCTGAATAATCTTCAAAATATTGCTGGAAAAAGACATGTTGCTGAAGCGTTTGATCTTGCACTCATCAGGACAAATGCAAGAATGCCAACTTTCAAGTGATCACACCAATTGACTGGTTGGCAAGTCAACTCTGGCTGAGGTGTTGCCATGGAGAAAGCAACAGGGATCTATAGGCTCCCCAAACTCCCAGGTCATTCAAAATAGGTGCAAGGCTATTCCTTTTGTTTGCAGAAAAGGGTCCCTGCATATGAATATATGTAATTTCTAGCAAGCATAAATGAGCCATGTTATGAGCTTGACTGATTATATTAAATTGATTGTTTGTGTAGCTATTAGTGCACTCAGGATTGTTCAGTAAGTGCTCTCTAATTGTGGAATCACATGCTGTTCCTTCAGTTGTTGGTAATAGGCAGAGTACAGACCATACTCAACCTCCTCGAGCTTGCAAAACCCAAAATAAAATGTCTACTGTTAGATGTGATGGGGAAGGTGGGGTGTGGGGGGGGGGGGTCGTCGATGGGCAGTCAGCTCGGGCTCCTACTCTTGAATATTACTCAGCGATCCTGGCTAAGGAATGGAAGTCTTGTGAGAACAGAACAAAGCTTGATTTTTCCCATGGCCAGTGTACTTGATGATATTTGCTTTTAAAGACAGTGGTTCTCAACTTGCAGGCTGCAATCTGCTTAAAGGATGGGAGCATTGATTGGGGGATTCGCCAGTTCTCTATTTCCACTCCTAACCATAGGCACGAGCACTTACTGAAGCTCCCTTTTGCCCAATAGCAGACTCACCTTATGGGCTGGCAATTCCTGTTCTTGCTTTAGTTTTGTTTTTACATGTGAGAAGTGGGGTCAAGAATCAGAGGTGACCACCAGGGGTCACCAGGTAGCAGGGAGGTGGCCTAATAGCAAAAGGAGAACCCCTTGGAATTAAGGTAGCATAGTGCTTATGTCATTGGACTAGTCGTCTGGAAGCCTGGATTAATGATCCAGAGACATGAGTTCAAGTTCTCCCAAAGTAACTGGGGAATTTTAATTTGATTAAATGAAGCATTCTGGAATAAAAAGCTGGCACCAGTAATGGTGAAACCATCAGATTGTCATGAAGGAAATCTACCATTCTTACTCAGTCTGCCTTATACATGTGGTTGACTCTTAGTAGCCCTCTTAATTGGCCTCAGTTGTATTCAAGAAGGTAGCTCACACCACCTCTCAAGGGCAATTAAGATTGGGCAATAAATGCTGGCTTTGCTAGTGGCACCCACATCCTGAAAGTGAATTAAGAAGAAACCAGAAGAAGAATAAGATGACATTTTAGTATTTCCGGTAGTTAGTCATGGATGCCCATTGGCTTTGACTTTGCAGATGGGTCCTGATCTGAGAAAGAATGAGATTTTCAATGAAGAATATTACTTGCCTAAGGTACTAGAGGGCATCTGCCTGATGCCCGTGGAATTGTAACCCAGCACAAATGAACACCTACAGGAAGAGAAAAAAATTGAAGCAAAAACTAGGGTTGCAAGACAGTTGGCTCTACTCTCCTTTCAAATAAAAATTCTGAAAAAGTAATAGGTTCTCCAGAACGATACCTGGGTTTAAAGGATTAAATTACAAGGCTAGGTTGCGTTGACCAGGCTTGAATCCCCTTGAATATAAAATATTAAGGGTAATCTAACTGAGGTGCTTAGGATTACTGGAGTTGATTGGGTAGATAGGGAGAAGCTATTTCCTCTGCTGCGCAAAACATGGGAGCATAATCTTAAAATTAGAGCTAGCCCATTCAGAGATGATGTCAGAAAGCACTTCTTAATACAAAGAGTAACGGAAATCTCAGACTCTCTCCTCCGAAAGCCTGTCAATGGAAAATTTCAAGACTGAGATTAGAGAAGTTTTGTTAGGCAAGAGGTATGGAATGAATGCAGGTAGATGAAGAATATTCATTAGCCATTGTCTAATCGATTGAAAGGACAGAATCGAGCAGCTGAGTGGCTGATTCCTTTTCTTATTTGAGGAGGGCTGTAAGTGTGCTGTCCTGACCACTGCCGCTCCCAATCTGAAGGAATAAGTATTAACCAGTTTTGCACCTTAAGTTAGATGCCAGCTGCCATCAGAATTTTTGTCTAAAGCTAACCGAAGTAAACAAGCAATTGTATTATGAATTAAAGAGCAAGACTAATTCCATCGATTTACCATTGGAAAATAACTCGTGCGCACAAAAGTAATCAGAAACAAATGAATTACTGCTCTTGTGAAGAGAGAGGAAAGGAGCTTGTGATTTATTTCTTACTGTAAATGAACTCTTGTACTGTTCAGCATTAGAAATTTCCAGAAATATAACTTTTAGCAGATGTTCCCTGATTGAAGGCACGTGTGGGTTTAAAAGCAGTAAAGGGTATTCTGGGTTGATTTTCAACATTACAGTGCTGGGTTGATGCTGGCTTTTTCTGATTCTAATGCTTTACAGTTGATATGATGTGAAGACCATATTACGTAAAATAGGCAGCACAGAAACAGGCTAATCAACCCAAATAACCTATTGAAAGAATAGGATTGAGGGGCTGATACTCCACACAAGTCGTCTCCTGTTCCCTCTACCAGCATACCTTTCTATTCCCCTTTCTCTCATGTACTTATATATTCCTTTGGGAGGCATCTAAAGGATTAGACTCAAACATTTCGGCCGGAATTTTCCAGACCTACCCACGGCGGGCATCATCACGGGCAGGACAGAAAATTTGATGGACTAGCCAAAGGTCCATTGGCTTAGGGCGGGAATTTCCGAAAATTCCGGCCTGCAAGTGGTAACCAGTCCCACATTCTAACAACTGTCTTAATAAAGAATATTATTTATAAAATATTTATGGCCCCTAATTTGGATTCTCCCACAAATGGAGACGTTCTATCCATATTTTGTTTTTGACCCCATGTTTTGGGGGAATTGAATACAAAAGTAGGGAGGTTATACTTCAGTTATACAGGACACTGGTGAGACCATATCTGGAGCACTGTGTACAGTACTGGTCTCCTTATTAAAGGAAGGATGTAAATGCATTGGAAGCAATTCAGAGAAAGTTTATTAGATTAATACCTGGGATGGGCGGGTTGTCTTATGAGGAAAGGTTGGACAGGCTAGGCTTGTAACCACTGGAGTTTAGAAGAGGGGTCGCCTATTTAAAGCAGAGATGAGGAGAATTTTTTCTCTCAGAGGGTCGTGAGTCTTTGGAACTCTCTTCCTGAAAAGGTAGTAGAAGCAGAGTCTTTGATTATTTTTAAGGCAGACATAGACAGATTCTTGATAAGCCAGAGAGTAAAAGGTTATTGGGGGTAGGCAGGAATGTGGAGTTAAGGTTACAATCAGATCAGCCATGATCTTATGGAATGGCAGAGCAGGCTCGAGGAGTTCAGTGGCCTACTCATGCTTCTAGTTTGTATGTTTTAAATTTTTAAAAAATTCATGAATGGGATGTGGGTCTTGCTGGCTAGGCCAGCATTTATTGCCCATCCTAATTGCCCTTGAGAAAGTGATGGTGAGCTGCCATCTTGAAATGCTGCAGCCCATGTGGTGTAGGTACACCCATTGTGCTGTTAGTGAAGGAATGGTGATATATTTAAAAGTCAGGATGGCGAGTGACTTGGAGGGGAACTTCCAGGTTGTGTTTCCGTGTATCTCTGTCCTTGTTCTACATGGTAGTGGTTGTGGGTTTGAAAGGTATTGTCTAAGAAGCCTTGGTGAATTCCTGCAGTGCATCTTGCAGATGTTACCACTGTACATTGGTGGTGGAGGGAATGCATGTTTGTAGTTGGGGTGCCAATCAAGTGGGCTGCTTTGTCCTGGATGATGTCAAGTCTTTTTAGTGTTGTTGGAGCTGCACTCATCCAGGCAAGTGAGGAGCATTCCATCACACTCCTGACTTGTGTATTGTAGATGGTGGACAGGCTGTGGGAAGTCAGGAGGCAAGTTACTCATCGCAGGATTCCTAGCCTTTGACCTGCTCTTGTAGTCACAGTATTTATGTGGCTAGCCCAGTTCGGTTTTTGGTCAATGGTGACCCCCAGGATGTTGATAGTGGGGGATTCAGCAATGGTAATGCCATTGAACATCAAGGGGCAATGGTTAGATTCTCTCTTGTTGGAGATGGTTATTGCCTGGCACACATGTTACTTTCCACTTGTCAGCCCAAGCCTGGATATTGTCCAGGTCTTGCTGCATGTGGACATGGACTGCTTCAGTATCTGAGCAGTTACGAATAGTGCTGGACATTGTGCAATCATCAGTGAACATTCCCACTTCTGACGGAAGGAGGGTCATTGGTGAAGCAGCTGAAGATGGTTGGGCCTAGGACACTACCCTGAGGAACTCCTGCAGTGATGTTCTGGAACTGAGAAGATTGGTCACCAACAACCACCTTCTTTCATGCTTGGTATGACTCCAACCAGCAGAGAGTTTTCCCCCGATTCCCGTTTTGCTAGGGCTTCTTGATGCCGTACTCGGTCAAATGCTGCTTTGATGTCAAGGGCAGTCACTCTCACCTCAGGAGCTTAGCTCTTTTGTCTATGTTTGAACCACAGCTGTAATAAGGTCAGGGGATGATTGGCCCTGGCGAAACCCAAACTGAGCAGGCTATTGCTAAGCAAGTGCCACTTGATAGCACCGATGACCCTTTCCATCACTTTACTCAAGATGGAGAGTAGACTGAGGGGGCGGTAATTGGCCAGGATTTGTCCTGCTTTTTATGTGCAAGACATACCTGGGCACTTCTTCATCTTGCTGGATAGATGCCAGTGTTGTAGCTGTACTGGAACAGCTTGGCTCAGGGCGCAAGTCTTCACTACTGTTGCCGGAATATTGTCAGGGCCCATAGCCTTTGCAGTATTCAGTGCCTTCAGCTGTTTCTTGATATCATGTGGAGTGAATCAAACTGGCTGAAGCCTGGCATATGCAATGCTGGGGACCTCTGAAGGAGGCCAGGATGGATCCACTCAGCACTTATGGCTGAAGATTGTTGCAAATGCTTTAGCCTTATCTTTCACAATGATGTGATTGGCTCCCCTATCTTTGGGATGGTGATATTTGTGGAGCTTCCTCCAGTGAATTGTTCAACTGTCTGCCACCATTCATGGGATATGAGTGTCACTGCCATGGCTAGCATTTGTTGTCCATCTCTAACTTCCCTTGAGAAGGTGGTGGTGAGCTACCTTTTTGAACCACTGCAGTCCGTGTGGTATCAGCGCACCCATACTGTTTATTCAAGTTTTCTGCAGTTTGATGGCTTGCTAGGCAGAGGGCTTTTCTGTGGTCTGGAATCATAGACTAGGTAAGGATGGCAAATTTTCTTCCCTAGGGGACATTAGTGAGCTAGATGGGTTTTTAATGACAATCAGTGATCATTTCATGGTCACTATTACTGAGACTAAGCTTTCAATTCCAGATTTATTAATTGAATTGGAATTCTGCCAGCTGTCATTGGTGGTATTTGAACTCATGTTCCCACAGCAGTAGCTCAGGCCTCTGGATCGCTAGTCTAGTGACATCACCACTACACTACGGTCTCCCCTGTGTCTGGCAGCTGATATAAGAGAGATGTAAGACAGTAAAGACTAACTAAGCTAAACAGGGAGTAAAACAAAGGGACACGGGTTCAAACTTAATAAAGGGCAAATTGAGGACTGCTCTAATGAAATGTTTTATCACACAAACCGTGATAAAGCCCATGGGATGAGCTTTGAGTAGTGTAACTCTTTTGAGTACAAACCTGTTTCCATCTGTTTCAGATGAAGTTACATAGTTTGCCATTGTGAGATTTGAACTCTTGATCTTGGGATTATAAACCCAGTACCATAACCACTTGGCTATTTAGGCCAAGCCTTTGAGTAGTGTAACTCTTTCGAGTTAACACGTTTCCATCTGTATTCAGATGAGGTTACATTATTTCATAGTTTACCATTGTGAGATTTGAACACTTGACCTTGGGGTTACAAACCCAGTACCATAACCACTTGGCTATTTAGGCCAAGCCTTTGAGTAGTGTAACTCTTTCGAGTACAAACCCGTTTCCATCTGTTTCAGATGAAGTTACATTGTTTCATAGTTTTGCCATTGTGAGATTTGAACTCTTGATCTTGGGGTTACAAACCCAGTACCATAACCACTTGGCTATTTAGGCCAAGCCTTTGAGTAGTGTAACTCTTTCGAGTACAACTGGTT
Source organism: Carcharodon carcharias (assembly GCF_017639515.1). Lineage (NCBI taxonomy): Eukaryota > Metazoa > Chordata > Chondrichthyes > Lamniformes > Lamnidae > Carcharodon > Carcharodon carcharias. The sequence goes on along the minus strand of NC_054477.1, from coordinate 31,637,206 downwards.
TCCATCTCTTTCAGATGAGGTTACATTATTTCATAGTTTACCATTGTGAGATTTGAACACTTGACCTTGGGGTTACAAACCCAGGACCATAACCACTTGGCTATTTAGGCCAAGCACAAACACATTTCCATCTGTTATCAGATGAAGTTACATTGTTTCATGGTTTGCCATTGTGAGATTTGAACTCTTGATCTTGGGGTTACAAACCCAGTATCATAACCACTTGGCTATTTAGGCCAAGCCTTTGAGTAGTGTAACTCTTTCGAGTACAAACCTGTTTCCATCTGTTTCAGATGAAGTTACATTGTTTCATAGTTTGCCATTGTGAGATTTGAACTCTTGATCTTGGGATTATAAACCCAGTACCATAACCACTTGGCTATTTAGGCCAAGCCTTTGAGTAGTGTAACTCTTTCGAGTACAAACTGGTTTCCATCTCTTTCAGATGAAATTACATAGTTTGCTATTGTGAGATTTGAACACTTGATCTTGAGGTTACAAGCCCAGTCCCATAACCACTTGGCTATTTAGGCCAAGCTTTTAACTCTTTCGAGTACAAACCCGTTTCCATCTGTTTCAGATGAAGTTACATTGTTTCATAGTTTGCCATTGTGAGATTTGAACTCTTGATCTTGGGATTATAAACCCAGTACCATAACCACTTGGCTATTTAGGCCAAGCCTTTGAGTAGTGTAACTCTTTCGAGTACAAACTGGTTTCCATCTCTTTCAGATGAAATTACATAGTTTGCTATTGTGAGATTTGAACACTTGATCTTGAGGTTACAAGCCCAGTCCCATAACCACTTGGCTATTTAGGCCAAGCTTTTAACTCTTTCGAGTACAAACCCGTTTCCATCTGTTTCAGATGAAGTTACATTGTTTCATAGTTTTGCCATTGTGAGATTTGAACTCTTGATCTTGGGGTTATAAATCCAGTACCATAACCACTTGGCTATTTAGGCCAAGCCTTTGAGTAGTGTAACTCTTTCGAGTACAAACCCGTTTCCATCTGTTTCAGATGAAGTTACATAGTTTGCCATTGTGAGATTTGAACTCTTGATCTTGGGATTATAAACCCAGTACCATAACCACTTGGCTATTTAGGCCAAAGCCTGGTAAAACTGACTGGCCTGTAACTCTTTCAAGTACAAACCCGTTTCCATCTGTTTCAGATGAAGTTACATTGTTTCATAGTTTACCATTGTGAGATTTGAACTCTTGATACTCTTTTGAGTAAACCTGTTTCCATCTGTTTCAGATGAAGTTACATTGTTTCATAGTTTGCCATTGTGAGATTTGAACTCTTGATCTCGGGATTATAAACCCAGTACCATAACCACTTGGCTATTTAGGCCAAGCTTTTGAGTAGTGTAACTCTTTCGAGTACAAACCCATTTCCATCTGTTTCAGATGAATTTACATTGTTTCATAGTTTGCCATTGTGAGATTTGAACTTTTGATACTCTTTCGAGTACAAACCTGTTTCCATCTGTTTCAGATGAAGTTACATGTTTCACAGTTTGCCATTGTGAGATTTGAACTCTTGATCTCAGGGTTACAAACCCAGTACCATAACCACTTGGCTATTTAGGCCAAGCTAAAAGCTGACTAGCTTGTAACTCTTTCAAGTACAAACACGTTTCCATCTGTTTCTATTCAGATGAAGTTACATTGTTTCATAGTTTCCCATTGTGAGATTTGAACTCTTGATCTTGGGGTTACAAACCCAGTACCATAACCACTTGGCTATTTAGGCCAAGCTTTTGAGTAGTGTAGTTGAAGTAAAAACTGTAGAGAAACAATTGCAATGATTGAAGGATAGTAGAGTCATCCTGATAAATAAGCTGGAGTCTGAAACACCTTTCTCATCTGTTTCTGTCAGGATAGATTGAACAACTTCAATGATGATCAATGATGAGCTGAATTTAATGCAGTTCGACATGGCAGGGTACATAGTGGCCAGGCCCATTTAATCGCGAGAGAAGTCTCACAACAGTCTCCCAGCAGCAGCAAAACCTCCCCTGATTAAGTAGAAGGGCAGAAAGGGTTGACAGGGGATTCCCAGCTGCCAATGGCAGGATGTCAATCAGGCTCATTAATGAGCCAATTAACACCCATTATCCTTGAGCCCACTGCAATTTCGTCTTGACTCAGGGATTAAATAGGAGCTGCACAGCTTTCCTGCTCCCTTGGAAGTCCGCCCAGCAAGTCCAATTGGGCTTGGCAGCAGCCTCCCATTGGGAGGGAACCTGTGTAGCCGGGCACTCTGTGCCCAATTGAGGAACCCAGCATTGGGCAGGGGGCTGGCTCCTGACCCCTGCCCCATCCCCCCTCCCACGAACCCAGCCTGCAACCCTTATCCTGCCATCACTCACCTTTGGCCAAGGGTCCCACTCTGACCCTGGGCCTCTGGTGTTTGCATTGCTGCCAGTAGCCATCAGTCCTGCTGGTGTTGTTGGCAATGATGAGCTGCTGGCCTCTGCTTGCCTGGCAGCTTTCGGCAGGGGTAACTTGCCTCTGATTCAGCTGCCCCTCCTTGTTTGGGATTGTGATCAATTCGCATTGAATTTCTGATTCCAGTAATTAGGATCCATTGGGTATCCATTCAATTCACTGTTTCACACCCAGGTTCCCCTCTCCTCACCTATAACATGGAGGCCAGGTGAGGAAATGGTAGCGAAAAGTTACAGCTATAAACAAAAGGAAACCGAAACCCAGAAATACAAACACATGTTATGCATTTTTCACCTTTTACTCTTTGTATTAGTTTTATAACCTGCACAATAACTATTGCCTCTGCATGAGGGAGTTTTATCAGGAAGCTTGGAGCTAGGCGGACCATGTGGTGGCTGTTTATCCCTATCCAGCAGCTTCTGAAATGCTCATCCCGCTATGTATGGGATATACAGGACAGGAATGCAGGGCCATATTTATCTAACAGCAAAGTCAAACCTTAATGGCTCATTACAGATTCACTCCCAAGATGTGAAGATGACACATTTGGCAGGTTTTAAAATATGAATTTCAGTGTGATTACTGGTAAGCCAAGCGTAACTTCATCTCCAACCCACAATTTGTTATCTTTGACTTCCCAGGTGTAAAAATAGCAGTTGGCGATGCTTTTGAGATTGATTATAACTGTGGTGCTGCTGAATTTGCTTTCTTGTTTCATTGGTGCGTGAAGAGCAAAGATGCAAATTCAGCTTCAAAATACTCCAGTAGTGTTTGGTTTCTATGTTAAAACCATCTGGCCAATGTGCCTTTTCAAAATGGTTAAGAAAGTCACCAAAGAAAACCTGTGAGGGTCAACAAAATTGCAATGAAATAGCAAATCTGTAATGGGTTGAGTGATGAGACGTTCTCTGTCACCTTTTCCTTGGACAGGGGTTTGAAAAGCAGCGACATCTCTACATCCTCACCAGGTATTCCTTTATGGCACCCAATTCTTCACATAGCCCCCGGGTCCTTTTGTCGGTCATTTGTTTGGTTACAAGAAAAGAAATGAAAGTTATGACCTTTTCAGTGACATCTCCACAATGCCTGTTTGGAATCATCCTTCATCCCAGAGGGCAGGCAAGAAGCCTGTTTTTAGTCTCTTCACCTCTGGTCCATTCATAGACAGGTGGAAGGTACTGCCTAAGCATGATAAATCACAGCTTGATGGTTCCTTCCATCCATTCTGCTGGGAGTTCCCCTCCCTGCACACACCCTCTTCTCATCCTGCCTCTTTGGTACTTTCCCTATGCTCCTTCATCATCAGATGCTTGTTCAGTCCCTGTGCTCCTGCTCTCTTTGGTCCTTTCCCCAATATCCTTCATCTTTACACCTCTCTCTATTTTCAAACGAGTTTCTTCTTCATAGGCATGTTTCGAGGTCGAGGATGACTTGTCTCCACATTGATTTGTTGGGCTCTGAAATGGCTGATAAGTCCAATGCACTAGTTGCAGACTCTGCCACATGTTGGGGAGTTGGTGCTTGAAGGATTAGGTAGATGCATTGTTTGGAGGTTTGTATAGACCTTCTAATGCCTTGACTTCACCTATGCACAGTCCCAGCAAAGTTTCTCGATATGCTAAGTGTCTGCCTGAATGAGCCTTCTCCATTTTGGTTGGTCACAAGCCAGGATCTCCCATGTGTTGGTGGGGATATTTGACCTCTTCAGGGATGCTTTGAGGACATCTCTAGAGCATTTCTGCTGTCATCCCAGGAGTTTTCTGCTGTGACTGAGTCCTGAATAGGGCAGTTGTGTCTGGTGTCAGGTAAACAAATGACTTGTCCCGCTCATCAGAGTTGGTTTTGAGTGATTAGCGCCTTGATACAGAGCAAGTTGGCTTGGGAGAGAACATTTCTGTTGGACTGTCTTTCTTGTAACCGGATTTGGAGGACCTTGCGAAGACACTACTGATGGTACTTCTCCAGTGCTTTGAGGTGCCTTTGTAGGTCATTCAAGTCTACAAAGCATATAGGAACACAGGGATCACTGCTTCCCAGTAAAGCATGACCTTAATAAAACAACCACCACCTCCTCATCTCAACTGTGCCTCCAGGTCTTCATCTTAGGCTCACCATTCCCTTCCACCCCTCCATTTCCCCATGTTCTGTGTCTACAATATCCATTTCCTCTTTATTGTACTGTTCTCTGAGACATCTCCCCATGTGTGTAAAGCACTACATGTAAATGCTAGTAGTTGTTTTCTGATACATCTGTGCTGTTCTTCACAATGGGGTGAGGATATCAGCTGGCAGGGTCAGGGCCATTCCTTGGCAGTGCCTAAAAGTGGCAGGAATCACTTTTCCCACTGGCACTATGCCACACAGCCAAGAAATTGGCCTAATGGGATTTTTTTTTATTTGTTAGGGGGAGGTGGGTGTTGTTTGCAAGTCCAGCATTTGTCGCTCATCCATATTTGCCCTTGAGAAGATGTTGGTGAATCATCTTCTTGAAGAATTGAAATCCATGTGGTGTAGGTACACCCACAGTGCTTTAGGAAGGGAGTTCCAGGATTTTGATCCAGCAACAGTGAAGGGATGGCGATATGGTTCCAAGTCAGGATGGTGTGTGGCTTGGAGGGGAACTTGCAGGTTGTGGTGTTCCTATGCCTCTGCTACCCTTGTCCTTCTAGGTAATAGAGGTCACAGGCTTGGAAGGTGCCTAGGCAAGTTGCTGCAGTGCATTTTGTAGCCACTGTGTGTCAATGGTGGAGAGAGTGAATGTTGAAGTTGGTGGATGGAGTGCCAAACAAGCGAGCAGCTTTGGTGAGATTGATCATCATTTGGATGGCTTACAGAGCCTCCTTCCAGAGGCAGCGGCAGAGCATTTATTTGAGACTGCCCTCATGGCCACTGTTTCACCATCGCTTATCTGAAAGGACTGGGTGGAATTTACAGAATTTGTGTTAGTGAGGTATGTGTGGTAGAGCTGGCCCTCACTGTCTACTGGAAGTTGCAAGTGTCAGCATCAATAAGCCCCTCCATTGTACCAATGGGAGTGAATGACCCTTGTCCTGTTTCCACGATATATGTGGGCTTTCCATTTGATTGTATGACATGGGGGACAGTACTAAATAGAAGTATATGATGTGCCTTCTGTTGGTGTAGGCTACTTCTAATAGGGTTAGTTTGTGCTGAACTTGAGCTAGTGCCCACTGGGTCTGGATCTGGGCAGAGCTGAAGTGCTCCAGCTGCTGGATGAATCTGATTTGGCTCTCTTTGACACAGGTTACCGATTGCCCTGAAACTGCTTGCAGTCAGAGCTTGGAAAGTCAGTCTTTTGGACGGTAGATTTATTGGCTGCAATTGATCTCAGAGAACTTGAATTAGGAAGGAGAACTTTTTAAATTTTAATTTAATTAATCAAATTTTGTCAAACATTTAACTGGATAGTGTGGGCTTGACCAGTAACACAGTTCTATTGTTGGACAGCCAATGAAGTTATTGTGTATCAGCTTGGTATATACACCATGCCAATCATTAGTCCCTGTTCAGTGTGTATTCACGGTGGTTTACATTTTTGTGCCCCTCTCATTGTTTCTTAGTACTACATATAAAGCATTTGCAGAATGGATTTTTGATTTTAGATATAAAATTTAGCCTCAGGAGGAAAAGCTGGCATAAAAACTGGCATTTTTTCTCTCAGAGGGTTATGCGACTTTGGAAATCTCTGCCTCAGAATATGGGGTTATTGGATATTTTTAAGGCAGAGGAAGATAAATTCTTGTTTGGCAAGGGAATCGAAGGTTATCGGGGGTAGATGGGAATGTGGAAATTGAAACACAAGAAGATCAGTCATGATCTTATTCAATGGCGGAGCAGGCTCGAGGGGCCAAATGGTCTACTCCTGTTCCTATTTCTTATGTTCTTAAGAACTGTCATAACAGCCTGATACTCTTTGAGAAGAAGTTAATGCTCTCCTGGAGGCAAGTTTGGAAGCAAGGGAGCATTTGACTGGGTGGGAGGGAGCGAGGTTGGTACACCCGCCTCGACCCAATTACATCTGGCACGGGAAGGCTCATGGATGGCCTTCCTGCCCACATAGGGTTGCTAACTATAATTAAATGTATTCCTGGAGGTTTCATCACATGACTTGCCCCAACAATCCAGCCATTAGTCGGCCAACACATCCATCCTTGTGTTGTACCACCTTCCTATGCCATTTGGAGCCAAAAGACTCACTCACTACCCAATTGGATGATGCTTGGCTGTCAGCCAGACTGCCTTCTGCCACCACCCCACCCCACCATTTTCATAATTTTTATTTCTGGTAAAGAGAAATATTCAGAGAAAATCGCAGAAAAATAATCTTTTTAATCGTCCGATGATTTTTCTCCAGGTTTGCACACAGCACTGTCCTGGAGATTGATCTTCAATTCCTGGAGGCTACAGGCCAATCCTGGAGGGTTGGTAACCCTATTCCCACATGCTAATTGAGGCTCTTAAGTGGGCAATTGAGGGCTTCATCCCACCGCCTCTGCTATTCACCCAGTAGCAGGCAGGGGATGCCATGCATCTGAGGGTGAGTCCCTTGTTTAAAGGCACTCAGTGTCTGATCGAAGGACCCGGCCTACTCCTGTTCCTAATGTTCCTAACCAACCATAGGGACCATCCTAAATTTAAGCTTTATGGATTAAGGGGACCCTGACAACTGACAAAAACTTTTTGGTTGACGGCCATCTGAGTTTCACAGGAAAGGATGGCTGCTACATACCTTGATGGATTATAACTAATCTAGCTCCTCCAGATCCTCCATCGTGGCCTCTTCTCTATTAAATGGCAGCTTCTACTTCAACTGAAGAACAGAAAAATAAAAGCTTTTTTTCCTGACCGCTGGCAGCCAGTGCTATCACTGATAGCAGTAAAGCAGCCATTTTACTTTTTGCTGGCTGCAGAAGGTCTGACAGCCATAAATGGAATCATGAATTGTATTCTTAGAACAAAGATACATACAAGAAAGCTAGTGCAACAGTGCAGGTGGGATTCGACCGCATGAGGAGCCTCAGGACAATATGGAAAAACTCCTTTAAGAGTGCTTCTCTAATATAAAGGAATCACAAACTTCAAAATGCCTACTGTGTACACTGCAGTGCCTTTTATTCTTATTGCATCTCTCACCTTAGTGAAACTAGATAATTATTAATGTAGGATGTGACTCAGCATTTCCCATAACTGTGGGTTATAATTATCTGAAGTGAACGCTGACGATGTCTGAACACTGCACAAAAAAAGCAATGACAAGCTGTTCACTAATGCCAAGGGCAGCCTCGTTCTTTAGCTATTTATATCTAAATTGAAATGGGCTTCCATTTGACCTGAAGGTAAACTCGGTTGGATGAGTTTGGATCAGTTAGCATTATTTCAATATTGACCATTCACTATACAGCTTAGCCTGATTTTAACCGGAATTGGGAGTGTGACACATCCTGGGCTGGAGGGAAGCACCCACAAAGGTGCCAGTTTGAAGCAGCACAATTTTTGCCCCTGGTCCTCATCAAAAATTGTCCCAAAGCTGTTCTTGCCTGAAGCTTGTGGGGTGAGGAGGGGGGATGGGGAAGAATAAATCGAATGGTTACTGCTCGTTGCCTGGAACTGAGGAACGAATCCTAGATAAGTGAGTAGATGGGCTTTCTGATTGTCATGCCGAGGTGATGGGTTGGTAATCCAGGGACAAGGCAGCCCATGAGTATCTTGTTGGGTCTAAGAGGAGCACTAAAAATAATTTTTAAACAAGTTTACCTGTCCCCAACTCTGATAGCCACCATTGTTCACTTGCGGCTCCAAGATGTATACAATTTGTGCGTTTCATAATTTAGAACCTAGCGGTATTTAAATCATGTTATCAGACCCTGACTTTTAAATACCCACCAGCTTAAGCCCCCCGAAAATCCTGGAAGTTATGGCAGGGGTGGAATACAGTAGGCAACTCCTGTTCACAATGTGTCTGCTGGAAGACAAAGGCTCAAGTTCTGTCCATGTTAACTCTGTTTCATTCTCCACAAATGCAGCCTGATCTGCTGAGTATTCCTCACATTTTCTGTTTTTATTTCAGATTTCCAGATTTCCATAGTATTTTTTATGTTAAAGTTGATTTATCTTTTTTGACACTTGGGGAATCATTATTGACTAATCATGTAGCGTGTACAGGGACCTGTTAATTTAAGATGCTTTTTTTTTTGGCACTGTATAAAAATCAATAGCAGAAATAAATATCTCTTGCTCTGTATCGACTTTGTACAAGTAGCAGGTGAAGTGATTTTTAAAACATTTTATCTTCATTTCTACTTCATTGAATAGCAGTAGAGAGAAAAGAAAGAAGGAATTACTTTTATATAATGACTCATATTTCTCAGAGGTTCACATACATAGCCCTGATTTTAACTTGGGCTGAGAGTGTGGGTTGTGGAAACAATGCAAAGGATGAATTTGCAGGGGCAAATCATTGAGAGGCCAGGGCCATTGTAATTTTTCAATTTGGACTCCTGCCTGAACCTGGCATGAATGATGAAAAGGCTGATATGTGGGGCTAAGAAAACATGCAGCAAGAGGCTGTTATCAGGAGCACAAATGAACAGTCCCCTGCACAAGCTGAGTATTTGAAGAGGAAGAGGTGTAATCTGAGGTGACAGTGGCCACATCAAGGGAAAGGGAAGCTGAGGCCAGAGGTGGGTCAAGAATTCATTATTCCTCGGGACTTCTTCTGGCCCTGGACCCATGTTGTTGTGGAATACCCAGGTGCAGTCTGGAATGTAGACGCATCGTGTGTTCTGGGGTTAAACTAGCATTGTTACCTGAATAATGTCATTGGACTCCAAACTTTTAAGAGCTGCCTCCTGAAGCTTGAGAGTTAGTATAGCAGTTAACAGAGAGGAATAAGTACTACCACAAGCAATCACAAAAATTGCTGGAAAAAGTCTGACAGCATCTGTGGAGAGAAAGACAAAATTAACGTTTCGAGTCCATATGACTCTTCTTCAGATGTCTTCTTCTTCAAGCTCTGAAGAAGAGTCATACAGACTCGAAACGTTAACTCGGTCTTCCTCTCCACAGATGCTGTCAGATCTGCTGACTTTTTCCAGCAATTTTTGTTTTTGTTTTAGATTTCCAGCAAGCGCAGTATTTTACTTTTATCAGAGAGGTATAAGTACTTTGCCAATATTTTAAATCCTCCTCTCACTCCCTGCTCTCATTGAACCTGGGGATTAATTAAAGCAGGATTAATAAATTACTTTGAGATGCACTGACTGTTATTAGGTAGCTAAATTTGACAGCCTTTTTGAACGCAGCAGAGTCGCATGAACAGCAATGGGATGAATGGCCAGTTAATCTGTTCTTGATGGTGTTGTTTGATTGAATAATGTTGACTAGGAGAACTTTCTGAACAGTGCAAGGGGGTGTTTTATATCCACCTGAACAATCAGAACTGACAGATGATGCCCCCCTTAACAACTCAATGCAAAGGGTGACATCTCCATCAATGAAGCAATCAGGCAGTATTCAGTGAAGTCTAAGTTTGGAACATGTCCTCAAGTGGGTTTCAACCCACAAGGTAGAAAAGTAAGTTGTGAAGAGGGCAAAAGGAAGCTACAAAAAATATAGGTACGTTAGGTGAATGGGCAAAGACCTGGCAAATGGCGTATAATGTGGGAAAATGTGAAATTGTCCATTTTGGCAGGAAGGATAAAAGAGATGGTGAGAGGTGGCAGAGCTCTGAAATGCAGAGGGATCTGGGTGTCCTAGTGCATGAATCGCAAAAGGCTAGTATGCAGGTACAGCAAGTAATTAGGCAAGTTAATAGAATGTTGTCATTTATTGTGAGGGGAACTGAATAAAAAAGTAGGGAGGTTATGCATCAGTTATACAGAGCACTAGTCAGACCACATCTGGAGTTCTGTGTACAACATTGGTCACCTTATTTGAGGAAGGATGTAAATGCGGTGGAAGCAGTTCAGAGAAGGTTCACCAGACTAATACCTGGAATGGATGGGTTGTCTTATGTTGAAAATTTGGGCAGACTAGGCTTGTATCCACTGAGTTAAGAAGAGTAAAGGGTGACTTAATTGAAACATATAAGACCCTGAAGGGTTTTGACAGGGTGGTTGTGGAGAGGATGTTTCCTCTTGTGGGAGAACCTAGAATTAGGGGTCAATGTTTAAAAATAAGAGATCACCCATTTAAAATGGAGGTGAGGTAAAAGCTTTTCTCTCAGAGGGTTGTGAGCCTTTGGATCTCTCTTACTGAAAAAGCAGTGGAAGCAGAGTCTTTGAATATTTTTAAGGCAGGGATTTTTAGATTCTTGGTAAGCAAAGGGGTGATAGGTTATCGTGAGTAGGCGGGATGCAGATTTGAGGTTACTGTTAGATCAGCCATGATCTTATTAAATGGCGGAGCAAGCTCGAGGGGCCTACTCCTGCTCCTTGTGCGTATGTTTGTATGTTGTTTGACTCAGAAACAAGCGTGCTATCAACCAAGAGAAGTTGGCAGAAGTGAGAACCTATACTCTTCCTAATTCAGAAACTAATTCCAATGGGGAACTGCTGTCCAAGCTGAGATCAGCTACACACCAGAAATCAAACCTAGGTGCTTGAGCACCGTCTGGCTCAGTACTGTAACACAGGGATTCTCATCACTTTTTGCTTCTGAGGCCCCTCTCCACAAGCATTTTTTCTGTATAAAAATTAGTTAAACATTTAAACATATATATTTATCATTAGTTTTTGTTTTACTTAATGTGAGCAGAAGATTAATCGCATAATCTCCAGTGGAGAACTGAGGGAGTGCTGCATTGAGAGAGGTTGGAAATTAGAGGTAAGAAGCGAATGATGAGCTTTTGTGTCCTGCCAAAGGGTGATGGAGGTCTTCTGTAATATAAAAAGCTTTCTGTAATATACACCATTGGACACACTGGCATTACAGAATTAGGAGATGTCATTCTCAGATACTTGATTTGATGGTTTTCAATGCACTGTTGTTCCAGGTCTGATTAAATAAAGGCAGCAGGCAATTTGGAAAACGATCTTGAGATCATGCATCAGTGATGAGGAATTCAACAAGTTCCTTCAGGAGTGTGAATGAATCCCACAATGCTTGTGATATTTAGAGTTTTTTATTTGAATGAACCAAACTACCTCTGATATGTACGCGGTTGATAAATCTATTTATTGCACAACTCATTTAAAATCCAATTATATATTAATCAGACCCCCTTTAATTGACAGCTGGAAATTAGATGCTTTTTTGCTTTTCCATTACCATCAAGTCAGATAAACTAACATAAGATATTACCTGAACCAGGCACTAAACACTAGCATTACTGGCACCCATTGGAGTAAGTGAGCAGGTATACAGAGGAAGCTTTCTCTTGGTGACTGTTATTAGTGTTGGGTATTTATCATTCATTGGCTGTTGCTCCTAACCAAATGAATTTAGGAAATCAACTATCTTTTTGATGTTGCTGTTGACAACCGTAGTGTTAGCCCAGTCCTGCTGTATCTCTCTCTGCATCATATCACCCTGCCACACAATGTCTAAAGCATAACAACATACCCCACTCAACTCACACCGAATAAACTGAGCAACCATGTTGGCCTTTTCTAACCCAGAAGTGCAGGTTAAGCAAAGATTATAGGTCAGAAGGATGGTAGGTTGAGACAGTGGGTGAAGTGAGAGGTTTTTGTTTGGTTATTTTTGACAGATCCCTTGAAAGCTCCTGGTAGACCCTTGGAGGGCTGTGGACCTCAGCTGACAACGCTGCTGCAGTACACAGTGCATTTACACATGGAGCTATTGTTGCATGTCCTCATTTCTTTCTCTGCAAAACATTACAGACACCCTATTGTTGTCATTTTAATGAACCAACTGTAAGTTTGCCAATTGATAAAGGGTGAGCAGTTGAAAATTTAAATACATCAAAATAATAATTAAATCTGAGGACTTGTGGACCATCAACTTGGTACAATAGTCGGGGCCTTGACTATGCTGCCATGGCAGTTTTAAAATCTGCATACTGAGTGTTGTTACATTTCTTATTTCAAGGCACCTTTATTACTTAAAACTAATTACCATAGAAACACTTGACATTGGCCGGGATTTTCAGTGCCCGCTGGCATCAGGCATGTTCAGTGGCATAGGCGGGCAATATGGCGAGAAGGCCAAAAATCGGTTTCACGCCGTCATGAAACCAGTTTGTGATCATCCCGCAGAGATTTAACAGTGCCTGGTCAATATGGAGTTCCTGAAATGCTTAGGGACTTATAGAAGCACATTGCTGCCATTCTTGGGGGATGATTTCTGTCAAATACCCTCCCAGTAGTTTTTAGCTATTCTTGATCATTTCTGCTGCACACGGTATTATGAAGAAAGCAGAGATTAAAGTCAAAAACAGAATTACCTGGAAAAACTCAGCAGGTCTGGCAGCGTCGGCAGAGAAGTAAAGAGTTGATATTTCGAGTCCTCATGACCTGACCTACTGAGTTTTTCCAGGTAATTCTGTTTTTGTTTTGGATTTCCAGCATCCACAGTTTTTTGTTTTTATCAGAGATTAAAGTCAGTTCAGTTGATGGTGCCATTAATTATCAGACACTGGGAGAGGGGAGGTTGAGGGAAAGAACAAAGAACATTGTTTAGGTTTTAATATTTGCATTGTTGGTGAAGAAGGTCATTTAACCAAAATGCTTTCTTAACTTTTTTGTACCACAACTGACCAAAAGAAGGACTTTGTTTTAAAATTTGGGCTTCTAGGCATCCCTGATGTGCTTTCTGTGTCCCTGCCTGTGATTCTGCCGCTATGCGGAACCACCATGGAAAAGGTGGCCTTGGGCTCTGGGGAGAAGAAAGACTTGCCTTTATATAGCTCTTTTCACAATCACTGGACTTCTCAAAGTGCTTTACAGCCCATGAGGTATTTCTGACGTGTAGATGCTGTTGTAACATAGGAAGCACAGCAATCAATTTGTGAATAGCAAGCACCCACAAACAGTAATGTGATGAGGACAGGATAATCTGTTTATGTATTGTTGATTGAGGGATAAATATTGCACAGGAGACAGGGGTAATGGCCCTGCTCTTCTTTGAAGAACTTCATATCGAAGAACATCCACGCAACACTCCCTCAGTACTGCACTTGAGGGTCAGGCTTGACTCTTGTGTTCAAGCCCTGGAATGGGACTTGAACCCAGAGCCGTGTTTCACGGGGGCAAGGATGCTACTAACTGAGCCACAGCAATGCAAATGGCCCTGAGACACCTTCATGGAAAGAGCAGGTCCCGTCGTAGTCTTTGCTCCCTCCTGTCAGCCTCTAGCATTCCACTGTTGAAGTCACCGCTCTTGGTCAAGACTTTCAGTGGGGCATCTGGTTGTAACCTGTGGCGCGTTTCTGCCCTTTTGTAGTGATTTGCTCAATCTTCCAGTGCTGCAGTGGGGAAGCCAAGAGCCTCTAAGTTTGCACTGACAGGAGTCCACCATGCATCTATAATAGGCCCCGACCCAAGGATAAATATGTACTGACAAGCAGAAATCCCCCTGCCTCCTGGCCAGGTCTGATTTATATATTTTAAGTTTCAGGAGAGGCTGCTTAAAAAATTGGAGCATCCAGTAGAAAACTGAGCTGATGAAAATCATAATGTGGCACACAATATGGAAATCCAGTAATTCTGTACAGTCCTTGTTGGGATTAAAGACAGATAACAACACATCTGTTGTTTCTGGTACTGTAAAAGTGAAATCCTTAAAGTAAAACAGTAGCCCTGCGTAATATTGTACATAAGGAATTGTGGAATGAAGAAAAGAACACAGTAAACTCACTCTCTCCAATTCCTTCCCCCAAAACTTGGAAGTACTGTGAACAGTGAGGTGAATATTTATAGACTTCAAAGGAACATAGATATGGTGGTATGGGTGGCCAAATAGCAGATGAAATTTAATGCAGAGAAGTGAGAAGTGATTAACTTTGGTAGGACAAATGAGGAGAGGCAGTAAAAACTAAAGGGCTGCATTCCAAAGGAGGTGCAGTAGCAGACGGACCTGGCAGTATAAATGCCCAAATCATTGAAGGTGACAGGACGGGTTGAGAAAGCAGTTCATAGGGCATAGGGGATCCTCAGCTTTCCACATAGAGGCATAAGGTACAAAAGCAAGGAAGGTACAATGATCTTTTATGAAACTCTGATTCGGCTTCAACTGGAGTATTGTGCTCAATTCTGAGCTTCACCTTTCAGGAAGAATGTGAAGGCACTGGAAAGGGTGTAGAAATGATTTCCAAGCATGGTTCGCGGTTTGAGAGACTTCAGTTATGAAGATAGATTGATGAAGCTGGGGCTGTTCTCCTTAGAGAAATGAAGGTTGAGAGGAGTTCAAAATTATGAGGGGTCTGAACAATGTAGATAGAGAGAAACTGTTCCCATTGATGGCAGGGTTGAGAATCAGAAGAGACCAATTTGAGGTGATTGACAAAAGAACCAGAGGCAACATGAGTAAAACTTCTTTACGCAGTGAGTAGTTAGGATCTGGAATGCACTGCCTGAGAAAGTGGTGACAGCAGATTCAATCGTGGCTTTCAAAAGGGAATTGGATAATTATTTGAAGAGAAAAGATTTGCAAGGCTACAGTGGGGGTGTGGGATTAATTGAGTTGTTATTATAGAGAGCCGGCTTGGTCATGACTGGCCAAGTGGCCTCCTGTTATACTGTGACCATTCAATGATTCCAACGATGGATAGATTTTTGCTCTTCATGGGATCAGGAGATATAGAGAGCAGGCAGAAATGTGGAGTTGAGGCCAAAGATCATGGTTGTATTGAATGGTGGTGCAAGCTTGAGGTGTAGTATGGACTAGTTCTGCTCCTATTTCTTATGTTTTTACAGCATAGTTAAGTGTGGGAACCAATTTAAGCTCCAACGTGCTATTTTCAGGATGACTTTATTTAAAGAATCAATGAAAGAGCGGTTGGTCCGTTCAAGGAATATTCCAGGGGGACAAAAATTCCGGGAGTCTTTATGTGCTAATCACAGCCATCTGTGTTTAATTCTGCTTTACATTTATGAGCAAGAATTGAAATGGACGACATTTGAGATCTCAAGAAGTGACAGAATCACAACTAAACAGTTGAAGACCAATTCAGAATTTCACTGTTTTATTCTGCTTCCCACACCCTCCATCCCCTTCCCTGCATTGAAGGAGTGAAGTTTCCAGGAATTATGCCCACTTCATACAATAATGCTTCCGTGAAACTATGACTTGCTGAGCACTCATGCGGGTTCTTTTGGAGCTTCTGGAGATGCTCCAGACCTCACAACAATTGATCCTCGAGGGGATATCAGTTCCCCTTTGTCTGTAGCAGAATGGCTACCCTTACTGCTGAAGGCATGTACTGTCATTCTTTTAAACTTTTGTCCAGAGGGGTCTCAGCGCACCTCAGTCAGGTTGCTGGTAGGATATTCTGCTTTAAAAGAGCAGCTTTGTAGTTCTTTTGCAGATGCCGGTGGCCCCTTCACCCATGTAAACATCTGCAATGTTCAGCGTGGGCAGATGAGAGTCTTGCTCTATTGCATATCTGCTATCAAGGGTGTGCCTCCAGGACCAATCTCAGGTCACTACGTTATGCAGGATTCTATCTGGGGAGATAAATGAGTTTGGTGAGTTTTCAAAATGCATAATTTACACTTCTAAAACATAATTGCATGTAGGCTAAACTAGGAAGATTTTTTTTGATGATCCACTGTCGCTAGGTAATATGTAAATAAATACATGATGGGCACTTAGAATTTTGCAGAATATCAATATGAATAAACCATTATTTTTATTGTATTGACAGGTGTAGTTTGAATAGCTGTGATTCATATAAGGATGCATAATTGGTATGTTAATGTTCCATTAGACCCTCCAGAAACTGGTTAGATCTTGCATTGGTATTCTGTATTATAATGCATCCATTTACTTTGCTGGTTGTTGGTAACAAAGCAAAACATGTCAGCGAGTTAATGGTAGTGTGAACGGTGCACATGATCAAAGGAGATGGTCCCAAATTTATTTTCCCACCCCCAAATCCTTTGGCTTGACCTTGGACAGACACATCACACCTAAATTGCACTCCATGTTCCCAGGCTCCAGAGTGCCTGAATTTGGTGGGTCAAGTAATTTTGGTTTGGCCTGGTTGCACCACTGGTCTACTCTCTGGTGGGGTCCTACTGTGGAAAACAGGTAGGAACACAGATGAGGGGCAGACCTCTTGATTTCTGGGATTTGCCTCAGGCACGGTGACATTCAGATGGCCTGGTGGTCGGACCTATATCTTCTCAGTCCTTCATTGCCTCGTTATCCAGGTTCCTCAGGACCTCTAACTAAGGCGAGCCCTGGGTGGCAGGCCGAATGTCTGTTATTTTTGGTTGCCTTGAAAATGGACCTCCTAAAGCACAGTGGCAGAAAAAGCTCCTTGCTGCCTCATTTTCACAGCTGCTGTAGTGCTACACCTATGTGGCAAGGCTCTGGAAATTCCAGTGCACAAGAAGGAGAAATGGGTCTCCATCCCCTCCCCTATCCCTTGCATCTGAAAACTGTAAAGGGGGAGGGCTGACAGTTTAATGCCTCATCGATGGATAGAATTACATGGAATGTACAACACAGAGACAGGCCATGGGGTCCAATTAGTTTATATTCCACAGGAGTCTCTTCCCACCCTACTTCATCTGACCCAGTTTGCAGGTGCTTCTGTTCCTCTCTCCCTCATGTATTTATTTAGCTTACCCTTGAAGGCATCTATATTATTCACAGAAGCAGCTTCCATGCTGTGACTGGTGATTAATTTGCTAGCCAATCCCCAAATGATCATGAATTGAAATTAAAGTCTGCTGATCCTCAGCCCCTTTCAGTTCTAGGCCCAGTGGAGAGAGCGGGAAGACTTCGACATGCTAATAATTAGAAATAATTACACCTTTCTGGTTCTTGTTGAGAATATTGTGAATTGGGAACTGTTGCAGGGGTTTCTGCGTTCTCTGATTCTATTTTTACCTTGTTCGTTGTTGGGAATGCACACAGGGTCATGTTGGCAGCTGTTGTTCAGAGGCCATTCGATGGCAAACCATTGACTGCTGAGCTTATCCCATAATCAATTTGAGATTTATGGAGGTTTCTCTCATGAGTGGGATGAAGCTGTGCATTCAGAAGTCTGCTATTGATTGTTATTCTGATTATATTACAGCAAACTATGAAATACAGTAAAACTCAATTAAACTTTATCTTTTAATTTGCATTTGATAAAGATGCACCTCCAGTGTATATGTGGAACAGCTTTCACCTTTTATCTGCCATCTTGCAAAACCCCATCCATATGGATCAATATGAGCCAGTTAGCTTGATGTCTGTTGTGGGGAAGTTGTTAGAATCGATCATTAAGGTTACAGCTGGGCACTTAGAAGAGATCAAGGCAACCAGAATGAGTCAGCATTATTGAAGTTATTTCGAAGGAGTAACATGCGCTGTAAATAAAGGGGAGTGTGTAGACGTACTGTACTTGGATTTCGAGAAGGCATTTGATAAGGTGCCACATCAAAGATTATTATGGAAAATAAAAGCACATGGTGTAGGGGGTAACATATTAGCATGGATAGAAGATTAGCTGGCTGGCAGAAAACGGAGAGTATGTATAAATGTTTTTTTTTTCAGATTAGCAGAATGTGACGAGTGGAGTCCCGCAGGGGTCTGTCCTGGGGCCTCAACCTTTCACAATTTACATCAATGACTTAGATGAGGGGAGTGAAGACATGGTAGCTAAATTTGCAGATGACACAAAGATAGATAGGAAAGTTTGTTGTGAAGAGGGCATGAGGTGGTTGCAGATGGATATAGGTAGGTTGAGTGAGTTGGCAAAGATCTGACAAATGGAGTTTAATGTGGGAAAATGTGAAGTTGTTCACTGTGGCAAAAAGAACAAAAAAGCAGAGTATTACTTAAATGGAGAATGAATGGGGAATGGCTGCAAATTCTGAGGTGTAGAAGGATTTGGGTGTTCTAGTACATGAGTCATGAAAAGTTAGTGTGCAGGTACAGCAATACAGTAATTAAGAAGACTAATGGAATGCTATCCTTTATTATGAGAGGGATTGAACATCAAAGTAAGGATGTTATGCTTCAGTTATACAGGACATTGGTGAGACCACACCTCAAATACTGTGTGCAGTTTTGGTCTCCTTATTTAAGGAAGGATGTAAATGCATTGGAGGCGGTTCAGAGGAGGTTTACTAGATTGATACCTGGAATGAATGGGTTGTTTTATGAGGAAAGGTTGGACAGACTGGGCTTGTTTCCACTGGAGTTTAGAAGAGTGAAGGGTGATTTGATTGAAGGATACAAGATCCTGGAAGGCCTTGACAAGGTGGACATCAAAAGGATGTTTCCTCTTGTGGGTGATCCAGAACTAAAGGGGTCGCCTTTTTAGTGCAGAGATGAGGCAACATTTTTTCTCTCAGAGGGTTGTGCAACTTTGGAACTCTCTGCATCAGAAAGTGGTGAAGGTGGGGGTCATTGAATATTTTTGAGGCAGAGGTAGATAGATTCTTGTTAGGCAAGGGAATCAAAGGTTATCGGGGATAGATGGGAATGTGGAAATCGAAACACAAGAAGATCAGCCATGATCTTATTGAATGGCTTGAGGGGCCAAATAGTCTCCTCCTGTTCCTATTTCTTATGTTTGTAATGTTCTTTGCTTCTGCCTTGACCCTGAATTTTGCTAGATGAGATAGTTGTATACTTACAGGTGTCTGTTTCCCCTTTGTTGTCTGCTTTACAACTTGTTTATTAGAGGCAGCACAGGAGCAGACGTCATGTGTAAAATATCCTCCTGCTGTTACATCACACCATATTCACATGTCAAAGACAGTAATTCATGGGACAGAAATTAATTGAGCCCACCAGAGTGGGCATGATGGCAAGGGGATTGGAAGAATTAGCAGGGGGGCATGCACATTGGATTCTCAGGAACAGGAAAACTGTCCCCATTAAGTTGAGTATGAGAAGGGCCCACATGGGGATCCCACCCACTTGTGGCAGGATGTCAATGGGCTCATTAATGAGCAACTTGGCTCCAGTTATCCCTGAGCCCACCAGAATTCAATGGTGGCTCAGGGATTAAACAGGACTCGCACAGCTCTCTTGTGCCTCCTTAAGGATGCCCATCAACCCCTGCCAGGCAAGTTAAGTGCCTCGTGGCACTCAAATGATGTCAGGCCTCCATCACAGAAGTGGCGCGGGGCTCCCACTGGTTCTCCAAGTTGAGGGGGAGACCTACATCATGGGAACAAAATCCTGGCCATGGATTATTATCATACTTTTTGCTCTGATTATACCTTCATTGACTGCAGGATATACCAAAACATTTTATAGGCAATGAAATGGAATCACTGGTGTAACATAGAAAAGGTGGCAGCCAATTTACACATGGCAGTCTCCCCCAAGCAGTGATGTGATAATGACTAGATTATCTGTTTTTGTGATGCTGATTGAGGAATAATTATTGCTCAGGACATCAGGGATGAGTCTGCTGCTCTTCTTCAAAATAGTGTTTTGGGATCTTTTACACCCAACTCAGTTCAATGTTTTATCTGAGAGACAGCACTTCTGATGGCAAAACACTTGCTTTGTACTGCAATTTGGAAGGCATATAGTATGTTGGCAAGGGGATTTGAGTACAGGAGTCTTTCTAGAATTGTATGGAGCCTTGCGTGAGACCGCATCTGGAGTATTGTGTGCAGTTTTCGTCTACTTATCTGAGAAAGGATCCATCTGCCATAAAGGGAGTGCAACGGAGGTTCAGCAGACTAATCCCTGGGATGGCGGGACTGTCTTATGAGGAGAGGTTGAGGAAACTGGGCCTGTATTCTCTAGAGTTTCAAAGAATGAGAGTTGATCTTATTGAAACTTACAAAACTCTTATAGAGCGTGACAGAGTAGATGTGGATAAGATGATTCCCCTAGCCAGTGAGTCTAGAACCAAGAAATGAAGTCTCAGAATAAGGGGTGGGCCATTTTGGACTTAGATGGGAGAAATTTCTTCACTCAGAGGGTGGTGAATCTTTGCAATTCTCTACCCTAGAGGGCTGTAGAGGCTCAGTCATTGAGCATGTTCAAGACAGAAATCGATAGATTTCTGGATACTAATGACATCAAGGGATATGAGGATAGTGGTGGAAAAATGGCATTAGGAGGTAGTTGATTTAGCCATGATCTGTTTGAAAGGTGGAGTAGGCTTGATGGGCCAAATGGCCTAATCCTGCTCCTATTTCCTGTGTTCTTATGTTCCAGGTCAATCCTAGAGGATTGGCAGCCCTAGAGTGCTAGCCAGTGAGTCACTGCTAACACCTGCTAAATACATACAACCCTAATCACCGGAGTGGAGTTCATTAGGTCACACCATGAGCTCTGTAAAGATCTCTGCCTCTAACATCAACTGTGCTTAGGATTGCCAACTCTGGTTGGGCATATTCCTCAAGGTGTCATCATACAACCTCCTGCCTCCAACAGCCCTGTCCCCACACTCCTGTCATTGGTCGCTGAACATGTCCATACTGACGTGCACCATGTTCGCACACCATCAAGAAAGCAAGCACACTCTTCAATGTCACCCGAATGGACACGGCACCTCCTATTACTCAGCATCATCCTATCAGCCATAGAGCTTAGCAGCCTGTGGCATGAAACAGGATAACAAGAGGTTGCTGAGAATCACTGCTAATTGTGCAGCTAAATCCCTCCATAACGCTAGTTAAGTTATTAAGTGGAATATATTTTCACTTTAAAATTGGAAATTGTCAGCTGGTCCAACCACAGCAGCAGTGCACTTGATAACATATTATGGAGGTGATTTGAATAACCAGCTCTGTTAAATGTTCCATAAATATATTTCAGGTTTGCTGGCACATGGTCATACTGCTAAGCACCAGGAATGGCCTTCTTGTTTTAGTTACTTCCTCAATCTGACAATTTAATTTTGTTTTTATTCGCCTGTATTTATGGTGAGAATGAGTCAGTAAGTTGGATGTTTAAACTAACCGTGATGTGTTGTGAAAGTATATGTTAAGCTGAGGAAAGATGTGTGTGAAGTCTAAGTTTGCATGAAATCATAGACCAGGTGTGGCCTCAGCAGTCACTTGTGTAACTGTAGTTTGATTTAAACTTGGATTATATCCTTGGATTTATGACCACACCGCATATTGTAAAATTCAGAAATGTAAAGATTTTCCAACATTCTTTGAGATTTTGGACAGGATAAATTTGTTTGCAAGAGTTCATATTACAGGTGGGGCAACTGCTGATCAATGAATCTAATAAGACCATTCCATTAACTACAGAACAATGAAGGAAGTAAATAACATTAATATAACACCTTCTACAACTTCAGGAATATTCAAATCAGCCAAGCTACAGTCAATGCAGTGCTTTTAAAGTGCAGTAACCATTGTAGCGTTGGAAATATGGTAGCCAACTTCTGCACAGTAGATTCCCACGAACAGCAATTTGAAAATGGCCAGACAATCTGTTTTAGTGATGTTCATTGAGGGACAAATATTGGCAAGGGCATTGAGAAGAAGTCACCTGCTCTTCTTTGAAATAGAGCCATTGGGTCTTTTATGGCCATCTGAGAGGGCAGCGAGGACCTACAAACAAAACTGTCTAGAAGTAAGTAATCTGGCTCTTTATCTTTTCTTTCAGGCAATATTTTCATCAGCCCTTCTCCTGAAAGTACTGACTCATGCCATGTGTACAGGACATTCCCATATAGCTATTATTTGCTGACAGTGCATCAATAGGCAATTTAATAACGTGCATCCAAGCTAAATCAATGTTGCCAAATAGGCACTTCTAGCATGTTTCAGCGATGATCATCAGGAACAAGAATCTAGATCCAGTTTCCCCTCCTAACTCAGCAGGGCTTAGCCAATTGTGACACTCCTAATACCTCTTCTCTGCTTGGAGAATGGCTTCTGGGATTTTCAAAGTTAACGAGCATAATAAAGTCCGAGACCGATAGATAACCACATAATGGCCTAGAAGTTGGATTGTACCCACAGTGGACCATGATCTGGGTACAGCGCACGCTGCATGTGCCTGAAGAGATCAGGCCCAGAACCACTGCAATTTGGGACACTGTCCTCATTGGTATGTTACCAGTAAACTGTGGGCACCAGAGGTAGCTCACCAGTGGGAGGGGATGGGGGTGGGGGGGGAGAAAAAATCATCTGGCTAGGATGCCAGCAGAGGCCCTGTTGTGAGTCTAGCTTGGTGAAGTGGAGAGGCCAGAACAGTTGGGAGTAGTTGTCCATCATCGGCCATCAGCAACCTGCAGTTTTAACTTCTGAGGGCCACAGGTTCAGCTGCTGTGTAACTGAGAAAACTGACCGCATCATTATCTGTGTAAAAAAACAATTGGTAACTATGCATGATTCAGATTCCAACAGGGAGGAAAGGCATATAACATCCCTGAAGATTTGATTAATGTCATTCTAAAAATCTCTGCTGGGAGATGATTGGCAGGACTGGAATGTCAACAGTGGGAGGTCCTTTAACATGTTCAGCTCAGAGCCAATTACTAGTTGCACCTGTTTCTCAGTTAGATTACCCTCATTATTGGAAACCAAGTCATCCCTTTCCTGTTACTTATTTTTTGATGGCCTCAAAACTCCATTGTCTCTGGTTTCCTCAAGTGCACACATTGCAGCTGGCTTGGGAAGTAGGCATAAGAGGGAGGGCTTAATGTCTTGTCTAGTTTCCAGCCAGTGTGTTGGTGGCCAGGAAGACCAGCCAGTAGATAACTCTGTTTGATTTTACCCCTCTCTTGACCTCTATTGATATCTGCCCACATTATTGCTGAAACAATTGCTCATTTCATGATGATTGACCAACAGGTTCCATCACTTCTAACTGGGCAATTCACCTAATCAGGTTTCAAAGCGGAGTCACCCTTTTTTTAAAACTATCTTTTATTTGGATTCTTTGGCCTCAATTTTAATTCACTTGATGCTGAACCCATCTCAAATCCTGGAAATAGGATCATTTTTCCTTACCTTCTCTGCTGCGACTTTTAACACATCTACAATACATACAAATATACAAACTAGGAGCAGGTCGTAAGAGGTGCATAGTCAGTGAGAGGAGACTTTGGCCTGAGTGAGACAGAGACCGAGTGAGTATATTTGGGTATTTGGTTCAAAGTGGGAATTTGGTGCATGGGGGAAAGAGCTGCTTTAGTTAAGGTTCACTGCGAGAAGTAAAGTGTGCTGAGTGGAGAGTTCGGTGAAGGGCAGGGAGGAGGTACCTTTTTTCTTCTACTCTTTTTCAGCCTCCAGTGTTTGATTTCCACTTTGGTGCAGCAGTAACTGGATAAGTTGAAGGTCATCAGGCAAAGTCAACATGGTTTTGTGAAATCATGTTTAACCAACTCATTGGAGTTCTTTGAGGAAGTAACATGTGCTGTGGATAAAAGGGAACCAGTGGATGTACTGTACTTAGATTTACAGAAGGCATTTGATAAAGTGCCACATCAAAGGTTATTGCGGAAAAGAAAGCTCGTGGTGTAGAGGGTAACATATTGGCATGGATAGAAGATTGGTTGGCTAACAGGAAGCAGAGAGTAGGCATAAATGGATCTTTTTCAGGTTTGCAAGATGTAACGAATGATGTGCCACAGGGTTCAGTGCTGGGACCTCAACTGTTTACAATTTATATAAATGCCTTAGATGAAGAGATGGATGGGATAGATGCCAAATTTGCTGATGAGACAAAGATAGATAGGAGAGTAAGTTGTGAAGAGGACAAAAGCAAGCTACAAAAGGCATAGAAAGGTTAGGTGAGTGGGCAAAAATATGGCAAATGGAGTATAAAGTGGCAAAATGTGAAATTGTCCATTTTGGCAGGAAGAATAAAAGGGAAGCATTTTATCTAAATGGTGAGAGATTGCAGAGCTCTGAAATGCAGAGGGATCTGGGTTGCTTAGTGCATGAATCGCAAAAGACTAATATGCAGGTACAGCAAGTAATTAGGAAAAGAAATAGAATTTATTTATTGTGAGGGGAATTGAATCCATTAGGTTATGCTTCAGTTATACAGAGCACTAGTCAGACCACATCTGGAGTACTGTGTACAACATTGGTCACATTATTTAAGGAAGGATGTAAATGCGTTGGAAGCAGTGCAGAGAAGGTTCACCAGAGTGGGTGGGTTATCTTATGAGGAAAGGTTGGACAGACTAGGCTTGTATCCGCTGGAGTTTAGAAGAGTAAGAGGCAATTTGATCGAAACATATAAGATCCTGAGAGGTCTTGACAGAATGGATGTGAAGAGGATATTTCCTCTTCTGGGAGAATGTAGAACTAGGGGTCACTGTTTAACAATAAGAGGTCACCCATTTAAAATGGAGATGAGGCAAAAATTTTTCTCTGAGGGCCGTGAGTCTTTGGAACTCTCTTCCTGAAAAGGTGGGGGAAGCAGAGTCTTTGAATATTTTTCAGGCAGAGGTGGATAGATTCTTGGTAAGCAAGGGGGTGATAGGTTATCAGGGAAAGGTGGGATACAGATTTGAGGTTACAGTCAGATCAGCCATGATCTTATTAAATGGTAGGGGCCAAATGGCTTACACCTGCTCCTTGTTTGTGCCAAATCTCCTCTCAGTCTTCCTTAAGGAGAACAACTCCAACTACTCCAGTTTATCCATGTAAGTGAAGTCCCTCATCCCTGGAACCATTCACATAAATTTTTTCTGCACTGTCTCTATTGCCTTCAGATCCTTCCTAAGGTGCAGTGCCCAGAATTGGACACAGTACTCCAGTTGAGGCCGAACCAGACTTTTATAAAGATTCACCATAACTTCCTTGCTTTTGCATGAGGTAATCGTGATAGGTGCCCATGCCCAAGCCTGTAACATTGCAGTGGCACTTGGCCCAAGAAGGCAGTGGAACTCCAAGCAACACTCTGCCACTCCAAGAGATGGAGCCTAAGGCCAAATCAGCCCAAAGATGATGCTATTCAGAAATATTTTCCTTTACCATTTCAGGGTGATGACGCAGAATAGAATGGTAATCAGTCCTTCTTGTTTTGATTATCTATGCGTTTGTTACTCTTAGGGACTTCACTCTACCCATAGCAGAACCCTCTCCTTGCTCTCTGCAGACAGCTATCCTCCTGGGCTGATCTGGGATGCTCTATCAAATGCGATGAAATCCCGGGAATGCCCCATAAATGTTGGATAAGCACAATCGGGACGGCAAAAGAAAGTCTCCAGAAAGCGTTTTTGGAGGATACCAAGCGGGACTGAAACCCAAAGGCTTTGGGTTCTCCCCAAATTGAGGCCCCCACCAGTGTACCAAGAACTAGATCCAGAGATTTTCCAAGTAACTTTTTTAACTGGATTCACTTATTCTTTATTGTGCATTTTCACCTCGTAAAGTAGTGAAGCAATTTTGCAGAACCCAGGAGCATGTCAAGTATTTACCATGCCAGGGGCAGTTTATATACTGTAAAAACAATATCCAAAGTTCCATATCGGCTACTATCCTTTCCTTAAGACACTAACTCCTGCTGGAATTTGGTCCCTCTGGTACTCATCTCAGCCATCCTATTGTACCAACCACCTCCAGTACCAATCGTCCTCTGGTACCAACCACTGTCTGGTATCTACATTAGCTGATATGACAACAGTCCTGTCTCTTCAGGTGACGCCCTGCTCCCTTTTAAATCTGCTGTCATCACCTATCTCCTCAAAAGCTCAAAGCTTGGCCCCGCTGCCCTTGCAAGCTAGTGCTCCTTCTCTGACCTCCCTTTCCTCTCCAAAGTAGTTTTGACTGTGCTGTCACCTCCCAAACCCATGCCCATCTTTCTCAGAGTTCCATGTCTCCATCCTTCCCACCAGGTTTCTGCCCCTGCCACAGTACTGAAACAGCTCTTATCAAAGTCATAAATGACATCCTATGGGCAGAATTTTTCGTCCCGTGGGCGGGTGCACACCTGACTTGATCGGGAGTAAAATAGAGCACGATGACGTCAGGCGAGCATCTCGTTATTTCAGTTGGCAGACGCGTGCGGGGTGTGCCGGAGCGACACCTGCCATTAATTGAACGGCCACTTAAGGCCGTTAAGAGTCCAATTGAATGTGATTTTTCCTTGCTCGTCAATTTCCAGCTTGTCGCACGGGCCAAAACGGGCAGGCAGCCAGCCGACATTTTCACAAACCTCATCCAAGGGTGGGATTAAAAAGGGTCATCAGCATTGCCATTGTGAGTACGTTTGCTACTGGTTGCTTCTTGGTGCTTGGTAGCCTCATTTCTGTTCGGTGCTTCATTTCTTAGCATTTCCAGGCTTCAATTCAGGACTCATTGCTGTCTGCCAGACCCCCAGAGGATTCAGACTATGTGGACCCTTCCAGGTATAAGACAGCCTTCCCGTTCCCTGGTAATGGGGATTGTGGTCTCTGCTGGAGGTACCTCCTCTGATGAGGAAGAGAGGGGCAGAAGGGAGAGGAGGCCAGGTGTCCCAATACGGCTTCCAGGGGAGGGACCTGTGGGAGGAAAGGCGCAGGCACAAGGGACAGGGAGTCCACGCAGAAGAAGTCGCAGAAGATGCCACTACCCTGCTGCCAGTGTTTACAGGCGGCAATGCAGCTACCTCAATATGTCTGAGGTCTCAATATGCCGAAGGAGGCTCCGCCTCTGAAGTGAGAGTGTGACCTCCATTTGCCAGATGATTGGGCCTGAGATCAGCCCCAACTGTGGGTGGACACCCCATGCCAGTGGCCCTCAACTTCTATTCCTCCGGCTCTTTCCAGGGGTCAGTGGGGGATCTGTGTGGAGTCTCCCAATCAGCTGTCCATTGTTGCTTCAAACCGGTGACAGAAGCTCTGCTCAGGCTGGTACTGACCTTAATTCTTTACCGTACAGATGAGGCCAGCCTGGCTGAGTGAGCCAGAGGCTTTGCAGCAATTGCTGGGTTCCCCCATGCCCAGTGTGCCATCGACTACACACATGTGGCCATCAAGGCACCAGCGGGTCAGCTGGGTGCCTTCGTCAACAGGAAGGGATTCCACTTTTTGAACGTGCAGATAGTGTGTGACCATAGGATGCTGATTCTGCAAGTCTGTGCAAGGTATCCTGGCAGCCCCCATGATGCGTACATCCTCAGACAGTCCCAGGTACTGAGGCTATTCAGTGCTCCAGCCTGACTGGATGGATGGCTGCTGGGTGACAAGGGCTATCCATTGAAGAGGTAGCTCATGAAGCTTCTCTGCCACCCAAGACCAGAGACAGAGCAGCGTTACAATATGAGTCATGCCCCCACAAGGGCGGTAGTAGAGAGGACTATAGCTCTTCTCAAGATGCGCTTCTGATGCCTGGATCATTCAGGAGGTGCACTACAGTATCCCCCAGAGCGGGTATCACTGATCATGGTTGCATACTGTGCTCTCCATAATCTGGCACTGGCAAGGGGGGACCCACTGGGGGAAGAGGAACTTGATGCAGGCCACAGGTGATGAGTCCAGTAGTGAGACCGAAGATGACCATGATGAGGAGAACGCTGAGGCAGACCTCGGTAACCTCCAGGGAGGCAGGGACACCAGGGATGCTTTGATCCAATGCTCCTTGAGCTAGGCTACCAAAGATGAACTTCCACCCCATGCCAGGGCTGCTGCCTCCATCCTGGATGTCTGAAAGAACCCTTTCATTTGAACACAAAGAACACTGAATGCCTGTGCAATAAAGTTCAGAGCCACCTACAGCCAGCATTACAGACTGGTGTACCCTGCACCAATAAAATAAAAAGGTGAATCATACGCAGGCCATGACGTCAAAAGCAAAATTTATCTCATTATGACAGTTCCAAACTATTTACATAAACTTCTCTGGTCTTCATTTCCAGACTAATGTAGACACAGTAAACATAAATCCACTCATGACCTGTCCCTCTTGTGCTCATGATGCCTTTAACTTACGCTTACAAGTGCTACGTTTAGGCGTTCCCCCTCGCTGGCACCGGCATTGGAGACAGCCTGTTGACTCTGCTGTCTTGTTGGCCTTGATGACCTTGGCGGCCATCCTCTGGCCAGTGGAGCCGGTGCTGGCCCCGCCTGGGAGGGAGCGGCCGGTGCCACAGCTGGCATCTCCCCAGTCATCACAGCCTCATCAGATGTGACGGTCACTGGCAGAGGGGTGGAGGGGTTGCTGCTGTCATCCAGAGCACCCAGAGAGGAGCCCACAGAGATGATAAGCAGTTTATGCACCAACGTGAGGTTGCTCTAGACCTCCCTGCCCACCATTGATGGACAGACACCTAACTGGGATACTGGGTGCCTCATCCATCTCCCACACTGACACTGACCACCTGAGGTTAGTGCCTGTGTGAGGGCTTGCAGGTCCGAGCGCAACCCCAGGGACCCTTGATTGTGTTCCTGGAGCTGCCTCTCCATTAGAGTTGCCACTCTCTCAATGGAGGAGGCATTGCACTCAGCCATGAGGGTCAAACCAGCACTGATGCTCCGTATGGACTCATCCATCACGGAGGCCATGGCACGTACACCCACATGGATCTCTGCCAGATCCTTCCGCCCATCTCGCTGGACATCCAGCATCTGCCGCCTAATAATCGACTCACGAGACTCATCATCAGCCTTCGACTGAGCATTGTCCTGATCCCCGGCAGTCCTCTGATTGCCAGCGCCTGGGCACTCTCCGCCCCCACCTGCACCTCAAACAAGTGTGAAGTGCCCTCGCTGCTGTGCACTGAGATACTAGCCACCGATCTAATGCCCACCGAGGTACTGGTGCCGGATTCAGAGAGCAGGTGTGATGCAGGGCAGCAGGAGCTCGGTGGTCCTCCAGCATCAGGGGTGGCACTTCGGGGTCCGCAGAGCAAACGCCTGCTGGTGAATCTAAAAGATAGACCAGGGACATGACATTAGTTAACATCATCACTGTGTCACTGTGCATGCCAGGCACCTTGGTGAGACAATGGAGATCTGCATCATGCTGCCCTTGTGTTTCAATGATCAATGGGGACTCCAGGTTTGAGGCTCACATCAATGAAGAGACTACACAAGAATGTTTGCACACATCGAAAGTCTGCGCTCTTACATTTGTCTGGCAGCCCCGCCTCTCCATACCCAGTTGCATGGGGAGCATGGGGGTTCTCAAGCTCCAGGGCATCTTGCTCCAGCTGGCTGCTCTCCGCCTGTACCCTTCCTCTTTGCCTGGTTATGGCTTGTCTTCTGAAACAACAGGGGAGCATTGATCAGTCCACTTTCTACCTGCAGCCCCATTGCAGCCAGGCCAACCCCACCTGAGGAACACCTTGGAGGGCACATAGAGTCGTGGCCCTTGACTGCAAGGCACTCGGTCCAAGCAGCCAGGGCTCACTCCCTTGGCCAACTCCGGCATCATTGACAGGTGGCACTCAGAGTCTAACACCCCTGAGGTCCATGGGGGGGTGCAGCCAGACCTTAACACTTCTGTACACTGAGCCATGCCAACATGGCACTCACTTTTGCTGAGCGCAGCAGGTCATTGAAGTGCTTCTGTCACTGCACCACATTATAGCTGCTCACCACTGCTGTTACTTCCTCCAATGCCCTCTTGGTGTGGCATGGTGGTCTCCTCCTCCCTGGGGACAAGGTTGTGTCTCCTGGCAGCCACCTCCTCCAGGAGGACAGCGAGGCACTCGTTGGAAAAGCAGTGGGCCGAGTGCCCACCCAACCTGCCCTCCCACTTGCCGTGTCCAGACGCACTCGATTCCATTGGGAATGCTGAACATGCGTCCCTCCTTTGGAGCCTTTCCAGGGGCTGCCTGAGCCGTTTTTAAACGGGCTTCCAGGTCGCTAATGGCCTCTGTCCCCTCTCGGCCCTTCCTGGCCAGCGTGGGGCCACGTTTGGCACTGGGCGGGCCTTAATTAACCCGCCAGCGTGAAACGGCGGTTGGGGCCCGATCGCGGGCGATGGACTGTTTGCTTTCCGCTCCCGGGCCCACCTATCAAGCCCATCCGACCGACCTCAAAATCCTTCCCTGTGTCACTGTGACAAACCTGTCAGCATCCTTTGACATAGGTGACCACACCATCCTCCTCCACCACCTTCTCCACTGTCACCCTGCTGTCACCTGGTTCCATTCTTATCTATGTACTTGCAGCTACGGTATCTCATTCACTTCCTGCTGCCACACTTTGCCCTCTGGTGTTCCCCAAAGATCTACACTTGCTTCCCTCCTATTGCTCATCTACTTGCTGCCCTTCAGCAACTTCATTGGAAAACACACCATTAGTTTTCACATGTACGCTGACGACACCCAGTTCTGCCTCACCACCATCTTTCTTGACTTCTCAGTATAAATGATCAGACTGCTTATCTGACATCCAGAATTTAATGAGAAGTTTCCTCCAATTAAATATTGGAAACACTGAAGCCATTGCTTTTGGACCCTCTCCACACTCCATTCCCCAGTTACTGACACTTCCCTCTCCCTGTCAAATGTCTGATACTAAATCAGACTGTTTGCGAATTTGGTACCATATTTTACCCCACATATTCATACCATCACTAAGACCGCCTATTTCCATAAATTCGCTCGGCTTTGCCCCTTCTCAGCTCATCTGGTGCTGAAATCCTCATTCATGCCTTTGTTACCTCCAGACTTGCTCATTCCAATGCACTCCTGGCTGGTCTCCAACATTCTACCCCTTTTAACCTTGAAGTCATCCAAAGCTCTCCTAGCATGTCCCATACTCCTGTCACCTCATGAAGTTGTGCTCGCTGACTTACATTGGCTCAA
Organism: Carcharodon carcharias; assembly: GCF_017639515.1. NCBI lineage: Eukaryota > Metazoa > Chordata > Chondrichthyes > Lamniformes > Lamnidae > Carcharodon > Carcharodon carcharias. The sequence goes on along the minus strand of NC_054477.1, from coordinate 31,605,926 downwards.
GTTTAAGCTCCCGTTCAGATTTTAAAATTCTCATCCTTATTTTCAAATCCCTCCAAGGCCTTGCTCCTCCCAATTGCTGTATTACCCTCCAACCCCATAACCCTCCGAGATTTCTGCACTCTTCTCATTCTAGCCTCTGCTGCATTCCCAATTATAATTGCTCCACTATTGGTGCCTTCAGTTACATAGGCCCCAAGTCTGGAATTCCCTCCCTACACTTTCCTACCTCGCCTTCCTCCTTTAGGACACTTTAAAACCTACACCTTTGACCAATCTTTAGATCATCTGACCTAATATCTCCTCATGTGGCTCAGTGTCATGTTTAATTTTATAGTAATCCTGTGAAGCACCATGTGACATTTTATTACGTTCAAAGAGGTGGGTTAATTTAAGTTGTTGTTGAGGTGGGCTTGTGAACATATATTCACACCATCACGAAGACCATCATTTATAGCTGCTTAACAAAGCCCAACTTCATTGCTTCCTCGGCTTGGCGGCTGCTGAAATCCTCATCCATGCATTTGTTACCTCTAGACATGACTCTCCTGTCTGATTGTCTACATCCTACCCTCCGTTAAAATGAGGTCATCCAAAACTCTGCTGCCCTTGTCTTAACTCACACCATGTCCCATCCCCCTATCTCTCTGTGCTCACTGACCTACATAGGCTCCTGATCAAGCAACATCTTGATTTTAAGATTCTCATCCTTGTTTTCCAATCCCTCCATGGCCTCAACTCTCCCTATCTCTGTAATCTCCTCCAGCCCCACAACCCTCTGAGATATCTGCGCTCCTATAATTCTGGCCTTTTGAGTATCCCCAATTTCACTCACTCCACCATTAGTGGCAGTGTCTTCAGTTGCCTAGACCCCAAGCTTCGGAATACCCTCCCTAAACCTCTCTGCCTCTCTACCTTACTTTCCTCATTTAAGACACTCCTTAAAACCTACCTCTTTGACCAAGCTTTTGATCATCTGCCCATTGTATCTCCTTATGCGGCTCAGTGTCATGTTTTGTTTCAAAGTGCTCCTGTGAAGTGCTTTGGATGGTTTATTACCTTAAAGGTGCTTTATAAATATAAGTTGTCATTGTTCGAGCCACATCTGGTACCAACTCTCTTCTGATACCTCACTTAAATGGCTGGCATTCATAAATGACTGCAAATGTGACCTTTTTGGGAGAGAAATCAGAGCCAAATCTTATGCTGGCTTCACTTAACACCTGCACATGCTTAATTCCAGTAGCTATCAGTGGGAAGCAGCTGGTAACGATAGCTCTGCTGATTTTGTCCCAACCTAGGGAAGGGGCACTGAGGTCAAACGTCTCTACAGCCATTCCTGTTGGCATCTGCTATGTTAGCACAGATGTCAGTTGAACCATGAGGCTCCACAGCCTGTACTGTCTCAGTTATACTGTAGGTTGCGCATTTTCCTAGTAAGGCTTCAAATTAGGACGGCTCCATTTTACAATAATAGCCTGAAATGTTCCAGTTAATGTGGATAAAACATCTGTTAACTAAAACTGATATATAATTTGGAAAGCTGTAAAAGGCACTCAGTAGAAAAAGGTTAATAAAATGGATTTCAAATCAATTACATCCTGAATTCATAATCCATTCAACAAGGCTTAGGTTTCTCAATCAGCAGTTAAATACTGATAAACAGAAAACCCATTTGCCAAGATGCTGTAATCTTGGATCAGGATTTCCATGGGCCTCATTTAAAGAGGAACTAATTGGTCCTGCCAGTTGATTACTTTTGTAACAGAGTATTGTGTTAGTTATTAAAATCATTATTCAAATATTTGGAGCCGAGACCTTATTTATTATAACATCAACCTTTTAGTATACTCAATGTTCAATGGAACAAAACTGAAAGCGCTCCAAATGATGCCCAGCTTAATCAGATTACCTTTTTTCAGCCATTTCCAATGTAAGTTGTTTAGTTAATGAATTAAAAACTAAAAATTGTACTGCTTGTTCCCAATTATTGCACAGTTATTGAAGAGCTGCTGACCACAGGTGTTTAAAAGAAAGATATCTCATCCCAAACTGGGTGTGGATTTATGACATCCTTATAGAATGAATCTGTGGACTATTACTGGTGTCCAATTCCACTCCATTAATTAGTTTTTTTCTTTACCCTGGTGCATTTGACATATAGAAAGAAACTGGTGAAAATAGAATCGCGAGGAAGGGTTGGGGATGGGGCTGGACCAGGGGGTGTGGGAGGAAATGCAGCTTGCAATCTCCAGTAAGTAATATTCCCTCATCTCAGAGTATTTTAAAAAAACTTCAGCTACATATGGAGCATATTATATTTACATTATACACTGCAGAGTACTAATGAAAGTAATTATCCCTGTATGGAACATTTACAGTATGTTTTCCAACATACGCAAAATTTCCACGCTGGGGCACTCAACCTTCACCATATTTTCTCGTGATAACAGATTATTGCACTGGAGATAAACTGAGACTGATGGAAGAAAGGGTCACTCTGGCTGGGTGATCTATCATTGTTCAGATATGCTGTTATGTCGGGTAGTTGGTTTGGTATTACAGTCAACTACAAGATGAATTGCTCAATATTTAATTCTTTGTAGTCGAATTAAGTTGTTGATTGGTTCTGAAGCAATGTCTTTCCCAGCGACATTTTACATGAGGTTCCCATTGGATTTTGTCACAAGGTGCCTTCCTCAGATTGTTTTCATCCACAGGGTATCTTACTTGTCTTCCTGTAGATTGATGCTGACAGTAAAATGGAGGATTCCCTTCCTCACAGGGGAATAATACTAGCAGTTCATTTAATTCATAATCATTTTATATATTATGTATAGAACACCAGCTGGCTGAGGGAATGTTGGAATCTTCTAGCACTTGGTTTCAGGTTAGTCTTAAAACCCCTTTCTAGTGGCCTACGATATCAGATTATGTAAAACACTGGCCACAACCTGGGACTGCTTGCAAGTTATTGGCCTGATTCTGGAACAATAAACATAAACTGTATTATTGGTCTAAATCTTTAATTAAATCAACATAAAGGTATTTTGCTTCAATTTATAAAACAACTTTTCAGGAAGATGTTTAAATAGGTGACAAATTTGCCTGGCAGCATTGAGAATATTCAGCATTCTAAACAATGAAATCCTCAATACTCAATTCCTGTACTGTGTAAGCAAACACTTGCTGAAGCCAAGTAAATGCCATAGTGCCTCTAGAAAAGCAAACGGTTTGGAAGTATTTGGAAAATTGGAATATCTTCAAGGTGCGCTTTGGTGGTCGCCTGACCTTTGTAGGAATTATTTTTATTTATTCTTAGGATATGGCTGACACTGGCAAGGCTGCATTTCTTGCCCTGAGGGTGTGGAGAGTCATCCACCTTGGTGTGGGACTAGAGTCACATACAAATCAAATCAGCTGAAAGTGGCAGTTTCCTTTCTCTAAAGGTCATTCATGATGTAGCTGGGTTTTTATGACAATCCATCAGATTCTTTGATTATTTTTCTGGCACTTATCCATAAATTACCAGATTTAGTGAATTCATTTGATCAACTTGCCATAGTTGGATTTGAGCCTAATGCTTTGGTCTGCTAATCCAGTTATATCATGATTAGGCTACTGTACCCTAGGGAACGTCTAGATGAGTGTTGTTCTGCAGCCTTAACTTCACCATTGGATACCTCTGAACTGAAGAGAAGCTTGAATCCTGCAATCCTCTACCTTGTGGAGCTAGTTTTAGCCAGAATGATGTTTGGATTCCGTTAAGCTAATGGAGTTTAAGGCTAAATGTGTTAGATTTAAGTGGGGGCTGTAAAATTCCTGTGAAATGATCTTCAAGACTAGTTGCATTGGTAAGCACAGGTGTACGTATCTGTGTAGTGGCATTACTGCACTTTATGTAGGTGCTGCAAATACAATTGAAAACTCAACAATTGTTTAGAGTTCAAAGTGAAACAGCTAACCCTGCTAACTGAACAATCCTTGGATGAGCAATATGGTGTAGATTATCCCTGGCTGTTTTATACCATTTGGATTTCCATGTAATGGGATTGATCAGGAAACCATCTCCATATGCCATATATCCTGTGAAATCCTATATGATGCATGTGAAATCTATGGTGGGATCAGGTTTGTGTTTGACAGGAGGTAGCTGTAACAAGGCTTCCATCCTTGTGTATGCTCATAGATTATGACCAAGCACATAGTTAAAGTTAGTTTTCACGTCTGTTTTTTCCTTAAGATACAAGCAAAATACTGTGAATGCTGGAAATCTGAAACACAAACAGAAAATGTTGGAAAAACTCAGTAGGTCTGACAGCATCTGTGGAGAGTGAAACAGAGTTGACGTTTTGAGTCCGTATGACCTTTCTTCAGAGCTCTGAAGAAGGGTCATACGGACTCGAAATGTTAGCTGTGTTTCTCTCTCCATAGACGCTGCTAGACCTGCTGAGTTTTTCCAACAATTTCTGTTTTCATTTTTGTCTGTTTCTCGCCATGTAGAGATTTCAATTTACTGTTGAATTAAGATGAGCGATCAGGGCTTCCTTCCAGTAGTGTGCAGTTGGCAAATTCACTACCTGGTATGGTGCTGAGCTGTAGAGATAAGGCATGGTCCAAGTTTGATCTCCCTCAATCTGTCTGAGTTGGAGGATCTCAATCTATGAGCAGCAACAGAGGTCTCAGATTGACCTCAGTACCTTTGTATTGAGCCAGCAGACGGTGTTCCCATTCCTGATTACTGCTCGGTAACCCTGTTGAAAAGAACATAAGAAATAAGAGCAGGAATAGGCCATTCTGCCCCTTGAACCTGCTTTGCCATTCAATATGGTCATGGCTGATCTAATGGTGGCCTTAACTCACCTTTTTGCCTGACCCCCATAATTCAAAAAGATGGCTAACTTGACAGTGAATATCTTCAATGACCCACTGGTCTCGAGGGAAGAGAATTCCAAATATTAACGACCCTCTGGGAGAAGTTCCTCCTCATCTCATCTTAAATGAGATACCCCTTTTTTTATGCGACTGGTATAGAATCAAACTTGCCTGTGCTGCCCCTACACTCACTTGAACCAAGCACTAGAATGCAAACAGTGTCTCTGGAACCATATCAAAGTGTAAAGGAAAAGAAAGCAATGCCTACAGAATGAAGGGAGGGGTAATAAGAGCAAAATGCAGTGAAACCAGCAGGATTGCCACTGTCCTGCTTTGTTGCTTAGTGATATCATTCCTCACATTGTTCCCTTTCTCCTCTCACACAGGATATGAGAAAACATGTGATGATGACCCTGCTGGATGCAGAACAGTCATACGTGGAGTCCCTCCGAACGCTCATACAGGTAGGGGTGTGTGTGTGTGTGTCTGTGCGTGTGTGCGTATGTGTATATGTAGCTGGATTGAGAAGAGTAGCATTTTGAACAGTGGGTTTTGTTGAATGTGTGAGCAGCTCAGCTGCCACCCTGACCTGCTTGAGGCAAGTGGGAGGGAAGTTTCTTAAAAGTGAGTGAAGACTAAAAAAAACACAAGCCCAATTTACCCTTGCTTCTGGCGCTTCCTCAGTTTAAGAGTTTTAAGGGGCATGACGAAAGCTTGGTTGGGAAAGTGAAATATGGGAGTGGTGACAGGAATAATGAAAGATATGAACAGAGACATGGTCATCCATAGTACAATTGCACCAACTTTCAGTTATATAGCACCCTTAATGGAGCAAGTCCCAAGGTGCTTCACAAGAACATTATCAATCAAAATTTGAAACCAAGCCACCCTAGAACAGATGACCCAAAGTTTTGTCAAAGATAAAGATTTTAAAGGGCATCCTAAAGGAGGGAAGAGAGATGGAGAGTTTTAGGGAGGGAATTCCAGAGCTTAGGGCTAGGCAGTTGAAAGCACAGCCGCCATTAGTGGTGCAGTTATGACCAGGGATGTGCAAGAGGCCACAATTAGAGGAGCACAGCGATCTCAAAGACTTGTAAGGCTGGAGGAGGCTTCAGAGATAGGGAGGGGTGAGTCTTTGGAGGATTTGAAAATAAGCATGAGAATTTTAAAGTTGATGCATTGTCAGACCAGGAGCCAGTGCAGGTCAAGAAGTACAGGGGTGAATGGGATTTGGTGCAAGTTAAGATATGGTCAGCAGGGTTTGGATGAGCAAAATTTTATGTAGGATGGCAGATGAGCGAGCAGTCATGAGGACATTATAATCATTAAGTTTAGACACAACCAAGGCATTCATGGGGGTTTCAGCAGCAGAGGAGCTGAGGCAAGGTCAGAGCCAGGCGTTGTTAAGGAGGTGAAAATAGACAGTCTTGGTGTTGGAGGGGATATGTGTAGCAAGCTTATCTTGTGGTCAAAAACAAAGTTGTGAACTATCTGGCTTAGCTTCAGACAGTTGCCCAGGAGAGGAATGAAACTGGTGGCCACAGAAGGGGGTTTGTTTCAGGGGCCAAAGATAGTGTCTTTATTCTTCCCAATATTTAGTTGGAGGAAATTTCTGCTCATCCCATACTGAATGTCCGAAAAGTGGTGTGACGAATCTGCCCCAGTGGAGGGATCAAGAGAAGCAGTGATGAGATGGAGCTGAGTGTTGTCAGTGTATATGTGGAACATTAATATTTTTCAGATGTTGTCACTGATGGACAGCATGTAGATTGGAGACAGTGGGGTGAAGGATAGGGATACAGCAGAGGCAACAGTGCAGTAACAGGTTTACACCACATTAGAGCTGACTGCCTAGCTACAATTGAATAGGTGAAAATGGAACCAGGCAAGAGCAGTTCCAACTCCTGGAACATGGTGGAGAGACCTTGGAGGAGGAGGATATGATGAACAGATTGGGAAGGATGCAGAGGCATCGCTTGCCACTGACAACGTCACATAGAATTTGATAAGAGTCATTTCAGTGTAGAAACCTGATTGAAGGGAATCAAACATGGAATTGTGGGGTTTATGTACAAGGATTTGGGAATGCTTTCAAACAATATGGAGTGGAAGGAGAGGTTGGAGATGGGCGATAGTTTGTACAGACAGAGGTCATCTTTCAAAGGCTACATTAAACATTAATGAACAGAGTTTAGTGTAATGTATTGAACAGGCTCATTTTATGTGTGTTGCTTCCTAAGCTGATACTGTGTTATAGTAAAACTGACTCACGCAAGAATTTCTATCCAGTTTAACTTCCTCACGACCCACACTGTGGAAATGGCTGGTCTGGGAGCTGTAAAAATAAATCCACCACTATGTGACAGGCTCCACTTTGCCAACTCTGATACCAGAACTGAAAGGGAAAACTGAACATGCTGTGATATTTTCCTCTAGAAAAGTAAAGGCTGGAAAGTGCCTTAATACAGGTCTTTAAAATTATGTAGAGGTTTGAGAGAGTAGACATAGGGAAGTTGTTTCAACTTGTGAGAGACTCTAAAACCAGGGGACATAACTACAGCCATAAATATGAGATAAATGATAAATCCAAGTGAAACTTTACTCAGAGTGGTTAGACTTGTGGAACTTGCTACAACATGGAATAGTCGAGGCAAATAGCATTGAAGCATTTTAGGGGAAGCTTACTAAGTTCATGAGAAACATGAGAAGAGAAGGTATGTTAAGAGGATGAAGTATGGTGAGAGCAGGTTTGTGTAGAGCACAGACCAGCTGAGTGGAAAGGCCTGTTTATGTACTTTAGGTTCGATGTAATCCAACTCAGAATTTGATTCAAGTATGTTTCACTGAAATTAGCAAAAAACTTCTGATTCACTGGGACACAGGAATTAGGAGTAGGAGTAAGTCATTCGGCCCCTTGAGTGTGCTGCCCCGTTCGATAAGATCACGGCTGATCTGATTGTGGCCTTAATTCCACTTTCCTGCGTGCTCCCCCCCATAACCCCTTTTGATCAAAAGTCTATCTAACTCTGCCTTGAATATATTCAATGACCTAGTCTGCACTGCTTGCTGGGGAAGAAAGTTCCACAGACTAATAACTGACTGAAAGAAAAAAATTCTCATCATGTTCTTAGATGGGAGGCCCCAACTTATAAAATTGTGTCCACTAGTTCCAGACTCCAGCACAAGGACAAACATCCTCTCAGCTTCCTCTCTATCGAGTCCCATCAGGATCTTATATGTTTCAATTAGATCTGCTCTCATTCTTCTAAACTGCAATGAGTATAGATCCAAACTGTTAAACATTTCCTAATAAGACAACCCCCCCTCTTCCCCCATCCCAGGAATCAGTCAAGTGAACCTTCTCTGAACTGCTTCTAATGCAGTTATATCATTTCTTAAGTAAGGAGGTCAAAATTGTACGTTATCCCAGATGTAATCTAACTAAAGCCTTGCGCAACTGTAGTAATACTTCCCTATTTTTAAACTTGATTCCCTTTGCAATAAACACCAACAATCCACTTGCTTTCCTAATCACTTGCTGAACATGTATACTAACTTCTTGTGATTCATGTGCCAGGACACCCAGATCCCTCTGTACCGTAGAGGTCTGCAGTCTCTTTCCTATCAAATAATATACTGCTTTTTTATTCTTCCTGCCAAAGTGGGACATTTTGCCACATTTGCCAAATTTTTGTTTACTTACTTAACCCACCTAAATCCCTTTGTAGACTCTCAATGTCCTCTTGAGAACTTATGTTCCCCCTTTTCTTTGTGTGATCAGCAAATTTAGCAAGCATACATTGGGTCCCTTCATCCAGGTCATTGATAAAGATTGTCAGTAGCTGTAAATACAAAATTGCTTTGGAAAGAACAATTTACTTTGATGAACAGTTGGCGCTCAGTGCAAATGATTGATATGCCAGCACGCTGCACTGTTGGGCTGATGCCGGCCCACTCTGCACATACCATGTTTAGTCAGGAGGGGGTGGGTCAGAATGCATGCCAGGAGACTATGCAGCTGTGCTTCTCATTATTTCAGCCTTGTCATTTTTGGCTGGTGAGAAAAAGGTGGATCTCTGGCCATGGTGGGATTCTGTGTGTGCCTCCCTTGCTGGGCTGCCCAAAGACTGACACTGATGAGCCTTGTAAGGCAGCACTAGTCTGGCTATTTGTTGTGGTCTGGGAGCTTAACTGTCTAGCCCGTATCCGCCTACTCATCTTTAAATTTTTAAATCCTTCAGCTCCTCAATGTAAAACTAAGCAATATAGCTCGAGTAGTCTGAAGTACACCAGATACCTGAATGACATATTCATTAATCATTCTATCTCCTGCATATCAGTGTGGCAGAACTGCAGCCCTCTCCATGAGCCTTCTGTCTCCAGGGGAGTTGTCACTGCTTGCTGATATCTTTAAAAGCTCCTAGAAATCACTGTATTTCTGCACTCAGGCATGATGTGGGCCAATTAGATCATCCCCTCTTTGACTGACAGCACCTAAATGGCTTATAATCATCAGGCCAGTTCTGATAAAATCAACCAAACACACAAAAAGAGGATTGATGTGTAATATCTACCTTTGGTTTCTGGGGCATCATTAATAATCACTTCAGGTTGAGCACTTACATGCAGAACTGAGGAAACTGTTCATCATTCACATAGATGTCTCTGCCTTGTAGAGAGGACTCTGGTATGTGAATAGCGATCCCAGTGAATGTTTAATAAAACAGAACATTCATCACTTTATGAAGAAGCTCCTGTTAAAAGCAAGGCAATTCTGGGCACCGCACCTCAGCGAGGTATATTGGCTTTTAAGGGGGTGGGTGCAGATTCACCAGAATGATACCAGAGCTAAAAACCAGGGTTTGAGATGATTAAACGATTTGATAGGGTAGATAGGGAGAAAACATTTCCTTTGATGGGGGACTGTAGAACAAGAGGGGATAATGTTAAAATTAGAGCTAGTCTGTTCAGGAGGTGATGTCAGAAATCACTTCTTCACACAAAAAGGGTAGTGGAAATCTGGAACTCTCGTTATAGAAGGTTGCTGAGGCTAGGTCAATTGAAAATTTTGAAATTGAGATTGATAATTTTTTGTCAGGTAAGGATATTAACGGTTATGCATCTGAGGCAGATAAATGGGGTTAAATGGAGATTAGCTGTGATCTAATTGAATGGTGGAAGAGGTTTGTAGCAATACTCCTTTTCCTATATTTCTATGACAGTAGCTTAACCTTCACCTTAAGTCAACATGGACAACTTATAAAATGGGAAAAAAGATGAAGCTCCTGGATGGTTCAGTGGGTAAAGCCACAGAATATTGTTGTACGTAGGTACAAATAAATACATATACATATCAATAGTCTTAGATATTTTCCTATATACATAGTGTATTGCTTTATTTAATGTAGCGCTAAGGTGAATCACATTAAAAGACTGATGTACTGTTTGAATCCTATGTAGAATGAAATATGAAATATGAAGCCTGCATTGCATTTGAGTAAATGATCAGTTTAATTGAGGTTTACATAGAGAGGCAACATTAAACGTTTACATTTGTATCTAGTTGCTGCTGTCGCTGTTTGAGCTGTGTTACAATCTCCAGAGAGGTCAATAACTTTTTAAAAAAGTTCGAGCTTCCAGTGAATAGCTGAAAGGATGACTCAAGATTTCACGTTTTAAAACTTTTAGTGTAACAGACGAACTAAAAGCAACATTGACTAATCACCGTTTTTGTTGGCAACTTATACTTTAAACCACAGAATGGAATTTTCTTCTTTTATTTTTACCACAACCGAAAATCCCATGCTATGGTCATATTTCACTCTGTCCCTGAAGTAGACCTTCAATTCTCCCAGAAGCAGTCCAAAGTGATCTTTAGCTCCCATGGGTTTATTTCCATTCTTTTCTTTTCGCAGCCTGGTAACTTTTAACCCCAGAACTGTCTTTCATGGTGAGGGCTTTTCCTAGAAATCCTGCATCTAACTCAAACTAGGCTAATCTTCCAGCCTTGTTCTAATCCTCATGAATTTGAGGATTAAATCTGAAGAAGAGTCATATGGACTCGAAACGTTAACCCTGTTTCTCTGTCCACAGATGCTGCCAAGCCTGCTGAGTTTTCCAGCATTTTCTGTTTTTATCTGATGAATTTGGTCTTTTCAATCCAATCGTGAGCTCCCACCGCATCCCTGTGTGATGAACCATGGAGATTTGCTGCCTCTAGCAGCTCTTCTAACTGGTCTGAGAGTTTCAGAGATATGTTTTGGAAATCCTGTAACCTGATCCTACAAAAGACACCTGCTAGACCCTTCTCATCTGAAAGCCCACCCCAATGGTAACTTGAATCAGGTAGATTTGTATCCATGTAGAAATGCTAATTAGGTGTCCTTTAGATTCCCAATTCTATTCTGCCATAGAACTAAATTGACAGTTAAACAGTACAAATCTGACATTCTTAACACCTTCTTGGAACTTTGGAGACTAATGGTCTATCCACTGTCAGCACAGAACCTTCTTCCTAGTAAAACAACCTAAGTTTCTCATTAATCTTTAGCAGTTAAGCCATACAGGTTTATTATTAGTAGAATTCAGAGTATGTCCCATGATCTCCCCTTCATTCCTCCATTTTACCCTAAATTAAAGATACAGTCCCAAAACATAACAATCTTAGCAACTTTCTCTCTCTGGTGAGCAACTGGCTTGGACCAGTTTAGCATTTAATTAAAGCTCTTTGTGGTATTCCCCATTTTTAATTATGGCCTGAATTTTTTCCTCGTCGGCTGGGCGCGCACGACTGACGGGGCCGGGAGCAGAAGCGAAATGCGCTTCCACCTGCCATCGGCCCCCAGCCGCGATCTTATGCTGGCTGGTCAATTAATGGCCAGCCCACATGAAATGCGCCCGGAGAAAGGCTTAGCACTGCCATTGGGGGCGGGAAGAGGATGTGCGCCGACGTCATCGTGGGTGCTGGGTAGCACTTTCACTGAGCTCCCTGAAGGCAGACAGATGTCTCAGGGTGTTGCAGACCTCCAAATAATAAAAGAAAGCCCAAAAAAGCTGCACAGAGTGTCCATGCAGCACAATCCAGCACCTGAAAGCAGACCTCATAATAAAAACAGCCTTCAGATATTTATTTTTATTTTTAATTCTAATGAAGATTTCATCCTGCCCTCGGATGAGGCTTCATCCAAAATGTAAAGCTCGCCTGGCCAAATGGCCCGTCCACCAAACGTAAGGTTGGATGGGCCATGAAAAATCACTGACAATTGAGCCGTCAATTTCACTTGGCATGTGCACCAAAGAACATTTAGCAGTCATTAGGAAAGGGCTGGTCTGATTTCATTTTCCAAATTGTTTTTCTGTTATTGCCAATTCTGTATAAAAGGCCCCATGATCATAAAAGTTCAGACATAATCTCAGATGTACTGCTGCTCCTATATCTTATTGCCTTATGGATGTAAATAGGAAAGATGCCATAACCCCAACATATTAGACAAATTAGAGGATCCCTTGCACTGGCAGCAGTTGTTTAGTACAAGTTAGAACATAAGAAATAGAAAACATCTGCAAAGCGCTAAGAGCCATGAGAGAACATAGTGTGGTCCATGTTAGTTCCTAACAGGATGGAAAAATGATGCCAAATGGAGGCCTAGCATGATACACAAGATTGTAAAATTGGGGAAATGAGTTCTCAAAGGCTTTTGATAAAGTTCCATATGAAGAACTATTAATTAAACTCAAAGCTGTGGAAATTTAGAGTAAACTCTGTGAATGAATAAGAAACGGGCCAAAAAGTGGGAGGGTTGGCGTAGTGGGAAGTAGTTGGGTAAAGTGAAGCTCGCTGTTGGGGATGCTGCTGCTTCTAATGTACATAAATGACTTGAGATTCAAAGCAAAATGGTCAAGTTTGCAGATGGTATCAAACTAGAAGGTAAGGTGGAATAGGAAGTGAAATCACAGAGCGAATTGACAATATGTAAGTGGGATGAATAATGACTGATGTAATTTAATACAACCACACATGTAAAGACTTCTTCATAAACACAGTTGAAATAGCTAAGGATGAAGTTGAACCTAAGAGTCTTGGTGGATATGACACTAAACATATTGAACCAATGCAGCATAGCAATCAACAAAATCAATAGGATGTCGAACAATAGTGGAACTGAAGGATAGGGGTTCAATTTGGTTAAAGACCATTTTAGGGCAGGTATAAGGAAATACTTCTTCATACAGCAATCAATATGTGGAATAAACTTCCAGATACAGCAGTGGAGGCAAAAACCCTGGAACAGTTTCAGAAACAATTAGAAGTTTCAATCATCAAAGTGGTGGAGTGGGTTGCAGAACCAAGATGGAGTGTTATAGGATATTAAGACAGGGTTGAGTTCCTGTTACTCATTTATTGTTTCTGTGCTGTTTAATTGTGCCATCAGGAAGAGGTACTAAGTTGCTTTCCCACATGATGGAATCAAAAAGTGTGATTCATATGGTTTTCTTCCAACAAAAGCCATATCCAACAAAGGGTCCAGCTGGGTTCTTCATTAAACAGCTGTTAACTCCTTTTCATGTAATATACTGCTTTCCTCTAGAACTTTAATATATTTCTTCTGGGAGGTTATATTGCATTAAGTTTGTTCAAAGAAAAAGTTCTAACTTCCCTTCCATTGAGCATGCAGAGTATTTAATTATCTTCTGCAGAGGCATCCTCACTTATAGCAGTCTGAGGCAACTGGTTGTATTGAGCCTATTTAACTGTTTTCCCTTTTCTTAAGTGCCTATTCTGCAAATACAACAACCTTTATGTGCGTAGGTAGCACACAAATTAGCCCCTAATTAGAACTTCCTGCCTGGGTTCTAATGGCATGCATACCATTTTGGGACAGGGTTTAGGTGGAATTATCTGATTATGACCCACTTTATTCTTGTGAGTGCTTATAAAAGGACATTGTACATAATATAAAATTGCACATTACATCAGAGTTAGCACACATTATACATGAGATGAATGTGACTCAGGATATAAGGAAGAATTGTATTTTCTCATGCAATGATATACAAACACACACAATGTGAAAATAACAGCATATTCCAGAAGCAAGTAATGTTGCTGAAGTCAGAAGCTTTATGTGTATTGGATCATTTGGTGTTAGTGGTGGCTCAGTTGGTAGCACTTTTGCTTCTGAGTTACAAATTTATGGTTTCCAGTTCCACTCCAAAACTTGAGCAGAAAAGTTAATTAACATTCCAGTGGAGCAATAAGGCATTGCTGCACTGCCAGAGGTGCTGCTGTCTGTCAGATAAGCTGTGAAAGCAACGTCCTGTCTCTCCTCTCAGATGGGCATAAATGATTCTGTGATACTATTTTGAAGAAGAGCAGGAGAATTACCCCTGGTGTCCTGGCTAATTTTTATCCTTCATCATCAACATCACGAAAACATATTATTTGGTCATTATCACATTGCTGTTTGTGGGGGCTTGCTGTGTACAAATTAGCTACTGCAATTCGTATATTAGATCAGTGACTGCACTTCAAAATAAAGCATTTTGGGACATCCTGTAGTCATGAAAGATGCTATATAAATGCAAGGCCTTTTGCTTTGGATAGAATATCTAAGGGCTTTCCATTCTCCACACTGCTTTTATACTTTACCTCAGCCAATACAAAAACACCCATTTAGACCATTTGGGTGTAATAAAATTTAACAAGAACACGCATCTAATATAGCATTTTATTACACCATGCATCTGGATGTCCCAAAACACTTGGGGCTGAATTCTCCAACGCGTAAAATGACGCACGGTGATATCGGGCTGGCGTCCCGACACCACTGCATGTCGTTTAGATTTTGCGTTTGGCAGGCGTGTAGCCGACTCTTAAGGCCATTTAAAACCTAATTAACTAAATTAAATGAACCTTAAGATTGGGGCGGGCAGACAAAAAGCTCAGGCGGCCTTCGCATTTTTCATGAAACCTCATCCACTGGGCTGTAAGATTCGGCAAGCTGTTCAAAAGTCCATTGACTTCGGCGGGACCAGAAAATTCCACCCCAGGGAGAGGCCGTAAAATTCTGCCCGTTGTGTTTTTGCATTCATTCTTTATTCAATGTTCATGTTAGTGTCCAGAGTCGCACTCGCCACTCTGTGGAACATGGCTGATCTTGTAAGCTCAGCTGGCCCTCCCTTCTATGCATTGTAAAGGACATTGTCTGAAAGCAAGTTCAGTGGAGGTGAATGAAATGTTGTAGGTGAGCTCAAAGTCCTCTAATGACTCTGCCAGCCAACATCCTGAGATGGACGTACATGTGGTCAGCACTGACACTGCCCTTTGGGCCCCTCATTTTCATACCTTGACTGACTTTCCCACCACCCCCAGGACACCAGGCCTATCCTAATAATTAATTCCTCCACGCCCCTGACCCCACTCCGAAAACCCCCTCACCACTGACTCACTCTTGCCGGTCCCAAGCCTCCATGGAACAGTCCATTGTCCTGCTCCCCTTTGTGTCGTAGAATTAAACAGGGAAAGTGCTTACACATAACTGCACAAAGCCATACTTAAATGATTGTAAACCGGGTGCCATGAGATTCTCTTGTGCTGCTGAAGTTATCTTGAAGCTGTTCATATCCAATTAAATGTGGCAGCTAATTTGTTCACAACAAGATCCTACACTTAGTAAATTAGATGAATTATCACTCTCTGTTTATGATGTTGTTTAAGGTTGAAGTTTGTCCAGGATAGTGGAAGAACTCCCCTGTTCTTCTTCAGATAGTGCTGTCCAACTCAGTGGGCAGATAGGGCCTCGATTTAATGTCTCATCTAAAAGATGCTATATCTAAGATAGCAACACTTCTTCAAGTGACACCACTTGTGCTTAGTTCCTGGAGTGGAACTTGATCCCCCGACCTTTGGACTCGGAGTGCTACCAATAAGCCCAGATCACTATTTCTTCCAATTAACTCTAAGTTAATGGTGTTGTAATGTGAACCCTGATGATCTCAGGGAAGTTTGCAGGTTGTGTTTGGTTAAACAGGTATTATATTGTATCGGTATCTTCATAATTAAAATTTAGTAAGGATCTAAATCTTGATTGCGGCAATCATTTTATGATTTTGGCTTATTTTCCAGGCATTAATTATCATTTATTTTCCTCTCTCTTTCCTTGAATTTTCTCTCTTTCTGAGGTCACAGAACGGTGACACTTCTATATGTTGATCCTCCACAATGATTGTGAGCTCAGTTAACTCAGTACTTTCCAGGTCCGTACCATATTTCTTTTTCTTAAACAAATAAGTAGGATATGCGGTGGGAAACTGTGCAACACTTGCTAATATGCATTCATAAATCAAATATGAGTTCTCTGAGTGATCCTCATCAGTGAGGTATAATTGAATGTGACACCTTTCCCCCTTGCTAGTCTTCTACTTGCACCTCACTTTGAATGGCCTACAGTGAAATGAACAATTCTTTAGAATTTCACAAAAGCCTCACTGGCAGGAAATCACTTTACTCCCTCTAAGCGATTAAAGAAAATTCTGTATTAATCTAAATCACCATGTAATCTAAAATGTGGAATGTGACTGGTTTCTTTTTCTTTCTCTCTCCAGCGCAAGGCTGCTGAGACCTGTTGTAACATCCCAGCTGTTGCTGGAGTCAGCACAGAGTGGAGATCAAAGCTGTAGCCAGCCTCATCTGTCTCTCTTGGTAGAGCACTAAGACATTAGCAAAGTTTCTCCAGTATTTTATATCCTAAGGGTGTTTTGCAATGAAAATTGAACAGCCTGCCCTGGCGAAGTTGCCAGCCGAGGGGGTTCACAATGAGAATCTCAGCCTGGGACTGGCAGCTATAAGTAATGCAAATCACAATCCCTTAATTACTACATCACAATCAATCCTAAATATACATTTCAATAATAATGTATTCAATCACCTTGTGTAAAATGAGGCTCCATTTCATACAATACTACCTCAGTAGAAACAGCTGAGAGCTCAAATGGTATGACTCTGGGTTTTATTTGCTACAATTTCAAATGTTTTATCCTGTGAGTATACCAGTATGGTTAATATACTTCCTGCCTTGAAGCTTTGGTGTTGTATTTGGCAGAGTCCTTCTTCCATATTAAAGAGGAAGAAGAGGAAGGAGAATGGGAGGAGAAGACAAGAGATACAGTGGGAGCAGGGGCAAGAACACCATTGACCAGGAATGAGCAGCACAAGTAGCAACCGGCCACAGGTTGGCTGATGCTGAGTGACCTGGCATGATGAGGCAATAGCATATGACAGCAGTAACATCATGTGACAATAGCGTGTTACGATCTGGGTCAAAACCGGTAACTTTTTCTTTAAAAAAAGAAATCTGAAGAGCCAGTTATTTACTGAAAGAATGAAGCCACAAGAATTCCACGAAGTCCTTCCTCGTGAAGAATTTCAGCTCCTCTTGTAGGATTTAGCTTGATCCCCAGCCAACAGCAGCACAAAACCGCCCGGACACATTGGGCCAAATGGCCTCCTTCTGTGCTGTAGACGTCTATGAGTATATAAAAATGGCACACGTCTGCTGAACCTCTTCTTATGACAGTCCGGATAGCGTAGATCTTCCAATGTTATCTTTAGGTAACAGAATCATCTGCAACAACTGTATATTTCCCTGTTCTCAGCTCCTGGATCTAACCTCTGACTTTTTCAGCCGGCCTGTATTGCACCATTGGGATCATCATCTGTGCTTGGATGGCTCTATGTCCTTTTATATGTTTTCAGTCAGTTTCAGTCTCTTCAGAAATTTTGGTTTCAAATCTCAATTTCAGCCTTAGGGCAGGATTTCCCATTGGTGAGCAGGGACGCTGGGCCCATTCGCCGACGCATAAAATGACACGTGGTGACATTGGGCGGAACTCCCGACGTCACCGCGCCCCATTTAAATTTTCCAGTAGGCGGGGGCGCAGCAAAATCAGCTGTGCACCCGCCGACCTGTCAGTGGCCAATTGAGGCCATTGACAGAGTAATTTAGCTAATTAATGGACCTGGCCGTCCAACCTTAAGGTTGGTGGGCAGGCCAGGAGCCCCGGCGGGAATTAGAAAAAGCATGAAACCTCATCCACAGGTGGGATGAGGTTTCATGTAGGTTTTTAAAAATTTTATTAAAGTTTTTTAAAAAAATTATGGACATGTCCCAACTCACGTGACAGTGTCACATGAGGGGACATGTCAGGAATTTTTTTTTCTCTATTTTTAACATTTGTGACAGAACAGCCGATCTCCCTGAGGCAGCACATAGCCTCAGGGAGATGAGTGTGTTCTTTCGTGTGCACGCGTGAAAGAGTGCACTCTCGAGTTTAGGGAACCCCCCTCCACCCCACTCGCACGGGGAGCGCATAGCATTTCCGTGCGGATGTCATGCTGTGCAGGCCTTAATTGGCCCAATTGGGGGTGCCAATCGGAGGCACGCCTGTGTGTGCCCACAATTCAACTTCACCCCCGACGGGGGGAAAATCCTACCCTTAATTTCCTTAAAACCTGGGAGGTTCTGTTTCCCTTCTCAGTTTCCCATTTCAATTAGGGTCTGTCTCAAAAAATAAAAGCAACATACTGCGGATGCTGGAGATCTGAAATAAAAACAGAAACTGCTGGGAAAACGCTGTAGGTCTGGCAGCATCTGTGGAGAGAGAAACAGAGTTAACATTTTAAGCCCAGTATGACTCTTCCTCGGAACATCCGAAAATGCAAGCTTTGAAACCACAGATTGCATCACAAGAGATAGGGGCAAGTGTGTGGAACGGCAGGGCTAAGGCGAAGAATATGGGACAAAACCTGCAACTGCGGGTGCAGACATGGCGTATGATGGTCAGCAGACCTCCCATTGACATGGTGATCTATCACCATCTTGCATACTGGTTAATTCATTCACCTAACCCATAATTTAGAACCTCTTGGCAACCCAAACCAAATTTCCTCTCCTCCCACTTATACCGACAGTTAAACTTTTTAACCACAAAAAAAGAAAACGGAGACAGGGAAAAAATATAACAAAATAAAAAGATAAAATGAGCAAAAAGTGGCAGGAGGGAGGGCTTTAGATTTCTGGGACATTGGGACCATTTCTGGGGGCAGTGGGACCTGTACAAGGTGGATGGGTTGCACCTGAACCGGAATGGGACCAACATCCTTGCGGGGAGGTTTGCTAGTGCTGTTGGGGAGGGTTTAAACTAACTTGGCAAGGGGCTGGGATCCTGAGAGAAGGCTCTGCAGGGGGAGATGCACAGCCAAAATTAGAAGAGAGAGCAAGTGAGTCTGGATGGCATAGAAATTATAGGCCAGTTAAGGCACAAGGGAGTTTGGCAAGGTTGGATGGTATTTATTTTAATGCATGGTGTCTGACGAATAAGGCAGATGAGTTGAGGGCACAAATTAACACATGGAAGTATGATGTAATTGCTGTCACAGAGACACGATTGAGAGAGGGGCAGAATTGGCAGCTCAATATCCCAGGATATAGGGTCTTCAGGCGAGACAGGGAAGGAGGTTAAAGAGGACGGGGTATTGTAATATTGATCAGGAAATCAATTACAGCAGTAAGGAGGGATGACATCTTAGAAGGCTCCTCAAATGAAGCCATATGAGTAGAACTGAAAAACAAAAAGGAGCAATCACATTGCTGGGAGTGTACTATAGGCCCCCACACAGTCAGCGAGAAATAGAAGAGCAAATATGTAGGCAAATTTCAGAGAAGTGTAAAAATAATAGGGTAGTAATAGTGGGGGATTTCAACTTCCCCAACATTAACTGGGTTAGTCATAATGTGATAGGTTTAGAGGGAGCGGAATTCTTAAAATGCATCCAAGAGAGCTTTTTAAGCCAGTACCTAGAAGGTCCTATAAGAGAGGGGGCGGTCCTGAACTTAATTTTAGGGAATGATGCCGGGCAAGTGGTAGAGGTATCAGTGTGAGCATTTTGCAGATAGTGATCATAACTCTGTTAAATTCAAGATTGTTATAGAAAAGGACAAGGATGGGCCAGAAATCAGGGTTCTAAATTGGGGGAAGGCCAATTTTAATAAGATCAGATATGATTTGGCCAGAATGGGCTGGGAGCAGCTACTTTTAGGTAAATCTGCATCAGAGCAGTGGGGCTCATTCAAGAAGGAAATAGGAAGAGTACAGGGCCAACATATTCCAGTAAAGACAAAGGGTGGGACCAACAAGTCCAGAGAACCCTGGATGTCGAGGGATATACAGGATTGGATAAAGAGAAAAATGGAGGCTTATGGCAGATACCGAGGGCTCAAGACAGCAGAAGCCCTAGAGGAGTATAGAATGTGTAGGGGGGCACTTAAAAGGGAAATTAGGAGAGCAAAAGAATAAACATTGACAGGTAAAATAAAGAAAGATCCAAAGTTATTTCACAAGTACATTAAGAGTAAGAGGATAACAAGGGAAAGAGTAGGGCCCATTAAGGACCATAGTGGTAATTTGAGTGTGAAGCCGGAAGACGTAGGCAGAGTTCTAAATGAATACTTTGTGTTGGCATTCACAAGTGAGAGGGACGACGTGGGTATGGAAATCAGGCAGAAGAAATGTGATATAATTAAAGAAATTAGCATAGAAAGGGAGGAGGTTCTAAGTGGTCTGGCAGGCTTAAAAGTAGATAAATCTCCAGGCCCAGATGAAATGTATCCCAGCTGTTGAGTGAGGCAAAGGAGGAAATAGCAGAGGCGCTGACAATAATTTTCAATACCTCTCTGGCCACAGGAGAGGTGCCAGAAGACTGGAGGACAGCCAATGTGGTATCGTTATTCAAGAAGGGAGGAAGGGATAAACTAGGGAACTACAAGCCAGTCAGTCTAACCTCAGTGGTGGGTAAACTATTGGAAGCAATTCTGAGGGACAGAATTGGAGAGGCAGGGATTAATCAAGGGCAGTCAGCATGGTTTTGTTAAAGGGAGGTCATGTCTGACCAATTTGATTAAATTTTTCGAAGAGGTGACCAGACGTGTAGATAAGGGCAGCGCATTAGTTGTAGTCTGCTTGGACTTCAGCAAGGCTTTTGATAAGGTCCCGCATGAGAGACTGATAATGAAGTTAAGAGCTCATGGGATCCAAGGCAATTTGGAAAATTGGATCCAGAATTGGCTGAATGGCAGGAAGCAGAGAATGATGGTCGAGGGGTGTTTTTGTGACTGGACGCCTGTGTCCAGTGGGGTTCCACAGGGATCGGTGTTGGGTCCCTTGCTGCTCGTGGTATATACAAACGCTTTAGCCATGAATGTAGGAGGGTTAATCAGTAAGTTCACGGATGGCATGAAAATTGGTGGGGTGGTAAATAGCGAGAAGGATAGCCTTAGATTACAGAAGGTTATAGACGGGCTGGTCAGATGGGCTGATCAGTGGCAAATGGAAATTAATCTGGATAAGTGTGAGGTGATGCACTGGGGCAGGACAAACAAGGCACGGGAATACACGATGAACGGTAGAACCCTGGGAGGTACCGAGAATCAGAGAGACCTTGGTGTGCATGCCCATCGGTCCCTTAAGGTAGCGGGACAGGTAGATAAGGTGGTTAAGAAGGCATATGGGATACTTGACTCTATTAGTCAAGGCATAGAATATAAGAGCAGGGAGGTTATGCTAGAACTGTATAAAATGCTGGTTAGGCCACAGCTAGAGTATTGCGTGCAGTTCTGGAGTCCGTGTTATAGGAAGGATGTGATTGCACTAGAGAGAGTGCAGAGGAGATTTACCAGGACATTGCCTGGGCTGGACAGTTTTAGTTATGAGGAGAGATTGAATAGACTAGGGTTATTTTCCCTGGAGCAGAGAAGATTGAGGAGGGACATGAATAAGGTGTATAAAATTATGAGGGGCATAGATAGGGTAGACAGGAAGGAACTTCTCCCCTTGATGGAGGGATCAATAACCAGGGGGTATAGATTTAAGGTAAGGGGCAGGAGATTTAGAGGAGATGTGAGGAAGAATTTTTTCACCCAGAGGGTGGTGGGAACCTGGAACTCACTGCCTGAAAGGGTGGTGAAGGGAGAAACCCTCATAACATTTAAGAAGTATTTGGATGTGCACTTGCGATGCCATGGCATACAAGGCTATGGGCCTAGTGCTGGAAAATGGGATAAGAATAGTTAGGTACTTGTTTGACCAGCACAGACCCAATGGACCGAAGGGCCTTTTTCTGTGCAGTAGACCTCTATGACTCTAATTACTACCTCTCTGATACTAAAAATTGTGTGGAGTCTCATTTCTTCAGGTTTTAATTGTTATTAGAGATTTTTAAAAATTAGGAATGGTAGCATAGCAGTTCTGTTATGGGACAAGTAATGCAGAGGCGTGGACTAATGATCTGGAGTTGAGTTCAAATCACTCCATAGCATCTGGAGTATTTAAATGCAGTTGGTCACAATAATCTGGAATAAAAATCTGGTAACGGTAATGGTGGCTATGTAGCCCCAGGATTGTCATAAATACCCATCTGGCTCACTAATGTCCTTAAGGGAAGGAAATCTGCTGTCTTTATCTGGTCTGGCCTATATATCACTCCAGACCAGAACAATGTTATTAACTCTTAACAGCCCTTTGAAAAGCCCTTTGAAAAGCCCAGCAAGCTACTCAGTTGTCAAGAAGATGGTTCCCCTCACCTTCTCAAGGGCAGTTAGAGATGGGAAATAAATACTGGCCTAGCCAGTGACATCTACATCCCATGAAAGTGTCAAAAGAAGTGATGCCCACATCTCAAGCATGAATAATAAAAAAATGTAAAATTAAAAAATACATCTTTCAACTCTTCTTTTCTGCCTTTTTCTGCCACTTATTTCGGTCTTTCATTCCATCTTTATTTCTTTTTCCGTACCTGATTTGACATTGAATTCACCCAATCTAAGCCCAAATTTTCCCAGATGGAAGGGCTCCACGCCTTAGTCAAAACAGCACCAGAGTCCCAATTCTGGAGGCCCTGCCTCTGAACCCGGCACACAGTATTGTTGCTATTGGGGGTGCTGGGGGGGGTAGGGGGGAACCAGGATGAGATGTATTTCACACACCTGCAGTTCAAGGAGACAGGAGTACATTTAAGAGTGCAGTTCTCTTGATTCAGAAGCAATTTTGTCATCAAAGTTTCTGAAACACAACTCATAGGATTTACAAGTGCGAGGGAAAGATCTAAACCTGCCAGAGTTCTTTGAAGAAGTTAGGTACCCTTTTGGAGGGGTCGGGTACCTCTTTGGGGTTTTTAAGAGTAGACATGAATGTGAGCAAAAAGTGGATAAGGTCTGTGGAATTGTCAAGCTGTCAACTCATTTAAATCCCTTGCTCTTTAAATTTTGAATAAGTACACAGCCTGCAGTTGAAAGAAGCTAGTGCTTGCAATTACAATAGGTGTTTGTTGACATAAGCCTGATGACTATCATTATAGTATTAGTGCTGCTTACTTACTTCCACCTATTGTTATCAGAGTGTGGGAAGGGTTTGTGAGTTCACAGTTTGATTGAAAGCTCCAAGTGGTTCTAAAGAGATTAGCTGTCTTTGATGTGGGGCTATGAATATAATTGTTTGTTTTTATAAGGGATTGAGTAAATTAAGGGATTTAAATATATTGAATGGGCTTTTACAGATGAGTGGTTTTTAATTTAATGAGGTCTGTAATAGATACTTAAGGGGTTTATTCCATCTCAGCATGGCTCCTGAGGTCTACCAATGAAAGATACTGGGAGAGTTTGTATGAAAGATGTAAGGGCAAAGGGCAGTGAGTGAGGGCATGGATTGACATGAGTTGACTCTAAGTTGGCATGGAGGGTATGAGGTGACATGAAGTATGTAGAGGGCATAGGTTGGTATGGAGGGTATAAGGGGGCCAAGGGGGTGGGCAGAGGGGCATAGGGTGGCATGGGGAGTATGGGGCAGTGACGGATGGGTAGAGGGGTATAGATTGGCATAGTGGGTATGAAGGGCCATGGGGGTGGGTAGAGGGACATATGTTGGCATAGAGGGTATGAGGGGCCATGGCGGTGGGCGGGGGGCATGAGTTGGCACAGATGGTGCATGGGGAGTGTGAGGGGTGAGAGCTAGAGGGCCTTACTGTTTATAACTGGGACAAAGTCGCAGAACACCAAGCCGAGCCTTTTAATCAGCCCTCCTCGCAGTTCCTGTGGTTGCATCCACCCTGTTTCCAGGGACGATAGGTCCGAATCTAATTAGCACCCACACCCCCCAAAACGAAAATCCGAACATTCAAAGAAGCTTCTCCCAAGTCGGGTTTGAGGAGTCAGGAATTTTCCTGACTTCATACGCTTGACTCGGGAATGAAAATTAAGCCTCTAATTTACATTTTCTTCTCATTGTTACGCAGCTGATTTCAGAATCCTTCAGTCTGATTGATTAAAGAGATGTATGGTTTCATGCCCTGTTCACTCTGGTCCCAAATACCCACTTTCCCTCATTGTGAGGTTATCCATTTGCACCTTCAGCAATTTGCCACATGAAACATTTTAAAGTTTAAATGTGCGGGGTCAAGTCTAGGTAATGGCAGATTCTGTTAGATTCACTCTTACAGCAAACTTATGTCTAGCAAACACTTCCTGTAAGTGTTACAACTTTCTTGTCAAATGTCATAACATCCCAAATGTTATAAAAAAGCAGGCCCTTCGACTCAATGTGATGAACACCACAAGCGAGCTGCCAGTTAAAAATAAATATGCTAAATAGCTGTTAGAGAAATTCAACCATGAATTTTTCAGTGAAAAAGTGACCCGGAACCTTTGATTGGATTACAGTCCAGGAACTCACAGCTGTTCGGTATCATCATGAGGAACTGTTGGCAATTCAAGAAGTTTCTTTACATCTTGTCTCTCTTGTCTTTGGGTCAGTCACATTTTAGGCTTTTGTGGCAGCTTCTTTGGGCCACACACGTCAGGTTCTTTGTGGCCCAGGATTCAGTAATTCATATTAACTCTGATCCCCACACTTCCTGTGCTCTTGGGCAGGGGCTCAGACTGCCAAGGCAGCTGGCTGATGAAATTTTACACAGAAGGACAGTCAAAGGATTCCCTGAATCCTGAGCCAAGAAATAAATGCTGTGCACTGCGAAACACATCGTTCACAGTTGGCAGTTCTGCTCTCTGGGCTCAGCATTTTTTAAACTTCACTAGTAACATCCTTGGGCCGAGCATGTCATTTGTGGAAAGAAATCTATCGGGATGTCAGATACCTTGGGATGCCATCACAAATACAAATTTGGGAATGAACAAATGATTATTTAATAATATAAAGTATAATGTGTATTCTGTACAATGTTAATGTTTTGTATTATCACATGTAACGTAGTATGTATGTTGTATTATACTGCTATATTATGGGCTGGATTTTGCAGTCAGTGGGGGAGCAATGGCGCTTACCACTGATCTAGATCTGGCAAGATCCACCAAGATCTAGCAAGTTCTATAGTGTGGTTTTCCCCTATCTGAAGACTGTTTAAATCTCACGCCACGTCAAGGGGATGTCTTGGCATGGAGCAGCAATGATGTCGGCAAACAGCCAATCACATTAAAGTTTTCAAACGCGATGCAACCAGGAAAACAAAAGCACCACATTGCTTCACTTTTAATTTAAATACTTCAGGTGCAAAATAAATTATTGTGATTGGATTAATATGGAAGGTAAAATACAAATAAACCTAAAATTTAAAAACAAAAGTGAAATTTGTGAGCGTTATGGAGAAATTTGATATTCCACAAATATCAAGTTAGCTTCTCAGGGACAGTAAAGGTGTTTAGCAGCAATTATGGAGTTAGAACACAATTAAAACAGTGACACCTCATTCAACAAGGTACAAAAGGGATGTCTCAACTTCACACTCTCTGGAGAAGTATAATATCACTGGTAACTGCATCTGGAGTTCTGCGTTATCCTGCACATGTGCAGACTCCAGAAGTTGTTGTCAGTTTCAGTGGAGTGACAGTTTCACCATTATTACCAATAAATCTACATAAATCTAGGCTTGTATGTTATACAATATATTTCACTATATAGATCTTATTGTGTATTATGCCGTACAATATAAATGATGCTACCTGCCACATACATGTAATACCTGCAATTTATTACATGTTTTGTTGCATGAAAATGAAGTATTATAATAATATTATCATAAGATGGGTGCTATTCAGCCCCACACCTCGATGAGATCTCTGCTCTCCTCCAGCCCTGACCTCTTGTGTATTCCCGTTTTGAATTGGTTCACCATTGGCTGACATATTTCCACAGTTTTCTGAACATTGTTTGATAGGAAAATGTTTCAGAATTTGTCAACAAATTGGGCCTAAGCTTGATTCTCAGTCTGCACCGGGTTTGCTGATCATGGGGAGAGCAACAATTGGCTCAACTTCCCAGGCTCCTTCAAAAAATGGGCATTTGATTGTTTTCCTGTCACAGCTTCATGTTGCTTTAGACACTGTGCTTGAGCCAAGAAACTTAAAAACTGCACAATATCTATAATAGGCAGCACATGAGGATCAGAATTTAAAATGAGGTTTGGAATTGGAATCAGTCATGCACATTTCACAGGTTTGGCAAAGGCCACCATAATACTATTAATGTTGTAAACTGTCCAACATCACCTATTTTTAGAAGAGGCAATAAAACAGAGCCTGATTCTATGGAATTCCAGTGGATAATGATAGCTGATTTATTGATCATCTTTACTGCTGCTGATTATTAATTGGTTCAATATTTCTCTCTGACAGGGATACATGAGGCCTCTGAAGCAGCCGGAGAATTCATGTATCTGTGATCTGGCCCTTGTGGATGATATGTTTTTCCAGATTCCAGAAATCCTGGAGCATCATGAGAAGTTCTTAGAGCAGGCGCATCATTGTGTCCTAAACTGGCACGAGAAACAGAAAGTGGGCGACCTGATGATTGAAACAGTGAGTACTGCACAAACATACACATCTTCCATATGAAGAAAAATAAACACAGCTAGAGTGGGGTTGGAAGGAACTGAGTTCTGGCTGGCTGGACACCATTTGCTTTCTGTATTCCTGCAGCTGTTTCTCCTTCACAAAGCAAGTCTGAAACAAGCTCCAGTTGGAGATTAGTACATGTTACATGAGCAGATCATTTGATCAAAGTACGTTGCTTTCCTCATTTGCTCTTCTTCCATTTAGGATACCTCAACAGAAGGGTCAACCTCTACTGGTTACCATATTGATGCAGCACAAGAGTATGTCAATATTATTGATTTTGCCAGCCATACTGAACTTGTTTGTACAATGTAACTGTGATGGTTTAGCTGGTTGGGACATGCTCCAGTGTCACTATACTGTGCTGTTTATGATGGAGTCTATATTCGAAGCTGAGCATTTACGACACAATACAGCGAGATATGCTATATCATGAGCATTTTAGAACAGAGTGGACCAAGATTCAAAATATTTTCTAAAGAAGTACCCTTGAATACATTTCAGTTTGGGTGCAAGATTCAAAGTATTTGCACAGCAACATCTTGCATGTCTGTAGAACCTTAAATGCAGTAAAACATCCCAAGATGCTTCACAGGAGCATTAATCAACAAGATTGACACTGAGGAACAAATAGTTCAATGATTTGTCCTGCACCCCTGTCTTTAACAACAAAATTAATATATTTTTAAGACTTTAGCAATTTGCCAGTTTTTCCATAGTTTTACAACTTAACAAAGTCGTTGATGCTGAAAAAACATTAAAAGTCAGTACTCCAGTAATTAGAATTGGAAGTGTTATGGGTTACAACATAACATCAAGGTCTACTTGACCGGATAAATCACTCTGGTTTTTTTCAAGTTTATAGCATTATCTGAACTCCTCAATCATGTTGACAATTTTTGTTTAACACCCTAAGTTCAAGCTATGTGTTATTTTTTCCCCAAAAAACCTTATAACTAGAAGGGGTGCATCTTATCACCTGTACCTTCCATATTGTAAGGCATGGAAAGTAAATGTGCTTCCATGTGTTGACTTGGAAGAATAGCAATTTGCCAGTTTTTCCGTAGTTTTCTTTATTCATATATGTAAAAAACAGTATCTCCATTTTGGAATCAAGGAGGCAAGGGAGGAGATCACAGGGACTCTGACCCAAATTTTTAATTCCTCTCTGGCCACGGGGGAGGTGCCAGAGGACTGGAGAATAGCCAATGTGGTTCCGCTATTTAAGAAGGGTTGTAGAGATAAACCAGGGAACTGCAGACCAGTGAGTCTCACGTCAGTGGTAGGGAAATTATTGGAGAAAACGCTGAAGGAGAGAATCTATCTCCACTTGGAGAGGCACAATTTGATCAGGGATAGTCAGCATGGCTTTGTCAGAGGGAGGTCATGCCTAATAAATTTGAATTTTTTGAGGAGGTGACCATGTATGTAGATGAAGGTAGTGCAGTTGACACAGTTTATATGGATTTCAGCAAAGCCTTTGACAAGGTCCCACGTGGGAGACTTATAAAAAAGGCACATGCACATGGGATACAGGGTAATTTGATAAGGTGCATTCAAAATTGGCTTAGTTGTAGGAGACAGAGGATGATGACAGAAGGTTGCTTTAGTGACTGGAAGCCAGTGTCCAGTGGTGTACCTCAGGGATCTGTGCTGGGTCCCCTATTATTTGTCATTCATATAAAAGACATAGATGACCATGTGGGGGGTAGGATTAGTAAGTTTGCGAATGACACAAAGATTGGCTGGGCGGTTAACAGTGAGGTTGAGTGTCTTGGGCTACAGGAAGATATAGACAGGATGGTCAAATGGGCAGATAAGTGGCAGATGGAATTTAACCCTGAAAAGTGTGAGGTGATACACTTTGGAAGGAGTAATTTGACAAGGAAGTATTCAATGAACGACATGACACTAGGAAGTTCTGAAGAACAAAGGGACCTTGGCGTGTGTGTCCATAGATCTCTGAAGGCAGAGGGGCATGTTATTGGGGTGGTGAAACAGGTTTATGGGACACTTGCCTTTATCAATCAAGGCATAGATTACAAAAGTAGGGAGGTCATGTTGGAGTTGGATAAAACCTTGGTGAGGCCATAGCTGGAGTACTGTGTGCATTTCTGGTTACCACATTATAGGGAGGATGTGATTGCACTGGAGGGGGTGTAGAGGAGATTCTCCAGGATGTTGTCTGGGATGAAACATTTAAGTTATAAAGAGAGACTGGATAGACTTGGTTTGTTTTCGTTGGAGCAGAGAAGACTGAGGGGCGACCTGATCGAGGTGTACAAGATTATGAGGGGCATGGACAGGGTGGATAAGGAGCAGCTGTTCCCCTTAGTTGAAGGGTCAGTCACGAGGGGACACAAGTTCAAGTTAAGGGGCAGGAGGTTTAGGGGGGATGTGAGGAAAAACTTTTTTACCCAGAGGGTGGTGACGGTCTGGAATGCACTGCCTGGGAGGGTGGTGGAGGCGGGTTGCCTCACATCCTTTAGAAAGCACCAGGATGAGCACTTGGCACCTCATAACATTCAAGGCTATGGGCCAAATGCTGGTAAATGGGATTAGGTAGGTAGGTCAGGTGTTTCTCACGTGTCGGTGCAGACTCGATGGGCTGAAGGGCCTCTTCTGCACTGTGTGATTCTGTGAATAGCTACACTGGGAGTAAAATTAGAATGAGATTAGAATGACAGAAAATGCTGGAAATACTCAGAATATGATATGGGTTTCTGTTGTTCCTTTTCTCCCTGCAGTGAATGCTGAAAAGTACATATTCCTGGAGGGTATTCCCTTAATATTTCAAAATAAAGATCGATGCTTCTAGAATTTAAATAGAATTTTTATATTTACGTGACTTGGATCACTGCCATTCTTTTGGTCTGTTGGTTTGGTAAAGAAAAATCCTTCAGAATGATCCTTGCTACTGTTGTGAAAATCCTTTGCCAAAGGCAGAGTTGTCAACCATGGCCACAGACACAGTGGAGTTCCAGCTATCCTTGAGGAAAATGAGGATTATTATTACTACCACCACCATTACTAGTCAATCCCCTGGGGATATAAGACATCGTGAAGTCTTCAGGTGAAACAGTGTTAGAAGGCGAGGGGTATTTGGACCAACGCATACAGGTGTAGTTCAGTACCCAGTTTAATGTCATACCTTCAGTTGTATTATATATTTTTTCCATCACAACTCCTCATTGTCACATTTATAATGGAAAATGCTGGTGTAAACTATCACGCTTTAATTACACTCTCCCACCAGTGGTGGTACTCCAGAGTGAATAGTTCTTATAGGGCGTTTACATTGCAAATGTCATATAGGAATTTTTAATTGAAAGAAATGGGGGTTGTAAGCAGCTGTAAGATTTTTTAATAGTTATATTTTGAAAACATTGCTTCTCTTCCTCTTTTTCAATTATATTACCATAAGCAGGAAGAAACTGCACAGTTTTGAAATAACAGGCAAACAGTGAAGGGCCTGGTTGAACATTCTGTATCAAAATTTCTTGGGCTTGCAACAGTAATATTCAGTTGGCATTATTATTTCTGGAGGTTAGAATACCCCAATGGTTGTGGAAGATTTACTGCCTAGTGATTGCAAAGGTGCATTGCTCATCTGAACAAGTT
This sequence comes from Carcharodon carcharias, assembly GCF_017639515.1. Taxonomy (NCBI): domain Eukaryota; kingdom Metazoa; phylum Chordata; class Chondrichthyes; order Lamniformes; family Lamnidae; genus Carcharodon; species Carcharodon carcharias. The sequence goes on along the minus strand of NC_054477.1, from coordinate 31,575,480 downwards.
TTTTTCCAAGCATAAACTTTATTCATAAAATTTGTAAAAGTACATTACAAAACATTTCAAATTGAAAACTGCAGCAAGTGCAACAACAGTCAACTTTTCTTCATACATCATATTGCACTCTGAGGTGCCTCAAAACAATTGCAATACTCTCGATATTTACAATATACATTCCATGTCAGGCCTACAGCCCAAGGGGTTCTACACAGTTTCTAGCCTCTTGGTCTACTATGGCTGAAAGGCCTGAGGTAGCGACCTTTCCCCATTCTACCTCTGTGACAGCTGCCCCAAGCTTTAGTGCATCCCTCAGCACGTTGTCCTGGACATGGAATGTGGCAACACACAGTCAAGGACAACTCTTTTCACTGGAAGACCAGCAAGTTTCAGGCAGACCAAAGAGTATCTTTCACCAAACTGATGGTCCTCCAGCTGCAGTTGATGCTTATCTTGATGTGCATGCCTGGGAACAGCCCATAAAGCATAGAGTCTGCTTCACGGAGCTGCTTTCGATGAACCTCGACGAAAATCACTGCATCTCTCTCCAGACCCTCTGTGCAAAGGCACATTCCAGAAGGAGATCAACAATGGTCTCTTTCCCACCACAGCCACCTCAAGAGCACCTTGTGAAGGGGCTTAGACTCCTGGCATACAGGAACTGACAAGGAGGCTCCTTCTCACCACTAGCCAAGCTACGTCTTAGTGCTCATTTCAAAGTTCTAGCGATGAGGCATTCTGCCAAATCCGACAGGATCTACCAAATCCTTTTCCCACAGGGCCCCTCGGATGTTAACGTGCCAACACCAGAAATTAAAATGGGTTGAAGCTACATAGCAGCAGACCCAAGTTGGCATACTCTTATTTTTAATTAATTTTCTGATGCGCCAGAATTTCAGGATTTGCCATTTGTTAAGTTAGGACACAGAGCCAAATCTGGCATTAGATTTTTATGCTTTTGTTCTTTCTTATTATGCCTTCTCCATGTTTAAACACTCTATGATTGGTTCATTGGGTAGGGGTGTGCTGGTCGACCATTGGTTCTGCCAGGCTTTTTTTTTAACCGCATCTTGGGACTGAATTTTTCCCTCATCAGGCGGATGCGCGCCTGACCTGAATGAGAGCAAAGTAGTGCGCGATGACATCAGGCGTCCCGACATCATTGTGCACTGTCACGATATTTCAATCAGCGAGTGCACGCGAGAGGCGGCAGCGCGCCCGCCGACAATTTAGAGACCTATTAGGGCCCTTAATTAATTAAATCAGATTTTTCGCTGCCTGTCAAACTGTTCGGTTGGCAGGCGGCCGAATAAACCAAGCAGCCATTGCATTTTTTGCAAAACCTCATCTACAGGTGGGATGAGGTTTCAACCAGTGATTTTTTAAAAAACTTTAAAAAACATGCCCCTGCTCATGCCCTGACAAAGTCACATGAGGGGACATGTTTTTCACATTTTTTAAACTCTTTATTTATGTTTTTAAAATTCTTCAGCTCCCTGAGGCAGCTCTGTGCCTTCAGGAGCTTTCAGCGCGCGCATCTGTGCTCGCTCTCCTCCCGCCCCCACCCCGGTAGCGCTCAGCATTGCAGCAGGTGAAATCACGGTCCAGGCGCGGTATATTTTGCGACCCCTCCTGGGCCTGCCCGCTGGGCCTTCCCAACAAGGTGGGTGACTGCCACATGATACTTTGAAGCCACTTTACTTCATCAGATAACACCTGAAACAACTGCACCAGTATCTAGCTTGAATTCTGTGGGGTGACCTCCAACCTCTAATTTAATGCTCCAGTAATTATTTTTTGTTTCATTGACTTCTCCTAGGAAGGTTATTTGTTTTTCTTCCTCTTCTTGAATTTGATTTGACCTTATTATTTTCTCTTGTGAGCTACTTGTATTTTAGATCAGCAGACATTTTTAAAGTGTCCTAACTTTCCACAGTTGTCACCCTCTTCTCTCTCTGCAGGGCATTCTTTCTGTTTATACAGGGTTTTCCCGCCACACCGAGAATGTCTCAAGATGGTGGTTGGCGTACTTTTTCCTGCTTTTGTGGGCTTTTGCTTTATTGTGCTTTTTTTTTGTCTAACATATTGAACGGCTTCACTAATTTTTTCCAAGCGACATCACTTTCCTCACGAACAGCCACTCTGTTTAGCTTCTTAAACTCGGTTTGTCATGGTATTTGCACTGCCTTTGTGAGAGGTCAATCTTCTCTAGTTTGCAAGAGATCTGATAGGATTTCATCGAAGACCCTAACTACTGTACGCTCACGTATTCATCTCTGAGAATCCCATAGTTGCATTTCTTTGCGAGCTAGTACAAGGCATTTATGAATAATCCATGTATTCGCCAAGTTTTTGTTTCCTCTCATTAAATTTCACTTGCTCAATGATCAATTTTTTTTCAAACACTGTATTACACATCGAATGCCTGGTGGACTTCATTGCATGAGTTTGAAACCCCATTGACTCCCTATCTCGCTATTATCATTTGCAATTGCCCCTACTGTATAGTGTAAAGTACTGACCTGATCCTTTTGTTCCGTCTTATGCAAATCTGAAGGTGTTCTGTATCTGGAGAATCCCTTCCTCCAATTGCCCAGCATTGAGCCTGTTGTGAGCCTTCAGCACTTCGGAAAGTTTCAGAGAGTGGCAATGTGGAGTCCATGCTTGTACTAAACTTTGGATCTGCAGCTGCATCAGTAGTTTGCCTTGTAGATTGTGATCTGTACTCACAGCTGTCTGGACTCTGTGTCTCCTTGCATCTGCTGAAACCACAATGCTCTATTTTCAAGTGAGTCTTCAATCTTTTTTCCTTTGCGTCCTTTTTCAAAGTATTAGTAGGTCTTTCAGACCTGCAGTCTGCATTTGGAATTTTTATGGGCCTTTTACGCTCTGTCCACTACCACCATGTTTCATCTTTAGTTCAAGGTCTAGATGGAGTTTCTTTAGGGTTTGCCTATCTCCCTAAGAAAGCTACTTTTGTCTGTAATTCATAAAAAGAAACATTCTTGTTCATTTGCAGATCTATATACGCCTCAGTACTCAACACAAGGTTGTACCCCTGCTTCCCACTGGATTCAGTTACTTAATTATGTGACATTGCATCATGGTTACCTCAGTAATGGGAGGCTATGGCATAGCGGTATTGTTGCTGGACTAGTAATCCAGAGACCCAGGTAATTCTCTGGGGACATGGGTTCAAATCTCAACATGGCAGATGGTGGAATTTGAATCCCATAAAAATGTGGAATTAAAAGCCTGATGATGGCCGGGAAATCGTTGTTGATTGTTGCAAAAATCCATCTGGTTCACTAATGTCCTTTAGGGAAGGAAATCTGCTGTCCCTACTTGGCCTGGCCTGCACTTGACCCCAGACCCATGGCAATGTGGTTGACTCTTAAAAATGCCTCTGAAATGACCTAGCAAGCCACTCAGTTGTCATCACCACCTTCTCAAGGGCAACTAGGAATGGGCAATAAATGCTGGCCCAGCCAGCGAAGCCCACATCCCTTGAATGAATAAAATAAAATTAAAAAGTAGTTACATCAGTATCAGGTGCTCCTCATGTTAACCCTTTACTCGACAGTTGAGTCCCCCCAGACTGTAATCCCTAAACAATCAGTGAATTGATGAAAACCTCCACTTTATATGCTGTTAGGCTTGCTGTAAAAACCCTTTAAAATGTTACACCCCATTGAATGAGATCGAACTGAGTTTTTAATAGTGCACTAACTTCATATACCCTCCCTGACCCTGAGAAGCTACTTTCATGTGTAGGGAATGTCAAATTTTCCATTATGATTTTTTTAAAAATCCACAAATTTTTAAAAAACATTCTTTTAAAAGTTTGCTTATAACATTTTGGTTTCTGTCCTAATCCAAGCATAAACTTTCAGTTCCCAAAATAAATTAAATTAAAAGTGAGGGATAATCAGTGCTTTTAATTTCCTGATCTGCTGTCTGTGAGAATACTTCAATGTGTTTGGCTGCTTACCATGCTTGATGATATCACTGTTGCCTGGAGATCCCCTTGACTTGGCACCAGCTTTGGCTGCCAACAGAAAAGAGGGAATCCATTCTATCAAGATTGCTAGATCCTTGTGGGTAGCTATCCATGTTTCACTGCTGACTGAAAAACCCAGCCAGTTTTGTTTCATAATAGCTCCTGTGAAGCACCTTGGGATTCTTTACTACATTAACGGTGCTATATAAATACAGATTGTTGTTGGTGTATGATGGTGCGTATCATAATTTAATAATCCCTTGTGTGAGAGAGAAAAAAAAGTCTTTTACCCTCCCCTTTTGTGTTTCTAGTGCTAATCTTAAATATATTTGGTAAATACAAAGCGAAAGCTGCAAATGCTGGAATACACTGCTAATCAGCTTGTTTCTGTAAATAGAAAGAACAGATTAATGTTTTGAGTGTAACCCTTGGTCAGGAAGTTGTTCCTAAATATGTGCCCTTTGTTATTGACTCTTTAGCTAGTAGAACACTTGACAAATGAAAACAAATTCCTAACTGTAGAGGCAATATTAGCACGACCCTGATGGTGATTGGCTTGCTGGTTAGTGAGTGTATCAGGGAGCCTAATCAACGTGGATAACTTTTTTTTAAGGAGATTCTCCAATTCTCTAATTTTAAGCAAAAGCAGGGCAGTGCTCCATTCACAGTATAGACATACACCGCAGTTCCAAGCTCGTAACTTAGCTTTTCTGCTTCAAGATGCTGATAGAACTGCAAGATATTTCCAGCTTTTTCTGTTTTTATTTTAAATCAGTGTGAAAGAATTGGGCAAAAGAAGTTTACATGAGGAAGTGATCAACTTCAGGGGTATGCTTTTTCTGATGCCAGCATTATTTTGCTTAATGTTGCCTGTTCCGAAACACAGCAGTCTTGGAGGTAATTATTGGAGTATTTTGGCGCAGGTCAATCTTTCAGAATCAGTCTGGGTAACATGACATAAGATACAAATTAAGAAAAGGATAAATATGATGAGAAAAGAACAAAAGCATTCCATTGTTAGTGAAACCTGTCAAGGTGCAGCGCATTAGTGTTTGAGTTCAATTACACTGGGACCCAGTGCTGCAATTCAGGCTCAAATATTCAAATACTGAACAAGCATTAACAGAGCTATTCTGGTTGTTCTGAGTCATGAATTGTAACCTGGGCTTAGAGGTCACAGGATGGGTTAATGGAGTTAACCTTAATAAACTGAGATGCCTTGATATATTTTGCAAATACCCAGGTTAGATTGCTGGAGCTTCTGTAGTTATACCAGGATTTTCCTTTCACATAGTTCAGAATCTATATATGAGAATGCTGAGGACAGATAATGTTGTTTCATCATATAGAAGTTGTAATTTCAGGTGTAATATTTGGAAGTGCTGAGGGCCCATTAATGGAACTATCCAGTCTTACTGGATGACCAATTTTAGTATTGGTGTGAAGTACCAATGCCAAAGTTATACTCTAAATCCAGTCTAGAAGAGGACACCTCACTCTCCTTCCCTCTGTAGTTAGGTTGGACTTTGACACTGTATTTATATTGCAACTGCTTAGTGCTAGTAACACTTCAAACCAACACAGTAAATGTAACTTGAGTGGCAGCTGGAGTGAAGTCATCCCCCCGAGGGGTCTCTGCTTGACATCAACTTCAGGTTACCATCTGTAACTCGGCTGATTCTATATTGCAGGCTATTTTGTGCAGATCTAGCCTCTGATGTGTATCAACAGGTTAGTCAAGTATTGTGGAATCCTATTAAAGAAAAAGGGAGAGAACTGACAAATTTGTGCTTCCGTTACAGGGTATCTTGCAGCAGGTTTGTATATTGGTAATTGGATCATGGAAGTTGGTGTGACCTGAAAAGCTCAGTGCCAATTCATGAAGACTTAGCCCAATAAATCAAGCTAGATTTCAAACCTTGCACATAATCAGCAATAGAAACAGGAAATCATATAAAAGCACAGCAGGTCAGTTATGATAAAAGGTTTCACTGTATTCATTAACCTATCTTCTCTTTCAGATGTATGTGCAGTTTTTCTTTTCAACTCTACATGCATCCCAATACTAACTGACACCATCATTAATTCTGCTTTCTCAGGCATCATTCTACTCCCCTTCGTAAAAAGAAATACCCCTTACTCATCTATCCCCTCCAACTGCTCCCTCATCTATAACCTTCCTTTCCCCTCTAAGAACCTTGTCTATTTTGCTTGTCAGCCCTGCACCCTTCTTTCCACAAATTCCCAGGTTCCAATCCCTACAATCTAGCTTCTGTCCACCTCACAACAAAAAAATAGCCCTAGCGAAACGTTTGCTGTGACACTGATTGTGGTACGCCATCCCCCCTTCATTAAATCTGTCTACAGTATGTTTTGTGGTTATCCACAGAATCAAACTGCAATGACTCTCCTCAGTCATCTACCTATCTAAAGGCAGCAATGGCTTTCTTCCCTCCCCTATGCTGTCATAATAAGAAGCCCGTTGGATTTTTCTTAGCTCCTCCTCTTCATCTAGAAAATACCTCTTGGCAACATCATCAACAGGAGCAGTTAACTTTCACAAGTATAGATTATCTCCAGCTCTATCTCTCCAATATTTCTCTCAACACCTTGACTGCCTCCATGTTTTCAGAATGCTTATCCAACATCAATTTCTGGATGACTTCCTCTAGCTCAATATCATAAAGACCAAGATGATCACCCTCATCTCTAGCTGCCTTTAACTCTGTGCCCTTAGAACTGGCTCCATTTCTCTTCCTTGCTATTCTCTTGGGCTGAATCAGACTATTTGTAATCTTGGTATCCGATTTGACCTAGGCTGCTTATTGCCTCTTCTGCCACACTGCCAGCTTCTGTTCCAGCTTTAACACCTGCATGACATCATGGTTTAGTTACCTCCAGACTCTGGCTTCCCATCCCCATCCTCCATAAACTACAAATTGTCCAAAACTCTGCTGCATGTATTATGTTCAATTTGCCCATCAATCCTTTTAATTCCTCATCCTCCAGCGCATTAAATTCAAAATGCTTGTCTGTGGTCTACAAACCTGTCCGTGGCTTCACCCCTATCTCTTCAAACTCCTCCAGGTCAATATTCTGTTCCAAGCACACTATTTTCTTCTGTTCATTCTGCTTCCCTCTCCCACTGAAATTTCAACCAGATTGGTCCTACTTTTTTGAAGCTCTCTGATTAAGCCTTTCTGCCTCTATACCTCTGTCTCCATCTTTTAAAAATAAAATCTCCTCAAGATCCATTCTTTTGACCAAGCTTTCAATCAACTTTCCTAACCTCTCCTGTCAGCCTCCATTTTCCTTTGGCCTACATATGAAATATCATCTGACACTTCTTTACATCAAGGTTGCTTTTTAAAGCAGGTTGTCATTAGTGTGTCACCTATAATCCCAACTGAAGGTGGGCACAGGTGATGTTTTCACCCCTGTTAGTGTGTTTGTCTGTAAACGATATATCTCAAAAACCAATGACGGATTTCAATGAAGCATAGGTAGGTATGGCCCAAGGAAGAACTGGTTAGTTTTTAGTGAAAACGCAGATCCGGATCTGGATCCTGGAATTTTTAAAACGATCCATTAACATTGGGAGATGGCCAAATTGACTTTTTTTTAAAGAATGTTGAAGTTTGTTTTATTTAGAATGTTGCTGATTGTTTTAGAATGTTATGGATTGTCTCAGGTGTTGTGGTGGAATTTGTCACAGCTATCAAAATGTGAGCAGAGTTTTCAGAGCAGGCTGTTGGATGTGGATTGGCCTGAATCCTCCTCAGTGAAATGGAAGCTCTTAATGAAAAGATTTCTTTTTTCAGCTTTGTAGTTGCAGAGCATCATCCAGGCAGGGAAGAGCCTTAAGAAAGAGCTGTTTAATTGTAATAACATTGAGCTAACACAGCGTTGTGGAGATATGCATTCCACTGAGTGCCTTCTTCACTTGTACTTGTCTATTCAGTCCAGTCTTAAGACAGCCTTTCTTCTTAGAAGAGCTAAGCCAGGTTTCTGTAGATTTGCTGAGCTTTGCTGGCTACACATAAATCCTGACTGTAGACGAGTGCAGCTACAAGGGGCTGTGCTTAGTTTGTGTAGCAATAGTGATTGATTCAATGGCAGATTCCCAGAGGCACAATTTTGTGGGTGTACAATGCTGCCGGTTGTCTACACTATAGAGCTGTCTGCATAGAGTGCATTAATAGAGAGCAGGCAAACATGTGTGTTGCTACCTGTGCTTCTGTCATGCCAAAATATCTTTATACATAAGATTGCTACAGTGATGGAATGAGGACACTGTACATTCAAAACAACTTACACTTGGACATAAAGGATTTCAGAGTACTTTATAAAAAGAGGGGAGAAGTAGATGCCTGGCATGAAGTAAAGGACTTTTGGTGATATAAGGGGAAACTGAGGGCACAGTCAGCAAGATATAGATATACAGGACAAAGTGGCTTTGGAAGATAACTCCAAAGGAAAGAATTAAAATGTGTGAAAGACTGGAATATGTTCATGGGGAAGAGTACGGGAGAGAAAGCAACGCAACTGTTGGGATGCTTGACACACTTTGGCATGATGTGTGCCCAACCGCAATTTCCCCCACTGAGATATACATTTCCCATTGATCTCCTATGGCTTTGCTTATGAGTAGACTTCTAGACAGCATGGCCTTTCTCTTTGATAAATTGGCAATTTGTCTAGGTTATTTCGTGGTCAAAAAATGACATAAGTCTAGGCTGATTGCTGGGGTGAAGGGATTTTCTTATGAGGAAAGGTTGAGCAGGTTGGGCCTATATTCATTGGAGCTTAAAAGAATAAGAGGCTATCTTATTAAAACATATAAGTTTCTGAGGGGGCTTGACCGGGTAGATGCTGAGAGGAGGTTTCCCCTTGTGGAAGAATCAAAAACCAGGAGGCAAAAATAAGGGATCTCCCAGTTAAGACTGAGATGAGGAGAAATTTCAAAGGGTTGTTAGTCTTTGGAACTCTCTGCTCCAGAGAGTGGTGGAGGCAGGATCATTGAATATCTTTAAGGCAGAGATAGATAGATCCTTGACTAAACAAGGGAGTCAAAGTATATTGGGTAGGAAAGTGAAGTTGAGGCCACAATCAGATCAGCCATGATCTTATCAAATAGCAGAACATGCTCAAGGGGCATGCTCCTAATAGTGTTGGAAAATAGAGCTAGTTTAAGTAAGTTATATTTGTATTTTTGGGTGTTAGGAATGAGTTTCAGCTGTAAAGTTTAAGTTTGATTTGTATTTCTGTATCTGTGTGTTAAGAAAGGTCAAATTGAGTTTTCGTTTCACTTTGAAAAGATGCCTGCATTTCTTATGAGTTTTACCTCCTGAAGAAAAGATAAACAAACAAGGGTGGAAGAATTGGACTGTTGCCTAGCAACAGGGGGCCAGAGAGGCGGGTCTCTCCCACAGACACGCAAACAAAAGAAGAGAAACAGCAGTTTTTGTTTTGGAAGCTGTTGGAGTTCAGCTGGTTTTTGAAAGTTACTGCCAAGAGAGACTGGAGCAAAGGGGACAGATAACCAGCTCCAAGCTAAGGAAAACCCCAAAATCCAAGGGAAAGTCCAAAGAAGACCTTCAGGTCAAAGGAAGGACAGGAACCTGGAAAATGTCCTGTTAATGAAATTAAGGGTGATGTGCAAAGAGAAAGGCTCCAAGCTTCAGATTTAAAGAGACAAAAGCTTCAGATAGTAAATTTAAAGCAAGAACAGCTTACAAGAGGCAAGAAGATCCAAAGAGACAGCTGAAAGTCTGTAACTCTTTGCTATGGGCATGTGACGCAGTGGTGTACGTTAACACTGAGTTGGTGAGAGAGAGCGCGTGGAAGAAAGTTTGAATGCATGTGGTGACCCAGGGAAGAGGAATAGTTCGAAGCCTTGGAGGTGAACCCTTGCGGAAGGCGTCTGAGAGAAAGTGTCAGTTTTGGAGAAGGCTCCAAAGACAGCCATTGCAGAGAGGCGATTGGAAACCCTCGTGTGAAAGACGAAGTTTCAGTCTTGGTTGGCTCATGGTGTGACAAGTGTCTGGGAGGAGTTGAGGAGAGATCAATAGCATCTGGTTGATGTGGCATCTGTCACTTGGTTTCAAAGATTTACATGGACTGTGTACTTACTGTGGATATTACAGTATATGTTAACTTTTGTAACTTGTGTTATCCTTACAAATCTGTGCATACCTGTAAAGGCATAGTTGTGAGTGAAGGAGTATTGTAATATAGTTCATCTTTTCTTGTTTAATAGATGTTTTATTCTTTTGCTAAAAGTTCATCAGCTGACTTCTGTGACTCTGTCAATAGCCACTCTCCAAGTATTTAAACAAACAAATAAAAGTTGGGATCTATCAAGCTGGGTTCCATCCTGGGATCTGACTTGTCCAGGGGTAATCTCAGCTGGGATCATAGCAATAGAAAATAGGAGCAGGAGTAGGTCATTCTGTCCTTCGAGCCTGCGCCGCCATTCAATATGATCATGGCTGACCCTCTATCACAACGCTATACTCCCACTCTCTTCATACCCCTTGATGCCTTTAGAGTCCAGAAGACTATCTATTGCCTTGTTAAATATGTTCAGTGGCTTGGCCTCCACAGCCTTCAGTGGTAGAGAATTCCACCCTCTGAGTGAGAAAGTTTCTCCTCATCTCAGTCCTAAATGGTCTACCCTGGATCCTGAGACTGTGATCCCTTGTCTAGACCCTCCTAGCCAGAGGAAACATCATCCATGCATCCAGTCTGTCCATCCCTGTCAGAATTTTATATGTTTCAATGAGATCCCCTCTCATTCTTCTGAACTCCAGTAAATACAGGCCTAGTCAGCCCAATCTCTCCTCATACAACAATCCTACCATCCCAGGAATCAGTCTGGTGAATCTTTGCTGCACTCCTATGGCAAGTATATCCTTTCTTATGGAAGGAGACCAAAACTGCACATAATACTCCAGGTGTGGTCTCACCAAGGCCCTGTACAGCTGCAGTAAGACATCCTTGCTCCTGTACTCAAGTCCTCTCGCAATGAAGGCCAACATACCACTTGCCTTCTAAACTGCTTGAAGCCTCTTAACACCCACCTTACTGTTCATATTCCCACCAAGTTGTATGTTCAAAGATAAAACCTTCTTTTTAACCCAAAGTGGAGTGCCCCTTTAAATTACTTAGAATTCTGTAATTAGCCGGCAAATTAATTCTGACAGTGGCCCTTACGTGAACTTCAGGGCCATATTGCTCAGTAACATTGTACAGTCCTCGGTGTTACTTCAGTGCCAGCTTCAACTCTGCTTATTACTGTTTTCGTCTCAATGAGCCTGTAGTATCTTTGGGTTTTAGACTGCTGTAATATAAAAGCAAAATATTGCGGATGCTGGAAATCTGGAAAAAAAACAGAAAATGCTGGAAAAACTCAGCAGGCCTAACAGCATCTGTAGAGAGGAAAAAAATAGAATTAATGTTTCAAGTCCATGTGACTTCTTCAGAGCTCTGCCATTCTGTTTTTCCTACTGAAGTGGATAACTTCACACTTATCCACCTTATACTGCAGTCTTTAGACTCTGAAGAAGTCATATGGACTCGAAACGTTAACTCTGTTTTTTTCAGACTGCTGTGGCTGACTGGCGGTTACTAACAAGCTGTAATTTATTCAAAGGGCTCAGATGACATCTATAATCCATTCAATTTGTATCCCAGGAGTTGTGACATCAACTAAAGCTCTTGAGGATACTGTAGCTGCATTACTCACCACTCTCCATTCATAATTCTGAATGTTATTGGAGCATATTAAACAACACCAGTGAATTAATTATAATATAGTACCATTTCTTTCATTATATCACTAGCTTATTCATTAGCATGTAGGGCATGATGAGTCATATTCCATGGTGGCAGGTTCTGTCTTGTAAGACGATGGTTTGTGCTGTGGTGGTCAACTCTGTTGAACATTGCCTGGTGTGGCTTAGGAGCCCCACTCTGGCATGGCAGTCTCTGGCGCATTTGCTGCAGAGGAAGACAGTGGGATGAGAAAGTGCAGGTTTCACTGGCCTCTGTTTTCTCTGGGCCCTCTTCTCAGCCAGCTGAGCATTGAGTTCCTGCTCGCCTATTTTAATGTCCTTCCAAACAGTCAACCTCCAGAGGTCAGGACCATTAGCGACTGTTTCCCAGTTGTCAGTATCAATGTCTGTCATGTTCATATCTCGCTTGTAGTGGTCCTTGGTGCGGAGGTATGGACATCCTGGAGGTCGTGACCCAGCGGCTAGTTCACAGTACAGAAGGTCTTTGGGTTTATGGCCTTCATCTATCTGATGAACATGGCTGAACCAGCGCAGATATCGTTAGCTTAGCAATGAGTGTACGCTGATGGAATTAGCATGCTCCAGAACCTCTGAGTAGTTGACCTTGTCTTGCCAAGAGTTGTTGAGGATACAGTACGTCTGAGACAGCAAAGGTGGAAACTGTTCAGCCTTTTCTCCTACTTAGCATATGTTGTCCAGGTCTCACTACTGTAGAGGAGTGCATTGAGGGTGCAGGCTTGGTCAACTCACAGTTTGGATGTTGCTGTTGTTCCATACACTCTTACTCAGTTTGGACACAGCAGCTACAGCTTTTGTGATGCGTGTGCTGATTTCAGCTTCAAATTACAGATTGTTGGTGATTGTGGAGCCTAGATATGTAGAATTATCAACAACATCCAGCGTGACATTGTCAATGCAGATGGATGGCAGTATGGCAACATCCTGGACCATGACATCCATCTTCCTGATGCTAATGGTCAGACCAAATTCTACAGGTGTGAGAGTCTGTCCATTTGCCACTGAAAGTGTTCCTCGGTATGGAAGGCCAAGTGTGACATGTTCAGCATAGATGATAAGGACTTGCACACCTTTGTCTTGGGTCTCAGGTGAGCAAGGCTGAACAGCATTCTTTCAATGCAAGTAGACACCCTCTGTAGATGACCTGAGGGCATATGGCAGCAGCAATGAGAAGAATATGCCAGTGTCAGTGCCAGAACACAACCCTGTTTGACCCTATTGCAGATTTCAAAAGATTCTGATGTTGCTCCTTCATAGCTGACCTTACCCATCATGTTGTCATGGAAAGAGGAGGTCACATTGAGCAGCTTCAGCAGGCAGTCAACATTCTCCAGCAGGTTAAATAGACCACCTCTGCTCACATGGTCAGGTGCCTTGGTGAGATTGATGAAGACAATATATAGTGGTCTCCTTTCAGGTGGTATTTCATGGAGCTTTGCCCATGGCAAGCCAGTCAATAGCTTTGCTAAGTTCCTCTGCTGTAGGTTTGATATCCAGTTGTGCCATGGCTGGCAGGCTTTCTGTGGTGTCTAGTGTTTCCTCAGTGACAGTGTTCTCCCTAAAGTACAGCTCAAGGTAGAAGTTCCACCAATCTCCCCAACTGTTTATTGCAGTTGGATGACCTCCCCCGCCTTTGTTTTCAGTGGAACCGTTTTCTTTGCTGATGGACCTGTTGCCTTTTTGATCCCTTCATACCATACCCCTGGCATTCCCTGTGTTGAAGGACATCTGGACACTCTGGCAGAATTGCAACCAGTAGAAATTGGCATACCACCTAGCAGTCTGTTTTCTCCGAGTGGTTCTTAGTGAATTCAGGGGTTTCTCACTCGGATCCCTCTTCCAATTAATGAGAGCAGACTTTAGGGCTTCAATGACAGGCTCCATCTCAGTGATATTGGTCTTGAACCAGCCAACATTTTCTGCTCTTACTTCCCGTATGTTGAGAGTGCGGTAATGTAGATGGTGTCTCAAATTATATTCTATTTAGCTTCTGCACTCTGTATGGGAATGCCAGAGAGTGCATGCTCAATCAATTCAGGGAACTATTGGTTTTCTTCTGGTTAGACAGTTCAGCTGATATTGATACGAGGTCAGTATTTCTGCTTTGAATGAAAATGCTTCAAGGTGCATCCTAATCCTAGTACCCACCAGGGAAAGATCAGTATCAGAGTTAGCACTTTGGTAGCTGTGTGTGTTGACAGAGCCACATCTGGTAGTGATCAGATCCAGCTGGTGCCAATGCCCTGATCTTGGATGTCTCCAGGGCACCTTGTGGTATGGTTTGTTCTAAAAGAAGGTGTTAATTGCACAAAGCCCATGGTAGCAGCAAAGCTCAAGTAGTCTCTGTCTGTTCCCGTTTATCTTTCCCAGACCATGATATCTGAGGCAGGAGGGCTGAGGTAGGAGGGCTATGCCTCGAGGTTCGCACCGACTTTGCGTTGAAACCCTCCAGTAAATAAACATGTTCTGACTTAGGGATTCTGCTGACAGCAGTGTCAAGCTCCTTACAGAACTAGTCTTTCACCTCTGTAGTGAAGCAGTGTTGAAGCATGGATACCCATGAGGTTAACTGGCCCCTCTGAATGAGAGGCAGATGGAATGAACACATTCTGAACCTTCTGTCATTGAGAGTAGTGAGTTCCTTACAGTGAAGCCTACACCTTGCTCACACATTTCCCCTGAACTCTTACTATGCCAGATGAAGGTGTAATGTTTTCCTTTCAGTGATATGCTCTCGGCGAGCCATGTCGATGTTCAGCCTATCAAGTTCCATGTCAATCACAGCCCTCTTGCACATGTTATCAATCAATTATAAGTTGTCTGTCAGTCCCATGCACAAGGTCCTGACATTCCAGCTTGCCAATCGAAGAGTTGACATTTCTTTTTTATTGTTTCATTTGATTACCTGGTGCGATGGATTCCGTTCACTTGTTGAACAGAAACTCTTAAGCTCCAAGCTCCCATTGAAGCAAATGGGTCGTGGCATGTCAGCACCTTATTAGCTGGGGACTGCTTGACTTGGGGTGGGTGGTGACTGATCTGTGAGACACAACGGTCTCTCCCAGCATCAGTGACAGTCTACAGCACCCATTTTACAAGCCAATTGAGTTGGACTTAACACTCGTAATTGCTGTCTCCCGTGTTGTGTTAACACTCTGCAGTGAAATTGGAACGTTCACGCCAGGTAATAAGCCTGGGCAAAATTTATGAAGGCCCAGGGCTGCCCAACCATCAGGGACCCCTCTTGACCTATCCAGTTGAGTCCAAAGGACTCCAGAGCACTATGTTTGCCACTGGCTTGGTTGCAGGAGTTGGTGGAAAGTTGACATTTAGACATCAGTCCACCTTTGGTGGCTGCTCCAGATTTTTTGTCAGGGTTTACTCCCTTAGCCTTCATCTCTCCCGAGGTATCCACAAGACAGTGGAGCTGTTCACCCAAAGCTGGGAGCTTGGTTCATGAGAGACAGGCACATCCATGTGCCAATGGGCCTGCACACTGCATGTGTCAAACCTCCTCCAAATTCCTATGAAGCTTTAGCCTGTGGCCGCGAGGCACTCAGTTCCTATGTGTCGCCATGAGGAGGCACAGCTGAGGACTTGCCAATGGAGAGGTTGTGCACTGACAGGGAGAGACTTACACATTTGGCTCCCTTTTTCATATTGCTGCTAGCCAGCGGTGTGGGCTGAAAATCAACAGCAAACTAGCGCACAAAAGTGGAAAGCATGCAAACTCTCTTCACCCACACACTAGACGCAACACATCCACCTGATGAAGACGTACTAACTTCTTAATTACTGCTGAACACTCCCATTAGCCCCGAAAAGTTAATTTTATATTTGTGGAATGTCAAATTTGCCCACAATGATAAAAAAAAAAGAGCTGGTGCCTACTGGCTGAGCTATGATGTGTGACCATATCCCAGAATGAAGGTACAGTGTGTCATATCCATACAGAGCTGCTGTATTACTTACACACGGTGAGTTCTTTATAGCTCTTTCACTTTCAAGCCAGTTCTTCTACCGTGTGTGAAGGGTTGAGGCTTACATACTTCATAGTCAAATCCTCAAAAAGCATGCTGCCATCATTGTTCTATCTGATATAAAAGTGCCAAACATATGATAAAGAATGGTGAAACATAATGTAGGTCCTTTATTTGAAGATAAGACTATATACAAATAATGTTAACCATGAGGCTAAGTATACATGTCTGACTCCTACCTTTTGCTTCTGTAGGCTGAATACAAGTCATGGGATGAATATATTACATCCTGTCAAGGTGTGTAATAATTGATAGCAATTTAAGATACTCTCCTTTAAAAGTACATGCACATCATATCTCAACACCAACCACCAATTACAAGTCTTTGAATTGAACTGGTCTGTGCATCAGTGTGCACATATTATGATACCATACTCCACCATGAAAGGAAACAAATAACTTGCATTTATATAGCACCATTTATGACCTCCAGACTCCCCAAAGCGCTTCTTAGCCGATGAAGTGCATTTGAAGTGTATTCACTCTAGTAATTATGAGAAATGTGGCAGCCATTGTGCACACAGCAAGATCCCTCCAACTGCAATGAGCAAGTCATCTGTTTTGATGTTGGCTGAGGAATAAGTTTTGGCCAGGACGCAGTGGAGAACCCACCTACTCTTCAGAATAATGATGTGGGATTTTTTTACATCCATTTTGGGAAACATCCTAATGAACTGAATTAGCACCTACCGGTAATGGCAAGTCCTGTGCACGGTGGAACTATCAGGAAACACTAGGCAAGTGACGACTGAAAACCTGGCAGTTTTGAAGTCACTTTTTCCTCTTCCTCACCAGCCGTGAGTCAGATATAGTTCACCTTTAGTGTGATCCTGATTTCCCATTTATAACCACTGCAACACTCAACTTCATTAGACCCAAGAGCATCATCTATAGAATGAGCAGGACATTTTGATTTCCCGCATTCTGGAGATTCTCCATTAATAGCCAATTGATGGCACATTATGGGTAGTATTATGGTTTCAACTCTTGCCAGCCAAGGACCGAGCTGAGAACTCCCAAGGTCTCCATTTTCATGAAGAGCAAAGGAACAGGAGTCAATTCCAGACTCCAGGCCCAAATTGACAGTATTCCAACTCATTCGTTGCTCCAAAGGAAAGCTCAGCCCCAAATTTCTTTAGAATGGAAGGTTTCTGGTTGGGCTTTTTGGTGTGCCAGTGCATGCTAATGCATTCTAAACAGCTGGGTTGCTTGTTACAAGTCCAAATGGTTGTGTACTGTAAAACTATTTTCCCTCGAGCCAGGCATATTAGCTTCAGGAGAAACTATTCTGCATGAAGCAGGTTATGCTGCTTAATGCTTAGCAATATTTAAAATATATTTAGTACATAAAACAAGTAATTTTTTGGTTATGAATTTTTTTGTCAGACACTGGCACTAATCAAGGCGAGATGGTTGTCAGTGTTGTAAAAGTTCTGCTCCCTCGAGATGTTTTATATCTGCTGCCAGTATAAAGTACCTTCACGCCTGATATTCATCAGATGTCTCTCTCTCTCTTTCTTGCTCTCTGTGTTTCAATATCCCCCAGCCCCCAGGAGGAGCCTGATACTGTTTGAATATAATCTTTTCCCACAAGAGATCTTTCCAAAGGTGGTTGCTTAGTTTGGGCTGTGGATTGCCCGCCCCTCCCCTCAATCAATTTTTCCTGGGTCTATGTTTCTGTTGCCAGGTTGAAGCTTTTTAACAGCTTGTAGGTGATGTATGGCTGACACCATCCCATGATCCAAATTAAATGCAAATGTAGAATAATGGAATAAAATCATAGAATGGTTACAGCACAGGAGGAGGCTATCCAGCTTGTCATGTCCCTGCTGGCCCTCTGCTGAAGAAATGTACCTAGCCCCACAACCCCGTCTCTTCCCCTGTAGCCCTGTAAATTTTTCTCTTCAGTTGCTTATTGAATCCCCCTTTGAAAACCCCAATGAATCTGCCTCCGCCACACTCACAGGCAGTGCATTTTAGATCCTAGCCACTCGCTGCGTAAAAAAGCTTTTCCTTAAGCCTCTGGTTCTTCTGTAAATCACCATAAACCTGTGCCCTCTGGTTCCTAGCCCTTCTGCCAATGTGAACAGTTTCTCTCTGTCTTCTCTGTCCAGACCCCTCATGATGTTGAACACCTCTACCAAATCTCCTCTCAACTTTCCCCTCTCAAAGGACAACAGCTAGTCTATCCATGTAACTCAGGTCCCTCATTCCTGGAAGCATTCTTGTAAATTTTTCCTGCACCCTTTCTAATGCCGTCATATCTTTCCTAAAAGGTGGAATTTAATCCAGGCAACAGGTGCTCACCCGCTGGCTGCAGACCCAGCGAAAGCCTCGCCATATTGTGCTGGTCAGACACTTAAGTGGCCAACCGCTTCCCCGGGATCAAGGGTCCAAGGACGGAAACCCTGCCACTAAGAGCTGCCGGCCGTTCGGAGCTGACAGCAAGTTATTGCAGGCAGTGCCACTGGGGAAGCAATGGTAGCTGCCGGCAATAAACTCATCAGAGGCCTAGGATCAGGGAGGGACCCAAGCCACAGCTGAATGAAGCAGGACAGGGATCACAGCGAGCAGGCTGGCTGGTTCATGGAGGTGGCAGGTGGATCAGAAGAAAAGGAAGTGGGTGTGGCTCTCAGCAGCAGCACCACCCCACCCCCCCCCCCCGCCCCCAATGCCAGGTCCCTCGACAGTGTTTGCTCTTTAGGCTTCTCTAGTAGCGACTGCCCCACCCATCGCTGTTTAAGTACTGGCAGTGGCTGGTTGAGGCCCTTAAGTGGGTATTAATTGCAAACTTAAGGGTCTTAATTGGCAGTAGGGCAGGAGGGCTATCCATGAAACTTCTTGCCCTGGACTTAATTGGCTTACAGGCAGTAAGGAGAAGAGGCCCTCACCCATACCCTCCAACCCACTTTAATGTGCCCCCCACCTCCAAACTTGCCTCAGTGAAGGGGCATGAAATACCACCCAAGTCTGGTGCCCAGAATTGGACACAGTACTCCAGTTGAGGCCGAACCAATTTTTTTAATAAAGGTTCACCATAACTTCCCTTCTTTTCTGCTCTTTACATCTATTTCCAAAGCCTAGGATCCCATGTGACATTGTCAACACTTTCTCAACCTGCCCTGCCACCTTTCCCCAGGCCCCTCTGCTCCTATAATGTATAAGCACCTTGTGTGAGGTTGTCTCATGATTGTATCACAAGGCTTGTGGGTATTGGCAATATTTTTGGGGACATATGACAATATCAGAGTATTTCTTGGCATTCTCACGGGTGCAGTTTGTTTTCTTTGTGCTATTCGGCACTATGCCTCGACCTGTTGCTTCTCTTCTCCCCACCCTCTTCTATGTGCTATGGCTGCAGACTTCCCACCTATCACTGCTCTGCATTCTGTCTTTGCCTTCACTAGCCAACCATACTCCTGAGCAAGTCTCCAATACTCTCTTGCTGCTCTTTCTGCTCTGCCCCCAATGCTGCCGCCCTGCCAATCTCTGCTCACCTATCTGTCTCCACTCTTACCCTACTTTCTCTCTCCTCCCCATTCTGGTTCCACTCATTCCAGCTTAGCACTGCTGCCCACTCTGTCTCCATTTTCCCACACCAGTACTCGTACAGCCTGTCGCTACAGTCCCCCATTCAGCATTTTTCTGCGCCTGGCTTCGCTCTGGGGCTCAGCACTGCTCTGTAATAGTCCTCCACTCTCCTCTCACACATTGCTGCTCCCCAGGATTTCGCCATTCTCACACTCTCATCACCTGTAAGCCTATCTCTGCTCAGTGCTGCTTTGCCTAGCATTGCCAACTTTAGTTGGACCAAGACCCTTGAAGGCTCAACACATGACCTCCCCTTTCCAACTGACCAGTCACCATTCTCTTGCCATTAGTTGCCTGGCATGTCCATCCTTTGATGCCCCACCTTCTCATGCCAGCAGGATGAACTGGCTATTCTAGATGATTCTTAACTATCCATCACACGGCCATAATTCCTAGTAAAGTAAGGAAGCAATTCTCTTTTTTTTTTAGCAGGAATAATTAAGGCGTTCAAAAAGTAAATGTAAAAAAATTCTAGTGCCCTTTCTCCTGGATCCCCTGTACCAGTGTCTGGGATAATTAACCTTTAATTCCTGGAGAGTCCAGGACAATCCTGGAGGGTTGGTAACCGCATTTACAGCCTGTTCTCTCCCTTCCACTCTCAGATCCACTCTCCAGCATTAATAATGAGTGAGCACAGCTGCATTCCACAACAGCCGCACTTTCACAACTGAGCTGCAAGTCTGCTGTCTAATCCATTTTGCATTAGCCTTTCAACAACAACAAAAAGTAGACTCGTGATGGCTTTTAAACATCGATTGGAGCTGATCTGAAATGTCAAGTTGGGATCAGAACCAAAGCCACTGATTCTTGATTTTTGGACCGAATTGTGGAATGCAATCCCCAAAACCACCATTTAAAAAGCCTGGAATCCAAGTAATAAAAATGGAATTTCGCTTATTCAGTCACAGTAAAGCAGTGGTCCTGATAAGGACTGAAGTTCCATTTTAAAGAACGGCTGGGGGAAGGAAAATTGCAGGGGGGTGGGGTGCGGGCACAGAGAGGAAGAGAAGCTGATGGAAACAAGCAGGCAGCATAATGATCTGCATCAGTTTCAGCTAAATTAGTGTAACTGTGTGATAGTTTCATCTAGAGAATTTCACTTATACTTAAGTCATTGTTAACATGAAATGCAGTAGGACTGAGAAACCTTCAGGTTTAAATTAGAAACCATCTGTCTCCACTCTTGCCAGCCCAGTGCTGTTCTCTACTTTCCCTCTGCTCCCCATTCTTGTTCCACTCATTCCAGCTTAGCACTGCTGCAGACTCTGACTCCGCATGCACGCACGCACATGCGCACACATACACACTTTCTCTCTCTCCCCCTGTATAACTATAATAAAAGTCCTAAAAGCTGCACGTGCACGGCCACCTAAAGAAACCCCGCATTCAAACGAACAGGCTGCGCATGCCAAAAAATATTTAGCGGGGTCATGGGTCATGGTGGAAGGAGGATATTAATGCCAGATGAGCGATTTGAATTTACATTTTGGGAACCGATATGTCCTGTCTTCAAGCTGTCATCTGGGATTTACTTCCGGTTTCTCCAATGTGTTGTCTCACTTTACAAAAGGCACTGACTTGTGAGGTATAATTCCTTGGGCACCAGCCCCTCCTCACCCATATGCTCATATTTCATGTTGAAGCTACCATCTTTTGGACGAGGTTAAACATCAACTAGGTTAACTTGTCATTTATCTCTTATGCTTTTTGTGGAAGCTTGTTGGACACAATCCCAGTAAGACAATATGGTTTACTTAACAACAGTGAATATGCTTTAAAAGCAATTGTTGGCTTTGACGCACTTTCGGAACCACTGAAAGGAGATTTTTTAATATGTTCTCTCCTTACATCACAGCTTCCATGGTTGTTTTAGATCCATCTTTCCTTTTGTTGTTTCAAGTCCAAATGGTTATTGTGCACAGTCTTGATCTCTTATGTTGTGAAAATGATATATAGGGACTGGGGGAAAAATGATTCATAAGGATGATACCAGATCTTAGAGGATATATTTATCTGGAAAGACTGAACAGGCTGCAGTCCTTTTCTCTAGAAAAGAGGTGAGGGTTGATCTGATAGAGGTATTTAAGACTGAAAGGGTTTGATAGTGTAGGCATAGAGAAATGGGATACATAGGATAAGCGCTAATAAATGCAATAGAGAATTGAGGAGAAACTTGTTCTGAAGGAGTGGTTAGAATGTGGAATTGCCTACCAGAAGAAATAATTGAGCTGAATAGCATGACGTATTTAAAAGGAAGCTAGATAAGCACATGAAGGAGAAAGGAATTTAAGGATAAACTAAGAGTTATAGGAAAAGGAGCAGGAAAAGGCTTGTGTGGAACGTAGAGGCTGGCATCGACCAGTTGGGGCAAATGGCGTGTTTCAATGCTAAAGACTCGATGGAGTTCTGTGTAGTCCCTTTTTTCTGTTTCTTTTCTTACTTTCTTTGCCTCACCACAATTCATAGCCATAAAATGTTGCCGCACAGTGCCTGATTTTTGGCCACTAAGGGCCTCCGAAGGCTAGATTACGGAGTGCCGCACATGGCATCCCACCATATGGGCAAAGGCCAAAAGGTTTGCGTACAGAGTCTGTGCCTCAAACAGGTGTTAGCATATTCACTTGTGTAATATAGTGGGTGAAATTTCGATCTCATGGCTGCTATTCATTGCTGTCAGTGAGATCTGTATTATTCAGAAATACTTGTATGGAAGAGGGTAACCAGCATCGGAGCAGGCAAAGGTTTTGCTTGGAACAGCTGCATTCAAAGTGGAGGTAGAAGTTTATTGAGAGAATTGACAGCTGCGGAAACATAGTGATGAATAGGGGAACCAAAACTAAGCAGTTCGGATTTGGAAAGAGCAGTTATAAATGATTTGTCAGAGATTTGTCTTCGGGGGAACCTAAGAGGAAAGTAAGGGAGTAGAATGCTGAAGGTGCTGAGGAAATAGGAGAGATCACTGAGACCATAGAATAGAGAGGACACAGTAATGTGGGTAGGAGAGTTTATCTAAATGGGGAGGTTTAGACAGATCAGCAGGTAGTTATATCAGAGGGTGAGCAAGAGGTGCTGAGATGGATTGGACTGGTTGGAGTCGCTTAGTGCAGAAACTGGGAGGGTGAATACGTTGACTTAGGTTTAGTGGGGGTTTTGGTGGTAAGCTGTCAGCGTTTGCCATAATTACCCCTTGGAAACTGACCCCAAGCTTCTGGTGTAGTGCATGGGCAGATTAACTTGGAAATCCTGAAGTTAGCGTCAGTCTCTTCCTGCTCCGCTATGGGCTGTGCTGTGTCCCCATCTCCCCACCCCCCCACACCCACTCCAATCACTGAAATCAGTCAATGTGGCAAAAACTTCCTCTTTTATCCTGTCTCATGTGCTACCTGGTGTAACTAGGTTTTGGGTGGCAATCAGAGAAAGCTCTCTCAGTGAGGCTTTCTTTCAAACTCTGGACCAACAATAATAAACTCAAAACAAAAACAGAATTACCTGGAAAAACTCAGCAGGTCTGGCAGCATCGGTGGAGAAGAAAAGAGTTGACGTTTCGAGTCCTCATGACCCTTCGACAGAACTTGCGTTCGAGTCCAAGAAAGAGTTGAAATATAAGCTGGTTTAAGGTGTGTGTGTGGGGGGCGGAGAGATAGAGAGACAAAGAGGTGGAGGGGGGCGTGGGGGTGTGTGGTTGTAGGGACAAACAAGCAGTGATAGAAGCAGATCATCAAAAGATGTCAACGACAATAGTACAATAGAACACATAGGTGTTAAAATTAAAGTTGGTGATATTATCTAAACGAATGTGCTAATTAAGAATGGATGGTAGGGCACTCAAGGTATAGCTCTAGTGGGTTTTTTTTTTTGTTTTTTTTTATATTTTTTTTATATATATAATGGAAATAGGTGGGAAAAGGAAAATCTTTATAATTTATTGGAAAAAAAAAAGGAAGGGGGAAACAGAAAGGGGGTGGGGATGGGGGAGGGAGCTTACGACCTAAAGTTGTTGAATTCAATATTCAGTCCAGAAGGCTGTAAAGTCCCTAGTCGGAAGATGAGGTGTTGTTCCTCCAGTTTGCGTTGGGCTTCACTGGAACAATGCAGCAAGCCAAGGACAGACATGTGGGCAAGAGAGCAGGGTGGAGTGTTGAAATGGCAAGCGACAGGGAGGTTTGGGACATTCTTGCGGACAGACCGCAGGTGTTCTGCAAAGCGGTCGCCCAGTTTACGTTTGGTCTCTCCAATGTAGAGGAGACCACATTGGGAGCAACGGATGCAGTAGACTAAGTTGGGGGAAATGCAAGTGAAATGCTGCTTCACTTGAAAGGAGTGTTTGGGTCCTTGGACGGTGAGGAGAGAGGAAGTGAAGGGGCAGGTGTTGCATTTTTTGCGTGGGCATGGGGTGGTGCCATAGGAGGGGTTTGAGGAGTAGGGGGTGATGGAGGAGTGGACCAGGGTGTCCCGGAGGGAGCGATCCCTACGGAATGCCGATAAGGGGGGTGAAGGGAAGATGTGTTTGGTGGTGGCATCATGCTGGAGTTGGCAGAAATGGTGGAGGATGATCCTTTGAATGCGGAGGCTGGTGGGGTGATAAGTGAGGACAAGGGGGACCCTATCATGTTTCTGGGAGGGAGGAGAAGGCGTGAGGGCGGATGCGCGGGAGATGGGCCGGACACGGTTGAGGGCCCTGTCAACGACCGTGGGTGGAAAACCTCGGTTAAGGAAGAAGGAGGACATGTCAGAGGAACTGTTTTTGAATGTAGCATCATCGGAACAGATGCGACGGAGGCGAAGGAATTGAGAGAATGGGATGGAGTCCTTATAGGAAGCAGGGTGTGAGGAGCTGTAGTCGAGATAGCTGTGGGAGTCGGTGGGTTTGTAATGGATATTGGTGGACAGTCTATCACCAGAGATTGAGACAGAGAGGTCAAGGAAGGGAAGGGAAGTGTCAGAGATGGACCACGTGAAAATGATGGAGGGGTGGAGATTGGAAGCAAAATTAATAAATTTTTCCAAGTCCTGACGAGAGCATGAAGCGGCACCGAAGTAATCATCGATGTACCGGAGAAAGAGTTGTGGAAGGGGGCCGGAGTAGGACTGCAACAAGGAATGTTCCACATACCCCATAAAGAGACAGGCATAGCTGGGGCCCATGCGGGTACCCATAGCCACACCTTTTATTTGGAGGAAGTGAGAGGAGTTGAAGGAGAAATTGTTCAGTGTGAGAACAAGTTCAGCCAGACGGAGGAGAGTAGTGGTGGATGGGGATTGTTCGGGCCTCTGTTCGAGGAAGAAGCTAAGGGCCCTCAGACCATCCTGGTGGGGGATGGAGGTGTAGAGGGATTGGACGTTCATGGTGAGGAGTAAGCGGTTGGGGCCAGGGAACTGGAAATTGTTGATGTGACGTAAGGTGTCAGAGGAATCACGGATGTAGGTGGGAAGGGACTGGACAAGGGAAGAGAGAAGGGAGTCAAGATAACGAGAAATGAGTTCTGTGGGGCAGGAGCAAGCTGAGACGATCGGTCTACCGGGGCAGTTCTGTTTGTGGATTTTGGGTAGGAGATAGAAGCGGGCCGTCCGAGGTTGGGCGACTATCAGGTTGGAAGCTGTGGGAGGGAGATCCCCAGAGGAGATGAGGTCAGTGACAGTCCTGGAAACAATGGCTTGATGTTCAGTGGTGGGGTCATGGTCCAGGGAGAGGTAGGAGGAAGTGTCTGCGAGTTGGCGCTCAGCCTCCGCGAGGTAGAGGTCAGTGCGCCAGACAACAACAGCACCACCCTTGTCAGCGGGTTTGATGACAATGTCAGGGTTGGACCTGAGAGAATGGAGTGCAGTAAGTTCAGAGAGAGACAGGTTAGAATGGGTGAGAGGAGCAGAGAAATTGAGACGACTAATGTCGCGCCGACAGTTCTCAATGAAAAGATCGAGAGAAGGTAAGAATCCAGAGGGAGGGGTCCAGGTGGAGGGAGAATATTGGAGATGGGTAAAAGGATCCGTTGAACTGGGAGAGGACTCCTGCCCAAAGAAGTGAGCCCGGAGACGAAGACGGCGGAAGAAGAGTTCAGTATCATGCCGAGCCCGAAATTCATTGAGGTGAGGGCGTAAGGGTATGAAACTAAGTCCTTTGCTGAGCACTGAACGTTCAGCATCGGAGAGGGGAAGGTCAGGGGGTATAGTGAATACACGGCTGGGGTTGGGATTGGAAGAAAGGGTGGGGACGGAGGAACAGGCAGGGGTGGGGGGTCCTAGATGGGTGTTGGTGTCGATGAGTTGTTGTAGCTTGCGTTCCTTAGCACTTGAGAGAAAGAGAAAAAGTTTCTTGTTGAGGCGTCGGATGAGCCGAAGGATAAAATGAAACTGGGGGCACGCGCAGCTTTGAAAAAGGGTACGGCGGTGCTGCTGGAGGGAGAGGTCGAGTGTGTTCATATGGCGGCGCATGGTACTGAGTGTGGATTTCAGAATGTGACGGGAACAGCAGTCCGAGAAACGTTTTATGTCCCGGAGATACCTGTAATCCTGGGTGGGTTCGAAACATGAGGGGTGGAATTTCAGTTGAAATCCACGTGGGGTAAGTCGGAGACGGAGACAGTCACTGAGAAAGGAGATATGGCTGTGAAAGCGGGTTTTACTAAACACCTTGTCAAACACTAGGAGGGAAATGGAAAGCAAAGAAGGTGAGCAAGACAACAGAGAGATACGGAAATCTTGTCGCAGAGAGGAACAGAACTTCTTCAAGGAGGTAGGCATTTCTTGAAGAGCAGTGGCAGTCAATTAAACACAGAGATAAAAACAAAAAATAATAAACAATAAACTCAAGTCAGGTTTGAGAGGGCTGGTAGAGAATGAAGATTCTAAAGGTAAGGTGAAGGAGGGTGGGACAAGGTGCAATTCTCAAAGGCGTAATTGGTGCCAAAGGAATAGAGGGAGAGATCAAGATATGATTTAGTGATACAAAAACAAAAATACCTGGAAAAACTCAGCCGGTCCGACAGCATCTGCGGAGAGGAATACAGTTAACGTTTCAAGTCCGTATGACTCTTCACCAGAACTAAGGAAAAATAGATGAGAGGTGAAATATAAGCTGGTTTAAGGGGGGTTGGGGGGTGGAACAGGTAGAGCTGGATAGAGGGCCAGTGATAGGTGGAGATTGCCAAAAGATGTCAAAGACAAAAGGACAAAGGGGTGTTGACGGTGGTGATATTAACTAAGAAATGTGCTAATGGTGACATTAAGGGTAGAAAGCAGGATAAGCAAGGGACAGATAGCCCTAGTGGGGCTGGGGGAAGGGATAGGGCTATCTGCCAGATCTGCTGGGTTTTTCCAGGCATTTTTGTTTTTGTTTTGGATTTCCAGCATCCGCAGTTTTTTGCTTTTATCTTATGATTTAGTGATAATGGTAAACCACGAAGGTAACAGTTTGGGTGAGGCAGTAAGTGGAATATATATGTCCTTCACTCTGACTCCCTTCCTCACTCCCACTCCCCTTCATCAATCTTCCCCCCTTCATTATTCCTGTCTTCTTTATTCCAGTTCATTAATTGCTTCAACTCAGATTCATCAATCCTATTCTCTTCATTACTACAACTTCCTACATCCTACTTATATTCATCAATTCGACTTTCCTTCATCACTCCTACTCACCTTCATCATTCCCAATCCCTTTATCACTTCTAACTCCTTCAGCCTACTCAATTTCGTCACTTCTAGTCCCTTCATCACTCCTACTCCATTTCATCACTACTACTCACCTTCAACCCTGCTCCCTTCATCACTCTGACTCCCCTTCATCATTCCAACTCTCCTATATCACTCCTACTTCATAACTCCAAATCCCTTCATCGTTCCTATCTCCTCCATCCTACTCCATTTCACCATTCCTACTCACCTTCAATCCTGCTCCATTCATCACTCTTGACTCCCCATCATCACTCTTACTCTTCTTAATCACTCCTACTCCCTTCATCATTCCTACTCGCCTTCTTCACTCTTCACTCCATTAGTTCTACTCCCTTCATCACTCCTACTCCATTTTAGATTTTAAGTATGCACTGCCTGGTTTTGTCATTGTGTTAGGGTTACAATCCACCTCATCTTCCCATTTTGCCTTCACTAGAGCCCATATTCATGTTCTGTTATTGATCTACCACCTCTTTTGGAGGTGCTGGCTAATACTTTTTAATTCTCTAGTTTAATGTCTGTGTGGGTTCAGGGCTATAAAGGACAAATCTAGGACAGACATGCATTCCTTTGCACAGAGAATGATCAATATCTAGAAAGGGTCATCAGGTAAAGTGAGTCCTGGAGACGACTCATTTAAAGAGCAGCTGGATGTGGTAATGAGAAAATGGTAGGATCAGGAACTGGAAGAATGAGGTCATAGGTGTGAAGGGCCTCCTTAAACTGAACTTACCTCCTCATTAATTTGTTTTATCTTCCCAGATAGTGTGCTTTTACAACATTGCGAGGGATATTGCCAAATTGAGTTAAACATGGAGAAAGTCAGGTAAAATTGCTGTGAAAACCCTCCTGGTTACACCTAGGTTTAGTGCCAAATCCTAAATCAAAAGGGTAAGAAGCTCCTCTGAATTGGACAATGTAATGTGCTGGAAATTTCCCCCAGGCTGTGAGGAGGTCTTCAAAGGCCAATGAGATTTGGCTCTTTCCTGGGATTACTTCATAATCAAGTTAAGTATTAAGGTTGAAGTGTACCATAGAAATAAATCTTTAAATGGATTTGGCACAAAGTTATGCAGTGTGTTTGCTCAAGATGTAGATACTTAATAAATAAACTACATGTACAGGACATATTAATCCCCTTTGACTGAAAACAGCCAGAACGGTCTTGATGGTATGCAAATAAGGATCTCCAGCAGTGCTGTCCTTTAAAAAAATCTACTTATTGTCTTATTAAAGGCTTTTCTCCTTGAGTTGAACGATGTTCTGATGAGGAATATGAGAAAATTTTTCATTTTGGCCAAGCGTTGCGTATCAGGCTATGAGAAGGCAGCTAACAGGGGGCTTCCTCTGCTCTCACTTGACAAGGTGCCTGGGCCCCAGCCAAGGAAGAGCATTTTCTGAAGCAGCACTGAGTTAATTCCACTTTCGTACCCAAACATTATCTTGGCCATTGCTATTATGTGCTGAATTGTGTGGACAGTTTTGCGCCGTGTCCACTCAGAACTGCGTTGAGACTGCCACAGCTTATCATGCTTCGGATCCAGACACACTTTACATAAAGTTCAAAGCAAGAAAAAGCCATTCAGCCTGGACCAGGTTGGAACTTAGACTCAAGAAGTAGGAATATAGTACCTAAGTTACCCTGAGCAGGCAGGCTGAAGACCCCATCTCAACTCCTGGGCCAGGATTTTACGGCTCCGCCATGGCATGTCTCCAACCTGCCCCCAGCGGATGCGGAGAGCCATTTAAACCTCCTTTCAGTTCGGCTGAACCGTAATATCCCGCCGGGCAGGAGGGGCCATAAAATCCTGGCCCTAGTGACAAAACAGGTACCACGTGGGCCACTTGTGCACCACTCAGCCATACCGATGGGTGGAGCCAGAGGCCAATTCCCCAAGCCCTGAAGAGAATTTAGTTTGTTTAAGTCTTCAGATTCTAAGGGAGAAAAAATGGTCATATAATCAACCCACTCTCGGCAAGTCGTGGGGGCGTGGAGCAATTATAAAGGTTCTACAGACCTCATGGCATCTTTCAGCCAGCGAAAAATCAGATGAGGCCTTATAAGGCCACACCGGGAAGAATTCTGCCCTATCCCAGGACCCTGTCCGCTTGACAGATTGGAATCACTAGGCTACAGACTGTAGTACAGAAGGAGACCATTGAGCCTCTTGTACTCTGGTTTTGAAATTTAATTAGTAGAAGTGAAGTAGAAAGCATTGCCATTCCACCAAATGTTCTAGTCAACCCTCTGACAAGGGCCTCCCCTGAGATCAATGTATATCCTGTACAAAAAGCAACTAGGAAATCAGTGTTATAAAGTGTAGCCAGTATAGATTTCAGCAAAGTGTCATGTTTGGCTCGATCTTTTTTAAAATTTATTCATTCATGGGATGCAGATACCATTGGCTGGGCCAGCATTTATTGACCAAACCTAATTGCCCTTGAGAAGGTGGAGGTGAACCACCTTCTTGGACTGCTAAGGTCCATGTGGTGTAGGTATACCCAGAGTGTTGTTAAGGATGGAGTTCCAGGATTTTGACCCAACAACAGAGAAGGAATGAGGATATACTTCTAAGTCAAGATGGTTACTTGAAGGGGATCTTGTAGGTGGTAACATTTTCATGTACTTGCTCTCTTTGTCCTTCTAGGTGGCAGTGGTTACCTCCTTGTGAGGTGCTGTCAAGAAGCCTTAGCAAGTTGCTACTGTTAATTGTAGATGGTACCCACTGTTACCATGTTGCATCAAGTGGTGATAGAAGGAGTGAGTGTTTAAGGGATGGGGTACTGATCAAGGGCAATCTCAGAAAAAACACATGGATTTTGTCTTCCCAATACTTAGATTGTATCTGGAAGGAGCAGTTTAAGTTGGGTTGAAGTTCTCTCCGTTAGGCATCCATCACTGCTGTAGGATGCAATTTTAGATGGTGAATTAAGAGTATCACACATGAAATGTATTGGAATAATGTTGAAACTCTCAAACTTGATTGACAATCACCACATTCATTGCAGTGTTGTGACTAGGCTGAAAAGGTTCGAAGGAGCACCGGAATAAAAATTCTGGAGGTATATTATCTGGTTCATCAGTTAAAAATTTGACCCGAGACAGCATAATCCCTTGTAATGGAGGAAGTCATGGGTCAAGTGAGAGGAAACATTGACTGTGTAACAGGAAGACATTAAATGAAGTTGTTTTCCTGATATTTCTCGAACACTGCGAGCTCATATTGCAGAACCGTTAACTCAAGCCCTGAATGCTACCGAAGTCCTGGCTATGTTGCAGTATTGTTAACACAGCATCCAGAACTGTGAAGCAATAACAGCATTGGCCAAGGCTTTCCACCAATACCAGTGAACAGAAATGTGTGCAGCCCCTCCAACAAATGGGTGAAAGATGCATTGCCTGTGCAAAAAAAAGTCCTTTTTTCAGACTTATAATTTCACGTTTTCTCCATGAGGTCTATGCATGGCAGCTCTTTGAGAGAACTTGTAAAGGCCACCCTTCTACACTGCACCCCCCACCCCCCAATCCTCTCTCTGTCATTTGGGAAGAGAGGACTGTCCTACAATGAGAGGCTGAGTAAATTGTGCCCATATTCTCTGGAATTTAGAAGAATGAGAAGTGATCTCATTGAAACATACAAGCTTCTGAAGGGCCTTGACACTGTGGGCCATGAGAAATTGGTGCCATTGGTCAGGGAACCTAAAACATGGTGACACAGTCTCAGGATAAGGGGCCGATCATTTAGGACTGGGATAAGGGGAAATTTCTTCACTCAAATGGTTGTGAATCGTTGGAATTCTCTACCCCAAACGTGGATGCTTCATCATTGACTATATTTTAAAGCTGGGATAGTCAGATTTTGGTGTCTCAGGGAATTAAGGGATATGGGGAGTGAAGTTGAAGATCAGCCATAATTGCATTGAATGATGGAACAGGCTCAATAGGCTTATGGCCTGCTCCTGCTCCTACCTCTTGCATTCTTGTGTCTTCTGATTTCTGGGTCCTTTACAAGAAGCCCTTATGCCCAGCGTTCTGGGATAAATGATAGAAAGGCAGGGAAATACCAAAGAGTGTGTAAATCTGGGCCACTCCTGTACACCTAATTAGGTAGTTACAAAGAAAAGAATTATTTATAAGGCGCCTTTCAGGCCTTCAGGATTTACAAAGCATTTGCCAACCAATGAGGTCTTTTTGAAAGGTTGTCACTGCTACAATGTAGGGAACGCACAACCAATTTGCACACAACAAGCTCTCACAAACAGCGATGAAATGATGACCAAGTGTTTTTCTGGTAATATGTTAAGGAACAAATATTCTTCTTCCATTAGTGCAATGGGATCTTTTAAGTCCACATGAGAGGGTAGAGGGGTCTTCAGTTTTAACGTATCACCCTAAAGACTGCAGCTACATGAGTGTAGCACGCCCCCAATGCTGTCAACCTAGCTACAGGTCTCTGGAGTGGTCTTCAAGCCCAATGCCTTCTGAGTCAAGGTGCTATCACTGCGTCAAGGCATAGACCTAACAGCACACCAATGACAGTCCATTCCAGACCACAGGAAGCCATGTTGTAATATTTAAGTTACAATACAATGAACTGTCATAGGCGGGGCAGTAGGAAGGTAGTTAGATGGATCAGAGTGTGGTTGGAGGCGGTAATGGGACCAAATTTAAGATAATAGATATGCAGGCTAGAACATCCCAGCTTCAGTCGTCCCACTTTACTAAATAGTTGACTTTGAGTTGGCAGTAGGTAAATCACAATTAGTATCAACATCCCTGTGCCAGGGAAACAGAAGAAAAAACAGCCAGATTTCCTGCCCCTTTACCATCAAGTGACTTTTGCTAGAAGATTATTAAAGGAGTTGATACAACAGATAAAGAGAAACTATTTCCTTTGATGGCAAGTCCAGAATAAAGGGCATGACAAAACTAGAGCTAAGCCATTCAAAACAAAAACAGTATTACCTGGAAAAACTCAGCAGGTCTGGCAGCATCGGCGGAGAAGAAAAGAGTTGATGTTTCGAGTCCTCATGACCCTTCGACAGAACTTGCGTTCGAGTCCAAGAAAGAGTTGAAATATAAGCTGGTTTAAGGTGTGTGTGTGGGGGGCGGAGAGATAGAGAGACACAGAGATGGAGGGTGGTCATGTCAGAAATCACTTCTTTATTACAAAGAGCAGTGGCATTCTGGAAATCACTTCCCCTCACAAAAAAGCTATTGAGGTTAGATCATTTAAAAATTTCAAATTGATCAATTTTTGTTCGGCAAGGATATTAAGAGATATGTAACCAAGGCAGTTAAATGCAGTTACAATACATATCGATCAAAATTTAATTAATTGGTGGATCAGGTTCAAGGGGCTGAATGGTCTACTCCTGTTCCTATGTTCCTAGAAATTGCAATTGCACTGTGGACAGTGGATTTTGGCTTTGAATTTCTTGGTGTTGAAATAGCCTCCTGACCCTTGTTATCCTTCTTATTACTGCAATGTAACCCGATGGCAGAGATACCAGAGGGCACCTGCACCCGTCGGGCACATTCCATCAGAAATAACACCTTTACATGAGAAGGGAAGAAAAGATAGCAGTTCTGTTTTTTCTGTTGAATTCTGTTTTTGTTTTGGATTTCCAGCATCCGTGATTTTTTGTCTTTATTATTATTATTATAAAAGATAGCAGTTGTCCCGTCTGAAATCATCCCAACCACACTCAGATCAGCAATGGGTAGTGAATTTGTTGTGCAGAGATTCGCTTAACTGAGCACAGAATGTATGTGGACAGATTTAGGTTTCTACTGGAACTGAAACCAAAGTAAGACAGATCACAGACTATAATCTTATTGTCTATTATGGAACTGTTTACATAGGAAGCCCATGGGGAAAACCCTACCCAGGATCTCTTTTTCTCTTTGTCTATACAACCTCATCAGTGCGCCCCCATGTGGTGATGGTTATAATTTGTTACAAAAGCTCAACCTGATTACACTGACAGTGGGGTCAAAATTAACTTTGTGCAAGTGTAAAATGGGTGGTAACGAATTGCAGCCCATTTTACGTCTCCCCCTATTTTTATTTCCATTCACTTCATAGTGACACAGAGATGTTAGCAGATTGGGAGGGCAAGTGGCAGGTGGAATTTATATAGAGAAGTGTGAGATATTCATTTTGACAGAAGGGATAGGGAGAGGCAATATGGACTTAATGGCACAATTCTATAGAGTGTGCAGGGATGGGGGGGCTGGGGGAGTTGCTGGTAGAGGAAAGGGGTGGGGTTGCGTGTGCTTTAATCTTTGAAGGTGACAGGACATATTGCGAGCTTGGCTAGCAAAGCATATGGGATTCAGGGCTTCATAAATAGAGGCAGTGGATACAGCAGCAGGGAAGTTTTGCTGAACTTTTATAAAGTTCTGGTTAGGTCCCAACTGGAGTATTGCATCCCGTTCTAGTCACCACACTTTAGGAAGGATGTGAAGGTCCTTGAGAGGGTGCAGCAGAGGTTTACCAGAATGGTTCCAGGAATGAGGGATTTTAGTTACAAGATTAGGTTGGAAAGGCTGAGGTTTGTTCTTCTTGGAGCAGAGGCGATTGAGAAGAGATTTGATAGAGATGTAGACAATTATGACAGGTTTGGATTAGGTAAATAAAGAAAAACTGTTTCCTTTAGCTGATGGTACCAGGACCAGGGGCGAGTGTAATGTTTTGGGCAAGAGATGCAGGGGGATTGTGGGGAGGAACTTTTTTACACAACGAGTGGTATTGACTTGGAACATGGGTGGTAGAAGTGGAAACAATTAATGATTTCAAAAGGAAATGGCTTTGGCACAAGAAGGAAGGTAAATCTGCAGGCTACAGGATTGAACAGAGGAGTGGGAGTGACCAGACTGTTCTACAGAGAGCCAGTGGACTGGATGGCCTCCTTCTGTGTCATAAGTAACTCTATGACTTCAGGATTTGCAGAGAATTTGTTCACCTTGCAAAGGGGCCACATCAGCTATCATCACTGCAATTGGTGGCCTCCTGACAGAAGATGGGGCCTGGAGATGACCTCTAAGTGCAATGGGAGCCTTCATTTCGTGGATCTTCCCCTCACTTCATAAGCTTTGGTAGGAACAGCTGAAAAAGTCCCCAGTGGTCAAAATCGGAGTGTAACTTTCTGGGTATTGAGAGGCTGGAGAAGCTGGGATTGTTCTCTTTAGAACAGAGATGGTTAAGAGGAGATTTAATAGGGCTGTTGAATATTATGAGAGGTTTTGATAGAGTACATAGGGAGAAACTATTTCCACTGGCAGGAGGCTTGAAAACACGAGGACAGTGACTTAAGATAATTGACAAAAGAAGCAGAAAGGAAATGAGGGGTATTTGTTCTGGGCATTGAGTTGTTATGATCCAGAATGCCCTACCTGATAGAGTGGTGGAAGCAGATTCAGCAGTAAATTTCAGAAGGGAATTGGATGGGTACTTTGAGGACAAAGATTTACAAAGTGATGGGAAAAGAGCAGGGAGTGCAACTAATTGGATAGCCCTTCGAAAGACTGGCACAGTTATGATGGGCTGAATAACCCCCTGTGCTTTATGATTCTATGATGGCTAGCTCACATATTTTCAGAGGCCAAATATTTAACCCAATTGAGTGATCTGCTTTTTTTCTGTCAGTCTCTCCCCCATTTTTTGCTAACAGATGGCAGGTGAAGAACAGGAGACTGTTTCTCAGTGATCTGAAACAGAATGCATAGTCATTGCTATTAAGGAGCAGCGATGAAAGAGTCCCATATATAGTTATTTATATAACCACCCTGAGTACTTCTGGTTTTGGTTCTTTCAACCTTTGATCTCTCTCTTTTTCTCTGATCGACCTCATCAGGCTAGGGGAGATTTTCAGACTGAACCTCCTGTCAGTATAAGGATCTATACTTCTTGCAGGTCCTTTTGACCCGTGGACCTCGGATTGTGAGTTATCTTTCGCTCTGAGCAGCCTTTTGCCACCTGTCTGTTCCGTGTGCCAGTCCTATGTATGACTATACATGACATATCATTCATCCACTGTGCTAATCCGATACCTTCAAAGTAGTTCTACAGTCATCCTGTCATTCCCATTAATACCTGTGTTCATTTTGCAGTTCTCCAAGGATGTACTGGCCAACTCATACTCTGCATACATCGATAACTTTCTCAATGCCAAAGAGGCTGTGCGATTGGCCAAGGATGCGAAGCCAGCATTTATTAAGTTTTTGGAGGTAAGGTCTGTTGCTCATTCTACAGCGGGCCTAAGAGCACATTGATCTGGATCAGGGTTGGGACAGAAATGGGATTGATGTGGCCAGCAGGGGGCAGAGCTGACGCAGCATGGGGCTGTGAATAGCTGTCCCATTTGGAGCAAGGTGGGCAGTGTGTCTGACTAGAGACAGGACTTAACAATGGGACTGTTAAGGGACAGGCCGACTGGAGCTGACTGAATGATGGAATCAGCAGGAGGCAAGACTAACTGGGAAATAGGTGGTTCCATCTTGTATATTTACAAGTTAACAAGATACAACAGACTGGATTTTCATGGACAAGACGAGATTCCAGAGGTGGGTTTGTTCCTGGACCGCCGACACGCCCCCAGTTGCGAACCAGGAATCAGCATTTTGGTTGAGGCAGAAGCCTAAGTGGGGAGGTGACAGATCTGCCAGCCAATTGATAGGTGGGGAGCAGCAATGGAGGTGGGACACCAGGGAAGCGGGCCTTCCTCTGGCCCCAGTAGACAGCGTTTGCTGTGGTTGCTGTCTGTGAATGATTTAAAATAGGAAAGATTCTGATTCCTCAAGCTAGCCAGGGCAGATGGAGAGTTGGAAGCCGGGCTAGTGGAGGGAAATGTTAGTGTTATTAAAATTTGATAGCTGTGCAATAGATTTTCCTCAAAAATTCCACTTTTTTAAATCAACGTAAAACCTTTTCAATGCTGCACTTTGTTTTCTGACAGGAGCTCTTCAGCTTTACACAGCTTCCAACAGAACCCCCCCCCCAACTTTCCCACCCTCCCTTTGCTCTTATGAATGTCAGCTGGGTCAGGAGTGAAGGTGGCAGACTGGCACAAGTTCTGGCGTTGCCATTTTGTTTTTGGCCGTCATGCCAACCAAATTCAGCAGGCAAAATTCCAGCCCCACGAGTGTTATCTTAACCTGTACATTTGACATACCAACAATGTGTTAGGTACAACAATGGTGCAGTCTTAAATCCCAAATTCTCATAAAACTAATAAAATTAATTGAATTAATTGCAATTTTATTAGTGTTAAATACAGTGTTATGGTATCAATCCTTAAAAGAGAGCTTTACTGTCAGCATTGAGTTCTTCTATGTCAGTGAGCATTGTTGGCTGAAGGGTTCCTAATTACTTCAATGAATGCCCCATATTCACATTTATTACCCATATTCATAGCCAGATATAGGAAGGACCCAATGCCTCATCTTGTAATAGAATAGAGGGAAATTTGCTGTGGGTGCTACCTGGACGTGCTTGATGCTCACTGTGATTGTCCTGGTGCTATCTCCCTCCCTAACAAGAACAAACTGGAGCAAGGTATCTTATGCCCTGTAAAAATACAGGGGCAAAATGGAGCAAGGGAAAAGACTGACCATCAACTAATCCTGTGATGCCATTCATAGATGGCTGTTAAAGGGTGGTATATTCCCGGTCCTAAGGAGGGAATCCAGAAGGCGGGACAGGGAGGAAGTTTCAAAACTGGTTATCGGGTCAGTAATCCAATGTTGCCAGAGGTGGATCAGCACCGGCAGTGGTTACCCTCTCCAGAGGGGTTGGTAGTGAATTTGAATAATGAAGGGCTGATTGGGATGGACGGGCCCCATGTTGAGGTTAAAACCTGGAGGCCCGCGAGGCCGGCTATTCATACCTCCTGCCCCCGCCCCACTGGAGCAGCAGGGATCAGTGGGCCAGAGCTACGGCTGCAGAGCATCCTGTGGAGGGGAAGCCGCTCCATATAGGAGGCCTGGCAGCTGTGGCCACCTCACAAGTAGAGTTAAAAAATTACAGATCTCTCCAGATGCCACCTCATGGACCTCCTCTTACAGTAGCACTGCTGTCCTTCCAAGGCTGCGTGTCTTCTGATTGGGCCTGCTGCTTCAGGAAGCTGCTCACCATCCTTAATTGGATAGCAGATCCGGAGGCAGCTCCTTAATTGGCTGCCTCCAGGGAGATCTCCCAGGCAGGTATCTTGACAAGTGCGGAGTTTGGACCTGGAAATGGTCCCGTTCCACTGTTATTTTTATAGGGCATAAGATTCCACCCCAGATTTCCCAGCTTGTGACTTGTGAGTTGCAAGGGTTTGGTTGGAGGACATGGTGATGGAACTAACACTCTTCACACCCTAACTCTCTTACATTGCAGCAAAGCATGAGGGAGAATAAGGAGAAGCAAGCACTGTCTGATTTAATGATCAAGCCAGTTCAGCGAATTCCCCGCTACGAGCTTTTGATAAAGGTAAGAACATGCAGAACATTGATGTCAAAAGCAACTGTTTGGCGTATAGGAAGAAGCCAACTAACTCAGGAAAACACTGAAGGCTAAATCCAAACAAGTTAGTTCAGAATATAGTATGTGTGGCACAATTTGCCAATCTTAAGGCCTAATCATTTGTAGGTTTATAAAGAAAAGGAAAACGAAACAATCTTTGCTGCATGAAGTATAATTTCTATGACTTGGAATGTTCACCTTCTGAACTGTTTGTCCAAACAGTGTAGGACAGGGAGTGTAATGACTATAAGGAAAGGCAAGGACCTCAGCTATCCCCTAGTACTGCACACTACAGGACAGATGTCAGCTCATTTCTAGAAGTTCATTGAATTTAATCTTAACCGTTCAGCTATGGACTCATCTGGTGAGCAGCCTACCAATGGTCTTACTGAGTGATGTTGTCTTGAGAGGCCACTGGATAACGAAAGTCATTAAAAATACATGGGAAATCCCAGAAGCAGCGTTTATGTTGTGATCTGCACTTTTAAAGAGGGGGGAGGTGCTTTGTTAGCTTGAGTTTATTTCAGCTGTAGGCTCAGTTCTAAGCCCATGCTTTGTAATTGCTGCTTTAGGAATATTTGCACTGTGGCAATTATTTTACATCTCCTGCACCAATATTTTTTTGAAAGATCTATTATTTATTTCCCCCAGGATTTCTGGCTGATGTTATGCTTTCAATTGTACCATTTTAAATGAAATATTTCACAGATCTGGAAGAATATTTTGCAAGATTTATCCTGATGGATTGCGCCTTTATATGAGCTAATCTTGTGCCAACTGTGAGGTGACCTGCAGTAACTCCCCACTGTGACACAGTGCACCCTCTAATGACAAATGAACTGTATAAAATATTCTAGCCTGGGTTATGCACTCACCAGCCTGTGATTTTCTGTGATTAACTATAATTCATGGATAATCACTGGCGACAGCCTCACTGTAACAAACTCCTTTACTGTAACACTCTGAGGTACATATACCACAACCTCGCATGTAATGTCCATTGGTTTTCATCGCTGCACCATTGGTAGTGTACTTTAGCTGCCACTCCCTCTCCCTCTCCCTCTCTCTCTCTCTATCTCTGTCTCTTGTTTTGGTCACGCCAGTATCTCATGTCCTTTAGTGTAAACATTTGTTTGGCAATGCTCCTGTGAAGCATCTTAGGACATTTTACTGTGTTGAAGGCACTATATAAATGCAAGTTCTTGTTTGTTGCTTACTTGCTATTGAAGTAAACACTATTGACGTTACACACAATTTGTGAAGCTGCTGAAGGCTTCATGGGTTAGTCTTACAGATAATTTACTATAGTTTTGTTGACTGAGGAGCCATAACACTAAGATATTTCAGGAATTACTTCTAAATCCATATTAAATAAAAGTAGCTATTGGTGCTTGGAACTGTTTTGTCAAACCATTGACATGTGTATTTACCCAGAGATATTGACCTACGTGGATCTGTCATAGTATGTTATCCCTGTTCAATTGTTTCTGTCCACTTTCGATATTCTGCCAGGTATAGCAGGTCCAGTCACTTCTCTAAGGGTGTGTGGGGCTGGCCAATATCTAATTTAGTATTAGCAAGTCACAGAGGTGTGAGAGTAGGACCACCTTGTGGTCTGTGCTGGATATTGTGTCTTTCACACCTGCAGTCAGTTGGTGTTTCTGCCATATTTCCAAAGAAGGACTGAAGCATACAAGTGAGGTGAGCTAAATACAAATCATCAGCTGCATTATTTTACAGACAGCAAGTGAAATGCCAAATCTTCCTCAGGAAGAAGTGGAATAATGAAAATATGCCACACTGTCCATATTGGTGAGATCACTATGGTTTGCCTGTTTAGCCTTCTGCTCCTGACCGGCTCTGTGCTTGAGAAAATGAGTTTTCCCTTCTAGGCCAATTCTCTAGGCCCAGCTTGCTGACCGCCCATTGTCTCTTTGTGTTTTTCTGTCTTTGCTCTCAGAGAGTAGGAAGGCAGTCCCTCTGACTTCTTCCCCAGTCAGTGATTCACTAATAAACTTATCTGTAAAACTCGGCACCACTCCTAGCCACTTTGGGATTATTGTTTAAAGCAGGCTTGTCCAACCGGCAGCCCGCTGGCCAGATTGTGGCCCCTGAAGCCATTCTATTGGCCCCCGGAGCCAGTCTCTCAAGTGCCGGTCAGAAAGGTAAGTAGAGAGGAAGATTCTGCAAAGAGCTGCTCTTCCAATCAAAGGCCATTCCTCTCCTGCGTTGGCTGCTGTTAGGCTCACTAAAATAAAATGGAATTAATTCACAAGATAAGTAACTTACCTGAATGTGGAGCCATGCTCCTCC
The DNA here is from genome assembly GCF_017639515.1 of Carcharodon carcharias. Taxonomy (NCBI): domain Eukaryota; kingdom Metazoa; phylum Chordata; class Chondrichthyes; order Lamniformes; family Lamnidae; genus Carcharodon; species Carcharodon carcharias. The sequence goes on along the minus strand of NC_054477.1, from coordinate 31,535,552 downwards.
CAGACTGGGGCCAGTCTATATGAGGAAAGTGGAGTACTTCTGAACAGCTAAAGGACATAACGTGCCACGGATACTGGCCACTGAGGTTTCAGCCAAGCTCCCCATATTTCCCTGTGACAGAAAACTCAGTGAAGCCCCTCTCCACCATGTACCCACACACATACACACTATAATCAGCCCCTTTCCTACCCCCCCAAACACACTGTAAGCAGCCTCCTTCCCTACCCCAACACACATTATAGTCAGGCCCTTTCCCTACAACCCCCACACACTATAATCAACCTCTATCTTATCCCCACACACACTATAATCAGCCTCCTTCCCTACCCCCATACACATTATAGTCAGCCCCATTCCCTGCCCTCCCACACACTATAATCAGCCCCTATCCCTACCTGCACACACTATAATCAGCCCCTTTCCCTACTCACATACACATTATAATCAGCCCCTTTGCCTACCCACACACACTATAATCAGCCGCTTTCCCTAACCCCCCACACACTATAATCAGCCCCTTTCCCTACCCGCCCCCCCCACCATTATCAACCGCTTTCCCTACCCACACACACTATAATCAGCCTCTTTCCCTACCCACACACACTATAATCAGCCCCTTTCATTACCCACACACACTATAATCAGCCCCTTTACCTATCCACACACTCTATAATCAGCCCCTTTCCCTACCTGCACACACTACAATCAGCCACTTACCCTACCCCCACACACACTACAATCAGCTCATTTCCTTACCGCCACACACACTATAATCAGCCCCTTTCCCTACCCACACACTCTATAATCAGCCCCTTTCCCTACCCACACACACTATAATCAGCCACTTTCCCTACCCCCACACACACTATAATCAGCCCCTTTCCCTACCCCCACACACACTATAAACAGTCCCTTTCCCTACCCCACACACTATAATCAGCCCCTTTCCCGACCCACACACACTATAATCAGCCCCTTTCACTACCCACACTATAATCCGCCTCTTTCCCTACCCACACACACACTATAATCAGCCCCTTTCCCTGCCCACACACACTCTAATCAGCCCCTTTCCCTACCCCCTCTCACACTATAATCAGCCCCTTTTCCTACATCCCCACTCTATAATCAGCCCCTTTCTCTACCTACACACACCATAATCAGCTCCTTTCCCTACCCTCACACACAATAATCATCCCCTTTACCTACCGCCACCCCACACTATAATTAGCCCCTTTCCCTACCCACACACACTATAATCAGCCCCTTTCCCCACTCCCCCCACACTATAATCAGCCCCTTTTCCTACCCACATACTCACTATAATCAGCTCCTTTCCCTAATCCCCCCCCCACACTATAATCAGCCCCTTTCCCGACCCCCACACACTATAATCAGCCCATTTCCCTACCCACACGCACTATAATCAGCCCCTTTCCCTACCCCCACACACACCATAATCAGCCCCTTTCCCTACCCACAGACACGATAATCAGCCACTTTCCCTACCCAAACACACAATAATCAGCCCCTTTCACTACCCGCACACACTATAATCAGCCCCTTTCCCTACCCCCACACACACTATAATCAGCCCCTTTCCCTACCCACACACTCTATAATCGGCCCCTTTCCCTACCTGCACACACTCTATAATCAGCTCCCTTCCCTACCCACACTAACTATAATCAGCTGCTTTCCCTACCCACACACGCTATAATCAGCCCCTTTCCCTACCCACACACACTACAATCAGCCCCTTTCCCTACCCATACACACTATGAAAACCCTCTTTCTCTACCCGCCCACACTATAATCAGCCCCTTTTCCTACGCATATACACACTATAATCAGCTCCTTTCCCTAACCTCACACACAATAATCATCCCCTTTACCTACCGCCACTCCACAATATAATCAGCCCCTTTCCTTACCCACACACACTATCATCAGCCTCTTTCCCTACCCCATAGTATAATCAGCCCCTTTCCCTACCTGCACACACACTATAATCAGCCCCTTTCCCTACCTGCACAAACTATAATCAGCCCCTTTCCCTACCCACACACACTATAATCAGCCTCTTTCCCTACCCCATAGTATAATCAGCCCCTTTCCCTACCTGCACACACACTATAATCAGCCTCTTTTCCTACCTGCACACACACTATAATCAGCCTCTTTTCCTACCTGCACACACACTATAATCAGCCCCTTTCCCTACCTGCACACACACTATAATCAGCCCCTTTCCCTACTCACAAACACAATAATCAGCCCCTTTCCCTAACCACACACTCTATTATCAGCCGCTTGCCCTTCCCCGACACACTACAATCAGCACCTTTCCCTACCCACACACTCTACAATCAGCCCCTTTCCCTACCCACACACTCTATAATCAGCCCCTTTCCCTATCCACACACACACTATAATCAGCCCCTTTCCCTACCCACACACTCTATAATCAGCCCCTTTCCCTACCCCCTCCCCGACACTATGTAAGCCTCTTTCCCTACCCACACACTCTATAATCAGCCCCTTTTCCTACCCCCCCACACTATAATCAGCCCCTTTCCCTACCCCTCCCACTATAATCAGCCCCTTTCCCTACCGCCAACACACGCTATAATGAGCCCCTTTCCCTACCCCCCCACACTATAATCAGCCCCTTTCCCTACCCCCCACACTATAATCAGCCCCTTTCCCTACCTGCACACACACTATAATCAGCCCCTTACCCTACCCGCACACACACTATAATCAGCCCCTTTCCCTACCCACAGACACTATAATCAGCCCCTTTACCTACCCAAACACACTATAATCAGCCCCTTTCCTTACCCACACGCACAATAATCAGCCCCTTTCCCTACCCACACACACAATAATCAGCCCCTTTCCCTACTTGCACACACACAATAATCAGCCCCTTTCCCTACCCACACACACAATAATCAGCCCCTTTCCCTACTTGCACACACACAATAATCAGCCCCTTTCCCTATTTGCACACACACTATAATCAGCCCCTTTCCCTACCCACACACACAATAATCAGCCCCTTTCCCTAACCACACACTCTATTATCAGCCGCTTGCCCTTCCCCCACACACTACAATCAGCCCCTTTCCCTACCCACACTCTCTACAATCAGCCCCTTTCCCTACCCACACACTCTATAATCAGCCCCTTTCCCTACCCACACACAGACTATAATCAGCCCCTTTCCCTACCCACACACTCTATAATCAGCCCCTTTCCCTACCCCCTCCCCGACACTATATAAGCCTCTTTCCCTACCCACACACTCTATAATCAGCCCCTTTTCCTACCCCCCCCCCACACTATAATCAGCCCCTTTCCCTACCCCTCCCACTATAATCAGCCCCTTTCCCTACCGCCAACACACGCTATAATGAGCCCCTTTCCCTACCCCCTCACACTATAATCAGCCCCTTTCCCTACCCCCCACACTATAATCAGCCCCTTTCCCTACCTGCACACACTATAATCAGCCCCTTACCCTACCCGCACACACACTATAATCAGCCCCTTTCCCTACCCACAGACACTATAATCAGCCCCTTTACCTACCCAAACACACTATAATCAGCCCCTTTCCTTACCCACACACACAATAATCAGCCCCTTTCCCTACCCACACACACAATAATCAGCCCCTTTCCCTACTTGTACACACACAATAATCAGCCCCTTTACCTACCCACACACACAATAATCAGCCCCTTTCCCTACTTGCACACACACACAATAATCAGCCCCTTTCCCTATTTGCACACACACGATAATCAGCCCCTTTCCCTATTTGCACACACACTATAATCAGCCCCTTTCCCTACCCACACACACAATAATCAGCCCCTTTCCCTACCCACACACACAATAATCAGCCCCTTTCCCTACTTGCACACACGCAATAATCAGCCCCTTTCCCTACCCACACACACAATAATCAGCCCCTTTCCCTACTTGCACACACACAATAATCAGCCCCTTTCCCTATTTGCACACGCACGATAATCAGCCCCTTTCCCTATTTGCACACACACTATAATCAGCCCCTTTCCCTACCCACACACACAATAATCAGCCCCTTTCCCTACCCACACACACAATAATCAGCCCCTTTCCCTACTTGCACACACGCAATAATCAGCCCCTTTCCCTACTTGCACACACACTATAATCAGCCCCTTTCCGTACTTGCACACACACTATAATCAGCCCCTTTCCCTACCCACACACACAATAATCAGCCCCTTTCCCTACTTGCACACACACTATAATCAGCCCCTTTCCCTACTTGCACACACACTATAATCAGCCCCTTTCCCTGCCCAAACACACTATAATCAGCGCCTTTACCTACCCACACACACAATAATCAGCCCCTTTCCCTACCTGCACACACACTATAATCAGCCCCTTTCCCTACCCACACACACTATAATCAGCCCCTTTCCCTACCCACGCACACAATAATCAGCCCCTTTCCCTACCTGCACACACACTATAATCAGCCCCTTTACCTACCCACACACACTATAATCAGCCCCTTTCCCTACCCACACACACTATAATCAGCCCCTTTCCCTACCTGCACACACACTATAATCAGCCCCTTTCCCTACCTGCACACACTATAATCAGCCCCTTTCCTTACCCACACACACAATAATCAGCCCCTTTCCCTACCTGCACACACACTATAATCAGCCCCTTTCCCTACCCACACTCACTATAATCAGCCACTTTCCCTACCCCCACACACACCATAATCAGCCCCTTTCCCTACCCACACACTCTATAATCAGCCCCTTTCCCTACCCACACACTCTATAATCAGCCCCTTTCCCTATCCCCACACACTATAATCAGCTCCTTTCCCTACCCCCACACACAATATAATCAGCCCCTTTCCCTACCCACACACTCTATAATCAGCCTCTTTCCCTACCCCCACACACTATAATCAGCCCCTTTCCCTACCCCCACACACACTATAATCAGCCCCTTTCCCTACCCACACACTCTATAATCAGTCCCATTACCTGCCCACATTCACTATAATCCCCACATTCACTATAATCAGCCCCTTTCCCTACCCCCACACACTCAACAATCAGCCCCTTTCCCTACCCACACACACTATAATCAGCCCCTTTCCCCACCCACACACTCTATAATCAGCCCCTTTCCCTACCCCCTCACACACTATAATCAGCCCCTTTTCCTACATCCCCACTCTATAATCAGCCCCTTTCTCTACCTACACACACCATAAACAGCGCCTTTACCTATCCCCACACAGTATAATCAGCTCCTTTCCCTATCCCGCCCACACTATAATCAGCCCCTTTTCCTACCCCCACAAACTATAATCAGCCCCTTTCCCTAACCCCCCACAGTATAATCAGCCCCTTTCCCTACCCCCTCACACACTATAATCAGACCCTATCCCTACCCACACACACTATGATCAGCCCATTTCCCTGCCCACACACACTATAATCAGCCCCTTTCCCTACCTGCACACACACTATAATCAGCCTCTTTCCCTACCCCCATACTATAATCAGCCCCTTTCCCTACCCGCACACACACTATAATCAGCCCCTTTCCCACCTGCACACAGTATAATCAGCCCCTTTCCCTACCCGCACACACTATAATCAGCCCCTTTCCCTACCCGCACACACTATCATCAGCCTCTTTCCCTACCCATTAGTATAATCAGCCCATTTCCCTACCTGCACACACACTATCATCAGCCTCTTTCCCTACCCCATAGTATAATCAGCCCCTTTCCCTACCTGCACACACACTATAATCAGCCCCTTTCCCTACCCACACACACTATAATCAGCCTCTTTTCCTACCCCCATACTATAATCAGCCCCTTTCCCTACCTGCACACACACTATAATCAGCCCCTTTCCCACCTGCACACAGTATAATCAGCCCCTTTCCCTACCCACACACACAATAATCAGCCCCTTTCCCTACCTGCACACACACTATAATCAGCCCCTTTCCCTACCCACACTCACTATAATCAGCCACTTTCCCTACCCCCACACACACCATAATCAGCCCCTTTCCCTACCCACACACTCTATAATCAGCCCCTTTCCCTACCCACACACTCTATAATCAGCCCCTTTCCCTATCCCCACACACTATAATCAGCTCCTTTCCCTACCCCCACACACAATATAATCAGCCCCTTTCCCTACCCACACACTCTATAATCAGCCTCTTTCCCTACCCCCACACACTATAATCAGCCCCTTTCCCTACCCCCACACACACTATAATCAGCCCCTTTCCCTACCCACACACTCTATAATCAGTCCCATTACCTGCCCACATTCACTATAATCAGCCCCTTTCCCTACCCCCACACACTCAACAATCAGCCCCTTTCCCTACCCACACACACTATAATCAGCCCCTTTCCCCACCCACACACTCTATAATCAGCCCCTTTCCCTAACCCCACACACACAATAATCCGCCCCTTTCCCTACCCACACACTCTATAATCAGCCCCTTTCCCTACCCCCCCACACTATAATCAGCCCCTTTCCCTACCCCCACACACTCTATAATCAGCCCCTTTCCCTACCCCCACACACTCTATAATCAGCCCCTTTTCCTACCCCTGCACACACTATAATCAGCCCCTTTCCCTACCTGCACACACACTATAATCAGCCCCTTTCCCTACCTGCACACACTATAATCAGCCACTTTCCCTACCCACACACACAATAATCAGCCCCTTTCCCTATCTGCACACACACTATAATCAGCCCATTTCCCTACCCACACGCACTATAATCAGCCCCTTTCCCTACCCCCACACACACCATAATCAGCCCCTTTCCCTACCCCCACACACACCAAAATCAGCCCCTTTCCCTACCCACAGACACAATAATCAGCCCCTTTCCCTACCCAAACACACAATAATCAGCCCCTTTCACTACCCGCACACACTATAATCAGTCCCTTTCCCTACCCACACACACTATAATCAGCCACTTTCCCTACCTCCACACACACTATAATCAGCTCCTTTCCTTACCGCCACACACACTATAATCAGCCACTTTCCCTACCCCGACACACACTATAATCAGCTCCTTTCCTTACTGCCACACACACTATAATCAGCCCCTTTCCCTACCCACACACTATAATCAGCCCCTTTCTGTACCCACACACACTATAATCAGCTCGTTTCCCTACCCTCACACACTATAATCAGCCCCTTTCACTACCCACAATATAATCAGCCCCTTTACCTACCACCCCCCATACTATAATCAGCCCCTTTCCCTACCCACACACACACTATAATCAGCCCCTTTCCCTACCTGCACACACTACAATCAGCCACTTTCCCTATCCACACACACTACAATCAGCCACTTTCCCTACCCCCACACACACTATAATCAGCCCCTTTCCCTACCCCCTCACACACTATAATCAGCCCCTTTTCCTACATCCCCACTCAAAATCAGCCCCTTTCTCTACCTACACACACCATAAACAGCGCCTTTACCTACCCCCACACAGTATAATCAGCTCCTTTCCCTATCCCGCCCACACTATAATCAGCCCCTTTTCCTACCCCCACACACTATAATCAGCCCCTTTCCCTAACCCCCCCACAGTATAATCAGCCCCTTTCCCTACCCCCTCACACACTATAATCAGACCCTATCCCTACCCACACACACTATGATCAGCCCATTTCCCTGCCCACACACACTATAATCAGCCCCTTTCCCTACCTACACACACACTATAATCAGCCTCTTTCCCTACCCCCATACTATAATCAGCCCCTTTCCCTACCCGCACACACACTATAATCAGCCCCTTTCCCACCTGCACACAGTATAATCAGCCCCTTTCCCTACCCGCACACACTATAATCAGCCCCTTTCCCTACCCGCACACACTATAATCAGCCCATTTCCCCACCTGCACACACACTATCATCAGCCTCTTTCCCTACCCCATAGTATAATCAGCCCCTTTCCCTACCTGCACACACACTATAATCAGCCCCTTTCCCTACCCACACACACTATAATCAGCCTCTTTTCCTACCCCCATACTATAATCAGCCCCTTTCCCTACCTGCACACACACTATAATCAGCCCCTTTCCCTACCTGCACAAACTATAATCAGCCCCTTTCCCTACCCACACACACTATAATCAGCCTCTTTCCCTACCCCATAGTATAATCAGCCACTTTCCCTACCTGCACACACACTATAATCAGCCTCTTTTCCTACCTGCACACACACTATAATCAGCCCCTTTCCCTACCTGCACAAAACTATAATCAGCCCCTTTCCCTACTCACAAACACAATAATCAGCCCCTTTCCCTAACCACACACTCTATTATCAGCCACTTTCCCTTCCCCCACACACTACAATCAGCCCCTTTCCCTACCCACACACTCTATAATCAGCCCCTTTCCCTACCCACACACACACTATAATCAGCCCCTTTCCCTACCCACACACTGTATAATCAGCCCCTTTCCCTATCCCCACACACTATAGTCAGCCCCTTTCCCTACCCCCTCCCCGACACTATATCTGCCTCTTTCCCTACCCACACACTCTATAATCAGCCCCTTTTCCTACCCCCCCCACACTATAATCAGCCCCTTTCCCTACCCCTCCCACTATAATCAGCCCCTTTCCCTAACCACACACTCTATTATCAGCCACTTTCCCTTCCCCCACACACTACAATCAGCCCCTTTCCCTACCCACACACTGTATAATCAGCCCCTTTCCCCACCCACACACTCTATAATCAGCCCCTTTCCCTACCCCCACACACTCTATAATCAGCCCCTTTTCCTACCCCCGCACACACTATAATCAGCCCCCTTCCCTACCCACACACACTATAATCAGCCCCTTTCCATACCCCAACACACACTATAATCAGCCCCTTTCCCTTCCCACACACACTATAATCATCCCCTTTCCCTACCCACACACACTATAATCAGCCCCTTTCCCTACCCACACACACTATAATCAGCCCCTTTCCCTACCCCCACACACAATATAATCAGCCCCTTTCCCTACCCACACACTCTATAATCAGCCTCTTTCGCTACCCCCACACACTATAATCAGCCCCTTTCCCTACCCCCACACACACTATAATCAGCCCCTTTCCCTACCCACACACTCTATAATCAGTCCCATTACCTGCCCACATTCACTATAATCAGCCCCTTTCCCTACCCCCACACACTCAACAATCAGCCCCTTTCCCTACCCACACACACTATAATCAGCCCCTTTCCCCACCCACACACTCTATAATCAGCCCCTTTCCCTAACCCCGCACACACTATAATCCGCCCCTTTCCCTACCCACACACTCTATAATCAGCCCCTTTCCCTACCCCCCCACACTATAATCAGCCCCATTCCCTACCCCCACACACTCTATAATCAGCCCCTTTCCCTACCACCACACACTCTATAATCAGCCCCTTTTCCTACCCCAGCACACACTATAATCAGCCCCTTTCCCTACCCACACACACTATAATCAGCCCCTTTCCCTACCTGCACACACACTATGATCAGCCCCTTTCCCTACCTGCACACACTATAATCAGCCACTTTCCCTACCCACACACACAATAATCAGCCCCTTTCCCTATCTGCACACACACTATAATCAGCCCATTTCCCTACCCACACGCACTATAATCAGCCCCTTTCCCTACCCCCACACACACCATAATCAGCCCCTTTCCCTACCCCCACACACACCATAATCAGCCCCTTTCCCTACCCACAGACACAATAATCAGCCCCTTTCCCTACCCAAACACACAATAATCAGCCCCTTTCACTACCCACACACACTATAATCAGTCCCTTTCCCTACCCACACACACTATAATCAGCCACTTTCCCTACCTCCACACACACTATAATCAGCTCCTTTCCTTACCACCACACACACTATAATCAGCCACTTTCCCTACCCCGACACACACTATAATCAGCTCCTTTCCTTGCTGCCACACACACTATAATCAGCCCCTTTCCCTACCCACACACTATAATCAGCCCCTTTCCATACCCACACACACTATAATCAGCTCGTTTCCCTACCCTCACACACTATAATCAGCCCCTTTCACTACCCACAATATAATCAGCCCCTTTACCTACCACCCCCCATACTATAATCAGCCCCTTTCCCTACCCACACACACACTATAATCAGCCCCTTTCCCAACCTGCACACACTACAATCAGCCACTTTCCCTATCCACACACACTACAATCAGCCACTTTCCCTACCCCCACACACACTATAATCAGCCCCTTTCCCTACCCCCTCACACACTATAATCAGCCCCTTTTCCTACATCCCCACTCTATAATCAGCCCCTTTCTCTACCTACACACACCATAAACAGCGCCTTTACCTACCCCCACACAGTATAATCAGCTCCTTTCCCTATCCCGCCCACACTATAATCAGCCCCTTTTCCTACCCCCACACACTATAATCAGCCCCTTTCCCCAACCCCCCACAGTATAATCAGCCCCTTTCCCTACCCCCTCACACACTATAATCAGACCCTATCCCTACCCACACACACTATGATCAGCCCATTTCCCTGCCCACACACACTATAATCAGCCCCTTTCCCTGCCTGCACACACACTATAATCAGCCTCTTTCCCTACCCGCACACACACTATAATCAGCCCCTTTCCCACCTGCACACAGTATAATCAGCCCCTTTCCCTACCCGCACACACTATAATCAGCCCCTTTCCCTACCCGCACACACTATAATCAGCCCATTTCCCTACCTGCACACACACTATCATCAGCCTCTTTCCCTACCCCATAGTATAATCAGCCCCTTTCCCTACCTGCACACACACTATAATCAGCCCCTTTCCCTACCCACACACACTATAATCAGCCTCTTTTCCTACCCCCATACTATAATCAGCCCCTTTCCCTACCTGCACACACACTATAATCAGCCTCTTTTCCTACCTGCACACACACTATAATCAGCCCCTTTCCCTACCTGCACACACACTATCATCAGCCTCTTTCCCTACCCCATAGTATAATCAGCCCCTTTCCCTACCTGCACACACACTATAATCAGCCCCTTTCCCTACCCACACAAACTATAATCAGCCTCTTTCCCTACCCCATAGTATAATCAGCCCCTTTCCCTACCTGCACACACACTATAATCAGCCTCTTTTCCTACCTGCACACACACTATAATCAGCCCCTTTCCCTACCTGCACACACACTATAATCAGCCCCTTTCCCACCTGCACAAAACTATAATCAGCCCCTTTCCCTACTCACAAACACAATAATCAGCCCCTTTCCCTAACCACACACTCTATAATCAGCCCCTTTCCCTACCCACACACACACTATAATCAGCCCCTTTCCCTACCCACACACTCTATAATCAGCCCCTTTCCCTATCCCCACACACTATAGTCAGCCCCTTTCCCTACCCCCTCCCCGACACTATATCAGCCTCTTTCCCAACCCACACACTCTATAATCAGCCCCTTTTCCTACCCCCCCCCACACTATAATCAGCCCCTTTCCCTACCCCTCCCACTATAATCAGCCCCTTTCCCTACCCCCACACACAATATAATCAGCCCCTTTCCCTACCCACACACTCTATAATCAGCCTCTTTCCCTACCCCCACACACTATAATCAGCCCCTTTCCCTACCCCCACACACACTATAATCAGCCCCTTTCCCTACCCACACACTCTATAATCATTCCCATTACCTGCCCACATTCACTATAATCAGCCCCTTTCCCTACCCCCACACACTCAACAATCAGCCCCTTTCCCTACCCACACACACTATAATCAGCCCCTTTCCCCACCCACACACTCTATAATCAGCCCCTTTCCCTAACCCCACACACACTATAATCCGCCCCTTTCCCTACCCACACACTCTATAATCAGCCCCTTTCCCTACCCCCCCACACTATAATCAGCCCCTTTCCCTACCCCCACACACTCTATAATCAGCCCCTTTCCCTACCCCCACACACTCTATAATCAGCCCCTTTTCCTACCCCTGCACACACTATAATCAGCCCCTTTCCCTACCCACACACACTATAATCAGCCCCTTTCCCTACCTGCACACACACTATAATCAGCCCCTTTCCCTACCTGCACACACTATAATCAGCCACTTTCCCTACCACACACACAAAAAATCAGCCCCTTTCCCTATCTGCACACACACTATAATCAGCCCATTTCCCTACCCACACGCACTATAATCAGCCCCTTTCCCTACCCCCACACACACCATAATCAGCCCCTTTCCCTACCCCCACACACACCAAAATCAGCCCCTTTCCCTACCCACAGACACAATAATCAGCCCCTTTCCCTACCCAAACACACAATAATCAGCCCCTTTCACTACCCACACACACTATAATCAGTCCCTTTCCCTACCCACACACACTATAATCAGCCACTTTCCCTACCTCCACACACACTATAATCAGCTCCTTTCCTTACCGCCACACACACTATAATCAGCCACTTTCCCTACCCCGACACACACTATAATCAGCTCCTTTCCTTACTGCCACACACACTATAATCAGCCCCTTTCCCTACCCACACACTATAATCAGCCCCTTTCCGTACCCACACACACTATAATCAGCTCGTTTCCCTACCCTCACACACTATAATCAGCCCCTTTCACTACCCACAATATAATCAGCCCCTTTACCTACCACCCCCATACTATAATCAGCCCCTTTCCCTACCCACACACACACTATAATCAGCCCCTTTCCCTACCTGCACACACTACAATCAGCCACTTTCCCTATCCACACACACTACAATCAGCCACTTTCCCTACCCCCACACACACTATAATCAGCCCCTTTCCCTACCCCCTCACACACTATAATCAGCCCCTTTTCCTACATCCCCACTCTATAATCAGCCCCTTTCTCTACCTACACACACCATAAACAGCGCCTTTACCTACCTCCACACAGTATAATCAGCTCCTTTCCCTATCCCGCCCACACTATAATCAGCCCCTTTTCCTACCCTCACACACTATAATCAGCCCCTTTCCCTAACCCCCCACAGTATAATCAGTCCCTTTCCCTACCCCCTCACACACTATAATCAGACCCTATCCCTACCCACACACACTATAATCAGCCCCTTTCCCTACCTGCACACACACTATAATCAGCCTCTTTCCCTACCCCCATACTACAATCAGCCCCTTTCCCTACCCGCACACACACTATAATCAGCCCCTTTCCCACCTGCACACAGTATAATCAGCCCCTTTCCCTACCCGCACACACTATAATCAGCCCCTTTCCCTACCCGCACACACTATAATCAGCCCATTTCCCTACCTGCACACACACTATCATCAGCCTCTTTCCCTACCCATTAGTATAATCAGCCCCTTTCCCTACCTGCACACACACTATAATCAGCCCCTTTCCCTACCCACACACACTATAATCAGCCTCTTTTCCTACCCCCATACTATAATCAGCCCCTTTCCCTACCTGCACACACACTATAATCAGCCCCTTTCCCTACCTGCACAAACTATAATCAGCCCCTTTCCCTACCCACACACACTATAATCAGCCTCTTTCCCTACCCCATAGTATAATCAGCCCCTTTCCCTACCTGCACACACACTATAATCAGCCTCTTTTCCTACCTGCACACACACTATAATCAGCCCCTTTCCCTACCTGCACACACACTATAATCAGCCCCTTTCCCTACCCACACACACTATAATCAGCCCCTTTCCCTACCTGCACACACACTATAATCAGCCCCTTTCCCACCTGCACAAAACTATAATCAGCCCCTTTCCCTACTCACAAACACAATAATCAGCCCCTTTCCCTAACCACACACTCTATTATCAGCCACTTTCCCTTCCCCGACACACTACAATCAGCCCCTTTCCCTACCCACACACTCTATAATCAGCCCGTTTCCCTACCCACACACACACTATAATCAGCCCCTTTCCCTACCCACACACTGTATAATCAGCCCCTTTCCCTATCCCCACACACTATAGTCAGCCCCTTTCCCTACCTCCTCCCCGACACTATATCAGCCTCTTTCCCTACCCACACACTCTATAATCAGCCCCTTTTCCTACCCCCCCCCACACTATAATCAGCCCCTTTCCCTACCCCTCCCACTATAATCAGCCGCTTTCCCTACCGCCACACACGCTATAATGAGCCCCTTTCCCCAACCCCCCCACACTATAATCAGCCCCTTTCCCTACCCCCCCACACTATAATCAGCCCCTTTCCCTACCTGCACACACACTATAATCAGCCCCTTACCCTACCCGCACACACACTATAATCAGCCCCTTTCCCTACCCACAGACACTATAATCAGCCCCTTTACCTACCCAAACACACTATAATCAGCCCCTTTCCTTACCCACACACACAATAATCAGCCCCTTTCCCTACCCACACACACAATAATCAGCCCCTTTCCCTACTTGCACACACACAATAATCAGCCCTTTTCCCTACCCACACACACAATAATCAGCTCCCTTCCCTACTTGCACACACACAATAATCAGCCCCTTTCCCTATTTGCACACACACGATAATCAGCCCCTTTCCCTACTTGCACACACACTATAATCAGCCCCTTTCCCTACCCACACACACAATAATCAGCCCCTTTCCCTACCCACACACACAATAATCAGCCCCTTTCCCTACTTGCACACCCACAATAATCAGCCCCTTTCCCTACTTGCACACACACTATAATCAGCCCCTTTCCCTACTTGCACACACACTATAATCAGCCCCTTTCCCTACCCACACACACAATAATCAGCCCCTTTCCCTACTTGCACACACACTATAATCAGCCCCTTTCCCTACTTGCACACACACTATAATCAGCCCCTTTCCCTGCCCAAACACACTATAATCAGCCCCTTTACCTACCCACACACACAATAATCAGCCCCTTTCCCTACCTGCACACACACTATAATCAGCCCCTTTACCTACCCACACACACTATAATCAGCCCCTTTCCCTACCCACACACACAATAATCAGCCCCTTTCCCTACCTGCACACACACTATAATCAGCCCCTTTCCCTACCTGCACACACACTATAATCAGCCCCTTTCCCTACCTGCACACACTATAATCAGCCCCTTTCCCTATCCCCACACACTATAGTCAGCCCCTTTCCCTACCCCCTCCCCGACACTATATCAGCCTCTTTCCCAACCCACACACTCTATAATCAGCCCCTTTTCCTACCCCCCCCCACACTATAATCAGCCCCTTTCCCTACCCCTCCCACTATAATCAGCCCCTTTCCCTACCCCCTCACACACTATAATCAGCCCCTTTTCCTACATCCCCACTCTATAATCAGCCCCTTTCTCTACCTACACACACCATAAACAGCGCCTTTACCTACCCCCACACAGTATAATCAGCTCCTTTCCCTATCCCGCCCACACTATAAATCAGCCCCTTTTCCTACCCCCACACACTATAATCAGCCCCTTTCCCCAACCCCCCACAGTATAATCAGCCCCTTTCCCTACCCCCTCACACACTATAATCAGACCCTATCCCTACCCACACACACTATGATCAGCCCATTTCCCTGCCCACACACACTATAATCAGCCCCTTTCCCTGCCTGCACACACACTATAATCAGCCTCTTTCCTACCCGCACACACACTATAATCAGCCCCTTTCCCACCTGCACACAGTATAATCAGCCCCTTTCCCTACCCGCACACACTATAATCAGCCCCTTTCCCTACCCGCACACACTATAATCAGCCCATTTCCCTACCTGCACACACACTATCATCAGCCTCTTTCCCTACCCCATAGTATAATCAGCCCCTTTCCCTACCTGCACACACACTATAATCAGCCCCTTTCCCTACCCACACACACTATAATCAGCCTCTTTTCCTACCCCCATACTATAATCAGCCCCTTTCCCTACCTGCACACACACTATAATCAGCCTCTTTTCCTACCTGCACACACACTATAATCAGCCCCTTTCCTACCTGCACACACACTATCATCAGCCTCTTTCCCTACCCCATAGTATAATCAGCCCCTTTCCCTACCTGCACACACACTATAATCAGCCCCTTTCCCTACCCACACAAACTATAATCAGCCTCTTTCCCTACCCCATAGTATAATCAGCCCCTTTCCCTACCTGCACACACACTATAATCAGCCTCTTTTCCTACCTGCACACACACTATAATCAGCCCCTTTCCCTACCTGCACACACACTATAATCAGCCCCTTTCCCACCTGCACAAAACTATAATCAGCCCCTTTCCCTACTCACAAACACAATAATCAGCCCCTTTCCCTAACCACACACTCTATAATCAGCCCCTTTCCCTACCCACACACACACTATAATCAGCCCCTTTCCCTACCCACACACTCTATAATCAGCCCCTTTCCCTATCCCCACACACTATAGTCAGCCCCTTTCCCTACCCCCTCCCCGACACTATATCAGCCTCTTTCCCAACCCACACACTCTATAATCAGCCCCTTTTCCTACCCCCCCCCACACTATAATCAGCCCCTTTCCCTACCCTCCCACTATAATCAGCCCCTTTCCCTACCCCCACACACAATATAATCAGCCCCTTTCCCTACCCACACACTCTATAATCAGCCTCTTTCCCTACCCCCACACACTATAATCAGCCCCTTTCCCTACCCCCACACACACTATAATCAGCCCCTTTCCCTACCCACACACTCTATAATCATTCCCATTACCTGCCCACATTCACTATAATCAGCCCCTTTCCCTACCCCCACACACTCAACAATCAGCCCCTTTCCCTACCCACACACACTATAATCAGCCCCTTTCCCCACCCACACACTCTATAATCAGCCCCTTTCCCTAACCCCACACACACTATAATCCGCCCCTTTCCCTACCCACACACTCTATAATCAGCCCCTTTCCCTACCCCCCCACACTATAATCAGCCCCTTTCCCTACCCCCACACACTCTATAATCAGCCCCTTTCCCTACCCCACACACTCTATAATCAGCCCCTTTTCCTACCCCTGCACACACTATAATCAGCCCCTTTCCCTACCCACACACACTATAATCAGCCCCTTTCCCTACCTGCACACACACTATAATCAGCCCCTTTCCCTACCTGCACACACTATAATCAGCCACTTTCCCTACCCACACACACAAAAAATCAGCCCCTTTCCCTATCTGCACACACACTATAATCAGCCCATTTCCCTACCCACACGCACTATAATCAGCCCCTTTCCCTACCCCCACACACACCATAATCAGCCCCTTTCCCTACCCCCACACACACCAAAATCAGCCCCTTTCCCTACCCACAGACACAATAATCAGCCCCTTTCCCTACCCAAACACACAATAATCAGCCCCTTTCACTACCCACACACACTATAATCAGTCCCTTTCCCTACCCACACACACTATAATCAGCCACTTTCCCTACCTCCACACACACTATAATCAGCTCCTTTCCTTACCGCCACACACACTATAATCAGCCACTTTCCCTACCCCGACACACACTATAATCAGCTCCTTTCCTTACTGCCACACACACTATAATCAGCCCCTTTCCCTACCCACACACTATAATCAGCCCCTTTCCGTACCCACACACACTATAATCAGCTCGTTTCCCTACCCTCACACACTATAATCAGCCCCTTTCACTACCCACAATATAATCAGCCCCTTTACCTACCACCCCCATACTATAATCAGCCCCTTTCCCTACCCACACACACACTATAATCAGCCCCTTTCCCTACCTGCACACACTACAATCAGCCACTTTCCCTATCCACACACACTACAATCAGCCACTTTCCCTACCCCCACACACACTATAATCAGCCCCTTTCCCTACCCCCACACACACTATAATCAGCCCCTTTTCCTACATCCCCACTCTATAATCAGCCCCTTTCTCTACCTACACACACCATAAACAGCGCCTTTACCTACCTCCACACAGTATAATCAGCTCCTTTCCCTATCCCGCCCACACTATAATCAGCCCCTTTTCCTACCCTCACACACTATAATCAGCCCCTTTCCCTAACCCCCCACAGTATAATCAGTCCCTTTCCCTACCCCCTCACACACTATAATCAGACCCTATCCCTACCCACACACACTATAATCAGCCCCTTTCCCTACCTGCACACACACTATAATCAGCCTCTTTCCCTACCCATTAGTATAATCAGCCCCTTTCCCTACCTGCACACACACTATAATCAGCCCCTTTCCCTACCCACACACACTATAATCAGCCTCTTTTCCTACCCCCATACTATAATCAGCCCCTTTCCCTACCTGCACACACACTATAATCAGCCCCTTTCCCTACCTGCACAAACTATAATCAGCCCCTTTCCCTACCCACACACACTATAATCAGCCTCTTTCCCTACCCCATAGTATAATCAGCCCCTTTCCCTACCTGCACACACACTATAATCAGCCTCTTTTCCTACCTGCACACACACTATAATCAGCCCCTTTCCCTACCTGCACACACACTATAATCAGCCCCTTTCCCTACCCACACACACTATAATCAGCCCCTTTCCCTACCTGCACACACACTATAATCAGCCCCTTTCCCACCTGCACAAAACTATAATCAGCCCCTTTCCCTACTCACAAACACAATAATCAGCCCCTTTCCCTAACCACACACTCTATTATCAGCCACTTTCCCTTCCCGACACACTACAATCAGCCCCTTTCCCTACCCACACACTCTATAATCAGCCCGTTTCCCTACCCACACACACACTATAATCAGCCCCTTTCCCTACCCACACACTCTATAATCAGCCCCTTTCCCTATCCCCACACACTATAGTCAGCCCCTTTCCCTACCTCCTCCCCGACACTATATCAGCCTCTTTCCCTACCCACACACTCTATAATCAGCCCCTTTTCCTACCCCCCCCACACTATAATCAGCCCCTTTCCCTACCCCTCCCACTATAATCAGCCGCTTTCCCTACCGCCACACACGCTATAATGAGCCCCTTTCCCCAACCCCCCCACACTATAATCAGCCCCTTTCCCTACCCCCCCACACTATAATCAGCCCTTTCCCTACCTGCACACACACTATAATCAGCCCCTTACCCTACCCGCACACACACTATAATCAGCCCCTTTCCCTACCCACAGACACTATAATCAGCCCCTTTACCTACCCAAACACACTATAATCAGCCCCTTTCCTTACCCACACACACAATAATCAGCCCCTTTCCCTACCCACACACACAATAATCAGCCCCTTTCCCTACTTGCACACACACAATAATCAGCCCTTTTCCCTACCCACACACACAATAATCAGCTCCCTTCCCTACTTGCACACACACAATAATCAGCCCCTTTCCCTATTTGCACACACACGATAATCAGCCCCTTTCCCTACTTGCACACACACTATAATCAGCCCCTTTCCCTACCCACACACACAATAATCAGCCCCTTTCCCTACCCACACACACAATAATCAGCCCCTTTCCCTACTTGCACACCCACAATAATCAGCCCCTTTCCCTACTTGCACACACACTATAATCAGCCCCTTTCCCTACTTGCACACACACTATAATCAGCCCCTTTCCCTACCCACACACACAATAATCAGCCCCTTTCCCTACTTGCACACACACTATAATCAGCCCCTTTCCCTACTTGCACACACACTATAATCAGCCCCTTTCCCTGCCCAAACACACTATAATCAGCCCCTTTACCTACCCACACACACAATAATCAGCCCCCTTTCCCTACCTGCACACACACTATAATCAGCCCCTTTACCTACCCACACACACTATAATCAGCCCCTTTCCCTACCCACACACACAATAATCAGCCCCTTTCCCTACCTGCACACACACTATAATCAGCCCCTTTCCCTACCTGCACACACACTATAATCAGCCCCTTTCCCTACCTGCACACACTATAATCAGCCCCTTTCCCTATCCCCACACACTATAGTCAGCCCCTTTCCCTACCCCCTCCCCGACACTATATCAGCCTCTTTCCCAACCCACACACTCTATAATCAGCCCCTTTTCCTACACCCCCCACACTATAATCAGCCCCTTTCCCTACCCCTCCCACTATAATCAGCCCCTTTCCCTACCCCCTCACACACTATAATCAGCCCCTTTTCCTACATCCCCACTCTATAATCAGCCCCTTTCTCTACCTACACACACCATAAACAGCGCCTTTACCTACCCCCACACAGTATAATCAGCTCCTTTCCCTATCCCGCCCACACTATAATCAGCCCCTTTTCCTACCCCCACACACTATAATCAGCCCCTTTCCCCAACCCCCCACAGTATAATCAGCCCCTTTCCCTACCCCCTCACACACTATAATCAGACCCTATCCCTACCCACACACACTATGATCAGCCCATTTCCCTGCCCACACACACTATAATCAGCCCCTTTCCCTGCCTGCACACACACTATAATCAGCCTCTTTCCCTACCCGCACACACACTATAATCAGCCCCTTTCCCACCTGCACACAGTATAATCAGCCCCTTTCCCTACCCGCACACACTATAATCAGCCCCTTTCCCTACCCGCACACACTATAATCAGCCCATTTCCCTACCTGCACACACACTATCATCAGCCTCTTTCCCTACCCCATAGTATAATCAGCCCCTTTCCCTACCTGCACACACACTATAATCAGCCCCTTTCCCTACCCACACACACTATAATCAGCCTCTTTTCCTACCCCCATACTATAATCAGCCCCTTTCCCTACCTGCACACACACTATAATCAGCCTCTTTTCCTACCTGCACACACACTATAATCAGCCCCTTTCCCTACCTGCACACACACTATCATCAGCCTCTTTCCCTACCCCATAGTATAATCAGCCCCTTTCCCTACCTGCACACACACTATAATCAGCCCCTTTCCCTACCCACACAAACTATAATCAGCCTCTTTCCCTACCCCATAGTATAATCAGCCCCTTTCCTACCTGCACACACACTATAATCAGCCTCTTTTCCTACCTGCACACACACTATAATCAGCCCCTTTCCCTACCTCACACACACTATAATCAGCCCCTTTCCCACCTGCACAAAACTATAATCAGCCCCTTTCCCTACTCACAAACACAATAATCAGCCCCTTTCCCTAACCACACACTCTATAATCAGCCCCTTTCCCTACCCACACACACACTATAATCAGCCCCTTTCCCTACCCACACACTCTATAATCAGCCCCTTTCCCTATCCCCACACACTATAGTCAGCCCCTTTCCCTACCCCCTCCCCGACACTATATCAGCCTCTTTCCCAACCCACACACTCTATAATCAGCCCCTTTTCCTACCCCCCCCCACACTATAATCAGCCCCTTTCCCTACCCCTCCCACTATAATCAGCCCCTTTCCCTACCCCCACACACAATATAATCAGCCCCTTTCCCTACCCACACACTCTATAATCAGCCTCTTTCCCTACCCCCACACACTATAATCAGCCCCTTTCCCTACCCCCACACACACTATAATCAGCCCCTTTCCCTACCCACACACTCTATAATCATTCCCATTACCTGCCCACATTCACTATAATCAGCCCCTTTCCCTACCCCCACACACTCAACAATCAGCCCCTTTCCCTACCCACACACACTATAATCAGCCCCTTTCCCCACCCACACACTCTATAATCAGCCCCTTTCCCTAACCCCACACACACTATAATCCGCCCCTTTCCCTACCCACACACTCTATAATCAGCCCCTTTCCCTACCCCCCCACACTATAATCAGCCCCTTTCCCTACCCCCACACACTCTATAATCAGCCCCTTTCCCTACCCCCACACACTCTATAATCAGCCCCTTTTCCTACCCCTGCACACACTATAATCAGCCCCTTTCCCTACCCACACACACTATAATCAGCCCCTTTCCCTACCTGCACACACACTATAATCAGCCCCTTTCCCTACCTGCACACACTATAATCAGCCACTTTCCCTACCCACACACACAAAAAATCAGCCCCTTTCCCTATCTGCACACACACTATAATCAGCCCATTTCCCTACCCACACGCACTATAATCAGCCCCTTTCCCTACCCCCACACACACCATAATCAGCCCCTTTCCCTACCCCCACACACACCAAAATCAGCCCCTTTCCCTACCCACAGACACAATAATCAGCCCCTTTCCCTACCCAAACACACAATAATCAGCCCCTTTCACTACCCACACACACTATAATCAGTCCCTTTCCCTACCCACACACACTATAATCAGCCACTTTCCCTACCTCCACACACACTATAATCAGCTCCTTTCCTTACCGCCACACACACTATAATCAGCCACTTTCCCTACCCCGACACACACTATAATCAGCTCCTTTCCTTACTGCCACACACACTATAATCAGCCCCTTTCCCTACCCACACACTATAATCAGCCCCTTTCCGTACCCACACACACTATAATCAGCTCGTTTCCCTATCCTCACACACTATAATCAGCCCCTTTCACTACCCACAATATAATCAGCCCCTTTACCTACCACCCCCATACTATAATCAGCCCCTTTCCCTACCCACACACACACTATAATCAGCCCCTTTCCCTACCTGCACACACTACAATCAGCCACTTTCCCTATCCACACACACTACAATCAGCCACTTTCCCTACCCCCCACACACACTATAATCAGCCCCTTTCCCTACCCCCTCACACACTATAATCAGCCCCTTTTCCTACATCCCCACTCTATAATCAGCCCCTTTCTCTACCTACACACACCATAAACAGCGCCTTTACCTACCCCCACACAGTATAATCAGCTCCTTTCCCTATCCCGCCCACACTATAATCAGCCCCTTTTCCTACCCTCACACACTATAATCAGCCCCTTTCCCTACCTGCACACACTACAATCAGCCACTTTCCCTATCCACACACACTACAATCAGCCACTTTCCCTACCCCCACACACACTATAATCAGCCCCTTTCCCTACCCCCTCACACACTATAATCAGCCCCTTTTCCTACATCCCCACTCTATAATCAGCCCCTTTCTCTACCTACACACACCATAAACAGCGCCTTTACCTACCCCCACACAGTATAATCAGCTCCTTTCCCTATCCCGCCCACACTATAATCAGCCCCTTTTCCTACCCTCACACACTATAATCAGCCCCTTTCCCTAACCCCCCACAGTATAATCAGTCCCTTTCCCTACCCCCTCACACACTATAATCAGACCCTATCCCTACCCACACACACTATAATCAGCCCCTTTCCCTACCTGCACACACACTATAATCAGCCTCTTTCCCTACCCCCATACTATAATCAGCCCCTTTCCCTACCCGCACACACTATAATCAGCCCCTTTCCCACCTGCACACAGTATAATCAGCCCCTTTCCCTACCCGCACACACTATAATCAGCCCCTTTCCCTACCCGCACACACTATAATCAGCCCATTTCCCTACCTGCACACACACTAACATCAGCCTCTTTCCCTACCCATTAGTATAATCAGCCCCTTTCCCTACCTGCACACACACTATAATCAGCCCCTTTCCCTACCCACACACACTATAATCAGCCTCTTTTCCTACCCCCATACTATAATCAGCCCCTTTCCCTACCTGCACACACACTATAATCAGCCCCTTTCCCTACCTGCACAAACTATAATCAGCCCCTTTCCCTACCCACACACACTATAATCAGCCTCTTTCCCTACCCCATAGTATAATCAGCCCCTTTCCCTACCTGCACACACACTATAATCAGCCTCTTTTCCTACCTGCACACACACTATAATCAGCCCCTTTCCCTACCTGCACACACACTATAATCAGCCCCTTTCCCTACCCACACACACTATAATCAGCCCCTTTCCCTACCTGCACACACACTATAATCAGCCCCTTTCCCACCTGCACAAAACTATAATCAGCCCCTTTCCCTACTCACAAACACAATAATCAGCCCCTTTCCCTAACCACACACTCTATTATCAGCCACTTTCCCTTCCCCGACACACTACAATCAGCCCCTTTCCCTACCCACACACTCTATAATCAGCCCGTTTCCCTACCCACACACACACTATAATCAGCCCCTTTCCCTACCCACACACTGTATAATCAGCCCCTTTCCCTATCCCCACACACTATAGTCAGCCCCTTTCCCTACCTCCTCCCCGACACTATATCAGCCTCTTTCCCTACCCACACACTCTATAATCAGCCCCTTTTCCTACCCCCCCCACACTATAATCAGCCCCTTTCCCTACCCCTCCCACTATAATCAGCCGCTTTCCCTACCACCACACACGCTATAATGAGCCCCTTTCCCTACCCCCCCACACTATAATCAGCCCCTTTCCCTACCCCCCACACTATAATCAGCCCCTTTCCCTACCTGCACACACACTATAATCAGCCCCTTACCCTACCCGCACACACACTATAATCAGCCCCTTTCCCTACCCACAGACACTATAATCAGCCCCTTTACCTACCCAAACACACTGTAATCAGCCCCTTTCCTTACCCACACACACAATAATCAGCCCCTTTCCCTACCCACACACACAATAATCAGCCCCTTTCCCTACTTGCACACACACAATAATCAGCCCTTTTCCCTACCCACACACACAATAATCAGCTCCCTTCCCTACTTGCACACACACAATAATCAGCCCCTTTCCCTATTTGCACACACACGATAATCAGCCCCTTTCCCTACTTGCACACACACTATAATCAGCCCCTTTCCCTACCCACACACACAATAATCAGCCACTTTCCCTACCCACACACACAATAATCAGCCCCTTTCCCTACTTGCACACACACTATAATCAGCCCCTTTCCCTACTTGCACACACACTATAATCAGCCCCTTTCCCTGCCCAAACACACTATAATCAGCCCCTTTACCTACCCACACACACAATAATCAGCCCCTTTCCCTACCTGCACACACACTATAATCAGCCCCTTTACCTACCCACACACACTATAATCAGCCCCTTTCCCTACCCACACACACAATAATCAGCCCCTTTCCCTACCTGCACACACACTATAATCAGCCCCTTTCCCTACCCACACACTCTATAATCAGCCTCTTTCCCTACCCCCACACACACTATAATCAGCCCCTTTCCCTACCCACACACTCTATAATCAGTCCCATTACCTGCCCACATTCACTATAATCAGCCCCTTTCCCTACCCCCACACACTCTACAATCAGCCCCTTTCCCTACCCACACACACTATAATCAGCCCCTTTCCCCACCCACACACTCTATAATCAGCCCCTTTCCGTAACCCCACACACACTATAATCCGCCCCTTACCCTACCCACACACTCTATAATCAGCCCCTTTCCCTACCCCCCCACACTATAATCAGCCCCTTTCCCCACCCACACACTCTATAATCAGCCCCTTTCCCTACCCCCACACACTCTATAATCAGCCCCTTTTCCTACCCCCGCACACAGTATAATCAGCCCCTTTCCCTACCCACACACACTATAATCAGCCCCTTTCCCTACCCACACACACTATAATCAGTCCCTTTCCCTACCCCCACAGACACTATAATCAGCCCCTTTCCCTAACCACACACTCTATAATCAGCCCCTTTCCCTACCCACACACACTATAATCAGTCCCTTTCCCTACCCCCACAGACACTATAATCAGCCACTTTCCCTACCCACACACTCTATAATCAGCCCCTTACCCTACCCACACAATCTATAATCAGCCCCTTTCCCTCTCCACGCACACTATAATCAGCCCCTTTCCCTACCACCACACTATAATCAGCCCCTTTCCCTACCCGCACATTCTATAATTAGCCCCTTTCCCAACCACACACACTATAATCAGCCCCTTTTCCTATCCCCACAAACTTTAATCAGCCCCTTTCCCTACCCACACACTCTATAATCAGTCCCTTTCCCTACCCACACACATTATAATCAGCCCCTTTCCCTACCCACACACTCTATAAACAGCCCCTTTCCATACCCCAACACACACTATAATCAGCCCCTTTCCCTACCCACACACACTATAATCAGCCCCTTTCCATACCCCAACACACACTATAATCAGCCCCTTTCCCTTCCCACACACACTATAATCATCCCCTTTCCCTACCCACACACACTATAATCAGCCCCTTTCCCTACCCACACACACTATAATCAGCCCCTTTCCCTATCCCCACACACAATATAATCAGCCCCTTTCCCTACCCACACACTCTATAATCAGCCTCTTTCCCTACCCCCACACACTATAATCAGCCCCTTTCCCTACCCCCACACACACTATAATCAGCCCCTTTCCCTACCCACACACTCTATAATCATCCCCATTACCTGCCCACATTCACTATAATCAGCCCCTTTTCCTACCCCCACACACTCTACAATCTTCCCCTTTCCCTACCCGCACACACTATAATCAGCCCCTTTCCCCACCCACACACTCTATAATCAGCCCCTTTCCCTAACCCCACACACACTATAATCCGCCCCTTTCCCTACCCACACACTCTATAATCAGCCCCTTTCCCTACCCCCCCACACTATAATCAGCCCCTTTCCCCACCCACACACTCTATAATCAGCCCCTTTTCCTACCCCCACACACTCTATAATCAGCCCCTTTTCCTACCCCCGCACACACTATAATCAGCCCCTTTCCCTACCCACACACTCTATAATCAGCCCCTTTCCCTACCCACACACACTATAATCAGTCCCTTTCCCTACCCCCACAGACACTATAATCAGCCCCTTTCCCTACCCACACACTCTATAATCAGCCCCTTTCCCTACCCACACACTCTATAATCAGCCCCTTTCCCTACCCACACACTCTATAATCAGCCCCTTACCCTGCCCACACAATCTATAATCAGCCCCTTTCCCTCTCCACGCACACTATAATCAGCCCCTTTCCCTACCCCCCACAGTATAATCAGCCCCTTTCCCTACCCCCACACTATAATCAGCCCCTTTCCCTACCACCACACTATAATCAGCCCCTTTCCCTACCCACACATTCTATAATCAGCCCCTTTCCCTAACCACACACACTATAATCAGCCCCTTTCCCTATCCCCACAAACTTTAATCAGCCCCTTTCCCTACCCACACACTCTACAATCTGCCCCTTTCCCTACCCACACACATTATAATCAGCCCCTTTCCCTACTCACACACTCTATAAACAGCCCCTTTCCATACCCCAACACACACTATAATCAGCCCCTTTCCCTACCCACACACACTATAATCAGCCCCTTTCCATACCCCAACACACACTATAATCAGCCCCTTTCCCTTCCCACACACACTATAATCATCCCCTTTCCCTACCCACACACACTATAATCAGCCCCTTTCCCTACCCACACACACTATAATCAGCCCCTTTCCCTATCCACACACACTATAATCAGCCCCTTTCCCTACCCACACACACTATAATCAGCCCCTTTCCCTACCCACACACACTATAATCAGCCCCTTTCCCTTCCCACACACACTATAATCAGCCCCTTTCCATACCCCAACACACACTATAATGAGCCGCTTTCCCTTCCCACACACACTATAATCAGCCCCTTTCCATACCTCAACACTCTCTATAATCAGCCCCTTTCCCTACCCCCCACAGTATAATCAGCCCCTTTCCCTACCCCCACACTATAATCAGCCCCTTTCCCTACCACCACACTATAATCAGCCCCTTTCCCTACCCACACATTCTATAATTAGCCCCTTTCCCTAACCACACACACTATAATCAGCCCCTTTTCCTATCCCCACAAACTTTAATCAGCCCCTTTCCCTACCCACACACTCTATAATCAGCCCCTTTCCCTACCCACACACATTATAATCAGCCCCTTTCCCTACCCACACACTCTATAAACAGCCCCTTTCCATACCCCAACACACACTATAATCAGCCCCTTTCCCTACCCACACACACTATAATCAGCCCCTTTCCATACCCCAACACACACTATAATCAGCCCCTTTCCCTTCCCACACACACTATAATCATCCCCTTTCCCTACCCACACACACTATAATCAGCCCCTTTCCCTACCCACACACACTATAATCAGCCCCTTTCCCTACCCCCACACACAATATAATCAGCCCCTTTCCCTACCCACACACTCTATAATCAGCCTCTTTCCCTACCCCCACACACTATAATCAGCCCCTTTCCCTACCCCCACACACACTATAATCAGCCCCTTTCCCTACCCACACACTCTATAATCATCCCCATTACCTGCCCACATTCACTATAATCAGCCCCTTTTCCTACCCCCACACACTCTACAATCAGCCCCTTTCCCTACCCACACACACTATAATCAGCCCCTTTCCCCACCCACACACTCTATAATCAGCCCCTTTCCCTAACCCCACACACACTATAATCCGCCCCTTTCCCTACCCACACACTCTATAATCAGCCCCTTTCTCTACCCCCCCACACTATAATCAGCCCCTTTCCCCACCCACACACTCTATAATCAGCCCCTTTTCCTACCCCCACACACTCTATAATCAGCCCCTTTTCCTACCCCCGCACACACTATAATCAGCCCCTTTCCCTCCCCACACACTCTATAATCAGCCCCTTTCCCTACCCACACACACTATAATCAGTCCCTTTCCCTACCCCCACAGACACTATAATCAGCCCCTTTCCCTACCCACACACTCTATAATCAGCCCCTTTCCCTACCCACACACACTATAATCAGCCCCTTTCCCTACCCACACACTCTATAATCAGCCCCTTACCCTACCCACACAATCTATAATCAGCCCCTTTCCCTCTCCACGCACACTATAATCAGCCCCTTTCCCTACCCCCCACAGTATAATCAGCCCCTTTCCCTACCCCCACACTATAATCAGCCCCTTTCCCTACCACCACACTATAATCAGCCCCTTTCCCTACCCACACATTCTATAATCAGCCCCTTTCCCTAACCACACACACTATAATCAGCCCCTTTCCCTATCCCCACAAACTTTAATCAGCCCCTTTCCCTGCCCACACACTCTACAATCAGCCCCTTTCCCTACCCACACACATTATAATCAGCCCCTTTCCCTACCCACACACTCTATAAACAGCCCCTTTCCATACCCCAACACACACTATAATCAGCCCCTTTCCCTACCCACACACACTATAATCAGCCCCTTTCCATACCCCAACACACACTATAATCAGCCCCTTTCCCTTCCCACACACACTATAATCATCCCCTTTCCCTACCCACACACACTATAATCAGCCCCTTTCCCTACCCACACACACTATAATCAGCCCCTTTCCCTATCCACACACACTATAATCAGCCCCTTTCCCTACCCACACACACTATAATCAGCCCCTTTCCCTACCCACACACACTATAATCAGCCCCTTTCCCTTCCCACACACACTATAATCAGCCCCTTTCCATACCCCAACACACACTATAATCAGCCGCTTTCCCTTCCCACACACAGTATAATCAGCCCCTTTCCATACCTCAACACTCTCTATAATCAGCCCCTTTCCCTACCCACACACACTAAAATCAACCCCTTTCCCTACCCACACACACTATAATCAGCCCCTTTCCATACCCCAACACACACTATAATCAGCCCCTTTCCCTACCCCCCCACACCATGTAATCAGTTCCTTTGCCCACCCCCTAAACAGTCCCAGCCTGTGAGCGTTTTAAAACAGTCTATGGAAGACATAAATCCCATGATCGAGAGACAAACAAGGCAAGGATTTGATCGGATGCTGCCTGGCCTCTGTGCTGGTGCAGGACGCTGTCTCGGAGGAAGGTGAGCCCACGACCCCAATCCTTCTTTCCACGACCCCAAATGGTCCTTGATCCACAGTTTGAGAACCACTGGATCAGGAAGCTGTTGCAACAATGTTTTAAGAAGTATCAGAAAATATTACAGAATGAAACTGTGACATCTCTAGACCTCTGGTACAGTCTTCTTGTAATCCAAAGTTTCAAAAGCAATGCGTTGGTTTAGCTTACGGCAGCTTTTGGCTAAACCTAAGCCCTTGAGAGAGGATAAACTTACTTTTGGATTTCTGACTTCCAGCAATTTTATCTAGAAGCCCTGATAGATTAGTCTCCCATTCCTGTGCACCCCCACCCCAGTTGCTGAGCTCCTCCTCCATCCCTCCGATCTGACAAATATTTGTCATATGATCCAGGTACACTTCCCTGTGGTGGAACACCAATCTTATCCCGGTACGCCAACTACATTTTCCTGCATGAAAACATGCAATCAACTAGGTCATAAAAACAAGTGTTATTGAAGATGAATATTGTTGTAACGCACTCTATTTGAGCCTGCCAGGGCTGCTATTTGATTCCTGACTAGTTAGAGTAATAAATCAGTTTGAAAGGAACTGCAGGGAATTCGACTCAACTCCAATTGGATATAATGATGCTTTATTTAAGACTTGGAAAACTTAACACAATCATGAACGATAGTTTACAGCACCAAGCAGAAAGCATATCACCCTCTTTGTCCTTGATAGAAGTGCGCCTCTTGATGTTTTGTGTTCGTTCTGTTCCTTTCCTCTTCAGATGCTTTTCATCGCCTCTCTCCTCACAATTTTTCTACATTAAACAGCTGGAGTACTTGTCCGTTATACACCAGAAATCAAAACTACACGCAGTCTAAACCAAACAGCATGTAACACACTTCCCTTGTTCCTGTTCATGTCCTGTCCTCCTAGCATTGTGGCTGAGGCTTGTTTCCACTTCAAGGACAGGATTCAGTTTGCTGATTTTGCTGTTCTCAACACAATAGCTTATGACTATGGCAGTTAGTTAGTTATAAATGTGTTAGTTGCCAAGCTTTTGAGCAAGTTAACACTTTTTTTACAGAATATATAGTGAAATGCTCTTAAGTACTTAAACGCATATGCGTGCAAAGACTTGAACCAAAGCATATATATGTGCTGATGGTCTTAACTTTGAATAGCATAGTATTCTTATTGCGTGATTACACAGAAACTGAGGAAGCACTACAGTCTGGTGTCTGCTGAAACCTGATCTCCAATTGTCAGAGTAAAGCCATTGATGTCTGCAATGTGAATTAGTTCCAGAATGAAGTAAAGCCCCTTGTTTAATATCTAGGACCAGCTTGGAAATAGTCCAAAAGAATGTGGTGACACAATAGAACAACATCTCTGCCTTTTTCGATTCACAGCATCAATCCCATTGTTTGCTATCTGAGTCCCTTTCTTTCTGTGCTGCCCTCTTTCTGGAAGATGATATCATGGAAATTATAATGTACATAAGACCCTCAATAGGTTCAACCAGCCGCTCAACCAAGCTGAAGAACTGGGGAATCAGGAATGTGAACCTCCATTATTCCATTCTGTTTTTGACTTTACCCACTGTTTACTCTTTTAACTCCTCTGCTACTACCACCAGGTTTTCACTGATAGCCACTGATATTGCTGTGCGATTGGCTGATGTGATTCATCTGTAAAGTAGACTGAGCAAAGTAGTGTATTCCCTTCCGTGAAGGGGCTGGTTAGTCATGACTTGTGACTTTTTGAGAAATATCAGTTGGGAACTGTGGAAGCTGGATTCCAAAGCTGCAACCATATCGTTGGGAGGCAGGCCCTGAATCACTCATACAAGAACATAAGAAATAGGAACAGGAGTGGGCCATTCGGCCACTCAAGCCTCCTCTCTCATTCAATAAGCTCATGGCTGATCTGATCGTGGCCTGAACTCCACTTTCCTGCCAGCGCCCAATAACCATTGACTCCCTTGTAGATCAAAAATCTGTCTAACTCCACCATGAATATATTCAATGACCCTGCTTCCACTGCTCTCTGGAAAAGAGAATTCCAAAGATCTGCGACCCTCTGTGACAAGAAATCCTCCTCATCTCCGTATTAAATAGGAACCCCCTTATTCTGAAGCTGTGCCCCCTAGTTTTAGATTCCCCCACAAGGGGAACCATCCTCTTAGTATCTACCCTGTCAAGCCACCTCAAAATCTTATACTTTTCAATAAGATCACCTAGGGGGCAGAATTTTACACCTCGCGGGTGGGCGTGCGCATGAACTGATCGGGCGTAAAGTAGTGCGAGAAGACACCGGGCAAGCATCCTGATGTAATCCCGCACGTGCGCAATCTTCAGGTTAGCGGCTACACGCGGATTTTGGAGCTGCCCCCGCCATCAATTAATAGGCCACTTAAGGCCATTAAAAACCCAGTTGAACGCGATTTTCTGTTGCCCGTGTGATTTCGCGCTCATCACACGAGCAAAATGTGTAGGCGGGCAGTCCACATTTTGCAAAACCGCATCCAAGGTTGGGATAAAAGGGTCAGCAGCAATGCCATTGTGAGTACTGAAGAGTTTAGGAGATAGTTTGCTGCTGGTTGCTTATTTGAAAATGATAGCTTCTCAGTTCTGAGCTTCATCCATGGCATTTCTAGGCTTCATTTCAGGACTCATCGGTATCTCCAAGGCCCCCGGCGGGATTTGACCATGTGAACCCTTCCAGGCGGGCGGTGGGGGGGTGGTGTGTGCAGTACCAAGACACCAGGCTGCCAAAGATCTGCTTCCACCTCATGCCAGGGCTGCCACCTCCATCCTGGATGTCTGAAATGACCCTTTCATTTGAACCCAAAGTCCATTAAGTGCCTGTGCAATAAAGTTTAGAGCCACTCACGTCCAGCATTACATACTAGCACCAAAAAAAATAAAAAGGTGAAGCTACTCAGGCAATTATGACAAAAGCAAAATTTATCTCATTTTGACAATCCAAAAAAGTTAACATAACCTTCTCTGGTCTTCATTTCCAGACCAATAAACATAAACAAAATATTACACAGCAGAAGATCACCCATGACCAGTCCCTCTTGTGATCATGACCTCATGACGCCTTAAACTTACACTTGCGAGTGTAATGTCTTAGCACCTCTCTCTCTCCCACCCCCCCACCCCCCGTCCATCCCACCCCGCTAGCATTGGAGGCAGCCTGCTTACTCTGGTGTCTCAGTGGCCTTGATGACCTTGGTGGTTGTCCTCTAGTCTGTGCTGGCTCGGCCTGGGAGGGAGTGGCCAGTGTCACGTCTGGCATCTCCCCAGTCGCCACAGCCGGGGGTTGGTGGTGGGGACGAGTACCCACCCATCCCGCCTGGCGTCTCCAACCGCACTTAAAGCCATAGCTTCAGTCTTCAGGACGCTGCAATATTTTCTTTCCTGGCAGCCTTCGGAGCTGTGTGTGCCATTTTTAAGTCGGCCGCCGGATCATCATTGGACCCAATGGCCAACAGCTCCCCCGCCCAGCCCTACCCGACCGCTGGGAAGACGCGTTTCACACTGGGCAGGGCTTAATTAGCCAACCAGCGTGAAATCGCGATGGTGGGGGGAGGGGGGGGCTGCTGATCGCCGGTGGCATCCCGTTTCCCAACCGGTCATGGGCCCACCAATTGTGCGCAGGCCTAACCTGCTCAGCCTTTCCTCATAAGACAGCCCCTTAATCCCAGGAATCAGCCGAGTAAACCTGCGCAGAACTGCTTCCAATGCAAGTATAACCTGGACATAACCTGATGTGTTAATTTGAAGTCTCAATCAATATAAATTGGGTCAGCAGTAAAATCACTTACCTTTACAAATCTGAACTGTACAAACATGATTGAAAGGACAGGAAAAGTCCAACTGGCCCAATCAGCCTGGTGTGATGTAGCTGAAGTGCATCATTAACCCATCCGAGTCGCAAAAGCTCCCAGGAGAGGCAAAAAAAAGGGAAAATCCTTTAGCTAATGTAGAAAATCCTTTAGGAAGCTCTTCCCTGAAGGCAATTGGGCATTCTTCTGGAGATGTCACTTACTGATATCATCAATTACCAAACCCCTCCACCCATGTTCTGTTCTCATGAACCTGTTCTTTTCAAGGACTCCAGTGAATTCACACTTACCACACTTTGGGGTAGAAATTAGAACTTAATTTAGGTATTGAACATTCTTCCAAGGAAGCCTGAAGAACAGGCAACCCAAAATTGGTTTGGTCCATTTTTCAGGCACCCGGGATGGCTGCCTAACACAGGTGTTATGCCCCTTGCATGTGAAGGGCCCAAAGTCTATATTAGGACCCCTCTGTTGGACAGCACTGAGTGGAGCAGGCCTCAGGGCTATACTGCTCAGGTCTTCGATTGCGGGCTAATCGGCGGCTGCCACTAGAGAGCTAAGTGTAGTTATTTAATTAACTGATGTGGAGCCACCAACAATAACATGTTCATATAGCACCTTTAATGCAGATGCAGTTAGAAGCAAAATTAGACACCGAGCTGCATAAAGTGATATTCAGGCAGGTGGCCAAAAGCTTGGTCAAAGAGGTGGGTTTTAAGGAGCATCTTAAAGGAAGAAAGAGAGGCGGAGGGGTTAGTGAGGGAATTCCAGAGTTTAGGGGCTAGGCAACTGAAGGCACGATCACCAACATTGGAGCAATTAAAATCGGGGATGCTCAAGAACTAGATGAGCACAGATATCTCGGAGGTTAGTGGGGCTGGAGATTTTAGAGATAGGATGAACAGGACTGCTCTTTCTTACTCTGCAGCACTCCCACCAACCATGAGCACTGCAGAATATTTAGCCACGTGTGCATGATATCATAATGCCATTGCCAGAAGGCATTGTTTGCATTGGTATAATGGGGTAGAAATTAGACACCATTGTCCCTGAGAAATGAGTGCAGATCTCAGGCACAAAGCAGCAATTTCCCAGTGCTGTCTTTTATGCTCCAACAGTCTCTGAAATGTGTGCAGTATTCAGGCAGCTCTAGACTACCTAAAACAAGCGTTAGACTGCTTGCTCATATAATGAGGGGTCTACCAGCTATTTCCCGTGCTGGACCAGCTGCACTCAGTTTTTTGGTTCTTTCTGCATCCCAGCTAGTGGTCCTTAAAGATGCCATTTGAAGCTGATGTCAAAGAGGTAATTTATTTTTTTAATAAGTACCTTTAAGTGAAGCCCAGCAGATGGAGGAATACTGCCACTGGTTCCACCACCTCCACCTCTGGCTTGTACTCATCCCAGTTTTCTCCCGTTCTCATCCCCCTCTCCCAGGACATGCCTGGGAGGCAGCTGGCCTAAATCGGTGCTTTGGTGTCCAGTAAGCAGCCTCTGAATGCCCTCTCAAACATTCACAGCTCATCAGAGATATGCTGAGGAGACCCAGGCAAAACTTGGATGGAGCCTCTGCCTTCTGGCGCATGTTCCCTGCATCAACCATTCTGCAGCCCAAAAAATGGCTTAAACAATGTCTTGGTCAATGGCTGGGATTTTCTGCTCCGGGCCACAGTCCCATGGCGGAGGTGGGAAATGAGAGTATTTCCCTCCGTGGAGCCCAGTTGGGAATTGATTGATGCTGGGCTCATTAATTGTGCAACCGGGTGTTTCCTGATCTTGTTAGCAATGGGACGGGCAGGAAGTTGCCATATTTTAAAGACGCCCGAACAGCTGCAGCTTTATCCCACTCTGAGCTGCAATCCAGGAAATGGCTCGGAGACTCCCACAACTTTTCTTTCATTCCCCCACTTACTACCCCCAGTGTCCCCCGCCCTCACCCCCCCCACACACACACACACACACACACACACACACACACACACACGCACACACGCACACACACACACACACACCTTCTCGGTCTCCACAGCTGCCTTACCTCTTCTTCCCTCTCTGCCCCACCTTGCCTCCACAACACAAAGTTCATCGCTGCGCCACACAACCTCATGCTGCCACTCATCTGCTGGAGAGTCCACCCCAGCAACGGCCTACCTAATTGATGGACCACGTGGTGTTCAGGAAGCCACCAGCTTCAGATCCTCCATCTTTTCCAGTATCCAAAAGGCCTCCTAGACCTACATCTGGGTAAGTCCTGACAAGTAGACGCCACGTTGGTCCGGACGTGTTACAGACCGGCGCAATTTGATGTCGGCAGTGGGGGAATGAGTGGATGGGGATGAGGGGGAGGAGTTGGGGGCGGAATTCCAATAGGGTGTTAATTAGAATCCTGTCAGTGGGATACAAAAGGGCTTCCTGATGACCTGTGGCAGGATTGACTGCAAGTTCCCATCATCAAATCTCACCACTGGGAAACCGATTTTCATGTTCCCGTGGGATTGTCCACCCCCGCCTGCCAGTGGCGGTGTGGGGTGGGGGTAGGGGAATGATTTTGCCCAATGTGTTTACTGGCCCCGGAAAACTCAGTAAAAATAAATAGGGTTATCAGTCCTAAAAAAAGACCTAAGAAGTTTATCTTGATGTTTCCGTTGACTAAAAATCTACAAAAAGCAGCTGGAGAATCCTTTTCTGTTGGAAGCAGTAATGTGGAAGGGATGTTTTAAGAAAATGCACAACAACTTGTGTAAGGGTAAACAGAGCTGTGCCTTATGTAGAAACAAAACCGCAATCACTGAAAATCTGAAATAGAAAATGCTGGAAATACACATCACATCCATCAGCACCAGTAAAGAGAGAAGGTAGCTTCACATTTCAGTTGTAGATTTTTTGCCTGAACTGTTGCGTTCGTGGTTTGACACCAGTTCTTTCTCAGTGCTTTTGGACCTGCTGCCTATTGCCAGTGCTTTCTGCTTTTTTGATGATAAACATTTGTAGCAGCCAGCTGCACATATAGTGAAAAGGAAAATACCACACAACTTGTTGTAATGAGTACATAGTTGCCAATAACTCTTGAAGGAAAATTGAGACAGCTCTGCATCAGGCAAACCAAGAATTTTCCTTTAAGTTAAGGTGTTTCAGTCCAGCTCCAGAGACCCCCGCATGCCAGGTGGGTTGCCAGCCCTCCAGGATTGATCACAGGTGTCCAGGATTAATCAGAGAGGCACTAAAAGAATTGCGTGTTTTCATTTTCTTTGAATATTTTCATTTATTAGTTATAAAAATATTGGCGAGGTGGAGGAGGGGGAGAAGTGCTGTTTCATTGGATGGGCCAGTTGGAGGCAGCAAGTTATGTGATGAAACCTCCAGGAATGTGTTCAAGCAGAGTTGGCAATCCAAATGCACTGTGTGTGACAGGCAAGTCAGTTGTCACAATCCCCGTAGAGACCACTAACTTTTCAAAAGATACTTGGATTCCCAGAGACTAGCTTAAAGCAGTTACAAAAGAAGATTTCAAGTTTAAAGACTTTTACTGTAACAAACAAAAAAAAGCAACATTGACTAAACATTAATTAGTAGGCAATTAATACTATAAACTACAGAAATAGTAACCGTTATTAATGACTGATATTAACTGATAATCACACACCACATACATATACATGATGGCATGCTTCAACAGGATTACAGTGCTTATAGGAAACAGTCACTCCCAGTTCCCAATGGGTTCACTTCTCATGCCGAGTCTGCAGCAACCATCAAAAGGTGCTTTCCTCAGTTTTCAAAGAATTTCCAAACTGACTACCAGCAGTAAGATCCACTCCAGCGATTTCTTCTCCCAGCCTTACCAGGGAAAATCTTGCAGAGCCTTTAGAGCGCAATGGGATGCATCTCCTCGACCCGAGACCATCCTTCCTCTTGCATTCCACCTGGTAGCTCTCAGAGGATTCACAGCCTTCTCCACTCTGCTGACAACACCAGCTGCAGCCTTTATCTCTGAGGGCACACTCTCTATTTCTGTCCAAAAATCAGGAGACCAAAAGTCTGTCCACAGTCAGTCCAGCTGCTCTTGCCTTTGGTTTCAGGTGTGAAATACAATACGTACATTTTAATAGCATCTGGGCAGGGCCCCCTATACCCATGTACCCATGATAACCAAGCCACACAGGCTTGTTGTCAGGCAGATCTCATAGCAGATCATATAACTTGCTTCATTCCTCCATTTTACCTTGAATTACAGAGACAGTCCAAAACATAATCATCTTGTAAAACTTTACATTCATAACAACGTGATTCAGACAGAGCAGGATTTGAGTGGCTTTTCAAAGTTTGCAAATTAAGAGCAGGAAATGCTGACCCTACCATGAACACTCTCCAATGCAGTTGAAGCTTTATAAGGAAATTGGAGACAATCCCAATGAAATTGGACGAATTGGCGAGTATGTAAACGCACTCTGCAAAAACTACTAAGGAAATAGGTCTGCGTGCAATGGAGCCTTTCACAGTTCCGCTTGTTCAGCACAACCATCATTCAGGTTCAACTCATAACCTTGTTGCCAGTAACAGATAGGAGCCGGAATCTGTGCGATGCAGCTCCCACTGTAAGCATTACAAAGTTCCAGTGCCTGGAATTCACCCCTGTTTCATTTATTCTAATTTCTCTAAATACCGAGTTCCTGTTTATGTAAGCTGGTCTTTTTTTTCCCTCAGTGCAGCTGCGCGTTTGCTCCACCTTATATCCATGGCAATGCATCTGGCTCTCTCCCCTCCTCCTTCCCCCCACCCCACAACTGCTGTTCCTCTGTCATTCCCCAAGAAAGTAACATCTGGTAAGTTCTGAGAAATTGTAGTTTCTTGGAAGAGTCATAATACTGTGCATAACATTGAACAGCACATACAGAGTGCAACAGAAGCATTCAGCAATAAGCAGTAGGCACTACATAAACGATTGTCTTAATCACTGCGGACAGGGATTTCAATAGAATCATAGAACTGTTGGATTGAAGGAGGCCGTTTGGCCCTTCAGACATGTGAAATGCTTGGCACCCCCTAGAGCAATCTAAGCCGACTCCTTTTAAAATAAAGCTATTGCTAATAATTAGATAACCACCACTACTTAGGTGAGGGAATGTGTTAAAAACAAGATATATTGGCTGCAGCATTTTTAAGATTTTGCTTATCAATCCAGTGATAAACCACTTCGTGAGACATTTAGGGCCCAATTTTAACTGTGCAAGGGCTGGGTTTTGAATGAGCTAAATTTCACCCTTAGGCAGATTTTGAACAGTGATTACATTCATTGTAACACCAATTCTGTCAGCGGAAGAATTATACACTTATACGTGCCAGTTCAAACCTGGCCAGTTCTAATGGGCTTTTTGCATTGCATGTCAGCATTGGTTACTCCCATTCCTGTATAGTTGTGTTTCTCTGTCTACCTCAGTCAGGAGCCAGCTGACAATGGTTAAAAGCAACACTGATTAATGTTAACCACATGACTAAAATCAGACACACAGCCTTCTAGAAAATGGGCATATCCTTGGCAAACCAAAAGTCACAGATGTTAAGTAATCTGCCTTTAAACTTAGTTCCAGGCCTCCTGTTGTTTTTGA
Source organism: Carcharodon carcharias (assembly GCF_017639515.1). Taxonomy (NCBI): domain Eukaryota; kingdom Metazoa; phylum Chordata; class Chondrichthyes; order Lamniformes; family Lamnidae; genus Carcharodon; species Carcharodon carcharias. The sequence continues at coordinate 31,495,860 of NC_054477.1, read as the reverse complement.
GTTACAAAATATACGACTGAATTTTATACAAAAACAGGAAACGCTGGAAAAGCTCAGCAGGTCTGACAGCATCTGTGAAGAGAGAAACAGAGTTGACGTTTCGAGTCGGGGTGACCTTTCTTCAGGTGCCTTTCAGTTCTCAGGGTCTTGCAAAGCACTTCAAAGCCAATTAATTGTTTCTTCCAATGAAGTCTAGGTGTTTTTGTTTTGCAAACATGGTAGCCAAACTGCACATAATAAGGTTAGACAAATTGCACATAAGATGTATGGTCAGTTAACCTCTTTTTGGTGGTGTTGGTTGTGGAATGAATGTTGTCCAGGACACAAATAGAATTGTCTCCTTTGAAAATAGTGCCTTGGATTCTTTGACATCCAATAGAACATATAGACGGAGCCTGAGTTTAGGATCCCATGAGAAACACAGGAGGGGTGATATTCAACTTCCACCCACCCATTTGCCAGAAGCACAACCAACGTCATTAGTTAGGCCCCATTTTAGCCATCCATTGTGCTTGCCCAAAATTCACAGGTACCTAACAAGTGTCTATAAATTAGGATCTCCTGCCTGTTTCATCCTCCTCAATGCTGAATTTGGCTGTTCTACAACTCACCCACTAATTATGGGGCAGGAACAATGGAGAGGGCTAATATAGCAGCATTATGAAAAGGCTGCTTTTAGTAAATCGTTGGGCAGCCTGTAAATATGGGAGTTTTGACTAGGACCTTGTGGCCAAACTTTGTGGCAGCAGGATTGTGGAGCCAATGTGGTCAGAAGAGAAGCAGGAAACCACAGGCCTTCAGCTACAGACCATGGTTGCTGGGATTTTTGCAGGGCGCTCTCCTTCTAACTCCTCTGAAGCGAATCTCCTTCCTCCTAGTCACCGCCTCCTGGAGTGGGACTTCCATAGCACCTTATGAAAACCTGGGTGCCCTGGTGAGCACTCATCATAAGGAGCCAGTAAATTCTCCCAGTTAAAATAAGGTAGCATTGGCAAGGTGCTCTCCCCTTTAAGGGATGTAAGCTGGATTTAAATAGTGGTTTTCCTGTCTGTATCCGCCTCTCACCCCTCGAACGATAGCGCCAATATTACAAGCCTCAGGATGGTTTGTGCCTCACACCCATATCATTGCCTGGGTGTTCCTCATAATCTTTTTTTTGTGATGTTGATTGAAGGATAAATATTGGCCAGGACACAGGGGATAACTCCCTTGCTCTTCTTTGAAATAGTGCCATGGGATCTTTTACTTCCACCCAAGTAGGCAGATGGTGTCTCAGTTTAATGTCTCATCCAAAAAAAGGCAGCACTCCCTCATTGCTGCATTGGAATGGCAGCCTTGATTTTTGTGCTCAAGCCCCGGAGTGGTGCTTGAACCCAGAATCTTGTAACTCAGGGTTATGTGTGCTGCGACTGAGCCATGGCTGACACAAATTGATCCCTGAGAACGGGGCTCGTGATTTGTCAAAATATTTGTGGAAATGCTAATTAAAGCTAGAAAAGGCTGGGAACATGCAACCAGCCTGTCAATGTGTGGCAATTGAGAACAGTTGGAACTCCGGTTTATTAACTTGTTTTTATCAGAGATGCACACAGGTCTGCTGTGTGTTTGCAGCATTTTCTGCTTTCTCTTACCATGTCTGTGTGTAATGTGAAGCTGACTATAATTATCATATTATTGGGAAGTGATGTTCTTAATCGACCTGCGGTGCAGGCTTGAGTAACCACAGACCGCTGTCCCCTTAAGCTACGTAGCAAATCACTTTTAAATGTGGATTTATATTTTTACACAGCTGCTTTAAACCTAGTTCTAGGTTTCACAGTTGTCACACTCACTTTAGAGAGTTTTGTCACGATTAATTTTTGTGCCATTAACTACGATATAAACATAAATGGCACCGATTGTGTAATGTCTATATGTGGTTTTGGAAGCAGAAGCCCATACACATCACTTAAATCTTCAGTGAGCTATCCGCTCTGAGATTGTGCTCTGAATGTGTGAAGAGACTCAACTCCAGCTTTAAAATGCAGAACTCAACAAGCATCTCACCAGTGATGCCAGCTTCCAGCTTTTTTATGTTTTATTGGAGAATTACACTTTTTTTATTTTGGCAGGTCGCAATGGAAAAATTGGACCTAGCAGCCCAAACCATAAATGGCTTCATGTCAGCACTGCAGCTAAAGATAGTCACTGAGCCATTCGGAAGCTGAAAGAGCCAAAAGAGCTCAGTGCCTGGGTTTTAAGTGCCCTGAGCTTGTAGCCACACCATTTTCTCCAGGTGCTCCACCAGTGACTGGAAGGCTGGAAGTAAAATCCTTCTGGCAGTAAGCAGTTCACTCGGAATATAAATTCATTGACACTCCCACGCTGCTCTTTTCTCCCCTTTTCAGCTCACACCGCCATCCATCCCAGCGGTCTTTCAACACCCTCTGCAAACGCACACTGGCAACCTAGGGCCGGATTTTCCTGTCCCGAATTGGCGCAAGCAGCCGGCGTGCCGGTCTGCCACCTCTGTTTCTGGACCCTGCTGACTTTCCCGAGGCAGGTGGGGGTTGGGGAGGTGTAAAGCGGGGGCGGGCAGCAAGTGAGGTCATCCGCCTTGTTAATTGGGCATCTTGAGGTCATTAGGGAATTCATTAAGATCTCACCTTCTAACTTCCAGTGATTTACATGGGGATGTGGGCGGCCTTTGGGAGCTCTGTGAAGCTGACCAGTTCCAACGTTGTGCAAACAGGGGCGGCAGCACTGAAACAGTTTTATTTGATAGAAAACAGTACAAGTTTGGACAAAAAAAGTACTGAGCAGCAATGAAATTTTAATAACCAACCTTTCCCTATGCTATCCCAGCTCACAGCTCCCTATTTTCCCTGGCCTCTTTGAAGATGAAGATCATCCCATTTTTTTAAGACCATGCACAGATAGCAGCCACCACAGTGCCTGCCAATCCGGGTTGGAACGTGGCCCACTTTCCTGGTGTTCCACTTCCATTCCCGCACACACCACCCCCTCCCCATCCCCGCCAGGCCACTAATTGAGCTGCAGACTTGTCTTTAGGGTCATTAAGGCACCTGGGATTGGCCCTGCTTTTGATTCCCACCTCAGAGAGGGAATTATGGCCCACAGTCTCCCATTTTGCAGGAGATAAGGAAGCTCTTGAATACCATGGACCCTGAGGAAGACAACAACACAAAAGAAGCAACACATGGCTCCCCCGACCCTAACAATGGTTCCTTCTACCTGCACCCACTTGAGTGCTGCCAACATGCTGCTGCTATTACTGTGTGTCTTCCCCTTACCACACTCAATGCTGATTGACTGAGACACAGCCAGAAGGGTTACAACTAGGCCTTGGAGAGGGTGCCGAGGAGATCTACCAGAATGGCAGCAGGGGCGAGAGGTTTCAGATCATGTAAAGAGACCAAAGCAGCTGGAATTGTTCTCCTTGGAGCAAAGAAAGATAATGGGGGATTTAATATAGTGGTGTTCAAACAATGGGAGGTTTTAATAGGGCAGAAAGGGGGAAATTCTTTTTTCTGGCAGAGGGTTAATAACTAGAGGACATTGGTTTTAAAATAATTGGCAAAAAAATCCGGGGGGATGGTAGATTATTTTTTTCCTCAGCAAGTTGTTATGATCTAGAATGCACTTCTTCAGTAGTAACCTTCAAAAGGGAAAGAAATATTTGCAAGGCAATGGAAAACGAAATGGGTCTTGGGACTTACTAGTAGCTCTTTCAGAGAGCTAACACAGCTATAATAGGCTGAATGGCCTCCTGTGTTGTATCATTTTATAACTGAGAGCACAGAAAATGTCCCCGAGAAGCAAGGATATGGGGTCAGCACAAAATAGGGAAGTGAATCCAAAATAAACCAAGTGCGTAGAACAAAGGGAATGTCTGTAGTCTCAGCAGTGCCCACCTCTCAAACCTGGCACTGCTGAGACTACAGAGCTGCCGGCCTGTCTAAGGTGGCACTTCATCCCCAGGTGGGGGCAGAAGTCACACCCTGAGCCAATTAACGCCCACCAAACATAAAATGGCTGCGAGGCAGGCAACGTTTTTGTGGGTGGGCTCCCAACCAATTTTTTAATCTTATAAAATCCAGCCCACAGATTCCACACATTGACTTAACGTAATCTATAACTCCAGTTATAATTACATCATTGATGGCAGGTTTGACTATGCATGTCCAGCATAGACACGATGGACCAAATAGCCTCCTTTTGTACCATAATTCTTTCTTTGTTTCCATTATGCTGCATCTCAGCTCTGCTCCTCCTGTGTTTCATGCAAGTTAACACTATGACTGGAGCTGCACAAAGAGATCACTCTTGTAGTTGTTATCCAATGAGGCCTCCTGGCAAGTTTGGATAGGATGAGAATATAATTGGTCTTCATTCATACTTTGGTCACCTAGTCTAGATTTCTCCTATGCCCTTCTCACCCTCCCTGAACCTCCACTTTTCATAAACTCTAACTGGTCCAGAATGTAGTGCGGGTTAAGATATTAATGGCTTAGCTTTACTCTTCCATTGACCCTGTCCTCACTGACCCAGGCTGGCTCCTTAACCCCTAATAGGCCTAAGTTGCAATTTTCTTTGCTGTCTACAAATTCTCCCAGATTCTGAACTTCCTATGGACATGCATCTCCCTGTGATCCTCAGGTCCTTTGACTCCAGCAGCTTGTTATGCGCTTCACGCTCTCACTCCACCTTTACTGGCAAAACCTTCCATTTTAAAAAATTCCACCGTTTTAAAATTCTCATCCTTGTTTTCAGTCCACTTCATGATTTTGCTCCAGCCGTACAAACATTCCTCCAATTTGGCATCTCATGCATTCCTAATTTTAATTGCTCCACCATTGGTCCCTATGCCTACAACTGCCTAAGCTCTGGAAATCCTTGCCTCAATCTCTCTGCCCCTTGACCTCTGTCTTTTCCTTTAAGAAACCTACCTCTTTGTTTACGCTTTTGGTCATATTCTGTAATATCTCCCAATGTGGCTCAGTGCCAAATTTTATTTGATAACATTCCTGGGAAGGCTTAGAGCGTTTTACTATGTTATAGTTGCTCTATAAATGCACGTTGTTGTTGTTATTTTAGTCCTACTTGTTGGAACCCCCTCTCTAAACTTTCCTAACTCTCTACTTCTCTCCCTAGCTTTAAAAGTCCCTTTAAATTACATCTCTCTCATCAAATCTTCAGCAGCCTTTTCTAACTCCCCCACAAACACATGCCGTGCCTTCCGTTTTTCCCTCTGTGAAGCATTTTGAGACATTTTCCTGTGTTGCAGGTACTAGGTAAATGCAAGTTGTTGCTGACACTCACCATCTAAGTTCACTGATAACGAATGACAATAAGCCTGCAAAAGTCAAGGACGGGCGGGGGAGGGGGGTGGGGGGTCAGGGCAATGGGGGATATGGGACCAATAAGGCTCAGTGGTATGTCACAAATACTATTATACTATTTCTTTATTTCTGGAGGGGAGCCCTCATGAACTGTCGAGTTCCTTACACTTCTGAAAAAGCATGAGAAACTTGCATGAGTAAAATGTCAACTGCGCACACGAGCTCGAAACGGAAACAAAGCAACCTTTTCTTTATATTGTAATGCCAATTTATAATATTCATGCCAAAACCATGACCAGAACTTGGGCCTTTAGACATGCAGTCCCCAAGGCAACATCATTGCCAAGGTCAAACCATTGGCAACAGGGAGAGCTTTTTGAGAACATTAATGTAATAGATTGTGAACACATTTATGAATAGAGTTGTTTTTTTAATTCACTGAGATGAATAACAAGTGATTACAATTCCCTGCTGAAAGCAGTGACTGTCACTGAGAATAAGTGAAAATTTAAAGGATTTGAAGAAAGCTCTTTGTCACTGGTTTTAATGGTGTTAGGGTGCGGGTGAAGTGCAGTGGGGAAATCTGAGGTTTTGGCACATCTTTTAACAGCAAGGCATCAGGTCCTTTCATTATGTTAGCCCCATTGCCATGGAAAGGTGCCAAGTAAAACTCTTGGCTGAAAGCCAAATAAATGCAGACCAAGAGCACACCCACCATTATGTTAAAGTGCTGCAAGAACAGCAATGTTTGTCTGGACTGGTTGGGAAATAATGGCCCAGATATTGCTGTAGTAGGGTATCTAACAGTGTCTGCGGTTGCTAAGACTTGCCCTTGCCTGTTTAGGTTTTTAGATAATATTGCTGAAAATGCGAACTGATAATGTTGCAGCGAGGGAGAGCAAGCAGTTGCTGTGTCCTTAACCAATCAAACTGAAAGACGGAGAGGGAATTAAGAGTGGATGAATTCATTAAGAGTGGATGAATTCAATCTTAAATCAGGTACAGAAAGAGAAACAAAGAGGGAGAGAAAGATTGGACTGAGGGACAACGAGAAAAAAGAGAAAGGCAAAGTAAGAAGCTTTTTTTTATATTTTAAGTTTGATGATGTTAAAATTGTCAACAAGAATCAAAGGGATGAGACTTGTGATAGTTAATTTTCAGTGACAGAGAGATTGATTGGCAGTAATTAACAACAGTAACTTGCATTTATATAGCACCTTTAACATAATAAAACGCCCGATACAGGAGCATTGTGGGAGAAAATTGCACATTGAACCTCATGATGAGAGATTAGGTCAGATGATCAAAAGCTTGGTCAAAGAGGCAGCTTTAAGGAACAACTTCAAGGAGGAGCGAAATGTAGAGAGGTGGAGAAATATAGGGAGGGAATTCCAGAGTTTAGGGCCCAAGCAGCTGCAGGCACTGCCACCAGTGGTGGAGTGATTAAAATTGAGAATGTTCAATTGGCCCGAGTTTGCAATGTGCAGATATCTTAGAGGGTTGTAGAGCTGGAGGAGATTTCAGAGATAAGGAGCGGCGAGGTCATGAAACAATTTGGAAACAAGGATGCATATTTTTGCGTCAAGTCATTGCTTGACTGGGAGCTGTAGGTCAACATGCATAGGAACAGGAGGGATGAGTGAGTGGGACCTGGTGTGGTTTAGGTCAAAAGCAGCAGAATTTTGAATAGCCTTAAGTTTGCTGAGGGTAGAACATAGGAGGCTGGCCAGGAGTGCATAGGAATAGTCAATTATAATATCAATTAATTAAAATTAATAATAATTAGTGATAATCATGTCTTTGAAAGGGTATTTAGACTGGAGTGAAGAAAACTTAAGTTTCTGTAGTGAGCTTAGTCCATATCTGCTGTGCAAGTACGGCAACTTCACGCTATTCAATGCATCTCAATTTTGAGACAGACAGCGAGATGCCTTTCTCGTGAAACTTAGGCTGGAGCAGCACAACTCGGACAGCAACTGTTGGATCCTCGCACTCAACGCATATCCGCCCCTTGCCTGAAGTTGCTGTTCTGTTTGTGTATAAATAATGGCGAGTGTCATTCACCTCACCATTATTTTGGCTGGAAAATCTGAACCATTGTACTGGTAGCTCATATAACGGGCAGAATCTTTCTTCCTGCGGGCGGACGCGTGCCCGACCCGAACTGGAGTGAAATAGTGTGCGATGACTTCGGGCGAGCCTCCCAAAATATCGCAAAAGTGCGCGATGACTTCGCTTAGCAGGCTCGCGCGAGAGGCGGCAGCACGCCCACCGAAAATTAAGAGGCCTATTAAGGCCAATTAATTAAATTGTATTTTTCGTTGCCTGTCCAACTGTTCAGTTGGCTGGGCCAAATAGGCCAGGCGGCCTTTGCATTTTTAATGAAACCTCATCCGATTCTGCCCAGTGAAACAGCCGGCAGGCCAAACCTGCAGAGCCAGTTGACCCTCAACTGTATGGAATCCATAACTCTGTGCTTCTCATGGAGCTCTGTTGGAAGGCTACCCTCAGCAATCAGAAAAATACACATCAGGCTGCTCAAATAATAGTCTAAAAAGTGAATGTTGGGACAAGTAGTACTTTATTCTTTCATGGGATGTGGGCGTCACTGGCAAGGCCAGCATTTGTTACCCATCCCTAATTGCCCTTGAACTGAGCGCTTTGCTAGATCATTTCAGGGAGTAGTTAAGAGTCAACGATTGGAGTCACATGTAGGTCAGACCAGGTAAGGATGGCAGATTTCCTTCCCTAAAGGGCATTAGTGAACCAGATGGGTTTTATACAACAATCATGAGTCTAGTTTTCAATTCCAGATTTTATAAATTGAATTTAAATTCCATCAGCTGCTGAGATGGGATTTGAACCCTTCTCCCCAGATCATTAGTCTTGGGATTATGAGTCTAGTGACATTACCACTACACCACCATCTCCCCTTATTCAGCTCCCAATGACAGGAACTGATTTTTGAAGTGATCACAAGAATCGTCAACTCTGATAAATAATCTTCCATAAAGCGCCGAATGCTCCTGCATTTGAATTTCAACACATTGACTAAAATAAATGACTAGTTTTTACTGTATACATAGAAGTGTAGAACAGTGACAGCATAGAAGGTGGCCATTTGGCCTATCATGTCCATGCTGACTCTCTGCAAGAGTAATTCAGCTAGTCCCACTCCCCTGCAGATTTTTCTCTTTGGGTGCTTATCCAATTTCCTTTTAAAAACATGATGTTAACAGCCTTCACCATACCCTCAGACAGTGCATTCTTGGTCCTAACCACTCACTGTGTAAACATTTTTCCTCATGTTGGTTCCTTTAGCAATCATCTTAAGTTAGTGTCACCTGGCTCTCAACCTTTCCACCAATGGGAACAGTTTCTATCAACTCTATCTAGCCCCTCATGATCTATCAAATCTCCTCTCAACTATTTCTTGTCTAAGGGCAACAACCCCAGCTTCTCCAATCTATTTATGTAATTCAAGTCTGTAATCCCTGGAACCATTTTTATAAATCTTTTCTGCACCTTCACTAAAACCTTCCTAAAGTGTAGAATTGAACATAATACTCCGGTTCAGGCTGGACCAGAGTTTTATACAGGTTCATTATAATTTCCTTTTGTACTCTATGCCTCTACTTATAAATCTCAAGATCTTGCCTTTTTAACCACTTTCTCAATCTGCCCTGCCACCTTCAATGATTAGCGCACATATACCTGCAGGTCACTTTGCTCTTGCATCCCTTTAGAATTGTACCCTTTAGTTTATATTGCCTCTCCTCATTCTTCCTAACAACATGTATCACTTCGCATTTTTGCATTAAATTCCATTTGCCACGTGTCTGTCATTCCACCACCCTTTCTATGTTCTCTTGAAGTCTTTCACTCACAGTTCCCCATTCTTCCAAACTTTGTGCATCTGCGAATTTTGAAGTTATGCCCTGTACCCCCAATTCTAGGTTATGAATATAGAACAAGAAAAGCATTGGTCCTAGTACCGTTCCCTGGGAAACCTCACTATGTGTCTTCCTCCAGAATGAAAAACAACCGTTGACCATTACTTCGATTTCCTGTCACTCAGCCAGCCTCAAAACTATGCTGACACTGTCCCTTTCATTTCCATGGGCTTCAGCTTTGTTGACAAACCTCTTGATTGGCACTTTATCAAAGGCCTTTTGGAAGTCCACATATACCGGATCAGTCTCATGAACCCTCTCTGATACCACATCAAGAAACTTAATCAGGTTAGCAAACTCTTTGCTTCTCTTATTTCTTTCCTCACCTGTGCTCTGAGCTTTTTATATTCACCATGGTTCTCATTTGCATCATCAGCACCTGTCATACACCTACTTTTTTACTCTCCATCTTTCTTGTCATCCAGGGAGCATTGGCTTTGTTTGTCCTACCTTTCCCCATCATGGAATGCATCTCAACTGTACAGTTTTTCCTGCCAAGTTATGATTCCAATTTACCAATCCAAGAACAAATCTGTTCTCACGCTACTGAAATTGACCCTTCTCCAATTTAGTATTTTTACCCTGGATTGTTACTTGTCCTTTTCCATGGCTAACCTAAACCTTATGATAGTATGATTATGATCACTGTTTCCTAAATGTTCCCCTACTGACACTTGATCATCTTGCCCGACCTCATTCCCCAGAACCACATCTGGCAATGCCTGCTTCCTCTTTGGGATGGAAACATACTGATCTAAAATATTCTTCTGAAACACACTTCAGAAACTCTTCCCCTTACACTGTTACTATCCCAGTCTTTATTAAGATAATTGAAGTCTCAAACTATCACTACTCCATAGTTTTTGTACCTTACCTTTTGTAATTTCCCTCTAAATTGGCTCCTCTGTATCTTTCCCTAGGGCGGAATTTAATGCCTTCCACTGAGGAGAGTTTGGTGGTAGGAGATATTTAATCGGGTGGGAGGCTGATGAGTGGGGAACCCCCCACCCTCCCGCCTCTGCCCCGATTAACTCCAGCGGGAAGGGGCTCACTATGTGGGAAGACCGAAAAGCAAATCCTGTCACTCAATACCTTTTATTAAATTCATGGGATGCAGGCCTCACTGGCTAGGCCAGCATTTATTGCCCATCCCTAATTGCCCTTGTTCAGAGGGCATTTAAGAGGCACATTGCTGTGGGTCTGGAGTCACATGTAGGCCAGATCAGGTAAGGATGGCAGATTTCCTTCCCTTAAGGCCATTGGTGAACCAGATGGGTTTTTACAACAATCGGCAATGGTTTCATGGTTGACATCAGACTTTTAATTCCAGATTTTTATTGAATTCAAATTTCACCATCTGCTGTGGTGGTCCCCAGAGCATTACTCTGGGTGTCTGGAATACTAGTCAGTGACTATGCCACTGCCTCCTTTAGTCAACCTAACCCGATCAAGAATCCAGCCTCAGGAAGGGTGCCACACCCCTGCTCTTGCTGCCAACCTCGATCACCCCCAGAGCCCCATCCTGCTAACACTCACCAGTAGTCTGGATCCCTTGGTAGTCCTGGACCTCAGTTGGATGCATTGCCGGCAACTGCCAGCCCTCCCCCAGTGGCACTGCCAAACATTGCACAGCTGCCAGCCTTTGATTGTCTGGCAGCTCTCAGGGGTGGGATTTCTACCCCAAGGTCCTTGATCCTGAGGAAGGCCCACCACTGCCCAGTTAAATGCCTGATTGGCATTTAATTTGGGGACTCTTGCCAGCTCTTCAGTTGTGCCCATTAAATACCACCTGTAGACTATTCCTACCATCTGGGTCAAAATCCTGGAGCTCCCTTCCTAACAGCACTGTGGCTGTACCTACAGGTACTGGACTGCAGCGGTTCATGACGGCAGCTCACCACCACCTTCTCAAGGGCAACTAGCGATGGGCAGTAAATGCTGGCCCAGCCAGCGAAGCCCACATCCTGTGAATAAATGAAAAAAAACTCGAGACTTCACCCAAAACAACAACTATATTTTTTGATTTCTGTTACAGACAGAAGGGATGGACTGAGTTCCAAATTTTTCTGACTACTCACCCCGTGCTTTAGTTGCTTGGTTTCCCCGAGAAACAGACAGGATCTGATGGTCGGTCCATCCTTGTCTGTTCTCTGTTCAGGTAGCTAACCAGGCTATCCCCCTTCCTTGTCTGGCTGTAGTGATGATCTCGAGCTTAACGAACACCGTGCTTAAATAGATCCCTGCTTCTAGCCCTGCTATATACACAGTGTATGATTGGCTCCTTTCTCTGAGAGCGACAGTTGGCTCATTTTCAGCCCCGCAACCCTCCCTAGAGCAGGAAGATCCCGACTGCAAGTTTGGCCAATCACCTCTTAGATCTGCTTGCTTCAGCACCTCCCCCATCTGTCCCCGGTTTCACCAAGCAACCATTGCATAAGGGTGATTACACACTGCTGAATTTCTACTTATTCAATGATATTCTAAACAAACAGCAATCATCAGTTACACTCCATTAGGACATTACCTTTTGACCTTACTTTGAGCTTTAAGCAAACAACTTTATACAATATTTATAATCAAAAAAGTCACAAGCTGGGGAAAAAATAATAATTGTTGCCCGGCCTTTAACCATTTGTTGCCTGGCCTTCAACAAGTCACCTTCCTAATATTAGCACGAAACCATGAACACACATAAAGATTCTCTGTTACCTCATTTACAGATGTTATCCTTATAAATAAAGTTAAATAGTAATTGTAAGCTTAGCTTTTCCCTGTATCCACAAAAAGCTTCCACAATGTAATGACCCTTTTATTATATTTGAAATGGAGCAGCTGCCCACACACCCCTTAGAAAATACACCCAGTAGTACCTCTATTATTTTTGAACTAACCAACTAGATCCTGCCCTCGAACCCTATCCAACACTGTAATATTCTCCTTAATCAATACTGTCACCACCCCCCCCCCCCCCGCTTTATTTCCTTGCTTCCTGAACACAATGTATCCAGAAATAATTGAGCCAGTTCTCCGTTTTTGCCAGAACAACATGTTCCCATTCGCTATTTCTGCCTGAGGTTCACCAACCTTTTTGACCGTGTTTCATGTGCTTACAAACAAGCTCAGTAAGTGTAATTCAGATATTATTGCACTGCCTTTGTCTGACACCACCAATACCTCAACATTTCTTAGGGTAGATTGGGAAAGCTATCTCCGCTAATTGGGGAGTCTAAGACTAGGCGGCAGAATCAAAAAATTAGAGCCTGTTAGGAGTAAAATGAGAAAAAACATTTCTTCACACAAAGGGCGGTAGAGGTTTGGAGCTCTCTTCCACCAGTGGCAATTGATGCTAGATCAATTGTTAATTTTAAAACTGAGATTTATAGACTTTAGTTATCCAAAAGTATTAAGGAATATGGGGCAAAGTTGGATGTAAGGAGTTAGGTTGTAGATCAGCCACGAGATCACTGCCTAGCAGAATAGGCTCGAGGAGCCAAATGGCCTACCCCTATTCTTATGTTCCTATCAATCTAAGCCCACCCTTTGTTCTACAGAAGATTCCCATTTTCATTTCAGGTCATAACATGGTTTAAATGTATCACATTTTAATTATTGTTTAAACATGCCTAGTATTTCATAATTCATTATAAGTTGAACCAGGTACATCGACAGAAGAAAATTGGGGATTAAACTGCTTTCAGTGTCAGCTGTGGATCAGTGGCAGCATTCTCATCAGAGCTAGAAGGTCGAGGGTTCAAATCCCACTGTAGACACTTGAGCACAAAGCCTGGGCTGACACTCCAGAGCAGTATTGATGGGGTGCCACACTGTCTGAGGTAGTGTCTTTCCGGTGAGACGCTAAACTGTCTGCATTCACAGTTGAGCATAAAAAGTCCCATGGCACTACTTTGAAGAAGAGTGGGGAGTTCTCCCAGGCACTCTGGCAATTACTTATCCCTCAGTGAACACCACCAAAAACAGATTATTTGGTCATTTATCTTGTTACTGTCTGTGAGACCTTTCTAAGTGCACATTGGCTGCCATGTTACCCACGTCACAACAGTAACTATAATCAGATTTGCTGAATTGACTGTAAAATGTTGTGGGATGTCCTAAGGTTGTGAAAGATGCTATATTCCTTTTTTTCCCTTTCACCACTTTATCATTAATACAGCCCTTAATACTCTTTATAAAGGGTAAAATTTTTAGCTCGGCAGGCGGGCCTGAGCCACTCGAACGTAAAATGACGCATGTCGACATCGGGCAAGTGTCCCGACATCAACATGCAGTTGCACGATATTTTGGTCGGCAGGCAAGTGAGAGTGTGTGATAGAAACAACTCAGTTTACACTGAGAGAGTGAGAGAGAAACAGCGTGGCCATTTACAGTGAGAGAGTGAGAGAAATAGCGGGGCCATTTACAGCGAGAGAGTGAGAGAAATAGCGGGGCCACTTACAGTGAGAGAGTGAGAGAAATAACGGGGCCATTTACAGCGAGAGAGTGAGAGAAATAGGGCCATTTACAGTGAGAGAGTGAGAGAAATAATGGGGCCATTTACACCGAGAGAGTGAGAGAAATAGCAGGGTCATTTACAGTGAGAGAGTGTGAGAGATACAGTGGGGCCATTTACAGTGAGAGAAATAGCGGGGCCATTTACAGTGAGAGTGTGAGAGATACAGTGGGGCCATTTACAGTGAGAGATACTATGGGGCCATTTACAGGGTGAGAGTTTGAGTGAAACAATGGCCATTTACAGGGAGTGAGTGTGAGGTAAGCGGGGCCTTTAACAGTGAGAGAGTGGGAGAAGAGTGTGAGACCATTAAAGAGTGCGAGAGGGAAAAGAGCACAGAGAGCAGCTGATTGGTGAGTAGATTGGTCAGTATTTCTAGTCTTTAAAGTAAAGTGAGGTCTTTAGCTTGTATTTAGATCTCTAGTCTTTTTTCTCTTTTTCTTACAGATAGCTTGTTAATTATAACATCGATACTTGTGAGTATAAAAAATAATTATAATAAAGTGTAAAGAGTGGGGATACTAGAGTAATTATTTAATAAATTGAATAAAATATGATAGCGATGGCAGGATGGATGATATGTTGCTGCTGCAGCATGTGGGGGTTGCTGGACACCAAGGTGATCCAGAGCGAACACATCTGTACCAAGTGTTTGCAGCTCGAGGAACTTCAGGTCCGAGTTAAGGAGCTGGAGTCCGAGCTGTAGACAATATGCCACATCGGGGAGGGGGAACGTTGCATGGACATTTTGCCCCAGGAGGCGGTCACACACCTCAGATTAGGTAATTCAAATTTGGTCTGTGATCAGGGACAGGAGGGTGTAGCTGCAGGTGAAGCAGGTTTGGGGACCCCGTGGGTAGCATTCAAGGAGCCTTGGCCCCTGCAACTGTCCAACAGCTACAAGGTTCTTGCAAGCTGTGTGGACGAGAGCAGGGACTGCCGGGAGGATGAACGAACTGACCACGGCACCATGGTACAGGGAGCCATTCAAGTGGGGGGAGGAAATGAGAACGTAGCAGTGGTAGGGGAGTATAATTGGTGGGGTAGATACTGTTCTCTGCAGCCATGAGCGTGAGTCCTGAAGGCTGTGTTGCCTGCCCAGTGCCAGGGCTAAGGACATCTCCACAGGGCCGGAGAGGAACTTGGAGTGGGAGGGGAGTTGTTGTTGTTGTCCATGTTGGTACCAACGACATTGATAGGAATGGAAAGGAGGTTCTGCTGAAAGAATTTGAACAGTTAGGAGCTAAATTAAAAAGCAGAACCTCTAAGGTAATAATCTTGGGATTGCTACCTGAGGCATGGGCAAACTGGCAGAGGGTAAATAAAGTTAAATGTGTGGCTCAAAGATTGGTGTGGGAGGAATGGGTTTCAGTTCATGGGGCACTGGCACCAGTACCGGGGTAGAAGGGAGCTGTTGCGGTGGGACGGGCTTCACCTGAACCGTGCTGGGACCAGTGTCCTAGCGAACCAAATAACAAGGGCTGCAGAGAGGGCTTTAAACTAAATAGAGAGGGGAGAGTGTTCTGAAATGGGGATACATAGGCTTACAAAGCAAAAGGACAAGGCAGCCTTGCAGGGCAGGTATTTAGGTAACGATGCCCAGAGTGTGACAGGAAGGGACAAAGTGTACAAACATTAAAAAAAGCAACAAATAGGGTCAAAAGGGGGAACAATTGTAAAAAGGCAAAATTAATGGCCCTTTACTTAAATGCATGTAGCATTCGGAACAAAATAAATGGATTAACGGCACAAATAGAGAATAATAGGTATGATCTTATAGCCATTACTGAGATGTGGTTACAAGGAGATCAAAGCTAGGAATTAAATATTCAGAGGTGTGTGACTTTTCAAGAGGACAAGCAGGAAGGAAAGGGTGATGGGGTAGCTTTGTTAGTACGAGATGGAATAAGTATGATAGCAAGAAAGGATCTTGGATCGGAAGATATAGAATCCATATGGGTGGAGGTAAGAAATAACAAGGGGAAGAAGACACTGATGGGAGTGGTCTATTGGCCCCCCGACAGTAGCTATACTGTAGGACAGAGAATAAATCAGCAAATAACAAGGGCATATAAAAAAGGCAGTACATTAATCACCGGTGACTTTAATCTTCATGTAGACTGGGAGAATCAAATTAGCAGAGGTCGACATGAGCAAGAATTCTTGAGTGTATTCGGGACAGTTTCTTAGAGTAATATGTTGTGAGTCCAACCAAGGATCAGGCTATTTTGGATCTGGTAATGTGTAATGAGGCAAGTTTAATAAATGATCTCAGAGTAAAAGATCCCCAAGGAAACAATGACCATAATGTGGTCAAATTTAGCATTCAGTTTGAGAGTAAAAAACTTGGGTCGGAAACAACTGTGCTAAACTTAAATAAGGATAATTACAAAGGAATGAGGGCAAAGTTGGCTGGAGTCGACTGGGAAAGGAGTTTAGCAGAAAAGACGGTTGATGAACAATGGCAGAAGTTTAAGAAAATAGTTCATGACATTCAACAAAGTTATGTCCCGGTGAGGAAGAAGGGATTCAAGGAAGGGGATAAACCAACCATGAATAACCAAGGAAGTTAAGGACAGTATCAAATTGAAGGGAAAAACATACAATGTGGCAAAGATTACTGGTAAGTCAGAGGATTGGGAAAGTTTTAAAAACCAACAAAAGATGACCAATAAACTTTGAGGTTAAACCAGCAAGTAATATAAAAATGGACAGTAAGAACTTCTTTAAATATATACAAAGGAAGAGAGAGGCCAAAGTGAACATAGGCCCCTTAGAAAATTAGGCTGGGGAAATCATAAAGGGGAACCAGGAAATGGCAAAGAGGTTAAATAAATACTTTGCTTCAGTCTTCACGGTAGAAGATACTAATAGCATTCCAAAAATACTAAATAATCACAGGGCAAAAGGTGGGGAGGAAATAAATACGATAACTATCACCAGAAAAAAAAGCACGAGGAAACTAATGGGGCTAAAGGTCAATAAGTCCCCTGGACCTGATGGGCTGCATCCCAGGATATTTAAAGAAGTCTCCACAGAGAGTGGATGCACTGGTAGTAATCTTCCAAGAATCTTTAGATTCTGGAAAAGCCCCAGAGGATTGGAGAACAGTCAATATTAGCATCTTTATTCAAAAAGGGAGGGAGATAAAAAACAGATAACTATACGCCAGTTAGCTTAATATCTGTCATTGGGAAAATGTTGGAGTCTATTATAAAGGATGTAAAAGCAGAGCATTTAGAAATGCATAATCTAATCAAGCAGAGTCAGCATGGCTTCATGAAGGGGAAATCATGCCTAACAACTTTATTAGAATTCTTTGAGGAAATAACAAGCAGGATAGATAAAGGGGAACCAGCAGACGTAATATATTTGTATTTGCAAACGGTGTTTGATAAGGTACCACACATAAAGCTACTTAATAAGATAAGAGCCCATGGTGTTGGGGGTAGTATATTAGCTTGGATAGAGGAATGGCTAACTAATAGAAGACAGAGGGCTGGGATAAGGGGGGCACTTTTGTGATGGTGACCTGTAACTCATGAAGTGCCACAGGGATCAGTGCTGGGGCCTCAAGTATTTGCAATATATATTAATGACTTAAATGAGGGAAGTGAATGTACTATCGCCAGATTTGTGGATGAGACAAAAATAGTTGGGAAGGCAATTGGTGAGGATGACACAAGGAGCTTACAGAGGGATATAGACAGGTTAAAGGGAGTGTGCAAAGACTTGGCAAATGGAATATAGGGCAGAATTTTGCCCTTGGCGTGCGGGATCAGTGGGGGCAGTCGGGAAGCTGACCATCACCCGCGATCGACAGCGCACTGCGATTTCACGCTGGCAGGCCAATTGAGGCCCGCCCAGGGTGATACATGAGCAGCAGCGCTGAGTGCTGCCTGCAGGATGAGGTTTCCAAAAGCAAATACAAATGAAATAAAAACTTCAATTTTTAATTAAAGCATGTCCTTGCTCATAGAACCATAGAAGAGTTACAGCACAGAAGGAGGCCATTCGGCCCATCTTGTCCATGCCAGCCCGAGGACACCCAGGTGCCCTTTTTAATCCCACCTTCCTGCACCCGGCCCATAGACCTGCAGTTTACAGCACTTTAGGTGCAAATCCAGGTACTTTTTAAAAGAGTTTAAAGTTTCTGCCTCTACCTCCAACTTGGGCAGTGAATTCCAGACACCCACTACCCTCTGCATAAAAAAGTTCTTCCTCATGTCCCCCCTACACCTTCTGCCACTTATCTTGAATCTATGTCCCCTGGTTCTAGAACTCTCCATCAAGGGAAACAATTTTATCCTGTCCACTCTATCTCTTACCCTCATAATTTTGTACACCTCAATCAAGTCACCTCTCAGCCTTCTTTGTTCTAAGGAAAATAACCCCAACCTATCCAATCTCTCCTCGTAGCTACACTTTTCCAACCCTGGCAACATTCTAGTAAACCTCCTCTGCACTCTCTCCAGAGCTATTACGTCTTTCCTGTAATGTGATGACCAGACTGCATACAATACTCCAGTTGTGGCCTCACCAGTGTTTTATACATGAGGGGACATGTTTTATTAAATTTTTATGTTCTTAAATAATTTTATCAATATATTCTTCATTTCCCTGAGGCAGCTCCATGCCTCAGGAAGATTATTCAGCGCTCTCTCACTGTAGAGGGCTGTAGAGGCTGGGCCGTTAAGTATATTCAAGGCTGAGGTAGACAGGTTTTTAATCAGTAAGAGAATCAAGGGTTATGGGGAAAAGGCAGGAAAGTGGAGTTGAGGATTATCAGATCAGCCACCATCTCTTGGAATGGCGGAGCAGACTCGTTGGGCCGAATGACCTACTTCTGCTCCTACCTCTTATGAGTGTGCACCAGAGTCGGCAGCGCGCACGCCAACAATTAAAAGGCCTGTTAAAGCCATTAACAAGGTTATTCAAATTAATTTTTCACTGCCCGTCCAACCTTATGGTTGGTGGGCAGGCATAAAGGCCAAACAGCCTTTGCACTTTTTAGGAAGCCTCATCAGCAGGTGGGATGAGGTTTCCTAAAGCAAATAAAAATAAAATTAAAATTTTAAATTTAATTAATAACATAGCAAAGTTCGCTCTCACCCTCCTCCCCCCGCCTGCACAGGCAGCACTGAGCGCTGCCACTCGTGTTTCACGCTGGGCGGGTCTTAATTGGCCTACCAGCGTGAAACTGCCTTCTGGCCTCGATCGTGGGTAATGGTCAGCTTCCCGACAGCCCACCCCCACCCCCACCGAGCCCACACGACAAGGACAGAATTCTGCCCCAAGTCTCTTACATGCACTCTATCCAGTGCTTTCTTAAAGTTCAAATGTATTACAACCCACTGTATTCACTTGTTGGTAAAACCTCTTTGTAACTCTTTGGGAAGTTGTTTCGCGTTAAAGGTGCTATATAAATGCAAGCTGATGTTAACTTCCTTGAAGAAATTGATTAAGTAACAAACTGAGCCGTCAGACTCCCTAAGGAAAAGAAAAATATTAAACAGATAATTATAATGTGACAAATGAGCTTCAAACTCAAACAGGCTTTTAAAAGAAATAAATAGAAAATAAAGCCTGCGTGTGATGCACCTCTGCACTAACAATGGAAAATGTTGGGGATAAATCATCAGGTCAGAACTAAACATCAGTTTCAATGAGTGCTGTACCCCTGAAATGAGAACACCTTTGCTCGTTTTTAGATACTGATGGACTTGTTTTGAATTTTTCCAGCATTTTCAGTTTTTATTTCATACTTTATTGAGTGAGTGCCAGTGTCAAATTATTTGTAAATGAAAGCCATTGTAACTCTTTTGAGTACAAACCTGTTTCCATCTGTTTCAGATGAAGTTACATTGTTTCATAGTTTGCCATTATGAGATTTGAACTCTTAATCTTGAGGTTACAAACCCAGTATCATAACCACTTGGCTATTTAAGCCAAGCTATGAAAGCCATTGTATGGTTCCCTATCTCCTGAATATCTCTTTAATCATTGCAGCTGCCCCTCATTCATTGGCAAAAAATTAGCATGTCAAATAGTTCAGTGATGACCAAACCATTGCTGACTCATCTCTCTCAGCGGCTGACAGTAATTGCTCATCACTTACCCCGCTCGGCAGTTCTCCACTGTGTAATAAGCAGAGACAGACAGGCGCTACGTGATGGCAGTACTGGCGTTGGAATGAACAAGGCAAAGCAATTATAGTAGTAGCGGTCATTATGTTAGATAAACATGCTGTCAACCTTGCAGCAGTGCTAAACAGTTACATAAGTGTTCTTTGGCTTTTCATACTTCCGAGTTGTCAGAATTTCCGGTGTGGAAGTATTTTTAGTGAAGTTTGTTCGGGGATAAATATTATCTAGGCAGAACTCCTCAACTCTTCTTCAAAATAGCGCCATGAGGCCTTTTGCACCCGCCTGAAAAGGGCAAACAAAGTCTTAGTTTAAGTTCTCATCTGAAAGACGCCACTTCCAGCAGTTCAGTGCTCCCTCAGTACTGCACTGAAAATGGTGGCATGAATAGCAGGGTTAGAACGGATAGGAAGTGGAGAATTGTATGATTCTCAATTTACAAGATGCAATTAGTGGTGTACTTCAAGGATCTATATACAAAAATGACCTGGACTAATATGAAGATTTACTGAAGACATCAAAGGCCCAATTTTCCATTGCCTTTCTCCAAAATAGCTTCTGTAAAACAGGTCCAATGCAGAGATGAAATGGTTGCTAATCCAATGCTCCCATTTTCTTCCTGAACAGCACCACACATAAATTCTCTGCAGGGCTTTTCTGTTTTGTGCACTGAAAGACATGGGCCTGAATTTTCCCGACGGCGATTTGGGGGCGGGGCCTGCTCGCCGACAGGAAAATGACGCAGATGACATTGGGAGGAGCCCCCGACGTCATCCCGGTCCCTTTAAATTTTTAGGAAGGCGGACGGACAGCAAAATCAGCTGTCCACCTGCCGACCTGTCAATGGCCAATTAAGGCCATTGACAGAGTAATTAAGATAATTAAAGGACCTGCCCGTCCAACCTTAAGGCTGGCAGGCAGGCCAGGAGCCCCAGCGGGCTTCTGATAATACATGAAACCTCATCCACTGGTGGGATGAGGTTTCATGTCCGTTTTTAAAAACGTTAATACATTTTATGTGATATTTATTAATATGTCCCATCTCGTGTGACATTGTCACATGAGGGGGACATGTTAATAATTTTTAAATTTTTCTATTTTTAAAGTTTTTTGGACTGTCAGTAATCTCCCTGAGACAGCACTTTGTCTCAGGGAGCAGTGCGCTCTTTCATGCTTTTGCCTGAAAAAGCGCACTTTGACAGCTGATGATGCCCTCTCCCCCA
This sequence comes from Carcharodon carcharias, assembly GCF_017639515.1. Taxonomy (NCBI): domain Eukaryota; kingdom Metazoa; phylum Chordata; class Chondrichthyes; order Lamniformes; family Lamnidae; genus Carcharodon; species Carcharodon carcharias. Next base: position 31,474,692 of record NC_054477.1, on the reverse strand, counting down.
CCCCCGCACAGGAAGTGCATAGCGCTTCCTGTCGGGCAGGCCTCTGGACGGGCCTTAGTTGGCCCGCCCACTCAAAATGGCGAAGGGGCCCGTTTCAGTGGCAGGGGTCAGCTGTCCGCCCGTCACCGAGCCGATGAGGCCCACACGCCCACCAAGGGCAAAATTCTGCCCATGGAAACAGGAGTAGGTCATTAAGCCCTTCGAGCCTATTCTTCCATTCAGTGAAACCATGGTTGATCTGTATCCTAACTCCATCCATCCATTTTGGCTCCATATCCTTTAATATCCTTGGCTAGAAAAAAACCTATTGATCTCAGATTGCTGACTGCTGCTGAAGAAACACCATCCAAACAAACATCAGAGACATGTTACACTCTGACTTCTGTTCAGAGGTGATCAATGCCCAGAAAAATCTGATGCTCCTGATTCTAGAACCACGGTTTGGGTGTGATCTGTAAGTCATGGTCCAGAAAGATCTTTATTTGAGGACTTTTGAATTAAAAGGATTGATTTTGGTGCTTCTGGGCTTGTTGCAGAATGCGGCTTGTCTCCACACTTAGTGTCAGAGCGCACATTAGTTACTGTAGCGCCCGCCCAGATGAAGGGAAGCAAACACGACTCCTCTTGACAGCTGCCTGGCCGTCCATGAGGCAGAAATCATTTTCCCCAGACTGTATATCTCTCAGTGCCACCTGGAATATAAGGCGTGGCCTCATTGTTAAACCAATTGTTTCTTATTAAACACACCTATTCCCACATCGCCACTCTTCATAACCGCACCCACTTCCTATGTTCTGTCACTTGCTACTTGGTACGGCAGTGCCACCTTCCTGCAGGAACGCTTTGACTCCTCACCATGTTGCTGCTATCCGAGGCGTGGCACAGGAGACACAACCCCTACAAAAAGAGAAAACCACAGACATTTGAATCACGGCTTCTAGCGGGAAAAAATGGATGCAACTACTTTACCGTTGACCTTCAGAGGAACAGTCCACATTATCTGATAGATTCTAAGGCTGGGATTTTCCGGCCCTGTTGTGGGTGAGGCTGTGGCCCAGCCAGAAGTCCATTGACTTGCGGTGAGACCGGAAGATCCCGGCGGCGGGCGGGTGCGGAAAATCCCACCCGAAATCTTTTTGGGGCTCCCGTCAGACTTGCCCCTTTAACATTGCTGTTGCCTTTCAGGCAGCAAATTGAATTTCTGTTTTGTGCTCCAACAGAGCGCCTGCAGCTTGTGTCCTGATACTGTGCACCTCTGATATACAGAGATCACTGGGCGAAGAATTTTGGCCCTCAAGTTAGGACATGTTACAAACTGTGAGAAACATTGCATCTGGCTACAGGTGGGCATAGACAGGGTTTGGAAGTGGCCAGCTATGTGACAAAGACAGTTCAATGCAAACAAATGCAAAGAACATTCATTTCAAAATTTACCAGATAGGTGGAATCGTCCACTCCCTTTTGCGGTGGGTGTCATAGCAGGCATCGTAAAACCAGTTTGTGATTGTCCGCTCCACCCGTCAATGGCGGGCATGTTTCCCACTGCCGCATGTCAGGAACCTAATTTCGATACTTTAACATCTCATTATAAGCCCTGCTCGCTGGAATCATCTCCCCCGCCCACACTGGATCATGAGCTCACGTTGGTGGATTTCAAAACTGTACATATGCGACGTGCACCTGGTAAGCTGCACTTCGCTTGGAACTTTAAGGTTTGTTTGCCTACCTTGCTTCGGGCAGCAATCGCAGTCATCAGCGCCAGGCTTCACAGGCAGCACCACATCACTTTTAGGAGGGCTCACGGGCAGGTCTCTACCTACCAGACCAGCCATAAGGCGGGGGTGGTCTTTCAACGGCTGCAGGGCTAGGGCTCGCTTGGGGGAGGGGGAGAAGTGGCCTCAGGCAAGGGAAGAGACTGCAGGGTGAGGACGGTACTGGGTAAGGGGAGTATGAGAGGGTGTGTGTGTCGGAGCACATGTTGATCTGTACAAGTGGCCTCAAGATGGTGAGGGCTGAGGAGGCGGTCTCCAGAGGAGATGCTGATGTCAGGGTGTATGTGAGAGAGTGAGTGATGATGTCCCTTAAGCTGGCAGTGAGTGAGATGTCAGTGACTAATGGGCTTGAGTGTATAAGTTTAGAGTGATGAGATGGTTGCCATACCCTGGCGGCATGGATGAGATCATTCATCCTCTTTCTGCACTGGATGGCCAAGCTCTTCTGTGCAGCGTTGGCACTGACCACCACTGCCACCACCTCCCAAGTCGGCCAAAGAGCTTTCTAACATAGGAAAATAGCAATATCAGGGTGGGAGTAGGCCATTCAGCCCCTTGAACGTAATCTGTCAGTTGTCATAGCTGATCTATACTCAGCTCTATTTTTTCATTTTGATCCATATTCCTTGACACCCTTGCCTGACAAAAACCTTATCCTTCTCAAACTTGAAAATTTCAATTGACCCAATGTTTACCGTGTTTTGAGGAGTGAGTTCCAGATTTCCACTACCCTTTGTATGAGAACGTGTTTCCTGATTTCACTCCTACATGACCTTATCCCTAATTTTAAGATTGCACCCCTTTGTTCTGAATGCCTTCATGAGGGGAAATAGTTTTTCCAACTAAACCTTTATCATTTATCATTTTATCACTTCAACATTTTATTGATTAGATTACCCCTCAACTTTTAAATTTAAGGGAAATTAAGCCAAGTTTATGGAACCTGATCTCACTATTTAACCTTTTAAATCCCGTATAACTTTTGTGAATTTATTTTGTAGCCAATCCTGCCCCAGGGTCAGTATATTCCTCCTGAGGTACATTGCCCAAAGCTGCAGGCAGTATTCCATTGTCAGTCTAAACCAATCCCTAAATTCTTATTTATAAGTGCAATAAATGGAGTTCTGTTGGATCAAAACTATGATTTGTAAATTTGAAATGGTGTGTTATACGCAGGGCTTTTGTTGAAACTGGGTGAACAGTAGGTGGGTTTTGACTGACTAAAATGGAGAATGCTCATCCAGGAAGGCTCCAAACATATTGAGAAGCTTCATCAGGAACATGCAAAGGCAGAGTCGTGGCATCAGAGGGTGTACACAGACCTCCAATCAACCCATCTTCCTAACTCTTCAAGCCCTGCATATGGCAGAGTCTGCAGATCATGCATTAGACTTATCAGCCATTCCAGAATCCAGCGACCCAGAGTGAAAGCAAGTTAATCTCAATCCTGAGGCACTGTCTATGAATATTCCTATTGTTGTAATCTCTCTTCTAAGGTTGACAACACACATCCTGTTCCTGAGTGCAAGTACAAGGCATAGAGCAAGAAAGGGGCAGTCTTTCCTATTGTCTGCAACAGACTCTGCACTTTTTGCCCTTTCATTGACTTTACCCAATTTTTATGACACTTGAGAAAATGTTCTGTAAGATTTCTCCATGCCTTCCTAAATGTAAATTGAAATAAATGCAGAATATCCCTTAGTATTGCTGAAAAAAGACATTTTGTCAAAGCTTTTCACCTTGTACTCATCAGGACAATCGCATGAATACCAATGTCAGGGGAAGCAACAACTTTATACTGTATGAGAAGAGAGTACTGATTGGTTGGCAAGTGGACTCTGATTGATAGAGGCATTGCCATGGAGAATGCACCAGTCACTGGTGAGTGACAGTTAACTGCCAAGCATTGTTTGAAATTTAAACCAGGCAGCTTGACTCTGATTGATCAATTAGAAATAGATGATATTTCTATGCTGGTAACAGTTTTATGATCCACTATGACATATTGAGTATTGAATCATCTCTGCCTACTATTGTAACCTTCATTCCCTTGAGAGTGGAAGGCAGAGCAACCAATTCCATCTTAACCTCACAGAGCTGTCACTGTGGTGGCTCATGCAAGAAGAATGTTATTTGGGCAAAATTTTGGAGAGCTGCCAGCCAACATCGTACCATTTGTCAGCATGATTCATTACTATTCGACGAGGAGGGGAGAAAATTGTTTGGATCAGAACTATGTTGCGTATTAAAATGTTTTTTTTTAGTAAAAGCCCTGTGACTGACCCTGCCGGAGCATGGCTAAGAGTCTTTCTATCTTCTAAGCTCATATCATTTTACAAATGCGACCAGGGCCACTAGTTAATGATGACTGAGTTAAATTTCATAATTATTGCATGGAATTCTGCGTGTTTTACCAGTCTTTTGAGGATTGCAATTTGTGATTGAGGCTGCTTATGATTGGGAACACCTAATTACTATAGACTGATTGTCCAGCTTACTGTGAAGAGTGCAAAACACTGGCATTACTTACGACGAATAGTACACAAGATGTCATGAGAGAATTTTAATTGAATTGCTTTGTGATGACCTGGAAAACTATGCAATCTTAAGATGTTGATAAAAAATTGTGATACATTTTGCACGTGATACATTTTACATGTACGGTACTTTTATTACACTTGATATATTTTATACATGCTATATTTTATAAGCACTGTGCATTTTATATGTTGTTGATCTTTGTAAAAGAAGTTTCCTGAAGCCTTAAATTCAGATAATGTTTTGTTTTTGGTCTTAGGTTAAGAGCAGTTGGGGTGCTGCAGTTGTCTGGAGTTAGCCAGGGAAAACTAGCCAGGATTCTCTTTCTGATGTGCATATCTGCAGGGAACTGTGCAGGATGGCTGATTGGTTTCAATTGTGACACTTCCTTTGTTAATGTCGTACAGTATGCCGTCACTCCCTGGTCTCACATGAACAATGGCTACTGGACTGGCTAGCCTACTAGTCCCAGAGGACTGGCTACCTGTGTGAAACAGTGCCACAACAAGAGTAAAGAGGGTAGATTTGTAATGTACTTCATTCCTCTTATGCTTACCCTCCATCCCACCAGCCTCCATATTCTATGCATAAGCCCCTACCATTTCTGCCAGTCCCAGCATGATGCAGTCACCAAACTATTTTTGCCCCTCCGCTCTCCTTTCAAGATTTCTTTATAAATCCCATTACCATCTCTATTTACTTTGCGCCATCATCGCTTTTGTCATTTAATCTCTCCTGCTTTCCACCCTATCACAAGCCTTCCTTTCTGTTCTTTCCCCCAACCTTTCCCTGCTTCTGTTCTTGTATAAAACCTGTTGCATCTCTACCTTTTCCCAGTTCAGTTGAAAGGTCATCGACCTGAAACGTTAACTCTGTTTCTCTCTCCATAGATGCTGACAGATCGACTTGAGTCTTTCCGACACTTTCTGTTTCTATTTCGGATTTCTGGACATAATACTAACATTATGGGTGGGGTGTTCCTTATGTAAATCCTCTGATTTTCATTTCCATTCAAATTAATGATTTATGATGACATTGTCACCTTAGCAACAGAAAATAAGATGCTATGAGATTACTGGGGCTCAAACAGATTGCCAGACTCCTGCATCCTGTATTCACAGATGTTAATGTTTGTTAATTAAACATGCAGTTCACACCTAAAGGACTGTCTCCAAGTTTCCCTCGCCTACTCTTTATGAACAGTATTTAATACAGTTTTTGGCCCTCTTCTGCTCCCCCTCACACACACATTGCAGGACATTCCCCTCCCACTTGTTTTTTTTTATTCATTCATGGAATGTGGGCATTGCTGGCAAGGCCAGCATTTATTGCCCATCCATAATTGCCCTTAAGAAGATGATAGTGAACTGCCTTCTTAAACTGCTGCAGTCTATGTGTTGTAGGAACACCTACAGTGCTTTGAGGAAGGGAGCTCCAGGATTTTGACTCAGTGACAGTGAAGGAACAGCAATGTAGTTCCAAATCAGGATGGTGCGTGACTTGGAGGGGGACTTAAGGTGGTGGTGTTCCCATGCATCTGCTGCCCTTGTCCATCTAACTGGTAGAGGTTGCAGGTTTGGAAGGTGCTGTCGAAGGAGCCTTTGTGAGTTGCAGTAGTGAATCTTGTAGATGTTACACACTGTTGCCATTGTGCATTGGTGGTGGAGGAAGTGAATGTTTATTGTCATGGATGGGGTGCCAGTCAAGCAGGTTGCTTTGTCCTGGATGATGTCAAGCTTCTTCAGGGTTGTTGGAGCTGCACTCATCCAGGCAAGTGGACGGTATTCCATAACACTATTGACTAGTGCCTTGTGGATGGTGGTCAGACTTTGGGGAATCATGAGGTGAGTTACTCTGCACAGAATCCCCAGCCTCTTACCTGCTCTTGTAGCCACAATATTTATATAGCTAGTCCAGTTTTTGGTCAATGGTAACCTGCAGGATGTTAATAGTGGGGGACTTAGCAATGGTAATGCCATTGAATATCGAGGGAAGATGGTTAGATTCTCTCTTTTTTTCATTCATTCACAGCATGTGGGCTTCGTTGGCTGGGCCAGCATTTATTAGGCATCGCTAGATGCCGTTGAGAAGTTGGTGGTGAGCTGCCTTCTTGAACCACTGCAATCCATATGGTGTAGTACAGCCACAGTGCTGTTAGGAAGGGAGTTCCAGGATTTTGACCAGCGACAGTGAAGGAACAGCAATATATTTCCAATCAGGGCGGTGAGTGACTTGGATGGAAACTTCCAGGTGTTGATATTCCCATCTATCTGCTGCCCTTGTCCTTCTAGATGATAGTAGGTGTGGGTTTAGAAGGTGCTGTCGAAGGAACTTTGGTGAATTTCTGCAGTGCATCTTGTAGACGGTACATACTGCTGCTACTGTGTGTCGGTGGTGGAGGGAGGGAATGTTTGTGGATGTGGTGCCAATCAAGCAGGCTGCTTTGTCCTGGATGGTGTCAAGTTTCTTGAGTGTTGTTGGAGCTGCACTCATCCATGCAAGTGGACAGTATTCCATAACACTATTGACCTGTGCCTTGTGGATGGTGGACAGGCTTTGGGGAGTCAGAAAATGAGTTACTCCTCATGATTCTCAGCCTCCGGCCTGCTCTTGTAGCCACACTATTCTAGCTCAGTTTCTGGTCAATGGTAATCCCCAGGATGTTGATAGTGGGGGATTTAGTGATGATAATGCCATTGAACGTCAAGGGGCAGTGGAGGTGGTCATTGCCTGACTCATGTACAGTTTGAATGTTACTTGCCACTTATCAGCCTATGCCTGAATGTTGTCCAGGTGTTGATGCATAAGAACATGGACTGCTTTAGTATCTGAGGAGTCGCGAATGGTGCTGAACATTGCACAATAATCAGGAAACATGCCCGCTTCTGACCTTATGATGGAGGGAAGGTCATTGATAAAACAGCTGAAGATGGCTGGGCCTAGGACACTACCCTGAGGAACTCCTGCAGTATTGTCCTGGAACTAAGATGTTTGATCTCCAACAACCACAACCACTTTCTTTTGTGCTAGGTATGGAGTGGAGAGTTTTCCTCCTGATTCCCATTGACTTCAGTTTTGCCAGAGCTCCTTGCTGCACAACATTACAGAACATCTAGTTGCTATATTAAGCATTGAGACCCATCGACCTGTGCACAATAATCTGTGCAAAATCTGTTTTGTTTCTACTTTGCCATATAGTGACAATTTTAGTTTTCTTATGGAAGCTGCTTTCTTACTGCTTCAAATGCCATGTCCTTTCCATCACCGTGGCAACTTCTTCCACTTTTGCAGTATCTCTACACTTACGTCAGATGCTCAGCTGTTGAAACCCTCATTCATGCTTTTGTCATCTCTGGACTTGATTCCACCTTATTAAAATCCCATCCTTTCTTAAACTCTACCTGTACCCTGTTTATCATTGAGACCTGAGCAGCCATCACCTCCACCCTCGCCAACCTGTATTGACTTCCTGTCCACCAAAACATTACATTTAAAATCCTCATCTTTGTTTTTAAATCCTATCACAGCCTTGCTCCTCCATATCTCTCCCCTCTTTCTCTTGCCTTGTATTACCCTCTTTGCACCCTGTAATCCTCTATATTGGCCTTTCTTTCACCTCACTGCATCCTTCCCCGCCCAATCCTTTAGCCCATCACCGGTAGTAAAGTCTTTAGTAAACTGCCCTACATTCTGCAACTCCCTCTTTAACTTTGTTCACCTTTTTACTCTTCTATCCACCTCAAGTACCCTCTCAAAACCAACCATTTCGACCACGCTGCTGGCCAGCCCTTTAACCAAGAACTTTTCATTTATATATTTCATATATTATTTTCCTCTCTCTAAACTATTTTCTGCATTGACAATACTATATACATGCAAATTCCATCATTTTATTACAGAAATCTTTGAGGGAAAAATATCCTTTACGGGTTATCCCTTTGAAAGTTCCTCTGATGTGCCAATGCATAAGTGTACAACCAGATAATGTACTCAACCATGGAGAAAGGACCTGGTCTGTAATGAGCTAGTTGACCTGAGCAGAAAGCTGAGGCACCACAAATAGTGAGAGAAAGAGATCAGCTAGGATTGCAGCTTCAGATTGTTGATTGTTGGAAAGGGTGGCCATGGACATCAGATGAGGTCAGAATGAGGCTTGGTATGTCCACATGTCAACTCACCTGCTGACTCTGGGGTCAAGCACCACGATGGTTGCCAAGGCAGTGGAGCTGTCCTCAGAGAGAGTGTCCTATGTGAGAAAACAAAAGCAATGGCACTTCCACAAGTAAACCCCCAAGTAATAAAGGACAATTGGAAATAATGGGAGCTGAGCCTGGGTGAATTAAGTGGAGCCAAATGGCCTTCCTCAGTGTGATCTTGTGAAGTAGAGAATCACAGCATCCATTGCCTGAAACAAAAATGAAAAATTGTGTTTTTAGGTAGAGCAAGACCTTTCAAGTGAACTCATAAATCTGCATATTTTGTCTTGAGATCATTTTTAAGCATGCTCTGTGACTTATTTTTAGACTGTGAAGGTGTTAGGTTTCTCTTTTTTACCAGCAACGGAAATCATAATGGAAAATGTAATTAACTGGTTTTCATTTGGAACATGTTGTTAAACATCAATATTTCAATCCTCATCAAATAAATCATGTGAAAACATTACACAATTGTAAAAGTTCTCTGTATTCATACTGACAAGTTCATCAAACATTAACATGTTTCAGGATTTTTGACTAATTACTCATGGGAGGGGTTCCAAGTGTAGACATAAACAGCAATGAGGTGATGTGATTCAGTGACGTTGGTTGAGGGATAAATGTTGGCCACAACTCTGTTTTTCTTCAAATAGGACCTTTTACGTTAACTTGAGAGGGCAGATGGAGACTCACTTTAACATCTCATCTTTAAGATGCCACTTCATTGAGGGGTGATTTTATTAGGATGTACAAGATGATGAGAGGTTTAAGTAAGTTAGACAGAAGAAAAGCTGTTATCATTAGCCGATGGTATAAAGACCAGGGGACACAGATTTAAGGTTTTGGGCAAGAGATGCAGGGGAGATTGAGGAAGAACTTTTTAATGTAGCGAGTGGTAATGATCTGGAACTTGCTGGATATGAAGGTGGTGGAAATAGAGATTGAATGATTTCAAAAGAAAATTGGGTGGGTGTTTGAGGGAAATAAACTTGCAGGGCTATCGGGATAGAGCAAGGGAATGGACTGACCGGATTGTTCCACACAGAGGCAGCACAAATTGATGGGCCAAATGGCCTCCTTCTGTACTGTAATGACTATATGACTCTGACAGTGTAGCACCCCTTCAGTGCTGCACTGGAGTGGCAGTCTGGAACATATGCTGAAGTCTCTGGTGTTGGCTAAATTTCCAACTTTCTGATCTTCAGAGGAGTCAGTGCAACCAGTAAATCCAGGGCTGACACCTACCCTAACCTTTTCTTTATAGGTAACTAACTAACCAAAGCCCACAAAGGACCATAGGCATCTTTCTCCATTAGAGGGAGACAATTGATTATATATAACTTGAGGGGCACCTCTCCACAAATATGGGGCAAGGTAAGAAGGCAGGCCTCAAGAGCTACCACAGCCAGTACAGGGAGTGAACACCATTGGCATCATTCTGCATCACACACTATCCATCTAACCAGCTGAGCTAACCAATAGCATCAACTTTTATTCTGAGAAAACATAAAGACTTTTTCTAGAACCAAGCATTTCTCATGCTGAATGAAGATGCTCTTCCTAATATCAGTTTGAAGCTTATCTTTCACTCATTTACATTTTTGTTTTGATTGTTTTTCTGATCTTCTTAAATACTTGTGAATTAATATTTTCGGTTTATTGTATCTACCCACCTATGATGCAGTAAAAATATTGCATATACACACACTTCCTGTCTACTTCTCCCGTTATAAATTCCCTTGCCCACATTTATTATGGAAAGCACTATGTAAAACATATCAAGCTGAAATGACACTCTCCAACCAATGCAGCTGCTGCAGTGCTACTACTAGTAGGAGGATGTTACTACATTGTGCCAAGTTCCAGTTTCCATTATAAATGTGAACATGGGGATATATAATCGTAATCTAAATTATATGGCTTTAAAATGGAGATTCAGTTATTTCTGGACATCCTAATATTTCCTTTCCCTCTAACCCTGCTACACTTGGTCTCCACACTCCATGTACCAGGGAAGATCAACTATCATAAATTAAAAATCTTGGACGTAGTGTGGACTTGTGTAAGTGCAACTTTTACTCTCTGATTACACCCTTCTTTCTATAAATTAATGTCGTCTTCAACCCTGCTATGAAAGATTTGCTAGCGTACTATTTTAGTTACCAATAAAGTCCTCCTTTAAACACGTTCTTTCTAGACCATAAAGCTAAAAGCTCTCTAATCTTTCCTTGTAGTCCATCATCTTTACAATTACAGTTAGTCTTTTTGCTTTTTATACCCTTTTCTTGTTGTCAGGTGATGAATACTAATGCATTGTAAAGCCTCAGTCTAAACTTTGTAGGCAATCTACCCAAGTGGCTAATCTGCCCCTTTTCCATTGTATTCTGCAGCCCTCTAAACAATTACAGTATTATTTTATGCTCACTGTTTACAAGTACAGATCATATTGCGCATTCCATTTGCAATTATAAGCATAGGCATGTGATTGGTGTTGAAAAGTTGAAGCCAGATGAAATCTCGGCTGATTAGTAGTTTTGTCAGTTTACTTGTCATTGTGGAACAGGAATCGACAAAGCAAATAGATTGCTGAACTACATAAGCCAAACATAGAAAGTAATGCTCAAACAGCAAAACATTGTAGCTGGACCACATTGTGAGCGCTGTTGGTCAACAAGAAGCATGGGAGACAGTCAAACCCTGGAAGAAGAATTATATATCTGATCTTTAGCACCAAAGGAATGAGCTATGGGGAAAAATTGGAGAAACTTGGGTTTTTCAACCTTAACAGGTGGTGACTGAGACCTATAAAAGATAGTACGTAGAACAGGAAAGGTAAATCCTGAATATTACTTTAAGCTAAACTATAAAAAAAAGTCAAAAGAAGCATTTAACCCAGGATAGAAAAATATAGAATTGGCGTTGTGAAGTTTTTCAGATGAGAAATGACTGCTACATGGATTGGACTTTAAGTTAAAGTAGTGAAAGGAAAAACCCTAAAATTATCTCAGAAACAATTAGATGATATGATGAGTGAATTGTAGGGTCTTTTTGAATGAGGGTAATAGAATGAACTGAATGACCTTCTGCCTCCCTTTCTTGTGGTATACATGTATAATGCATTTGATTTTTAGACTTAAGGTTTGAATGTTATCTGTTGCAATTTTATCTCTTGTGAGCTCATCCTTCCATAAAATCCTAGGGCAGAATTTTCCCAGCCTAGTGGTGCTGGGTTCCTGTGCATTGGAAGTGGGGAAATTGGTTTGGAATCCCAACGCTATCCCACCAGGGACAGGATTGAAAGCAAGCGGGAGACCCCTTCGATCTGCCAGCTAAGTAATTAAAAAGTGATTGAGATAGTTAAGAAGCCAATTAGGAACTGTTTTAACTCTGACTCCTGGATTCTCCAGCTAGGAGACCTGTTTCCCGACCTGTTACCAACACACTAAGGTCACTGTGTACAGTGGGAAAAGCTTCATGAGTGAAACAGACAAGCTGGGATGGGTTTGATCAGTGAAGCATCAGCCATGGCCACTGAATGACTCCTGTTCAAAGCCTCTCTTCTCTCGGAGAATGCTATCATTATTTGATAGGTGATTGTCAACTTCTTGGAAGGCAAGTCGTCTGCCTAGCACTTCGTTCACCTTCAACTTTACTTCCCTACTGCAAACCTTGACTATGGCGTGGGAGCAGCTTATGCAGCTCTATCTTGCACCTCTGTCTTGCCTTGAAAGGCAAGAGCAGAAACCACAGCATCGCCAACACAATAAGCAGCAGTAGGAGTAAGCATCAGTGGCCTTCTTAGCCTCGGGACAGAGGGAATAGACTCCAGGATCCATCTAGAACAACATAAGATCCCAAACATAGAGTCTATAGGCAGGAGGTCGACTCTATTGGCACGTCTGAGCACCAGTGCCTCAGGAGACTGAGAGTCTCTTGGCAGGTCACTGCTGACATCTACACATCCTCCTGGGACAAGACCTCCTTTGCAGTGGACTAAGTGGGCATGCATTGCCAATGGTTGTCAAGGTGCCTGTCACTGTTGGTCTTTTCCCCCTTCTGCCCACCCCTGGGTCCCCACCTCTTGCCAAGTCATAAAACCATAGAAAAGTTATGGCACAGAAAGAAACCAGTCAGCCCATCATGTCTGCCCTGGGCGAAAAATAAAAAATAAAAACTAGCTGCCCATTCTAATCCCATCTCCCAGCACCTGGTCTATAGCCTTGCAAGTTACAGCACTTCAGGTGCAGATCCAGATACCTTTCAAATGAGTTGAGGGTTTCTGCCCCACCACCAAACAAGGCAGTGAATTCCAAACACCAAACACCCTCCGGGTGAAGAAGTTTTTCCCCATGTCCCCTCAAATCTTCTACCAATCACCTTAAATCTGTGTCCCCTGGTAATTGACCTCTCTGCTAGGGGAAACAGGACACCCCTGTCTACTCTATCTAGGCCTCTCATAATCTTGTACATCTCAATCAGGTCCCCCACTCAGCATCCTCAGTTCAAAGGAAAACAACCCTAGCCCATCCAATCTTTCCTCATAGCTGCAATTTTCAAGCCCTGGCAACATTCTTGTAAATCTCCTCTGTACTCTCTCCAGAGCAATTATGTCTTCCTGTAATGTAGCAACCAGTGTTTTATACAGTTCCATCATTATATCCCTGCTTTTGTATTCTATACCTTGTCCAATAAAGGAAAGAATTCCATATGCTTTCTTTACCACCTTATCACCTGTCTTGCCATCTTCAGGGACCTCTGGACATGCACTCCAAGGTCTCTCACTTTCTCCACCCCTCCTAATATCCTCCCATTTATTGTGTATTCCCTAGCCTCCCCAAATACATTACCTCACACTTCTCTGGATTGACTTTCATCTGCCACTTTTCCACCCACTCAACCAAACCATTGATATAATTCTAAAGACAACAGCTATCCATTTCACTATCAACTACACAGCCAATTTTTGTACCATCATGCCACCCACATTTAAGTCCAAATAAGTAATATATACAACAAGCAGCAAGGGACCCAACACTGAGCCCTGTGGAACACCACTGGAAACCGTTATCCATGTTGCTGAGCCAATTTTGGATCCAACGTGCCACATTCCCCTGTACCCCCTGGGCTTTTATTTTTCTGACTAGTCTGCCGTGTGGGACCTTGTCAAATGCCTTACTAAAATCTATGTAGACCATATCCACAGCACTACCCTCATCAATCCTTCTTGTTACTTCCTCAAAAAGTTCAATTAAATTAGTAAGACACGGCCTTCCCCTAACAAAACCATGCTGACTATCCCTGATTAATCCGTTCCTTTCTAAGTGTACAGTTTATCCTGTCTCAGAATTGATTCTAATGATTTGCCCACCACCGAAGTCAGACTGACTGGACTATAATTATTTGGCCTATCCCTCCCACCTTTTTTAAATAAAGGTACAATGCTCGCAGTCCTCCAATCCACTAGTATCTCGCCTGTATCTAGTGAGGATTGGAAAATGATCCTCAGAGCATCCGCTATTTCCTCCCTGGCTTCCTTTAACAACCTGGGGTACAAGTCATTAGCCCTGGTGAATTATCCACCTTCAAAGATGCCAGTCCCTCCGGTACTCCTCTCTCACCATGTTTATTGTATCTAATATTTCACACTCCTCCTCATTAACTAGAATATCTGCAACATCCCTCTCTTTAGTGAAGACAGAGACAAAGTACTCATTGAGAACCTTGCTCCCATCTTCAGCATCAACACACAAGTTACCATGTATATCTCTGATAGGCCCTACCCTTTCCTTAGTTAATCTCTTGTTCTTAATGTATTGGTAAGACATCCGTGGGTTTTCTTGATTTTACCTGTCAATATTTTTTCATATCCGCTTTTTGCTTTCCTAATTACCTTCTTTACTTCACCCCTGCACTTTCTGTACTCCTGTATGCTTTCTACCATATCAAGTTTATTGTGACTGTGACAAGCTTTCTTTTTCTGCTTTATCTTACCTTGTATGCTTCTAGATATCCAGAGGGCACCAGGTTTGGAAGTACTGCGTTTTTTATTTGTGGGAACATGTCTATGCCGTGCCCACAGAATCCTGCTTCTGAATGCCGCCCACTGGTCTGTCATTGATTTCCCTTCGAGTAGCTGTAACCAGTCCACTTTCGCCAGACCACCTCCCGCTTTCGTAAAATTTGTCTTTCCCCAACTCAGAACTTTTACTCCTGTTCTGTCTTTATCCTTTACCATAATTATATTAAATCTAACTGTATTATGGTCACTATCTCCGAAATGATTACCCACTGTTATTTCATCCACTTGCCCAGCTTCATTTCCTAAGATGAAATTTAGAATTGCACTGCCTCTCATTGGGCTTGTTACATGCTGGCTAAAGAAGTTCTCTTGAATGCAATTCAAGAATTTTGTACCCTCTGTGCCTATTACACCGCTCGCATCCCAGTTGATATTAGGGTAGTTGAAGTCCCCAACTATTATTGCCCTATTGTTTGTGCACTCAGAAATTTGCCTACATATTGGCTCTTCTATCTCCCTCTCACTATTTGGGGGTCTATAATACATTCCTAGTAGTGTGGCTGCCCCCTTTTTATTTCTGAACTCAACCCATATGACCTCATTTGATGATTCATTTAAAAATCATCCCTCCTCTTGGCTGTAATTGATTTTTTAAACAATAATGCTACACCCCCATCTTTTTGACCACCCCCCCGCCCCCCCCAACCTGCCTGAAAACTCGACATCCAGGGACGTTGAGCTGCCCCTCTCTAAGCCAAGTTTCCATTATAGCAATAATATCATGCTGCCTTGTGTCCAGCTGTGCACTCAACTCATTGGCTTTGTTTGCTATACTCCTTGCATTTAAATAGATTGCCAAACTCCTGTGCTGTAAACCTTTTAATCTTTGCTCCTTCTGTCTTTCAGTGTCACTCGCTAATTTTCTGTCTCCTGCTCCCAGCTCTGAATTTGGCCCATCCAAATCTGCCCTCGGGTTCCCATCCCTCTGACAATCGAGTTTAAACCCTCAACAATAGTAGCAAATCTATGTACTCTATACTCCTGCAAGGAGAGAAAGCAGAGAGTTGTGAAGGTTCTTAATGGCTTGTGTGGAGGCGAAGGAGGGACACCATTTGTGGAGGGTGTTTGTGAGGTATGGCATGGGTACAAGAGGGCAAGAGGGTGAGGATGAGGGTTGGCAACTGAAGTTGAGATGAGAGGAGCCTGCAGAGAGAGAAATGAGTAGAACTGTAAGGCGTATTGCCCTGAGGAGATCTGTGCAAGGAATGCTAGGTGAACTGGATTAAGGGGCTTGGCATTTGAAAGTGTATTGCCACTCAGGTCATGCCCACTTGAGGTGCTGGATCCTTGGTGCACTGCTGTCTCTGGGTTGGTGGGGGCGCACTCCTGCTGCTCACTTACTTGGCCACATCCCCCTATTTAATTGGAGATGTTGTCCCCTTCCTCCCATCCTTGGGAAAGCTCACTTCACTGCTGCTTCACAGATCCTGCAGCAGGAACTCCAGGGCCTGAATATTGCTGTCGGCGTGCGGGGGCAGGCTCGACGTGCTGACGTGCAAAACAACACGCAATGACACCAGGCATGCGCCCCAACATTATTGCACGTCATTTCGATATTTCGTTTGGCAGGCACGCGCCAGAGGGCAGGCGAAGAGCCCAAGCGACCTTCACGTTTTTCAGGAAACCTCATCCACAGGCGGAATGAGATTTCCTGAAGGTTTAATAAAATCAATAAATAAACTTTGATAAATTGACAAACACGTCCCAGCTCATGTGACCCTGTCGCATGAGGGGACATGTGTAAATAATTTTTTTCTTTCTTTATTAAAAAATTTCAATATGTACATAATCTCACTGAGGCAGCTCCGTGCTCTTTAGCGCACATGTGTGAAAGAGCGCAGGCCGCAGTTCTCCCTCCTCCCCCCTGCCCGCACAGGTAGCGCTGTAGCTAATTGGCCTGCCCATGTAAAATGGTGGCGCGCAGCCGATTATGGGTGGCAATCGGCTCCGCACCCACTCCCGCCCGACATAGATAAGCTTCTGGCCCAGGTAAAGGTGAGAGACCCGGGGACAGCCTTCCCAGATCCCCTTTCCACTCCAGTGCTCACTGCAGCCACAAAAAGCCAAGGGCTGTTCAGCTAAATCCCTCTTGAAAGACTCCAAATTAACTTCAGGTAACGAGCTGTGACAATAGGTTAAAGGGAATTAAATCTGCTCTCATCAATGAATACGAGGAAGAGACATGATGCAGCTTTTTAAAACATTGCAGGATTCAGTGAGGTTAGTGTGAACAAATTATTCTGAAACATGAGAAAATAGAGGCTTCATTATTTGCTATGGAAAGCTCCATTTATTTAAATGTTTGTGGAGTAACGCTTTCAAGTTGTTAATTTGCCGAACTGATTGCCATTTAGTGCAATGAGTATGGGTTCAGGGAAAGCTTCTTTTAAAAAAAAATAATTGGTTAGCTTTTAAAATTCTTTTACTGGATGTGGCCGTCGCAGGCCATGGCTAGCATTTATTGCTCATCCCTAATTGCCCTTGAGAACATGGTGGTGAGCTGCCTTCTTGAACTGTCCTAGTCCATCTGCAGGTACCCCTACAGTGATGTTAGGAAGGGAATTCCAAGATTTTGATCCAGTGACAGTGAAGGAACAGCAATATAGTTCCAAGTGTGTGGCTTGGAGGGGAATTTGCAGGCAGTGGTGTTCCATGCGTCTGCTGCCCTTGTCGTTCCAGGTGATAGAGGTCATGGGTTTGGAAGGTGCTGTCAAAGGAGCCTTAATGAGTTGCTGCAGCGCATCTTGTAGATGGTACACTGTAGCCACTGTGCGCCGATGGTGGAGGGAGTGTTTAATTTGGTTGATTGAGTGCCGATCAAGAGGATGGTTTTGTTCTGGATGGTGTTGAGCTTCTTGAGTGTTGTTGGAGTGGCAATCATCCAGGCAAGTGGAGAGTATTCCACAACACTCCAGACTTATGTCTTGTAGACGGTGGACAGGCTTCAGGGAGTCAGAAGGTGAGTTATTTGCTGCAGAATTCCCAGCCTCTGACCTGCTCTTGTAGCCACAGTATTCATATGGCTGATCCAGTTCAATTTCTGGGCAATGGTAACCCTCAGGATGTTGATAGTGGGGGGGTGGTAATTCCATTGAATGTGCTGGGGAGATGGTTAGTTTCTTTCTTGTTGGAGATGGTTGTTGCCTCGCACTCGTGTGGCATAAATGTTACTTCTGAATGTTGTCCAGGTCTCGCTGCATATGGACATGGACTGCTTCAGTATTTGAGGAGTTTCAGATTCAACAGGAAGGTGAAGGTTGCAGGCTTAGTGCCGAGGTGATGGGATGGGAGTGGAGATAAAATGGCCTGAGCAGCATGAAGATGCCTTGATCATGTTGGACTAAATCGCCTGTTCAATTTTTCTATGGATGAAAATAGGCCGGAGCAATCTCCGTGAAGGATTAAAAAGGAAGCCACATCATCATATATAATTATTGCACTGGAAACTCTCTATTCATTCGTGTTTCAAAAATGATTAACTCTGATGTTATACGTGA
Organism: Carcharodon carcharias; assembly: GCF_017639515.1. Classification (NCBI taxonomy): domain Eukaryota; kingdom Metazoa; phylum Chordata; class Chondrichthyes; order Lamniformes; family Lamnidae; genus Carcharodon; species Carcharodon carcharias. Next base: position 31,456,610 of record NC_054477.1, on the reverse strand, counting down.
TGTTTGGCAGTTTCACAGTCTGAAGTTCCATATAGTAAAGCTCTATAGACACTAATTATACAGTTTAAGTGCTGTGCCGTGGATGTTTCAGGTGACTGTGTAGATTATTTACAAAGTGATGGGGGAACATTTATTCTGCTTATTGCCACCTTAATGAATTCTTACTGTTGGCGCTGACCCTAAGCAGCTTAGAGAGATTTCTATTTGGCCTGAACGTCTCCTGAATCACAGCCATAAAGACTGGAACAAGATCATTTAACATCCAGCACATGCCGTTGTAAATATAGCAGACAGAGTGTCTTGCATTTGACGTGTGGATAAAATTCATTTGTTTGAAAAAAAGGGATTATAACAGCTTGCAGATAAATGTTTATTTTATTCACTGTGCTTAAGTATTAAATTCAATAAATTTCTGTTGTGCTGTCCTTGGTAAATCTGCCTTGAATGACCTGTTAGGTTTCTTAGGTTATTCAGTTTCTCCTTCGAACTTTAATGTAATTTCTATTCCAATTTCTACTTTAAATTCTATAATTGTTATCACGACGCATTCTTTTTTTGTTTGTGACTCCTGTCAATTTTCTTGCATGCGTTGCCTTTCTAACCACCCTCTCCTTTCAAAGGATGGACAGCCAGACCAATGGTCTCGTCTCTGCAATCCACCAATATTGTTCCACATATGGATTGGGCCAGTAATTCCACTGCAAAATGAGATGCATTTTGTCTATTTTTCTCTGCATTCTGTGGAACACAGTGGCGGGTTTGAAACTGTGGCTTGGGTGGGGGGGGGGGGGGGGGGGGGGGGGGGGGGGGGGGGGTGGCGCGGGGAATGTAAAATCCAGCGGATGGCCTTCTCGCTGCCTGCCTGCTCGCCCCTGACCTGCCTGAAATTTTGTGGGGGCTAGAGAGGTGTCACGTGGCCCACTTGCCCTTGGGCCTATTGAGGCCCTTAAGTGACCAATTAATAGCCACTTAATGGCCTTATCCCACCCCCGCTAATGTTTTACCCATGGCAGAGGGCGGTCCATTCCAGGTTGGGCAAGGGAGGGATCCTCCTTTGTGGGTCCATCAGAGGCACCCCAATCTCTCAAGGCAATTCCCCCGGCCCTCTTGAACCTGGCCCACCCACTCCCTAAGCTGGGACCCCCAACCCTGGACATCTGGGCTCCTCAGTGCCCTGTAAAATTCAGCCCAGTAACTCATAAAATAAACAAGGGCAAGCCCTGCAGTCTTGGGAGTTTCTCTCCTTGTTGGATAAGAGGGTAAAATTTAGAGTGGCAGCAAGTCCTGAGGCTAGTTTGCTAACAAAAGCAGGTGAATTGTAGGGCATGAGGAGCCTTGGACCAGGGATTCCTCTCAAATGAAGTCAAGTGAGATGAAGTGTGAAGATTCCCCAATTTGGGGATTATTTCCCAAACTGAGGCAAGTAGGACTGAGGGTCAGAGAGCCCAGATTGAAGATTACGTTTTAATCCCATAGTCACCGGCTAATGAGCAGCAAAGGACATCACAGTAAAGGCACATGAGCTGGAGAGGCAGTCCCAGGACAGCAAAACTCCTTCACAAACCTGAGGGAAGTAAACTGAAGCGTTAGTTAGCCCTGGAACTGAGACTGAATCAAGCCTGGATTGCACGCCTGCAATTAGCAATTCATCACTCCAGCTGAGCGAGCAAGTTACAGCAGCAAGCACCCTGAATAAAACTACAACAATCTTTGGCACAGGCAACGCACTAATTACGAACTATGCCCTTAAACCACATAAACCATCGGACACATCCTGTTTAAATATCACTTACGTGAATTATATTCAATGCTAGGTTACACAGAAAGAAGCTAAGAATATGGGGTAGAGTTTCCGCTTTGGGTGCCATCGGCAATGTTGGCGCACATTGTGCCCAAAATTGCGCCTATTTTGAAAATCATTGAGCAGAATATGGCGCTTGTCGGGCGGGCATGCGCCCGACCCAAACGAGCGTAAAATGACACGTGATGACGTCGGGCAAGCGTCCTGACATCATCGCGCACTCGCTTGATATTTCGGTTGGCGGGCGCGCACCGACAGTTAACAGGCCTATAAAGGCCATCAGAGCTCTAATTGAATGAAATCTTTCGCCGCCCGTCCAACCTTACCAGCCTTTGGAATTTTTTTCGCGAAACCTCATCCACAGGCAGGATGAAGGTTTCGGTCAGTGATTTCAAACTAATTTGTAACATGTCCCTGTCACATGTGGACAGAGTCACATGAGCAGGGACATGTTATTAACATTTGAATTTTTTTTTAATGTTCTAAAAGCTTCAGCTCCCTGAGGCAGTTCCGCGCCTCGGGGAGCTTTTGTTGCACACTTCCACGCGCATGTGTGAACTTCCGCACTCGCCGTGCTCCACCGCGCCCCCCGCCCCTCCCCCACACAGGCAGCGCTGCAGCGTGCGAACTTCACGCTGCTTGGCCGTTAGTTGGCCAGCCAGCGTGATAATGGTGGCCGTGGCCCGATCGATCGCAGGTGGCCATCCGATTCGCAACTGCTCCCACTCGCCCCTGCCGAGCCCACCCGACCACCGGAAAACCCCGGCCACTATTTCCCCTGAGCTTCCGTTCAAACTTTTTTGCGTAGTGCTGACTGCACAATCTGCCCTTACCCAACGCAATTTGGGCAGCGTGTCAAAACGTAATGTTTTCTTCAAAGAAAAAAAAAAATTGTTTTAAGAAACTTTCCTTCGTGTTTAAGAGCAGTAACTTGGTGGAGTTTGATTACAATTTCCAAAAATAGATTTAGCACGAAAAGAATCATTCTTGCTCAGAGTGTCAATCCTCACCTCTGAGTAATCTGATTTTAAATTGATGAAATTTACCTTTAAAGAGAATGTGTAAAGCAATTTTCTAGTCATGTTGAGTTACATTAGTCACAATCATGACAGTAAAAGCTTTGAAAGCTTACCTTTCACTGTCCTTGCACCTAAAAGAGCCATCTTGTCTTTTGGAAGATTTTAAAAGTTATGCAAGCAAGCATAATTAACAGAAACCCCCAATAGTGATTAGCTAACCCTGGAGTTCTGGCTATTTGTGTGGGCGGGTTCTTCTCCTTGAGTGATGTTTTTGAAACTTTCGCAAAAGATTATGGAAACCCCAATCACGTTGAGCGCAGATTCCACTTCAAATTCCACAACGTTTTATTCCAATTACACTGGTATTTGCTGAATTGCGATTAAGAAAAACAGAAATTGCGTGGCCTATAGCTTTCTAAGTATTAAAAAAAATGTGGTCATCCTTGTCTTGTCCTTTGTTTGCTAAACCTATCCAGAAAGGCAGAAAGACTTGCATTTATATAGCACCTTTCATGACCTCAGGATGTCCCAAAGTGCTTTGCAGTCAATTAAGTACTTTTGAAGTGTCATCATTGAATAATGTAGGAAAAGCAGCAGTCAATTTGTGCAGAGAGCCCCCCCCAACAAACATCAATGTAATAATCACCAGATGGTCTATTCCTTCGTGATATTGGCTGAGATGTAAATATTGGCTAGAACACCGGGGACATGGAACAAGTCAGCTTAGAATAAAGATAGTCATAAAAGAAGATAACAGATTATTTAATAACTGTGATAAAAGCCACGATAAGACATTTATCAAAGACTAACTGTCCATTATTGTTTTACAAAACACATTCCATCATCCTAGTAAAACCATCTGTGCCCTGCAAAATGTTGTTCATAGTATACCAAATAACTTATTTTAGCATAGTAACATTTAAGGTATTAGAAGCAACCGCAGGCAAGTTTAGAAATTTAAGTAAATCTACACTCTAGTGTTTGTTCTTCTTTGCAGTTATATATACAAGGACTTTATGAAGGTAGAAATGCGTAAACAGCAACCTAAGACTATCAGAGACTGCACAATCATAATGCTGGATTCTGACCCTGATGGCTGTCCAAATTCAGGACCCATGTAGTCGGCCAAGCCAAATACCAGTGAAATATGGACTACGGACACTGTTCTTTTTACTGAAGCCAGCAAAGGAGACAGCAATCCTACTTGGCTACAAATAACCAGTACCCAGCATCTACATGTGTGATAAATCATGTTTCCTTCTTTCCCTTATTTCACTGACAAATATTTTGCAACAATTTCAGGATAGTTTCTCTTCATTTGCACACCCCCCCCGCAACCACCTTCCACCACCCAAAACCCCAACCAACACACACACTCTTTTTCCTGGGTTCACCTGAAGGAGGTAATTCCTGTTGGAGTATAGTTCCACGAAGCTGGAAGCACCTCTGCTAAATAACAAGTGTGCGCTTTGTTTAGACGTGTGGTCAGGGTCTAGATGGGGGTCTGTTCCCTCAAAACATGCTGCTCGAGTCTGTGGTTTCTCAAAACCGTTACTCTTTATTTACAACATGTATTTACACATTTGGACCTCCGCACGAGGTTGGAGCTTCTCCTCCTTTCAGATCTCTCTTACTTCTCAGCCATGTGATCTGACATAATGTTTTACATTAGCATCATGTATGGCTCTGTTGTTAACCCTCTACAAGCTTGGAGAGTTAGTGTTGCCTGGGTGTCCAGCTGTGACAGATATCACAGATGAGTCTAATATTACATTTGAACATATTCTGGCAGAGCCCTGCAATAGTAATCCAGAACAAAAGATCAGGCCACATTTTTTTTCTCTGCTTTCTAGCCTGTGATTCCAAGACCAACTATTATTACTCTTTACAGGCTGAGGTCAGAGATCACATTGTGAACCTTCATGAGTTCACTGATTAAATGTATCACAATAGGTGATACATTTATCAACTGGCCGTTGGACAGTGTCAGTGCGTAACTGGGTTTAATTTTGATGGAAGTCAGTTGTAATGAAACTGTTCGCATGGCAAGTTTAGGTGTAGGACAAGAGCTCACTTTTTACTGTATTTTGATTAGCTAGCACTAAGTTGGCACACAAAAAAATACCCGCAATAACATAATTTCAGGGACAATGAACCCTATGAGACACAAATCTTAAACAGGAGAGCAGTGGGAGACCTGAGAGCAAAGTCGGAGAGAGATAACACTGCAAGAACAGAACGAGGCCTGTGAGTGTAGCGGAGTAAAACAGCGGAGAGAGTAATGCAAGAACATCGGGAGGTTTGTGAGCATAGCAGAGATAAAATGAGCAAAGGAGAGAGAGAATGAGCACTCTTAGAACAATGGGAAGCCCGAGAGCACAGTGGAGATAAAAGGAGCAGGAAGAGAAAGAGAACAGTGGAGTGCTGAGAGGACAGCAAAGATAAAAGGACCAGCAGAGAGAAAACAGTGGGGGGCTGAAGAGCACGCCAGAGATAAAGGAAGCAGTGGAGAGAGAGAGAGAGAGAGTGCACTGCGAGAGGACTGAGAGGCCCATGAGGACAATGGGGTAAAAGGAATGGCAGAGAAAGTAATGTGAGAAAAACTGGAGGCCTGAGAGCACAGCAGAGGTAAAAGGGACAGAGAGAGGTAGCACTGCAAGAACAAATTTTTTTAAAAAGTCAAGAAGTGATGTCATAGACAGCAGGTAGGTGATTGCTTAATGAATATTGCAGTTTTTTCTTTGTTCTTTAAGATAGGGAATTCTGTCAAACTCAGAGCTAAGAATCTGTAATTACTTACTAAATTAATAAACTAAACTAATTTATCTATAGAACTAAAATAATTGCTTTTATGATATTTTTACTTAATTTAACAAGTAAATATTTTAGACAGTGGCATGGCAGCACACCTCAGTCTCTTGGAATGTGCATCCTGTTTCATCTGAGGACTCCAGGAGGCTTCTCACGTATCAAATGACAAATGTGCCTGAAGTGTTGTCAGTTGCAGGAGCTCAAGCTCCAAGTTTCAGAGCTTTAGCAGCAGTTGGTGTTACTGGGGCACAACCGGGGTGCTGAGAGCTATGTGGACAGCACGTTTTTAGAGGTGATCGCCCTGCCGCTTAAGATTGTGCCAGCAGAGAGGGAATGAGTGATCACCAGTGCTCAAAGAGGACCAGATAGCTAGTGCAGTAGACCCCTGAGTGCAAAGCACTTTTCAACCGGGCTTTCAGTTCAAAATACTGGTGAGAGTGATGGCTCATCTGGGGAGTGTGGCCAGGGCCAAGCCCACAACACCATGGCTGGCTCAGCTGCACAGGGGCAGGAGGGAGATTGGGAAAGCAAATAGTTCATTCTATAGCTAGGGGAACAGACAAATGTTTCTGCGGCCACAGACAGTATGTTGCCTCCCTGGTACCAGGGTCGAGGATGTCACTTAGGGGCTCCTGGGCACTGAGATGGGGAGGGGTGAAAAGCCAGAAGTCATTGTTCACATCAGTACCCATATAGGTAGAATGAGGAATGAGGTCCTGCAGACAGATTTTAGGGTGGTAGGAAAGAGACTGGGAAGCCAAGCCAATATAAAGTCAAGGGTACAATTTTAAAGCAGTTGCAGGAACAGAGAGATTGGGGGACTTTATGTGCACAAATCATTGAAGGTGGCAGGGCAGGTCGAGAAGGTGATTAAAAAGGCATACAGGGATCCTCAGGTTTATAAATAGAGAAATAAAGTACAAAAGCCAGGAAGTTATGACAGACCTTTATAAAACACTGGTTTGACCTTAACTATAGTATTTGTGGCATTCTGGGCATCACATTTTTGGAAGGATGTGAAGACTTTAGACAGGGTGGATGAGAGACTTCAGTTACATGAATAGATTGGAGAAGTTGTTGGAGGAGTTGATAGAGAAAAATTCTTCCCATTCACACAGGGGTTACAAACCAAAGGCCACTGATTTGAGGTGAATGGCTAAAGAACCAAAGGCGACACGAGTGAAAGTTTTCTTACACAGTATGTGGTTAGGATCTGGAATGCATTGCCTGAGAGTGTGGTGGAGGCAGGGTCAATTGCGGCTTTTAAAAGGGAATTGGATAAGCACCTGGGAAGAAAAGAGTTGCGGAACTATGCAGTGTTACTCATTTGAAGTTCATTAATAAGCTGGGGAGTTCAATTTCATTGTGTACACCTCAGTCCCAAATCAAGTCCAGAAGCAATTTGTTCTGAAATCTGAAATACCTACATTCAGGTTGATCCTAATTTTAATCAGAATTACCGTTAGCAACATTGGTAACCAAATGCTTAACTTGTTTGTAAGGTATTTCACACTTGAATGGTGGTTGAAAGATTACCTTATGAATGCATTGACCATTTACTCTCTTATAGTGCCAACTTCTCCTCACTCATGCTCATCATTATATTATTTTACAGACCATCTGTTATGTGCAGTAGGATCAGCAATACTCTCTTTGGCATTGTAAAACCCCTAACTATCATAAGCAGTATTCAGAGATTTGCCAGAAAAGATATTGTTGAACTTATTGGGCTCATGTCTATCCAGCTAAGTGAGACAGATGGGTGGCTTATTAATCTCTAACCAGTGATCTGATGTTTTCTGCATGGCAGGATCTACTGAAGCACACTCCTGATGATCATCCAGATCACCCGTGCCTGCTCGCAGCACAGCGTTACATTAAGTTGCTAGCTGAAAGGATAAACAAGGGAAAGAAGAATGCAGAGGAGGCAGAGAAAGAGGCTCGCATCCTGCAGGAGATAGAATCGCATATAGAGGGCATGATGGATGTGCGTATCCATGAAGAGGTACGACTATAATAAACAGCCATGTACTGTGAACCAAATTAATGTTTAGCAAGGCTATGGGTCACCAACATCTTACATTATTTTCTGGTTTACATAAAGTATATGAAGTAAGGTTCATTTCTGCACTGCTTCAGTTTTGAACAATTCCGTTAAGACTCCATTCATGGCCTCTCACTTCCCCACAACAAAGAGTTAGTCAAAATCTGGATCTCCAAGTGGCTTTTGAGGCCAAGTCAATTGAAAATTTCAAAACTAAGATTGATAGATAGGCAAGGGTATTAAGAGTAACGCAACCAAGGCGGGTAAATTGAGTTAAGATGCAGATCGGGCATAATCAAATTTAATGGTAGAATAGACTCAAGGGGCTGAATGGCTTACTCCCCCTCCTCTCATCATCCAAGATCTATCCATGCATATTTTGGATTGGTCGGTTAGATATGTCACTCAAATGGTGAAATCATAGATTTGTGGAAACATGTCAGGGTTGATTTTCAACTTAGCAGGTCTGTCAGCATCGGCAGAGAAAAAAAGAGTTGATGTTTTGAGTCCTCATGACCCTTCAATGATGCTGCCAGACCTGCTGAGTTTTTCCAGGTAATTCTGTTTTTGTTTTGGATTTCCAGCATCTGCAGTTTTTTGTTTTTTAACTCTTTGATTTTCAACTTGCTTTCTGAACTTACAACTAGCAATTTACATCATCCAGCCATTATAGAAATTGACTGTTCTTCATCCCCATTGAAATCAATGGAAATTAAAATCAGGCCATTCTACAATCCAGAAACTCAACTGGACCAGCTATATAAATACTGTGGCCACAAGAGCAGGTCAGAGGCTAGGAATCCTCCTGACTCCCCAAAGTATGTCCACCATCTACAAGGCATGAGTCAGGAGTTGATGGAATACTCTCCAATTGCCTGGATGAGTGCAGCTCCAACAACACTCAAAAAGCTCAACACCATCCAGGACAAAGCAACCCCACTTGATTGGCATCATATCTACAAACATTCACTCCCTCCACCACTGAAGTACAGTAGCAGCAGTGTGTACCATCTATAAGATGCAATGCAGGAATTCACCAAGGCTCCTTAGACAGCACCTTCCAAACCCATAGTTAAAAGCAAAATACTGTGAATGCTGGAAATATAAAATAAATCCAGAAAATGCCAGAAATGCAAGCCTGGCAGCATCTTTGGAGACAGAAACAGAGTTAACATTTCGAGTCCATATGACTCTTCTTCAGAGCTAAAGAAATGTGATGCGATGGACTAAACGAGATGCAAACGTTTTGCGGAACACCCTCGCTCAGTCCACAAGCATGACCCAGACCTCCCTGTCACTTGCCGTTTCAACGCACTATCCTGCTCTCATGCCCACATGTCTGTCCTTGGCTTGCTTCAGTGTTCCAGTGAAGCTCAACGCAAACTGGAGGAACAGCACCTCATCTTCCAATTAGGCACTTTACAGCTTTCCAGACTTAACATTGAGTTCAGCAACTTCAGACCATGAACTTTCTCCTCCATCCTCACCCCTTTTTAATCAATTTTTATTTATTTATTTTTATTTTGTTCTTTTATTTATTTGTTCATTTTTTAAATCCTTTTTTCCCAACCCCCCCTCGCCCCACAGGGCCACCTGTCACTTGTTTTTATGCTTTGCTTTCACAGCGCACTGACCTTTGTTCTGTTATTAACACCTTCTGCTATCTTACCTTTGCCCCATCAGCATCTTCTTTACTCTTCACCGCTATCATTAATACTCCCTTTGTCTTGTGTCCATGACATCATTGTCAATCTCTCCTTCGCTGTCACCTATCCCTGACTTTCCATCTTGCTCCACCTGCTCCACCCCCTCTTAAACAGTAAAAAATCCATTTCTACTTCTCTTTAGCTCTGAAGAAGAATCATATGGACACGAAACATTGACTCTGTTTCTCTATTCACAGATGCTCCCAGACCTGCTGAGTTTTACCAGCATTTTCTGTTTCCTTTCCAAACCTATGACCTCTACCACCTTGAAGGACAAGGACAGCAGATGCATGGGAACACCACTATCACCACTATCTGCAAGTCCCCCTCCAAGCTACACACCATCCTGACTTGGAACTATATCGCTGTTCCTTCACTGTCGCTGGGTCAAAATGCTGGAACTCCCTAACAGCACTGTGGGCGCAGTGCCTGGGAGAGAAATCATGGACCCTGCTGCTTCCCCTATTTCCAGGCCCTTTATTCCCCTCCCCCCTTCCTCCTTTAATGCTGCCCCTGTGACATGCATATTACTTACATTGTCCACTCACCCTAACAGCACTGGCCCCTCACACAGTGACACACTGTCCACTCACACTCACAACACTGTCCCCTCACACTGTGACACACTGTCTCCTTACACTGACAGCACTGTTCTCTCACACTGTGCCACACTGTCCCCTCACACTGACAGCACTGGCCCCTCACACAGTGACACACTGTCCCCTCACACCGACAGCACTGGCTTCTCACACTGCTACCCTGTTCCAGTACCGCCCACCCTCCACCCTCTTTCTCCCTGATCTCTTTTTTCTCACCGCGGTGGCGCTCACTGTCTCTGCTGCACCTTGCAGGACCTGGCACGCTTTGGATCTGCTAGCCCCTAACTGTCACACAGCTGCACCGAAGCGGGTCCCTGCAGTTTTATTATTGTCGCTGGTGTTGATCCCCTTATGCCCACACTGGCATACAGCTGCTTTGTTGGGGGGTGGGGCTGTGGTGATGGAGCTCGAGCATGAGCCAGCATTGATCAGTGCGCATGTGTTTGAGAGCAGCTCCCTTCATAAAAAGTTCTCAGCCTTGAACTGAGCATCAGCTCGGGACCCCACAAGGGCACAGGCCCAGCCAGGCATTTTGCACCTTCTGCAACCCCCTCTCCTGGGTCTTGTTTGAATGTACTAACACCACATGGTGGACTGCAACGGTTCAAGAAGGCAGCTCACATCACCTCAACGGCAATTGGGGATGGGCAATAAATGCTGGCCTAGCCAGCGACGTCACATCCTGCGTTCAAATAAATAAATAAGGATGTCACTGCAATGCTAGCAATTTACAACAATCCCACTACCATCATTGCAATCTTACAGGCAGTTGGTATACATGAAAGCTATGTAGAATGAAATTATTAAACTGATGTCCCAGATAGGACTTTTTCTTGTGATGTTAATTATTGTGATGTTAATTGTAAAGTCTGTATTTTGCACTGCTCAAAACTCTCTTAGCTACTACCACACGCTCCTCAGTGGTAACACTCCTACCGCTGAGTCAGAAGTCTATGGGTTCATGTGCTGCATTAGAGACTTGAACACATAATCTAGGCCTGAGGTTACAGAAGACATTCCTATATAACTGCAAGTTCTTTCGTTTGCTCTGCACAGCAAACAAAATAGTCATAATTGACAAAAGAGGTGAGGGATAACAAAAGTAAAGTAAAGAGCAAACAGAAGTGCAAAGAATAGGACAGATCCAAGGGATTGGGAGAGATATAAAAAATGACAAAGAAAAAAAATAATAATTATAACTGCAAAAAGGAATATGAAAACTGTCAGGGACCGTTAACATTTAAAGAAGAAATCTGAACACCCTGCAATTAACCAACAGAACTGCACCACACATTTAATGCTTTTTAACAAAAGAAACATTATCTATAAAGAGAATAGTTGTTTAGTAGTACGGAATTAGAGTAGTGCCGGAAAAAGAGGCATGCTGGCAAAACTTTTCTTCTTGCACTCATAGGCACAAATTCCTCACCGTCCAAGGGCCTAAACACTCCTTTAAAGTGAAGCAGCATTTCACTTGCATTTCCCCTGACTTAGTCCACTGCATTCATTGCTCCCAATGCAGTCTCCTCTACATTGGAGAACCCAAACGTAAACTGGGCAACCGCTTTGCAGAACACCTGCGGTCTGTCCGCAAGAAAGACCCAAACCTCCCTGTCGCCTGCCATTTTAACACTCCACCCTGCTCTCTTGCCCACATGTCTGTCCTTGGCTTGCTGCATTGTTCCAGTGAAGCCCAACGCAAACTGGAGGAACAGCATCTCATCTTCTGACTAGGCACTTTACAGCCTTCCGGACTGAATATTGAATTCAACAACTTTAGATCTTGAACTCCCTCCTCCATCCCCACCCCCTTTCCATTTCTTCCCCCTTCCTTTTGTTTTTTCCAATAATTTATATAGATTTTTCTTTTCCCACCTATTTCCATTATTTTTAAATCTATATATTTTATTCCCTGTTAGCCTTTCCAACCCACCCCCACTAGAGCTGTACCTTGCGTGTCCTGCCATCCATTCTTAATTAGCACATTCGTTTAGATAATATCACCACTTCAACACCTCTTTGTTCTTTTGTCTGTGACATCTTTTGATTATCTGCTCCTATCACTGCTTGCTTGTCCCTACAACCGCACCCCCCCCCCCACTTCTCTCCCCCCCGCCCACCTTAAACCAGCTTATATTTCACCCCTCTCCTAATATTCACTCAGTTCTGTTGAAGGGTCATGAGGACTCGAAACGTCAACTCTTCTCCGCCGATGCTGCCAGACCTGCTGAGTTTTTTCAGGTAATTCTGTTTTTGTCACAAGAATACTAATTGTAAAGGGATCAACAGTTTATAATGTAGGAGAAGAGTGTGCTGATTGGTTGGCAAGTGGACTCTGATTGATAGAGGCGTTGCCATAGAGAATACAACAGGGGACAATGAACTGCCAAGCTTTTTTTAAATTCAAACCAGGCAAGTTCATTCCCCAGGACAATGCCTTGACCAATCAGAATTAACCTGCCTGGTTTGAACTTAAACAAAAATTGTTCCCTCGTGCATTCTCCATGGCAACACCTCTACCAATCAGAGTCCATTTGCCAACCTATCAGCACTCCCTTCTCTAGAAGCATAAATTGTTGTTCCTTTACAATTGGTAGGTATTCTTGTGAATCTGTCCTGATGAGCGCAAGACAAAAAGCTTCGACAGTCTGTCCCTTTTTTAACAAAATAAAGAGAAATTAAACAAAGCAAGAACAATTAACTTAACATTGAAGCTTATAAAGACTCATGCTATTAAACTCAGTTCTGCTTTTTACTGCACCTCCCCCCAAGAGTTCCCTTATCTTATGAAATCTTAAAGGTTCATTCATTGTCCCTGGGACCAACCCAAAAGGTGTGTGACAGCGCTCCATAATTCACTCTGATTTCTCTTTAGTGTTCCAGCTATTCGCCAAGGTACAAGTTTTCATGGTGTTTATTCCATTAGCTTTTGGCTAAGCAACCCTCCAACCTTCCTCTAAAACCTCACAACTCTGGATTTCACAGCTGAGGCACGGGTCTCCCTACGGCTCCTGCTTAGGGCCTTAAAGCATCAGAAAACACTCTTGGTTTCCAATAGTCCACTGCTATGATTTCAAACTGCAACCAAGCTGATTACTTCCCAGAACTCCAACTGCAACAAGGTTAACTGCCTTTCACTGAGAGGATTAATGTAGATCTCTTCCTTTAGCTGCCAGCTAAACAAATCTTCCAGTCATTTCTTTGCTTACCAATTTTGTCTTATACTGAACACCAGCTCCCAATCACAGGCTGCATCATGGACGATAGATCTAGCATTAACCCTAGGTCAGTTGTAGGTGTGGCTTTATCTCTCGACTTCCAAGGAGCTACCAGCTACATAAGACCATAGCTGATACAGTCTTTTAACTGCTTTCTAAATAGCAATCAGCCTTCCTTCTGGCTGTGTCTTCTTAGCTGCTTCTTTCAACCAATCTTGTTAAGCACTAACTGAATGCACAGAGATAAACTCAAAACAAATAATCTCACTAAGCTCCACCCATCTCCATGGTAATGTGACACACAAGAACTCTTCCCGGATAGAAGTGTAAGTTAACTACCTTGAAATTCCAAAGTTTTCCTTAATTCTGGGAAACTTTTACTAGAATAACTGAAAATGTCATGTCTCCAGTTCTGTAGCTAAGTAAGCCCACCTGCTGTTTTATGACTATCACCCTTTTACCTTATCCAGTAAACACAAGGTACCTTTTGAATTGTTATTATCTTAAGCTGGTGTAGGTTTCCAGCTTCTAGATGTTTGCCAGGGTTTTACATTTAAAATGTAATTTCTAAAACTAAAAAGCTGTACCTCTAAAACATACAAACTATGTCATTGGGCACCCGTAACAAAAGGAACTTATGAGGGATATCAAGAGTAACAAAAAAAAATGTTACAATTGTGTTAGAAGGAAAAGTGTAACCAAGGATAATGTGGGCTGTTGAAAAGGTGATGTAGGTAATATTACAACTGAAAATAAGAAAATGACAGCTTTGTTGAATAATCTTGCAAAACACTCTCAATTCAGGATTTCCCATTTGGATTGGAAAATTGCAAATGTACTATATGTAGTTAAATCAGAAGTGATTATTGATAACCCAAAAAGATCTGTGATGGGCATCAACTATGCACTATATTTATTAAAGACTTAGATAACAAAAAAAGAGAGCCAAATATCCAAGTTTGTCCATGATACAAAGATTGGTGGCATAGCACACAGTGTAGACAGGAACATAAATGTATATAAACATTGATGAATTAATTGAGTGTACAAAAATGTGGCAGATGGAGTTCAGTGCAGGGATTAGTGCAAGATGATCTATTTTTAATCAAAAAGGAATAGACCCAAGTATTTCTTAAATGGTGAAAAGCTAGTAATAGTGGCGATCCAAAGAGATTTAGGGGTCCATGCGCACAGATCACTAAAATGTAGTAGTCAGATACAAAGAAAAAATAGAAAAAAAATGATTGAACTGCTGACCCCTATATATCTAGAGGGTTAGAATGTAAAGGGGACAAAGTTTTGCTGAAGCTATGCAAAACCTTGGTTGGACCACACCTGTCATACTGTTCTGGACATTGCATCTTAGGAAGGGCATGTTGGCCTTGGAAGGAGTACAGTGCCGATTCACCAGCCTGTTATCAGGTCTCCAGGACTTAAATTATGAAATTACATAAACCAGGGTTGTATTCTGTGGAATATAGAAGATTAAGGGGTGATTTGATTGTGTATTTTAAGATTTTTAAAGAAATTGGTAGGAAGAAAGAGAGAAACTTTTTCTGCTGGTTGGGGAACCTAAGACAAAGGGAACATTACCTTAAACGCAGAACCAAGCCATTTAGGAGAGAAGTTAAGAACAGTTTGTCACATGAAGGTTGGTAAAATTGTGGAACTTCCTCCCACAAAAAGCAATAGATGCTCGCCCAGTTATTAATTTGCAATCTGAGATTGCTAGATATTTGCTGAGGGATCTAGAAGCAAAGCAAGCTAATAGAGTTAAGGTACACTGAGTGGCGAAACGGGTTCAAGAGTTGAATGGCCTACTCCTGCTTCCATGTTTATATGTTCCCTGATCTCTTGAGAGAAACAGTGATCTGAGAACTGTGTCTTATTGTAATTGCTATCTGTATTTCACTTTTTCAGAGTGCTTGATTTCTCAGTGCTGTAATAGTACTTGTTCTCATTTTGTTCTATAGCTCCTGGTTCCTCACAGAAAATTCATAAGGCAGGAGATGGTGACTGAAGTGGTAAGAACTTCTGCCAACTTTGCAATTCTTACTTTTAAGTCTTAACACAAGGAACAGCTGAAGGAAAAGGCCTTCAATGGGATTTATTTTGTAGTGAGGAAGTAAATTAATTAGGCCTTGGGGTAATAAAAAATGTAAATGATTGGTCAAACTAGTGTATAGTGGAATAATATTTTAAAATAATGACTAGTGACAGCCTCAATTTCCTGCGGCTTCCAGCCACTAGTTCTGAATCCCAGCCACTAGCGAGGCTGTCAATTCGGCCAGCTGCTGGCCTAGAAGCAGATCATTAATTGTCATGAAGTTTAGAAGACTGCTGCATCCCTGGTCTTGTCAGGTTTTTTGCCTGCTTACCACCATCCCCCTTCACCGCCCCCCCATTCTTTCCCCACCTCCTTTGGCCCATTTCCCTCGACTGCAGAATAACAAACATTAACATTTCAAAGAGATGGTGCTCTCTTCCTCAGAGAATCTTTGAACTAATTTCTGAAGACACTGACATCAGTGAAAGAACACCAGCTTGTTGTTAGTGTATAGGCGGGTGATTCCGGCCAGTTACATTGAGTGATTGGTGATTCCTTGGGAAAGAATCAAGGATACTCCCTTAAAGATACAACTGCTTGAAGCCACCTTGAAATCAAAGTTATCCTAACTTCATCTAAAATATGACACCAAAATCTTCTGACTTATCATACTGATATGTTCCTGTTTTGCCATTTTTTTCATGCTCAGAAAACTGTAAGCAGCAAGAAGGAACGCTCGCTCTTTCTGTTTACAGATCTTTTGATTTGCACTACTTTGAAACGTAAAACAGGTTCTCTACGACGGAGTTCTATGAGCTTGTGAGTATTCAGCCTCTCTTGAGTAGGAACATTTACTTGTAAGCTGTGTTTTTTTCCCTTTGCTATTTTGAAGGAATGCTGAAGTAAATTTTCAACTGATTTCCAAGGCATAAAATTGATGCTATAGACATAGCTTATTACAGCACCTGCCTAATTTGCATTAAATTACATGGCAGAGAATATACGGCACATAAACATTTGACCATGCTGGTCTTTAGGCTCCACTCGAACCTTCTCCTGTTTTTCCTTATCTAACTCTATCAGCAATAACCCTCTAATCCCTTCTTCCTCATATGCTCAACTAATCTGCCCTTAAATTTATCTGCACTCCCTGTAGTAATGAGTTTCACATTCTCACCATTCTCTGTTCATCCCCGTAGATTTCATTTTTAGTTACGTAGATCTCACTGGAACACATTGACCCAGAATTGCCAATGGAACTGTCAGTCTTCACGATTATCATTGTGTAAAACTGACAGCAACTTCTAGTGTCCACACATTTTCTCTATCATTCATTCATGGCATGTGGGATTCAATGGTGATGCCAGCATTTATTGCCCATCCCTAAGTGGCGTTGGGAAGGTGGTGGTGAAAATAAATACGGATGAATGGCTTGCTAGACCAGCTCAGAGTCAAGAACGTTACTGTGGGTCCAGTGTCACATTTAGACTTGACCGTTTGAAGTTTACTTCCTTAAAGGATTTAGTGAAGCAGATGCGTTTTTTTTTTAACCACAACCAGATGGTTCCACGGTCACCATTACAGTGGCAGCTTTTTATTCCAGATTTATTTAATTGCTTGAATTTAAATCCCACAATTCCCATTTGAACTCATGCCTCTGAATCATTGGTTCAGGCTTCTGGATTGCAGTAACATGATGACAATACTATCATACATGTGTAGTTAAATGTGGAAATACAGATGTTTTTGTCAGTGATATGCTGCACTTCCTCATGGTGCAATTTTGAGTCTCCGCAGATGCAGTCAACACAGAGTCAATGAATTGATCTGAACTTCAATCTTTTACACAGTATTCCTGCTGAAAAACCAGTGAAAGTGCTAAACCCTGTTAAATGAGGTGTAACTGAGTTTTTAACACCATACTATATCATAATTATTGCTGTACAACCTCTCTGGTCCTGAAAAACTAATTTTATATGTGTGAAGTGTCACTCCCCCATAATAACATTTAAATGGTTTCTAAAATAATAACAGCTGCTTTTACATTTATCTGTAGTTCAACTTCTAAGTTAATGCCATGTGTATTCCCCAATCTTTCTTTCACTTTCTGTAATATTATCAAAAAGTCAATTATAATCTGGACTTTTTACTTCTTGATTTGCTGTGTAAGAGAATTTTTCAATCTGATTAGCTAATCAGCTTTCCTTATGACTTCACTGTTGCTGGACGTCACAGAACTCCCTATAGATGCCGTTAGACCTGCTGAGTTTTTCTAGCATTTTCTGTTTTTGTTTTGGATTTCCAGCATCCGCAGTATTTTGCTTTTATCCCTATAGAGGGTGCTAGATTGAAAGTCACATTGAATAGGGAATATCGATGATCTGGAGCCTGCTAAATCTTTCTGGGCCTCTTTTTTCGAAGTCAGCGGAGAGCACCATCCCCTCACTGCTGACCACAAAATCTAAATCATTGTCTTGTTACTAGTCATTAGCAAAGTCCTACATTTTTATTGCAGCCAGGGATTTCTTTTTAAATTGCAATAATAGAAATGTCAGTCCATGCATCACACCTATGACATCGTGTGCAAGTATTTGCATCACAACATTCAAGGAACATGGCCTTGTGCGATAACTGGACTCCTTGTGCATTTGTCCAATTTCTTGTCAGTTGCAAAGGCGGTACCCACAGACTTAATTCCATGTGTTCTGGTAACAAAATCATCCGAGTCCTCATTAGGGATGAGGTACCTCACCTGGTATGTACCTAAAAATGATGAAGAGCTGCCTGCAATTTTCTTGTATGTGCTGGAAGTGGGCAAGAACTAAGAAAATCTATCCTATCAGCCAAACTCTGGTCATCTTGCGGAGAGCATTTTGGGCTGATTTTCCAGGTATACACTGCCCGTGACTTGTGAAAGGCACAGCTGGTGGACCGGTTCCCCCAGCAGCAGTTCATATCTTGAAAATCAGCCCTTATCCATTCTAGAAGGTATTAGAGTACTGTTATCAGGAGCCTTGTACTTGATTCATATTGTTAGGTTTAACTTCCATTAACTGTTTTCATTCTAATAGATACACAGCTGGGAGTGTGATTGACACTGCAAGCAAGTACAAGTTCCTCTGGAAACTTCCCCTAGAAGATTTGGATATCGTAAAAGGTTGATTATATGTTGCAGCCTTTGTTGCCACTAATACATCCTGCTAAGATATAATGCTTATCTATAAAATGAGTCTCAGGCTTTGTGGTTGAAAAGCTATCTTAATATGTTCTCAATCCCCGAGAGTGTTTGCAGACTTAAAAACAAGAAGCCAAAACTTGCCTGCGATAAGTAGCCGAAGAAGGAGAAGAGAGATGTAGGAACATATGAGGACCGTAGGGAGAAAGAGTGGACATTCAGGCCAGCTTTTATTTTTGATACTAAAGATATGTTTCTAATTCTGTTGTAAACAGGTGCACAAATCAACAAGACAAGGGTTCACCAAGTGACCGCTGAGAGTTCCAAAGGATTCAGCAACCATTTTGAGGTCAATCTGATTGAAGCACCAAGCATACATGCAGTAAATGACAGCAAACAGTTGCTTAGCAGATCCAATATTCAAATCTAAAACAGACAGGAAAATTCTGCAACCTAATGAAGTGAAAGTACAGAAGTTTTCAGTAAAACTAGTGGCCTTGTGCATCATAGTTGAACAATATGATCCCTTTCGTAAATGACTCTACTGTTTATGTGTTGCTGCCTCTGTGCCTTTCCTTTTCTGCTTCTGCATCGTTTCCTCTTCTTTTCTCCTTCTTCCTGCCTAACTGTACTTTCTGTTTCTTTCTCTCCTTTTCTGCATCTCTCTCCATCTTTTTCTTCTTTCCTCCCTTGCGGATGCTAGATGGTGGATGACGTGGCAGGGACAGCAACCACCAGCTTTGCAGGCTCCATTTGGCGTGGAGATTGCAAGGTAAATAAGGCCCTCAGTAGTTCCCTTTTCATCTCCTTCAACAATCACTCGTGCTCCTCCCCCATTCGTACTTCAGTTCTGCACTGTTGGGTCAAGGTGCCACCTTTCAGCTGAAGTGTTCAGCTGAGGTCCTGTCTACCATCTCAGGATGACATAAAAGATCCCCACAGTACTCTTAAAAGAAGAGAAGGGGCGCTTTCCCCAGTGTCTTGTGCAAAAGTTAATCCTCAACCAGTGTCACTAAAACACATGATCTGGTCATTATTCATTTCAAGACTGTTTGAGGGAGTCTACAGCAGTCAATTAGCTATCGCGTTTCCTAGAATATAATAGTGTCTACACTGCAAAAGTACTTCATTGATTATAAAATGATATGGGATATCGTGAGGTAAAGAAAAAGGCACTGTATAATTGCAAGTCGCTCTTTCATTTTTATTACCTTAGTCTTGACAAGTTCCTCACTTTCCTATTGCCTTCTTCCATCACTATCCCTACCTCTGCTTACTTGAACTACCTATTCACTGCTGCACCCTCTCCACCAACCACCAATAGATCAACCAGAAACTCACCCTCCTTAAGATCAGGAATTTCAATTTCCTTATCTCTTTGTGAAACTTGGTAGATTTCTCCTAAAGTTTATTGTAATCTTAAGTTGGTACTAGAACTTTCCCTAAGGATAGAGGTTACATTATTGATTTTAAAACTGACCCAATGAACTTTCTATAAGCAGCACCAGAAAAGCTCTCTTATTGGGCTTTGTGTCATTGGGAAACTCACCTTTGCATCATAACACACAAATGCAGACTTAGGCTTAGAAGACCTCCCGCTTGAGGCAGACAAACCACATACGTCTGCTTTACATAGCTAGTTTTCTGAAACCGATCGCTAGCCAGAGGCAAGAGCCTGAGAGGTGCTACTGTATATCAAGATGGCTGACCAGGAGCCTCTCCCACACTTACCATTTGGCACAGGTATGTTGGAAGGATTTGCAGGTTGACAATCAACCTGTTTGGCTACATTATGAACACACCTTCCATGGCCATCAATTCCTGGAATGGGACTGAAACCTGGAGCTTCTGGCTCAGAAGTAGGGACTTGACTGATACCTGGAATGGGCCTATATCCATTGGATTTTAGAAGAATGAAAGACGATCTTATTGAATCATCTGAGATCCTGAGGGACTTGACAAGGTGGATGCTGACAGGAATTTTCCCCCTGTGGGAGAGACTAGAACTAGAGGACACAATTTAAAAATAAGGGGTCTTCCTTTAAGACAGAGATGAGAAGAAATGTTTTCTCTTAAAGGGTTATGAGTCTTTGGAATTCTCTTTACTTGAGAGCAGAGGTGGCACAGTCATTGAATATTTTAAAGGCAAGAGTAGAAAGATTCTTGACTAACATGGGAGTCAAAGGTTATCAGGCAAAGGCGGAATGTGGAGTTGAGGCCACAGTCAGATCAGCCATGATCTTACTGAATGGAGGAGCGTGCCCATGTGTCGAATGGCGTACTCCTGCTCCTAATTCATATGTTCATGTGTGTGCTATCCACTGCATCACAAGATCTCCCCATGCAAATACACTTGTATCACCAAACAAATTGACTCAAAGCTCAGACAATGCTATCTTCTTTACCTCAGCTGGCCAGTTAAGAGCATAGTTGCAAACAGGAGCAAAGGAGCAAACACCTCAGTTACCCCAAAGACAGGCCAAAACAGGCTAGCTGATTTCCAAGAGGTTTTCAGAGTCAGGAAGGTCCTGTGTCTAGAGATTCCCAAGATGTTTCGAGACAGATATTCAGAGACATTCTTAGCCCTAAAGAGCTTTCTTCACCCCCGTTAGAGACACAGAAAGTGCTTGAATGAGCCGAGTCCATTTTAATTTGTTCTCCTGCCCAACTCATTAAATCTGGCACCATGAAATTACTTATTGGTTCAAATTTAAGTGCAGTCATAGGCCAAAGTCAGTGAGGCTTTAGAACATGTCTTGAATTAATATCATATATTGTTTATCTATATGCGTATATACCAAGAAGGGTTTCTGATAAAATTTAAGATGTACTCATGTCTTTTCAGTTTTTTACATCAATTTGTTTGGCATCACTCCTCTTAAGGAGAGGTGTAGCATCCTTTCCCAAAGTAAAATTGCTGTAAATCCATAAATAACTCCTGAGCAGGCATTTTAGGGACTACTGTCATAATCAAACAAGTGTATTATTGAAAAACAGATATTTTTTGTCGAAGCTTTTTGTATTGCATTCATCAGGACAGTTCACAAGAAAATACCAATGTCAGGGGAAAACAACATATTTATATTGAATGAGAAGAGAGTGCTGATTGGCTGGCAAGTGGACTC
The DNA here is from genome assembly GCF_017639515.1 of Carcharodon carcharias. Lineage (NCBI taxonomy): Eukaryota > Metazoa > Chordata > Chondrichthyes > Lamniformes > Lamnidae > Carcharodon > Carcharodon carcharias. The sequence continues at coordinate 31,435,065 of NC_054477.1, read as the reverse complement.
TGAGGGCTGGATTTTACCATCAGTGAGCGGGGGGCGAGGCCCTCTCGCCGATGCGTAAAATAATGCAGGATGATGTCAGGCGGAAGGCGGGGGCGCAGCGAAATCAGCATCCGCCGACCTGCCAGTGGCCAATTGAGGCCATTGACAGAGCAATTAAAGTAAGTAATGGACCTGCCCGTCCAACCTTAAGGTTGTCGGGCAGGCCCAGAGCCCCAGCCCGAATTAGATAAAGAATGAAACCTCATCCATGGGCAGGATGAGGTTTCATGTAGGTTTTTTAAATTTTTAATAAAGTTTTTTTGGCAATTATGAACATGTCCCAATTCGTGTGACATTGTCACATGAGGGGACCTGTTAGGGAGATTTTATTTTTTCTATTTTGAACTTTTTCACATTTTGAGCCAATCTCCTTGAGGCAGCACTTAGCCTCAGGGAGATGAGTGCACTCTTTCATGCGCATGCGCCAAAGCGCGCACTCTTGATTTTAGGCATTCCCCCCGCCCACACAGGGAGCGCATAGTACTTCCCTGCAGACGTCATGCTGGGCAGGCCTTAATTGGCCCACCCACGTAAAATGATGCCACGCCTCCAATTGGGGGCACCAGTCGGAAGCACTACCCGCACGCGCCCGCTCATCAACTTCCCCCCCAACAGGGGGAAAATTCAGCCCTTAGTAAATCTCTTTTCATACATCATAAATATGTTGTTCCCCCTGACATTGGCGTTTTCTTGCGAATTGTCCTGATGAGTGCAAGATGAAAAGTTTCGACAAAAAGTCTCTTTATTTCAGCAATACTCAAATTCTATACTACCGAACGGCTATTTGCAAACATGTGTATCATTTGAAGGTAATATTGTCCTGTTGTATTTGATGGGTGGGTACAGTGGGTTGTGAAGCCATTTCGTAAAATAAATAAATGGGATTGACTCATAGGCTAGATTGCATTGATACTCATATATTACAATGCAGTGATTAGATTCTATGTCTCTCTCACTATCTCTGGAACATTCTCCATTCCTAGAATCCTCTGAAAACTCAGCATTCCTCCAATAATGGCCTTTTGTTAACCCCCCCACTTTCTTCGACTATCAGTGGCAGCTGTGCCGTAAGTCACCTGGGTACTAAGCTATGGAATTGCCTCTGCCTCCCTACTTCTGTCTCTCCTCCTTTAAAATGCTCTTTAAGCTTTTAGTCACCTGTCCTAAATGGCACTTTCTTCAGCTCAGTATCAATTTTTATCCAATAATGCTCCTATGAAGCTTTTGGGGACACTTTAACCGTGTTAAAGATGGCACATAAATACTCTGATTCTAATTCTGGTTTTAATTTGCTATGTGTGTTGCAGGGACAGCCCAAGCCACAAACCGGGAGAACATCCAGAAAACTCTCAATCGACTGGAGGAAGATTTCAGTATCTTGAGTCAGATTAGCACGTTGGCAGAGACACTCAGTATCTCACATCAGGTATGGGGACTGATGACGTGTAAATGATGACTTTCTAAATAGTTTAGAGATGATATAAAATGTGTGTACAAACCAAAATCTACAGATTCCTTACAGAATTGGTGCGTTCTTTTAATAGCCAGGATCATGGCACTATGACAGTGACCCTCAAACAACCGATCATAAATCTGTAATTTGACAAGGAAATATTCAATGAACGGCATGGCATTAGGAAGTTCTGAGGAACAAAAGGGCCCTTGGCGTGTGTGTCCATAGATCTCTGAAGGTGGAGGGGCATGTTAGTGAGGTGGAAAAAAAGGCATATGGACACTTGCCTTTATCAATCGAGGCATAGATTACAAAAGTAGGGAGGTCATGTTGGAGTTGTACAGAACCTTGGTGAAGCCACACCTGGAGTACTGTGTGCAGTTCTGGTCGCCACATTATAGGAAGGATGTGATTGCACTGGAGGGGGTGGAGAGGAGATTCACCAGGATGTTGCCTGGGATGAAACATTTAAGTTATGAAGAGTGGTTGGACGGACTTGGGTTGTTTTCGTTGGAGCAGAGAAGACTGAGGGGCGACCTGATCAAGGTGTACAAGATTATGAGGGGCATGGACAGGTTGGATAGGAAGCAGTTAGTCAAAGGGTCAGTCGCAAGGTGGCATAAGTTCAAGGTGAGGGGCAGGAGGTTTAGGGGGGATGTGAGGAAAAACTTTTTTACCCAGAGGGTGGTGACGGTCTGGAATGCACTGCCTGGGAGGGTGGTGGAGGCAGGTTGCCTCACATCCTTTAAAAAGCACCAGGATGAGCACCTGGCACATCATAACATTCAAGGCTATGGGCCACGTGCTGGTAAATGGGATTAGGTAGGTAGGTCAGGTGTTTCTCATGTGTCGGTGCAGCCTCGATGGGCCGAAGGACCTCTTCTGCACTCTCATTCTGTCATTCTGCCTTTCTGATTCTGTCCATCTGCACTACAATCGCAGCCGGAAAGAGATGAAATTTTTACTGTGAGGGCAATATAAGATTGGGGATTTCTTTTATTGTTAGTATTCAAGATGTACAGTCTCCATTCTAAAACCACAATAAGTTGCAGCAACTGAAATATCGTTGTTGACAGTGCAAACAGCTAACTGAAGCTGCCTGAAGTCCTCATTTTCCAGCTGCCTCCTGTAATCACAAACAACGGGCTTTGCCTGAAATTAGCGGAGCTTTGAAATGAATTGAACTGCCTGGGATAGCCTGAATATGTAATACTTTTTAACTCAGTCCTTTGCAACTGCCTCCTGTAGTTGGCGCAATTTGCCTGATGCAGGTGGTTGTCCGTGATGTGCATGGACTCTATAACTGGTGGGGGCTTCCAAGTCAAGCTGTCACGGAGTTGCACCGCCTGCTTTCGGACAGTATCTGGAAGAGGGACCTATCTTTCAAATAGAAGCAAAGGGTATCACTGCAGAAAATTTTCTTGTTACTGGATCCTTGCATGCTGCTGGAGGAGGAGACATCTGTTACATGAGGCAGCCTACAGTGCACACGTATTGTTTTCTGTATAGAAGAGAGATATCAGCTGAACAGAGCACAGAGCTTTCACTGGGTGGTAGGGTTCCCTTGAGTTCATGGCTTTGTATGTGGCATCAGAGCTCCTTATATCCCCTATATGCCTACATGACAGAAGCCTTGCACGCAATTGAGGTCCAAGTGATATCTGTCTGCTGAAGTATCAGTATGGCCATTATCCACAATGTCACTATTATGCGATAGTCTGTGATGACTGTATTTTTGGAAGGAGAGAAAACACTGAGAGACCTGGGCAAACCTCTGCATCCATAGCTATTGCTGCTCTGAGAAGCTCCCTAACAACAAAGGATCACATTGACCTCGCTGACTTACATTAACTTCTGATAAAGCAATGTCTTGATTTTAAGATTCTTATCCTTGTTTTCAAATCCTTTCATGGCCTTGCCCCTCCCTACCTGTGTAATCTCCACTGACCCCTCAACCCTCCAAGATATCTGCACTACTCTAATTCTGGCCTCTTGAGCACTCGCCATTTTAATTGCTCCATTATTGATGGCCATGCCTTCAGTTGCTTAGGCGCCAAGTTCTGGAATATTCTCCTTATGCCTTTCCACCTCTCTACCTCATTTTCTTCCTTTAAGATACTCTTTAAAACCTTTCTCTTTGACCAAGCTTCTGGTCATCTGACCTAATATCTCCTTATGGCTCAGTGTCATACTTTGCTTTATAATGCTTCTGTGAAGTGTCAGGAAGATATAATAATTTCCATAAAGTTATTGGAATTTATTGTAAAATAGTGCTAGTGGGATGTGTGTGTGTGTGTGTGTATGTGTGTGTGTGACTTAATTGAATTAATCTGGGTGCTTTGATGAAAGAAGAAAAGTTAGGTTTGAAATGTTAATTAGGTAAATATGGGGAAGTTTAGAAACATAGGTGTCAAGGGAACATTTTCATTTTGAAATAAATCAGGCTAGATTGTTTTCAAAGGAGGGGTGAAATGTGTCACCTAGCCAGGTGAAGTTTAGAAACAGTGGGCTGAATTTTCTGTTTGGTATGGGGGTGGAGCGGGCATGGAGTCGATCACCGCCTGCGATCAGGTCCGTGCCACCATTTTACGCGTGCGGGCCAATTAAGGTCCGCCCAGCATAACGCGTGATTCCCGAGGATGTGGGCGGGCGGTGGCGGGAGTGTATTGTCCACTGGGTCCAATAGCGACCTGGCGGCCTGTTTATCTGAAACGCTGACAGCCTTTTCTAGGCTGCTTATAATGGCAAGTGGAAGGGCTCACCAGAGGGCTTCTGGTGAGCAGGTCAGTACGGAGGGTAGGCCAGCGGAGCAGGCGAGGCTGGAGAGTAAGGCAGCGGGACAGACCAGGATGGTGGGTAGGGCGGGGGGGGGGGGCAGTGTGCTCAAGGAGGTGGCAGCACGGCGGGAGGTGCTGGTTCTCTTGCATGGGAGAAGGAGGCCTCTCCACATGATGAAACTTGCCTTGGAGGAGGTGGCAGAGGTGGTGAGCTCCTGCGACGTGGTATGATGCACCTGGATCCAGTGTTGCAAGCACTTCAACGACTTGTGTTCAGATGGGTGAGTACCATGTTGGCATTGGTCATGTAACCCAGGGGTCAGCTTTCCCCCTTGCTCCCCACCACCCCCAAGTCTGATCGTAGTTACTGCACTGAATCATTGACCACATTTGTCCTTTGCTGGGTGGGCAAGCAGATATTGCCCATGCTGAGGTCAGCCTGAGAGGGTGATGAAGGGATGTGTTTTGCCCCCGCAGCATGTGTTACACTGAGTCTGACATGACTGGTTTGGGGGCAACCTGGAGGAGCTGTACCTAGGCATAGTGCTGGAACTCCAGGACATGTCCAAGTCAGGGTGATGACATGCTGGGAGGGGAGCTTCAAGGTGGCGTGGCACCGATCGATCTGCTGCCCTCTGCGCTCCACATGTTTGCGCCTCCTTGCTATGGGAGGAAATACCGTGTGGTGCCTAATGTAGGCAGCATGTGTCCGGGGGGGGTGCCGAGCATCTTTATGTGAGTGTTCGGCAGCAGCGGGGTGAGGAGGCACTGGAGCCCTGATATGTCCCACTCTGGTTGGGGTGGGCCGTGCACAATTTTCACTAATCAATGCTCATCTCTCATTTTCAGGAGAATAATGCTCATAACACGGCAGAGCGTGTGAGGACTGGCGGCGGCCAGGTGCAGATCACCATTCTTAGCCACTTCAAGCAGGAGGCCCTGGATTTTTTTTCAGTTTTTAGACCATAAGACGTAGGAGCAGAAATTAGGCCATTCGACCCATTGAGTCTGCTCCGCCATTCAATCATGGCTAATAAGTTTCTCAACCCCATTCTCCCACCTTCTCCCCGTAACCTTTGATCCCCTTACCAATCAAGAACCTATCTATCTCAGTCTTAAATACACTCAATGACCTGGCCTCCACAGCCTTCTGTGGCAATGAATTCCATAGATTCACCACTCTCTGGCTAAAAAAGTTTTTTTCTAATGACTTCTTTGCTGTACCATTTAATCCATTAATCCCACACTGACAGCATTTCCCTGTGCATGCTGATCCTTGGACTCACTGCTGGACTCATCATGTGCATCTGCAGCCACCGCGTCGACACCTTCATCGTCCACTGCATTGCCCCCTTTCCAGCGCCAGGTTATGCAGAGCGCAGCATGCAACCACTAACAACGAGACACGATCTGGGGGGTACAGGAGTGCACCCCCTGAGCGGTCCAGGCATCGGAAGCGCATCTTAAGAAGACTGATGGCTCTCTCCACCACAGCCCTTGTGGAGGTGTGGCTCCTATTGTACCACTGCTCAGCTTTTGTTCTTGGATGGCGGAGAGGCGTCATGAGCCACCTTCTGAGGGGATAGCCCTTGTCACCCGGCAGCCATCCATCCAGCCAGGCTGGAGCACTGAAGAGCCCCGGCACCTGGGAGTGTCTGAGGATGTAGGCATTGTGGGAGCTGCCTGAGTACCTTGCACAGACTTGGAGAATCTGCATCCTGTGATCACACACTATCTGCACGTTCATGGAGTGGAAACCCTTCCTGTTGACAAAGGCACCAGGCGCACCTGCTGGCGCCTTGATGGCCACATGTGTACAGTCTATTGCACCCTGGATGCGGGGGAAGCCAGCAATGGCCGCGAAGCCTCTGGCTCACTGTGTCTGGCTTGCCTGGTCCCAACTGTAGTGGATGAAGGTCATTGCATGCCTGAACAGAGTGTCTGTAACCTGCTTGACACAAGTGTGGACAGTTGATTGGGAGACACCGCAAAGATCACCCACCAACCCCTAGAAGGAGCCAGAGGCATAGAAGTTGAGGGCAGCTGTGACCTTCAGAGCTATTGGCATGGGGTGTCCACCCACAGTTAGTGGAGATCTCAGGCCCTATCATCTGACAGATAGAATTGACCATCTGTCTTGAGAGATGGCGCCTCCTTCGGCTCTGCACCTCAGGCATATTGAGGTAGCTGCCTTACCGCCCGTATGCCCTGGCAACAGGATAGTGGCATCTTCTGCAGCCCCTTCCGCCTTGGACTACCTCTTGGCCCTGCACCCCTTGTGCCTGCCCTCCCAAAGGTGGCTCCCCTGGAGGCTGAATGTGCACTCCTGGCCTCCTCCCCCTTCTAGCCCTCCCTTCCTCCTCAGAGGAGCTGCCTCCAGTGGACAATTCAGCTCCCATTCCCAGGCTAAGGGAAGGCTTCCTGAAATCTGCAGGCCCAGAAAAGATTCCTCACTGCAGAGTGCTGACCTGAAGGTTAAGAGTCCAGAAAAAGCAGCTGGGATGTGTTTTGAAGCACTGCAGATCACACAGACGAGTTTCAAAAACTTTCATAAATAAATACTTGACTGTGCACATTCGCAACCCCAGTGGCCCTCTTATCCTGCCCATGGATGAGGTTAATACAAATGTGTCCTACCCACTTGCCCATTGTGCCTGTGTGCTGACCCAAAGATTGCACGGGCACTGAAAAATCGGTGTCAGTTGGCGCCTCAAGGGCCATAAGTGGCCCGTTAATTAATGGCAGCACACGTCAGACATCATCGTGCGCCTGCCCAGCGAAATATCGTGATGGTGCACAGTGACATAGGGATACTCACCTGACATCACCACGCGTCATTTTATGCTCGGATGTGCAGGGGCCAAAGGGAAAATTCTGCCCAGTGTGTTTGTATTTTCCCAAAGATTGCTGGTAAAACTTAGTGCAGTGAGAGGTTTTTTTTTATCAGGGAGATAAAGTCCAGAGACATAGTGAGACAATGGGTATTTGCATACAAATAGGGAAATATGTATAAAGGAAAGAAGACTGTTTGTAAAGGAAGGCATTTTAAGATCTTACAAGTTTGTGAAAAGCCTTCAGCATCTATGCCTCAAGCTGCTGTCTTCAAAGGACTGAAGTTAAGAAAACTCACTTGGAATTCGACTTTTTCAGGGTAGCCTGTTTCTTTGCCTGGGTCTTTTAATATCTATGTGTCTTACTGTTGCCTTAACGAAGGTGTAACTGAGAGTTAGGTTGATTAGGGGGATTTAGAAGTTATCATAGTAATTTGTAGATCTATGTATGTATTTAAAAATCACTTCTCTTATTAATAATTGTTTAATCTAGTTTTGTAAAATCTATAAGACTTGGTGGTCTTATTACTACTGAATTCAGGGCACGCATCTCAAAATTTATACAAACTGCAAAATAAGTTGTGGTCAGTTATTTCAAGTTTCCCTTTGGGATTTGAACAATCAGCATTTACCATCGGCTGTGTCATAACATGAAGCACCGTGGGAAGTTCCATTGTGTTAAAGGGGCCAGATTTTCATGTTGCGGGCGAACTTTAAAAATGGTGATTTCCACCACTGGCAATTTTGAAGGGCATGGGTTAAGGGTGCAGATTGTGAGCCTGCTTGCTGCTGTCCTGATATTACTAACTCTATTGTAGATATGGGGTATTTCAGACCCCCTGCAATTTTCATTGAGTTGGGCTGCCTTTTGAAGGCATTGTGGTTCACAGCAGCTGAAAGGTGTCGTGAACCATGGTTTGAGTTGGGGACCTTTTGACATATCACTTCAAAAGATGTTGTCAACTTTACGTGTCATGGTGAAATGCTGTTTTTCTTCTTACTCTTTCATGGGATGTGGACACCATTGGCAAGGCCAGCATCTGTTGTTCAAACCTAATTGCCCTTGGGCTGAGTGGCTTGCTATAGACAGTTTCAGAGAGCAGTTAAAAATCAACCACGTTGCTGTGAGTCTGAAGTCACATATAGGCCAGACCGGATAAGGACCGCAGATTAGTGAACCAGATGGATTTTTAAAGACAAATTTCATGGTCTCATTACTGAGACTAGCTTTATATTCCAGATTTATTAATTGAATTTAAATTCCACCAGCTGCCATGGTGGGATTTGAACCCATGTCCCCAGAGCATTAGCCTGGACCTCTGGATTACTAGTCCAGTGACATTACCACTATGCCGTCATCTGCCCATGTATGGTGAGTTAAATATGTTTTTAATACAGTGATTGGTGATAAAGATTTGTTATTAAAAGATATGTGACCATTAAATTGACCAGCATTGTGAAAGTAGAAATTCTTCAGTTGCATCAGAGTACACTATTACTGGATAAAGTGCTCTTCTGCATTGAACAATATTGAAAATGAGATTTGACTATATAGATTGTCGCCCATGATTTAATCTTTTCATTGAATTTCAGCTCAACTTATCAGTTTCACTGCTTCAAAGCTTGAACAGATGGCTGAACACTTTGAATAATTTCAAAGTTTAATGTATTCAGCTCTGGAAATTTTATTGACACAGCTCACCAAGCCACCAAGTCTCACCAAGGCACCAAGACTCACTAAGACTCCTCAGGCAGCACCTGCCAAACCCACTACCATCTAGAAGGACAAAGGCAGCAGACATGGGAACAGCACCACCTAGAAGTTCTCCTCCAAACTACTCACCATCCTGACTTGGAAATATATCACCATCCTGCCATGGAAATAGCGTGGGCGGGCACTGCCAAACAGTGGCAATATCACAAAGTTGGGAAATTACCTGACTCCCGATTCTCGCCTCCAAGATGAAAATTTAGCCCAAGTTGTTGTTCTATTCATGAAAGGAGATCACACAAGTCAGGAGTATGATGGAATACTCTCCACTTGCCTGGATGAGTGCAGCTCCAACAACACTCAAGAAGATTAACATCATCCGGGATAAAGCAGCCCGCTCGATTGGCACCACATCCACAAATATTCACTCCCTCCACCACCGATGCACAGTAGCAGCAGTGTGTACTATCGACAAGATGCACAGTAGTAAATCGCCAAGGCTCCTTCGACAGCACCTTCCAAACCCCCAGCCTCTATCACCAGGTAGGATAAGAGCAGCAGATGCATGTGAACCTTCAAGTTCCCTTCCAGGCCATACACCATCCTGTCTTGGAACTATATCGCCATTCCTTCACTGTTGCTGGGTCAAAACCCTGGAACTCCCTTCCTAACAGCACTTTGGATGTACCTACACCACAAGTACTGCAGAGGTTCAAAAAGGCAGCTCACCACTACGTTCTCAAGGACAATTAAGAATGGGCAATAAATGCTGTCCCAGTCAGCGACACCCACATCCTGTGAAAGAATTTTTAGAAACTGAGCGGCTTACACTCTTGACTGCATTAGAGTAATCATTTTCTCAGTGATGAGCTAAATTTTGTTGCTTGGTGCTATTTTCCTAATTAACAAGTAAACAAGATATATATTCTCCTTTTATTTTCTCTTGTCAGAGTCTGGATGATGTCATTAAGGACCTGATGGCCTCTGTGAACCGGGAGCTCTCTGAGAAGCAGTCACTCGCAGTCAGTACGATGTTTCCACTCACAAAAATTGAACTAACAGCCACAACAGCTGATGGAACTGAAACATTCATTTTTGAATTCAGTAGTATTGAGGCACGAGCTGGCTTTGAACAAGCATTCGAGGAGACCAAGAAGAAATTAGGTATAATGTGCAAACAATATCCAAAATAATAGTATTGGGTAAAAGAGCTTATTAGTACTTTCTTTAAATCGTCACTTCACAAATTTGCTTGAATTTATACTTAGTTTCCTTTGGACTATTTCCTACTCTTGAGTAGCTGATAAAATTTTATATGAAAGAAAACAAGTAGCATCCAAATCCATCTCAAGGGTTGGGAGATATTTCTCCATGTGCTATTTTTGATGAGTTTTATTAATATTCAGGTGACGTTTCTCTCTTTGTTGCTAAGTGTCAGCCAAGGTTTATTTGGTAGCACGCTCACCTTTTAGCCTCGAGTTTCTGGCTCCGGAGTTTGAGCTCAAAAATCAAGGCTGATACTTCTCTGCAGTGCTGAGGGAGTGCTGCCCTGTCAGAGGTGACATTTTTCAGATAAGATGCTAAACCAAGGCCCCAGCATAAAGTATTGCATTGGCTATAAAGCGCTTTGAGAAGTCCAATAATTGTGAAAGGCATTATGCAAATGCAAGTTTTTCTTTGTTATTTTCACAAAGTGATTAACTTCCATTAATCTTTAACAACTTTGTTACAATACCACACAGAGGAATTTCTGTCCTGAGTTATTGTAAATACCAATCCTATGCCAGGAGGTTAATCCCTTGCAAGTTCATAGTAAATCCTGTACAGGAGCTAAATTATCTCTCCAAGTGCCCATATTGCAGGCAAGTAAGCCAGCTGCTTTGTTAATAGAATTCAAGCTGGTTGATGAAGCAGAAACCGAGACACAGAGCTTTTCTTTATTGAGAGTTTATTTGTTCAGGCTCACAGCTGTCCTCCCACTCAACCCAGTATCCCAGCTATCCCCTATTTCTATGTGCTCAAAGGCAGTTAATACTCATCACCTGTTTCTCTTAACCTTAACAATGTAATTAACATTAGCAAACCTCAACAATGTAATTGACAAGAAATTAACATGCTTTGCTCCATTTTCCTGTATGGAGAAGGGTAACCAGGACGTTTGCTTGAAACATTGGTACTTTATTGGAAGCTGGTACAGGTGATGTGCGGTCATTCAGGATTAAGCATTAAATTATACCACGTTAGCAATATCAAATGCACATCATAGTAAATTGCTCTGAGTTGGTGAACAGACCATTCCATAATGTATCTTTGTTTGCTAAGTGCTGTCATAGCAGCTCCCGCCTTTGGAGTACTTTTAACTCTTACACTGATCACATCATGACAAAGGTGAAGATGGCTTCATTTTGAGTCATGCTGAAGTAAGAACTGAATTCAGCTTAACCTTTCATTAAGATCAGCCACGATCGTATTGAATGGGAGAGCAGGCATGAGAGGTTGATGATTTTGCTAAGCTGCGTGGGTGCACGGCCACGTAGCAGCCTAGAAGGTACTGCGCAGGCCTTGTTCTGTGATAATGCATGTGTGCGGTTCACATCAAAATTTAAAAGGAGCATGCGCTGAAAAAATTGGGCTGCAGACAGCAACAATACTTTACAGAAAAAAACATCAGTCAAATGGCCTACTCCTGCTCCTTTTTCTTGCATTTTTATGGGCAGGATTTTAAGTCCTGCGGGTGGGCACGCACCCAACCTGATTGGGCAGAAAATAACGCGCGGTATTTCAGTCGGCATGCGTGCGTGAGAGTCAGCAACGCACCCACCGACAATTAAGAGGCTTACTGAGGCCATTAATCAATTCATTGAAAGCTATTTTTTGCTGCCCGTCCAATCTTACGTTTGGCGGGCAGGCGAATCATCCAGGCGGCCTTTGGATTTTTTAGGAAACCTCATCCGTGGGCGGGATGAGTTTTCCAACATTAATTTTAAAAATATAAAAATGTTTTGACGTAATTTTTATTATGTTTCTGTTCATGCACGTGAGTCCCATGTGGGGACTTTTTTATTTCCGATTTTCAAATTCTTCATTTTTGTTTTTAAAACTCTTCAGCTCCCTGAGGCAGCTCTCTGCCTTTAAGGGAGCTTTCAATGCGCGCTCCCCCACACATGCGCCAACCTTTGCTCTTGCCCTCTTCCTGCCCCCACCCCGGCAGCACTGAGCTTCTCAGCATCCCTTTCACACTGGCTGACCGTTGATTGGCCAGCCAGCGTGAAATTGCAGTCAGGGGCCGATTGCGGGTGGCAGACCATGTCCCGGCTGCTCCTGGGCCCACCAGCCGTCCCCACCCGACCACCAGAAAATCCAGCCCTATGTTTCCACTTTTTCATTGAAGTGATTGTTCAAAAAGTCCATGGAGGGTCAGTCCCTCTACTCAAAGCTGTCTGCAATCACTGCTCAGGTGAGAAAATTGAGATGCCAACAACAGCAACTTTCATTTGTGTAGCACCTTTAATGTAGCAAAATGACCCAAGGTTCTTCACAGAAGTGTTAAAAGCAAAATTTGTCACCAAGGATATATTAAGGCAGATGATCAAAAGCTTGGTCAAAACAGCTGGTTTTAAAGATTATCTTTAAGGAAGAGAGAGGTAAAGAAGTGGTGAGTTTAGGGAGGGAATTCCAGAGTGTTAGGGCCTTGGCCACTGCATGCACACCAACTATGGTGGAGTAATTAAAAAGCAGGGATGCTCAGAAGACTAGAATCAGGTGAGTGCAGGTATCTCGGAGAGTTATAGAGCTGCAAAAAATTACAGAGCTGGGGAGAGGCAAGGACATGAAGAGATTTATAAACAAAAATGAGAACTTAAAATGGCCAAGAAATTTGGAGGTCATATCACCAACTTGGTGACCTGGAGCCCTGAGAATGTTTTGGAGGCATTCTTGTTTGACAAGAGCATCTTGGAGATAGTAGATTTTTTCAACAGGTGCTGCCCCTATACCAATTTACAGGGCTCTGTTTTAAGTCTGTCTCACAAATATCTTGACATTAATACTGTAAAGTGCCACCAACATATTTCTCTTTGAACATGTTTGAAGGTCGGTTATATGTAATATACCGGTGTGATAACCTAACAAGAGGTGGACAAAGTCTGTTCAGTCTTGCCTGTGCACATTTGCAACTATTGGAATTCAGCTCTGAATGATGGCTACAGAGATCAAAGAATTAATGTCTCTCTGAAGCGATCTCATTACTCAACATCATTTTTGGTAGCAAAGGATATTAAAGGTCAAGTTTAAATTTCAGAAAAACCATCAAACTAGTTTTTTTAAAATATATTAAAAATATAATGCAGCCAGGTGTGAAAGGGGCAGCACAAAGACGAGACATCACATTTTGGAAATGAGACGTTGTTTAGGTCCACTTCCAGGTTTAGTGCGATTGGCAGTTTTGGCTTGTCACTGACAAACCTCTTAACAAGAAGCTGTGTGTGCCAGGCATTTGTGGAAGAAGCAAAATCGTTCCATTCTGGTCCAACATCTCCCAGCCGGTGAAATTCACTTGGAGTCAGTTTGCCATCTCATCCTATGTCATTCCCATTCTCGCTATCTAACCCGTGCAGTCTGTTTCCTTCAAGCATGTAAAAGCCTTCAAAATGATTGGATGCCAAGTCAATAATATTCTCCTGGCTTAAGCCATCTTTAGTATGTCATCATGTCCCAGTTATAAATGTTACCATAACTCAGACTTTAAAGAGACAATAATCTCTTTTGATAATCTACATTTAGTTGCATGTCACAGCTTATAAACCCTCAGCCAATCTTGACCATATATCACTAAACAGACACGACTCCAGAAAGTGTCTGGTTTCCAGTGGTATGCCCATAAAGAACGACTGTTCAGCAAGATAAACTAAGAGGAAATCCTTCAAGTACATTTTCTTTGCATGGAATTCTGGATGGAGGTCCATTCTCCTGGGACAGCACAATTATACTCACTGATTGCTTCTGTCACTAGAGTTCCTGCCTTGTACAAAATGGTCCAGCTCGAATGACACAGCTTAGCCCCAGCTGTGGCCCAGTTGGTAACACACTTACCTCTGAATCATGAGATTCTGGATTTAAGTCCCACTATAGGGCTTGAGCAGAAAAATCGAGGCTGACACTATTAAGGGAGCACCGCATTGTTGGAGGTGCTGTCTTTCAGATGAGACATTAAACAGCCTGCTCGGGTGGATGTGAAAGATCCCATGGCACTATTTTGAAGAAGAGCAGGGGAGTTATCCCTAGTTTCCTGGCTAATAGTTATCCCTCAATCAACATCACAAAAACAGATTAACTGATGGTTACCACACTGCTGTTTGTGGGAGTTTGTGAGCACAAATTAGTTACCAAGTTTCCTACATTAGAACCGTGACTACGCTTCAAAAGTAGTCGTTGGCTATAAAGCGCCTTAAAACAGCTGGTGGCCACAGAAAGCGCCATATAAATGCAAGTCTTTTAAAAGTGAAAGGGATAAGGTGCTGTTATTCCTGGAAGCAGTGAAGCCAATGTGAGGGGCCCATTTTCCACCTGGCCCTTACACTGTCAGAATTCAGCCAGCCAGGATTTTCCCCTCCATTCTTGAAACCAGGGTCATTTGAATGGAATGGGCCAGTTAGCAGTGCCATTCCCACCTGTACTGGGGAGGCTGCTTCATGAGAAGGAGAGAACTCACTGCTGCAGGCCTTGAGACCCAGTGACCTCTGGGCCAGCACAAAAAAAAAGGTATTTCAATTTTTTCTTTAAAAGCATATTGGGGCATAGGGAATGTAATTAGTGACACACCCTGGGTGCTTTTATCCACATATCCTGTCATTTTCACCTCATTATAATATGCCCACCCATATTTTGATATACATACGGAATATTTCCAGTGGGAAATGTGTTTTGCTTTCCTGCCTTCAGGGCTTCTTCCCGGGGGTTTGGTGTAATTCCAGTGGGAAAATCCCTTTGGGTTCAATCGCATCACTGGAAGCAGCAGCACATCTAAACATAGGATCCAGAGCACTGTTTGTCACCATTTAGGACTGTCAGCACAGGATAATTATGCTGGCCGGTAAGATCTCCAGGCAGCAGGCAATGTCAGAGAACCAAAACATTAAGCCAGGAATTGTGATATGCATTTATATGCTGAGGTGCATTGGACCTTGCTCCTTTTGGGGCCAAATGCAAAATATTCTACAGCATTGGCTGCCTTGAACTACTTTACAAACTGCTTCTTCATGAATAACATTTATAGGAGGTCAGGGATAACTCAGCAAGCTGCATGCAGCACTGGCTTGCTTGGACAATCTGACTTATTGCCAGCAGACATCACCAAGACACGATTGTCATATCATATGTCAAACATAATTCCAATGCATGTAATCTGATCCACCTATACTGTTTAATAAGGCTTAAGGAGATAATATCTGAAGTATGGGTCTGTATTTGTACCTTTGTCCTTGACTGACTCCAGCTTTTGAAATGCATACAATTCTCCTGTTGTGTAATGCCTGAAGAATTATTTTTTGCAAGCAGCCAGCATTAGACCTTAAAAAGTGAAATGGCAAAGATTGACTGACTCATTTCCTTCTAATCCTTAAAATAAATAATATTAAACAAGAGTCATGTTACGATTTGGAATTTGCTGTAAAAAAAACCGCCCACCTAGTTATTTTAGTTACAACAGAAAAAAAAACTGTTCTAACTTTTTGTTCAATTTTCTGCTTTGTACGTGTACATTAATTGAATGCTGTGGCTCTTGAAGCATATATAAAAGGACTGAGAAGTGTAACAGGGATCAAAACTTCTTGCTTGCACTCCTAAAAGCAGATTCCCAGATTGCTGTTGTGACATCTTTCTACATGAATATATATGAATGCACATGAAAGCACTTGAAGCTGGAGGGCATTCACCAAACATTTGAGGTTTCAGCTTTGACAAGTCTCACCAGTAAATGAGCTCGGGGTGATTTTGCATTTCTCTGCAGTTTGAGGAGAGCAGCTTTCAAGCAGAAACCCATGATCTCCGTGTTCTCCCTTCATTTTCATGGAGTCACTGTGGCCTTGATGAAGGGCCAATCCTTCCAACTCCTGCTCCCAGGATTAGGGTTTCTGGCGCTGCCACCATTATGCAGGTGAGGCTGTTAGTGAAAGCAGGACAGTCATGGTAAAAGTGCTTAAAGACCTCCAATATTTCAAGTGGAAAGCTTTTGAGATAGCTTTTCCAAGGCTTGTTCCTTGTCCTGACTGTATCATCACCTTGCAGTGATTGCTGATTTGGGAGCCAGCCTGATTTGTTTTGTTGGCCCATCCCTGGAAAATTGAATCAACCGCCTGTGGAATCCACACTGCCCTGCTTTCCTGTATTTGCTTCACTTCGGTGATTTGATAGAAGCAGAGGCAGAAACATTTATTTTGTTAACTTGTGCCTGAACTGCTGCTTCTTCATTCCCTTTTGAATGGGATCATTGAGGGGAAAAATAGCGATTCTTTTAATTGTAAAATATCAGCCACACGCATTTCTTCACTGGGTCACCAATGCACAGCCTTAAGCTTATTTTGTTTATTTATTTTACAGCTTTGAACAGAGATCACTGGGACCCAGAATTCCTTAAGGCCATTCCCATCATGAAGACACGGAGTGGTATGCAGGTACTGTCGTTTATTGTCTGAGCCTTAATTACAAAAGTTAGGAAATTACTGCTGGTGATATTATGGTAGGTGTACTGAATGTGCTAATAGCAAATTCCTTTATCCACTTATATTCATTAAATTTCATTAAACTAGTGGATGTAGAAATTTGATACCAGTGTGTCAGATATTTATACTGCAACCTCACAGGCAGTCATTTGTAGCCTAACTTGCTTTCTCGTACTGAGAAAATATTGGAAACTAAGCTTTTATGACAACTGAGCATGGCTGATGTGCAAGAGAAAGAGTGAGAGAGAGAGACATGGAGTACCAGAGGTGAGATACTTGCCACCTATTGTACAAAATCCTGTGCAAGAGTGTGAAAGATGTGCTGGAAGCCCATAGAACATCTGCTCTTCCAAACCCCAGAAGGAAAATTAAATAAATTCAAAGCTTATCATTTTTAAGCCGCTCCTGGTCCTGATCCTCTTAGTCACTGCATTAACCTGGTGGTATGCCGACAGAGGCTTTCTGTTCACACTGCTTTGTAAAAGTTCCAGTCAGGTCCCATTGGTGTGATGAGGAGCTGAGGTGAGTATGTTAAAATGGACCCCAATGTCTTTGGATGGACATCATTGTTGCCTGCTTTGGGCTGCCACCTTTGGCTGAAAAAATTGTCTATGAGTAACAATCTTTTAAAATTCATTCTCAGGATATCAATGATGTTAGCAAGGCCGGCATTTATCGCGAATCCATAGTTCCTTTGAGAAGGCAGTGGTGGGCCTTCTTCTTGAACCACTGCAGTTTTTGTGGTGAAGGTACTCCCGTGATGCATGTGAAGGAACAGTGATTACATCCAAGTGAGAATAGTGTGTGACTTAGAAGGAAGCTTTGAGGAGATGATTTTCCCATGTACCTGCTGCCCATATCTTTCAAGGTGCAGTGTGGATTCCATGCAGTCATTTGTAGTTTCTGGTTACATTCACAATTCGAGGGTGGCTTGGAAAGTGTCAGGCAATCTGCCAAGATAAAAGTTTCAGCTCACTGTCTAATAAGAAATTATAATAATAGTCATAGTGTAATTAAAATAAAATGGCTATCTGAGGTAACCAAAAAAGTTCAGTCTGGGGAACGTTTTAGGGAATAATAGAACATTGGACTTTTGGAAATGGGGGAGAAAACAGAGAGCTTTCACTCCTGATCAATATAAAATGATCCATGCCTGGAGGTTGTTGGGAATAGGACTGGGCTGGATTGTATCACCATCCACAGTCAGATGATCACTTCGTACTTATTCTAGGCTAACATAGGAGGGGTGTGAACTTGGGTGCAAAGAACTGCCATAGAAATGATGGGCCGAATGGGGTCCTTCTGTGCTGTAATCTGCTGTGGTCTCTGAAATCATAAGTTAACATCTTCAAGTGAGGAAAGATAAAAAATAATGGAAAGATGGGAACAGGAGAAAGCTATTTAGTTGTTTGAGCCTCTTCCACTATTCGATTAGATCATTGCTGATCTATGCCTCAGTGCCGTTTACATATCCCTGCTCTGTATTCTTTGATACCCAGAACTATCAACAAAAAATCTATCGGTCCCAATCTTGAAAATTTCAATTGACTCAGCATCCACCGCCTTTTGGGGGAGAGTTTCAGATTTCCATGTGCCTTTGAGTGAAAAAGAGCTTCTTAATTTCTCTCCTAAATGGCCTGGTTCTAATTTTAAGGTTATACTCACTTGTTCTGGATCCCCACCCCCCCCCCCCCCCCCACCCAGCAGAAGAGATAAATTCTTTGTACCCTATGAAAAATTAACTCAAATTAGATTCACCCACAACCATCTAACCTCAAGGATATTCAAACCAAATTACATTTTTCCTCAGATGAAAAGAAATTAATAAAGTCGAGCATAGTTTGGCTTTCCATGCTGGCAAGCTTTCTACATCATAACGCTCTTAAAAGAGCTTGGTTGTACACGCTGATGTCATTGCTGGAAAGAGGAGCCTCCTGGAGATGCATCTAACAGAAATGAGCATAAGCCCGACACATTGTCAAGGTTATGTCAGCAAATATCACTGAACAGGCTGGAGATAGGTCACACTGTTTCTGATAACTTAAAAATGTTTTTGTCAGGACGCTCTGAATTCCTGGTTTTAGCATGTATTCAAGCCTGAGGTGGCAATTTGGTAAGTTACGATTAATATTTGAGGCATATGCAGCTGAAATCCTTTGAAGCATCCAACAGTCATTCTGCACAGTAATGGAAAGAATATGTGTTTTTTTTTTAGTTTATTCAAAAATGCTGTGGGTGTCTTTCTGACTATATTTTATGGCATTCATATTGTGAGAAACACAGAATTTAATTTTCAGAGACTTACATGGTTGCAAAGCAGTTGGCATATTAAACAGTGTGAATTTCCTTCAGCTACTCAAAGCATCTCAAGCAATGTTGCCTCTGGGATTGAAAGCAGGGACAAAAGTTGAATCTGGGTACTAGTTCAAGATAAGTTACAATATCAATCTAAAAGAACGAAGGTAAAGTGGTAAATGGCAAGTTCAGGATATCTTCAGGTAAGATTAATTAGTGGCTGGTTTTTTAGGTAAAATAGAAGAAAAACCTTTGTGAACATTAGAAGGTAGTTAGATGAGGTGTGGGGGGAAGAATTTTTGGTCTCTCTCCCTTGTGTTTCTCCATCACCATTCCGAAGGAAAGGAAAATAGAACTCCTCCACAACTTCTTCCTATGTCCTCCCTTCCATCTCCCACCCTCACCTCTTTTTCTGTATATTTCTTTGTCTCAAAGACCATCTACTCAACTGCCTCAACCTCTGACTCCCAGGGGTGACTTTCCATTCTGGGCCCCAATCCCTCCGTTGGGAGGAAATGCAGGTCAAGAACCCACACATGCCGGCATTGGGACCCAGAGGGCGAATTTTGAGGATGCATCCAATTTAGATAGTCATCTCCAGGATCCTCATCAAATTAAGGATGTTGGGTGGGCTCCCGAGGCTGGAGGGCCAATATCCATCACTCACAGATCGTCAGCATCACAGTCAGAGGTGGGTACAGCAAATGCAGGTAGAACAGAGAGAGAGAGGGCACCTCAAGGTTGTGTACAACCAGGATGGGAGGAGTGTACAGTTTCTCTAGACCCACTGCTCCACAAGTCACACCATAAGTGTAAATATTTAAATCACTCACCAAAATCACCAATTGTTTACCTTTGTTACTGCTGGACCTAGAATAAAAAAGACTTTAACCAGATATCTTTCAATAAACTCAGAATAATTGATTTATTATGAAATGAAACTTCTTTTCTAAAACAAGTTGCAAAACTGGTTAACATACAATTTGTAATCTGTAAGTGTAATGATTTACTCCTTTTAAAATCCTAACACACACACACACACACTCTCCCTCTCACACATAAATACAAAGGACCAAGATAACTAAGGTCTCTGCAGAGATTGGCATAAGGGAACACTTTATGAGAAAAGTTAAAGTTTGAAAAGGTCTTGACTTTGTCAATTTGGTGTTCCTACTTGCGAAGACGGTCACAGTAGTTGTCTGGAAGTCCTTCCTAAAGGATCTTCGTTGAAACACTGTCTTTGCTAACTCTTCCTTGTTGCAGCTTCACAGGCTTTCAAATACAAACAAGTTATTTTGAGTTGAGGAGTTATGCTGACTGAAGGTAAACTTCTGCTCTGGATTATAGGCAATACGGGGAGAGAGAATGGGGGAGAGATAAAGGAGCAATCTTCTTTCACAGTTCGCTCCCAAGATACACACTAAGTTCAAAAAACATGTTCAGACAGAACATGGTGTTTTTCAGTCCATCAGCAGGAGCCCACAGACTGGCAACAGCAGATTGTTTTTACTTTAACTCAAATAAACAAAATAACTCTTGTCTCCTCAGGTGTCTTGCTTGTCACTTAGCTGAAGTCATGTGATTTCTTGGAAAAAGCAGTTTGCTCACAGACCAAAGCGAACTTGCAACCTTTTAGGAAACAAAACTCAGGAGAGTGTCTAAATAATTCAGTATCCTGTCCATTTTTTTTAAAAAACCATATAGTTCTTGGAAATATGGATTCCTAATAATTGAGATGACACTGAAATGACTTAAGAAATGTTTAACAGTAAAAAGGGCCACAGCTGCCAGGCTGTTACTGAGCGGTACCACACAAAGGGATGCCAAGGATGGGAGTTTACCAGATGCAGTCCAGATAGAATGTGAGGAGAGATAACTGAAGGAAATGTTTTAAGTATGTTGGGCAAAGTGTGTGAGAAAAGAAGTGTGATGGTGAGGCAGCAATGTCACAGTGGTCTCAGACGCATCAAAAGAGATAGGGGGAGAATTTTTAAACGGCTGCAGAAACAGAACTAGAGGCGGATGGGGCCACAATTTCCCACTACTGGCCAGTGTGCCAGTTATCATGGAGGGGGCAAGCCATCCACTGGACAGCCAGTTGCCGCATGTAGACTGACAGCCATGACGGATGTGGGAGGGATTCCCTAGAAGCACTTCCTTAAGTTGAACCAAACTTTGATACATCTGATCTTCAAACCCCAGATCACTGAAACTGCCAATTAAGCCTTCAAAATATTGCTTCTCCACCCCTATCTCACCCCACAAACTGTCATGCCTTTGCAACCTTCAGGGTTAAGTTCTTCATTGCTGTCCTGAACAGCCTCCCACACAACACAAATCCCAAGTCTGCCAGCCATGTGCTATCCAATACAAAGTCTTGTTCATCTTCTCTTCATTGACCTCCACAATTTCTCACTCTCTTGTGCATCTATTCTAAAATTCTCCACTTTGTCTATAGATCCCTCCCTTGGTTTTACTGTAGCCCATTGGAAGAACAGAGTTACTCCTCGTGTAAGTTGTTCATATATAAAGGGAACATTCTTTCACTTGAATTGATATTTGGGGAAATTGTAAGGCGAAGGAAGCCTCAGACAAACATTTCTGTCAGAATGAAAACCTTAACGCTCAAAGTATTAGCTATATTGTGTCCTGTCTGTGAGAATCATTCATTCAGTAAGGTAGAATTTGGCAAAACTAGTTGGTGAAAGGGATATTATACTAATTGATAATGTTGTGCTGTTTCCAGTTCTCCTGTGCATCTCCTAGCCACGGTGGACCAGACAACACCCATGAGGTTTGGGTATGCAATAGTGATGGATATGTTGGACAGGTCTGCTTGCTAAGCATCAAGCCAGTGCCCACTGTGGAAGCCTGTATCGCAGTATGCTCCGCAAGGATTATCTGCATAGCCTCTGTGCCAGGCCTCAGTGGTACTTCCAGGTGGGAATTTATACACTTAACCATTCACTCGTACTCTGAGATTTGATAACTTCGGAAGAACTTACAATTGTAAAAATAGTCCATATTGAATTATCATTTCAGCCAAGTATATTGTCACAAACAGATGGCTTTTCTTCCAGTCTCTTGAACTATACAAACAAAGTTCCTTTCCTGTAATATGGAATAAAAAACTAAAGGGAACTTTTAAATAGTTGCCCTGTTTTCCCTGTTTGAAAACAAGCCAAGTTTGTAAAACTTGCCAGTTAAGGTAAGTGACTACTGAGTGCAGACTTTTAGAAAATCATTTCGCAGACAAGGAAAATTGCTCAAGCTTGGGCTACTGGCTATACGCTGGAACCATTGTTTTTATTACCTGTGCTGTTTGACTCACAAATGCCTAGTGTGCAGGAGTATCTATGGAGTATTATTTCCTCATGGTGGAAACCATTAAAAGGAAAGCACAGTGTGTCAACTAGCGAAGAAATCATTTGGTTTAGTAAATTTCCTTAAAATTGCATTATTGTTTAATGGTGATTTCCTTTCCTCTCCTCCATTAAGTGCTCATATGAAAACATTGAATGAAGAGAAAAGAGGCTTATTAAGAGCTTGTAACTACTTGTTAATGTCAGGAATGTGCTCATTAAATCTTATGTTTTGGGGCTGTTAGACTTTCTTAAATGTGGTGTGTACAAAATATATAACGTATATAACATAAGAGGAAATTATCCCATAACTGTACACCTCAAGTGCCAGATCACACCATCTGAAACTGTTCCTGTTTTCATTGGATGTAGACACATGCCTCTGTTCTCACCATTTCACACCCAATCCTCACAGACCCCTGGTTTCTGCAATCTTAACCTCTATACTTATAGGACTATGAAGCTGCAGCTCTCGTGAAATGCTAGTGTGTTTTCTTTGGGGGGCAAAACTCTGTGTAGCAAATTCCTGTTGGGACTCTGCATCCTGTAAACTAGTTGCTTGGTGACATTATTATGATCTTCTATAACACCAGTGCATCTTCTGTGGTGTTGCACACATAGAGCTAAGACCCCACTGTACTTATAAACTACCACCCCACCTCCAACCTCATTTTCCTTTCCAAAGTCCTCAGATGTGTTGTTACCACCCAAATCTGTACCTATCTTTTCCACAACACAATATTTGAACCTTTCCAATCAGGTTTCCACCCTGACTACAGAACTGAAATGGCCTTATCAAGGCCACAGATGATATCCCATGTGACTGTAACCCTGGTCCACTATCTCTCCTCATCCTGTAGCATCTGAAATTGTTAACCACATCAAACTTCTCCAAAAACTCTTTGTTGTCCAGCTGAGTGAGACTGCCCTGGCCTGATTCCATTCTTATCTATTCAGTCGGTGCCAGGGAATCTCCTGGCTTCCCTTCCCGCTCCCATACCATTACTGTTGGGGTCCATCAAAGATCTCTCCTTGCCCCCCCCCCCCCCCCCACCCCTCCTCCATTTCTCATCTACATGCTATTTTAAGAGCGACTGTCTGTATCCACGGTTGTGACTGAGGACAGTAATGAGGGGAAAGCCAGCAGAGGGAAGGCAACACAAAGAATGAATGGTGATTTATGTTTCCCCTTTGCTTCGTTTTCAGAGACAGGTCAGAGCTGCTCCTGAGCCCTTCCTGTGTACATCCACACCGAACTAGCGCTGTCTCCTTGGAAGAACCTACTTCACAACAACCTTTCCATATCTCGATTTCAAACTCTGCTCAGTCAATGGGAGAGTTAACTGAAAGTGGAAACCGAAGCTTGAACCCATTCGACAGTGATGACACTGAAGATGATGAGTCATCCCCAAGCCCTTCAGGCACACTGAGGAGTCAGGCCAGCAGATCCACCATCTCCTCAAGTACAGGGAGTAAGTAGGATCTGAAACATTCTTATCTTCTAATTGTTTCCTGTATGTGGTACAGCTCTCTAATTTATTCTTTCAATTAGTATTTTTGTTCTCAACTCAAACATTTTAATAGGGAGATCTGTGTCACATGCTTGCTCACCCTCAATAATGCCCTGGTTTCTTTATATATATCGTTAATTTTTGGTTGCTTCTCTCCCTGTTAGGCTCTTCCCACTCCCTTTCCCTGCAGACTTGCTCACTACCCTCTGCCAGTGCCACTCTGTAACATGGGAAATGTGTGAAAGTGGCAGATCCTGGCTGTATCCCTTTTTTTAAAATCAATTTCTGTCCTTTCTGGCAGGAAAGTTTTTGCTTTCCACTATGCCTTTGCATGATGATAAAACTGAGATCAGGAATTTGGCAAGTGGGGTCCACAGACATGAATCTCCCACATCTCTCAGGCTGAACACTTCATCAGCATGCTTTGTCATCAAAACATAACATTCTGTAAAGCAACAAATTTAAAAAAGGCTTCCAAATGATTTGTTTTTTTCTTTATGAGTCTTCACTCCAGTTTTCTCCCTTTGCACCTTCTATGACGAGGTGTTGACTCATGCCATTGGTCTGTGGATGTTGAGAGCCCAGTGGTACCTGCCCTCAGTGCCAATTTCTCGTCTGTGAACCTTGTTGCCTTTCCTAGCCAGGCCGGCCTAAACTAAGACTGCTATGACTAGAATCAGTTAATTCAGCATATAATGGGGATTACCAGACCCCAGGATGGTCTTCTCCATTATTTGAATGAAAATTATTTCTGCACAACCCATAGAAATCCTCAGTCATTTCTGGTAGCTGGGTTTCCAACCATGAATGCCTTTTTGTGGTATTTGCTCCTCAGCCTGTAACTTATCGGACTTGTACAATTGTGGGAAAGGGAATTATTTTCAAAAGCATTGAAGCTTTTGCCTTGAGACCCTCTCTTTAATAGCTATCAAAAGCAGCTTAAAATACTTTCAAAAAATTATACTTTCTTAATTCGTAGTGGTCAAGTTGTACATTTGTTCACCTGTTAGCAAGTTCCCTCTCCCCTGGAAGATGCAAGGTTTTAAAGATGACATAATTCAAAACATTTTGCAACCTCTAAAATAATCTACACGTGATTTGAAAATATTGCTATTATTAGATTCTCACCAAGAGAAAAATGAGAGTTGGGTTCAAAGTGTAAATTCAAGGTACGTTTTCTTGACATAATTGGTTCCATTAAGGAAGTACAGATGTGGAATGTTGGTGCACCAATTTAAAACACATTGAATGGTGGGATGCAAATCTTGCACAGTTTCGACATGTAGTAATATGGCAGCTTTAGCTAGGTTATTTTGAAATACTTTCCTACAGGAAGACGTTGAATTTGAATGGGAGTCCAACCTGCTCCACTGTGACGTATCTCTTAGTGACCAGGCGTAGAGTGACCTACCTCAGAATATGTCTTATATTAGCTCCCTTGTTAATTTTGTTGAATGTGGTGTGATGAATACTGAAGGAACTAAATATGAAGCAAAAATGAGAGTGATGATGAAATAATGGTATAACATTGGGACAGAAACAAAGTCAATATTCTACCATGTGGGAGAAAGAGGAAAATGTCTATTAGACAAACCCCCCCTCACCTTCCTACCGAAAACACAGCCAATCAATCCACAACAATGATTTTCTTTTGCAGATGAGGAGATGTCAAGTTCAAAGGATTTTGCAACGGAAACAACAAGTTCAGAAGAGGAACCTGAGACTGATTTCATAGCCAACTCCAACGTGTTATGTCAAACAAGGAACAGTGACAGTCCAATGGATGGACGGGCAATGAGGCGTTCTAGTCGAGGGTCCTTCACCAGAGCAAGCCTGGAGGAACTTCTGAGTATTGACCCTGAAGCCAACCAAAGCTCAATGTGGCTTGGAACAGAGGATGGCTGGTCTGTGGTAACTTTTTAATTCAGAGAATTCATTGGTAAATGTAAAGCAAGGAGCAAAGTATGGAGTAATTTCAGCTTCACGCCAAGCTGAATTAGGAAAGTGACGCTAGTTGGAGCAGTGCCTGTATGATTTTACATTTAGAGAGGTGAAACATTAGAATCTTAGTTGCTTCTTGTAGTTACAGCTCTATTTATTACACTGTGACATCCCATGACAAACCAGTGGTAGATGGGATTAGAATGGGTGGTGGAGCGTAGCAGTGGGAGTTGGGATTAGAATGGTTGGTGGAAGAAAGCACTGGGAGCTGGTATTAGAATGGGTGGTGGGAGAGAGCAGCAGGAGTTGGGATTAGAATGGGTGTCGGGAGAGAGCAGTGGGAGCTGGTATTAGAATGTGTGGTGGGAGAGAGCAGCAGGAGTTGGGATTAGAATGGTTGGTGGGAGAGAGCAGTGGGAATTGGGATTAGAATGGTTGGTGGGAGAGAGCAGCGGAAGTTGGGATTAGAATGGGTGGTGGGAGAGAGCAGTGGGAGTTGGTATTAGAATGGGTGGTGGGAGAGAGCAGCCGGAGTAGGGATTAGAATGGTTAGTGGGAGAGAGTAGCGGGAGTTGGTATTAGAATGGGTGGTGAGAGAGGGCAGTCGGAGTTGGTATTAGAATGGGTGATGGGAGAGAGCAGTGGGAGTTGGGATTAGAATGGGTGGTGGGAGAGAGCAGCAGGAGTTAGGATTGGATCTTTTTTCTTCCATATGCCCCACTCCCCATACCTACTATATCAATGCACTTGCGCAGTGCAGTACAACTCAGCAATGAAGGTGGCCATTCGGCCCATTATGCCTGTGCCAACTCTTTCAAAGAGCTAACCAATTATTTCCAGTCTCCCGTTCCTTCCCCATTGCCTTGAAAATTCATCCTTCTCAAAAATATAAAATATATATCCAATTATTTCTGTATTGCTAAGATTGTGACTAAACAAAACAATTTTACTTCCAACGGACTCCATTGGTGATTTCATAACTGATTCTTATCTCCTAAATAAGTTGTCTAATAATAAGTTCCAGAGGCAGGAGATGAGTGTGGTAAAAATGTCAATCAAGTAAATTGGAAAGCCAAAAAGCATGAGAGCTGTCCATGCATTAATGCAAGACGTCTGATAAATAAGATGTGTGATCTGGAAGATTTTGCCAGGGTTAATAGATTGGACATAGTATCAGAGACATGGTGCAGAGACAAGGCAGGCAGTGCCCAACCCGCTCGAGCATACAATGACGCACGTTGACGTCGGGCGAGCGTCCTGACATCAACGCACAGTCCAGCGATATTTTGTTTGGCGGGCGCGCGCTGGAGGCGGCAGCACACCTGCCGACAGTTAAAAGGCCGATTAAGGCCATTGAAAAGATAGTTGAACAAAATTTTTCGCCGCCCCTCCAATCTTATGGTTGGCGGGCAGGCGAAAAGGCCAACTGACCTTTGCACTTTGTAGGAAAACTCATCCACGGGCAGGATGAGGTTTCCTAAAGCAAATAAAAATAAAATAAAAAATTTTAAATTTAATTAATAACCTGTCCCTGCTCAGGTGACAGAGTCACATGAAGGGACATGTTTTATTACATTTTTTATTTCTTTATTAATCTTTTTAACGCTCTTCATCTCCCTGAGGCAGCTCTGTGCCTCAGGGAGACTATCAAACGTGCACTCACAAACATGCGTGAAGTTTGTGCTCTCCCCGCTCACACTCCCCTCCCCCCTTGCCCGCACAGGCAGCGCTGAATGCTGCCACTTGCGTTTCACGCTGGGCAGACCTTAATTGGCCTGCCCAGCGTGAAAACGCCTTCCAGCCTCGATCACGGGTGGAGGTCGGCTACCCAGCCACCCCCGCCAAGCCCACCCAACAAGGGCAAAACTCTGCCCATGGTGGTGCAACTTCAGCCATTCTTAGCTGGAATAATGTCAATTGTTTAGAAGAGAAAACAAAGTAGCGTATATATAAATTCCAATATTGAGGCACAGCTGAGAGAGAATATAACAAAGGAAAGGGCAGACACAGAATCACTCCCGGTAGAAATGACAGATGGAAGCCCGGTTTTGAGGTGCAAGAATTTGGCTCCTGAGTTGTGGCCATGTTGTTCTCAATTCTGTGAGACAAATGTACTCATCAAAGTTAGATCAGATGTTGTTTTATCAATAGAAGATCCTCCTCCCTTGCAGTAATTATTGTAGCATGAGTCTCTTGCCAACTGGATGCTGCTGTAACTTTTACAGTCACGTACATAGTGTATGCGATTTAAACCATGTGTGGCTTTGTGGAGAAGGTTAGCATGGCCCATGAATTGTTACACAAAGCCACCAAGTGGCCAACTTGGGTAATTACAACATGCTCTGAAGAAGAGTCACACGGACTTGAAATGTTCGGTGGGATTTTCCGGTCCCGCCACAAGCCAGTGGACTTCTGGCTTGGGCGCCGCCTCATCCGCGGCAGACCCCACCCGCAACAGGGCCGGAAAATCCCAGCCGTTCACTCTGTTTCTCTCTCCGCAGATGCATCAGACCAGCTGAGTTTTTCCAGCATTTTATGTTTTTATTTCAGATTCCCCCCAGCATCCGCAGTATTTTGCTTTTAACAACGTTTGCCTATAGAGAGAGTTTTAAACAGTTTTAGTACTTTATTACTCATGGGGCAGAAGAGGTAATGTTCCCACTGTAGGTTAATTACAGCTCTCTAAGTTAAGCCAATTTAACCTCAGCAGAAGAAAATGCAAAAATTATGCGACCTGTCTTTCTGCAAACCACTTGAAGAGACTGCAGTGTGGTTCAAACGGAACTAGTTCAGTATCAGTGCCACTTTCTTCTATTTGGATCCCTCCCCCAGCTTAAGGTGTGTAGGTTTTCCTTGTAAAATCTTGGCGTTGAGTGGAGCAGGGAGAATGAGCTGTGAGCCAATAAGAGGAGCTGTTTGTCAGCAGCATGGTGTCTGGGAAATAGAGCTGGCTTTAGTCAGCCAAGAGGAAAATGAAGAAAGGAATAGGTTGAAAACTCAGGAGTCACTATTTCACCTGGAAAATACTCACTGAAAACTCGCAGTTAGAGTGGGTGAAAGCCTGACTGAAAATGAACTAAAATATGAAATGGTAAAATAATGAAGCTATTAAAATGGGTACAAGCTAAAGTAGCATTTCTATGCCGAAGATACCACTGTTTAGAGTGTTCATGGCTTTCTGTGAGCTCGGTAATGTTGACCCACCTCTTCTTTCAGCATTCATGTCTATCAGTCATCCGATAATATCCGTAACCGGAAGAACAGTATGAAAATGCAGCACTCCGCAGCGGTCATGTGCATCCTGTAAGTACAAATGCAATGTTTTCCATATTGTTTGGACCCGGTCTTTAATAAAGCAACTGAGCTGCTGCTCCATCCCCTTTCCACTC
This sequence comes from Carcharodon carcharias, assembly GCF_017639515.1. Taxonomy (NCBI): domain Eukaryota; kingdom Metazoa; phylum Chordata; class Chondrichthyes; order Lamniformes; family Lamnidae; genus Carcharodon; species Carcharodon carcharias. The sequence goes on along the minus strand of NC_054477.1, from coordinate 31,406,038 downwards.
CTGTCTTAGTTTCCCACTTCTATTGTTGGCATCAGCTGGGAGGGAGGATGGGGGTGAGTGGAGAACCGATCTTCTCCATGGCTTTGAATTCCTTTTAGTTGGGAAGCCAGGATAAGGCAATGACCCATCGAGCTGGAGACTACTAAAGGTAGTGAAGAGTAAAAAATGAAGCTAAGGTAAAGCAGGATGCAGTAATAAGCTGATGATGAGGTTGGGTTATTAAAGACTGGATATTATAGAGAAAAGGAAGGTATGAGAGGCTCCCTAGGAGATATTGAAGTTCTGAGAAAGAATGAATTAGATTATGATACTGTGTGACAAGTCTTGATTTTAACACCAGAAGGATGTGATGATGAGCATCTAGTACAACCTATGTCCCCCCACCCACCCCCAATGGCCCCATACCCCCATGCCAACTTAATGCCCCTCTACCCACCCCTGTTGCCCCCATATACCCTATGCCAACTCATGGACCCCACCCATCACCCTTTGTCCTTACCTTCTCCATGCCAACTCACCTAGTTCCTTGACGACTTTAACACTTCCTGGACAACTTTGAAAGGCTTGGCTGCTTTGACACTTCCTGGATAGCTTTGATACCGGGACAGCTCTTTAACAGTTCCTTGACAGCTTGACAGTTCCAATGATTTTGTGCATAAAAAGTGCACGCTCATGTTCATTTTATTTAGAAAGGACAAGGACCGAACATTTAGAGAAGCACAGACTATAGCAATATGATAATCTGGAGAAAGACCAAAAAGATCACAGTGGAGTCAAAGAGGGAACGGTCACCACACGAAAAAGCTTGTGATCAGCTGAGTGCGAGAGAGTTGCTAAAAGAGCATGTCCAGATAGGGGAACACTATTCCAGTGCTAATAGGATTTGGGCTTTGTAGAATGGGCCAGATTTTCGCCCTCGGGTCAGTATCAAAGTCAGGAGATACCCCGGCTCGGCAAGCCTGACCTTTAAAAATGTCCACCCACGGGTCAGATTTTCGGTCAGGGGCGGGTGACCCCAGAACAAATGTGCAGGCTGCCCGTTCTGGAGACAGGCTGGATGCAAGGTCTGCCTCTGTGCCCCGGCATTGTGTTTAAGTAAATAAAAAATAATTAAAAGCAAAAAAAAAACTCCTCCAGCCCTCACCCCTCATTCCCCCCCCCCCCCATCCATGTCAACCTATACCAACCCATGTCCCCTCACTCAACCCCCCAATGGCCCCATACACCCTATGCCAACTTTGTGCCAACTCATGCCCCCCCCACCCACCACCCTTTGTCCTTACCCTCTCCATGCCAACTCACCTAGTTCCTTGGCAACTTTAACACTTCCTGTATAACTTCGATAGGTTTGTCAGCTTTGACACTTCCTGGATAGCTTTAACAGCTGGACAGCTCTTTAACAGTTCCTTGACAGTTCCAATGATTTTGTGCGTAAAAAGTGTGCGATCATGTTCATTTTTAATAATCCCAAAGGATGTTTTACCTTTCCCAAAAGGTGGCATACCTCTCCCCAAGGTGTCCCGGGTATTATTTTAATAGTTAAACACTAGTTAGAAAGTCTAGGCTTGTGTTTTTCAGGACATGAAGGAAGGAAGATTATCATTGACCCATTAAGGACTTTGCCCCACTGAAAATATCAGAATGCAGTGATTCAGCCATTGCATTTTGAGAGGATTGGAGCTCGTGAGCACTCCAACTGTACAGGGCAACATGTGGGCACAGAATGACAACTGGGAGTAAATTGCTCTCCTCTTCCACTGGGAATATCTTTGGCGCTTTTCCCGCTCTGCCACCATAACTTAAATGGAAGTTCTTCATAAACCTCATTTATACACATCCTCTATGTGAAACATCCACTAAAGTTATGGCAGCAGAGCAGGAATAATCGCAAGGAAATTCCTGGCATTAGTGGTCTTTGGATGAGTTGAGGCACTCTTGTTGGTAACCAATCTCAACACACCTATATCAAGTCAAATTGGAGCATCCACATCTCAGACAGAGAAAGGAACACCTGAGATGTTTGAAGCTGGAATGGACTAAAAGGTTTGACCCATTCCCTTCAATAGCCATTTAATGTCTCAGTTATTTGTGCAATTTGGATCTCAATCTAAAATGGTATGTTAGAAAAGTGATTCTCAGTTGTCAAAGTGCTCAGTTAGCTACACAAAGAAGACCTGCACCAAAGCATCAGTTTATACATTTCAGAGGAAGACTTGCTAGTGAGGTGCAAGATATTTTGGCCACTGGAGGTTTTTCCTGGTATTGTGTAGCACACTCAGCCAGCCGCAATTTCCCTGGTGTTTGGATCAGAAATTGCATCCTCCATTGAGATGGCAATAATTTCCGGCAATGCTGTGGGATACAGTGATGTTAAAGAGAAGGGCTTTAAAGCAAAGGGGGCTGGAAATGAAATGTATATATGCCTCAATCTCCTGTGTGACTTGCAACCATTAAAGCAATTTCAGCAAATTATGGGATGCCCTAGTAAATGGTGAATGTAGGTGTTGCTTCACCTATCAGTGCATGAATATTGGAAGATGTTAAAAATGTTTGAACTTTTAATGGTCCATAAATCAGAAACTGAACTGGGCGAGCCATATAAATACTGTGGCTACAAGAGCAGGTCAGAGACTAGGAAACATACGACGAGTAACTCACCTCCTGACTCCCCAAAGCCTGTCTACCATCTACAAGGCACAAATCAGGAGTGTGATGGAATTCTCCCTGTTTGCCTGGTTGAGTGCAGCTCCCACAAGAAGCTTGACACTGTCTAGGACAAAGCAGCCCGCTTGATTGGCACCACATCCACAAACATTCACTCCCTCCACCACCAACGCACAGTGGCAGCAGTGTACACCATCTACAAGATGTGCTGCAGGAATTCACCAAGGCTCCTTCGACAGCACTTTCCAAACCCACGACCACTAGCACTTAGAAGGACAAGGGCCGCAGATAGATGGGAACACCACCACCTGGAAGTTCCCCTCCAAGTCACTCACCATCCTGACTTGGAAATATATTGCCGTTCCTTCACTGTTGCTGGGTCAAAATCCTGGAACTCCCTTCCTAACAGCACTGTGGGTGTACCTATACCAGGTGGATTGCAGCGGTTCAAGAAGGCAGCTCACCACCACCTTATCAAGGGCAGTTAGGGATGGGCAATAAATGCCGGCCCAGCCAGCAAAGCCCACATCCCGTGAATGAATTAAAAAAAGAAGGTATTTGTGCAAAGTGATCCAGGTATTCTCTATTTGTTTCAAAGCACCTTGGGTATGACAGTATTTCTGATTCTACTTCTTTTCCTTCCCTGATAGATACCTCGACAACAAGGTTTTTGTGTCACTGGCAAATGGCGAATTGATGGTCTACCAAAGAGATGCAGGTTTGTTTAGCGGTTCACATCGGATTAATTAGATAACTACAAAGTACCCCTTGGTGAACACACTGTTATTGCTTCACTAGAATGAAATCTGTGATGAGATTACAGTTGTTCATCTGGAAGAGTTGAGTATAAAATAATATGTTTGCTTTTATCCCTCTTTGATTATATCAAGTATCTAAAATCATAGAACCATTTAAATCAAATTTTCTCACCTCTTCGAAACGCATTGACCCCCTCAAAGGTATGATTCCCCAGATGACAGAGCCTCTGAATGGTGAATCAAATTCAAGGGACTGAATGGCTGACTCCAGTTCTTATGTTGCCATTTCTTTCTACATAAAAAAACAGATCAGCACATGGAATGGACTTCTGGATGTCCAAGTAGTAATTCTTCATGTGTCCCTGGATTTGAGTGGAATACACTACAGCCACATCCAACCTGCTACATTCTTTCCTTCAATATAAATGTGCCAATCATACGACAAGGATTGGTGAAACAATAATGTGGGTTTTTTTATTTGAAGATAAGATTATATAGAAATAGAGTTAACTGGGAGACTTTAGATAGTATATCTGACTCCTACTGCTGCTGCCTGTAGACTGACTACAAGTTATGGGACTAATACATCACCTACTGTCAAGATGGTAGTATTGACAGCAGTTTAAGATACGTTCCATTAAAGGTACATTTTACATCATATCACAACATCCCTCTTTTTGCTAACTGAAGGCGTACCTTTAAAGAATCAAACTAGTTAGCCATATAAATACTGTGGTTACAAGAGCAGGTCAGAGTCTAGAAATCATATGATGAGTAACTCACCTCATGAGTGATGGAATACTCCCCACTTGCCTGGATGAGTGCAGCTCCCACAACACTGAAGAAGCTGGACACCATCCAGAACAAAGCAGCCCGCTTGATTGGCACCACATCCACAAACGTTCACTCCCTCCACCACTGACGCACAGTAGCAGCAGTGTGTACCATCTTCAAGAGGCACTGCAAGGAATTCACCAAGGCTCCTTCAACAGCATCTTCCAAACCCATGACCACTACCACCTAGAAAGACAAGGGCAGCAGATGGATGGGAACACCACTACCCAGCGATTCCCCTCCAAGTATCTTACCATCCTGACTTGGAAATATATCGCTTCATTCACTGATTATTCCTTCACTGTCACTGGGTCAAAATCCTGGAACTCCCTTCCTAATAGCACTGTGGGTGTACCTGCACCACATGAACTGCAGCAGTTCAAGAAGGCAGCTCACCACCGCCTTCTCAATGGCAACTAGGGATGGGCAATAAATGCTGGCCTAGCCTGCGAAGCCCACATCCCATAAATTAACAAAAAAAAAGTATAAACTATCTGGGGTGACCAGGATGAGTTGTTGTTGCGGCACTTGAGTGTAATGGATGTCAGGGATGCAATCTCTGAGCCATTTTACACAGTGAATTTGACAGCTGTTGGTTGAATCATCGCTTGCCACTTCTGTAAGTACATACATTTCAGTGTGCGAAGTGGAAGGATGTTTGCACCTGCAGCAGTATCCAGCTTTGCATTTAGATTATGCTGACCCTGCATCTGTGGCTGGTGGCAGGGGCGTCTCTTGATCCCACTGTGCAAACACATTCTTTGATGTTCACTTATGCTGAATGTCTGCTCACTGTGAGTATAGATATCTTGCTCATCCTCATCATCTTACCGTATAGCTTGGCTAGACATTACGTGGATCTTGTCTTGGTGCTGTTTGGTACACGTTGTTGATGGGTTGTAATTCTGTACCTATCTGGCTTTTGGTTGTGGCTGCACATGATGTCGAACCACTTGCTTTGATCTTTGCTTTCTGCATTTGTGCTTCCAATGTCTTTTGGAGCCACATGCCTTACATACAGTGTTAAAAGCTGAGCATTTTTTGGGTGCGTGTATGAAACTACACTACCCACATTGCTTACTGGGCTCGCCTGGATTGGCTATCGTGTCAATAGTGGATGAATTATGCGTAGCCTGTAGATCCTGTCTACCCAGTAGTCTGGCTTTGTATTTTCATTCATTTGTAGCAGTGCTTCCACAGTGGAAACTTAAGGTTGGTCCAAGAGATCTTTTAGAAATGCTTCTATCAGGGTAGACGCTATCACGAGCTCAATTACTCTGTTGGCAAGCTCTGCCGCCGTAAAGTCTCAATCATGCCCCTTGCCTCTGTGTCTACTTATGAATTGGCCAGTGGTCTCTGCCGGTTGTTGCCTAAAAGACATGAAATCCAGATGGTGCGTTCTGAAGTTGAGCTTCACTTGTAATTGATAGTCAAGTGTTTACCAGATTTTTTTCTGGATGTTTAAGGTAACCGATGGACATACCTGAAGCATTCTGTCTGTGGAGGCTTGCATTGTCTATAGCGATTTTAATTTTTATGGCTTGTTTATCTGCTTCGGAAATACTGAAGTCTGTACAACACAGTTCGACGCATCGTCGGAACGAAGTAAGCCAGATAGTAGATCTGTTGCCTGCCAATTGAGTGATAGAAATTTGGTGATCTTTCTGTGGTCTTTGCAGGGTTATTAGGACCTTATTTGAAACAGCACGGCGATCCAGGCTGTTTAGCAGCTCCTCTAAAGTTAAATTAGCTCTGAGTTGCAGTTTAGTGGCCACTGCCTTTGCTGGGTCATAGGTTGCTGCTTGACTGTGTTGCTGAGCTCTTACTGATTTTTCCTAAGTTTACTGAAGCCTTGCCCACAAAACTGTTACTTAGGCATGAAAATGGAGTGCCTGCTTCAAAGGTACAATTAAACACTGAAAAAAGACTTTTTTACAGGCTACTTTTAGCTGTTAAGAGCTGTTGGGAGCTGTTACTGGATGGACTTTATTTTCCAACCCAGCTTTCATGTTGATTTCCCCTCACCTCCCAAAAGGACAACAAGCAGCAATAATAGAGTCCCTCCTGCCTGTGAGTTCTGCGTGAAGTTAGACTTTTCAAGGTTAGCTGTTTAATTTCTGTCCCTGCTAAAACTTCACAGCAGCTAGACTTATACTGACTAAGGTCTCCCAAATTCAAACAATGTTACTGGGACCTGGTGTCTGCTGCCTGTTGCAACGATGTCCCAGAGTGAAGATACAGAGTGTAGGATTCCTAAAGAGCTGCAGAATCACTTAAACATGGTGAGGCTTAATAGTTGTTCCACTTCCGTGCCAGTTGTTCTATTGCTGGACGTATAGGGGTTGCTCATTCAAATCTTCAAAACCATGCTGCCACCATACTATATTTTCCACTTTGACGCAAGTGTACCAATCATATGACAAGGATTGGTGAAACAATAATGTAGGCTCTTTATTTGAAGATAAGGCTATATACAATTAGATTTAACTGGGAGACTATGCATAGCACATCTGTCTCCTACTGCTGTTGCCTGTAGACTGATGATGATTCATGGGGCCATCCTGTCAGGATGATAGTGATTGACAGCAGTTTAAGATATGTTCCTTAAAGGTGCACATACATCACAACACAATCCTGTCCTCTCCTGGCATGCACACTTTAGAGCACTAGACAATGAGGAGGAGTACGTAACAAAGATCGGGCTGTATACCACTGGAGTACTGAAACCAGTTGTCAGATCGTAACTGCCATCCAGCCTGGGATCAGCTGCCTCAGCAAGGCTTGATCATTCAGAGTTCAGTTCCATGCTGGGCCAATGGCCAAGTGAGCTAACAAGGAGTGATTAACATTATGTCATTAGCTGTTTACCTGATCTCAAACATAATCTTGTCACCTGACTAATTTAGAAAATTTTAATTTGTGTAATAGTATAAAACAAGCGATGGCAAATCTGCAGTTCATTTTACTTCTCTTCGATTTAGTTCCATTAACTTCAGTGAAAAGAAATATCAGGAGAAATGTCAAAGTGGCTTCAAATTCACTATCATACGTTTTACACTAACTCACAAAGTTAAAATTACACCCTCTTAGAGCAGGATTTTACGCCCTGCAGGCAGGCGTGCGCTCAACCCGATTGGGCGTAAAATAGCGCACAATGACCTCAGGCAAGTGTCCTGACATCATCGCACACACACGATATTTCGGTGGGCGGTTGAGGGCTACAGTCGGCATTGTGCCCGCCAACAATTAAGAGGCCTATTAAGGCACTCAATCGAGTAAAATTGAAAGCAATTTTTCACTGCCTGTCCAACCTTATGGGCGAATTGGCCAAGCAGTCTTTGGATTTTTATGAAACCTCATCCATGGGCAGGGGATGAGGTTTCCAACAGTAATTTAAAAAGAATAAAAATTTTTAAACATCATTTTTGTTACTTTTCTGCTATTGTTACTGAGTTCTATGTCGGGACGCATTTTTAACATGTTTAAAATCTTTATTTTTGATTGTAAAATTCATCAGCTCCCTGAGACAGCTCTCAGTGCGGCGCTCCCCGGCGCATGCGCAGACTTTGGCGCTCACCCTCCTCCTGCCCCCCCCACCCCGGCAGCGCTGAGCTTCTCAGCGCACCTTTCATGCTGGCTGCCTGTTAATTGGCCAGGCCGCGTGAAGTCACGGTCGGGCCCGGACCGCAGGCAACGGACCGTTTCACAGCCGCTCCCAGGTCCATCAGTTGTGCTCACCCGATGAAGGGTAAATCCTGCCCTTAGTAAACCCACTGCTCACACCTCCCTGCCCCCCTCCCCCCCACCCCCACCCTGCAAACCCCACCCTTTCACCAGATACTGAATTCGTTAGAAAAGGAATCTTATCTGTAAACACTCAGGCCTTAAATCAATGATGTAACAATTTCTGATTGAATCTTTACCAAACATGGTGAGCAAGTTTCTTTCATCTTTGCACGTGTCTACATTTGTCTAAAGGCAAAGTTGTGAGCCCGGTAACTTAGTTCAAAAATGACTTTATAAGATTTTCATCAACTTGATAAGTGGTTTCCTGCTGTCAAAATCTTGGCTCTTTTTGAAAGCAGACGGACTGGAAATAGGACATGTTGACACATATTAAACTGTCACCTGGAGCTGAAGCAGCCTCAACACATACTTAATATCCTCCTTCACTCAATAGGGGCTTCAAATCTTTTTCTTTACTAAAGATAATGAATAGAGGGAAACAGGTCAGTAATCAGAAAGATTAAATAGTTCCTCCACCTGTCAGGAAATATCTTAACTTTTAATCCCTCTTTGGCACAGCAATTGGTTTAATTATTTATTGTATTTCTCCCCCTCACCCTCACCACCACACAGGGAGTTTTTGGGATCCACAGAACTCACACACGTTGTGCTTGGGATCTCCAGGAAATCCTGTCACCAAGATGGTGCAGGTGGCAGGAAAGCTTTGGTGCGGATGCCAGAACCGGATTCTCATCATCAACACTGCCACGCTTTGCCAGGAGGTGAGTGCTGAGCATTGGTTGGTATTATCCATAAGCACGAGTACCAGCTTTGACCCACTGTGGTCAGATGGTAAAGCCTGACACCGCAGCCAGCAAATTATCAGCACGTACAACGTGTGAAAATGGCTGTCATGGCTCTTTACATTGCAACAATGACTACGCATAAAAAGTACTTCATTAGCTATGAAGTGTTTTGGGGGAAACCTGATGTTGTAAAAGGCACTATATAAATACAAGTTCTTTATTCATCCAGAAGTTACTTAACGTTAATTTTACACACAAGCAATTTGTATTGCAGCAAAGTATTGTACCCTGAAGGCCAAGATGATGGACTTGAACCTTAATTTTTTGAAGATGTTAATTATGGTCCTCAACCTGCCTCCATTTGCCCAATACAGTGGCTAAACAAGTTCCCTTTATGCAAGCCGCACTGTACCATAAAATGGGAATTATATAGACTTGCACTGGAAATGCCTGGAGTATTGGAATTATAAAACTGTCCCAATTTAAAGAAAACACAGAGGCACAGTGCACATCAATTTGTGGGATATGGGTGTCACTGGCGAGGCTGGAATTTATTGCCCATTCCTAGTTACCCTTGAGTAGGTGATGTTAGATCTTCCTCTTGAATCACTGAAGCCCATGTGGTGAAGGTGACTACATTAGCCATTGTTTATGTAATTCCATCAAAGTGACAGTGGAAAACCAGGGGAACCCTGCGGAATTTCAGTGCCATGGATTAAAAAAACGTATTGTACAATAATGAAGCAGCGCTGTATACACGAATGGAAGAAAGTATGATTTTTGACCTTGCATGGAGCAACCTTATGTGTAAAATTTGAGGTTGCTTTATTCTTTGATACCAGTTGCCCATACTGTGCCTTCAAATCTTAGGAAATGCACCCTTCACTCTGTCTCTGCCAAGTCTGTATTTCTGATATTTTCCTTGTTTCTGCATTAAATGGCAGCACATGATCCAGATTGGCCAAGACAGCAATCGGTGTGTGACAAGTATGGTCAGCTCGAGCTTGGGGGTTTGGGTTGCACTACAGAGCAGCGCTCAGGTTAAACTCTACCACGCCGGCACCTATGAAAACCTGACAGAAGTCGACGTGGCTCCCGCGGTGCACAAGATGCTTGCAGGTAAGGAAAGAATTTCACCACGGTACATCCTTAGTGTGTCTGCAGCTCCTGAGAAGTCAGAGCAGCTGGAGCAGGCATTGATAGTTTGAAGCTTTGAATCAGTGATAAGGCTTCAAGTTAGATTAAATTCCAACAAACCTACTAATTCATGGCAAAATTAGTCATACATTTTAGCTGCATTCACTTCTGACTGCACTTTCGTCTCAAGGTGAAATATTTTTTCTGAATATGCTACGTTAAAAAACTGGGCATTCCACAGCCTGGGGAGTCACGGGGAGAATGACCACATAGATGAGGTATCAGAGAGTAGTGAGTACCAAGGAAACTAGACCCCTGCCTCAGTCAGTGAGGAGGGAAGATTATTGAGATTGAGGAAGAATTAAATCAATGTAATAACAATATCTCTCAGCAGGTCAAGTGGTCAGTTAAGCACTAATTGGGTAAAGGCTTTTTGAGTTTGTGTGCCATTTTCCCAGCCATCCTGTTTGACAGCATGATCACAGTTAGGTAGTACATAGGCGTAATTACATGGGGAGAGTATTGACAGATATACAAACATAATCAGACCTATTGAGGATTCAAAAAGAAAAACAGAAAAGTGCTGGAAATACTCGGCAGCATCGGTGGAGAGAGAAACAGAATTAATGGATGGAGTTTAATGCCCCTCTCAGGGTGAGTTTGGAGGAGGGGGGGGACATGCAGAGTGATCGAGCAGGAAGGTGCGGTGTGGAGATCCCACCACCTTTTCGCCTCCCTTCGCGTTAAAGTCAGCTCCTTGGAGGCCAATTGAGGTCCTTAAGTGGCCACATTTCTGTCACCGCTGGTATTCAGTCAGCGGTGGGCAGGAATCTGCCCACCCGGGGAGATCGCCCATCAAACCCCCTCCCTGGGAACCCCGCGCTGCCCCACTTATCTGTCTCTGGAGGATCCATCACTGATCCTCTGGGTAGGGCCCAATGCAATACCAGCAGTGATCGCCACTCATGGTGGCGCTGCCGGCACTGCAGAACTGCCAGCCTCTGATTGGCCAGCAACTCTTGGGGCAGGATATCCGCCCCAGACACGGCAGTGCAGCAATTAAATGACCCCATGGAGCTCTCAGAGATGAGGTTTGTGGGGGTTGCCACCAAAATTCACGGCAGTTGAGGGTCCCCCTGATGCCCACATTAAACTTCCGGTGTTTGAGGTTGATAACTTTTCATCAGAATTCAAATGAAAATTCAGTATTTCTGGATTTTTAAAAACGTTTATATATAACTATTATCATTTTTTTCTATTAATTTGGAAATACTACTTAACCTCTTTTGTTGCCCTTCTACTTGCCATAACATCCATGCAAGCCTACACCTGTTAAAATAAGTTTCAGTGTTCACCACAGCTTCTCAGGCTTGGGTCTCTCACTAAAGTTATGCAGCCCGCCAAAAGGTTTTATCTGGTGAGTTTCTAATTATTTCTATCTTTCAACATATTTCCACACTTTGGCTTCTCATTAGATTCAAGCATTGCTTTAGAGATCCTGTACCTTGGTGAGGAGATATTCTCCTCTGCTATCAGCTTATCTGTACCATGCACTTACCCTAACTAGGTGTATGAGGTGACCTACTCCCCAGTCGTCTACCAATGCTACTCAAAACCAGCCACTAGGGGATGAGGATTGGCTTTGGGAGAGTTGGTGACTTTTCAGTTTATAACAATATTATATTCAGTTGGAATAAGTCTCCCTTGTTGTTAGCAGCTTTCTTAATTTAAATGGATTTATTAGACGTTCATGAAATGTTACCGTCAATTTAAAATATTTCAGATAAACATCTTCCCTTTTGAGCTTTAGGAAGGGAAATCTGCCCTCCTTACCCAGTCTGGCCTAGATATGACTCCAGACCCTCAACCAGGTGGCTTGACCCTTCACTGCCCTCTGCAGGCAACTGACTCAGTTGTCAAGAAGGTGGCTCACCACCACCTTCGCAAGGGCCTTTAAGGATGGACAATAGATGCTGGCTTTTCCAAGTGACACTCTCATCCCATGAATGAATTTTTTAAAAACTACAATGATGAAGAATACAGAATGCAGAACTAGATAAGATTTGTAGGTAACCTATGGTTGGTATTGAACGTATTGGAAGATACCACAGTCTTGTCTGGTTTTGGTGCACTATAAATAAAATGTAGTCTATGTATCCTAGTTAGGGTTTTACCCAGCCCTGGAGTACATTGTATAATAAGGATTTCCTTTCCCTGACAGGTTCCGATGCCATTATTCGTCAGCACAAAGCTGCCTGCTTACGAATTACTGCCCTACTTGCCTGTAAAGACCTTCTCTGGATTGGAACGAGTGCTGGTGTGGTGTTAACTCTCTCTATTCCCCATGTCACTGCCAACACCACCTCTCTCAGGACACCTTTAATACCCATGGGTTCGGCGCACGGGCACACGGGACACGTTCGATTCCTCACAGCTATTGAATTGCCAGAAATCTTCGATCTCACGTTCCCACCAACAAGGGAGCCAGGCAAGTTTTCTGAGTATCTAGCCTCTCATCTTTCAATTTTTTTATTTAAGAACCATTCCCAGGCATCAGAGCAATGAAAAAGCTTTTGATTTCAATTCATCTCAAGTCAGTTGGTACCTATGGCTTTTCATTTTTAAAGAGGTTCTGCACATTATGTATAACTATATTTCGGAGAAGACAGCATTGTTCTTCCATCATCAAAGTATTTACCATCAAACTGAGAGGCAGAGTTAGAACATGAGCTACCATAGTCTTATATTAGTTTATATACAGCCTGGTTCTGTTTCAGGATTTGATGTGCTGTACTGGAAACTGAGATACTTGTACTGTTTCTGCTTTTAGTCTAACACTGAGCTGTGCATATGTTGAATGATGTTCCCCATTGTGGCAAGATTGTGGTATTTACACAGAATTACACTGAATTTACAATGCAGAAACAGGCGGATCTGTGTTGATGTTTACGCTCCACATAAGCCTCCTCCCACCCCTATTTATGCCACTGTTCCAAAAATTCCAGATAGGTTGATACAAATAAATTGGTCCAGATAGATTGATCTAAAATGATCCAAGTGAATGTGTAAGATATTGGACTCTCCATTTCAAAGATAACAAAACTCACTCTCAGATTTAACTAACTTTCAGTGCTAATGATACTCTTTTATACGGTCACAAGTTTGGAAATAGTCCATTAAAAACTAAATATTTTCAAATCTTTACACCACAATCTTGCGTATATGCAAAGGAACTTTTGGCCTAGGAAATGGATCTCACTTTGCTTGTTTTATTGGTGTAAAATGGACATCTAAGGATCCAATAAAGGGAACAGCATGTGCCCCCTCAATCTATGCCAAAGATGCACAACCTATCGTATTGGTTAGGGTTCCAACACAGGCGTCTAATGCGTCTCCCCAGCCCTTGCACATATAAGAGCCTAATGCCTGTTTCAGCCGCCTTCGCAAATTTCAATTGCAACTCACCGCATCATCTCGAGGGCAGTTAGGGACGGGCAATAAATGTTGGCCTACATCCAATGAAGGAATAATTTTTTTTTAAATGTACCATGCATGCTGGGATCAGTTTTGTCTGGCATTTAGCGGACAAACCAGCAGTCCTTAAAGGGACTCCTGGAGGCCGCCAGTCAATGGATAAGTTTAAACTTTTTTTTAATTTAACCTGATCGTGGAGACTGGGTGTGCTCATCCACTTCCAATTACCTCCTCTGCTGAGGACTTTGGCCACAACTCACTATTGATAATGGATCAATTTGCTATGGGGGTGTTGTCGGCTTCATCGTGTACATTCAACCTGCGCCACACCAGGGTTATGTACCGATTCAGGCACAATCCAATTTTTCTTGGTCTCTATCTTTAATAAAATGAGAGGAAGTTTGTCCGGCAGAACCTCCTCCTGCCTGCCAGACCTTGGGATCAGGGCCCCTTACTGTCTCGTTCACTGTGCACAATAGGCATAATGCAAAGGGAGAGGATTGCAAATAACTAAAATATGGCTTAAAAATAAACTTCCTTTGTTTCATTGGCTAAAAAAAAGCTTGCGAGCTATTTGTAATTCTGAAATCAGCTGCTCAGAAAGATTTAAAAAGTGGCAGCAAGTTTTATGGAATTTGAAATCTGGATAGTTGTCCCTGAAATGTTTAGAATAGAAGATGAGAACTTTATAGTCAGTTTTTCACTACCTGTACCAGGCTCAATGTACATTAGTGCAGAGCTGTTTTATATCTAATTATTCTATTCTGCAAAAGGTCCAGTGCTCAGAGTGACAAGAGAAACAAATTTGCAAAGAAATTACAGAGCGGTGCAAGAACCAGACTGTAATTACAATAGAGGACTTCAATTATCCAAATATAGACTGGGATAGGAACAGTGCAAAGGGATAAGAAGGGTGAGAGTTCCTGGAGTGTGTTCAAGACAATTTTCTGCAGCAGTATGTTTCTGGTCCAACGAGAGGACAGGCACTGTTGGACCTGGTTCTGGGGAATGAGCTGGCCCATGTGGTTCAAATATCAGTGGGAGAGCATTTATGGGACAGTGATCATTGTATCATAAGGTTTAGGTTGGCCATGGAAAAGGACAAGGAGCAATCCAGAGCAGGGATAATTAACTGGTGGAAAGCCAACTTTAATTGGGATGAGAATGCATCTGAGTCGAGTGAGTTGGAATCAAATGCTGGTGGAAAAGACAGTGGCTGAACAATGGGCTACCTTCAAAGAGGTAGTATTGCAGGCAATGTCAAGGTATGTTCCCTTGAAGGGGAAAGGTAGGACAAGTAAATCTAGAACACCCTAAATGACGAGAGAGATAGAGGTGAAGATGAAAAGGAAGAAGTATGCGTATGACAGATGTCAGATGAAAATACAATGGAGAATCAGGCTGAATATAGAAGGACCAGAGGAGAAGTTGAAAAAGCTAATCAGAAAAGCAAGGAGGGAGCATGAAAAGAGACTGGCAGCGAACATAAAAGAGAATTCCAAGGTCTTCTATAAGCATGTAAATAATAAAAGGGTGGTAAAAGAAAGAGTAGAGCCGATTAGGGATAAAAAGGAAGACTTGCATGTGGAGGCTGGAGAAGTAGCGGAGGTATTAAACAAGTACTTTGCATCTGCCTTTACAAAGGAAGAGGATGCTACCCAGGCCAAGGTGAGAGAGGAGGTAATTGGTACACTCAAGGAATTTATAATTGAAAAGGAGGAGGTGTTAGAAAGGCCATCTTTACTTAAAATATATAAGGTACCAGGACTGGATGGGATGCATCCAAAGGTACTGAGGGAAGTGAGAGTGGAAATTTCAGAGGCACTGGTGATAATTTTCCAGATTTTCTTCAACACAGGGGAGGTGCCCGAGGACTGGAGAATTACGAATGTTACACTCTTGTTCAAAAAGGGGTGCAAGGATAATGCCGGCAACTATAGACAAGTCAGTTTGACTTCTGTGGTAGGGAAGCTTCTGGAAACTATAGCACCTTAGACAGGTGTGGGATAATTAATGAAAGCCAGCATGGATTCATTAAGAAAACATCATGTTTAACTAACTTGCTGGAGTTTTTTGAGGTGGTAACAGAGAAGATTGAGAAGGGCAATGCTATTGATGTGGTAAATATGCATTTTCAAAAGGCATTTGATACAGTGCCACACAACAAACTTGTGAACAAAATTCTAGGTCATGGAATAAAAGGGAAAGTAGGCACTTGGATAAGAAATTGGTTGAGTGACAGGAAACAGAGAGTAGTGATAAATGGTTGTTTTTCAAATTGGAGGAAGGTCTATCGTGGAGTTCCCCAGGGGTCAGTGTTGGGACCTTTGCTCTTCCTGACATATATCAATGACCTAGACTGCACATGATATGAATATTGGAAGCATTGGCAACTGTGATGGCAATAGTCTTGAACTTCAAAAGGACATAGGCATATTGGTGAATTGGGCAGACAAGTGGCAGATGAAGTTCAATGCAGAGAAGTGTGAGTGATCCATTTTGGCAGGAAGAATATGGTGAGACAGTATAAAATAAAGGGAGAAACTCTAAAGAAGGTGCAGGAACAAAGGGATGTCGGTGTATATGTACATAAGTCATTGAAGTTGGCAGGGCATGTTGAGAGAGCAGGTAATAAAGCGTATGGTACTCTAGGTTTTATTAATAGGGGCATTGAGTGCAAGAGTAAGGGGGTCATATTGAACTTGGATAAGACTCTAGTTAGGTCTCATCTGGAGTACTGCATCCAGTTCTTGGTGTCATACTTGAGGAAGGATGTGAAGGCATTGGAGAGAGTACAGAGGAGAGTCACAAGAATGATTCCAGGGATAAACAACTGTAGCTATGAGGATAGATTGGAGAGGTTAGGTCTGTTTTCCTTGGAGAAAAGAAGATTGAGATGAGACTTGATAGAGGTATCCAAGATAGTGAGGGGTATGGATAGGGTAAATAGTGAGAAACTATTTCCCCTCAGGAATACTTCAAGAACTAGAGGCCACTGATTCAAAATAATGGGCAGAAGCAGTAAATGTGATGTGAGTGAAAAATTTTTCACCCAGAGGGTGGTTGGGGTCTGGAACGAACTTCCTAAAAGGGTGATGGAGGCAGGTTCGATCGAGGTATTCAAAAGGGAATTTGATTGCTATTCGAAAAGAAAGAATGTGCAAGGCTACGGGAATAAGGCAGGGGAGTGGGATTAGCTGGAATGCTCTTTCAGCGAGCCAGTGCAGACTCAATGGGCTGAATGGCCTCCTGCACTGTAAAGATTCTGTGATTCTTGACTGAATCCATGCCCCTGAGGCTAGAGGGCTTTACTGTGTTTACAAGCCTTCCATTCTACACAGCAGTTAACTATTTTTGGACTCGAGGAGCTAAATGGCCTACTCCTGTTCCCCTGTTACAATGATTGTATTCATTTTTTTCTGGTCTCAAGGCAGGTTATTTCTTTAACAAATGTCTCTTTTTTTAATGACAGGAGGGGAAAGAAGAAGTTGGGAATATATGTTTCTTGCACTTAATCTTCATTACAGAGTCAGATTTATTGGATATCATAACGTGATTAGTCATGTCTTAATTAGTAGTGCATTATCAGGCTTTTTCATATACTATATGCTGATATAAAGAAATGCTAATGCTTGTGATGACACTAAATATGATATTAGAATATTGATGCTGTTAAAAATGGTGTCAGACAGAACACATGAAAATGCATTAGTACATGAAGTACATGAACAAAAGTGAAAAGTGAGTACATTTTGTAAGGAACAATTGATCCACATATGGATTATGAAAGGGACTTGGCAGAGGGAGGTGAGGGTGTTATTGCTTCAATTCATCAGCAAAAAAAAGACTGACAAAGTACTGGGTTACATTAGCAGTGGGATAGAATGCATTGTAAAAGGTGGTGATGTTCCTAGGACATTGGTTGCACCCACATACTGCATGGACTGCTGGTCCATGTCATAGGACGGATCGAGTGCATCATAGGCCAACCAGAATCACACTAGAACTCGAGACTTTTTAAAAAATTCATTCATGGGACATTGGCATCTTTTTATTGCCAGCATTTATTGCCCATCCCTAATTGCCCTTGAGAAGGTGGTGGTGAGCTGCCTTCTTGAACTGCTGCAGTCCATGTGGTGCAGGTGCACCCACAGTCCTGTTTGGAAGGTAGTTCCAGGATTTTGACCCAGCGACAGTGAAGGAATGGCGATATGTTTCCAAGTCAGGATGGTGAGTGACTTGGAGGAAAACTTCTAGATGGTGGTGTTCCGACCTGTTCTCTGCCCTTGTCTTTCTGGATGGTAGTGGTCGTGGATTTGGAAGGTGCTGTCTAAGGAGGCTTGGTGAGTTCTTGCAATGCATCTTGTACATGGTACACACTGCTGCTACTGTGCGTCGGTGTAGGAGGGAGTGAATGTTTGTGGATGGGATGCCAGTCAAGCGGGGTGCTTTGCCTTGGATGGTGTCAAGCTTCTTGAGCGTTCTTTGAGTTGCACTCATCCGAGCAAGTGGAGGTTATTCTACACAGTAGATGGTGGACAGGCTTTGGAGAGTCAGGAGGTGAGTTACTCACTTCAGGATTCCTAGTCTCTGACCTGCTCTTGTAGCCACAGTATTTATATGGCTAGTCCAGTTCAGGTTCTCATCAATGGTAACCCCCAGGATGTTGATAGTGGGGAATTCAGTGTTGATAATGCCATTGAATGTAAAGGGGCGATGGTTAGATTCTCTCTTTTTGAAGATGGTAATTTCTTCAAAACTTGTGTGGCATGGATGTTACTTGCCACTTTTCAGCCCAAGCCTGGATATTGTCCAGGTCTTGCTGCATTTGGACATGGACTGCTTCAGCAGCTGCGGAGTCGTGAATACTGTTGAACATTGTGCAATTATCAGCGAACATCCCCACTTCTGACCTTATGATGAAAGGACGGTCATTAATGAAGCAGCTGAAGATGGTTGGGCCTGGGACACTACCCTGAGGAACTCCTGCAGTGATGTCCTGGAGCTGAGATGATTGCCCTCCAACAGCCACAACCATCTCTCTTTGTGCTAGGTATGACTCCAACCAGTGAAGTGTTTTCCCCCTGATTCCCATTGACCCCAGTTTTGCTAGGGCTCCTTGATGCCACACTCGGTGAAATGCTGCCTTGATGTCAAGGGCAGTCACTCTCACCTCACCTTGGAGTTCAGCTCTTTTGTCCATGTTTGAGCCAAGGCTGTAATGAGGCCAGGAGCCGAGTGGTCTTGGCAGAACCCAAACTGAGCATCAGTGAGCAGGTTATTACTAAGCAAGTGCTGCTTCATATCACTGTTGATGACCTCTTCCATCACTTAACTGATGATCAAGAGTAGGCTGATGGGACGGTAATTCACCAGGTTCGCCATTTATCCTGCTTTATGTGTACAGGCCATATCCGGGTAATTTTCCACATTGCTGGGTAGATGCCAGTATTGTAGCTGTAGTGGAACAGCTTGGCTAAGGATCTGACAAGTTCTGGAGCAGAAGTCTTCAGTACTGTTGCCAGAATACTGTCAGGGCTCATAACCTTTGCAGTATCCAGTGCCTTCAGCTGTTTCTGGATATCAAGTGGATTGAATCAAATTGGCTGAAGACTGGCATCATGATGCTGGGAACCTCCGGAGGTGGCCAAAATGGATCAGACACTCAGCCCTTATGGCTGAAGATTGTTGCAAATGCTTCAGCCTTGTCTTTTGCACTGATGCGCACCCCCATCATTCAGGATGGGGATAATTGTGGGGTCTCCTCACCAGTGAGTTGTTTAATTGTCCACCACCATTCATGACTGAACATGGCAGGACTGCAGAGTTTAGACCTGATCCGTTGGTTATGGAATCACTTAGTTCTTAAGTGTCACTTGCTGCTTATGCTGTTTGGCACGCAAATAGCCCTGTGTTGTAGCTTCACCAGATTGACACCTCATTTTTAGGTATGCCTGGTGCTGCTTCTGGCATGCCCTCCTGCACTCTTCTTGAACCAGGGTTGGTCCTCTGGCTTGATGGTAATGGCAAAGTGAGGGATATGCCAGGCCATGAGGTTACAGATTGTGTTCGAGTACAATTCTGCTGCTGCTGATGGCCCACAGCGCCGCAATGATGCCCAGTCTTGGGTTGCTACATCTGTTTGAAATCTATCCCATTTAGCACGGTAGAGTGCCACTCAACTTGATGGAGGATATCCTCAATATGAAGGCAGGACTTCATCTCCACAATGAGTGTGCAGTGGTCACTCCTACCAATACTGTCATGGACATATGCATATGCAACAGGTAGATTGGTGAGGACGAGGTCAAGTATGCTTTTCCCTCTTATTGGTTCCTTCACCACCTGCCATAGACCCAGCCTAGCAGCTATGTCCCTTAGGACTCAGCCAGCTTGGTCTGTACTGGTGTTTCCGAGCCACTCTTGGTTTTCGACATTGAAGTGCCCCCCCACCCCCACCCAGAATACATTCTGCACCCTTACCACCCTCAGTGCTTCCACCAAGTGGTGTTCAATATGGAGGATTCGTCAGCTGAGAGGGGGGGGGGTGGATCGGTACGTGGTAATCAGCAAGAGGTTTCCTTGCTCATGTTTGACCTGATGCCATGAGACTTCATGGGGTCAGGAGTCAATGTTGAGGACTCACAGGGCAACTCCCTTCTAACTGTACACCACTGTGCCGCCACCTCTGTTGGGTCTGTCCTGCTGGTGGGACAGAGTATACCCAGGGATGGTGATGGTGATGTCTGGGACATTGTCTATAAGGTATGATTCTGTGAGGATGACTATTTCAGGCTGTTGCTTGAGTAGTCTGTGAGACAGCTGTTCCAAATTTGGCACCAGCTCCCAGATGTTAGTAAGGAGGACTTTGCAGGGTCAACAGGCCTGAATTTGCCATTGCCATTTCCGGTTAGCGGTTTGATACAACTGAGTGACTTGCGAGGCCATTTCAGAGAGCATTTAAGAGTCAACCACATTGCTGTATGTCTGGAGTCACGTGTAGGCTAGACCTGGTAAGGACGATGGTTTTCCTTCCCTAAAGGGCATTAGTGAACCAGATGGGTTTTTACGATAATCAGCAATTGTCATCATTAGACTTTTAGTTCCAGATTTTTTGGTCAGTGTTATAAGGAAAGGCTGAGGAGGCTGGAATTGTTCTCGCTTGATGTGACTTCACAGTAGCCTACAAGAGGTTTTCAGAATTACAAAAGTGAAGGATAAAAATTATCCTGGGTAAATTGTGCACACTGATGAAATAGTTAAAAAAATTAATGAACATAGTTTATCGTTATAGAAATCAAGAGTAAATAGGAAGTTCAAGTAGAGCCATTTCACACAAAGAGCAATGTACATATGGAATGAGTTACCAGGGAATGTATTGCTGCAAATAATGTCAATGGGTGAACGAACAATTAGATGCACTTCTGGAGGAAGGACAAATTAAAAAAGCAGGAAGACTGAGATTGAACTATTTGACCATTTCCTGTTCTAAAAATGTCTAATTTCTGTGATGTTCAATGTGAATTTTTAACCTACTGAAAATGTAAACAGGGTACTTTTAATTATGACTTTTATTTTAATTAAATTGAGTTTATTTTATTAAACTAGGGTTAGATCAAAATAACATAATTGACAAAATTGTTTGCGCACAGCATTTTTGTGTAAAGTCTAACTGCCTCTTTCATACTCTAGGTCGCCCCAGTACAGGTGGTGAAAGATTGATTGGTTCACAGAAGCGAGATTCAGCAAGACGCCGATCGTCTGCCATTTTTCCATTAAAAACCAACATGCTGGTGATCAGCGGAGGAGACGGGTATGAAGACTTCCGCCTTACCAACAGTAGTGAGACTGTCGGCCGTGATGATAGCACCAACCATCTGCTTCTGTGGCGTGTGTGAGAAGAGTGAAGCTTGGTGTTGGCTACAAGACTACTGTTATTGTTTGTCTCCCAGTGTGCTTTGTCTAATGCTTGGGCATTTAGTCTCTGTGCGCATTGTTTGTTTTTTTTCCTGTACACGAGCAGGACCCTGAGTGAATGATCAACAGTCTTAAGAATGTCTACAGATTGTGAAGCGCTCAGCCTGAATTTTCTGCAATGCTTGTGATGCTATATTCTGTGTCGCACAGTGTGACGTGGATATGAAATGGCTCATGGTTGTGTGGGGCTTTGAATGAGTACATGGAACAAGAGAGAATAGCCCCCATCATCAGTGATAATAATGGGTTCCCATTGATGAAAAAGAAGCCGCTAAGTTTGGGATCAAGAAATGATGCAAAGTGTTGCAGGAAGTTAAACAAAAAAAAGGCAAGGGATTGTGGGAATAATATTTTGTACAGGACATCTTCATGTATGGTCAGAGCTCTGTTCCCCTTTATCCCTTAACTTTTTGACCAAATGTTGAAAAGCTGACAGTCCATTTTAGCAACAATTACGGGGAATCTTTATCTGTGCTTCAACCTGATAGCAACGTGACTAAGTTTCAAGTAACCTCCAAGTAATAATTTCCAATGAGAAGTTCATCTGTGGGAACCTGTCTAGGACAATGTTGGTGGTCTGCATGGATATTGTGACAGTGGACTTCTGCTTTTTGTTGCTGTTTAAAAGGAAGAGGCCTTTTGGAGATCAGAAGACTTCACTCTAATGCATCATATTTATACGAACCATAAAAATGGAACTCACCGTGACATGCGTGTATGTACTGACATACCCAAGGCAGACATGTTCATGAACATTCATTCTTAGTGAATCTGCATGAGAGAGAATTGTGTTTGTAATATTATCATCTTTTAGACAAGGCACAAATGTCTTTCCATGTACTGTCACATTCATTCAGAGGACCGATGAATCGCATTGTAAGTATCTCATTGTGTATCCACAGTTGCAGCGTTCCAGTGTGTTCTTGGGTGTGTTCAACTGCCTTCTTAATAGAATGGAGTTGGTTCATACAGAAACCAGAGAGGGTGTGTAAACTGACAATGTGCAATATGTGGCCGAGATCATGGAGGACCATCACTTGTTTAGGACCATTCAAGCAGAGGACTTTCGAACGTTTGCAGCAGCATCAGTTAATTAGTGCCACATAATCACCTCAGTCTGTCAAAGGCTATAATCATGGTTGAAGCTACCTTTTGGTCAGTTGTATCGCATTGGTCCTCCTGTACAGTATTTATGTTCATTTTAACTTAGTTACTTTTACAGCACTTAATTTATGCATTTATCTTTTTGTTTAAAAGGTATCGCTAGAAATTTGACAAAGTTTGTTTGACATTTTGTGGCTTAATCTGGTTGTTTATTCTGTGTAGTAGAGTTTTTGAAAATGCAAGACTGAATTATGCGGATCTTAACCTCGGTGAATGAAATGCAGTTTCTCCCAACTCCCCACAGAACTTCCGTTTTTCCCCTTAACAATTCTGTAATAAAACAGCAGTTATATTGTGAGATGTTTGGTGTTAAATCAGCGCAAATGCAGAAGATACTTTCTGGAAATTCCAATGCAATTGTTAATTGGGTTGATGAACGGTATGCAACCAAAACACTATAAACTTGCCCTCCTCTTTACAGGTGCTCACTGACCTGTTGTGGATTTCTACCGTTTTCTGTTTTTATTTTTAATAATTGGGTAGGATATTTGATGAAGGCTATTTTACTTATGAAAGTGAAAGCAGATTTTTGAATGACTTTCGG
Source organism: Carcharodon carcharias (assembly GCF_017639515.1). Taxonomy (NCBI): domain Eukaryota; kingdom Metazoa; phylum Chordata; class Chondrichthyes; order Lamniformes; family Lamnidae; genus Carcharodon; species Carcharodon carcharias. The sequence continues at coordinate 31,382,954 of NC_054477.1, read as the reverse complement.
GGTCAAAGATAATGGGAATCTAAATTGAACATAAACTGTTACTGTTTTCAACAAAGTTCTGCATCCAGGGCAGTGGAGAGAAGAATGTAGCCCAATATCTGCTTATTTTGTTCATTGATTTGTTTCTAAAGCCTTTCAGATGTGTGGTATACAATTAAACCTTCTGATGTTAGGATTATGCTTGATAATTACCGCTTGAAAGACAAATTCCAAAATTTAGGATTAAAACCTGCACATGATGCCAACTGCATTTCTGGTGGGACTCACACATCCAGCCCCTTGCCCTGCTGGGTGCAGAGGGTATTTAGCCTGTTCTTTTTTTCTCCCTTCCGAAGTAGTTTGACTGTTTAAACCTGGCGTCTTCTGATTTTGAACACTCTGTTTTATTTTGGATCTCCCAAAAACAACACATACAACAATTGCTCCCAAATGATTTTGCCTGATTAAAAACCCAAAGAACAAGGCAGAATGCAAATTCAAGTCCTATGTTTTTTTTTCCATTCTGAATGTTGTAGCAATGGTCAAGCAGCCAGTCACTGGTTTTAAAGACTTCAGAAAATGTGAAGGGAAAATTCTGCCCTGTTCACCCCTCCCAGGACCTATTAGACATGGGTGCGATTCTAAAACTATGAAAAACAACAGAGATAAGCATTGGACTAAATGTTAATTGGTGATTGCTTACCCCAGCTGCACAGGGACTAGAGTCCTGACATCGGATTGGATATTTTGTATCTGAAGGGTGAAAATTAGATTGTTGGTTCCAAGTTACCAGATGTCAGATCAGCTGGGTAATAAATGGTAACTGCAAAGCGTGTTTGTGTTGTCATACAGCACATGCAATCTGTCCAGTGAAATTCTTTATTATCAACTGGCTTTGAGTGCTGTTAGAGCTGCACTCATCCAGGCAAGTGGAGAGTATTCCATCACACTCGGTCATTGCTGCAGAATTCCCACTCTCTCACCTGCTTTTGCAGCCACAGTATTTATTAGCTAATCAAATTCAGTCAGTGGTAACCCCAGGATGTTGAACCTAAGAAACGTGACGCATAGAAAGAAGACCTGTTAACCCAGGTGTTATATTTGCTTTAGTGGCTGTCATTCTCAGTGGAAATAAGGAGGCACTAATAGACTATTTGCACTACCATTTTGTATTGATGAGCAGTTTCATAAGTCTGGTCTCATCACCAGAATTTTTTTTTTTTAAATATTCATTCATGGGATGCGGGCGTCATTGGCTAGGTCTTTATTTATTGCCCATCCCCTAATTGCCCTTGTTCAGAGGGCATTTTAAGAGTCATGTGTACGCCAGACCAAGTAAGGATGGCAGATTTCCTGCCATTAGACTTCTGATTCCAGATTTTTATTCAGATTCCACTATCTGCCATGGTGGGATTTGAACCCAGGTCCCCAGAGCATTAGCACACCACCACCATCCCTGGCTTGAGGTAAGCAAGGTGAGACCATCTTGGAATTCATATGGTGAAAGCAAAAATGCAGTTTAATGCGGCATTAACCATTGTACATTAGCAGATAGAATTTCAACAATCACACACCATTGAAAAGTTTTCATTGTGATTCCAATCAAACTGTTTAGAAATTGTAAAGAAAGCAACCTCTTTTAGCTGCTTAACCTTTACTTCAAGTTTCTTCTGCCATTGAAGCAATAGTTGCACAAGTTCTGATGATGCTGATGTTTCTTCCCAGTTTTAATTGGCCCATGGTGATATCATGATTTTTAAATGTCTGGAGAATGTTGGGGTGGAGTGGAGGCTGCAAAAAGCTCAATACGCAACGCTCCAAGAGCAAAGGAAGACTTATCAGTCTAAAGTACTGAATCACTGATTTCGGGGAGGCAGAATTAAAGGTTCCTGGTATAAGCAATGAATTCTAAGTGCCTAGACTAATGTTAGATGTACAATTAAACTGAGTAACACAATTCAGGGGGAAAAAAAAACGATCTCACCAGCAAGAAGTTTACTTTCAGTTTAATTGTTTTTTTTAAATATTGTGTCAAAGGGATTAGAGAAAAGAATTGAGCTTCTTATGAGCGAGCAGTTTGTAATGTGCAAGTGGGGAAATGCTGAGAGACGAGTAAGCTCAGGAGGTCCATAGATGAACTTAAGTGTTTTGTGGCATTTATCTGAATAAGTAAATGGGCTCATTGAAACTTGTTTGGAGACATTATATCACTTCAGACTTCCATCTCTGGGAGTTTTACTTTTATATGTTCTTGTAAGACATTTTCACCAAGGAAAGGAAAAGCAGGATTTGTTTTGTGACTGCAGAGGGTGTGTTAGAAATCATAGTTTTGAATGTTTTGTACCAAGTAGCGAGGGCAGAATTTTTCGCTTGGTGTGCAGGCGCACACCCCAACCCGCTCAAGCGTGAAATACCACGTGGTGACGTCAGGTGAGCGTCCCGACGTCTTCACGCAATATTTCAGTCGGCAGGCACACGTGAGAGTCGGAAGGGTACCCTCCAACCATTAAGAGGCCTTTTAAGGCCATTAAAGTTGTAATTAATGGAGATTTTTCGTTGCCCGTCCAACGTTACGGTTGGCAGGCGGGTGAATTGGCCAGGCGGCCTTTGCATTTTTCAGGAAACTTCACCCATGGCCGGGATGAGGTTTACGTTATTAAATTTTTTAAAATAAAAACGTATGGACAGAATTTTCACCTTGTATATGTCTTGGTGACTGCTTCTGATGCGTGGGTGGTTTTTTTCTGCATTTTAAAGCTGTTTTTATTGCATTTAAATTTTTCAGCTCCCTGAGGTAGCTCTCTGCCTTCGGGTTGCTTTCATTTCTCCCTCCCCCTGCGCCCGTGCTGACTTCAGCGCTCGCCCTCTCCCCCCCCCGCCCACCCTGACAGCGCTGAGCCATTCGGCATGCGTTTAACGCTGGCTGGCCGTTAATTGGCCAGGCAGTGTGAAATCGTGGCCGGGGGCCAATCGTGTTCGGAGTTCCCTTCCCCGGCCGCTCCCACCGCGTGCCCGCCGAACTAAAAACTCTGCCCCGAGAGCAGGTAAAACAGAAAACTGATTGAAGTCATGGTGCACGAAGCAATGAATGATATACAGCTGATCTTAAAACTCCAGATCAGCTGATGTTGCTATTCAATCTTTGGGCACTGAATCTCAGGAAAGAGGTAGTAGATTCGCCAGAATGACACCGGAGCCTAAAGCATCAAGGACAGGTTGCATAAACTTGACTTTCATCCCATTTGAGTTTAGAAAATTAAGGGGTGATCAAATCAGAATTTTTAAAATGATAAAGGGATTCAATAGGGAAGCCACAGAGAAATTATTTCCTATGGTGGAGGAATCTCAGAAAAGAACATAATCTTAAAATTAGAACTAAGCCATTTAGGAGTAAAATCTAGAAATTCCCTTTTGCACAAGGGGTCAGGAAAACCTGAAAGTCCCCCCAGAAGATTGTCGATGTAGAGTCAATTGAAATTTTCAAGACTGAGATCAATAGATTTTTGTTAGGATATCGAGGGATATGGAGCTAATGCCGGTAAGCCTGTTTCCCAGTTATCGACTATGTCTATTGGAGAGAGCAGTTTTCTTTTTAGGCTTTGGAATGAATCCTGAAATCGGGCCAGAGAAACAGTGAATTACACTAGTCACAACGAATAAACAAAAAGGCACATGAGATACAGATTGGTACGTATAGTTACAAAGAACACCCTGCACCATCTTTTGAACCAGGATAAGGATCAACAGACAAGAATTAATTTAGGACAGAGAAGTCAAATGAGTCCAGCAACATTGATAGTTAGGCAGCTCAGAACAAAGATGAGCACTTCAAAGATTACATTAAAATATATAATTGAAATACAGTGGCTATTCAAGACATGAGGAAAAATTTAATTCCCATACAGGAAAGTGGCCTAGCAAGCAGCCCACTTTTCAGGGAGTTCAGGCAAGATATATTAACATTTGCAGAGTGTTCAGCATATATTCACCTGAACTATACCAGCACCTGAAGCTAAATTATGGCTGGAAGTGATTCCTTGGCTATAAAAATCAGGCAGCTCAGAGGAAGTTGGCCAATGCAGGATAGTTACAAAGGAACAGATGATTCCATTGCACAATTGGTTGGGGAATGGGTGGGTGCCCAGGTCAGGGGAGGCCAACATTTTTTTTCTAAGACTCACTTCACAGAATAAGAAATACAAACTTTGAGGGGCCTCTTTGCCCGATGATCAACTTGGAAAGCTGCAGCTGTTCCTTTACTCTGGCCAACACAAATGTCATTGGGGTCCCAATGAAACCATCAGGACCCTATCTGCACATCTGAAAAAGGACCCTCACTGCCTTTGGGCAGGTGTCCCACAATTTTTAACAGGTCCAGTTGGATCTAGATGGCATTCTACATCAGCACATATTCTTTCTATACCTGGAATGAACACTGTCCTTAGTGAATATCATCAACTTTTAGTTGCTTGCTCACTGTGTCTTTATCAATAGGGCTAATATGGATTTTATCAAAAAGATATTAAATATTCCTTTCCTGCACGCGATGTGTTAAAAATTCAATTTTTCTAAGTGCCACACATCTTCATGAATGTTGTTACTAAAAATGCCATTACCTGAAAATCTTTATCTAAAAGATGTAAAGAAAAACACCACAAAGTAAAGAGTAACTGAAGAAAATGTTTTTCTTGGATTTACTTGTGGGGAGCTGATTTTAAAGCAGGCTGAAACTGTTCATGGCTCGAACAAGAATTGTCTGTTTTGCAAGATTCTACATGAGGCATCAGAGTGGGTGATTTACCTGTTTTAGCACAAACATTGTCAATGTGTTTCATCATTCATCATTCACCAGCATGATTACTTTTATTGGTTACTGGCTGATATCCTAAGATTCACATTGTTACAAACACTTGGCTCACAAGTTATTGTACTGTGCAGTGCCTCTTTACAATTAAAAAGACCTATTGAATATAATTCATGGTGCATGAGACATGATAAATAAATACTGTCAAGGCATCAATCTTCTACAAGAAAAGTCCCCTTTTTCTTTTTAATGTGCCCATGTTATAATATTTTCACAAACTATTCTTTGTAGGCCAATTGGAAAGGATAGCAACACCTTTAATATTGTGTCAGTTTGATGTTCGGTGATTGCTTTGTAACTATCAGTCTGCACTGAAGGGAACTGTTTATTGAAAAGTCACTTGTATTGAGTTCAAGAGCTAACAGTAAAATAAAGGAGACATGAAATAAAACTATATGCAGAGAGAAAACAACAATTTGTTTCTTATGTTGCAAATTGCTTGGCAATGGGAGAAGCCACCTTTATGTATTGTAAATAATGGTATATATTTCCTCTTATGTACATACTGTTCTGTCTTTAATTGTTGATATGAATTTAATGGCATATTTTTATATACTTGTTTAAGTATCACTGGTGCGACTATTGTGCCAGGGCATTTAAATTATAACTACTACAGTACTTGGAAAGCTTTTATTCTGAACCATGAAAAGTCAAGTGAGTTTGTCATGTTTATCACGTAATGCTGTTATGTTTTGTCACTGTGGGATCTTTGTAATTAAAGTTCACTGGTGCCAGCTATTTAGGTTGTGTATAAGCGTTTTTTATTTCCATTGATCTTTTTGGAAAAAAATATATTTAAAGGAGGTCAATTTCAGAAACGAATGTTTGGAGACTTTTGTTTACGGACTAGGGCATCATTGTGATTCTTGCGCATGATGTTATGCATTTTGTCCTCTGTCTGAAACTGAGTGTGGAATTTTCTGTGCCCGTCGGCAGTGGGCGTGTTTGGCGGCATGAGCGGACAATATAGCAACATTGTGAAAGCAGTTTGCAATCGTTCGCTCTGCCCATCAATGGCGGGCTGCATTTCCCACCGTTGGACACCGGGAACTTCATTGTAATACATTTGCATATTATTATAAGCCAGCTCGCTGGAATCATCTCCCCATGCTGAGTCATCTGAACACTTTGCAATCGCACATAAGTGACGTGCACCTGGTGTGCTGCACTTCACTCCTTACTTCGAGGTTTGTTGTTCTACCTTGCTTTGGGCAGTACTCGCAGTCATCAGCGCCAGGCTTCACAGGCAGCACCACATCACTTTTAGGGAGGCTTACGGGCAGATCGCTACCTACCAGACCAGTCATAAGGCTGCAGGGTGAAGGCTTGTTTGGGGAAGGGGGAAAAGTGGCCTCAGGCAAGGGAAGAGGTTGCAGGGCTGTACTGGGGAAAGGGAGTATCCCAAGGTGTGTGTGGAGGCACAAGTTGATCAGTGCAAGTGGCCTCAAGATGGTGAGGGCTGAGGAGACAGTCTCCAGAGGAGATGAGGCCAGATGGAGATGTGAGGGTGTGTGTAAGAGAGAGTGGTGACATCCATAAGACCATAAAACATAGGAGCAGAAATTAGGCCAATCAGCCCATCAAATCTGCTCCGCCATTCAATCATGGCTGATAAGTTTCTCAACCCCTTTCTCCCGCCTTCTCCCCGTAACCTTTGATCAAGAACCTATCTCCGTCTTAAATACACTCAATGACCTGGCCTCCACAGCCTTCTGTGGCAATGAATTCCATAGATTCACCACTCTGGCTAAAGAAGTTTCTCCTCATCTCTGTTCTAAAAGATCTTCCCTTTACTCTGAGGCTGTGTCCTCAGGTCCTAGTCTTTCCTATTAATGGAAACATATTCCCCACGTCCACTCTATCCAGGCCTTTGAGTATTCTGTAAGTTTCAATCAGATACCCCCTCATCCTTCTAAACTCCATCGAGTATAGACCCAGAGTGCTCAAATGTTCCTCATATGTTAAGCCTTTCATTCCTGGGATCATTCTCGTGAACCTCCTCTGGACCCTCTCCAGGGCCAGCACATCCTTCCTGAGATACAGGGCCCAATATTGCTCACAATATTCTAAATCTGGTCTGACCAGAGCCTTATAAAGCCTCAGCAGCACATCCCTGCTTTTATATTCTAGTCCTCTTGAAATAATTGCCAACATTGCATTTGCCTTCCTAACTACCGACTCAATCTGCAAATTAACCTTAAGAGAATCCTGGACTAGGACTCCCAAGTCCCTTTGCACTCCAGATTTCTGAATTCTCTCCCCATTTAAAAAATAGTCTATGCCTCTATTCTTCCCACCAAAGTGCATGACCTCACACTTCCCCACGTTGTATTCCATCTGCCACTTCTTTGCCCATTCTCCTAACCTGTCCAAATCCTTCTGCAGCCTCCCTGCCTCCTCAATACCACCTGTCCCTCCACCTATCTTTGTATCATCTGCAAACTTAGCCAGAATGCCCTCAGTTCCTTTATCTAGATCATTAATGTATAAAGTGAAAAGTTGTGGTCCCAACACTGACCCCTGCGGAACTCCACCAGTCATCAGCCGCCATCCTGAGAAGGACCCCCTTAACCCCACTCTCTGCCTCCTACCAGACAGCCAACCTTCTTTCCATGCTAGTATCTTGCCTCTAACACCATGGGCTCATATCTTACTGAGCAGCCTCCTGTGCAGCACCTTGTCAAAGGCCTTCTGGAAGTCCAAGTACATAACATCCATTGGCTCTCCTTTGTCTAACCTACTCGTTACCTCCTCAAAGAATTCTAACAGATTTGTCAGTCATGACCTCCCCTTGATGAAACCATGCTGACTGCCCGATTTTACCATGCACTTCCAAGTATTCTGAAATCTCATCCTTAATAATAGACTCTAAAATCTTACCAACGACCGAGGTCAGGCTAATTGGCCTGTAATTTCCCGTCTTTTGCCCCACTCCCTTCTTAAACAGGGGTTACATTAGCGATTTTCCAGTCCTCTGGGACCCTCCCTGACTCCAGTGATTCCTGAAAGATCACCACTAACGCCTCCACTATCTCTTCAGTTATCTCCTTCAGAACTCTGGGGTGTAATCCATCTGGTCCAGGTGATTTATCCACCTTCAGACCTTTCAGTTTTCCTAGCACCTTCTCCTTGGTAATGGCCACCATACTCACCTCTGCTCCCGACTCTCTTCAACTTTGTGGATGTCACTTGTGGCTTCCACTGTGAAGACTGACGCAAAGTACGTATTCAGTTCCTCCACCATTTCTTTGTTCCCCACTACTACTTCTCCAGCATCATTTTCCAGCGGTCCAATGTCCACTTTTGCCTCTCTCTTACCCTTTATATATCTAAAAACTCTTGCAATCTTCTTTTATATTACTAGATAGTTTACCCTCATATTTAATCTTCTCCCTCCTTATTTCTTTTTTATTTGTCCTCTGTTGGTCTTTGTAGGCTTCCCAATCCCCTGGTTTCCCACTGCTCTTCGCAGCATTGTATGCTTTCTCTTTAGCTTTTATGCTGTCCCTGACTTCCCTTGTCAGCCATGGTTGCCTCGTCCTCTCTTTAGTATGCTTCTTCTTCCTAGGGATGAATTTTTGCTGTGTCTCCCAAATTACTCCCAGAAATTCCTGCCATTGCTGTTCCACTGTCTTTCCTGCTAGGCTCATCTCCCAGTCAATTCTGGCCAGCTCCTCCCTCATGCCTCTGTAGTTGCCTTTATTCAACTGTAATACCATTACATCTGATTCCAGCTTTTTCCTCTCAAATTGCAGGGTAAATTCTATCATATTATGGTCACTTCCTCCTAAGGGTTCCTTCACCTTAAGCTCCCTTATCAAATCTGCCTCATTACACATCAATAAATCTAGAATTGCCTGTTCGCTAGTGGGCTCCACCACAAGCTACTCCAAAAAGACATTCGTGCAGAGTAGGCAGGCATCAGCCCAACAGTGCAGCGTGCTGGCATATCAATCATTTGCACTGAACGCCAACTTTTCATCAAAGTAAATTGTTCTTGCCAAAGCAATTTTGTATTTACAACTACTGACAATCTTTATCAGTGACCTGGATGAAGGGACCCAATGTATGCTTGCTGAATTTGCTGATGACACAAAGAAAAAGGGGAACATAAGTTCTCAAGAGGACATTGAGAGTCTACAAAGGGATTTAGGTGGGTTAAGTAAGTAAACAAAAATTTGGCAGATGGAGTATAATGTGGCAAAATGTCCCACTTTGGCAGGAAGAATAGAAAAGCAGTATATTATTTGAATGGAAAGAGACAGCAGACCTCTACGGTACAGAGGGATCTGGGTGTTCTGGTACATGAATCACAAAAAGTTAGTATACATGTTCAGCAAGTGATTAGGAAAGAAAGTGGAATGTTGGTGTTTATTGCAAGGCCAATCAAGTTTAAAAGTAGGGAAGTTGCTACAGTTGCGCAAGGTTTTAGTTAGACTACATCTGGGGTAACAGATGTACAATTTTGACAGTTTAGAAGAATGAGAGCAGATCTAATTGAAACATATAAGATCCTGATGGGACTCGATAGAGTGGAAGCTGAGAGGATGTTTGTCCTTGTGCTGGAGTCTGGAACTAGTGGACACAATTTTCTAAGTTGGGGCCTCCCATCTAAGAACATGATGAGAATTTTTTTCTTTCAGTCGGTTATTAGTCTGTGGAACTTTCATCCCCAGCAAGCAGTGCAGACTAGGTCATTGAATATATTCAAGGCAGAGTTAGATAGACTTTTGATCAAAAGGGGTTATGGTGGGGAGCAGGCAGGAAAGTGGAATTAAGGCCACAATCAGATCAGCCGTGATCTTATCGAACGGGGCAGCACACTCAAGGGGTCGAATGACTTTCTCCTGCTCCTAATTCCTGTGTCCCAGTGAATCAGAGGTTTTTTGCTAATTTCAGTGAAACGTATTTGAATCAAATTCTGAGTTGAATTACATTGAAACCTAAAGCACATAAACAGGCCTTTCCACTCAGCTGGTCTGTGCTCTACACAAACCTGCTCTCACCATACTTCATCCTCTTAACATATCTTCTCTTCTCATGTTTCTCGTGAACTTAATAAGCTTCCCCTAAAATGCTTCAATGCTATTTGCCTCGACTACATGTTGCAGCAAGTTCCACAGTCTAACCACTCTGAGTAAAGATTCACTTGGATTCCTGATTGGATTTATCATTTATCTTATATTTATGGCTGTAGTTATGTCCCCTGGTTTTAGAGTCTCTCACAAGTGGAAACAACTTCCCTATGTCTACTCTCTCAAACCTCTACATAATTTTAAAGACCTGTATTAAGGCACTTTCCAGCCTTTACTTTTCTAGAGGAAAATATCACAGCATGTTCAGTTTTCCCTTTCAGTTCTGGTATCAGAGTTGGCAAAGTGGAGCCTGTCACATAGTGGTGGATTTATTTTTACAGCCCCCAGTCCAGCCATTTCCACAGTGTGGGTCATGAGGAAGTTAAACTGGATAAAAATTCTTGCGTGGGTCAGTTTTACTATAACACAGTATCAGCTTAGGAAGCAACACACATAAAATGAGCCTGTTCAATACATTACAGTGAACTCTGCTCATAATTGTTTAATGTAGCCTTTGAAAGATGACCTCTGTCTGTACAAACTATGGCCCATCTCCAACCTCTCCTCCTCCAAATTGTTTGAAAGCATTCCCAAATCCTTGTACATATACACCACAATTCCATGTTTGATTCCCTTCAATCAGGCTTCTACACTGAAATTACTCATCAAATTCTATGTGACATTGTCAATAGCAAGCGATGCTTCTGCATCCTTCCCAAACTGTTCATTACATTCTCCTCCTCCAATGTCACTCCACCATGTTCCAGGAGTTGGAACTGCTCTTGCCTGGTTCCATTTTCACCCATTGAATTGTAGCTAGGCAGTCAGCTCTAACGTGATGTAAACCTGCTACTGCACTGTTGCCTCTGCTGTATCCCTATCCTTGACCCCCCCCTGTCTCCCATCTACATGCTGCCATCAGTGACAACATCTGAAAAATATTAATGTTCCACATATACACTGACAACACTCAGCTCCATCTCATCACTGCTTCTCTTGATTCCTCCACTGGGGCAGATCCGTCACACCACTTTTCGGACATTCAGTAGGGGATGAGCAGAAATTTCCTCCAACTAAATATTGGGAAGATTGAAGACACTATCTTTGGTCTCTGAAACAAACCCCCTTCTGTGGCCACCAGTTTCATTCCTCTCCTGGGCAACTGTCTGAAGCTAAGCCGGATAGTTCACAACTTTGTTTTTGACCACAAGATAAGCTTGCTACACATATCCCCTCTGTCACCAAGACTGTCTATTTTCACCTCCTTAACAACGCCTGGCTCTGACCTTGCCTCAACTCCTCTGCTGCTGAAACGCTCATGCATGCCTTGGTTGTGTCTAAACTTAATAATTATAATGTCCTCATGACTGCTCGCTCATCTGCCATCCTACATAAAATTTTGCTCATCCAAACCCTGCTGACCATATCTTAACTTGCACCAAATCCCATTCACCCCTGTACTTCTTGACCTGCACTGGCTCCTGGTCTGACAATGCATCAACTTTAAAATTCTCATGCTTATTTTCAAATCCTCCAAAGACTCACCCCTCCCTATCTCTGAAGCCTCCTCCAGCCTTACAAGTCTTTGAGATCGCTGTGCTCCTCTAATTGTGGCCTCTTGTACATCCCTGGTCATAACTGCACCACTAATGGCGGCTGTGCTTTCAACTGCCTAGCCCTAAGCTCTGGAATTCCCTCCCTAAAACTCTCCATCTCTCTTCCCTCCTTTAGGATGCCCCTTAAAACCTATTTCTTTGACAAAACTTTGGGCCATCTGCTCTAAGGTGGCTTGGTTTTAAATTTTGATTGATAATGTTCTTGTGAAGCACCTTGGGACTTGCTCCGTTAAGGGTGCTATATAACTGAAAGTTGGTGCAATTGTACTATAGATGACCATGTCTCTGTCCATATCTTTCATTATTCCTGTCACCACTCCCATATATCCTGCCACCAACTCTTAAACTGAGGAAGCGCCAGAAGCAAGGGTAAATTGGGTTTGTGTTTTTTTTAGTCTTCACTCATTTTTAAGAAACTTCCCTCCCACTTGCCTCAAGCAGGTCAGGGTGGCAGCTGAGCTGCTCACACATTCAACAAAACCCACTGTTCAAACTGCTACTCTTCTCAATCCAGCTACATATACACATATGCTCACACGCACAGACACAAACACACACACACACACACACACACACCCCCCTACCTGTATGAGCGTTCGGAGGGACTCCACATATGACTGTTCTGCATCCAGCAGGGTCATCATCACATGTTTTCTCATATCCTGTGTGAGAGGAGAAAGGGAACAATGTGAGCAAGACAGTGGCAATCCTCCTGGTTTCACTGCGCTTTGTTCTCATTACCCCTCCCTCCATTCTTTAGGCGTTGCTTTCTTTTCTTTTACACTTTGATATGGTTCCAGAGACACTGTTTGCATTCTAGTGCTTGGTTCAAGTGAGTGTAGGGGCAGCACAGGCAAGTTTGATCCTATACCAGTCACATAAAATGCACACTAAAAAAGGGGTATCTCATTTAAGATGAAATGAGGAGGAATTTCTTCTCCCAGAGGGTCGTTAATATTTGGAATTCTCTTCCCTCGAGACCAGTGGGTCATTGAAAATATTCACGGTCCAGTTAGCCATCTTTTTGAATTATGGGGGTCAGGCAAAAAGGTGAGTTAAGGCCACCATTAGATCAGCCATGATCATATTGAATGGCAAAGCAGGTTCAAGGGGCCAAATGGCCTATTCCTGCTCTTATTTCTTATGTCCTTTTCAACAGGATTACCAAGCAGTAATCAGGAATGGGAACACTGGCTGCTGGCCCATTACAAAGGTACTGCGGTCAATCTGAGACCTCTATTGCTGCTCATAGATTGAGATCCTCCAACTCAGACAGACTGAGGGAGATCAAACTTGGACCATGCCTTATCTCTACAGTTCAGCACCATAACAGGTAGTGAATTTACCAACTGCTCACTACTGGAAGGAAGCCCTGATCGCTCACCTTAATTCAACAGTAAATTGAAATCTGTGCACGGCAAGGAAAAAACAAAAATGAAAACAGAAATTGCTGGAAAAACTCAGCAGGTCTAGCAGCATCTATGGAGAGAGAAACAGAGTTAACATTTCGAGTCCGTATGACCCTTCTTCAGAGCTCTGAAGAAAGGTCATATGGACTCAAAACGTCAACTCTGTTTCACTCTCCACAGATGCTATCAGACCTGCTGAGTTTTTCCAACATTTTCTGTTTGTGTTTCAGATTTCCAGTATCCACAGTATTTTGCTTTTATCTTAAGGAAAAAACAGACGTGAAAACTAACTTTAACTATGTGCTTGGTCATAATCTATGAGCATACACAAGGATGGAAGCCTTGTTTCAGCTAACTCCAGTCAAACACAAACCTGATCCCACCATAGATTTTACATGCATCATATAGGATTTCACAGGATATATGGCATATGGAGATGGTCTCCTGATCAATCCAATTACATGGAATTCCAAACTGTATAAAACAGCCAGGGATAATCTATACCATATTGCTCATCCAAGGATTGTTCAGTTAGCAGGGTTAGCTGTTTCACTTTGAACTCTAAACAATTGTTGAGTTTTCAATTTTATTTGCAGCACCTACATAAAGTGCAGTAATGCCAATACACAGATACGTACACCTGTGCTTACCAATGCAACTTGTCTTGAAGATCATTTCACAGGAATTTACAGCCCCCACTTAAATCTAACACATTTAGCCTTTAACTCCATTAGCTTAACAGAATCCAAACATCATTCTGGCTAAAACTAGCTCCACAAGGTAGAGTTTTGCAGGATTCAAGCTTCTCTTCAGTTCAGAGGTATCCAATGGTGAAGTTAAGGCTGCAGAACAACACTCATCTAGACGTTCCCTAGGGTACAGTAGCCTAATCATGATATAACTGGATTAGCAGACCAAAGCATTAGGCTCAAATCCAACTATGGCAAGTTGCTCAAATGAATTCACTAAATCTGGTAATTTATGGACAAGTGCCAGAAAAATAATCAAGGAAATTGATGGATTGTCATAAAAACCCAGCTACATCATGAATGACCTTTAGAGAAAGGAACCTGCCATTTTCAGCTGATTTGATTTGTATGTGACTCTAGTCCCACACCAAGGTGGATGACTCTCCACACCCTCAGGGCAATAAATGCAGCCTTGCCAGTGTCAGCCACATCCTAAGAATAAATAAAAATAATTCCTACAAAGGTCAGGTGACCACCAAAGCGCACCTTGAAGATATTCCAATTTTCCAAATACTTCCAAACCGTTTGCTTTTCTAGAGGTATCATGGCATTTACTTGGCTTCAGCAAGTGTTTGCTTACACAGTACAGGAATTGAGTATTGAGGATTTTATTGTTTAGAATGCTGAATATTCTCAATGCTGCCAGGCAAATTTGTCACCTATTTAAACATCTTCCTGAAAAGTTGTTTTATAAATTGAAGCAAAATACCTTTATGTTGTTTTAATTAAAGATTCAGATCAATAATGGAGTTTATGTTTATTGTTCCAGAATCAGGCCAATAATTTGCAAGCAGTCCCAGGTTGTGGCCAGTGTTTTACATAATCTGATATCGTAGGCCACTAGAAAGGGGTTTTAAGACTAACCTGAAACCAGGCGCTAGAATATTCCAACGTTCCCTCAGCCAGCTGGTGTTCTATACATAATATATAAAATGATTATGAATTAAATGAACAGCTAGTATTATTCCCCTGTGAGGAAGGGAATCCTCCATTTTACTGTCAGCCTCAATCTACAGGAAGACGAGTAAGATACCCTGTGGGATGAAAACAATCTGAGGAAGGCACCTCGTGATATGGAACCTCATGTAAAATGTCGCTGGGAAAGACACTGCGTTGTATGCTTCAGAACCAATCAACAATTTAATTCGACTACAAAGAATTAAATATTGAGTAATTCATCTTGTAGTTGACTGTAATACCAAACCAACTACCCGACATAACAGCATATCTGAACAATGATGGATCACCCAGCCAGAGTGACCCTTTCTTCCATCAGTCTCAGTTTATCTCCAGTGCAATAATCTGTTATCACGAGGAAATATGGTGAAGGTTGAGTGCCCCAGCGTGGAAATTTTGCGTATGTTGGAAAACATACTGTAAATGTTCCATACAGGGATAATTACTTTCACAATTACTCTGCAGTGTGTATTGTAAATATAATATGCTCCATATGTAGCTGAAGTTTTTTTTTAAATACTCTGAGATGAGGGAATATTACTTACTGGAGATTGCAAGCTGCATTTCCTCCCACACCCCCTGGTCCAGCCCCATCCCCAACCCTTCCTCTCAATTCTATTTTCACCGGTTCCTTCTATATGTCAAATGGGCCAGGGTAAAGAAAAAAACTAATGGAGTGGAATTGGACACCAGTAATAGTCCACAGATTCATTCTATAAGGATGTCATAAATCCACAGATATAAAAACAAAAAGATAAAAACAAAAACCTGCGGATGCTGGAAATCCAAAACAAAAACAGAAACAGAAATACCTGGAAAAACTCAGCAGGTCTGGCAGCATTGGCGGAGAGGAGCACAGTTGACGTTTCAAGTCCTCATGATCCTTCAACAGAACTAAGTAAAAATAGGAAAGGGGTGAAATATAAGCTGGTTTAAAGGGAGGGTCGGGGGGTGGGGGGGTGGTTTTGTTGGGACAAGCAGCCAGTGATAGGAGGAGATAACCAAAAGATAATTAGCACATTCCTTTAGATAATATCACCACCTTCAACACCTCTTTGTTCTTTTGTCTGTGACATCTTTCGGTTATCTCCTCCTATCACTGGCTGCTTGTCCCAGCAAAACACAAACCCTCCCCCCCACCAAAGTCTCGGCTCCAAATATTTGAATAATGATTTTAATAACTAACACAATACTCTGTTACAAAAGTAATCAACTGGCAGGACCAATTAGTCCCTCTTTAAATGAGGCCCATGGAAATCCTGATCCAAGATTACAGCACCTTGGCAAATGGGTTTTCTGTTTATCAGTATTTAACTGCTGATTGAGAAACCTAAGCCTTGTTGAATGGATTATGAATTCAGGATGTAATTGATTTGAAATCCATTTTATTAACCTTTTTCTACTGAGTGCCTTTTACAGCTTTCCAAATTATATATCAGTTTTAGTTAACAGATGTTTTATCCACATTAACTGGAACATTTCAGGCTATTATTGTAAAATGGAGCCGAGCTAATTTGAAGCCTTACTAGGAAAATGCGCAACCTACAGTATAACTGAGACAGTACAGGCTGTGGAGCCTCATGGTTCAATTGACATCTGTGCTAACATAGCAGATGCCAACAGGAATGGCTGTAGAGACGTTTGACCTCAGTGCCCCTTCCCTAGGTTGGGACAAAATCAGCAGAGCTATCGTTACCAGCTGCTTCCCACTGATAGCTACTGGAATTAAGCATGTGCAGGTGTTAAGCGAGGCCAGCATAAGATTTGGCTCTAACTTCTCTCCCAAAAAGGTCACATTTGCAGTCATTTATGAATGCCAGCCACTTAAGTGAGGTATCAGAAGAGAGTTGGTACCAGATGTGGCTCGAACAATGACAACGTATATTTATAAAGCACCTTTAAGGTAATAAACCATCCAAAGCACTTCACAGGAGCACTTTAAAACAAAACATGACACTGAGCCGCATAAGGAGATACAATGGGCAGATGATCAAAAGCTTGGTCAAAGAGGTAGGTTTTAAGGAGTGTCTTAAATGAGGAAAGTAAGGTAGAGAGGCAGAGAGGTTTAGGGAGGGTATTCCGAAGCTTGGGGTCTAGGCAACTGAAGACACTGCCACTAATGGTGGAGTGAGTGAAATTGGGGATACTCAAAAGGCCAGAATTATAGGAGCGCAGATATCTCGGAGGGTTGTGGGGCTGAAGGAGATTACAGAGATAGGGAGAGGTGAAGCCATGGAGGGATTGGAAAACAAGGATGAGAATCTTAAAATTAAGATGTTGCTTGATCAGGAGCCAATGTAGGTCCGTGAGCGCAGAGAAGATAGGGGGATGGGACATGGTGTGAGTTAAGACGTGGGCAGCAGAGTTTTGGATGACTTCAAGTTTATGGAGGGTAGGATGTGGACGATCAGACAGGAGGGTTCTGTGCTTCACAGGATTATTATAAAATTAAACATAACTCTGAGCCACGTGAGGAGATATTAGGTCAGATGATCTAAAGCTTGGTCAAAGGTGTAGGTTTTAAAGTGTCCTAAAGGAGGAAGGCGAGGTAGGAAAGTGGACAGATGTAGGGAGGGAATTCCAGAATTGAGGCCTATGTAACTGAAGGCACCAATGGTGGAGCAATTATAATTGGGAATGCAGCAGAGGCCAGAATGAGAAGAGTGCAGAAATCTCGGAGGGTTATGAGGTTGGAGGGTATTACAGCAATTGGGAGGAGCAAGGCCTTGGAGGGATTTGAAAACAAGGATGAGAATTTTAAAATCTGAACGGGAGCTTAAACTTGAGCCAATGTAAGTCAGCGAGCACAACTTCATGAGGTGACAGGGGTATGGGACATGCTAGGAGAGCTTTGGATGACTTCAAGGTTAAAAAGGGTAGAATGTTGGAGACCAGCCAGGAGTGCATTGGAATGATCGAGTCTGGAGGTAACAAAGGCATGAATGAGGATTTCAGCACCAGATGAGCTGAGAAGGGGCAAAGCCGAGCGAATTTATGGAAATAGGCGGTCTTAGTGATGGTATGAATATGTGGGGTGAAACATGGCACCAAATTCGCAAACAGTCTGATTTAGCATAAAACATTTGACAGGGAGTGGGAAGGGTCAGTAACTGGGGAATGGAGTGTGGAACTGGTCCAAAAGCAATGGCTTCAGTGTTCCCAATATTTAATTGGAGGAAACTTCTGCTCATCCAATTCTGGATGTCGGATAAGCAGTCTGATCATTTACACTGAGGAGTCAAGAAAGGTGGTGGTGAGGCAGAACTGGGTGTCGTCAGCGTACATGTGAAAACTAATGGTGTGTTTTCCGATGATGTTGCTGAAGGGCAGAAAGTAGAAGAGCAATAGGAGGGAAGCAAGTGTAGATCTTTGGGGAACACCAGAGGGCAAGGTGTGGCAGCAGGAAGTGAATGAGATACTGTAGCTGCGAGTACATAGATAAGAATGGAACCAGGTGACAGCAGGGTGACAGTGGGGAAGGTGGTGGAGGAGGATGGTGTGGTCACCTGTGTCAAAGGATGCTGACAGGTTTGTCACAGTGACACCTTTGTCACAGTGACATAGGGAAGGATTTTGAGGTCGGTCGGGTGGGCTTGATAGTTGGGCCCGGGAGCGGAAGAAAACAGTCCATCGCCCGCGATCGGGCCCCAACCGCCATTTCACGCTGGCGGGCCAATTAAGGCCTGCCCAGTGCCAAACGCGGCCCCACGCTGGCCAGGAAGGGCCGAGAGGGGACAGAGGCCATTAGCGACCTGGAAGCCAGTTTAAAAACGGCTCAGGCAGCCCCTGGAAAGGCTCCAAAGGAGGGACGCATGTTCAGCATTCCCAATGGAATCGAGTGCATCTGGACACGGCAGGTGGGAGGGCAGGTTGGGTGGGCACTCGGCCCACTGCTTTTCCAATGAGTGCCTCACTGTCCTCCTGGAGGAGATGGCTGCCAGGAGACACAACCTTGTCCCCAGGGAGGAGGAGACCACCATGCCATACCAAGAGGGCATTGGAGGAAGTAACAGCAGTGGTGAGCAGCTATGATGTGGTGCAGTGACAGAAGCACTTCAATGACCTGCTGCGCTCAGCAAAAGTGAGTGCCATGTTGGCATGGCTCAGTGTACAGAAGTGTTAAGGTCTGGCTGCACCCCCCCATGGACCTCAGGGATGTTAGACTCTGAGTGCCACCTGTCAATGATGACGGAGCTGGCCAAGGGGTGAGCCCTGGCTGCTTGGACCGAGTGCCTGGCAGCTCAAGGGCCACGACTCTATGTGCCCTCCAAGGTGTTCCTCAGGTGGGGTTGGCCTGGCTGCAATGGGGCTGCAGGTAGAAAGTGGACTGATCAATGCTCCCCTGTTGTTTCAGAAGACAAGCCATAACCAGGCAAAGAGGAAGGGTACAGGCGGAGAGCAGCCAGCTGGAGCAAGATGCCCTGGAGCTTGAGAACCCCCATGCTCCCCGTGCAACTGGGTATGGAGAGGCGGGGCTGCCAGACAAATGTAAGAGCGCAGACTTTCAGCTTGTGCAAACATTCTTGTGTAGTCTCTTCATTGATGTGAGCCTCAAACCTGGAGTCCCCATTGATCATTGAAACACGAGGGCAGCATGATGCAGATCTCCATTGCCTCGCCAAGGTGCCTGGCATGCACAGTGACACAGTGATGATGTTAACTAGTGTCATGTCCCTGGTCTATCTTTTAGATTCACCAGCAGGCGTTTGCTCTGCGGACCCCGAAGTGCCACCCCTGATGCTGGAGGACCACCGAGCTTCTGCTGCCCTGCATCACACCTGCTCTCTGAAGCCGGCACCATTACCTCGGTGGGCATTAGATCGGCGGCTAGTATCTCAGTGCACAGCAGCGAGGGCACTTCACAATTGTTTGAGGTGCAGGTGGGGGCGGAGAGTGCCCATGCGCCGGCAATCAGAGGACTGCCGGGAATCAGGACAATGCTCAGTCGAAGGCTGATGATCAGTCTCATGAGTCAATTATTAGGCGGCAGATGCTGGATGTCCAGCGAGATGGGCGGAAGGATCTGGCAGAGATCCATGTGGGTGTACGTGCCATGGCCTCTGTGATGGATGAGTCCATGCGGAGCATCAGCGCTGGTTTGACCCTCATGGCTGAGTGCAATGCCTCCTCCCTTGAGAGAGTGGCAACTCTAATGGAGAGGCAGCTCCAGGAACACAATCGAGGGTCCCTGGGGTTGCGCTCGGACCTGCAACCCCTCACACAGGCACTAACCTCAGGTGGTCAGTGTCAGTGTGGGAGATGGATGAGGCAGCCAGTATCCCAGTTAGGTGTCTGTCCATCAATGGTGGGCAGGGAGATCCAGAGCGACCTCACATTGGTGCATAAACTGCTTATCATCTCTGTGGGCTCCTCTCTGGGTGCTCTGGATGACAGCAGCAACCCCTCCACCCCTCTGCCAGTGACCGTCACATCTGATGAGGCTGTGATGACTGGGGAGATGCCAGCTGTGGCACCGGCCGCTCCCTCCCAGGCGGGGCCAGCACCGGCTCCACTGGCCAGAGGATGGCCGCCAAGGTCATCAAGGCCAACAAGACAGCAGAGTCAACAGGCTGTCTCCAATGCCGGTGCCAGCGAGGGGGAACGCCTGAACGTAGCACTTGTAATAAGTTAAAGGCACCATGAGCACAAGAGGGACAGATCATGAGAGAATTTATGTTTGCTGTATCTACATTGGTCTGCAAGTGAAGACCAGAGAAGTTTATGTAAATAGTTTGGAATTGTCATAATGGGATAAATTTTGCTTTTGTCCTCATGGCCTGAGTATGATTCACCTTTGAATCTACATGTGTGCAATTGCTGCAAAGCCTCTGGCTCACTCAGCCTGGCTGGCCTCGTCTGTACGGTAAAGAATAAAGGTCAGTACCAGCCTGAGCAGAGCTTCTGTCACCAGTTTGAAGCAACAATGGACAGCTGATTGGGAGACTCCACACAGATCCCCCACTGACCCCTGGAAAGAGCCGGAGGCATAGAAGTTGAGGGCCACTGAGACTTTCAGGGCCCCTGGCATGGGGTGTCCACCCACAGTCGGGGCTGATCTCAGGCCCAATCATCTGGCAAATGGAGGTCACCCTCTCCCATGAGAGGCGGAGCCTCCTTCAGCATTGCACCTCAGACATATTGAGGTAGCTGCATCGCTGCCTGTAAACACTGGTAGCAGGGTAGTGGCATCTCCTGCGACTCCTTCTGCATGGATTCCCTGTCCCTTGTGCCTGCGCCTTTCCTCCCACAGGTCCCTCCCCTGGAGGCTGCATTGGGACACCTGGCCTCCTCTCCCTTCTGCCCCTCTCTTCCTCCTCAGAGGAGGTGCCTCCAGCAGAGACCACAATCCCCATTACCAGGGAAAGGGAAGGCTGTCTTATACCTGGAAGGGTCCACATGGTCTGAATCCTCTGGGGGTCTGGCAGACAGCAATGAGTCCTGAATTGAAGCCTGGAAATGCTAAGAAATGAAGCACCGAACAGAAATGAGGCTGCCAAGCACCAAGAAGCAACCAGCAGCAAACGTACTCACACTGGCAATGCTGATGACCCTTTTTAATCTCACCCTTGGATGAGGTTTGTGAAAATGTCGGCTGGCTGCCTGCCCGTTTTGGCCCGTGCGACAAGCTGGAAATTGACAAGCAAGGAAAAATCATATTCAGTTGGACTCTTAACGGCCTTAAGTGGCCGGTCAATTAATGGCAAGCGTCGCTCCAGCACCCCCAACGTGTGTCTGCCAACTGAAATAACGAGATGCTCGCCCGACGTCATTGTGCTTTATTTTACTCCCGATCAAGTTGTGTGTGCACCCGCCTACGGGACGAAAAATTCTGCCCATAGGATGTCATTTGTGACTTTGATCAGAGCTGTTTCAGTACTGTGGCAGGACCATAAGACCATAAGACATGGGAGCAGAAATTAGGCCAATCGGCCCATCGAGTCTGCTCCACCATTCAATCATGACTGATAAGTTTCTCAATCCCATTCTCCCGCCTTTTCCCCATAACCTTTGATCCCCTTACCAATCAAGAACCTATTTCGGTGTTAAATACACTCAATGACCTGGCCTCCACAGCCTTCTGTGGCAATGAATTCCATAGATTCACCACTCTCTGGCTAAAGAAGTTTCTCCTCATCTCTGTTCTAAAAGGTCTTCCCTTTACTCTGAGGCTGTGCCCTCGGGTCCTAGTCTCTCCTACTAATGGAAACATCTTCCCCACGTCCACTCTATCCAGGCCATTCAGTATTCTGTAAGTTTCAATCAGATCCCCCCTCATCCTTCTAACCTCCATCGAGTATAGACCCAGAGTCCTCAAATGTTCCTCATATGTTAAGCCTTTCATTCCTGGGATCATTCTCGTGAACCTCCTCTGGATCCTCTCCAGGGCCAGCACATCCTTCCTGAGATACGGGGCCCAAAATTGCTCACAATATTCTAAATGTGGTCTGACCAGAGCCTTATAAAGCCTCAGCAGCACATCCCTGCTTTTAAATTCTAGTCCTCTCAAAATAATTGCCAACATTGCATTTGCCTTCCTAACTACCAACTCAACCTGCAAGTTAACCTTAAGAGAATCCTGCACTGGGACTCCCAAGTCCCTTTGCACTCCAGATTTCTGAGTTCTCTCCCCATTTAGAAAATAGTCTATGCCTCTATTCTTCCTACCTACACTTGCCCATGTTGTATTCCATCTGCCACTTCTTTGCCCATTCTCCTAACCTGTTAGTGAATGCCACAGTGGAATGCCACAGGGAGCTACTATATAAGGATTCTGGGGGAAAAAAGAGGGGAACAGACCAGCTCACTGTAGTAAAATCAGTGTTACTAAGGCTAGTGCAAAGTTTAGCTTCTGAACTTCTTCATACCAGTAAAACTTAATTAATTTCATTTTCATTTATTTTCTTATTGTCATGTTAATTCCATTAATGTCATCAATGATGCATGTTGAGAACTAGCCTAAGCTTTCATAGTACTGGTAGTTTAATTAATCTAAAACCATATAGTCTTGCAAAAAATGAAAGAGTAGGTTTCACTTGTTTTTAGTGTGCCTTTGTGCCATTCCCATGTAATGATTTACCATGCTGTCTTCTATATTTCTTGGCAACATACGTTATTAAGGTCAATTACTTATTTTGTGCTACATAAGCTTTCCTTTCACGTAACACAATTAATTTAAAAAGATGCAGCTTACTTTAACGCAATGTGGGGCGGGCACCCAAATATTGTGGCATGAATGAAACATCAATCGGATTTTAAACCCACAATCACTACATAACGTGGGACTAGTGTATCAGCAAACACATCACAGAGTAACTTATTTTGTCTTCCAAGCCACTCATTCTAAGTAAATCTGTTTAAAGAGATAAGCATAGAAAAATAGTTAAGTATTGCTCAGACAGATTGGCTCACTTTTGAAGATAGGAAAACTCAAGTTATCTTATTATCTATTTGTGGTCTCCATTGCTATCAGGAAACAGTTCCAGAAAACCTCCTCCACCTATTCTGTGCTTAAATTTTCACTGTTCAATGAGTTTTGCTCATGCAGAACTTTTTTCCTGCTCTAGAGGGCAGCATTCCTTGGAAGAGGCATTTGTCAGAAGCGAAGGAAAGCCAATTCTATTACATCTCGCCTGTGATCATTATTTTTATGGCCCCTGTATTGGACTCCCTGCAAGTGGCAACATCTTCTGTACATTTTCCTTATCAAACCCCTTCATAATCTTAAATATCTCCATTTTGCCACCCTTCAGTCTTGTTTAGAGAAAAGAGACCCAGCTAATTTGGTCTTTCTTAATGGGTATGAACCTCTCAGTTATTGTATTACCCTTGTAAATCTTATTGGTACCTTCACCAATGCCTTTACATCCTTTTTATAATATCCCATCAACAGGGTAACTGTTTGGAACAACTGAAACAGGCTGGATGTGCTGAACAGCCTCTTCCTATGCTGTATAATTCTATAGGAATTCTGATCATGATTTGCATCTGGTTAGAAAAGATTTGTGAGCATTTGTTGAATGTTTCAAGGAAAAGAGAGCGAAAGGAAGCAAGAATAATGAACTTCAACTAAGAAAACAGGAAAAACAAGTTGAGGTTTGGTAGATGAGTAACTTGAATTTAGACATTTCAGGTCAATGAGAACATTCTGTTTGAGCTACGATCATTCAATGGGATAAAGGAAAAGATTGGCTGTAAACTTCACTTCTGAAGTAGTCACAAGGGCCAATCTGCAATGTTATACCAAAAATAACCCATGGCTAAGTGGATCTTATGCATTCTACATGCCCTAGCATCAAATGGTAAGTAGCCCACCCCCTCCTTTGACACTATTGAAGCTCCATCCTAGCTTATGTGGTGAATAAATTATTGAAGATGCAGATAAGACTCAGTGAATTCTTCCTCGCTATTAGAAGGTTCTTTATTCCCCAACCTATTTTCCAACCAGTCGTGACTTTGCATGTTTAGATATTATTTAATTGTGGCAAATTATTTATCTTGCTAAGACTGTTGAGATTCTTCCCTGTGAGCAGTTTCCACTGATACAGAGCCATAAAGGGCTGAACTGTGCATGCAGATTTTATGCAGTGGGAGAGCAGTATGGAAATCCAGCGGGAAGCAATCAAGTTGATTTACCCCTTGGTCAATGAGTCTGTGTTATGGTAAATTCAGAATATTCATGCATTAAAAATAATTAAAATATAAGTAAGTGTCAACATGAACCCATGGAAGAATTCAAGGTTCACACATTGCTATGTGTTCTTGTTGTCTTTTGGTTCCCAGATGTTGTTAATAATCACAATTTAAGCTTGGAAAAATCAGAAACTCTATGGTTTAATTTTGCCATGCTACCTGGTACAATAGAAGAATTGAACTGGTTCTGTACACATCAGTCTCTAGTGCAGCTGTGAAATGTGACCCCTTGAAACACTTACACACAACACATTAGTTCCTCGCTAAGTAGTTTCTAGCCATCGAGAGTTATTTACAGATAATACAATTTGTAACACATATGTCTAATGCTCCTTTTCCCTTAAATATCAGCAGGGATGATGCCAGTCCTACTGATTGTAATGAAAATAACCCCTTCATTGTCATTCTTATTGATGGTTTAGTCAACTGATGCTATTAAATTAAATAGAATGTTAAAGAATCTGACAGGCAAAATCTTGAGAATGTAATGTGGAGAACTAATTTTCCTTTTCCAGCATTATGTAATGTATGATGGTCTTGCACTGCTGTTTGTTACCACTTGAGGGAAACAGTAGATTATTAATGACTGCAATATTTAGTATATCTGCTATAACACAGAAATAGGCCATTCAGCCCAACTGGTCCATGCTGATGTTTATGCTGCATAGCACAACCCTCCGACCCTACTTCATCTAACCCTATCTAATGTATCTTTACGTTAATAACTCCATGTGGTGGCTAGTTCCACATTCTAACCAGCCTCTAGATAAAGAGGTTTCTCCTGAATTCCTGATTGGATTTATTAGTGGCCTGTGATCATTATATTTATGGCCCCTAGTATTGGATTCCTTGCAACTGGCAACATCCTCTGTACGTTTTCCTTATCAAACCCTTTCATATTCTTAAAGATCTCCATTAGGCCACCCTACAGCCTTGGTTAGAGAAAAGAGACCCAGTTTATTTGGTCTTTCCTTATGGGTATAACCTCTCAGTTATTGTATTATCCTTGTAAATCCTTTTTGCGTCTTCTCTAATGCCTCTAGGTCCTTTTTTATAATATGGAGATGAGAACTGTACACAGTACAAAACTATGTGG
This sequence comes from Carcharodon carcharias, assembly GCF_017639515.1. Lineage (NCBI taxonomy): Eukaryota > Metazoa > Chordata > Chondrichthyes > Lamniformes > Lamnidae > Carcharodon > Carcharodon carcharias. Next base: position 31,357,519 of record NC_054477.1, on the reverse strand, counting down.
CCTTAGCAAGTTTCTATACAAATTTAGCTTGACTTTCCTGTTTTTCAATCCCACTCCTCTAACAAGAAGGAAGTGTAGATTTCTGTTTCTGACCATACAATTACCTCCACTTGAATATTTAAACAATCACCCTCTATAAGTATCCAACACAGTCCTCAAGCAATGTCTTACCTTGCTACTTCATATTTTCTTCCATTTCTGTTGGACGATTCATGTTCCCCTGACCCAGTTTTCTGTCCTGACTCCTGAAGGTTGTGTACTCCCTGAAAATAAGTTATGTAATCAGGCAAACAAAAGGCAAATTAAATTTAGGGTTGCACTATGAAGAGAATAGGACGAGCATCAGAAGGTTTAGACATTTGGATAGGCAGTGCCCAATAGACACCACCCTAAGCCTCCAATATGTGGAGCAGAAAGTGCACTCTCGAAACGAACTGGAAGTGGGTCAGCAGCCAAATGGGTATTGTCAAAATAATCAGTGTCCAGGGCCTAAACCTGAAAGAGGTGCTAGGCCTGTTATATATGAAAAAAAGTCTAATTCGAATTTGAAGCCCCCTCTGCAATATTAATTTACCCAAGGCAGCCAACACCAACACCTCTCCTTCCCTAATTCCTACCGACCAGTGTCTTCTGTCCAGTTCACTGCTGTCTCACTGCCCCCAAGCCGATCATCTACTCTCCTGAACTGATTGCCTCTTTTAACCACTTAGCTGAGGGCCATTTCTGACATCACAGCGCCTCAACCCTTCATCTCTCTTCATCCGTGAGCTGCCTGGAAATGCTTAGTAGCTATCAATGACTGGCTTGATAATAGTGAAACTCAAGGCCGAGCATTGAGAATGCCTCTGGCCCTACCTGATCAGGTACAGGGAGTTTTTGAATTACTAGGCTCAAGACTTGAAAAAAGACTTTTTGAGATTTTCAGTGTCAATCACAGCAATGTGGAGAAGCAATTAAAAAGGCCTTTAGCCTTGGCCCAGTGCCATTCTTGCCTCTTGCTCAGAAGGTCATGAGTTTCAAGACTCACAAACTGATACTTCAGGGTCATTCTAAGGTAGTCTATTTTCTCAGATTGTCCAATATTTATTTCACAACCAACATCACTAAAACTGACTATCAGATGGCTGAGATCTTGCTGTGTTTAAACTAGTTGTCAGATATCTCTACGTTGTAACAACAACTACATTTTAAAAATTGACAGTGATATATATCGTGTGTGTGTGAGTGTGTGTGTGTGTGTGTGTGTATGTTTCTTCCTTGAAATCAAATATAAGGATACAAGCCAGAGGTTAAACTGAAGTTTTATATTCCACTAGTCACACCATACCTTCTGCATTTCAAGGTGAAATTTTAGTTGTTATATTTCACAAAGGATATAGAGGCAGTTGAAAGGGCGCAAGAAGTAACAAGCATGGGACTGATCTATAAGAAATGACCTGCTCTAGCATTGAAATGGCCCTGATCAACGTTGTAAATGACATCCTTTATGACGGTGACTGTTGTGCATGTTTCCTACTCATCCTCTGCAACTCTCTGGAGCCTATGGTACGCTCCACCACCTTTCTCCTCCATTGTCCAGCTCTGTGAGTCTTCCCTCAATATGATTTACTCTTTACCTAGAAAACTGTAGCCACAGCAATTCTAACAATGGCTTCTCATCCCAGACCCGATGCTATTACTTCTAAAGTTCTACCAAAGATCTTCTGGAATCTCCTGCTCCTTTGCCCTTATCTTCATCTTAGCAACATCATCTGAAGACATGGAGTCAACATTCCACGTACGCTGACAACATTCATCTCTCTACCTCTCCACCACCCCTCTGGTAACCTCTTCATAGCCTGTGCTGTTAAACGGTTTAACATCTTAACATCTATAAATGATTGAACCACATTTTCCTCCAGAAGGAGAAGCTGGCTGGGAATGAGCCGCTGCAGATCGGAGCCCCAGGCCATGGTGGGGGAGGGGTGGGGGATTGCAGTTAGAGACTGACTACTGAGTGTGTGTGTGGGAGTGAGAGAGTGGGCGGAATCATCCCAAATTTTCACTAAGTGCTATCACTGGCGGGAAAAAAAGACAATACCGGTTTCTCGTGCTATATCGTACCAATCTCGCATCATTAAACATGCGTTCCCGGGAAACACGGGTGGCCTGTCATTTGCCTGCCATGCCATCACCTCGTTTCTTCATCACGCCGGGTGCCATATTTAAAATGCAGCCATGCACACACCTCTCAGTGCTTCCAGCCCAGGACAGCTGTAAAGAAGACATGGCCCCAAAAGGCAAGATGACTGCAGCCTTCCGGTTAAGGAATGTAGCCCTCAAGCACCTTTTGGATGCCATGGAGGCCTGGTGTGATGTCCTCTACTCCTGCTTTGGCCACAGGAGGGGCAGCAACATTACCACACTGGCTTGGTAGGCAATGGCAGTGACGATCAGTGCCAATGCTGCACAGAAGAGGTTGGTCATCTAATGCAGATAGAGGATAAATGATCTCATCCGTGCAGCCAGGGTAAGGCAACCAACTCATCACTCTAAACTCACACACTCAAGCTGATCACACATTCACTGGCATCTCACTCACTGTCAGCTCAAGGGACATCACCACCCATTCTCACACACACACACTCACATGTTCATTTGGCCTCATCTCCTCTGCAGACTGCCTCCTCAGCCCTCACCATCTTGAGGTCACTCGCACAGGTCAACTTGAGCCCCCATACGCACCCTGGGATATCCCCCCTTCTCCAGTACAGCCCTAGCCCTGCAGCTGCTGAAACGCCACCCCCGCTTCACGGTTGGTCTGGTAGGTAAAGACTTGCCTGTGAGCCCTCCTAAAAGTGATGTGTTGCCATCTGTGAAGCCTGGCGCTGATGACCACAAGTGCTGCCCAAAGCAAGGTAGACAAACAAACCTCAAAGTCCCGAGTGAAGTGCAGCTCACCAAGTGCCGGCCGCTTACATATGGTTGTGAAACATGTCGGCGTGCAATCACACCAATGATGATTCCAGCGACCTGGGCTTATAATGATATGCAGATGTATTACAATGAGGTTCCCAAAGTCCCACGGTGGGATATATGGCCCACCATTGACGGGCAGAGTGGACGATTGCAAACTGGTTTCACAATGTTGGATTTTTGGCCTTCTTGCCATGTTGTCCACTCACGCTGCTGAACATGCCCTATGCCAGCGGGCACGGAAAATTCCACCCAGTGAGTGAGTGTGTGTTGGAGTAGAAGAGAGAGTGTGTGTGTGTGTGTGTGTGCGCGCGCACGCGTGAGAGTGAGAGAGTGAGTATGTGGAAGTGAGAGTGTGTGTGTGTGTGTGAGTGAGAGAGTATGTGAGAGTGGGAGTGAGAGAGTGAGTGTGTGAATGAGAGAGTATGTGAGAGTGGGAGTGAGAGACTAAGTGAGTATGTGTGAGTGAGAGTGAGTGAGTATGTGTGAGTGAGAGTGAGTGAGTATGTGTGAGTGAGAGTGAGTGAGCATGTGGGTGTGGGAGTGAGAGTGTGTGTGTGTGTGAATGAGAGAGTGTGTGAGAGTGGGAGTGAGAGAATGTGTGTTGGAGTAAGAGAGAGTGTGAGTGTGTGTGAGAGTGTGTGAGTGAGTGTGTGTGGGAGTGAGAGAGTGAGTGTGTGAATGAGCGAGTATGTGAGTGGGAGTGTGTGAGTGAGTGTGTGTGTGGGAGTGAGAGAGTATGTGAGAGTGGGAGTGAGAGAGTGAGTGTGTGTGAGAGTGAGTGTGTGTGTGGGAGTGAGAGAGTGAGTGTGTGAATGAGAGAGTAGGTGAGAGTGGGAGTGAGACAGTGAGTGTGTGTTGGAGTAAGAGAGAGTGTGTGTGAGAGTGTGTGTGTGGGAGTGAGAGAGTGAGTGTGTAGGGAAGTGAGAGAGTGAGGTGAGTGTGTGCGTGGGTGTGTTTGTGTGTGTGTGGGTGACTGAAAGTGTGTGTGCGCGTGTGGGCAGACATGTGCCCGACCCGATCGGGTGAGCATCCCAATGTCATCCTGCACACGCACAACCTTCAGGTCGGCGGGCGTGCTTGGGAGTTGGAGCCGTGCTCGCCATCAATTAAAAGGCCACTTAAGGCCATTAAAAACCCAATTGATCCAGATTTTACATTGCCTGCGCGGTTTTGCACAGACAGCTCCAATGTGGTCAGCCAGTGCGTAATCGCGGTCAGAGCCCAATTACGGGCGGCAATTGGTCTTGTGGCCATTCCTGGGTCTGCCCGCTGAGCCCGTCCGATGAGGGGAACATCCTGCCCTATGTGTGGGTGGGACCGAGAGAGTGTATTTTGGGAGGGGAGTGAGAGAGTGAGTGAGTTACCATAAGGCAAGAAGATCAAACATTAGGGGACTTTATGATGTAGCTAAATGATAAGTTGGATGGTTGAAATGCTAAAGGAATGAAGTCAATAGGGTGAATGGCCTTTTTCTGTCCTTAACAAGTTTCAGTTTAGCTCTGTGGCAACATTGCCCCCTTAGCCAGAGGGTCATTGGCTTCAAGCTCCCCTTGGGAGATAATCACAGAGATTGAATTGCAGTTGTGCTTACATTGTTTCTTTAGGATTGCAACAATTGTCCTCCGTAGTTATGACAGATGATAGGGATCTTCCCCCCACCCCCCCAAGGAAATTCAACTCCATAATCTCAGCTGACATCTCAAGTACTGAAGGGATGCTGCATTGCTGATGGTGCCACCTTTCAGATAATAAAGCCCAGGATGCTACAAGGTTGAAAAAAAGTACACGAGAAGATTAGGTAAACCACGAAGTTGTCAGTAGATAGCACTAAACTTGGGTTTTAAAATCTAAAAGACGATAGAAAGACTGGGAGAGGTAAGGGCTGGAAAATTCCGTTGGCATCATGGTGGTCAGGGAGTGACAGACAATATGGTGAGAAGACCAAAAATCGGTTTTATGCCTTTGTCAAGCCAGTTTGCGATCGTCCACTCCACTGGTCAAAGGCTGGCCGCTTTTCCCACTGCCGCACGTTGATAACGTTATTTTAATACATTTTCCTGTAATTATAAGCCCCACTCGCCGGAATCATCCTCCCAACATCAAATTTACCTCCCATGTCGGTGTGACCTGCCGACCTGAACTTTGAAGCGAACATGGTGGTGATTACATACAACATGGTGCAGTGCTCGCGAGGATCACCCATAGGACATCAAGGAAGAGGCACCGCGCATTCTCAGGGGGCACAGGCAAGTTGCTTTTTACCGGCTGGCTTTCAGTGTGGTGCTGGGCAAGGGCTCCATTGCGGGTTAGACCAGGTGAAGGGGTGGGGGGGGTGGGGAATGGTGGTGGGGGATGCGGGGTGGGGTGAGGGAAGTGGCTGCGCACTTGGAAAAACTTGTCAAAGGTGAGCATTCTTCCACAGCTGAGGCCGTTCATCTGCAGCTCCATTGACATGCTTGGGAGTTGGGCCTCTGAAGCTTTTCTGCCCACTCAAGCAACGCAAAAGCATGAACTTTTCACCCCTTGGGCACAAACTGCAAATTAATGTGCATTTTAGGGGACAGCAGAGCAATTGGCCGACTGGGCAAGTTGCAAAAGTTGGTCATGGCTCAGTGACTGATGGAGGTGCTCACAGCCCCTTGCTTGGTTCAAGCTAACAACGCAGCCTTGCAGTGCGGGTTAGGAGAATGCACTGGCCTGAGCTGAGAACACAGCATGCAGCCCAGTGGCTGAAGCTGCCGCCAATCAGTATAGTCGAGCGGGGTGGAAGTGGGTGGGTTTCAGACAGCGAATGAGCGCACTACATACTGGCCATCCAAGTGGTGGCCAGCACTCTCCTGCATGCGTGAAGGGGCCTTCAGATTTGACCAAGAGAGGCTCTTAGAATACATATGCTAACCCATGTGTTTCTCTCTTTGATCCTGCAGGGGGAGAACATCAGGATCACGGAGCCTGGTGATTTAGCGGTGTGCCACAGGGCTAACAGGGAACAGAGAAGAAGTAGAAGCAAGTGGCAGAGGTGCCTGGCTCAGCAAAGGGAGGAGCACCCCCCTAAAGATGAAAGGGCATCAGGGCTGCTGCTCACAAAGCTGAAGATCCACAGAGAGCTGTCGCTTGTAGGCGCCTCGCTAGACCCAGGGCCCATAGACAGCACTTGTCATTCCTGCAGATGACTAGGAGTCAGTGTCGCTGAAGACAGCACGTATCAAGGAACTGGTCGGTCACATATTCCACCTGCAGCAGGATTTGACATCACGGGGAGATGGGGGGCATCCACTGGCAGTGGCTGTGAAAGTGACTGTGGGGCTCAATTTTTACGCCAGTGGCTCCTGTGCAGGATCTCACAAGCCTCCACCCACGTGTGTCCAGGAAGTCACGGATGCCATTTTCATGAAGGCACAGAGCTTTGTGCCTTTCGACTGGCATCAGGAAAGCCAGGAAGCAAGACTGCTGCATTTTGCACAGATCTCAAGTTTTCCACAGGTGCAGGGTGCCATCGACTGTAATCACGTGGCGCTTAGATCTCCATGGCAACAAACAATCAACTACGTCAACCGCAAGGGTTTCCACTCACTGAATGTTCAAGCTGGTCTACAACCACCACTAAAGTATCCTACAATTCTGCACATGGTTCCCAGAGAGCGTCCGTGGCTCCTACATCCTTAGTAGGTCTCAGATGCCTGACATATTCCAGGGTGCAGAGAGGCTGCAGGGTTGGCTCCTCGGGGACAATGGCTACCCACAGAGGATGTGGCTGATGACTCTTGTCCGGCAGCCTCGGAGTGCAGCAGGGGGACGGAATAACAAGGCTCATGCTAACTTTGGTGGAGCAAACAATAGACAATTTGAAAATGAGGTTCTGGTGCCTCGACAGGTCAGGTGGAGCACCGCAACACAGTTCCCAGAGGGTGTCACGCATCGTTGTAGCTTGCTGCGCATACACAGCCTGGCGCTGCAACTGGGGGAGGACCTGGCTGAGGTGGAGATGGAAGAGCTGCACGTCTCCTTTGATGAGGAGGGCATCAAAGGGGATGATGATGATGATGAGGTGTATTTGGGAGGCCCTCATAGGCAAGATTCATGGAAGACGATGACAAGATGCAGTGAGGACAGTCCTGACATCCTCACCTTGCATCTGTGAGTGTTTGACTCCTGTGTGGCTGATGGCAGTGCACATACCCTCAGTGCTCAGGGTCATATCATGGAGACACAGCGGAGACCCTAATAATCGCTCGCTTGCAGGAGAATGATGATGACATGCAGTGAGGACACTCCATAGATCTTCACATAGCCTCTGTGAATGTCTGACTCCTGTCTGGCTGAGGGCAGCTCGCTTGCATTCTGTGATCAGGGTCATATCATGGAGACGCTGCCGTGAAACTTTAAGTGCCTGATCCTTTGTCAGCCTTCAGCACCTGACCCCTTCAGGAACATACTGTCACTGGTCACAGAGGCTGATGAGGTGTGGGGGAGGGGGGAGCGGCCCCCTCCCCCCCTCAAAGGTGCTGAGATCACACAGAGAGAATGACGGAATTCTGTAACTCCCGCCCACAACATTCTGGCAGCAATGACAAGCACCATCGAGGTGCAGGCTTCACTGATGTATCCAGTGAGTGTGAAGCCGGGCCATCACTTTGGGCTGAAGGCTACGCAAAGCACAGGGAAGAGGCCCTGGACTGAGACACCTGCCTTTATAAAAACAAAAAAACTGCGGATGCTGGAAATCCCAAACAAAAACAGAATTACCTGGAAAAAATCAGCAGGTCTGGCAGCATCAACGGAGAAGAAAACAGTTGACGTTTTGAGTCCCCATGACCCTTCAACAGAACTAGGTGAATCCAAGGAAGGGGTGAAATATAAGCTGATTTAAGGTGTGTGTGTATGTGTGTGTGTTGGGGGGGGTGGGGGGGTGGTGGGGGTGATTGGGTGGGGGGAGAGAAGTGGAGGGGGGTGGTGTGGTTGTAGGGACAAGCAAGCAGTAATAGAAGCAGATCATCAAAAGATGTCACAGACAACAGAACAAAAGAACACAGGGGTGTTGAAGGTGGTGATATTATCTAAATGAATGTGCTAATTAAGAATGGATGGTAGGGCACTCAAGGTATAGCTCTAGTGGGGGTGGGGGAGCATAAAAGATTTAAAAATATTTAAAAATAATGGAAATAGGTGGGGAAAGAAAAATCTATATAATTTATTGGAAAAAACAAAAGGATGGGGGAAGAAACAGAAAGGGGGTGGGGATGGAGGAGGGAGTTCAAGATCTAAAGTTGTTGAATTCAATATTCAATCCAGAAGGCTGTAAAGTGCCTAGTCGGAAGATGAGGTGCTGTTCCTCCAGTTTGCGTTGGGCTTCACTGGAACAATGCAGCAAGCCAAGGACAGACACCTGCCTTTATCTTGTGCCAGAATCAAGATTTCACATCTGAGTGACATGAACAGTGCTCATCAGAACAAAGAGCCACAGACAAAAGACATTCTTGGGAGTTTATTTACAATAGTGAACATTACGTATAAGCGATTAACACCCATGCCCAGGCTGTGCAACGACATCTCCTTAGCTTGGCCTAAATAGCCAAGTGGTTATGGTACTGGGTTTATAACCCCAAGATCAAGAGTTCAAATCTCACAATGGCAAACTAGGAAACAATATAACTTCATCTGAAACAGATGGAAATGGGCTTGTACTCGAAAGAGTTACACTCTAAGTGCTTGCTTCAGCAGCACATATATTAAAATTGCAACGATACAGAGAAGATTAGCATGGCCCCTGCGCAAGGATGGCATGCAAATTCGTGAAGTTTCCCTGGTGGTCTAGTGGTCAGGATTCGGCACTTTCACCACTGCGGCCCGAGTTCAATTCCCGGTCAGGGAATGCGAATTTATGTGGTCAGGCGCTAGTGTGCCTACGCACACAGGTGGCGACTTTCCGCCTTCAGACCCTGCAGCCATACCTCTACGTCGAGCCTCCTCCTAGATGGTGTGCCCTGATGACGTATTTCTTCCGTCAGGTGCACGGCCTGAATTATGACGTGCAGCTCCTGTTTATAGAACAGCTGGGCCTCGGTGGCTCCTTGCAGGCGTTGCCCGTCTTTTACCAGGACCTGATCAAAGTCTGGAAAGTGGTCGCCTCGCGACACAGCTCTCCCCCGTCAGGAGTAGCGGCTATCGTCAGAGAGCCGCTGCTTAGGAATCCGCCCCTCCGTCCTTTACAGTGGTTGGCGGAGAGGAGGGCTGTAGCCGCAGGGGTGACCAGGATCGGGGACGTGCTGGGTGGCGGAGGACTGGGCTGGATGCTCCCACATGAGTTGGCGTGACGCGCATCTGTGAGTGTCCAGGTCGCAGCTGATGCCATCCAAGACCTGAGAACGGTCGTGCTCGGACCTGACGTTATTTTGGGTCTTGAGGTGGCCCAGGTGCGCGGTGGTCTTCTGTCTGAACGTTCCCCTGTTCGGACAGAATTCCACATTGGCCCCAAGCCCCGAACCCTCCCTCGGGTGCTGGTGCCGCGCAATATGAGCCGCCTCGGGGACATGCCCTCTGTGCCTTTTGGCACGGCAAAGAGGGGCTTTTTGTACCGACTGCTGCTGCACACCTTCCATTTTCTCGCCCTTGTCCGTCGCCCGGACACGCCCTGGCGTGCCTTGTTGCTGTCTGGCGGCGGAGGCCCCCGATGGGAGGCCCTCTACGGAGGTGTCCTCCCCCTTTCTATCGGGGACCTGGGTTAGAGGGTGTTGCATGCAGCAGTCCCCTATAATAAGAGGATGCATAGGTTCACGGACTCTCAGGACATGTGCCCTTTTTGCGGTCTTGTGGAGTCCGTGGACCATGTATACATAGGGTGTTGTAGGCTGCACTCCCTTTTTAGTTACTTGAAAAACCTTTTATTGATGTTTTGTTTGCACTTCAGCCCCACGCTCCTGATCTATGGGCACCCGGTGCGGAAGGGGGTCGGGAAGGAGGAGGACCTCCTCGTGAACCTGCTCCTGGGCCTGGCCAAGTTGGCCATTAACAGGTCCAGGCAGCGGGCGATTGACGGGGGAGTCCCGCCCGATTGTTTGTCCCTCTTCCGCGCCTACGTTCGCTGCCGGATGTCCCTGGAGAGGGAGCACGCGGTGTCTGCTGACACTCTCGAGGCCTTCCGTGCTCGGTGGGCACCGCGGGGACTGGGGTGTTTTGTGACCCCTTTAATCACATTTTGATTTAAAGTTTGTAAGGTTCCTTTAAACTTTGTCCTTGGTTTTACAGCTGACCTTAATTAGGGGCTGTGCCTGATTTATCCCAATTTTGTTGATTTGTTTTTCATTTAAAAGATTATCAAGAGTTCAAATCTCACAATGGCAAACTACGAAACAATGTAACTTCATCTGAAAAAACAGATGGAAACGTGTTTGTACTCGAAAGAGTTACATCTCCTTAATCTTCCTGCTACATCTTGATGCTCCCCCAACATCCACAGCAGAGGCGGAGGCAGCCTGCTGACTGCTACACCCTGTCTGTAATGACCTTGGCGGGGAGGGGTTGAGGCCTTGGGGGCCCTGGCCTGCTTTCAAGGTCCAGCTGTGTGGCAGTGACACCCTCCTCAGCCTGTGGAGTTGGAGCTGCTGGGGTCACAGGAAGAGGGGATTCAGATGGGCCGGACACCCCCATAATGAGTGGGTGGATGGCCCCAGGGTGTGCATCTGATGATTCTCCTCCCTATGGGTGCCCGAGGGCCCATGGATGACTCATTGAAGAGAAGGGGAAACAGGAGTGAGATCGAGCTGCCCCGCACCCATCTCGTAGTGACACTGTTGGAGGCCAGCTATGGCGATGGAGTTCACTCCGCACAACAGTGCAGAACTGATATCCTGGACCAAGGTCTCCATGGCGGATGCCATCCTGCCAGTGTTGACATGAGTGCCTTGGCATGCCACTGCTAACACCTCAGAATGAAGGCGGACAGACTCCTCCATCGTGCCTTGCAATCTGAAGAGTGCAGTGAACATCCATTCCTGATGTTCCCGAGCTTGTCTTTGCATCTCCAGCAATTGAGGTAAGTCCAGAGGCTCCTCATCTGACTCGGACTCAGCAGATATCTGGCCTCCAGCAATCCTCTGAGTGCCAGAAACCTGGGAAGTCCCTGCCGCTGCCTGATGTGGATCAGACAGTATGAAGCTCACCAGTTTGCAAGCCCGAGACTACTCCATAACTAGGTTCCACTGAGGTGTGTGTCTCTGTGCTGGTGGGGGGTGTGGGTGAGCGCTGCGTCGGGTCTTCATTGAGGGTGTCATCAGATTCTTCTTCTAAGGTGTCTTCAGGGCTTGAGTCAAGGACTTGGGTCATGGACCCACTCAGCTACTTCCCAGGTGTGCCTATAAAAGCAAGGAAAGATAATTAGTGCATGACAGGGGACTCAATTTTCAAAGCCTGAGAGGACCTTGATGTTAGGCATTCCTCCACCAGTCTCCCTTTTGTTTTGTGCCAGCTTGTCTGGCATAAATAGAGATGGAGAGAGTATAAGCAGGATGCCTGGCATATGTGGGTGGTGAGTGGTGCCAAGGATGGGATGAGGACAGGATCCACAGGGCAGATGAAGCTGTGTGTGAGAGTGAATGATGATGTCCCTTGAACTGGCAGTGAGTGAGATCCCTGTGTATGTGTGATGGGTTTGTGAGTGTGTGAGTTGAGAGTGATGAGAAGAGTAACTTACCCTGGCGTAAGAGGAGACCATTCATCCTCTTCTGGCACCCGGTGGCTGTCCTGTTTTGCAGGGTGCTGGCGCTGACCACTGCTGCCACCGCCTCTCATGCTGGATTGGTGGCCTTGCTTGCTGGCCTCTACCCAGAGCGGGGCTAGAGGGCTTCACGGCGAGCCTCCACAGCATCCAGTATGTGCGCAAAGGAGGCATTGCCAAATTTGGGAGAGGTATGTTTCCTCCATTTGGCAGCCATGACTTTGCAGCAGCTTCCAATCTCTTAGAGAGAGCTGGCTCTGTGCAGGGGTGCCCTATAAATATGGCGCCTGGATTACTGAAGGCCTGAGGTGACAGTGAGGCGGGTGAATCAGAGGTCGCCCCGCCAGCGACCTGCCGTGTTTCCCAGGAATGCATTTTTAATGAGCCTGGATGCGCAGGGAATGGGATGATTCGGCACAAAAAGCCAACGATTAAAATGTCCTTTTCCCCTACCCGTTACCGTACTTTGTGCAAATCTGGGATGATTCCACCCAGGAGTTGCACTGTTAGGAAATTCTGCCAGGAAAGGGACCTGTTAGGACAGCGAGACTGAAGCGTGATGCACAAAACATACAAACCAGTGTGAATAATACCAGAGGCTCTATAATGCAACAAAACAGACAAGCACTTTTGTATTTTTCAGCATTGCAATGGAGATTTTTATTAATTAAAATAAGGACCTTCTATATCATCCTAAAGCAACCTTTAGATATATTCCAGCTATCTAGGCCCATTCTTCCAATAGCTTTTCTTACTCCAGAGGTAATTTAAGAACTTTCAATTTGTAATTCCTTATGTTAAGAGTGCCCTTGATGCCTCAGTGGATAATTGAAAACAATGCAACAATGTGCATCATAACTGGAACTCTCCACTCGCCTCACCTCCCCTGGCTTCCTGTCCTTGCAATTATCACTCCGCCACAAATTCGTTGACTGAAGAAAATCCACAAACTTGTTGAAACCATCTGTGCTGCACCTCACCTGCCACTGCATGATGACCTGTTCAACCCACCCACTGCCCACCTTCCATCTCGGCGCCTCATATGGTTCACCCATTCTGAGCAAGATCCATCAGCAGACATCCTTTGGATCAAGGAATAGGAAACATGGGAAGTCGCTAACATGTCCCCTTGTGACAAACACCACCTGTCGAATAGCAGGCTTTGAACTACCAAGGTGACAAGTGATCCTTGCTAAACAGGTTCAGGACAGGCCAGGGTCTTTGTGCAGCCAACCTCCACCACTGGAGCCTCAGTACAAACCCCTTATGCAATTGTGGAAAGATTGTGCATTACTGAGGAGTGTCCCCTCTACATAATAAGTGGTGGTTGGAAAATGAGAAGGCAAGGGATAGTCAATAAATTGGAGGATATTGAGAGGGGTTGTGGAAGCGGGAGGCTTTGGAGTGCAAGTCCATAGGTCCCTGAACGTGGCAAGATAAGATAAGGTGGTAAAGAAGCATATGGAATGCTTTCCTTTATTGGACGAGGTATTGAATACAAAAGCAGGGATGTAATGATGGAACTGTATAAAACGCTGGTTAGGCCACAGCTGGAATTTTGCGTTCTTGCCACCACATTACAGGAAGGACATAATTGCTCTGGAGACAGTACAGGGGAGATTTATAAGAATATTGCCAGGGCTTGAAAATTGTAGCTATGAGGACAGATTGGATAGCCTTGGGTTTTCTTTAGGACAGGGGAGGCTGAGGGGTGACCCAATTGAGGTGTACAAAATTATGAGGGGCCTAGATAGGGTAGGGAGGAAAGACCTGTTTCCCCAAGCTGAGGGGTCAATTATCCGGAGCCATAGATTTAAGGTGACGGGTAGAAGGATCAGAGAGGACATGAGGAAAAACTTTTTCACCCAGAAGGTGGTGGGCATCCGGATTTCACTGTCTATGTTGGTGGTGGAGGCTGAAACACTCAACTCATTTAAAAGGTACCTGGATCTGTATCTGAAGTGCTGTAACCTGCAAGACTACAGACCAGGTGCTGAAAAGTGGGATTAGAAATGAGCAGCTAGTTTATTTTTTTCTCTTTTTATGGCCGGCGCAGAAACAAAGGGCTGAATGGCCTCGTTCTGTGCCGTAACTTTTCTATGATTTTATGCTTCTACCGCTTGGCTTCGTGGATTTGCATTTGCTAAATAAAAATTAAGAAATCGAATTGCATCATGCAATATTCATTGTGGAAGTCCATCGTGTGTGATTCTTGATCTGCTGAGCTATTTGATTTTATTTGGACACAGCTTGGGCACCAAAAATTGGCCCCTGTCCCCTTAGCTGGAGCTGCAAACAAAAATCAAGTTTTCTGTTCCTGAGCTCGAATGGGAAAGGAGAAAGATAGCAAGAACTTGCTTTCAAAAAGCAATATATGCATTTCAAAGACTTCACAGTCAATTAATTGATCTTGACATGTAGTCACTATTGTTTTGTTGGTAAAGGCGGCAGTCAGTTCACTTAAAGCATAGTTTCTAAAAGAGCAATGATACAGGTGACCTGATAATTTATTTTGGTGATATTGATTGAAGGATAAATGTTAGCAGGAAAAAGAGACTTGTTGTCCTTTCTTTAATAGCGTAATTGGATCTTTAATGTGCAACTGAACAGAAAGAAGAGCTTGGTTTAACATCTTATATGAAGAGTGGTACCTCCCGCAGTATTGTACTGACACATCATTCTAGAATATGTGCTCAGGATCTGGAGTGCTAACTGGTTGGCATTCTGGAAGGATGAAATCAAATAGTCTGAGTGGCCTCCTCGATTGAAACCTATCTTGTGATAATCTCCTGAATCTTCTTTAGCTGGTAGAAACAAGGAGTAGCTGGAGACATTTCTCAAGTTCAACCCTCTTCACTAAGATCAAAACAAAATACTGCTGATGATGGAAATCTGAAATAGAAAATGCTGGAAAATCTCAGCAGGCCCAACAGCATCTATAGGGAGAGAAAGAGTTGACATTCTGAGTTCGTATAAGAAGGATCACACGGACTCGAAATGTCAAATATATTTTTCTTTTCCCACCTATTTTTAAATTTATTTCGATCTATTGTCTTATCTCCAACTTTTAGCCCATTTTGATCCCTGCTCCCCTTCCCCCCACCCCATCCCCACTAGGGCCATCTGCCACTAGCTTGTCCTGCTTGCCACCCTTAATGCCCCCATTAGTACATTCCTTAGATAATATCACCACCGTGAACACACCTTTCTCCTTTTTTCTATGATATCTTTGGCAATCTCTTCTTTGCCTTCACCTATCACTGGCCCCCTATTGAGCTCTACCTGTCCCACCACCCCCCCCCCCCCACCCCCGACCCCTACCAGCTTATATTTCACCCCACTTCTCTATTTCCTTAGTTCTGATGAAGGGTCATACGGACTCGAAACATCAACTGTATCCCTCCCCACAGATGCTGTCGGGCCTGCTGAGTTTTTCCAGCATTTTCTGTTTTTTGTTTGAACCCTCTTCACGGTTAGGAGCAAAAGAAATCGTGGACTTCCTTCCTAAACATTTCCACCTCACTAAGCCCCTCTCCTCCTTTAAGATCCTCCTTAAAACCCAATTCTTTCACCAAGATTTTGGTCACCCCTCTGAATATCTCTGTCCTTGGCATGAAGTGTGTTGCAAAATTTGTGGTTGTGTTGTAGCAGTACAACAAATTATGCTAGATTACCAGTGAACCATGGAATTCAAAAACCTAAGGTAATCCTGGTTGAATAAGTGATGGTAACTTAGCATTTGAGATTTTGTACCCGAGAGAAAGATTTCCAGGTTTTGAAACTGCCCAGGAGCAGGAGAAGCAATGTATGAAGTTGCACCAGGGATTCTGTGTGAGCTTCTTTAGAATCCTATATTGTATTCAGAAGCAACTGTGTCCCTGGAACAAACATTGAGGGTTGGTTAAACCACCTGCAACTTGTTGAAGGGCTGATTGGCTAGGAACATCACTCTGCTGTTGTAGACGATGGTCTTTTGGATAGAATAAAGAATGACTGAGTCAATCAGCTGGTCCAAAGGATTTTGGTTGGTAGTGATTCCAGGAACAAGAAATGGGTCCTGTCAGCAGCCAAACAGAGCTGCAATATTCCATCTTTGAGCCATTCCAGTTTTGTCAAGTGTTGTCAGTTCCTTGACTTAATCTTGACTAAGTTGCCCATTTCTACCTTCATGCTGAAGCTAGCAAAGTGAAGAGCTATTTTTTGGGTTGGTGGTGAGTTTATAGTAGACACCAACCTGATGTCCATTCTAACTGAGTTTCATTGGGGCAATGTCATGGTTTCGGTTGGTGTGTGCAACTGGTCAACTTCAAGTAGATTTTACCACTACTCAAAAGCACACAAAATAGTTTTATTATTAATGAATTAAGCAAAAGAAAGAGAGATTTTATATCGCACTTTCCATGACCACCAGACATCTCAAAGTGTGTTACAACTAATGAAGCACTTTTGAAATGTAGTCACAATTGCAATGTAGGAACTGCATCAGCCAATTTGTGCATAGGAAACTCCCATAAACAGCTTTGTAATAATGACCAAAAAACCTGTTTTTGCAATGTTAATTGAGGGATAAATATCGGACAGGACACCAGAGATAATTTCCCTGTTCTTCTTCAAAATAGTGCCATTGACGCTGAGAAGACAGACGGGACCTTGATTTAATGTCTCTTGCTAAAGATGGGACCTCCGACAGCCCTGTACTCCTTCAGTACTGCACTGGAGTGTCAGCCTTGGCATTTGTGACTGCAGAGATGTTTAGAGGCGTGCCTCAAGCAACAAAGGGTTCCAGCTCAAAAACAAAAACAGAAATACCTGGAAAAACTCAGCAGGTCTGGCAGCATCGGCGGAGAAGAGCACAGTTGACGTTTCGAGTCCTCATGACCCTTCAACAGTACTAAGTAAAAATAGGAAAGGGGTGAAATATAAGCTGGTTTAAGGGTGGGTGGTTGGGGGGGTGGGTTGTTGGGACAAGAAGAGCTAGGTAAAGAGCCAGTGATAGGTGGAGATAACCAAAAGATATCACAGCCAAAAGGACAAAGAGGTGTTGAAGGTGGTGATATTATTTAAACGAATGTGCTAATTAAGGGTAGAAATCAGGACAAACAAGGTACAGAATGCTTTAGTGGGGGTGGGGTGGGGTGAAGGAATACTAAAAATGCTAAAAGGTAGAGATAAAACAATGGGTGAAAAAATATTTAAAAATAATGGAAATAGGCGGGAAAAGAAAAATCTATATAATTTATTGGAGAAAACAAAAAGGAGGGGGAAGAAACGGAAAGGGGATGGGGATGGAGGAGAGAGTTCATGATCTAAAATTGTTGAACTCAATATTCAGTCCAGAAGGCTGTAAAGTGCCTAGTCGGAAGATGGGGTGCTGTTCCTCCAGTTTGTGTTGAGCTTCACTGGAACAATGCAGCAAGCCAAGGACAGACATGTGGGCATGAGAACAGGGTGGAGTGTTAAAATGGCAAGCCACAGGGAGGTCTGGGTCATGCTTGCGGACAGACCTGTAAAAGGTCTGCCACCTTCAACACCTCTTCATCCTTTTGTCTGTAACATCTTTTGGTTATCTCCACCTATCACTGGCTCTTTACCTAGCTCTTCTTGTCCCAACAACAGCCGCACCCCCCCCGCCCCCCCGCCCCCCCCACCTTAAACCAGCTTATATGTCACCTCTCTCCTATTTTTACTTAGTTACAGATTTAGTTACAGACAGGTCTGTCCACAAGCATGACCCAGACCTCCCTGTCACTTGCCATTTCAACACTCCACCCTGCTCTTGTGCCCACATGTCTGTCCTGGGCTTGCTGCATTGTTCCAGGGCAGCTCAACACAAACTGGAGGAACAGCACCCCATCTTCCGACTAGGCACTTTACAGCCTTCTGCACTGAATATTGAGTTCAACAATTTTAGATCATGAACTCTCTCCTCCATCCCCAACCCCTTTCCGTTTCTTCCCCCTCCTTTTTGTTTTTTTGCAATAATTTATACACATTTTTCTTTTCCCACCTATTTCCATTATTTTTAAATGTATTTCCACCCATTGTTTTATCTTTACCTTTTAGCCTTTTTAGTATTCCTTCACCCCACCCCACCCCCACTAGAGCTATCTGTACCTTGGGGTTGACGTTTCGAGTCCTCATGACCCTTCGACAGAACAGGTTCTGTCGAAGGGTCATGAGGACTCGAAACGTCAACTCTTTTCTTCTCCGCCGATGCTGCCAGACCTGCTGAGTTTTTCCAGGTAATTCTGTTTTTGTTTTGGATTTCCAGCATCCGCAGTTTTTTTGTTTTTATTCTATCTGTACCTTGTTTGTCCTGCTTTCTACCCTTAATTAGCACATTCCTTAGATAACATCACCACTTTCAATACCTCTTTGTCCTTTTATCTGTGACATCTTTTGGTTACCCCACCTATCACTGGCTCTTTACCTAGCTCTTCTTGTCCCAACAACCGCCCCCCCCCCCCCCACCAAACCAGCTTATATTTCACCCCTTTTCTATTTTTACTTAGTTCTGTTGAAGGGTCATAAGGACTCGAAACGTCAACTGTGCTCTTCTCCGCCGATGCTGCCAGACCCGCTGAGTTTTTCCAGGTATTTCTGTTTTGTTTTTGTTTTGGATTTCCAGCATCCACAGTTCTTTGCTTTTATCAAAGGATTCCAGCTGTTTGTTTACACCACATTCAATTAAAAAATGACATTTGACCGATATCCACTATCCTGAGCAGATTTCACCAATAGTTAGGACCATCAGTTCAGTATAAACTTCTGAGTGCCACTAATGGTTAACTTTTAAGTAAATAGCTTGTATCCTCTGGAAGAAAAGATCGAGGCATACTGTTTCAGCTTTGCTCCAGTCAATAAGCATACATGACTTTCAATTCCTTCTTAAATGGAAATTTTCATGGCACTTCCTGTGCATTATTGTCCATTTTTCTGGAATCAGTAGTACGCTTTTATGTCCTTTACATCATTTCCACCTCCGCATGTAACATTTTTTGACCTTGTTATGTTTCAGAGGGCAGGGGCATTCTAGCAAAGAACAAAAACCCTTCCTCATTATTCTCCCATCTCATTCCCAGCACTCTCAGGAACAGTGATAGCTTCTGTGTAAAGTCAATGTTGAGGAAACTGCGTGACAGCATTTCTGTTGTTCCTTTTCCTTGTGAATGAATGTGACTCCTCTGTGATGGGGCTGCCTGTTGCATTTTGTTCACTAGCAGTTTATGGTGGCAGAACTGTGAGTTCAGGGAGCTCATTTCACAGGGCTCCTCAGGTTGACCCTGCTTCACGCTCAAATATCCCTGGCAAAGGTACTGGGGAGACAGGTGTTTATGAGCCTTTTGGCGGATGGGAAGCAAGGTAACAAAGTACAGATAACAAAGAACAGAATTTCAGAGGCCAGGTATGTAGTAGCTTCAAGATCAACAGTCCGGAAAACAAATTGTCTGTAAGCCTCATTGTTTTAAGTGGAGACTCGATTACTTTATGGGACGAATTTCCCCATCGGCGAGCGGGGGGGCGGGGCCCATTCGCCGAAGCATAAAATGACGCGCGGTGAGGTAAGGATTGCCAGTTCGGCGGGGGCACAGCCATGTCAGCTGCGCGCCCGCTGAACTTTCAAAGGCCTATTAAGGCCATTAACAAAGTAATTAAAGCTGTTAAGAATGCTGCCCGTCCAACCTTAAGGTCGGCGAACAGGCAGAGAGCCCAGGCGGCCTTCACACTTTTCATGAAACCTCACCCCAGCCATGGATGAGCTTTCATGAAGGGTTTAATAATTACATAAAAATTTTTGAAAAAATTAATGGACATGTCGCAGCTCATGTTACAGTTTCACATGAGGGGACATGTCCTTAAAATTGTTTTTTTACCTTTATTACATTTTTCAAAACTTAAACTAATCTCCCGAAGGGACATCCGTGCCTCAGAGAGATTTCTGCCCTCTTTTGCGCGCATGTGCGAAAAAGTGCAGGCCCTGACTCAGGGAATCCACCCCCCTCCCCCCGCCACCCGCACAGGCAGCGCACAGCACTTCCAGGTGTGCATCATGCTGGGCGGGCCTTAATTGGCCTGCCCACTTAAAATGGCGGCGCGGACCCAATTGGGGGTGCTGATCGGGTTTGCTCTCACTCCCCCTCCCGCCCCCGCACAACTCCCCCGACAGGAGGAAACTTCTGCTCTATATCAGCCTCTTGAAGCAGACACATCCAGTAATTCTAACCTTGCATCCTCCAGCACAGACTTAGCTGTTTCAAAGCCATTGTGCATTGTGGTTACTGTAACCCTTGTTGATCCCCTTTCCTGACTCTGACTAAAATACACCAGCTGACAGAAAAATGTAAGACAGACACAATTAAAGAAAACAAAAGAATAATTGAGTGTGAAATAGGAAAAGATAGGGAGCTGCTCCTTAAAAAGACACTTAGTTTCCTGTCATGGTCTCCCCTAATTCATTTACTCATTAGAGTATTAAAACTTCAAGGAGGAAATGATTAAGCATTTAAATACAGTGCTATATTTCCTAAAGCTCACTACTTGTCACCCGAAAACCACCCAAGAAGTACCAGATTCAGGCTGACCCTTCACCTACAGCACTTCCCACTTTATTACGTAACCTGCCTAACTACATGAGCACTGTAGCCATGACGTTGATGTTTGGAATCTCCACCAGTATTACCCAATACAGGTTCCATGAGCACCAAGTTGTATAACACCTATTCTCTCAGTAATGTTCTACGATATCTAGAGTTCCCCTGCTTACACTTCAAATCTGCCTTTTGTTATTATTTCCTCCTGATGCGACACAGCCTAGCTCTCACACTGTGAACTCCAAAGTGAAATCACTTTAATGTAATTTGAAGTAATTTGATCTTAATGCAAGTAAAGTCAGTAAGGTGTAAAATTTCTGTTAACTTCCATTGGTATAAACAAGTCAACAACCAACTGTAACAATTTTAGCAAAAGATACCAGCATATGGAAAACAACATTCAAAGGTTATGGGGAGAAGGCGGGAGAATGGGGTTGAGAAACTTATCAGCCATGATTGAATGGCAGAGCAGACTTGATGGGCCGAATGGCCTAATTTCTGCTCCAATGCCTTATGGTCTATGGTCTTAAGATTGTTAAAAGACAGGTGGTCCATCAACCTTTCTCCCTTCACATATGGTGCAACCTCAAACCCATTCCCCTAGTTACACAATCTCTAAAGCGAGGCAAAAAAGCAAAAGAGAAAGAAAATCTGACGTGAATTTAGGGCAAATCTCAGGTAATTTTCTCTCCCAGCTCCTGAAAGATATCAAGAAAGCTCAAGGGAGTCCACAATGACTGTCAAAGCCAACCTATATCTGGTCATCATCTTTGATATTGTGAAAAATGTTCCCCTTCAGGAACTGGTTCTAATTTTCTTGAAGAGCTGCAGAGAAAGCAAACTGACTGCATTCTGTGGTATAAAAATAAAAGCAAAAAACTGCGGATGCTGGAAATTCAAAACAAAAACAAAAATACCTGGAAAAACTCAGTAGGTCTGGCAGCATCTGCGGAGAGCAGCACAGTCAATGCTTCAAGTCCGAATTCGGTTGAAGGGTCATTTGGACTCGATGCGTTGACTGTGTTCCTCTCCACGGATGCTGCATTCTGTGGTATGTTCCATTGAGTAATCACTTACTGTGAAAAGATATGGGTTGGAATTTTCCGGTCCTACCAGCAGCTGGAATCGCGGTGGACCGGGGCACAAAATATGACGTGATGCCAAACGTTATTTCCCACTGGCGGTCAACTTTCCCACTGTTCCATGTTGGGAACCACATTTGCATGCATTTCCATATCATGAATACTCATTAAAAACCCAGCTCGCCCGAATCACATTCTCCCACCAAATTAATTGCCATACCAGTGGATAATTAGACCAGTCTGATGTAAGAGCGTATAAAAGTGGCGTGCACTGAGCGACCTTCATTTCACTAGCATCCTCGAGGTTCGTAGACGCAGCTTTCGCCTTTCCTCTAACAGCAGTGCTGCCATATCTCGCTGCTGCTCGGATTCAGCACCGAGGCTGCTGACCGTCAGGCAAAACCGAAAGGAAGTGGGAGAAGGCAGACGCATGACTGGGGGGGGTGGTGGTGGTGACGGGAGGAAAGGGAGGAATACAGACGCATGACTCGGGAGTGGGGGGGCGGGGGGGGGGGTAGGAGGGTCGATTGGTGTTGGTGGGCGTTGTTAGAGGAGCGGGGGGTAGATGTGTGAGACAGTCCTGGGACTAAGGCCACATTGTCAG
This sequence comes from Carcharodon carcharias, assembly GCF_017639515.1. Classification (NCBI taxonomy): domain Eukaryota; kingdom Metazoa; phylum Chordata; class Chondrichthyes; order Lamniformes; family Lamnidae; genus Carcharodon; species Carcharodon carcharias. Next base: position 31,335,571 of record NC_054477.1, on the reverse strand, counting down.
GGGCAGAACCTTAAGACAGACCTGGGGCTGTGCGGGCCATGCTAGAGGGCTATGCACAGCCTGCACATGTCTTGGTCCTGGTCCTGGTCCTGGGAGAGGGAAGGCCTGTCTGGGCCGACAGGTTGTGCACAGCATGATGTGCAGGGCATGGTCAGTAGTTTCCACGTTTGTGTCCTGGGGGTTAGTGGTTTGGTACTGGGGGGCAGATGGCACAGTTACAGTAAGGGAAGGTGTGTTCAGCCTGTAAATTGGGAGCTGGTTAGGTAGTGGGTAGTGGTATTGGATGGTCTCATAGTTCGTTTAAGTCATAGTGCATGTGACCGCGAGAAGGGGAAGGGTGAAGTCAACACGAGGCTTGGGGACATCCATAGAAGAGGGTTCAGGTGGGAGAACAGGAATATCGACCACAATAATAATGGGTTCCAAGGTTAAAGAGGGAGGCAGGAGAGTGATTGGAGGAATGGGAAATTGGAGGTAGTGAGGATGGAGGAGAATAGGAGGCGGTGGTACGGTGGAATTGTCACTGGACTAATAATCCACAGACCCAGGGTAATGCTGTGAGGACCTGGGCTTTAATCCCACCACAGCAGATGCTGAAATTTGAACTCAATAAAAATCTGGAATTAAAAGGCTAATGATGATCATTAAGCCACCATCGTAAAAACCCATTTGGTTCATTAATGTCCATTAGGGAAGGGAATCTTTACCTGGTCGTCCTTAACTGGTCTGGCCTACATGTGACTCCAGACCTGTAGCAATGTGGTTGACTCTTAACTGCCCACTGAATGGACCTAGCAAACCACTCTGTTGTCAAACCACTAAAAAGCCTAAAAAGAATGAAGCCACCCGGGCAATCTCAGCCCTGTAAACCCTGCAAAATCCTTCTTACTAACATCTGGGGACTTGTCTCAAAATTGGGAGAGCTGTCTCACAGACTACTCAAGCAACAGCCTGACATAGTCATCCTCACGGAATCATACCTTACAGATCATGACCCAGACACCACCATCACAGACAGACCCAGCAGAAGTAGGCAGCACAGTGGTAGACAGCCAGGAGGGAGTTGCCCTTGGACTCCTCATGAAGTCTCATGGCATTAGGTCAAACTTAGGCAAGGAAACCTCCTGCTGATTACGACATACCCGCTGCCTGCCTCAGCTGATGAATCAGTGCTCCTCCATGTTGAACACCACTTGGAGGAAGCACTGAAGGCGGTAAGGGCGCAGAATGCAGAACCAGAATGCTGGCTATGTGCCAAAGGCCATAGCTACTAGACTGGGTCTGCTGCAGGTGGTGAGGGAATCAAGTGTCCCTAAACCTCCCCACCTTTCTATGCCAGGCGGGTCTTCCACATTTACCTCTCTGCCTCTTTCCTTCTCCAACACACTCCTTAAAACCCTCCTCTGTCCTAAGATCTCCTCACATGACTCGGTGTCAACTTTTGTCTGGTAAGGCTCCTGAGAAGTGCCTTGAGATGTTTCACTAAGTTAAAGGCGCTATATAAATGCAAGTTGTTGAATGTGAGTGCACTGCAATCTTTTCAATAGCTTTTGTTTGTCAGGTTTAAATTGTGGACTCTTCAAACAGATGCTTAATTGAAACAATTGCATTCGAAGTGCTGATTTATCTAATGGTATCATGATAATGGACAGCATCTGAAAGGCAATTTCTTTACATTTAGGAATTTCCACCAGAAACTCTTGGGTTAAGAATGCTACCCTGATGATAACATGCTGCAAGGTTGTGTGCAGACAGTTGTTCTAAAAGTGATGATTCTTGGAATAAAATGTGAAGGAAAATAAGCAAGAGTTTACGCACAAGACGGAGTCTGGACAGGCCCATCCTCATTATTGTGGGACGGCGCATCAGCATTATTTTCAAACATATATCATGATCCTCACAGCTAGAATTGGAATGACGAGTATGAAGGAAAATGATGGAATTCAGTTAAAAAAGAAATGTAACTCCCTAGGAATCTCCTTCTGGAATGGATTTCTCCCAGATATATGTCAAATGTTGATGTGTATGTTGAGTAACTGACAACGAGAGTGCTCAGATAACAGATAATTATAGCAAAATATAATTAACTGTTAAAATAGAAGGAAAACTGGCATGAAATAATTACATATACACGTATATTTACACATATAGGATGACAGGAGATTTGATTCCAATGTAGTCAGTCAAGTTTGAGCTGCTGGCACTCATGCATAGGCATATAGTACAACTTTCTGCAGAGCTGAGAATTATTTTCTATTCATTCAAATAGATGTGGGCTTCGCTGGCTAGGCCAGCATTTATTGTCCATCCCTAGTTGCCCTTGAGAAAGTAGTGGTGAGCTGCTTTCTTGAACCGCTGCAGTTCATGTGGTGTAGGTACACCCACAGTGCTGTTAGGGAGGGAGTTCCAGGATTTTGACCTAGTGGCAGTGAAGGAACTCCAAGAGGGAGTGAATGTTTGCAGATGAGGTGCCAATCAAGTGGGCTGCTTTGTCCTGGGCGGTGTCAAGCTTCTTGAGTGTTGTGGGAGCTGTACTCTTCCAGGCAAGTGGGGAGTATTCCATCACACTCCTGAATAGTGCCTTGTGGATGGTGGACGGGCTTTGGGGAGTCAGGAGGTGAGTTACTCATTGCAGGATTCCTAGCCTCTGACCTGCTCTTATAGCCACAGTATTTATATGGCTGGTCCAGTTCAGTTCAGTTTCTTTTTTTAATTCATTTGTAGGATGTGGGCGCCACTGGCTTGGCCTTCATTGCCCTTGGAGGGCATTTTTAAGAGTCAACACATTTCTGTGGGTCTGGAGTCACATGCAGGCCAGACTAGGTGAGGACAGTAGATTTCGTTCCCTAAAGGGCATTAATGAACTAGATAGGTTTTTATGACAATCAGCAATGATTTCATGGTCATCATTAGACATTTTTAATTCCAGATATTCATTGAATTCAAATTCCACCGGGTCCCCAGAGCACTGTTGAGTTTCTGGATTTCCAGTCCAGTGACAATACCACTACGCCACCACCTACCCCTGGTAAGCCCCAGGATGTTGATAGTGGGGGATTCAGTGATGGTAATGCCATTGAAAGTCAAGGAGCAATTGTTAGATTGTCTCTTGTTGGAGATCACCTCCAACAACCAAAAAGTGTGTGTAACACTAAGTCACATAGACCAGTGGGTTCAACAACAACAACTTATATTTATACACTTAATTAAACATCCCAAAGAACTTAACAGGCGCATTGCGAAATAAAGTATGACACTGAGTCACATGAGGACATATTAGGTCAGATGAATAAAATCTTGGACAAAGAGGTTGGTTTTAAGGAGTGTCTTAAAGGAAGAGAGCAAGATAGAGAGGCAGAGAGGTTTAGGGAGGAAATTCCAGATATTAGAGTCAATGGTGGAGCAATTCAAATCGGCGATGCACAAGAGGCCAGAACTAACACAAACACACAAATACAATGCACTCACATGAATATGCACATGCACACAAACATAAATACCGACACACAAACTCACACACACACACAAAAACGCAGACAAACCCACACAAAAACAAGCACACACAAACAGATTTATTTGACCTAAACTTGCGTACAGGGGCGCAAGAACAACGGCAACTATTTACTTACTTAACGTAGAAAAAGCATAAAATTTTGTAGAGATCATAAAATAGAGGGTGTGAATAAACAGTGAAGAGGCATGTGACTTCAGGAGGACATAGACATGTTAACAGATTCGGCAGAGGGTCATCAGGTAAAATTAATGGGGTCAAATGTGAAGTGATACATTTTGGGAAGAAGAAAATGGGGAGAATATATCATCTCAAATCAACATTACTGTCCTTTCCTTTTCCAACTATACCACTCTCATTTTCCAGGGCCAAGAATTTGCCCTCATTGGATGGAGACGGCTGGAGCAGCCGGGTAGCCAGACTGTGATTTCACACTGGCAAGCCAATTAAGGCCAGTCCAGCGTGAATTGCATGCTGCAGCACTCAGCACTGACTGTGTGTGTGTGTGTGTGTGTGTGTGTGTGTGCGTGTGTGTGTGTGTGTGGTGGGTGGGGAGGGGGGGGGCGAGTGGGGAACTTCACCCATACACACGAGTGGGCGTAGGAAAAGCTCCCTGAGACACAGGGCTGCATCAGGGAGATGAAGGTTTTAAGAAATAAAAATGAATAATTTCAAATTGTTAAAAAAAAAATGTCCCTGCTCATGTGACAGAGTTACACGAGAGAAATTAGTACAGATTTTTAAAATCACAGATCGAAACCTCATCCTGTCCGTGGATAACGTTTCACAAAAAATGCAAAGGCCACTTGGCCTTTTTGCCTGCCCGCCAACCGTAACGTTGGGCGGGCAGTGAAAAATTTAATTCAATTGGATTGTTAATGGCCTTAATAGCGCCTTTTAATTGTCGGCGGGCGTGATGCCAACTCCCGCGTGTGCCTGATGTCCGAAATATCGTGCCGGTGCGGGATGACGTTGTGATGCTCGCCTGACATTATCGTGCGTTATTTTATGCTCATTTGGGTCAGGCGCATGCAGGCCTCCCGACTGGCAGAAAATTCTGCCCCAGGGAACTTACCTGGCTATTTTGTAACTAACGGTATAATATTTGGTTGAGGAGCCAGCCCTTACTCGGACATTCTCAGAAGGGGCTGCACGTCAGACATGGGAAGCAACACCATAGCACTGATTTTCCAACTTTCACCCAACTTCAAATGCAGCTCCCCGCAGGGCATAAGTTCAATCTGATGTCTATCCTTCTTTGTGTGAGCTGATTCTGGTTCCTTATTTATTTATTATTTTATAATACTTCAATTGTATTGTCTTGCTTTTGAAACAGTTATCACTGCAAATCATTTTTCTGGATCAGATTTATCAACCTTTAGAATTTTGAAAGCTTCGACTTGTTTTCCAGTAAGAATAACTGTCGACTTTTTTTTGCATGTTTTGAATTGCTCCGACCCCTGATCCTTCTCCTGTGCATAATCCCAAGGGATACCAACAAAGAATGGTCATTATAGTGAGGTTCCAGAGTGCCACTGAGACCAGTGGGGGTGATACAAAGGTTAGTTCCTTTTCAGGAGAGAAGGAAGGAATTAGGGAAAATGAAGAAAAGCGACAAGCTGTTTTCCTGAAAGTGGCTGCAGTCTGGATACGTTCCCAACATGTTCAGATACTGATCCTGATCCTGGTCCTTGAACTAGAACTGAACTTCAACTTTGTGCATTCTCTGCAGCTTCTAATTGCTTATTTTACAGAAACCAGAATGTATCCCAAGACTAACACTCCCTGCAGCTGAACTGGAATGAACCCTTTTAAAAAGTATAATTAACAGATTTAGCCATGGTGCAGACAGAGATTATAGGGCGAATTTTCTACAGGATTCTTCAGACTGCTAGAGGCACTTGTGGATTCTGGTTTTTGTCCACAAATGTGTCTGATGGCTAATTTTTGTCTGAGATGTATTTTGTCTGAGGAATTGTGGGACTCTAAGATATATATATAGATAGAGATATAGATATAAAAAATGTAACTTTTTGGCAGAAGTTCAAGAGTAATTATCTGCCTTTTACCTTTCCCCCTCTTTCATATTTCAGGCTTTTTTTGATCCAAGCAATCTGTGATGACCAGAAAATACTTCATGGAACCATTACAGTAATAGGTCATTCAGCCCCTTGGGCTTGCTTTGCCATTCAATTAAATCGTGGCTGATCTGCATCTCAAATTCATTTACCTGCCTGTACTCCTTATCCTTTGATACCTTTACCTCACAAAATTATAGCTCTCTCAGCCTTGAAAGCTCCAGTTGTCCCACCATCCACTGACTTTTAAGGGAGGAGAGTTCCAAATTTCTGCTATGTTTTGTGTTAAAAGTTCCTCCTGGTTTTGTTCCAGAAAGGTGTGGCTCTAATTTTAGGATATCCCCCACTGGAGAAAATAGTTTCTCCATATCTATCCTATCAAATCCTTTTAACGTGTTAAGCACCTCAGTCAGATCATCCCTCAATTAATTAAAGGCTATAGTGACTTTGAGGGCTTTGAAAGACTTACACCTGTAGACAAGTGGAGGTATGCTTTAATGTCAGGAATGTGCATGCAATAAACAGAACACCAGCACTGTCCTGCTGATGGAAGGCCACAGCCTTTTGCTGCGTTCTAGTGAGCTGCACGCGTGCAATGTTGGAACGTTCAGAGGTTGACCAAGCCAACTGGCAAGTTGGGCCAGAAGAGAGGAACCAATCGCAACAGCAACGTAGAGGGCAACCCCATTGTGGCAGTGGACACATTACTCTTGTGAAGTCTGGAAAATTCTTTGGAGCCACTTCCTTTTCACCCACCTAGTACACTGGGCCTAGTTGTTCATCTAAATTACATCAGGGTCCTATCTACATTATGGGACCCGGATTTTCAGGCAGTAATGAGGAATTCCGCTGAACTAGTCATGTATCTGGGGCCATTGACCAGAAACTGACTAGACTAGCCATATAAATCCTGTGGCGAGTAACTTACCTCCTGACTCCCCATAGCCTGTCCACCATCTACAAGGCACAGATAAGGAGTGTGATGGAATACTCCCGAAGAATTCTAACAAAGTGTTAGTAAATGTCATGTTTGCCTATTCTTTGACCATCTTTCCTAAGGGGTCACCAACTCAAGTTTAAGGGAGATTATGCTGCCTCATCTCCCAGCAGATATTTGCAATTATATGATACAGATTTTATAGGAAGATTAAAATTATTTTCACAAATGAATTGGAATCAACATAAAAATGTTGTAATTAGGGACAGTAATGGATAAATACGCAAAAGCATTAAAACCTTGAACCTCCATTTATTAAGAGAGACTGAGCGTAATGATGGCATTTGACCTCTTCCTGAAGTGGATTTTGGGGATAAACTATTCCTTACCAGGTTTCCACCTCATTTTACTGACAAACTGATTTCCAGCTAAAGGTACTTGAAGGGGAAAAATAAATACTTGAAGGAAAACCATTTACAAGACCACAAGGAAAGAGCAGGGGATTGGGACTGTTGGATAGTTCTACTAAAGAGACAGCACAGACACAAAGGATCGAATGGCCTCCTGCTGTGCTGTATCATTCTATGATTCTATGAAGTAGGGTTGGGTGTTTCTTATGTACCTGCCCTTTCTGCGTTCCAAGCCAAATTGAATGGTAGTAGTGGGATGATGACATTACGGCCTCATTGAACTCAATCTATTTTACAACAATATAAAAGTGGCAAAGTGACATAGGCATAGACATACACCGATCGACTGATCCTGTTGAAAGTGCAAGGAGTTTTGATGATGGGAATGTTTTGCTGATATCTCAAAATTTGCTTCATTGTACTCAAAACATTATTTTCTCTAGAGAGCTGCTGAGGTCTATTTCAGACTACCAGAGTGAGTGAGTCTAGAGTCTCTAGGTCACCTAAACATTTTGAACCTTTGCCCTCTAATACGTATACAATGTTACATCATGGATGACACCAAAGGGAAACACATCAGCATTGTCTTATGATTTCATCTGATGTTAATACTGGACAAGTCAGATCCCAGAGTGATACCTGGCTTGATAATTCCCATAGAGGAAAGTTACTGAACAAATTCACAGGAGTCTGCTGTGAACTTGTAAGACAAAAAATAACATATTTATTCAAACAAGAAAAATTAACTATATTACACTAGACAAAAAGATTATTAAGTCCTTAATAGGAAATAATTCCAGTCCTTGAATATTCAAATAGTTTGCAACCTGTAGCTATGAATTGTCCACATGAATGCCTGGCTTGCTTTCAGTTCTCATGATGTTTTCCTTAGGAGGTAGCCTTTCCTGCCCACTCAACTTGGGAAAGCACTCGGATGTCTGGCTGGCTACTGAGCAGAAAAGTATATTTATGGATCCAGTTAAATGTCAGCCTCTGCAGCGGAATATAGATACAATGGGGTAGATACAGACATCAACGTAGTAATACCAGAACTATTAAGGTAATGAAGGAAATGTGCCTTGAAGTGGGTAGCACACTGTGCTGTAAAGTGGGTGTTTCAAATTGTGGTCTCTTGCTGTGTCCTCTACAACTTCACCATCCAAAACAAGAACTGGGAAACTTGGAGGAGATAGGCCAAACTAACGTGATGATGGTTGGGGCTAGAGGCCACATTCAAAAAATCAGATTCAAAGGTGACTACAGTCCCATCTGCTCGAGGAATATGCAGGCAAATTATTTGTTCAGCGTTCTCCTTGGACTAACTTATTCCATTGACTAGATCTACCCCTGGAGTTGTTCTTGTTCCATTTCCTTCAGTTGAATACAACTGTCTTTAGGGATTATTTTGGCCAGAAGGTGAAAACAAATACTAATGCTAATGCTAATGAGACATCCCTATTTGAAAGTTTGGACTTAACATATGACTTTGGCCCTAAATTGCTGATTATCATAATTTAAATGTGCCTGGAGGTGCTAATCAGAAACCTGCAGGTTTAGCACTCAACAAAATTCTCATGGAGCAATATATGTGGGCTTCTCACACACATCCACTGAGGATGTGGAGTGCTTGGGCAGCAAAGAGCACTACACTGCAGTATAGCTCAGGGCCTGAGGGAGAGGGTACACAAATTCTCGGAGGCAGCACTGAAGGTCCTGTTGGAGGAGGTCCAGGAGAGGAGAGATGTCCTGTACATGACAAAAGGGAAATATACCACCTTGCCCTCTTGTTCCTCTCCCTGCAGGAGTTGGTGTTGCTCTCCCTAGCCTCATGCCCTCCTCATGAGCAATATGATCATTACCAAGGACCCTTTTCTCCTGGTGGCTTCTATAATGTGTCCAATAAGGTGGAGTAGCACAGCACTTGCTCTTTTTAGTTGAAGTCCTTAGAGAACTTCTGGAATAAATATTGCTCAAATATTGGTGAAATCTTGATAAAGTGCCTCAGAAAGTCTCCTCATTTGTTTTAGATTTCCTATTCACAGTTCCAGCAGCAGTAAACATGAAACAGTATCTATCCCTTTAAGTAGTGTTTGAAATTGACATCAACATTGTGTTTACTCCAAATTAGCTGGCCACTGTTAGAACTGGGTGTTAGTTCAAGCGCTCACCACCAAAATGCCACATAGTCTCTTTAATGAACACTAACAGGCATTTTAAGTGCAAGTTAGTATTTTGGATACATGTATTGAATGCTTATTATGCATTCTTGACTGAAAGCCTAGATATCCAATAGAGTATTGAAACAGCTACACCCTATGGAAAACATTGCTTGATTGGCAGCTCTTTCTCTCTGATCCAATCTGTCAGTTGCACATTATTTATTTACACAAGATAAAGAGGTTTCAAGTGCTTGCAGTTTCTGATATTGATACTTTAAAGAATCTAGATGATTGACACTTTTACTGGGTTCTAGTGAAAGGAGTATTTTGAGAAAATGGAAAGTTATAAATGATTGATGGCTTTTTAAAGCTTTTTAAAACACAATCTATGGTCATTGTAGGGTTCATTGGTTCTATACAGAGTGTATAGTGGGTGAGTGGGCATGGAAGTACCATAGTTTGGCATGGAGAGTATGAGGGTCCATGGGACTGGGTGGAGGGGCATAGCTTGGCATGGAAGGCATGAGTTGCCATGGAGGTTGGTGGAGGGTATGAGGTGGCATGAGTTGGCATGGTTGAGGCATGGGGAGTATGAGGGGGTGGGGGTGTGAGGAGTGAGGGCTAGAGGGCCTTATTGTTTTTATTATAACTGGGATAAAGTCCCAAAACACTGAGATGGGCCTCTTAACCAGCCCTCCTCGGCACCCAGCGCCCTTCTGAACTCTTCCTAGGGATGGTGGTCCCGACTCCTATTAGCATCCAGCCTCCCCCAGAACAAACATTCCATCTTTCCTGGCACTTTCTCCCAAGGCGGGCAGGCTGAATTGGGAAATTTCCTGACTCCTGCTACCCAGCGCGGAGATGAAAATCCAGCCAATTGATTCCTGGGTGTTTCATGCTTATGAGTTATGATGGAGGATAGTGATGGAGAATGGAACATTTTTCATTTAAAGTACAGCATGGTTAGAAACACATTAAAACTCTCTCCATTCTTCCACCAACGATGCACCTGATTCCCAACCTCGAAAGAATGTCCCCTACCCTACTTCTGTGTGACATTTTTTCATTTTCCACACTAACCACTCCCCAGTGACTGAGTGAAATTGCTAAATTTAGGATTTTTTCATGCTGCAGGCCCATGCCCTTCAGGAATTGCAGTGAGCCTGCTCAAACTCATTTCACAGAATCCTTACAGATACCAGTGAACACTTTCAATTTTCTGGGCTCGATTTGAATGAAGGCCTCAGAAATGGAAGTTCAGTGCCCAACTCATTGTTCATGTTTCACAAAGTAAAAATGCTAAAGGCAAAATCAGAAGATCCAATATGACAGTCATTGAGTATGCCATTCTTCTTCATAATTTTCTTTTTAAATAATTTTGATGTGGAACCATCTATGAATTGGTTCAAAACATCATCACTAAAACAGGATGGCAGACTCCATGACCATTGCAATGCTATACATGCCTGTATTTCAGACATGAACAATTTGCTTTGGAGGAATTTTTGCAAGACATTGCAACTATTTCAGTCTGTCTTGTTGTTAAAGCTGTATACAAAACCATCTTAGAATGAGTAAGCTTTATTGGGAGGAGACATCATGTAATTAATATGTTAGTACTGCAAAATTATAAGCACAAACTAACATGAGAAGAAGTTGTGCTTTGCTGTTTAGTCTTAAAGGAAACATGGTGAGGGGTACTGTTGATAGGCAAGCTCTCTATTTGATCACAAACGTGTAATTATTTTACATCTCATTCCTGTCCTGCAAAATGCATGACAACTCTGGAATGAAAAATGCAGTGCATTTACTCTGTTACCTTGGTCGCTTTTCAGGGTCTAATTGAAAGATAGAACAGCCTCAAAGGGCTAAATTGCCTACCTCTGTTCCTATGTCTGATCTAATCAACTATCATCTTTTGAACTCCATGGGGTGGATTTTAATGTACAGACATGCTGGGAGCTGGGGTGGTGGGGAGCTGTGGTGGAGGGTCCAATAGATTGTGAATAACTCAGAAATATCTGAAGCAGGTCTATCAGTTGTTTTTTTAATACAGCCGCTGAATTAACATCTGATTTGCAACTGTCCTGTCCAATTAGCATCAGTGAATATAATGATGACCTGCATATGTGATCTCAACTCCAGTATTTAAGGGGACACTCCAAACACGGCAGTTGGAGTTGGAAAGCAGAGGGACAGAAGTGTTGCCATGGAAACTAGATGGTCAAAGGCTGTTCCCTGCTTCGCCACCACCGACTTGGATGCGTTGCTAGATCTGTGCAAACCAGGAGGGATATGCTATTCCCAAGCAACAAGGGGGAGAAGCCAGCTGGGGAAACCAAGAAGGTGCAGTTGTAGCGGACACTGTGACAACAGCAGGGGTGGAGAGCCACATTTCCAGATCCAGTGCAGGAAAGCAGTCAATGCCATAAACAGGGCATGTGAGGTAAGGACAATGCTACATTCACCCACATCATGATGTGTGTAATCCCACTTCTCAAACCTACTCCAGCACAACACTCCACACACCAACTTACTTTGGGGGTGCGCCCATTCCTCTCTCTCTATGCACTTCCTCACATCCGCATCTATGCATCCACCACTGACACTCAGCCTCATCCTTATGCAATGTCTCACCCTTCCCTGATAGTTGCCCTCAACAAATGCTCTCCATTCTTGCAGAGAAGTGGAGGTGGGCCTTCAGCCTTCCTATAACTAACAGCTACAGAGGAACAAGTGATTGAGATCAGAGGGGTTTCTGCCTGCCTGGCTTTCGAGATAGACAGATGGGGGCCTCCCAGCTACCTTGTGACAAAATTAAATGTCAGATAGCCATATGGTGCCCAATACTTGATATTATTGTTATAGCCATGTGAGGAGGGGTGAAATGACTCCCCTGTTCTTCCGCTCTAGGTTGACCATAACAGTTTTATTTTAGTGAATTTAGAGAGGATGTGCTCTGGAAATGATGTAGGAGACCCCCTATTTATGCTTTGAAATTGTAAAGAATTACTCAGACAGGTTTTCTTAGGTTAAAGAAAGAACAAAATAAGTTTTTTGAAACTGTTTCCTGAGCTAAAAAAAACTAGGTAAAATGCAACCAGCATTCGTATGGCCACACACATTCATCTGGGGCCACAGACACACAGTACGGATGGCAGAGTAAGAGGAGAGGCTTATAGGATTTTTAAACAGTTCATGAAAGATAAAACAAAGGAGTATATGCTTAGCTGATCCTTGGCTGATCTGGATGCAGTGGATCCACATTGTGGCCATTTTGTTCAGCTGTCTCCCTGAGGGTAATTGTATTGGGCAGATTTTTCCTCTTTTACTGAAAAGATCACAGTTCACGGTTGGTTTCTCTTCTCAGGATGGTTACTTTGCAAACTGGCCGCAGCACTTCTGAGAGAGAGAGGTAAACAGAGAGGGCACACAGCTTCAATCTGCCTGTTCAGTACAGCTCTGTCTTCTGTTCTCTGCTGCTTGGTAAGGGGGTCCTTGTAGTACTTTTCTGTGCGTTTATTCCAGACAAATTCTACTAGCTCATGTCTGCTGCAGTTATTGTTTCTGAACAGGTAATTGCATTTTGAAGTCTCATCTCAGAAACATTTGAAAAGTCTCAGGATGGTGTGAAGCAACAGGGGATGGGGTCTTTCACACTCCCAAGGGGGTTGAGTGTCTGTTTTTATCCCACTTAGTGGAATGTGAAATTTTGTGTATTGCAACAGTCTGGACGATTTTCCATTGTCTGCAGAGGGTCCAAGTTTTTTTTTAAATCCAGCCAGCTTTAGTACTTTAATGGATGTTTGAGCTCTCAGCCAAGAATACATAATGAGGCTTGACTGTGAGCACAGACATTCAGAGAAAACACTCATTGATAGCTCAGGCTCTCTGATCTCTGTTATCAGTTTCACAATGTTTGCTTACACAACTTAAGTCATAGAGTGATAGACTCATAGAGTTATACAGCCCAGAAACACGCCCTTTGAACCATTGTGTCCATGCCGGACATCAAGCACCAATCTATTCTAATCCCATTTTCTAGCATTTGGCCTGTAGCCCTGCATTTTCAAGGGTTTGTGGTTTTTGTTCCTGATATTTTAAAGGGTGTGGATGATTGACACTTTTATTAACTTGTAGTGAAATGACTTTTTTTGAACATAGGAGAACGTTATTATTGGACTACTTTTTTAAAAGCTTTTTGTTACTTATCCCACTGTACACGATACGGTTCATTGGTTCAATGGGCATGGAACTGCTGTAGCCTGGTATAGGTGGCATGAGAGGGCATGGGGCTGGTAGGAAGGACAGAGCTTGCCATAGGTGGCATGAGGGGCCATGGGGGTGAGTGGAAGGGCAGAGCTTGGCATGGGGGCTTGAAGGGCCTTGGGGGCTGTTGGGGGTATGAGGTGGAATGGATGCAACATGGGGAGTGATTGGATGGTGAGGGAGTGTGAGGGGTAAGGGCTGGAGGGCCTTTGTGTTTTTATTTTAAAGTCCTACAGCACTAATGCAGGTATTTTAAACAGCCTGCCTCCATACCTGGTAGCCCATGGCTGCCTGCAAACTTCTTCTTGGGTAGGCTGGCTCAATTTCAGCCCCACCCTCCCCCAGCAATGATGATCCTGTCTCTGTGGGCACTTTCTCCCAAGGCGAACACACCAAGGCAGGAATTTTCCTGACTCCCGCTACCCACCTCAAGGATGAAAATTCAGGCCAGAAAGCCTGTCCACAGTCGACCCACCTGCTCCTTTATTCAGAGTGAACATTTTACGCCTTGATCTCAGTATGTCTCAACCTGGGCTCCCATGGTAACCAAGCCAACCCGACTTGTTGTCGGGCAGAATCTGTAGTAGATCACATGATCCGCTTCACTACTTCATTTTACCTTGAATTAAAGAGACAGTTAAAATTATCTTATAAACCTTGCGTTTGTAACACTTCCCTTCTTAAAGATGAAAAATAATTTAAAGGGAAGTAAGTAAATGTGGACAAAGAAAATTGGGAAATAGGCCAGCGAATGGAACTAACCAGATAACTCTGTCAGAGGGCTGGTGCAATGGATTAAATGTGCTGAAAAATTCTACAGGGTAGAAGGTTTGTGGGGTATCCCCAATCTCCTGTTGTAACCTTAGCTGAAGATCAGTGGAAGGCTTGGAGAAATTACCTAAATGGCTGTTTATACCATTTATATTGAGCTTTCACTGTTCTCCCATCCAAGTTATGGTGAACTATCAGGAGAATCTCCGTAGAGATGTGGTTGTATGATTTACTGTAAGACCTACTGGGGAAACTTCAAAAGGTTTTTCTTCCTTTTGTACAGGAAAGAAAAGAAACTTTAAAAAAATTATTGCTCTACAAACTACAAACTACAAGATGATTTGACTTATGTCTATAGGCAGAGTAGGCAATTTCCACTGCATTGTGAAATAATAAAGTGATAAACAACATGATGTAACATTATTGTGCTCCACACACCCAGAATGTCAAGTTATTTGGCAAATATTTATCATTTTAATTTCACCTCAAGCTATTGTTTCACCCCAGCAACCCAAACTCTTTGCTGGCAAATGATTAATAATTTAATAATTTAATAATTACCAGCAGTTCCAATGTTATTTGTATTAATTCTCAATATATGGGCATTGCTATTGCTCATCCCGAGTTGCCCTTGAGAAGATGGTGGTGAGTCACCTTCTTGAATCGCTGTAATCCCTGTGATGAATGTGCTCCCACAATGCTCTTAGGTAGGCACTTCCAGTATTTTGACTCAGTGACAATGAAGGAATGGCTCCTGCCATTACCTGACCCTGAAGGAAGCCATATTTGATTAAAGTTTCTGCTTTTATTTTGAGTATTATTAATTTTGGATGGTGTGTGAGTCTTAGAGGAACTTGGACAAGATTGTGTTCCCATGCATCTGCTGCTCTTAACCTTCTAAGTGGTGGAAGCCATGGATTTGAAAGGTGCTGTCAAAGCTGCCTTGGCAAGTTGCTACAGCTCACCCTGTAAACAGTGCACACTACAGCCATGATACACCTGTCATAGAGGGAAAGGATGTTTTGGTGATGGATGAAGGACTTATTCTATGAAGAAAAGTTGAACAAGCTTTGAAGCCCATTGAAATTTAGAAGAATGAAAGGTGATCTTATTGAAATGTATAGGATCCTGAGGGGACTTGATAGGGTTGATAATGGGAACATGTTTCCACTTGTGGGGGAGTCTAGAACCAGTGGGCATTGTTTAAGAATAAGACTGAGATAAGGAGAAATATTTTCTCTCAGAGGGTCATTAGTCTGTGGAATTCTTTTCTCCAGAGAGCAGTGGAGACTGGGTCATTGAATTTATTCAAGGGAAGTTAGACTGATTTTTGATAGACAAGAGAATCAAGGGTTATGCGGGGCAGACAGAAAAGTGGAATTGAGACCGCAACCAGACCTGTGTTACAGACAGGAGAGAAGCAAACTGAACTTCATATCTTCTCCCTGTCTGTCCGTAAGTAGAGGTGCTTTTGAATTATTTTTGAAGTAGGCTATGGAATGTGTCCCCAAAGCCTCAGTTTTTGTGGTCCAATTTTATAGGTAACATGCAGCAAACTCTCTATGATTAACTCAGCAGGTTAGATTATTTCACATTGAAAGGGGGGTTGGGGGGTGGGGGATTGTTCACAACCTCAACAAACACACACACACACACACACACACACACATGCACACACACACACACACATACAGTATTGGGGGGAATAGAAAAGAGGGAGTTTTTACAACTAAAGATAACAATGGTAAAAGAACCACGGAAATGAATATTAGTTCACATGATTTCTAGAGTCCAGCAAGTCAAAGTCCAGTCTGGAGTTCAGTCCAGATGAATTCCTGATTGGAGACAGCAACACAAAAATCCTTGGAATGAATGACAATACAGCATGATGGGATTTCTGTGCTTATACTTCTTGACAGGAGATGATTAGAGACTTTTAAAATCAAACAGGCTTTGAGGAGTTGAAACATGGTGATCAGCTGCTGGTCAGCTGAGAGCCTTACTGTAGGTCTGTTTGATTAGCTAGTAATTCAGCAGACTGAGAGTTTCTCAGTTCTCAAAGGAATATAGAGATTTCAAAATGGTTACTTGAGTAATGTGATCTTCTTTCTTCACAATGATTTCAAAAGAGATGTTTATCTTGTGTCTGGAACTGCCTTTGATTTCAGGACTGGTAATGTCTCAGCTGTTATCTTTTGAAAGATTTACCACCCATGTTGATGATCTTGTGTTGGGAAGCCATTGTCTGAGCAGATCTTCTGACTCCACTACAGCTGTAAGCTTAGCAATATGCAAATGACATCCATAATCCCCTTAATGGTACCTTTTTGAATGATATCTTAGGTGCCTGATTTTTCACAGAACAATGCAGAGGTGACTCTACTTCTAAATCAACAACAGTTTATTCATGATACTTTAAAACATCTCAGAACTTACATGATTTTCCACTCATATGGTCTCATCCAGAGCCCAGGTCCTTCTTTAGAATCTTCTCTGTCTCATAAGCTTTCTAGCTCCACCCACAGGCTTAAGCAATCCAGCATAGTTAACATAGATCAGAGAATCAACTAACCTAATCAAACACAGATCAATCAGACCATTGAACACTACAGGAAGAAATTTTTCAATTGTCAAAATACCTAACTGAAATGATTATTTCAAACCTAGAAGATGTTTTCTCAGCTCCATGAAACTTTCTGTTCCTGACTGCTATTGCAATTAAATATTCAAGTCATTTAGTCTCTAGACTTTAGGGAAGCTCCAGTTCATTTATCCAACCTTAAATCCTACATTATTCATCAATGAGCAGTTGCTTTCCTTGTAGTGGCAGTTGGTATAACAGAAGCAGGCGATACAGCTTCCCAGCTAGTGTAAACTGCCACAACTCACAAAACATAGGATGCTAATTTCTATCTTCACCACATGCCCTGATAACCCAGCTGAGTAGACTGAAATCAGTGAAAAGAAAATCGGATGTGTTCTACTTCAGTGTTACATGATATCAGGAAACATTGATGCAATTAGTGATTTTCAGTGATATTGGAACGAATATACAGTTGATTCAATCACTGATGTTCTCCACTTGACGTGGCCCAGTGGCAGCTCTCTCATTTCTAAACCAGAAGTCTGTGAATTTAAGTCCCACTCCAGTGATCTACAACTCCAGTGAACTACACTGAAACTCCAGTGCAATATTGAGAGGGTGTTGCACTGACAGTGGTGCACTCTTCCAGGTAAGACCTACAAAAACCAAGGCTCCACCTATCCTCCCAAATGGATATTAAAGATTTTCATTAATGCTTGTGGGAACTTTCTGTATACAAACTGGCTGCCATATTTCCTATATTACAACAGTGTCTATCCGCCAAAAGTAATTTACTGGCTATAAAGCATTTAGGACTCCTGTGGTCATGAGAGGTTCTATATCAAGCAGTCCACTTGATTGGCACCACATCCACAAACATTCACTCCCTCCACCATCGATGCACATTGGCACCAGTGTATACCATCTACGCACTGCAGTAATTCACCAAGGCTCCTTAGGCAGCACCTTCCAACCCAAGACCACTACCATCTAGAAGGACAAGGGCAGCAGATAGATGGGAACACCACCACTTGGAAGTTCCCCTCCAAGTCACTCACCACCCTGACTTGGAAATATATCGCTGTTCCTTCACTGTCGCTGGGTCAAAATCCTGAAACTCCCTCTCTGACAGCATTGTGGGTGTACCTACACCACATGGACTGCAGCAGTTCAAGAAGGCAGCTCACCACCACCTTCTCAAGGGTAACTAGGGATGGGCAATAAATGCTGGCCCAGCCAGTGAAGCTCATATCCCGTGAATGACTAAAAAACAAAAATAAGCACAATTATTTTGTTTTTTGTTTTTTTTAATTTCTGATTTTTGTCATGTAAGAGCAAAGGAGGATGAGGTCACTGAGCCCACTGAGCTTTGTGGAACTGATTGTTCAGCGATGGTTACTGTTTAAAGAAACACACACAAAAAACATGAAGAGACCTGAACATTGTTTCATATTTACCACAAAACCAAACAGGTGCACAGAAGTTTTATTATTAAAGTAAAGCCTTGAAACTGTCAAATTCAGCATATTTTGTGAGGTACATTTATCAAACCAAGCCTGCGTGTTGCAGTGCAGTGCAACAACACTGAGAGGACTCTGAATTTTATTTTAGTTAATTAATATTTTGGCAAATGTTCAAAATCAACTTTGATTATATGTCACTGAGTGTAGGTCATTGTTAACTAATTCTAATGGATTAGCTAGAAATCTGGGGCAGACCCGCTCGAGTACCAAATAGCGTGTGATGATGTCAGGCGAGCGTCCCGACACCATCCTGTGCTCGCACGATATTAAGAGGGCAATTAAGCCCATTAAAGTTCCAATTGTCCCCGATTTTCCATGGTTCACGTGGATGGGCGAATTGGCCAGGCGGACTTTGCATTTTTGATTAAACCTCATCCAAGGGCGGGATGAAGTTTCCGTTATTAAATAAAAAAAATGTATGGACAGAATTTTCAGCATATATATGCTCAGGTGACTGATTCTGATGCATGGACATTTTTTTTCGGGATTTTCAAATCTTTCTTTATTGTTTTTAAATTCTTCAGGCAGCTCTCTGCCTTCAGGGAGCCTTCATTCTGTGCTCCCCCGTGCCCGCGCTTATGTCAGCGCCTGCCCGACTCCTATCCCACCGCGGCTGCACTGAGCCTTTCAGCACACATGAAATTTATGTAAGCAGTTGGTTGTAGCACCCATATCGAATTCTGATGCTGCCTGCAGTGATCCAAACTGTGTGTGGCATGGTGAAGTCGGGTGGTTGATCCATAGGGTCCATGATCAGTTGACACTACTTTCCAAGAGTAACTCAGATCCCACCAGTTAATTGGTTCTTTGGCAAGATTCTTGACTACCTATAATTACTCTAATAGTTAAACTATTCTAATCATTTTCCATTGCAGATGGAGGGAATAATTCTGACTTTGAGCAATCAGATAATAGCAAATTAGCAGCCTGTTATACATCCCTCCAAATTTTTATTTTCATTGATGTTGTTGAGATCCCCAAATGCATTAGTGAGTAAATGCACCAAGTAGTGTCGTTCTAAGCCATTCAGTCCCTGTTGGGTCCATATAGAAGGAACTACTTTATCCAAAGAGTGGTGAGAATATGGAAGTCGCTACCACATGGACTAATGGAGGCAACCAGCATAGATGCATTTAAGGGAAGGCTAGACAAGCAGATGCGGTAGAAGGGAACAGAGGGTTATTCTGATAAGGTTAGATGAGGAAGGATGGGCAGAGACTACTCATGATGGAATTTGGGGCACTGGGGGTTCGACCTGCCTTCAGGCAGAGAACTGAAGAATAAGGATTGCAGTGAGATGAAGGTGAGTCCCAATTCATAAGTGATTTTTACCACCATAATTTAACAAAAGACTGATAATAATTGGTCCAGTAATTTTAAATAACTATCACATTTTGATATCACCAACTAATTACTTTGCATTGAGATGATACCTGGAATCCTTATTTTCCCACAGATGTCAACTGCATCTTAGCTTCCAGATATACTGGCCTGAATTTTTTGCTTGTTGGGCTTGCACGATCGGCAGGCCTGGGAGCGGCCGGGAAACAGGCCCCCAACCACGCTCAACCCCCTGACCGCGATTTCACACTGACTGGCCAATTAGCGGCCAGCCAATGTGAAGCACATGCTGAGGAAGGTTCAGCACTGCCTGTGGGGGTGGAAAGAGGTCAGGTACCAACATCACCATGGGTGCTGGTGAGCACTTCCACTGTGCGCGCTGAAAGCAGGTAGCTACCCCAGGGAGCTACAGACCTCCACAGAATAAACAAAAGAACAAAAATGCTGCAAAATATGTCCATGCAACACAATCAAGCACCTGAAAGCATACCTCATTAAAATCCAGTCCCCAGATATATCTTCCTCTTTTATTTCCCCCACAGGGATTTCATTCCACCCTGGGTCAAGGTTTGAGCAAAAATGTAAAGGCCGCCTGGCCGATTGGCCTGTCTGCCAACTGTAAGAGTGGACGGGCCATGGAAAATTGCCTCCTTAATGGGCTTAATTGTTGGCGGCCGCGCTCCCGACTGCGCACGCACCTGCTGAGTGAGATACTGTGCGACTGCGCGATGACATCGAGACACTCGCCTGACATCATCTCACACTATTTCGCGGCCGCACAGTTCGGGCGTGCACCCACTCGCTCGCGGGACATAAAATTCTGATGCTGCAAATTACCTGCCAAAAAATTTGCTTTGAAACAAAAACAGACAATGCTTTTCTGTCAGGAGCTGCAAAAAGAAATGGGTAAGCTAAAGCGTTTAGATTTAGATCCCTTGTCAGCATTGCTGGAAAGCAAGGTCCAAATAAGACTGAACAACATAGTTAGAGAAAGAGAACAACAGAGTTCTGTCAGCGATCAGAAATGCTGACTGCTGTCAGGGTGTGGGATTAATGGATTAAATGATACAGCAAAGAAGTCCTTAGAAAAACTGAAAACAGATGCAAACTGCTGGATGATATAGGAGAATCATCTCAATGAAACAATGAGAAGTGTGTGATTACTCATTGTACCTTTAGAAGATGAGACACTGGCTATAACAGGTAGATGAGCCAATGTACAACCTTCAAAATATAAAGTTCAGAAGATTGCAAGGAAACAAACATTTCTGGGATCAGAGATAGGATCAGGTAAGTGGAGGCTTTGAGATCAGTGCACCGGGAAAGAGCAATGAGGCAATCAGCAGGGTGGGGATAAAATTATGGGTGAGGCTTAAGTGAGGAAAAATGAAGAAGCAGAAAAATCTGAAACAATGCTTACCCAACCAAATAGCAATGTCAAATTCTACTCAAGAGCAGAGCGCTTAGTCAAGGGTTCCAGACTATGAGCCATAGACCGCACATACCTGTCAGCCCTCACAATTCATCATTAGAAGCTGAGTAAACCCAATGTTGTTTGTGGTTGCAAGTCTTACTTGTTGGTTTGTCTTGTTTGTAAGTTGCGGCCATGGAAGTTTGCAAACATTTGTTCCTTGTGCATTGCCTCACTGGTGAATAATCCTAATTCAAAGCTTTAAGACATCAAGGCAGCATTTGACTGAGCATGACATCAAGGTGTCCTAGGAAAATTGAAGTAATTGAGAA
Source organism: Carcharodon carcharias (assembly GCF_017639515.1). Classification (NCBI taxonomy): domain Eukaryota; kingdom Metazoa; phylum Chordata; class Chondrichthyes; order Lamniformes; family Lamnidae; genus Carcharodon; species Carcharodon carcharias. The sequence continues at coordinate 31,314,245 of NC_054477.1, read as the reverse complement.
TCGGGGAAAACTCTCCATTGGCCAGAGTCATACCTAGCACAAAGGAAGATGGCTGTGGTTATTGGGGGTCAATCATCTTAGCCACAGGACATCGCTGCAGGAGTTCGTCAGGGTGGCGTCCTAGGCTCAACTATCTTCAGCTGCTTCATCAATGACCTTTCCTCCATCATAAGGTCAGAAGTGCAGATGCTAATTGATGATTACACAGTGTTCAGTATCATTTGCAACTCCTCAGATACTGAAGCAGTCTGTGCCTGCACACAGCAAGACCTGGATATTCAGGCTTCATAAGGTCATATGATCATAAGATCAGGGGAGGTGGTGGTGTAGTGGTATTGCCACTGGACTAATATTTCCAAATATAGATAGTTATAGTTGAGGTCCTAGCATTTACCTCTGAGGCACACCATTAGCTACAGTTTACCAAGCTGAAAATGATCCATTAAACCAACTCTTCCCATGATAAAATATTACCCCCAACACCATGAGTTCTTATCTTGTAAGGTAAGCGTTTATGTGGCACTTTATTGAATACTTTTTGGAAATCCAAATATACTACATCTACTGGTTCCCCTATATCCACCCTGCTTGTTACATCCTCAATCAACTCTAATAAATTTGTCAAACACAATTTCCCTTTTACAAAGCCATATTGTCTCAGCCTGATTGTATTATGGTTTTCTAAATGCCCTGCTACTATCTCCTTAATAAGGATTCCAGTATTTTCCCAATGATAGATGTTGGGCTAACTAGTCTACAGTTTCCTGCTTGCTGTCTCCCTCCTTCTTTGTATAGCTGTGTTAGATTTGTGGTTTTGCAATCCACTGGGGCATTCACAGAATCTAGGAAATTTTGGAAGATTACGACCAATGCATCCATTATCTCTACAGCCGCTTCCTTTAAGACCCTTGGATGCAAGCCATCAAGTCCAGGGAACTTGTCAGCTCTTAATCCCATGAGTTTTCCTAGTATTTTTTCCTTGGTGATCCTGATTGTACCTCTAAGGGACCATATCTTGAAATGCTATCAATCACTACCACCTTGAGACAGGATGTGATGTAGTAGTCCCATGACTTGGGCCTGAATTTTTCTGTCGGCGAGTTGGGGGTGGGGCCTGCTCACTGATGCAAAAATGACGTGGGATGATGTTGGGGAGAACCCCCAACGTCATCCCGCCCTGTTTAAATATTCAGGAAGGCGGGCGGACAGCGTGATCAGCTGTCCACCCGCTGACCTGTCAACGGCCAATTGAGACCATTGATAGGGTAGCTGCCCGTCCAAGCTTAAGGCTGGCGGACAGGCCAGGAGCCCAGCGGGCTTCTGAGAAAACATGAAACCTCATCCACTGGCGGGATGAGGTTTCATGTCTGTTTTTAAAAAGTTTAATAAAGTTTCTGTGCTTTTTATTAACATGTCCCATCTCGTGTGACATTGTCACATGAGGGGGACATGTTACTAATTTTTTTATTTTTCTATCTTTGAAGTTAATAAGCCTTTCACCAATCTCCCTGAGACTGCACTTAGTCTCAGGGAGATGTGCGCTCTTTCACGCGAACGCCGAAAGAGCGCACTTTGACAGTTGGGGAATCCCTCACCCATAGCGCTTCCTGTTGGGCAGCCGGCTGGGTGGGCCCTAATTGGCCCGCCCACTCAAAATGGCGGTGGGGCCCGTTTCGATAGTGGCGGTTGGCTGCCCACCCATTGCCCAGCCAGTGGGGCCCGCCCACCCATCAAGGGCAAAATTCTGCCCTTGTAGTCAGCCTGTAAGCAGCAGTGGTTGAAGACAGATACCTGCCTCACAGCCTCCCAGTGAACACTGTCTGTACATATACTTATCTTCAAATAAAGAACTCACACATTGTTCCCCCAACCCTTGTGTATGATTGGTACATTTGCCTTGAGAAGAAGAACATAACAAACGCCACCTGCAAGTTCCCCTCCACGCCACATACATCCTGGCTTGGAACTAAATCGCCATTCCTTTGCTGTCTCTGGATCAAAATCCTGGAACTCCTTCTCTACCAGTACCATGGGTGTACCTACACCACATTGTTATGACTGGAATGGGAGGAGTGCATGAATTATCAAGCCCCACTCTTCTGCAGGCCGTACCATTAATTTAAATGTTTAAATTTCTCACCAAAATGGTCATTTGTGTACCTATACCTCTAGCACCCAGAAGAAAAGAGACTCTGACCAGGCTTCTTTCGAAAACTCAGAATGATTAATTTATTTTTAAAACAAAACTTCTTTTAACAAGTTGCAAGTACTGGTTAACATACAATTGTAATCAGGAAGTATAACTATCTATCTCTCCTAAAGAATTCCCCCAGCACAGAAACAGACACACACACAGATCAACAAAGGACAAACAGATAGAGTCTCTTTCAGAGATGGGCCTTGGAGGATGGGTGTCATAAAATAAAATAAAGGATAAAGTCTGCATGATCTCGACGCTGTCGACCTGGAGTTCTCTAGTGTGAAGACGGGCAGGTGGTCCAGGTGGATGCCTGGACGTTCTCACCACTGGTCTCAGCTTTGCAGGTCCAAATGCAGATGGGTTACACTCAGATGAGGCATTCCCTGGTTACAAGTTGATTACCACACAGAATTTTAGGCAAGGTAGAAAGAGACAGCCAGTCAAGGCAGTCTTCTTTCCTCAGCTTGTTCTCCAACATGGCTGCCTTCCAAACAAGTAGTTTCACAACTTAATTTTTTTCCCACTCTCCCATGTGACTGCCCAAGGTTAGCATCCAGATCATGCCATGTCCTTCCATTTTGTATAAGAAAACTTCAGCCTTGAGAGATATTATTCTAACTCAGACTATAGTAGTTCAACCAGACATCCCACCACCATTTGCTTAAGGGCAATTAGGGATGAGCAATAAATGTGACTTGTCAACTATACACACCCCTAGAATGAATTTCTCAAAAATTAAATCTGTGACCTCTAGTTACAAACTCCTCTGTCACTGGAAATGGTTTATCTTTATTTACTCAATCAAATCCCTTCATGATCTTGAACACCCCCATCAAATCTCTAATTAACCTTCTCTGCTCTCAGTAGAAAATATTCACTTTCTCTAGGTTCGCCAAGTAACTGAAGCTTTTCGTCCCTGGTGCCATCCTAGTAAGTCTCTGCATCCGTTCTCATTCAGGTGGCCACTCTGGAAGGCCTAACAAATTTGATTGAATTTTTTGAGGAGGTGACTAGGTATGTAGATGAGGGTAGTGCAGTTAATGTAGTTTATATGGATTTCAGCAAAGCCTTTGACAAGGTCCCACATGGGAGACTTATAAAGAAGGCAAAGGCACATGGGATACAGGGTAATTTGATAAGGTGGATTCAAAATTGGCTTAGTTATAGGAGACAAAGGGTGATGACAAAAGGATGCTTCAGTGACTGGAAGCCACAGGGATCTGTGCTGAGTCCCCTATTATTTGTCATTTATATAAATGACATAGATAGCTATGTGGGGGGGGTAGACTTAGTAAGTTTGTGGATGACACAAAGATTGGCCAGGTGGTTAACATTGAGGTTGAGTGTCTTGGGCTATAGGAAGATGGTCAAATGGGCAGATAAGTGGCAGATGGAATTTAACCCTCAAAAGTGTGAGGTGATACACTTTGGAAGGAGTAATTTGACAAGGAAGTACTCAATGAACGGCATGACACTAGGAAGTTCTGAAGAAAAAACGGACCTTGGCTTGTGTGTCCATAGATCTCTGAAGGCGGAGAAGCATGTTAGTGGGGTGGTGAAAAAGGCATATGGGACACTTGCCTTTATCAATTGAGGCATAGATTACAAAAAGGGAGGTCATGCTGGAGTTGTATAGAACCTTGGTGAGGCCACAGCTGGAGTACTGTGTGCAGTTCTGGTCGCCACATTATGGAAAGGATGTGATTGCACTGGAGGGGGTTGCCTGGGATGAAACATTTAAGTTATGAAGCGAGGTTGGATAAACTTGGGTTGCTTCGTTGGAGCAGAGAAGACTGAGGGGCGACCTGATCGAGGTGTACAAGATTATGAGGGGTATGGACAGGGTGGATAGGGAGCAGCGGTTCCCCTTAGTTGAAGGGTCAGTCACAAGGGGGTATAAGTTCAAGGTGAGGGGCAGGATGTGAGGAAAATCTTTTTTATGCAGAGGGTGGTGACACTCTGGAATTCACTGCCTGGGAGGGTGGTGGAGGCAGGTTGCCTCACATCCTTTAAAAAGTACCTGGATGAGCACTTGGCACATCATAACATTCAAGGCTATGGGCCAAGTGCTGGTAAATGGGGTTAGGTAGGTAGGTCAGGTGTTTCTCACGTGTTGGTGCAGACTCGATGGGTCGAAGGGTCTCTTCTGCACTGTGTGATTCTGTGAAATGCAATTAAAGGACATGGTGCACAGAAGGACTTGAGATCTATCCAAAAAGAATGTGCAAATGTTCCTAGATATTCTTATTTGAGACTTTTAATAATTGCACACAAAGCAGACTCAAACCAATAAGGTTCTTGAAGTAATAAAGATTAAATGAGGTTGTAATAATGACATTATGCCCCATTATTATCACCTTAGTAACGCTGGATGTAGCTTACACTTATTCACAACAACTGTCTATTGTTGCTAGGCCATGGGGAGCACCAAAGAAAATTTAAACGGCCAAAGCAGGCATATTAATGAATATGGGAATGAACAACATACATTTCATAATTCCTTAATTTTCAATCTTCTGTGAAGGGAGCATTGATTACATTTGGGATGCTGCCTGGCCCTTTAAGCTACTGCTGATTTTGGAGCCCTAGAGAGAAGTTATTCCACTTCTGCCGCCCTAGACCCACAACACATGTGGCAATAATGTCGACAACATTTAAATATAGTAGAAAATTTGCTGGCGTCACCATGGCATTAAATTTTCCACATCAAGGTTGTGTCAGCAAAGCACTGTTAAAGGAAATAAAGTCACTCCTTATATACAACCTTATGATTTTACTACAAATAGTAATCAGAGGAACACTTCCCCTATTGCAGGGATACTTTACTCAGCATTCACTATGTGGTAGTGTCTGAGAATGCTTGCTTCTGGAAGTAAAACCAAAGTGTGTTCCATTTTGCACTGTTGGCGTATACCTTGATCAATATAAATAAGATTAGAAAACTTTGGAAATTAACAGCATGAGTAACTATTTTGGTTCAACATAGTGCGCCTGCTGCCATTCTAAATGGCATTAATCTCCACCTTTCAGGCATTTTCTTCGACAAAGTGGATATCCACTGGTCAAAAAAAATGAAGAATTGTGAGCTCTTTTGTCTTTGTTCTTGCTGCTTAGAAGGTTTTCTTGATTTGGATGTTTCTGTGTTGTAGGATCTTCACCTTGAAGTTTATACACATGGGATCATGACACAATCCTAACATTGATTTCTTCTTTACCAACTTGACTAAACAGCTTAACTATTGCACAAATTTATGGGGAAAGAGCAGGGGATGGGACTAATTGGATAGTTTGTTTAAAGTGCCTCCTTATGTGTTGTAAGATCTGTGGTTCTGTGATTTTAATTCCTGCTTGTTCTTCAATCGTTCAATCCTGATTAACAAACTATATAGTCTTTTATTCGTTGAGTGTAGATAAATCAATGTTAGAAAACGAGACAGTTTTTTATTTAATTCTACAGGGAATGACATACAGCTGGATCCTGTTGTTACCAGTAATTTTTTCTTCAAATTGGACAATGTTTTCTGAATTAAAAGTCCAAGTGGTCATGTGAGTGACCAGAAGTTCAGTGAACATAAGGAATAACTCCATTGCTCTGACTTTGACATGGTAATGGATCTAACTATTTACTGTGCTACATGCTTATGCCAATACATTTACATGATGCAACAGAGAAAGTAGCAGGAGCTTACAGATGTAAGCATCACATGTACTGGACGTGGAAGACCTTTCTGCTTGATTTGAAAAAGAGCATTAAAAATGAACTTTTTCATTCTGTACTATTTTGACATTGTACACACAAAAATCATTAAGTACATTTTCACCAGATGGCTGTAAGAGCATAAGAAATAGGAGCAGGAGTAGACTGCACAGCCCACCAAGCCTGCTCCAGCTTTCATTATGATCATGGCTGATCTTGGGCTTCAACTTCATTTTCCCACTCACTCCCCATATCCCTTTATTCCCAGAGACACTAAAAATCTGTCTATCCCAGCCTTGTATGTATTCAGTGATGGAGCATCCACAACCCTCTGGGGCAGAGAATCCCAAAGATTCACAACCCTTTGAGTGAAGAAATTTCTCCTCATCTCAGGCCTAAATGATCGGCCCCTTATCCTGAGAATGTGCCCCCATGTTTTAGATTCTCTGACCAGCGGAAACAATCCCTCAGCGTCCACCCTATCAAGCCCTTTCAGGATTTTGTAGGTTTCAATGAGATCACCTCTCATTCCTCTAAACTCCAGAGAATATAAGCCCAATTTACTCAGCCTCTCATCATAGGACAATCCTCTCATCTCAGGAACCAATTTAGTGAACCTTAGCTGTACCGCCTCCAATGCAAGTGTATCCTTTCTTAAATGTGGAGACCAAAACTGCATACAGTACTCCAGATGTGGTCTGACCAAAACCCTGTACAACTGTAGCAAGACTTATTTATACTTGCGCTCTAATTCCTTTGCAATAAAGGCCAACATGCCATTTGCCTTCCTGATTACTTGCTGCACCTGCATGCTGACTTTCTGCATTCCTTGCAGCGATACACTCAAGTCTCTTTGAACATCAACACTTACAAGTTTCTCACCTTTAAACAAAAATTCTGCTTTGCTATTGTTACAACCAAAGTGAATAAATTCATACTTCCCTGAATTACACTTCATCTGCCATCTTATTGCCCACTCACTTCACCTGTCTATATCCCTTTGCAGCCTCTCTGTATCCTCCCCACGGCTTACCTTTCTACTTAGTTTGGTATCAACAAACTTTGATACATTATTCTCTGTCTCTTCATCTAAGTCATTAATATAGATTGCAAATAGCTGAGGCCCCAGCACTGATTCTGCGGCACTCCACTATTCACTGCCTGTCAGCTTGAAAAAGCCCCGTTTATGCCCACTCTCTGGGAAGAATTTTCAGGTTGGCGGGTGGGCACAGTTGACAGGCCCAGGATCCGCCGGGAAACTGGGATCGGCCCATGACTGCGATTTCACGCTGGCGGGCCAATTTATGCCCGTCCATCATGAGACACGGCTACCCAATGGTCAGGAAGGGGCGCGGGGGCCTGACGGTCGTTGGGTACAATGGTGACCCAGTGGCCAGTTTAAAAGCAGCCAAGGCAGCCCCTTGAAGGCTGTCATGGAAGGACGTGTCTTCTGCATTTTCAACAGTAAAGTTATGGAACCAAGTGCGGCTGGAGACATCAGGAAGGAGGGCAGGTCGAGTGGGCACTCGGCTCCCTGCTTTTTGGATGAGCGCCTCACCATTTTCCTGGAGGAGGTGGCTGCCAGGAAGGACATCCTTGTCGCCAGAGATAGGAGGTGGAGGCCACCGCACCTCACAAAGAAAGCATGGGAGGAGGTGGCAGTGCAGGTCAGCAGCCATGATGTAGTTCAGCGCACATGGGTGCAATGCCACGAGATTCAATAACCTGCTGCACTCAGGAAGGGTGAGTACCATGTCGGCATGGATCAGTGTGCAGAAGTGTTATGGGCTGGCAGCACCCCCGTGGAACTCAGGGGCGTTAGAGTCTGAGTGCCAGCTGTCAGTGACGCTGGAGCTGGCCAAGGGGTCGAGCCCTGGCTGCTTGGTCTGAGTCCCTTATGGCTCGAGGGCCGTGACTCGGATGTGCCCTGTGAGGTTTTCCTCAGCTGGGGTTGGCCAGGCTGCAATGGCGCTGCAGGTAGAGAGTGGACTAATCAATGCTCCTCTGCTGTTTCAGGAGAAAATGAGCCATAATCAATTGGATAGGTCATGGACAGGTGGAGACCCGCCCAACATACTGCTGCTGACTAGGTTTGAGCAGGACGCCCTTAAGCTGGAGAACTGGCACGCTCTCTGTGCAACTGGGCGTGGAGAGGCTAGGGTGTCAGACAAAGGTACGTAGGTGAGAGTTTTGGATTGTGCAACCATTCTAGTGTATTCTCTTCATTGATGGGAGCCTCAAACCTGGAGTTTCATTGATCATTGAAAGACGATGGCACCGTGATGTAGATCTCCATTGTCTCACCAGGGTACTTGGCATGCACAGTGACAATGTGATGACTTTAACTAATGACATGTCCTTGATCTCCCTTAGATTTGCCAGCATGCACTCATTCTCGAGACCCTGACACCAGAGGTCCACCAGGCTTCATCTGCACCTGTGTCACACCCGCACTCAGAACCCAGGCACCAGCACAGATACCAGTTAGGGCGTTAGATCGGTGGCTAGAATGTCAGTGCACATTGATGAGGGCACTTCACGCTTGCAGACGGAGTCAGGCAGTGTCCAGGGCACCGGCAGTTGGAGGACTGCTGGGGACCAGGACGATGCTGGGTCAAAGGCAGATGATCAACCTCTGGAGTCATCCATTAGGCGGCAGACGCTGGACATCCAGTGGGATGTCCGGGATGATCTGGTGGAGATCCATGAGGGTCTGCGTGCCATCGTCTTCATTATGGAGAAGTCCGTGCGGAGCAGGAGCACTGTGTTGACCCTCACGGCGAAGCACACTGCCTTCTCCATTGAGAGAGTGATGACTCTCATGGAAAGGCAGCTCCAGGGACAGAATCGGGTTCCTAGGGTTGCGCTCGGACCTGCAAGCCCTCACACAGGCACCAACCTCAGGTGGTCAATGCCAGTTTGGGAGATGGATGAGGTGCCAGGAATCCTGATGCTGGAGGACCGCCGGGCTTCATCTGCACCTGTATCACTCCCGCACTCAGGACCAGGTACCAGCACAGATACCAGCACCTCAGTGGGCGTTAGGTCATCAGTGCACATTGGGGAGGGCAATTCACACCCACTTGAGGTGCAGACGGAGGCAGAGAGTGCCCAGGGCACCGGCAGTCAGAGGACTGCTGGGGATCTGGATGATGCTGGGTTGAATCAGTAACAAGCAGGCAGGACCAGAGCCACCTCATGTTGACGCACAACCTGATTGTTATCTCTGCAGAGATGCTGTCTTCTCCACAGATGCTGTCAGACTTGCTGAGTTTTTCCAGGTACTTTTATTTTTCTTTTTGATTTTATTTTTGTTTTTGTTTTAGATTTCCAGCATCCGCAGTTTTTTGCTTTTATGTTATCTCTGTGGGCTCCTCTCAGGGCGCTCTGGATAACGGCCGTAGCTCCTCTGCCCCTCCGCCAGTGACCTTGGCATCTGATGAGGCTGTGATGATGGGGAGATGCCAACTGTGGCACTGGCTGCTCCCTCCCAGGTGGAGCCAGCACAGGGTCCGCTGGCCAGCAGATGACCGACAAGATCATCAAAGCCAACAAGATAGCAGAGTCAGCAGGCTGCCTGCAATGTCACTGCCAGCGAGGGGGGGCACCAAGTTGTAGCACTCGCAAACGTAAGTTTAGGGCATCATGAGCATAAGAGGGAATGTTCACGAGTGATTTTCTGTTCAGTTATGTTTGGTTTATACGTCTACTGGTGTGGACATCAGCAGCTGTAATGGTCATGTCAATGTGATTTGAATGCGACAATAACATTAAATTTGCTTTGGCTCTGATGGCCTGAGTATGCTTTTATTTTTGGTGCAGGGTGCGAACGTATGTAATGGGTGGCTCTAATCTTTATTGCACAGGCATTGAGTGGACTTTGGGTCCATATGACAGGGACATTTTAGACATCCTGGATGGAGGTGGCAGTCCTAGCATGAGGTGGGCATGGTTATTTGGCTGCCTAGCTGAAGGAATGTTGGATCAAGGAACCCCTGCCTCCGTGGAGGTTATAGAGGTCTGCCTCCAGGCACTCAGCGTTCTCTTCTCTGTGGTCCTCTTCTGACTCACTTTTGGATTCATCCACTGTGGCATATGGAGCTGCGTCAAGATCCTCTTCCTCCAGTGGGCTCCCCCTTGCCAGTGCCAGATTGTAGAGAGCACAGCATGGAACCACGATCAGTGACACCCACTCTGGGGGGTATTTTAGTGCTCCCCTTGAATGGTCCAGGCATCGGAAGTGCATCTTCAGAAGATCTATGGTTCTCTCTATCAACGTCCTTGTGGAGACACCGTCCCATTATAACGCTGTTCTGCCCCTGTTCTTGGGTGGTGGAGGGGTGTCATAAGCCACCTTTTCAATGGATAGTCCTTGTCACTCAGCAGCCATCCATCTATTCGGGCTGGAGCACTGAAGAGCCTCGGCACCTGGGAGTGTCTCGGGATGTAAGTGTCATGAGAGCTGCCAGGGTACCTTGCAGAAAATGCATCCTGTGGTCACACAGTACCTGCACGTTCATGGAGTGGAATCCCTTCCTGTTGACCCGGCTGACCCACTGGTGCCTTGATGACCACATGTCTGCAATTTACAGCACCCAGGATGCAGGGGAACCCAGCAATCGCTGCAAAGCCTCTGGCTTGCTTAGCCTGGCTGGCCTCATCCATATGGAAATGAATGAAAGACAATATCCACCTGAACAGAGCTTCTGTCACCAGCTTGACTATGGACAGCTGATTAGGAGACTCCACACAAATCCCCCCCCCCCACTGACCACTGGAAAGAGATGGAGGCATAGAAGTTGAGGGCTGCTGTGACCTTCAGAGCCACTGGCTTGGAGTGTCCCCCCACATGGTCGGAGGTGATCTCAGGCCCAATCATCGGACAAATAGAGATCACTGTGTCCCTGGAGAGGAGGATCCTCGTTTGGCATTGCACCTCTGACATATTGAGGTAGCTGCATTGCTGCCTGTAAACCCTGGCAGCAGAATAGTGGCATCTTCTGCAGCCCCTTCTGCCTTGGACTATCTGCTGGCCCTACACTGCCTGAGCCTCTCCTCCCACAGGTCGCTCCCCTGGAAGCTGCATTGGGACATCTGGCCTTCTTTACCTTCTGCCCCTCTCTTCCTCCTCAGAGGAGGTGCCTCCAGCAGAGACCACCAGGGTCACAGAAGGCTGAAAGATACCTGGAAGGGTCACATGGTGTGAATCCTCCAGGGGCCTTGGAGACAGCAATGAGTCCTGAAATGCAGCCTGGAAATGCTAAGAATGAAGGCCCGAACAGAGATGAAGCTGCCAAGTATCAATAAGCAACCAGCAGCAAACTATCTCCAAACCTCCTCATTACTCACACTGGCAACGCTGCTGACCCTTTTTATCCTGCCCTTGGTTGACGTTTTGCAAGTTGTCTGCTGCCCGCCTGCCCATTTTGCCCATGTGACGAGCGCAAAATCGCACAGGCAATGTGAAATCTTGGTCAATTGCCTTTTTAATGGCCTTAACTGGCCTCTTAATAGATGCTGGGTGCAGCTCTGACACCTACACCTGCCCGCCGACCGAAATATCGCACAAGCGCGGGATGACACCGGGACTCTTGCCCATCAACATCTCGTACAATTTCACATCCGATTGGATCGTACGTAAAATTCTGCCTTCTGTTATTTATCTGTTAACCAATCTTCTATCCATCCACAGATGGCAATTCTAACAATGCCAATGCATGATCACAATCTTAAAAAAATGTTCTTTTCTCTAATAATTGAAGAGAGCCTGAATTTCAATGGTTGGATCAAATCATTTCATCTGATTTTTTATTAAGCAGCTATTGTATTTTTTCAGCTAAATACATTTTTTTTCGAATGTTAATCTTCTCAGATAGCAGGAGACCTTAACATTAACATCCTAACATTTTGGAAGATGTATGAAAGTGGAACGGATTCCAAGTCAGATTATGGTTAAGCAGGTTAGTTGAGTCAGTAATGAAGAAATCAGTGTTGGAACTATTATATAACCTTGGGGTTCATCTTGACATTGATGTAAACAGGTGAGAGTGAGTCAGCAGCCCTTTTTACCTCTCTCTGAATAAGTTATTTCCACTGATTTCAGACCAACACAGGATAGAAGAGGACTAGCCTTAAAAAAGGTTGAAAAAGTGAGATGCCCCCAGAACCAGATCTCAGCAGGTTGCTTCTGAGGTACGCAGTTTATCATTACTTCCCGTTGACTTAATCAGATGGATTAAAGGGTTAAAATAATCCTGGCCTTAGTTCTGGAGCAGTGAGTGATTTTCCAACTCACTTCGTCAACACAAAAACAAAAACAAAAGTACCTGGAAAAACTCAGCAGGTCTGGCAGCATCGATGGAGAAGAGCACAGTTGACGTTTCGAGTCCTCATGACCCTTCAACAGAACTGTTCTGCTGAAGGGTCATGAGGACTCGAAACATCAACTGTGCTCTTCTTCACTGATGCTGCCAGACCTGCTGAATTTTTCCAGGTATTTTTGTTTTTGTTTTTGTTCTGGATTTCCAGCATCCGCAGTTCTTTGCTTTTATCACTTCATCAACAATTGGTTTAAAACCCATTCAGCATTAAAGTTGGGGCCATGCAGAGAGCTCTGTTGTTTCACTGATGAGATGTTCAACATTAGTAAAGAGTTATCCTTCCTATTAGATCTTGGCTAATAGAAATTTGAAACTGTCAGAACTCTTGTTAGAAAGCTGACTTTACTCCCCCTCATCTCAACAACTTCATTTATATAGCACCTTTACAAACGTACAAACAAATGAATGAGGAGCAAGAGTAGGCCCTTGACCCCTCACGCCTGCTCTGCCATTCAATAAGACCATGGCTGATCTGAATGTAAACTCAACCCCACATTCCTGCCTACCAGCGATAACCTTTCACCCCCCCCTTGTTTGTCAAGAATCTATCTTGCTCTCCCTTAAAAATATTCAAAGACTCTGCTTCCACCGTCTTTTGAGGAAGAGAGTTCCAAAGACTCACCACCCTCAGGGGGAAAAAAATTCCTCCTCACCTCTGTCTTAAATGAGGGACCCCTTATTCTTAAACAGTGACAGCTAGTTCTAAATTCTCCCACAAGAAGAAACATCTTCTCCACATCCACCCTGTCAAGGCCCCTCAGGATCTTAAGGGTTTCAATTAAGTTGCCTCTTACTCTTCTAAACTCCAGTGCATACAAGCCTAACCTGTCCTAACATAGAAAAATCTCCCAAAATGCTTCACAAAGACATAGGCCAGAATTGCTTGCTCCCGTTGGGACCGGGTCATGGAGGGCATGAGCGGACAATATGGCGAGAATGCCACAAAGCAGCTTTATGCTGTCATGAAACCAGTTCGCAGTCATCCGCTCCTCTGGCCATGGGCAGGCTGCGTTTCCCACCGTCCAACATCGGGAACTTAATTTTAATGCATTTGGATCTCATCATTATGCCCGCACGTCGGAATCAAACCCCCCACATCAAATTTACCTCTCCCGTCGGCGTGACTTCAGGACGGTGTGATTTATAAGTGCCTTTAAGAGGCGTGCACCTGGCAAGTTGCACTTCGAGGGGAACTCAGAGATGAGCGTACACAATCTTGCACAGCGCTTGCAAGAATTGCCCATAGGACATCAAGGAAGAGGCGCCGTGCATTCAGGGGGGCGCACAGGCAAGTCGCTTTATCCCGGCTGGCTTTCAGTGCAGTGCCGGGGCAAGATCTCCTTTGCTGGTGGGGCCGGGGTTGGTGCAAAGCAGCACAGGCTGAAGGAAGTACACAATGTACATATGTCGGGGTTCGGGGCGGGCGGTGGAGGGTGAGGGAAGTGGCCACGCACTTGGAATAGCTTGTTAAAAGTGAGCATTCTTCCATGGTTGAGACTGTTCAGCTCCAGCTCCATTGACATGCTTGCAGTCAGACCTCTGAAACTTTCCTGCCCACTCAAGCAACACAAAAGCATGAAAGGGCCACCAAATGCTCCAGAACTTTTCACCCTTTGTACACAGACTGCAAATTAATGTGCATTTTAGGGGGCAGCAGAGCAATTGGCTGACTGGGCAAGTTGTAGAATCCCCTTGCGAAAAGTGGCATGGCACAGTCACTGGTGGAGTTGCTCACAGACCCTTGCAATGTCTTTATTAAGGTTTGGACAGGTATCCATTATTGTTCAAGCTAACCTTGTTGCCACGGAGATCCTAAGCGCCACATGAGTGCAGTCGATGACACCCTGCACCTGTGGAAAGCGCGGCCTTACAGTGTGGGTAGGAGAATGTCTGCGCCTGAGCTGAGAGCACAGTATGCAGGCAAGTGGCCGAAGCTGCCGCCAATCGGTCAAGTAGAGTGGGGCGGAGGTGCTGGGATTTTGGACAGCCATGAAGCACACGACACACTGGCCATCTAAATGGTGCCCAGCACTCTCCGGCATTTGTGAAGGGGCCTTGAGACTTAATCAAAAGAGGTGCCTAGAACATATATGTTAACGCCAACGGCTCCCTTAGATCCTGCAGGAGAACTTGAAGATCATGGAACCTGGTGATCTAGCAGTATGCCTCCTGGCTTACAGGGAGCAGAGAAGAAGTAGAAGATTATGATGGAGGTGCCAGGCTCACCAATGGGAGAAGCCCACCCCTAAGATGAAGGTGCGGCAGGAGCTCCTGCACACTCAGCTGAAGATCCACAGCGCGTGTGTCATTCCTGCAGATGACTGAGAACCAGTGTGGCCAAAGACTACATATGTCCAGGGAACTGGATGTCACATTTGCCACCTGCTGCAGGATTTGGCACCAAGGGGACATGGAAGGCACCCATTGCCAGTGGCCGTGAAAATGTCTGTGGTGCTCAATTTTTACAACAGTGGCTCCTTCCAGGGCTCCACAGGTGACCTGTGTGGGATCTCGCAAACCTCCATGCACAAGTGTATCCAGGAGGTCATGGATGTCATCTTCACGAAGACACAGAACTTTGTGTATTTCGACCGGATCAGGCAAGCCAGGAAGCAAGAGCGCTGGGATTTGCATTGATCTCTGGTTTTCCACAGGTGCAGGGTACCATCAACTGCACTCATGTGGCACTTAGATCTCCATGGCAACAAGCAGTCAACTACTTCGGCCGCAAGGGCTTTCACTTGCTGAATGTTCAGCCGGCCTGCAGCAACCACAAATGCACCCGACAGATCTGCACACGATTCCAGGGAGCATCCACGACACCTACATCCTGAGCAGGTCTCAGATCCCTGGAATCTTCCAGGGTCCAGCGAGGCTGCAGGGTTGCCTCCTCGGGGACTAGGGCTGCCCACAGAGGACATGGCTGATGATGCACGCACGGTGGCCTCAGACTGCAGCAGAGCGATGGCATAACGAGGCTCATGCCGCGACCCAGGCTTTTGTGGAGCAAAAGAAAGGCATGTTGAAAATGAGGTTCTGGTACCTCGACGGGTCTGGTGGAGCACCACAATACAGTCCCCAGAGGATGTCGTGCATCATTGTAGCTTGCTGCACACTACACAGCCTGGCGCTGCAACGAAGGGAGAACCTGGCTGAGGAGGAGATGGAAGAGCTGAATGTCTCCTCCAGTGCAGAGGACATCGAAGGGGATGAGGTGATGAGGTCCTCGAAGGTGAGGATGCTGGCGATGAGGTCATCGCACTGGCCAATGAGGCAGGTGCACTCGGAGGCCCTCATACACAAGATTCATGGAGGATGATGATGAGATGCAGTGAGGACAGTCCTGACATCCTCATCTTGAATCTGTGAATGTTTGACTCCTGTGTGGCTGATGGCAGCGCACATACCCTCAGTGCTCAGGGTCATATCATGGAGATGCAGGGGAGGCCCTAATATTCACAAGATTCAAGGAGGATGATGACATGTAGTGAGGACACTCCATAGATCTTCACATAGCCTCTGTGATTGTCTGACTCCTGTCTGGCCGAAGGCAGCTCACTTGAGCTCTGTGATCAGGGTCATGTCATGGAGATGCAGCCATGAAACTTTAAACGCACCTGATCCTTTGGCAGCCTTCAGCACCAGACCCTCTCAGGAGCAAAGTGTCACCGGTCAAAGAGGCTGAAGAGATGGGGGCCAGCCCCACCTCAAAGGTGCTGAGAGCACACAGAGAGAATGACGGAACTCTGTGACGCCTGCCCACGACATTCTGGCAGCAATGACAAGCACCGTCCAGGTATAGGCATCACTGTCCAGTGAGTGTAAAGCTGGACCACCACTTTGCTCTGAAGGTTACTGTTGGATCTTGGGAAGCCTTGTCGCACACTTGCTGTAAGTGGTGGCCAAGTTGGTACTATAGATAGAGTTGATCAGCAGACATTTCTTAGGTGGAAAACATTATGTTTATTTACAAAGGTACTCAGCAGCAACTACATGTATGCTTTCACTTCAAACCCTATCTCCATACTACTGACTACTAACTACAGAGGTGGCCCGCGCTACTCTTTCATTGGTTACTAAGATCATGTGATCTTCCTTTATAACATTCTTCTTAAAGGTATATCACACATTAGATAAAACCATAACTACCACATCCCTCCTGCTTTACTTGGAAATACATTTATATTCACAAGTACAATTTTCTCAAGATGGAAAATTACTGGGAAGTAATTTTCAAATTCAGTCTTTCTGGAGGTTTCCTTAGGCATGTAGAACATCTCAGCTCTACAACTTCAGATGTTTTGTCAGGAACTTCCTTTTCTGGAGTTGTCTGAACATCAGGTGCTTTGGTGGGCACCAGCAGTTCTGTATCCTCAACTCACACAGGAACATCAGACATGTCTGTACTGGGTTGAGTTCTCTCAACAGGAAACATTGACCCGGTCGTGAACACTGGTGGAATAATTTCTTGGTGATTTGTTTCTCTCTTCCTTAAATGATCCACATGTCTCCGGATGACTTGTCCTTCCACCTTCATATGGTAAGGTAGAGGTCCAGTCACTGCACTTATTTCACCCGGTAACCACTTTGGTCCTTCTCCAAAGTTCTTCAAAATACTGTCTCTCCTACGGTAAATTTCCTCTCACAACTATGCCAGTCATATCTAGTTTTCTGATTTCCCCGACTCCTTTCCTCCTTCCCCCCTAAATTTGGCATTATTAAGCTCAATCTCGTCCTGAGACAGCATTTCATCAATAACTCTGCAGGTGCGACACCTGTTGTTGTGTAAGGGGTGGTCCTATAATAAAAAAGAAAGTGGAGAGCTTATTTGCTAAGGAATCTCCAGTTAACTTTTCTTGCCTATTTTGAACATTTGAACCGCCCTTTTGCCAGTCTGTTTGAGGAAGGGTGGTACGGTGCATTTTTAACATGCGTGATAACGTTGAGGCTGATAAACCATTGAAACTCAACATTCGTAAATGCGGTGCCGTTATCAGAAAT
The DNA here is from genome assembly GCF_017639515.1 of Carcharodon carcharias. Classification (NCBI taxonomy): domain Eukaryota; kingdom Metazoa; phylum Chordata; class Chondrichthyes; order Lamniformes; family Lamnidae; genus Carcharodon; species Carcharodon carcharias. Next base: position 31,296,967 of record NC_054477.1, on the reverse strand, counting down.
GACTAGTTCTGGTAAGCCATTAATGGCAAAACTCTGATGTAGTTTCTCAATTATAGCAGAAGACGTTGGTGACTTCACTTCATATATGTCCATCCATTTTGAGTGGGCATCAACAATGAGTAGAAACATTGTTCCCATGAAAGGTACGACATAGTCAATTAGTCAATGTGTAATCGTACCCATGGCCTTCCTGGCCACTCCCAAGGGTGTAACGGAGGTGTTGAAGGCAATTTTTGCAATTGCTGACATTGCACTCAATTCTTCACTAAACTCTTTATTTCACCGAGATAAAAACAAAAAAACTGCGGATGCTGGAAATCCAAAACAAAAACAGAATTACCTGGAAAAACTCAGCAGGTCTGGCAGCATCGGCGGAGAAGAAAAGAGTTGACGTTTCGAGTCCTCATGACCCTTCGACAGAACTTGAGTTTGAGTTCAAGAAAGAGTTGAAATATAAGCTGGTTTAAGGTGTGTGTGTGGGGGGCGGAGAGATAGAGAGAGAGAGAGAGGTGGGGGGTGGGGTGTAGTTGTAGGGACAAACAAGCAGTGATAGAAGCAGATCATCAAAAGATGTCAACGACAATAGTACAATAGAACACATAGGTGTTAAAGTTAAAGTTGGTGATATTATCTAAACGAATGTGCTAATTAAGAATGGATGGTAGGGCACTCAAGGTATAGCTCTAGTGGGGTTTTTTTTTATATAATGGAAATAGGTGGGAAAAGAAAAATCTTTATAATTTATTGGAAAAAAAAGGAAGGGGGAAACAGAAAGGGGGTGGGGATGGGGGAGGGAGCTCACGACCTAGAGTTGTTGAATTCAATATTCAGTCCGGAAGGCTGTAAAGTCCCTAGTCGGAAGATAAGGTGTTGTTCCTCCAGTTTACGTTGGGCTTCACTGGAACAATGCAGCAAGCCAAGGACAGACATGTGGGCAAGAGAGCAGGGTGGAGTGTTAAAATGGCAAGCGACAGGGAGGTTTGGGTCATTCTTGCGGACAGACCGCAGGTGTTCTGCAAAGCGGTCGCCCAGTTTACGTTTGGTCTCTCCAATGTAGAGGAGACCACATTGGGAGCAACGAATGCAATGGACTAAGTTGGGGGAAATGCAAGTGAAATGCTGCTTCACTTGAAAGGAGCGTTTGGGTCCTTGGACGGTGAGGAGAGAGGAAGTGAAGGGGCAGGTGTTGCATCTTTTGCGTGGGCATGGGGTGGTGCCATAGGAGGGGGTTGAGGAGTAGGGGGCGATGGAGGAGTGGACCAGGGTGTCCCGGAGGGAGCGATCCCTATGGAATGCCGATAAGGGGGGTGAAGGGAAAATGTGTTTGGTGGTGGCATCATGCTGGAGTTGGCGGAAATGGCGGAGGATGATCCTTTGAATGCGGAGGCTGGTGGGGTGATAAGTGAGGACAAGGGGGACCCTATCATGTTTCTGGGAGGGAGGAGAAGGCGTGAGGGCGGATGCGCGGGAGATGGGCTGGACACGGTTGAGGGCCCTGTCAACGGCCCTGGGTGGAAAACCTCGGTTAAGGAAGAAGGAGGACATGTCAGAGGAACTGTTTTTGAATGTAGCATCATCGGAACAGATGCGACGGAGGCAAAGGAACTGAGAGAATGGGATGGAGTCCTTACAGGAAGCAGGGTGTGAGGAGCTGTAGTCGAGATAGCTGTGGGAGTCGGTGGGTTTGTAATGGATATTGGTGGACAGTCTATCACCAGAGATTGAGACAGAGAGGTCAAGGAAGGGAAGGGAAGTGTCAGAGATGGACCACGTGAAAATGATGGAGGGGTGGAGATTGGAAGCAAAATTAATAAATTTTTCCAAGTCCCGACGAGAGCATGAAGCGGCACCGAAGTAATCATCGATGTACCGGAGAAAGAGTTGTGGAAGGGGGCCGGAGTAGGACTGCAACAAGGAATGTTCCACATACTCCATAAAGAGACAGGCATAGCTGGGGCCCATGCGGGTACCCATAGCCACACCTTTTATTTGGAGGAAGTGAGAGGAGTTGAAGGAGAAATTGTTCAGCGTGAGAACAAGTTCAGCCAGACGGAGGAGAGTAGTGGTGAATGGGGATTGTTCAGGCCTCTGTTCGAGGAAGAAGCTAAGGGCCCTCAGACCATCCTGGTGGGGGATGGAGGTGTAGAGGGATTGGACGTCCATGGTGAAGAGGAAGCGGTTGGGGCCAGGGAACTGGAAATTGTTGATGTGACGTAAGATGTCAGAGGAATCACGGATGTAGGTGGGAAGGGACTGGACAAGGGGAGAGAGAAGGGAGTCAAGATAACAAGAAATGAGTTCTGTGGGGCAGGAGCAAGCTGAGACGATCGGTCTACCGGGACAGTTCTGTTTGTGGATTTTGGGTAGGAGATAGAAGCGGGCCGTCCGAGGTTGGGCGACTATCAGGTTGGAAGCTGTGGGAGGGAGATCCCCAGAGGAGATGAGGTCAGTAACAGTCCTGGAAACAATGGCTTGATGTTCAGTGGTTGGGTCATGGTCCAGGGAGAGGTAGGAGGAAGTGTCTGCGAGTTGATGCTCAGCCTCCGCGAGGTAGAGGTCAGTGCGCCAGACAACAACAGCACCACCCTTGTCAGCGGGTTTGATGACAATGTCAGGGTTGGACCTGAGAGAATGGAGTGCAGTAAGTTCAGAGAGGGACAGGTTAGAATGGGTGAGAGGAGCAGAGAAACTGAGACGACTAATGTCGCGCCGACAGTTCTCAATGAAAAGATCGAGAGAAGGTAAGAATCCAGAGGGAGGGGTCCAGGTGGAGGGAGAATATTGGAGATGGGTAAAAGGATCCGTTGAACTGGGAGAGGACTCCTGCCCAAAGAAGTGAGCCCGGAGACGAAGACGGAGGAAGAAGAGTTCAGTATCATGCCGAGCCCGAAATTCATTGAGGTGAGGGCGTAAGGGTATGAAACTAAGTCCTTTGCTGAGCACTGAACGTTCAGCATCGGAGAGGGGAAGGTCAGGGGGTATAGTGAATACACGGCTGGGGTTGGGATTGGAAGAAAGGGTGGGGACGGAGGGACAGGCAGGGGTGGAGGGTCCTAGATGGGTGTTGGTGTCGATGAGTTGTTGCAGCCTGCGTTCCTTAGCACTTGAGAGAAAGAGAAAAAGTTTCTTGTTGAGGCGTCGGATGAGCCGAAGGATAAAATGAAACTGGGGGCACGCGCAGCTTTGAAAAAGGGTACGGCGGTGCTGCTGGAGGGAGAGGTCTAGTAAGCTGCGCGTGCCCCCAGTTTCATTTTATCCTTCGGCTCATCCGACGCCTCAACAAGAAACTTTTTCTCTTTCTCTCAAGTGCTAAGGAATGCAAGCTGCAACAACTCATCGACACCAACACCCATCTAGGACCCTCCACCCCTGCCTGTCCCTCCGTCCCCACCCTTTCTTCCAATCCCAACCCCAGCCGTGTATTCACTATACCCCCTGACCTTCCCCTCTCCGATGCTGAACGTTCAGTGCTCAGCAAAGGACTTAGTTTCATACCCTTACGCCCTCACCTCAATGAATTTCGGGCTCGGCATGATACTGAACTCTTCTTCCGCCGTCTTCGTCTCCAGGCTCACTTCTTTGGGCAGGAGTCCTCTCCCAGTTCAACGGATCCTTTTACCCATCTCCAATATTCTCCCTCCACCTGGACCCCTCCCTCTGGATTCTTACCTTCTCTCGATCTTTTCATTGAGAACTGTTGGCGCGACATTAGTCGTCTCAATTTCTCTGCTCCTCTCACCCATTCTAACCTGTCTCTCTCTGAACTTACTGCACTCCATTCTCTCAGGTCCAACCCTGACATTGTCATCAAACCCGCTGACAAGGTTGGTGCTGTTGTTGTCTGGCGCACTGACCTCTAGCTCGCGGAGGCTGAGCGTCAACTCGCAGACACTTCCTCCTACCTCTCCCTGGACCATGACCCAACCACTGAACATCAAGCCATTGTTTCCAGGACTGTCACTGACCTCATCTCCTCTGGGGATCTCCCTCCCACAGCTTCCAACCTGATAGTCGCCCAACCTCGGACGGCCCGCTTCTATCTCCTACCCAAAATCCACAAACAGAACTGTCCCGGTAGACCGATCGTCTCAGCTTGCTCCTGCCCCACAGAACTCATTTCTCGTTATCTTGACTCCCTTCTCTCTCCCCTTGTCCAGTCCCTTCCCACCTACATCCGTGATTCCTCTGTCGCCTTACGTCACATCAACAATTTCCAGTTCCCTGGTCCCAACCGCTTCTTCTTCACCATGGACGTCCAATCCCTCTACACCTCCATCCCCCACCAGGATGGTCTGAGGGCCCTTAGCTTCTTCCTCGAACAGAGGCCTGAACAATCCCCATCCACCACTACTCTCCTCCGTCTGGCTGAACTTGTTCTCACGCTGAACAATTTCTCCTTCAACTCCTCTCACTTCCTCCAAATAAAAGGTGTGGCTATGGGTACCCGCATGGGCCCCAGCTATGCCTGTCTCTTTATGGGGTATGTGGAACATTCCTTGTTGCAGTCCTACTCCGGCCCCCTTCCACAACTCTTTCTCCGGTACATCGATGATTACTTCGGTGCCGCATCATGCTCTCGTTGGGACTCGGAAAAATTTATTAATTTTGCTTCCAATCTCCACCCCTCCATCATTTTCACGTGGTCCATCTCTGACACTTCCCTTCCCTTCCTTGACCTCTCTGTCTCAATCTCTGGTGATAGACTGTCCACCAATATCCATTACAAACCCACCGACTCCCACAGCTATCTCGACTACAGCTCCTCACACCCCGCTTCCTGTAAGGACTCCATCCCATTCTCTCAGTTCCTTCGCCTCCGTCGCATCTGTTCCGATGATGCTACATTCAAAAACAGTTCCTCTGACATGTCCTCCTTCTTCCTTAACCGAGGTTTTCCACCCACGGCCGTTGACAGGGCCCTCAACCGTGTCCGGCTCATCTCTCGCGCATCCACCCTCACACCTTCTCCTCCCTCCCAGAAACATGATAGGGTCCCCCTTGCCCTCACTTATCATCCCACCAGCCTCCGCATTCAGAGGATCATCCTCCGCCATTTCCGCCAACTCCAGCATGATGCCAACACCAAACACATTTTCCCTTCACCCCCCTTATCGGCATTCCATAGGGATCGCTGCCTCCGGGACACCCTGGTCCACTCCTCCATCACCCCCTACTCCTCAACCCCCTCCTATGGCACCACCCCATGCCCACGCAAAAGATGCAACACCTGCCCCTTCACTTCCTCTCTCCTCACCGTCCAAGGACCCAAACACTCCTTTCAAGTGAAGCAGCATTTCACTTGCATTTCCCCCAACTTAGTCTATTGCATTCGTTGCTCCCAATGTGGTCTCCTCTACATTGGAGAGACCAAACGTAAACTGGGCGACCGCTTTGCAGAACACCTGCGGTCTGTCCGCAAGAATGACCCAAACCTCCCTGTCGCTTGCCATTTTAACACTCCACCCTGCTCTCTTGCCCACATGTCTGTCCTTGGCTTGCTGCATTGTTCCAGTGAAGCCCAACGTAAACTGGAGGAACAACACCTCATCTTCCGACTAGGGACTTTACAGCCTTCCGGACTGAATATTGAATTCAACAACTTTAGGTCGTGAGCTCCCTCCCCCATCCCCACCCCCTTTCTGTTTCCCCCTTCCTTTTTTTTCCAATAAATTATAAAGATTTTTCTTTTCCCACCTATTTCCATTATATAAAAAAAAACCCCACTAGAACTATACCTTGAGTGCCCTACCATCATTCTTAATTAGCACATTCGTTTAGATAATATCACTAACTTTAACTTTAACACCTATGTGTTCTATTGTACTATTGTCGTTGACATCTTTTGATGATCTGCTTCTATCACTGTTTGTTTGTCCCTAGAACTACACCCCCCCCCTCCACCTCTCTGTCTCTCTATCCCTCCGCCCCCCACACACACACCTTAAACCAGCTTATATTTCAACTCTTTCTTGGACTCGAACTCAAGTTCTGTCGAAGGGTCATGAGGACTCGAAACGTCAACTCTTTTCTTCTCCGCCGATGCTGCCAGACCTGCTGAGTTTTTCCAGGTAATTCTGTTTTTGTTTTGTTCTTTATTTCACCATCCATCCCAGGCCACCATAGATAGCTGCGTGCTATGGCCTTCATTTGGGAAATTCCTGGATGGGCACTGATTAGTTCAATTAACAGTGGCTCTCTTCCCTTTGGAGGAACTATCACTCGTGCTCCCCACAATAAGGTGCCATCCTGGGTGGTTATTTCATGCCTTCTGTTGAAGTACGGTTTCCTTTCATCAGATATGGGCTCTTGTGACCAACCATGAATCATTTGTTCTCGTACTTGAGATAGGACTGGATCCCGACTTGTCCAGTCTCTGATCTGTTGAGCGCATGCTGGTGAGGAATCTAAGAAGTTTAACAGTAAAACAAGTTCTTGTGAAACTGGGACATCCTCATCATTTTCTTGTAAAGGCAAACAACTAAGCACATTGACGTCTGCAATTTGATTTTCAGGCCTATGCACAAAATTATACTTGTATGCTGCCAGGATTAAAGTTGTATTCTTGCCGGGGCTATGGGTGGTATAGCCTTGTCCTCGCTGAGTAATCCTAGCAATGGTTTGTGGTCTGAAAGGATAGTAAAATGGCCACCATGTACGTACTGGTGAAATTTCTTAAGACCAAAGATGATTGACAGGCTTTCTTTTTCTATATGTGAAGATCCCTTTTCAGCTGTGGTGAGCATGCTTGATACATATCCTATAGGCTGTTCTGTGCCATCGCCCATCCGATGGGAGAGCACTGTTCCCATTCTGTAAGGAGATGCATCACATGTCATCACCAATTCTTTCCTCTAGTCATAATGCACTAATAGGTTGGACAAGTGCAATAATTGTTTCACCTTTATGAAAGCTTCTTTCTGGGGCACCTCTCAAGACCAACATTGGTTCTTTTTGAGTGGATAATGAAGGGGGTGGTGGTCCAGCACTGTAGACAAATTGAGTAAGAACTGCCCACAATAATTAATCATTCCCAGGAATGATTTAAGCTCTGAGGCATTCTTTGGCACAGGTGCCTCTCTTCTGGCTCTCACATTCTCCTCAACTGGGTGGAGGCCCTATGAATCTACCTGGTGACTCAAATAGGTTATCTCCCTCACTTGGAACATGCACTTATCTTTTTTTTAAACGCACTTCAGCCTGCAAGAAATGTTTTAAGACATCTTCTAAGTTCGCCAAATGCTCTTTTTCAGTGAATCCTATCACCAAAACATCAACTAAATAGATTACAACATGGGGTAGTCCCTGCAGTAAACTTTTCATTTGTTCTCTGGAAGATGGTGTAAGCTGAGGAGTCACCGAAAGGCAATTGAGTATATGGGTACAACCCTTTATGGTTATTAATTGAGAAATTCCTGGGAGGCATTCTCTAACTCTAGTTGTTGATTAGCATGACTCATATCGAACTTCGTGTAGCTTCTTCCACCTACCAGTTGGCATACAGGTATTTGATTTTTGGTATGGGGTGTCTGTCTAGCTTGGCTATTTTATTATTTTTGTTATTCCCTCATGGGATATGGGTTTCGCTGGCTGGGCCAGCATTTATTGCCCATCCCTAGTTGCCCTTAAGAAGGTGGCGGTGAGCTGCCTTCTTCAACCGCTGTAGCCCATAGGTGTAGGTACACCCACAGGGAGGGTGTTAGGAAGGGAGTTCCAGGATTTTGACCCAGTGACAGTGAAGGAATGACGATATATTTCCAAGTCAGGATTGTCGGTGACTTGGAGGGGAACTTCCAGGTGGTGGTGTTCCCATCTATCTGCTGCCCTTGTCCTTCTAGATGATAATGGTCGTGGGTTTGGAAGATGCTGTCTAAGGAGCCTTGGTGAATTCCTGCAGTGCATCTTGAAGATGGTACACAATGCTGCTACTGTGTGTTAGTGGTGGAGGGAGTGAATGTTTGTGGATGTGGTGCCAATCAAGCAGGCTGCTTTGTCCTGGATGGTGTCAAGCTTCTTGAGAGTTGTAGGAGTTGCACTCATCCAGGCAAGTGGGGTGTATTCCATCACACTCCTGACTTGTGCCTTGTAGATGGTGGACAGGCTTTGGGGAGTCAGGAGGTGAGTTACTTGTTGCAGGATTCCCACCCTCTACCTGCTCTTGCAACCACAGTATGTATATGGCTAGTCCAGTTCAGTTTCTGGTCAGTGGTAACCCCCAGGATAGTGGGGGATTCAATTATGGTAATGCCATTGAATGTCAAGGGGCTATGGTTAGATTCTCTCTTGTTGGAGATGGTCATTGTCTGGCACTTGTGTGGCGTGAATGTTACTTGCCACTTGTCAGCCCAAGCCTGGATATTGTCCGGGTCTTGGTGCATTTGAACATGGACTGCTTCATCAATTAACCATCAATTTGTAGTCTCCACAAGTTCTGATGCTTTGGTCAGGTTTTAGGATGGTGGGGGTGGGAGGGGACAATGGGCGCTGCCTATTCTGAGAACTGCATCGGTTGTATAACATCCAGTTTCTCTAATCTGTCCAGTTCAGCATCCACCTTTTCTCGCAGTGCTTAAGGTACTGGTCACACCTTCATGAATTGGGGGTTGCCTCTGGATTCACATGAATTTTTGCTTGGAGCCCCTGGGTCTTCCCAAGCTCGCCCTTGAAGACTGTGGCATACTTTTGTAGTAGCTCTGGTAACCCACTTGTTCTCAACTGGAAAACTTCAGCCCATTCTAACTTAATCTCCTTTAGCCAATTTCGCCCCAGGAGGCTTGGCCCCTCACTTGCTACCACCATCAAGGGTAGCTTTACTGATTGGCTTTCATAATGGACAGTTACTCTGTTTATGCCTTTGACTTGAATGTCTTCACCCATGAATGTTTTTAGTTCGGCATCAGTTTCTACTAAATTTAATTGATGTTCCCCATTATTCAGATATCTGAAGGTATGTTCCCCAGTTACTGGAGTGGGAGCTCCTGCGTCCGCTTCCATTTTAACAGGTCTGCCATTTACTTTCGCTGTTACATGGTTCTGTCTTTCCAACCTTCAATTTAAATAATGAATAAGTACTTGAATTTGTTGTTTCAGGCTCTTCTACATTGTGGATCTTGTGAGTGTGTGAGTTTAGAGTGATAAGATGGTTGACTTACCCTGGCGACACGGATGAGATTTTTCTGCACTGGTTGGCCAACCTCTTGTGTGCAGCGTTGTCACTTACTGCCTCTACCACCGTCTCCCAAGCTGGAATGGTGAGACTGACAGGCCTCTTGCAGCCAGAGCTGGGGTAGAGGACATTGCAGCGGGCCTCCAACGCATCCAAAAGACATCCCAGGGATGTGTCACTGCCTCTACCACTCTTGGTACAACAGCAGCTTCGGTGGCCTCACTTCTGTGAGCTTCAGTACACTTGGTGAGCAGCAAGTCTGGAAAAATATGGAAACATCAGCAGATATGGAAAAAAATACTGAAGTCATTATCCTCATTTTCAGCAACCTCAGCTCCATCAATATGCCCAGCTGTCACCTCTGACTAAGTCCAAAAGTACAGAACCTTGTTATGCTGCTCAGTCTCGAGTCTTGCCTCTTCCCCCCTGTTTGATCTGTCACCAAGACTACTTTTTAAATCCATATAACATTGCCTACCTTTCCACTGCAGTCCTCCTGCTGTAAACCTTGTTTGACCTATATTACCTGTAGGTTTGATGTCTCCAGTGTTCTCCTCACTGGATCCAGTATTTCATTGAAAATGCCACAACCCATGTTTTCACCCTACCACTTTCTATTGTCTCTCAAGTTCCCTTCCCCAGGAATTGACATGAAGATCCTTATCCTCACCTTCATATCACTCCAGAGATTCATTCTGCCCTAACTCAGTCATTTCCTTCAGCTGCACATTATGAGATCTGTGGCTCGACTGTAGCACTCTAGCCTCAGAATCACAAAGTTCTGCATTTGAGTCCTAATCCAGAGTTTAAGCACAAAAATAAAAGCTGCCATTCTAACACAATACTGAGGGAATGCTTCACTGTCAGAGATACCATCTTTTGGATGTGACATTAAACCAAGGTCATACCTGCCAACTTGAGGGGGTAGAAAATATCGCATGGTGCTATTTTGAAGAGCAGCAGGGTTATACCCAGTGTCATGGCCAATATTTATCCCTCAATCAACATTACAAAACATGAGCACTGCTGAAAAAAGAGACATGTTGAAGCTTTTCATCTTACACTCACCAGGACACTTCACAGGAACACCAATATAAGGAAAAAACTGCAACTTATATTGCATGTGAAGAGAGTGCTGGTTGGTTGGCAAGTGGACTCTGATTGGTAGAGGCGTTGCCAGGAGAATGCACCAGTGATGGAGACTGACAGTTAACTGCCAAGTATTGTTTGAAATTTAAACCAGGCAGCATGACCCTGATGGTCAAGGCATTGCCCTGAGGAATGAATCAGGGAGTGGTTCTCAAATGACTATTACAAAACATATTATTTGGTCATTATCATATTGCTGTTTGTTGGTGCTTGCTGTGTGCAAATTGGCTGCTACATTTCCTACATTACAACAGTGACTTTAAAAATCTCCTTAAGCCTTCTCTCTTTAGCCAAGTTTCCCTCTCCACTCTCCCTTCCCCCCACTTTCCCCCTCCTTCTCTTGGCTTCCTATTTGTCCACTGCCCTGTCAAATGATTTGCAGTGTCGCTCCGCACATGATAAGTTAACAAAATAGCTGTCACTATACATGTAGTTGGCCACTTGCCACCTGAGTGAAGCCAAAATGTTATGTAACTACCCCATCCAGGTGGTCTCACCATATGCTAAACATTCAACATACATTAGTGTGGCTGCAATACGTTGAATACATTTCAAATCACTATGGCATGGGAAATGCTCTCTGGCATGACAATTTTAGCAGGTTTGTCCTCTTACTCTTTTTTAAAGGCTCTTGGGATTAGTAGTTAGGATTGCCATCTGTTATCTGTCATTTTCTTTTTCTGGCTGAGCTGCCTGAGAATTTTGTAAACAAGGCACCATAATTTTGATTTTTAAAAATAGAGGGCCATTTATTTCTCCACATATTCCTCTGTCTCATGACATGGAGGACTTGAACACAAAACTCAAGACTGGCACTGCAGCGCAGTACTGTGGGAGTGCTGCACCGTCGGAGGTGCCATTTTTAGATGAGACTTTAAACCAAGACCCCTGTCTCTCCTCACAGGGGGAACATTAAAGATTTCACAGCACAATTTTGAAGAAGAGCAGAGAAACAATGTCTAGTGACCTAGCCAATATTCATCCCCCAACAAACACCACATTCACACTAACACAAAAGAACATATGAATTAGGAGCAGGAGTAGGCCACTTGGCCCCTCTAGTCTGCTCTGCCATTCAATAAGATCATGGCTGATCTGAATGTAACCTCAACCCCACATTCTTGCCTACCCCTGATAACCTTTCACCCCCTTAATAATCAAGGGTCTATCTAGCTCTGACTTAAAAACATTCAAAGACTCTGCTTCCACTGCCTTTTAAGAATTCCAAAGACTCACAACCTACTGAGAGAAAAATTTTTCCTCATCTCTGTCTTAAATGAGTGACCCCTTATTTTTAAACAGTGACCCTAGTTCTAAATTCTCCCACATGCACCCTGTCAAGACTCCCCAGCACCATAAAGGTTTCAATTAAGTTGCCTCTTACTCTTCTAAATTCTAGTGGACACAAGCCTAACCTGTCCAGCCTATCCTCATAGGACAACCCGCCCATTCCTGGTATTAGTTTAGTAAACCTTCTCTGAATTGCTTCTAATGCATTTACATCTTTCTTTAAATAACAAGGCCAGTACTGTGCACAATACTCCAGATGTGGTCTCGCCAATGCCCTGGACAATTGAAACATAACCTCCCTACTTTTGTAATCAATTCCCCTCACAATAAACTTTAACATTCTATTAGTTTTCCTAATTACCTGCTGTATCTGCATACACTTGTTTGATTCATGCACTAGGACACCCAGATCCCTCTGAATCTCAGAGCTCTGAAATCTCTCACCATTTAGATAATAAGCTTATTTTTTATCTTTCCTGCCAAAATGAACAATCTCACATTTGCCCACATTATACTCCATTTGCCAGATCTTTGCCCACTCAGTTAACCTATCTATGTCACTTTGTAGTCTCCTTACATCCTCATCACAATTTACTTTCCTACCTACCTTTGTGTCATCAGCAAATTTAGCCAACATTCCTTCGGTCCCTTTATCCAAGTCATTTATATAAATTGTGAAAAGTTGATGCCCCAGCACTGATCCCTGTGGCACACCACTTGTCACATCCTGCCAACCAGAAAAATACCCATTTATGCCAACACTCTTCTTCCTGTTAGCTAGCCAATCTTCTATCCATGCCAATATGTTACCCCCTACACCATGAGATTTTATTTTCTGCAATAACCTTTAATGTGACACTTTATCAAATGGCTTCTGGAAATCTAAGTACAGTACATCCACCGGTTCCCCTTTATCCACAGCACATGTGAGTCCTTTAAAGAACTCCAATTAATTGGTTAAACATGATTTCCCTTTTATAAAACTATGTTGACTCTGCCTGATTGCCTTGAATTTTTCCAAGTGCCTTGCTATAACATCTTTATTAATAGCTTCTAACATTTTCCCTATGACAGATGTTAGACTAACTGGCCTAGTTTCCTGTTTTCTGTCTCCCTCTCTTTTTGAATAAAGGAGTTATATTTGCTATTTTCCAATCTAATGGAGCCTTCCCTGAATCTAGGGAATTTTGGAAAATTAAAACCAATGCATCAACTATCTCACTAGCCACTACTTTTAAGACCTTAGAGTGAAACTCTATCTGGAACTGAGGATTTGTCAGCCCACAGCCCCAACAATTTGCTCAATAGCACTTCCCCTATGATTGTAATTTCTCAAGTTTGTCCCTCCCTTCCATTTCCTGATTTACAGCTGTTTCTGGGGTGTTACTTTTGTCCTCTATAGTGAAGACCGAAGCAAAATGCCTGTTTAATTCTTACACCATCTCCCTACTTTCCATTATCAGTTCTCCAGATGCACTTTCTATAGGACCAATGCTCACTTTGTTAACTCTTTTCTTATTTAAATATCTATAGAAACTCTTACTATGTATCTTTATATTACTGTTCTGAATGATGCAGTTGGTAAAGCAGAGTTATTTAAAAATCCCAGAGGGAAACTTTAAACAACTGTCATAACCTATAATTTTAAGTGTTATGTTTGAGATGTGACTCTAAATTCAGAAATCAGACCACCAGTTCTCGAGGTCCTACATTAAACTAAATGAAACATTTTATTAATTTACAGTGATTAAAATATATATACACATGGCTACAAATTACTACTATCATAACTTTTAGCAAATTCCCAAACTAATCTCTATTAAGGCAACAGCAACCCATAGACTTAACCAAACACCAGGCAAAGCATTTTCATCTTATGAATTCAAAACCTATGGAGCCAGTTGGAGGCTTACAGCTGCCTTTTGATCTCACATTGTCTCTACTCTGCACATCCAAAACAGTTGTCTCATTATACCTACCACTGCCCATTGAATGTTAATTCTCATTGTATCAACAACCTCTGAGCTAAACCTCTCTAACAATAAAACCCCCTTCATAGTACCCATTTTATTAGTAATATAAACATTCTGCTTGATATCAGCTACATACGTGTCAAGTTTTCACCCCATTTCTTGAATGCTCTGTTCAAAAATTGCTATTGCACACTATCTCTCTTACATATCAAAACTAGTACACATCAAAGCACCCAGTCTAGCTGGCTTTAATCCAATTAAGACACACCCACAGATGAAACCTCTATTTTAAAAGAAAACTATTTTCCGATAGTATTATATACATTAATAGCTTCATGACAATTACTAGCTAGCTTTCTCTCATACTTTAATAATTGCTGTTTACAAGCATTTGCTGTGCTCAAATTGGTTGGTGTGTTTCCTACATTGCAACAGTGACATATTTTATTCTTTCATGGGCATCGCTGGCAAAACCAGGACTTGTTGTCCATTCTTAATTGCCCTTGAACTGAGTGGCCTGCTAGTCCATTTGAGCAGGCAGTTAATTGCTCCAAATTGCTGTGGAGTCACATCTAGGCCAGACCAGATAAAGATGGTACATTTCATTCCCTAAAGGACATAAGTGAACCCAGATGTTTTTACAACAATTGATGATAGCTGTCATGGTCACCATTACTGATACCAGCTTTATATTCCAGACTCATTAATTGAATTTAAATTCCACCAGTTGTAGTGCTGGGATTTGAACCCATGTCCCCACAGCATTAGACTGGACATCTGGATTACTAGTCCAATGACATTACCACTTGTTTTTATTAATTCATAGGATGTGGGCATTGCTGGCAAGGCCAGCATTTACTGCCCATCACTAATTGCCCCTGAGAAGGTGCTGGTGAGTTGCCTTCTTGAACCGCTGCAGTCCATGTGGTGTAGGTACACCCACAATGCTGTTCAGGAGGGAGGTCCAGCATCTTGATCCAACAAAACAGGCAATATATTTCCAAGTCAGGATGGTGGGTGGCTTGGAAGGGATCTTCTAGATGGTGGTGTTCCTATGTCTCTCATGCCCTTGTCCTTCTAGATGGTAGCGGCGATGGGTTTGGAAGGTACTGTCTAAGGAGCCTTGGTGAATTCCTGCAGTGCATCTTGTAGATGGTACACACTGCTGCCACTATGTGTCGGTGGTGGAGGGAGTGAATGTTGCAGATAGGGTGCCAATCAAGCGGCTGCTTTGAACTGGATGGTGTCAAGCTGCTTGAGTGTTGTGGGAGCTGCACTTCCTGACTTGTGTCTTGTAGATGGTGGACAGGCTTTGGGGAGTCAGGGGATGAGTTACTCCCCTCAGGATTCCTAGCCTCCGTCACCATCGCCCGTAACTTGATGTAGAAAAGTAGTTCAGGGGTTGCAAAGAGCTATAGGGCTACAACTCTTTTTAAATTAAAGTTTCTAACTAATTTCCAGCAGCGGCAAAGCATATAGTTCAAAATAGGTTAGAAAGAAAACCCTGTAAAACCCTTAACAGACGGTGAGTCACAACATCATAACACTGACGCCAAAGGAAAACTTTTGAGCTGTGATTGACAAAGATGTTGAATATCCAAGCAGCCAGGAGGCGGAGCACTGTGATGACGTATGGAAGGAAGGGGAAAGGGGCGGGGTTTAGGGAGGGTGGGAGGCGGGGCCATTGGGGACTGACGTCACTGGAGGCTTCATCAGCTTTCCCGGACGTCTTTTCAAAGCAACTCAGTGACTTGCAGCAGTGACAAGGAGTCGGGGGGCAGTGCAACCTCTGACTAGAGGAGCGATGGGGGAAAACAACAGCTCTTAACAAATGCACATCAAGTGGACAGGTAAGTGTGTTTTAAAGAAATACTTTTTTGTTTACTATTGTTACAGCGACTTGCTCTCTGAATGAATGAAAGAAAGTGACAGGCAAAGTTTGGAGGTGAGTTGGTTGTAGAGGGTATGATTTAATTGCAATGTGTGTGATGGGAGTGAATTGAGCAGATGGAGGGTGATGATCGTGGGGAACAGTGCCCCCCGCTCCATGACATCCAGCCTTCGGTGATCCGCAGTTAAGAGTTATACCGGTGAGCCAGGTGGAAAGTGGTGTCCGGGGCTCTCCTCTTGTCGCATTGATTCTCACCCCTCAGTCCTTCGGTCTGAGAGTTGGAAAGGTATTTTAGCCATCATCCTGTTTTGGAAACGTCGAGCGAGTTTGTGTCTTTTTAAACATTCATTGTTACTATGTTCAGTTCTGACTCAGGACGGGGCAAAGGGATTAATCAGTTCCTGTTCTAAAATACCTTCGAGCTGCAGTTTTAAACAGAATTTAATCAGTTGGAATTGGAAATTGGAATTATTAATTGGAAAGAATTCGATTCTTTCTCTGCTCTGCTCTGGTATGTAATCAGCGAAGGGTAACTCCGTTAACCAATTCAGCAAGATTAACCTGAAGATAAAAGCAAAAAATGATGCTGTCAGACCTGCTGAATTTTTCCAGGTATATTTATTTTTGTTTAAGATTAACCAAGATTTTTTTTTCCCAAAGCAAATGTATTTTCTTTATGGATTTAATCGCTTTGACCGAACGGAGACTTTGTTCTGACTGTTTAATCTGCTTTAATCAGAAAATGCTGGGAATACTCATCTGACAGACTCTGTGGAGAGTGAAACGCGGCTAATTTCAGGTCTGGGACCTTTCATTAGGACAGTTCTCATGAAAGATTATCCCGGCCTCCACCTGCTGAGTATTCCCGGCAATTTCTATTTTTACTTCAGATTTCTGGTGCTTTACTTTTTTTTTTGCATTGAGTGAAGGAAAGACCAAATTTGCTCGTACATGACCCTGAGCACATCCGCCGACTGGAAAGCATATCGCGATATACTGTGAGAGGTCAAAAAATAAAGCTAGCTGCTTTCACAAGTTAACCAAGCAGCTCCCCCGGAAAAGAACAGTTTATTTGCCGTGCCATATGGCAACGAAGATCAGATGCAGCCACTTTGTGGTCGGTTAAAGACGCAGAATAATGTGATGATCAGTACCTAGAGGCAGCGAGGGTGACAGGAAGTTTGGCAGTAGTTGGCTGAAGTGACTCCCAGTAAAGCAGACTCGGGCCGATGTCCGAGCGCTGTTGCTGCTTGGGGTTTCGCAGATGTGAACCGAGGTTCTTCCCTCACAGTCCGGGACAGAGACGCTTTGAATCCAGCCTCGGTGGATCTCGGAACATGGATCAGAAAGTTAAGAGAAGAGCACTGTTAAGATTTTTTTTTAAATATCTGTGTTAGTTAGAACGGAACACATCCGTCACTGACCACTGAGTGACTCATGCGAGACATAAATAGACACTTAAGATCGCAAGCCTCCCTTGCTGCCTGTGTTGGTGAATTTGAGAATCAGCCTCAGCAGGCAGCACTTTCCCACTCCAGGGCTTGCTGTCTGACACCACTCTCCCAGGTGTGCTGTACTCCCTGCGGACCTGGAGTGCACTTCTGTAGGCTAGCTGAGGCCGGTGATTAACAAAGAACACTCTCTTTAAGCTGCTCGTTGCACATGTCCTCACATCTCATCGAACTTAATGTTGTAGAATAAACACTCACTGGATCACAGTTTAGACTATAAACGGCCGGACATGAACAAAACATGATTAAATGAAAAGAAATAATTTGTCACACCAGATGCACACTAGTTATTAGCGGTGACTAACCTTCCCAGCCTTTCCTTCAGTGTAAATTGGATCAGGCACAAAATCCCTGAGTAAATAACTCCTACATGGCGGTTTGTTGCTCAGGGAGTCCCTGAATTATCCATCCCCCTCTCTAACAGAGGGACTATCCACTTTGAACAAGAGCAGCTGAAAAATACTTTTAAGAAATGTGCTTCTGAAACTCAAGATATAAAAGCCACAAGGTTTGAATTGAATGGCTCGGCACTTCCCCAGGACACCTGAACACGCACAATGTTTTATATTCTGGGCTAATGTATTGGTTTTCCATAGTGAACCTAATTTTCAATTGTGTATACAATGACAGAAAGAAGGGAAGCTGCAGTGATTGGTCTGGCCAGGAATACCCTCCTTCCATTTTCTGGACCCCTTCTTAACATGCCCAGTAAAAAACTCTGTACATTTGCCGAGCTTCATCAGAAAAGGTGCAGTGAAATATGAAGAGTTAGAGTGGAATCCACCTTATAGGAAGGATGTGATTGCACTAGAGAGAGTGCAGAGGAGATTTACCAAGATGTTGCCTGGGCTGGAGAGTTTTAGTTATGACGAGAGATTGGATAGACTAGGGTTATTTTCCCTGGAGGGGGACATGATTGAGGTGTATAAAATTATGAGGGGCATAGATAGGGTAGACAGGAAGGAACTTTTCCCCTTCGTGGAGGGATCAATAACCAGGGGGCGTAGATTTAAGGTAAGGGGAAGGAGGTTTAGAGGGGATGTGATGAAGAATTTTTTTCACCCAGAGGGTGGTAGGAATCTGGAACTCACTGCCTGAAAGAGTGGTAGAGGCAGAACCCTCATAAGAAGTATTTGGATGTGCACTTGCGATGCCATGGCATACAAGGCTATGGGCCTGGTGCTGCAAAACGGGATTAGAATAGTTAGGTACTTGTTTGACCGGCGCAGACTCGATGGGCCAAAGGGCCTTTTTCCGTGCTGTAGACCTCTATGACTATGGACATTGGGCAATTGTAGAATTTGAAAGATGGTAACAGGAGTAGGCCATCCAGCCCATCAAGCCTGTTCCACCATTCAGTCAGATTGTGGCTGATCTGTATCTGAACCCCATCAATGTGCCACAGCTCCATATCTTTTAATAACATTCCCTAGCAAAAACCTATCAATTCCAGATTTAGAAATATTAATTGAGCAAGCATCTACTGCCTCTTGTTGCAGTGAGTTCCACACTTCTAAGGCTCTTTGTGTGAAGTGTTTGCTAACTACTCTCCTGAATGTCACCATTAGCACATTCCATAGCTAATATCACCACCATTAACATACCTTTGTCCTTTTGTCTATGACATCTTTGGCAATCTTTCCTTTGCCTCCACCTATCACTGGTCCCCTATCGAGCTCTACCTGTCCCACCCCCCTCAACCAGCTTATATTTCACCTCATTTCTATATGCCCTCAGCTCTGATGAAGATTCATATGGACTTGAAACGTTAACTGTGTTCCTCTCTGCAGATGCTGTCAGGCTTGCTGAGTTTTTCCAGTTATTTTTATTTTTACTCTCCTGAATGGTCTGGTTCTGATTTAAACGTTACGTCATCTTGTTCTAGACTCTAGCCAGCAGAAAAGGTTTTTCTCTATCTACCCGATTAATTCCTTTCAAAATCCTAAAACTCATACCAAATCACCCCTTGACTTTATGGGCCGGATTTGGTGCTCACTGCTGACCTCAAAAAAAAAAAGCTGCCCACAAAGATCTAGTGATTCCTCTGGCATGGATTTCCCCGTTCCTAGCATCAGATTAAATCTGGGTACCATGTCAAGGGGATCTTCAGTGATGCCATCAAGCAGGGCAATCCACCAACTAAATTGAATTATCTACACGGACAGCAAGCCAGGAAGTTCAAAGCACTGATCATTCTTCATTTTTAACTTTTTATATTTCAGAATAAATGATTATGATTGAATTAAGATAGAAGTTAAAATGTTATAGGTAAAGATATTTCTATTATATTAAAAAAGTGAAATTTTTATCATGGGAATTTTAATTTCCACAAATATAGAATTGGCTTTTCAGGGTCAGTGTTTAACTATAATTTTGAAGGTAATATACCATTAAAAATAATTTAACCTCATTCAACAGAGGTTTTTACAAGACAAACCAAGGAAGTTTTCGTCAATTTCACTGATAGCTTTGAGATTGCCATTCCAGGGTGCGCAGTGGGGTAGGGGGATTGCTACGAGTGGTGGTGGTGCCTCAATAGTGCATCCTGTGGAGAAGCATAGAAGTCGGTTAGGACTATATTCACTGGAGTTCAGAAGAATATGGGGGGATCTCATAGAAACCTATAAAATTCTAACAGGGCTAGACAGGGGGGATGCAGGAAGGATGTTCCCAATGGCGGGGGAGCCCAGACCAGGAGTCATAGTCTGAGGATATGGCATGGACCATTTAGGACTGAGAAGAGGAGAAATTTCCAGTTTCTGAGATGAGGAGAGAATGTGAGCGTATGGAATTCGCTACCACAGAAAGTATTTGAAGCCGAAACATTGTATGTTTTCAAGAAGGAGTTAGATATAGCTCTTGGAGTGAAAGGGATCAAAAGATATGGGGAGAAAGTGGGAGTAGGCTATTGAGTTGGATGATCAGCCATGATCATAATGAATGGTGGAGCAGGCTTGAAGGGCTGAATGACCTACTCCTGCTCCTGGTTTCTATGTAATCACTGACAACAGCTTCTGCATTCTTCTGCACTTGTGCAGACTCCTGAATTTACTGTCAGTTTGAATGGAGTAATGATGGTGAATGCTGACCGGTTTGCCAACGTTACCACAGTAAAATCTGTGCCTCTATGTTCAAGGGAGGACAGGCCTAATTTGTGTAAAATTTCCTCATAATCTAACTTTTGGAGTGGGGAATACAGACAGTACCTAAGATATTTGGGGCTGCACATTGCTTTCATCCCTTGTTACAATTTGGGTCACTTTCAATTTTATTTAATCATGCAAACAGTATATTGTAAACACTGGAAATAAATCCAGAGAATTCTGGATAAAGCTTTCTGGTAGCATCTGTGGAGAAAGTGAGAGAGAGTTAATGTTTCAGGTTGATGGACTTGGACGATGAAAGGCCATTGACCTGAAAAGTTAACTCAGTTTCTCTCTGCACAGATGCTGTCTGACCTGCTGAGTGCTTCCAGCATTTACACTTTATTCATATTCTCTGCAAAAGTTAGCTTCCATAGACAAGCCTATGCTTCCAAAGAACTGAAGCATGCTCTTAGCAGGGATGAGATGAGGGATGCATCCAAAATAGTATATGACGCCACCATATTCTCCTCTCTGAATCAGAAGAAAACACCACACTGGCAGCTTCTAACTCACACTACATTATTAATTTGAGAAGTATATATACATAAAAACAAGAATAAACCATTAGAGATGAAAATAGTAATACAATGCTAACTGGTGTTCTTAATACCACTTCCTGATAGCACAATAATGAGTTTTATAAAAGTACAGTCCATTGTTGCATTGCTTCTGTGACCTATATATGTAATAATTTGTGATAACTGAAATTAAGAAGCAGCAAAAGTGTGACATTTATTTTCAGGTTCAGTCCATTTCAGGGTGAGGATCTGTGAATCAAAATTAGAACCAAGACACATAATAATAGTTTACTGTATTAATGAGCAATGAAACAAGTGCTTACCATGTAAAAGTCAATCTCATATATAAGTCAACCCCATGACCTTTGGCCTAAAAACCCACAATTTTTCATATACCTCGTTTAAAAGTCAACTTCAGTTTGTCAGGGATCAAAGTCCAAAAATTTCAGAACCAAAATATTATCCTGGAGATATTAATGATTTGATTTCATCGTACATGTATAAATACTAATGGAATATATGTGGTTCATAATGTCATAAAATGAAAAGATATTATATAATTAATATGTTACAAAATAAATAATTGATAAAAAATTCATATGAATTTTTTAGTGTTGATTGTTTTTACTTTATTCTGTCGTGATGGTCTCCTGTGGATTTCACTTGTGCCTAAATCAAACACATGTCAACCCATCAAAAGCATTACCTGTGAAAAGGCCCCCAAAAAATTGATCTCAAGAATTCAATTTTTATAAGTATATATGGTGTCATACCTAGGAAATGCTGATAGTGACGCACTGAGTATCTGCTTATTATACAAACATGGTTTCTCATTATCTTATCTACTGGCAAATCAAACAATTTGGTCTTGCAGATATTCCTTGTTGTCCACTGATGACCCAGAGAGAGAGGAGCTTTTAAATTGGCAAAAAACATTTGCCTTATTCCTATGCCTAAGTGATAAAGGAATTGACACAATAAGTTTGTATAGAAATAGAGTCTACAGTACTGAACCAGGCCTTTTGGTCCAACCAGTCCATGTCAACATTTACCTACTTGAGCAAATAGTCCTGATCATATTTAATTACCCTGCTTCCATATCCATTCAATTCCTTTTCCTCCAGCCATCTTGTGTGTTGACATAGTTTCTGTCTCATGCACTATGGTAGTGAATTCCACAGCCTTACAACTCTCCATATAAACATATTTCTCTTGCACTCTGGTCAAAATATTTTATATTTATGGCCCCGTATTCTTGATCCCACAACAACTAGGAAAGTCTTCTCTCAATGTTTTCATATTTTTACACAATTCCATTATATTGCCCTGTAATCCAGGTTGATCAGATTTAAAAAAGTAACAGTTTTCAAATATGTTTTTACATTATGTATTTTCTTATACTAGGCAGTATCTTGGTGAACCTTCAGCCCTCCACCCTCTGTCCATTGTCTGGATATCCCATTGTTGGAGGGGTTAAATCATATTCAAAATAAATTTTGCAAATCAGGCTAATTATACAGGCTTTACATTAAAAAATGAGCATTTTTAATGTCTAGATTATCCTTTAGAATACACAGTACTGGAGTGTTGTAGTGTTATTCATTGTACAAGGTGTCCTGAGACACACGATGGTGAACCAAAAGTCGGATTGCTGTTATACTGCAGTTGATAGTGGTTAGACAAAACTAATACTTTGTACTGATCAGTATGGAACCAATATACAGACAATACAATTTGGGAACCAACTTTCATCCTATACATACTACTACGGTAAGATTTTATCAGGGGAAAGTATTATTTGTGTTTTTCTCTTAAATTAGTTTATTTCTTTTTTACTTAAAGAATCATAGAACAATAGAATGTTACAGCTTAGAAACAGGGCATTGACTAATCAAGTTTGTCTTGATGTTTTACTCCACCTGATCCATTTGGTCAATATTGCTTTTTTCAAGCAGCTATCTTATCCCTTTTAAAAGAGTTAATGGACTCTGCTTCAACAACAAGAAGTTAATATTGTAACAACCCTCGACCTGTCCTTGATAACAGACTTCTGTAGCTTCTTCAAAACCATTGTTAAACTAATGGGTTTGTAGATGCCTGCTTTCTCTCTCCCTGACTTCTTTAAGTATGACATTTGCAATTTTCTAATCCAATTCCTGAATTTGGGAGCTTCGGGTCTTCAATTTCTTCACCAATTACTTCTAATGACCCCGGTGTTAACCACCAGGTCTTAGAGATTTGCTTATTTTAACGTATATTATTTTCCCCGTAACCATTTTTTAAACTTACTGTTGAATGTTCTACATCCCTCCCCTTGATTTATTTTTTAGGTTCAATTGTTTTCTTTCTCTACTGTGAAAGTAGACACTGAGCACCAATTTAACAATATACCACTTTCTTATAGTCAGTCAGTCTCTCCTGCAGCTGTCATTAATTGGTCCAAAGTGCCCTTTATCACTTTTTTCTTAATATATGTATGGAAACTTTTTTCGTTTTGACACCCTTGCAAGTTTATATTGGACAGAATATTCTGCCCGGCTCCAGCATGTCAGCGTAAAATGACGCGCGACGATGCCGAGTGAGTGTCCTGACTTCACTGCACACCATTGCGATATTTCGCTTGGCGGGCCACTGATGAAATTTGACATGGGCCCGCCATTAATTAACGGGCTAGTTAAGGCCCTTAAATCGTCAATCAACGGAGATTTTTCAGGCGCCCGTGCGATCTTCAGGTTGGCGCACAGGCACAACGGGAAGGTGGGTAAGAGACTTTTTAATGAAACTCATCCATGGGGGGCGGGATAAGAGGGCTCAGTGGGGTCGTCATTCTGGCCTGTGAGTCTCTATTGTAGAAAGTTTTTAAAACTTGCCTGTGTGATCTGTCGCAGTTCAGAACGAATTCCAGCAGCTTTGTGTATTTTGAACTTTCAGCTCAGCGCTCTGCAGTCAGTAATCTTTATCGGGCCTGCAGCTTTCTGGAGGCCTCCCTTTAGCCAGGATATGGGTTCTGACATCTCCACTGGAGGCAGCTCCTCTGAGGAGAAAGGGAGGACTAGAATAAGGAGGAGGCCAGGACTGAACAATCAGCCTCCAGGGGAGCCACCTTTGGGAGTACAGGCGCATGCACAAGGGGCGCAGGGCCAAGAGGTTGTCCAAGGTGGAAGAGGCCGCAGAAGATGCCATTATGCTGCTGCCAGGGTATGCAGGCAGTGAAGCAACTACCTCAATATGACTGAGTTGCAGTGCCGAAGGAGGCTCCAACTCTAAAGAGAGACAGTCAAGTACACCTGTCAGATGATTGGCCCTGAGATCTTTCCTAACTGTGTGGGCAGACACCCCATGCCAATGGCTCTGAAGATCACAGTTGCCCTCAACTTCTACGCCTCTGGTTCATTCCAGGGCTAGGTGGGTGATCTTTGTGGTGTCTCCCAATCAGCTATCCATACTTGTGTCAAGCAGGTTACAGACCCTCTGCTCAGGCGTGCATTGACCTTCATCCATTTCTGCTGGACCAGGCAAGTCAGGCACAGCGAGCCAGAGGCTTCGTGGCCATTGCTGACTTCCCCCATGTCCAGGGTGCTATAGACTGCATACATGTGGCCATCAAGGCGCCAGCAGGTGAGCCCGGTGCCTTCATCAACAGGAAGGGCTTCCACTACATGAACGTGCAGATAGTGTGTGACATAGGATGCAGATTCTGCAAGTCTGTGCAAAGTACCCAGGCAGCTCCCACGATGCCTACATCCTCAGACACTCCCAGGTGCCAGGGCTCTTCTGTTTGATTGGTTTGATGGATGGCTATTGGGTGACAAGGGCTATCCCCTCAGACGGTGGCTCATGATGCCTCGCTACCATCCAAGAACAGAAGCTGAGCAGTGGTACAATAGGAGCCACGCCTCCATAAGGGCTGTGGTGGAAAGAGCCATTGGTCTTCTCAAGAAGCGCTTCTGATGCCTGGACCGCTCAGGGGGCGCACTCCTGTACCCACCAGATCGTGTGTCGGTGGTAGTGGTTGCATGCTGCAGTCTGCACAATCTGACACTGGAAAGGGGGGACATAGCAGATGATGAAGACATTGACGCAGTGGATGTGGCTGCACATGATGAGTCCAGCACTGATTCTGAAGATGAGGAAGCACAGGGGAATGCTGAGGAGCTAAACGCTGGTCTGAAGCTACACCCGGGAGACTTTAATCCAATAAATCTTCAGCTAGCTCCACACAAATGGATCAGGAGGACCAGCCTTGCCTGGTGCTTCCACACTTGGCACTTAAGTGCTAAATCTGCCAGGTCATCAGCTGCAACTAAGGGCTTTGGACATAAACTTCAATGTCAATTCAAACACTCATGACATGTATGTAAAACATAAAAATGCAGAACAAAGGAGCCACCCTCAGCCATGGTAGCACATCTGGCTTTAATTATCACCATCAGAAGTTCTTACAAATTCAAAACAAAACGTTAATCAAGCAGAAACAAATAATAAGGACCTAATCTAGGACAACACAAAAGCACCGGTGAGAAACCCATGGTGTGCCTAAGGTGCCTTATGCTTACATTTCCGGGTACTACGTCTTGGTGCCGCCCCATCACTTGGAGTGGCATCTGAGACAGCCCGCTGACTCTGTCCTGTTGGCCTTTGTGACCTTGGCAGTCGTCCTCTGGCCCATGGAGCCTGTGCTGGCCCCGCCTGGGAGGGAGCTGCCAGTTCCACAGCTGGCATCACCCCAGTCGTCGCAGCCTCACCCTATGAAGTGGTCACTGGGAGAGGGGCGGAGCAGCTATTGACCTCATCCAGAGCGCCGTGAGAGGAGCCCGCAGATACGACAGGCAGCTGCTGCACCGACATGAGGTTGCCCCGGAACTCCCTGCTCACCGTGGATGGATGGGCAATGAGCTGGGAAACTTGAAGCCCACACCATCTCCCAATTTGGCAATGACCAGCTGTGGCCACTGACACTGTGAGGGTCTGAGCATAACCCCAGGAGAACCTGCTTGTTCTCTTGGAGGCCCCTCTCCACGAGAGTCGCCACTCTCTCCAAGGAGGAAGCATCACGCTCTGCCATGAGGCTCCTTGCATCAGTGATGCTCCGCGTGGACTCCTCCAACACGGATACCAAGCAAAGCATAGTCTCATGTAATACTCTCAGATGCTCCCGCGCACCCGGCCGCATTTCCTGCAGCTGCTGTGTCGTGGATGACTCCAGAGGCACAACATCAGGCACCGACTGAGCGTGTGCCTGGTCCCCTGCCGTCCTCCGACTGCTGGTGCCATTGGCACTCTCTGTCTCTGCCAGCTCCTCTAGCAATTATGAAGTGCCCTCTCCAGTGTGCTCCGGGACACTAGCCGATGTTGCAATGCTGACCGAGGTGCTAGTATCTGCGCTGGTGCCTGCAGAAATGGTGTGATGCAGGTGACACTTGTGGGCCCTCAGGTGTGAGAGGGGGCATCTGCAATTCCTCCTGTCAGCCATGCTTTGATGATGCTGAAATGAACAACAAGGACAGTGGATCAGTTAGCATCCACACAGTGACACACTTCATCCCTTTCCCCCTGGCTCATTATGCACTCAACCTTCCAGAACCTTTGCAAATAAATATTGGTGGGGCGGCAAATAGTGAGGATGAAACCCTTACATTACAGGCGGATATAGATGGGCTGGTCAGATGGCCTAAGGAATGCCAAATGGAATGTTATGTGGATAAGTGTGTGGTGATGCACTTGGGCAGAACAAACAGGCACGGGAATACGTGATGAATGGTAGGACCGTGGAAAGTAAAGAGGATCAGAGGGACCTTGCTGGGCATGTCAGCAGGCCTGTTAAGGTAGCAGGACAGGTATATAAGGTGTTTAAGAAGGTAAATGCCATACTTGCCTTTATTAGCCGAGGAATAGAATATAGGAACAGGGAGGTAATGTTCCAAGTGCAGAAAACGCTGCCTAGGCCACAGCTTTAGTTCTGCTTGCAGTTGTGAAATATGCTTCACGGGAGGGATGTGATTGGAGTGGAGAGAGTGCAGAGGTTGCTGACCAGGATGCTGGCTGGGCTGGAGAGTTTGACTTATGAGGAGATATAGCATAGACTGGGGTTATTTGCCCTGGAGCAGAGGAGATTGAGGGGTGACATTATTGAGGTTTATAACATTATGAGAGGCAATAGATAGGGTCGACAGAAAGGAACCTTTCCCCTTGGTGGAGGGATGAGTAACCAGATGGCATAGATTTAAGGTAAGGGGCATGAGGTTGACAGATGATGTGATGAGCAACTTTTGCACACAGTGTTGGGAATGTGGAATGCACTGCCTGAAAGGATGGTGGGCGCAGAAACCCTCCAAACATCTAATAAGTTTTTGGATGTGCAGTTGCAATGCCATGGCATACAAGCCATGGGCATAGTGCTGGGAAATGGGATAAGGCGACTTTGGAAGGTGTTTGAAGTGTGGACCTTCAATCGGCTGAAGGACCTTTTTCTATGATCCACACCTCTGACTCTATCACTCTGTGACCGAGCAATGTTGCAACAATAACAAATCTGGATGTTGGGAGGACATAGCGGATCTGACTGTTGCCCTTAAATACCAGGCCGTTCCCCCTCAGCCTCAGCGACACCAGTGGACCTGGATGCATGGCGCCTCTCAAGCTCCAGGGCCTCCTGTTCAAAGCGGCTTAACATCAGCAGCTGGGCGTGGCCGCCTCCAGTCATCGAGTGCTTGACGCATTGTGAGCATTCTTCTCCTGAAAAACACAGAAGACCATTCATTGTGGCAATTTGCACATGGACTCTACATGCTGCACCCCAACCACAGTGGCCCACATCAGGTCTCCAGTGCCTCCTCTCTCCGCTACTGCTGATCAGTCACACAAAGATAGTACACCTGCTCCCAACCTCTCCCCCCACCCCCCATGGCCATCTTAGACACATCCTGCATCCATCACTTGGACACACACGGTCTTTGCTCCCATTGCAAGGAGGTGCAACTACGTGCAGCGTCAATGGCAGCAGATGGCTCTTGGCCATGAGAGCTCACCACCTCTGCCACGTTTGGTCATGTCGGGGGGTCCTTCCGCTCCCATCCTGGGGGATCAACACCTCCTTGAGGAGGGCAGTAAGGCAGTCATCAGAAAAACGAGGGGTGCATTAGTCCCCCCGCTGGCCTACCCTGCAGCCTGCCCTGGCCTTCTGCCCTTCCCTCCAGCATGCCCTGGTCAGCCAAACCCCTGTGGTGTGACCTGGAAGTGGCCATTGTGAGCAGCTTACAGGAGGCTGCCAGGCCTTCCTTTTAAACAGATTGCCGGGTCGCCATTGGACCTGGTGGTTTATGCACGCCCGCTGCAGCCTGCACACTCCCTCTATTTACGGGAGTCAGAAATGTGCTGGGCAGACCTTAATTGGCCAGCCTGCCCAAAATGGCAGCGCGGACCCGATTGCGGGTGGCGATCAGGCCCATGCCCACCTGCGGCCACTCCTGCTCCACCCGCCCAACAGGCAGAAAATTCTGCCCATTCATATTCTCTTTTGGCACCTCTTATTACTTCCTTTGTATCTTGTTTAGCTCCTCCAGCCTGTTCTACATCTCTTTGTATCTTTGTAAGCCTTTTCTTTTAGCTTGATGCCATCTCTTACCTCATTTATTGACCATGGTTTGCCGAAGTACAAAGGTGGAGACTTTGCATTTTGGGCTATGTGCTGGTATTGTATTGCACCAAACACTCCTTTGAATACTTCCCATTGTTTGGAGGTTTATCCATTAACAGTTCAGCCCAGTTTGCTCTAGTCAATTTATTAAACTGAAAACCTTGCTTTATGATTCTCCTTTCTGCCTCTCAAATGTAATGGGCCTTCATTTGCCGCAGGACTGAATTGTGAAGGAAGCTGGTCAACTGGGAGTGAACTGCAAGGTTCTGTGTATCTCCTTAACCAATTCGATTGAAGGGTTGTGAAATTAATGGGGATAGGTTTGAGATAGAAAGTATAAATTTGAATGGCTGAATTCAATGCCAAATCAGTTACAGAGATTGGATTAAGGGAGAGAAAAGAGACAGGACAGATAAGTAAAACACTTTTCTTCAATTTTAAATTTCACATTTTTAAAATAGACAACAATTAAAACCTTTACATGGCACCAAAACAGAGACCTTGTGTCACTTCTGGCCAGCTCTAAACTTTTGTGGCGATTTGAATTGTTTCTGTCATGGTAGCAGCCTTCCGTCTCAAAAGATGATGATTTGCACCTTGGTGGTCAACTCTTGTGTTAAGCAACATCTGTTGTGGCTCAGGGGGCCTACTCTGGCAAGGCAGTCTCTGCCACATTTGCTGCAGAGGAAGACAGTGGGCTGAGAAGGTGCACAATTCGCTGGTCTCTGTTTTCTCTGGGTCCTCTTCTTGGCCAGCTGAGCTTTTCAGTCCTGCTCACCTCTTCCAATGCCCTTCCAAACAGTCAGCCTCCAGAAGTCATGGCCATCGATGACTATCTCCCAATTGTCAGTGTCAATATCTGCCACCTTCATATCTTGCTTGCAGGTGTCCTTCTAGGGGAGGTATGGACGCCCAATAGGTTGTTACTCAGTGGCCAGTTTACCATATAGAAGGTATCTGCCAGGCATATACAGTAACTTCATGCTGCTTAATGCATTTCAGTGGTGCGCCAGGCAATGAGATGCACTGTTCTGTCATTAGCTTTGTGACAGGTGCATCTGCCTCATCTGAAGTTGGTTTGGCAATTGCACATAAGTAATGGCAAGCGCCATTAGCCTTGGCATTATTTTGACAGAAAATTATGGATAATGATCACATTATAGTCACTAGTTGGCTCTGATTCATTATACCTCCATCATTATTATTCAAGTAAATTTTCAATGCCAAAACTGAGACTTCAATGCTGCACTGCGGAAGTGCTGCACTATCAGAGGTGCTATTGTTCACACAACATGTTAAAATGAGGTGCCAAATGTAAACAGCCCTGTGGAATGATTCAAAGAAAAGCCAGGAGTTCTACTGGCATTCTGAATGAATTATTCATGAACTAATCATAAAACTAATCACTTGCTGTGGTGCATAATAGTTAAAGGCGAAAATCCTCTAATATATCCTTTCTTCTGGAGGTAGTAGTTCATCCTAAGTTATATGACTGCATGAGCAGCCATGTCCAGTCCTGATAGCTCACAGATGGACATCTTTGTTTTTTAATGTGTAAGCCAAAGCAAAGAGCTATTGGAGGGGAGAAAAAACCATTAGAAAGGGAAGACTGAAGAGAAATGGAAATCCCTTTTGCTCCTCCATGCACCTCTTGCACCTATTTTCTCTTATCTTCTTATAGTTCTTCTAACTTCTAGGCCACATATTATTTCTACGCATGTTTTACAAGTGATTTTCTCCACCTCTGATCTTGCTGTAACACGTGCCTGCTCTGGCTGCAAGATTAGACAGGCAGCCTGAGGTAACTAGCTTTAAGGAATGTAGTGACTGTAGCTTTAAGACATATTGTACTGTGTAGTATCACGTGACAGGGAACTTTTGTGTCTAAAACAAAAACAGAATTACCTGGAAAAACTCAGCAGGTCTGGCAGCATCGGCGGAGAAGAAAAGAGTTGACGTTTTGAGTCCTCATGACCCTTCGACAGAACTTGAGTTCGAGTCCAGGAAAGAGCTGAAATATAAGCTGGTTTAAGGTGTGTGTGTGGGGGGCGGAGAGATAGAGAGACAGAGAGGTGGAGGGGGTTGGTGTGGTTGTAGGGACAAACAAGCAGTGATAGAAGCAGATAATGTCGTTGACATCTTTTGACGATCTGCTTCTATCACTGCTTGTTTGCCCCTACAACCACACCAACCCCCTCCACCTCTCTGTCTCTCTATCTCTCCGCCCCCCACACACACACCTTAAACCAGCTTATATTTCAGCTCTTTCCTGGACTCGAACTCAAGTTCTGTCGAAGGGTCATGAGGACTCGAAACGTCAACTCTTTTCTTCTCCGCCGATGCTGCCAGACCTGCTGAGTTTTTCCAGGTAATTCTGTTTTTGTTTTGGGTTTCCAGCATCCGCAGTTTTTTTGTTTTTAACTTTTGTGTCTAGTTGTGGATCCTGATGGAAGTGTGTATCTCCTGCTGATAAAGTTCACTGCTTCTTATGAGAAACCTGTGTGGAAACTCAAGTCTATAACACAACCTGTTCTCATCTTCCTGCAAACAGATGAATAAATTCAAAGAATTATGCTGAGTTTACTGAAGTATCTTCTAGTGATTCTACCACACTTGAAACTATCTGGGTGAAGCTCCCTGGCAGGAGTGCACTGTGGGGGAAAAAAAGACCTCTATATAAAGTTTAAATCAATGTTCTCATTAATTTAGATATATTCTGTTAATTAGTAACAGATATCAATGTGCACTTCTAAGCAACAATGCTTAAAAATAACAGCCGCTGATTACTAGATGCTGGGTGGCAACTGCACTAACATAAGTTTCACATAATACGTTTGTAGCCATCAAGGAGAGATTTTCATCCCATCAGCCAGGCTGGAATCGAAGCAAAGTTCTAAAGGTGAAATGACCATGAGATAGTTTAGGTGGACTCATCTGGATCTGGTCTTGTGCTGCTTTATCTGATTAGTTTTGGATTGGACTAATTAGCACAATTGGGCACTGGCTTTCTCCATTGTGGAGAAGTTGTTGACTTTGAATTCCCAGCCACGTTCAGTTGCTGGAGCATGTAAAGAATTGCACCCGGGAAGGGGGGACCCAGCAAAAGAAGCTTAAAAGGAAAGCGGAAGAGACGGGTGCTCTGTGTTTCTCAAAGGCTGGTAGAAAATTCCATGGCATGGTCATGATAACAATTAGCAAGAGAAAGCATGGTGAGCAGAGTAGGCCACCCGTTAACTTATTACTTCCATTTTCTCTTCTCCATAGCTGTGTACCCATTGTCAATCTGCCGTGCAGCTGTGTCAATGAAAACAGAATGTGTGCATAGCTGAGAAATTAGACTGAGGTTGAAGACACAGTTACTCCTGCTAGTGAACGGCAGATCTATTGTGGCCTTCTGCCAGGCAAAGGCTCGCCCAGGTCTGTACCTGAGATTTACTTGTGTACAAATCATGCTGAAATGGGCGCTAAATGTCTGATCCTGACCTTTCATTGTGCCTTTCTTCTTATCAGGGCTGATGCACATTGAAGATGATGAGGAACCCCCTTTATTGTTCATTATTCTGTTATATCACTGTGAGTATTTTCTTATACAGATGAATATTTCAGCATTGAGTGTTTGTTTTAGATGCAACTGGTAGGACAACCATGAAAGGAGTTCATGACCTTTGGCTGAAGCAAGCCATAGAGTCCGTCCTATATAAGTTATAATACACCCTCAGCTCAGACAATGACCCTGGTGGAAATGTTCCATTTTGCTTTGGTGCAGTAAAAGTTGGATGTGTCTTTGAAGAAATCTGGAGTTTTTAAACAGAAAAGGCAAGAAAGATTGGAGGGAAATGCTTTTGTCCCGATTTTCCGATCTCCGAATGGTCGGAGACTGGATGTACACCGGAAGGTGTGCTACAGGAACCCTTGGACTCCATGGGAATTACCCAAAAGTTTGAACTTCTGATGGGCAATTCCCCTGCTCCCTGGAACCCTCCAAAAAAATCTTCACCTCTCAGTTAGAGTCGGAGACTTTGGACAGTTTCAACTTAGTTAGCTGTATAGTTATCCAAGAAACGTTAGACCAAAAAAACATAGAGCTTAACTCCTAGATAACTATACAACTGAACTCACAATGACTCCCCCCTGACTCCCCCAACCCCCTGACTCCACCCTGACTCAATCTTACTAGCCTCCATCACCTGACCACTCCCCCGACCCAACCTGACTAGCCCCTGCTACCTGACTCTCTCCCCCTGCACCTCCCTGATTCCCCACCAACCCAACCTGACTAGCCCTGACCTGACATGGCTAGCCCCACCCTCTGACCGCCCCCCCACAACCCAACGTGACTAGCCCCGACCACCCACCTCACCCTGACCCCACCCCTGACCCAACCTGATTAGCTCCTGGCCTGACTGATTAGCCCCCACTACCTGACTCACCCCTGATCTGACCTGACCCGACCCCAACACCTGACTTCCCCCTGACCTAACCTGATTAATGCCCGACACAACATCCCCTCCTGACTTGATCCACTACTCCCTGACCCAACTACCCACTCAACCATCTGCCACCCTATGCCCTTACCTATCCTACACCCTCACACACCCTCCCCCTTACCTACCCTATACCTCACCCACCTTACCCCCTCACATACTCGCCTTCTCTCCGTTGTTTTTCAAAGAAACTTTGGGACATTTAAACTCTTCCAGAGTACTGCTGCTAGTGCCTTAAAAAGGGAGCGTGGTTTCTGCACAGATTCTCTCCATTTCTCCCTCCACGGTTTCCTGCACTGACTTAGTTCTGCAGGATCCTCCATCCGAAGATTGTCCTGGAAAATCAGAGGAAGGGAAGTGTGTATTTTTTTTGTCTGATCAGGAAATAATGACCTTGAACAAGAGTTTTGTGTTCCGTCTCATTCTATACACAGACTTCTCATGTACTTGAAATATTATTAAAGTTTTTTTTCTATAAAAGTGTATTTACTTTGGTCAGACTTCCAAAGAAAGGACGGTCGGGAAATGTTTACTGCAGAGTGAGACCAATTTGTGCAAGGATTACATTGATTTGGAATCACTGAGGTAGATTTTTTGCATATACAGTACAAGTTTCTGGATTGAATCCTTTTAGTCACCAAGGATGAACTTGGCTTGGGTCGCATGCCAAGTGTGTGATGAACTTGAATGAATTCAGAATTCTGGTATCAACACCAACAACCTGAATTTAAACAACACCTTAAGTGCTGTAAAATGTCCCAAGGCACTTTGACAAAAATTGGCACTGAGGTAAAGTGGCAGAAGACTAAAATCTTGGTCAAAGAGCTAGGCTTTAGACAGCATCTTAGAGGGGAGAGAGTGACTTAGAACTGGGATTCCAAATAGTTGAAGGCACTGCCGCCAATGATGCTGCAAAGGAACTCAGGGATGCCCAAGAGTACTGGAGGAACGCTGTGTTCACAGGGGAGCTGGGGGTGGGGGTGGGAGGAATTGTGGTGCTGGAACAGGTTATGGAGATAGGGAAGGGGGAGGCAATAGATGGATTTGAATATCAGGGCAAGTATTTTCAATTTGGGGCATTCCATGATTAGGCAGCAGTGTATGTCAATGAGTACAGAGGAGATAGGAAAATAGGACTTAGTGCAAGCTAAGATACAGGTGAGTTTGGATGAGCAAACAGTTGTTTGTACAGGGCTTCCACTGACATTGCTGTAGAGGAACAGCATGGGTTCAGAGCCATTAGGAATCAAGTTGTCATATTTTGACTGGACCAAAACTGGATGGAGTAAGGGGATCCGGGTTGAAATTTTCATTTGTTTTGCAGACTTTTTTAAATGAACCTTTAACACTATTTGTTTTGCTTCAGAAGGCACAGAAATATTTAAAACATAAAAAGACTTCAGTTCCAAGTGCCAGACCTGAGGGACAAACTCCAGCTGTTGAATTATTTATCGAAAATGTTGCCGTGAGTGTATCAAGATTACATGCTCTGTATTCCCAACAATTCTTCCCTTAAAATTATCAACAGGATAAATTTAGACACATTGTATGCATAAAGGCAGCAGTGCTATCATGAGTTGTGAGGGAAATTTTAAATAATTCATTCGATCCACAAGCCGCACGAGTTTCAGGAGAGCGCTAGGCCTGTTGTAATCAGAAACTTGGTACAGTGTTTCCGACATCCTGCACTGCCACTGGCAACTGACATGCAGCAGGCAGTTTGTATAAAAATCATGGGAGCGACAGCCTATTAAGTGATTTATTTGGCCTTTAACCACCCCCCCCCACTCCCTCTAGAGTGTTGCTGTTCACTGAGCAGCAGGCTGCAGTGAAGGTCCTGTAGTGGCCATTGACCACAAATCTAACTTTCCTGCATCAGGGAAGGAAGGAATACAGGATAGATCAGCTTCATCCCAGCGTGATCAGTATTTGAGCTGAATGTATATTTTTAGAGCATATTACACTGCGCAGAATAATGAGTCAGTGCAAATTCCCACATGGAATTCTTGAATTCTTGGTGGGTTCTTGAAAATATCTTATGGTGACATTTTCAGCAAGACTCCCAATTATTTTTGTTTTGTTTTCATCACTGTTTGTTCCTGCAGGACCAGAGTTCAGTGAAAATGTTGCACAGCATAATTTAATGTTAGCCTCATGTGGTGTATAGTGCAGTCTCTGGCATAATTATTCTTGGCAAGCTTTCGTTGAAGCAAATGTTAGAACTGCCATTTCCTAAAATTATAGCACTGTAAATGTGTTATTGAGTGGGCACTTTGTGTTGGAGATTCAAATTAAAGGCAACTGGCGTGCTGGGAGTCTGAAATGCACAGCAGGTCAGTCAGCATCCGCGAGGGAAAGGTAAAAGCAAAATACTGCGGTTGCTGGAAATCTGAAGCAAAAACAGGAAATGCTAGAAAAAAACTCAGCAGGTCTGGCAGCATCTGTGGGGAGAGAAACAGAGTTAACGTTTTGAGTCCGTATGACCCTTCTTCAGAGCTGAAAAGAAGTGGAAATGTGATGAAATTTATACTGTTTAAGGGGGGTGGGGCAGGTGGAGATAGGTGGGGACAAAGGAGGGATTGACAAAGGTGTCATGAACTAAAGGAAAAGGGAGTGTTAATGGTAGTGGTTAGTGCTAAGGTGCTGATAGTGGCATAAAGGTAAGGAAGCAGCATATGGTAATAGCAGAGCACGGGTAGCATTGTGTGGAGGAACAACGTGGAACA
Source organism: Carcharodon carcharias (assembly GCF_017639515.1). NCBI lineage: Eukaryota > Metazoa > Chordata > Chondrichthyes > Lamniformes > Lamnidae > Carcharodon > Carcharodon carcharias. The sequence goes on along the minus strand of NC_054477.1, from coordinate 31,261,480 downwards.
AATAACAGATGGCCCTGTAGGGGATGGGGTGGGGGAGGGGATGGTCTGGGGGAGAAAAGGGATGGAAGGGGGGATAAAAAAGGGGATAAAACCTCAGATAAATGAATAGAAATAAGAATAAGGAGATAAAAAATATAATTGAATGTAGAAAAAAGGGGGTTAAAAAAGGAGGGTGAGGATGGAGGAGAGAAGCATCGGGGATGGGATGATATGGTGCAAAACCCCGCTATTGCAGCCGGTGGGTATCACGTCCTTTTTCCCGCCCATTACCGTACTTTGCACTAACCTGGGACGATTCCATCCTGAGTTTGGACTGAAAGAGAGCTGAGCTTCTTCAGTGTGGATTTTGCAATGCAGACTTCAGCTTGAGGTCAGTGCGATGATGACAGATGACGGAGAACAAATAGCAAAGTGATCTCCATCAATGTAGAATGAAGGTATTCTTTAAAAGCAAGTAGTGGAGAGATTTAACATTTGTAACCACATCCAACCCTCCACAATCTCTGTGCTCCTCTAATTCTGGTCTCTTGCAAATCCCTGATTTTAATCACTTCGCTATTGGTGACAGGGCTTTCAACTGCCTAGGCCCTAGGCTCTGGAATTCCCTCCCCAAATCTCTCTACCTCTGTAGTGCTCTCCCCCCATTAAGATGCTCCTTAAAACCTACCTCTTTGACCAAGCATTTGGTCGCCTGTCCTAATATCCCCTCATGTGGCCCGGTGTCAAATTTTGTTAGATAATGCTCCTGCAAACTGCCTCAGAATGCGCTATACAAATTCAAGCTGTTGTTGTAGATGAGCCAATAGCACAAATCACTGAGTGCACTAAACTGGGACTGCATGGACATCACTGACGATCTATTAACAGATCAAGCGTCCGTGGAAATGGAATAGTTCATTCTATGGTAGATTTGGTGCTATATCTAGGAACAGTGAAAAGAAAGTCCTAATTTAGAAAATGAACCACTACTTTGGCAGACTTCATGGCAATAACAGGTCAGAAATGCTGTGCGGGCAGCTTGTTAAAATCAAATTCTAGGGATGGCCAGTAAATTGCTGAAACCCTGACGAAGAACCGGTGTTTATTCAGTGAGTGATCGATCCAATTTTTAATTGCACTAAACCCACCCTTTGTGAAGCAACATTCAGAAGATGGGACAGCAAAGCAATGGGCTAGAGTGGAATAATACTACAGAGGTCCATTGTAATCATCTTGTGGCTGTTTCATTGAGCTTAATGATGTGATAGAGACAACAGTTGTCATGATAGGAATGGAGTTATACAAGGGTAAGGTTGCTGGAATAATGCCCATGTGCAAGGTATCACATGGATGCTACGAATATCAGGAAGAAAGGGATGCCTAAAAATGGGACTGACCCTATTTTCACTCCACCTGAATGGCTGGTAAGTTAGTTGGGATTTTTAACGGTCATGTGCTGCAACCTACCTGGTTTTCTGAAAGTTGCTGGACTCAGCCATTTGTCAGATTTTTATGCTGGACAGTCTGCTTTTTTGGATGGCCTGCCTACTGTCCAGTATCTGATTTGAACCAGGTGCCTTATCTGATATTTTTATTTTGAACCAAGAGGATGGGTTCTTCCTCCTCCTGCTTTCTTCCAAACAAACACATTTTAGGTACAAATTATTTTGTGATTAGTTCTCATTTACATCTTTGACCGATCCTTATGATGTGCTGTGAATGTACAAACTCTTCTTGTGCTTCATGACTAATATTTTTTCTACAGCATCGTTTACGTGGCCTACGTTACTCTAGTGGGGATTGAGAGTTGCTTGATACTTGCTAATTCAATAGCACAGAAATCTCCATCACCACCACCGTCCAAATATTCCAGGATTGTCTCCTCTATACTTTCTCTTAACCCCCATCCCAGCGCATTCATTGGCCGGCTTTAGTATGACTCGACTGCCAATGCCCAAGGAGCTGCACTTCAGAAGGTGACAGCGCCATGAGGAGCAATGGGGGAAAGAAACCAGAAATTGAAGTTGTCACCCATGACAGTGATGTTGGTGAAAACGATGCACCCTGATTCACACTGGATGAGCTGGCACCGGCATGCCACTCTCTTCTCTGTGCTGATGCAGCAAAAAATCTTTGTGCTGCTCAATGGCGATATTCAAGGAACATTAAATTCAGCCCCATTGCAATCCCTAGGAGGAACAGGTGAACCCGCTGAGGTGTTTTGTGCGCCACCACGTAAAGCAAATGACGTGGCTCTCGTATGTATCTGAGAATTTGCAGAGCTGAAGAGGTGCAAAGTGTTTCTGTGCCTCTGATCCATTTTGTGATACCGGGGGACTTTTTTTAAAAACAGGAAATGATTTTCAGCAATGCACATTTGAGTATATTAGAAATCTGCAACAGGGACAGATTGTTGATGCGTTAGTGTGGTGAGTCATGGAGTGGTTATGTAGATTCATGCCTTGAATTACTGATCTTGGCCTCAGTGTTATGAGGAATCAGGGAGAGGGGAGGGAGAGCCACTGCTGTTCCACTCTCCAAGGATGTCTAGGCAAAGGGGAGCCTGGGAGAAAAGAGCTGACAAAGTGGAATAAAGCACAAAGCTGTTGGCAAATAGGTCTGATAGCAGATATGAGGTCAGGAGTACATTGTGAAACTTCTGTGATGTGACCCAATGTCCTGTAGCTTTTATTTAGAGTGATCAGTATCAAAATTTACCAAGTAAGTAATTTGGTGTTAATTATCACTGATAGGAAGGAAAAATGAAACAGTCTTGCAGCATTTGAAGAGCTTAAGAGCATCAGTAATATAAAGTGGCTCTCCCTCGACTGTGCATCAGTTCTGACAATGGCTCTTATCTGAAGTATAAACCAATCCTTCTCTGATTTGAAACATTTTTTGTTGAAACTGTACTTTCTGCCGTTAGTTTTGAAGCATTACTGTGTTTTGAAGTTCCCAGGTCTCTTATTTTCACAAAAACATAAGCATGTTTTCCTTTTGCTGCATTTCCTATTAATTTTGCGCCATGTGATTTCATTCCATTTGCGCAACCTCAACTGTGAAGAATTGTGCAAGTTTTAGGAGTAGAATTTCAGTTTTGGTGGGGCAGGAAATGAACATAAGAACATAAGAACTAGGAGCAGGAATAGGCAATTCAGCCCCGCGAGCCTGCCCCGCCATTCATTACGATCATGGCTGATTTCATTTCGGCCTCAACTCCAATTTCCCGCCCTCTCCCCACAATCTTTCAACCCATTACTAATTAAAAATCAGTCCATCTCCTCCTTAAATTTACTCAGCGCCCTGGCATCCACTGCACTCTGAGGTAGTGAATTCCACAGATTCACGACTCCTTGAGAAAAGTAATTCCTCCTCATCTGATTTAAATCTACCACCCCTTAGCCTAAAACTATGACCTCTCATTCTAGAATGCCCCACAAGGGGAAACATCCGCTCCACGTCTACTTTGTCTATCCCCTTTAGCATCTTATATACCTCAATTAGATCCCCTCTCATCCTTCTAAACTCTAGCGAGTATAGGCCTAAACTGCTCAATCTCTCCTCATAAGACAAACCCCGCATCTCTAGTGAATCAATCCAGTGAACCCCCTCTGAACCACCTCCAGTTCAACGACATCCTTCCTCAAGTAAGGGGACCATATCTGTGCACAGTACTCCAGGTGCAGTCTCACCAATGCCTTGTACAGTTGCAACAACACTTCCCTATTTTTATACTCTATTCCTTTAGCAATAAATGCCAAAATTCCATTTGCCTTCCTTATTACCTGCAGACTAGCTTTCAGCGATTCATGCACGAGGACACCCAGATCCCTCTGCACTGAAGCGTTCTGAAGTTTCTCTCCATTTAATAAGTCACCTTTCTATCCATCCAACCGAAATGGATAACCTCACACTTATCCACATTAAACTCCATCTGCCAAATTTTGGCCCATTCACCTAAGCTGTCCATATCCACTTGTGAACAGCAGTGAGTGGAAAGGGAAATCGGCTGTGGTGTATTGTGGCTGACTGAACCGGCTGAAATTGAAGGTTTCACCCTATGCTGTACTATTGGCTTTTGTGTATTACTGTGAATGGGTGATGGTGAAACGACAGTGACTGTTCTACATCTTGCCCCCTTTTTATATTTCACCCAAGACATGACGTTCAAGCTTAGGTTTTCCAATTGGCATTATTTTAACACCCAGGGGCATCCCGTTTACAATAATTGGGTTCCTGATGGGAACTCTGATTTCTGCACATGAAGGGTTAATGGAATGATAAGTCAGCTGTTTGCCGGAAGGTGACATTATAATTCCATTGCATTTATGAGCTGCTTCAATGAGCAATTCATTAAGTGTTACCAGTGAGGAGATTGAATGTGTCACTAACAGCGTGCCTGTACTCTCATAGCTGCTGAGCTGGGAAAGTGTGACAATGCTCCAGTGTGGTGAGCAGGAATTTGAGGACAACAAAGGTCAGTGTGTACCCTGTTTCCACTGTCCTCCAGGACAAGAACCTGACAAGGTAAATGAATGCAATCTTTAATGCCTAAAAGTTAAGTTAGAATGTATGCTTGGGTCATAACCCAAGCTGCATTCAGTTTGTAATGACACGTAGGACGGAATTTTACGGCACCATTACAGTGGGGGTGGGGCCATAAAATGTGATGAGCCAATCAAAAGGCCAGTGGGACCGGAAAATCCGGCCGGCAGAAGGAGCCGTAAAATTCCACCCATGCTTTTTTTTAACCCATGCCGGTTGTGACTCAGTTGGTAGCACTCTCACCTCTACATCAGAAATTGTGCATTCAAGTCTGACTCAAGTGGTGCTGTCTTTCCAATGAGATGTTACACTGAGGCCACCTCCACCCTCTTAGGTAGACATAAAACATCCCAAGGCTCTATTTCAAAGAAGAGCAGGAAGATCTTCTTGATGACTGCATGCAGCAAAAGCTTTGAGAGTTGATGATCACAAGGGGTTTTAAGTTGATCTTTGATTTTTAACTCTTGTCAGCCCAGAGGAAACCAGAAGTGTTGGTGGTGAAATGTAATGGGTTAGTTATCTACCCTAGAACTGCCAGCCTCCCATTTATCCACCTGAGAAGGCGGCATAAATAGCCACCCAAAGCCAGTGGGGTCCTTCTTTATCTTTGTGGGCAGAATTTAATGTTTGCAGTGGTGGGCCAGTGTGCACCAGCTGCCAAGCCGATTGCAAACCTGCCACAGCCACTCCCAGGAACCCTGTTGGAATTAAGTCTCAATCTGGAAGCCCACTGGCTGCCGTCAGGATAGCTGGCTCCACCAGGGGCAATTTCCCACCAGGCTTCCTCGTGCAGGGTGGATATCTCACCTTTGAGCACCACTGGAGCAGTGTCCACTGCCGGTACTGCAATGGGACCTGGTGGAGGGATTATCGCTAATTCCCTGAGTGCAGATGAAAGGGACAGGATCACCAGGTCCAGTCAGGGAGGCCCTAGCAAGGGTGGGGTGGATGAGGGGGCTTTTTTTCAAGGGCAGGGGTCCTTTTGTTTCCACAAGTGGATCCCCCCCTTTGGACTCAGGATGCCAGAGAAAGATGGCCTCCTCCAACCAGGCCACAGGCATTCCCACCAGGATTCACTTGGCAGTTTTCTTAGTGATGCCGGAGGGAGGCACGGACCTAATAAAGCTACCTAAATGAGGCACAAGGGAATGCTCACAACCTATTGTCTCAGATTGCATCTTTGCTGGCTGACGTCTTTGGAAATGATAATCAGGATTAATGCGAAACAGGCTGTCAATCCACTGTATCCATTTTACAATATTGCCCAAGATCTACGTTACCTGCTTGGACAATTTAACTGTGATGTGTACTGGTGCACCGTGTTATGGAAATTAAGCATTAATCATACCACTCTCTAATAATTAATAATCCAATTATTCACTGACCAATCAGCAAGAATAGTGGTTAAGATAAATCTCATCAAGCTGGACAGAATAATTTGATTCATTTGGAAAATAAAGGGATTCATGGAATCTTAAAGTGCTGAAAATATCAATATAATTCTTTTTATGCTCATGAATACTGTATTGTCACCGTCTAATAGTCACTTTGGCTCTACTCTTTTAAAAGCCCTTTGGTAATGACAGAAAATACAGTAAAACTTTAATTGGCCCTGTATTTTGTAAACATAATGATTGGGTCTTTGGCTTAATGACATAGATGTAAAAAAGGAAGCTGCTTCAGGACTGCAGACAAGGAAGGATCGTTACTTTTTATTGTGGTAAAATTTAATCTCTGTTCTTTAGGAATGTGGCTATGGAAAAGGCATCAAAATGAACTGCAGAAGCTGCGCACCAGCCACCTTTTCAGACACATACAGTTCTGGGCCCTGTAAACCACACACGATCTGTGCCAGTTTGAGGATGACTTATGTCCATCAGGGAACGAGCACAGCAGATGCTGTGTGCGGGCACTGTTTGCCAGGGTAATTACTCAGCCGTTCTCCATCTTGTAAATTCTAGAGCATGCCCATCTGTTGGGAAACTTGTGTTTGTCTAAACTATTATCTATCACTCTACTTGTATGCTGTTATGATCCTGGGAGATGCAGCTAACTTTTAAAAGAAAGATGAATTTCCCAGTGACCAATGGAAAAAAACCGAGGTACAGGATCTCACATTTTAAGACGTTTACTGTAACAAACAGACTAAAATCAACATAAATCAAACACTTCTCAACAGGCAACAAAAGCACCAAACTAAACAAAATTATTAATTAATACAATTGAGATATGTCTTGCTACTCCTTTCACTGTGCACTGCACTTCTGGCAGATATATAACATTACAAGGTCATATCCCAAGTTACTGCTAGCTTTCCAGCAGGCTTACTTCTCCCTGCCACGTTAGGTTGCAACTTTCAGTGTCCTTCAAAGGCCTCTTCACTCAGCCTGAGTCTCCCATCTTCACTTACGCCAGCAAGACCCATGTTGGCGACTCTTTGTTCCTTAAATCGCCCAAAGTCCTGTTTGTTCCATCTCTCACCAGCATCCTGCTTGGTTGCTAACACAAAAACAATCTTTTCCTGCTCTTCACAGCAGTAATTGCATTGTCTCTTTGCCTCTATCTCAGTGTCTCTGCTCTCCATTTTCCATGTCAAGGTCTGAAAACTGTCACTTAATTTTCAATAGGTTTCAGTTTGGGTTTCTTGCCCCTTGAGAATAAAATCACTTGGGCCTCTCTCTGGGCAGAGGTTTAGTATAACTGCTGTCCTCCTATCCAGAATATTCTGTTTCACTTTAAGTTAGAGACATTTTAAAACATAACCATCTTGTAAAATCCAACATTTATAAAATGCCTAAATAAGTGATAATTGAATCAGACATCAAATTAATATGATCCAGTAAAGGATCATACATAGTGACTGGGACAGTTCCAGCTGCAATTTGTGGTGCGCAGTTATACATAAAATGCGACTTATACAAAATTGGGGATTGCATGTGTGTGTTTGTTTGCTGTCACATCAATTACAGTGTTACCCGTTGAATGTCAAGGATTAATATATCTGTGAACAAATTATTGAGATGTACCAACTTTTAAGTGAGCTTGAGGTCCCCACTGATGTTGAAAAGATATGCAAATGAGACAGGCTTCTCAACATCTGGCATTATGTTTGGGAAAATGTTTACTACAAATGAAGAGAAATCCAGCACTTTTTATATGACTTCACAAAGTGAAACCCTTCAACACCACAAGATCGGGTACCCAGTTAACAACCCTGATGTTAGTATGATAATGCATTAGTAATGTACCAATGGCCAAAACACTGGGAGGCCATGAACATAATTATTTACCATGTGAATGAGTACAACTATCTATATCGGTCTGTCATTGGATTCAGATGCTGCTGTATTAACACTTTCATCTTCACTATTTCACAAGCAGAGTGCAATGTAATTGGCTTTTCCATGCACGTCTTTAATTAAAAACCAACAGTTATATATCCTTTATCAATACAATATAATTAGCTTCAGTTTCTGCAAACTGTAGTTTGTAAACCAAAGGTTCCTGCACTTGCCATCAGCTGTAGGCAGATGTCAAAATATAATGGCTTAAAGATTAAAGCAGTAATTTTATCCTTAAATATGTCCGAACATTCCTGAAAGTGAAAACAAAAGAATTGGGCACAGGCCCAGAATGATTTCTGCAGTATTGTTTTAATTATAAAATAGAAAGCGTGTTCCAACATTAAGGAAAAATTACTGAATGCAAAAGTGATCAAAAAACTTTACAAATCTTCAGAGACACATGAATAAATTGCATAGCATTTTAATGCAATATATGATAAAACATAGTCAGTACTGAGATTTTCTCCTAATTCTCGAAGCAGCGCTGAATTTTAAACCTGATGAATCAGATTCACAGGAAGTAACCTCCATAATTTCAGCTGCTAATTAAAGTGAGATCATTAATCATCATGACACCTCAACCTATACCTTCATTAAATGTGAAACACTTAGGGTATGCATTGGAACATCCCAATTTGTATAACCTGAATCAGGTACATTATGTCATTGTGCACTTTATGTGTAATAGCCATCATAGAGCTGTAACATGTTCTGTTCTATGAGTCCTAAGGACTCACTAACTGTTGGCAAAGGAAGCTAGAAGGAAGGGTACGACGGCACAGTAATTATGTTACTGGACTAATGATCCCAAGGTGTGAGTTTAACTCCCACCATGGCAGTAGGGGAATTTAAATTCAGCTAATTAAATACTTCTGGAATAAAAAGCAAGTATCAACAATGACGACCGTGAAGCTACTGGATTGTCGTAAAAACTTATCTGTTGCACCATCGTCCATTTAGGAAGGGAATCTGCCACCCTTATCCTGTCTGGCCTGTATATGACTCCTGACACTTGGCAATGTGTTTGACCCTTAACCGTCCCCTGAAATACCCTAGTTAGCCATTCAGTTGTGTGCAAGAAGATGGTTTAACAATTTTGAAGGGCAATTGGGGATGGGCAATAAATGCTGGCCTTGCCTGCATTAACCAGAACCCATGAATGAATGTAAGAAAAGTGAGTGTCTGAGTATCTCTGGGTAGTTATAGCTGCTGCTTCATGTGTTTTGGGTGACTGCAGCTTTTTGTGAGGGTGACCTGTGGAGCAAGCTGAGTTAAAGGACGTGTTCTCTCTATCTTTTTTTTATCTCACTTAGTTAAAGCTGGATCTCCAATCCTGGAAGATTCCACCCCCCTCTTCCACAGAATCAATAGTGTGGTTCTTTATCCACAGTTAGGCCTTATTTGGATTTGGGTGATTCCTAGGAAAATATATGAATGTAGGAATTCTGGAGAACTGGTTGCTGATGAGATTTTTTAAAAGACTAATGCCTAAGATTCAGCCTTTGCTTCAAGAAGCATACAAGAAAACTATGGACAGTGCTATATATGGATTACAGCACACCATAACCATGATCAGGGAACCCATTTCACATTTTTGGCATTTACGTTTTGTGCTCTTCAAGATGATGAATGTCAGTGTTGCAATATTTCCCCCCTCTGGGCATCCAGTGTGAGCATCAAACGTCCTAAAATCAGGTGGAGCATGCATCAGATAAACAGTGAAATTCTCACAGCTCCTGCCCCGACAAGCTACTTTAATTTCCAAATGCAGAAAAGTAACTCTTACTAAGTGTGGGTATTTCTATTTCCCACAAAAAGCATTCCCCCTTCATCTGATGGTATTGTGTCAGTAGTGCGCTGCCTCAAAGGAAGACACTGAGGATGTCCTTTCACTAAGCTGCCTGCTGTGAAGATATTCATCCCATCATTCTGGGCTGGACACAAAGACAATTCCCAACCGTGAAAGGATAGTGAAAGCCAGTTTTTCTGATATTAAGTTTACCTACCTTGCGTGTCGTTTATGGTTGTATGGAGTAAATGTATCACAAAATCGCTAGATAATTAAGGATGAGGAAGGCCATCTGGTCTATGTTAATTCATTCATCCATTGAGATTCTAATGCCTCCCCGTTGCAGCCTCCAACTATTTCTTAATGGCTCCAGGGTTTTTGCTGCCACTGCTGTATCTGAAAGGACATTCCACATATTTATCACTCTGTTTCTGTGAAGAAAATTTTCTGATATCATTTCTAGAATTACCTATTACTAGTTTGAGATCATGTCCTCTAGTTCCAGTTCAGCAGTTTAGTTTAAAATACAATTTTCTGTAATGTTAGTTTATCTCTCATAAGAACCCCTCCCCTCACCATCCAGTCACCTCTGTTTAGGCTTAAAAACCCAAGTTTCTCCAGTCTTCCCTCATAACTCAAACCCCTGGCACTGTGGATCAGCCATGTAGCTTTTCAATATCACGCTTCCAGTGCTTAAATATCTCTTATTATTGATGACGAAAACTGGATGTAGCATTCAAATTGTGGCCTGATCAGAGCACTATAATATTTGATCTCACTCTCATCCTGTTACTTTTGCTAAGTGGTTTGACATTTCATTGGCTTTGCTGATTGCTGCTCTGCATTGATTGGACATGTTTAGTGAAAATTTACTAAAACTCCCATATCTCTCTCAGCTTCATATTTAGCTACTTCTTTTCATTCCTACATGTTGCAAGTTAGATTTGCCTACGTGAAATTTCATCTGTCCCCTTCCATGTTTTGTCCAAATCAGCTGCCCCTCCTAATTTTCGTAACATCTGTAAAATGTGATCACTTTGCATGGAGTTTCAGAATCCAGGTCTTTTATGTAAATTAGAAATGGCTGTATTCCCAAAACTGAGCCCTGAGGTACTCCACTCAATACTTCCACCTAGTTTGACATAACTCCTCTAATTGGCACTCATTTCCTACCCCTAAACCAACTTCTTATCCATTCTCAGGAATTACTAAGAATTCCCGCAGTTTAATTGATAGCCTAACATGCAGAGTCTTGTCAAACCCTTTTAAAAGTTGAGACACACCATGTCTTAGGGCTTACTACAATTCCTTTGGGTGAGCGATTTGCCAATGAACTCCAGCTGGTTGGGTAAGCATGTTTGTTCCCTTCTGGACCATGACTGACTGCTGATAAATAAATTATTGTTGTGCAGATGATGATCAAGTTACTAAGGGTGCTTGATTCCATTATGTTACATGGAATGGAAATAAGACTAATGGGTCTGTAATGATAATGATTCTCAATGCTTCACAAATTACTTTCCTAGTCTTTCTGGGATAAATATCATGAATTTATCTGTTTTTGAGTCCATTCTGCCTATCTAGAATTTCCAGCTCATTTATAATAAAGTAAAATGATTTTACTTAAGATATCTTTATTTACTTTAGATCTTACTTTATATCCTTACTTTACTTAAGATATCTTTTATCTGAAGAGGACATGTGTTTCACGTCTCTCATTGTCAATATTTGGAGAAAATTATCATTTAGAATATTTACTATATTATACTCATCCTCAGGTTCAAGCCTGTGTGTCACTTATGGTTTTCATTTCTTCCATGACCAGTTTCTTGCTTTCTTGATATTGAAACATTTTTGTTACCATCATATATAGCTCTGCTGTGGTGTCTGTTTTTCCTGGTTTCACTTTTCTCCTCTGATCACCCTTTTAATGCGTTCCTGTGTTTTCTTCTTGTTACATTCCCTGTTGAGGCCAATAACTTTTAAAAGGGGATTTGAATTTCTACTGGCCGAGGATCACTCATCAAGGTGTCAAGTTTTAAGACTTTTACTGTAACAAACAAACTAAAAGCAACATTAAACATTATTTTGTAGGCAACTCATTCTTTACACTTCAGAAAAGAAACTCCCTGTTTAATTTTTAGTATGACTAGAAACCCTGCTATGGTTATACTCACTTTATTGTCCCAAAACCAGTCCAAAGCTATGCTCCGCTCCTGATGGCCTGCTTCCTTTTTCCTCTCCCAGCTGGGTAACTTCTAATTCCAGAACTGAGTTTTATTGTGAGGATTACACCGGAGACTCTTTCCATCTAGCTCAAGCTAGATGAATCTTCTGGCCCCCTTTAAATCCTCACAAACCTGGTCTCTTCAATCTGAGCATGAGATTCCACTTGTGTTCTATGTGGTGAAAAATAGGGTCAGCATTTTCTCTGCTTCAGGTGCAGGGCAAGTCTCCTGCTCTCTGCCTCTCAGATGGCTTCAGACCAACTTGTGTCTGTGAGGTTCAATGATACTTTGAGACCCGCAGCCCAATACTACAAATGGCTTGCTATTCACTTTTTCCCTCTAAAAGCTCACCTCCAAGGCAACGTGAACCACATAGGCCTTGTATGCAGGTAGAAGTGTCAATTGGCTATCTTCCAGACCCCAATTCCATTCTATCTTGGGATTAAACAGATAGTTAAAGTATAACAATTTATAAAATCTGACAACTTTAACACCTTCCTGTGAGACTTGGAGACTAACCATAGTCAGCAAAATTTCTCTTGTTATTGTACACAGGTGTGAATATCTTGCACCTTGTTCCCTAGTAAATCAAGCTGGGACATCACCCCCATGCACACCCCTGCCCACAACCCCCCCCCAGCCTAGTCCTAACACCTTCCCCACCCCACCACCTAACCTTTAATAAGCAAGCTACCCAGGCTTGTTATCAGGCAGAATTCAAAACAGGTCACAGATCCCCTTCATCCTTCCAATTTACCTGGAATTAAAGAGACAGTCCCAAAATATAACAATCTTATCATCTATGTATTCAGAACATTCTATTCAGCCCAGTGAGTTCCACCTCCTTGCTCCCTACAGAATTTGTGCAAGACCTTTTCCCTTCTAATTGGCTTGTTAATCAATTTAAGATTTGGTTTTCTTAGTCTGAGCTTGCTGTTTTAGAGACCATCAACATCATGTACTTATAATGTACTGGAATACAAGGGGATAATAGCATTGATCTCACCTCTTCCATTGTTCAAAAAGATTATTCTCTATCCATTGTTAGTTTTCATTGAATTACTTTTGGCATTTCTTTGAGAACTATACAGTGGGTAAATTTTTAATTGTGTCTGTTATGTTGATTCAGTTGGGATTTTTTTTCTACATTTCTTGGGAATGCTGGCATATTGAACATCCTACCAGCTATCTCTTTCCAGACATTTTGGCACAACATTTGTTTTGAAGGATTCTGGAATATCTTTGTTTCAAATAAATTGTTGGACTAATGTATAAATTCCTTTTTTTAATCCCACTCGACATTCTTTCCCTGTAACTTTGAACTGAAATGCTACCTGCTTGCTGTAAGCTACACAGTCCAATGAACCAGCATGAAAGAGGGCATTTACTGGAATTTCACCCTACACAATCAGTACAAATGGGTGACTTAAGATGCTTATGGCAACAAACTACTATATAGGAATTTAAGATCATGCTGAACTTCATGGGCTGAACTTTAGAGGGTGCTGTGGTCCCCAACCCTGAGGTTAAAAATTCTGCAGGCAAGGGAGATGACTTACAACCCAAACAGCTTCCCTTTTGTTTATTTATTCATGGGATGTGGGCTTCGCTGGCTGTGCCAGCATTTATTGCCCATCCCTAGTTGCCATTGAGAAGGTGGTGGTGAGCTGCTTCTTGAACCGCTGCAGTCCACATGGTGTAGGTACACCCACAGTGCTGTTAGGAAGGGCGTTCCAGGCTTTTGACCCAGCGACAGTGAAGGAATGGTGATATATTTCCAAGTCAGGATGGTGAGTGACTTAGAGGGGAACTTCTAGGTGGTGGTGTTCCTATCTATCTGCTGCCCCTTGTCCTTTTTAGATGGTAGTGGTCATGGGTTTGGAAGGTGCTGTTGAAGGAGCTCTGGTGAATTCCTGCAGTGCATTTTGTAGATGGTATGCACTGCTGCTACTGTGCTTCAATGGTGGAGGGAGTGAATGGTTGTGGATGTGGTGCCAATCAAGCAGGCTGCTTTGGCCTGGATGATGTCATGCTTCATGAGTGTTGTAGGAGTTGCACTCATCCAGGCAAGTGGGAAGTATTCCATACCTGACATGTGCCTTGTAAATGGTGGACAGGCTTTGAAGAGTCAGGAGGTGAATTACTAATTGCAGGATTCCTAGCCTCTGACCTGTTCTTGTAGCCACAGTATTTATATGGCTAGTCCAGTTCAGTTTCTGGTCAATGGTAACCCCCAGGATGTTGATAGTGGGGGATTCAGTGATGGTAATGTCATTGGACATCAAGGGGTAGTGGTTAGATTCACTCTTGTTTGAGATGGTCATTGCCTGGCACTTGTGTGGCACGAATGTTACTTGCCACTTGTCAGCCCAAGCCTACATATTGTCCAGGTCTTGCTGCATTTGGACATGGACTGCTTCAGCAATGGGGAGTTGCGAATGGTGCTGAACATTGTGCAATCATCAACGAACATCCCCACTTCTGACTTTGATGGAAGGAAGGTAATTGACGAAGCAGCTGAAGATGGTTGGGCTGATGACACTACCCTGAGGAACTCCTGCAGTGATGTCCTGGAGCTGAGATGACTGACTTCCAACAATCACAATCATCTTCCTTTGTGCTAGGTATGACTCCAACCAGTGGAGAGTTTTCCCTCTAATTCCCATTGACTCCAGTTTTGCTAGGGCTCCTTGATGCCACATTCAGTCAAGTGCAGCCTTGATGTCAAGGGCAGTCAATCTCACCTCACTTTGAGGGTTCAACTCTTTTGTCCGTGTTTGAACCAAGGATGTAGTGAGGTCAGGAGCTGTGTGGCCCTGGTGGAACCCAAACTGGGCATCAGTGAGCAGGTTATTGCTAAGCAAGTTCCGCTTGAAAGCACTGTTGATGACCCCTTCCGTTACTTTACTGATGATCAAGAGTAGACTGATGGGGCAGTAATTGGCCGGGTTGGATTTGTTCTGCTTTTTGCGTACAGGACATACCTGGGCAATTTTCCACATAGCCGGGTAGATGTCAAGTGTTACAGCTGTACTGAAACAGCTTGGCTAGGGGCGCAGCAACTTCTGGAGCATGAGTCTTCAGTACTATTGCCGGAATATTGTCAGGGCCCATAGCCTTTGCACCATCCAGTGCCTTCAGACATTTCTTGATATCATGTGGAGTGAATCAAATTGGCTGAAGACCTCCAGAGGAGGTCGAGATGAATTATCAACTCAGCACTTCTGGCTGAAGATTGTAGCAAATGCTTCAAGCCTTATCTTTTGCACTGTTGTGCTGGGCTCCCCCATCAATGAGAATGGGGATATTTGTGGAGCCTCCTCCTCCAGTGAGTTGTTTAATTGTCCACTACTATTAACAACTGGATGTGGCAGGATTGCAGACTTTAGATCTGATCAGTTGGTTATGGGATTGCTTAGCTCTGTGTGTCATTTGCTGCTTATGTTATTTGGCATGCAAGTAGCCCTGTGTTCTAGCTTCACCAGGTTGACACCTCATTTTTAGGTATGCTCCTGGCATACCCTACTGAACTGTTCATTGAACCAGGGTTGATGATAATGGTAGAGTGGGGGATATGCCAGGCCATGAGGTTACAGATTTTGTTAAGAGTACTAGTCTGCTGCTGTTGATGGCCCACACTGCCTCATGGATGCCCAGCCTTGAGTTGCTAGATCTGTTTGAAATCTATCCCATTCAGCCAGGTGGTAGTGCCACACAACATAATGGAGGGTATCTTCAATGTGAAGGCAGGATTTTGTTTCCACAACGACTGTGCTGTGGTCACTCCTATAATGGACAGATGCATCTATGGAAGGCAGCTTGGTGAGGATAAGTATGTTTTTCCCTCATCACCACAGAACCAATCTGAGCCCTTTAGGGCTCAGTCAGTTGTGATACTACCCAGCCACTCTTGGTGATGAACATTTGAAGCCCCTCACCACCCTCGATGGTGTTCAACATGGGGGAATACTGACTCTTCTGCTGAGGAAGGGCTGTACATGGGAAGCAGCTGGTGGTTTCCTTGCCCATGAAATTTCATCCAGAGCCATTGTTGAGGACTCCCAGAGCAACTCCCCCACTGACTGTTCTGCCACCACCTGAGGCATTATCTGTAAGATATGATTCCGTGAGGATGACTATGTCAGGCTTGACTCGTCTGTGAGAGAACACTCCTGATGGGGCTAACCCCCAGCAAGCAGGGCTTTGCAGGGTCGACAGGGCTGAGTTTGCCGTTGTTGTTTCCAGTGCCTAGGTCAATGCTGGGTGGTCCATCCAATTTCATTCCTTTTTTGAGGCTTTGTAGGCCATTCAAGTTGCTGTGGAGTCACATGTAGACCAAGTAAGGACATTAATGAACCAGATGGGTTTTTACAACAACTGATGATGGTCATCATTAGACTTTTAATTACAAATTTTTATTTAATTCAAATTCCATCTGCCATGGTAGGATTTGAACCCCAGTCCCCAGAGCATTATCCTGGGTCTCTGGATTATTAGTCCAGCGATATTACCACTATGCCATTGCCTCCCTGCAACAATTTAATGCTGGGAGCAGCCTTAAATGCTTTAAGGTGAGAATTCTGCCCTTTTTTCAGGAGGATGTCCCACCTTAGAGAGTTGCCGGCCAATCCATTGTAATCCCAGATGGGTACGTAGCCACTGCTGGGACCAGAGGCAGTGTCACCACCAGGGAGCCCAAGTAGGTCCAGGGTTGGGCTCATCTTTTGATGAGGGCTGGAGGGATGTGAGAGGCTGATTTAAGGTGTCCGGGGTGGAGTCGTGGGTGGTGGTGGCTTGGGGGGGGGGGGGGATGCGGTATGAGGCGGTGGGGGGGGGGGTCGGTGTGCATGTGGGGGTTGGGGGGGTTGTGGATTAAATGGGAGTAGATGGATTGGGGGGGGGGGGGGGGGGGGGGGGAAGTGCCTCCGATGGCCTCCAGGGGCCCCCGAGTGAAGTTCGAGTCTTTGCCTGACAACAGTTTGCGCAGGCACAGCTAAAGCTGCCAGGCTTCCCACATGGCATGGGCTACCCCTGCCAAGGGTAAAATAACAAAGCGGTGGGATGAGGCCTTTAAACGATTGGTCATTCAATGGCCTCAATAGGCCCAAGGGTGTGTAGGCTGCCAGACGTCTCCCCTGCCCCCTGTAAAATATCAGACAGGCATGGGCAGGCAGGTAGGTGATCGGCAGTCCACCTGCTGGATTTTACGAGCACCACCACCACCCCCCCCCCACCCCCCCCGCCCCCCGACCATCTTTAAACATGCTGACAGGGTAGCATAAAATCCAGCCCAATGGGTCAGCAGAAAGTATGCATTCTTTGCATAAATCTATGACTGAAAGTAGCTTACTGCCCCACACAAGGTATTTCCAACCTTACCTGGAAAAACTCAGCAGGTCTGGCAGCATCGGCGGAGAAGAAAAGAATTGACGTTTCGAGTCCTCATGACCCTTCGACAGAACTTGAGTTCGAGTCCAGGAAAGAGCTGAAATATAAGCTGGTTTAAGGTGTGTGTGTGGGGGGCGGAGAGATCTCTATCTCTCCGCCCCCCACACACACACCTTAAACCAGCTTATATTTCAGCTCTTTCCTGGACTCGAACTCAAGTTCTGTCGAAGGGTCATGAGGACTCGAAACGTCAACTCTCTTCTTCTCCGCCGATGCTGCCAGACCTGCTGAGTTTTTCCAGGTAATTCTGTTTTTGTTTTGGATTTCCAGCATCCGCAGTTTTTTTGTTTGTATTTCCAACCTTAATGTCTAGACCCAGCTAGAACAACCTGATCTAATGCGTCTCATTTACAATAATTCCAAAATCAGTTAACTGATCTCTCCCTAACATTGTCAGGTGGTGACTTCTAAATCCAAGATGAGTTATCATGATAACCTACGTTCTTATTTTAAGCAACTTGAAAGTTCATCAAAATGCTGAAAAGCTAACTCCTGATTTTATAATACATCAAGACTGCATTTAAGTCTTATAATTGGACTTTTTTCAATTCTGCACTCACTGTGCTGAGGTTCATTTGCCAGGAGCACAGAACAGAAAATTGCGCTTGTGCAGTCCCTAATTTTCTACCGATTAAAATGTGATTTCCAATGGGTTGGACTTTGAAATGGGAGCAGGATATCAAAAAGGGAATTATTTTATTTTAAATGTAACACTACTGTTGACTGACTTAAGTAGCTTATATGGAATCTATAAGAAATCCATTCTCAATTACTTTTAGTATTCCGACAGCAGTTGAATCCCTTATTCAGGCTAATGTTAAGAAGATCAGGATTGCTGTCCAGATGATGATGCTCTCCTCTTTCCATTGAATGACTTTGTGTCTTGGTAGAGGAGTGTGGCTGAAAATGACCTCATCAATACGCAAAGGGGAAGTGGAAACTAGCATATAAATTTGATAATTATCATAGTATGTAGAATTCAAAACAAGGAAGGAAATGCTCATATGTTCGTAAGTAAAGTTGCAGCGTTTTTACCATGCATGAAGATACCTCAAAAGTTCCAGAGTTAATAGATACCTTTAGTGCAGCTGTTTATGATTTAGGTTGGGACAGAGTTTACCAAGCATAGGAATCTGTCCTTAACTAAAGCCCTGGGGAAGGGTGTGAGATTTTCTCTCACAATATAAGAGTCCTAAGAAAAAACAAATCTAAATGCTAGGGCAGGAGGAGAGGAAAAGATAAAAAAAGGAGATAACACATGGAATAAAGACTCCCTCTCCCCACTTGACACAGGCTCTACTTTACAGACTGTTGTCAGTCTGACTATGTGGCCCCCTTTTCTTATTTTTTTCTTCTGCAGACAGTGATGCTATCTTCCTGATGGCTTGTTTTTCATCGCCATCTCACATAGCTCGTAATATATAAGTAGCTAAACCAAGGAGGAAGAAAGGCCATGAGCTTTGAAACTCATCCCTTTAGTAGCCCAACTCCTATTACTGTATCCAGTTGCATTTTTGTCACCCCTGTCTTTTGCCTGTCCTACCTAGCCTACTATACCCTTCCAGGCTTTTAACACTCTAGTCAAAAAGTTTATTTTATATTTACTTTTTGCCAATCTAAATTTCTGGTGAGGACTTCCTCTGTAGCTGCTTTCAAAGGCACAGGCTGGGATTTTCTCGGTGTAGC
This sequence comes from Carcharodon carcharias, assembly GCF_017639515.1. Lineage (NCBI taxonomy): Eukaryota > Metazoa > Chordata > Chondrichthyes > Lamniformes > Lamnidae > Carcharodon > Carcharodon carcharias. The sequence goes on along the minus strand of NC_054477.1, from coordinate 31,242,461 downwards.
TTTAAACTGCAGTGGGAATCCTGTTTATAAGGTAAATGGATTCTCTGTCAGCGAAGCTGTGGGAGCAGAGAAGAAGCAGCTCCAAGAGAATATCCGCTTGTGTCTTTGGGTCCCACTCCAGGGATTCCTTAAAGAGCTATGCTGCAGCTACCTCCGCTTGCCCATTTTGTATTTAATACTTTTAGTGTTTTTGCATTTCTTGACATCAGTTGCCTAGGTCCCAAGCTCTGGAATTCCTTCCCTATGCCTCTCTACCTTGCTTTGCGCTTTTTAAGACACTTCTTAAAGCCTACCTGTTTGACCAAGCTTTTGGTCATCTTACCTAATATCACCTTATGTGGCTCAATGTCATACTTTGTTTATAATGCTCCTGTGAAACATTTCATCAGGTTAAAGGCACTATATAAACATAGGTTGGCATTATAATATAACTGCAGAATCATCTGAGTGTACAGGGCAAGTAATAACCAATTTTTTTTATTGTGTGTTACTATCTTATTGACTACGTTTTTGTTCTGCTTTGCAGACATTTCACTATAGCTGAAGGATCCTCTGGTGTGGTGGAATGTCTTCCATGCTCTTCTGCTCCAATAGGAATTGTGGAATGTGCAGGTTAGTCCGGAGCTGCTGGAAGACAATTGAGCACACAGCAATACCATCTACACCCAGGTCGGAATTTTTCCCTCATCAGGCATGCGGGATTGGTGGGCCCGGGAGCAGTTGAGAAACAGGCCCCCAACTGCAATTGGCCCCCGACCGCGATTTCACTCTGACTGGCCAATTAACGGCCAGCCAGTGTGAAACGCGTGCCGCAAAAACTCAAGTGCTACCGGGATGGGGGTGGGAAGAGGGCGGGCGACAATGTCACCACGTGCGCGGGGAACACTGCGGGAGAGCCCCCTGAAGGCAGGCGGCTGCCTCAGGGAGCTGCAGACCTGCAAATAATAAAATAAAGCGCAAAAAAACCTGCAAAAAATGCCCATGCATCAGAATCAAGCACCTGAAAGCATACCTCATAAAAATACTGTCTCCAGAATTTTTATTTTATTTCCTAACGGAGATTTCATCGCACCCTTGGATGAGATTTCATGAAAAATGTAAAGGCCGGCTGGCTGATTGGCCCATCCGCCAAGGTTGGACAGGCCAAGAAAAATTGCGTTTATGGGTATTTGTGCAATCACTTTGTCATGTCCCTATCGTGTTTTTGTTAAGATCAGTGAGCATGGAGGTTAGTGGTGATGTTGCTTGTTGTCAGTAGCATGTTGGCAGGATACTGCAAGCTGTTTTAAGCTGATATGGGATTACTATAAAAGCACATGATAAAGGGTCTGATGCCACAATGATATTTGATCAGTATAGAGATCACATTTACAGTTGCATGTTCTGTCAGGCAGGGAAGGACATGGTGATAAAATTGCAAGATTAGTCATCAGAAGAGTTTGATCATACAGAACTAGATATTACACATGAAATTGATGTTCATAAATGAATGCTATATTGATAACTGCTTCTAAAACATAACTAGATGAATATCTGTTCAAGACAGTGATTAAAGGTTATAATGGTGAATATAAACTAAGATTATAAAGCAACCTACAGACTATAGGAAGGGATGTGTAGAGTACAATAGATCAGAACTAAGTATCGTTGATCATTGTGTTAGACTGATATGTTGGAGTTTTCCATGGATTATCTTTCTAGAGAGATTTTGGAAGTTTTGCTTGTTGTTTCACCCTCAGAACCTATGACCTGAATTTTCGCAATGACAGAGAGGATCTCCAGCTTATCCAAAATGGTGCCAAAGCAAAGGCCCAATTCTGAAAATCCTTCCCCCTAACCTGGCACCTGCCATATTTGCAGCCAGGGGGTGGAGTATGGGTGCCAGTTGTACTTTGCACGTCCATAGTTCACAGAGACAACTGCAATGTTAAAGTGTAGTTGCCTAGAGTCAGATGTCCAAAACACAACTTGTGCACTTTAGACCTAGCAGGAGAAAGTTAGCAGACTTCTTTGGAGAGGTAGAGTATCTTTTTGGAGAGGTCCATGGACACCTTTTGAGAGAAGTAAGTTGCCCTTCAGGAGAGGTCAAGTGCTCTTTGGGATTGTTAATACTCATGATTTTGTTCTATATTGAAAGATGATCCCTCCTTTTCTCCCCAGCTGAGAACAGCCTACTCAAATACATGACCCTCCCAGTCTATATGGTTCATCTGTTCACTGGATAAACTTGTTGAGTTTCTCCTCTCTCAATAATTAGCACTCACGAACAAAGGATTAAAATGTTTGTGATCAAGGCCTACAGACATGATCCCAAAATAACTTGACGTGCCACACTGTGGAGAAGCACAGCAGCTGCCACTTTGGGTTGCTGTTCACTGGCTTGGCACAACTGCACAGATGAGTATCTAATGATCCAAGCATTAAAGGACACAATGGCCTGATCTGACCACACACAACAAAAGACCTTCAATTCCTTCCTTCCATCCAGTGTAACATGCAATCAAAGGACCATGTCAGATTCTATTAGTGCATTATAGATATTTCAAATGCTTATTCATCTGTCAGAGTGTGTGTTGTTTTATTTAAGCAGCCTATTGTGTCAGCTTTTAGCAAATCTGCATTTTCTTGAGAACCAACACTACCTGTCAAACTTATAAGGGTGGATTAGTTCAGCCATTATCCAAACCCCATTGGTAAATGGTGCAAAGACTCTTGTTTTTACACAGAGGAATGCGTACAGCCCCACGTGAGGGAGTGAAACAAGCTGAAAAGTACAAACTGCTTTCAACTCATTAATCCTTTATTTTGCTAAAAGGATATTAAGTGTGCTCATTCTGAGGTGAAGCGAGCCAAGGCAACGCTCCTGAAACTCCTGTCGCTGGTGACAGTGATCCGGATGTTCTGACCTGGGCAATTCTGCTAGACTAGTGTTGGGATGAGCTTTGCACCTGCCTGCTGCGCTTTATTCTGTCTTAACCTTGCAGATAATCTGGGGTCAAGCTCAGTGCCATTTGGAGGCAGGTTCCTGGGGGTATTTCCGGGAGCACTAGTGATTTCTGCAGCAGTTTCTGAAATATTTCAAATTTTCAAATTTGGTGCACCTGTCAGGTGAAAATCTATCATTTTGCACCTCCATTTTGCTCCTTCTACTTCACTACCTGCCACTGCACCACCCCTTCCAAAAGAAAAAAATCTGATTTCTAGCTCACTGCCGTGGAGGAATTGCGAGATTTCCCGCCCACTTGTTGAGTGCCAGTCAAACGAAAAAGAGGCCTGCCCACCATCAGCTTACATGACACCATAAAAAAAGCGAACCCCTCTATCTCGCACTGCTCCTTTAAATTCCATTTCTGACCAGGTTTTTGGGTCACCTGTCCTAATGTCTCCTTTGGTTAGGAATCAATTTTCTGTCTAATTACTCTCTTTTGAAGGACCTTGGGATGTTTTACTACCTTAAAGGCACCATTTAAATAAAAGTTGTTGTTGTACAACAAGACAAAAATTTTAATTATCTTTTCTAGGCACATATATTACACCTTCTGGATTATTTGATGGAGTTATATGAATAGTGAGGCCAAAGACCAGGTATTTTTGAGGGTTCTCTAGATTACCTGTGTAACCACGGTCACTCTGAGACAAAGCAAGCCATTGTATAAAGAGACGTGTGATGTTTCAATGATGTGATGTGCTGCTATATAGAAATACAAATATTGCTTTGAATTCTGCTGCCTATAAGAAGATAATGAGGCTGGTGCTACACAAAGGATAAGTGAATAGAAGAGATCTATTCTGGAGGGAAGTGAAGGTTTTGAAACAACATGAGCAGTAATGGGAGAAATGATCATTCATACCGGAGTAAAGAGAAACTGGTGCATTGGTTTTGGGTGGCTTCAGTTATTTGAGTGCCATCAATTGGTAGGGCATGTGTGCATTTTCTTTACTCATTTAGGAGGTGTGGGTATCGCTCATCCCTAACTGCCCTTAGGAAGATGTTGGTGAGCTGCCTTCTTGAGTCACTACAGTCTTGGTATAGATGCACCTACAGTGCCTTTAGGGAGGGAGTTCCAGGATTTTGGCCCAGTGGTGATGAAGGAATGGTGATATAGTTCCAAGTTAGGATAATGAGTGACTTGATGGGGAACTTGCAAGTGGTGGTGTTCCCTTGCACCAGCTGCCCTTGTTCTCCTAGAAGGGACGAGTTTGGAAGGTGCTATGATCTGTGATCCCCATCTGATAGTTTCATTAATTAGGATGCAAAGCCATAGAAAGGAGGTCTTGTGACACAGTGGTAGTGTCCCTACCTCTGGGTCAGAAGCACTGGATTCAAGTCCCACTTCAAGACTTGATGACCATGGCCAGAATTTTACATTGGTTGTACAGGAGTACGCCTGACCCGACAGTGCATGAAATCGTGCGCAAAGATGCCGGGTGCATGCCCGATGTCATCGCGCACTCACACGATGTTTTGCTTGCTGGGCACAGGTGGCAGTCAGAAGTGCACCCGCTGACAATTAAGCAGGCAATTAAGCTCATTAAGAAGGCAATTGTAATCGATTGTACGTGGCCAGTCCACTTTTACGGTTGGCGGACGGACCAATTGGCCCGACAGCCTTTATATGTTTGCTGAAACCTCGATCCGGGGTGGGATGAAATGTCCGGAATGAAATATAATTTTAAAAAAAGATATCTGCGGAATGATGTTTTTTGAGTTCTGCTGTCAGGTGCTTGAATGTGTTGCATAGACACAGTTTGCTGCATTTTTTTTCTTTTCATTTAATCTGTACAGGTCTGCGGCTCCCTAAGGCAGCTTCGCAGCGACTGTCTGCCTTCAGGGAGCACACGAGAAGCAACCACCCGCACCCTCACTTTTCTCAGCGCCCGCCCTCTTCCCGTGCCCCGACAATGCCTCAGGCTTTCTGAGCGTGAGGTTCACACAGGCTGGTTGTTAATTGGCCAGCCAGTGTGAAATTGCGTCCGGGGGCCGGTTGCGGACAGAAGCACGTTTCGCGTCTGCTTCTGGGCCTGCCGATCGCCCAACTAGTGTAAGATTCAGGCCCATAGAAAGTGGCTCATTATGTGGCCAAACAGTAATCAGCCTGTAAAACGTTCTAATACGCCTGATGGCAAGTGGCAAGAGCGGGAGAGTTTCCTGGTCATGCATACTGCAGAAGGCAACGGAAACTCATTGCCGTATTATATCCTCATCACACAACCTCCTCCTCCGCCTTTAGGTATCATGCCCAGTTTTTTGTTCAATGTCTGAAACTTGGGAAGGGTCATCAGACTTGAATTGGTAACCCTACTTTTCTCTCTGCAAACATGCTGCTGACCCGCTGAATGCTTCCAGCATTTTCTGTTTTTTATTACAACATCAGCATTATAGAATTTCAATGCCCATTCACCCACTGTAAACTTTGTACAGAACCAATGACCCCTATAGTAACAATATGATGTGTGAAAAAGCTATAAATAAAACCATCATTCGTTCATAGCTTTCTATATTCTTAAAAAAAAACTGTTTTTACTACAGCCCTATAAGTGTCAATCATCCAGACCATTTAAAGTATCAACAACAGAAACTGTAGGCACTTGACACCTCTTTACCTTGCGTAAATAAATGTTATGCAATTGACAGAATAAATCAATGAGGTGAGTTATTTGCCTCAGAATTCCCAATTCAGTTTCATTTCAATGGTATCCACAGTATGTTGATGGCAGGGGAGTCAGCAATTTGTAATACCATTAAATATCAAGGGGAAATGGCTATACAGCTTGAAAAATGACAAGTAACCATAATTGTTGCTTGTAGATCTACAATGTTGAGCAGAGAAAAAGCATTTAAACCAGAGATTGGGAATATGTTTGTCCAAATACAGCCTTGCAGGTGACAGGCATACATCATCCAACATTTCATATAATTTGCACCATAGCAATGCTGGGTGGTTAAATGAAAAGGTTCCTTGTGTACAAAATAATCGAACAAAGTTAAATGTATAAACTTATTATCTCAAGGAGCTATAAAACAAAATCCACACTTAAAAACATTTATGCTTGTTAGGTTTTTATTCCCGACTTTTGCGTGTGGCAAGAGATATCCAGACTACAGATCGAGTGAACGTCTCAAAGTCTTCCAACGATAGCAAGAAGGGGGCACAAGAGGAAAAGCATGCTGAATACGCTGTACTTGCATTGGTGCCTGTCTTCTGCATTGTAGGATTGCTTGGAATTCTTGTCTGCAACTTCCTGAAGAAGAAGGGATACCGCTGCACCTCAGAGAAAGAAGCTGATGAGGAGAGCTCCACTGAGAAACTTGGTAAAAAAAAAATCTTGACTGTAGCTTTTGTTTATACCACACTGACTATGGTAAATATGGGCGAAGAAATTTTGCAGACGCTGCACCTATTTTGCACTCATGCAATGGGCGCCAAAATGTTCAATATAACAGGTGACGTGGGCATGCACATTCCGCACCAGACTTCAAAAGAAGTATTCAGGGCTTATTTTTGCATATGCTACAGTACTATTGTCTGTTTGAGACATCGTTTTGCTAAATTAATATTCCCAGCACCAGTTACATGCAGGAAAATTAAGTCTACATGTAGACCAACCATAAACGAAGCTCACGGCCCAATATCGGGTGGGCTCTGGGCCTATCCGCTCCAGTGCACAGGCAGTTCTCAATGTCTTGTTCATAGCTGCAGGCTGGCACAAACAAATTTCTAGACCATGGTATCTGTCAAAAATTAAATAGGGTGACTTTCCTGTTTTCCTTCGTGTGGTATTCCACCATTTTACACATGTTCCATTTTTCCACTAAACCCCATCTCTTCACCTTCAATATTTTCATCCAGTTCAAAGACATTTTGATGGAGTGAAACTCCTATGGATTTTTTAAAACCACATCACAGGTACTTATATTATTGCAAGTTCTTGATGGCATTGTTGAGTAAAACAATGGGCTAGATTATATGTTGAGGATGGGCCCTCTGCACTCCAGCATAAATGTAGTGGATGAGCCTGCCTCCTCTTGGCTGGCTTGCCCCCTTTTAATTTTTTCAGCCAACAGGCCTATAATTGTTGTGAGGTGAGATTTCCACCCCTCTTCAAGAGGAAGACCTGCCTCACAGAGCTGCTGGCCAATTGGAGGCTGGCAGCTCTGTAGTACCAGCAGCAGTACTGACCGTGCTGGCCACTGCAGCTAGGCCAAAAAGGAGACATTCAGCGATGGACCCAGACCTTTAGGTAAGTCCAAGAACTTGCCAGGTCTGGGTTGGCAGACCCTGGTGAAGGGTTTGAGTGGGGAGATGGGGGGGGCATGTTGGACAAAGCAGGGGGGATGGTGGATACGGGGAGGGAAAATTTGAGGGAGGGCCTCCAAATGGGGCCAAGGACCCTGAAAGAATGCAACCCTCCCCACTACCTTTTAACTGGCCAGCAGCCCACCGGGTCAAACCTGGTGGGCTGTATATTGGGCCCAGGCCTTTCCCTCCGCTCATTAAACCTGAGTGACGCTGGGATGAGGCCCTTGAATTGGCATTAATTTCCCACTTAAGGGTCTCAATTTGGCCACGGGGTGGGCAACCCACCTGACAGCCTCCCTGCCGCTCATGAACTTGGGATGGAGCGGGCAGGCACCGGACATGCTATCGATGGCATGGCGTCTTATTTTACTGCTTTTCCATCTGCAGGTGGCCTGTAAAATCTTGGGCAGAGTTTTGACGCTCAGGATGGGCAGGCGGGAGCGGTCAGGAAGCTGACTGCTGCCCGTGATCAGGGCTGGACTTTGACTTCACGTTGGATGGGCCAATTAAGGCCCGCCCAGCGTGAAACGCGCGCTTCAGCGCTCAGTACTGCCTGTATGGCGGGGTGGGGGGAGGAAGGAGAGAGCGCAAGTTCGTACGTGCGTGTAGGTGTGCGCTGAAAAAGCTCCCTGAGGCACAGAACTGCCTCAGGGAGATGAAGATATGAAAAATTAAAAATAAAGATTTTTAAAATGTCATAAAACATGCCCCCCCCCCACCATGTGACTCTGTCACATGAGCAGGGATATGTTATTAATGAAATGTTAAAATTTTTGTTTTATATTCATTTGCTGTTGGAAACCTCACCCCGCCCGTGGATGAGATTTCCTAAAAAATGCATAGGCCGCTTGGTCTTTCCAACTGGCAGCGAAAAGTTTCTTTCAATTATAACTTTAATGGCCTCAATAGGCCTTTTAATTGTCAGACGTGCTGTTGATTCTGGCATGCACCCGCTGACCGAAATATTGCGTGAGTGCGCGATGATGTCGGGATGCTCGCCTGATGTCATCGCACTTCATTTTACCTTCATTCGGGTTGGGTGCGCGCCCGCCCAATGATAGTTACGATAAAATTGCCTACTTTTAAAAAAATGAGTTAAGAACAACTTAGGTGCTGCAGTTGGTGCTTAAGGTGGGAAGCAACCACAATGAACAATCAAACGCCTCCTGAGTTTTCACAGGACATTTATTTGATTTCTGGTTACTGCCTTGTTTTCTCTCTATCTTTTGCCATTCTATTTTTTTCTACTTACAGTGTTCCTCTTTTCATTCCCCCTGTTGTTTCTCTTTTCTTCCTTCTCTGCTGTTTGCTTTGTTGACTTTCACTGTTCTACCCATCAAACTTCATTACCGCTGAGCTTGAGTGAACTAAAGCTAGACATTTTCTTTCTTTTGATTTAAGCCACTCTTCGCACTAAGGCCAATTATACAGGAATCCCCACTTGACTAAGATCAGCCAACCCAGTAGGGAGCAAGTATTGATCTTTTCACTTTGCCGTATGTCAGCTTAGAACCACAACATGTGGTTTGTTTACCCACACTATTGTTACAGAGACCTTAGTGAGGCTCTTTCTAATGCATGCTCAGAAGACGTCCACTTCAGTGAATTTTCCAATAATGAACTTTCAGTTTGCAGTACTGTTTGCAAGCTATGGAGACTTCTGTAGGTTTAATTGTATCTCTGCACCTGTATTAGTATCCTGGTTTGCATTCACATAACTTCCTACCCCTGCTCTGTTTTAATGCTGTTACTATATTAACCTACTTATTTTAAATGGGTTAACGGCTACATTAAAATAGTGTAGACAGAAATATAGGGTAAGTGCAATGTGCTTGAAAATAGCACAAAACTGACCTTAGAGGCGAGGAAACATTGGTGAGCACTAACTATAAAATTACTATTTAAAAGAAAACTATTCCTATTATAAATCCCATTGAATTCCAAACATAGGATATTGGAACTGCAGGGTCTGTCAGCTAACATCTGTTTAGAGAAAGACAAGTTAATGTGAACCTTTCATCAGAACTGAAAACTGTAAGGTAAGCAAGATTTTTTTTTTAAACTAGAGAGGTTAGTAGGGATTTGTTTACACAGAAAGCTGTTTGAGTGCTTTTACCACAGGAAATGGTTCAGGAAGAGAACATTGCATCTTTTAATGTAAAATTGGCCTGATGTTTGAAGCAAAGGAAGATAAAAAGATGGTGACGAAGGAAAAGGGCAGTGGAATTTGCTTCGGCAAAGAGCCACCACAGAGTCCAAGGGCCTTCTCTGTGCTGGCAACTTCCGTGATTTTATAATGAAAGAAAGGGACAAGGCTTCCTAAAAAGTGCAAAGACCGCTTGGCCTTTTCGTCTGCCCGCCAACCGTAAGATTGGATGGGCAGTGAAAAATGTAAGTTAATTAAGACTTTAATCGCCTTAACAGGCCTTTTAATTGTCGGTGGGCGCGCTGCCGATTCCTGTGCGCGCCCGACAAATGAAATATTGCTTGACTGCACGTTGACGTCTGGACGGTCACCTGACATCCAACGGGCATCATTTTACGCTCGAGTGGGTCGGGTGCGCACCTGCCCACTGGGGTAAAACATTTTCCCCATATATTAACAATACTAGCATTTTAATTCCAGACTTTATTAAGGGCAGAAAATTATGCTGGGCGGGTGTGCATGCCCCGGCCAAGCGTAAAATGACGTGTGATGATGTCGGGCGAGCGTCCCGATATCAGTCCCGCAATATTTCGTTCAGGCACGCGCCGTAGTCGGCAGCATACCCATTGACAATTAAAAGGCCTATTAAGGCCATTAAAAATTTAATTAAATTCAAACTTATGCTGCCTGCTTAACCTTAGGGTTGGCAGGCAGGCGAAAAAGCCATTACATTTTTTAGGAAACCTCAACCACGGGTGGGATGAGGTTTCCTAAAGCAAATAATAATCACATAAAAATTTTACACTTGAATTAAAAGCATGCCCCTGCTCATGTGGCAGAGTCACATAAGGGGATATGTTTCATAACATTTATAAGATCTTTCATTTTTTAATCTGAATCAGTTCATCTCCCCATGGCAGCTGTCTCCCTCCAGGAAGATTATGTAGAGCACACTCATGCGAATACACGCAGGTCACTCTCACCTGGCTAACACAGGCAGCTCTCAGTGCTGCCACACGCGTTTCACGCTGGGCGGGCCTTATTTGGCCTGCCAGCGTGAAACTGCCTTCCGGGCCCGATCGTGGGCGGTGGTCGGCTTCCTGACCGCTCCCCCACCAAGCCCTCACGCCAAGGGCAAAATTCTGCTTGAAGTCTTTATCTCCATGCCTTCGCCTCCCTACTTGTTAACTCCTCCAAGAGTCGTCCAAAATCTCCATTCCATTGGCAGAGCAGGCTGGAGAGGCCGAATGGCTTACTCCTGTTCCTAATTTGTATGTATTGTAATTTAAATTCCCCCAGCTTCTGTGGTGGAATTTGAATTTTGGCCTCTAGATTACTAGTCCAACAACAATACCACTATGCTACCATCTTCTTTGGCAGTCTGGAAATGTTCAGTTGGTGTAGCACAGAATCTGTATTTTTTGTTTGCCTTGAATAACCTATATCTATCTTGGCAATGCCTTGCCCATCACTGCTTAGAGAATAATCTGTAGCTCAGTAACAGATGTCTGGAGAAAGCTTTGTTAAAATCTTACCACCACCCCCTCCCCCAACAAAAAAAAATAATAAAGTAGTAAGTTTTAGAGGGTTATTTTGTTAATTTTTTTTTGTTCAATGATTCTCCGAAAGAAAACTTATTACATTTTGTATTATATCTGTCCTGTTAATCAGGCTGCAGTATTTGTAAATGTTATATGCTAAACAGTGGAAGTTACCAGGAATTTTGTCACCAGTTCCATTGAAGTGTTGATGTTGGATTGCTTCCCCTTTTGATACAGCACGTTTCCAAATTTGTCACAAAACTGAAGTTTCACTTCCGATATTTTGACGATGGTGTAAATTGGGGATTGGGAGCTTCTCTTAAACTGAGGGTTTAGCACAAATTCCGGCAGTCTTAATCCAGGTAACACTGCACAAGGCAAAATATAAATATACTAATTCCCCCAATTCTTCTTCTGAGGGTTCTTCATTTGAATGAGTTATGACCAGTTTGGTATTTTTTAAAAATCTCAAGTCCAGCCTTAGCTGTGACAATGTGGAAACTAATGCACTCTGAATAGAAACAAAATCATACGTTAACATATTTGTCTTTGGTAATCCCTGGTGGCTGCTTTTCAAAGATTACTCATTGTTTTACTGCTCACTACAGGATGCTGTTCATTAAGCAACTGTGACAACCTTCAATTCGTCACAGGATTGTTCGGAGAAAGCAACCTGACTGGGTCATCAGGGAAAATTCAAGGAAAAGAGCGGGGTTAATAAAGGTCTGGAAATTGGTGACTAGTGTCTTCAAAAAACAGCCCTAAAAGTTACAATGATTTAACCAGCACAGGTCTTCAGAACTGAAACAAGTTCAATTGAAAAAAAAATTTATGTTATTTGATCCTTTTGCTAAACATGCAGTTTTCATGAAGTAAACATTGAAAAGCATGGGGTGGTGAAGAGCTAATTTTTGAATTTGTTTACAGGATGTGGGTGTCGCTGGCTGGGCCAGCATTTATTGCCCATCCCTAGTTGCCCTTGAGAAGCTGGCGGTGAGCTGCCTTTAGAACCGCTGCCAGTACTGTGGTGCCAGTACACCCACAGTGCTCCTAGGGAGGGAGCACCAGGATTTTGACCCAGCACTGAGAACTCTTCTTTCGACACCTGACTGCAGACTCCTTCAAGAATCTCCTCAGCACATCAACTGGAAAATTGGTTCTTAGTCCAATCAAATCTACAAAAGCTTTAGCATTGGTGTAGTATGAGACATGTGAACCAGGGAAGTCTTACACTCAATACCTGGTCTGTACTGATTTTGGTTAGGCTGATGATGGCAGCAGTAAAATTAGGCGTGTTGTCTCTGGCACAGGGAGAGGACAGAATAAGCAACTCCTGATTGCTGCTGGACAGTATAAATAGATGAAAGTCAAATAAAGACTGAGTCAGGCTGCACTTAGCTGTAATAGTGCTCCTGTTGACATCTATTCGCATGCAAAGAATAGTCACTTCGACCTAGTTGGGAGGACAGTGGAAAATAGTGGGACTGTACCCTAGAATGGACCACTACCTTCAGAGGAGGATCGATAAACTCTGGATTTGGGGTGGAGGGGGGAGTTGACAAATTGCTCCAAACTAAATGGAGTGAATTTTACTCAGCGGCGAGGTGGGGGTCGGGTGGCAGGGGTGTTATTCTGTGTCCCACCCCAGTAGAAAAGAGAGTTATGAGTCTGCCAACTTTAAAACAGGCTGCCCCGCAGCGATAATTTGCCAGGGGTGACCTTAATGAGGTGAGAGTGGGACCCCCATTCCCTCAGGGTCAGGAGGCCCCACCCTCAAGAGCTGCAGGTGATTGGCTGGCAGCTGAGTAGCCCCAGCAGCACCAGAGCGCAGCAGTGGCCGCTGCTGGGACCACAAGAAGTCCCGTGAAGAAAAATCATGGGCAGGGTTTTGCCCTTGGCGGGGGAGCTCGGCGGGCAGTCGGGGGTTTTACGTGGGCGGGCTAATTAAGGCCCCTTCATGGCGGAATGTGTGTGGCAACGCTCAGCGCTGCCTGTGTGAGCGGGGGGAGGAAGGCGAGCGGGCCTAGCCCAACCTTCACGCATGGAGCTGCCTCAGGGAGATGAAGCGCTGTTTAAAAAAATAAAAGAAATAAAATTGTCTTAAAATATGTCCCCTCGTGTGACTCTGTCACATAACTGGGACATGTTTTTAATTCAAAAATAAAACTTTTATTTGATATTTATTTGCTTTAGGAAACCTCATCCCACACGTGGATGAGATTTCCTAAAAAACATAAAGGCTGCTTGGCTTTTTCACCTGCCCACCAACTGTTCAGTTGGACAGGCAACGAAAATTTGAATTTAATTAGCTTCTTCATGGCCTTAATAGGCCCTTTAATTGTCGGCGGGTGCGAGCCAGAGTCACTGTTCCGACGTCATCATGCGTCATACACTCAGGCATTTTGGGCACGTGCCCACACGCCCAGCGTAATATTCTGCCCCATGAATAACAGACTTCAAGGTAAGTTTGGTCAGACATTTTGGTCGTGGAGGGATTGGGGATCCCAGCGAGGTGGGTGGGGGCATTGTGTTTGAGAGGTCAGTGGGGGGAGGTATGAAGGGAGTACCATCTTGGGGTGATTTCCCTGACAGGCACAGGGATTCCCCAAAGGTGGAACGCCCCTTCCTTTCTGACCTTTACTCTGAGGTGGGAAATTTGTGTGCTGGCCACTTTCCTTCTGCCTTTCCCCACCCACTCTATTATGGAGTTGAAGGTGGAAAGAGGCCCTTAACTGCCCTTTACTTGGAAACTTAAGGGCCTCAATATGGCCATATTTCAGTGGCTTTATCCACACACTGTAATATGGGGGACAACTTAGGGGTGGGCAGGAAGGCAGTGAGCTGGACACCTGTTTTATTTTACTTATTACTTATTTTACTTTTATTTATTTATTTTACCCCCCCCCACCTGCCCTCCCACCGGCCTTAAGTGCGCTGGTGGTGGGGTCATAAAATTCCCCCTAATGTGTGTGTTTCAATTGACTTGCAGAGTTGTAACTTCATAAAAGTTCAGGCTTTTTGCTTTTACAATTATTCAGATTGCAACCAAAGGTTTCTAATCTGATCAACATAGATTCAGCAAGTAATAGAAAACATGTGTGTTTACCTCATAGTATAGAGGAAAGTTTGAGGCTAGCCCCGGTTCCTGCAAGTTAGTAAAGTGATAGGCCGGAATTTTTCATTCCCATTGGCATCGGCTGTCATGGTGGACGGGCAGGGGTGGGGTGCGAAATATGGTGAGAAGACCAAAAACTGGTTTCATGCCATTGTGAAACCAGTTTGTGATCATCTGCTCCACCCTCCAACGGCGGGCTGCGTTTCCCACAGCCACACATCGGGAACCTAATTTCAATACTTTAGCATCTTGTTATCAGCGGAGCTGGAGCTGCTGGGGTCACAGAGATTCGGATGGACCGGACACTCCTGGAGTCACCTGGGTGGATGGCCCTGGGGTGTGCATCTGCTGATCCTCCTCCCTTCGGGTTCCCATGGGCCCCTGGCTGTCCTTGAGGAGAAGGGGTAGCTGGAGTGAGATCATGCTGCCTTGTACTCCTCAAGTTGACACTGCTGGAGGCCAACTATGGTGTCAGCGGTGGAGTTCAGCCCGTGCAGTAGACCAGGACAAGTTTCTATGGCAGTCGCCATCCTAAACTTGGTGCGTTGGCATGCCAGCGCCATCACCTCAGCCTGAAGGCAGACATCGTGCCCTGCGATCTGAGGAGTGCAGCAAACATCCCTTCCTGATGTTCCTGAGCTTGCTTTTGCAGCTCCAGCAACTGAGGTATGACCAAGTCCAGAAGCTCCTCATCTGGCTTGGACTCAGCAGATTCCTGGCCTCCAGCAATCCTCCTAGTGCCGGACACTTAGGCAGTCCCCGCCTCCTCCTGCAGACAGTGCAATGTGCTCACCAAGTTGTGACTCCGAGGCTATTCTAGAACTAGGTCGCACCGATGTGTGTGTGTCTGCATTGGTGGAGGGTGTGGGTGAGCACTGTGACGTGACTTCAATTAGGGTGTTATAAGATTATTCTTCCGAGGTCTCTTTGTGGTTTGAGTCAAGGACCTGGCTTGTGAACCACCTCAACTTCGCAGATGTGCCTGCGAAAGCAAGGACAGATAATTAGTGCAGTGGACTGTGGAACAGGAGAATTGACTCATGGCATGGTTTTCTGATGGATGTTGCACTGCTGGATCCTCACTTGGTTGAGCACCACCGACCTCACCCTCAGCACTGGGATGGTCCAGGTCGTTGCCGGCCAGCTGGATGACTCTATTTTCAAAGCCTGTGAAGACCTTGATGTCAGTCATTCCTCCACCATCTGTGACCTCTCCCTTTTGTTGTGTGGCAGCTTGTCCTGCATGAGTACAGATGGAGAGACTGTAAGCAGGACACCCATAATACCCTGGAGGTTCAAAATTCTATTTGCACCATTGTGACCTCGGATAAGACTGAGTAATTATTCCCTATTAGATTTTCCATTGTCCAAGAATATTTTAAGATTACACCATTGCTGGGTGGGAATTTTACAGAATTAATACTGGGTTTCACTTCCCTCAACCACATAGCAAAATGTTCTTCAATTGCATTGGCCATGTTGCATTATAGATGGATTGAGGCAGCTGTTAATATTTGTATTTTAAAAAAAACATTCTTTTAACCTAAATTTTTCACCTCCTATTTTTCTCTCTCTAGCTCAGGGTTGTTGAGCTGACCTGGATCAACCTCTCTGCCATACCATATCAACTAGTTCTTCCTAGTGCATGCAGCTCAGCATACACTGCATTTACAAATTGAACCAGTTTGGGGCTCTGCTTTGACTATGGGTGGAATCGTCCCAGATTTGCATGTGTGGGTGATGAGTGGTGCCATGAATGGGATGAGGACCTGATCCACAGAGCAGATGAAGGCATGTGTGAGAAAGCGAGTGGTAATGTCCCTTGAACTGGCAGTAAGTGAAGTCGCTGTGGATGTATGATGGGTTTGTGAGTGTGTAAACTGAGAGTATGAGCAGAGTGACTTACCCTGACACAACAGAGGAGATCATTCATCCTCTTTCAGCACTGTGTGGCTATCCTCTTTTGCAGGGCAATGGTGCTGACTGCCGTTGTCATTGCCTCCCATGCTGGATTGATGACCTTGCTTGCTGGTCTTCACCAGACTGGGGCTAAGGACTTCACGGCGGGCATCCACTCCATTCAGTAGGTGCCCGAGGGAGGCGTCATTAAATTTTGGGGCAGCATGTTTCCTCCCTTTGGCAGCCATGACTTTGCAGCAGCTTCTGATCTCTTAGAGAGTGCTGGCTCTGTGCAGGGCGCCCTATAAATATAGCACCCGGATTACCGAAGACCTGAGTTGACAGTGGGATTGGTGAATCAGAGGCTGCCCCACCAGCGATCTGGTGTGTTTCCTGGGAATGCAGTATTATTGAGATGGGACATGCCTGGAATGGAACGGTACGTTGCAAAAACCCACATTTTGCATCAGGCGGGCAAAATGACTTTTTTCACACCTGCTACCATACTTAGTGCAAATCTGGGACGATTCCACCCATAGTCAAAGCAGAGCCCCAAAACGGTTCAATTTGTAAATGCAGTGTATGCTGAGCTGCATGCACTAGGAAGAACTAGTTGATATGGTATGGCAGAGAGGTTGATCCAGGTCAGCTCAACAACCCTGAGCTAGAGAGAGAAAAATAGGAGGTGAAAAATTTAGGTTAAAAGAATGTTTTTTTTAAAATACAAATATTAACAGCTGCCTCAATCCATCTATAATGCAACATGGCCAATGCAATTGAAGAACATTTTGCTATGTGGTTGAGGGAAGTGAAACCCAGTATTAATTCTGTAAAATTCCCACCCGGCAATGGTGTAATCTTAAAATATTCTTGGACAATGGAAAATCTAATAGGGAATAATTACTCAGTCTTATCCGAGGTCACAATGGTGCAAATAGAATTTTGAACCTCCAGGGTATTATGGGATTGCGGTCTCTGTATAATGGGAAAGCAGACATAGTGTGATGTCCTTGCCAAATACATTGACCTAAGGTCACCTGAGTATGAAAGTAGTGTATAGCTGCAGGATCCAATGATAATGGACTGCAACGTAGAAGCAGAGTCAACAAAGAATTATGGACTTATCAACATTCTAAGGAGTTGTATGAAAAAGACTCTTTCCTCTTTTTCTGAAACAATTGGGAAATATCTTACTTCGGGTTTGACCCAGGTTTTGGTGTGTTTCAAAGCAATTCTTTGTTCAGAGAGGCAAGATGACAATGCTTTTTAGAGCTCTATAGTCTGACCTGATGTGTGACCCAGAGGTGTAGTGTTGAAATTCCACCCTGGTAAGTTGTGAATTCAATAACTTTGGTAAATTATGTTCCAGCACTGGAAAAATTACCATGAAAGCTGCCATACTGCTGTAAGAACCCAACTGTCTCACTAATACTCTTCAGAACCTGGCACCCTGGTCTGGCCTACATGTGATGCCAGTCCCACCCTACATAGTTGTTACATTGCCCTCAGGAAACTAGGGGTGGGCAGTAAGTACCGACTTGTCAGTTTTGCCTAAACCGGAAGATCAAATAGAAAGTGGAAGCCAAGAATTAGTCATGCCATTGCACCTCTCAGTGACTGATCATAGAGAACAGCACTTAATACATCCTTAACTCTACAAAGGTACTGAGCTCAGAAATGCTTACATAATCCTCAGCAGTAGCCTTGAATGTAGTCTATTTAGTGTCCATATATTTGGTGCTTTCTATTCCGTCCTTGCCTGAAGGCACTGACTCTTACTAAGGCATGGTTCCATGGACACCAGTAGCCTATCTTGCTACAATGACTATTTTTCAAATGTGCACATTAACCGTAAATGTTATTTCACGGTGGAGACTTCACGGTCAAGCCAGGTTCTGTTCTCACCTTAAGCTTACATTAAACCATTCAGTGGTGATTGGGGTAGGAATCCTTGTAGACTTTATTTTCCTCTGTAGCCCAGATGTGCTAAAATCAATTTTACTGGTTCTTACCTTAGCCAATAGTGGCTCAGGGGGTAGCACTCTTGTCTCTAAGTCAGGCAGTTGTGTGTTCAAGTCCCACTCCAGGACTTGAGCCCAAAAATCAATGCTGACCCTCCAGTACAGTACTAAGTGCCGCACTGTCAGATGTGCTGTCTTTCGGATGCGGTATTAAACTGAGGACTGCCCTCTTGGGTAGATGTAAAAGATCTGGTGGTGCTATTTTGAAGAAGAGCAGGGCAGTTATCCCTGTCATCCTGGCCAATATTTATCCCTCAACCAACATCACAAAAATAGAAATAAAAACAAAAAAACTGCGGATGCTGGAAGTCCAAAACAAAAACAGAATTACCTGGAAAAACTCAGCAGGTCTGGCAGCATCGGCGGAGAAGAAAAGAGTTGACGTTTCGAGTCCTCATGACCCTTCGACAGAACTTGAGTTCGAGTCCAGGAAAGAGCTGAAATATAAGCTGGTTTAAGGTGTGTGTGTGGGGGGCGGAGAGATAGAGAGACAGAGAGGTGGAGGGGGTTGGTGTGGTTGTAGGGACAAACAAGCAGTGATAGAAGCAGATCATCAAAAGATGTCAACCACAATAGTACAATAGAACACATAGGTGTTAAAGTTAAAGTTGGTGATATTATCTGATAATAATAGATAATATCACCAACTTTAACTTTAACACCTATGTGTTCTATTGTACTATTGTGGTTGACATCTTTTGATGATCTGCTTCTATCACTGCTTGTTTGTCCCTACAACCACACCAACCCCCTCCACCTCTCTGTCTCTCTATCTCTCCGCCCGCCACACACACACCTTAAACCAGCTTATATTTCAGCTCTTTCCTGGACTCGAACTCAAGTTCTGTCGAAGGGTCATGAGGACTCGAAACGTCAACTCTTTTCTTCTCCGCCGATGCTGCCAGACCTGCTGAGTTTTTCCAGGTAATTCTGTTTTTGTTTTGTTTTTCACAAAAACAGAATATCGGTCATTATCATATTGCTGGTTGTGGGACCTTGCTGCACTAATTGACTGCAGTGTTTTAACAGTGACTGCACTTCAAGAGTACTTCACTGGCTATAAAGAGTTATGGGGCATCCAGTGGCCATGAAAGGTGCTATATAAAGGCAAGTCTTTTTTTTTTCCTTTTTGAGCTCCATCAAGTCAGCACCAACTGAGAATTGAACATGGGACCTTCTGTGCTCTGTGGTTTTAGTATTCCACTGTTCAGTGGTTATTTTTACTGGGAAATCCAGAGAACTCATTACTAGTCATCAATGCTTAGTGGCAAAATTACTGATCATTGAGCTAAGGAAACCTCAGCATCATTCCTTTGTATTAGTTGGGTCTGTGTTGTGTGAAAAGTACTTCTAAGAATTCAGACTGTATTGTTCTCCGCCTTTCTCCAACCCATGCTCCTGTTCACTTAGCCTCCATTTATTTACAATGTTTGTACAATGGCGGTATTTATTTCCATGCCCTCTTTCTGCTCATGGAAGTTTTGAAACAATTCTTTCCAGTACCTCCAAGTTGTGGTCATGATGCTAAATTACTAGGAGCTTGTTGCCATGGTATCTGGTTCCTGACCTTCATGGCTGAAACTCCAAACAAAGAATCACATCTGGCTATGGGACTATTCATCAAGGCCTGCATGGTCCCATGGGGCCCTGCAGTTTTGACAGGAAGGCACAATATTGCTGATTTGAAATCTGCAGAGCGGTGTTGGTTACCTTATCACTTCAGTTAGCTTTTAGCTATTTGAGTAGTGTGAAATGTTCATTGCTGCAGCTGTTGGCTGACTTATTGCTTCCCACAGTATGCAAAAATGAATTCCCCACACGAGGAGTCCTCACCAAACAGCATCCACCATTTTGACAATGTATTGCTATTGACCACAAGCACACAAACTCTCCACTTTCAATGGTCACAGGAAATGTCTTATTCAAGAAAGGACGTACATTTATGTAGCATCTCTCATGGCCTCAGAACATCCCAAAATGCTTTAAATCCAATGAAGTGCTTTTTAAAAACGTGTAGTTACTTGTCAGGCTCTGAACACAGACCCAGAAACGCAAGGAATGACAATTCTGTTGAGAACCAGAGGTGAAATGAAGTTCTGTCGTAATTGGCCCCTAGGCTCTATAGTGAGCATCACTGCTCTCTTCATCTTCTCAGCTACAGGAAAGTGGGTGGGAGTATTCAGTCTGGATTGGGGAAGAAGTAAAAAGGTAGGAGGGAGGAATCTGTAATTTTTGGGCTCCTACCAGTTAGCCACACTCTAAGATATTGTATTGGGAAATCGTAGGCATGTTCCCATAGTTACCCAATGCAGCAAATCAGAGAATTACCCCCAGACAGTCAGAAAGACCCTGCAGTGAACAGGTTAGCTGCTGCTAAAAGCAGTTCAATTCTGCAGGAACTCTCTTCATTTTCTTCTTCTCTTTTACAGCTGCTGTTAATGGAGATCCCTTCAAGTCTGATGAAACCAATGAAGACACTATTGGTGTCCTGGTGCGGCTGATCACAGAGAAGAAAGGTTGGCATGCAATTATTTCATTCTCATCAATTCAAACTACTATGGTAGGCACATGATAGTTTCTAAATATTAATATAAGAAATTTGGGTTGGCTTTTCGAGGCTGCTCTGCTATTCGATAAGATCACTGCTGATCTTCTACACTAACTCCACCTTACCGACCTTTGGGAAGCCTGACAGCTAAAGGAAAGCTGGACTGCTGGATCCAGGAGGTAAATTCCTTTCCAGTTACCTACTGGATGCAGCATAGCTGCCTTGCTAAATCCTGTCATCGGCACCTCCCTCTCCTCAGCCTCCAATCTCGGCCTCTGTTGGTCAGAGCTTGGCCTCCAGCATTTCCTCATACCCCACGCCACTGCACCTGCCTCCATATTCCCAACTCCCAAGTTCCGAGCTAATGGTCAACGGACAAGATAGAGGTCATTCCCTTGGCACCAGAGTGAGGTGCACGGAATGCAGGGTGGTCCCTTTTACAGGTTCCACCTCCTCCTGCTCAGACTTTGTCACAGTGACTCTCAGGTACAGATGTGAAGGGAGAAGTCTGTTAATTTTTGCTGTTTCTTCTTTAACGGTTTGTGTTCTGTTATTTATTAGACTTTATGGCCTGGATTTTATGGTGGTAATGGTGCTGAATCTGTCAATGTTTGCCATCATTACATAAGTGAATATACCAGTTATCACCAATGTGTTTCACAGCGAAAGGTTTGGGAGGGATGCACTAATACCTCTTTGCCTTTTCTGCCTCTTTTATCCCCTCCAATCCTATAACCTTCTGTGATATCTGTTGCATGATGTTGTGGTGACTGCATGTCATTGTAATGTAAAGGTGCTCAGCAGAGCAAGGGTTAACATGGGACTGGAGAATTGCATTGCCCACAGTATGATGTATAGGCTCACATGGTAATAGACTGAGAGAACAATCTAGAGAGAACACTTTGGAACCAGCCTGCTTGGAGGTAACAGCACCATGCATGACAATAACTTGGGATCTGTAAATAGTTAAAGGTTAACAATAAAGGGTTCATGTTTAAATGTACAAGTCTCAAGATCTCAGCCATTGAGACATCTAAAGAACCCATAATGGAACATTGCTGACAGCTGTGGGATATCAGCAACACCAACATGGCACAACATGCTTGGCAGCAGTGCCAAGATATCACATCAGAGATAGGAACACAATCCAACATGGTGACCCATGGTGAAATAAAAGATGGCAGCTAAATGTATGAGCCCAGAACAGCATCCCATGGTATGAAAAACTAAAAGCAACTGAAGTCTAGAGAGACGCGCACCTAAGAAGAAAATTTGAAGAAACAATTAAAGAAGCTTTACTAAAGACTTGGAAGTGAGAAGTCCACCAGATTGAGTGCAATTCCATTACAGAAAATTGCAAGAACCCAAGTGACACAGTTCATGAGACGGTGAACAAAAATACAAAAAGTAGCTGTGCTGACATTTTAGAATAGGTTGCAGTCTGAAGGGCTCAGAATCTAGAGGGCAGCAGCTGCAAGTAAAAAAACAAAGGCTTAAAAACAACCTGTAAAAAAAAAAAAAATCAGCTGGCAGAGTCAAAGGTTTAAGCAGAATCTGCCAGGTTTAATAAAAAAAAACCTGTAGATTTTAAGAACAAAGTGTTGTCACTTTAAGTTTTAAAAGAAATGGACCCCAATTGGACCGCGAGCCTGCCAAAACTCCCACAGCTTGGCACTTTCAAAAAAGCCATTCCGGAATAAAAAAAAGGAAAAGAAATCACCTAGGAAAGAAATGCTCCTATCTTAGAAGTTTAAAACAGGTTTTAAAAAAAGGGCCATGATTGCCAGAGAGTTCACCAAAATTGGGGAAAGCACAGGAAACATACACAGAGAAATCGATAGTTGCAGAAACAACCAGAGAGGGAAAAAAAGTTACTGCACTGACAGCTCTTAAAGGGGTAATGAAATTTAAAACTGTAACTACAAGAAAACACAAACAGCCATGGACAGCAAGTTAGAAGAGCCAAACGCATTTTTGCTATGGAAAGGGCTAAACCAGACCCAAGAATGGGAATCTTGGAGAAGACAATTTTTAGTCTACAGAAGAACTACAAGATTAAATAAGGAATTAGAAGAAATACAAGTTGATCATTTTTTATTCATCTCCACAGCCAACATATAGATCCATACTCGACAACATTTTCAGTTGTTATTTTAAACTCCTATTAAAGTGCTAAGGGCAATAAGAGACCCCAAAGCGCGGGCAATAAGAGACCCCAGAGGGAGGGCAACAAAAGACTCCAGTGCAAGGACAGCAAAAGACCTCAGAGGGGGGAACAAATGATTCTAGAGCTGGGTAACAGAAACCGCAGAGAGAGGGAGTCAAAGGACCCCAGAGCAAGGGAGACAGATGGCAGTGCAGAGTGAGCAGATGGGTATGAATGAAGAAAAGCTATCTGAGGTAACTTAAAAGAAGCAAAATATTCAATAAGTAAATGAAGCTGTTCTACAGGAAAATGTTCGCTTCAGAGTTGAACTGAAGCTTTGAAACGTAAGATTCAAGCTGAGTATATACCTCTGAAAACGCATGATAAACTGAAGTCTTCAATGAATCAAACTGTTCGAGATCTGAACAAACAAATCTCTGAGATGATACAAAGGTATCAGGAGGAAATAACGACCCTCAGTTTCACAGTTGGCAAATCAAAGCAAGAGTTGGGAAAACTCAACCAAATGTACAGCCAGACAAAACAGCAGGCAAAAAAGTCATGCAAAGGAGTGGCAACCCTGAAAGACTCCTTGAAGAATCAATATGTAGCCCTGGAAAAACATGAGGAGCTAAAAGGAATATTGAATATTACTTCAGAAAAAGCTGCATTGGAACTATTAGTAGCAATGAAACTATGCACTGAAGCCCAGAGTAAATTGGCAAGAGGTTAACAAGAAAATAAACAGTTGAAAGAACAGCTGATTGTCCTTCAAGATCAAATGCAAAAGGAATGCATAACCGTTCAGCAACATGAAGAAATGAAGACTGTCTGTGTCTTAGACCACAGAATGGAAGGACAGCAGGAGTAACTTGAAGAGACTCTAATGAATTACAGGAAAGCTCAAGCTTTGCAAAGAAAAGGAAAACCTGTTGAAAGACTGTCACATGTTTCAAGAATCCCTTAAGACACAGTTTGCTCTTCTGGAAAATTATAGAGAAGCAAAAGGAATTGACCGCCACTCTGTAAAAACCGAAGAACCAGTTGGCAGAGAAGACTCAGCAATATTCAATATTCCAGGAGGAAGCCAAAAGCTGATGAGCTGAAGAAACAGTTGAATGGAAAAGAGGAGACGTTGAAAGGAAAAGCCGTGGAACTTTCCAAACTGTGAATGGATAATGACGCCATGAATTACACAATTACAGGGCTGAGGCAAGTTAAGACTTCACCGGAGACTGACCTGGCCAACAATGAATCCAAAATGAAGGACAACGACAAAGTTCTGTTGCAGACAAAAAATAAAGACAGAAATTAGATCGGAAAATGTAAATCCAACACTGAAGCACAGGGCACTAGAAGAGTGAAAAGCTGAGCTGAATGAAATGATTCATTAGCTTGCCAAAGGATTTGGAAATAAAACAGCACACAGGTGTTTGGCTGAAATTGTGAAACAGGTGGAAATGATGCAAAACATCCACGTCCAGCACAAATATGATGGATGTCACGGAAAAAGAAAATTTGAGTCCACTGTAAGAATGAACGGAGTGCACATTCCCTTTGGAAGACAGCTGAAAAATCCATCGTACAGAAAAAATTAGTAGAGTTGTTAATAAAGAGAACCCCAGCTCAAAGGAGTCCAAAAGGTGATTCAAAAACCAAGTACCTGAAACACAGAGCACTACCACCATTACTCCAAACGTGACAGACTGGGATATGGAAGAACTGTCAAGCCTCAAGACCGTCTGAATTTATAAAGTCAGAGACTTGAGTTGGTGGAGCAGGGATAGCAAATAAATAGTTACACTCTGTTGGGAAGGAATGTTTTCTTTGGAGAAGAAAGGGGAATGTTGTATGATGTTGTGGTGCCTGAATGCTATTGTAATGTAAAGGTGCTCAGCGGAGCCAGCATTAATGTGAGATTGGTGAATAGCACTGCCCACTGGATGATGTATAGAGTCACATGGTAATAGATTGCGAGACCAGTCTAGAGAGAACACCCTGGAACCAACCTGCATGGAGGTAACAGCACCCTGTATGACAGTAACCTGGGATCTGTAAAAGGTTAAAGGTTAACAATAAACAGTTCACATTTAAATATACAAGTCTCAAGAGCTCATCATAGATCTAAAGAACCCATATTACAACAATATTTGCGCTCCTCTAATTCTGGACAGAATTGTGCATTTTCAATCATAATTGCTCCACCATTGGTGGCCATGCTTTTAGTTGCCTAGGTCCCAAAGTCTGGAATTCCCTCTCTGCTTCTCTACCTCGCTTTCTTAAAGCCTACTTCTTTGACTAAGGTTTTGGTCACATGACCTAATATCCCCTTTGGTGCTCGGTGTTATATTTTGTTTCATACTGCTTCTGTGAAGCTCCTTGGGACATTTCATTACGTTAAAGCCGCTATAAAAAGATTTGTTGTTGTTGTTGTTTACTCCTTCATGTCCTGTCCCGGAGCCCAGTGCTCAGGGAAATTGGATAAAGATATCCTTTCTCTGACAGCCACACAAGCCAGCAGCTCACAGACCAGATGCTTATGTGACACAATTTTCCTGCTCCCTGTGGAGACAGCCTCAATGGAAGTAGCCTCCCTGCAGCAGGCGGGAGGACCACTGGAGCCAGACGCTCCAAGCCCCATTAACAGGGGCCCAAGGAAGGAATGGCTAGCCCCACAGCCCTGCGGTTTCTCCCAGCGGGCTTTCCCTTCCTTGCTGCGGAGCCTTCTGCCTTCCTCATGCTGCATAATTAATTTGATTTAGCATCCAAGGGCACCTCCATTTTGAGGCTTCCTCGAGTTCTCCTACCTGCCTGGGCAGTGCCTATCACTCCCGTAGGGCGGCTGAGGCTCCAGGGTGGCCAGCCCTTTGATTGGATGGCAAGCGTGGAGGCACCAATTAGGAGGCTGCCTCTGAAAGAACATCTCCTTCGGCCTAGCTCCCAGTAAGTTCAGGATCGAGACCACAATTTGGTCCCAATGTCAGGGTCCTGAAGACCATGGTAAAATCCAGCTCTGGGAATCTGACAGTCACCTCTGTGTTGATTTTCACAAAGTAAAGAGCATGGGAGGGAGAAGATGAAACCTTTGCCTGTTTATCCAGTAAATAAAGATGTGTAACCCGTCTGGTAAGAATTTCCCTTGATTGCTCTGTGTTTGTGAAGATTATACTTGTTCAGTACCACAAACTGTATCTGAAAGAATGTTTTAAAAATACAGGACTGAGGAAATTTTCAGACCCCTTTAATGATGTTGCTACAAATAGCAACCAGAGGAAAATCTATCTTTAATTATAAAATTTAACTCCCGATAGTACTGAGTGTTGACGGGTTTTGTACATTGTGTGCAAGAACTTAAAGTCCAACCTGGTTTATTAGTGAAACGTCAACTTCAAACAATTGTACTTGCGTTTCCATTCATTTCTGTGGATGGTTTTTAAGTGCAGTGTAAAATAGTGCAACAGATCTCTTCCTGTTGTGGGTTTAACCATTTGCCTTTATCATTAAGAAGCAACACATTAGAGGCCTTCTTCCATAGTCAATGGCATTGGATAATTTATTAACGCACTTCATATGCAGCCAGGGTTACAATTCTTTTCTTCATGACAGAAAATGCAGCGGCCTTGGATGAGATGTTAAAGGAGTATGAGAGGAAGGAAGGGATCACCAACAACAACATGGCAGAAATCACCAACAAGAATGTGGCAGAAAAGTAAGTTTTCTTTCACGTACATACGTTCAAATCTGGGGTCAAAAGATCTGATTTTAACCTAACCTGTCCTGGGATCTGGAGAAAATTGGGTTGGATGCCTGTTTTGTGCCCCCATTTGATTTTACTTGCCATTGAAATCAGCGCCAGGTAAAATTATGCAGTGTTTACAATGGGTGTCTGACCCGAGCCCACCCAATTCCTGTCAGGTGGATCAGATTAAAATCGAGGCTATAGAATTTTATAGCACAGCAAGAGAATATTCATCCCATCACATAAATACTAGTTCTCAGCATGAGCTTTCCACTTAATCCCAATCCCATACCCTTCTTTCCTACCCTTTAATTTTTTTTTGCTAATGTTTATTCACTTCCTGTCAAATGGCTATTATGGATTTTGCTTCCACCATTATTTCTGATAAGACATTCCAAGAATGATTCCCCTCCACGGGATTTAGACTTCTTGTCTTAACAAACTTCTGCTTAAAACAAATTCTCTCTTCTTTCGGTAAGCCTACAAGTCATTGAGAGCTGTGTTTCAGAGTAATAATGTGCTAGAGTTGTAGAACCTCATTGGAATGGCTCTACTGATGCTTATTATTTTTGTTCCAAATCAGTCTGAGATCGTCTTTGTGGTTGCATGTGCTCTAGTCCTATTGTGGATTGAATGACTTAACACATTGTCCTTTTGCCTCTGGGGCCTGGGTTCAAATCCAGACCAGTCTGATGGGATGAAAGTCTCATCTGCTTGCTGACTGATTCAAAGTGTGTTAGTGAACAGAAACACATAACAAAATGACCCTGAGAGACCTGAAGCTTGGCTCATCTGAAAATATGTGACACTGATGAATTAAGGAATGGTCTCGGGTTAAGGGATCCTTGAGGGGAGAATTCCGGTCTTTCAACTACTTATTCCAAAACTCATAACTGTGTTCTCTATACATGTTTACAATTTTACAGTAAATAACACAGTGAAAATCTTACCATCTTTCTGTAGAGTATCTTATACCAGACCTGGCAATGTTTGATGCTCCCAATGGCGGCCTCAAATTGGAATGTTTTTCGATTTACCATGACTAATATCCATTGCAGTGAGCACAGTTTATTTTTATAAAACACAGTTCTGGTTCACTGGTACCAACTAATCTGAAAGGTACTGTTGTACCTCCCAGAATGCTGATCAAAATCTCTTTTAGTGGAAGTGATCAGTGCAATCCCTCAATGATGATATGTGCAAGTACCATGCCTTGTGTTGCCTTGGTAATGCAGCTGTTTAACAAGCTGCTTCTCAACTGTTCTATAAAACATCAAATGAAAATTGAAATAGAAGTGAAATCGCTCTTCTCAATTATGCTCGACCTTGTGTTCCAACCCCTGTTATGGAAGATCCTTCCTCTGTTTAATGTTCAGTGGCCGGACTGCCTCACTGAGCTGAGCAGTTAGGGGAGACTTCCCTAGATCTGCATTATCCAGGGGTAGCAACATCTGGGTGGCTTCCTTTTAGGGTTGCCAACAGTAATTAAATGTATTCCTGGAGGTTTTGTCACATGACTTGCCCCACGCTCTTGCCATTAGTTGGCCAATGCCTCCATCCTCCTGATGCACTGCCTTCCTACGCCAATTGGAAAGTAAAAGGACACATTACCTGTCAGCCAAACAGCATTTTGTTCCCATTTTCAATATCTTTATATCTGGTAAAGAGAAATGTTCAAAGGAAATGGCAAAAAAAAACAATCTTTTTTAATATCCCGATGATTTGCACACAGCAGTGTCCTGGAGATTGATCGTCACTTCCTGGAGACTCCAGGCCAATCCTGGAAGGTTGGAACTCTACTTTACAGACTCTGAACCATTTGGGTTTGTGGTATTTGCTGTGGTCCACTGATTTGGAAGCAGTCCATGCCCAAATGCTGGACAATATCCAGGCTTGGGCTGACAAATGGCAAGTGACATTCACGCCATGCAAATGTTAGGCAATGACCATCTCCAACAAGAGGGAATCCAATCGTCGCCCCTTGATGTACAATGGCATTACCATCACTGAATCCCCCACGATCAACATCCTGGGGGGTCAACATTGACTAGAAACTGAACTGGACTAGTCGTATAAATACTGTGGCTACAAGAGCAGGTCAGAGGCTAGGAATCGTACAACGAGTAACTCACCTCCTGACTCTCCAAAGCCTGTCCACCATCTACAAGACACAAATCTAGAGTGTGTTGGAATACTCCCCACTTGCCTGGATGAGAGCAGCTCCCACAAAATCAAGAAGCTTGACACTGTTCAGGACAAAGGAGCCGCTTGATTGGCACCACATCCACAAAAAACATTCACCTCCCCCCCCACCCCCCCCCCCCCCCCCCCCCCCCTTGCAATCATCCACTCCGCCTACTGATGGTGGGCCGTGTTCCCCGTCAAGGGACCTTGGGAACCTCATTGTAATACATCAGCGTATCATTATAAGGCCAGCCCACCAGACTCATTTGCCCCTGCTGGAATTGCCTGCCTATGTCAGTGAGAAAACACGCTGATGCGTTTCACAACAGCATATGTAAGGCGTGCACTTGGTGAGCTGCACTTCACTCAGGACTTTAAGGTTTGTTTGCCTACCTTGCTTTGGTCAGCACTCGCAGTCATCAGTGCCAGGCTTCACAAACAGCACCACATCACTTTTAGGGGGGCTCTTGGGTGGCTTTTCAAAGGCTGCAGGGCTAGGGCTTGCTTGGGGAAGGGGGAAAAGTGGCCTCAGGCAAGGGAAGAGGCTGCAGGATGAGAGCTGAACTGGGGAAGGAGGGTATCCCAAGGTGTATGTGGGGCACATGTTGATCTGTTCAGGTGGCCTCAAGATGGTGAGGGCTGAGGAGGCAGTCTCCAGAGGAGATGAGGGCTGATGGAGATATGAGGGTGTGTGTGAGAGAATGGGTGGTGATGTACCTTGAGCTGGCAGTGAATGAGATGCCAGTGAATGTGTAATCAGCTTGAGTTTGTGAATTTAGAGTAATGAGGTGGTTGCCATACCCTGGCTGCATGGATGAGATCGTTCATCCTCTATCTGCACCGGATGGCCAACCTCTTCTGTGCAGCATTAGCACTGATCACCACCGCCATTACCTACCAAGCCGGAGTGGTAATGTTGCTGCCCCTCCAGCAGCCAGAGCAGGGGTAAAGGACATCACAGCGGGCCTCCACGGCATCCAAAAGGCGCTAGAGGGCTGCAGTCTTCTTGCCTTTCGGACTATGTCTTCTTTGCTGCAGTCCTGGTCTGGAAGCACTGAGCGCAGCTGTACTTTAAATGTGGTGCCTGGTGTGATGAAGCAGCGAGGTGACAGCATGGCAGGCGAATTGGAGCCCGCTCACCATCGAGCAGTGTATCCCAGGAATGCATAATTAGTTTGGGACGATATGGCGTGAAAAGCCCTAGGTGTTGGTCTGCCTAAATAATCACCAGGCCTAGATGCCTTCTCGAAGAGTTCTTCCTTTCCTCAAAAGCAGTATTCATAATAAATTGATTTTTTTTTTTGTTTATTATTTTATGCTGCCCACTTTTGAGCTTGGGAATTTCCAAAATTTCAAATCCTGCTCTCTTTAAATCCAAGATATAAATGGCCTCTAGATTTTGGATACCGAATGATCATTAGGAAAGTAAGAGGCTGTTTTAAGTCCACTACAAGCGTTGCTGTTAAGAAGTTTAATCACAGAAAAGAAAGTTGTATTCTCACCTTTAACTGCCCTGTCAATTTGCAAGCTCAGATCCTCGCTAGCTGGGCATATTAGAACTGTAGAACTGGCTGATGATCAACTATTATGATCTTGCCCTCCCACCCCCCCCACCCACTCCGTTCGCACACATCCTACTTGTGAACTTGTGAGCTGAATAATTTCATCCTGTCACACACTCAGCAGGAATCTGCAGAGCTGATGCAAACAGACAAGAAAGCATCTGTTTGGCAACATTGAAACTTTAGCTCAATCTAAATTCAAAGCAGAATGATGGTGAACTCACCAGCCCCCTCCACTACCCCGCTTAAGTTTGCAACATTTTAAAATACAGTCAAGAGATGAGTGACTCGTCAATTATTTTTTCATGGATTTGTTGGTTTGTTTTTAATGTCTACATGCCTATTTTCTGAGAGAGTGTCTTCAAACAGGGTGTTGGCCATAAATTCAACCGCAGCAACATTTTCAGTGTGATTAATCATTGGACACAAGATGCTTGAAGACTAAATGGATGGCCTCCTGTCTCTGATGACCCTGGCGCAGAAGCACAGGCATGTGGGTTACTTTAAGGGAATGGAAGATTTTATCAGATGACTGGCAGCCAGCCACCTGTATAGATTGCTGAATGCACACACACTCAGGTGGAGCAGTGGGAACATGCAGCATTGATAGACACCATTACCATTCATTGTGATTCGTTATCAGGCCTTTCTACGTAATACGATGAAGGATTTTGTGTGTGATTGTGTGTACTGTAAATAATGCCTCAGTAAACTTAGTGTCCTCCTAATTTAAAGCCAATTCCACCAGCTGCTATTGTTCATTTATTTATAAAAGCATGCTGCGTTTCATCTAAATGCTTCCCCCTAGTCTGAAAATTGACTTTAAATCCTGGAATAAATATTTAGTTGACTTTAGAAACCCTTTAGTCACTGACCGAATGATGTCATCAGCACTCATTGCTTAATCTACAAAAGAAAATTTATCTAGGATCATGCCATCTTACAAATATTTGCCGGATTCATATCCAATTCTTTTCCCACTTATTTTAGTAGAAACTAGTTATCACTTAGTCATTTCCTGACTACACAAAGAGAGGAAAATATTATTCATATTTTTTTGTGACTATTCCATTTTAAAGTGGCCCTTGATGGTGACACGCCCTCCTTATTTATTTAGTGAAATCTTTGACTGATGCTTTCTCACCAGTCTGCAGATTACAGTCCTGTTCTTGGCTGGCCCTTGTATACTGAATCATTCAAATCTTATAATTTGTTGTTCTTACCCGTGGTTTCACTTACGTATGTCGTATTTATTGATCATCACCTTTTTTGTCATTAAGCATTCAGAATACTGAAATACTCATTCACTGAAAAATTAATTTTGGTCATTATTAATTGATAAGCTGGGCTACCCATCCTACATTTGGGAAATAAGGGAAAGAAAGTTAAAATAAGATTTAAAAAATAGGATAACCAATATGTTTTTATGAAGTAATAAGCTGAGATATTCACCCTACGGGAATATGGACTGATTAAATGAGTCTTAAAGCTGAAATTCAGACCACGAACATGTTTCTATGAAGTAGTTTCCTTGAAGCATTTCTTATATCCAACTGCTTTGACTCAGCAGTTCACTTAATTACCTTTTTTCACACACACCCCTAAATTTACACTAATTATACTCAGAAATAATATTTGACAAAAAATATTTCTTTTCACAATGAATTTACTTTCATTTGCTTTACTTGGTTTGACTCTAGTTTAATTAGATTTACCATTTTTCTGTATGGTTTCTACTAATCATTCTCTACATCCTGAGTGTCACTCTCAAAATCCTCAGGCTCAAAACCTACATCTACAGCTACTTCCTCAATGTTCGATCATACTCTGGCCTGACTTTTATGTTTGAAGGTCAGGTGCACGCCTGACCTGAACTCATGTAAAATTGTGCAAAATAACTTTGGCATGCGTCCTGATGTCATCACGCAGGCGAGCAATATTGAGGTCGGCGCGTGTGCAGAAGTCGGAGCCATGCCGGACGACAATTAAAAGGCCAATTAAGACCATTAAAAAGAATATTGATTGAGATTTTGCATTGCCTGCAAGATTTTGCGCTCATTGCACAGGCAAAACAGGCAGGCTGGCAGCACATTTTTATCAAATTGTCATCCAAGGGCAGGATAAAATGGGTCTGGAGCATTGCCATTGTGAGTAGTGAAGAGTTAGGAGATAGTTTGCTGCTGGTTGCTTATTGAACCTTGACAGCTTTATCTCTGTTTTTAGCTTCAGTCTTTGCATTGCTAGCCTTCACTTCAGGACTCACTGGTGTCTCCAAGACCCCTGGAAGATTTATACCCTGTGGACCGTTCTGGTCACCAGACAGCCTTCTGTTTCTCTGGCACTGGGGATTGTGTACTTCACTGGAGGCACCTCCTCCTCTGAGGAAGGGAGAGGCTGAGGGAAGAAGAGGCTAGGTGTCCGCAGGCAGCATCCAAGGGAACAACTTGTGGGAGGAGAGGTGCAAGCATGGGGGCGCAGGGCCAGCAGGGAGTCCAAAGCAGAAGGGGCCGCAGAAGTGGCCACTATTCTGCTGTCAGAATGTACAGGTAATGATGCAGCTACCTCAATATATCAGAGGTGGCAGTGCTGAAAGAGGCTCTGCCTCTACAGGGAGACTATGACCTCCATATGTCAGGTGATTGGGCCAGAGATCACTTCCAACTGTGTGGGTGGACACCCCATGCCAGTGACTCTGAAGGTCTCAGTGGCACTCAACTTCTATGCCTCTGGCTCGTTCCAGGGCTCAGTAGGGGATCTGTGTGGAGCCTCCCAATCAGCTGTCCACAGTTGCTTGAAGCTGGTGACAAAAGCTCTGTTCAGGCGGGTCATGACATTTATTCATTTCCAGGTGAACGAGGCCAGCCAGGCTGAGTGAGCCAGAGGGTTTGCAGCGGTTGCTGGGTTCCCCCACGTCCAGTGTGCCATCGACTGCACATGTCGCCATCAAGGTGCCAGCCGCTGAGCCGGGTGCCTTGTGACCAGGAAGGGCTTTCACTCCATGAACTTGCAGATCGTGTGTGACCACAAGATGCAGGTTATGCAAGTCTGTGCAAGGTACCCTGGCAGCTCCCATGACGCATACACCCTCCGACACTCCACGGTGCCAAGGCTGTTCATGGTTCTAGCTCAACTGAGTGGATAGCTGCTGGATGACAAGGACTATCCATTGACAAGGTGGCTTATGACGCCTCTCCAGCACCCAAGAGCAGAGGCAGAACAGCGTTATAACAGGAGACATGCCTCCATAAGAGCGATGATAGAGAGGACCATAGGTCTTCTGAAAATGAGATTCAGATACCTGGGCCGTTCAGGGGGAACACTGCAATGTTCTCCACAGCGTGTATCTCTTTTATAGTTGTTGCATGCTGCACTCTCCACAATCCGGCTCTGGCAAGGGGGAACCCACTGGAGGATGAGGATTTCGAGACAGCTCCACAGGCCACAGAGGATGAGGCCAGTGGTGAATCAGAGAGGAGCCTGGGGAAGAATATGGTGAGGACATGGGGGCTGACCTCTGGAACCAGGGAGGCTATGACTCAGCACATCTTCAGCTAGGTTGCCAAGACACTGTTTCCACCTCATGCCAAGGGCATCGCCCCCTAATTAGATATTTGAATTCAAAGTCCACTCAGTACCTGTGTAATAAAGTTTAGAGTCCCTCATGTCCAGCATGAAATACTGGTATATCCTGCACCTAGAAAACAAGTGAAGCGTACTCAGGCCATTAACACAAAAGCAATATTTATATGCTCTTGGCACTTACAGACAATGAACATAACATTATAAGGTGTTAACAGTCACACCAGTAAACAACTTAACAAATAATGACAGAACGGAAGATCACCCATGGAAAGTCCCTCTAGCACTCACGGTGATTTAAACGAACATTTACAAGTGCTGTGTCTTGGTGCCCCCCCACCCATGCTTGCTGCCAATGGCATTAGAGGTAGCCTGCTGACTCAGGTATTGTGTCAGCCCTGATGACCTTGGTGGTCGTCCTCTGGCCAGCAGACCCTGCACAGCCACTATCTGTGAGGGTGCATCCAGCACCATGGCTGGGCATTCCTCAGTCATTGCGGCTTCATCAGAGACACGGTCACTGGCAGAGAGGCGGGGGAGCTGCTGTCGCCATCCAGAGCACCCTGAGAGGAGCCTGCAGAGACAGCACGAAGC
Organism: Carcharodon carcharias; assembly: GCF_017639515.1. Taxonomy (NCBI): domain Eukaryota; kingdom Metazoa; phylum Chordata; class Chondrichthyes; order Lamniformes; family Lamnidae; genus Carcharodon; species Carcharodon carcharias. Next base: position 31,208,086 of record NC_054477.1, on the reverse strand, counting down.
TCATCTGCTAACATGAGGTCAGTCTGGTCCTCTCTGCTTGCCATTGATAGATGGGCACCTAGCAGAGATACTAAGTACCTCACCCATCTCGTACATTGGCAGTGACCTGAGGCCAATGCCTCTGTGAGGGCTTGCAGGTTCGAGCGCAACCCCAGACACCCCTGACTTTGTTCCTGGAGCTGCCTCTCCTTGAGAGTCACCACTCTGTCAATGGACAGTGTGCTCAGTGCTCTGGGTCAACGCAGTGCTCATGCTCCACATGGACTCCTCCATGACAAAGACCATGGCACATATACCCTCAGGAATCTCAGCCAGATCCTCCTTTGGATTCTGCTGGACATCCAGCGTCTGCCGCCTATTAGACGACTGGAGGCTTATCATCTGCCTTGGACTCAGCATCGTCCTGGTCTCCAGCAGTCCTCTGACTGCTGGTGCCCTGGGCGCTCTGTGCCTCCATCGGTTCCTCATGTGACTGTGCTGTGCCCTCCCCACTGTGCGCTGACATTGTAACCAACAATCTAATGACCACCAAGGTGCTGGTATCTGCACTGGGTGCCTGATGCAGAGAGGGGGTGTGACGTAGGTGCATCTGACGGGCACTGGTCCTCTGGTGTCAATGGTGGCTCCACTGGGTCTTGCAATCGTTTGCTGGATTGCGATTCTCGGGGCAAAAATAATGTATCATTAGTACTAGTCATCACACAGTCACTGTGCATGCTAGGCGGGCTGGTGAGATAATGGAGATCTGCATCATGATGCCATCTTCTTTCAATGAACAATGGGGACTGAAGGTTTGAGGTTTCCATTACAGATGAGACAACACAACAATGTTTACTCACTCTGACATTCTCACATCTCTGCATTGCACTCTTACCTTCATCAGAGACCCCTGCCTCTCTACGACCAGTGGAACAAGCTGGGCGTTGACACTCCATCTCCAGGGCATCCATCTCGTACCTCATCAGAATCATCAAGTTTGGGGGGTTTCTGCCTGCTCTTGACCTCTCGATGGTGTTATGGCTTCTCTTCTCCTGAAAGGACAGAGGAGCATTGATTAGTCCACTCTCTACCTGCAGCACCTATGCAGCCTGGCCAACCCCACCTGAGGAACACCTTGCAGGGCACATCCGAGTCGTGGCCCGCAACCCATAAAGCAATCAGACCAAGCAGCCAGAGCTCATTGCCTTGGCTGGCACTGATGTCAGTGACCGTTGGCATTCAGGCTCTTACACCCCTGAGCACCATGGGGGGAGGGCCAGCCCTTAACACTTCTCCACACAGATCCATACCAACTCGGTACTCACCCTTGCTGAGTGTAGCAGATTGTTGAACCTTTTATAGCACTGCACCCATGTGCGCCGCACAACCTCATGGCCGCTGACCTGGGCTGCCACCTCTGCCCATGCTTCTTGGTGAGGTGTGGTGGCCTCCTCTTGCCATTCCTGGGTATCAAGATGTCCTGCCTGGCACTGACCTCCTCCACAAGGATTCCCAGGCACTCATCCGAGAACCGGCGGGGTGGGGGGGTGGGAGTGAGTGTCCACTGGATTTGCCCACCAGCCTGGTGTGCCCAGCAGGTGCAGATGCCATTGCTATTCCACACAAATTTTTCTTCCTCAAACTCGCCAGGTTCCCCTGTGCCCCCTGGCAGGGAGCTGCCTCTACTGCTTTTGAATCCCCTACCGGGTCACCATTGGACCTGGTGCCTGACAGGCCCCTGCCCGGCCTTTCTGACCAGTGAAAGGACACGTTTCACATTGGGCGGGCCTTAATTGGCCACTCAGCGTGAAATCGCGTTAAAAACGTGATCTCGACCGGGAGCGGATTCTACATCTGCTTCCGGGCCTCCCCGACTTCGTGCACACGCCAAGCGTGAAATTCAGGTCTCTGAATATTTCATTATCAGTGTCAAAGGTAACATCTGTTCAGTGTCACTGTCAGCACTTTCAGTGCTTGTTGAAATATTGAACATTTGATGATAGACCAGATTAGGAGTTTATCTACCTTGAGCCAAAGTAATGAGATTCCTTGGCAATCCTACTCAACTGTTATATTTTCTGAAATTTTTCAACAAGTGTTTTGATTTTGTTTTCCTTATAGGAACAGCAACAATCAGTGGTTCGCTTCAGGGCATCAATTGTACTTTACCATTCATGCAATACGTTGAAGGTGGCTCTTTTTTCCATTTTCCGCACCAACATTCACATACCTCTGACCGCCTGCCAATATCATATTCTGGCTCTGACTCCTTATTATAATGAGGATCAGAGAGATGAAAGCTTCCTTAAAGAGTCTCTGTCTTTTAATTGCAGCATTGTTTTTTTCTTGCATTCTGTCACTCTCTGTCAACTTCTTGCCTTTTTGCTCTGGCCTTTTCAGCTTCCCTGGCTCTGTGTCCCGCCTGTCGCTTTCCCTTGCCAAGTAATAATGTGCAGAATTATCTCAGAACATAAACAGGCCTGAAACAAATGAAATAGGAGGGGAAAAAAAAACAAATGAAATATGAAAGAAAGGTGGAGATTTATAACATAGGTTTGTTGCATTCTTTCTTGCAATGTATAGTTAAGGTTGGTTAAAGCGGTGCCGGTGGGGCCATAGTGTAGGCAGGGCCGCAAGGAGGCCAAAGCACCACGCCTCCATCCCACCCCCCCAACCCGGTAGGGGTGGTTAGACGTCAACTCCCCAACAACATACCCCTTGTTCCAAGGTATCATCCCACCTAGTTTGGCTGAGATTGGTCCAAGGATTTTGGAACAGTTTGGCAACAGCAGTTTGCCAATATATAATGTGTGTGTAGATATATATCAACGTTCTGTTGGACAATGGTCATATCACTGTCAAGTTCTATTCAAGAAGCCTCTTCTCTACCGTCAGCATGAACCCTGTCTACATTTCCCTCATGTTCAGCTCCCAAGCTATTAGTTTTACCAGTAAAGTAAATTCTAACAGATTTCTCCTTTCTATCACCTTGTCTACAGATTTGCTCCATTGTTAACCATTCCCAAGCTATGCAAACACCATCACATTCACACCGTGCAGACCTCAGCAACCCTGCTGGGATCCAGCTGTACACGGTGCAGTCAAAAGAAGTGGCCGGAACTTCTGCTGAATCCGACCACCCGGAACATCACAAAACCTGTCAAAGTGGGAACGCGGAACAGCAGGCCCAGTGAAATCACTATCTTATCTATCGGCAGGTAAGCAGCTGCACTCAACAGTATATTCTGACTGAAAACAGAAAATACAGGAAAAACTCAGCAGGTCTGACAGCATCTGTGGAGGTTGACATTTCGAATCCATACGAGTCCTCTTCAGAGTATATTCTGATTGCATTGTTTTCAGAGAATATCCATGAATTCCCTACAGCATGAAAGTTATTCAAATGTACACTATGCCACAATAGAGATTCAATTTGTCTATGAATTGTCCACCATGTCAACATGAATTTTACATAACATTCACAACACAGAATCAGTCCATTTGGCCAAACTATCCCACGTTCCACACAAGTCTGTTCATCATTCGAAAATGTTTAATTGGACTTGTTAGTTACTGTTAATTAGATTTATTTATTCACCCTCTTCCCCCCTTAGTTCAGTCCCTCCTCCCATGAAGTCACCGATTCTGGTTGAGGTATGTTTTCACAGGTGTCAGCCACCCTCCAAGTACTTCACCCGTGTGCCATCATTCTTGTGTGAGTCCGGGCAATGATCATTAACAGGTTATTTAGCCATGAGGCCTGACACGCACGAGCGTAAAATAGTGCTTGATGATGTCGGGCGAGCATCCCAATGTCATAGTGCGCACTCACGTTTTTTCAGTCGGTGGATGCGAGCGAGAGTCGGCAGCACGCCCGCCGACAAGAGGCCTATTAAAGTCCTTAAGTAATTAATTAAAGTGAGTTTTTCGCTGCCCACTCAACTGTTTGGTTAGCGGGCGGGCAAATAGGCCAAGTGGCCTTTGCGTTTTTTTTGCAAAACCTCATCCACGGGTGGCCTGAGGTTCCAAACACTGATTTAAAAAAAAAACAATAAAAATTTTTAAAATTCATTTTTTACATGTTCCTGCTCATGTGACAGGGTCACATGTGGGGACATGTTTTCCTTTTTTTCTCAGTCTTTATTTTTAATGTTAAAAACCTTCAGCTCCCTGAGGCAGCTCTGTGCCTCCAGGGAGCTTTCCCTGGGCGCACCCCCAGGCATGCGCACACTTCAGTGCTTGCCCTCCTCCCGTCCCCACCCCGGCAGCGCTGAACGTTTTGAGCGTGCCTTTTACGCTGTCTGGCCGTTAATTGGCCGACTGGCGTGAAATTGCGGCCGGGGCCCGATCGTGGGTGGTGGACCACTGCTCCCGGGCCTGCCCAACAAGGGGAAAATCCTCCCCCAAGTTTTGCCCTAGAGAGAGGTGCATTCACACACACACATAATCCAGTAGGAATCACTAGGCAATGGTCAGAAGGGACATGCTAATTAGTTTCACAATCAGGACAAGAGAGGTGGGACCATGACGACTGTTCTCACTTAAATTAGATTAACATTTCATCCCATTGCCAGTAAGATACTTGACGCTTAGTCAGCACAGAGTGTGAAATACATTTCAGTATTTGGACGTACACATATCTGATTGTAGACATATGAATTAAACTTTCTCCTGCTCCCCATGTCTTATGCACCAGCTTACAATAATCACAACCTGGTGTTTCAAATTAAGGACCTTCCTCAAAAACATCGTCACATCCCCAAAATAAATTACTTGACCTCAGTGTAGAGATTCAACACACATTGTATTTCTATTCTGGAAAATTATGGGACTAATATTTCTCTGGTCAGGAAGTTTCCTACCTCATGGGCTGGATTTAACAATCCCCGCCAGTGGGTTTGAAGGCGGTGGACACGCTAAATCCAGCGGGTGGCCTGCCTGCCATCTACTCACCCACCCCTCCCCCCACCGCAAATATACCAGCGGCAGAGGTGGCTTTGGTCATCCCACCTGCCAGTGGACCAATTGAGGCCCTTAAGTGGGCAATTAATGCCGGCATATAACTGGCAGCATGACAGACCCATGCCAAGGGCCAACCCGGAAGTTTCCCTGTGTGTGCTGGTGGTGGTTGGGGTGGTCCTTCCTTAACTGGCCCCCAGTTAAATCCCAAGGTGTAACCAACACTCAGGTTGCTGCCCTCCCATGGCCTCTCAAACCCTGATACCCATCCCCTTGATGACCCCCAAACGCTTACAAAATGCCGATCCGTCGCAGCCTGCTGCCTCATCGCCTGAGTGCAGTACCGGCAGTGGCCACCGCTCCCGATGGCACTACTGATATGTCGATTGACCGACGGCTGTCTGAAGTGGGACTTCCTGTCCCTGAGGAGAGGAAATGCTGACTTAAATCCATTAACGGACAATTGGCCATTAAATGACTGTGAGGAAACTGTTCTTCCCCTGGGCGGCCCCCGTGCACCACCCCCCCCCCCCCCCACCCCCTCCCCCCTCCCACCCAGTCCCCAACATTAAAGTGGTGGCGGAAGGGTGCGCAGGGACCAGGGTGCCCCGTATAATTCAGCCCATGTCTCTCAGGGAGTGAGTGGCCATCTTCAACATGTCATTTTCTTTATAGTTCTGTTGTAGAGATTGTTCATGATGTCCAGTCACTGATTTTCCACACTATCGTGGAGACAGCCCAAAGTAACAGTGGCACTGAACAGAGTACACAAAACAGTCATGTTCTTTAATGTCTGCAGTCTTGTCTTGAAACCAGACAGGACCGTAGCAGTCCTTTTGTCCTATAGCTGTGGACTGGAAATTATTTTCCAAAATCCTTTGTCCCATATGCTTCACTTTGGACTGAGTACATTAATTCATCATCAGCAACCAGCTAATTCCTCAGGGCATTTAAATGCAGGAAATATGCTGACTGGAAGCTCTGTACACCGCCCCCCCCTGATGGTAATAAGGTTTTTCAGCTACTGATTGGAATTAGGTCACTTTCTGTGTATATTTATAGAAAACATTATTTATATGTTTCCAGTAAAAGGTCCTTGAAGATTTTTTTGTGTAATATATAAATTATAACAGTGCATTTGTCTACATCATTTGAATTTCTGACTAATGGAATCATAATAAAATAGCCCTAATTCAAAGTGGTACTTCTGAAATCAGGTCATGGCTCAACATAACACAGTTTCCAAATTTTCAATTTTTTTTTACTGTACCAGGTTTCGTGTCGCTCAAATTCCTGAGCAGAAACAGAATTTAATTGATGAAAAAATTCCACCTGAGTCAAAGGACACTGATTCAATGGAAACTACCTGTGATGAGCAGGTGGGTCGTAAATCCCTGCTGGGCAGTATTTCGATAAAATGCCCAAAATACTCAGCCAGTCAGCAAGAGGTAAGAAGAGAGAAACACTGGGGTATTTGACTTTCATGCCTGGACCAGATATACAACTCCATCATGTCTGGGTCCATTTCTGTAATATCAACTCTTGGCTTAGTACAGCTCTTCACCCACTTGTTCTTTAAGGGCTTGTATTGCTGTTTATTGTCCATCAGTTGCAAATAAACAAAGAACATGGATAGTGATGCAGGAGCAGGAAGAGGCCATAGCCTCTCGAGTCTGTTCTGCTATTCAGATGGATCATGCGTAATCTGTATCTTAACTCCACGTGCCTACCTTGGTTCAATAGCCCTTATTACTATTGCCTAACAACAAGCTATCAATCTGAGATTTGACATTTTCAATTGGCCCATTCTCAACTGCTTTTTTGATGGGAGAGTCCTATATTTTCACTAGCTTTTGTGTGAAGAAGTGGATAAATTCAGAAAAGCCTAGCTCTAATTTTAAGGTTTTACACCCTGGTCCTGGATTCCCCCACTGGTTTCTCACTATTCCCCAAGCCAACTCGTCCTCCAGACTTCCATTGGTTACGTGGGTGTTCTGGATGAACCCCAAGAGGCATGGGTGGCTACCATTAGCAAACAGGGGATATGCAAGCAATCTAAAGGAGTGACCTGCTTGATCTACACCACTAACCCCAGTAGACTTTCCAATGAAGGAGTTCTTCACTGAGCTTGTCCATTGCAAAAGTAGGGAGGTCATGTTGGAGTTGTATAGAACCTTGGTGAGGCCACAGCTGGGGTACTGTATGCAGTTCTGGTCACCACATTATAGGAAGGATGTGATTGCAATGGAGGGGGCGCAGAGGAGATTCACCAGGATGTTGCCTGGGATGAAACATTTAAGTTATGAAGAGAGGTTGGATAAACTTGGGTTGTTTTCATTGGAGCAGAGAAGATCGAAGTGTACAAGATTATGAGGGGCATGGACAGGTTAGATAGGGAGCAGCTGTTCCCCTTAGTTGAAGGGTCAGTCATGAGGGGACATAAGATCAAGGTGAGGGGCAGGGGTTTAGGGGGGATGTGAGAGAAAACCTTTTTACCCAGAGGGTGGTGAAGGTCTGGAATGCGCTGCCTGGGAGGGTGGTGGAGGCGGATTGCCTCACATCCTTTAAGAAGTACCAGGATGAGCACTCGGCACATCATAACATTCAAGGCTACGGGCCAAGTGCTGGTAAGTGGGATTAGGTAGGTAGGTCAGGTGTTTCTCACGTGTCGGTGCAGCCTCGATGGGCCAAAGGGCCTCTTCTGCACTATGTGATTCTGTGAAATATGGCCCATTATGGTCGTTCAGAGTCAAAATGCCTATGTTCAAAACCGTGAGACTTTACTTAACTCAGTCGAACAGTGAGTTGATCTGGACAGGACTGATTTGGCTTCTTAATTACCTTTGAAGGAACTGAATTAATAATTCAGCTGATTCAAGGTAGTTTGTATGTTAGCCACAGATCTCACACAGTCACAGAATTCATGAAATCACGGAATTGTTACAGCACAGAAGGAGGCCGTTCAGCCCATCATGTATGCACGGGCTGTCTGCATGAGCAGGGACATGTTATTAATGAAAAATTAAAGCTTTTATTTTATTTTTAATTTGCTTTTGAAAACCTCATTCCACCCATGGATGAGGTTTCCAAAAAAATGCAAAGGCCGCTTGACCTTTTCACTTGCCTTCCAACCGTTAGGTTGGACGGGCAGTGAAAAATTTAATTTAAATGATTACTTAATGTCCTTAACAGGCCTTTTAATTGCCGGCAGGCGTGTTGCCGGCTCTGGTGCGTGCCCGCCAGCTGAATTATCGCGCAACTGTGCGTTGACGTCGGCACACTCAGCCAACGTGAATGTGTGTCATTTCACGCTTGAGCAGGTCGGGTGCATGTCTGGTCGCTGAGTGAAAATTTCTGTCCCATGTTACATACTGTGGGCTACTCTCACCTTGAAAGATTCAAAGATATTTTGGGAGGTGTTTCTTATTCGTTCTTTTGGACGTGAGCATTGCTGGCAAGGTCAGCATTTATTGCCAATCCCTAATTGCTCTTGAGAAGGTGGTGGTGAGCCACAGCCATGAACCGCTGCAGTCCATGTGGTGTTGAGGATTTCGACCTGGTGACCATGAAGGAACAGCGATATATTTTGAAGTCAGGATGGTTTGTGACTTGGAGGGGAACCTGCAGGTGGTGGTGTTCCCATGAGTCTTCTAGGCGGTAGAGGTTTGGGTTTGGAAGATGTTGTTGAAGGAGCCTTTGCAAGCTGCTGTAAGGCGAGCATCTTGTAGTTTGTACATGCTGCTGCCACTGGTAATGGAGGATGTGAATGTTTAAAGTGGTGGATGGGGTCCTGATCAAGTGTGCTGCTTTGTCCTGGATGGCGTTGAGCTTCTTGAGTGTTCGGAGCTGCACTCATCCAGACAAATGGAGGGCATCCCATCACGCTCTTGATTTGTGCCTTGTAGATTGTGAACAGGCTTTGTGTGCTATGTGTTGCAGGATTCCAAACCTCTGATTCACTCTTGTAGCCACAGTATTTATATGGCTGGCTCAGTTAAGCTTCTGGTCAATGGTAACCCCCAGGATGTTGATAGTGAGAGATTCAATGATGATCAATGGAATAATTATAAACAATCCAAACAGGGACTCTGAACTGTCCTGTGATCATTTTTGTATCTTCTCCCAAGTGTTATGCTCAGTGTACTAAAAATGGAAATTAAGTAGTGCCCATTTGCACAATTTCCTCATTTTGGGGGGGTGGATATTGTTCAGAAATAATGGAAATGTTAATTGGGAAGAATGTTTAAAAGAGCTGTTTAAGGGAAGTCTATGAATTAGAAGGCTCTAGGAATTAAGCATATGGGGCAACATTTTCCCCCCCGTCGGTGGTGGGGGGGCGCGGGGGGGGAGTGTGTGTGTGTGGGAGTGGGAGTGGGCATGGGTGGGCGGGTTCCCAATTGGCACCCCCAATTGGGGGTGTCCCGCCATTTTATGTGGACGGGCCAATTAAGGCCCGCCTAGCGTAACGTCCGCCAGGAAGCGCTATGCATTCCCTGTGCGCGTGTGGTGGGGGGGGTGGGGGGGGTTGCGGGGAGGAATTCTCTGAGCTGGGAGTGCGTTCTTTCACGCATGTGCGCAAAAGTGAGCACAGGCCTCCTTGAGGCAAAGTGCTGCCTCAGGGAGATCGCTGGAAGTTTTAAAAAGTTTGTGGAAGTGTGGAAAAAAAATTCCTGACATGTCCCCTCATGTGACATGCCAATTTCAACACTTTATAAACATTTTAAAGTCCTCATGAAACCTCATCCCGCCCATGGATGAGGTTTCATGTTTTTTCTAAAGGCTGCCTGGCCTCCCCGCCTTTACTGTTCTTTCTTTAAGTGGCCGTTAACAGTTTGGCGGGTGCGCAGCTGAGTCGGCCCGCCAACCTGAAAATGTAAATGACGCGGGGTGACATCGGGATGCCCGTCCGACCTGATCCCACGTCATTTTACGCATTGATGAGCGGGCCCTGCCCCCCCACTTACCGAACGATAGATGCAGCCCATAGCCTCTAAAATATCATAAATAGTTAGAAGGATAGTAACAGACTTCAAGTGGGTATGACACAGAATGGTGAAATGGGCAGACACATGACAGATGAATTTTGATGCAGAAAAGTGTTAAGTAATTCAGTTTAGTAGGGAGAAGGAGGACAAACAATATAAACTAAATGGTATAATTTTAAGTGCAGGAACATACAGACCTGGAATCTGCATGTTCACTCGTCTTTGAAGATGGCAGGACAAGCTGAGGAGGCTGTTTACAAAAGTTTGGTATATGGGATCTGTGGGTTTATAAATAGAGGCACAGAGTACTAAAGCAAGAAATTTGAGCTGAACCAATTGAACCAAGGTCCCAGCTGGAGTATTGTGTTCAATTCTGGGCAACACTGGAGGAAGGAAGTCAAGGCCTTGGGAGAGGAAACAAAGGAGATTTACTAGAATGGTACCAGGAATGCAGGACTTCAGCTTTTATATGGAGAGATTAGAGAAGCTGGGATTGTTCCCTTTGGAGCAGAGAAGGTTAAGTGGAGATTTGAAGAAGACATTCAAAATTTTGAAAGGTTTTCATAGCCCTGAATTTCACGCTCAGCATGTGCGCCAAGTCGGCAGGCCCGGAAGTGGATGTGAAATGCGCTTCCTCCTGCGATTGGCTCCCGAACATAATTTCAGGCCAATTAACAGCCAGCCAGTGTGAAACACGTGCTGAGAAAGCCTTAGCGCTGCCAAGGGGGGTGGGGGCGAGAAGAGGGCGGGCGCCGACAAAAGTGAGGGTGGGGGTGGGCGCTTCTAGCGAGCTCCCTGAAGGCAGACGGCTGCTGTGGAGCTGCCTCAAGGAGCTACAGACCTGTACAGATTAAATAACAGGAAAAAAAGGCACCGCACTGTGTCTTTGCAACACATTCAGGCCCCTGACAGCAGAACTGCAAAAAACATCAGTGCCCAGATATCTTTTTTTTATTATATTTCACCCCAGACATTTCATCCTGTCCTTGGATGAGGTTTCATTAAAAATGGGCTGCCCGCCTGCCTGTTTTGCCCTTGTGATGAACGCAAAAACACACGGGCAACGTAAAACTGTGGACAATTAGGTTTTTAACGGTCTTAATTGTCCTTTAATTGTCGGCGGGTGCGACTCCGACTCCTGCGTACACCCGTCAACCTCAATATTGCTCACGTGTACGATGACATCAGGACACACGGCCGATGCAATTTCGTACAATTTCACGTGCGTTCGGGGCAGGCACGTGCCGTAAAATCAATGTAAAATTCTGGCCATAGAGTAAATAAGGAGAAAATGGTCCAAATGGCAGAAGGGTCAGTAACCAGAGGATCCAGATTTCAGGTGATTGGCAGACGCACCAGAGGTGACCAGAGGTACAAAAAGTCACGTATGTAGTGATTTTTTAAGATCTAAAATTCACTCTCTGAAAGGGTGGTGGAAGCAAATTCAGTAATAGATTTCAAAAGGGAATTGGATAAATACTTGAAGAAGAATAAGATTGTAGGGCTGTGAGGAAAGAGCAGGGACTTGAGACTAATTGGATGGCTCTTTGAAGGAGCCACAGAGGCATGATGGGCAGATTGACTTCCTTCTGCACTGTATAATTTTATGATTCTATGAGCTAAGTTAAGATTTCTGTGCAGTACTGAGGAAGTCCTTCGGATGAGACATTAATCCAGCTGCTTAGGCGACTGCTAAACATCCCAATAAAGTTATGGAAGGAAAGCAACTGGATATCCTGGTCAAATTCAACCTGCACTAACAACGTTTTGTGGGGTCTTGTGTGCCAGTTTGTTACTTCATTAAGGAAGTGTTTTCTTAAAAGTTGCCTCTCTATGCTGTGGAAGCGCTAAAGCTTTAAACTCTTGACAATACTTATCTGGCCAGACAAGTATTGTTTGTCTTACTTTGTAATTTACAGTAGGTTGGGAATCATAGAAATGATTCATGCTGTGCACCATTGTCAATGCTGACTACACATCAGATCTCATCTTCCTGCTGTTTCCCATTTCTTTTGCTATGTTTCCTCTTCAACGGCTTTGCCCTCCTGGGGAAGAGTTTTCCCTCCGTCGCGGGGGCGTGGGTTGGGGGGAAATGCAGGAGCGGGTGCGCCTCTGATCGGTGCCCTCGATTGGGGGCGCACCACCATTTTACATGGGCGGGCCAATTAAGGCCCGCCCACCGTGATGTCCACCAGGAAACTCTATGCGCTCCCTGTGCGGGTGGGAGGAGATTCCCTTAGCTGAGAGTGCGCTCTTTCGCACATGCACGCGGAAGAGCGCTCTCATCTCCCTGAGGCTAAGTGCTGCCTCAAGGAGATCAGCTTCAAATTTTAAAATGTTAAAGAGATAGAAAGAAAATTTTCCTGACATGTCCCCTCATGTGACACTGTCACATGAGTTGGGACATGTCCATCACTTGTAGTGAAACCTTTATCAAATATTTAAAAACGCTCATGAAACCTCATCCTGCCCGTGGATGAGGTTTCACGCTTTTTCTGAAGCCCGCTAGGGCTCCCAGCCTGCCCGCCAACCCTAAGGTTGGATGGGCAGGTCATTAATTACGTTAAGTACTTTTTAAATGGCCTCAACAGGTTGTTGACAGATTGGCGGGCGCACAGCTGATTCGGCTGCACCCCCACCGACCTGAAAATGGAAATGACGCGGGGTGACGTCGGGGGTTCTGCCTGACGTCATCCCGCATCATTTTATGCGTTGGTGAGCGGGCCCTGCACCAACTCGCCAACCTGAAGATCCTGACCATGAACTTTCCAATTGATTCAGCTCTAGTGGCCAATGGTGGTAGTGCATCCTATATTCTAATAAACCTTTGCATAAAAATTTGCCAAACTGAGGACAATTAGGGATGAGCAATAAATGCTGGCCTAGCCAGAGACGCCCACATCCTGTGAAAGAATATAATAAGCTTGAACTAATTGGGCTGGCTTTTCCCACTTAGTTCATAATCTGCCCAACATCAGCTTCAATTCCAGGTCGGGAACCCAGAAGTGGCTGTGACGAGACATCGTTTGCAATGTTCCTGGAGGCAACCAATTAAGAAGCTGCCTCCAGGAGCCCCGTCCAATTAAGGATGGCAGGTGGATTAAGGAAGCAGGAGACCAAATGAGGGGCCTGCAGTGATGTCTGGCCAGCAGCCCCATCAGGAAAGGTGGGCGCTGGTGAGACAGGTAGGAAACCTTGAGAGCACATCCGGTTCGTTCTGAAGAGGCCCACAGCAGGTAAGGCCATTGGTGTGGAGAGGGAAATCTTCCACGTCCGGTTTTGGCCTTGTGTCTTGGTGGCAACTTTATTGAGATATGGAGCCACCAGCTCCAAGGACTAGGAGGCCGCTTCTAGGGAGCTGGTAGGTTTTGCACACAGCTGGGGTGGGGAGGCAGGGGTGGGTTGCAAGACAGGAAGATCCATTCTCTATCAGAAAATGGCCTCAAATTTGGCCCTTAAGTGGCGTAATTGTTTGTCTCACTGGAGTGGGCTGCCAAACTTCTTCCCTTCCCAATGCGGGAAGCTCCTCCAAGAGGCAGGAATGTGTGGTGAGGGAGCCATCCTGACGTGACTCCACCCTATTTTCATGGCTGTCCTACTTCCAACGCCATCTACATGGGGAAATTCAGCCCGCATCTGGATTTCTAGTGCAGTAATGTAATCACTACAGCATCATCATATCCAAATTGATAGAAAGGACATTGCTTTTCCAAGCTGAATATCATTTTGCAGACTGACTTCAACTATTCAACCATTGCCAGCATTAGTCTTGAGCCATGAACATGAAAAGAAAAACACAGAGAAATCTATTATTTATGTCCAGTGGGATATGAAGATAATTTCTAAACTAAACATTCATAGCACGGACGCAGAATCTTTGCAGTCTTTTGAAAATGTCAGGTCTCTTAAAGGAAGTAGCAACTCAGTACTGAAGTCATTATTACTTTTGTTCTAAAGCTTGCTTGTTTCTCCATTTAATTTCTAGTACTGTGTGTCAGTTATTTTCTTATCCCCTTGAGCAAAGAGTTCTGTGATCAATTTTTAGGCCTCGTGAGCTCCTGAAGACATTTTATTTGAGTAGATTGTATAATCCTAGATTGTATCCAATGATTGCTATCCCACCCACCCAGCAGTTTCCATTACTTTAATGAAACTGATGTAAAATTGAATGCTTATCACGGTAATTGTTGTTGGTTTATAGCCCTGGGAAGTAAACAGAAGATGTCTCGGAAATTCAAATGGCCCAAATTAGAGGAGCTAAGGGATTAAAAACAGATTGAAGTTGGCGAAATTATTGACCAGTTGTGGAATGCACCAGCTCTCAAATTGCCTAACCATCCTGAAATTCTAAGTAGATAAACAAAAAACAGAATTTGATGAGTTTTGTCACCGTAAAATAGCATCTTTTTAAAAAATGGAAAGGTATTAACAATGAAATGAATGTCTTCAATTGTGGAGCTTATACGCTGTCTTATGAAATTACGTTGCTTAACATATTTATTATGCATATGCATTCAAGGCAAGTGGGTCCTTTTTATCTACTCACATGCCTATCCTTTCACTTTCATTTAACTGTAGTCGATGGGCTCAGGCAAGTTTTTAGCTTGAGAATTGAGGGCCAGAAAAATCCCGTGAGAGAGCAGTGTGTCAGTTTGCAGGCATTTTCCCACCTCCAAGCCATTTTCAAGGAGGCCGAGTCAAGGGGCAATAGTTACCTGCCAACAAGTAGCTAATTTAAGCATTTACCCATGCCAACTGAAAGTTTCTAGTCGGCAGACAGGCCACTCAATTTAGCCAAAACATGGCCAGCAAAGGGAAGTTTCCTTCAGCAGCAGACCCAGTAGTCCTAACTCTCCCAAATATTTTAAAATCACTTCCCCTTCCCACCATTCCCTACCTTGTTACCAGTACAGGAAGATGGCTACAACTGCAACTGCAGGCCACTCTGTTGGGGGGGGAGTTCACCCTCCACGAGGGAAGTCTGGCAGTTGTGGCCATTTTTATTTACAAAATTTTTGAAGGTGCTGAAAGGGTGCCTCCATCTTGAGATGCCCTCTCTCTCCCAGCAGCAGGCTGCCGCTCTCTTAGTGTGGGAGGGTCTCATTTTGGCACTCCACGTTGGGAGGCCGCCCACCATCATTAATTAGATGGCGAGCGTAGCCTCTAACCATTAGTTGGCTGTTCCTTGGAAAAGCATGTCAGGTGATTGTTTCTGACGCAGTCTGTAGTTGGGACCTGCATTTGATACCGGCATACCTGACCCCAAAATAAGAATCCTTCCTGAGGAATTACTCCTGAGAGAAAGTGATGTGAAAGTACAGATTTCTCTGAATACTGATGAGGATGCTGAGGCATGTTCTGGCACTTTCAAAACTGCACTTCATGCACATGCTTCGACAATTTGTTGTAGATGTGCATTATAAAGACAATAGGACATTGCAGGTCTTTGCAGAGAGATGGCTACTTTTAGTGTGAAGATTTAGTAAATGTAGTTTCCTGAATAACAGAGTTTTCACTCCGAACTCTTTCTCTGAAAAAGCAATTTGTTACTTAAAGCCCACACACGCTGTCTGTCTGTTATCATTTTCTGTTAAGAGAGGTGCTTTTGTCAGAGTCTGGAAATCTTTAAGGATGTTTAAGCCATCTTTCTGAAGTGGGAAACCATGATTAAAGATTACTTAATCCTCAGTACATTGTCTTATTTTTTAAAAATAAGCTGCAACAAATCCTGTTTTTGTTCCAACATGGGACCTTTCATTACAGACTGAGGAATTAAAACAATTAGTTGACTGTAAAATGTGTTCTCTCATAATAATTATCCAAAGTGTAAGCAGTAACTGGAAATAGGTTTGTGTGTGACTTTGAGCCTAGCAATTCTCCCTCAATGCTGCAATCTTTGGAATTCCAATCTGCAGTAACTTTAACCGCAAATTAAGTTATTATACCTCAAGAATAATAGATGGTCAAATATTCAAAAATGGTCAGTTGTAAAGTTATCATCTGTTTACCATTACATTTAGGTAGAGTATCTAGGGGAGGTCTTGTGGTGCAGTGGTAGTGTCCCTATCTCTGCACTAGAAGGCCCTGGTTCAAGTCCCACTTCAGGACTTGAGAGCTGTGGGATGTGTGTTCATAATGTGGCTAAACAGGTTGATTATCAGCCTGTAAATCCTTCCAGTATGCCTGATGGCAGGTGGTGAGAGTCATAGTGTTTCCTAGTCAGCCATACTGCAGAAGGCAACAGTAAACCACTGCAGTACTTTGCCAAGCATAATCATGGACAAGTCCATGATGGCCAGTGCCTGAAGGAGGAGAGTACCTAGAGTAAAGGAAAATGTGGTGAAAGGGGGTTATATTTATGGATTTTTACACAAATAAATGTGACTCCACACTGGGTTTGATGGAAATACACAACAAGCTGTGGCAGGAAGCTACACGGGTTCAATTCAAAAGACAGAAATAGCAGCCTCCACAGCTTTAACAGACAACTGGTCTATCCCCACCTCAGAATGGCAATTTAAAGGGGTTCTGATCCCTGAAACGGAGATAATAAACCACTAAGGTACATATCACAGTCTAAAAGAGATGTTGTCTATCACGTCTCAAGATGTCATTTATTTCTTTTAAATAGGTTGGTGACTGAGTTTGTTGAAGGTCATGAGGAGATCCACAAGTTACTCACAGCGTTGGTTAAAGCAAAGGTGAGAAGTCCAGTTTGAAGATCAAAGGAAAAAAAATCCTTCTCCCAAATATTCAAGATTATCTGTGGCAAAATAAGAAGTAGAGTCGACCTGAATGCAGACTGGGAAATTGCATTAAGCCCAGTGTGAAGATGAACAAAATTAATTTTGTAAAGTTGAATCTCAAAGAACAAGCCCTGTTGATAGCTGAAAAATGCTTCCTCTGAAACACTGTACCCTGTTAGTTTACATTGTGTTGCATATTGTTATAATCTCTTAATCTGTTCTTTGGAGAAAAAAAGCTGCAATCTGAAAACTGTACTCAAAGCTACGGTTTATCGGTTTACAGATTTTTACATAGCTTGGAAGATGCACTTGTTCGACAAAGCTGCATATAGTCTTGTTGCACTTCTTAAAAAATGTTCATTTGGAGGTCAACCAGAGCCCTCTTGTGGAACTGAATCAAGAAACGTCCTATATTGGTGCCCTATTATACGATTGAGCCATGAAAAGTGAATTAGGACAGGGCTCGCTATTTTTATGACCTACAAACAATAATGACAGCAACGAGGAACTACAGAAATTGGAGTAAATTCTCGTATTTTTTTTAAAATATATTTTAATTAGGCAACAAGCACAGGTGATAGGCAGACAGTCCTGAACTTTCAGAATAAAAGTTCAACCCATGATTAATCGGAAAGTCAACATTGACTCATTGCTGTAGTTTTTTGAACAATTTTTGAAACCATCTCTAAGTTTGACATAATCCATAGAATAAGTAAGGTGGATACTGTCTCTTTTAAAGCTGAACTTTTCTTAGATACTGTAGCAAACTCAGTCAGGTTATCCTGACATGTGCACGGTTTTAAAGTATTAAAGTCAATACCAGCACTTTTAGGAAAACAAAAAAGAAATCTTCTAAAGTGGTCAAAATGGATACACAACTTTCTCTACTTCCCAATTTCTCTGCAAACTGTATTGTTGTAAAAGGGTTTTAGTATGTCAGAAGCAATAATGTACCTTTTTAAGTGTATAATGAAAAAATACTTTGTAGCTACCTCCACAAGTAGATTGTTGCTATGTAGCCATACCTCAGATCTCATTGTTCCCTCTTTTTAAAATGGAGGGGCGTTTAATGATTTTCAACTTGGAATTTTTTGTGTATTAACAGCACACACTTCTCCTTCACTAACTCATGAATAGTTGTCAGAGTGCGACTTTTGTTAAGTGGTACAACAGCTGTGTTGCCTCAACCAGCAACTGGCATTTCACAAAGTGCGGATCTGCAATCTGTTTAAACATGTAGAATAAATTGGCATTGAATTCACTTTGTCTTCACTGCAAATGCCACCTTGTAGGAAGGGGAAAAGTAGGCCGTGTGTCTTTTCTAACTGGTAGAGGAGCATGTGTGCGCTTTGCCTATAATGGCAGTCGTAATCTTTTGGGTTATCACTATTAATGTCGTTGTGTATATTGAAGACACTAACCAGTTGGAGGGAAACCTTGCTGGGGCAAGTTGACATGAAGTGTTTGCTTGCTTTGTATGTGTTGTGAAGATCCATCAGCTTGAAGGTTCATTCCCCAGCCTCATGCACAGAAGAGCAGTCCATGAGGTAACACCCAGAGTTGGAATGATCTTGATGTATTGTTTCATTAGCTTGCGACTCCATGTCTGACATAAGGAGGTTCCAGCCAGAAATGCAGACATTACCTGCCTAACATGAGCCTTGAGCTGTGAAGAGGTAATTGTGATGGCTACATCACCAGCCCAAAACAGAAATTATGGCACAAACCAACTATTAAAAGTAGAATTGTACAATATTATAGCCCTGAATCACTGGAAGTGGAATTGGGTGGATCCCACAGCACTTAAGCGGGATTGTTTCTACTGATTCTGGGCAGTCATGTTGAGGCAAACGTAACAATTCATTCTTAAAAGAAAATTCTGTTTTTATTATAATGGTAACTATAGTGTGAAATGCTGTCAAATGTCCTTAATGAAACTTGAGAACAATAAAAATTGACCCACAGTGTCCAGTAAGGATGGTTGCGTCTGACTTGCATGGCATTTTCTAACCATCTTTTAGATTTATAAGTAGGTCCAAGGTTTAGGGGAAGCACAGATGTTTCAAGGATTGAGCATTTTTTATATGTAATAAATTTAGTCGACTGAATAATCAGTTAGACAACTCAAGTATTTCTGAAAGCTGTATTATATTACATCCCAGTACTACCATCAATAGCAACCTGGGCTCCAATGGCAGTATCTTCTAATACCGTTTCTGCTGCCTAAGCTGTGGAGAACTAGCTCTGGGGGGGCGGGGGGTGGGGGGGGGGTGGGGGTTGGTTTCTCAATGCAGCTTTGCTAGTTCTGCCCCTGCAGTGCCAGCCGTTGTTTTCCCTAGGCACTGGTTAGGCATGCCCTCAGTCCATCTGTGCTAGTCATAGTTTTTAAGCTGTGTTTCTCTGTAGCCATCAGTGTTATGGATTCTGTCCTGCAATCTAGCTGGAGTGGCATCTACAGCAGAGAGCCCCAGCATATTACAGAACTAGTCCTACAATTTCATATACCCAGTAAGGATGGGATTGAAAGCCATGACTTCTGCATTGGATATTCTACAAAGACCACTGACCAGAGCTCATTAAAAGTAATTAGCTTGGCTCTGGGCAAACCTAAAAGATTGGGCCAAGCACTCTTTTTTTTACTAACTGCAGACTAGCGTTAGAGAAAAGATTAATCCATTTTTAAAAATCCATTCAAGTCAGATTGTAAGATCATCAGATCATCATTAATATGCTTATCTGAATATTTAAAGAGGGGATCTGTCAGGTGTAACACCATAATGCAACTCCTGAAACTCCTGATTCTATCCCCCTTAGCAAAACCTGTTTACAGCATTTTAGTTCTGGGTGAAAATTAGTTTACATATTGCTGCTTTTTACATTTGTTTTGATTATTTTACTGTTTAATTTATTCCTCGTCTTGTATCTTTATTTGGACTTTCTGTAAAGTATTGACAAGTATAAGTGAATGCACTGATTAAAAACTATCCTTGTGTCATGTGTTGTATTTATTTGTGATTGGTTCGGTTGCAGAATTTTTATTGTATTGTTCTTCCAATAAACTAAAGTTTCTCACTCAGTCACATGGTGATTAGTATAACAGCAAAATACTGCAGATGTTGGAAATTTGAAATGAAGACAAAAAATGCATGTAATAAAAACAGAATGTGCTAGAAATACTCAACAGGACTGGCAGTATCTGTGGAGAGAGAAACAATTAACATTTTGAGTCAAATATGACTCTTCTTCAGTTCTTTTCTTCTGTTTCTTTCTCCACAAATGCTGCCAGTCCTGTTGAATATTTCTAGCACATTCTGTTTTTATTATATGGTGAATAATGTTGTGCTTAAGTTTTTTTCTAACAAGATGTTGTGAAGTCCTTTCTCCACCTGGGTTTGTTCAATGTGATCAGTTGTGAATTTAGTCTGAGTTAAAATGTTAACAACTAAATACAGGTTTTTTTTACTTCATTCATTCATTCATTCAATCAGTGCTGGATTGAATTTGTCTAACTTAAGGTCAGAGGCTAGGAATCCTGTGGCAAGTAACTCACCTCCTGAGTCCCCAAAGCCTGTCTACCGTCTACAAGACACAAGTCAGGAGTGTGATGGAATGCTCCCCACTTGCCTGGATGAGTGCAGCTCCAACAACACTCAAGAAGCTTGACACCATCCAGGACAAAGCAGCCCACTTGATTGGCACCTCATCCACAAACATTTCACTCCCTCCACCGCTGATGCACAGTAGCAGCAGTATGTACCATCTACAAGATGCACTGCAGGAATGCACCAAGACAGCACCTTCCAAACCCATAACCACTACCGTCTAGAAGGACAAGGGCAGCAGGTACATGGGAACACCACCACCTGGAAGTTCCCTTTCAAGCCACACACCATCCTGGCTTGGAAATATATCGCTGTTCCTTCACTGTCACTGGGTCAAAATCCTGGAACTCCCTCCCTAACAGCACTGTGGGTGTACTTACACCACATGGGCTGCAGCAGTTCAAGAAGGCAGCTCACCACCACCTTCTCAAGGGCAATTAGGGATGGGCAGTAAATGCTGGCCCAGCCAGCGAAGCCCACATCCCATGAATGAATAATAAATACCTGGGAAACCTTTTTTTTTGCAGAAGAAACAAAATCACATCAGAATTTCTTATACTTTCAAAATTACAGTACTAATATAAGGTCATTGGTTGCAAACAGATTCATGACATCACTAAGGAACTCAACAGCTCATGGTGCAGCTCCCTTCAAGTCAAACAGTTGCCTTTCTGAACAGAGGAGAAATAGGTAGTGCAGGCCTACCCTAAACTAAGGAATAGCTTGATTTAAATGTTGGATTGCCACTGTCCACCTCCTCTCCCTCCCTATCATTTACCGTTTACCCCATGGTCACTTGATCCACCAATGAACTATTGCTGGTTGTCAATGACCTTTGTGGACTGTTTCTCTCCAAGATAATTTTCTACAAGTTTGACCCATCACGACACTGCCACCAGATCAATCATTAGAAGATCATGGGTGCTAGGACGATTCATTCTGTGAGAATGAGGGAGATTTCCACAGTCAGATGGGAAGCAGTTGGGCTAAAGCACCTGAGGATCATTGTTCATCCCAGGGCCCTGTCTAAATTATCCAAAGTAAACTACCAACCCAGTTATTTGGAAAGTCATTCAACATTGGTATCAATAGCAAAAATGATTGAGATATTAAACAGGGATAGTATGCAGCAGTATAGAACTGGTTCACTGCTTAAAACTTACAATTCCTACGTCTTTATGATTTGGTTACAACTGACATCAAAGAGTTTGGTCATACAACAATCATTTTTTTCCAATTTGTACTACAGAGAAGTTATAGAGGTTTTAAAATTACCCTCAGAATGGCTGGGAACATAAACATTCCTGGCACTTTTGGAGGCTTAAACTGGTAGTACCGAGAGATGTGATTGGATTAAACCAAACTGATGTGCCCATGGAACAAGCTTCAAACAACAGGGTTACCCAACCAGACTTAACGTTCCATGTGTTCTGATGTAAATTTGCTGCTTTGGGAAAGCCTAAGAAACCTGGCTGACCCTGTACTATTTGTACCTTACGTAAAATAGAAAATTGGAATAACCTCTTGAGGGTTTGAAAAAACAAACATTTTTAAAGGCGTGGTGCCACTCCTCATACCATTCTGAACAGTCTTTTACTGTTGAACGGAAAAGACGTCTGCAATATCATATCATCCTGAAGAGGATGAAGGAGGAACTGTAACATTTCCTTGATTTTGTTCGTAGCTTTTAATTAAATATTCTTTAGAGCTATATGTTTGACTGTTACATACTTTCACATTGCACCTTTTCAAAATATGGAAGGTTGATTGATGTAAAGCCAACAGTTGAATTATAGATAGTGTAACTGTAAAGATAAAATTGGCTGTGAATTCTGACAGAACTGCAAACTTTTGATACTTTTCCAAGTGAGTCATTGTTTTGTTTCCTCTTTTTTTTCTCCCACGTAAATTTACAAATGCCTCCTGACTTGGCTATATTACTCAGCGATGGTCAGGCACCATGGCTAGTGAGGAATCCTCGCAGCAGTATCAACAAGAATAATGGATTATGGCTAATACTCTGTTGGATGAAGGACATCCATTTCTGAGCCTTAGAACCAAAAACATCAATCACTCCTTTCTTTTCTTGCTCACTCCACTCATTCTTTGTGGATCACCCTGTTACTCTCGTTGACTGAATCTTCCACATTTCCCAAAAAGTCAGCTCTTTAATTGTCACAGCAATGAAATTCTCACAGCATTATTTAATCCTTTCATGCATTTCTGAGCTCTTTATAGCCTTCTAACAGCATCTGAAGCAGCTCATAGGTTATTATTTAGTACGGACAACCATTCTAGGCACCTCTTAGCAGGTATTAATGTGCCTCACAGCCAGTTCAGTGCTTGCATGCAAATGGACATCAAGAAAGTTGGACAATAGAAACCAAGTGATGGTTTAACTTTTTGACACCAGAAGCTGGTATGTAAAATGAGCTTAAAACACCTGCCTCAATACTATTAGGACTGAATTGTGAACAATTCTTTCAATTTTGTCATAGAATGCCACATTAAAACATTATTAAAGAAAAAAATCAATAACAAGCCACCTGCTAATTATGAATGAAGACAGTCCATTTGACCCATTTTAAATGATCTATCCAGAGAGATATTAATGCTTCTCCAAACCCTTAACTGCACCCAGTTCTATCAAATGATTTTTGGGATTGTGCCTCCATAGTCCTGGCTGGAAAACACATTGGACACTCTCTTTGTGAAATAGAATTTCCTGATACCAGCTCTAAAACTACCTTGTACTGACTTGAACCATTATCCTTTAGGTTTACTCCTGCAATTAAATTCAAAATAAGTGTCTAGGGGCAATTAGCAAGAAAATAAACATCTGTAAGATTGCCTCTCAGGTATATATCCTTTGCAGGCTGAAATACTGAAGGGGTAGATTTTTGTCTTGTGGACTGGGCATAAAGCTGACAAGGTGGAACAGCCACCCGGCAGAACTGTGTGATGGGCCTTGCAGTGTGTTACTGTCCTGAGAGCTCTGCAATCTACTCTCAATGCATAGTAAGATCTTCGTTTCAATCTGTTAATCTGAGCCTCCCAATGGGAAGATGAGAGTGATGATTGCCAAGCAACTATGTGGATGTCAAGATGCTGTTGCCTGTCTTGGCCCAACTTTTTGATTTTAAAATTTAAAAATCTATCACTTCATTCCACTTAGCCTGAAAGCAGTGATTCCTGCTGCAGAACAATTTTATCCTTCACCTGCTCCAAGTCCCATTCACCCATTACCACTGTGTTCACTGACCTACGTTCTGGTGAAGCAAGGCCTCGATATTAAAATTCTTATCCCCATTTTCAAAATCCCTCCATGGCCTCACCCATCCATTTCTCATTGACCCCCACCCCCCCACCCGCCCAGCCTACGACCACCTGAAATCTCTGCTCTCTGCTAGTGCACATCCTTGTTTTTTGTTCCTCCACCATTGGCAGCCATGCATTCAGCAGCCTAGGCTCTAAGCTCTGGGATGTCCTCCCTATTCTACCTCTCAGGGCTGATTTTTTTCCATAGAGGCAGGAAACAGGAGCCAGGTTTGTTTTCAGGTCAGAAACCTGCCTCTGGTTGGAAACCGATTAAAGTTATGATTTTTGGATGGGTGGGGGATGGGGGGAGCCAGATGGGTTTCCTGCCCAGAGAGCCAGTGGGAATGGGAATGGAGGTGAGACAGATGAAATGTGGGACTCATTTAGACTCCCCACTGCAGCCATCACTCGGACTGCTGGTTGTCCTGAGGGAAGTGATCTGCAGTTTGTGCCAAAGCCTTCCACTTCACCAGAGGGAAGTGAGATATCACAGGGGAGCAGGAGGCCTGGCATCTGGGGCAGGGCAGACCCACGCTTCACGGATGCCAACCTGGATCTAACGCTTGAGGCGTGAGGGAGAAGAGGGAGGCCTTCGACATGCATCAGGGACACTTCTCTATTCAGCGTCATCTCCCTTTGTCTCCCCTTCTCCTGCCTCCCATTCCTCCCCTAATGAGCTGTCCACTTCAGGACCTCACCATCCTCAAGTTCCACAACTCTCCAAAGCGCCATATTATGGAGAATGTAGCACACCACCACAGTGAGCAGGACCCTTGCAGGACAGTATTGGAGGCCACTATTCATTCAGTCCAGGCACAGGAATTGCACCTTCAGAAGCCTGAGGGCCGTCCCAACAGTTGTTTGGCTAGCAGGTAGTATTAGTTGTATAACCTCTGTTCCTCTGTCTGGGGCTCCCTTGGAGGGATCAATAGTCATCCTTTCAGGGGTTCCCCTGGCCCCTCAGATCCTTTGCGGGTTGGAGTGAAGATCTGAGACAGCCTGGACTAGTGGAGAATGAAGAAGTCATGACAGCTGCCAGGAAAGCGAGCTTGCACATGGAGGAAGCTCTTTTTTTTATTCTTTCACGGGACTTGGACGTTGCTGGCTAGGCCAGCATTTATTGTCCATCCCTAATTGTCCTTGAGAAGGTGGTGGTGAGCCGCCTTCTTGAAGCGCTGCAGTCCATGTGGTGGAAATGCACCCACAGTGCCGTTCTCGCTCAGGGCAGTCGAGTGTTGAGGGAGGCATGGCTGCCTTTCCTGATGATGGATCTCACTGACCTGTTACTTAATGCTTTGATGATCATATGGGGAAAATTGATGATGCCCTGCGCCTGGGAGAATCTAGCAATAGTGACAAAACTAAAACCCACTGTCTTGCAAGGTCATGTCCATCATTAAATGAATGAGCTGTTCAGCTCTGGCAGAGAGGGTATCAGTGACCAGCAAGATGCAGTGATGGGCAGCCTTTTGCGAGAGATCACTAAGGTCCACAACTGATCCTTGGAAGGACCCAGAAACAAAAAACTTCAAGGCCACAGTGATTTTCATAGCTGCCAGCAGGACAAGGCAGGGCAATCACTGCTGCAAAGTGTGAGGTATTTGGTGACAAGGGCACAAACGTCTGGCCATCTGCCTGGACAGTCAGAGTTTCTACGGCACTGGTTCTTGGTCATCTCCAGGTAGCAGTAGATCCTGTGCAGACAATTGGCCTCTGTGTCCTTCCTGCCCCTCTTTCCTCTCCTGTGCTTTCCTGATGACCGGGATTCTATCCTTCCTGTGGAGGATATTGCCCCTCATCTCCACGAGGTCCAATATCAGACAGCCGTGCCTCCATAACAATCATGCCCTCATTGCTAATTGGAGCCCTTCTGGGCTGGTGGCCATCCAATTGTCTTTCGCAGCTTTGCAGCCTCCTCTTCTGCCCTCTGATGCCAAGGGGTGCCAACCTCACATAAAGCCCAGACGCTTATTGCCTGCTCCCCCTGACACCTGTGCAGCACCAAAGGAACCCTCTTACCATGTTTCCAGATCCCCTTTTGCCCTGCTGACCCCTCTAAGGGACTGGAGTAATACCCAGGGGCAACCATAGCTAGCTCCCAACTCTTTAGCCGCCTCCCTTCAGCTGGTCAGTTTTTTGAAGGCCCGTTAAAGGTTTAGAACTAAACCCTCGACAAATATTCAACCAACTTTTAAACGTCTTTGATTGGCTTCAATTGGGAGGAGAGAGGGATTCCTGTCCCATCCTCTCCCACTTCTGGTGATTATTGCAGGCGCTGGGATCAGAGTCTTGAAATTGACAAGATACCTGGCACCCGTATTTTTGGGCGCCACCCCCACCGACCTCCATTCCCAACCTCAGTAGTTGGAGGGGGTGGGGGGTGGGTGTGTGCAAAAATTAAGCTCCTTACCTCCGTCCTCCTTCAAGATGCTCCTTAGAAGCTACCATTTGGTGAGCAAGCTTTTGGTCACCTGTCTTAAATTCTTCCTCTATGGCTCAGTGTCATTTTGTTTTGCTAGCATTAAAGTTCTTATATAAATGCAAGAGCCCAATATTTACTGCAGCAGGCTGCATAAACCAGAGGAGGAGTTTTGGGCAGAAACCTGGAAGATGCTGCAGTGTATTCTCTCTCCATGATGTGTCTTTTATTAAAAACAGGGTCCTCATCTGGAAGTCAGACTGATTGACAGGCTTGGTTGCCAATTGGATAGGGAGCATGCTGAAGGAGGTCACAGGAGCAGGCAAAGAACCTGGAAGGTGGTGAGGTCATTGGATGGTCTCTGGATCCTGAATCGGGGTGGGGGATCTTTGGATGGGAGGGGAATCGGATGATGGGGAAGGAAGGTAAGCTTGATGGACTAGGGGCCATGCACTCCTGCTCCTCTTGGCCCATAAGCTGTGCTGAAAAAGCACTTAATTTTCCCCAACGCTGACCTCAGCTTTTTTTAGCTGCATGGTCTCCAGAGGCCTTGAAAACTGGGTCGGCCAGGTTTAAACCCATAAAAGAGGCTATACATGAGGCTCCCAACTTCAATATAATATTTAAAGGCCAATACACCTCCTGTAAACTTGGTAGTGGGCATTTTGGAGGTGGATTGGGGTTGAGTTTGAGTTTTGGAATATTTACATATCGCCCATTCCCAATCCACCCATTTTTGAATGATAAAATTACCTCAAGCTGCATGTAACTTCATCTGAAACAGATGGAAACAGGTTTACTCAAAAGAGCATCAAGAGTTCAAATCTCACAATGGCAAACTATGAAACAATGTAACTTCATCTGAATAGGAACAGATGGAAATGTGTTTGTACTTGAAAGAGTTACTCCTAGTTAGTTCAGGGTCATTTAGCAGAGATCACATTGGATCCATCCTAATTGCTATGGCTCAGCATTACACACATGTGGCAACTTTACACAATCAACAAGTTGCTGAGTTTTGCTGTCATTAATGCCTTCAGGTATAAATTGCCTTACTTGTACCACCTGAATCATGAGGAGCTAATCCACAAACATATTGTAACAGCAAACTGTTTAAGTCATTTATTCAAAAAAATTAGCAATGCTAATAGCTTGTGACACATACTGGGCCATGAAATACAGGTAATTAAATGTTATTCAATTATATTAATGATAATGTGCTAATGGGGCTCATAAACAGGTCTTAAATAATTAAAATGGCTAAAATTAATTGGCTTGACTCTGTCATTAAAGTCTCGTTAGAATTTTCCATATAAATAATTTCGAAATTCAGAAAGAGTCAGCTTGATTGATGTTCTTCAATTATCTTCAATTTTCACACCTCAAGGGTGTTGGCTCAAACATAAGGGAAGGGACAGCTGGGTAAATAAACCTTCTGCCCTAAGAGCAGGCTCTTGAGCCAAAGGCTAGAAGAAGGACACTCCAACATAACATCTACAAGCTTTGCAATTGCTGCAGATGTCTTAGCTTGCTGAGCCGCTGTGAAAAAACACTTAGTCGAAAGAGTGGGATTAGTCTGCACCAGCTGATTTCCACTTTTAAAAGATTTAGCGCAGGCAGAAAGAAAAATCCTACAGTGATGGAGGAGAAATGAAAAGAGCTCGTGCAAGATGGCACTGACGGCTGCAGCTTTGATCCAGCATGTAGGGGTTCAGTATTATGGATTGTTTGAGTGTTGATTTGTGACAACAACATCATCCAGCAGCACGCTGAGTGACCAAGCAGCCTTCTCTAGGGCTAAAAGGAAGATGAGGTGCTGTTCCTCCAGTTCGCGTTGGGCTTCACTGGAACATTGCAGCAGGCCAAGGATGGACATGTGGGCATGAGAGCAGGGTGGTGCTTTGAAATGGCAAGCGACAGGGAGGTCTGGGTCATGTTTGTGGACAGTCCTAGGGTGTTCCACAAAGCGCTCGCCCAGTCTGCATTTGGTCTCTCCAATGTAGACGATACCGCATTGGGAACAGCGAATGCAGTAGGCTAAATTGAAGGAGGTGCTTCACCTGAAAGAAGTGTTTGGGCCTTGGGTGGTGAGGAGGGAGGAGGCAAAGGGGCAGGCATTGCACCTTCTGCAGTTGGATGGGAAGGTGCCTTGGGAAGGGGATGAGGTGTTGGGGGTGACGGAGGAGTGGACCAGGATGTCCCGGAGGTAACGGTCCCTACAGAATGCCGACAGGGGGTGCTGAGGGGAAGATGTGTTTGGTGGTGGCATCATGCTGGAGTTGGCAGAAATGGAGGATGATCCTTTGACTGCAGAGATTGGTGGGGTGAAAAGTGGAGACAAGGGAAACCATATCGTGGTTCTGGGAGGGAGGGGAAGGAGTAAGGGCAGAGGTGCGGGAGATGGGTGGGACACGATTGAGGGCCCTGTCAACCATTTTGGGGGAGCAATCTCAGTTAAGGGAGAAGGAGGACATGTCAGAAGTGCTACTTTGGAAGGTGGCATCATCAGAACGGATGTGACAGAGGTGGAGGAACTGAGAGAATAGGATGGAGTCCTTACAGGAAGCAGGGTGTGAGGAGCTGTAGTCGAGGTAACTGTGGGAATCGGTAGGCTTGTAATAAATATTGGTGGACAGTCTATCACCAGATATGGAGACAGGGAAGTCAAGGAAGAGAAGGGAAGTGTCAGAGATGGACCATGTGAAGGGTGGAAATTGGAAGCAAAATTTATACATTTTGCCAGGTCCAGATGAAAGCATGAAGCAGCACCGAAACAGTCATCGACTTACCAAAAGAAGAGTTGTGGGAGGGAGCCTGAGTAGGACTGGAACAAGGAATGTTCCACGTACCCCATAAAGAGACAGGCATAGCTGGGGCCCATGCGGGTACCCATAGCCACACCTTTTATTTGGAGGAAGTGAGAGGAGTTTAAGGAGAAACTGTTCAGTGAGAGAACAAGTTCAGCCAGACAGAGGAGACTGTTGGCGGATGGGGATTGTTTGGGCCTCTGCTAAAGGATGAAGCAGGGAGCCCTCAGACTATCCTGGTGGGGGATGGAGGTGGAAAGGAATTGGATGTCCATGGTGAAGAGGAGGCGGTTAAGGCAACGAAACTGGAAATTGTTGATATGACGTAGTGCCTCTTATAGCTTTGAAGAAGTCATACCGACTCAAAACGTTAACCCTGATTCTCTTCCGCAGTTGCTGTCAGCCCTGCTGAGTTTTTCCAGCATTTTCTGTTTTTATTTCAGATTTCCAGCATCCACAGTATCTTGCTTTTAGCCTTCTCTTAGTTTAGCACTGCTTGCTCCGAATGGAAACAAGTCTAGAAAAAGGTGACCCAAACATTGCTAGTCTCAACTCATCTGGGGCTTACAGCAACCAACGGGCATCTCTGACAGGGATGCAAAGGAAAGAAGTAACAAAACCAAAAACAATTCCCATTTTTCAACTAGGTTTAAATTGGCAGCACAATTACTAACAAAAACCTGTCCAAAAACTAACTTGTGCCCTGAGGTTCAAAATAGGAATTTGAGTATCCTTAGTATTCATACTCTCAGGAAATCGTGTAAACACCGAGACCACAAAAATATCCCCACTGAAAGCAATGCTGGACAAGGAGGGAAGGTTCATAGCAGCAAATGAAAAATCAAGTCCAGCTGTAATTCAAACAGATAACCTGGAGCATCAAAAGGAGTTAAAGTTTATTCCCGTTATTGCTTGCTTGATATTATGAATCCTGAAGTTAGACTACCGTCGCTGTCATCACCACGGATGTCTTGTGCACATAAAATCCAGAATGCCACATCACTGCTTGTATTTTTTGCTGATGAAATTAGTGACAAATAGCAACACCTATAGATGGAATTTCAGTACTGCAGGAGCAACAGGGCTCACATCAGAAAAAAACATTCAAATGCTGGACATTTGAAATAAAAGAGAAAAATACCATTTAGTTTGGCATTTGCAAAAGAGGAGCATTTCCTTGTGAGGCTCAGTGTCAAATTTTGTTTGATAGCGTTCTTGTGAAGCATATTAGGATATTTTACTAGATTGAAATTGTTATATAAATGCAAGTTTTTGAAGTCACAGCCATCCCACCCGGCAGGACAGACCCAGCAGAGGTGGGGGCACACTAGAATACAGTCAGGAGGGAGTTGCCCTGGGAGTCCTCAACTCCAGACCCCATGAAGTCTCATTGCATCAGGTCAAGCGTGGGCAAGGAAACCTCCTGCTGGTTACCATGTACTGCCCTCCCTCAGCTGATGATTCAGTGCTCCTCTATGTTGAACACCACTTGGGGGAAGCACTGATGGTGGCAAGGGTGAAGTATATACTCTGGGTGGGGGACTTCAATGTACATCACCAAGAGTGGCTCAGTAACACCACCACTGACTGAGCTGGCCAAGTCCTAAAGGACAATAGCTGCTAGACTGGATCTGTGGCAGGTGGTGAGGGAATCAACAAGAGGGAAAAGCATATTGACCTCATCCTCCCAACCCTGCCTGCCGCAGGTGCATCTGTCCGTGACTGTATCGGTAGGAGTGACCACCACACAGTCTTTGTGGAGACGAAGTCCCATCTTCACACTGATGATATCCACCATCGTATTGGGTGGCATTACCACTGCACTAAATGAGGTAGATTTCAGGCAGATTTAACAACACAAAATTGGGTATCCATGGGGTGCTGTGAGCCATCAGCAGCAGCAGAACTGTATTCAAACACAATCTATAACCTCATGGCCCAGCATATCCCCCACTCTACTTTTACCACCAAGCCGGGGGATCAACCCTGGTTCAATGAAGAGTGCAGGACATACCAGGAGCAGCACCAGGAATACCTAAAAATGAGGTGTCAGCTTGGTAAAGTGAAATCACTGGACTACTCACATGCCAAACAGTATAAGCAGCAAGTGATAGACAGAGTTAAGTGATCCCACAACCAACGGATCAGGTCTAAGCTCTGCAGTCCTGCCACATCCAGTTGTGAATGGTGGTGGATAATTAAATGGCTCACTGGAGGAGGCAGCTCCACAAATATCCCCATCCTCAATGATGGAGGAGCCCGGCACTT
The DNA here is from genome assembly GCF_017639515.1 of Carcharodon carcharias. NCBI lineage: Eukaryota > Metazoa > Chordata > Chondrichthyes > Lamniformes > Lamnidae > Carcharodon > Carcharodon carcharias. Next base: position 31,177,003 of record NC_054477.1, on the reverse strand, counting down.
CAGTGCAAAGATAAGGCTGAAGCATTTGCTACAATCTCCAGCCGGAGGAGGTGCCGAGTGGATGATCCTTCTTGGACTCCTCCAGAGGTCCCCAGCATCACAGATGCCAGTCTTCAGCCAATGTGATCCATTCCATGTGATATCAAGAAACAAGCTGAAGGCACTGGATACTGTGAAGTCTATGGGCCCTGACAAAATTCTGGCAATAGTACTGAAGACTTGTGCTCCAGAACTTGCGGCACCCCTAGCCAAGCTATTTTAGTACATTTACAGCATTGGCATCTACTTGGCAATGTGGAAAGTTACCTACGTATGTCCTGTAGCAAAAAAGCAGGACAAATCCAACCAGATCATCTGCCATCCCATCAGTCCACTCTCGATCAGCAGTAAAGTGATTGAAGAGGTCATCAACAGTGTTATCAAGTGGCACTTGCTTAGCAATAACCTGCTCACTGATGCTCAGTTTGGGTTCCACCAGGGCCACTCAGCTCCTGACCTCATTACAGCCTTGGTTCAGACATGGACAAAAGAGCTGAACTCCTGAGGTGAGGTGAGAGTGACATTAAGGCAGCATTTGACCGAGTGCGGCATCAAAGAGCCCTAGCAAAACTGGATTCAATGGGAATCGGGGAGAAAACTCTCTGCTGTTTGGAGTCATGCCTAGCACAAAGGAAGATGGTTGTGGTTGTTGGAGGTCAATCATCTCAGTTTCAGGACATCACTGCAGGAGTTCATCAGTGTAGTGTCCTAGGCCCAACCATCTTCAGCTGCTTCATCAATGACTTTCCTTCCATCATAAGGTCAGAAGTGGGGATGTTTGCTGGTTATTGCAAAATGTTCAGCACCATTCGCAACTCCTCAAATACTGAAGCAGTCCATGTCCGAATGCAGCAAGACCTGGACAATATCCAGGCTTGGGCTGACAAGAGGCAAGTAACATTTGCAAAAGTGCCAGGCAATGGCCATCTCCAACAAGAGAAATCTAACCATTGCACCTCGACATTCAATGGCATTATCATCACTGAATCCCCCACTATCAACACCCTGGGGGTTACCATTGAGCAGAAACTGAACTGGACTAGCCATGTAAATACTGTAGCTACAAAATCCTGCAGTGAGTAACTCACCTCCCGACTCCCCAAAGCCTATCCACTATCTACAAGGCATAAGTCAGGAGTGTGACAGAATACTCTCCACTTGCCTGGATGAGTGCAGCTCCAACAACACTTAAGAAGTTTGACACTATCCAGAACAAAGCAGCCTGTTTGATTGGCACCCCCTTTACACACATTCACTCCCTCCGTCACCGATACACAGCATCATCCAGAAGAGGCACTACAGGAACTCACCAAGCCTCCATGGGTAGCACCTTCCAAACCCACGACCAACTAGAAGGACAAGGGCAGCGGACACATGGGACCGCCACCACCTGGAAGTTCCCCTCCAAGCCACTCACCATCCTGACTTGAAAATATATTGCCGTTCCTTCACTGTCACTGGGTCAAAGCCCTGGAACTTCCTCCCTAACAGCACTGTAGGTGTACCTAAACCACATGGATTGCAGCGGTTCAAGAAGGCTACTCACCACCACCTTCTGAAGGGCATTTAGGAATGGGCAATAAATGCTGGCTAACCAACAAAGCCCACATGCCATGAATGAATTAAAAAAAAGATTGTGGGTTCAAGGATTGGAGCACATGAGTAGTGAAGTCTTGCTCCAATTGTATAGAACCTTGGCTAGGCCGCACCTAGTGTCGTGTGTGCTGTTTTGGTCTCCTTACCTTAGGAAGGATATTTTCGCCATCGATGAAATGCAACGTAGGCTCACCAGACTTGTTCTCAGGATGGCGGGACCATCTTTTAAAGAGAGATTGGGGAAACTGGACCTGCATTCTCTGGAATTTCGAAGAATGAGAGGTGATCTCATTGAAACCTACGAAATACTTAATGGGATAGCCCGGTAGATGCAGGCAAGATGTTTCCCCTGACTGGGAAGTATAGAATGAGGGGATGCAATTTCCAAAATAAGGGGGAAGCCACTTAGGACCGAGATGAGGTGAGTTTCTTTACTCAGTGTTGTGAATCTTTGGAATTCTCTACCCTAGAGGGCTGTGGAAGTTCAGTCATTGAGTGTGTTTAAAACAGATATTGACAGATTTCTAAATACGAATGACATAAAAGGATATGGGAATAGTGTGGGGAAAAGGCATTGAAATAGATGATCACTCATGATCATATTGAACAGCGGAGCAGGTTCAATGGGTTGAATGGCCTAATCCTACTCCTATGTTCCTAAGTCCTGCTCAAGATTTTGAATGCCCCATTTTGGTGCTGTACTAAGGCAGTGCTGAAATCTTTAGAATAGACCAAATAGAAGCCCCACCTGCTCTCTCAGGTGGTTGTAAAATATCCTGTGGCACTATTTGAAGAAGAGCAGGAGAATGCTCCTTATGCCCTGGCCAATACTTATCCTTCAAACAATATTACTAAAACAGATTATCCACAAACAGGACTGTCCCGGTAGATTCATTGTTTCAGCCTGTTCCCACCTCACTGAACTTATTTCTTCCTATCTTGACTCTATTTTCTCTCCCCACCTACATTTGTGATTCTTCGGATACCCTACATCATTTCAACAATTTCCAGTTTCCTAGTCCTAACCACCTCCTCTTCACCATAGGCACCCAATTCCTCGACACCTCCATCCCCCCCATCAGGATGGTCTGAGGACTCTCTGCTTCTTCCTTGAACAGAGGCCCAAACAATCCCCATCCACCACCACTCTCCTCCATCTGGCTGAACTTGTTCTCTCATTGAACAATTTCTCCTTTAACTTGTTTCACTTCCTTCAAATAAAAGGTGTGGCTATGGGTACCCGCATGGGCCCCAGTTATGCTTGTCTTTTTGTGGGCTATGTGGAACATTCCTTGTTCCAGTCCTGCTCAGGCTCCCTCCCACAATTCTTCTACTGTTCTGTCGATGACTGCATCGGTGCCACTTAATGCTCTTGTCTGGAACTGAAAGATTCATCAATTTTGCTTCCAATTTCCACTGCTCTATCACCTTCAAATGGTCCATCTCTGACACTTTCCTACCCTTCCTTAACTTCTCCCTCTCCATTTCTGGCGACAGACTGTCCACTATTATTCATTACAAGCCCACTGACTCCAACAGCTACCTTGACTACACATCCTCAAATCCGGCTTCCTGTAAGAACTCCATTCTATTCTCCCAGTTTTTCTGTCTCCATCATATCTGTTCTGATGATGCCACTTTCTACAACGGTGCTTCTGACATGTCTTCCTTTTTCCTAAGCTGAGGATTCCTCCCCACTGTGTTTGACAGAGCCCTCAACCATGTCCACCTATCTCCCGCACTTCTGCCCTTCCCCTCCCAGAACCATGAAAGGGTTCCCCTTGTCCTCACTTTTCACCCCACCAGCCTCCCTATTCAAGGGGTCATCCTCTACCATTTCCGCAAATTCCAGCATGATGCCACCACCAAACATATCTTCCCTCACCTCTCCTGTCAGTATTCCGCAGGGATCATTCCCTCCGTGACACCTGGTTCATTCCTCTATCACCCCCCCAAAACCTCATCCCCTTCTCATGGCATCTTCCCATGCAAGAGGTATAAAACCTGCCCCTTTACTTCCTCACTGTCCAAGGCTCCAAACGCCCCTGACAGCTGAAGCAGCAATTTACTTGCAGTTCTTCCAGATTTGTCTACTGCATTCGCTGCTCACAATGTGGTCTCCTCTACATCGGAGAGTCCAAACACAGACGGAGAGACCTCTTTGCGAAATACCTTCGCTTAGTCTGCAAGCGTGAATTGGATCTTCCGGTCACTTGCCATCTCAATTCACCATCTTTGCTCTTATGCTCACATTTCTGTCCTCAGCCTGCTACAATGTTCCAGTGAAACCCAGTGCAAGTTAGAGCAACTGTGCTTCATCTTCTGATTCAGCCTTTTGGACTCAACATAGAGTTCAACAAGTTCAGACCATGAATTCTGTTCTCCATTTTGAATTGTTTTCCCCTAAGTGCCTTGTTCGCATGATCTTGTTTTCAGACAGTGCAGACACTTTAATTTGCTATTGGCACATTCTGCTATTTTGCTTTCAGACAGTGCCAACCTTTATTCTGCTTTTAACACCAATTCTGGACCAATGATAGTTTTTAGTGCTATCATTGCCACTTCCTTTGTCTTGTGTTCTATGACATCTTTGTTCGTTAACTGCCCTGACCCCCAACATTTCTCTGACCTTCTATTTTGCTCCACCTGCCCCTCCGCACTTTTTCAACAGGATAAAACCCATCACATTCTACCTCTCTCCAGTTCTGAAGACTTGTATTGAACTTGAAACATTAACCCTGTTTCTCTCTCCACAGATGCTGCCAGACCTGCTGAGCTTTTCCAGCATTTTGCTTTTATTTCAGATTGTTTGTGGGATCCTGCTGTGTACAAGTGGCTGTCGAATTTCCCTAAAACAGTGACTATGCTTCAAAAACGACTATATTGGCTTCAAAGCACTTTTGGCCCATGAAATGTGCTATTTAAATACAAGTTCTTGCTTCCTGAATATGATTGGTGACATGCTTTGGTTAAAAAAAAGTAACAGTAGTAATTATGCTCTGTCCAGGCCAATATGTACCCCTCAATTAACATCACAAAAAACAATTATCCGCTTATTATCACATTGTTTGTGGGAGCTCGCTGTGTGCAAATTGGCTGTTGCATTTCCTATATTACAATACAGCGTACACTTCAAAATGCAGTTATTGACTGTAAAACATCTTGGAACATTTGGTGGCCATGAAAGCCGCTATACAGATGCAAGTTTTTAAAATTTTCTTTTCTGAATGGAAGCAGGTTCAACGTTGTGGAACTGCTGAGAGATTTAGGGGTGCAGGTTATAATAAATGCGACCCTGACATCTTATGAATGGTGACAAGATTCTCCATTGAGGTGATCTATCTAAGCACAAGTTAAAACAATTAGAATGTTTGAACGATAGTGTTAGGGGGAAATTAAATATATACATATAATAAAAAAGAAGCACACAATATGAATTTGCTAAACATACTTAAAATCTCCAAGCAGCCATGGATGCTAAGCTGGGAGTAAGCAGAAGGACTTTGCACACAAAGGGGCTTTGAGTTTTGTGTGATTTACAAAGTTTCAAGAGATGAGCTAATATCTAAGCACAGACAGAACCATTCAAGTGGTACAATGGTGTGTTGAAGCCTTGAGAGCTGGACTGGAGGTAAAACATAAAGTTAGTTTAGGTATACCCCTCTCTCAGATAGGGACAGGGCAGATGGTTTAGCTTAGATATGGGAGGACATACAAAGACAAGAGAGGTCTTTGATGAAACACAAGCAGTCTTGAGTTGTGAGAACCAAGGTCTTTGCGTATGTGTTTTAATTTTGATTGGATAATATAATTATCTATACACCCTTTAGAATAATTGGTTAGCAAAATCACATTTTTATGTACTCAATAGGATAGTTTTAACATGGAACCTATGTGTAGGTTACCGACTGGATATATTCAAATGTACTCAAATGTATTGTGATAAGAAAAAGTACATAAGTAATGAAATGTAATCAGTCAGGGAGCTGGGTCTTCATTCTTAGGAATGATTGCGGCTCCCTTGCATATGTTTGAATAAAACCGGTAAAAGGAAGCCTGTGTCTCTCTAGTTGGGGATTATAATTTCTCCTCTTCAACTGGCTTGTGGTAGTTGCAGGATTGGAGGGAATACCCTCTTCAGATTGTTATAAGGACAGAATTATATTGCTCTGTTACACTGCTTGAGTAGAGCCCTGACCCAGTTCTCTCCTCTGTAGCTGGAACTCTACTATTGGCCCACTACAAGGTGCATAATGACAACATGGCAGGAAGCCCAAAAATCGGTTGTACGACGTCATGAAACCAGTTTGCAATCGTCCACTCCACCCATCAATGGCGGGCCACGTTTCCTGCCGCCGCACATCAGGAACTTTATTGTAATACATCTGCATATCATTATAAGCCCAGCTTGCTGGAATCATTCCTCACCTCAAATTTACCAGCCACATTGGCAGGAAAACGCACCGGTGCAGAACACATCTTGTCAGGTGTGATGTGCAGATGTTGGGACTTACCATCAGGGTCTTGTTCACGTCACGGACATCTGAGGAACAGAAGTGCTGCAGCCCTACAACAGCGGAGCCCTGGAGGTATGTGTATCGCATGCTGTGTGGATTCTCATGGGCATGGCACCGCATTAAAGCAGCTCATGGAAAGTGGAAAGTCACTGTTGAGAGTCTACTTCGGGACTTCAGTGTCTTGGCTATGGTTTGCAAATGATGATTGAGGGGGTGGAGAGGAAGGTCTAGGTCTGACTGGTAGAGGAAGGTGTGTTGGGGGGGCGGGGGGGGGGGTGCGGTGGAGGGCACAGTGGGAAACAAAGGCTTTGGTGGGGGGGGGTTTGAAGTTGGAAGGGGGTAATTAATGAAGGTTTTAGAGGGGGTGAGGTTGGAAGGGAGTAACAAAGGCGTCGGGGCAGTGATGTTGGGAATGAGGAGGAGGGTATAGAGGGGAAGAATACGGCAACTGGGAAGGTAGATGTAAAGGGGGAGGAAGGTGTAAAGGAAGGAGTTCGGAGGGGGGAAGGAACAGGTCCGGGGGGATAGGAGGAAGGACTCCGTGGAGGAGGAAGGAGTAAGGATAGAGGAAGGACTAAGGGTGGAGGAAGGACTAAGGAAGGGGAAAGGGCTGAGGGGGGAGGGGGCAAGGAATAAGCTTGGAGGAAGGGGGAAAGGGGAAGGAGTCCATGGGGGGTGGTGAAAGAGTCCAGAGGGGAGGAAAAAGCGTGGAGGAAGGAGTAAGGAAGGGGGAAGGAGTACGGTGTGGGGTGTGGGGTTGGGGTGGGGGGGGAAGGAGTTGATGGTGGGGGGGAAGAAAAAGTAAGGTGGGGAGGGATGTCCAGATCTGTGTGCATCTATGTACTGCTGGACCAGGGTCTCCATGGTGTCCGCCATCCTTCCCCTGGAGACCTCCATATGCGCATGTTATGCTCCTTCTGTTGGGTAGCTTTGCCCACAAACATGGTTGCACGCCTATCTACCGGTGGGTAAGTTGGCAAACAATATACTACAGACACAGGAGACCAATGTAAGATGAAGCACATGCTGTTTATTTACACTAGTAATGGAGCATGAACACAATGTATGCTTCTCAAACCATACCCTATACTAAATTGATTTAACATTGTGGCCCGTGCTACACAGCCATTGGGTAATACAGTCACATGGTCAATCTGCTTACATTTTCTTAAAGGTATAGTGCACCTCAGATGACCACATCCTTTCCCCTTTACTCTGTTGTTCAGCAGGGGGTTCAAAGCACAGAAGAGCAATTGTCATTGGGGACTCTATAGTCAGGGGCTCAGATAGGCGCTTCTGTGGTCGTGAAAGAGACACCAGGATGGTATGTTGCCTCCCTGGTGCCAGAGTCCAGGATGTCTCTGATCGGTTATGGGATATTCTGAAGGGGGAGGGAGAACAGCCAGAGGTCGTGGTACACATTGGTACTAATGACATAGGCAGGAAGAGTGACGAGGTCCTGCAGCGGGAGTTCAGGGAGTTAGGCAGAAAATTAAAAAACAGGACCTCTAGGGTTGTAATCACAGGATTACTCCCTGTGCCATGTGCCAGTGAGGCTAGAAATAGGAAGATAGTGCAGCTAAACACGTGGCTGAACAGATGGCGTAGGAGGAAGGATTTCTGATATCTGGATCAGTGGGATCTCTTCCTGGGCAGGTGGGACCTGTACAAGGGGGACGGGAGGGGCACCAATATCCTGGCTGCGAGGTTTGCTAGTGTCACTCGGGAGGGTTTAAACTAGTATGGCAAGGGGGTGGGAACCAGAGCAATAGGTCAGTAGGTGAAATAAAGGACTGGGAACCAGTGAATATGGCCAGTAGGACTAAGAGGAAGGGCAGGCAGGGAGAAATTACTGAACACAGTGGGACTGGGGGTCTGAAATGCATTTGTTTCAATGTGAGAAGTATAACAGGCAAGGCAGATGAGCTTAGAACTTGGATTAGTACTTGGGACTATGATGTTATTGCTATTACAGAGACTTGGTTGAAGGATGGACAGGATTGGCAGATAAACGTTCCAGGATTTAGATGTTTCAGGCAGGATAGAGAGGGATGTAGAAGAGGTGGGAGAGTTGCACTGCTGTTTAAGGGGAATATCACAGCTGTACGACAGGAGGACACCTCGTTGGGCTCACGCACTGAGGCAATATGGGTAGAGCTCCGGAATAGGAAGGGTGCAGTCACAATGTTGGGGGTTTACTATAGGCCTCCCAATTGTCGGTGGGAGATTGAGGAACAGTCATGTAGGTAGATTTTGGAAAGATGTAAAAGCAATAGGGTTGTTGTGGTGGGTGATTTTAACTTCCCCTATATTGACTGAGAATCACTTAGTGCAAGGGGTTGGGATGGTGCAGAATTTGTAAGGTGCATCCAGGAGGGCTTCCTGAGACAATATGTAGATAGTCCAACTAGAGAGGGGGCAATACTGGACCTGGTATTAGGGAATGAACCTGGCCAGGTGGTCGAAGTTTCAGTAAGGGAGCATTTCAGGAAAAGTGACCATAATTCAGTAAGATTCAAGGTACTGGTGGATAAGGATAACAGGTGTCCTTGGGTTAAGGTGCTTAATTGGGGGAAGGCTAATTATAACAATATTAGGAATCTAGACTGGAGGCGGATTTTTGAGGGCAAATCAACAACTGACATGTGGGGGGCTTTCAAACGTCAGTTGATAAGAATTCAGGACGGCATGGTCCTGCTGGGATGAAGGATAAGTCTGGCAAGTTTCAGGAACCTTGGATAACGAAGAATATTGTGAGATTAGTCAAAAAGAAAAGGGAAACATTCATAAGGGCTAGAAGGCTGGGAACAGATGAAGCCCATGGAGAATATAAAGAAAGTAGGAAGAAACTTAAGCAAGGAGTCAGGAGGGCTAAAAGGGGTCATGAAAAGTCACTGACAACCAGGATTATAGAAAATCCCAAGGCCTTTTATACATATGTAAAAAGCAAGAGGGTAGCCAGGGAAAGGGTAGGCCCACTCAGGGACAGAGGTGGGAATCTGTGTGTGGAGCCAGAAGAAATGGGAGAGATACTAAATGAATACTTCTCATCAGTATTCACCAAAGAGAAGGTCTTAGCGGTTGATTTATCTAGGGAAGAGTGCGTGGATAGCCTGGATTATGTTGAGATCAAAAAAGAGGATGTGTTAGGCGTCTTGAAGAATATTATGGTGGATAAGTCCCCAGGGCCAGATGGGATCTACCCCAGAGTACTGAGGGAGGCAAGGGAGGAGATTGCTGGGGCCTTGACAGAAATCTTTGTATCCTCACTGTCTACGGGTGAGATCCCAGAGGACTGGAGAATGGCCAATGTTGTTCCATTTTTTAAGAAGGGTAGCAGGGATAATCCAGGAAATTACAGGCCGGTGATCCTTACGTCAGTGGTAGGGAAATTATTGGAGAAGATTCTTCGTGACAGGATTTACTACCATTTGGAAGCAAATGGGCGTATTAGTGAGAGGCAGCATGGTTTTGTGAAGGGGAGGTCATGTCTCACTAACTTGTTCAAGTTTTACGAGGAAGTGACAAAGATGATCGACGATGGAAGAGCAGTGGATGTTATGTACATGGATTTTGGTAAAGCCTTTGACAAGGTCCCTCATGGCAGACTGGTACAGAAGGTAAAGTCGCATGGGATCAGAGGTGAGCTGGCAAGATGGATACAGAATTGGCTTGGTCATAGAAGACAGAGGGTAGCAGTAGAAGGATGCTTTTCTGAATGGAGAGCTGTGACTAGTGGAGTTCCGCAGAGATCAGTGCTGGGACCTTTGCTGTTTGTAGTATACATAAATGATTTGGAGGAAAATGTAACTGGGCTAATTAGTAAGTTTGCAGATGACACTAAGGTTGGAGGAGTTGCAGATAGTGAAGAGGATTGCCAAAGGATGCAACGGGATATAGATCAGTTGGAGACTTGGGCGGAGAAAGGGCAGATGGAGTTTAATCCGGACAAATGTGAGGTAATGCATTTTGGAAGGTCTAATACAGGCAGGAATTATACAGTAAATGGCAGAACCCTTAAGTGCATTGACGGGCAGAGGAATCTGGATGTACAGGTCCACAGGTCACTGAAAGTGGCAATGCAGGTGGATAAGGTAGTCAGGTAGGCATATGGCATGCTTGCCTTCATTGGCAGGGGTATTGAGTATAAAAGCTGGGAAGTCATACTGCAGCTGTATAGAACCTTGGTTAGGCCACACTTGGAATATTGCGTGCAATTCTGGTCGCCACATTACCAGAAGGATATGGAGGCGTTGTAGAGGGTGCAGAGGAGGTTTACCAGGATGCTGCCTGGTCTGGAGGTTATTAGTATGAGGAGAGATTGGAGAAACTCGGATTGTTCTCACTAGAGCGGCAGAGATTGAGGGGCGACTTGATAGAAGTTTACAAAATTATGAGTGGCATGGACAGAGTAGATAGTCAGAAGCTTTTTCCCAGGGTGGAAGGGTCAATTACTAGCGGACATAGATTTAAGGTGAGAGGAGAAAACTATAGAGATGTGTGGGGCAAGTTTTTTACGCAGAGGGTAGTAAGTGTCTGGAATTTGCTGCCAGAGGTGGTGCTGGAAGCAGGTATGAGAGTGGTGTTTAAGAGGCAGCTTGACAAATACATGAATAGGATGGGAATAGAGGGATATGGACCCCGGAAATGCAAAATGTTTTAGTTTGACAGGCAATATGATTGGCGCAGGCATGGAGGGCCGAAGGGCCTGTTCCTGTGCTGTACTTTTCTTTGTTCTTTGAAAGTACAATTTACAATCTTTACAATATGTCGATTATTTACATAAATAAACTATCTACAAATTCTGTCTCTCTGGAGGCTTCTTCAGACATGTTGAACGCCATAGTTCTACGACCTTAGATGGTTTATCCGAGGCTTCCCTCTCAGGAGTCATCTGTCCATTAAGCTCTCCAGTAGGAACCTGTAGGTTTGTCTCTTTGACTTGGTCAGGCTCAATTGATCCTACAGGTACTCAAAAGCAGGGTGTTGAGCAAGGCTAAGTTCAACACGGTATGATCAACTTCCTCATATAAAAACAAAAAACTGCGGATGCTGGAAATCCAAAACAAAAACAGAATTACCTGGAAAAACTCAGGTCTGGCAGCATCGGCGGAGAAAAGAGTTGACGCTTCGAGTCCTCATGAGGACTCGAAATGTCAACTCTTTTCTTCTCTGCCGATGCTGCCAAACCTGCTGAGTTTTTCCAGGTAATTCTATTTTCGTTTTATGATCAACTTCCTGTTGTGTGAAAATAAAAAATAAAAAAAATTCTGGGGTCTTGTTAGTAATTCCGCTTTCTCTTCCTACGTATCTTCTTTCGATGGGTTTTCTTCTTGGCAGCACTGACTTTAATCTCGGCCTTTGTTTCAATTTCCCATTTGGCCAGACTAGGTTCAGGTATAAGTTCAACTTGAGTGAGACCGGTGGTTGAGTCTTCCAGCATTTCCTCATCTGTCAGCTCCTTTGAAAACTCAGGGGTCTCTATTTTTAAAACTGCTTGGCTTTCACGTAGCTGATTCTTCAGCTCCTCCAGTTCTTTTTTATATTTGTTAATTGTTTCCTGGTGAATTAAGTATTGCTGTGTTTTCTCGGCTAATTTATTCTTCATCTCGGCCAGAGATGTGCTGAATTCTTTCTGTTCTTCCTCATGCCTTTTTAGTGGTACAGATTGGGATCTGAGGGAATCTTGCAATATACTTCAGCAGGTTTTCTTTTTGGAGGTTACTGACATCAACTTGAACTCTGTCCTGAAGCATCACCTCTATGAGTTCATTTTGTTGAGCCTTTTTCCAAATAGTAACATTTCCTGCTTCTGATTGAGATCTCAGTAGTCTCTCAAGGTTAATCTTGCTTAACCAGTTCTTTCTGAGGAGACTGCTAACACTATTAGGAGTAAGTTAACAGACTGATTTTCACACTGTACTGGAACCTTGCATATACATCTTACTTATATGTCCTCACCAGAATACATCTTTAATTTAGCATCTGAATTTTCCAGATTTAGTGAGTGGCCTCCTCCATTCAGATACTTAAATGTGAGAGGGATGATGGGGTGCAGGATCCTTACATGGGTGTTTGCCACCAACCTCAACATCGCCACAGGCTTGGTTCACATCCTCACCAGTCTGCACGATGGCATGCTCCGCAAAGTGAGTAAGGGACCTAATGTGGGTCACTCCACCCTCGATCTGGGACCTCTCCCTACTGTTGTCAGCCTGCTCCTCCTGCATGAAAACAGTTGGAGAATGTGTGAGTAGGATGCATGGCACTGCACGGAATTCTTGTGTGGCGAGTGGTGCCATGGACAGGGGGAGGACACGAGCTCCGGAGGATATGAGCCTGATGGAAATGTGATCGTGTGTGTGAGAATTAGTGGTTTTGTCCCTTGAGATGTGAGATCCCTGTGGATATGTAATGGGTTTGTGAGTGTGTGAGTTGAGAGTGCTGTGAAGACTGACTTACCCTGGCAGAAAAGGTGAGACCATTGATCCTCTTTTGGCACTGGGTGGCTGTCCTCTTTTGCAGGGTGTTGACGCTGACCACTGCTGCCATCATGTCCCATGCTGGATTTGTCATCTTGCTTGCTGGTCTTTGCCCATAGCAGAGTTGGTGGACATCACAGCAGGCCTTCACGGCATCCAAAAGGCGCTCCAGAGACATGTCACTGAATTGAGGGGCTGCAGTCTTCTTGCTTTTTGGGGCCATGTCTTCTGTGCAGCAGTCCTGGGCTGAAACCACTGGGTGGTGCGAATACAGCTGCACTTTAAACATGGTGCCCGGCGTGAGGAAGCTGCGATGGTGTGGCGGGCAAATTGGAGGCTGCCCGCCAGCGAAATGGAGTATTTCCCGGGAATGCATGATTAATGAGGTGGGATTGGGACCATATGGTGTGAAAAGTCGCCACTGCGGCCGGCAGGTAAAATGTTCTCTCTCGCGCCTCGCCTGCTACTGCACTTAGTGCAAATCTGGGACGGTTCCGCCCAGAGAGTAATAGTTAATGGATGTTTTTTGTGCTGGAGAAAGGTTTGTAGTGGAGTTCCCTAGAGGTTGGTGTTGGGCCCCTTGCTTTTCCTGATATATAGGGGAGGTGATGGCGTAGTGGTATTGTCACTGGGCTAGTAATCCAGAGACCCATGTTAATGCTCTGGGGTTTGAATGCTCCCGGGTTCGAATCCTGCCATAGCAGGTGGTGGAATTTGAATTCAATAAAATCTAGAATTAAAAGTCTACTGATGACCACGGAACCATTGTCGATTGTTGTAAAAACCCATCCTTTAGGGAAGGAAATCTGTCATCCTTACCTGGTCTGGCCTACATGTGACTGAGGCCCATGTTTAAGGCTGACTCTTAAATGCCCTCTGAAATGGCCTAGTTGTAACAAACCACTACAAAGTTACAATAAAGGAATGAAACCGAACGGACCATCCGGCATCGACCTAGACACTGGAAATGACAACAGCAATCGCAGCCCCGTCGACCCTGCAAAGTCCTCCTTTACTAACATCTGGGGCTAGTGCCAAAATTGGGAGAGCTGTCTCACAGACTAGTCAAGCAACAGACTGATAGGGTCGTCATCATAGAATCAACAGCTCTCATCTGACAGCTAATGTCCCAGACACCACCATCACCATCCCTGGGTATGTCCAGTCCCACCGGCACTGAGGAGACACAGTAGTATACAGTCAGGAGGGACTTGGCCTCAACATCGACTCCTTGAAATCTCATGGCATCAGGTCAAACATGGGCAAGGAAACCTCTTGATGATTACCACGTACCGCCCTCCCTCAGCTGATGAATCAGTGCTCCCCAATGTTGAACATGGAGGGTGGCAAGGGTGCAGAATGTGCTCTGGGTGGGGGACTTCAATGTCCATCACCAAGAGTGGCTTGGTAGCACCACTACTAACCAAGCTGGCGGAATCCTAAAGGACATAGCTGCTAGGCTGGGTCTGTGGCAGGTGGTGAGGGAGCCAACAAGAGGGAAAAACATACTTGGCCTCATCCTCACCAACCTGCCTGCTGCAGGTGCATCTGTCCAGTAAGAGTGACAACCACAAAGTCCTTGTGGAGACAAAGCCCCGCCTTCACATTGAGGATACCCTGCATCATGTTGTGTGGCACTACCACCATGCTAAATGGGATAGATTTCGAACACACCCAACAACTCACTAGGCATCCATCCATGAGACGCTGTGGGCCATCAGCAGCAGAATTGTACTTGAACACAATCTGTAATGTCATGTCCCCAACTCTACCATTACCATCAAGCCAGGGGATCAACACTGGTTCAATGAAGAGTGGAGGAGGGCATGCCAGGAGCAGCACCAGGCATACCTAAAAATGAGGTGTCAACCTGGTGAAGCTATAATACAGGACTACTTGCATGCCAAACAGCATAAGCAGCAAGTGATAGACAGGGCTAAATGATCCCACAGCCAACGGATCAGATCTAAGCTCTGCAGTCCTGCTGCATCCAGTCATGAAAGGTGGTGGACAATTAAACAACTCACTGGAGGAGGAGGCTCCACAAAGATCCCCATCCTCAATGTTGGAGAAGCCCAGCACATCAATGCAAAAGTTAAGGCTGAAGCATTTGCTACAATCTTCAGCCAGAAGGGCTGAGTGGATGATCTATCTCAGCCTCCTCCAGAGGTCCCCAGCATCACAGATGCCAGTCTTCAGCCAATTCGATTCACTCCATCGATATCAAGAAACGGCTGAAGGCACTGGATACTGCATAGGTTATGGGCCCTGACAATATTCCGGCAATAGTACTGAGGACTTGTGCTTCAGAACTTGCCACGCCATTAGCCAAGCTGTTCCAGTACAGCTACAACATTGGTATCTACCCGGCTATGTGGAAAATTGCCCATGTATGTCCTGTACACAAAATGCAGGACAAATCTGACCTGACCAATTACTGCCCCATCAGTCTACTCTTAATCATCAGTAAAGTAATGGAAGGGGTCATCAACAGTGCTATCAATTGGTAATTGCTTAACAATAACCTGCTCACTGATTCCCAGTTTGGGTTCCGTCAAGGCCACTCAGCTCCTGGCCTCATTACAGCCTTGGTTCAAACATGGACAAAAGAGCTGAACTCCCGAGATAAGGTGAGAGTGACTGCCCATGACATCAAGGCAGCATTTGACCGAATGTGGCAACAAGGAACCCTAGCAAAACTGGAGTCAATGGGAATCAGGGGGAAAACTCTTCACTGGTTGGAATCATACCTAGCATAAAGGAAGACAGTTGGGGGTCAGTCATCACAGTTCCAGGACATCACTGCAGGAGTTCCTCAGGGTAGTGTCCTCAGCCCACCCATCTTCAGCTGCATCATCAATGGCCATCCTTCCATCATAAGGTCAGAGTGTGGATATTCGCTGATGATTGCATAATGTTCAGCACCATTCACAACTCCTCAGATACGGAAGCAGTCCATGTTCAAATGCGGCAAGGCCTAGACAATATCCAGGCATGAGCTGCCAAGTGGCAAGTAACATCCGTGCCACACAAGTGTCAGGCAATGACCATCTCCAACATGAGAGAATCTACCCATCACTCCTTGATGTTCAATGGCATTACCACTACTCAATCCCCCACTATCAACATCCTGGTGGGTTACCATTGGCCAGAAACTGAAGTGGACTAACCATATAAATATTGTGGCTACAAGAGCAGATTAGAGGTTAGGAATTGTGCGACGAGTAACTCACCTCCTGACTCCCCAAAGCCTGTCCATCTACAAGGAACAAGTCAGGAGTGTGATGGAATATTCTGGATAAATGCAGCTTCCATAACACTCAAGAAGCTTGACACTATCCAGGACAAAGCAGCACGCTTGATTGGCACCACATCCACAAACATTCACTCCCTCCACCACTGACTCACAGTAGCAGCAGTATGTACCATCTACAAGATGCACTGCAGGAATTCACCAAGGCTCCTTCAACAGCACCTTCGAAACCTATGACTGCTACCATCTAGAAGGGCAAGGACAGCAGGTAGATGAGAACACCACCACCTAGAGATCCCCCACCCTGACATGGAAATATATCACTGTTCCTTCGCTGTCGCTGGGGCAAAATCCTGCTATGCCCTTCCTAACAGCACTGTGGGTGTACCTACACAACAGGGACTGCAGCAATTCAATAAGGTAGCTCACCACCATCTTCTCAAGGGCAACTAGGGATAAGCAATACATGCTGGCCCAGCCAGCGAAGCCCACATACCGTGAATGAATTTATTGATCTAAATCTTAGTGTACAGGGCACAATTTCAAAGTTTCCAAATGATACAAAACTTGGAAGTGTTGTGAACTGTGAGAAGGATAGTGTAGAACTTCAAAGGGACATAAAAAAGTTGGTGGGATAGGCAGACAGGTGGCAGATGAATTTCATGCTTGGAATGTGAAGTGATTCATTTTTGTAGAAAGAACATGGAGAGACAAGATAAAATAAATGTACAACTCTAAAGGGGTGCAGGAGCAGAGGGACCTGGTTGTGTATGTGCATAAATCATTGAAGGTGGCATGACAGGTTGAGAGCATAGTTCATAAAGCATAGAGTATCCTGGGAATTATTAATAGGGTACAAGAATGAGGAGGTTATGTTGAATTTGTATAAGTCACTAGTTTGGCCTCAGCTAGAGTTGCTTCCGGTTCTGGGCACCGCACTTTAGCAAAGATGTGAAGGCAATAGAGAGAGTGCAGAAAAGATTCACAAAAACTGTTCCAGGGATGAGGAGCTTCAGTCGTGAAGATAGATTTGAGAAGTTAGATCTGTTTTCCTTAGCGAAAAGGTTGAGAAGAGATTTGATAGAGGTATTCAAAATTGTGAGGAGTCTGGACAGAGTAGATAGGGAGAACCTGTTCCCAATTGAGAAAGGATTGAGAACGAGAGGGCACAGATTTAAAGTAATTACTAAAAGAAGCAAAGTGATACGAGGAGAAACTTTTTTACGCAGTGAATGCCTAGAGTGTGGTGGAGGCAGGTTCAGTTGAAGCATTCAAAAGGGAATTAGACTGTTATCTGAAAAGGAGGAATGTGCAGGGTTACAGGGAGAAGACAGGGGAATGGGACTCAGTGAGCTACTCATTCGGAGAGCCAGTGCAGACACATTAGACCAAACAGCTTCCTCCTGCTCTGTAACAGTTCCGTGAATGCGTTCTAGATATAAATTTCTAGAAATGCTATTATACACTCCTTCAAAAAAGTTAAAATATCACCATTATCCACTGGATGACATATATCTGACAATGTGTGAAAATGTATTGAGCATTGAGAGGTGAGTTTTACACTTGGTTAAAATACTGTTTCATGTTTTTGTAAAGGTCTGAACCAGAAGAGACCACAACCATATTCCCAAATTGGCAGCCTTGACAACATTTAATTGTTTTGTTTCAAATTAAATTTGGATGGCTCACACTAACTTGGTTTCTAAACATAAATATGTATGGAAAATAGTGGAAATTAAAAAAAAATCCTCAGATCACAGGAAGGAACTTTAATCAGAAAATTCCAGCTCGAGGGGGGAAAAGTCATCGTGACAAACTACATCCATCAAGGCAACCTACTCTCAGGCTGGCTTAGAACTTCCTAGAAAGGGAAGAAGTCCACTTCTGCAACTTGTCATTCCAAGAAACAATAGGATTTGTCCACGCCTCTAATACCTCACATGGAGAGTTTCAGTACAGTAAAACCAGAGGCTTTGTATCATGCTACATAGGAATCTACAGGTAGATTTTGGGCATTGCCTAGTAGTCAGTGTGTGTACTATATTCATCATTTTAGCAAGCAAATGATGAGTTTCTAGCATGAGGACATGGAAAGAGTTCTTGAAAAAATGTAAGAGACGTAATCATAGTTCCTAAGAACAAATGCTTCGTTTTTTTAAAAACAATGTTTAAGATGCATTGTAAAAAATGTATTAACCCGTACACAATGTTGTATCAACAGCTATGCCATAAATAGTTAAATGTCTTATTTCTTCAATCTACGACTATTACTGAAACTTCTTTAGCCAGAGAGTGGTGAATCTATGGAATTAATTGCCACAGAAGGCTGTGGAGGCCAGGTCATTGAGTGTATTTAAGACCGAGATGGATAGGTTCTTGATTGGTAAGGGGATCAAAGGTTACGGGGAGAAGGCAGGAGAATGGGGTTGAGAAACTTATCAGCCATGATAGAATGGTGCAGCAGACTCAATGGGCCGAATGGCCTAATTTCTGCTTCTATGTCTTATGGTCTTAGAAGGAGAAAAGCAGCAGATAGATGGGAACACCACCGCCTGGAGGTTCCCCTCCAAGTCACTCACCATCCTGACTTGGAAATATATTGCCTTTCCTTCACTGTCGCTGGGTCAAAATCCTGGAACTCACTTCCTAACAGCACTGTGGGTGTACCTAAAGCACATGGACTGCAGTGGTTCAAGAAGGCAGCTCACCTTCTCAAGGGCAACTAGGGATGGACAATAAATGCTGGCCCAACCAGCGAAGCCCACATCCTGTGAATGAGCAAAAAAAAAATTCATATGAACATACGAATTAGGAGCAGGCCATTTGGCCCCTCAAGCCTGTTCTGTCATTCAGTCAGATCATGGCTGATCTGATTGTGGCCTCAACTCCACATTCTGCCTGCCCTCAATAACCTTTGGCTCTCTTGATAGTCATTAGCTTAGGAATTACAAAAGGAACTTTACATGTGTAATCATCTTCAATGTTATGCCGTTTCAGTGCAACGTAATGTTTACCTGCTAGTCAGATAGTACAGTGCAAGAATTTGATTCAAACAGTTTTGCTCAGCAGTATATAATGTGGCCAGTTAAACAGAACCCAATGCTGTCAACAAGCAGCTTTCCGCAAGGTGCAAACTGATCCAATTTTTTAAAATAGCTTTCATTAAATGACAAGCTGTTAGCAACATTTTACATGACAGGCATATCACGAATGCAAGTGGCAAGTGTGGTGTGACAACAAAGTGACCAAATAGATGGAGATCTACTAGATCAAGTTGGCTGACCACCTCTATTTCAGTCACATTGTGTAGTTATTCATCATGAATGTATTGTATTGCCCTTAATAGTCAAGGCAGTTGTAAATAGCAGCTTCATGATTGTTTGAAGATTAACTAAACAAAGTTGAAAAAATGCATTGAGCTAAAACGTAAGCAAAATGGCTATTGCTTTAGTGAACCCTTTAATGTTACTTGGGTTTTACATTATACCAACTGGGAATTGTGGGGGGAATATTTCCTGTTAGTCAAGGTCAATGATGATGGCTACATACATCATCATTTGATTGTTTTTCAAGTTTGCTTCACACACATTGAAGGCATTTTTATTGTGGAATATCAGGTGTGCAAACTGTTATACAAAAACAGACAATCTTTGGAAAATTCAACACTGAGCACCTTGTAATAAGGAAAGACTTGCATTTATATAACACCTGCTATCACAAGCTCAGGATGTCCCAAAGAGTTTTACAGCAAATGAGTACTTCTGAAGTGTAATCACTGCTTTAATGTAGAAGAGGTGGTGGCAGGCTCCCATAAATATCAAAGCGATAAAGACCAATTTTTTAAAAAAATGTTGGTTGAAGGATAAATGTTGGCCAGGACACTGAGGATAACTTCCCTGCGCTTCTTCAAAGAGTGTCATGGGATGCCTGCACTGTCCACCTGAGGGGGCATTGGTTTAACATCTCATTTGCAAGGCAGCATTCCCTCAGTACTGCATTGGAGTGCCAGCTTAAATTTTGTGCGTAAGTCCCTGGATTAGAACTTCAACCTTCTGACCGAGAGGAAAAGGTGAACACAAGAAATTGGAGCAGGAGCGGACATATGGCCTATCGAGCCTGCTCCACCATTCAATATGATCATGCCTGATCTTGGGCTTCAACTCCACTTTCTTATCTGCTTTCCAGATCCCTCAATTCCCGTAGACACCAAAATATGTCTATCTCAGTCTTAAATATATTCAACGATGGAACATCCACAACTCTATGGGATAGAGAATTCCAAAGTTACACCACCCTTTGAGTAAAGTAATTTCTCCTCATCTCAGTCGGAAATGATCTTCCTCTTATCAGAGGCTGTGCCCCCATGTTTTAGTTTCCTTGGCCAGTGAAAACAATCTCTCAGCGTCCACCCTATCAAGCCCCTTCAGAATTTTGTAGGTTTAAATGAGAACATCTCTCATTCTACTAAACTACAGAGAATATAAACCCAATTTACTCAGCCTCTCATCATAAGACATCCCCTCATCCCAGGGCCCAATTTAGTGAGCCATAGCTGTACAGCCTCCAATGCAATATGTTCTTTCTTAGACTTGGAAATCAAAACTGCACAGAGTATTCCATATTTGGTCTCACCAAGACCCTGTACAATTGTAGCAAGACTTCTTTATTCCTGTACTCCAATCCCCATGCCATTTGCCTTTCTAATTGCTTGCTGTACCTGCATATTAACTTTCTGCATTCTTTGTGTAAGTCTCTTCCAACATCAACACTTACAAGTTTCACATGCGAAAAAAAATTCTGCTTTTCTGTTCTGATGGCCAAAGTGAATAACTTCACGCTTCCATACATTATACTCCGTCTGCCATCTTGTTGTCCACTCACTTAACCTGTCTATATCTCTCTGCAGCCTCTGTGCCCTCCCGACAGCTTGCTTTTCTACCTAGCTTGGTATCAGCAAATTCAATGAAGAGACAGTAAGTAATGTATCTAAGTCATTAATATAGATTGCAAATAGTTGAGGCCCCAGCACTGAACATTGCGGCACTCCACTATTCACTGCCTACCAACTTGAAAAAGCCCCATTTATGCCCTCTCGCTGCTTTCAATCCTCTATCCATGCTAATATATTACTCCCAACTCTACTGAGTCTTTACCTTGCCGATTTGCATGGTGCCTTTTGGAAACCCAGGTATACTACATCCAGTGGTTCCCCACTATCTATCCTACTAGATACATCCTCAAAAAACTCTAAGAAATTTGTCAAACAGGATTTCCCTTTAGTAAAATCATGTTGACTTGTTCTAATCATACACTTTTCTACGTGCCTTAAGACTTCTTAATAATAGATTCCAACATTTTCCCAACAACTGTTAGGCTAACTGGCCTGTAGTTTAATGTTTTCTCTCTCCCTCTTTTCTTGAAAAGTGGTATAACATTTGCCAACTTACAATCTGATAGGACACTTCCTGAACCTAAGGAATTTTGGAAAATCATAGCTAGCGCATCTATTAACTCTGCAGCTATCTCTTTTAGAACCCGAGGATGTAGGCCATCAGGTCCCAGGGATTTGTTGGAATTTAGTCCCTTAAATTTCTCCAATACTTTTTCTCTGCTAATATTAATTCCTCATTTTTGTTAGCCCCTAGGTTATCATCTTTTTCTGGTATGAAACTTGTGTCTTTTACTATGAAGACAGAAAATATTTCTTCAATGTCTCTGCCATTTCCTCATTCCCCATGATAATTTCTCCTGTTTCTGCTTCTAAGGGACCAACATTTACTTTAGCTGCTTTTTAAAATATACTTATAAAAGCTCTTACAATTTTTTATATTTCTGGCTGGTTTACTCTTTTTTTTCAATTTTCATCAACTTTTGCCGGCCCTTTTGCTGGTTTCTCAAACACTTCCAATCCGCAGACTTGCTACTGTTCTTTGCAACAATGTAAGCCTCTTTTTTTAATCTAATACTATCCCTAACTTCCTGAGTGATCCACTGATGGATCTTTCTTGCTGAGTTTTTGTACTTTAATGGGATATATTTTTGTTGAACATTTTGAATTGTTTCTTAAAAAATTTCCCACTATTCATTTAACTCCTTACCTCAGTCTATTTACCCAATTAACCTTAGCTAGTTCTTACCTCTCATACCTATGTATTTGGCTCGAAGTTTAAGATTTTTTTGTTTGTGATTGAAGTATGCCACTTCCAAGCCTAATATGGAATTCAAGCCTAATATGGTATTATCATTATTTCCCAACGGATCTCTTACTATGCATTAACCCTGCTTCATTATACAATACTAGGTCTAAGATGGCTTTAACCCTAGTTGGTTTCATAACATATCGCTCCGAGAAACTGTCACGAAAGCATTCTACAAACTCATCTTCTAGACCACTCTTGCCAATTTGATTATCCCAGTCTATAAGATTAAAGTTCCCCACAATTATTATTTTGCCTTTGTTACAAGTTCCAACAATTTCTTGTTTAAAGCTCCGTCCAACAGTATAACTACTGTTAGGGGCCTATAAACTACTCTCACCAGTGTTTTTTGACTCTTGCTGTTCCTAATTTACATCCATACTGATTCTACTTCATGATCATCTTAGACAAGATTCATTCTTACTAATGTTCTTAGGACATCTTTTACTATCAGGACTACTCCCTGTCCCTTGCCATTTGTCTGTCTTTGTGAAATATTGTACAACCTGGAATATTTATTTCCCAACCTTGATCACCTTGTAACCGTGTATCAGCAATGGCGATTAGATCTAAATCATTTATCTTATTGCAGATGCTCCGTGCATTCAGATAAAGAACCTTTAATTTTTTTTGCTTCTATTCCCTGCCATAGCCTTATTTGCTCAGGTACAATTTTTGTTAAACAGTCATTTCCTGTCCCACTCTGCTTGTCTTTACCCATCTTGCTATACTGTTCAGATACCTTGACCTTTCCATTAGGGTTTCTAAATCTCCCTTCACCTGAACCACTCTCCCCCCACCTGCTCCTGTTACTTTAAAGCATCTCCCACAGCCCTATTTATATGATTGGCCAGGACACTGGTCCCAGTTCAAGTGGAGCCCACCACAACAGAATATCTCACTCTTCCTTGAGTATTGATGCCAGTGCCCCATGAATTGAAACCCCTCCTTCCTACACCACTCCGAACAATGCATTTAATTGTTTGACCCTACGCCAATTGGCGTGTGTCTCAGATAACAATCTAAACCTTTGATGCTCTGCATTTTATTTTAGACCCTAATTCCTCATTTTTTTTTTTAGGTAGAACCAAGAATGATGTCCTTGTCAATGTATAAATAATAACACTGCATGGCAATCACCTAGTTAAAGGCAATTGTTAGTTAAACAGGTGATGGGCATTGATTATCCCATCTAAATAGAATAAAAAGATACAGCTAGAACACCATGTGCTACGTGGAAGTCAATGAAGGGTAATGAGGACTTGAAACGTCAACTCTTTCCTTCTCCGCCAATGCTGTCAGACCTGCTGAGTTTTTCCAGGTACTTCTGTTTTTGTTTTGGATTTCCAGCATCTGCAGTTTTTTGTTTTTAGCACTGAAGAGTTGTCTTGAAAATAAACCAGCTTGAACCAAAAGGCCACCCTGGATTAATTCTTCCACCACAAACTCTTATTGTAACAGTCCTGCTATGTCGTTGGTTTCCACGTGGACAACAACTGGACCCTTCCCCTCTCACTCCAAGTTCCTCTCCAGCCGCGAGATGTCCTTAACCCTGACACCATGGGAGGCAACATAACCTTCAGAGCTCCAAGTCACGGCTGCAGAGAACAGTATCTATCTCCCTGACGATACTGTCTCCCATCACTACCACATTCATTGCTACCCAATGAGCCACAGTTGACACACCAATAACTGCACATAGCTTCATAATAATGTCTGCTGGCCAGCCCTCAGCCTCGCAATTTATGGGAAAGCACCTACAGCATTTTCAAAATTTGTTCCGATTCAGAAGATTCTAAATTCTAAACTGTGATCATGAGTTAGCTGGAATAAGAACAAGAAAATTCTATCGACCAAGTACAATTAGCGTCCCAACCCTAAACAACATGTTAAAGTAACCCTTGCAAAATTCTTGAGTTTAATAGGTAAAGTTGAAATTTAAGAGAACTCGTGACTTTGGTTCCAGCTCAGGCAACTGATTAGGTCTGTTCAATCCTCAATGAACTAATCAAGCTTCAGGCAGCTACCAGCAAGAATTCTTGTAAAAATGTATAAGTTTAATATACAAAATTTTATACCACTTATCCCACATAAAATTATTAATACTGAGGCAAATAACTTTTCCTCTGCTAAATTTGTTAGATCAAAGATTAGGATATCTAGCTGGAAATGAGGTCTAAAGGGAATGAGAGGGCCAAAGAAAAAATAGGGAAGTAGGTTAGCAGCTAACGTAAGTAGGAACTCAAAAGTGAGGATAAACACAAGTAGCAAAAGGGTAGTCAGAATAGAGTGGGACGGATTAGGAAAGAAAGTATATTCTTTGGAATTAGAGGATATGGCAGAGGTACTAAATGATCATTTTGCATCTGCCCTCATTAGAGAAGATAATCACAATGTTTACAGCATAGGCAGCCATTTGGCCCATCATGCCTGTGTCAGCTCTCTGCAAGAGCAATGCAACTAGTTTTTGACATTTTTATTATAAATGTCCTAGGCTCAGTTGTAGTGAGCATTATAAAGTTTGCAGATATATATGAAATTAAATTTGGCAATACAGTAGTGATGAGGATAATTGTAGACATCATGAGACCATAAGACATAGGTGCAGAAATTAGGCCATTCGGCCCATCGAGTCTGCTCTGCCATTCAATCATGACTGATAAGTTTCTCAACCGCATTCTCCCGCCTTCTCCCCGTAACCTTTGATTCCCTTACCAATCAAGAACCTATCTATCTCAGTCTTAAATACACTCAATGACCTGGCCTCCACAGCCTTCTGTGGCAATGAATTCCATAGATTCACCACTCTCTGGCTAAAGAACTTTCGACTCATCCCTGTTCTAAAAGGTCTTCCCTTTACTCTGAGGCTGTGCCCTCGGGTCCTAGTCTCTCCTACTAATGGAAACATCTTCCCCACGTCCACTCTATCCAGGCCTTTCAGTATTCTGTAAGTTTCAATCAGATCCCCCCTCATCTTTCTAAACTCCATCGAGTATAGACCCAGAGTCCTCAAATGTTCCTCATATGTTAAGCCTTTCATTCCTGGGATCATTCTCGTGAACCTCCTCTGGACCCTCTCCAGGGCCAGCACATCCTTCCTGAGATACAGGGCCCAAAATTGCTCACAATATTATAAATCTGGTCTGACCAGAGCCTTATAAAGCCTCAGCAGCACATTCCTGCTTTTATATTCTAGTCCTCTCAAAATAAATGCCAACATTGCATTTGCCTTCCTAACTACCGACTCAACCTGCATGTTAACCTTAAGAGAATCCTGGACTAGGACTCCCAGATTTCTGAATTCTCTCTCCATTTAGAAAATAGTCTATGCCTGTATTCTTCCCACCAAAGTGCATGACCTCACACTTCCCCACGTTGTATTCCATCTGCCACTTCTTTGCCCATTCTCCTAACCTGTCCAAATCCTTCTGCAGCCTCCCTGCCTCAATACTACCTGTCCCTCCACCTTTCTTTGTATCATCTGCAAACTTAGCCAGCATGCCCTCAGTTCCTTCATCTAGATCATTAATGTATAAAGTGAAAAGTTGTAGTCCCAACACTGACCCCTGCGGAACTCCACTAGTCACCGGCTGCCATTCTGAGAAGGACCCCCTTATTCCCACTCTCTGCCTCCTGCCAGACAGCCAATCTTCTACCCATGCTAGTAACTTGCCTCCAACACCATGGGCTCATATCTTACTGAGCCGCCTCCTGTGCGGCACCTTGTCAAAGGCCTTCTGGAAGTCCAAGTTAGATATCATCCATTGGCTCCCCTTTGTCTAACCTACTCATTACCTCCTCAAAGAATTCTAACAGATTTGTCAGGCATGACCTCCCCTTGATGAAACCATGCTGACTTTGCCCGATTTTACCATGCACTTCCAAGTATTCTGAAATCTCATCCTTAATAATGGACTCTAAAATCTTACCAACGACCGAGGTCAGGCTAATCGGCCTGTAATTTCCCATCTTTTGCCTCACTCCCTTCTTAAACGGGGGTTACATTAGCGATTTTCCAGTCCTCTGGGACCCTCCCTGACTCCAGTGATTCCTGAAAGATCACCACTAATGCCTCCACTATCTCTTCAGTTATCTCCTTCAGAACTCTGGGGTGTAATCCATCTGGTCCAGGTGATTTATCCACCTTCAGACCTTTCAGTTTTCCTAGCAACTTCTCCTTGGTAATGGCCACCATACTCACCTCTGCCCCCCGACTCTCTTGAACTTTGGAGATGTCACTTGTGTCTTCCACTGTGAAGACTGACGCAAAGTACCTCTTCAATTCCTCCACCATTTCTTTATTCCCCACTACTACTTTTCCAGCGTCATTTTCCAGCAGCCCAATGTCCACTTTTGCCTCTCGCTTACCCTTTGTATATCTAAAAAAAACTCTTGCAATCTTCTTTTATATTACTGGCTAGTTCACCCTCATATTTAATCATTTCCCTCATTATTTCTCTTTTAGTTGTCCTCTGTTGGTCTTTTTAGGCTTCCCAATCCCCTGGTTTCCAACTGCTCTTTGCAGCATTGTATGCTTTCTCTTTAGCTTTTATGCTGTCCCTGACTTCCCTTGTCAGCCATGGTTGCCTCCTCCTCCCTTTAATATGCTTCTTCTTCCTAGGGATGAATTTTTGTTGTCACCCAAATTACTCCCAGAAACTCCTGCCATTGCCGTTCCACTGTCTTTCCTGCTAGGAAAGTGTAATTTCCTGCTAGCTTCAGTGTAATTATACACAGTGATGAAATGAGTAGACTGATGGTGTTCAATGTGAGGTGTGGAGTGATATATTTTGGGAGGACTAATATGGAAAAAAGGTATACTTTAAATGGTACCATTTTGTAAAGTGTAGATGAGCAGAAATACCTTGGCGTCCATTTACACAAATCCTTAAAGCTTATATGGCAAGTTGATAAGGTGGTTAAAAAGTATATGGATTCCTTGGGTTTATAGAGATCATGCTAGAACTTAATAAATCATTGGTTAGGCGTCAACTGGAATATTGTGGACACCACACTTCAAAAAGATGCAATTAGAAAGGGTACGGAGATGGTTTTCCCCAGAGATGAAGGATTTCAATTATGAAGAGGTTTGGTAAAATTAGAGCTGTTTTCCTTGGAACAAGGGAGGATATGAGATGACCTTGAGGGTTTCAAGGTGATGCAAGGTTTAATAAAGAAGATAGAGAAAAAATATTCTCACTGGCAAGTGGGACAGTGACTTCGCCTCAAATTTAAAATCACTGGCAAAGATCTAGAGAGAAGAAACTTTTTTGCTGAGTTGATGGGATTGGGGCAAGTTCCAGATCAATGAGAAACTTACAGCATTGCTGACAAAGGCAGGGCTGTGGTTCTTAGCACAGACTCCCAAAGAATCAGCACCGGCACAATGGGCCAGACTGTCGTCTTCTGCGTCGTAAGTTTATATGATTGTATATGAAGGAACTGGGGATTGATGAGGGTATTGTGGTTGAAGTGTTGGGCTCTTGAAAGGCATTTGACAAAGTACCACATAATAGACTTGTTAACAAAATTAGAGTCCGTATGATTATAGGGACAGCAGGGGTACAAAATGGGGCAAGGGAAAGAAAGCAGTTAGTGGCAACAGAGTTACCGTTTCGAGTCTATGGCTTTATACTGTTTGGGGGTGGGTGTGTGTGTGTGTGTGTGTGTGTGTGTGTGTATAAGGGGATGGAACAGGATAGAAGGTCAGCGATAGGTGGAGGCTAAGGAGTGACTGACAAAGATGTCATGGACACAAGGCAAAGGGAGTGGCGATGGTAATGGTGAAGACTAAAGAAGGTGCTGATAGTGGCATAAAGGTAAAAAAAAAGCAGGATGCATTAATAACAGAACAAAGGTCAGCGCTTAAAGAACATAGAACAAGTGGCAGATGGCCTTTTGAGGGGGGGAGAAGGGGCAGTGTTTGGGGAAAAAGGATAAAAGGGATGAAAAAGGGGGATTTGGGGGAATAAAAGGTGTGGCCATGGGTACCTGCATAGGCCCCAGTTATACCTGTCACTTTATGGGGTATGCGAAACATTCCTTGTTCCAGTCCTACTCAGGCCACCTCCCACAACTCTTTTCTCGATACATCGATGACTATATTGGTGCCACTTCATGCTCTCATCCGGACCTGGAGAAATGCATCCATTTTGCTTCCAATTTCCACCCCTCTATCACCTTCACATGGTGTATCTCCAACAATTCCCTTCCCTTCCTTGACTTCTCCGTCCCCATTTCTGGTGACGGACTGTCCACCAATATTCATTACAAGCCCATCTACTCCCACAGCTACCTCGACTACAGCTTCTCACACCCTGCTTCCTGTAAAGGCTCCATCCCATTCTCTCAGCTTCTTCACCTCCGTTCTGATGCCATCTTCCAAAATGGTGTCTTCCTTCTACCTTAACCTGGGTTTCCCACCCACTTTGGTTGATGGCCCGCACCTATGCCCTCACCCCTTCCCCCAGGGCCACGATAGGATCCGCATTGTCCTCACTTATCACCCCCACCAGCCTCCGCATTTAAAGGATCATCCTCCATCTCCAGCATGATGCCACAACCATACACATCTTCCCTTCACCCTGTTGGCATTCCATAGGGACTGTTCCAACCCGGTCTATTCGTCCATCAACCCCAACACCTCATCCCCTCCCCATTCTATCGCAGAAAGTGCATCACCTGCCCCTTTGCCTCCTCCCCGTCCAAGGGCCTAAACACTCCTTTCAGGTGAAGCAGCGCTTCACTTGCACCTCTTTTAATTTGGTCGACTGTATTTGCTGCTCCCAATGCATCCTCTACATTGGAAACCAAAAGTAGATTGGGTACCAAGGAACACCTTCGATCTGTCTGCAATCATGACCCAGACCTTCCTGTCACTTACTATTTCAACTCACTATCCTGCTCTCGTGCCCACATGTCCGCCTTGGCCTGCTGCGATGTTCCATTGAAGGCCAACGCAAACTGGAGGGACAGCACCTCATCTTCCAATTAGACACGTTCCAGCCATCTGGACTTAACTTCAGACCATGAACTTGCTCCTCTATATTTACCCCTTTTAAAAAAAATTACACCCCCCCCCCTCCAAAAGGGCCATCTGTCACTTGTTCAGTGTTGTTCTTTTAGAGTGCTGACCTTTGTTCTGCTATTAACACATTCTTTCTTACCTTTAAGCCATGATCAGCATCTTTAGTCTTCACTACCATTGACACTCCCTTTGTCTTTGGGCTGTGCAGCCTACATACCTAGCATCACACTGGCATTGAAATTCATATGCCACGTTACTCATTCGTGTGATAGGCAAAACATCTTTTTGGCTTGACGGCAGCATTCTGCTGATGGCGAACACTACTCATGTTGCTATTGCATTGTAACAGCGCAAAACAGCTAGTTATACCTGTTGCTCAAATTTGCAACTATTTATTACTGCCCTGTCATTTTTGCACTCAAATTTGCCCACATATTTGTTCTTCTAACTCCCTTCCATTATTTGAGTCAAAAGTACACTCCTAGCAATGTGGCTGTATCTTTATTTGAGCTTAACCCATATGGCCTCATTGTTTCATTTAGTACATCACCCCTCCTCACAGTTGTAATTGATTCTTTAACCAATAAAGCAACACCTCCGCCACTTTTTATCCCAACTCTATCCTGCCCAAAAACACACACTCCAGGGATGTTGAACTCATTTTTGCCTCTCTTCAAGCCAAGTTTCCAATATAACAATGATATCATGCTACCCTGTGCCCTCAGCTCATTGGCTTTATTTGCTATACTACTTGCACTTACATATACACCTTTTTACACTGCCAAATTCCTGCACTGTACACTTTTTAAACCTGTTTATTTTTCAGTCACTAATTCTCCATTTCCCGTTCCTTGCTCTGAATTTTCTCTCCAGTTCCCAGCACCCTGCAGAGGCGCCAATGACTCCAGCTGCTGCTCGAGCTCTGAAACCCAGAGCTCAAGGTTCTGCAGCTGTGACACGTGATCATCTAGGACACCGGAAGAGTCCACAACTTTCCATGTACTACAAGACATGCGTTCCACGGCTTCAATTTACTTTGCTTAAGTTAATTTTTATTTTACTTTGGTTTACCTATACTACTTTATTTTATCTGGCCTTGACTTAATGTTACTTCCTTATTGCTTGTGTCTCTTACAGAAATCTAAGCAGCTCCTTCTTTTAAAAAGGATGTTTTTTTACTAATCTTCAGCTACTTGAAGACCCTCCCTAACAGCAGTTTCTCACCAACCGATGATAGCACCCTTGGGACGTGTTCAAAACTCAGTACTCTCGTGCAGTTTTTCAGATCCTGGTCTCCTGCAGGCTGAGAAAGACAGCGAAAGAGGAACATAAGAGCATCTCCCTCCCCTCCTCGCAGTAATTCCACTCTACACCAGTTGCACTCGGTGACAGTGCACTTAACCCCTTTCATTTAATTTTTAGCCAACTTGCTTCACTCCATGTAATATTAAGAAATGTCTGAGGCCACTAGATCAGGCAAAGTCTATGGGCACTGACAACATTCCAGTTCCTGTGCTCCAGAACTAGCCATGCCTCTAGCCAAGCAACTCCAGTATAGGTATGAAAATCAGGGAGATCTGGGTATCCTAACGCATGACTCACAAAAGGCTAGTATGCAGATACAGCAAGTAATTAGGACAGCTAATAGAATGTTATCATTTATTGCGAGAGAAATTAAATACAAACGTAGGGAGGTTATGCTTTAGTTGTACAGGGCACTGGTGAGACCACACCTGGAGTAGTGTACACAGTATTGATCCCCTTATTTAAAGGAAAGATGTAAATGCATTAGCAGTTTAAAGTTTTACTAGGCTAATACAGGAATGAACAGGTGAGGAAAAGTAGGACAGATTAGGCTTGTGTCCACTGAAGTTCAGAAGAGCAAGAGGTGACTTGATCAAAACCTTTTAAGATCCTGAGGAGTCTTGACAGTGATGTGGAGAGGATGTATTTCCTCTTTTGCGAGAATCTAGAACTAGGGATCATGGTTTAAAAATAAGGGGTCACTCATTTAAGATAGCAATGAGGAGAATTTTTTTTGTTTGAGGGTCGTGAGTCTTTAGAACATTTCCTCAAAAGCCAGTGGAAGCAGAGTCTTTGAATATTTTAAAGTACAGCAAGATAGATTCTTGATTAACATGGGAGTGAAAGGTTATGGGGGGTAGGCAAGAGGTTACAATCACATCAGCCATGATTTTACTGAATGGCGGAGCAGGCCTGAAGGGCTGAGTGGCCTACTCCTGCTCTTAATTCCTATGTACTGGAATCTACCAGTGAAAACTTGCCACAGTATGTTGTGTCCACAAAAAAAGGATAAATCCAATCTAGCAATTACACCGTCTACTGCGATGCAAGAGATCATTGACAGTGTTATCAAGTAGCATTTGCTCGAATAACCTGCCCAGCAGTATTGTTTGGGTTCTGCAAGGTCCACTAAGCACAAACCTCATTATATCCTAGGTCCAAACATAGACAATAAAGCCGAATTCCAAAGGTCATGTGAAAATGACAGCTCAGGGAGCTCTAGCAAACTGGAATCTGGGGGAAAACTCCACTGGCTGGAGTAATACCTAACAAAGGGCAACGACTGTGGTTGGTGTAGGTCAATCATCTCAGCCACAGGACATCGCTGCAGGAGTTCCTCAGGTTAGTGTACTAGGCCCAGCCATCATTAGCTGCTTCATCAATGATCTTCCCACCATCAGGTGGTCAGAAGTGGGGATCTTTGCTGAGGACTGCAATGTTCAGTTCCATTTGCAAATTCTTAGATAATGAAGACGCCTAAGCCTGCATACAGCTAAACCGGGACAATTTTCAAGCTTGGGCTATTAAGTGATAACATTCATGCCAGACAATGATCATCTCCAGCAAGATAGTCCAATCATCACATTCAATGGCGTTACCACTGTTGAATCTCTCACCAATAACCTGGGCATCAAAACATCATAAAAGTAGGCCATTTGACTCATTGAGCCCACTCTGCCATCCAATAAGGTCATAGTTGATCTGATTATGACTATAACTCTTGTCTGCCTGTCCCGCAAAATCCTCAACTCTTTTGGAGATCAAAAATATGTCTAACTTGGCCTTTAATACAGTCAAGGATGCAACCTCCAGCCTCCACTGCTCTCTGGGGAGAAAAATTGCAAAGACTAACCACCCTCAGAAGGCATTCATCTCATTCTTAACTGGGAAATCCCTTGTTCTATGAGGGAAAACACCCTCTTAGCATCTATCTCCTCAGAATCTTTCAATAAAATCACCACTCATTTTTCTAAACACCAAATAACAGCCCAAACTGTTCAACCTTTCCACATAAGGCAACTCCTTCATCCCAGGAATCAGCCTAATGAACCTTCTCTGAACTGCTTGCATTGCAAATATATCCCTCCTTAAGGAGTCCAAAACAGCACTTGGTATTGTCTCACCAATGCCCTGTACAGTTGTAGCAAGACTTCCCTATTTTTATACTCCATTCCCTTGCAATAAAGATCAAGTCCATTTACTTAATTACTTGCTGTATTTGCATGCTAACATTTTGTGATTCATGTACAAGGACGCCTAGGTCCTTCTGTAATGCCACATTCTGCAGTCACTCTCCTTTTAAATATTCTGCTTTTCTGTTCTTCCTGTCAAAGAGGGCCTCACATTTTCCTATTTAAATTCTATCTACCAAATTTTTGCCCACTTGTGTACCATCTACATAATGGACTGCAGTAATTCGACAAGCCTTCTTGAACAGCATGTCCCAAACCTACAACCTCCACAGCCTTGGTGGGGGCGGGCGGGCGGGGGGGGGGGGGGGGGGGGGGGGCAGAGAGAGAGAGAGAGAGAGAGAGAGAGAGAGAGAGAGAGAGAGAGAGAGAGAGAGAGAGGGGCGGCGGCAGCAGGCACATTGGAACACTGCTGACTGCAAGTTGCCTAAGGTCACGCACTATCATGAAATGGAAATCCATCACTGCTCCTTCATCGTGGGGTCAAAATCCTGAAACTTTTCCTTAACAGCACTGTTAATACCTTTGCCACAAGGGCTGCAGCAGTTAAGGCAGCTGCTCAAAGGTCATTAGGAATGGGTAATGCTAAGCATGCCAACAACACCCACATACAATGAATTAATTAAAAAGAAGATTGTAACAAACCTAAGGACACAGACTAATAAAATGGGCAGAAACATGTAACACAGACGTGTGAAGTAATATATTTTGTATGAAGAATGAGGGGCGATATGAACTAAATGGTATAATTTTATCCGTTTACAGGAACAGAGAATCTTTGAAGGTGGCAGGACAAATTGAGAAGAGTGTAAAAGCATTGGGGTCCTTGACTTTATCAATAGAGGAATAGAGTACATGAGCAAAGAGGTTATAGTAAATCTTTACGAAACACTGCTTAGGCCTCAGCTGGAGTTTAGTTTTCAATTCTAGGAACCACAATTTAGGAGTCAAGACCTTGCAGAGGATGCAGAAGAGATTTACTAGAATGATACCAGGGATGAGAGTGTTTAGTTATGTGAAGAGGCTGGGATTGTTTGCTTTACAGCAGAGGTTAACAGGAGATTTGAGAGAGATGCTCAAAACATGAATTGTTTTGAGAGAAAACAACCCATTTCCAGTGGCAGAAAGATCAAGATGAAACAGATTTAAGGTGATTTACGAAAGGCAACATAAGGAAACAGGGATATAAACATGCAACTCCAACAACACTCAAAGTTTGACACCATTCAGGACAAAGCAGCCCACTTGATTAACACCCCTTCCACAAACATCCACTCCCTCCACCACCGGTAGCAGCAGTACAAGATGCACTGCAGAAACTCATCAAGGTTCCTTAAGCAGCGCCTTCCAAACCCACTAGACTACCATCTAGAAGGACAAGGGCAGCAGACACATGGGAACACCACCACCTGGAAGTCCCCCTCCAAGTCACTCACCATCCTGACTTGGAAATATATCACTGTTTCTTCATTGTCGCTGGGTCCAAATCTTGGAACTCCCTCTCTAATAGCACTCTGGGTGTACCTACACCACATGGACTACAGTGGTTCAAGAATGAATCTCAACACCACCTTCTCAAGGACAATAAATGCTGGCCTGTCCAGTGGAGCCCACACCCCATGAATGAATGAAAAAAAGAATTGAATAAGTATATGCATACAGGGGCTCTGGGGAAAGAGGAGAGTGTGATTAATTGGATAGCTCTTCTGAAGCACCACAAAATTCACAATATTTCGGATGGCCCCCCCGTCTCTGTTGTATCATTCTATAATTTGAGTACATAGAAGCAGTGAGAATTTCCAATCCCCTCAGGCAAACAGTTTTAAAGCAATTGTAAGATTAAGTATTGTACATTTCATCTGGGTAAAATTTGAGGTGCAAGCATTATAAAATACTATAACATTCAAATAGATAGTGTTAACTTATTGTTGGAAGCATTAAGTAAATACTGCATTCCCAGTGCTTTTTTGCATAAGGAATTAAGTGGCAGCCTTATACCAATGCAAGGTTTTAGGCTTTGCTTCCTGACTTTCATATTACGTTTTGTGGAGCTGAGTTATTCATTCCAACAGGCTTTCTAACACAAATTCCATTCTCATTGTTCTAAAAATTCTTTGAATTATTGTGCAGATCTGAAACTGAAGTCAGGGTTCCAAGAAAAACTCATGCTGTAGCCCTCAAAAAGTAATCTTTAGTTTTAAATTATATCAAATTCTCTGCCACTTCATTCAAATCATTAAAACACTAAAAAAAATTGACAAATGTTATTTTTTGTAAACATTTTAATTGTTATTGAATGTTCTACATCTTACAGTAAATATACAATTACAAACTCTTGGCTTAATTCTGTCACTTAGATCACTAACTGATCTTTTCCAAAAAACAAAATAAAAAAAAACAGAATTACACTTCATAGTCACAAGTGTAAACTGTGGGTCTTTCAGGTTCCATAAGTAACTTCTAATCTGCGTTATTAAAACACTTGCGTTCTATGAATTACGCTTGGAAGACAATGACATTTCCATAATTCTCATCTTGCTTTATTAGTGTTCCAATAGAATTCAAAATAAGGAAGTCCAAAACTGCAATTGAAATACAGTAAAAGGAAAGCCCACAGACTTGTGTTCTGAAATGCTCCCTGTAGCTCAAAGAAGCATCCAACTTCAGTTAAACCATAAAGTTTTTTTCTATTAAGAATAATAAACATCAATCATTAAACAACTTAAATAACACTTATGGTAAAAAGCGCTTAAATTACATATCTGAACTGCAAAGGTTTCCTAGGTTATCTTTCTTTAAAATACAGGAGCAACACTCGTACACACCGTTTAATCTCTCCTATTTAAATCTGATATTCTGAAGTACTTATGACATTGAATTGGGCCAGTACAACTATTAATATGCATTGTTCAAGTCTTGCATTACAGTACTTTTTAATTTAGCAAAGATGTACAAAAAATCTGTTAAAAGGTCTATATAATCACAACTGAACTGGTAAACCTGGTTATGTTGAACGAGCGCCCTGTTTTACTTGGTATGCTTTCTCTTGTTGCATACAGTTACACACTGGTTATGAGCTAAACAGTCAAGAATAATATAGTTTATCATAACTATATTAGTCATCTGGCAGTATCCAATCAGCCATTCAACATTAAAAGAACAATTTATAAATTCCACAGTTCAATTTGAAATTAAATTTCCAATGTTAATTCTGCAAAATCTTGAAATATCATGTGAATTTTAAAAATTTGCTTGATTAAGAAAAGTCTCAGTCCAATTAAAATGCAAACATATTGAAATTTGGGCAACGATTTTTCTTTTCAAAAATGTAGCAAGAAGTTAAAATTAGAAATCTGATTTAGCTCATAAGCTAGTAAGCAGAACAAAAAAGGCAAATATACATGAATGGCAACATTGGTGCAGGTTCAGTTACTGTCAATGTACTATGCAGCACATCAAGTATTTGTATAGCAAGCCTGTACTAAGAACAGATTATCAGGAGAGCTGTTGGGAACACTTCCAATACATTTTTGTGTTTCTGCCACTTAACAGACAAACAGGATATTTTACTGGTTTTGCAAAATCAAAGGGAATCCAAACTTTTAAAGAATATAAATCATGAGGATGCGATAAAACTGTTATAAAGACAGATCATTGCTACTACCTATAACAGTTTGAAAATAATTAGTTATCTGTTATTGTGTTTCACTGACAGGCCAAACATAATGTTTGCAATATTTCTCGGCACATATCAATATAAAGTTTTATGGCCATAGTGGCTACCTTACAAATGTTAGTGACAGCTAATTAAGCTTTTTATATTTAATAAAATTATATTTGCTTGATTTAAGTTAGGGGGAAATAGCAATATGTGTGCAGATTTTTTTAAATCAAAATAGGAATCCAAGTCTTTGTGGTTTGTGGTGAGATGATCAGCTCAAATGAGTGATGTCAAGATATCCTTGACAGCTGCTGATAAAATACTGATCTGACAAATGGCAAACCTTTGAGTGAACTATTCTGGTGATCAGCAATAATTTTGTCTAAAATCAACCAGCTATATTTATGTATAGCAAGTGTTAATGGCTGGTATTTAATCAATTTCAAAATTGCCCATATAAAACATATCACCAGTAGTCAATTTTTTAAAATAAGAAATGTGAATTTTTCTGTCCGTCAAGGTCAATAGTGCTGGGGAAATAGACAACACTTCAATTCTAATATCTAGTCAATGAATTACGCATTACTAGGTCAGGTAAAAAAATGGTTTTGATGGAGAGTAAAGCATTCAACTTTGTCCTAAATTTAGAGCAGCACTCCCTACTAACATAACAGCTATTTTGGCCAGAGATAAATCGTTAATTCAGTACAAATTAGTGCCAAAGTTAAGACAGTTTTGTACTGATTTTATTCCAAAATTTTAACCTTATTTTCCCCAGTATTAGCACACCTTATGTTAACTCAGCGACACAAGCACTCTGGTGCAAGAGAAAATTGTACCTCTCTCTTCACACATGAAGAAATCAAACAAGAGGAGATTTACAAACAGGAGAAAATGGTGCATGTTGAATATCCAGTGATGCATACATACTCAAGGGCAAAAGTCAACTAGACTATCTAACAAACATATTAAGTAAAAGTCTGCAGGATAAATTTCCATCAGGTACAAATCAAATTGTAACAATGTTTTGCAAGTGTTCCCTTGTGTATTCATTTTCTTTACATTTTTAGTGTAGTAAATTTGTGCTAAATCTGAACCTGACTTCATCAAATGTGGCTGAAATATTTGTCCCCAATTAATGGATCAGTTTAATTAAAGTAACTTCATTTACAAAGACATCAGCAACATAAAGGGCAGTCAGAACTCAGACCACTGCAATCGGCTGGGAGATTTTACTTCGTGATTCTAGACACAAACAGAACTTCTTTGAAGACCTACAACTTCACAGACCCTTAAAACCAGTTAAGTCAAAAGGACTTAAACCAGCTAATGTCACACTAAATAGTTCCCATTTGCCAGTTCAATTCATACAAAACTAAGTGGGAGATTCAACCTGAAGACAATTACTACAATACCACTACCTCTTTGCACACTGTACTTTGTACCAAATCTGATGCTGAAGTTTTTCCGCTATTACTTATGCTCTGCAAAAAAGCTGATCTGCTTATAAGTGCAGTTTTATCGAAGTCTTATTAGGTTGCAATGATGTGGTCATGATTTTTCAGTGAGACGAAATAAAATTTCACTGAAAAAAATTAAGATAATCACTTGCATCAATAGTGGCTTTGTTCAGAATTACTTTCCTCCCATAGTAATCGCTGAAACATTGGTATTCTGCAGTAATATTCCTTCTAGTTTCCAGCTTGAATAATGGCAATGTTTGGAAATCTGTGCTTGCCAATTCTCCATTTTATAGCTCGCCTGTTTCAATTTAAGATGATTTAAGGCATATTTCTATTTCCTATTAATCTGTAATAATGTAAAATTTCTGCATACCTGATGTTTGTGATCTCTATCTTTGAGTTAGACTGTTTCACAATCACTTCTACAGAGTTTAAATTAAGAATCATGCAACTTCCCCCTACCCATTTTGCTGGGACTCATGAGTAGCTCCCTACCAATTTGTATTTCAATCTTTTAATAAGGGAAGGACACCGTTTAAATAATGGTGAAATTTCTAACAATATTGTAATGGAAAACCGATGCATTCTAAACACTCAGCCCAAGCTGCATTTTCTCATGTGAACAGTTCAGTAAAGCTTAATCAAAAAAAAAATCCAACTATTCACTGAGAAATTAGTTATTTGACTAAATCTATGGTATAATAACTTTAACAGATCCATTCCTAAAATTCAGGCGATGGAACAAGTTTAAATAGTGGACTAATATTTGTTCTGGCAAATAACCTGGATAAAAATCCAGCATAGTTTTTAAAAAAATGATTAGTGAGCTCAAGTTTTCAAATGGAATGTTGTTCAAAAATGTCACAATTAGATATAAAGTAAATGGATTTGATGCAAGTGCACACCTTAACTTAGTTTTAAAACTGCTAAATAGAAGCAACAAGATTTTAAAATCACATCTTCTGCAGCAATCTTGAAGAGGCATGTCTCATTTTGCAGAATGCAACAGATATTCTTGACTGCCCACAAATCTGAACAATTATATCTGCATGTGACCATCTTAAAACTTAAGCATTAGAAAGGCATTTGATATTGCAGAACATACCCTCTTTCCCACTTTTACTAAACAAGGTTACATTTAGCAAAATGCTGCTCCATGCAACTAAGATTTGTTAGGCTGAGATTGCAGGGTTGCATATAATGCACCCACAAGTATTTTTGGAAATTAACCACTTAAGTCCCTCTTTCAATTATGTGATCTGAATGTAAAAATTTCTGCAACAGCAGATTGTTTGAGTTTAATATATTTGATTACTTTTCTATTTAAAATCTAGGTCTCATACAGTTTTTCTCAGGAATCAGTCTATTAAGCTAACCACAAACACAGTATGGGTGTGTTACATATATTTATATATATATATACTCATGTATAAAGTCTTGTACCTGTTTAGTAGCATAGATTATTTTTATATATGTATTGTGCAACATAACCTAGCTTCTGTATTTTGACAGAATTCTGATATGTGGCCAGTTCTAAGTTGAAGGAAAATATACGCTCCCTAAATCTCAATTTGCTTTACCTCATACCCTTGTCAGTGCTTTCCAGTCATATACATTCATTTCCAAAAAATTTACCATACAGGGCAGAAAGAACTCACTTGCTAGACATGAATATTCACCCCACTTTCATGAATTTGAACACACTGCTCCCATTCTATTGGATGGTATTGTCCCACAAATTCCTGTCAACTAAGACCTTCAAGAGTTTTAAGCTGCAGCATTCTTCTACCCAGGTCCATTCTTTAAGACAAGGATAATAAACCTCTGCATGAACTTTTGAAATTTTATCACTTCACTTAAAGTTATACAATATTTAAATGTACTTTCACCTCCTTTCAAAAAATTCCAACGTCAGCTGATGACTTTAACAAACTGACAACCAGATTAATTTGGTGAGGGATACTGCATAATAAAATCCAAATAAAATTACAAGGAGCTCAATTGTATCACAATGCGTAGGACTTTACAGGTTCAAGAAATGTACTTGGCTTGTACAGTGATTCCAGATTTTGAGACATTTCTGACAAATAGCTAAAGAAAGCCAATGCCATTGAAATTTCTGATAGTGAAACCTGTATTTAGGACTTAAAGAACACAATGCTGATTTAATAGCTGTAATGGATTGGTGGGCGGGGAGAAATGGTGCTCAACCAATCACGTTATCTTGAACGAAGAATCCGGCCAACGAACTCAAACAAATAATGCTGAATTACTTAAGTCATCCTAAGAATTCACTGCGCTGTAGCAATGAATGGAGTGCTCCATTAATTCTATATCCCTTTAAACCCTCAAAGCTTTCCTGAATTCTACTGTCAAAAACAAAAAAAAGATTAAAGGCCGTTTCAGTGGTGAGTGCTAATTTTGATAATTTAAATGTAACTAGAAAGGCTAATGTCCAAACTGGACGTCTAAGATTTTATGGTTGTTAATATGTAAGATCAGAATGTGAGAGATCAAGAACACCAACTGATCAGATTAAAGAGACACAGCCATTGTTCTCTTTAAACTGAAAGAACGTATTTGCCTTTCTTAGAGATGATGCATCATATTCCGGTTGGGCTCATTTATTTAAATCTCAGTATAATTAAGCATCCTTATAGGATCTCAGTAATAGAAATGGTGAAACACCCAATTTTTAAAAGAATGACATGTATTCTCACCATTGAATAGGCCTCTTTGGCCAAAGCCTCGCTAGTGATAACAAACATTGGTCTGTAATAATTTTGAGTAGCTATGATGGAAAAGAACTTAAATGAGGCAGAAGTTTGGAGAAAAGCAGCTTTTACAAAAAAAACACTAAATGATGCATAAAGTGACCTTTGCACTTTGTTCTTGCAAACAGATTCGGTGCCATGTGGCTTCAATGCACAAGCACCAACGTAAGACTTGAGTAGTTGCATACAATGTCTGACTCCAGATCTGCAGAAAGATAAAAATGAACCACAACCATAAACCATGCTACATTGTATCTGAAAAATTAACTTGAATACAATTAATCACCATTCAAATTGAGAAAAACTATCCATCCATGTAACTTCTGTTGATTATGCATATATTTTCAGAACTATGATTTTGTAAAGTTTTATTTGCATTTTAGTACTTAAATGTCAAAAACCTGTTCTTAAATTCTAAGCTGAAGATCTCAATCAAGAAACATAGATATTTATATCATGAAACCAAACTAATATAGCCCTGAACTTGCTAAAAACAATACATCATTGTCAGAAGGTTAGTTGGTTAATATTAACCAGAAATATCAAAAAATGAATTAAGTATCTAAATTGCTGACAAGAAACAAGGACTGCAAAAAAAAAAAACAGGAACAAACAGATCAGAGGGATCTGACGTAGATTGGTAATTTAGACTAAAAAGCACCAGCCTTCATTTAACGTAGACCTGTACAATGTGATGAGATTGGGAAAGAGTATAGAGTAGGAATATTAGCATTTTACATTTATATGACATCTGTAAAGAAATCATCTCAGGGTACTTCACAGGAGCTTAGCCAAACAAAAACTGATACCAAACCAAAGAAAGAGGTTATTAGGATGGGTAACTAAAGAGGTCAGTTTTAAAGAGGGTCTTAATAGTAGTGGAGAGGTTTAGCAAGGAAATTCTGGGATCTATACAGCAGAAGGCATGCCACCAATGGAGACATGAAAGGGGTGGGGTGGGGAAGAGAAGCATAAGAACCCAGAGTTGGTGAAATAGAATTCTTGGGTTTTAGGACTGGAGGAGGTTAGTGATAGGAAGGGATGAGGCCATGGAGGGATTAGAAAACAAGGATGACAATTTAAAAATCAATGGCTTTGGTCGAACAACAACCAATGTAAGCTAGTGAGCACAGGGGTAATGGGTGAGCAGGATTTGGTGCAGGTTAGGATACAGGCATCAGAATTTGAGGAGCTCCAGTTTATGCAGGGTGGAAGATGTGAGGCCAGCCAGGACAGTAATCAGGTAGTCAAGTCTAGAGGTGGCATAAACATGGATGCGGGCTTCAGCAGCAGATAAACAGGTGCGAGAAGGAGTCTGGCGGTGTTAGTGAGGTGGCTATAGGCGCTCTTTGTGATGGAGACGATAGAGAGTCAGAAGTTTAGTTCAGGGTCAAGTAGAACACCGAAGCTGTGAACAGTCTGCTTCAGCCCGAGGCAGTCATCAAGGAACGGCAGGGTTTATTGTGCTTTTGTCATGCAGCTGCAGTTATAATGTAGATTTGCCAGCCATGCCACAAGGCAATGAAAATTGTGAATGTTTATGCCATAGAGAAGGTGCCCAGTTGGAGACCCTGATCAAAGTTTAAGATTTTATGGGAAAATAGTTTGGTAAAAGCACAATTTTTTAACTAGGGCACATAAAAAGGGCAAGATAAACAGTTTGTATTTACCTACTTTACAGAGATGATGGTGAATGCATAGTATAGGCAGTACAAAAAGACAGTGGGAGCAAATAATGTTGACAAATTTAAAATGGGAGATTTTTTTGGCAAGATACGAGAAAGATACTAACATTTTTTTGAACTTTGGAACTCACCAAATGGACCAGTCGCCTACAATCAATTAATCCCACTGATGAACAAAATGTGCTTAAAATGTTCAGTTACCATATCTAGCCAAAATTTAATCGAGAACAGTCTTGTATTAAAAACATCTTTTTTTGATAACAGTTTTAAGATTAATTGGAACAATCTCAAGCATGAAGTTGTTGCCCATCTTGCATCCCCACTTATGAAAAGAGTAAGACATCATATTGGATTAGAACAAACCAAGGTTAGAACATGCCAGTCCAGCTAAGAATATTTATTTCCAAAATGTTTTATAAAAACCAAATAGTTAGTCTCATTGCATAGAGGCTCCTCCAAAGATGTTTTAGTTCACCTCAAATGCAACCATATGTGAAGGAAACTTCCTCACAGCTCCTAGTAAATTAAATTCGCACCTCCTGTAGGTTACACATTTGCCAAATTGTATATGGAATGAGTTCCAAAAAAAAAGCAAATGAAAAGTCCTTTGACTCAAGGGAAAACCCTGTAAACAATTACCATGGATGAGTATAAAGCAGGAAAGAACTTCATGAATGTTGCATTTAGAAATGCTTTCAATCTGTTGAGAGCTTGGAATAGCTATTTTATTTGATATGGTTTGAGAACTGTTAATTCATGTGCTACACATCTTTCAATAACTGTCACATTATTGCCACACATGATTTCATGGGACGATAAAGTGCAGGGGCACATCAGCTCTTCATGCCTGTGCAGCTCTTTTTATTTATTCAATCACTGGAAATGGGCTTTGCTGGCTAGGCGATCATCTATCGCCTATCACTAATTGCCCTCGAGAGGATGGTGGTGAGCCGCCTTCCTGAACAGCTGCAGCCCATATAGTGTAAGTACACCCACGGTGCTGTTAGGGAGAGAGTTCCAGGATTTTGATCCAGCAACAGTGATATAATTCCAAGTCAGGATGGTGTATGGCTTGGAGG
This sequence comes from Carcharodon carcharias, assembly GCF_017639515.1. Classification (NCBI taxonomy): domain Eukaryota; kingdom Metazoa; phylum Chordata; class Chondrichthyes; order Lamniformes; family Lamnidae; genus Carcharodon; species Carcharodon carcharias. The sequence goes on along the minus strand of NC_054477.1, from coordinate 31,133,736 downwards.
GAAATTTGCAAGTGGTGGTGTTCCTATACATCTGCTGCTCTTGTCCTTCTAGGTGGCAGAGGTAACGGGTTTGTAAAGTGCTGTTGAAGGAGCCTTGGCAAGTTGCTGCAGTGCATCTTGTAGATTGTACACACTGCTGCCACTATGCATCGGTGGAAGGGAGTGAATGTTGAAGGTGATGGATGATATGCCTTTCAAGCAGGCTGTTTTGTCATGAATGGTGTCGAGCTTCTTGAGTGTTGTTGGAGCTGCACTCATCCAGGCAAGTGGAGAGTATGCCATTAGTCCTGACTTGTGCCTTGTAGGTGGAGTCAGGAGTTGAGTTAGTCGCCAAAGAATTCCTAGCCTCTGACCTGCATGGAAGAGCTATTCAATTCGTCCCACTTCCCTGCATTTTTTCTTTACCCTTGAAGGATTAACCCAAATCCCTTTTGAAACTTACTATTCACCACCTGCCACCAATACTTAAATTAATGGATTCCAAAATATAACACCTCTAGCGTTTCTTGAATACTAATAGAACTTGGGCAGTGAAGTGATCACAGATTTGGAAGGCCACTTTTTCATAATGGTTTTCATTCTTAACTAGAGGGTGAATTAGCACAGAAGTATAATTCTTCCTTGGGGCAGTGTTATAAGTAACTATTAATCTTGAACCGGTTGGTTTAATTTTGCTTTCTTTCATTACTGTCTTAAGATTGTTGCATTCAAATCACTATACCAATGAATATATTAGTTTATCATGCATTTAATATGGAATGGGAATATGCTACAACTTGTAGAGCATAATTTAGCTTAAGTACATATTCAGATTGACTGTCAATTCACCGTTCAAAATGGCTTGCTTGAAAAATTAGTTACTCTTTTAATATTTTGCTGGGAAAATGGGTGGTACACGAATCAACAAAATGGAAGCTGTCTTTATAACTGTATATACGCGGAATTAAAATTGAGTCTCAAAAATTAAAATTGTATTTAATTAACTAGATTAGTTAACTGATTTGCAAAAAAAGCAAATGAGAAGTAAGAAAAAACTTTTTCATGCAACAAGTGTTTCGGGTCTGGAATGCATTGCCTGGAAGTGTGGAGGAGGCGGGTTCAATTGAGGCATTCAAGAGGGCAACAGGTGATTATTTGAATAGAAACAATGTACAGGAAAAAGACAGGGCAATGGCACTAGGTCATAATGCTCATTTGGAGGGTGATGCAGACACAATGGGCCAAATGGCCTCCTTCTGTGCCTTTAAGATTGTGATAATCAATAAATTTATCAACTCACTCACAAAAAGGGTTATAACTTTCTAAAGCTAGTCAGAATGACAGGAAATCTCATTTTACATTACTGAGTAAAATTGTAATTGAGAAACATTATTCCACTTCAGTCTTCAAATATAAAATGTCAGTGTAATTAATTAGATTTTAAATTCAAATTCAATGTGAACAGCAATTTAGAGAGGTAAGAGGAGAAATTGAGATAAACCAAAGAATCAGAAACAGCACAATCATTAAAACAGCATATTCATATTACTAACTAAAAGGAATTGGTTTATATTTCAACTCACTAAAACTGGGAATCTGCTTCTCCTTGGTTCCAAGTGTATGCATACATCTCCAACTTTGCAGGTATTACATTGGAGACAGAGCAAATAAACAATGCATCCAGATTAGGAAGATTTGAATTTTTTAAAAGGTTGGACCACTAGGAAGCAAATGCAGCTCAATGTAGGCATGTGCAAAAGGGGCAGGGAGTCAGTGTATGGATTTAATGGAGTTATGCAGTGCATAGATCAGGCAAGGGCTTGGATGATGTTGTTGGAAATCATTTAAACCATCAGCCCAATACTAAGCTGCAAAAAAAGGGCAAACAATGGGTCATGCATCAGCAGAGGGGCAGAATACAAATTGAGACACATAGAAGACACTGGTTATACTTCCATCTCTAATACTGTATACAGCATTGCTCCACAGCAGAAAAAAATACTGTATCCCTTTAAACGGTACATCAAGGAAGGATTTCAGAGCCAAACAGGAAAAAAGGAAACTCCATCTGTTCTACAATTAGAAATATTCGCCCATGTGGAAGGTAAACGTTGACTAGACTGTTGGGCATTTGTATTGCAACTTCTCTGTATTTTTTACATTCTCATTGGAAAGGTGGGTTTCATTTGCAAATAGAAATTTTTGACATTATATAAAACGGATTGATAAAGATAATCTGTACAAATTGTTCACATAGACAAAGACTTAAAAAATTAGGCAATTTTTCCTATTCCTAAATACTCGATGTTGAAGCAAACTTGAAATTGTTCAGCACTAGTAAAAAAGTCACAAAATCATCTTATGTTTTGGTTTCCCAGATTTGAAACTGATTATATGGAAAAATATACGATACAGGTGTGTAACAAAAATATTGGGACAGTAGAAATTGTTCTTTTATATTCTCACAATTGTGTGAAGTGCGACGAGTAGCTGAAGATTCTACATTCAAACTTGAAGCCAAGTGTTTTGAGAGATTTCTAATACATGACGAAAAAAGTCTTACAAATTACATTTTGGAACCATATTAAATAAGTCATTTTACTAAACATTAGTCTACATTAAAAATTAATCCTCAAAAGGTGTTACATTACATTTAATATATATCAAATATTCACTAACATTGCAGATTAACTTACATGAATTGGTTTGTGAATTTACCAATGTGGAGGTACATAGCTATACGCAGGTGTTCCTTGGGTCCTGTATGTTGGCACAGAAACAGGATGTGGTCCTAGTTGGGTGTGTTGTGGCGTGGTCAGCAGAGTCCCTTTTGAGGCAGGAGAAATAAAAACTTCAGCTTAGTACAGGTATTTGTGCAACTCATTTCTGTACAGAAAAGAAAGTGAACTTTGTAATAAAGATGCTGCACTACGTTAATATGTACACAATGGAATTAGCAGAGCTGGTAATAGGGATATTCAGCAATTCTTTATTCTAAATTGTAGACCACATGAGAAGTTATTTTCACAGAATAGTCAAGTCTCAAATGATTTCCCTCGAGCATTTTCTCGAATGACTTTCAAAATTTAGTGTTAGGAACTTTTTTTAAATTGTAGAGTGATTAAGGAAAAGAAAATCAGCTTTATGATGCATCCAACTTGCCATTTTTAGATCTAAGTTTATTCTTAGCCTTCCCATTTTGTTGCCACGTTTGTATTCTTTTGCCACAATGGACTGAACCAGGTGTAGGGAAGGAACTCAAGATACCACCATCCAAGTATTTTGCAAAGGTTAAAGTACCTACTACTGTGCTATGATGCCACTGCATTTCTTTCACTAAATTAGGTTGGCTCTCTTAGCTGCACCCTCTTGCCTGAGTTAGAAGAGTCATCTTGGGTTCACTACATAATCACAGCATTTTAAAATAATGAATTGCATGTGAAGCAATTTGTAATATTTAGGTGTGATGAAACAGCATATAAATGCAAACCTTTCCTTTTTCTTTCAGTTACTGATCAGCAACGACCCGATTATGTGTGGGGTTTAAGAACATGATGGGAAAAGATTAAATCATTACAACTAATAACTGATGGTATCTCAACCAGGTGGCTGGCCATTCATGTGCAAACTTAGATGCAGCATGTTAGCAAGATGATTCATCAGAGTTACAGCTCACATAAAACAATCTAAATATTTTCGACAGACATATAGTAAAAGGCAGAAAGAGGAGGAAGTGAGGTTAATTCGGGACCAAAAAGGGGACTTAGGCCTGAGGGCGGAGGGCCAGGGCGAGGTATTAATTTTTTTTATTATTCATTCACAGGCCAGCATTTGTTGCACATCCCTAGTTGCCCTTGAGGTGGTGGCGGTGAGCTGCCTTCTTGAACCGCTGCAGTCAATATGGTGTAGGTACAGCCACAGTGCTGTTAGGGAGGGAGTTCCAGGAATTTGACCCAGCTACACGAAAGAATGACAATATATTTCCAAAGTGAGCGGTGAGTGGCTTGGGTAGAGAGGAGAGGGCGCTTCCAGGTGGTGGTGTTCCCATCTATCTGCAGCCTTTGTCCTTCTAGATGGTAGTGGTCGTGGGTTTGGAAGATGCTGTCAAAAGAGCCTTGGTAAATTCCTGCAGTGCATCTTGTAGATGGTACATACAACTGCTACTGAGCGTCGATGGTAGAGTAAGTAAATACTTGTGGATGTGGTGCCAATCAGGTGGGCTGCTTTGTCCTGGACATTTGAAAGGTTTAAATCTGAGGCAGTATTAGATAGGCTGCCTGTATTTCAAGTTAACAAGGTATCAGGATTGGATGAGATGCATCCAAGGATATGGAGGGAAGTGAGAGCAGGAATTGCGGATACACTAATCAAAATTTTCCAAATTTTCTTAAACTCTGGGTTGGTGCCAGAGGATTGGAAAATTGCTAACAGTACACCCTTGCTCAAAAAAGTATAAAGGTAAGCCCAGCGACTACAAGCTAGTCAGTTTAACCCCACAGTGGTGGGAAAACTTCTAGAAATAATTCAGGACAAAATTAACAGTCACTTGGAAAATGTGGGTTAATTGAGGAAAGCCAGCCTGGATTTTTTAAGAGCAAATTGTGCTTAACTAACTTGCTTCAGTTTTTTGATAAGGTAACAGGGATGATGAGGATAATGTGGTTGATGTGTTGCACATGGACTTCAAGGCATTTGATAAAGTGTTCCACAACAGACTTCTGAGCAAAGTTAGAGCTCATGGAATAAAAGGAACAATAGCGGCACAGATACAAAAGTAGTTGTGGCAGGAAAGAGTACTGGTGAGCATTTTTTTTGGATTGGGGAAAGGTGTTGGTGTTAGGATCCTTACCCTTCCTGATATATATTAATGATTTAGACCCTAAAATTTCAAAACAAGAGGATGACATGAAAATTGGAAGTATTGTGAACCATGAGGAGGATAGTGTAGAACTTTAAAAGGGCATTGACAGGTTGGTGGAATGAGCAGACAGGCAACAGATGAAATTTAATGTAAGTAAGTGTGAAGCGATTCATTTTGGCAGGAAGAATACAGAGACAATATAAAACAAAGGGTACAGTTCTAAATGGGGTCCAGGAGCAGAGGGACCTGGGTGTAAATGCGCATTAATTACTGAAGGTGGTAGGGCAGATTGAGAGTGAGGTTAAAGTATGCAGCATTCTAAGTTTGATTAATAGAGGTATTGAGTACAAGAGCAAGGAAGTTATGTTAAACTTGTGTAGAACACTGGTTGGGCCTCAAGTTGACTACCACATCCAATTCTGGGTGCCACACTTTTAGGTAGGATGCAAGGGCATTACACTGATTGCAGAAAAGATTCATGAGAATGGTTCCAGGGATGAGGAGCTTCAGTTAAGTAGACAGATTGGAGAAGTTAGGATTGTTTTCTTGGAGAAGGTTGAAAGGAGATTTGATAGAAGTATTCAAAATCGTGAGGGGGGGGTCTAGGCAGATTAGAGAGGGAAAATTGTTCCTACTGGTGGAAGTCTCGAAAACCAGAGGGCACAGATTTAAGGTAATTAGCAAAAGAAGCATTGGCAACTTGAGGAAACATGTTTTCACACAGCAATTGGTTAGGATCTAGAATGCGTTGCCTAAGAATGTGGTGGAGGCAGGGTCAATTGAGGCTTTCAGAAGGGAATTGGATCACTATGTGAAAAGGAAAAATTTGCAGGGCTACAGGGAAAAGGAGAGGGTGTGGCAATAGGTGAATTGCTCCTTCAGAGGGCCAGCAGAAACATGACAGGCCAAATGGCCACCTCCTGTGCTGTGAGCATTCTATAATTACTGTTCAATGATTTTTGAAAAGTTTAGAAACAAACCCGAAAAACAACAGCTCCTCTGCTACACGAATCACAAATGCAGTACAACTAGCTGACGCAATTTAGATTGTGCCTGAAATCTTGCAGATTTAAAGATAACAGCTTTTGGCATAGTTAACTCCCTTAGGAGATTAAATATACTGGAAGAGTTTACATTATGAAGTGTATGAAATAAAAACAGAAAATGCTCAAATTATTGAGCAGGTCTAGCAGCATCTGTGGCGAGAGAAAGTGTGTTAACATTTCAGGTCGATGGCCTTTCTTCAGAATGGAAGAGTTGTGAAGAGTATGCTTGGGTGAAATAGGCCTCTCTCATGCCATTATTTTCACACACTATTTTAGATCCATCTCAAGTGGTTCAATTCTCAGTTGGGCAAACAAGTACTGCAGTCCACCTTGTGGTATTCACATCTTCTGTGAGGAGGTATGGAGTAACTTCTGTGTCTTGGGTGAGTGATTGTTAATAGTGATGCATACATTCACAACAACAGCTAATAAGTATAGCTTACCTGCTGTCATCGCCATGGTAGTCCCAGCAACCATTCCCATAGCCATACCATTGGTCCGTGGAGCAGGGACAGAAGTTGGGTAAATAGCAGGTTGAATGCTATTGGGTTGCACCACTGTGGTATGGTGGATTACATGAGGCTGTGCTGCATACACAGGCTGTGTATAATAGGCCCCCTGCTTAAAGAAAAAAGTCAGAGATCAGCTAAAATCCTAGACAATATTTGCATATGTTATACTTCATGAAATCAATGTCAGGCCTAAAACGGAAGCTTCAAATATTCAACAATAGCACCTTCACCACACAAACTGCAGCACTCAAGAAGGTGGTCCAGCACCACCTTGAGGAAACAGTACAAAAATAAAAATAGCTGGAAAAACTCAGCAGGTCTGACAGCATCTGCAGAGAGGAATACAGTTAATGTTGAGTCCGTATGACTCTTCATCAGAACTAAGGAAATATAGAAATGAGGTGAAATATAAGCTGGTTGAGGGGGGCAGGACAGGTAGAGCTGGGTAGAGGGCCAGTGATAGGTGGAGGCAAAGAAGAGATTGCCAAAGATGTCATAGACAAAAGGACAAAGGGGTGTTGACGGTGGTGATATTAACTAAGGAATGCTAATGGTGACATTAAGGGTAGAAAGCAGGCGAGTAAGTGACAGATAGCCCTAGTGGGGGTGGGGGAAGGGATTGAAATAGGCTAAAAGATGGAGTTGAAACAATGGATGGAAACACATTTAAAAATAATGGAAATAGGCGGGAAAAGAAAAATATATATATTTTTTTAAATTACAAATTATTGGAAAAAGGGGGATCAGAAAGGGGGTGGGGATGGAGGACAGAGTTCATGATCTAACTTTGTTGAACTCAATGTTAAGTCCGGCAGACTGTAAAGCGCCTACTCGGAAGCCGAGGTGCTGTTCCTCCAGTTTGTGTTGAGGTTCACTGGAACATTGCAGCAGGCCAAGGACGGACATGCGGGCATGAGAGCAGGGTGGAGTGTTGAAATGGCAAGCGACAGGGAGGTTTGGGTCATGCTTGCAGACAGACCGAAGGTGTTCCGCAAAGCGGTCACCCAGTCTACGTTTGGTGTCTCCAATGTAGAGGAGACTGCATTGGGAGCAGCGAACGCAGTAGTCTAAATTGAGGGAAGTGCAAGTGAAATGCTGCTTCACTTGAAAGGAGTGTTTGGGCCCTTGGACGGTGAGGAGGAGGGAAGTAAAGGGGCAGGTGTTGCACCTTCTGTGGTTGCATGGGAAGGTGCCGTGGGAGGGGGTTGAGGTGTAGGGGGTGATAGGGGAGTGGACCAGGGTATCCCGGTGGGAACGATCCCTGTGGAATGCCGCCGGGGGAGGGGAGTGGGGGGGGGGGGGAGGTGGGGATGTGTGTTCGGTGGTGGCATCATGCTGGAGTTGGCGGAAATGACAGAGGATGATCCTTTGAATGCGGAGGCTGGTGGGGTGATAAGTGAGGACAAGGGGCACCCTATCATGGTTCTGTGAGGGAGAGGAAGGTGTGAGGGTGGATGCATGGGAGATGGGCTAGACACGGTTGAGGGCCCTGTAAACCACCGTGGGTGGAAAACCTCAGTTAAGGAAGGAGGAAAACATGTCAGAGGAACTGTTTTGGAAAGTGGCATCATCAGAACAGATGCGACAGAGGCAAAGGAACTGAGAGAATGGGATGGAGTCCTTACAGGAAGCGGGGTATGAGGAGCTGTAGTCGAGGTAGCTGTGGGAGTCGGTAGGCTTGTAATGAATATTGGTGGACGGTCTATCAACAGAAATTGAGAGAGAGGTCAAGGAAGGGAAGGAAAGTGTCAGTGATGGACCATGTGAAAATGATGGAGGGGTGGAAATAGGAAGCAAAATTAATAAATTTTTCCAGGTCTAGGCGAGAGCATGAAGTGGCTCCGAAGCAGTCATCGATGTACCAGAGAAAAAGAGTTGTGGGAGGGGGCCTGAGTAGGACTGGAACAAGGAATGTTCCACATACCCCATAAAGAGGCAGGCATAACTGGGGCACATGTGGGTACTCATAGCCACACCTTTTATTTGGAGGAAGTGAAACGAGTTTAAGGAGAAATTGTTCAGTGTGAGAACAAGTTCAGCCAGATGGAGGAGAGTAGTGGTGGATGGGGATTGTTCAGGCCTCTGTTCGAGGAAGATCCACACTCAGTGCCATGTACCACCATATGAACACACTTGACCTCTCCCTCCAGCACCACCTTGAGGAAACAGTACAAAAATAAAAATAGCTGGAAAAACTCAGCAGGTCTGACAGCATCTGCGGAGAGGAATACAGTTAATGTTGAGTCCGTATGGAGGTGCGTGATGGAGGTGTAGAGGGGTTGGACATCCATGGTGAAGAGAGAGCGGTTGGGACCAGGGAACTGGAAATTGTTGATATGACGTAGGCCGTCAGAGGAATTGCAGATATAGGTGGGTAGAGACTGGACAAGGGGAGAGAGAATGGAGTCAAGATAACAAGAAATGACTTCTGTGGGGCAGGAACAGGCTGACACGATCGGTCTGCCAGGACAGTTCTATTTGTGGATTTTGGGTAGGAGGTAGAAGTGGGCTGTCCGCAGTTGGGAGACTATGAGGTTGGAAGCTGGGGAGGGAAGATCTCCAGAGGAAATCTAGAGAGGAAACTAGTGATGTGCAATAAATGCTGACCTTGCCGGAGATGGCCAGAATCCAAGAATGCTAAAAATATAGATCTTTAGTGGCAGTGAATAGATAGAGAATCAGAAAAAAAAAGTGGCTTTTGCAGTTATGCTGTTCTTTATTAATTCTACACCCTTGCTTCCCTTGTTGGACATTTTCTCAAGACAGCCTGTTTGAATCTGGGTAACACAAACCAGGCTGAGTCCTCATCTGTCTTTTCCCTTTACAGATACTGAGTGACCTGCTTCATAGTTTCTACCCTATTTTATTTTTAGATCATAGCCTTGAACCCATTGGTGCTAAGTTGGCTGACATCAAGTGGAGTACTTCAACTGTACTCAGAAAAAAAAAACAGCCACATTCCTCATTCTATGCTTTTATGAAAAGATCAATTTATGTGGCCAGTGGGCAAGCACAAGATCCAGCTTATATATTCCTGGAGTATTCTTCCCAAAATATCACAACTGGTCATTTTGGGAGACATCCTAAATCTACTGGCATCCATAGAACCACCTTCCTGCTTAAGGGAGAGAAATGGAGGGGAGCTGTCTGGTCTCCACTAAAACAGTCAATGTCTGTAATCTGACCTGAAAATGGTAACTGTAGAACAAAAAAAACCATTTAGCCCAACAAATCATGTGTTGGTATTTTTTAACCCCCTTAACTACATAGTTTAACCCCAGTCATGCTTGCTCTCCATATCATTTAATATTCCTATTTTTCCCGAACAAATAATTCCATTTTAAAAGAATTGTAACTGTACATTAACTTTACTGTTCATTAAGAGAACCACAGACACAAACCACACACTGTGCAAAAGTTTTATTTTCTAAGCTTCCCTCAAGTTCTGAGAGATCATCTTAAATTCATGACCTCTCATTATTGCTTCCACAGTTCAGCAAGGCAATCGTTTAACCTATTATAACCCATTACTCCTTAACTGTCCCAGCTCTGATGGAGGGAAAAGAAGCCCAAAATTCTTTAATCTCTTTTCACAGCTGTAATCCTTTGGTCCTGGGTAACACATTAATGAACCAGTGCTTTTTATAACATTCTTACAATGAGTGCCTAAAGGGGTACACAATACTCCAGCAACAGCTAGCTGCAATGTTGGCCAATACAGTGTGCCCACAGCTCTCACATTAACCCCAATCCCATTCAAAACCACCATTCCCCCAGGCATGGAAGCTGCTTCTTCTTTTATGTTGTTGATGAAGTTTCCCTTGTCTCAATTGCCTCCATGCTGTCAGATTGCCTAACATTGTTGTGACTGAGTCACAATTACCTTCAGGTGAAGATACTGAACTTGTCATTTTTACCCCACAGAAAACTTAGCACTGAATTCACCCTACTCCCAGGCTAAACTAGTGTATGCAATTGGTATCTTGTTCAACCCGACCTGAGATTTAGAATTCATGCTACCCATTATTAAGACCATTTATCATCTCTCCCACTAAAAAACTTACACGGTGGTCTAGACTGTTCTAATGTTGTTCTTACTTGCCTCCCATCCTTCACAATCAAAATACCAACAGACCCGTCCCAAATGCAAATACACTGGCTCCCAATTTCCTAGTGTGTTCCTTTTTATTGCATCATAGAGTGATTTCAGAACAGGTGGTCATTCAGTCCATTATGTCCAAGTCTCTGCAAAAGTAATTCATCTAATCCTACTGTCCTGCCGTTTCCCCGTAGCCCTGAACTTTTTCACATCAGATAATTCTGTTCCCATTTGAAAGCTCCAATTGAATCTGCCTTCACCTAACTGCCTAACCACTCGTTGCATTAAAAACTTATCTTCATGTCACCGTTGTTTCTTTTTCCATTCATCTAAAATTGATGCCCTCTGGTTCTCAACTCTTCTGCCATAACAGGAACTGTTTCTTCCTATCTACTGTCCAGACCACTCAGGATTTTAAACATCTTTATCAAATTATCTCTTCTCCTTCTCCAAGGAAAACAGTCCCAGCTTTTCCAACCTATCCTCGTGACTGAAGTTCCTCATCACTGGAACCATTCTTGTAAAGCTTTTCTGCACCATCTCCAATCCCCTCTAACCTTTCTAAAGTGTGTTGCTCAGAATTGGACACAATGCTCCCATTGAGGCCAAACCAGTGTTTTATAAAGGTTCATCATAACTTCCTTGCTCTTGTACTCTATGCCCCCATTTATAAAGACCAGGATCCCATATGCTTTATTAATTTCTTTCTCAGCTTAGCCTGCCACATTCAATGATTTGTGCACATATACCTTCAGGCCCCTCTGCTCCTACAACCCCTATAGAATTGTACCCTTTATTTTATATTGCCTCTCATTCTTCCTTCCAAAATAAATCCCTTCACACTTCTTTATATTAAATTTCATCTAACATGTCTGCCCATTCCACCAGTCTTAAAGTTTAACACTATCCTCTTCACAGTTCACAATACTTCCAAGTTTTGTCTCAAGTGCAAATTTTGAAATTGTGTCTTGCAAGCCGAAGTCTAGGTTACTAATATAAATTGACAGAAGTGGTCCTAATACCAACTTCTGGGGAGTCCCGTTGTATAACTTACTTCAGTCCAAAAAACAACCTTTCACCACTACTGTTTCTTGTCACTCAGGCAACTTTGTATCCATGCTGCCACTGTGCCCTTAATTCCATTGGCTTTAACTTGGATAAAGTGCCACTTAACAGGCTTGTCAGCAAATGTCTCTTGGAAGTCTATGTGCACCACATGAACTTCTGTTACCTCAAAAAACTCAATCGAGTTAAACACAATTTGCCTTTAACAAATCAGTGCTGGCCTTCCTTAATTAATCCACATGTGTGTCTAGGTGAGTTAATTTTGCCCCATATTATATTATTAGTTCTAAAAGCTTTTCCACCATTGAGGTTGACTGACTGACCTGTAGTTATTGGACTTAACCTTATGCTCTCTTTTGAATAAGAGTGTAACATATGTATCCAGCCCTCTAGCTTTTAACTCTTTGTGCCAGTCCATAAACTATTGCCCACAATTTTTCCCAGTCTGTCAGATATGGCTCAGTTGGTAGTACTTTTGCCACTGAATCAGAAGATTGTAGGCTTTAAGTCCCATTCCAGGATTTTTAAGCACAAAGCTAGAGACACTCCAGTGCAGTACTAAATGAGTGCTGCACTAACAGAAGCACTGTCTTTTGGATTAGGCATTAAACTGAGGCCCTACCTGACCTTACCCACGAACGTAAAAGATTTCATGGCACTATATCAAAGGGCAGGGGACATTGCCCCACCACCTAGCTCCCAGGCCAATACTTATCCCACAACCAACAGCTTAAAACAGATAATTTGGTCATTATTACACTGCTGCTTGAGGCGCCTTGGGTACAAGTTGGTTGCTGCAATTCCTACATGAGAACAGTGACTACACTTCAAAAGCACATAATTGGCTTAAAGCATTTTTAATATCCTGAAGTCGTGAAAAGTGCACCTCTCTTTCCATCATCTGTGAAATCTCATCCACTATTACTCTCCTGAGCACTCCTCTGGCTGAACTTCTGAGCCTCTTCCTAACCCCACCTCTTGTCCTACCACTAATGCTCTCCATGCCACAATATCTCCACGTTTGAACAAATTTTCAGTCCATCCAGGGTGTCAGTTTTCCTTACAACTATTTGTGAAACACTTCAGGATAAGTTATATAAATGGTGCTATATAAATGCAATTTTACAAATTGAACATTACCTCCTTGCTTCAGTATTAGATGTCCCTTGATACAAAACTAATGCCATGGCACTATTTTGATTTTATTAATAAACACTTGCTATCCAAAAAAACAGTTCCTGGTGACTGAATTGTCACAGCTTTAGTTACATCTCTAGCTCTTAATCAGAAGTCTGTCATATTTGAGGGTGGGGGGTGGGAGGATAGGTGGAAATAAACAAATTAAAAGGTTCTGAGCTGTTATATCCAAGTCGATTTCTGAAACAGTCTTGAAAGCAGAACTGTAACAATTATACAAATACTACACTACAATTACAGTGCAGTTACAGAAACCAAGTTATTTACTTCAACATATGTGCTACATTGAGTTCTGTGCTAGAATGCTGGTGATAGATATGACTTATTTGTAATTAAACTGAGCACAAGATGGACAAAATTAATAACAGCTATACAGTGAAAATTTACAATCATGGTTTTTGTATAGGGTGGATCTGGGAATGCCAGGATGATGTTCAAGAAAACACAAGACAAAGGGAGACTAGAGTGTACAAAGGCCAGATTCCGAGAAACAATGCTCAAGGAATGGCTTGTGTTGAAGGCGGCTACAGATAGAGAACAAAAGCGATAACGAAAGAGTTTGAAGGAGAGAAAACAATGGAATAGAGATAACAAAAGGGAGTAGCAGCTAACAACTCCCAACAATCCGGTCCATTATATAGATACGCATCTTTCAGCACAGCACCTAATACCAACCATTAGTTTAATAGATATGTACATTACTTGCAATCTTATCACAATACATTGCTACATCTATATCAAATGCGGCAATATTTTCACTATTTGTTACAATATCTACCTGGGCATACAGATTCTGCTGTGGATAGGCACTTCTAATGGGATACATGGCAGTCTGGTAAGGGTTTGGAGATGGAGAATATGGGGGAGGTGCACCATTACTCTGAGTGGGTGCTACCTTGTAAGGGGTTCCTCCAGTGTACCCTAAAAAGATAAAAACATCATTAAAATGACTAGAAAGCAATCAATACAAGCATTTTTTGTAACAAACTCTTACTGGCATGGTTTTGAAGTTAAATTTGAATCTTTCAAAGCATTAGCTCAGGTCATATCTTCTCAACTACCACTATCACTGTTCACATTCAAGTAAGAGGATTCCTCTGTTAAAAATCATTAGAATCAAGTAAATAGCAGCATTAGACCCTCAATTTGCATGAAATCAGAAATCAAAAGCTAAACAGTTAATATTTAAAAAGCAACATCCCACAAAACTGAAATAAAAACAAACATGGCAGGAATAAAGAAAGCTTTTATAATTAACTTACGGAAAGCATGCAGTAAAATTTCTACTCATTCTGAAGGATGCTGCCGCACACAACTTTAGCATACTTTAGGCAACTGCTGACGCATCATTTGCTTAGGAAAGATAATGGACCAGAATTTGCTGGTGGGGTGTATCTCACAGCCCAACAGTTTTGGATTTCACCACCCACCCTCAGCTTCAGCTTGAAAAATTTCTGTGCCGCAGATAACTGAAAGTGCAAGTTGATAACAGGGCAACTGGGCTCTTGGTGAAATTTCACACCAGTGTTTTGCCTTAGCCGATGAGACTTAATGTTGGAGAAACAGGAATGACAAGGGGAAAGTAGTGAATCAGAGTCAAATTGGATGGAGAGAAATAGAGAAGAAATAAAGTTTGGATTTAAAGAGAAAAAGTGACAAGGGGAAAATTAAGAAAAAAAATTAATATTTTAAGAATCTCTAGGAGCAATTTACTACCCGCAGAAATGATATTCTATAGTTTCGATAGCTTGCATTCTGGGTTAGAGGTTGAGTGGCATTGCACATATATAAATCTTGTGATTTATTGGGTCCCCATGGCACAAGTACCAGCCCTAACTTTCTGCACTGAGTTCAGTTTGTTTTAACAGTGCAAATGCGGTAAATTCTTGAAACTCATGGCAGGTTGATGACAAGCACCTGTTTTGTTTTTACGTTTTTACTAATGGTGGAGTAGCACAAATCATTCGGTAATTTATGGCTATTTATAATTCACAGGGTATCTATTCCTCACCATAAATTGCAGGGTTATTTATATACCAATAATCCATGTGTATGAAACTGGCCTTTATTATCCCAGCAAATTCTGGGCCAATATGGTAACCCAAGTTCAGAACCTCAGATTGTGTAATCAAGACACAAATGAGGTATGGCTCATAGGTATTGCTGTCACAAGAATTGCTTGTTTAAAGTACAATCTAGAATTTAGTAAAGTTTGTCATAAGATGAGAACTAGCTATGGCAAATTCAGTTCAAAATGTAGATTTTTAAAAAAATGTAAATTTGGATTACTACTTAATCCCACACTTATTCTAGTTTTATTCTATGCATTTTATGGCTGGAATAATTTTAACACTGGATATTTTACATTACAGTTTAATACATGTGTTTTACTATGAATCCTACATGTTGGATAAACTTGTATGTGTACTTTACACAAGATAATTCTACATTTAATTATATAGCCATAGTTTTAAATCTATATTATATCTTCATGATAAAGGTCTGCAATATTCTTTAATGACAAACATCTCAAACTACTTACTGTGTTGCAAAATAAAAATGTTCAAAAAAGTTTACACAAAAAGTATACAGAACATCTACATTTCAAAAGCAACAGGATGCAGGCTCAAGGTGAGTAATGCATCTGTCATAGGTGGCAATGATTAAAGTTCACATTTCTCCTCCCCCCAACCCCCCCCAGGAAAAAAGGGAAAATTGCATTGATCAGTGGTTGATTACAAAGCTGTATTAGTAGATGCCTGAAAAGCAGACCAACTGACTACCACTGCTCGGGATTGCGGCCTGAGGAAACCTGAAGAGAGAAAAATAATAGTGGAGAACAACAACAGGGGCAAACAGAGACCCTTGGTTACAAGCACATCTCTAAATGAAATATCACTAAGGATGTAGCAATTTGAATCCAAGGTCCTTGCCCCAACTCCAAGCAAAGGTGGGGGGAACAAAATAACACCCTTCCAAGGAAAAACTGCCAAATGTAGATACGCGGTTGGATCTTTCAACCATAAAAACCCGCAAAAATGATTTGTATAGTAGCTCTAATTCTGGCTAATTACTGTTATGTTGAAAGGAGTGTTGCTCCCATTGGCTGCAGAAAGTGATTTGGCACCTAGACCAAAGTTTCACAGTGCTGTGAGGCCAAACAAAGTCCTTCGAAAAACTAAGATTGGCATCCAGAACTAGGAAGGTTGTTAGTTACAATTCAACCCAACAATTATCTGAAGACTGGCAAACTGACCCAAGTTATCTGAGCATGATTTTCTCTGGCTGTGAAATCCTGCATTAGAAATTACCACGACATTACAGGTGACTGGGAAAACTGTACTCACTCTTACGAGATAGGTTCTTTTTCATCCCATTCTCAGAAACCAGGTTATTGCAGTTTTAAACTATCTCCTATTATTGCATCTCAGCAATTAAGAGCCCTAGATCGATACACCAGGAACTTTCCTCATTTCTACTAGTTAAAAATTACCAGGTCCAAGCTTTATCTTAATTTTTCCTAAGTGCACTGAAACTTAGAAGTTCCTGCAATGTCCATTTATACACTTTAAATTATGTTCTACAAAATTTTAATGTTTCAGTTCATACCACAATAAATCTGCTTGAATACAATCTTTTTTGTCTTGGGGTGACACTTAGGAGCATTGCACCCAGTACATAACTTATATGCCGGGGTCAATGTGATTATACTCCACTGGCCGAATATAATTCAGCAACTAGTCTATCTGCTAAATTACATTTAAAATACCCAGTCTCTCTCGCATGCACACACACATTCACACCCCAACTAACTAGGTAATGCAAATCACCTTGCCTCTTAAAAAGGACTTACCTGCTTCATGTAGAGAAATTGGACGTGGCCAGCCTTTTGGAAAAAGTCATGCGTACAGTACAACCTGTCCACAAATATAATCTACAATCATTTTAAAATATTTGGCCCTGCCCAATTTTCATTATATTAGGGAAAATGGAATTTAGGTCAACACAATATAAATTGCTTTCTCCAGCTAGGTATTCCGAAAGAAATTAGAAAAATAGAGACCCTTCAATCTGGAAGCTATGAATATTTCCAAAATAAAAGTAAAGGCTCTCCACAAATAATAGGGAGAACACTCCTCCAATGGCAGCTCCGATGTGTCCTGACATTGAGGAGTTCCTGTGGACTGTTCACCCACTAAGTTCAGTGGATCAGTACACAGTTTGAGAGAAATTTGGAGCAGTCTTTGAGGTAGGGTGGACAGGGATGGGAAAGGGAAAGGGGAGACATACAGGGAAGAAGCAGATTAAGAATACAAATATTTCCTAACAAGCAAGAATTTAATATCCAAGTAGAGGAAAGACATTATAATGAAAATACTACTATAATCCTTACTTTGGAAGATATGCAGTCCCATTTCCAGTCACTAATGTTGCCAAAATATAAAATCAGGTTCAATTTCTTGCACTTTACTTTGGGGTTAATCACATTTTAGTAATAATTGCATAAAGTTACAAATATTGAACTGGACAGCAGCTTCTTCCCTTTATTAAGGACTCAAGATGTGAACTGATTTGTGATTTTATTTTAAATTCACAACTGTGTTGGTACTGCACAACAATTCCCTCTTCTTACTGGCGCTTCTCTCTCATACATTGGTGAAAAGAACAAATCCTGAGATCGTGGGCAAATAGAAAATTAGGCTCGAAGGGCAAATTTGGCTGTGGACTCCAGCACATTGGAGCACAACAGTAAACAAATACTCTACCAGTTTAAATAGAACAAGGTGCTTTTTTGGTCAGATAAGACTGGAAGTTACGATTATGAAAGTTAACAGAGTAAATCATAGTAAGTTACGCTCTTCATCAAATCAGGTAACAGTCTACAAGTCTATAGAACAGCATGAGATTTTTTTAAAAAATCAATTGTGGACTTTGGTGCTATATGTTCTGCCAGAGCTGCAGTACTTTTCTGGAGACGACTCAATTCAAAACCCCATATAAATAAGACTTCTCTACAATTAATACTGTAATATTAAAGAGATTTTATTTTGCTTAATATATTTCCAGTAAACTAAATGCAAAGCTTTAATGCAAAATACAAAAATCTAAGTTTGGCAAAGTATATAACTTATGCAATGGATTTTGAGTTTGCTCTACCCCAGGTTTACTTCAGAAAGCAAGGACTGTATTTACAGTTAGGCACATAGCAGCACAGAAAGTAGTTTGAGATTCTTAGTCATTTCTGTTCTCAAGATTGTATTTATACATAAGTTTTCTACTAGATAAATTACCATCTCTAACATGTGCAGAAGAGACATGGCCCAACTAAGGTTAGGCAAGATTTTCACAATAATTTTAGAGAGCTTGTAGGGAGGCAGGCTTACTTATCCTATGGTTTTTACTAGTACCTTTTTTAATGTTGCCTGCTCTCACACCTCCTTAAGTATTGCACAAACTAAAATGGATTTTGCTCTAGCCTCTATTCTCTAATGATCAAGTTTAATTTATTTTGAAATACAGAAAAAAGTGGTCAAATTACTATCAATTTGACAATTCTATTATTTCAGCATCCAATTTATTACTTGTGCACCCTAACATCATACTTACTATACACAATTAACTGCTTTCTGCTTTAAAATAGGCAGACATCTTGCTTTTCCCAACCAAATTTAAGATTTTTTTTTAAGTGGTTTCAGAAGACACTTCTCAAGTTTTCCGTTGAAGTAATTGACCCATTGTCCCCCAAGACTCTTCTGCACATTACACAATACAAAATAAATCAGTTCTATCAAGTTCTAAAGTATAAAAAGGGAAAAATGAGTTTTATTTACTGAATGATGCAGAAGAAGCTTGGAAAGTTCTGCTCTCAGTGCCAGCATCGACTGGGAGATCATAAGTACCCTCGGAGGCACCAGAAGTTGATGTCTGTGGCCAGCTCTGCCTCATCATGAATAAAGCTTGCAGAGAAACAGAAAATGGTGTTACAAAACAAAATTGGTCTCAACATTTTTAAACAGTGCAATGATTCATGACACCTCAGCATTTTGAAGACTTAGATTACCTGCCCCCGCAATCAATTCTGGTAAGAGTTCATCAGTGCTGTTATCTTCTTCTTTACAGCCTTGTGTCATGAAGTCATTCTTATTACTATTTTCCAAAAGCTCTCAAGAAAACAGTCCCATTGAAAAGGTGCAGTATAAACACACAACTATGGAGAAAAGAGAGCACTTGCAAGGCAGTTTCCATATTTCTCCTAAATAGTATGAGAACATAGCATACATCTGAATGCATGCAAATTATCTCTGCTTTCAGCGAAACAACTTCTCAGTTTTATTAGTCAATCAAGCGAGCAAATAAAGTTCAATAGCTACAAGAAATTTGCATTCAATCTTTTTTTAAATTTGCACAAAATGTTAGTAAAGACTAAAAAGGCTTCAGTTATCACCAGTTAGCAGTCTTAATTTCCTCAAGCACTCACTCAGGTAATATTTAAAATGCTGAGTAGAAAATGGCTTTGTACCAAGAAAAACGAATATGTTCTGCACATAGATTTAGAAGCACTGGGTCAGCTAGGTTGGCTAGTTGGCACCTGCACATTCCTGGTTTTATTTCCCAGATCTTCTGGTTTCCAGATAGTTGGGAGACTGCACGTACCCCCAGAGATGCAGTATGGCTTTGTACCAAGTTCTGCGCGTGGATTCAGAAGCACTGGGTCAGCTGGATTGTCTGGCGACCTGAATATCTAGCCAGATGCCGATTACCCTCCCTGACCCCATCATGACTCACTCCTGACCCTACTAGCCTCCAAAGTGACAACCCCTCCCAACCCAACTACACCACGACCTAGCTTCCACCTTATCCCCTCACCTATTAACCTTATCCACCCTACCCCCTTACACACTTACCTTCTCTCCATAGCTTTTCAAGGCAGTTTTGGGACATTTCAACTAATTTGCCAAAACGTGGCAGCTAGTGCTGCAAAAAAAAAAGGGGGCATGGCTTATCTTCCCCAATGTTCCAGCGCTACGATGAAGCTCTTTGAGGGACTGTGCTCCACGTTTCTGGAGAATCCAGGATAAGAAATCCTGGCCAGAAAATTGGAGATCCGTCATGGCAGAAAAAAAATAAGAGCTGAATAGCAATCAGATAATGATTGCTGCTCCTTGGAAGATTTGGGTCTATACTTCTTCCTTCTCCTGAATTTTTTTAGCATCTAAGTTTCCTGTGAATTTTTTTCCATGATCAGTTGATGAATACATTTTTTTTATTTATATGGGGATGCAGTTTGGTCAGAGGTAGGTTAAAGCAGTGTCCATGGCATTGCCACCTCTCCCCATCTCAAATTTCATTCAACCCCACAACCCCCCCCAAGATATCTACACTTCTCTAATTCTGGCCTCTTGTATATTCCCAACCATTACGGCTCCACAATTGATGGCCATGCTTTCGGTTGCCTTGGCCAATTCCCTCCCTAAACTTCTCCAACTCACCTCTCTCCTTTAATACACTTAAAGTTTGCCTCTTTGACCAAGCTTTTGGTCATCTCACCTAATGTCTCCTTATGCGGCTTGGTGTTATACCTTATTTTATAATGTGCCTGTGGAGCGTCTTGGCACATTTTGTTGTGTTAAAGTGTTTACAGCACTAGCTGTCATATTTGGTAACTTATAAGTTGCTGCTGTTGAAAGAGTCGTCCTGCATGATCAGGAACCAATGTAGGCCAGTGAGCATCGGGGTGATAGGCAAATGGGACTTGGTGCAAGTTAAGACATAGGTATTAGAGCTTTGGATCACTAAGTTTATGGAGTGCAGAGTGTGAGGCCTCAGCCAGTCGAGAGGTAACAAAGGCATGAATCAGGGTTTCAGCAGCAGATGAACTGAGACAGGACCAAATTTGGGCAACGACAAGGAGCCAG
This sequence comes from Carcharodon carcharias, assembly GCF_017639515.1. Classification (NCBI taxonomy): domain Eukaryota; kingdom Metazoa; phylum Chordata; class Chondrichthyes; order Lamniformes; family Lamnidae; genus Carcharodon; species Carcharodon carcharias. The sequence goes on along the minus strand of NC_054477.1, from coordinate 31,113,061 downwards.
AAATAGATGGTCTTCATAGTGATGCAAATGTGCAGTGGGAAGCTCATCGCAGTCAAGAATGCCACCAAGGTTTCAAACAGATTGGTTTAATCTCAGACTGTTGCCAGGAAGACAGATGGATTCAGTACTTAAGGAACAGAGTCTGGAGTGGGGATTGAAAGCAATGGTTTTGATTTTGCTAATATTTAACTGGAAGGAATTTCTGCTTATTTAATAGTGGATGTCACAAGTAATTGATAATTTAGCAACAGTGGAAGATTTCAGAGGTGGTGATGGGCTAGAGCTAGGTGTCATGAGTGTACATGTGAAAACTAACTGTGCTCTTGGATGAGGTTCCCATACACAGGAAATAGGAGGGGGCTGACAATAGACCCCATAGGGATACCAGAGGTAATGGTGCAGCAGCAGGAAGAGAAGCCTTTGCAAGACGTGCTCTGGGTGCGACACTTTAAAGACATACAGGCAACTGGTTTTTCAATAGAATGTTTTATTCTCCAACTAACGTTTCTTACATTACAACAATGATTTCACTTTGAAATTACTCCAATAGCTGTAAAGTGCTTTGGTCCCAAGGTTAAAAATTTGAATAAATACAAGTTTTTCCTTTTTAACTAAACATGGTTAGGCAATCCATTTCAGATTTGTGCCAATCCTACCAAAAGCACATAAATGTGATAACAGCATGGTTCATACCTTCCCTTTCTCCATACTACTGTAGGTCAAAGCTGAGGTTACTAATTCATTATATGGATGCACACAAAGGAGAATGGGAGCTCTGCCACTCTCTGGTAGAGTAAATATCAATGGGCAATTAAGCTTAAATTATTAAAATACTTTTCTACAAGATTTCTTTTGAAGAATGTACCTAGTCAAGAAAAAGTATTAATGCTGGGCACTCAATGTCCGTATCAAACACCAAGAGTCAACTATCAACTGATTAGAGGCAGTGCATTAGTGAAGCATTCCTTGGTTATGACTACCCAAATTCTTATAGCCACACAGCTGGAGGTGGTTCTATCCTATTAATCTGGGTTGTATTCAAACACATAACAGAGGTGAAAGGACAAAACTTACTGCACCATTAGAACAAAAGTAATGGTTTCTTCAAGCATCATATTTAAAAACAAACTATTTGGATGCCAGTACAATTTTGATTATGTAATCCTTTGTCTCTCTAACCCGTTCATGGACCTGGAAGTGATTTTGTGTCATGTGGCTTTTGATTATTTAAGTTTATTAGCATCACTTCTTTATGTTTGTTTCTTTTACTGAAACTCAAGATAAATACACCTTTGTACATTACCAAATGAAAAAGTCAGACACTGATAGTTACTTACATATACTTTCCCCCAGCAATTGAGTTTAGTTTCACAATCAACACTGTGGCTCTATTGTCCAGTTTATAAAAGCACATATGAGAATATTAACAATTTAAAGAAACTGAATCAAGTCCACAAGGACACTGAATATGCTTGGATTTAGTGCGGCTTCTCAGAACACCAGAAATCGTGCAACCAAGGCTGCAACAAGATCTACCTTTAGTAGCCACAAGAAAATGCATACAGCATGCTGTGAAGCTCACAATGCATCTTTAATGCTATGCCTGTACATGAAGCCCAATTACCACAAATCTATTCTGCAGGAAGGCATCTAACACTGATGTAACCCTATAATACCATCATAAAATTACACACGGATCTTTCTATAGAAAAGGAAAACAGTAGCTTGGGGGTGCAGGAGGCCAGGACCTTCAAAAACAGCGTTCAAATTACTGGTAGATATCTATAAAATAGAAAATACTTTTGTGCATCTATGTACTATCAAGAATTTTCATTTTATGCTGGGGAAATCAACACTTAACAGAGTTGCTGGGTTTGACAATGTCAATAATCAATGGCTCTATTTAAGAGTATGAAGTTAGGAGGCAGATTTGCATTAACGTTTTAAATCCAATAATGCAACCTGGGTTGATATTGCAGCATTGTGTTGCATTTGAGGTCAGGTGAGGAAAAAAGTTTTGCTTCCTAAATATTCAGGACTGTGGTAGAGACCAAGAAATGAGAACGAAGAACAATGATGCATTTCTTAAAGCCAAAGCATCAAGTAGTTTGACAAAATGAACAGCAAAGCATGCACACAAGCCTGACAGCAAATGACATTTAATAGTGTTTCAAATTCTCTGAAATCATCCCACAAGATTTCTCTTGTTCTTTTTCCTTTGTTTTGTGACTTTTTTTTTCCCTGGAGGTTGCTGTCAGCTACTAGTAACAACAGGTTAGAGCCATAGGTTCTAATGGTGAACAAATGGAACTTAAGTTCCAACAGAATTTATAAATCATTTAAATTTGCATTTAACTTACCTATTTGGGACAGATTAATTACTAACTGATGATTCTCTATTTTAAAAACAGCTTTCTCCAACTACGGAGATAATAGCCAAGCTGTTTAGGTGCTATGGATTTCATGAACAGAGTGTGCTGTAGCTGTACTGCTAATTTTAGTCCAGGTTTCCAGATCTGTACCTTCCAGATAATTTCCTTCAATATCTTTACTGATCATAAAACCATGAGATTGAAAGTGAAGTTTATGCTGAATGCCATTTAAAGCAACAGTTATTCTCTATTAATAAATGGCTCATAACAGAGTCCTCTTACCTTAGTTATAACAACAGATTGGGGTGTGGTACTTGTCACAACTACCTTTCTGCAGACAAGTCATTAAACAGTGGCCAGTGGATGGAACTATTCAAAAGTGTGCTCTCTTGGCTTCCTAGCCAATATTCCTTCCTCAACCAGTATCAATAAAGATCAACCTGTTATTCATCTCAACATATGTGGAACCAAAATGCACAAAAAATGATGATTGCGCTTGCATGAAATAGTCACTGCACTTCAAAAGGTGGCTGTACATGAAGCACGATGAGGCATTTGAGAAACACAAAATGCAATTTTTTTTCTGTCTCTTGACACTCAAGCCTTTTTAGTTCCATATGGAAATCAATACAGTAAGGGGTGGGGGACAAACCAGTCGTCTCGATTATCATGGGTGCTGAGAGGATGTTTTCCCTTGTGGAAGAAACTAGAACTAGGGGACATATTTTAAAATAAGTGGCTTCCTATTTAAGGCACAGATGAGGAGAAATCTTTTCTCTGAGGGTCGTTAGTCTGTAGAATGCTCTTCCCCAGTGAGCAGTGAAGGCAGGGTCATTGAATATGTTTAAAGCTGTGAGATAGATTCTTGATAAACAAGGAAGTCAAAGATTAAAGGGGGTAGACAGGGAAGCAGAGTTGAGGCCAGAATCAGGTCAGCCATGATCTTATCAAATGGCAGAGCAGACTCGAGGGGCTGAATGTTCTAATCCTACTCCTAATTTGTCTGCATCTTTAGTTCAGAATATTGCTATCAATTTTAAACAAAATGCTTAATAAATATGAGCTTTGCCCCCCCCCCCCCCACCAAATCCAGGAGATCCTTCAAAAATCTGGGCATAACCTTGGTGGCAGATAGCTTATAGACACATCTATATTTAATGCAGGAGATTCCAACTCAGATTCCCAGGTACCCTCAAAACTATATGCCTTATGGAAATCCAGAGTTAACAAGGTTGAAATTTCATGGACTATGGTTAGTATTCTCTGTTTGCCATGATGGAAGCTTTTTGAAAAAATGTTTGAAAAATATCCCCACCAGTAACAAATGAACCATTCTAGTGAAATATTTTTAAAATTTTGCTTTCATCATTCTTCCTTAATAAAAGCTCACCTGGTATTTACATTTGATCTTTTTTAAAATGAACAAAATTAAATATATTTTTGAAATGTTCCCATGGGGAGCCTCTTACAAATATTGGCACATGAAGGCACTTTTTCCTAAAACACACACAGACAATATTTGAAGCTCAAAATGAAGGAAGAGCTAGCACTGCAAATAGCTTGCAAGAAAAAGCTTGTATTTATACATCGCTTTTCACAACCACTGGGCAGCTCAAAGCACTTCAGAACCAATTAAGTGCTTTTGAAGTGTATTCATTGCTGTAATGTAGGGAAGGAACACTGCAATGAACCTACACACAGCGAATTCCCACAAACAGCAATGTGACAGTGACCAGTTACTGTGTTTTTTGTGATGCTGATTCAGGAATAAATATTGGCCAAGACACTGGGGATAACTCCCCTGCTCTTCTTCAAAATAGTGTTATGAGATCTTTTACATCCTTCCATGCAGTTATATGGGGCCTCAGTTTAACCTCTCATCCAGAGCTCAGTCCATTGCTCCTTCAGTACTGTGCTGGAGTGTCAGCCTCGACTTTTGTGCTGAAGCCCACCAGCTGGACTTAAAGCCAGAACTTTGTGACTCAGAGGCAAGAGCGCTGCCAACAGAACCATGACTGACACTCACTTTATTAATAACAAAGGCAATGTGTTTACAGTAATAATCTGTCTGACCAATATCACATTATGATTTTGTGAAATCCCTGAGAACTCCGCCCAAATCCCAGAAATTTCCCTGGTTTTCAAACAGATGGGGAAATTAAACCATGAGAAGAACATGTGAGACACTGAAGCTTAGGTTTCCATTAACATAAACATTTTCTGCTAGAAATACAGCATCAATTGGTATTGGATGAAATGAGATTTAACTCCCAAAAACTAATAAGGGAGACTGAGGTTAAGGGTTACAAAATAAGCAGTGAGCAATTCCTTTGACATTCAATTATATGTAGTAATAGAAGAAGGGTTCTTTCATTACCAAGTATTTCTCACATCTAAACTATAAAAAGTAGATGATGTTATAGTTGAACAACTACAGGTATCATCTTATTGTTTGGAGAATGGAAATATTAGTTTGCCTTTTTAAATAAACAATTGCTGTACTCTTAAGATAAAAGCAACATACTGTGGATGGTGGGAATCTGAAATAACAGCAGAAAATGCTGGAAAAACTCAGCAGCCCTGACAGCATCTGTGGAGAGAAACAGTTAATATTTCAAGTCCAATATGACTTATTCAGAACTAAAAAGTAGAAATGTGATGGAGTTTATGCTGTTGGGAGTGGGGGGGGGGAGCAGGATAGAAGGTCAGCGATAGGTGGGATCTAAGGAGTGACTGACAGGTATCACGGACACAAGACAAAGGGAGTGTTAATGGTAGCAGTGAAGACTAAAGAAGGTACTGATAGTGGCATAAAAGTAAGAAAGCAAATGTGTTATTAGCTAGTGACATAAAGGTAAGAAAGCAGCATCTGTTTCTCTCTCCACAGGTGCGTCAGAGCTGAGTATTTCCAGCATCTTCTGTTTTTGTTGCTGTATTCTCTAAATGGACCAAAAAACTCCAATGAATCTGAAAGATTGATATAGTCCATGTTTGCTGTAATTCCATGAGGATTTTATTTCTGCAGGGAAACAAATGCTTGTTCCTCTTCCCTCAATTTTACTATGGGATTCCTTCATCCCCTACCACCCCCGAATTTCGGTCAGTTTCCTATTCAATAAATTCAACTTACTGGTTGCAATTAAAGTGTGTGTGTGTGGCAGTGGGTGGGTGGTGGGGGGGGGGGGGGGGGGGGGGGGGGGGGGGGGGGGGGGGGGGAGAGAGAGAGAGAGAGAGAGAGAGAGAGAGAGAGAGAGAGAGAGAGAGAGAGAGAGAGAGAGAGAGAGAGAGGAGGAGGAGGAGGAAAGAGATCAAAATGTCAATTTCTGTCCAACAGAAAATAGTTGCATGCTCTAGAAGCAGTAAGAAATTGTGTAATCTATTACCTGGATGACAATGCAAAAGGATCAGTTTTGATTAATTTAAAATACATCAAGTGTGGATTAAAAATTTAAAAAGCTTACCTGGAGGGTATCCAGGACTGCCACTAGCATACATGTTAGCAGTATAGGCAGGAGCAGTTGTCGGGTAACCTGCAGGATAACCTGGAAAGGAATTAAAGACAGAATAGATGAATGCCAACTAACAGTGAACTCAATCAAAATGACCAAGGAGGAAAGCTTTTAAAATCAAGAACTATCTAGCACTTAAGCATGTATTAAGTTACCCTCCACCAGAAAAAAAAGATTTCCAGTGTTCTCCCATTCTATTTCATCATTTTTACGTGCATGTTTTATTGGCAACATGCATGTAGTATTTCTGCTAGCAGCACCTATTGTAAAAGGGAGGAAATGCCATGCCCTATAGAGTGTATTAACTTTCTTGGATCCCAAATTTGCTAGAGGTGCAAGTACAAATGCACGCCTCCTGCTATTTCGCCCAAATTAGGGCTGATGACAAAATGCAAAAGATAAATGGTGGAAGTGACTCACGCAAGTCACAACTTTGCTTGAGCCTTGTGACCACACTGCCATTCAATACAATCATGGTTGATCTTAGGTCTCTACTCCATTTTTCCACCTGCTCCCTATATCCCTCAAATTCCGAGAGATCAAATATTTATCTAGCTTTAGAATCATCAAATGGAGACAGCACAGGAGTCCCATCATTCAGGATTGAGCTTATTAGGCAAAGTACAGACCATACTCCATCAGCCCACACTCGCAAAACTCAAAACAAAACATCTACTATTAGATGTGACTCTGTGATAGAGCAGAGCTTACTGAACAATCCTGAGCACGCTAATAGGTTTATGAATGACCAATTTAAGATAATCAGTCGAGCTCGTAACGTGGCTTATTTACACTTGCCAGAAGTGACATACATTCATACACAAAAACCCATTCTCTGCAAACAAAAGGAATATGTTCAAGCCTTATGTCCCTTCCAGGAGACAAATATATATATAAATACATACATACACACACACACATACACACTTCATAAATTTTTTTTTCTATTTTTCAAAATGAACAACTGCTGGGCTGATAAAATGCCTGCTGATCACATGCTGGTTTCTGGAAGTTTCTGAGCAGTTGGAAAGTGAACAAAGGCTAACACAACAAGTCCCCTGGAATGTAACACGCCTGGCATTTTATAAGCCATTCCAGCGAAGCCGACACAAAGGACAGTAGACATTATGACTGCACCAGCCAGCTATGGACAAAGGTAAAGCTATTTATGACTCCTAATCTTCAAAGCTTTGCCAATGGCCCCACTGTTACCTGCTCCAAAACACAATGTGGTTTCAACCAGGGGCTTTGTTAACTGAATAGCTCAACCTGAAGCCACCCTGTCACATAACCGAGACTTGAGCTGTCTAAATTCCTTTAATTATACAGCTTTTGAATTTTATCTTCGAGTTGTGCTTTAACCTCCGAAGAGAACCGGACTCCAGGCTAGCAGCCTGCCTTTGTCCTCCATCGCTCTCCAAGTCTGATTTCCAGAAAGAACCCTGTATTTTACCTACAGAGTGAACTAATACCTAGGATACAAGAATTTTTTGCTGCACTTTCAATTGACTGAACCTGCAACTGAGATCCAAGGACAAAGACCAGGAATTCTGCCAGACAAAGCTACCTCAAAGAACTTTCCTTCGATATTGATTTGGGACTTTGGTCTCATGTAAAACCATAATTCTTATTTTCATCGTAATCTTTGTCCTGAACCCCTTTCTTTCCTTTATCCCTCTTTTATTGTATGAATGCAAAAAGGGGCAGATGTTGCGAAACCCCTTCCAGTGTTTTGTGTGTAAAATAAACTACCCCTCCTATTTTACCTTATCTCGAGTTTGCTGTGGGGTTATTAATAGACGATTGGATCACTCCGAAACGAAAGGGTTGGGGAAAATACGCCACCACTTATAAAGGGGGAAATCAAAAATCAAAAACACCTTTCTGTTTACTGACCAGTAATGAGCGGCGAAATCAGGGCTGATTAAATTAACCCCTGTCCTGACCATAACACTTACGCCTTTTCTGAATTACCCAGGACCTTGGGGAACCTACAGCTCATCATTACTTTCTCTATCGCAACAGCTCAGCGAGAGTCAACTTGCCAACCAATCAGCGCCTTTTTCTCATGCAATATAAATTGCTGCGATTGTTTGAAAATTGGCATTATTGCGTTTGTCCTGATAAGTTTAAGATGAAAAGCTTTAGCATGTCTCTCTTTTCAGCAATTTGCAATTTCAGTACTACCAAGTGACTAATTCAACTATTTAATTCTATTTAAATCAGTAACTTGAAGACTATTACAGAATTCTCAAAACACAGGAACAAGTAGGCCTTCTAAACTTATTCTGCCTTTCTACTGCATCATGGTTGATCAGTGCATATCCTTGTCTTACAAACATCTATCCAAATCATTCATTAAAATTCCAATCGATCCTGCTGTTGTGAAAGGGGTGGGGAGGAGGAGGAAGATATTTCTAGTACCCTTTGTGAAAAAGGTGCTTCCTAATTTTACTTTTAAATGGAATGGATTTCACACAAAAATACAATTTGCACCTGATTTATACATCACAAAATTTTGTAGGCTGGTGTATTTTGCTGTGTGAAATGAAAAAAATGCCAGGAATATAACCTACCATACATAATCTGCCTGAGTACTACCTCTATTTCAGTGCTCATAACAGTTTAACCAAGTCTTCCCTAGTGCATTTGCTTATCAAGCCCAATTTAACTCAAGACTTAACCCCTTGTAAATGTATAATCTGCACTATACATTAACAACTTAAATGTGCTTAGATTTGGCTCACTGCCCATGGACAGTACTCTCAACTGAAATCTCAAACTTTAGTTACTAAAAATGAACCTTACTAGTGAGCTTAAGATATTAAAATACCAAGTAAATAGTTGACTGCAATTCACTGAATTACTGTTTGAATACAATAAATTTTTAAAAACCTGGAAATTGCCCTGAAACAATTGAAATGAGTTGTGCACCTATGTAATGTTATCTAAATTACCTGATTATTTCAACCACCTACTGTGCCTTTGATATGTTTGATTTGGTCTGTTTCCTTGGTTGACCCAATCTTCTAGACTTCCTAGGCTATTATTTTTCAGATCAACTGGTTCCATCTTCATTCATGGAGGACTACATCATGTCCAACTACCCTCCTGCTATCAAGCACCATAGGCTGAATTCACCTTAAGCTTGTCACCTAGGCTTAGCTTTTAGCACTCTCACCTTCGAATTTTCAAAACATAAGCTAAGTTGATTCTCAGTTTGGTACCAAGGGAGCAATGTACCATTGGTGTCATTGCCCTTCAACAAGGCTTCATCTCTCTGTTCAGATGGATATCAAAATATCCAATGGCACTATTCCAAGAGTGAGGAGACCTTTCAGTGTTTTGGTCAACATTCCTTTCACAATCAACACAAAAAAAAGCCAGTCTGTCTCATTGTTGTTTGTGGGGCCATAATATGTGCAATTGGTTGCTTTATTTAAGAGTGGCTGCACTTCAAAATTAACCAATTGAATGTGAGACTGCTGAGAATGTGACAGCATCAATAACTGCAAGCTTTTTTTAAAAAAAAGTGCATCTTCCATTTTCTCAAGCCACATTAAATAACTTTGAGCTCCTCTAAGTGAAAGAATCTTGCGTCGTTCACTGACTGCTGCACCCATCCTATTCTAGATCCTTTTTAATCATCTGTACTGCTCCAGTTCTTATTCTGGCACAAAAAAGTTAAAAAAAAATCTACTCAAGGCACTATTCCCATTTCTATCTGCTCCTTGCTAAAAATACAAAATCTTTCAATCTGAATTGTTTTAGTTTATCCTTGCTTCATTCAGGGTTCCTCCTCCAGACCTTTATCCAAAGCAGGACTCTCTCCCATGCATAGAAGCCTGACTTTCATACTGAATTCCTTAAGCATAGAGTTATGCTGGTAGCTTTCAAAATTGTTTGCAGCTACATGTTACATCATCAGTTATTATGCCTGACCTTGCATTCACAGAGACTATGGATTCCTGTCGTTAACAGTTGTTGGTACTGTACTGTGAAGTTCATTTGTATTGCATAGAAGTTTTAGATATCGAAGACTAAACTAACATTTAAATTTCTGCATTCCCCTCTCAATGATACTTTAAGACATAAATACGATTTTTGTTAAATTCAGCTTGTGTATAATGCACACAGAATGTTCATATGTAAAATTAAAATCCAGTACACTACGCTCAGGTGGGGATGATCGAAATTCAATGCAACCAAGACAAGTTCAAAACATGTTGCCCCTGCCTTAGGCAACTTTAAATGGACTTACTTACATCAACTATATTGCTCTGATACCTACTGCCATAGTAACCACTTCTCCACTGGAATGCTAATTACTTGGTCCCCAGGAACAAGTCAATTAGATCCACATAAATTCTTTTTTTATATAAACTGTTTTTACATTCTCAGCACATTAACAGCAAGCTACAAATAACTTTTGAGATACTGGAAACAGATCTGCTTCAGCCACACATTCCAAGTGCCCACAGCTGAATGCCATCAGATAAATTAAATTCATCAGCGTAGAAAATTATCTTGAAACTGAAGGCTCTACATTCAGAACACTCTTCTGCCTTTTGTGCAATGGAACAGAAAGTTAAAAATTCAACTTAACCCATTGAATACATTCATAATATAAAAATTAAAATTTTAAAATGTTCAGTTTGTTTTGAGAATGTCAAATTACAAAGTGATCAGATTCTACAATTTATCAATTCAGAGAATTCAAAAGATTCACGACCAATTAAATGAAGAAATTTCTCCATCTCTATCCTGCCCCCATATTTTGAGACTGTGGCCCCGTGATCTAGTTTCCGCAGCATCTCAGCATCTATTCTGTCAAATCCCTTAAGAATTTTAAGTTTCCATTAGATCACCTCTCATTCCTCTAGACTCCAGGAAATAAGCCCAGTCTCTTCAATCTCTCCTCACAGGACAACCACCTCATCTCAGTAGCCACCACCTCCTAAGAACCAATCAAATGAATCTGTGTTGCACTCCCCCAGGGCAACCATGTTCTTCCTTAGATAAGGAGACCAAAACTGTACACAAGTGTGGCCTCACCATTGCCCTGCACAATTATAATATTACTCATATACTCAAAGCCCTTTGCAACAAAAGCTAACATATCATTTGCCTCCTTAATTGCTTGCTGTATATACATGTTAAATTTGTGATTCATGTAAAAGGACACCCAAGTCCCTCTGAACGCAAACATTCTAGGGGGAGGCGATGGTGCAGTGGTATTATCTCTGGACTAGCAATCCAGAAAGCCAAAGTAATGCTCTGGGGACCTGGGTTCAAATCCCACCACGGCAGACGGTGGAGTTTGAATCCAATAAAATTCTGGAATTAAAAGTCTAGCTGGGTGGCCCATCCTATTTCATTCCTTTTTAGAGACTTTGTAGCAGTTTGATACAACCGAGTGGCTTGCAAGGCCTTTTCATAGGGCATTTAAGAGTCCATTTAATATCAGGTAAGGACAGCAGATTTCTTCTATAAAAGACATTAGTGAACTAGATGGGTTTTTAGAGCAATCGACAATGGTTGCATAACATAACTAGGAGCAGGAGTAGGCAATTCTGCCCCTCGAGCCTGATCATGGCTAATCTCATTTCGGCCTCAACTCCAATTTCCCGCCCTCTCCCCATAACCTTTCAACCCATTACTAATTAAAAATCTTTCTATCTCAAATTTACTCAGCGCCTCGGCATCCACTGTACTGAGGTACCGAATTCCACAGATTCACGACCCTTTGAGAAAAGTAATTCCTCCTCATCTGATTTAAATCTACCACCCCTTAAACTAAAACTATGGCCTCTCGTTCTAGAATACCCCACAGAGGGAAGCATCCACTCCACGTCTATTTTGTCTATCCCCTTTAGCATCTGATATACCTTAATTAGATCGTCTCTCATCCTTCTAAACTCTAAACAATAGGCCTAAACTGCTCAATCTCTCCTCATAAGAGGAGCCCCGCATCTCTGGAATCAATCTAGTGAACCTCATTTGATTGATTAATCAACATAATAGCCTGCAGAGAGAAAAATTACCAAGCAATTTATATTCCAGTTTAAAAACACTTAATTCAGTGTGAAACAGGGAGAAGAGAAAGAGAATCAACACAGTACGCTTTCAGCATTAATTTAATCCAGCTCTGCCAAAAATCCCACTGAAGCAATATTTTCTTCCGTGCAGGACCAAAGGCTGCGTTCTGATAAATCATAGCTGGCCTTAGAAACATTAAAATTCCAACCCATGCTTCAGATGAAATGGTGCTGAGCATCAACAAACAGAGACAGAACCTGCTCCAAAATAGGGTCATTTACTCAAGGGTAAAAGGAACAAAGTTGTACAGGCAGTTACAATATTTTTCCATCAATTTTACTCGAGTATTGCAACAGTGATATAGGGAGGGAAGCACTGGGAAGTCACAGGAAATTCTAGCTGTGCTTCTATGGTTTAAAGATAATTTTTAGAACTACATGGCTTTCACCACCTTCCAATGAAACAGTAATAATAAGCATAAAGCACAAGAATAATAAACATTTTCACTGATCTGGTCCCAACATTTCAGCTAGTTTCTGATTTTTTTTACGTAGCTGCATAAACTTCAGATGAGCTAAAACAAGGATTTGGCATCGCACTTATGCATTGTAAAAACAAGGAATGACCAAGAGGGCTGGTTAATGGATTGGAAGTATGGGTAAATGGGACATTTAAGTTTTTTAAAATTCATTTACAGGATGTGGGTGTCGCTGGCTAGGCCAGCATTTACTGCCCATCCGTAATTGTCCTTGAGAAGGTGGCGGTGACCTGCCTTTTTGAACCGCTGCAGTCCACATGTAGGTGTTGCCATAAAGGGAGTGCAATGGAGGTTCACCAGATTATTCCTGGGATGGCAGATTTATCTTATGAGGAGAGATGGAGGAGACTGGGTCTGTATTCCCTAGAGTTTCAAACAATGAGGGATGACCTCATTGAAACTTACAAAATTCTTATGGGGCACGACAGGTTGGATATAGATAAGACGTTTTCTCTGGCTAGAGAGTCTAAAGCCGGGGATGACATCAGGACAAGGGGTAGGCCATTTAAGGCTGAGATGAGGAGGAATTTCTTCACTTAGAAGGTGGTGAATCTTTGGAATTCTCTACCCCGGGGGGCTGTGGAAACTCAATCATTGAACATGTTCAAGACAGAAATTGATGGATTTGTAATGAGGCTTTTATGACTGTTGCAGCTAAGGTAAACAAACAAGAGATGAAGAATTGGGCTCTTGCCTAGCAACAGGGGGTCAGAGAGGCAAGTCTCTCCTAGAGAGACACAGATAAACTGAAGAACCAGCAATTTTGAGTTCAGTTGGTTTGAAGACAGCTGTGAAGCAGAAGCAGCCTAGAAGGGACTGAAAGCAAATCCCAAGCTAAAGAAAGCTGACAAAAATCCAGGGGAGTCGAAGAGGGGAAAGTCCACAGAAAGCCTTCTAGTCAAAGAAAGGACAGGAGGAACCTGAAAAAAGTCCTAATATTGAAGTTAAGAGTGAGGGGCAAAGAGAAAAGCCCCAAGCTTCAGATTTAAAAAGACAAAAGCTGCAGAAAGCAGATGTGAAGTGAGAACAGCTTCCAAGAGGCAAGAAGGTCCAAAGAGAAGGATGAAGGTCTGTAACTCTTTGCTATGGGCTTGTGAAAGGGTGATGTACTGTTGATGGCTGAGCTGGTGAGAGTGCATGGAAGACAGCTTGAATACATGTGGTGACCCAGGAAAGAGGAACATCGGAAAGAGTGTTCAAAACCCTGGAGGTGAATCCTTGTGGAAGGTGTCTGAAGGAAAGCGTCACTTTGGGAGAAGATCCCAAGGCGAGGTTTTGGAGAGTGGAGTGTGGAAACCCTCGCGGGAAAGACAGTGCAATGAGACCGGTTGGCTCACGGTGAGACAGGCATCAGGGTGGTAAAGAGTTGCGGAGAGATCCATAGCATCTGGTTGAGGTGACATCAGTCACTTGGTTTCAGAGCTTGGGGTGTCTGACCACAGGGTGCCTATTGGTTTACAAGGACTGTGTACTTACTGTGAACATTAAAAGTATAAGACAGTTTTTGTAACTTGTGCTATCCTTACAAATCTGTATAGATCTCTAAAGGTATAGGTGTGGGTGAAAGGGTATGATAGCATAGTACGTCTTTTCTTGTTTGGTAATGTTTCTTCATTTGTTAAAAGTTCATCAGCTGACTCCTTTGACTCTATTCAGTAGCTACTCTCCATATATTTAAACACAAACAAATAAAAGTTAGGACCTATCAAGCTGGGTTCCACCCTGGGATCAGGCTGGTCAAGGGGTAATCTCAGCTGAGATCATAACACTGCATTAATGACAGAAAGAGAGAGAATAATGTATTTCTGACAACAGGAAGGTAATTAGGAATGTAAAGTGTGAGCAGGGCAGAGAGGATGCAAAGAAATATATACAGTTGGCAACAAGTTGGCAGATAGAGCAAAACGTTGGGAAGTGAGGTTATTTACTTTGGTAGTAAGAATAGAAACGCAGAATTTTTTAAAAGGCATGAAACTTATAATTGTTCATGTTCAGAAGGACTTGGGTATACTAATACAAGGAACACAAAGTTAACACACAGGTATAGCAAACAAGGAAGGCAAATGGCATGTTGGCCTTTACTGCAAAGAGATTGGAGTACAAGAATAAAGGAAGTCTTGCTACAATTGTATAGGACTTTGGCAAGACCATAACTGAAGTGCCATGCGCAGTTTTGGTCTCCATATTTAAGAAAGGATATGCTTCCACTGGAGGTGGTATAGTGAATGTTCACTAGATTGGTCCCTGAGTATCCTATGATGAGAGGCTGAGTAAACTGGGCCTAGATTCTCTACAGTTTAGAATAACGAGGTGACCTCATTGATACATAGGAGATTCTGAAGGGGCTTAACAGGTCACAGGAGGTTTTTTCCCCTGGCTGAAAGGGGAACAGTCTCAGGATAAGGAGTTAATCATTTAGGACCGAGATAAGGAGAAATTCCTTCACTCAAAGAGCTATGAATATTTGAAATTGGAATTTGGAATTCTCTACCCCAGAGGTTTGCGAATGCTCCATCGCTGAATATATTTAAGGCTGAGGTAGTCAGATTCTTGGTCACTCAGGGAATTAAGGAATATGGGGAAAGTGCAGTTGAGGCCAAAAAGCATCTATGATCATATTAAATGGTGAGCAGTACTCAAAAGGTCATATGGTCTAATCTTGCCCTTATTACTTGTGTTCTTATGCCACTAATTGACTAGGATTTTACCTAAGCTAGGGACAAAAAAATGTATAGAACCAAGCGATGCCAGTATCATACCATCACTGATTTGATTCCAATTCAGTAATTCAATAAATATTCTGATTTCTACAAAACTTATGTTTTGGAGAGTTGTCGGGGTGGTGTTCACCATTGTAATCACGATTATATATCTGCAGGTGACGTAGTGGTATTGTCACTGAACTAATGATCCAGAGACCCAGGGTAATGCACTGGGGATCCGGGTTCGAATCCCCCCCAATCAAAAATCTAGATTTCATCATCTGGTTCACTAAAGTTCTTTAGGGAAGGAAATCTGCCGTCCTTACCCGGCCTGGTCTATGTGTGACTCCAGATCCACAGCAACATGGTTGACTCTTAAGTGGCCTCTGAAATGGCCTAGCAAGCTACTCAGTTGTATCAAGCTGCTAGAAAGTGAGTAAGGAATGCGTACACCACATGGACTGCAATAGTTCAAGAAAGCAGCTCAATACCACCTTCGCAAGAGCAATTAGGGATGGGCAATAGATGTTGGCCTAGCCAGTGACACCCACATGGTCTTCAGGGAACTTCAAGGTCTTGGAATACAAAATCTAGGCTAATACTCAAGTGCAGTGCTGCAATGTTGGAGGTACCATCCTGAATGAATAAAAAATTTGCAACATTACAAAAACAATAACCAGTCATTTACAGGAAAGGTGTAGGCCATTTAGCCCCATGAGCCTGGTTTGCCATTCTACAGCCATGCCATGGTTGATCTGCAACCTAATATACCTGCCATTACTCCTATCCCTTAAAACATTTTGTTAACAAGGATCTAGCATCTCGGATTTAAAATTAATGACTGTTTGAAGGGAAAAAGTTACAAACTTCTATTTTGTTTTGTCTGCACAAGTGTTTTCTAAGTTTACTCCTGAAAGATCTGGCTCTAATTTTTAAGACTTTGGCTGATGACTGTTTCAGCCACGCTCAGTTGGTAGCGCTCAACCAAGTCAGAACATTGTGGATTCAAGTCAACTTCAAGGTCTTGAACAAAAATCTAGGCTGATTCCCAGTGCAGTGCTGCAATGTTGTTCAGAAGGCATTTAAGAGTCAACCACATTGCTGTGGATCTGGAGTCACATGTAGGCCAGACAAGGTAAGGACAGCAGATTTCCTTCCCTAAAGGACATTAGTGAACCAGATGGGATTTTACAACAATCGACAATGGTTTCATGGCCATCATTAAACTTTTGGGTGAGACATGAAGCTGAGGCTCACCTGTTCTCTCAGGTGGTTGTGAAAGATCCCGCCTCACTATTTTGAAGAGCAAGTAAGTTCTCCCTCATGTCCTTGCCAATATTTACCCTCAGTCATTCAAAAACATTGTCTGGTCATTCTCATTTCTTTGGATGGGTCCCAGCTGTGCATAAATTAGCTGCATGCTTCCTAATATTACAATAGCAACTATTTCAAAATAATTTCATTGGTTGTAAAGCACTTTGGGATGTCCCAAAGGTGCCCAAAAGCACCGCATGTTTTATACATGCTCTGTCATGGACAGAAGGGGGTTAAATTTAAACAGCACTAATTTCTCCTCTCACCACCCATCCTTAAACAGAAAGGTACTTTGATTTGCTTCCCCCTTTGGTGTGAACCAATTTTCTATTAATAATCCAACTGCAAACTCAACAGAGGATAAACTCCAAGTGACAGTTAATTTGCACATAGGAGGGTTGCAACGTTGCCTCCTTTGCATTTATTCAGTAAAAGAGGGATGGAGAAACGAAAGGTTTACAGTGCGGAGACCATGGAGAAAAGAAATATTGCTTCACGTGGGTTCAGAGTCCAGGATCAAAATCCAATGAGGTATTCCTTCAGATCAGCTGCCTGAAAACTGATGCTGTATAATTCACTTCTACAGTGGAGCTGACTAGTTAAGCCTGCAGAGATGAAGCAGTCTTGTAGGTGATGATGCAGAAGTTCCAGCAGAAGTGTAGATGGGGCCAGATATTCAACCTGGGCACAGCTCCTTTTCTGTAATGCTGTTAGTTAGATGGTAAAATGGCACACTTAATTTGCAGTACAGCAAGGCAATATATAACTGGTTCCACAAGCTAGGTCCATTTTACATGACTCCCACCTCTCCATATGGTCTTTGACAAGATCTGCATCCCTTGTCTGGATCCCCAAGATGGTTAGATGTCTCAACCATTTAAGACTTGAAAGGAAGGTTGTGGGGCCCTTTGTCCTAGCAGACGAATAGACTCCAGTTGGCTCACCTAAGTTATGAAACGTAGATGGCCTTTGTGTAGTTTTCTTTGAATTTGGTCTGTGCAGGCCATTTGGGGGGGGGGGGGGGGGGGGGAGGTGGTGTAGGGTGGCACTTAAGGGATAACGAGGTACAAGTTTCTTCGATACTGCCAAGTAGCTTCATTTGCTTGTGGGTCAGACAGACATAGATTCAGCTATTTTAAAAGGTCTTTGTCCAGTTTTTTAATTTTAGAAAAAGCTATGAGGGTATTTATATATATTTTATAAAAAATATACAGGATGAGATCTTTGCCCCTCAATGCACAAGTCTTTTTCTTCACTTGCCAACACTCATTACATCAAAATGTCAATTTGAAAGAAGGATGAGGCCTGAAACATCCTTAAAGTTCCTTAAACATCTGACTATAATTCTCCCCTAAGGCTTCAGAGGCCCTCAGAGGAGGTTTGATCCCTAGACAGGCAATGTGCAGGCCTACGAGCACATGGACACATCCTGACACTCATGAACTAAGCTCCCATTTATGGGCGAATAGGTCCTATGCCTTTGGATACCTTGGGAGAGTTTATGGGAGTAAATCCTGGCAAAAATTCTGCAGTTGCACCCAAAGACAAACCGATGTCTAAATATGCCATTTTTCTGACAACTCCTGCAGCCAAACTGGTGCCAAACAAGTGCTCTGCATTCCTTTGGACCCAATTAGGTGGTTGAGAGGGGTACGTTGACATTTGGGCAGCCCTGGGTCTCCATAAAATTTTGCCAAGGCTTGCACCCTGGAGAGGACACTAATTTCACTGAAGAGTGTTAACACAACACAGGAGACAGCAATTACAAGTGGTAAGCCCAACTTGATTGGTGTAGATGCTGTGAGCCGTATCCAATGGGAGGGATCACCCACCTCAATTTGGGCAGTCCCCGAGGTACAGTCCATCTGTTTCACTGGGTGCTTGGAGCTCAGAGTCTTTGCTCAACAAGTGGTCCGAATCCATCACATCAGGCAAACATACAAAACAAATTAAAAAAAAGGTGGCAGGTCTTCAAATGGCAAACTGGAATATCAGCACCCTATGCAGATGACTTACAGCTGCTCCAGAATATATGCAAGATGTCTTTGATTGAAATGGAACTTGATAGGCTGAACAATGACATGGTTTCCTTACAAGAGGTGAGGCTTGCTGAGAATGGATCACTGAAAGCAAAACATTACATCTGTCAGGGGAAGAGTTCATAGGAAACAGGAGCAAGGTGTAGGCTTTGCTGTAAGGAACTTGCTACCCTCTATGATAGAACACCTGCTACAAATGGTTCAGGACATGCTCCCTCCATCTGCCTCTCAACTCAAAGAGGGCCTGTTAACCTCATGAGTATCTATACTCTAACACTGCTCTACAACAGAGGCAAAAAAACCAATTCTGTGAGAAGCTTGACATTGCTATCAGCAGAATCCCCAAGTCAGAACATCTTTACCTACTGGAGGATTTTAATACAAGGGGATGCGGACAATGAGACCCACATCACGGCCTAGCAAAGGTAAATGAAAAACAAACAGAGACTAACGAGCTTTGATGCTATGAGCTTTATGTAACACCTTTCAGAACAAGCCATGCTACAAGGTGCCCCAGAGACATCCAAGATCAGGACATTGGCACCAAACGTGGCTCTGTGAACATGCAGCTACTAAAGTGCTAACTGTGATAAAGACCACTCCCTGATATAACCCCGAAGCTTCCAGTCAAAGCAGAAATGCAGTCCTTGTATCAATGACAGCCATTCTGCTTGCATAAAAGCCAACACTTCCTCAACTCAATTTAACAGGCGCACTCCAGTACTCCCACACCAAGTTAGAGACGTGAAATGGAACATACTTCAAGACATCTACAATATTGTACTCTCAACATGTGGGAAGCATGAGTGGCATAACACTGACTGATTCAAGGCTAACATTACTATGACGGAAGCTGTCATTGAAGCCAAGCAGTCCACTCTCATTAATTATAAGAGATCCAAACGAGAAGACAATGCACAAAAGAGTCGCTTGAAGTAAAGACAAACAGACTGCTAGGCAGTGCACCAATGACAACTTGCTCCAACTTTGCCAGGATATCCAGATGTCCTTCAACACAGAATGCAAGGGGCATGCTTGAAGGGATCAAAATGGCAACAGGTCCATCTGCAAAGAAAACAGCTCCATTGGAAACAAGGGCAAGGTAAGTCATCACTGACTGCAATAAAAGTTGGAGAGATGGGTAGAATACTACCTGGAGTTGTACTTTAGAGAGAACACGGTCACCAAGGAAGCTCTAGACACCACAGAAAGTGCACCTGTCATGGCAGAGCTGGATATCAAACACACAGTGGAAGTGCTTAGCAAAGCTCCAGATACTGATGCAGTACTGCCTGAACTTAGCAATTTCAGAGAAACTGGTACCCCTGCAGCATTTGAATGAACTTCTGTCTCTCTGCTGGAGGGAGGGGGCAGTGCCCGAATACATGTTAAGATTGTAACCCTGCACAAGAAAAAAGGGCAACTTCCAGCAATTGCAACAACTATCGAGGCATCTCACTGCTGAGCATTGTGGGAAAAATATTTGCCCTTGTTGTACTTGTCAGACTGCAAACCCTGACTGAACACATCTATCTTGAATCCCAGTATGGTTTCAGAACTGGAAGATGCATAACTGATATTATCCGGCAGTTGCAAGAAAAATGCTGAGAACAAAAGGAGGCCACCATATATTGGCTTCATCGATCTCAGTAAAGCATTCGGCCGTGTGAGCAGAGGCAGGCTGTTTAAACTACTGGAGAAAACTAGTTGCCCATCAAAACTGCTCAGTATGTTCTCATCTTTCCATGACGACACGATGGGCAAGACCATCTATGATGCTGCAATGCTGGAACCCTTTGAGGTTTGTAGTGGGGTCAAACAAGGTTGTGTTCTGGCACTGACACTCTTTGGCATATTCTTGTCTTTGCTGATGTCATATGTTCATCTGCAGAAAGGTGTCTACTTACATACCAGAACTGTACGAAAGCCTGCCTGAAAGCCAAGACAAAGGTGCATCAAGTCCTCTATACTGATAATGACTAGCATTCCATTACAAGGAACACCTTCAGCAGCAAATTCACAGACTCTCTCATGCTCAGGAAGACAAATGTCATGGTCCAAGTCGTTGCAATACCACCATCTATAATTGACAATGTGATGCTGGAGGTTGTTAACAGCTTCACATATTTAGACTCTACAATCATCAATATGTTACTTGATACTGAAATCAACACACACATCATAAAACCTTCAGCTGTCATGTCCAAGCTAAGAAAGGCGAGTGTGGAGCAACAGCCAAGCTGGTAGAGAACATCAAACTGCGATCCAAGGTTGTGTCCTCAGCGCAACAGTAGAGAGACCTGGACAACACATGCTAGGAAGAAGAAAAAGCTGAACAGTTCCCACCTTCAGATGTTTCCTTGGCATCTCTTGGCAGGACAGGGTCGCTAACTCAGTGGTTGTGGAAACTGCTAATTCCATCAGCATACACATATTGCTAAGCCAATAATGTCTGCACTGGTTAGGCCACTTTCATGGGTATATGGCTGTCATCCATCCAAAGACCTTCTATACAATGAACTGACCACTAGGTCATGGCCTCTTGGGCATCCATACCTCTGCTCAAAGGACACCTGCAAGTAAGATATGAAGAAGGCGGACGTTGACAACTGGTAGACAGTCAATGGCCATGACTCCTGGAGGCTGACTGTTTGGAAGGGCTTTGGAAGAGACGAGCAAAAGAAAATTCAGCTGGCCGAGAAGAGGGCCCAGAGAAACCAGGTACCAGTGAATCCTGCACCTTGTCAGTCCACTATCTTTCTCTGCAGCAAATGCAGCAGACTGCCTTGCCAGAGTGGGGCTCAAGTCAAACCAGGAGATGCATAACACAGTTGATCACCACAATGCAAACCATCACCTTATGAGACAGATGGCTGCCAATATACAAAATTCACCATCTCCTCATTTACCAAGACTAATTCTGATCAATTACATGGATTGCTGGTCCACTAGCTGCTTTGCTACTTTGTACGTCATTTGATAGTAACAACTTACATTGTTATAGCGCATTTAGCATAATGAAATGTCCCACAATACTTCACATGAGCATTACAAAACAAAGTATGTCACTGAGCATAATAAGGAGATATTAGGTCCAATGGTCAAGAGGCTGGTCAAAAAAGGTAGGTTTGATGAAGTACCTTAAAGGAGGAAAGGAAATTAGAAGGGCAGAAGTGTAGGAAGGGTATCCCGAAGCTTGGGCTGTAAGCAACTGAAGACAGGGCAACCAATGGTAGAGCAATTAAAATTGGGGATGCACAAGAGGCCAGAATTGGAGGCAAATGGAGGCAAGTTAAACAAATGTGTTATCTGAAAGCACAAACATGTGCTTGCTCGGCTGGTCGACTCAAGTGTCACATATACCAATGACTTATGCTGCTAACCGCCTGATTGATTATGCAAAACAGAAGACTTAGTACACTTCTTTAAATACACTGATCATATCGACATTATGAAATGACAGGCTGAAGGACTTGTTCAGTGGATATTTATTGCGTATGTTCATTGTCCTGCTGGGGAAAGGAGGAGCTTATTAAAAAAACCACACAGTGTAAATCAAATGGTACCCACACTGGTCTTTTATCACAGCTTCAAGCAAACAATGTCTACACCGAATAATTTATGGTGGCTATCTAGCAAAATTCAGTCTTGTTTTCAACCTGTAAAGGTTGCACAAATTCCTTCAAATTACCAAGTTCGCGTCTCCACCTGATACACCAGTTATCCCTGATTTTCAAAATCCATCCTCCATTTTCTAGATATCCTTCAAGTTTGCTACTGTGTTGCCCCTTGTGCCATCTAAAAAAAACCTAACGTTTCCAAAAGGTTTAATTGTTGCTCAACACAAGTAGTAGGGCATGTTTAACCTTATTTGCCTCCAAGCCACTACAGCTTCTTTTAAGGTTAGTGAACACATGCAGTCATGGACCTAAGATTTTGATAAATAATTTAAAGACTGTTCACTTTGTAATTTTGCAATCAAGAAATTACTTGAGGTCAAGAACATCTACACAACAATTTACTCAAGATTATGATTAGAGGTTATGAGAAGGAACCAACAGAAGTAAACTTGCTTGTTAGAGAATAAAGTAAATACAATCCAATCCAGATCTTTAGTACATTAAAAGACACTAGGCACAGGAATGTAAAAAGTTTCTTGTTCTGCTGTAATCATTTGACATTATTTGTGGTCATTACACCAATCCTTTCACAAAAAGTTCAAATCTAAATTTCTGGATGGCACTTTTTCCATTGTAGCTGATCGAAATGGCTTATTTAAACAGGGGTTTTGCAATTAACTATTCCTCAGTTTATCTAAGTCAAAACTTTCAGAGTAATTTCATTTCAAATTCAGGTCACATTTTATACATTATCTAAGTGAGATCCTGAATTATCCAAAGCATTTGCTGTAGCAGGAGAACATTCGGAATGTTAAACATTCAGAAAGTCTTCTGGATGTTTTAGAAGTAGCTAAAGGGAGAACACAATGATCTTTTATTACTTCAACAGAACATGGGAAATGGTTCGATATCCTTTTGCTTTTTGACATTAACACGCCTGATTGAGTGCGCTCAAACATTACCTTTACCACCCGAAAGGTAAAGTGGCCACTGGGTATATTATCATAGTTATAGCACCCGTCTTAAATTCAGAAAATTAATTTTTCTTCTGACAGGTGTCTCAGTGAGGAAAATGCCAAACAACTCCGTTTCTAATTCAACCTTCTTCATCTGCAAATGGCCAGAATCAACTGGTGATACAAATTGGTTGTATGGCAATACTCAGGTGCAGAGTGTCTGTAAATATTAAGTCTGTCAATCTGAACTTGAGCTCTTTGGACTTGGTTAAGATTTTGATTTGTTTGGTTTGCGATTCATGGTGATGGCTTTGGATACCAGATTAACTTAACTATATTTTGGTCAGCGAGGTAAGTCAGTGGATAAGAAGGTGGCAGATGGAGTATAATGTAGGGAAGTGCAAGGTTATTCACTTTACAGAACAGAAAAGCAGAATATTTTTCAAAAGGTGTTAAACTTTTACATGTTGATGTTCAGAGGGACTTCGATGTACTCCTACAAAGGACAGAAAATTAACATGCAGATACAACAAACAATTAGGAGGACAAACAGCATGTTGACCTTTATTACAAAGGGGATTGGAGTACAAGAATAAGGAAGTCTTGCTACAATCATACAGGGTTTTGGCCAGGCCACATCTGAACACCTTGTGCAGTTTCAGCCTCTGGAAGGATACAGCTGCCTTGGAGGCAGTGAAGTAAAGGTTCATGAGATTGGTCCTTGGGATAAGAGGATGTCCTACGATGAGGCGCTGAATAAATTGGGTCTTTGCTCCCTGGAGTTTAGGAGAAAGAGAGATGATCTCACTGAAACATTGGAAGATTCTGAAGGAGCTTGACAGAGTGGACACAGTAATTTTTCCCTGACTCAGGAATCTAGAGCATAGGGGCTCAGTCTCAGGATAAGCAGATGGGCATTTAGGGCTGAAACGAGGACAAATTTCTTCAGAGGGTTATGAATCTTTGGAATTATCTCCCAAGAGGATTATGGATGCTCCATCATTGTATATATTAATACTAAGATGGATAGTTTTTGATCTGTCAGAATCAAGGAATATGGGGATCAGGCAGAAAAGTGCAGTTGAGGTTGATCAACAATGTATTGAATGGAGGAGCAGCTCAAGGGGCTGAATGATCCTAACGCTTATGTTATAGTCTTAAATAAAATTCAAGACCATCTTGGCCCATATAGCAATTGCTCATAACAAGAGGAATCCAATAGCCAAATACAAAATCTAAAAACATGGGTTGGCCCTGCAAAGAGTAAACAAAAATGCATACCTTCAGCAAAGTATTTTTTATTTGCATGGCCGAGGAAGCAGTTATAATATGATGTCGAGGTTAACAATCCATTGATTGTATTACTTTATCAAAAAATCAATGTCATACACTTGGTAAAGCACATATGAAGTAGATCCTCTAGAACTGTCCCAAACTGCCAGCTTAAAGTGGTCTTAAACTGGAATTACAATAGAACTCTTGTGGATAATTACTCATTTACGGAAAAAGGTATGTACTTCCACTGTTAATAAGGGTAGAATCACAAGCTAATGCATGCAAAGTTATTTCATTTAAACAGTTTTCTTCCAGAACGGAACACCACCCAAGACTGATGCCTCCTTAAATCAAGTGGATACATGAACCGTGATGCAGTTAAAATAAAGCAGACTTACCTGTGTAAGCCATGTTCTTAGGATTTCCATAAGGAGTCCCAGGTTGAACGGGGCTGTAAACAGGGTTCATGATGGAAGACTAGGAACTCTGAGGAAAGAAAATACAGCTTTCGGTAAACTGAAAACTTTGTATACACTAACTTTTCTGATGCAATCATTTAAATGCTGTAGAAATAGTTTTCTAAATGTTGACTTATGGAGTAAGCTGCTACATATTAACACAGGACACAGCAGAATTTTTTTCAAAAGGCCATAAAAGCACTGGCTATTAAGTGGACAAACCATTAAAAACATGAACTATACATTTTTGAAGTACAGAACGTATATGTATGTATCCTACTTTTAGTTATCTCCAGAATTGCAATTCAATTACAAGAACAGACGCAAAGGCCCCATTTGCACAATGAACAGAAGTTAACCTGGATCCTTATTTCTCCACACCTGGCCAATGCAATTAGTTCAATATCCTCAGCAGGAATGACCCTGAACACCTTTCCATACTACCAATGCTATTCCTTGAATCATGCAGGAAAGATGCCTGCTGCCCAGTTAAATTTTCCTGTGAAAGACTTGGCCAAAAACCCAACTTAAATCAAGCAGGTAGGCACACATTTTCTAATTCAACTATAAAACTGCATTAAGCCAAGTTTTAGTGTTATCAAATTAAAAATCACACTATGCATACAACCTAATTAGGACACAGGTCAACAGTGTAATGTGTTCTACCTTACTATATAGACTAATTTGATAATGTTGCAAATATAATTGAATTTATTTGAATAGTTATAACATAGGCAGGAATACATTACCCTCATATTAAATCAGTTATGCTAGGCAATAAATTGAAAATCCATCTTCTACACTGAAAAAAACTGTCTTTTATAGGCTGCAAGAAACCCTCCCCTTTCTCACGATTTTCCATCTATTTTTGGAGAATTAAAGTTTTCTACAAATATGACTATTGTCTCAAAAGGATGAAGTCCAACATTTTAAACATGGAGAAGGATGCTTACAGATATGGGCAGACTACTTGTCTGTTAGCGTGAAAGCAGGGCTTAAGCATGAAATTAACCAGTCTCAGTACTTCGATAAATTTTTTCTCGCCACCCACCTGCGGCCCCCCCCCAACAATCTGCCCCAGAGTGGAGGGTATACAAATCAGATTCTCATCTTAGGAAGTGTTGTGTTCAATAGCACTTTTACAATCTAAGAGGGAATGGAATTACACATTATAAACAAGGCCCTTGCGCTCAGTAATGTAGGCAAATTTTACACCCCCAGAATGCAAAGAATCTATCTCCACTTACAGATGTTGACTATCCTATTGTGCATTCACAATAATCTTTTTATTTCAGATCGAGTCATTTCTTTCAATATTGCTCCTTAATCAGATGGCTTTGCAGAAGTTATTTGGTCCCTAACCTTCAGCAATGTTGGCTGAGGTTGAGATCAGTGAGGTTAGATAATTTTGTGTTGATCTAGCAGCTGAAGTCTGCAAGGTGTGAAATGCATTAGGGATCAAGCCACAAATTAGCCGGTCCGTCTCCATTGCAGTGAGTCTAATCTAAATGTTTGAACAGCTGTCATTTATAAGTTGTATCTTTTAGTATAGTGAACAGCTCCAAAATTTATTTTTTCATATTTTAAATTAGAACAATTTACCTAATTTATTTATAAATAGAAATATATGAAAGTACAACACAGGAATAAGGTTTCTAGTTCTGAAGAGTCATATTGGACTCTAAACATTCACTGTTTCTTGCCACAGATGCTGCCAGGTCTCAGTTTTTACAGCACTTTGTTTTTTATTTCAGGTCTTCAGTATCTGCAGTATTTTGCCTTTATTAGAATAAGCCCATTTGGCCAAGTATTTTTTTCTCATAAATATATTTTATTCATAAAAATTTGTAAAATTATATTTCCTAACAGTTTATATTGGACATTACCAAAAGTGCAATACAGCTCAAGTTCTTTCCATACAGCATCTGGCACTGAGGTGGCTCAATGCAATTGCACTTACATGGGATATTACAACATACATTCCATGGCAGACAAACCTGAGGGGATAACTGGTTCCAGCCCCTTGGTATACTATGACAGATGGACCTTACGACAGTGTCCTATTCCAAAGAGCTTTCGGGGTGGCTGTCCCAAGCTTTAGTGCAGTCCCTTCAACACTTCACTACATGTAGCAAATGGTTGTAATCAGTTACCCACAATGCTCTGTATCCCTTTAACACCTCTCCATTCATCTTATCTAATCCTGAATGTTGAGAATTTAACACAAAGTGCTGGTTACTATGTCTGTCAATAATAAACAGTGACATCACCAGAGCTTTAAATATTTTGGGAGACAATTACTAACTGAAAGAGGAAAAATCAATTTAAATATTACTTTCAATGCTCTGTTCAATACACAGATAAAACGTTTTAGATATCAAAACAAAAACAGAATTACCTGGAAAAACTCAGCAGGTCTGGCAGCATCGGCGGAGAAGAAAAGAGTTGACGTTTCGAGTCCTCATGACCCTTCGACAGAACTTGAGTTCGAGTCCAAGAAAGAGTTGAAATATAAGCTGGTTTAAGGTGTGTGTGTGTGTGTGTGTGTGTGTGGGGGGGGGGGGGGGGGGCGGAGAGAGAGAGAGAGAGGTGGAGTGGGGGTGTGGTTGTAGGGACAAACAAGCAGTGATAGAAGCAGATCATCAAAAGATGTCAACAACAATAATACAAGAGAACACATAGGTGTTAAAGTAAAGTGGTGATATTATCTAAATGAATGTGCTAATTAAGAATGGATGGTAGGGCACTCAAGGTATAGCTCTAGTGGGGGTGGGGAGAGCATAAAAGATGTAAAAAAAAATAAAATAAATATTTTTTTTTGCTTTTTCTCTTATAATGGAAATAGGTGGGAAAAGGAAAATCTATATAATTTATTGGAAAAAAAGGAGAAGGAAGGGGGAAACAGAAAGGGGGTGGGGATGGGGGAGGGAGCTCACGACCTAAAGTTGTTGAATTCAATATTCAGTCCGGATGGCTGTAAAGTGCCTAGTCGGAAGATGAGGTGTTGTTCCTCCAGTTTGCGTTGGGCTTCACTGGAACAATGCAGCAAGCCAAGGACAGACATGTGGGCAAGAGAGCAGGGTGGAGTGTTAAAATGGCAAGTGACAGGGAGTTTTGGGTCATTCTTGCGGACAGACCGCAGGTGTTTTGCAAAGCGGTCGCCCAGTTTAAGTTTGGTCTCTCCAATGTAGAGGAGACCACATTGGGATCAACGAATGCAGTAGACTAAGTTGGGGGAAATGCAAGTGAAATGCTGCTTCACTTGAAAGGAGTGTTTGGGTCCTTGGACGGTGAGGAGAGAGGAAGTGAAGGGGCAGGTATTGCATCTTTTGCGTGGGCATGGGGTGGTGCCATAGGAGGGGGTTGAGGAGTAGGGGGCGATGGAGGAGTGGACCAGGGTGTCCCGGAGGGAGCAATCCCTACGGAATGCCGATAGGGGGGGTGAAGGGAAGATGTGTTTGGTGGTGGCATCATGCTGGAGTTGGCAGAAATGGCGGAGGATGATCCTTTGAATGCGGAGGCTGGTGGGGTGATATGTGAGGACAAGGGGGACCCTATCATGTTTCTGGGAGGGAGAAGGCGTGAGGGCGGATGCGCGGGAGATGGGCTGGACACGGTTGAGGGCCCTGTCAACGACCGTGGGTGGAAAACCTCGGTTAAGGAAGAAGGAGGACATGTCAGAGGAACTGTTTTTGAATGTAGCATCATCGGAACAGATGCGACGCAGGCGAAGGAACTGAGAGAATGGGATGGAGTCCTTACAGGAAGTGGGGTGTGAGGAGCTGTAGTCGAGATAGCTGTGGGAGTCGGTGGGTTTGTAATGGATATTGGTGGACAGTCTATCACCAGAGAGTGAGACAGAGAGGTCAAGGAAGGGAAGGGAAGTGTCAGAGATGGACCATGTGAAAATGATGGAGGGGTGGAGATTGGAAGCAAAATTAATAAATTTTTCCAAGTCCCGACGAGAGCATGAAGCAGCATCGAAGTAATCATCAATGTACTGGAGAAAGAGTTGTGGAAGGGGGCCGGAGTAGGACTGGAACAAGGAATGTTCCACATACCCCATAAAGAGACAGGCATAGCTGGGGCCCATGCGGGTACCCATAGCCACACCTTTTATTTGGAGGAAGTGAGAGGAGTTGAAGGAGAAATTGTTCAGCATGAG
The DNA here is from genome assembly GCF_017639515.1 of Carcharodon carcharias. Lineage (NCBI taxonomy): Eukaryota > Metazoa > Chordata > Chondrichthyes > Lamniformes > Lamnidae > Carcharodon > Carcharodon carcharias. Next base: position 31,084,074 of record NC_054477.1, on the reverse strand, counting down.
AACAAGTTCAGCCAGACGGAGGAGAGTAGTGGTGGATGGGAATTGTTCGGGCCTCTGTTCGAGGAAGAAGCTAAGGGCCCTCAGACCATCCTGGTGGGGGATGGAGGTGTAGAGGGATTGGACGTCCATGGTGAAGAGGAAGCGGTTGGGGCCAGGGAACTGGAAATTGTTGATGTGACGTAAGGTGTCAGAGGAATCACGGATGTAGGTGGGAAGGGACTGGACAAGGGGAGAGAGAAGGGAGTCAAGATAACGAGAAATGAGTTCTGTGGGGCAGGAGCAAGCTGAGACGAACGGTCTACCAGGGCAGTTCTGTTTGTGGATTTTGGGTAGGAGATAGAAGCGGGCCGTCCGAGGTTGGGCGACTATCAGGTTGGAAGCTGTGGGAGGGAGATCCCCAGAGGAGATGAGGTCAGTGACAGTCCTGGAAACAATGGCTTGATGTTCAGTGGTGGGGTCATGGTCCAGGGAGAGGTAGGAGGAAGTGTCTGCGAGTTGACGCTCAGCCTCCGCGAGGTAAAGGTCAGTGCGCCAGACAACAACAGCACCACCCTTGTCAGCGGGTTTGATGACAATGTCAGGGTTGGACCTGAGAGAATGGAGTGCACTAAGTTCAGAGAGAGACAGGTTAGAATGGGTGAGAGGAGCAGAGAAATTGAGACGATCGTCTCAGCTTGCTCCTGCCCCACAGAACTCATTTCTCGTTATCTTGACTCCCTTCTCTCTCCCCTTGTCCAGTCCCTTCCCACCTACATCCGTGATTCCTCTGACACCTTACGTCACATCAACAATTTCCAGTTCCCTGGCCCCAACCGCTTCCTCTTCACCATGGACGTCCAATCCCTCTACACCTCCATCCCCCACCAGGATGGTCTGAGGGCCCTTAGCTTCTTCCTCGAATAGAGGTCCGAACAATCCCCATCCACCACTACTCTCCTCCGTCTGGCTGAACTTGTTCTCACGCTGAACAATTTCTCCTTCAACTCCTCTCACTTCCTCCAAATAAAAGGTGTGGCTATGGGTACCTGCATGGGCCCCAGCTATGCCTGTCTCTTTATGGGGTATGTGGAACATTCCTTGTTCCAGTCCTACTCCGGCCCCCTTCCACAACTCTTTCTCCAGTACATCGATGATTACTTCGGTGCCGCTTCATGCTCTCGTCGGGACTTGGAAAAATTTATTAATTTTGCTTCCAATCTCCACCCCTCCATCATTTTCACGTGGTCCATCTCTGACACTTCCCTTCCCTTCCTTGACCTCTCTGTCTCAATCTCTGGTGATAGACTGTCCACCAATATCCATTACAAACCCACCGACTCCCACAGCTATCTCGACTACAGCTCCTCACACCCCGATTCCTGTAAGGACTCCATCCCATTCTCTCAGTTCCTTCACCTGCGTCGCATCTGTTCCGATGATGCTACCTTCAAAAACAGTTCCTCTGACATGTCCTCCTTCTTCCTTAACCGAGGTTTTCCACCCACCGTCGTTGACAGGGCCCTCAACCGTGTCCAGCCCATCTCCCGCGCATCCGCCCTCACGCCTTCTCCTCCCTCCCAGAAACATGATAGGGTCCCCCTTGTCCTCACTTATCACCCCACCAGCCTCCGCATTCAAAGGATCATCCTCCGCCATTTCCGCCAACTCCAGCATGATGCCACCACCAAACACATCTTCCCTTCACCCACCCCTATCGGCATTCCGTAGGGATTGCTCCCTCCGGGACACCCTGGTCCACTCCTCCATCGCCCCCTACTCCTCAACCCCCTCCTATGGCACCACCCCATGCCCACGCAAAAGATGCAATACCTGCCCCTTCACTTCCTCTCTCCTCACCGTCCAAGGACCCAAACACTCCTTTCAAGTGAAGCAGCATTTCACTTGCATTTCCCCCAACTTAGTCTACTGCATTCGTTGATCCCAATGTGGTCTCCTCTACATTGGAGAGACCAAACGTAAACTGGGCGACCGCTTTGCAGAACACCTGCGGTCTGTCCGCAAGAATGACCCAAACCTCCCTGTCGCTTGCCATTTTAACACTCCACCCTGCTCTCTTGCCCACATGTCTGTCCTTGGCTTGCTGCATTGTTCCAGTGAAGCCCAACGCAAACTGGAGGAACAACACCTCATCTTCCGACTAGGCACTTTACAGCCATCCGGACTGAATATTGAAATCAACAACTTTAGGTCGTGAGCTCCCTCCTTCATCCCCACCCCCTTTCTGTTTCCCCCTTCCTTCTCTTTTTTTTTCCAATAAATTATATAGATTTTCCTTTTCCCACCTATTTCCATTATAAGAGAAAAAGAAAAAAATATTTATTTTATTTTTTTTTTACATCTTTTATGCTCTCCCCACCCCCACTAGAGCTATACCTTGAGTGCCCTACCATCCATTCTTAATTAGCACATTCATTTAGATAATATCACCAACTTTACTTTAACACCTATGTGTTCTTTTGTATTATTGTTGTTGACATCTTTTGATGATCTGCTTCTATCACTGCTTGTTTGTCCCTACAACCACACCCCCACTCCACCTCTCTCTCTCTCCACCCCCCCCACCCCCCACACACACACACCTTAAACCAGCTTATATTTCAACTCTTTCTTGGACTCGAACTCAAGTTCTGTCGAAGGGTCATGAGGACTCGAAACGTCAACTCTTTTCTTCTCCGCCGATGCTGCCAGACCTGCTGAGTTTTTCCAGGTAATTCTGTTTTGGTTTTTGTTTTGGATTTCCAGCATCCGCAGTTTTTTTGTTTTTATCTCTGTGTTTTAGATATCAACACTATTAGCTAGAAAAAAAAGACAGATTACTGTGTGGTAAGGGCCAGCCGTTCTTATAAACAGCTCAGCAATGCATGGAAAACTGAGGCTGATCACAGCAAACTGAAACTTTAACTGTAACTGTAATTATACACTAATACGTATAATGCCCAACATTTCTATACACACAGGTAATGCCAGGATTTGTGCATTAATTTGATAGAAGCAACCCCTGAACCAGCTACAGAAAGTCTACACAGCAATTCTGGCACAGCTGGCTTCAGCCACCAGGCCTCAAGCTTGAAATTGCACCACAAGTTCGGCAACTCTTCCTATGTTAAAGGAGCTATACAAATGCAAGATATTGTGCTTCTTGGTTCTTGAATGCCAGTCATTTTAAACTTGTCAAGCTACTTCGACAAATACAACAGTACAATTAGTCAACACCATTCACCTACAAGTTCATTTGCTATTTTAAATCTTGTAAACACCAGTGATCACAAGTTCTTTTGCACTGCACAATTTACTGCAAATCTTACTGATTTTATAACAGTTCAACAGAAAAGTGCAATAGACCTTATTAAAACAACCTTTTCAAGTTTATCAAAAGGAATTCATGATTATTTTACCAAGTATTCCCCTGGAGACTACTTTTTTCTCCACACGCACTTGATCAAAGGCAGATTTCAAAGATAAAGATTTATTGCCCTGACAATAGTTATGCTACTTTATAAACTGATTTGATTAATGCTTTGTAGGAAAAAGGCCTTTGAAACATTCAAAATACCACAGCGGTCAACCTAGCACCATGTTTCCACCCAATAATCATCCCTTAGCACTTCCCTCCCACCTTTCAAAAGCGATCTTTAAAAACCCCCTCTTCGACCAGGAATTCAAGACTCCCTAGCCCTTTTAGTTTTTGTTCTTGTTTGCCACCTGCTGCTTTCCACATGCTGTATGAGATGTCTAAGGGGTACTATATGAATGGAATTTGCAATTTTTCAGTTGCCTCAAAAGAGGGCGGGCAGGGTGTTTTGGGGGGTGGGGGGGCACGACACCTTGCTTTACATAGCATCACAACACCAACTTGTATTTCAATAGCACATTCAACATAGTAAAACATCCCAAGGTGCTTCACAGAAGCATTAACAAAATTTAACATTCATCTCAGCTGAGGCCAATAATTTTTACATTAAAAAATCCAAAATACCAATTATTTACTGAAAGGATGAAGCTGCAAGATTCCACGGTTTAAAACAAATTAATTTTTACTACATGGCTCAAACAAAACAAACACTAAATACTCAAACTCAAAATCAACATAAGTTTTAAACGGAATTAACAGGCAAATTGTGACTGATTATAAACTATAAATTACACATTAAATGGCAGATACAAATAAGACAGATCTTACAAAATGGCTTGGCAATCCACTCAGCATATGTGTCATCAACCTCATTCAGAGTCCTTCATAACTGTTTTCCTCTCAAAAAAATTCAGGTCCTCTTCTTCTAGGATTTAACCCGATCCCCAAAAGACAACAGCACACAACCATCCCAAGTTCCACAGGCATGGTCTTCAGCAAAAATGGCACACATCTGCAGAACCTCCTCAACTCTGCTTACAACAATGGCATAGATCCACCATTGTTATATTCAAATGACAGAAACAGAAGCCGCAAATGTATATTTGCCTATTCTCAGTTTCTGGAAATAGCCTCCATCTTCTTCAACCTGCCTGCACTGGACCACCAGGATTATTTGAGCTCTGACGGCTCCCTGTCCTTTTATATGGTTTCAACCATTTCCAGACTCCTCAGATGTTTTGATTTCCAACCTCAGTTTTAGTCGTAGTTTCCTTAGCAACTGGAAGAGCCAGCTCCCTTTCTAATTAGGGTCTGTCTCAAAAAATATAAGCTTTGAAATCAGAGATTCCATCATAACTTTGAGCCACGTAAAGCATATAAAAGGATATTAGGGCAGATGAACAAAAGCTTGGTCAAAGGTTTAGTTAAGAAGCATCTGAAAGAAAGAGTAAATGTTAGGGAAAAGAATTCCAGGAATTAGGGGCCTAGGCAACTGAAGGCACAACTGGCAATGGGGGAGAAATTAGAATCAGGAATGCTCAAAATACCAGAACTGGGGAAACACACACATCTAAGTGAGTTAGTGTTGAAAGAGACTACAGAGATAGGGTGAGGTAAGGAGGGATTCAAAAATGTTGGAGAAAGCACCGAGTTGATGACTTGGGAACTAATTTTGTGGCGGGGGCTGAAGGTACTGGCTTCAGTCTTCACAATAGTTAGTTCGAAGAAATCTCTGTCCATTAATCATTGAATGTCACACATGTAATAGAGACAGAGGAGGGGTTGAGAAATGAGCTGGTAAGGAACAATGTCATCAATATAAAATGTCGAAACTGACTCTTAAGGTGGCGCTGCTGAGTGGCAGCATATAGATTAAAAAACAGGAAGAGGCCAAGGGCAGATCCTTAGGAGACTCCAGAGGTAAAGGTAATGGTGTGGGAGCAAGAAGAGAAGCCACTATGGACTTTTGAACCAAGTGAGAGCAGTACCACTCAACTGGATGACATTGGAGATGCATTGGAGGAGGGTGGTATAGTCAACTGTGTCAAAGGCTGCAGACAGGCTGAGAAAGATGAGGAGAGATAGTTGACCTTTGACTCTGATAAGAATCACTTCAGTACCGTGGCAGGGCAGAAACCTAATCACTGGGATTCAAACCTGAAGTTCCATGAAAGAGGGGCACAGATTTTAGAGGGTCAATGATATAAGAGGAAAATGAGATTGGAGATGGACAGTAGTTAGCAAGAATGGAGGAGCCAACAGTTTTGTGTGGAGAGGAGTGAATTTGAAAGGGAGGGGAACAGTATCTGAGAGGAGAGATCAGTTAACAATAATCAGCTAACATGGGAGTCAGGAAGAGTTGTGTGGACAGTACCTTAGCACATTTAATGTCACTTTAGATTATGCACTCAGGTATCTGGAGTGGGGCTTATGCAAGTCTCACTTCAGCAGCCAGAAACAGTGAGGGGGAATGAGACAGAGTGCAAGACAAATGTTTGATAGTGACAACTACAGCCAAGGGCAATAGTGGAGAGGAAAAGTTGTGCACCATTAGCATAAATGCTACATCTAACCCTATGTTTTCAGATGTTGCTGAAGGGCAAAATATGGATGGGCAACATGTAGGGCCAAGGAGACATACTACTTGCATTACAGTAGATTGGAGTGGAAACATGAACAGACAGTGAAATGCAGAAGGCGGTATTTTCTTAATTCACTCATGGGAAGTGGACAGTACTAGCAAGGCCAATTCCAACCGTTCTAGGGAGGTGATAGTGAGCCCTCTTCTTGAGTCGTGCAGTCCATGTGGTGAAGACATCCCCATAGTGCTCTTAGGTAGTGTGTTCCAGGATTTTGACCCGATGATGAATAGCAATAAATTTCTAAGCCAGATGATATATGACTTAGAATCATCGAATGGTTACAGCACACGGACGGTCATGCTTGTACCGACTCTCTAAGAGAAATTCACCTAGTGCCACTCTCCTGCCTTTTGCCTGTAGCCCTGCAACATTTTCCTCTTCAGATAATGATCAAATTCTCGTTTGAAAGCTACAATTGAATCTGCCTCTGCCACACTCCTAATCAGGTAGTGGTGTTCCTATGTGTCTGGTGCCCTTGTTCTTCTAGGTGGTAGAGGTCATGGGTCAAGGATTTGCTGTCAAAGAAGCAATGGAGAATTGCTGCAGCGTATTTAGTAGATGATACACACTGCAGCCATGGTGCACCAGTGACACAGGGAATGAATGTTTAAGATGGTGCAATGCCCATCAAGCAGAATTAATTGTTCAGGACATTGAGCTTCAGTGTTGTTGAAGCTGCTCTCATCCATTGTTTGGAACAATGTATAAATAAGTTTAATTTATATTTGAATTTGTTTCAAGAAAAGTGGAACATGGTTTCAATTTCATTTAATTTTTTTGAAAGCTTGATGCCAGGAAGTCTGTAGGGCCTCTATGCAAAGAGGTTAAGTTTTCTGATTTGTTTGTATACGTGCATTTTTAATTAGATTTTACAAACTGTGAAGTGAAAAGATGGGTTATAAAGGGGTTAGTTGTTAAGTGATTTGGGGAAAAACACACTGTAGAGCTTTTTTAATATTTTGGGAATATGGTGGCATTCTGTAAAGAAGGATGTGCCTGTAAGCCCATGATTAATTAAACTGGGGTAAGGTTAATCGAGTCAGCTTGTCTGTAAGAGTTCAGAGATAAAAGGTTAAAGGTGCTAGATGCATGCATCTGTAATGAGGCACTATGGTCCAGCTGGATTTATAAGTAGAGAGGTTGAGTTTTTAAAAATTGCATTGAGAAATAGGTAGGGACTTGGTTTTTCAGCTATTAAATTTCAAATGGGAGTTGAAGGACTTTTTACAACTTACAAAGGTTTCATTAAGTAAACAAGGGAAGGACGTTAAATTTTATTTGACCCAAAAGTGGAGGCAATAGGAAAACATGCAAGATTTTTATCTTTTGGAAAAGTCGAATTCAAAGAGATGCTGAGGGCAATGGAACCTGCAATGAAAGGGGAAGAGGATATTTATGGAAATACGGTGAGCCGAGTTGTGGTGGCTATATGGGGTAGATGTCCTGAGACCAGCTGTGCTGAGAGGTGTTGTTGAAGCTGTTCTCATCCATTGTTTGGAACAATGTATAAATAAGTTTAATTTATATTTAAATTTGTTTCAAGAAAAGTGGAACATGGTTTCAGTTTCATTTAATTTTTTTGAAACTGCCATCCAGTCAAACCAGAAAAGTCTTTGTTTCAGAAAGCAGTTTGTTTTCTGAACATTCTTGGATTTCCATAGTAGAGTGCAAGTGTTTGAGGACTCATGTGGCATACTTTTGCTAAAGTAACAGCAGTTTGCCTCAGGGTAATATTACTAGATTTTTATAGTTAAAAATCTGTAAAGGAGTTGTTGCCAAGAAGTTTACTTGTGTGTTCTGACTAAGTGGGTTTTTGGGGGGATATTTTGTAACACTGTTTCAACTGTGTAACTTAAATCTTATGCGTTTGTTTTTTCTTCTTGTGAATAAATTTTTTAATGTTTTAAATCCTAAAGGTGTTATTGGAGCTCTATGCTTCTGGGATCAGTAGCTTTTTCTCCTAATTTTCAAAATACAAAAGAAATACGTTATGATCAGTAAGACAGGTTTCCCACTAGGATCTGGCTTGCTCAGCAAATAACATTGAATGTGGTCGTAGTAACACGAAGTAGAAAAAACTGTGCTGTTGCCTAGCGATACGTGTCCTGTGAGAGACACACACGGGAAGCTGGAAAAGATGTTCACAGTGTGTATATCAGAGAGAAGAAACAGGAATTCTAAGCTCTCAAAAATACTGCAAGGCTCCTGAGCTTACTGAATTCAGTGTTTACTCTGCAGTTGAAGTAAGTGAGTTTATAATGGGGTTTTGAGTGTCTCAGGGAGAGGTACCAGCTGGGGAAAAGCATCTAGTGAATGTTCGGAAATCTACCGAAGAAAACACTTTCCAACTGGGCCAGCTCAAGCAAGAAGCCTTGGTGTTAAGATGGTGAAAGTCTTCACTGGGTTTTTGTGTAAAAGTATTGCTGCGATAAAAAGAATTGCATGAGTTTGAATCATTTTCTGGTGTTTATATTCAGGTCTTCCCAACCTTTTTTTCTGGTGTAATATAGTTCATATTTCCTTGTTTGATGTTTTTTTCTTTACGGTTAAAGTTCATCAGAAAACTCTATCAAGCCAGGTTTCACCCTGGGATCTGACTTGTCCAGTATTCAGCTGAGATTATAATGCCAGGCAAGTATGAAGTCTTTCATCAATCCTGACTTGTGCCTCATAGATGGTGGAAAGACTCTGGGGAGTTAGGAAGCAGGTTACACGCTGCAGAATTCTGACCTGCTCTTGTAGCCACAGTATTTGTTCAGCTGATCCAGTTAAGCTTATGGCCAATGGTAGCCCCACCCCTCCCATCAAGTGACTTGCTAGGCCATTCAGAGGGCAGTTAAAGGTTAACCACTTTGCTGGCCTGTCACATACAGGCCAGACCAAGAAAGGACAGAAGATTTCCTTCTCTAAAGCACATCAGTAAACCAGATGGGTTTTTACAACAAATGGGTAGTTTCCTGGTCACTGATACGAGCTTGTTATTCCAAATTTACCCGACTTAAAATTCCCCATATGCCATGGTGGCATTTGAATTAATGTCTTCAGGTCATTAGTCCAGGTCTTGGGATTACTTTAGTTTAGTGACATAACCACAATCCTACAATACCCAGGTCAATAGCAACCATGTAGGCTAGGCATCCTAAGTGCAGTAGGTGGGAGAGAAACCAGATTGAAGACGAGCTGAAATCCCACTAGGGCCATCTGTCCCTTGCTCGTCCTGTTTTCTGCTCGTCCTGTTTTCTACCCTTAATGTCACCATTAGCACATTTCTTAGCTAATATCACCACCGTCAACACCTCTTTGTCTTTTTGTCTATGACATCTTTTGGCAATCTCCACCTATCAATGACCTTCCTATCCAGCTCTATTTGTCCCACCCCCCCTTAAACCAGCTTATATTTCACCTCTTTACTTTTCCTTAGTTCTGGTGAAGAGTCATACGGACTTGAAACATTAACTGTATTCCTCTCCGCAGATGCTGTCAGACCTGCTGAGTTTTTCCAGGTATTTTTGTTTTTGTTTCGGATTTCCAGCACCCGCAGTTTTTTGCTTTTATATTATTGAAGACAAGCTGGTTGGGCAATTTTGTAGCAAATATTCCTTTAAAATTAAGGCTGCAAAGCTAAGGCCATCATTCTTTTTGCTGTAGGATGACATTTATTATCTGAATGCAAGGCTATGATTTTCCTGGGCCACAGGAAATAGTTCCAGAAACTTGTTTTATCATCCAATCTGCCACGCTACTGCCAGGTTTGACAGCACTAAACAGTTGGTATACCACTTCAGATTACAAGCAAATAAAAGCACTTTAGATAATTCATCCAAGCTCACTGCAAGAAATTGAACAATAATTCACAACTGTATTACACCAGAACTGTTGAGCAGTTATTGGTAGGCATCGTGTGGTAACATTCCAGTAAAATCAAAATGCACTGAAGTGCTGAATTGTTCGAGCTAAAGGAGCGGTGCTGCTATAATAGGGATGTCACAGCTTTGAACCAGGCTGCTTAGAGATAACATCCCCTTTGTTGGAGTCTGCTTGAAAAACAGTCAGGACTGAACATGCTTTCCAAGATCATAGCCGATCACCCTGCAAGTCCATATTCCGGGTGGGATAATTGGAATCAAGTAGGAAAAGGGAATGAGATGGGGCAAGAGGGGAGCAAAAGGCAAGGAGGAGCCGAAGAGAGAAAGGGGCCCAGAGAAGAAGAGGGACAGGCAGAAGAGGAAGCAACAGAAGGTACTGCACCAGAGGTTTATCATTACGAAGGGGAAGGGAAGCAAGGGAAGTGGATGAAGTATGTTTGGGGGGGGAGGGGGAGGAAGGAGAGAAATACAGGGTTGCGTATGGGAGCAAACAGTTAAGATGGCATTTAGTAATTAATTTGCCTCGTATTTCTTCTCTTTGGAAGGTGGCAGAAGTATATTTGAGATGGGTGGTGGTGTCGAGTTTCTTCTGGGCAAGGGACCGGAACAGGCAAGAGTTGTTGCTCAGCAGTGGATGAGAATTTTGTTTCCAGGGCAAGGGTAAATTGTTGCACACGCACCAGGAGTATGAAAAACACAGCCACAACAAAACAAAACATGATTAATGGTGTGATGTGTTCTAAGGATAGAAAATGAGTGAAGATTTTGAAATGAAATCCAAAAAGGCTATGAATTGCAGTCTATAGAATAAGACTTCATTCTTTGCAGGATGCAAACAGTGCTTAAAAGCAACAAGGATAAATCCTGCTCAACTGTAATACATTGGTGTTGATAGTGCGAAACAAGCCCCTTAAAATTTAAACCTTGTGAGCAAGGCAAAATGATATCTCTGCACTGCTAACTTAAATGCACATTAATGTTTTCAGAACAAAGGAAAAGTAGATATTTCCTGTTTCAAACAAATTTTGGACTTTGGTTACTTTCATTCTAGCAACAGATTTTATAACTCCCCCCACCACCCAATTTTCTTTGTTCAAGGCACCAATGCTGGGATAGTTCCATAAATGCAAGAACTGGCATTCCTCATATGTACAATCTCAAATGAATATCAGGGTGTTAGGTGATGGGGGCATCGTAGCTAAGTCATTCCAAATGTGAAGTGACTGGGCATGATTAGGAATGGACAACAAGGCTGATTTTTCTTACACTAATCTGGGCAGTGAGGCCAATCTAGAAACCCCCAACTGTGACCCCACTTAACTCAAACAAAGGATTAAATTAGAGTTTCTTGACCAATATAGTAGAATTTCACGCAAGCTTGCTGACGACACAAAACTGGGCGGGGTTGTGAGTTGTGAGGAGGATGCAAGGAGGCTTCAGGGCGATTTAGGCCATTTGTGTGCGTGTGTAGGCAAACACATGGCAGATGCAGCATAACGTGGGTAAATGTGAAGTTATACGCTTCGATGTGAAAAACAGAAAGGCAGAGTATTATTTAAATGGTGATATATTGGGAAATGTGGATGTACAAAGGGATTAAAATGTCCTTGCACATCAGTCAATGAAAGTAAACAGGCAGGCGCAGCAAGCAATTGGGAAGGCAAATGGTACATTGGCCTGCATTGCAAGAGGATTTGAGTTCAGTAGTAGGAATGTCTTACTGCAGTTATACAGGACCTTGGTGAGACCACAACTGGAGTAGCATATGCAGTTTTGGTCTCCCTACCTAAGAAAGGATATTCTTGCCATGGAGGGAGTGGAGCGAAAGTTCATTAGGCTGATACTTGGGATGGCAGAGCTGTCATATGAGGAGAAAGTGGTTCGACTGGGCCTGCATTCATTTGAGTTTAGAAGAACATGGGAGAATCTGACTGAAACGCATAAAATTCTAACGAGGCTAGACAGATCGGGTGCAGGGAGGATGTTTCCCCTGATTGGGGAGTCTAGAACCAGGGGCCACAGTCTCAGGATACGGGGCAGGCCATTTAGGACTGAGACGAGGAAAAAAAATTTTCACTCGGAGGGTGGTCAACCTGTGGAATTCTCTATCAGAGAAGGCTGGGTCACTGAGTATATTCAAGAAAGAAATTGCTAAATTTTTGGATATTAGGTGCATCAAGGGGATATGGAAAGAAAGTGGGAATATGGCACTGAGATAGGGGATCATCCATGATCATACTGAATGGTGGAGCAGAACCGAAGGGCCGAATGGCCTACTCCTGCTCCTAGTTTAAATGTGTCTATTCTGTATCTCTATGCAAGGAAGTGCTTTTACTAACAGAGTCACTGAATTTATGTATAAGTTAATGAAAAGAATGCTGCATCATAACAGCCTGGCTGACAACAACCATTGGTTCAACAGCTCAAACAATAATGAATGTAAGACAGAACTGATCATAGAATGAGAATAATGCAAGGGATCATTTCACTCAGAGCCTGTGCTACTTTTGGTGATTTGTATTTTCGTACTCCCAGATTCCCTTTGCTTCTCTACCCTAGTTAAATCCTCACTTTCTAGCTAATATACAACCTCCCTATTTGTCATGTAGGATCTCACATTTCTCTATGTTGAGATTCATTTGCAATTATATGCCTATTTGGCAAGTTTAATATCTACTTGTTGCAGTCGCCTCACTGTTGACGACCCCAAACACCACCCCCAATTTGGGGTCACCTGCAAATTTACAAATTGTGTTTTTGATTCCAAAGCCTAAATCGTTAACATGTATAGTGTGTAACGGTATTCCCAGCTTCCTTGTGGAGCATCACTTCCTACCTTTTGTAATTCTAAACTACCCTTTACCCATACTTGGTTTGTTTTGAAGTCAGCTAGCAATCCATTTTGCTACTTGTCCCCCAACTCCACATTTTTCTGACCTTATGCATTAGTCTATTATGTAGTGCGTTATTACAGGTCTTCTGAATATCTAGATAAATTATATCCATCGCATTACCTTTTATTTATTCTTTCGGTTAACTCTTCAAAAGATTAAATAAAGTTGGTTCAGCAAGACATGTCCTTTTGAAATCTAGGCTGGCTTATTCATTATTATATCTTTGGTACTGAGCCAGCACTAAAGATCTCTATTAGGAATTCCCTCAACAATCTAACCTCAACACAAACCAAGTTTATGCAATCTGCCTTCATAATTAAATCATTTAACAAAACATGAATATATGAAGCTCAGATTCCTAACTTTCTTCACTTGTCTGCTCAAGATTAGGTCAGATGTGATTACTCAATAAAATAAAATGTTATAATTGGTGTTTCTAACTTTTAGAAATAGATGAACATTCTAGTCTTTCTGAACGACATTATTCACCTAGCCTTTTAATCTTAAAAGAATAATGTCCAATTTCATCTAGATCTGTCTGCAGCAATCCTGTTACTACTAGTTTTTCGTAGAATTATACAGCACAGGAGGCAGCCATTCGGCTTATCATGTCTGTGCCAGTACTTTGGAGCAGCTATCAAATTAGTTCCATTCCCCTTTTTCCCACAATTCTATCTTCCCTTCGAGTATCGATCCAATTTCCTTTTGAAAGACAAATCTGAAAGACAAAGCTGACTTCAAATCTGCTTCCGCCACTTTTTCAGGCAGTGCACTGAACAACACTCTGCACAATTTTTTCCTGCTCAAATCACCTCTGGATCTTTTGCCAATCACTTTAAATCTATGGCCTCTGGTTGCTGGTCGTTCTGCCTCTGGAAACTGTTTCTCCCTATTTACTTTAACAAAACCATTTGTGATTTTGAACATCTATTAAATCCCTTCTCGGCCTTCATTGCTCCAAGGAGAACAGACCCAGCTTATCCAGACTCTTCACACAACTGAAATTTTTATTTTCAATTCTGGCCTCTTGTGCAACCCAGATTTCCTTTGCCTCATCATTGGTGGTCACCCCTTCAGCTGCCTAGGCCCCAAGCATGGAATTCCCACCCTAAACCTGTATGATCCAGTAAAGTGCTCCTGAAAGCCTACCACTTCAACCATATGTTTGGTCACCAATTCTAATATCTCCTTTCATGACTCAGGGTCAAAGTTTGTCTTACAGTAAAATACCCCATGTATTTTATCGGTCCATTGTTAAAAGATGCTTTATAAATACAAGTCCTTGTATGAAAAATGTCAGTTTAATTTCTGTTATTGACACATTGTCTAATGCACTATAGGTTTTAATGAAATTAGGTTATGCAAGAGAGAAACAACAGATTCAGTCAAATCACATTTAACAATTATGCTAATTGCATTCTACCACCAGTTTGGCAGCAATTATAAATGTTGGCCAATGCATACAAAGAACCATCATGTTTGGTTGGGGTCAAAATATTTTTGAGGGCTTGAGGCTTGCTTGAGGGCTACTTTTTGATTTTACGGGCTCCTTTTTCATTCTCACTAACCCCTTTATTAGGAACATAGGATTTAGGAACAGGACTAAGCTCTTCAAGCCTGCTCCAGCAACATTCAATAAGATCATGGCAGTCTCATTGATTGTGGTCTCAACTCCAGTTTCCTGTCTGACCCCCATAACCCTTGACTCCCTTGTCTATCAAAAAATCTACCCAACTCTGCCTTGAATAAATTCTAGGGAAAAGAATACCACATACTAAAGACTCTTCAGAAAAAAAATCTCCCCATTTCGGTCTTAAAAGGGAGAAGTTTTATTCTTAATCTGTGCCCCCTACTTCTAGTCTTCCCCCGCAAGAGGGAACATGCTCCCGGTATTCACCCTATGAAGTCCCATCAGCATCTTCAACGTTTCAGAAAGATCACCTCTCATTCTTCTAAACTCCAATGGGTATAGACCCAACCTTTCCTAAGATAAGCTGTTCATCCCGGGAATGAGTCGAGCAAACCTTCTCTGAACGGCTTCTAACCATTATATCATTTTTCAAACAAGATGACCCAAAACTGTACAAAGTATTCCAGAAGTGGTCTCACCAAGGCCCTGTAAGCTGCAATAAAGCTCTGCTTCTTTAATATTCCATTCCCCTAGCAATAAACACCAGTATTCCATTTGCCTTCCTAATCACTTGCTGTGCCTGCATACTAGCTTTGTGATTCATGTACCAGCACACCCAGATCCCTCTGTACCACCAAGTTCTACAACCCCTCTCCATTTAAATAGTATACTGCTTTTCTATTCTTCCTGCCAAAGAGGACAAGTTCACATTTTCCCACATTATATTCCATCTGCCAATTTTTGCCCACTCACTTAACCTGTCTATACCTCTTTGCAAGCTCTCTCCCTCCTATTGACAATTTACTTTCCTACCTATCTTGGTGTCATCAGTAAATTTAGCTACCATACATTCAGTCCTTTCATCCAAGTAATTGATATAGGTTATAAATAGTTGAGGGCCCAGCACTGATCCTTGTGACACTCCACCAGTTACAGCTTGCCAGCCTGAAAATGACCCATTTATTCCTATTCTCTGCTTCCTGTTAACTAATCAATCCTTTATCCATGTTATTATGTTACTCCCAACACCATGTGTTCTTATCTTGTTTGGTAACCTTTGATTTGGCACCTTATCAAATGCCTTTTGGAAATCCAAGTATACTACATCTACAGGTTCCCCTTTATCCACCATGCTTGTTAGTTCCTCAAAATGCTCAAATTAGTTAAACATGATTTCCCTTTCACAAAGCTATGTTGACTCTGCCTGATCACATTATGATTTTTCTTTGTAAGTATCTTGGTATAACCTCCTTAGTAACGGGTTCTAGCAATTTCTCTGACAGATGTTAGGCTAAATGGCCTAGTTTCTAGCCTCCCTCCTTTCTTGAATAAAGATGTTATGTCAGCTGTTGCCCAATCCACTGGGACCCTTGCAGAATCTCAGGAATTTAGGAAGGTTATAAGCAACATATCTACTATCTCTGCAGCCACTTCTTTTAAGACTCTAGGATGCAGGCCATCTGGTCCCAGGGACTTGTCAGCCTTTAGGTCTAATAGTTTTCCCAGCACCTTTTCCCTAGTTTTGGCGACTGGTTTAAGTTCCTCCCACCTCGTGATTTTCAAGTACCTTTGGGAAGTTTTCGCAGTCTTCTGGAGAAGACAGACAAAATACCAGTTCAACAACTCGGTTTTGCAGACTGAGGATCAACACTAGCTTTAGCTAATCTTTTCTGATTTGAATACTTGTAGAAACTCTTTTTCTACTACTTGCCAGCTTTCTCACTTTTTTTTTTAAAAAGTCATTCTTTGCTGATTCTTAAAATCCAACCAATCTTCTGACCTACCATTAATCTTTGCAGATTTGTAGTGTTTCTGTCAATTTGATACTCTCTTTATCTTCCTAATTTAGCCACAGACAATGCATCCTTCTCAAAGAGGTTTTCTTTCACACTGGGATAAACCTTTGCGGAGTTAAGTATCTCCTTAAGTCTGCCACTGCATCTCAACTGTCCTACCTATTAACCTAGTTTCCCAGTGCACTATAGCTAGCTCTGCCATCATAATCATATAATTATGCTTCTTTAGGTTTAAAACACTAGTCTTAGACCCGCACATCTCCTCTTCAAACTGAATGTGAATGGAATAATATTACCATCTGTATGTGTCACCTGCATGTATATGTGCATTGGCATACTGGGTACCTGGACTCTCACAAATGAAATTAGAAGATTTCATCAATATCTTCAACAATCATCACACTTCCATTCAACTTAAAGCCACAAGACACAAGGAAAGCATTAATTTCCTAGACACCACAGTATTTAATTTGGCACAACACAACAGGCAGAAGTTTTTGTCCCCCAGGATAACTGAGACACGGTTCTACATACAGAAAGCCATTACAAAAATCATAGATAAGCCTTCCACAGACTAAGGAGTCACAGCTAATGCATTTCCATCGCATATGCACAAAGCTGCCAGGAATTTAACCAGGCAGTTGCTAACCTTTTTAATTCATCTATGATCTCAATCTCACATTTAACAATTGATCTAGCATTGATATTGATCTTGGATCAATTGCTGTTGCAGAAGACTTCCATCACCCTGTGTTTAGAAGTGTTTCCTAATTTTACTCTTGAAAGATCTGGTTTTAATTTTCATATTATACTCCCTAGTCTTAGACTCCCCTAAATTAATTGATCATTTACCTTATTTCATATGCTTCATTACAACCGTGACAGCACTTCCAAAATATTTCACTGACTATAAAGCATTTATGGTCATAAAAAGCACTGCAAATATTAAGTTGTTCATTACTATTGGGGATCTCAGTATATGCAAAATGGTTGAATGTTTATCTTTAACAGTCACTGCATCTCTAGTTTACAGTATGCAAAACGTTTCATAATGTGATAACATAAATGCAAGTCATTCTACGAACATACAAATTAGGAGTAGGCCACTCAGCCTCAAGTTAAAAGAGCAGAGATATAGGCTCTGAATTAAAGAGAACTCCAGGGAGCAAACTTTGAGCAAAGTGGGGTCGAGAGAAACCTGATGATATGAAAAGGCAGTCGAAAGTTGGTTACTCCATGCTGCAGGCCATTGGGGCAAATGTACCCCTTTGGAGCAGTGGTGTTCTGCTTGGCGCAGTCAAAGATCTGAAATTGTGCTTGGAAGGTGACGCTTAAGTGTACTCAAAGAGATCCAGGGGGAAAGAATCTTGGAGGGCAAGAATGAAACTGTGTGAGGTGAGCCATTGTTGAAACCATCTAAGTGGGAGCGACTTTGAGAGAGTTCCAAGGCGGGGTCTTCCAATGTGGAGATTGGAAATCCTTATAAGAAAGACAAAATTTCAGCGAGATTGGTTGGCTCACAAAGTGACAAGTGTTTGGGTGGGGTGTTGAGAAATTCACACAATCTGATTTGGTTGCATCAATCATCTATTGTGTCGTGTGATGTTTCCAACCACAGTTTGCCTGTTAATTCATATATACCTCACACTTATCCTAACTTTTAGAGTAAAGATAGATATTGTAAATTGTTTTATCTTTCTGAACTTGAAAAATAGTCTGTTTTTTGTCGTTCAAAACCTGTGTAATCTTGTGGCTTTATGCACTCAGCAAGCGTCTTGAATCTCAAAGTAAATGCACAGATCAAGATCCATGATCTATATTAGAAGTTCAGCTCTATACATTTTGCACAACTCTTGGCCTCAAAGTGCCAGACTCAAACTATAGCTAAAATGCAAAAAGGCCATGATTTCAGGAGTACAGGCTTGAAAAGACAGGTAAGATCGCATTTTCACAACTCCAGAGATGGCACAAAATTGCAGTCTGGCCTAAAAGGAATTTTAATATATGCATGACATGCTCAAGATGCATTTAATACAAAGTAGGTATCTGATATCAGTCATCTTTAAATATCTATATTTGTAATCATGAGCATTTTTCTAAAGCATGTGTTCACACAAATGATGGACAAGGCCATTCCACCACTGTAGTCCATCTCCTTAGTAGCCAAACTTTGCCCATTACATTTTCCAGCCTGACTCTGAACGCCCCTAATATTTTTGTCTCTCCTCCTTCACCTGAGTGTATACCAATGAAACTTTAAAAAGAAATTTTCACATGTTATTTCATGTTCTCTGGTCCTGTTTTCCTAACTTGAAATTGTTGGGCACCATATATATCATGTATTGGCTATGGTTCTTCCATAAGTTTGAAAGAAAGGCAGAGACACAATTAGAGTTACAGTCAATGCAGCACAGGAGATTATGCAGCCCATTGAGTGGATGCTCTCTGTAGAGCAATCCAGTCAGTTCCATTCCCTTATTTTATCCTCACAGCCCTGCTAATCTATTTCCCTGAAGTGCCCATCCAATTTCTAAGTCATACGAAAATATGGATTAGGAGTAGGATTAGGAGGCCAGTTTGGCCATTCAATAAGATCATGGCTGATTTGATTGTGGCCTCAATACCACATTCCGCCTTCTCCTGACAGATGCTTGACTAACAAGCGAGTCGAAGGTTTTCTCGCTCTGCCTGAAAAATATTCATAGGCCCTATGTTTTCAGGAAGGGAGCTTCAAAATCTCGCTACTCAGAAAAAATTTCTCCTCATCTTTGTTTTAAATGGGCAACCCCTTATTGTTGTGCTTTGGTGACCAAAGGTGACCAGAGCTGAACGCAATACTCAAGGTGCAGCCTGGACAAAGTATTATAGAGTTATGCGATGGATTAGACAGTCAGACTTGGCTCAGGAGTAGCACACGCACTGCAGTCAGAAAGTCATGAGCTCAAAGCTCCAGTCTGGAGACTTGAGCACACAAAAAGGTTGACACTCCAGTGCAGTACTGCAGTAACATGTTAGTTTCCACATGTGCCAACACCACCTAGCTCTACCTCACCACCTCTCTTGGCCCCCTTCGCTGTCTCTAAATTGTTTGGCTGCTTGCCCCCCATCCAGAATTGAATGAGGAGGAATTTCCTTTAATCATACTGGGAAGACTGAGGCCATTGCCTTCAGCCCCCATTACAAACTCCACTTCATAGCCACCGACTCTATCCTTGTTCCTGGCAAATGTCTGGGGAAGAACCAGGCTGTCCCAGCTTGGTTTCATATATGATCCCGAAGATGAGTTTTCAACCATATATCCATGCCACGACCAAAACTGCTTATTTCCACCTTTAACATTGCCCAACTCCTTCCTGTATCTCAGTTCATCTGTTGCTGAAACCCTCATTCATGCCTTTGTTACCATAGACTTGCCTATTCCAATGCACTCCTGGACAATCTCCCACATTTTGCCCTCTGTAAACTTTGTCACCCAAAACTATACTGCCCATGTCCTAACTTGCACCAAATCCCATTCACCGACATCCTTGTGCTAGCTGCCCTACACTGGCTTCTGGTTAAAGTAACGATAAATTCCATCACATTTCTACTTCTCCTTAGCTCTGAAGAAGTCATATGGATTTGAAATGTTTCTCTCAGCAGGTGCTGGCAGACAGGCTGAGTTTTCCAGCATTTTCTGTTTCTATTTCAGATTTCCAACATCACATTTTGCTTTTATTTCATTTTTATAACTCTCACCTTGGTTTTCAAATCCCTCCATGGCCTCACCCCTCCCTATTTCTAAACTCCTCCAATCCTCAGGTATATACGTGCTCTTCAAAATCTTGTCTCGAACATCCCAGACTTTAATCGCTTCACCATTGGCAGCTTTGCCTTCAGCTGCCTAAGTCCTAAACACTGGAATTCCCTCCCTAAACCTGTCTCTCTTTCGTCCTTTAAGATACTCCTTAAAATTTAGCTCTTTGATGTTTTTGGTCATCTGCCCTAATATCTTATTAACTTGGTGTCATATTTTGCATTTAATGCCCCCGTGAAGTGCTTTAGATGTTTTATTACATTAAAGGTGCTATCCAAATCACTGTCGAGTGCTGCACTGCTGGAGGTGCCAACTTGTGGATGAAATAGCAAACCCAGAATCCGTCTGCCCTCTCGAGCAAATGTAAAATATTCTATTGCATTATCTGAAGAACTGGAAAATTCTCCCAGTAGCCTGGCAAATATTTATCCCTCAGCCAACATTAAAAACAGGTTATTGGTTGTTTTTCTCATTCTTATTTGTGCAGGGGTACTTAATTGGCTATGAAGTGCTTTGGGACACCACGAGGTCATGAAAGGGGCCATATAAATACAAGTTTTTCTTTTCATCCTTGAATTCAAACCCTCACCACCATCTCCCACTGCACCCTGCAACTACTCCACCCACACCCAAATCAAAATGGCCAATCCTCAAATTTTGTTTTGGAATTGTTTCTAAACTGTATAAAAGTACAATAAAATTAAAAATGGCACTGTACAAAATACCATAATTCATTACAAACTCTTGACCCACAAACTTGAAAAAAAATGATCCTTTATGCACGAAAGTGATTTTTAACCTTTTTGTATTCACCTTGGTAACTATTAAACAGCAAAAAGAAATGTTGAATTATGAATTAGTTCTCAAATGTCATCATCCTGCTCAGTCTTTATAAAGGCAGATATGTTGGACATGCTCTGTGTGAAGCTTGTATCAAAGGCCTATAGCTGTGCATTCTCTCACTTCACCTCCTAAGACTGTGTAACCTTTTAAAATGGTGGCAAAAAAGTGTATGAGCTATACAAAGCTAAACAAATTATAACATATAATGTAAAGAGTGGTTTCTTGTTCAATGCCCCAACATGAGCCCCCCATTGCTGCAGCAGTGCAAGGGCATTTCTCAATCATTTTCCATACTCATACCCCTTCAAAATATATTCACATCTGTTACTTTACCTACCAACACTCCTTCTCATTTCGCCCCTCCACCTTACTTTCCTATATTTTTCCCAAACACGGATCCTCTATTATTCTTTAATTTCTCAATCTAACTCAAACTACAATCACATCTTACACACAGTAGATCAGAGTGACATTGCCAATAACTTAGGAACAGGAGCAGGCCAGTCTCGAGTCTACTCTGCCAGTGAGATTACAGCTGATTCACACCTCAACTCTATGCAACTGCCATTATTCCATATCCTGTCATATGCTTGCCTAAAATCTCTGCCTTAAAACTCCAATTGTCCTAACATCCAGTCTTTTGGGTGCAAATTCCATATTTCTACAAGCCAGTGTGTGGAGGAACTGCTTCCTGATTGCGCTCTTGAATAGCTGACCTAGCTCCAGTTAAGGTTATGCTTCCTTGTTCTTGATTCTTCAAGAGAAAATAGAGTACTATGGCAAAACAATTAATTTAACATTTTTAACAGTTGGGAAGCAGGGTCATACCTGCAACTGACTACACAGTTGATCATCAGAGTTGGGAAAATCAGAGGGATTGCCAGTTTGCTTTTTGTGCGCATCCAATTTGTAACAATATGAAAACAGGTTGCCACTTTACTCAATGTTTGTTGACCTCAGAGTATAAGGACATAAAAAAACAGGCTCTTGTGCCTAACACAATTGTTTGTACAGATTAAATTGCAATGTATAATGGAGCAATGGAGCTGAGACTCAATTCAGTTATTAGAACTTATTTACCCTTTTTTAAAAAAGTGGTCGCACAACTAAATAAATTACCCCTACACTCCAAAAGAAAATTAGAGGGCACATTTTTTTCTAGTCCAGTATTATAGTATGACTAATAAGACTATACTACCATATCCCCCATCATGCCTACTTTATTAAAATGCTCAATTTTATGGACAAAAAATTATCAGATTAACCAGACACACTGAATAAACTTATTTTGACCGAGTTGGAAAACAGCTTGTAAAACAAATTCAGTCAAGCTCTCCTTCTGGTAAAAAAATTTATATTTTAAAAAAATAAATGCACATTTCAGGGTCAATAAGTCTACATGCATTGGCAAGCCCCACTCCAGACCCAAGTCCATAATAGGTTGATACATCAGCATAGTATTTAGAGAGTTCATTATTTAAGTAATACATTAGATCAAAGCCCAAACTGTTAACTCCATAACCCAACCAACATTTATCCCTTAACCAACACCAATCTACACACAACCTCCCACCAAAAGAAATGTGAGGAATGACCAAATAATGTTTTTGGTGGTGTGGCTGAGGGATAAATGTTGGTCCTGCAATCAGTACTGCACTGATGTGTCATTCTAGGTTACCTGCTTAAGTGTAAGAAACGGTCTTCAATCCATCTGCCTCCAAAGTGGGATTCCTATCATTGAAGCTGTGGTTAATGCCTTTAAAAAGGTTAAGAGCACTACAGTCTTTCAACTATCCCATAGTCTATTTGAAATGAACATTTCTCAACCTTGCTGCTGTTCTATGCTTTGACGATCAGCCCAAGAGCAATCATGGTGGGTAGAACTTTCCTTCTGCGACATTGTGAATTTCTATATAGTGACAACAAATTTGTGAAGTGCTACACCAGCTACTAGATTCACTATTTTATAGAACTTGGTCTAAACAAAATGCCTACTTCCAGGTTACTTCAACATTCTAAAAGTACAAAACATAAAAACTAGCATTTACCTAGCATCTTCCATGTAGAAAAGCATCCCAAGAAGACTCACGTTGGCATAACCAGGTGAAAATTGACTAACCAAAAGCAGGAGATATTAGAAGGGGCAATCTACGATTTGGTCAATGAGATGAGTTTTAAAGGAGGATCTTAAAAAAGGTAGGAAATGGAGAGATGTAAAGGTTTAGGGAGATTCATGTTTAGGACCTTGACAGTTGAATGCACAACTATCATTTGTAGGACAAGAGCCCAGAAAATGCTGAAAATTCTCATTCTTTTTATGGACAGTTAAATAGATAGTGGTATTTTGAACACACACCTTTCACCAAGTGACATAATCTACCATTTCTCTATAGACACTGACTGACCTATTGCACTTATTCATTTAACATTCAGATTTCTAACCTGTACCAACATTCCTCTTCATTGGTTAGCACTATTAAACCACAAAGTGATTAGCAAATTACAGCCAGCCTTAATGGTTTAAAATCATCTGCCTGAGCTTAAAGAAAATCAAGCCAACCTAACTCAGAAAACAACCAGAATCCGTACATAACTACCAACTCCTACAGTACTACATAAGCAAACTGCTCAATGAACAATATGAAAATATTTATTAGAATCCTGTCAGGATGAGCAAGATTTCATTGAACAGAACTGATCATTCCATTGTTTCATTAAAAATTAAAACTTAGCAAAACAGTATACATATAAAAATTCTACTGCCAACAGTTACAAGCTTGCTTGTTTCTTTCCTTTAAAAAAAAATCAGTCTTTCTATACACTCTAATTCTTTGTAACTAAACTATATATAAGCACTTTACACATTTCTGCAAAAGAATTAGAATACCGAAAGCAAGCAGCATTAACAATTGAGCAAGATTTGTTTGCTTGCTGCGAGGTTAGAAAGAATTTCTGGTGCTTCGTACCTTAGGGTAAGAACCAAAAGCAGAAGGGAAGTTTTCTGCAAATAACAATAATTAATCATTTGCAACAACATTATTCCAAGAGTGCAGAATTGGTGTAAGTTTTTACGTGTCCTTCCCAGTCATTTGCCCAGGACCTAAGGGCAAAGTACATTATTGGGGCTCTAGGGTAAGAAATTGTATTAGGGCTAGAATATGGAATTCAACAGATTTTAATTCATTTAAGTTAAATGAGAGTATTATGCACACAGCTGACACTTTTATACTGACATACCAGTGGTTACAAAGCCACACGAGGCAAACTGTCAATAATTTTCAGAATAAAGCAAAGATTTTGGCTAATTGATTTGCAACTGCCCTGAAAGGCAAGGACTACACAGCAAATAGCTAATACAACTATGATTTTTTTAAAGCTTGAAACCTGGCTTTGTTCTAGAATCTATGTTTTCACTGTTTTAATTGTGATCATAAAATACTCATGATACTGCACATTTCCCAATACTGTAGTTTAATGTAGACATGTTTTGTTTCAGAATAACTTATACATTATTGTTCTTCTAACAAACTCAATAGCTTTTTCTACTTGAATTGCCTTCAAAATATATCTTCCCTCCCTCATTTTTCCTGTGACAATATTAACTAAAAGACATCTTTGTTTGCATTTCAATTCTTTTGAATTAAATAGAAATTACACGAGTGCATTGTCATAGTGGTGGCACGTACTTAACATGTGCTGTGGGCAAATATAGTCCAGTCCTAACCAGAGAACGTCACAACTTTGGCATTAAAACAAGTTTTTCAAGCCCCAATATACTGCCTATACAACAGTATATTTACACTATCCTATCAATGGAACTATATAACATGGGCAGTTAAAATACCAGTGAAATTGTTTCCATTTTGTATGGAGTTCAAATCTACACACAGATTAAAGTGGCAATGATCTCCCATCTGGCAAAAATGGCAGGTGTCGTCTGTTAAGAACAGCACTGGTCAACTGACGCTTCAAAACCTTTATCCAGTCAAGTAAACTGATAATGGCTAGAGGTTCCAGATTTATAGAGTATTACTTAGACATTAGAACACAAATTAGTAGGGCCAATTAGTGTGTTGGCGTTTATTCTCCAGTGTCAGAATTAGGAACATTGGAGAAGTAGGTCATTCAGCCCATCGAGCCTGTGCCACCATTCAATACAATCATGGCTGATCATCCGCTTCAATGCTTTTTAATCCCCTCTCTCTTTATGTCATTAGTATTTAGAAATTTGTCAATCTCTGCTTTAAACATACTCAATGACTGAGCTTCCATAGCCCTCTGGGTCGAGAATTCTAAACGTTCACAACACTAAGTAAAAAAATTTCTCATCTCGGTCTTAAGTGAATTCCCCCTTATATTGGAATTTTGTCCCCTGTTTCTGTACTCCCCAACCAGGGGAAACATCTTACCTGCATTTACCTTCGCTATCCCTTTAAGTGTTTTGTAGGTTTCAGTGAGATCACCTCTCACTCCTTGAAACTCTAGAGAATACAGGCCCAGTTTCCCCAATCTTCTATGTCATAGGAAAGTTCCACCATCCCAGGGTCAAGTCTGGTGAACCTTTGTTGCACCATCTCTCTGGCAAAGATACCCTTCCTATGATAAGGGGACCAAAACGGCACACAGTACTTCAGATGTGCTCTAACCAAGGTTCTATACATTTGAAGCAAGATTTCACTATTCCTGTACTCAAATCCTCTTGCAATAAAGGCTAACATGCCATTAGCCTAATTGCTTGCTGCACCTGCATGTTAGCCTTCAGTACTTACTGACAAGGAGACACAGGTATCTTTGTACAACTACAGTTTCCAACCTCTTACCACTTAAGAAATGCTTTGCACATCCGTTCTTCCTACCATATTTTTCCACAATATACCCATCTATGTTCTTGACCACTTAGTAAGTCTGTCCCATGTCATATCCCCTTATTTCCTTTTCCTTAACAATGTAGCTACCCCATTTTATGTGAATCAGAGATCACTGATTCCACGATTGCATAACTATCAATGGTTTAAAAGTTTCTCCTACTCTCTATCCCAAATCCTATATCTATACACTCACCTTCTAACCTCATTTCCTGAAAACAATCTGCTTCTATCTACTTTATCCTATCTCTTCATAATTTGAAACCCATATTTAATCTCTCATCTCTTCTGTTTAAATAGAAACATTCCTATTTTTCAAATCTTGTGTTTTTTCATACCGGGCAACAACTTGGTGTGTCAACAACTTATGATGGAGTGCATAGCACGAGTACACGGTATTGCAATTGTAGTCTTACTAAGCTTTTGTATAGATTCACTATTACATCCCGACTTTTGGATTCTGTATCTCTTGCCATAAAACCTAGTTTTAAAATGACTTTATTCATTTGGAGATGCTGCTTTTAATATATTGTGAATCTGAACTCCCAAAACACTCTGCTCTTCACCAAATTACTAAATTTTAAAACCAAAATGTGCTACTTCACATTTACTGCCACTGAATTCCTTTTGCCATGTTTTGCATTCTACCAATAGAATGTTTGCTACTACCGTGAAGATCTGCACCTGCAGCGGCTCCACCCGGGCCCATGCTCACCACAGTGACACACCAAATTCCTACTTGCAACAGCCT
Organism: Carcharodon carcharias; assembly: GCF_017639515.1. Taxonomy (NCBI): domain Eukaryota; kingdom Metazoa; phylum Chordata; class Chondrichthyes; order Lamniformes; family Lamnidae; genus Carcharodon; species Carcharodon carcharias. The sequence goes on along the minus strand of NC_054477.1, from coordinate 31,057,639 downwards.
AGGCCCCACAGGTTCTCCATTGCCGACAACGGCCAGGTATGGGCCTGACCATAAGACATAGGAGCAGAAATTAGGCCATTCGGCCCATTGAGTCTGCTCCGCCATTCAATCATGGCTGATAAGTTTCTCAACCCCATTCTCCCACCTTCTCCCCGTACCTTTGATCCTCTTACCAATCAAGAACCTATCTATCTCCATCTTAAATACAATCAATGACCTGGCCTCCACAGTCTTCTGTGGCAATGAATTCCATAGATTCACCACTCTCTGGCTAAAAAAGTTTCTCCTCATCTCTGTTCTAAAAGGTCTTCCCTTTACTCTGAGGCTGTGTCCTCGGGTCCTAGACTCTCCTACTAATGGAAACATCTTCCCCACGTCCACTCTATCCAGAATATTTCAGTATTCTAAGTTTCAATCAGATCCCCCCTCATCCTTCTAAACTCCATCGAGTATAGATCAGTCCTCAAACGTTCTTTTCATTCCTGGGATCATTCTTGTGAACCTCCTCTGGACCTCTCCAGGGCCAGCACATCCTTCCTGAGATACGGGGCCCAAAATTGCTCACAATATTCTAAATCTGGTCTGTCCAGAGCCTTATAAAGCCTCAGCAGCACATCCCTGCTTTTATATTCTAGTCCTCTCGAAATAAATGCCAATATTGCATTTGCCTTCCTAACTACCGACTCAACCTGCATGTTAACCTTAAGAGAATCCTGGACTAGGACTCCCAAGTCCCTTTACACTCCAGATTTCTGAATTCTCTCCCCATTCAGAAAATAGTCTATGCCTCTATTCTTCCTACCAAAGTGCATGACCTCACACTTGCCCACGTTGTATTCCATCTGCCACTTCTTTGCCCATTCTCCTAACCTGTGCAAATCCTTCTGCAGCCTCCTCAATACTACCTGTCCCTCCAGCTCCATCCATTTTCAGGGCTAGTTGATTCTTGTCATCTGCAGCATCCTTTGGTCTTCTGCATTATGTGCTTTGCCTCTTAATTTAACATTCAATCTCCCCAGTTAACTGGCTCAGTCAAGGTAACAGGTTAAAACTGGCTTCAGTGTTCCGGAGTTGAATCGAATGAAGGGAGGAAAAACAGTCACAGTTCAATACTTCCTGATCATTATTCAATGGCCCTGTTGGAAGAGTACCTGGCTGTTTGTTGATGGTAAGATTAAGCTCAGCTATTACATTTCCCCACTGCTGAACAACCTGCCAACACTCAAGTATTGCCTCTCTTGGGCGAGGTACCAGAGTGACTGTAGATCAGGAAGGATTCACCACTGAGAAAGTTGATTAAAATACATAGCATCAAATTGGACCGTACTAAAATACCAGCTTATAGTAAACTGACCATTTGACCATTAAAGTTAACTTCTATTAAAACAAATAAAATACTTTATTTCAAGAAAAAAAATTCTTAATATTTTTTAAAATGGTTTTCAATTTTACAATTATTCTGGAAATATATTAGAGCAATGTTTAGAAATCACAGTCTAGAGATTTTAACATGGAATGGGTATGAAAGGGGGCACAAAACATGGCACAGCATTTATTATTACACACGTCAAGCACATTTATTTCATAACAGGATTATTCAAGCAGTGTGGAGGACATCATAAAGGCCACTGTTTTCATGGACCTAGTAAGTCAAATTCTACTTTTATAGGTGCTTTGTGAAGCAAATTCCCTACCTGTCCATTATTGCATGTGAACTGAAAACATGTATGTTCATAACTTTTTACCTATCATTTTAACTTGCATTTATAAAGAAGATATAATGGAGAAGAAACAAAAAATATTTAGGAGAATTCTAGAATGTAGGGCCTACATGGTTGTCAGAACAACCTGCAGTGGTGGGGTGAAGGGAAGGGTTGCCCAAGGGGTCAGAAATAGTTTTTGGGAGATTGGGTCAGGACTGGAGGATGTTAAGGGATAGGCAGGAGCATGCCAATGTAGACTAACAAGGACAGGTATGATGGGCAAGCAGTGCTTGATGTGGCATAGGATATGGAGAATAGAGCTCAAGTTTATGAAGGGTGAAGATGGGGAAGCTGCACGGGGGAGCATTGGAATGGTTGAGTCTAGAGTAGACAAAGACTTGGATAAGGGTTTTAGCAACAGGTAGGCTGAGGCAAGTAATGTTTAGAGATTTTAGTAGGTGACTTTTCGAATGGCAAGTATATGGGAGTTGGGTTCAGGTTTAACAGAACACCAAGGTTGAAAACATATCGGTAGAATCCTTGATGGCGGCAAGGAAGGAGACAGATTCTGTGGCAAAGACAGAGTTTGTGACAGGAGCCAAAACTTATGGCTTCAGTCTTCCCAATGTTTAGCTAGAAGAAACTGCAGCTCATCCAATGGATATCAGGCAATATGACATCACAAAGTCAGTGAAGTGATCAAGAGATATGGTGGAGGATGTGCCAGCATATGCAAAAGCTAAACTCATGTCTTTGGGTAATTTTGCCAAAGGGCAATATGCAAATGAGGAAAAAGGAAGGGGGTCAAAGAATAGATCATTGGGGAATACCAGAGAACAGTGCAGGGTTGTGAAGAGAAAACCTTGCTCACAATAGTGTGGCTATAAATGGATAAGAAAGAAAGTAAGAAGGGGAGGTCCCAAGCTGGGAGGGGGATAATGTGTTCAACCCTGTAAAAGACTGGAGGAAGATTAAGAGGAGGATGGAGGGATAATGCACCAAGTCATATGGATGTCTGAGAAACTTTAGTTAGGTTTGTTTCTTGTTGTTATATGGGGCAGAAACCTATCTATAGATACACTGACCAAGCTGATATGCAAAGATAAAAGTCGGGTCAACATTTGGTACTTACCCAAATATTAAGAGCAGTAGTGTGATCCTGGGCTTTGGTACCAGTGGGCTACAGGTCCTTGAGAATGTGAGGGGATGGCATAGTGGTATTGTCGCTAGGCCAGTAATCCAGGTGCCCAGGGTAATGCTCGGGGGCCCTGGATTTGAATCCTGCCACAGCAGATGGTGGAATTTGAATTCAAGTCTAATAATAACCATGGAGCCATTGTCGATTGCTGTTAAAACCCATCTGGTTCACTAACGTCTTGTTCTTCGAGCAGAGGTGGGGGCACAGGGATATACAGTCAGGAGGGAGTTGCCCTGGGAGTCCTCAGCATCAATTCTGGACCCCATGAAGTCTTTTCGCATAGGCAAACATGGGCAAAGAAACCTGATTAGTATGTGCCACCCTCCCTTAGCTGATGAATCAGCGCTCCTCCATGTTGAACACCACTAGGAGGAAGCAATGAGATCGGCAAGGGCACAGAACGTACTCTGCGTAGGAGATTTCAATGTCCATTATCAAAAAAAAAAAGCACCATTACTGACCGAGCTGGCTGAGTCCTAAAGGACATAGCTGCTAGACAGGGTCTGCAGCAGGTGGTGAGGGAACCAAGAGGAAAAAACATACTTGACCTCATTCTCAACGACCTGCTTGCTGTAGATGCATCTGTCCATGACAGCAGTATCGGTAGGAGTGACCACTCCGCAGTCCTTACGGAGACAAAGTCCCATCTTCAGATTGATGATGCCTTCCATCGTGTTGTGTGGCACTACCACCATGCTAAATGGGATAGATTTCAAACAGATCGAGCAACTCAAGACTGAGCACCCATGAGGAGTCATGGGCCATCAGCAGCGTACTTGAGAACAATCTGTAACCTCGTGGCCTGGCATATCCCCCATTCTACCATCAAGCCAGGGAACAATGCTGGTTCAATAAAGAGTGCAGGAGGGCATGCCAGGAGCAGCACCAGGCATACCTAAAAATGAGGTGTCAACCTGGTGAAGCTATAACACATGACTACATGTGTGTCAAACAGCATAAGCAGCAAGTGATAGACAGAGCTAAGTGATTCCATAACTACCGGATCAGATCTAAGCACTATAGTTCTGCATGGTGGTGGACAATTTAACAACTCACTGGAGAAGGGGGTGCCACAAATATCCCCATCCCCGATAATGGAGGAGCCCTGCACATCGTGCAAAATATGTGAAGGTGTAGCATTTTCTAATCTTCAGCCAAGGTGCCGAGTGGATGATCCATCTCAGCATCCTCCAGGGGTCCTTAGCCAATTCGATTCAGTCCACGTGATATCAAGAAACGGCTGAAGGCACTGACAATACTCCAGCAATAGTACTGAAGACTTGTGCTCCAGAACTTGCCACGCCCCTAGACAAGCTGTTCCAGTACAGCTACAACACTGGCATCTGCCCGGCTATGTGGAACATTGTCCAGGTATGTCATGTACACAAAAAGCAGAACAAATCCAACCTGGCTAATTACCACCCCATCAGTCTACTCTCCATCATCAGTATTAAAGTAATGGAAGGGGTCATCAACAGTGCTTTCAAGCTGCAATTGCTTAGCAGTAACTTGCTCACTAATGCCCAGTTGGGGTTGCGCCAGGGTCACTCAGCTTCTGACCTCATTATAGCCTTGGTTCAAACAGGACAGAAGAGTGAACTCCCAGGGTGAGGTAAGTGTGACTGCCCTGGATATCAAGGCTGCATTTGACCGAGTGTGGCATCAAAGAGCCTGAGCAAAATTGGAGTCAACAGGAATCAGGGGGAAAACTCTCTGTTGGTTGGAGTCATACTAGCACAAAGGAAGATGGTTGTGGTTGTTGGAGGTCAGTCATCTCAGCTCCAGGAGCTACTGAAAGAGTTCCTCAGGGGAGTGTCCTCAGCCCAACCATATTCAGCTGCTTCATCAATGATCTTCTTTCCATCATAAGATCAGAAGTGGGGATGTTCGCTGATGATTACACAATGTTCAACACCATTTGGGGACTCCTCAGTGAAGCAGTCCATGTCCAGATGCAGCAAGCCCTGTACGATATCCTGACTTGGGTTAACAAGTGGCAAGTAACATTCGTGCCATGCAAGTGCCAGGCAATGACCATCTCCAACATGAGGGAATCTAATCGGCACCACTTGATGTTGAATGGCATTACCATCACTGAATCCCCCACTATCAACATCCTGGGGGTTACCACTGACCAAAAACTGAACTGGACTAGCCATATAAATACTGTGGCTACAAAAGGTCAGAGGCTAGGAATCCAGCAATGAGTAACTCATCTCCTGACTCCGCACCATCTACAAGGCACAAGTCAGGAGTGTGATGGAATACTCCCCCACTTGCCTGGATGAGTGCAGCTCCCACAACACAAGCAGCTTGACACCATGTAAGACAAAGCAGCCCGCTTGGTTGGTATCACATCCACAAACATTCACTCCCTCCACAACGGACGCACAATAGCAGCAGTGTATACCATATACAAGATGCACTGCAGGAATTCACCAAGGCTTCTTAGGCAGCACCTACCAAACCCATGACCACTACCATCTAGGAAGACAAAGGAAGCAGATAGATGGTAGTTCACCTCCCCAAGTCTCACACCATCCTGACTTGGAACTATATCGCTATTCCTGCACTGTTGCTTGGTCAAAATCCTGGAACTCACTTCCTAACAGCACTGTGGGTATACCTTCACCACAAGGACTGCAGCAGTTCAAGAAGGTAGCTCACCACCACCTTCTCAAGGGCAACTAGGGATGGGCTATAAATGCTATCCCAGTCAGTGAAGCTCACATTCCGTGAATCAATTTTTAAAAAAAAAAACTACCTCACAATGCTGTGAAACATCTGTTTTCACAGTGAAGGGTACACCTCAGACTCAGCGGAATTAAACTGGAGTAACAGGTTTGGCCCATTGAGACAACATGGACCTGATAACATTAAATGCAGACAGGGTCATCCCAGGTACCTTTTTGCAATTCAAATGCAAATAATGCTTTGCGATTTGTTCCTGAGAGTTCACTTGTCTTCCACAGATAACTTATCAAAAGAACAGATGATCAGGAGAATAACAAGTCTTGTTTTCTTTCAAAATTAAATGTCCCATTATCCAGTAGTTCTAAATACCGAAGTTCTAACTTCACTGGCATATTCTCAGCTTTATAACTAAAAGTTGGGTATACTTATAATGAATGGGTCACTTGGCCCATCACGTCTATGCTGAAGTATATAATACATAAAATACTAATGGGTAAATATCTTACTTGGATACACATCTATATACCAGGTCTTTTCCTCACTGGACACCAATGTATATAAACTTTCCAACAAATCAGAATTGGGAACAACCAATAAGTATTTCCTTCCTCGCTCCCTAGCCCATGGCATGGAGGCTGTGCTCCAATAGCTTTCCAAGCTGGCAGCAGCTAATTCAGCACACACCAAGCAACATGACCCCTATCCTTGGCTGGATTTATTTATTAAGCATTTGTAGCTTCAACAATAATGTTGGGCCACAGGTTTTGTGATCCATATGGATAACTTCTCAGATAGGTGATTACAAAAGAAGTCCAATGCATCAACAAAGTTCAATTTCATCCAATTGATTCAGAACCTCTTGAACTATAGAATTCAACTATTTTCTCAAATCAGTGTGACTTTTTTTTCTTCAGTTTGAATACCTGATTAAAGCAGACAGCAACTGACCCCAAATATCCAGATAATAAAAGTCACACAGTCGAGAACACATCTCAGCAACCATATCTGTCTTGATAACAAATTAGAGGTCAAGTTTTACATTCAAACTATGACCCTTTAATACAAGTTTCTAGGAGTTAAAAGCTAAACATAAAAAGTATGCCACATTGTATTAAGTTATGAAATTCTTTGTATAAAATTTAATGAGGCAGCATGTCAGCACACCAATTCTCATGCATTTACACATGTTGATTTAGGATGAAGGTCACTCCAGTAACTCTGCTGCACTGCCCAAACCAAGTAATACTGAGGTGTCACTGTCAAAATAAGCAAATTAGCCTGCACATCTGATGGGAGAGTGGGATTTGATTTGAGTGTATTTTTATTTTATAACATCTGATCAAGCAATTAAAATTTTATATTTAAATATATAAACATGAATTACAATATGATTTCCCATTTCAACAACTAATTTTGTTATGGGTTTTACTGTTACCTGTAGTGGTACCCACCTAATGTTAATTATGCTTACATAATGCTGGGTGCAGAGCACACACATTCAACTCTACCCATCTACACTTACACTGCATTACTTAAGTATGAAATAAAGGCAATAATGCTAAATTCTCCTCTAACCTCAAAGTGGTCTGTTGATTTATGGGTCTTAAATTATCTTCAGATATTATGATCATTTGGGGGTGGTATCTGAATTTTAAAATAATGTAGATAATTGAGTGTACAAATATTGGAAAGGGATGCACTCCTTCACAGAACTAGGTACGTTATTACATTTTATCAATTGCAAAGCAAATCATTCACAATATTGCACGAGTTCTCAATGAATCTAGTTCAGATCTTATTCCAGGTCAAAAACTTGAGATTCAACCTAACACCCCCATTCTTAATATGGAATCTCAACCATCAAGGTTGGAAGATCCAGCCCAGACCTACAGCAGTGTCCAGCTAAGCCCAATTTTTTTGTTGTATTGGCCTTTAATTAGAGACCAACCATACTGTTGTCTGACCTGTTGTCTTAAAGAGCTAGATTCAAAAGTCAGGTTTTCAACATGTTAAACTGCCCCAGATAGTCCTGCAGTAAAAATAAAAATCTATTTAGTTCAAAAATTCTGTAAACAAATTTAAATCTGTATGTTCATGCAACATTGACCATTCTCTTCTTATAACTCCCATGATGTACAATGTTTTAAGGGAAATGAAATTTACTTCATACCTTGAACAAAATTCAGACGAATTACAGATTAATGCACGTACCAAATGCAACAATTAGGTGAAGGGTAGAGAATACGGACAGCATTTACTAAAGCAACACTGAACACCTCTCAGAATGCTGATTGTATATGCAGGTTCTACCTGAATACATCAGTTTGTTCCATAGTGCATGCCTCATCTTCCCATCTTAAAAAAAGCTGACAAGCCACTGTGAACTGGCAATCTACATTTTCATGCTGTAATTTCTATATTTAATCAGATGTACACAAAATTAGGCCAGTTGACCAAAACAAACTAGCTGAAAGCAAAGGGAGATTCAGCAAATTGTATGCTACCTAAAAAAAAATCTACAAATTGATTCAAGTACCAGCAGCAAAAAATTTATTGAAGCAAACGGCTTCACTTAGGTTCAGTAAAATATCATTTTGGCATACAACCCAAATACTGAATCAATAAGTGAGCCCATTTATTAAAGCCGTGGCGTAGGAAAATACAGCACAAGCAAAAAAATTTGCATGATAAATGTGCCAAGCCCGACAGCGATATTGTATACACCCCAGGGCTGGTGATAGCTTTCTACTTGGATATACAGCACACCAAGACCAGAGAAAAGAGCCCCTCTGGTAACCTCTGGCTAAAAAAAAATCCAAGTCAATTTTCTTCCTTTTGAAACGAGTTAGCATCGACACAATAGAAAGTAGGGGTAAACTTCTGTAATTTCGATGCATGTATGTGTGTGTACACAGACAAAACGGATTGACGTGTGAGTTAACGCAGTTGCATCAAAGGGGGAAAAAAACTGAAGGAATTTTTAGACTCAAGAGACAATCGAGAGATCAATGCAAAGCGTCCCTTGAGCTTATGAAAGCTTTTTCCATTATTCAAGAAAGGGACAAATTAGCGGGAAACTAAATGCATCAAATGGCATACGCACAAAAATATAATTGACATCGTTCATAAAACGATCAGATTTTAGTGCCTTTCAATTCTTACAAGCAGCAGCCATAACCCGTCCATTTTGAGCATTCGTATCATGCTTCCAAACAGCAGATATGAGGATTTATAAAGTGCTGGCACCCTTTTCATAATCAATCCACACAGTTTTGTTATATTTATTAAAATGAATATTAAAAACGACATGATATACTCTGTTTTGAAAAAAAAATCTGGTTATGTTATCTGCAGTTCGGTCTCAGCAGAACGATCCCGACCATTTTCACAGTTGTAGTTTTCTGGAGGGGACTGTTGGCTAAAAGAAAATATTGTCGCTATCACAAAGAAAACAATTCCAACAAACTGACCGACTGAATGCACCAACGCTCATTCATCGCCACCGGACTGGTGAATCGCTTCTACTTTAATTAGATGCAAGCATGCGTCTGTAAGTAAGCTAACAACGTCCATTTTAAAATAAAACAAAAAAAAATGTACAACTATCCCTTCTCGCTGGACTTGCCAGAGAAAAGGATTGGTGGGGGGGGGGGGGGGGAAGAGGAGGAGGCGGGGGAACATGTACTGTAGTGCAGAGAAAAAAAATTGCTGCTGCTGCCTAAACTGAGCGGAAGAGAAAATGTATATAAAAAATTACAAGTTGATTCTCTTAGAAAAGTTAACAATTTTAAAAAAAAATAATAAAAGCGAGTTAAATTTTAAAAAGTATAAAATCAATTCGTTTTAATTAAATTACGACTTTTTTTTCCGCGCCTTACTACATTCCTGAGGTGAGAGAGAAAAGCTCTTCATCTTCTCTGGGAATGAGAGTCAGTGACCAAGTACAGCTCCTGCGCCAGCCAACAAAACTCAGCAAACGCCAAACCTCCATTTTTTTATTAGTATTTTTCCTCCTCCTTCGCCACCCCCCTCCCTCCCTCCACCACCACCACCACCTTTCCAAACAAATAAATCTCCGCAGCCCTACCACCCCCCCCCACACACACACACACACACACACACACAAACACAATTAATTAATTGCTCAAGTTGGAGGGGAAGCTAACAGCCCTGCCGCAGCCAAGCCGCAGATTTCATTCAGCAGTCACACACACACACAAAAAAACCCCGTCCATTTTAAGAGAAAAATCCCTTTTATTTGTCCCCTTTCCCTTCGCCTTCCTCCCATCACACGCACATCTTGGTTCAAAATGGAAATGAGAAAGGTTTTGATGGGTGCCTGAATTCGTGTACATGTAGGGGGGGGGGAATAAAAGGTGCCGCTTACCAGCAAGTACCGAACCGAGCACCTCCCTCCCTGCCTGCCTGTTTGTTGTGTATTGCTCCCTCTCTCCGCGGCGCTCAAGCTCCTTCGCAAACCGAACCCAACTGGAGGGAGTGGAGGGGAGGGGGGAGAGGAGGTGGGGGGGGGGGGGGGTGGTGGTAAGCATGACGTCACATCCTACCCCGCCCCTGCCCTCTGCGTCATGACGCATGACGACGCGTACGAGCACACCCGTTTCCCCCTCCTCCTCCTCCTCTCCGGCTGTCAATCACTCGTTTGGACGTCCTGAAAGGTAAGGTGAGCCGTTGGAGCGCGGGAGGGGGTCGCATTAGGTCGACGGTTGCCAGCACTCCAGGATTGGCCTACGGTCTCCAGGAATTGAAGATCAATCTCCAGGACACTGCTGTGTGCAAACCTGGAGAAAAATCATCAGGACATTATAAGAGATTGTGTTTTTTTTTTCATTTTCTTTGAACATTTCTCTTTACCAGATGTAAAATTGTTGAAAATGGGGGGGAAAAAAACCTGATTGGTTGACAAACATAGGAAACAGGAGTAGGCCATTCAGCCCTGTCCAGCCATTCAAACAGATCAGGGCTGATGATCAAACTCTTCTGCCATTTTCCCCCACTGTGCCCATATCCCTTGTTGGTATCCAGAAATTTGCTGATTCTGTCTTGAACATGCCCATTGATCGAGCTTCCGCAGCAACCATCTTTCATTCTTCAAAACTCGTAGAGAATACAGGCCTAGCTAGTTTCCTCAATCTCTCCTCATAAAACAATCCTACCATCCCAGGGATTAGTCAGCTAAACCTCCATTGCACTCCCTCTATGGCAAGTACATCCTTCCTTAAATAAGGAGACCACAAAACTCCACCAAAGCTCTATACAATTGCAGCAAAACATTGTTACTCGTTTCTTCAAAACCCCTTGCGATGAAGGCCAACATACCATTTGCCTCCCTGATTGCTTGCTGCACCTGCATGCTAGCTTTTAGTGACTCATGAACAAGGACACCCAGGTCCTTTTGGACATCAACACTTCCCAGCCTCTCACCATTTAAGAAGTACTCTGCCTTTCTGTTTTGTCTACTAAAGTGGATAACTTCACACTTATTCACATTATATTCCATCTGCCATCTTCTTGCCCACTCACTTAGCCTGTCCAAATCCCCTTGAAGCCTCCTTGCCTCCTTGTCACAACTCACATTCCCACCTAATTTTATCTCATCAGCAAATTTTACATGGAAATTTTACATTTGGTCCCCACATCCAAATCATTTATATAGATTGTGGACAGCTGTGGCTTAAGCACTGATCCTTGTAGTACCCCACTAGTAACAGCCTGCCATCTTGAGAATGACTCGTTTATTCCTACTCTTTGTTTTCTATCTGTTAACCAATTCTCAATGCATAGCAGTATATTACTCCCAATCCCATGTGTTCTAATTTTGTTTAACTAACCTCCTGTGTGGGACCTTATCAAAGCCTTCTGCAAATCCAAATGCACCACATCCACTGGTTCTCCTTTATCTATGCTACAAGTAACATCCTCAAAAACCTCCAACAGGTTTGTCAAATATGATTTCCCTTTCATAAATCCACATTGACTCTGTCCAATTATATCATTATTTTCCAAGTGTCCAACTGTCACATCCTTTCTAATAGATTCTAACATTTTCCCTGCTACTGACACCAAACTAACATGTATGTAGTTTTCAGTTTTCTCTCTCCCCCCTTTTTAAATAATGGTGTTACATTTGCTACTTTCCACCCTGCAGGAACCTTTCCAGAATCTATAGAATTTTGAAAGATAACCATCAATGCATCCACTATCTCTATAGTCATGTCAAGCATCATCGAGATGGTTAATGAGTCTTCTTGCTTTCCAGTTGGTGTAGGGAGGCAGTATGCCACAAAGGTAGATCTGTTGGCCGCCAAATGGCTGGAGTGTGGGGGTGAACCATGTGATGAAACCTCCAGGAACACATTCAATCATGGTTGGCAACCCTAGCCCCTGCTGTCTGAGCAACTCCACCGGCACAGGTCTGGACTTCCATTAAACGTCCCAGTATCCAAACAATTTCCTTCTTCAAATTGTTCAAATATCCCAGTTTATCAGCTTTTCCCTTTTTAGATAACCTTTAAACTATTCAAACCTTCAAAAATATAAACTGCGTGCATTTTTTAAGATCAATCTCATCAAAAAGTAAACATGTTGAATATACCAGCAATCGCAAAATTACCTTTAATACAGTAGCGCATTGGGTATGCAACGAGAAATCATGATTTAGAAAGCCTGATGCTGATAGGAAAGTTTGAAGGTAAAAGATATCGAGGTAGACAAAGAACAATCTTTTCAAAGATCCTTGCAAACTGGAAGAACACACCATCGATAAAGATGATCCACACCTCTAGAGCAAGATTAACATGGATGTCCATGGTTGCCAACGCTCTCTTAGGGCATGGTACCCATAGAGAAAGAGAGACAGTAATGTGTGCAGTCAGTGTGCTGCATATGCTGGCTAGAGCATGTGAAGCTTCATTCAGACGAGGAAGAGAAATATTTTGAGTGCCACATTTTTCCTTCCCTGTAAAGATTATTATTATTTAGTCCTGCTCCTCCCCCATAGAACACTGCAATTTCTTTCCACTTCATATGATTATCCAATTCCCTTTTGAAGACCATGCCCTAAGATGCGATCAAGTCCCCTCAGGGTCTTATGTGTTTCAATAGGATCACCTCTCATTCTTCTAAGCTCCAATGGATATAGTCCTAACATGTTCAATCATTCTTCATAAGATAAGCCCTCTATCGTAGAAATGAGTCACGTGAACCTTCTATTTACTGCTTCTAATGAAATTATATCTTTTTCAAATAAGGAGACCAAAACTGTACACAGTATTCCAGGTGTGATTTCACCAATGCCCTGTGCAGCTGCAGATTAAGCTTCCCTACTTTTATATTCCATTCCCCTAGCAATAAATAAAAACATTCCATTTGCCTTCCTAATCACTTGCTGTACCTGCATACTAACTTTTTGTGATTCACGTACCAGCACACCCAGCTCTCCCCGTTTCACTGTGCTCTGCAATCTCTCTCTATTTAAATAGTGTACTGCTTTTCTGTTCTTCCTGCCAAAGTGGACAAGTTCACATTTTCCCACATTAAACCCAATCTGCCAAATTTTTGCCTGCTCACTTAGCCTGTCCATATCCCTTTGCAGACTGCTTACCACTTCTTGACAACTTACTTTCCTATCTATCTTGATGTCATCGGCAAATGTAGCTACCATAAATTCAGTCCCTTCATCCAAATTATTGATGTAGACTGTAAATAGTTGAGGTCCCCAGCATTGATCCCTGTGGCACGCTACTAGTTACAGCTTGCCAACCCAGAAAAGACCCATTTATCCCTACTGTTTGCTTTCTGTTAACCAAGCAATCCTTTATCCATGCTAATATGTTACCCCCTACACAATGTTTTCTTATCTTGTTGCATACGACATCTCGCAGTTTTACAATTCTAAGTCCAGGTTGAACAACCAAGTCACAGAATCACACAGTGCAGAAGAGGCCCTTCAGCCCATCAAGTCTGCACCGACACGTGAGAAACACCTGACCTACCCCCCTAATCCCATTTACCAGCACTTGGCCCATAGCCTTGAATGTTATGACATGCCAAGTGCTCAGGTACTTTTTAAAGGATGTGAGGCAACCCGCCTCCACCACCCTCCCAGGCAGTGCATTCCAGACTGTCACCACCCTCTGGGTAAAAAAGTTTTTCTTCACATCCCCCTAAACCTCCTGCCCCTCACCTTGAACTTATGCCCCCTTGTGACTGACCCTTCAACTAAGGGGAACAGCTGCTCCCTATCTAACCTGTCCATGCCCCTCATAATCTTGTATACCTCGATCAGGTCGCCCCTCAGTCTTCTCTGCTCCAGTGAAAACAACCCAAGTCTATCCAACCTCTCTTCACAACTTAAATGTTTCATCCCGGGCAACATCCTGGTGAATCTCCTCTGCACCCCCTCCAGTGCAATCACATCCTTCCCATAATGTGGCGACCAGAACTGCACACAGTATTCCAGTTGTGGCCTCACCAAGTTTCTATACAACTCCAACATGATCTCCCTACTTTTGTAATCTGTGCCTCGATTGATAAAGGCAAGTGTCCCATATGCCTTTTTCACCACTCCACTAACATGCCCCTCCGCCTTCAGAGATCTATGGACACACACGCCACGGTCCCTTTGTTCCTCAGAACTTCCTAGTGCCATGCCGTTTATTGAATACTTCCTTGTCAAATTACTCCATCGAAAGTGTATCACCTCACACTTTTGAGGGTTAAATTCCATCTGCCACTTATCTGCCCATTTGACCATCCCATCTATATCTTCCTGTAGCCCAAGATACTCAACCCCACTGTTAACCACCCGGCCAATCTTTGTGTCATCCGCAAACTTACTAATCCTACCCTCCACATAGTCATCTATGTCATTTATATAAATGACAAATAATAGGGGACCAAGCACAGATCCCTGTGGTATGCCACTGGATACTGGCTTCCAGTCACTAAAGCAATCTTCTGTCATCACCCTCTGCCTCCTACAACTGAGCCAATTTTGAATCCACCTTATCAAATTACCCTGTATCCCATGTGCCTTTGCTTCTTTATAAGTCTCCCATGTGGGACCTTGTCAAAGGCTTTGCTGAAATCCATATAAACTACACCAGTTGCACTACCCTTATCTACACACCTGGTCACCTCAAAAAGTTCAATCAAATTTATTAGGCGTGACCTCCCTCTGACAAAGCTATGTTGACTATCCCTGATCAAACCTTGCCTCTCCAAGTGGAGATAGATACTGTCCTACAGAAATTTCTCCAATAGTTTCCCTACCACTGGAGTGAGACTCACTGGCCTGTAGTTCCCTGGTTTATCTCTACAACGCTTCTTAAATAGTGGAACTATATTAGCTGTTCTGCAGTCCTCTGGCACCTCCCCCATGGCCAGAGAGGAATTAAAAATTTGGGTCAGAGCCCCTGCGATCTCCTCCCTTGCCTCCCTCAGTCACGTACTGTGTGTTTGTTAGGTGGATTGCCTTGAATCCTGTGTAAAATTTTCATAGGTTACATTAATTTGCTATGTGGTGATCAGTCTGATCTGGGTTATTTAGGGTTGTTCTTGAAATTCCATTTCTGGAGGAGGATGTTCTTGCATGGAGAGTGAAAGTCCTATTGAGTGTAGTTCAATGTTTTCAAAGGAGCTCGAACCGCGGTAGCTCTATTGTCAGATCAATCGCCAGATCTTTGATGCCAACATTGGTGTCAGCTCAGCGGTTGCGTCATTTGTCTTTTTGTCAAAACCTACAATTTTCAAAGCATTCACAGAGCTCCTTGGTGGGAGGTGACAATCTTCACGTGGTCCACCCTGTTTTTAACTAATGTTATCACTTCAACATGCAGCTTTATCTACTCTCTCAAGATCGTTATGAATTTGAGCATGTCTATCAAATCTCCTCTCAACCTTCTCTCATATAAGGAAAGCAACCAGTTTATTCATATAACTGAAGTGCCTTATTCCTGGAATTTTTTCATAAATCTTTTCAGTACCCTGTTGCACAGAGTCTACACAGCACAGAATGGTAAGTGTGGGTATGGTAGTGCAGTGGTTATGTTATTAGACTAGTAATACTGAGGTATACATTCAAATTCCACCATGGCGGCTGGGTAGTTTAAACTCAGATCGTTAGATAAATCTGGAATACCAAAGATGACTACATATCTACTAGATTGTGTTAGAATTGTATCTCTCAAGGCTGAAGTTTTCTTTTACAAAATTGAAGAACTTGGCATGATTGGATGCTAACCTGGGATTTTTTTTAAAAGGTCATAAGTTCACCTAGGAACTGTAAACAAGCTGGCCTCTTCCAAGAAATCATCTAACCTATATGGTACTTGAGAAGGAGTTGTCTCTTCACACGAGAGAACTCCAGGTCGACAGTGTCGAGATCCTGCCGACTTTATCTTTTATTTTATAACACCCATCCTCCAAAGGCATCTCTGCAGAGAGACTCTGGGTGGAATCATCTGTGCCCGCTGGGTGTGCCCAGTGGTGTGAGTGACAATATGGTGAGACAATACGGTTTCAGGACATTGTGAAACCAATTTGCGATCATCCACTCAGCCCATCGATGGTGGGCTGCATTTCCCGCCATCAGACGTTGGAAACCTCATTGTTATACATTGTAATGAAGAAGTATTTTGATGTGCACTTGCTATGCCATGGCATACTAGGCTATGGGCCTAGTGCTGGGGAATGGGATTAAAATAGTTAGGTACTTGTTTGACCAGCGCAGACTTGATGGGCCTTTTTCTATGCTGTAGATCTCTATGACTCTATGACATGGCTCTGCTGTAAAGCAGTTCACAGAAGTTGGAAAATCACTGTTGATGCTCACAATAGATGACAGTCCAGTGGGTGAGAGAGGAAGGTCTAGGGTTGACTGGGAGAGGTAGAGGTGTCAGGGGGTTGAGGTTGGAAGGGCAGAATGAAGGTGTCAGGTGGGTGAGGTTGGGGCATGAATGAAGGTGTCACGGGAGTGTGAAGTTGGGAGGGGAGAATGCAGGTGTCTGCAGGAGGGGGGAGGTTGGGAGGGGGAATGAAAGTTTTGGGGAGGTGAGGTTGGGGGGGGGGTGAATGAAGGTGTCGGGGGAAGTTGGGAGGGTGGAGGGAGTACGAGGGGGAGGAGGGGGGTAACGGAGGAGAAGATGACAACTGGGGAGGTAGGTGTAATGGGGTGGAAGATGTAAGGGAAAGAGTTTGGAGGGGAGAACAAGTGCAGAAAGGGGAGGGAGTCCAGGGGGAGGAAGGAGTGCAGAGAGGCGAGGGAGTCCATGGGGAAGAAGGAGTGTAGAGAAGGGAGGGAGTCCGGGGGGAAGAATGAATGCAGAGAGGGGAGGGAATCTGGGGGGATGAAGAAGGAGTCGGGAAGAGGGAAGGAGTAAAACTGGAGGAAGAAGTAAGGGTACCTGAGGGAGTCGTTAAGGGGGAAGGAGTAAGGCTGGAGGAAGAAGCGAGGCTGGAAGAAGAGGTGACTCTGGAGGAGGGAGTCAGGAGTGGGAACGACTAAAGGTGGCAGAAGAAGTAAGGGTGTCTGAGGGAGTCAGGAAGGGTGAGGTATGAAGCGCAGTGGGAGTTTGGGGGGTGGGAGGACAAGGGGTGGGGGAAGGAGCTCCAGAGGGAAAGGGTCCAGAGATGAGAAGACGTTTCGGGGAAGAGGGGTCCATATGGGGTAGCAGTGTTCCAAGGGAGGAAGGAGCCTTGGAGAGGGGAAGAGGTTCCGGGGGTGGGGGGGGAGGGGGGAATGGGGTCCAGAGGTGGGATGTCCAGGTGAACATGCAAGTGAGGGGTCTGATGGGTCCATGACTGCCTCCTGGGGAACGAACTGAGGGTGGGCATGTTATGAGGGTATGGTGAGAATGACCAAGGGCAGAGTGAGGCCATAGGGTGGGAGGGTGAGGCTTAGACAGTAGCGGTAGAAGGGACAGCGAGTGTGGTTGGTGGGGACTCAGAGGCATTCACAGACCCTGGAGTGGGAAAGAGAAGGTTGGGGAGCTTAATGTGGATCGGGGTGGGATTTTCAGGAAGGAAGGGAATGTGCACGTTCACCAAGACATCCCTGCAGGAAAAGGGTTGTGGCTGGTAAGTCACATAGGGGAGGTGGAAGGTGATGCCAGGGGAGCCAACTGTGATGGGGGAAAGGAATTTGGTGAATGGGGGAGGGGAAAGGATGGGAGAGTGAAAGTAAAACTGAATTAGTACCATGCTGTCCAAATCGAAAGTGAAATGAGAGTTGTCGGGGACGAGATTGGGTGCTGCATGGGAGTGTGACAGTGGGTCGGCAGAGATGCAGGTCAGCTCAGATGGACAACTGAAAGCGAACCCCAGCAGGCAGCATTGAGAAAGCTCAGCACATTGAGATGAGTGTAATTTGGGAAGCATCTGTGTGCGTGGGAGAATGCTTGCATGAGGCTCCAAAAGGCCCTGCCACACACACACACTTCTACCTCCAGATTCACTCGTGGGCCAGCTACTCCCTCTGCGGTGACAGAGGACGAGGTTGAGGGACTTGGATGGAGTGGACAGCCCCTGAATTCCTGAGTGAATTACTGAGGGGTGTCCAGCTGCCACTCCTCCTTCCAGTGGGTGCCCAAGGGCCCCGGCATGACTCGTTGAGGGGAAGGAAAACCTGGAGGAATGTCGAGGTGCCCCCTTTCCCTCTCACATTGCCACTGCAGGAACTCACGCTGGGCTCCCGATGAAGTGCAGGTCTGCGCGCATCTCTCCGTTCTGCTGGACCAGGGTCTCTATGGCATGCACCATCCTTCCCATGCAGACCTCCATATGTGCACATGTGGGGACCACTTCATCAGAGAGCAGGCGGACGCACTCTCCAACTCACAAGCCACTTTGTTGAGGCTTCTGTCAGCTCTACATAATGTTCGCCCGCCTTTCGCTGACGCTCCAGGATGAGTTGGAAGGCCTAATCCAGATGTTGGTCATTGAATCAGACCACACAGATATCTCCTCCTCTGCAGTCCTCCGAGTGTCAGGGAGCTAGGCTGAACCTGCCTCCTCCTGCTGTGGATGTGCGTTCATGCGGTGACCACCAAGTTGTGAACCTGAGCCTGCTCTAGTCCTAGGTCCTACCGAGGTGTCTCTGTGCTGGTGGAGGGCATTGGTAAGCGCTGTGACGTGTCTTTCAGGCTTTTTATTTCCAGCTCCTCAATGGAGGAGGTGTCCTCTTGGCTGGAGGTGAGGACATAAATGGAGCTGAGAGACTGGCTGGCTGAGGGTATTGGTCGCTTGGCAGAGCTCCCGGTGAACCTAAATAGAGATAATTAGTGCAAGGCAGCAGAGCCAAAAGCAGGAGAGAGAGCACTCACAGTTGCGTTTAGGGAAGGATGATGTGGTGCAGGATCCTCAGGTAGGTCTTCGTCGCCGCAGGCAGGTTCCACATCCTCACCAGTCAGCGTGATGGCATGCTCCTCAAAGTGAGTGAGGGGCCTAATGTGGGCCTCTCCAACCCCAGCCTGGCACCTCTCCTTGCTGTTGCCAACCAGCTTCTCCTTCATGGAAACAGGTGGAGATGATATGAGCAGGCCGCATGACACTGCATGGAATGTTTGTGTGGTGAGTGGAGCCATGGACAGGATGAGGATGCTAGCTTAAGAGGATATGAGCCTGATGGAAATGTGAGGGCGTATGTGAGAGTTAATGGTGTTGTCCCTTGAGGTGTGAGATCCCTGTGGATGTGTGATGGGTTTGTGAGTGTGTGAGTTGAGTGTGATGAGAAGAATGAGTTAACTTGGTGGAACGGATGAGACCATTCATCCTTTAGTGGCACTGGGTGGCTGTCCTCATTTGCAGTGCTTTGGTGCTAACCACTGTCTCCCATGCTGGATTGGTGATGCAGCTGTCCATCCTGCAGCCACAGCAGTGGTAGAGGACATCACAGTGGGCATCCATGGCATTCAAAAGGCAATAAACATGAGTGCTACAGTCTTTTTGCCTTTCGGGGCCATGTCTTCTTTGCAGCAGTCATGGACTGGAAGCACTGCCAGTTGTGCGCATGGCTAGACTTTAAACATGGTGCCTGGTATGATGAAGCAGCGAGGTGATGGCATGGCAAGCAAATGAGAGCCCACCCATCATCGGAATGGTGTGTTTCCCGAGAATGCATTATTAATGTGGCCGGTTTGGGACGATACAGTGTGAAAAACCGCCATTGCGGCCGCAACTGCACATAGTGCAAATCTGGGACAATTCCACCCTCTATCTTTTCATCCTTTGTTTGTCTGTGTGTGTCTGTATGTGTGCTGGGTAATTTTTTTAGGAAGACCTAGATAATTATACTTCCCGGCTTTAATTGTGTGATAATCAGTACTTGCAACTTGCAAAAAGAAGTTTTGTTTTGAAATAAATTAATCATTCTGAGTTTTTGAAAGAAGCCTGGTCAGAGTCTCTCTTCTCCTAGGTACTAGAGGTATAGGTACACAACTGGAAAAATTAAACATTTAAATTAATGGTACAGCCTGCGGAGTAGTGGGGCTTGATAATCCACGCACTCCTCCCATCATGGTCATAACATAAATTGGGAGTTCTTGCGGGATTTAAAATGCAGACAGCAGGATGATTGGACACAGAATAATAATTGGTGAGGGAGAAAAGGATGAAAACCAGGTTTCTTATATATTGGTAAACTAAAATAGCCTTGGAAGTTGCTCAGACTTCTTTATAGATGGAAAATGCAACCATGACTGTTTTACAGAAATTAACCAAGAGTAAGCTAACAGAATTGGCAAATAAGCTAGAGTTAGAATTACCCAAGGGGTGAGAAAAGCAGACATATTTGAGATAATAGCACAGCATTTGAAATTGGAAGGGCAGAAAAAGAAAGAGAATTGGAATTGAAAAAGCTGATGGCAGAAGAAGAAGAAAAGGAAAATGAAAGAGAAGAAAAGGAAAGAGAAAGAGCATTTAGGAAGCTGGAACTGGAATTTCAGGCAAGGGAGAAGCATAAAGAAAGATAAGCAAAGGAAAGAGAGAAGGGACAAGAAAGGTAATACCAACTTAAAAGGCTGGACTTTAAAAAAAAAAGGCCTCAGATGCTGAGGAAGGTTCTGATGATGAAAAAACTTCAACCCAAAGCCCAGTGGGGTGATGTTTAAGTTTGTGCAAGCTCCCCCAAAGGTTGAGGAAAGGGATGTTGAGACATTCTTTATTTCATTTGAGAAGATGGCTAAGCAAATGATGTGGCCAAAAGAAATCTGGACATTGCTCTTACAGAGTAGGTTGGTGGGTAGCACTTATGAGGTTTATGCTTCACTTTTAGAAGAGGTTTCTGTGGATTATGATGCAGCACAAAAGGCTATTTGTAGCACACATGAGTCAGTACCTGAAGCGTAAAGGCAGAAATTTTGGAATATAATGAAACAACTGGGCAGACCTATATTGAGTTTGAGAGGGTAAAGCAAAGTAATTTTGACTGTTGGATACAGGCATTAAGGGTAGAGACAACATAAGGAAGCTCTTAGAGAAATCATTCTTTTGGAAGAATTTAAAGATTCACTTCATCCAGTAGTTATAACTCACGTTGAAGATCAGAGGGTTAAAACAGCTAGACTGGCAATGGAAATGGCTGAGGATTATGAGCTGGTCCGTAAATCTAAATCCTTTTTCTGTCAACTTCACAAACCTGAGAAGAATAGAAGGTGAAAGGAAGGCAAGTAGTCAGGGAAGAGAAGGGACAGCTGAGAATACCCCAGAAACTCTACCTCAGGCCAGAAAGGAAGGTGCTGAGGGTGGGAGTGATGTTCGAAAGCCCAAGTGTTTCCATTGTGACAAGGTGGAACATGTTTGTGCCAATTGCTGGAAGTTGTGTAGGAAATCCATGGGACTTATTGTGGTAATGAAGAGTGATTCAGCAAAAAGAGCGCTGACTGAAAGAACAAAGAATCAAGTTGTAGCGTTAACTGTAGCTGTGAAAACGAGTGTGGACACTATTGTGAGTTCAGGAGAGGTGAATGAGATACATGAGAGTTATAAAGAATTCTTGTCAAGGGGAAAAGTAACCCCTCACCCCTCAAATGAGATAACTAAACCTATAATCATACCTAGAGATAAAGGAGCCACTCAAACACTTTTGCTGGGGAAAAGCATAACTTTTCCACCAGAGAGCACATTGAAAGCCAAAGTTTTAGTCAGTGGTATTGGCGGGGTGTATATACCCGTACCTTTGTACTGCATGCACTTGGAGTATGACCAATTGTCTGGGACAGTGACAGTAGGGGTTGTTCAGCAGTTACCTGTAGATGAAATTGATTTACTCCTGGGAAGTGATTTAGCTGGAGCGAAGGTAGTAGCTTCCCTATAATTACAGAAAGCCCAAGTGAAGGTAAAGAGACAGGAAAATGTTCCAGGAATTTTTCCTTTGTGTGTGATGACCCGAGCAATGGCTAAGCAAAGTCCATCATCAAAAGTCAAAGTGATACCACAGCCATATATTTGGCTGGCTGAAACTTTCTCTAAAGACTTAGATAATCTGAAAGAGATGTTTAACAAATCTTCTTTGGTTGAGGCTGAGCAAGCTGATCCAGAGTTAAGTAAGATAGCACAATCAGCCCAAACTGAAGTTGAGGCTAATCCAGTTCCAGAACGTTATTATATTAGAAATGGAATTATAATGAGGAATTGGAGACCTCTTCACAGACCTGCAGATGAGGAGTGGATGCTTGTTCATCAGGTAGTGGAACCACCCAAATATCGTAAAGAGATATTATGGCTAGCACATAAAATTCCTATAGCAGGACATGTAGGGATACAGAAACCTCAAGCGCGGATAAACCAGCAGTTTTATGGCCAGGTCTTCATAAGGACCTGGTG
The DNA here is from genome assembly GCF_017639515.1 of Carcharodon carcharias. Lineage (NCBI taxonomy): Eukaryota > Metazoa > Chordata > Chondrichthyes > Lamniformes > Lamnidae > Carcharodon > Carcharodon carcharias. The sequence continues at coordinate 31,035,205 of NC_054477.1, read as the reverse complement.
CAGTTTTGTAAAATGTGCCAGATGGTAGGAAAACCACAACATGCAACCAAACTGGCACCTATAATTCCTATACCAGTTTTTGAGGAACCATTCAGTAGGGTGTTAATAGACTCTGTGGGACTGTTACCAGTATATCCTTACTATTATGGAAATGACAACTCAATTTCCAGAGGCCATCCTTTTAAGGATCATTACAGCTAAAGTAGTGGTAGAGAAATTAACCCAATTTTTATGGATTACTGGTCGTGATCCATTGGATCAAGGTTCCAATTTTATGTCTAAAATTTTTCGGAACATAATGAGTAGTTTGAGTATAAAACAGTTAAAGTCCACAGCATATCATCCTCAAACACAGGGAGCTTTAGAGAGGTACCGTCAAACTCTCAAAATGATGATTAAAGCATATTGTCATGAATATCCCCATGATTGGGATAAAGGACTGGATTTTCTTTTATTTGCTACCCGAGATTCACCAAATGAATCTGCTGGTTTTAGCCCTATTGAATTAATTTATGGACATGAGATAAGAGGTCCTCTGAAATTAATCTCTGAAAAGTGTTTAGGAGAGAAGGATGAATCCTCTATGTTAGATTATGTGTCTATGTTCCAGGAACAACTCATGGGAGCCAGCAAAATGGCTCAAGAACATCTTAAAAGTTTTTCAAACAAAAGTGAAAGAATGGCCAGATAAGCAAGCTGTGACCTGAACTTCACAACCAGGGGATGAAGTGTTACTATTATTGCCATTAGAGGGGGAACCTATAATGGTCCATACAAAGTAACTAAGAGGGTTAGTAAGTAAATTATTTAATAAATACACCAGACCGTAGGGGAAAGAGTTGGCTGTCATATCACTATGTTAAACGATACCATTGGAGAGAGGAAGATTGGAAAGAGCAGATATGTCAGGTTATAAGCATAGTGGAGGACAAAGGAGACAATGAGAGTGGGGTGAAAGGAAATTAGACAGTTCACAAATTGAACGTCCTACAATCCGGTTAGCTAACACTGAAATTGGGACAGTTAGATACTTTATTTTCATATTTAGAGTTAGGACAACGAGAGGATCCAATAAAGTTACTTACAGAATTAAAAGGGATTTGTAGGGACTACAACTTTAGCCACACATGATGTGGATATAGGGGAATTTTTCCAAAAAGCAACATCCTTATTGGTTAAGTCCAGAGAAACAAGCAGAAATGACAGCAGAAATTCAGTATATGTTAGAAAGTTACCTAATTGGGCCTAGTCGAAGCAATTGGTGTTCTCCTGTAGTGTTAGTGCCGAAACCTGATAGGTCAACCAGATTCTCATAGATGATAGAAAGGTTAATGTGGTAACAAAAACGGATTCCTACCCAATCCCTCATCTAAAAGATCATATTGACAGAGTTGGCAGTGCCATGTTCCTTACTAAGATAGATTTGTTGAAAGGATACTGGCAACCTTTAACATTGCGAGCTAAGGAGATATCGGCTTTTGTCACGCCAAATGGGCAAAACCAATGTCGAGTAATGCCATTTGGACTAAAAAATGCTCCAGTCACTTTCCAAAGACTAATGAATCAGGTGATCACTAATGTTCCTAACTGTATGGTTTACTTGGACAATGTATTGGTTTATAGAAACACATGGAAAGACCATTTAAAACAACTGGAAGCCTTATTTAAACGATTACACTCGGCAGATCTAGTAATGAAGTGAGTTCACGAAAGCGCGAGTAACTTATTTAGGGCATACCATAGGGCAGGGACAAGTCTTGCCAAGAACAACGAAGGCACAGGCTTTGACGGAATTCCCTGTCCCTAAAACGAAATGGGAAATCATGAGATTTTTAGGAATGTGTGGTTTCTATCGTAAATTTGTGCCAAACTTCAGAACAATAGCGGCTCCACTAATGGATTTATTGCAAAAGAAAGCAAAGGTGGATTGGTCAAGAGAGTGCTTTTGAGAAGCTGAAGGTGATTCTAACTAATGAGCCAGTATTAGCCACCCCTAATTTCACTAACCCCTTCAAGCTGACAATGGGCTTGGCCTAAATAGCCAAGTGGTTATGGTACTGGGTTTGTAACCCCCAGATCAAGAGTTCAAATCTCACAATGGCAAACTGTGAAACATGTAACTTCATCTGAAACAGATGGAAACAGGTTTGTACTCGAAAGAGTATCAAGAGTTCAAATCTCACAATGGCAAACTATGAAACAATGTAACTTCATCTGAAACAGATGGAAACAGGTTTACTCAAAAGAGTATCAAGAGTTCAAATCTCACAATGGCAAAACTATCAAGAGTTCAAATCTCACAATGGCAAACAATGTAACTTCATCTGAAACAGATGGAAACGGGTTTGTACCGGAAAGTGTTCAAGCTGACAATCGATGCTAGTGACTTGAGGGTGGGTGCAGTCTTATTGCAAGAAGATGAATCAGGCATAAAGAAGCCAGTGGGGTACTATTCTAAAAAAATTATATCAGCTTCAAAAGAGATACTTTACGGTAGAAAAGGAAATCCTGGGATTGTTACTGGCTCTTAAGCATTTTGAGATACATATCCGTCATGGCTGTAAAGAAACATTAGTATATATTGACCATAACCCTTGGCCTTTGAGGAAAAATTTAAGACTCAGAATGACAGACTGTTCTGATGGAGTTTGCTAATACAACCTTTTAACTTGAAGATTATTCATATTGCTGGAAAAGATAATATAATTGCTGATGTATTGTTAAGAATGTAAATTTTTTATAATTGTTTGGAAAGCAAGAAAGTCAGAAAACTGAACAGATTCTGTATAAGGAGCGAATGACTGAGTGAGAGCTTGGTCTGCTTTTTGTTTGAAATTTGTTTATATGTTGTACATATTTTTTCTGTATGCTTTGTGATGAAACACAAATGGTGTTTCATCTCTTAATGCAGATGCATGTTAGAATCATTGTCTCTTAAGACTGAAGTTTTCTTTTACAAAATGAAAGGACCTGGCATGATCTAGATGTCTGGATGCTAACATGGGTTTTTTTTTTAAAGAGGGTCATAATTTCACCTTGGAACTGTAAACAAGCAGATCTTTTCCAAGAAATCACCTGACCTATATGGTACTTGAGAAGGAGTTGTCTGTTTGTGTTGAGCTGTAAAACAATTTAATTAATGAAAAGTTGGGAAACAAAAAGGCAATCACACGAGAGAGAGGGAAAAAACTTAAGTTGTGAACCTGCTTGTTTTGAAGACAGTCTTATTGGAGAACAAGCTGAGAAAGTAAGGCTACCTTAACTGGTTCTCTCTCTCTACCTTGCCTAAAATTGTGTGTGGCTATCAACCTGTGGCCAGAGAACCCTCATCTGAGTGTAACTAATCTGCATTTACACCTGCAAAGCTAAACCAGTTGGTGAGAATTTCCAGGCATTCATTGTCTTAATGTGAGAGAACTTCAGGTTCATAGCGTTGAGACCCTGCGGACTTTATCCTTTATTTTACAGTCCTCCAAAGCCGTCTCTGCAGAGAGGCTTTATCAGCTTGTCCTTTGTTTGTCTGTGTGTGTGTCTGTGTGTGTGCTGGGAGAATTCTTTAGGAAGAGGTAGATAGTTATACTTCCTGATTACAATTGTGTGATAACCAGTACTTGCAACTTGTTAAAAGGTTATTTTGAAATGAATTAATAATTCTGAGTTTTTGAAAGAAGCCTGGTCAGAGTCTCCTTTGTTCTGGGTGCTAGAGGCTTAGGTACACAATTGGCCATTTTGGTGAGAAAATTAAACTTTAAGTTAATGGTACAGCCTGCAGAGTAGTGGGGTTTGATAATTCATGCACTTCTCCCATTCCGGTTGTAACAATTGTCAATGAAACCCATCTGTTTTACTAATGTCCTTCAGGGAAGGAAATCTTCCATTCGATATGTAACTCCAGGCACACAGCAATGGGTTGACTCTTAACTGGCCTAGTAAGCCTCACTCAGTTTATCCAGCTTCTCAATGGGTGCTAAATACAAGCCTTGCCAGTGATACCCACATCCTGTAAATTAATATAAATAAAAGCAATCTAGCCCATTTTTTAATATTTGTTCATGGGATATAGGTGTCACTGGCTAGGTCAACATTTATTGCCCAACTCTAATTGCCTTCGAGATGGTGGTGGTGAGCTGCCTTTTTGAACCATGACAGCCCATGTGCTGTAGGTACACCCACATTGCTGTTAGGGAGGGAGTTCCAGAACTTTGATCCAGTGAGTGAAGGAACAGTGATATATTTTCAAGTCAGGATAGTGTGTGACTTGGAGAAGAACTTGCAGGCGGTGGCGTTCCCATGTATCTGTTGTCCTTGTCCACAATAGCATACACGCTCAATATAAGCCTGTTCATCTAAACCCAATCCTTTTCATGTGTCAAGCTGAGAGATGACCATTCATTCTGTCCACAGAAATGGTTTTTCTTACTAGTCATTTAGCTTGGCCACATCATGGTATTTAATTGTATTTCGAATAACTCCTTTTTTGCCCCTGCTGGAAGATTTTGCACATATCACTTTTGATAGTACAGAAATAAATGAATAACACTCAAGACAGGTCTGCACATTTTTAATGTATGGAATCATAGAATGGTTAATGCACAGAAGGAGGCTCCTCAGCCCATTGTGTCTGTGCTGACTCTGTGCAAGAGCAATCACCTAGTGCCACTCCCTTGCCTTTCCCTGTAGCCCTGAAAACTAGGAAAACCAAAGGACTAACAGTTGACAAGTCCATGGACCTGATAACCTGCATCCTGGGGTCTTAAAAGAAGTCACTGCAAAGATAGTGGATGCATTGGTTTTGATCTTCCAAAATTTCCTAGATTCAGGAAATGTCCCAGCAGATTGGAAAACTGCAGATGTGTCACCGCTATTCAAAAAAGGACGGAGACAGAAGCAGGAAACAATCAAGGACGGTAGCCTAACATCTGTCATTGGGAAAATGCTGGAATCCATTATTAAGGAGGTAGTAGCCAGCCATTTAGTAAATTAAAATACGATCAAGCAGAGTCAATACAGTTTTATGAAAGGGAAATAGTTTTTGGCAAACTTATTAGAGTTCTTTGAGGATGTAACAAGTAGGTTGGATAAAGGGGAATCAGTAGATGTAGTGTATGTTTATTCCCAAATGGCATTTGATAAGGTGCCACAAGATAAGAGTTTGTGGTGTTGGGCAGTATACTAGCATGGATAGATGTTTGACTAACTAACAGGAAACAGAGTCAGGAATAATGAGTCATTTTCAGATTGGGAACTGTTACAGGGAGTGCCACAGGGACCAGTGCTTGGGCCTTGACAATTTACGACTTATAATGATGACCTGGACAGAGTGTATTGTTGATGATACAAGGATAGGTAGGAAAGCAAGTTGTCAGTAGTTTAAAAGAGTCTATAAAGAGATATAGATAGGTTAAATAAGTAGGCAAAAAAATTGATAGATGGAGTATAAAGTGGGAATATGTGAGGTTGTCCACTTTGATGCGAAGAATAGAAAAGTAGAATATGATTTAAATGGAAAAAGACTGCAGAATTCTGCAGTTCAGAGGAATCTGGGTGCCCTTGTACAAGAAACACAAAAAATTAGCATGCAGGTACAGCAAGTAATAAAGAAGGCAAATGGAATGTTAGCCTTTGTGGCAAGGGGCTGGAGTATAAAAGTAAGGACGTTTTCTACAACTGTATAGGGCATTGGTGAGACCGCACCTTGAGTACCACATACAGTTTTGGTCTCCTTACTTAAGGAGACATATATTTGCATTAGAGGCAGTTCACAAAATGTTCACTAGGCTGATTCTGGGGACGAAGGGGTTGTCTTATGAGGAAAGGTTGAGCAGGCTTTCATGTAAACGTGGGGGAAGTTTAGAATGTATGATATAAAAGGACATTTGCATTTGAGACAGATTTTTGTTCTACAATGGAATCAAGGGTTATGGGGAACACACAGGAAAGTGGAATTAAGCCCAGAATCAGATTAGCCATAATCATATTGAATGGAGAGGCAAAAGGGGCCAAAAGGAGCCTACTCCAGCTCCTATTTTCTGTATTTTTCTCTTCAGATAATGATCCAATTCTCTTTTGAAAGCCACGATTGAATCTGTACCTACCACACTCCAGATCTTAACCACTCACTGTGTAAATAAGTTTTTCCTCATGTCGCCAAAGCTTCTTTTGCAAATCAGCTTGGGCAGCATTTTCTGGTCGGCGAGCAGGGGTGGGTCCCGACGTCACCCCACATCATTTAGATTTTCAGTTCAGCGGGCACGCAACCGAGTCGGCTGCACACCCGCTGAACTGTTAACAGCCAACTGTCAATTGTTATGGCCATTAAAAAACTAATTAATGAACTTAATAGGCCTGCCCGTCCAACCTTAAAGTTGGCAGGCAAGGCGGCCTTTGGAAAATGCATGAAACCTCATTCACAGGTGGGATGAGGTTTCATGTAAGGTTTAAAATTTCACGAAAATTTTTAAATAAAAGTAATGATATGTCCCATCTCATGTGACAGTTTCACATGAGGGCACCTGTCCTTAAATTTTTTTCGTCTTTAATTAGGATTTTAAAAGTAACACTGATCTCCCTGAGGCAGCACTTTGCCTCAGGGAGATCGGTGCGCTCTTTTGCATGCATGCGCGAAAGAGTGCACTCCCGGCTCAGGGAATCACCACCAGGCCCCCCCCACCCCCCCGCATCCCCCCGCCTGCACAGAACGCATAGCACTTCCAGGTGGACGTCATGCTGGGCGGGCCTTAATTGGCCTGCCAACGTAAAATGGCAGCGCCCACTTGTGCCCACTCCCACACAACACCCCCAACGGGGGGAAAATGCTGCCCCTTAAATCGATGGTCTCTGATTCTCGATCCTTCCGCCAATGGGAACAGTTTCTCCATATCTGTTCTTCCAGATCCTCACCATTATGAATACCTCTACCAAATCTCCTCTCAACCTTCTCTTCTCCAAGGAGAACAGCCCCAGCTCCTCCAATCTATCTATGTAACTGAAGTGAAAGTTCATGTATGTACATACATGCATGTATGCACTTACCTTAGGATGCTTTCCGATATTATACATGAAGGCACAAACCAGGTAGGTGTCATGAGGTGATGTCAAGATGATGTAAAGTAACTACTTAATTATGGATGTAACAACACTGGAGGACCTCTAGCCAATTGCAGGAAATTTGATGTGGTGCCCGCAAAAAAGGTCTTCAACTGAAAGTCACTACTCATAACTCTATTTCTGTACCTTGAGAAGGAGACTAAATGATACAGAAAGAATAAAGTGTGCATAGCAGGAGATTTATTCAGCTCCAGCACCTTTAAAGGCTAAACTTTGAGAGGACATTACTTTCTTAATAGTTGTTATGAATTTGCTTTTCACTGAACTCTAGTTATGTCCTTTTGTCCTAATTCTTTGTATATTTTTGTAGATTTTGAGATACTAATCTGGATTTATCACATTAATAGCATTCAATATTTCCTATAAATTAAAACACAAATATCTTCACCTCCATTATGCACATTCGTGAATGCAACAGCTTTAGTGAGGGCCAGGTCTTAGTTTTGCAAAAGTAGATGAACTGCAATATGTTTTTAACAAATTTTTTGTGGACTCTGGGTCCAGAGTTGTTACCTGGGTGTCCAGTACAATGCATAAATCAAGACTCCAATATTAATAAGAGGGAAGTCTTCGACAAGCTGAAATGGCTTAAAATAAAAATGTATGATGGGATTTTCGGGTCCACAAATTCCCGTTGAAATTCCACAGATATTTTGCTGGGTTGCCAAATTTTCCGCACTGCAGTGGGACCGGAAAATCCTGGCCTACAGAGAGACTCAAGCGAAGCACTGACAATCATTAGTCAGTCAATGAACACTTGGGAGGCACAAATAGATTGGGAACAAACTTACATGATTCCCATATTCAAAAAAGGTGGAAAAATCTTATGCAGTAAATTAAAGTCCCATCAGTCTTACTTGGATTCAATGTAAAATGATGGAATCAATTGTCAGGAGCAAACTTTAGGAGCAGCCTGTCTGAGCAATATCCTCAATTTCAATGAGAAAATGACAGCCCATGCCACATTTTTGATGACATTACAGTGCAAGAGCAGGAGCAACTCCAAGGAAATTTCTGGCCAATATTTCATTAAAATTGAAAAATTGGATCTTGCCTGCACATGTTGAGTACTTAATTAGGTAATCTAAATGAACCAAATCAGAAAATAAATGTTCCTATCTTGCCAAATGAGCAGTATATACCAAAGCATAGATGAGCTAACCCAAACATAATTTCTCAGCTTAGTCTAATTATAATAGCATTGGTGAACTGCTGGCATCCAAGATGACTGTGACTGGGAGTTCTCTCTTTTGTGAGCAGAAAATTTGCTGTTGCTTCAGATTAAATGGCTGTAGCAACATAAGGGGGATGCTATTCCTGATGAACAGTGAGTTCTTTTTTAAATGTGACTTTACTTGTGTGTTTGCTAAGGGGTTTCCAAGACTCCTGTTAGGCCATGAATCTCTGCAATAACAGTCTGTCCAAAACCAGATGGTACCCCCTTTCTCTATCTTTTCAGTGACTTGACACTGTTCATTTGCCTTTATTTACATTGCAAATACATAACTTAGCTCTACTTTTACTTCCAGTGACATTTAACCCTGAAAGCTCTAGCAGCTGGAGTGTTAGACAGGGCCGAGAGGAAGCGCATCTTATCATCTTCACAGCGACCCTGAACTCCTCCTCAGCGATATTAATCTCCAAACCTCCTGGGTCCAGGGGTGAGTGAATGAGTGCTGTTGTGAAACACCATAGCAGGACATAGACTAGTAGGATATAGAAAGAGTCAGAGGTGGGCAGATACAGTTCAACGTAGAAAAATATGATTAGATTTTGGAAGTAAGAATAGAGAAAGGAAATATAGACCTCAAAAACTTAAGATGTTAAATGGAGCAGAGGAATCTTATTGTGCAGGTATACAGTTTGTAAAAAAGATGGAGCACAAGTACACAGGGCCATAAAAATAGATAAACAGATCATTGTGTCTGGAAGTACAGAATACAAAAAGAAAGAAGGTAATATTGGAATTTTACAGGACTATAATTAGACTGTATTTGGGATTACTGCAATTTTGAGCACCCTCAAATAGAGAGGACATAAAAGTGAGTGTTTGGAAAAAGGTGAGTGTGTGAGAGTGAGTGAGTGTGGAACTGAATGTGTGAGAGAATGTGAGAATGAGTGTGTGAGAGAGTGAATAGGAAAAATTTTCTCCCTGTCAGGGGGGTTGGGTGGGAGCAGGCGTGGGCGGGCGCAGAGCTGATCGCCACTCGCAATTGCCTACGCACCACCATTTTATGTGGGTGGCCCAATTAAGGCTCGCCCAGTGTGATGTACACCTGGAAGAGCTGTGCGCTCCCTGTGCAGGCTCGGGAAGGAGGTTGAGTCGGGTCCTGCGCTCTTTAAAGATCGCAGAAATCTCCCTGAGGCACAGGACTGCCTTAGGGAGATTAGTTTGAATTTGAAAATTTTAAATAAAGAAAAAAAAATTTAAGAAATGTGACAGTGTCACATAAACTGGGACATGTCTATGACTTTTATTACAAATTTTAATTAAACTTTAAACACCTTCATGAAACCGCATCCCACCCATGGATGAGGTTTCATGATAAATGCAAAGGCTGCCTGGGTTCTTCACCTGCCTGCCAACCTTAAGGTTGGACGGGCAGCTCCGTTAATTAGTTTAATTGTTATTTAAATGGCCTTGATAGGCCTTTGACAATTTGGCAGGCACACAGCTGACTCTGGTGTGTGACCGCCGAACTGAGGTTCAGAATGACGCGCGGTGACGTTGGGATGCACGCCTGACGTCACTGCACGTCATTTTACGCATCAGCAAGGGGGGCCAGCCCCCACATGCCAACCCAAAGATTTTGGCCAGTGTGTATGAGCGAGAGAGAGAGAGAAAACCCTGAGACTGAGAGTGAGCTGGACACAAACACATACATACAGAGAGGCTGCTAGATGTGGAATCACACATACACACACACACACAAACATACTCCCCCTCCTTCTCCCTTTCCCAAAACCTATCCACGCACGAGGCCAGGCAAGCAGGAAAACTCAGGCTGAAAGGCAACTTGCTTCTGACTCCCATTTTCATATGAAATCCGCTGAGGCCAGCTCGGAGCGTGCACCATCAGAGATGAATGCAAGGTCGTTGTTAGTTGAACCCAACTCCTTGGCTTGGCCCTGGCCTCCATCCCTTTGCCTGGTGACCAGGACTTGGGGCTAAGTCTGTCTTTCTCTAACTCTACTTCTTAAGTGAAAAGGCAAAAAAAGTTTAATCAGTTAGCTCTGCTGCTTGCCACTTTTTTAATGGTCATTTTTATTAATTTGCATTTTGATCATTGCTTTGACATTGATTGTTTTGTTCAGCAAGTTGTTTATGTTTTCTTCATACCTTAAACTTTTTTTTTAAATTCATGTTTAATGTTGTGCCAAACCAGATCTCAGGTAACTGCTGCTGGGTTTCTTGCTGAAGGACAATGAGAGGCTCACAAGAAGTCTGATTCCTTTTTGATGGGCTGGCAAATTTGCTCCATTAAAAACGGGAAGTGTTGGAAATGCTCAACACATCTGGCAGCATCTATGCAAAGAGAAATAGAACTAGTGCACATCGTGAACCTGAAGCCTAGACTGACTCTCTTTCTCTCTCCACAGATGCTGCCTGGCCTGCTGAGTATTTCCAGCATTTTCTGTTTATGTTGCAGATTTCTAGTGTCTGCAGTACTTTACTCTCCTGTTATGTGCTCCATGCTAAGCATGGATTAGTTTCAATTTAAAATGAGAGAATATTTATCACTCAAATAAAAATGTACTTTTTCTGTTAACAAAGCCCACCTGTGTTGATAGAAATAGTACATTATTATAGGTGAATTCGGTAATGTAAATTTATTGGAAGGTTTTGCCATTTTTAAACTTGGAAGTGAAACCAGGAGCCAATAGAATAAGTCATTGTTAGTTCAAGATATTCTCATCTATACATGGGATTATTTTTTGTAGTGCTTGTGGATGTTACTGTCTGGATATTGCATTGGGCAAGGTTCAAAGAAGTGGAGCTGGTTGCAAAATATGAATGACCAAGTTGTGTTGTAATTGTCTGACAAAGCTGTGGTTGTAAATACTGAAATCCGAGCTTTCGATGAGCTTTATAAAGAGAGGCATAGAGTTCAACAGCCAAGAAGTTTGCCAAACCTTTATGAAACAGTTCCACCCCATTTTGACTATGGTTCCCAATTCTGGATGCCTGAAGGATGTGAGTGGGAGAGTTAACAGGGTTGAGTGGCAGTGGGGGGGGTGGGGGGTGGGGGGGAAGGTGGTTGGGGGTAGAGATATGGGGCCCGGAAATGGGAGGAGCACCAGGGCCCATGATTTCTCTCCCTGGCCCTACCCGAAAACACTCTCTGAACTCATCTGCCAGGCTAACTTTGCCAATCTATATGTAGATTAAATATAATTTGTCAAATCTCTACGTAGATTAAAATCACCCATGATTATTGCAGTACCTTTCTTACAAGCCCCTATTATTTCTTTCTGTGTAATCCGTTCTACGGTGTAGTTCATGTTAGGGGACCTGTGCACTACTCCCAAAAGTGACTTCTTACCTTTGCTGTTTCTTATCTCTATCAAAACTGATTCTATATCTTGATCTTTAGAACTAAGGTCATCTTTCACTATAGTGCTAATGTCATCCTTAATTAACAGAGCTACCCATGTTACCTTTGTCTAGCTTCCTGGCCTTCTGAAATGTCAAAGACCCTTGAATATTCAGATGCCAGCCTAGGTCACTTTGCAACTGCATCTCTGAATTGGCTATCCAGTCATACATATTTATTTCAATTTGAGCTGACATTCATCTGTTTTGTTATGAATGCTACATGCATTCAGATACAGAGCCTACTGCTGCTCTTATGTCTTATGCTCTTAGATAATGGCCAGAGCTCTCAGTGGCACAATCTCTTACACTTTTCTTTCCAATATGCAACAAATTTATATTTGATTACAGGAATATTTGGGGCCCTTACAGGTGCAAGCTCCTCCCCATTCAGGTAAACCAATACATCCAATAACGGATGTGCCATACATGATTTATATGGAATACTAATTTAATATAAACTTATAAACTGATCTCCAATTGTTTTATAACAATAATGATACAATCAACAAAGTATGATAGGTTAGGTTTTAGAAAGCAAGTATGACATTTGCAGGTAGTGTACCCAATATTCAAAACTTATTGCTGGCATTCAGAATTGCTAGCAATATTCTAGAAGTCTTGCTTCTGGTGTAAATTTTCCATTTCTTCAGTGGAAATTGTGGAATTTGTAATAATGTTATAACAATTGGAGTGATAAATCATGTATCACACAATGCAAGTTCAGGGCATTGAATTATGGTAGTAATTTCTCATTGGCAATTTTCCAGCAACTTTTCTCCTGTTATGACGTAGCCGATGATGTGTGCCAGGCAGATCAAATCCACAAGGGAAACTTGGTCACATTATCACAATGGTTTTACACTTTGTACTTAATATGAGATCTGTGCATTGAATTCAGAAATAATAAGTCCACCAAGACCTTTAGAGATTTTAAAAATTAAATTAAAATATTTATTAACAAAACATAAAAGATTTCAAGCACATACATAAGACTACAATTACTTACTCCTATAATAACTCCTAAAATTCCTAATTAACCTGACTCCCAGTTACATTCCCTTTAAGGCAATGGTCCAAAATAGATTTTAGATTTAAAACCAAACCAGCAAGTTAACACAATACCCACTTGACAGTGGAATTCCAAATGGCTTTTCAGCAACTTCAATTTTGTTATATAGCAATCTTATGCACAAAATGCTGGAAGCTATCAATAAGGCTATTTCACACACTCCTGTTAGATCTTACATGGCCTTCTGACACATAGCCTTTCATTCTCCTTTATATATGTTTCTCCCTTTTTAATATGAAAATGCTATTGTTTCATATGTCTTTGAAACTATATCTTCCTTATAATATAAAAACTTTCATGTTGTCAATATTTTGTAAGTAACCTTTGGGAAAAATAAACACATTCCTTAGCCTTGTTCATCTGGCTCGTTGTAAATAGATTAAGATCCCTTTGAAAGCCAAATCTCTTCATTGATCTACAAATGTAAATTCCCTTCACACCTTACATGCTAAGCCAGCATCCATGGACTGAATTTCCCCCCATTAGGAGGGTTGTGCGGGGGCGGGCAGGAGTGAGGGCAAACACGATTGGCACCCCCTATCGGGTGTGCGCTGCCATTTTATGTGGATAGGCCAATTAAGGCCTGCCCAGCCTGATACACACCCGGAAGCGCCATGCGCTCCCTGTCGGGTGGGGGGGGAATTCCCTAAGTCAGGGCCTGCGCTCTTTCTGTAAAAGAGTTATCCAGCTGTCATGGAACTGTCCAGCTGTCAAGGAACTGTTAAGGCCCTGTCCAGCTGTCAAGGAAATGTTAAGAGGCTGTCCAGCTATCAAACCTCTCAAGACTATCCAACAAGTGTCAAAGATGTCAAATCAGTCAAAGCTATCCAGGAAGTGTCAAACGTGTTAAAGCTATCTAGGAAGTGTCAAACCTATCAAAGAAATGTTCAGGGATTCACTAGGTGAATTGGCATGGGATAGTAAGGGAAAAGGATGGGAGGTATGGTCTGGTATGAGTTGGCACTAAGTTGGCATAGGGATATTGGGGCAATGGGGTGGGAAGAGATACATTATGTTGGCATAGGGGTATGGGAGCCATGGAGGATTGATGGGGGGCAAAAGGGTCATGGATAGAGGGTGGGACCATTGGTTGGCATGGGTGGGGCATAGGGAGTGTGTGGGGTGTTGAGGGAGGGTGAGGGCTGGAGAATGTTTTTACTTAATTATTATTATTTATTTGTTTAAACGCAGTGCTGGAGCATAGAGAAAAGCATTGTGCCTAGCCCATCTCTGCACCCGGCAGCTTCTGCACTCATTCCAGGGTTGCCTGCCCCAACTCCTGTTTCAGAAAAGCATCCGACGCTGCGAAACCGACTAGGGGATAAAAATCTGGATCAAGGAGTCTGTAAATGGATATAGATATGTTAAGTGAGTGGGCAAAATTTGACAGATGGAGTAAAACGTAAGAAAATGTGAACTTGTCCATTTTGGCAGGGAGAACAGAAAAGCTGTATACTATTTAAAGAGATTGCAGAACTCTGTGGTACAGAGGGATCTGGCTGTCCTGATTCATGAATCACAAGAAGTTAGAATGTAGGTACAGCAAGTGATTAGGAAGGCATATAGAATGTTGTTGTTTATTGTAAGGAGAATGGAATATAAAAGTAGTGAAGTTTTGCTACAGTTGTACAGGGTGTTGGTGAGACCACATCTGAAATACTGTGTACAGTTTTGGTCTCCTTACTTAAGAAAGGATATAATTACATTCGAAGCAGTTCAGAGAAGTTCCTTTAACTGATTCCTGGAATGAAGGGGTTATTTTATGACTAAAGGTTGGATAGATTGGGCCTGTATCCATTAGGGTTTAAAAGAATGAGAGGCAATCTCATTGAAACATGTAAGATCATGAGGCAACTTGACAGGGTGGATGTGAAAGGATGTTTCCCCATGTGGGAGAGGCTAGAACTAGGGGACGCAGTTTAAAAATAGTTTTCATCTGGCAAGTCCTCACCTCTTTGCCGTGCCAGGTTGTGCAGTGTGCAGCAAGCCACGATGATCCATGAGACCCTCTGGGGAGTCTACTGGAGTGCTCCACCAAATCCGGGCATTGGAATCGCATCTTTAAGATGCCCAAGGTGTGCTCCACTAATGTTCGGCTAGCTGCATAAGCCTTGTTGTATCTTCTCTCTGCAGGAGTTTGAGGTCACTGCACGGGCGTCATCAGCCACGTCATTTGCAGAGACAGTCCTAGATCCTGTGTGATCCCTCGAAGATGCCTGGGATCTGCGATCTACTCAAGCTGTATCAGTCATGGACATTTCCTGGATATCAGGTGCAAACCTGCATGATAAATTTCTTATGGTCGCAGACCAGCTGTACACTGAGCAAATGGTAGCCTTTCTTGCTAATGTATTGGACTGCCTGGGTAGCCAGGATGTTTAAACCCCTTGTTCACAGTGTGGAGATTTCCCAGAACGATAACCAACTCCAGGGCATTTGGGTCACTGGACAAGCTTGAGAAGTGTTAGAATTGTGGCGCTGGATGGTTCACAGAAGGGAAGATTGGGCCTCCCTCAGATAATCTCATTTCCTGACTAAACATGTACCCTCATGTTTATTCCAAAGAGTGTAGTATTAGAGCACAGTGAATGAGGATTCCAGCATCTGGGCACATCCATGCACATGGCCAAAGCACTGTCATAGCAGTTGGCCCAACCATCTTCAGCTGCTTTATCAATGACAATCCATTATAAGGTCAGAATTGGGGATGTTTGCTGATGCCTGCACAATATTCAGCACCATTCATGACTCAAAAGATACTAAAGCAATCCGTTTCCAAATGCAGCAAGATCTAGACAATATGCACCTTGGGCTGACAAGTGGTAAGTAACATCCGCGACACACAAATGCCAGGCAATGACCATCGCCCCTTGACATTCAATGGCATTACCTTTGCCAAATCCCCCATTATCAACATCCTGGGGATCACCATTGACCAGAAACTGATTGGACTAGCCGTATAAATATAGTGGCTACAAGAGCAGGTCAGAGGCTAGGAATTCTGTGGCAAGTAACTCACCTCCTGACTCCCCAAAACCTGTCCACCATTTACAAGGCACAAATCAGGAATATTCTCCACTTGCCTGGATGATTGCAGCTCCAACAACACTCAGGAAGCTTAACACTGTCTGGGATAAAGCAGCCCACTTGATTGGCACCCAATCCTTACCACCGATGCACAGTGGCAACAGCGTGTACCATCTACAAAATGCATTGCAGCAACTCGCCAATGTTCCTTAGACAGCACCTTCCAAATCCATGGCCACTACCATCTAGAAGGACAAGGGCAGCAGACACATGGGAACAGCACCAACTGCATGTTCCCCTCCAAGCTACTCACTATCTTGACCTAGAAAGATATCGCCGTTCCTTAACTGTCGCTGGGTCAATATCCTGGAGCTCCCTCCCTAACAGCACTGTGGGTGTACCTACACCACATGGACTGAAGCAGTTCAAGAAGGCAGCTCACCACCACCTTCTCAAGGGCAACTAGGGATGGGCAATAGATGCTGGTTCTGGGGAATCTCCACACTGCGAACAAGGAGTTAAAACAAGGAGATCTGATAGTGCCACTTTGTGGGATTAGTCTCGCATGAATGTGCTTCATTGCTTCACTTTCCTGATTCCCTGCATTGTTATTGAAAGGTTCCTAACATGACTCAGCTGTGACTCTCTCCTCATTTGGGAATGCACAGTTCAGTCGGGTGACCTTTTAATCCCCCGAGCACGTGCACCTGCCCTCTAATCCACCTGCAGAGCCCGCACCAGCAGAGATTCTTCCCATTTTAATTTTGTACTGTGCCATTGCTGCACGTTGGAAGACGGTGGTGCTGAGGTCCCACTACCAGACCAGCATAGACCCTCCCCATGCGAGTATGGAAAGCCCTCCCATCATCCCGGAGGAGCTTAATATTCAGGTTTCCCTCCCTCCAAGACCTTTCAATCTTCCTTTTTCTTGATTTCTTGATCAAATTTCTTGATCACATCGTAATTGTGGTGATATCCATTTGTTAGCCCCTGAACATTTTGAACTGGATAAGCATAAACCACGTGTGGACCTCCCTCCTCCCCGTCTTGAGGCCACTTGCACGGTTAGACATACGCCTCCCTAAACACACTCGGATACTCCCAAAATGCTTATTCCCCATCTGTAGGCTGCAGATGACTCCCCTGACTGAGTTTTCCATCTTTTTTTTTCATTCATGGGATGTGGGTGTCACTGCCTAGGCCAACATTTATTGCCCATCTCTAACTGCCTTTGAGAAGGTGGTGATCAGCTTCTTAAACCGCTGCAATCCGTGTGGCGCAAGTACACACACAATGTTGTTAGGGAGGGAGTTCCAGGATTTTGACCCAGTGACTGTGAAGGAATGACAATATATTTCCAACTCAGGATGGTTATTGGCTTGGAGGGGAAATTCCAGGTGGTGGTGTTTCCCATGCTTCTGTGGCCCTTGTCCTTCTAGATGGTAATGGTCATGGGTTTGGAAGGTGCTGTCTAAGGAGCTTGGTGACTTCCTGCAGTGCTTCTTGTAGATGGTACACACTGCTGCCACTGTGCATTGACTGTGTCAGTATCTGAAAAGCTGCGAATGGTGCTGAATATTTTGCAATCATCAGTGAACATCCCCACTTCTGTCCTTATGATGGAAGGAAGGTCATTGATGAAGCAGCTGAAGATGATTGAGCCTGGAACACTACACTGAGGAACTCCTGCACTGATGTCCTGGAACTGAGATGATTGATCTCCAACAACCACAACCATCTTCTTTTGTGCTAGGTATGACCTCAACGAGCAGAGAGCTGTCCCCCTGATTCCCATTTACTCCTGTTTTTCTCAGGCTCCTTGATGCCATATTTGGTCCAATGCTACCTTGATGTTAAGGGCAGTCGCTCTCACCTCACCCCTTGAGCTCAGCTCTTTTGTCCATGTTTGAACCAAGGCTGTAATGAGGTCAGGAGCTGAATTGCCCTGAGAACCCAAACTGAGCATCAGTGAGGCAGGCTATTGTTAAGCAAGTGCTGCTTGATAACACTATTGATGACCCCTTCCTTCACTTTAATGATGATTTAGAATAGACTGATGGGGTGGTAATTGCCCAAGTGGAGTGAATCGAATTGGCTGAAGACTGGCATCTGTGATGCTGGGGACCTCCGGAGGAGGCCGAGATGGATCATCCACTCGGCACTTCTGGCTGAATATTGTTTCAAATGTTTCAGCCTTCTCTTTTGTATTAATATGCTGGGCTCCCCCATCATTGAGGAGGATGATATTTGTGGAGCCTCCTCCTCCAGTGAATTGTTTAATTGTCCACCACCATTCACAACTGGATGTGGCAGGACTGCAGAGCTTAGATCTAATCTGTTGGTTGTGGAATTGCTTAGCTCTGTTGATCGCTTCTGCATATACTGTTTGGCACGCAAGTAGCCCTGTGTTGTAGCTTCAACAGGTTGGCACCTCATTTTTAGGTATGCCTGGCTCTGTTCCTGGCATGCCCACCTGCAGTCTTCATCGAACCAGGTTGATCCCCTGGCTTGGTGGTAATGGTAGAGTGGGGGATATGCTAGGCCATGAGGTTACAGATGTGGTTAAGTACAATTCCGCTGCTGCTGATTGCCCACAGCGCCTCATGGTTGCCCAGTCTTGCATTGCTAAATCTGTTCAAAATATATCCCACTTAGCACAGTGGTGGTGTCACACAGCATGATGGAGGGTACCCTTAATGTTTTGATGGGACTTTGTCTCCGTAAGGACTGTGCGGTGGTCACTCTTCCTGATACTGTCATGGACAGATACATTTGCAGCAGGCAGCTTGGTGAGGATGAGGTCAAGTATGTTTTTCCCTCTTGCGGGTTCCCTCACCACCTGCCACAGACCCAGTCTAGCAGCTATGTCCTTTAGGACTGGAACAGTTAGGTCTGTGCTAGTGAGCCACTCTTGGAAATGGATATTGAAGTCCTGTATCCACAGTGCATTCTGCGTCCTTGCCATCCTCAGATGTTAGTAAGGAGGACCAGTATGCTGCCCAGTATGATGCCACTACCATCTAGAAGGACAAGAGCAGCAGACACATGGGGACACCAGCACCTGGAGGTTCCCCTCCAAGTCACACACCGTCCTGACTTGGAACTATATCACTGTTCCCTTACTGTTGCTAGATCAAAATCCTGGAACTCCCTTCCTTACAACACTGTGGGAGTACCTACAGCACATGGACTGCAGTGGTTCAAGAAGGCAGCTCACCATCACCTTCTCAAGGGCAACTAGGGATGGGCAATAAATGCTGGCCCAGCCAGCGAAGCCCACATCCTGTGAATGAATAAAAAAAATGTTTACCTTTACTATTGGTACCCAGAATAACAGAGACTTTAACCAGGCTTCTTAAATTAAACAACAAACTTTTTAGTTTATTATAAAATCAGACTTGTCAAAGAGAAAGGCAAAACTTATCAACGTATAGTCTGGAATATGAAATTATACTAAATACTCTTTTAAGATTCCCTCAGTCTCTCACACGCACAAACACGTGCGCAGGCACGCACTCACACACAAACGGTGAAGTAAAAATAAAAATGGAGGAATTTGACCAAAGGTTAAAAGTCAATAGTTTAAAGGCAAATGAATGCTCGAAATGGTGTCTGGGTTATACAGTTAGGCTCTCAGCACTGATCCACAAAACAATCAATAACTCTGGCATTGCTTTTCAGGCAGACTCATGGAACACTTGAGGGTACTCTAGTCCAGCATGTAGAGAATTTCAGGAGCATCTTATAGTTGCTTCTGGCTCAGGACTGCAAAAGGCTGCTGTCTTCCTTCTCAAGCAGTTGGTCCTTCTCTCCTCAAAAGAAAAACCACAACTCACATTTTAAAACACAGTCTTTCAACCATGTTTTTTTTCCAGAGCCATAAAACCCATGTGACCCCTTTTGTACACAGTTCACCAGGTCAACATGTTGACACTTTTTTTCCAACTGCTTAATTACCCTTTCTTGTAAAAGAATGCTTTTTCCCAGGAATAACAACCAGAGTCCTGCATTAACCCTTTCAGGGGCAGTGTCTTTTAAACACAAATTCTTCCAAAATATCCTAAGTCGTTGAAGATTAACCATTTCCTGTGATTAAAGTGTTCATGATACCATACCTCAGGCCAGTTCCACCACCCCTCCCCACCCCCTTCCACAGCACAGCCATAGCCCTGCAGTCCCTTTCCATGCCTCAGGCCAGATTCCCCTCTTCCCCCGTGCAGCCCTAATCCTGCAGCCCATTAAAAGCCACCCTTGCCTTACCGCTAGTCTGGTAGGTACATACTTGCCTCTGGCACCCACCCGCTGTGAAAGCGATGTGATGCTGCCAGCGAAGTCTAACACCATGGTAATCACCATGAGTGTTGCGTGATGAAAGGTAGGCGAACAAACCACGATATCACGAGCGAAGTGCAGGTCGCCAGTTGCACATCTCTCATATACCATTGTGAAACACGTCGTTCTCATTGCAAGCCGATGTGCTCTGATGATCCAGCGTAGGGGATGATTCTGGCAAGGAGTCCTTATAGTGAGATGCAAATATATTGAAATTACATTTCTGACGTGCCGTGGTGGGAAATGTGGCTGGCCACTGAAGGCTGCAGAGCGCAATTGCAAACTCATTTTACGATGCCTTAAAATCAATTTTTGGCCTTCTCACGATATTTTCCACTCGAACTACCATGATGCCCAATGCGAATGGGAGCAGAAAATCCTGACCTATGAGTTTGCAAAGAAGCCTGGCAAGTTGTTTCATTGCATCTTATAGACAATGCACACTGCTGCTACTGTGTGCTTGTAATGGATGAAGTGAATGTTAAAGGTAGTGAATGGGGCGCCAATCATGCTGGCTGCTTTAACTTGGATGCTGTTGAGCTTCTTGAGCGCTGTTGGTTCTGGACTCATCCAGGAAGTGGAGAGTATTCCATCAGATTCGTGATTTGTACCTTGCTGATGGTGGACAAGCTTTGGGGAGTCAGAGCATGAGTTACTTATCACAGAATACCCAGCCTCTGACCTGGTCTTGTAGCCACAGTATTTCTGTGTCTGGTCCAGTAAGTTTCTGGTCAATGGAGACCCCCCCCAACCCACCTCAGAATGTTGATGGTGATGGTTCAGTGATGATGAAATTATTGAATGTCAAGAGGAGGTGATTAGATTCTCTTTTGTTGGTGATGGTCATTGCCTGGCACTTGTGTGACAAGAATGTTATTTGCCACTTATCAGATGAATGTTGTCCTGAGAAAAATATTTGGAGGAAGATCTTTGGTGTTACTTCTTTTTATTGTTGGTGTCTTTTGCTGAATGCTTATTGTGAAATGGAAGTGTTTATAAGTAAGCAGCTTTTCATTGGAAGTTTATGTGCAACTTTACTCTTGATTGATGCATTCACTATTTGTTCAGTTGTAGTTTGTTGTAATTGAATGAATGTGAAATGTGAGCAAATTAGGTGCAAGAATAGCTTTTGCATATCAAACATGATGAGTAGGTATGGCACCTAAGATGTGGTGAACACAAGCATGCACTAGATGCCACTTTTTAATATATGCTAGTAGATCTACCCTGGTCAAGCCCACCCCAGCCCCAGCTTCCGTACTCACTTTAAGGCTGAATCCAAGTTCCACCGCCAACCTTCTTTTACCACCAGCCAAGACCTAGGAAGTCCCTCCGAACCTCCACCCACCACTTTTGCAACTTAGCTGCTGACCCAAGCACCTTCCCAATTCATACCCCACCTTCCCCCTTTCTTAAGACCAAAGTGACAAGAAAACAAAAGACACTATTAAAGAAAAATAGTTTTTGCTATAGTCAGATGTTTGTGACCTCAAGTTTACAATAGGTCATATTATAAAGGTTGAATTTTCGTCCATGGTGATTTTGCCACCAGAGATAATTTGGAGCAGCACTTACATTGTCAGCTGAACACAACCACGGCCCTGGCTCATTTTCCTTGATCAGGCCTGATGAAAATTAATGGGTAGGCTCCCATTAGTATCTCTACTCTAAAGAGGAACCTTCCACTCCAGAGAAGCAAAATAAAGTTTTACAGCAGGGCAATCACCGCAGCACCAGGAGTGGGAGGAACTAACATTAAAGGAGGTAGGTACAAGCCCCCTGAAGAAAGTAACCAAATCTTGGGCAAAAGACTTGGAATGAGTCAAAATCAGCATTAAGACAGAACGAGGGCAGAAGAGAGAGAGAAAGAGACATGGCCATAGTCAGATCCCGTTCCTCATTTGCAGATTTCTTGCTGCTACCACATTCAGTATTACCACCTTTCTCCCACCCTGGGGGCATCATTTTATTGCAGCAGGAAGGTGGGGTAATTGATCAACTTCTTTAGCCTTGCAGCTGCATTAGGTGGGGCTGAGGAGGGGAGTGGGAATTAAATCCCTGCTGGAGGAGAAGGAAACATTTAAAATATTTTAGTATTAGGGATTCAGTGATAGTAATTAATTACCTGAAGAGAGGAACATAATAGGGCAAATGTTTCAGTCACTGTGGGCACCAATTTTCGGTTATAAAGCAGAGAAAGATCCAAGTCTTATGAAATGAAAAATATGAGAAAAAGAGATACACATGGTAATAAGTAGGACTTAGGAGCAGGAGAAGGCCACTCAAGCCCATCACACATTCACTGGCATCTCACTCACTGCCAGCTCAAGGGACATCACCACCCATTCTCACACACATTCCCTCACATGTCCATCTGGCCTCATCTCCTCTGGAGACTGCTTCCCTGTCCCTCACCATCTTGAGGCCACTTGCACAGAACAACATGTCCCCCCTCACACACACCCTGAGATATCCTCCTTCCCCAGTACAGCCCACGTCCTGCAGCATCTTCCCTTGCCTGATGCCACTTCTCCCCTTTCCCCAAGCAAGCCCTAGCTCTGCAGCCATTGAAAAGCCACCCACATACGGCTGATCTGGTAGATAGAGACTTATCCGTGAACCCCCCTAAAAGTGATGTGGTGCTGTCTGTGAAGCTTGGCGCCAATGACTGTGAGTGCTGACTAAAGCAAGGTAGGCAAAGAAACCTTGAAGTCCTCAGCGAAGAGCAGCCCGCTAAATGTACACTTTATATATGCTGTTCTGAAACACGTCAGCATGTTTTCCCGCTGACGTGGATGGACAATCCAGCAAGGGGGGAGGACTCCAGCGGGCTTCCCTTATAATGATATGCAGATGTATTACAATGAGAACAAAAACAGAATTACCTGGAAAAACTCAGCAGGTCTGGCAGCATCGGCGGAGAAGAAAAGAGTTGACGTTTCGAGTCCTCATGACCCTTCAACAGAACTGGTCTTTCTTTACAAGGAGAGGGAATTATAAGCTGGTTTATGGTGGGGGGTGGGGGGTGGAGAGAGAGGGGAGAAGTGGAGTGGGGGGGGTGTTAGGATAGGAGCAGATCATCAAAAGATGTCACAGACAAAAGAACAAAAGAACACAGGTGTTGAAGTTGGTGATATTATCTAAACGAATGTGCTAATTAAGAATGGATGGTAGGGCACTCAAGGTATAGCTCTAGTGGGGGTGGGGGAGCATAAAAGATTTTAAAATAATGGAAATAGGTGGGAAAAGAAAAATCTATATAAATTATTGGAAAAGAAAAAAAAACAAACAAAAGGAAGGGGGAAGAAACAGAAAGGGGGTGGGGATGGGGGAGGGAGCTCAAGACCTAAAGTTGTTGAATTCAATATTCAGTCCGGAAGGCTGTGAAGCGCCTAGTCGGAAGATGGGGTGCTGTTCCTCCAGTTTGTGTTGGGCTTCACTGGAACAATGCAGCAAACCAAGGACAGACATGTGGGCAAGAGAGCAGAGTGGAGTGTTAAAATGGCAAACGACAGGGAGGTTTGGGTCATTCTTGCGGACAGGCCGCAGGTGTTCTGCAAAGTGATCACCCAGCTTACGTTTGGTATCTCCAATGTAGAGGAGACCGCATTGGGAGCAATGAATACAGTAGACTAAGTTGGAGGAAATGCAAGTGAAATGCTGCTTCACTTGAAAGGAGTGTTTGGGCCCTTGGACGGTGAGGAGAGAGGAAGTGAAGGGGCAGGTGTTACATTTTTTGCGTGGGCATGAGGATTGCCATAGGTGGGGGTTGAGGAGTAGGGGGTGATGGAGGAGTGGACCAGGGTGTCCCGGAGGGAGCGATCCCTACGGAATGCCGATAAGGGGGGTGAAGGGATAATGTGTTTGGTGGTGGCATCATGCTGGAGTTGGCGGAAATGGCGGAGGATGATCCTTTGAATGCGGAGGCTGGTGGGATGATAAGTGAGGGCAAGGGGGACCCTATCATGTTTCTGGGAGGGAGGAGAAGGCGTGAGGGTGGATGCGCGAGAGATGGGCCGGACACGGTTGAGGGCCCTGTCAACGACCGTGGGTGGAAAACCTCGGTTAAGGAAGAAGGAGGACATGTCAGAGGAACTGTTTTTGAATGTAGCATCATCGGAACAGATGCGACGGAGGCGAAGGAACTGAGAGAATGGGATGGAGTCCTTACAGGAAGTGGGGTGTGAGGAGCTGTAGTCGAGATAGCTGTGGGAGTCGGTAGGCTTGTAATGGATATTGGTGGACAGTCTATCACCAGAGATTGAGACAGAGAGGTCAAGGAAGGGAAGGGAAGTGTCAGAGATGGACCACGTGAAAATGATAGAGGGGTGGAGATTGGAAGCAAAATTAATAAATTTTTTCAAGTCCCGACGAGAGCATGAAGCAGCATCGAAGTAATCATCGATGTATCAGAGAAAGAGTTGTGGAAGGGGGCCGGAGTAGGACTGCAACAAGGAATGTTCCACATACCCCATAAAGGGACAGGCATAGCTGGGGCCCATGCGGGTACCCATAGCCACAACCTTTATTTGGAGGAAGTGAGAGGAGTTGAAGGAGAAATTGTTCAGTGTGAGAACAAGTTCAGCCAGACGGAGGAAAGTAGTGGTGGATGGGGATTGTTCGGGCCTCTGTTCGAGGAAGAAGCTAAGGGCCCTCAGACCATCCTGGTGGGGGATGGAGGTGTAGAGGGATTGGATGTCCATAGTGAAGAGGAAGTGGTTGGGGCCAGGGAACTGGAAATTGTTGATGTGACGTAAGGTGTCAGAGGAATCACGGATGTAGGTGGGAAGGGACTAGACAAGGGAAGAGAGAAGGGAGTCAAGATAACGAGAAATGAGTTCCGTGGGACAGGAGCAAGCTGACACAATCAGTCTACCAGGACAGTTCTGTTTGTGGATTTTGGGTAGGAGGTAGAAGCGGGCCATCCGTGGTTGGGCGACTATCAGGTTGGAAGCTGTAGGAGGAAGATCCCAGAGGAGATGAGGTCAGTGACAGTCCTGGAAACAATGGCTTGATGTTCAGTGTTGGGGTCATGGTCCAGGGAGAGGTAGGAGGAAGTATCTGCGAGTTGACGCTCAGCCTCTGCGAGGTAGAGGTCAGTGCGCCAGACAACAACAGCACCAGCGAGTTTGATGACAATGTCAGGGTTGGACCTGAGAGAATGGAGTGCAGTAAGTTCAGAGAGAGAGAGATTAGAATGGGTGAGAGGAGCAGAGAAATTGAGACGACTAATGTCGCGCCAACGGTTCTCAATGAAAACATCACTCGACCTCTCCCTCCAGCAGCACCGCCGTACCCTTTTTCAAAGCTGCACGTGCCCCCAGTTTCATTTTATTCTTTGTCTCATCCGACACCTCAACAAGAAACTTTTTCTCTTTCTCTCAAGTGCTAAGGAGCGCAAGCTCCAGCAACTCAACACCAACACCCATCTAGGACCCTCCACCCCTGCCTGTCCCTCCGTCCCCACCCCATCTTCCAATCCCAGCACCAGCCGTGTATTCACTATACCCCCTGACCTTCCCCTCTCTGACGCTGAACGTTCAGTGCTTAGCAAAGGATTTAGTTTCATACTCTTACGCCCTCAACTCAATGAATTTCGGGCTCGGCACGATGCTGAACTCTTCTTCCGCCGTCTTCGTCTCCGGGCTCACTTCTTTGGGCAGGAGTCCTCTCCCCGTTCAACGGATCCTTTTACCCACCTCCAATATTCTCCCTCCACCTGGACCCCTCCCTCTGGATTCTTACCTTCTCTTGATCTTTTCATTGAGAACCGTCCTGGTAGACTGATTGTGTCAGCTTGCTCCTGTCCCACGGAACTCATTTCTCGTTATCTTGACTCCCTTCTCTCTCCCCTTGTCTAGTCCCTTCCCACCTACATCCGTGATTCCTCTGACACCTTACGTCACATCAACAATTTCCAGTTCCCTGGCCCCAACCACTTCCTCTTCACTATGGACATCCAATCCCTCTACACCTCCATCCCCCACCAGGATGGTCTGAGGGCCCTTAGCTTCTTCCTCGAACAGAGGCCCGAACAATCCCCATCCACCACTACTTTCCTCCGTCTGGCTGAACTTGTTCTCACACTGAACAATTTCTCCTTCAACTCCTCTCACTTCCTCCAAATAAAAGGTGTGGCTATGGGTACCCGCATGGGCCCCAGCTATGCCTGTCCCTTTATGGGGTACGTGGAACATTCCTTGTTCCAGTCCTACTCCGGCCCCCTTCCACAACTCTTTCTCCGGTACATCGATGATTACTTCGATGCTGCTTCATGCTCTCGTCGGGACTTGAAAAAATTTATTAATTTTGCTTCCAATCTCCACCCCTCCATCATTTTCACGTGGTCCATCTCTGACACT
Source organism: Carcharodon carcharias (assembly GCF_017639515.1). Classification (NCBI taxonomy): domain Eukaryota; kingdom Metazoa; phylum Chordata; class Chondrichthyes; order Lamniformes; family Lamnidae; genus Carcharodon; species Carcharodon carcharias. The sequence continues at coordinate 31,008,711 of NC_054477.1, read as the reverse complement.
TCCCTTCCCTTCCTTGACCTCTCTGTCTCAATCTCTGGTGATAGACTGTCCACCAATATCCATTACAAGCCTACCGACTCTCACAGCTACCTCGACTACAGCTCCTCACACCCCACTTCCTGTAAAGACTGCATCCCATTCTCTCAGTTCCTTCGCCTCCGTCACATCTGTTCTGATGATGCTACCTTCAAAAACAGTTCCTCTAACATGTCCTCCTTCTTCCTTAACCGAGGTTTTCCACCCACGGTCGTTGACAGGGCCCTCAACCGTGTCCGGCCCATCTCCCGCGCATCCGCCCTCACGCCTTCTCCTCCCTCCCAGAAACATGATAGGGTCCCCCTTGTCCTCACTTATCACCCCACCAGCCTCCGCATTCAAAGGATCATCCTCCGCCATTTCCGCCAACTCCAGCATGATGCCACCACCAAACATATCTTTCTTTCACCCCCCCCCCTGTCGGCTTTCCATAGGGATCGTTCCCTCCGGGACACCCTGGTCCACTCCTCCATCACCCCCCTACTCCTCAACCCCCACCTATGGCACCTCCCCATGCCCACACAAAAGATGTAACACCTGCCCCTTCACTTCCTCTATCCTCACCGTCCAAGGGCCCAAACGCTCCTTTCAAGTGAAGCAGCAATCCACTTGCATTTCCCCCAACTTAGTCTACTGTATTCGTTGCTCCCAATGCGGTCTCCTCTACATTGGAGAGACCAAACGTAAACTAGGCGACCACTTTGCAGAACACCTGCGGTCTGTCCGCAAGAATGACCTAAACCTCCCTGTCGCTTGCCATTTTAATACTCCACTCTGCTCTCTTGCCCACATGTCTGTCCTTGGCCTGCTGCATTGTTCCAGTGAAGCCCAACGCAAACTGGAGGAACAGCACCTCATCTTCTGACTAGGCACTTTACAGCCTTCCGCACTGAATATTGAATTCAACAACTTTAGGTCTTGAGCTCCCTCCTCCATCCCCACCCCCTTTCTGTTTCTTCCCCCTTCCTTTTGTTTGTTTTTTTTTTCTTTTCCAATAATTTATATAGATTTTTCTTTTCCCACCTATTTCCATTATTTTTAAATCTTTTATGCTCCCCCCACCCCCACTAGAGCTATACCTTGAGTGCCCTACCATCCATTCTTAATTAGCACATTCGTTTAGATAATATCACCAACTTCAACACCTCTGTGTTCTTTTGTTCTTTTGTTTGTGACATCTTTTGATGATCTGCTCCTATCCTAACACACCCCCTCCATTCCCCCGCAACCGCCCCCCCCCCTCCCACCATCACCACCACCACCACCACCACCATAAACCAGCATATATTTCCCTCTCCTTGTAAAGAAAGACCAGTTCTGTTGAAGGGTCATGAGGACTCGAAACGTCAATTCTTTTCTTCTCCACCGATGCTGCCAGACCTGCTGAGTTTTTCCAGGTAATTCTGTTTTTGTTTTGGATTTCCAGCATCCGCAGTTTTTTGTTTTTATCTCTGTATTACAATGAGGTTCCCGACGTCCGATGGCAGGAAACGTGGCCCCCCGTCGACAGGCTAAGTGGATGATCGCATATTGTTCACTTATGCCATCAAACACACCCAATGCCAGTGAGCACAGAAAATCCCAACCAGTGTGTAGTGGGCATGGAAGTATCATAGCTTAGCACGGGGAGTATGAGGGGCTGGGGGTAGGGCTAGTGGGGGTCATAAGTTGACATAGAGGACATGAGAAGAGGACGATGTGTAAGTGGCCATAGCTTGGCTAGGGGGCATAAAGGGCCATGGGTGGTGGGTGGGGGGCATAATTTGGCATGGGGGCATGAAGAGACATGGATGTAGCATGGGGAGTGTGTGGGGGTTGAGGGGGTGTGAGGGGTGAGGGCTGGAAGGCCTTTTTTTATTTTATCTAGGACAAAGTCCCAGAGCACTGAGGCAGGCCTTTTAAACAGCCCGCCTCTGCACCCAGCAGCCCCTATGGCTGCCTCCAACCTCTTTTCTGGGTTGGTTAGCCAGATTGCAGTCGGCACCCAGACCCAGGCAATGAAGATCCTGACTTCATCTCAGTTGTATTAAAGGCTGTTAGGCTCCTAGCCCTCACCCCACACACCCTCTCACCCCCATGCACTCCCCATGCTTCCTCCAGGCTCCCATGCTTCCATTCCACCTCTGTGCCCCTCCATGTTCTCCAAGTCCATTCCATACCTCATGCCACCTATGTCACCTCCATATCCCCATGTCCCTTCCATGCTCAGTCATCAGTATGCACAATGTACAGAACCCATGAGCCATATAATAACAACAGCAATTCTTGACATTCTCGTGAAAAAAAATTCAGAAATCTATTTTGAAAAAAACCGCTGCTCTTACAACCCTATAAAAGTGTCAATCAAACAGAGCCATTATAGTACCAATAACAGAAGCTTCACTTCACATCTCTTAAACTTGTCCAAATGAACAGACATTGAAATAATAGCAAAATGACTTGTTATAACCTCATAGAGATGTCAATCAATTGAAAAAACACTCCCCATCCACATGGCTGAACAAACCCTTGCTGATGTCAAGGAACTATCATATTTTTCCTAATATTATTGTGGGATATTTCAAAGCAGGCTTGTGTGTGTGTTTGTGTGTGTGTGTGTTTATGGTTCTGTGTGTGTGGCTAATTTAATTAAACTAGAGACAATTAGACTGTAAGGTTTAGATTATCAAAGGATTTAGGTGTAAAGCAGTCATTTGAAATGGAGATGAGTAAGCTAAGGTGAGGTCAGCAGATACGGTGTGAATTTGCATTTTTAGATAATTGAAGAAGTGTTTGATTTTCAAAGGGACATGGATAATGTTTACAACCGGCAAGATAAATAAGGCAAGGGTATTACCTTGATTTTTCCCAAAAGTGCTGGCCGTAATGATAACATGAAAGATTGTTATATTCTGGGAAAAGTAACTTCTAAAGACAAGTTGAAACAATGGGATTTACATCAAAACAAGAGAAATATATTTAAAGAAGGATGGAAGGCTGTGTGAGGGGTAGCCATGTGAGATCTTGAAAGATGTACTGTGTGAAACAGATTTGGGGAAAAGCCTCTAGCCAACCTGAATAAGTTTGCTGTTCCAAAATCATGTTAAATGCCTTTGGATTTCCATTTTCCACTGAGTGTTTGTGGTAATATTGCTGGACAATTTTATAAATTTGGAACCTATTTGGATCGTTGCCTTAAAGGGGATGTATAGTTAGGAGGCTGGTTAAGTATAATTTTTGGGAACTGTTATAACTATGTAACTTTAATCGTGTGTGTGTGTGTTTAAGTTTTTCCTCTTTTGTTAATAAATGTTTTAATTTAATCTTTAAAATCTCTAAAAGTGGTAGTGGTCTCATTACTTCTGACTTCAGTGCATAAGTCTTCTCATAATAAATACAAATTGCAAAATCGTTGTATTATTGTGGCCAAGTTTCCCATATGGATTTGGTCAGCGTGGCAAATACCACCTGCCAAATCATGACACTGAGCTAATCCATTCAAGAGTCTTGGAGTTCAGACAAACATTCATTATGTGGCCATCTGGGAAACAGACAGCAGGCCAGGCAGGATCAGGGATCACCAAGATTATCCTAGTCTACTGAATGCTGCTGAAGACCAACAATCAAAATATTCTGAGGCCCGAAGATCCTGCAGAAAGAGAAGTCACCCTGCCTTCTGCTCCTGCCCCTTTCTCTCAGATAATCTAAGCTGAGAAGGGTCCTAGCACAAGACCCATTACCTATGTTTCTTGATTTATTGTTGCAGAGAAAATTGAGGTGGAAAGGCTGAGATTGACTCTGCACTATTTCAACAGGAACATTGCACCAATTTCAAGTGCAGGCTAAGGTTGAACATTTGGAAAAGCTCAGACAATACTGGGACAGATTGTGGGGGCGTGAAGCCCTGTGCAAGTGGCTTATCCTACCCCTTCCCTGCCTGAAACACCTGGAAACCCAAATATTGCAATCAAGAAAATTGTATAACCCTGTGCATGATAAAAAGTAATTTGGCAGGATGGTGGAATTTCAAAGTCAGTTAGGTTTGTAATGAATAAATATGTCAGCTAATTGGCAGCCTTCATCTCTTGAGACGATAATTTGTGCTGTGGTGGTCAACTCAGTGTTAAGCATTGCCGATATTGTTAATGTTGAAATCCTGTTATAATGAACTGCATGGTCTAGCTGTTACTAAGTGGGGAAAGGTTAGGGCATTACTTTTAAGTATATAAGAAGTGGTTTCCACCTATGTAGGAGAGAAGAAAAGGGAGTCTGTGCCCTTGTTCTCTGAGCTACGTGACTACACTTATATTAAGGAAAGACTAGCTCCAGATTGCCCCTTTATTCAGTGAATGAACAGCAAATTATAACATGGTAGTAGGGAATGAACATTGAGCTCTGGTGGTTGGAAGCAGAATAAGGAAATTTTGTCTCCATATTCTGAAAAAAGTACTACTTCTGGCAACCTCTGGTGCAAAATGGCTGAGGCTTGGTGCAAATTCTTTGATTATCCATTGTTTTTTTGGGAGTCTGAACCACATGAGCAGTGAAAAAATGAGGTGGAAATGTGGACTTGGGCTACCTCGTTATCCAAGAGGAAGCAAGGTATGTCCTTGTCATTAGCAGGAAAAAGTAAGATTAGAAGTAAAGTATTTTTGGAGCTGAATGTGGGTGAACTGGATACCGAGGAGGGATTAACTAATCTATTACAGTTTATGGATAGCATTTGCAAGAAAGATGTTCTGTTGAAAGCCTAAGATGTGTGGTCAACTTTTGACGAATTTAAGAAAACAGACAATCAGTTCATGGAAGAGTATATTATGGACTCTGATAGGTTATAGAAGAGATTGACAAAGTTTGACCTAGAGATCCCTGAGTCTGTGCTTGTTTTCAAGTTACTGGATTATGCAGATTTCACATGTAGATAGACTTCTGGCACTGACGGGGGTTCACATTTATGAAAAAGACTCTCTTTTAGACCAAATGGCTGCTGCCCTAAAGAAGTTTTTGAGAAAACAGTCATTTCCAGCAACTTTCAGATCAAATATAGGCAACTCTGCAGTGATGCTGAATTTTAAAATCGCCTGAATACTAGATGCAGGTGTCAGTACAAAGACGGAATTGCTGACCGGTGGTCTGAAGAGGGTTATGCTTTTGGCCAATTTGAGAAACAAGACAAAAAGTGGATCTGGGATGGTGACCATAGGCGCTTGAACCCTAGAAATACACGGGGAATGCTAAACAGGTGATTTAGTTGTGATTCCAAATATCATCTGTCGTGAAGAGATATTAATGTCTATAATGTTATTGGAAATTATTGTTAAATTGGAATTGTAGTAGGATCTGGGTCCATGAATGTGTCTATGTGTGTGTCTATGTAGTGTCTTAATTGGATTAAAGCCAGCTGGTCTGGGTGCTTTGATGTATAATAGTTTTGAGATGTTAATTAGATAAACATAAGGAGGAGAAGTTAAAGTATAAATTTGCATTTGTTGAATAAACCATTCAAAAGAATGGGTAAAATATTGTACCTAACGGGGAGACACCAGGCAATGTGTTTACATTACTAATAAAATTGGTGGAATGAAAGGGTTTATTGTTAGGAGAGGTAAAATTAAAAACCTTGTAATACAATGGAAAATTTACATTTAAAGGGGAAGTTAGGCATAGACAGAATGGAGTTTGTGGGCAGCATCTTCCGGTCGGCGAGTGCGGGCAGGGTGGCACGTAAAATGACGTGGGGATACATCGGGCGTGCGTCCCGACGTCACCCCATGTCATTTAGATTTTCAGTTCAGCGGGCGCGCAGCCAAATCGGCTGCACGCCCACTGAACTGTCAACAGCCTATTAAGGCCATTAAAAAACTAATTAACACAATTGATGGACCTGCCCGCCCAACCTTAAGATGAGGTTTCATGATGGTATTTAAATTTTTATGAAAGGTTTAAATCGAAGTTATGGACATGTCCCAACTCATGTGACAGTGTCATATGAGGGGACATGGCAGGGAAATTTTTTGATAACCTTTATTGAAAGTTTTAAATTGGAGCTGATCTCCCTGAGGCAGCTCTTTGCCTCAGGGAGATCTGTGTGCTCTTTTGCGCACATGTGTGAAAGAGCACACTCCCAGCTGAGGGAATTCCCACCTCCACCCGCACAGGGAGTGCATAGCTCTTCCTGGCGGACGTCACGCTGGGCGGGCCTTCATTGGCCCATCCACGTAAAATGGTGGCTCCCGCCCCCCGACCAGGGGCGCCGACTGGAAGGCCACCCGCCCTCACTCACTCCCACATTTCTCCTCCTGAATGTATAAGTCAGAGGCATTTAAGATCTAACCAGCCTGTAGGCCTACAATTGTGCCTGCAAAGGAACCTAATTGAAAGGAACAAAAACAAAAATACCTGGAAAAACTCAGCAGGTCTGACAGCATCTGAGGAAAGGGATACAGTTGACGTTTCGAGTCTGTATGACCTTTCATGCGTCAACTGTGTCCCTCTCCGCAGATGCTGTCAGACCTGCTGAGTTTTTCCAGGTATTTTTGTTTTTGTTCTAGATTTCCAGCATCCACAGTATTTTGCTTTTATCTAATTGAAAGGAACCTCATTTTGAATTCATAAGGTCATTTGTGCTTTGCTTGGTGTCTGTTTTAGGTCTATGAGTTACTGTTGCCTTGGTGAAGATCTACCTGGAAATGATTAATTTGGGGATTTTTTAAAAGTTATTATGGTAGTAATTTGTAGACATGTGTATGTATTTAACTTGTTGTTAAACTAAAAAATGTTTAATTTAATTTTATATAAAAATCCTCCAGAGGCTCTGGAGGCCTGATATAGGTTATGACAGTTGTTCAAATTTCCCACTAGGATTTAAACAACTCAACCTTTACCAACTGCTGTGTCATAACACATCATGTAATGAATTGCCTGAAGCGCAAAAATCAAGTCTTTGAGATAACCCGTGAAACTGATAATCCCAACGCTGAGAATGATGAGGATGACTGGCCTGAAGCAATTGTATTGGTTACTGGAAGCTTGAGTCCGGTGGTGAGTATTCAACTGTGCAGTGTTGGATAGCGGTTGCACCTCTACAGTGTGTGGAGCAGATTAGCTCAATTGCTATTTAGAATCTCTTGACAAGGAAGCTCAGCATAACGTTAAAGAGTATGAAAGTTCTTTGGGGACGATAATATGCTAAAGTCTTTCAAAAGCGTGGTCATCCCATGCAAGATAGTTGGGATAAGTTTCTTCATTAGTTCTGATGTGGTCTCCAATGAGATGCCTTCATTGTTGACAAAGTCCTCAATGAATAAAGCACAAGTGAAACCAGATATAGAAAATGACAAGGCATTTGTATTCGGGAAAGCTGTGGATCTACATTTCACTTGATCGGGGAATTGCTGCATACCATTGAGGAAACAAGATATTTCTTGGCAAGAAGTTCAGGCAATATTGTTGACTTCAGGAGTTGGCAATTTAGCTGACAGAAAAAGAATTATTTGGAAATTGCATTGACAACTCTCACATCCTTCATTACAGAAATTAAAAGCTCCGCTACAGGGTGCTGGGGTAGTCCATAGGGAGTATGAAACTCTTATTGAACGAGTTATGTCTCAATGTGACATTCAAATACTCGAAGACACCAACACTTAAGTTGTCTACTTGCCAGAGAATTTAATGATGTAGTGATAATGGACATAAAGATATGGGACAAAGATTGAGGTTTTTTTCATTACACTTTGCAGATATGCGATTAGGTTCAGCCTATCAATGGTGATAAATGGCAAGGACAAACAAACTAACGTAGTAAAGGTATTGGAAAAATGGATTGGTACTGGATTAGGAACACTAACCAAATTTTTGACAGATAATGGAGGAGAATTCGCAAATGACGAATTTTGGGACATGAACGGGAATTTGAATATTCTCGTCATGAATACTGCTGCTGAGAGCCTGTTCAGCAATGCTTTATATGAGAGGAATCATGCAGTAATTAATGAGATGTTGTATAAGATACTGGCCAACCAACCAAATTGCAAGTTGCAAACTGCACTGGCATGGGTGGTACATGTTAAAAATTCTTTTTAAGTGGCTGGGGAATATAATCCGTACCAATTGGTAAGTTGCCTTCGGCAGTGTCTGATGCCCCCCCTGCCCTAGAAGGAACTACCATTAGTTCTATTTTCTGTGCCCACTTGAATGCATTACATAAAAGCAGGAAAGCTTTTATCAAGGCTGAAGTTTCGGAAAGAATTCAGAGAGTGTTGCGCCATTGCATAAGACCGTCTGAGATAGACTTTATTTCCAGTGATCTGGTTTAATACAGTAGAGAGAGGGACATAGAGAATGGAAAGGCCCAGGAAAAGTTATAGAACATGAGGGAAAAGTAGTGATTATCTAACATGGGAATCAAACAATAAAAGCTCATTCCTCACAGGTCCTCAGAATGAATTATAAATGTTTAGATACTGACAATATGAGTGAGGATGACAAAGCACCATGTGCATTGCATACTCATATATTTTGCGGGGTAGAGCCAGAGGGACAAGATATGATAAATCAGGGGTTAGATGCCGGTAGAGAAACCAATTGTGATGAGCAGGAAAGGGCTATTTCATCTAGAGGCCAACTGCGTAAAGTGGGTTCCTGGGTATCATACCATCCAGAAGAATCAAATAACTGGAGGGATGCAACAATCGTGGAATGGGCAGGGAAATCTATTGTAAAATATAAGAATTGGCTAAATGGCCAGGATGGTGGACAAGCAGTGAAGGCCAAAGACAGGGAGAATGGAATACGGGAATGGAAAATAAGGGAGTGTAGCTCAAGTTACAGTAATGAGTGGGGCGATGAATCCCAGTTGAGGAAACATTCACGTACAGTGGAAATGGCCTCAAATAGGGTATAGAGGGGATCTAGCAGTATTAGCCCAGAAAGACTTCAACAGGCACGTAGTGGGTGCAGTCTGACTAGATGACACAGTAGAATGGAGCATGCAGAACCATCCCGACAAAATAGTAGAAGTCCCCATGACCAACAGTTTTTGTAGCTTCCAACAAATTAGGGGATAAAGCCATATGGGAAGCTAAACAAAAGAGTTAAGACAGTTGGAGAGAGTTTGGCGTGTATTCAGAGGTCCCAGTTAGGTGCCATTATCGCATAGGTGGATCTACACAGAAAAGGTCCTATCAGATGGAACTTATAAGGCCAAAGCTAAGCTAGTGGTCCAGGGTTTTGAAAAATGTTTAGGAGATAAAGAGGTCAGAGTGGACTCGTCCATAGCGGGAAAGGTAATTCAGAAATTTTTTTTGGCCCTTAGCTGCATTTCTGCACCTCCAGAGGGAAGCATTTCCTCCTAAGGATGTGGAAAGAAGACTTTGAAAGTTAAATAAGTGTGTCTATGATTTGAATGATGCTTCCGGAGTATGGTTCTTTTCAGTTAGATCAGTTTCGTTAAAGCTGGATTGTCTCCAACTGAGGCAGATCCTGCCATATTTTATTGGTACCATGGCAGGAAACTGTCGGGCATCTTTATGATGCATGTTGATGATTTCTGTGGGGCGGTACTAGTGAGTTCCAAAACAATGTTATTGACAGGATTAGAACAGAATTTAAGGTTGGGAGTCAGGCTTCTGGGGCTTTTAAATATATAGGGTTGGAAATAAGACAGTATGGGTCTGCTATTACTTTACATCAACAATCTTAATTAAAAAATGGTAACCCTGTCACAGTCAATTGTGCCAGCTCCTCACAAAAAGATGCAGTTGCATCCAAACCTAAAATGGAGCAACTGCAAAGTCTAATTGGACAATTGAATTGGCTGTGCACACAGACAAGGCTGGATGCAAATTTTGATGTCTTAGAATTGAGTACTGTGATGAAACATCTGAAGGTCGAGGACATTATATGTGCATACAAAACATTTTAAAAATTAAAGATGGAGAAATGTGTGTTGAAATTTTCATCTTTGGTTGACCCTTAGGATATAAAATTGATTGTTTTTAGTGATGTCTGTCATGCAAACCTTGTGATGGCTTTTCGAGCACAGCGAGTTTTATAATAACTCTTATGGGAGAAAGCGGGAAATGTTGCCACTTGGCTTGGGAAGCCAAGAAAATAAAGAGAATAGTAAAGAGTATCCTGCTGAAATTCTTGCACTTGTCGAAGCAGTTGACATGGCATTCTTTTTATCAAAAATAATAGGAAAAATTCTATATCAGGGAGATGTCAAAGAAACCATACCAGTAAAATGTTATATAGACAATCGTTCCCTTTGGGGTAATGTGCACCCCACAAAGTGTGTGAATGAAAAGAGATTAAGAATTGATATTGCAAGTTTGAAATAAATGGTGAAGAAAGAGGAAATCTCCAGACTAAAATGGGTAGGTACAAGCCACCAATTGTGTGATTGTTTTACCAAAACTAACACTTCCAGTGAGAAGCTATAGGGAGTATTAGAAGAAGGACAACTCATGATGTGAGGCTTAAGAATGTCTGATTTATTTCTTTCTTCGGTTTAAAAAAAATTGTCTGTAAAAGTGCACTTTTTTTTTAAGAAAGAAGGGAATCTGTTAATGTTGGAATCTTGTTACAATGAAGTACATTCTCTAGTTGTAAGTGGGGGCAGCTTTTACTAATTGGGGAAAGGTTAGGGCATTATTCTTAAGTATGTAAGAACCGGTTTCCACCTGTGTGGGAGAGAGGAAAAGGGAGTCTGTGCCTGTGTTCTGAGTTTTGTGATTAAACAGAAGCCTGACTCCCAACCTTAAACTCTGAAATTAAGGGAAGACTGGCTCCAGATTCTTCCTTTACTCAGTGAATTATAATAGGTGTAGCTCAGGACCCCACTTTCTGAGGAGGTGCAAGATTTGCTGGTCTCTGTTTTGAACATAACAGCTGAAGCTTTTGTGATGTGCGTGTTGATTTCTGTATCAAGTGACAGATTGCTGGTGATTGTGGAGTTTAGATATGTGAAGCTATCAACAACCTCCAGTATCACATTGTCACTGTTGGTAGATGGTGGTATGGAAACATCCTAGAGCATGACATTTGTCAGCCAGAAGGCATAGACATTGCAAGTTCCGCAAAGTGGCTTCAAGAAACTAGGAGTAAATTTGCCTGTTCATTCACCACTTGGTTCAGTTGCACAATTCACATCAGGTCATATCTACAATATTGTTATTTTTTAAATTGTTCTACTTATGTTGCATAAAAATGCATAACTGATGTTCCCAATCCTGTTCTTGTTGCAGCATTAGTGGAAGCTAAAAATGAATTCTTAAGATCAATGTCTCTAGCAAACTGAATGAATATTGCTGCAGGGTTTGTGTTAATTTCTCTTTCTCTTTCTTCCTCTGAGTCCTGTCTGTTATTATATGAGAAGCGCAATAGGGAATTGATAATGCAATCTTTGCTGTCCGTAATGCTGATGTGCACTATGGGGCACAAAGGATCACAGAACAGGTGATACACACATCTTTCAATAACAGAACTTGGAACATTTCAGTGCGAATAAGAAGCAGTTACATTAAGGTGAGTGGAAAGCATGAGCAACACTCCATCGGCTCGGTGCCTATATGAAATAGACATTACATGGAAGGTTCCTTGGTTTCTGCTGTGCCTATAGCCACATGTTACCAATTCACCAAATAGTGAAACAATGGGCCGAATCTTCCGAGGAGTGGCAATCACTCCTTTTTACGGCACTAGCTGCCGTATTTTGCCAAATCTTCATTCGCTGACACAGTGAAAAGCTTTGGGACATTTAAATAGCTTTTTACTGTGTTAATGAATGAGTGTGTGAGGTAAGTGGGTAGGGTGGCAGTATGGTGGGTGGCAGGGTGGTAGCATGCCAGGTGGGTAGGGTGCCAGCAGGATAACGTGGCAGAGTGAGTAGGTGGCATGGGGATAAGTGGCAGGGTGGGTAGGTTCAGCTGGGTAGGGTATTGAGGTTAGGTGAGGAAGGAGTCAGAGGTCAGGGAAGTTGGAGGGTTGGGGAGAATTGGAGGGTTGGAAGGGGGGTGGGAAGGACAGACTTCTGAGGGACAGGGAGAGTTGGAAGGTTGATGGGAGTCAGAGCTGGGGGGAGTTGGCGAGGTGGGAGGGATCGGAGGATCAGGAGGTGTCTGGGGGCCAGGGCTGAATCTGACCATCAGGAGGCTGGGGATGTTGGAGGGTCAGGGCTGGGGGAGGCGGTGGCAGAGTCAGAAGCCAGGGAAAGTTGGAGGGTCAGAAGCGGGGTCAGAGGGTTGGAGGGTTGGGGTTTCATAAGGTTGTAGGTAGTCAGAAAGTCAAGGGGGCATCCGGAGGGTCAGTGGGGCCGGAGGGTCAGGGGAGGAGGGGGGGGAGCGAGTCGGAGGCCTGGGGGGAGTTGGAGGGTCAGGTGTGTCAGAGGATCAGGATGAGGAGACAGGGGGCCAGTGGGGAGTCAGAGGGGTCAGTTGTATCATTATCCAGGAGTTAGATATGGATTTTTCCCATGTAACATTTCCTGGATAACTATCCGGGTAAGTGAGTCCGAACCCTCTGAAGTCTCCAACTCTAACCCCGAGCTGGAGGCTTTTCAGAGGGTGTAGGGGAAATTGTACAATGAAAGTTGAAACTTCCTGGGCAATTCCCGCAGAGTTGTTGTATTGGGACTTTCAAGTGGACCCCCCGCCAAGTGAACTTTCTGGGGTATCTCCAGCATATCTCGACCATTCAGAGACGGGAAAATCTGGGCAAACCTTTCGCTTTACTCTAAAAACCGTTCATAATTTTAAAAAGCTGTTAGAGCTAGAGGAGGCTATGGTATGGTAGTATTGTCACTGGACTAGTTCTAGAGAGCCAGGGTAATGCTAAGGGATCCCAGGTTCGAATCCCATCATTTGAATTCAGTAAAAATCTGTAATTAAACATCTGTTGATGACCATGAAATTATTGCCAATTGTCGTAAAAAACCTATCTGGTTCAGTAATGTCCTTTAGGGAAGGAAATTTGCTGTCCTTACTTGGTCTGGCTTGCATGTGACTGCAGACCCACAGCAATGTGGTTGACTCTTAACTGGCCTCTGAACAAGTGCAATTAGGGATGGCCTGGGCAGCAATGTCCACATCCCATGAACGAATTTTAAAAAAATTCTCATAGCCTTCTTCCGCTAACAAAATTGCCATTTTCTATTCAGTCTTCAAAGTCTTAACTCTGGAAAAGCTTCAGAGTTGAAAAGAGGAACTTTGGGCGGAATCCTCTGGTTGCTTGGTGTCGGGCATCATGGCGGGTGAGGGAGGGGATCAATTTGGCATGAGGGGCAGAAATCTGTTTCCCGCCAGCGTGAAAGTACCCAGCAGGATCATCCGATGGTGTCCCACTAATGCAAATCCCACTGGAGGCCGGTGTGAACCCAATTTGCATCCCGGTGATGGGATGCAAAGTAAGGCTCGACCAGAATTGTCCCCCACACCTAATTTACCATTATGACAGCGGGAAAACACACCGGCTCAGAACATGTGGACATGTGTGATGTGCAGATGTCGGAACTTAGAGTTGGGGCTCAGGTTGCGGAAATCTGAGGAGAAGATGATACAGGAGCCCAACAGCTACCGGACCCTGGAGGAACACGTGCATCGCATGCTGGGTGGACTCTCGTGGGCATGGCTTCGCCACAAAGGCAGGAGGTCTCCATTGATGCTTTGGTCTGCATTGGAACATTCTGATCTTGGCTGCTACGGATGCTTGGTGAGCGGCGGAGTCGGGGGGTGGGGCGGGTGGGGGTCAGTGAGAGGAAGATATGGCTGAGCGTGGGAGAGAAAGGTGTACCGGGGGATTGGAAGAGGAAGGTCTAGGTTTGACTGGAAGAGGAAGGTGTACCAGGGTTGAGGTTGGGAGGGGGAGACGACAGTATCAAGGGGAAATGAGGTCGTTGGGGGGACAAAGGTGTCAGGGGGGTGGGGGGGTTTGAGATTGGGGGTGCTGAGAGTAAGGAGGGAGGAGGGTGTAACGGAGGGATTGCAGCAAGTGAGGAGGTGGGTATAAGGGGGGAGGAAGATGTAAGGGAGAGAGTTCAGAGGGGGTAAGGAGTTCAGAAGGGGGAAGGTGTCCAGGCAGAGGAAGGAGTCTAGGAGGAGGAAGCTCAGGGAGAAGGTGTCTGGCGCAAGGAAGGAGTAAGGGTGGTGGAGGGAGTAAGTGGGGGAGGGGATATCCAGGTGAACGTGCAAGGGAGGGGTCTGTGGAGTCAATGATTGCCTCCTGGGGAGCGAACTGAGGGTGGGCGTGGTAGGAGGGAATAGTGAATACGAGAGGGGACAGAGGGAGCCAGTAGGGTGGGAGGGTGAGGGTGCACTGGTAGTGGTAGAAGAGATGGCCAAGGTGCATGGTGCAGTCTTGGAGGCAGACAGGGACCCTTGGGTTGGGAAGGAGGAGGTCGGGGAGGTCAATGTGGGTGGGGTGGGATTCTCAGGAATGTAGGGAAGGTAGGGAACGTGCACATTCACCTGGACATCCTGGAATGACAAGGGTTTGGGTTAATAGGTGACGGTGGGGAGGTGGAAGGTGATGCCGGGGGGCATCGACAGTGATGGGGAAAGGACATAGGTGCCTGGGGAGGGGAAAGGACAAGCGAGATAATAGTATACTTCACTACTACAATGGTTGGTCAAAATCCAAAGTGAGCGGAGCCTCATGTTGAACGGGTACAGATGCTGCATGGGAGTGCAATCAGTGGGTGGGCAGAGAAAGGTCAGCTCAGATGGATAATTGAAACAGAACCCCAGCAGGCAGCATTGAAAATGCTCAGGACATTGAGATGTGTGTGATGGATGAAGTGCATGGGAGAGTGCCATGCCACGCACAAACTTGTCCCTCCAGAATCACGCGTGGTCCAGCTGCATGCAGCTGTACTTCTAGTAGTGGGGGGATGCAGTGGGAGAGCTCATGAAGCCTGTCAATGAAGCAGAAATACAACATTACACATTATTCAGTGAAAGTGAATATATTTTCAAATTATAAAGTGACAAAATGTGTTCACCTGTGCAACCACTTGTGATCAGAATTTCTTATCTTTTCTAGGCCTACCACTTCTTCTAGGTGTTGCCCTGACATCTGCAGCAGGGGTGGAGACAGCCTGTGGTTGGCCCTGTTGCCTCTGATAAATTTGGTGTGCGTTTCTGGAGAGCCGAGGCCTTGAGGGCTCCAGCTTGCTTTGGCTGTCCTCCTGTGGGCCAGCTGCTTCCTCTTTGATGACAGAGGATGAGGCTGTAAGGGTCACAGGGAAAGGGGACTTGGAGGGAGCGTATAGCCGCTGAGATTCCTGAGTGGGTGACCCATGGATGTCCAGCTGCCACTGCTCCTCCCTTTGGGTGGCTGTGGGCCCGGCCTGGCTCCTTGAGGGGAAGGATCACCTGAGGTGGCCCATTTCCCTCTCACATTGGCATTGCAGGAACTCACCCATGGCTATTGTGATGGAGTGTAGGTCTGTGCACATCTCCACATTCTGCTGGACCGGGGGCTCCATGGTGTCTACCATTCTTTCCATGGGCACCCCTTCATCAGAGAGCAGGCAGACGCACTGCTCTCCCTCGCGTGCCACTCCGTTAGGAATTCCAACAGCTGTGTGTGATATTCCTCCGCCTTCTGTTGACTCTCGACTCTGAATCCAGAGGCTTATCATCTGACTCGGACCTCACACTTCTCCGAGTGCTGGGGAGCTCAGCTGAACCTGCCTCCTCCTGCTGCAGACATATGTCTGCGCAGTGACCACCAGATTGTGAACCCAAGCCTGCTCTAGATCTAGGTCCCACCGAGGTGTCTGTCTCTGCGCTGGTGCAGAGTGTGGGTAAACGCTGTGATGGGTCTTCCAGGCTGCTTATTTCCAGTTTTTCTATGGAGGAGGTGTCCTCTTCACTGGAGGTGAGGATGCGGATGGAGCTGAGGGACCGACTGGCTGAGGGTTTCAGTCGCTTGACAGAGCTCCCTGTGAACCAAAGTAGAGATAATTAATGCATGGCAGCAGAGTCAAAAGCAGGAGAGAGGGCACTCACAGTTGCATTGAGAGAGGGATGATGTGGTGCAGGATCCTCAGGTGGGTGTTCGCTGCCAACATCACCGTCGTCACAGGCACAGTCCAAATCCTCACCAGTCAGTGCGATGGCATGCTCCTCAAAGTGAGTGAGGGGCCTAATATGGGCCACTGCACTCCTGGTTTGGGACCTCTCCCTGCTGTTGTGAGCCAGCTCCTCCTTCATGAAAACAGATGGAGAGAGTGTGAGCAGGATGCATGGCACTGCATGGAACGTTTGTGTAATGAGTGAAGCCATGGACGAGACGAGGACACAAGTTCCAGTGGATATGAGCCTGATGGAGATGTGAGGGTATGTGTGAGTTAATGGTGCTGCCCTTGAGGTGTGAGATCCCTGTGATTGTATGATGGGTTTGTGAGTGTGTGAGTTGAGTGATGAGGTGGTTGACTTAACCTGGTAGAACAGATAAGAGCATTCATCCTCCTCCCGCACTGGATGGCTGACGTCCTCTGTGCTCCGGTAGCACTGACCACTGCTGCCACTGCTTCCCAGGCCGGATTGGTGACTCTGGTGGACCTCCTGCGGCCCAAGTGGGTAGAGGACATCATGGTGGCCTTCCACTGCGTCTAACAGGTGCCCCAGAGAGGCATCACTAAATTTGGGGGCCATCTGTTGCCAGGAGCAGTCCTGGTCTGAAGATATGAAGTATATGCGCTCTGCTGCTCTTTAAATATGGCGCCCAGAGCGATGAAGTAGTGAGGTCATGGTGTGGCAGACAAATCCAAGGTCGCCCGCCAGTGATCCAGATTGTTTCCTGCGAATGCATTTTAATGAGATGAGATGCGCTGGGAATGGGACGATACAGTGAGAAAACCCGCCATTGCTGCTGGTGGGTAAAATAACTTTTTCCACACCCGCTACCGCACTTAGTGCAAATCTGGGGCGATTCCACCCATTTACTCTCAGAAGTTTAATTCATAGTGAAACAAGACTGGTTTCTAATTTCCTGCCTTGTTTTTTTTTTCTTTCTTTCTTGAATGAGGTTAATATTTGTTATCCTTGATCCTTTTGCATAACTCCCATTTTCCAAGGCTTAGCGTAAAGTAGTTACTGTCTGTTCTGATTCTTAGCACAGTTAATCACTATTTTTGTTGCTTTTCTACACTTCTCATAATTTTCAGTTGCCATCTGCCTTAGTTTCCCTGCATTTCTCATATGCCTATTTTACAAAATCTAATTTTAGTCCAACTCGTCTATTTATCCATGGAGCCTCGATCTTTGATGTACTCCCTTTAACCTGAGCGTATTTAACTTGTACCTCATCCATTTCACACTTCCTGGTGGTCTGCTGTTTGATATGCCAATTTTTTTTTCAAACCAATTAATCTGAGATAGCTCCCCTTTCATGTTACTGAAATTAGTTAATTTCCATTCGAACACCTTTATCTTGGTCTCCTCTTTTCTATTTTCAATGTGAACCTAATTAGACTGTTTCCCAAGAGTTCTCCTATCTTCAGGTCACATATTTGCCCTGCTTCATTAAGCAGAACTAGATGCAGCACTGTATCATTCATTATTGGACGGGCAACATTCATATTAAGGGAATAGTCCTGCATTTATTCTAAGAACCCTTTCATAGTTTGACCACAAACACTCGTTTTATCCTATCCATTTAGGATACGTTCCCCCTTAATTAAAACTTTTACCATTGCAAATCTCTCTAAATCCTATCCTCCATCAATCCTATCCTCAATTTCTTTCTCACCATCTAATCGTTGATAAGGTATTCCCAATGCAATTATAGATCCCTTATCATTTATTAACTGCACTCAGACTGACTGAGCTGGATTTCAATCGGCTATCCCACAGGAAATCAGACAGGATAGTGATGGAAAAGGAGGGAAAATCAGAGGAGAGGCCTTTCTCCCATCTCACCATTCCAACTCCAATTACCCTCCCCTGCCCTGTGGGGATTGCTACTGGTTGCCCCTCCTCCACCGCCCTCCCTCCAACATGTAAATGGCAGCTGTGGCATGAAGCTCATACCTCAGTAGATTTTCCTGACATTCACTGTGATACAACTCCAATCTGGCCTCTATTAATGTAGCTATGTATGCTCAGTCTCTTCTGGAATATCACAGCTGGGCTCACCACACTCTTTGAAGTGGCTCATCCTGAATTGGTCCTCACCTTCACCCAGCTCTCACCTGTGGCTCCAAATATTTGTTAGCATGTGACAGCTACCGCACCCTGGTAAACCGCTTTGACAGGCCAGGTCAAACCAGGTGAGGGTAGCAGTCAGGCCTCCTACCCTCAGCGACTTAGGGATTTGTCTACCCTGGAATGCAAAGGCTGATTACAGCAGACTGGGCAGATAAAACCAACAGTCCTGAAGGTGGGTCAGCACTGTGTTCTGGTACACATAGAGCTCAACAAGACACAGAAGATATCTTTGTAACCCAATGCATCTGGATCTATCTCCAGCCTTCTAGACTCCTCTTGCCACTGGATCAAGATAGGTCAGGACTAGAGAGTGAGGCTGATGATAAGCAACTCTCCCTCACTATAATCCAGTTCACACACAAGTCATTTTCATCATCTTTCTGTCATCTATCATCCACCATATATCTCACAAGTATTGTGGCAATGGGTGAGCAACATGGCAGCAGGTGTGGATTCACTGGGAGCTGTAGCTGCAAATCTGCACACAAGTGGCTGAGGCCATAGGGTTGTTTTTCATTGGAAGGAAGAAGTAGAATTCGGCAGCTCCCCGAGCAACAAAGCAGCCCTTTTCAGGACCACACTACTCACCTCCCTGGTAAAGGAAGCAGCTAGAAAAGGTGCCCTAAACATTGCCTGCTTCACTTCCCTGCCCTCCTTAGACAGCACCTTCCAAACCCACGACCACTATCATCTAAAAGGACAAGGGCAGCAGACACATGGGAACACCATGACCTGGAAGCTCCCCTGCAAGCTACTCACCCTCCTGACTTGGAAATATATCACTGTTCCTTCACTGCCACTGGGTCAAAATCCTGGAACTCCCTCGTTAACAGCACTGTGGGTGTACCTACACCACATGGACTGCAGCAGTTCAAGGAGGCAGCTCACCACCACCTTCTCAAGGGCAATTAGGGATGGGCAATAAATGTTGGTCTAGCCAGTGACCCACATCCCATGAACGAATAGAAAAAAGGCTGCAGCTGGATGGATCCATCAAAGCAGTTGTAAGTCAGTCTCGAAAAAGAAAGTACTGTAAAGGTGACATCAGTCACCATTGGCACATGGAATGTGCATACCCCCATGGATAATACCACAGCCAACTTGAGAGAAAAACTGTTCTTGTCGGTAGAGAGTTGGCCAGCTACAACATCCAGATCACTGCACTCAGTAGATTCAGCTACTTGAGGAGGATCAGCTCAAGGAAATCAGTGCAGGTTACACATTCTTTTGGAGTGGCCCAAGAAAAGAAGAATGGTGTGAAGCTGGCGTGGGCTTTACTGTCATGAACCATTTCGCAATAGGTTGACTTGTCTTCCCTAGGGTGTTAATGATGGGTGTTTAAAGTCCCCTGCATGGCAACAGTCAAGCAACTTTCATCAGTGTGTCCACCCCTACCATGACCAACCCTGATGAAGTCAAGGATAAATCATGACCTCCATTCCTTGATTGTACTGTGCCAAAGTCAGACAAGCTTGGTGACTTTGAACTTCAACACAAGAGTTAGTGCAGATCACCAGGCATGGAAAGCGATCATCAGAAAAAACAAGATTGGCAGTTGTAACGGCAACGGTCTCCTCTTGTTGAAGATCTGTGCTGAGCTTGAGCTCTTAATCACCAACTATTTTCCACCTCCCTAATCGCAACAAGATGTCTTGGATCCGTCCCCATTTTATGCATTAGCATTTAATCGACACTGTCATCAACAGGCAGAGGGACAGGCAGGTTGTGTATGTAACAAAAACCATACGTGGCGGTCACTGCTGGACTGACCACTATCTTGTCATTTCAAAACAAAGAATCAAGATCTAAACCCCCAGATGCCACCAGGGCATAAAGGTCCACAAGGGTCTCAATGTCTCAAGGCTCAAACTGGCAGTCATGAAGGAGTCTCTCTCAGAGAAACCCAAGAGCTGCCTATATACAGCAAAAATAGACACACTGCATTGAGTATAACTGGGTGACCTTCAGGGATATAATGTACTCCACTGCTTTTGAAGCCCTTTGCCCTACTGCTTGAAAGCATCAAAATTAGTTCAATGAAACCAATGAAGTAATCCAGAAACGACTTGAGGAGAAACATCAACTCCACAGAGTTTACCTCAATGAGAAGTCATCACTATCTAAGCATGGTGCCTACTGAAAAATCTGCAGGACTGCCCAATGCCAGCTCAGAGAGGTGCAAGACACTTGGCTGAATCAGAAAGCAGATGAACTTCAGACATATGCAGACCATAAAGACTGGAAGGGATTTTATGATTTTGTGAAATCTGTCTACAGACCTCAGTCTACAGACCAATCCTCAGTGCCCGCGGGTCAACACTGTTCCCAAATTCTAGATGGATGCAAAGCATTTTAATCACATCCTCAATTATCCTTCATCTATCAATGAAGAAGCAATCAGGTTGCCATCAACTGCTTTCTTGATCATGCTCTCATTCTGTTACAAACAATGACCAAAATCAAATTCTGTCTAGCAACAAAGTTCCAGGATCTGGTGCTATCCCAGCTGAGGTCTACAAAGCTGGAGGTCAGTGTCTGGTCAAAAAGCTCACTGAACTCTTTCAGTCTTTCTGGGAGCAAGGAATGATTCCGCAAGAATACAAAGATGCCTCCATTGTCCACCATTGTACAAGTGGAAAGGGACTCATCAACCTTGCAATAATCATAGAGGAATCTCACTCCTCTCCATCACCAGCAAAATCTTTGCCAGAATCCTTCTGAACCGTCTCGTGCAACACCTTGACCAAAATGTTGACTAAAAAGATAATATAGAGGCAGAAAGCAGCATATGAGAGAAAGCCAGCTAGTAATATAAAACCAGATAGTAAGAGATTCTACAAGTATTTGAATAGGAAAAGAGTAACTAAAGCTTTAGAGGGTGAGTCTGGGGAATTGATAATGGAAAACAAAGAAATGGCAGAGACATTGAACAGATATTTTGCGTTAGTCTTCACGGCAGAAGAATTAGAAAACCTCTCAAAGATAATTGAAAATCAGGAGGTGAAAGGGAATGTAAAATAATTACCATCACCAGGAAAACCATTAGACTTAAAGGCTGACAATTCCCAAGGAGCAGATGGCCTGCATCCTAGGGTCTTAAGAGAAGTAGCGGCACAGATAATGGATGCATTGGTTATAATCTTCCAAAATTCCTTAGATTCTGGAAGGGTCCCAATGGATTGGGAAATAGCTAATGTAACATCTTTACTCAAAAAGGAGGAAGGCAAAAAGCAAGAAACTATAGGCCAGTTAGCCTAACATCTATCATAGTGAAAGTACTGGAATCCATTATTAAGGAAGTTACAGCAGGATACTTAGGAAATCACAGTGTGATCAGGCAGAGCCAACATGACTTTGTGAAGGGAAATCATTTTAACTAATCTATTAGAGTTTTTTGACGAAGTAACATTCGGGGTGGATAAAGGGAAACCAGTAGATGTGGTGTACTTGGATTTCCAAAAGACATTTCATAAGGTGCCACATTAAAGGCTACTACACAAGATGAGAACACATGGTGTAGGGGATAACATATTAGCATGAATAAAGGATTGTTTACCTATTAGGAAGTAGAGAGTCCAGTTAAATGGGTATTTTTTCAGATTAGCAAGCTATAACTAATGGAATGCCACAGGAATCAGTGCTGTGTCCTCAACTATTTACAATCTACATCAATGACTGGATGAAGGGACCAAATGTATGGTAGCTAAATTTGCTGATGATATCAGGATAGGTAGGAAAGTAAGCTATAGAGAGGAGGCAGAGAGTCTGCAAAGAGATATAGACAGCTTAAGTGAGTGGGCAAAAATTTAATGAATGGTGAGATTGTAGAACTTGGTGGTACAGAGGGATCTGGGTGTCCTGGTCCATGAATTATATAAAGTTAGCATGCAGGTACAGCAAGTGATTAGGAAGGCAAATGGAGTGTTGGCATTTATTGCAAGGAGAATGGAAAGTGCAAGGGAATGGAAGGGCAAGGGAAAGTGGGTAAGTTTTACTGCAGTTGTACAGGGCCTTGGTGAGACCACATCTGAAGTATTGTGTACAGTTTTAGTCTCCTTATTTGAACAAAGATATAATTGCGTTAGAAGCAGTTCAGAGAAGGTTCATTCAACTCAGTCCTCAGATGAAGAGTTTATCTTATGGCCTATACCCATTGGAGTTTAAACAAATAAGAGTTGATCTCGCTCTGTAACTGCTTTTCCATTTTGCATACTGGTGAGCAAGATGGTTCATTAGAGGACTTTAGCAAGAGCCAAGGTCGTGGCACCACGAGTGGCTCAGCTGCACAGGAGGGGAGGTGGAAGTGTTATAGTGGTAGGGGATTCCATAGTAGAGGAGCAGACAGGCATTTCTGCGGCCCTAAACATGACTCCAGGATGGTTTGCTGCCTCCCTAGGTGACACAGGAAAGGAAGAAACGGGGAAGTGGTTTTATTGATTAAGGATGGTATTACAGTTCTGGAGAGAGAGGATGCCCTAGAGGGGTCAAGAACGGAATCTCTCTGGTTAGAGGTAAGGAATGATAAAGGTGCAATAGCATTGATTGGCGTAGTATATAGACCACTAAACTAACGGAAGGGATATAGAGAAATAAATTTGCAAAGGAATTACAGAGAGGTGCAAGAATTATAGAACAATTATAATGGGGGACTTCAATTATCCAAACATAGACTATGATAGGAATAGTGTAAAGGGACTAAGAAGGGTGAGAGTTCCTGGAATGTGTTCAAGATAGTTTTCTGCAGTAGTATGTTTCTGGCCCAATGAGAGAGCAGGCACTGTTGAACCTGGTTCTGGGAATGAGTTGGCCCAAGTGGATCAAATGACAGTGGGAGAGCATTTAGGAGACAGTGACCATTGTATCATAAGGTTTGGGTTGGCCAGGGAGAAGGATAAGGAGTGATCCAGAGCAGGGATAATTAATTGGAGGAAAGCCTACTCCGATGGGATGAGAATGCATCTGAGTCGAATGAGTTAGAATCAAATGATGGTGGCTGAACAATGGGCTACTATCAAAGATATATTACAAAGAATGACAAGGTATATTCCCTTGAAGGGGAAAGGTAGGACAAATAAATCTAGAACACCCTAGATGATGAGAGAAATAGAGGTGAAGATGAAAAGGAAGAAGTATGCGTATGACAGATGTCAGGTAGAAAATGCATTGGAGAATCAGGCTGAATATAGAAGGACCAGAGGGGATGTGAAAAAACTAATTAGAAAAGTAAGGAGGGAGCATAAAAAAGAGATGTGCAGCTAACATAAAAGGGAATCCCAAGGTCTTCTATAAGCATATAGATAATAAAAGGGTGGTAAAAGTAAGGTTAGGGCCAGTTAGGGACAAAAGAGGAGACTTGCATGTGGAGGCAGGAGAAGTAGCAGAGTTAATAAATGAGTTATTTGCATCTGTTTTTAAAAAGGAAGAGGATGCTACCCAGGCCAAGGTGAGAGAGGAGGTAACTAGTACACTCAAGGAATTTACAATTGAGGAAGAGGAGGTATTGGAAAGGCTACCCTTACTTAAAATTGATAAGGTACCAGAACCAGATGGGATGCATCTGAGGATATTGAGGGAAGTGAGAGTGGAAATTTCAGAGGCACTGGTGATAATCTTCCAGTCTTTCTTAGACATAGGGTGGTGCTAGAGGACTGGAGAATTGCAAATATTACACCCTCATTCAAAAAGGGGTACAAGGATAATGCTGGCAACTACAGACCAGTCAGTTTGACTTCAGTGGTAGGGAAACTTCTGGAAACTGTAGTTTGGGACAAAATCAATAGTCGCTTAGACAAGTGCAGGATAATTAATGAAAGCCAGCATGGATTCATTAAGGGAAAATTATGTTTAACTAACTTGCTGGAGTTTTTTGAGGCAGTAACAGAGAAGGTTGATAAGGACTATGCTGTTGATGTGGTGTATATGGATTTTCAAAAGGTATTTGATACAATGCCACATAATAGACTTGTGAGCAAAATTCTAGCTCATGGAATAAAAGGGAAAGTAGGCATTTGGATAAGAAATTGGCCAAGTGACAGGAAACCTAGTGATAAATGGTTGTTTTTCAGTTTGGAGGAAGATCTGTAGTGGAGTTTCCCAGGGGTCGTGTTAGGACCCTTGCTCTTCTTGATATATATTAATGACCAAGACTGTAGTGTGCAGGGCATGATTTCAAAATTTGTGGATTGTACGAAGATTGGAAGCGTTGTCAACTGTGATGAGGATAGTCTTGAACTTCAAAAGGACATAGACATATTGGTGGATTGGGCAGAGGAATGGCAGATGAAGTCCAATGCAGAAAAGTGTGAGGTGATTCATTTTGGCAGGAAGAATGTGGCACGACAGTATAAAATAAAGGAGGTGCAGGCTCAAACGGCCGAATGGCCTACTCCTGCTTCTAAGTCCTATGTTCCTATGTTCCTACATGCTGCCATAGAGTCAGTACAGTTTTAGAAAATGTCAAGGAACCACTGCAGTTAGACAGCTCCAGGAGAAATGCCAAGAACAGAACACCACATTTGTTGATCTGTCCAAGGCCTTTGACACAGTCAGCCATGAGGGCCTTCAGAAGGTAATGGAGAAACTTGGCTGCCCTCACAAATTCATCACAATGGTTCGTCAGTTTCATGATGATATGCTCACCCATGTCCTGGATGATAGTGAGTCTTCTGACACATTCCCAGTCTTTAATGGAGATAGACAGGCTTGTGCACTAGCGCCAACCCTCATCAATGTTTTTCTATGCCATGGTCTCCGATGCCTTCCGTGATGGTGGTCTTGCCAACATTTTATAATGTTATTGGCATTTATTGTAAAGTAGAGTAATAGTGGGGTCTGTGTGTTTGTGTGACTTAATTGAATTAGAGACAGCTGGTCTGAAGGCTTTGATGTAAGAAGAAAAACTAGGTTTGAATTGTTAAATAGGTAACATGGGTGAAGTTTTAGAATGTGAGGTGTAAAAGGGGCATTCGCATTTGTAAATAAACCAGAGTAGCTTGAATTCAAAAGAGGGGGTGAACTGTTACACCTAGCCAGAAGTAGTTAAGAAACAGTGTGTTATTTAAATTAGTACTATGATAGATTTTTATTATTAGAGAGGTAAAGTCCAAAGACATAGTGCATTCAAAGGGGAAAATATGTATAAAGGAGAGAAGGCTGTGTGCAAGGGCAGGAATTCTAAGATCTAACAAGTGTGAAAAGCCAGCTCTGTGCCCAAACTGTTGTCTACAAGAACAGAGGTTAAGAAAACTCAATTTGAATTCGACTGTTCAGTGTATCGTGTTACTTTGCCTGGGTCTTTTAAAATCAATGTGCCTTACTGTTACCTTACAGATGTGTAACTGGGAGTTAGATTAACTAGGGGAGCTAGGGGTTATCATAGTAGTAATTTGTAAACCTATGTATGTGCTTAAAATCATTTTTTATTAATAAAGCTTTAATTTAGTTTTGTAAGAAACCTATAAGACTCAGTAGTCTTATTACTACTGAATTCAAGGCACGCATCTTGAAATAAATACAAATTGTAAAATTGTTGCAGCAGTTGTTTCAAGTTTCCCTCTGGAATTTGAATAGCTCAGCATTTACCAGCCGATGTGTGATAACATTGCCATCAAAATCAGGTATCACTTGGACAGGAAGCTGCTCAATCTGAGGCAAAGATCAAGGTCTCCAAGGACATACTTCGCAATTTCCTGTTTGCCAATGACCAGTTGCCTGTTCAGAGCTAGACATGCAATATAGCATGGACTTGTTCTCCAATGCATGCAACAACTTTGGCCTTACGATCAGCACAAAGAAAAAGTCATGTACCAACCTGTTCCAGGAAAGCCCTATCTTGAGTCCAAGGATTCAGTCCCTGACCTGAACCTGTCAGCAGTGGTGGATAAGTTCAACTTTATCGACAGCGCACTCTCGAGCTGGCTACATTGACCACAAGACCCATGCAAGAATTGCCAAGGCAAGTGTAGCCTTCAGCATACTTCGAACATCAGTCTGGGAATGAAGAGAAGTCTGCCTACAAAACAAAGTCAACAGAGCAATAGTCCTGCCCACTCTGCTCTATGCATGTGAGACTTGGAATGTGTAACCAGAGTCATGCCAAAACGCTCAACTGCTTTCACTTGAGTTGCCTTCAGAAGCTTCTGAAGATCAGATGGCAGAACGACACATTTTTTGACACTGATGTGCTCACCTAAGCTGGTGGGCCAAGCATCCACGCCATATTAAGACAGTCACAACTGAGTTAGGTGGTCAGGTAGCCAGAATGCCTGATGCTTGCTTACTGAAACAAATCTTCTATGTGGTGCTTGAGCATTGCGCTTTCATGGCGGTCATAAGAAGCGCCACGAGGACACTTTGAAGGAGTTTTGATATCAACTTTGAGTCCTGGGAAAATCTCACCCAGAATCACTGCACCTGGCACAACCAAATAAAAACTGTGTGGCCCCCTTCGAAAGCAAGCGCATATCAGAACCAGAGAGAAAGTGCAAGGAGAGGAAATCAAAGGCCAGCCACTCATCCAAAACTCAGTTGTCTGTGAAATCCTGTCCTATTTACAGTAAAACCTTCTGGGCGCAGATCGACCTTAGCAGTCATCTACATACCCACCAGAACCCTACTAAACACTCCAGATGATGAACATGATCATTTTTGCCCTGAAGGATGAACAAGCAAGCAGTATGCTGATTCCTAATAGGCTGTTCTACCTTTTTTTATGCCTGGCTGCCTCCTGTAATGCCATCACAGGAGTTCTGCTGCAGCACCATCTGGATTTTTGTGTCAGTCACTGGTGAGCTGTCTCTTGACGGGAGGAATTCTGCCATAAGCCCATGACACATGATTGAGGGAACTTGGGAAATTGGGACAGGGAAGCTGTGGTATCAGAGAAGCACGTGATCCCACCCTACCAGAATACTGCCAATGGGAGAAGAATAAAGGCCATTCTGTATGATCATCACAATCAATATAAATTGCCGTTCCACTGCTATAGGCAAGCTTTTAGGAACCAAAAATGCATGAGATGTCCATCATGCTTAACTGGGGATTAGGTGCCTGTGATCTCTGGCACACATCCTACCATGTGTGGTCTTGCTTGTTCCCAAAGAAAACAACATTGTTGTACTTGGCTACCTATAATTCCTTGAGTCTTCTGAGTCTAGGACTTGGATGAGGCACGGCTCCTCAGATAGGCTCTTCGTGCAGCAGATAGTGGAATAGTAAATGTAGTTTCTACTTGTTGTAGCTGCCTACAACCGCTTCTCCAGTAGTGGTCTCCTATAACTCACTGCTGCTGAGTTGGGCCAGCCTCCTCTCCCAGACATGCCCCATCTGACATGAAGGGCCATGTTTGGGGCAGGCAGAGACTCTACCTCAAACAAAACCCCAATGAAAACGATGGGAATGTAGGGACCTACCATATCCATCTAAGTTGTGGCCCTCCCACCAAATTTCCTTTGAATCTATGATATGAGAATGTTGGAAGGGCCATGAATTCTTGGCCAACTAATGTCCATAACTAATGTTGAAATATTGAACACTTATAAAGAGCTGAGTTTATCAGGAACAGGTAGCATAGATTTGTAAAAGATGGACAATGCTTATCTAATACCATTAAAGCCTCTGTAAAACTTACATTGTATGTCCCCATTCTAATTAATTGTTCCAGTTCCCTGAATTTATTTCTAACGCTTCACACATTTTCATAAGGATACTACTGAGTCATTCATTCTCCTACTTATCTTGTTTCCTTTGGTATATCCTTATTCTTTTCTTCACAAACCTTCCTATCTCCCCTAACTTGTGGCTCTTCATATCTACTATTTAAGACTATTTACCACACTTATTGTTAGCCTCTCTCTCACATGCTTTAAATTTACTAAAATATTTCTGCAATGCTTTACTTTATACAAGTTTAAATGGAAGAGATTTAGAACAGAAGGCAGGAGACGTGTCTTTACAGCGAGAGTTGTGAGGCTGTGGAATTCACTTCAAGACTTAGTGGCTGAGGCAGAACTTATGACAACATTCAAGAATGGATTAGATAGGTGATAAAGGAAAAGGGTTGACGGGATAAGAAAAAGAGTAAGTAAATATGATTGGAACTATTTGTTCACGTAGAAGGTAAATACTGATTGGGAGTCACAAAAGCAAAATACTGCAAATGCTGGAAACCTGAAATAAAAACAGAGTGCTGGAAATGCTCAGCAGGTCTGGCAGTATCTGTGGAGAGCGAAACAGTTAATGTTTCAAGTCAAGGACCTTTCTTCATAGTCCTAAAGAAAGGTCCTTGACCTGAAACATTAACTCTGGACTGAATTTTACGTGTCCCCCATGATGCTGGTGTGGGGGGCGGGGTGGAACATATAATGGACTGGGCGCCCATCCCACCACCTTCCTGCCCACCCCCAAGCTCACCCCATAATACGGGGAGGCGGGTGGGCGCCAAAGTCGACAGCCTGCCACCATATTTAAATCAACAATTAAGGGTCAATTAGGTTGGTTATCAAGCCTATTGACCCTAAATACATGCCGCCCACACCATAAAATGTTTGGCATGGGGAGCAAGGCGGTAGTGAGAAGCCCAATTTTTCAACTGAAATGTTTAAAGGGTGAGAAAGAAGAGGGGAGGGTTGCTCTTCGGGGACTGCCTTTCACCAATAGCGGGGTGGCCCTTTGGACTGAACCCCACCCTCTTTCCTTCCTACCTGCTCCCTCCCTTAAACTCATCCTCTCCCCCCACCACTGCCCTTCTCCCTAACCCACCCAAATCCTCCTGATCCAAGACTCCGGACTTACCTGCTCCGGGGATCCAAGGCCTTGGGGTCCTGTCTTTACCAACAGTCCTGGCAGCTACCACTGACGCCTTCCTGGTGCTGCTGGGACTGATGGCATGGGCAGAGGCAGGAAGTGTATGTCCCACTCAGCCCTCGTTAATGATCCCCAGAGTGCTTTAAGGCTACGGGGTGGTCGGTGTGGAGCTGACACATGATTTCCGTGGGCGTGCTTACCATCCATCCTCCCTATATTATTCTACACTTTGCTTCTCTCTCCACAGAAACTGCTTGGTCTGCTCAGCATTTCCAGCATTTTCTGTTTTTATTACTGAAAGGGAGTCATTGGCCAAATGGTCTGTGTCTATTTTGAATCTTGTGTGTATGAATATCTATTTCCCTTCTGTTTGAGGACATTGTACTGCTTTGGTAATATGAAGCCCATCCCATCTGCAGGGCTTGTCTCCGCTTCAGAACTCATTCCAATTCCCTGTAAAGCTGTATATCGATGTGTCTTGTCTTCATGCAAACTAATCCTTACCATGGCACCTAAGAGGCAACAGACTACCCAGGACTTTCCCTCATAGATGCTGTTGTTTAGTCTTTTATGTTAGATATACTACTCAGGCTCAGCATCAATCCTGTAAGTGGGCTCACAGCCCCTATGATCCTGCCCAATATTATCAATGCAAAGGGCAGAATTTTCGGGTCGGTGGGCAGACAGAATTGGCAGGCTTGGGAGCAGCCAGGGAATGGACAACCACTGACCGCAATCAGCCCCCAACCGCGATTTCACGCTGGCTGGCCTATTAACAGCTCAGCCCTGCCGGGGTGGGGGCGGGAGGATGGCGAGCGCTGAAGTCAGTGCGGGCGTGAAGGAACATGGAAGGAAAGCTCCCTGAAGGTAGAGAGCTGCCTCAGGGAGCTGGCGAATTTAAAATCAGTAAAAGCAGAATTTAAAATCCTGAAAAAACGTCCACCTCTCAGAATGAGACATATGGATGCTGAAAATTATGTCCAAGCATTTTAATCTTCTTTCAAATTAATCTTGGAAACCTCATCCCGCCTTTGGATGAGGTTTCCGCAAAAATGCAAAGGCCACCTGACCAATTCGCCCGCCCACCAACCATTGAACGGGAAGCGAAAAATCGCCGTCATTTGCCACTTTAATGGCCTTAATAGGCTTTTTAATTGTCGGCGGGTGCGCTGCCGACTCTCGCGCGTGCCCGCCAACCAAAATATCGCACAAGTGTGGGATGATGTCAGGACCCTTACCTGACGTCATCACATGCTATTTTGCGCCCAATTAGGTCGGGCATGTGCCTACCTACGGGGCATTAAAATTCTACCCAAAGACCGTAGCAGGCCAAGGAGAAGGTTCACTGCCATCTTTTCAAGTCAGTTAGGGATGGGACAATAAAAAGTTGGCTTTTTCAGCATTATTATATTCTGGAAAATTGATAAAAGACTTTTAATGAGAATGACATCCAGGAACAAAGCCTTATTGACTTACCAGAATGCATCCTGTGCTCCATATAGTTCCCCTTATCTTCAGCAGATGGATCGAATATACACTAGCAAACAAAGTTCTGGTGATAATGCAGGTAAAATAACATTTTTCAGTCAAAAAGAAAAAGGGAAAGCATCCCTTTGTTCCCTCCATCTCAGCACAAATTGGGCAGGATGCACCCAAATGTGCTTCACCCAAAAGGTACTGAACCCACCTGTATTTCTAAGTTTAGGTTACTAGCATGGCCCTCACATGTCCCCATTGCATAATGCCTTTAGAACGGGCATGCATCAAAAGTCAAGGAAAGAAAGTAGACCTCAGCAGTGGTAATGAGTGCCAACTTCAGGGTCTTCTGGCTGCTTTTCATAAAAAGCCAGAAGAACTCTAGCCCTAATGGTCCTCCTCAATAGCCTTGAAAAAAGGAAGCACGTAACAATTTGGCAGTGCAGGGTGGTCATTGACATCCCTTTCTCAGATCTTGCAATCTGAAGTGGCTAGTGCAACCTCTAATGCCTTTAGCACTTTAACATTTGGGCCTCCATGAGACTGAGACTCCAGTATTCTGACATCACCATTGGGTATGACAATGAACTGGTTGTTACTGGATTAGTAACCCAGAGGTCGAGATTAATAAACTAGCAAGCACGGGCACAAATCCCATCATGGTAGTTTGAGAATTTTACCTCAGTTTTAAGAATCTAGAAATAAAAAGCTGGTACCAGTAAAAGTGACCATGAAGTTGTCAGATTGTAGTGAAAACCAAACAGTCTATCCACTTCCTTTACAGAAGGAACTCTGCTGTCCTTGCCTGGTCTCGTCTATAAGTGACTCCAGTCTCACACTAATGGTAGATAATTAACTGCTCTCTGAAGTAGCACAGCAAACCACACAGTTGTGTCATGTTACTAGTCAAGAAAAACAGGAATAAAACTGGATGGACTACATGGTTACCTCTCAGTCAGTGAATCAGGACAAAACACAGATTCACCCATAATTGCAGGTATGTTGTGTTTGGCAGTTATTTTTGTCAACACAGCTCCAAATTATTTCTAGCACATACATTGGCATTAAAATGATTAGCCTGCTAGAATTAGTGAGCGTTATAACAAGTAACAGGAAAACAGAAGGCAACCTTTCCAAGTGACAGCTCAATGCCTGCAATGTCCTGCCCCTGACTTCAGTTGTGCAGTTTAAGACCATTACTTTAGTAGAGTTCCCCCAACTGTATTTGACTGCATGGAAGAGACTTTTTATGGAACTGATCAGGAGAGAACTGAAATGGCAGAGCAAGAAAGGAAAGTGTCAGAAAAGATATTCTGAAATTGTGCTTGATTTGTTTGAGGGCAGGGAGAAATTTTGTCTCAAGAAATTGAATTGGTGTAATAGAAACAATGGTCAAGTGGATTATGTGTGACCTGTTGAAGGAATAGCTGGACATAGCAAATTACCTTTTATCCTCCATGCTTTATGTTCTGAGAGTATGATTTTTCCTTTTTGGAACTTTTAATACACTCTGTAGCTTTTATCCCCAAAGCATCTGGTGCGTGCAATTCATGTGTCCCAATTTCTGTGTGCAGGAGACATGATTCGTGCCTTGTCTGTGACCATTCAGACTGAAGTGGGTAAGGTACAAAATTCATCTACTTGACTTTTCTAAATGATTTAAGTGCTATTTCCTATGCTTCCAGCACTGCTTTCTCCTTTTCAATGTTGCTGGTGAACTCTGCATACGGCAGGAGGCCATGACAGTGTTGCTACGGACCACGTGGTAGAAGCAGCCAGTTTTTCTAAAAGGCAGGTTGCCTCTTAAAGGGAAGCTGCGGGTAAGGATTGCTGCAGTGGAAATTTTTGAAATTGTGGGCTGGTGAGTGCAGAAGAGGAAAACTCCATCCATTTAGTCAAGCACATATCTATTTCAAAATTCTAGCTAATGTACATCCAAATGATCAATGACACACCATAATCCAAACTTCAATTATTATGTGGTAGAGCACCTGAAGCTCTGGAGAAAGGAGACAGGCTGCATTTCAACTGTTACTTCACTCTGTTGGTTTGCTACATCAGGAAGAAATCCAACCCACATCATTGGATCATTAAGGGACGCACAAGGAGACAGGCAGCTATGCCGGAGTGAGATGGAGACTGAGTGAGTAGAGAATTAGGTTCAGGTGGTAAATTCTGGTAAGTCCTTTCAGGTTTTAACTACAGATTAAGAATCAAGATCTGACACAGGTGCTAATCTTCAAATAAGTCAGGTTAGCTTGTTAAGTAGAGAACTGAGTGGAGTGGCAGTTATCTGTCAATCACCTGAAAGCAGTTGGCTCAAGTGGTGTTAATTACTGTAGCAGGAAGCTAAAATATCTAGTGACTCATCAGAGGGTCTATAAAAGAGACAGACTTTTCAAATTGCATGATCAATGAGGGGCACGCAAGAAGACAGGTGACTATGCCGAAGTGAGATGGAGACTGAGTGAGTAGCGAATTAGGTTCACGTTGAAATTCGGTGCATGGGTCAAGAGGTGTGGTGTCCATAGGAATTAGTCTAAGTTAGTTAAGTGAGAAATTAAATTAAGTTAACAAAATAACATAAGTAACAATGGCAGGACAGATGTTATGTTGCAGCTGTGGAAAGTGGGAACTTTTGGATGCCAAGGCAATCCAGGACAAACATATCTGCAGAAAGTGTAAGCAGTTAGAGGAATTCCAGATTGGAATTATTGATCTGGAAGCTGAACTGCAGACATTGCGCAACAGAAGAGAGGGGTTGAAATACCTGGACGCTTTGTTCGAGAAGACGGTCTCGCCCTTTAGAATAGGGTCTCCCAGTAGTGGGACTGAGCAGGCAGAAGTGGAGGAGCCTCAGACTTTGCAATTGTCAAACAGGTTTGAGATACTCATAATTTGTGTGGACAAAAGCGAGGTCTGCAAGGTGGATGAGCAGGCTGGCCATGGCACCATGGTATAGGAAGCTATTCAAGTGAGAGGAGCATACAGGAAAGTAGTGGTTGTAGGGGACAGTATAGTGAGGGGGATTGACACTGTTCTCTACAGCAAAGAGCGAGAGTCCAGAAGGCTGTGTTGTCTGTCCGGTACCAGGGTTTGACACATCTGCTCAGGGCTGGAGAGGAACTTGCAGTGGGAGGGGAAGGATCCAGTTGTTGGGACGATTTACACCTGAACTGTGCTGGGATGGGTGTTCTTGCAAATTGCATAACTAGGGTAGGAGAGAAGGTTTTAAACTAAACAGGGGGGCGGGGGGAATGGGGGGACGAAGGAGAGACATTGACACTGTTCTCTACAGCAAAGAGCGAGAGTCCAGAAGGTTGTGTTGTCTATTCAGTGCCAGGGTTTGACACATCTGCTCAGTGCTGGAGAGGAACTTGCAGTGGGAGTGGAAAGATCCAGTTGTTGGGACGATTTACACCTGAACTGTGCTGGTATGGGTGTTCTTGCGAATTGCATAACTAGGGAAGTAGAGAGGATTTTAAACTAAACAGGGTGTGGGAAGGGGGATGGGGGGGTGAAGTATCAAGCTTGGGTAGATGTGGCAAATCAAGGGGTAGATTCAAGGCAGGAGACCATAATAGTAATATGGGAAATGAGAGTCATAGGCCAGCAGGAAGGGGCAGAGAAATAAAACCTAACAATACACAAATAGTCAAGACTAAATGTTACAAAGATAACAAAAAGACAAAACTAAAAGCTCTGTATCTGAATGCATACAGCATTCATGACAAAGTAAATGAATTGATAGTGCACATTGAAATAAATAAATATGACCTGATGGCCATTATAGAGACATGGCTGCAGGATGACATGGATTGGGTCCTGAATATTGAGGGGGAAATGACATTCAAGAAGATTAGGAAGCTAGGTGATGGTGGAGTGGTAGCACTGTTGATCAAGGATGGCATTGGTACAATTGTTAGAGATGACCTTGGTTCAGGAGATCAGGATGTAGAATTGGTTTGGGTGAAGATGAGGAATGGTAGGGGAAAGTAGTCACTAGTGGGAGTGGTTTACAGGCCCCCTAACAATAACCACAATTTAGGACAAAGTATACGAGAAGGAATATTGAGTGCTTGTGATAAAGGGACGGCAATAATCATGGGTGATTTTAATCTACATATAAACTGGAAAAATCAGATTGGCAATAGTAGCCTGGATGAGGATTTCATAGACTGCTTTCGACAGAGTTTCTTAGAGCAGCACATTCTGGAGTCAACCAGAGAGCAGGCTATATTAGACTTGGTACTGTGTAATGTGACAGGATTAATTGATGACCTCAGAGTGAAGGCACCCCTAGGTAGCAGCGAGTACAATATGATTGAATTTTACATCCAGTTTGAAAGGGAGAAGAAAGGTTGTAAGACTAGGAGCAGGATTTTCCGGCAGTTGGGTGGGAGCAGCGGGTGGGTGGGCCTGGGAGCGGCCGGGAAACGGTCCACCACCTGCGATCGGCCCTGACCACGATTTCACATTGGCTGGCCAATTAACAGCCAGCCAACCTGAAACGTGCACTGAGAACCTCAACACTGCTGGGGTGGGGGCAAGAGGAATGTGATCGCAGAAGTCTGCACATGTGTGGGGGAGCGTGCATTGAAAGGTCCCTGAGATTCAAAAATAAAGAGTATTAAGAGCTGAAAAAATGTCCTGACATGGGACTCACTCACAATAACATTAACAGAATAACAATTCTGCCCATTAATTTACTTTTTAAAATTTAATTGTGGCAATCTCATCCTGCCCGTGGATGAGGTTTGCTAAAAAGATCAAAAGGCCGCCTGTCTGATTCGCCTGCCCGTCAACCATAGCGTTGGACAGGCAGCGAACAATTGCGTTTAACTACCTGATTAAGGGCCCTAATCAGCCTCTTAATTGTCGGCGGGAGCACTGCTGACTCTCACACATGCCCACCGACTGAAATATCATGCAAGTGCGCGAGGACCTCAGGACGTTCACCCGATGTAATCACTATTTTACACCTGATTGGGTTGCGTACGCACCTGCCCATGGGATGTAAAATCCTGCCCTCATATTTTAAACTTAAATAAGGGCAACTGTGCAAAGATGAGTGGCAGGTCAGATGATTGGTCAGAATATAAAAGGCAGAGAATGACCAAAAGTTTAATCTGGAGTAAGAAATTAGAGTATGAGTGGAAGCTAGCTAGAAATGTAAAAACAAACAGCAAGAGTTTCTATAGGTATTTAAAAAAGAAAAGAGTAAGTGAAGTGAGTGCTGGTCCTCTAGGGAATGATAATAGGGAGTTAATAGTAGATAATAAGGAAATGGTGGATGAAATGAACTTCTGCCTTCACTATAGAGAATACAAAAAACATTCCAGTAATAGCTGTAAATCGAGGTGAAAGGGAGAGGGGAACTTGGTAAAATTACAATCACTAGCGAAGCAGCACTGAGCAAACTGATGGAGTTGTGGGCTGAAAAGTCTCTGGGTCCTGTTGGAATTCATCCTTGGGTCTTAAAAGAGGTGGCTAATAATGTAGTAGATGTGATGGTGTTAATTTCCCAAAATTCCCTAGATTCTGGAATGGTTTCATTAGATTGGAAAGTAGCAAATATAAACCCTCTATTCAAGAAGGGAGGGAGGAGAAAAACAGGAAACCAAAGGCCATCTAGCTTGATGTCTGTTGTTGGGAAGGTGTTAGAATCAACCATTAAGGAGTTTATAGTTGGGAACTTAGAGAAACTCAAAGTAATTGGGAACAGTCGACATGGTTTTGTGAAAGAGAGATCATGTTTAACCAATTTATTAGAGGTCTTTGAAGGAATAACATGCGCTGAGGATAAAGGGGAGGCTGCAGATGTGCTGTACTTGGATTTCCAAAAGTTATTCGATAAGGTGCCACCTCAAAGGTTATTGTGGAAAATAAAAGCTCACTGTGTAAGGGATAACGTATTAGCATGGATAGAAGATTGGCTGGCTGGCTGACAAAAAACACAG
The DNA here is from genome assembly GCF_017639515.1 of Carcharodon carcharias. Classification (NCBI taxonomy): domain Eukaryota; kingdom Metazoa; phylum Chordata; class Chondrichthyes; order Lamniformes; family Lamnidae; genus Carcharodon; species Carcharodon carcharias. The sequence continues at coordinate 30,972,248 of NC_054477.1, read as the reverse complement.
TGTATGCATAAATGGGTCTTTTTCTGATTGGCAGATGTGATGAGTACTGTCCTACAGGGGTCTGTACTGGGGCCTCAATTTTTTACAATTTATATGAATGACTTAGATGAGGGGAATGAAAGAATGGTAGCTAAATTTGCAGGTGACAAAGATAGGTAGGAAAGTATGTTGTGAAGAGGACATAGGAAGGCTGCAGATGGTTATAGATAGGCTGAGTGAGTGGGCAAAAATATGGCAAATGGAGTATAATGTGGAAAAATGTGAAGTTATTCATTTTGGCAGGAAGAATAAAAAAGCAGAATATTACTTAAATGAACAATGGCTGCAGAATTCTGAGCTGCAGAGGGATCTAGGTGTTCTAGTGCATGAGTCACAAAGTTAGTATGCAGGTACAGCAAGTAATTAAGAAGGCAAATGGAATGCTATCCTTTATTAAGGGAGGAATTGAACATAAAAGTAAGGATGTTATGCTTCAGTTATACAGGGCATTGGTGAGACCACATATCGAATATTGTGTGCAGTTTTGGTCTCCTTATATTAGGAAGGATGTAAATGCATTGGAGGTAATTCAGACGAAGTTTACTAGATTGATACCTGGAATGAGTGGGTTGTCTTATGAGAAAAGATGAGACAGATTGGGCTTGTTTCCAATGGAGTTTAGAAGAGTGAGGGGTGACTTGATTGAAATAAATAATATCCTGAAAGGTATTGACAAGGTGGACATGGAAAGGATGTTTTCTCTTATGGGTGAGTCCAGAACTAGGCGACACTGTTTTAAAATTAGGTGTTGCCTTTTTAGGACAGAAATGAGGAGATTTTTTTTTTCTCAGAGGATTGTGCAGCTTTGGAATTCTCTGCCAAAGAGAAGGTGGTGGTAGCAGGGTCATTGAATATTTTTAAGGCGGAGATAGATAGATTCCCATTAGGCAAGGGAATCAAAGGTTATCGGGGGTAGATTGGAATGTGGATTTCGAAACACAAACAGATCAGCCATGATCTTATTGAATGGCAGAGCAGGCTCGAGGGGCCGAATGGCCTACTTCTGCTCCTGTTTCGTATGTTTGGAACATGAAAGCATGATCAGTATAAAGACCTGAAGCCTTTGAAACCTATGAAGATATTGTATAATGGGATCGTGCGATTGCTTTGCTGAGGTGGATTTCTTAATGGCTTTCAGTCACAAACAAATACTTGCTACAATAATGGATAAATGCAAGCTACCAAACACAAAGAAGTGATTTATATCCTGTAAGACTAAAGGTTATTGATGAGGAGGATAAGTAGTTTGTGGGTATGATCTGCTGGCATTTCATACAATTTACAATGATAACTGGAGTACTGCCAGGGGAAAATACCTCAAGGGAAGGGAGGCAGAACATAATGGGTTTCCTTGAATAGCAAGTCCAGGTGGGAGAAGATTTCCCATTTTCAAGATGCATTACCGGATCAATATCTTATAGTAATGAAGGCATAAATGGTAACGTGTCAAACTGAACAAACCACAACATAAAAGATCTTGACAGTAAAAACATGGAAGAATGGGGCTGAGTACAATTAGTTTGCACCATAGTCAGGTGGTTATAAAAAGCCTTCAAGAATTATATTTAAGTGCAAGCTTTACTTGTAGCTGAAGCATACTGTACTTTGAATATTTTTTTCAACTTTAGTTTGAGGTAATGTTAAAATTTGAGTAGATGAAATGTTTGCTCATGATGAAGGAAATGGCCACTGTTTGCATTTTGGGTACATGTTAGCATCAAGCACTTTTAGTTCAGTGAGCAAAATCAGCTGCAGAGTAAAGCTCCCTCCCACTCTGTCCTTAGAATGTGCCTGAACTCCATGTCTGAAATAGCACCCACAACTGTACTTAAAAGAAAAAAAAACAGAAAGTGGAAACACTTGGCAGGTCAGGCAGCATGTGTAGACAAAAACAATGTTAACATTTTCATCAGAATTCAAAGAAAGAAAACTTATAATTAAGTCAATTTTAATTTTAATCACATTAATCTGAGTTGGATTTAAATCAAGGTTCAGAAATGAAAGGACCATGTGCTATCTCTATAATGTGCCAGTTAGTTCCCCCTTTTTAATTTTATGTGTGCGTGTGTATTTTAACACTATTTTCACTTTATTTTACGGTTGCAACCATTTATTTTCACTTTTAAATGGAAGGCAGGATAGTCTGGGCACAGATTTATCTGCAAGCAGCATTGTTGTTAAATATTGGTAGAAGGACGTGCTCTTGTAATGAGGTAAGGTCATTGTTAATTCTTCCTTCTTTCGTACATACAAGTCTTAGACTTTCCAACATCGTTGTAGCTTATGGTTTCTAAACAGACTCAAACGTAGGTGTGTGCACATTGTACCCAAAATCTGGGGATAGCTCATTTGCATAGTTTCTGGTGCAGGAAGGAAACTAAATGAGGAATGGAAAATTGCATGCATGTGAAATTCAAAGGAAAAAGATAATTAAGTCAGAGAAGGAGAACACAGATTCTGAACCTCTCAACATTTTGTAATGGTTGACGTGGTGATGGAACTAAGTGGTGACTAGCAAAACTAAGGTGAATAGAACTCAGGTGCAGCTGCAGGTGTACAGGCAAATAATGGAACAGCCCTGCAGCTGACACTGACTGCTGCTAAAGCGATGGTGGTGCTACATGTGACACTTGCATGGAGGATTGCCCTCTGTGGCACTCCATGGCATTACACCTCTGGGCCAGCATTGCAATCAGGAGATTGTCCTCCTCCAAGGTGTCTTTTTCTGGAATCTCTTGCTGCTGAAAGGACCTAAAGGAAAGAGAAAAGAGACGATAGTTAGGATGATACTTGGAAGCTGGACAGTAGCAGGTGACCAGTCTTGAAAGTGCAGCTTGAAGTTTGTGAAACTTGCTCAATATTTGCAGGGATAAATGAAGCATCAGACATTCTGCTCAGTTAAGCTGCCAGCTTCACCTTCCCTGTTGCTCATGGCTCTGTCTGGACAATGGATCTGCAGGTCATCTGTCTCTGCTTGGTTAAGGGTTATTGGGTATTCCTCCTCTGATTTTAGTCTTTTTCCTGACATTTTGCATTGTATTTTTCTGCAGAAAGAACAGCCATTTATAAGTAGAGCTGAGAGGTGGGAAAGAAGAAATATGGAATAAGGATGGGAAGACAATGAGTAGCATCAAATGTATGGAATGTGGTGAAGAACAAATGCTACAAGAGTTGGTGTTAATGAACGACTTGCATTTATATAGCACTTTTCATGACCACGAGATGTCTCAAAGTACTTTACTTCAAGGAGTACTTCAATGGCTGTCTAGTCACTGTTATTGAGTAGGAAACATGGCAGTCAATTTGCGCTCAGCAAACCTCCACAAACAGTAATGTAACAATCTGTTTTTTGTAATGTTGATTGAGAGATAAATATTGCTCAGCACACCAGGAATAACTCCCTTGTTCTTCTTCAAAATAGTACAACAGGATCTTTTACATCCACTCAAGCAGCTTGGTTGAAGATCTCATCCAAAAGACAGCACTTCCAACAGTGCAATTCTCCCTCAGAATTACACTGGAATGTCTGTTATGATTTTTGTACTCAAGCCTTGGAGTGGGACTTAAACCAGGAATCTTATGCTTCAGAGGCCAGTGTACTATCAAATGAGCCACAGCTGATGCAAAGAAACCAAAGGAAGATGTGATTGTGTTTGGAATGCAAAAGACATGTTGAATGCGCCCTTATGAGATGGAGGGAGGGAGTTAAGAGTGGTGAGGGAGAGGGTGAAAAGAGTGTTACAGGTATTGTTGAGAGAGCTGGAGAGGTAAAGAGCTGTACTCATTCTTTATACTCTTGTAAGGTTACTGGACCTCTTTCTACATTGAGTGCAGGCCTTGGAAGTGAACCTGATTACACTGACTCTGTTAATGATCTCTATCCAAGCCTGCTTCATAATTGCCTTGGGGATGCTGCTGCTGCTGTTGGGAAACAGTGACCCCATCCTCCTCACTTTCATTTCCCCCACTACAATCTCCAGGAGGATACCAGAAAACCTGGAGTTAACCATCTGACTAATTTCTGAAATTCCCTTCTTTGCAGCAGTATGAGAACAAAATTTGTTTCCAGGAAATGCAGCCCTCGTTTTATGGGGTTTAACCCAGCTCTAAATAGGCTTCTGGAGGTCCACTGTAGTGGGCTGCCTGATTGTCAATGTTGGGTTGGGAATTTGTCAATTATATCAAAATGAATTCTGGGAAGTAACAAAGCCTGGGCATAACACTCAGGATGGCGTGGCTCTTTTCCTGGCCTCCAGGCCTCCAGCCTGCCTGCCCAATTCATGCCTCAAATTAAAATCGAGTTGAATTTCTAGCTTTACCTTGATGCTGTTTTTCAATAACGTTATTGTGGCACACCGAGTTGAGCAGGTCAGTGATACTCCAGTGCAAGTTGTGGGCCTCCCATTGGTCCAACGCCTTAATTGTGTTCTTCTAAAACATTGCTATTAGGCCTTCATTGTCCCTTTCAATGCAACCTATACTTTCCTCAGGTTTTGTTGTACCATTTTTGAATAGCTTTGCAAGCTTCACAGCTGAATGAATAAAATATTTTATTTGCACAGGTTGTAGCAATTTAGCTGTTTGAAAAGTGTGAAAGGAATATTATTATTGGTGTGCTGTGATTGGCAGCTTTTCTTTCATTTTTATTAACAGATTATATTGCATAAATTTGCTTGCAGCAAAATTGCAAGGAAATTAGGAAAAAGAAGAAAATAAAGCCCAGAGCGTGTTCTTTAATAAGCTTATCAACAGATTCTTTTAGATGACAGTGCCAAACAATATCTAAATATTAACAGACGGAAAGGAATTTACTCTTACCATTGACTCCCCATTATCTACCAAAAGGAAATTGATGAACTCCTATGGGATTAAAGATAGGATAAGTTATAACCTTGATGATGTTATCAGAACTGGAAGTGCTAGAAAGGGTGATGTGGCCCATAAAAAAACATTGTGAGATTGCAGAAAACAGAATAAAGTGGAATAATTGGGTCCATTATCAAAGCTACCTTTGAGAAGCTGTAATATGAAAGAATGTGCAAGCTGCTGCGCCTAAAAGAATATGTCAAATATTAAAATTGTGCCTCGCATTATTGAATTAGTAGGCAAAGTTTATACCAAATCAATGTATCGTAATCAGTCCTTCAGGTCAATTGTCACAAGACGTATGGCTATACCTGAACAAATGTCAGTCTAATATTACACTAGCTAAACACCAATTGATATGATTATGTGGGCCATTATATTAAGTGACCATAAACTATTGATTTGTTTAATGATAATGATCATATTACTGGATGGAACATAGGAATTAGGAGCAGTATTAAGCCATTCATCCCTTCCAGCCTACTCTGCCATTCAATAAGATCATAGCTGTTCTGTTAGTGGCATCAACTCCACATTCCTATCTGCACCCCATAACCCATCACTCTCTTGTCTATCATAAATCCATCCAACTCAGCCTTAAATAAATTCAATGACCCAGCCTCCATTGCTTTCTGGGGAAGAGAATTCAACAGACTAGCGACCCTCAGAGAAAAAATTTCTCCTCATCTACATCTTAAAAGGGAGACCTCTTATTTTTAATCAGTGGTCCCTAATTCTAGTCACCCCCACAACAGGAAACATCCTCTCAGTATCCACCCTATTAAGTCTCTTCAGTATCTTAAATATTTCAATAAGATCACCTCTCACTTTTCTAAGCTCCAATGTGTATAGGCCCAACCCATTCAACCTTTTTTCATAAAATAAGCCCTTCATCCCAGGAATAAGTTGAGTGAACCTTTTTTGAACTGTTTCAAATGTAATTATATCCTTTTTTCAAATAAGGAGACCAAAACTGTACACAGTACTCCAGATGTGGTCTCATCACGGCCCTATAGAGCTGCAGTAAAGCTTCATATATATGCAGTAAAGCTTCCCTACTTTTATATCCCATCCCCCTTGCATTTGCCTTCCTAATCACTTACTGTACCTGCATACCAGTTTTTTGTGATTCATGTACCAGGGCACTCAGAAGCACCAAGTTCTGCATTCTCTCTCCATTTAAATAGTGTATTGCTTTTCTATTCTTCCTGCCAAAGTGGACAAGTTCACATTTTCCCACATTATACTCCATCTGCCAAATTTTGCCCACTCATTTAACTTATCTATATTCCTTTGTAGACTCTTTTGCTTCTCTCAACAACATACTTTCCTACCTATCTTGGTCTCATCGACAAATTTGGCTACCATATATTTGGTCTCCTCATCCAAGTCATTGATATAAATTGTAAATAGTTCAAGCCTCAACACTGATCCCTGTAGCACTCCATTAATTACAGCTTGCCAACCCGAAAATGACCCATTTATCCCTACCCTCTGCTTCCTATTAGCTAAGCAAGTCCCTATCCATGTTAAGGTGTTACCCCCTACACCTTTGATATGGCACCTTATCAAATTCCTTTTGAAAATCCAAGTGCATCACATCTACAGGTTCCCCTTTATCCACATTGCTTGTTATTTCCTCAAATAATTCAAATACTTTAGTTAAACATGATTTCCCTTTCACAAAATCCTGCTTCCTGTATTCCTCCCTTTTTGAATAAATGTGTTACAGTAGCTATTTTCCAATCTTGCTGGGAACCTTCCAGAATCTAAGGAATTTTGGAAGATGCCTCTACAACCTTTGCAGCTGCTTCTTTTAAGACCAAGTCCAGTACACAGGCCATCAGGTCCTGGGAACTTGTCAGCTTTTAGGTCTAATAATTTTCCCAGTACCTTTTCCCTGGTGATGGTAACTGTTTTAAGTTCCTTCCTCCCTTTCACCTCTTGATTTTCAAGTATCTTTGGGAAGTTTTCGAAGTCTTTTATATTGAAAACAGACAAAAAATACTTGTTCAACGCTTCCGCCTTTTCTTGTTTTCCAAAATCAATTCCCCAGACTCAATCTTTAGAGGACCAACACTCACTAGAGTTACTCTTTTCCTTTTTAAATACTTGTAGAAACTCTTACTATCTGTTTTTATATTTCTAGCTAGCTTTCTCTCATACTCTAATTTCCTTCCATTATTTATTTAGTCTTTCTTTGCTGGTTCTTAAAAACTTACCAATTTTCTGACCTACCACAAACCTTCACAGAATTTTACAATGTTTCTTTCAATTTGATACTATCCTTAACTTCCTTATTTTGCCATGGATGATGCATCCGTCCCAACAAGCCTTTCTTTCTCACTGGGGTATCTTTACTGAGAGTTATTCCATATCTTTAAAAGTCTACTGTCCTACATTTTATCCAGTTTTCCAGTTCACTTTAGTCAACTCTTTCTTCATATCCTTATAATTACATTTCTTCAGATTTAAAACACTAGTCTTTGACCCATACTTCTCACTTTCAAACTGAATGTGAAATTCCATCATGTTATGATTGCTAAACAAGAACAGAATTACCTGGAAAAACTCAGCAGGTCTGGCAGCATTGGCGGAGAAGAAAAGAGTTGACGTTTCGAGTCCTCATGACCCTTCAACAGAACTAGGTGAATCCAAGGAAGGGGTGAAATATAAATCCTATATTTCACCCCTTCCTTGGATTCACCTAGTTCTGTTGAAGGGTCCTGAGGACTCGAAACGTCAACTCTTTTCTTCTCCGCCGATGCTGCCAGACCTGCTGAGTTTTTCCAGCTAATTCTGTTTTTGTTTTAGATTTCCAGCATCCGCAGTTTTTTTGTTTTTATCTCTATGTTATGATTGCTGTTGCCTAGAGTCTCCTTTACTGTGAGGTTATTGATTAATCCTGTCTCACTGCACATTACCAAGTCCAGTATAGCCTGCATCCTGGCTGGCACTAAATCATAGTGCTCTAAGACATTGTCCCGAATACACTCTACGAACTCATTTTCCAGGCTATCTTTGACAATCTGACTCACCCAATCTACATGAAAATTAAAGGCACCCATGATTACTGGAGTACCTTTCTTACATGACCCATTTATTTCTTCCTGTATACGCTCTCCTACAATGTGACCACTGTTAGGGTGCCTATAAACTACCCCCACAAGTGATTTTTTTTTACCTTTCTTATTTCATATCTCTACCCAATTTGATTCTACGTTGTGCTCTTTTGAGCCAAGCTCATCTCTCACTATTGTGTTAATGTCACCCTTAATTAACAAAGCTACCTCACCACCTATTCCTAGCCTCCAGTCATTCCAACATGTCAAAAACCATTCAATATTCATGTCCCAGTCACGGCCACCTTTCAGCCATGTCTCTGCAATGGCGATCAGATCATACATATTTATTTCTATCTGTGCTAAAAATTAATTCATTTTGTTATGAATACTCCGTGCGTTCTGATACGGAGCCCTTAACTCTGTCTTTTACCATTTTTGCAATCTCTGGCCTAATCTGCTGACGCACTCTTAAGTTTTTATGCTCTAACACTTCCAGTCACACTCTGGTAATCTTTACCCAAATTGCTACCCTACTATATTACTTTATTGATTCCTTTTAATTTATCATATCTCCCCTCACATGATCCCTTCTCCCACTACTTAGTTTAAAGCCCTCTCTACCCCTCTAGTTATACTGGGTGGAATTTTCCATGTGCACTGTTGTTGGGCATGAACGACAGCATGAATGGGCAATATGGTGAGAAGACCAGAAATCGGTTTCACGATATCTTGAAACCAGTTTGCGATTGTCAGCTCAGCCAATCAATGGCAAGCCACGTTTCCCGCCATCAGACATTGGGAACCTCATGGTAATTCATTTGCATATCATCATAAGGCCAGCTCACCAGAATCATACCCCATGCTGGATCGTCTGCCCACGTTGGCATGATTGCATGCTGGTGCAGAACATGCCTTGACAAATATGACATGCAGAAGTCAGGACTTACAGCCAGGGCTTGCTCACATCGCAGACACCCAAGGAGCAGATGATGCTGGAGCCCTACAGCAACAGCACACTGGAGGAACAGCCATGGCATGCTGGGTGCATTCTCATGGACATGGCTCTGCCGCGAAGTAGCTCATGGAAGTTGGAAAGTCACCATTGAGGGTCTGCTCACAATGGATGATGGTCATGGGGGGATGGAGAGGAAGATCCAGCTGTGTATGGGAGAGGAAGATGTACTGGAGTTGGGGGAGGAAGATCTGGGATCGACTGGGCGAGGAAGAGGTGTCAGGGCAGGTGAGGTTGGGGGGTGGGGAACGGTGTCGGCGGTGAGTTTGGGAGGTGGGTAACAAAGTTATTGAGAGGGTGAGGTTGGGAGGGGGAAACAAAGGTGTCGGGGGCGGGGCTAGGGGGGAACAAAGGTGTCACAGGAGGTTGGAAGGAGGAGTAGGGAGTATGGGGAGGAGGGGTAATGGGGTAGAAGACGGCAACTGGGGAGGTAGGTGCAAGGGGGTGGAAGGTGTAAGGGAAGGAACTTGGAGAGGGCATGAGTGCAGAGAGGGGAGGGAATCCAGGGGGAGGGAGTCCAGGGCAAAGGAGTGCAGAGAGGGGAGGGAGTCTGGGGGGAAGGAAGGAGTGTGGAGGGAGTCTGGGGGGAGGAAGGAGTGCAGAGAGGGGTGGGAGTAAAGGTGGAGGAAGAAGTTAGGCTGGAGGAAAGAGTTGGAAGGGGGAATGGACCAAGGGTGCCTGAAGGAGTCAGGATGAGGGAAGGACTAGGTGGAGGGGTGGAGTCCGAGGGGCAGAGGAGGACTAAGGGGGAGGGTGTCCGGGGGGAGTGAGGACTAAGCAGGGAGAGGGAGTCTGGGGGTGGGGGATGGGAAGTTGTACTAAGGGAGGAAGGGAAGGGGAGGGGTCCAGAGTGGTGTTGGGGGGTGTCCAGGTGAATGTGCAAGGGTGGGCTCTGTTGTGTCCATGACTGCCCCCTGGGAATCAAACTGAGGGTGGGCGTGGTACAAGGGAATAGTGAGAATGACCAAGGGTAGAGTGAGGCAGTAGGGTGGGAGGGTGAGGGTTCGACAGTAGTGGTAGAAGGGATGGCGAGGGTGGTTGGTGGGAGCTCGGAGGCAAACACATACTCTGGGGGTGAGAAGGAGGAGGTCAGAGAGGTTAATGTGGATGGGGGTGGGATTTTCAGAAATGAAGGGAACGTGCACATTCACCTGGACATCCCAAAGGAAAAGGGTTGTGGCTGGTAGGTATGGAGGGGAGGTGGAAGGTGATGCCGGGGGGTCAACTGTGATGGGGAAAAGGAAACAGATGACTGGGGGAGAGGTAAGTACGGGGGAGTGAATGAAGAACTCAATCACCACCATGCTGGCTAAGTCGAAAGTGAAACGTAGTCATGGTGGGCAAGATCAGGTGCTTCATGGGAGTGTGATCTGTGGGTGGGCAGAGATGCAAGTCAGCTCAGATAGGCAACTGAAAGCAAACCCCAGTAGGCAGCATTCAAAATACTCAGAAAATTGAGACGAATGTGATATAGGAACGATCCACGTGCATGGGAGAATGCTTGCATGAGGCTCCAAAAGGCTCTGCCATACACACACTTTTCCCTCCAGAATCACTTATTGGCCAGCTGTTCCCTCTGTGGTGACAGAGGACGAGATTGAGAGGCTCACAGGCAAATGGGACTCGGAAGGAGTGGACAGCCTCTGAGATTCCTGAGTGGATGACCCGGGGATGTCCAGCTGTCACACCTCCTCCCTTCAGGTGCCCAGAGGCTCCGGCCTGACTCCTTGAAGGGAAGGAGCACGTGGAGGGACGTCAAGGTGCCCTGTTTCCCTCTCACGTTGCCAATGGGAACTCACCCATGGCTCCTGCGATGGAGTGCAAAACTGCATGCATTTCCTCGTTCTGCTGGATCAGGGTCTCCATGGCATCCGCCATTCTCCGCTTGGAGACCACCATATGCGCATATCTGGGCACCACTTCATCAGAGAGCAGGGAGATGTACTCCTCCAACTCACAAGCAACACTTAAGGGCTTCCAACAGCTCTGCGTGATGTTCCCGCGTCTTCTGCTGACTCTGAAGGATGAGTTGGAGGGCCAAATCCAGACGTTCGTCATCTGACTCCGACCTCACAGATGCCTCGTCCCCAGCTGTCATCCAGGGAGCTCAGCTGAACCTGCCTCCTCCTGCTGCAGACACGTGTCTGTGCGGTGACCACCAGATTGTGAACTCGAGCCTGCTCTAGATCTAGGTCCCGCCGAGGTGTGTGTCTCTGCGCTGGTGGAGGGTGTGAGTAAGCACTTTGAAAGGTCTTCCAGGCTGCTTATTTCCAGCTCTTCAATGGAGGAGGTGTTCTCTTAGCTGAAGATGAGGACCTGGATGGAGTTGAGGGACTGGCTGGCTAAGGGTGTCAGTTGCTTGGCAGAGTTTCCTATGAACCAAAATAGAGATAATTAGTGCAGTCAAAAGCAGGAGAGAGAGCACTCACATATGCGTTGAGAGAGGGATGATATGGTGCAGGACCCTCACGAGGGTGTTCGCCACCGACCTCACCATCTTCGCAGGCACGGTCCATGTCCTCACCAGTAAGCGCAATGGCATGCTCCTCAAAGTGAGTGAGGGGCCCAATGTGGGCCACTCCACCCCCCGGTCTGGGACCTCTCCCTGCTGATGTGAGGAGGACACATGGCACTGCATGGAATGGAATGTTTGTGTGGTGAGTGGAGCCATGGACAGAATGAGGATACGAGCTCCAGAGGATATGAGTCTGTTGGAGATGTGAGGGTGTGTGTGAGAGTTAGTGGTGTTTCCCCTTGAGATGCAAGATCCCTGTGGATGTGTGGTGGGTTTATGAGTGTCTGAGTTGAGTGTGATGAGAAGAGTGACTTACCCTGGCGGTACGAATGACACCATTATTCCTTGCGGCACTGGCTGTCTGTCCCCGTTTGCAGGGAATTGGCACTGACCACTGCTGCCATCACCTCCCATGCTGGATTGGTGATGCCACTGCCCCTCCTGTGGCCAGAGTGGGAGTCGAGAATATTACGGTGGGCCTCCACGGTATCCAAAAGACGCACGAGGAATGCATCACTAAATCGGAGGAGCTGCAGTCTTTTTACCTTTCAGGAACATCTTCTGTGCGGCAGTCCTGGGCCGGGAGCACTGAGAGGTGTGCGCACGGCTGAACTTTAAATGTGGTGCCCGGTGTGATGAGGTGATGGCGTGGTGGGCGAATGAGAGCCCGCCCACCATTGAAACGGCGTGTTTCCTGGGAATGCATAATTAGTATGGTGGGTTTGGGACGATATGGCGTGAGAAGCGCAAAGCGTTGTTTTCCCTGCTCGCTACTACACTTAATGCAAATCCGGGACAATTCCGCCCACTGCTCACAGCACGGTACAGGTAAAGATCGTCCTAATGTTACAGCTTCCACTTTCCCCAGTGGGATTCATGTGCCCCATGAATCAAAACTCATTTATCCCTCACCAGCCTTTGAGCCACACATTCATCTCTCTAATCTTATTTACCTTATGACAATTCCCTTGTGGTGCAGGTAATAATCCAGAGATTATTATTACCTCCTAGGTTCTGCTTTTTAATTCAGCCCATAGCAGCTCATATTCCCTGAGCAGGACCTCTTTCCTTGCCTTATCTATGTTGCTGGTACCTATGTGAACAATGGCAACTGGATCCTCCCCATACCATGCATATTCCTCTCCAGCTCCGAGCATACATCCCAAATCCTGGCACTGGGCAACACAGCCTTCTAGACTCTTGCTCTTGTGTCTATCCCCCTGACTATACTGTCCCCGACAACCACAACATTCCAAATTGAAAAGGAAATTTTAATATCACCTATTTCGCTATAGGAACATAGATAGACCATTTATCTATTGTATTTTTGCCAGCTTTTTGAGAACTTAGTATTTCCACTCCCCTGATCTTTCCCCATAACCCTACAATTCTTTTCCCTTTTCAAGTAAATATACAATTGCCTTTTGAAAGTTACTTATGAATCAGCTTCCATCAACCTTATGGATAGTGTATTTGCATTGTTCCAGACACTTTTCTTGGATTTGTTGAGCAACAAAGATCATATCTGTGATTCTGGTGGATTGCCAGAAACCACATTGGGCCTTTGGAAGGATGTCTTTGCTGACAAGTAGGAGGCAGTTCAGGAGATTTTGTGAGAAATGTCCCCACAGTGGACAGAAGGGATATACCTCTCTAGTTCCCACAAATTGATTTATCACCCTTCTTGAGGAGTGTGGAGGTTGGGAAGTAGAACCTCTTGCTTCCAGATTTTTGTAAAAAGGTCTGAGAGTTTGAGCAAGAGTTTATGACCACCAGCTTTATAGATCTCTGCAGAAATGTTGTCCAGACCAGACACCTTGTTGCTCTTCATCTGTTGGATAGCTTCTTTTTATCTCTGCAAGTGTTGGTGGCATACCTGAATTTGATCTTTCAAGCTGTTGAGGGATTGTTTTGATGGTTGTGTTCGATAGTGTTGACTCCCCAGTGAGAATCTTTCGGTAATGCTCCTTCCAATGGTCTTGAATGGCTGAATCATTTTTGAGAAGGGTATTCGTCTTCAGCTCAGAGGGGGTTGGGATTATTTGTTTTTAGTACATAGATGATCTTGGTAGCCTGGAAGAAGCTGCGCATGTTGTGCTGGTCTGCCCAGTGTTGGATATCATTGGCCTTCTTTACCTACCAAATATTCTTGATAATGTGTATCATTCTCTGAGTTCTGCATATCCTTTATTGATCTGTCAATGATTCCATCAACCAGGAAGCCCTTTAGAAAGTGCTCCAGAAACTTAGATGTCTAGCAAAATTTGTTACTATCCTGTGACACCTGCATGACAGTATGACAGTCCTTTGCAATGGATTGGAGGCTGAGCCATTTTGTATCTGGACAGGTGTCAAGCAAGGCTGTGTGATTGTGCCAACTCTCTTCACCATCTACCTCAGGCTGGTCGCAGAACTCACTCATGACCAACTTCAACAAGGGGTCATGATTGAGTTTTGACTTGACAGGAAGCTTTTTGACCTCGACAAGTTGGGATCCAAGGCTAAGGTGACCTTCTAGCATATCCATGACTTAAATTATGTCAACAGCTGTGCAGTTATGACCCACACTGCAAGTGACATTCAGACCACCCTGAACCTCTTTAACTCCATATGCAAAAGGTTTTGTTTCTGACTCAATATCAGTAAGACCAAAATCATGCAGCAGCCATCAGGCAAACAAGCCCCTACAGCTCCAGCTGTTGTTATTGATGGGAGACTTTAGAAGCCGTTAAACACTTCCCATATCTCAGCAACTATTTTTCTCAAAAGTTCACAATCGAAGGGGAGACCCAACACAGAGTCATCTGTATAAGCGCAGCCATGCAAAATTGTGCAACCAGGCCTTCGATAACAGAGATCTCCATAACATGACAAAGGCTTTATTCTACAACGCTGCTGTTGTCACCACTGTTCTATACAGCAATGAGACTTGGATCACCGATTAAAAGCACCTCTGGACACTGGAGAATTTCCACCAGTAGTATCTCCGCAAAATACTCAAAGTCATGTAGGAAGACAGGTGAATAAACTCCAGCATCTTCACCAAAGTCAATTCCTCCAGCATCCCAACCACGATTATGCGAAATCAGTTCTGCTATTTTGGACATGGCATCCACATGCCAAATAATCAGCTTTCAAAGCAGATCCTCTTTCCACAAGAATGGCATCCAATCTCAAAGAGGACAGTAAAAATATTTCAAGGACACTTTAACAGCCTCATTGAACATGGGACAAATTGACATTGGTGTGTGGGAGGAACTTGCCACAAACCATGGCACGTGGTAGCACCTCATCCAATAAGCTGCAACACAGTTGGAAACTGACCACATAACTTCTCTTGTAGAGAAAGGACGAAAGTGGAAGCAGAGAGAGCAGAACCCTAGCTCGAGAAGCCCCCTTCCTCAGGGCAACTCTTGTCCCCTCTGCCCAAAGACCTGTGGCTCCAGCATTGGCCTGCTGAGTCACCTGAGGGCACACAAATCATGAAGCCTGAAAGACATTTCGAGGGACTGATGTCAATGATGACGAGATAGCATTTCCCAGATCATAATAATTGCTGTGTACAAGAAATTCTAATCATCTCCTCTGGCTCTTTCCCCTATTATCTTAAACCTGTGTGCTCTGGTTACTGACCCACCTGCCAGTGAGAACAGTCTCCTTTTAGTAACTATATCTATAAAGTAGATAATTTGTTTCTCTAAAGAAACATAACATCTTGTTTAAAATCCTGGACTCAATAGGAACTGTTCTGTCTTGTACAGATTATCTAGGTTGTCGTCTGCTTACCGTTATGACCAGGGTTGCCAAACAAAGTTGTCCTGGAATCTCCAGCATATAGAATAATCTCCTGAATAATACTGTGAACAACTCAGGAGACATATCATAGAGGCATTAAAAATGTATGCTTTTTAAAATTTTCTTTAAAACCTTTGTTTATTGGTTATAAAATATTGGCGATGGTAAAATATGTTCTTTGGCCAGGCAGGGCAGTTGGAAGCAAGTGCTCAGGTAATGAAATCTCAAGGAACACAGTCAACTAGAGTTTCTAACCCTAGGTATGAGGCAAGTGAAGTATATGGATGGTAATGTGTTCTTGTATTTGTTCATACTTGCAAAAACTGAAGTAAAAACAAATTTCTGCATCCAATTTTTTCATAGGTAATCAGAGTCACTGGAAAGAATATTGCCACGTCAATTAAAATAAGGCAGTACTGCTGGAGGCACTAGAATTGCTAATGTCTGATTCATCTCAAAATATTCATAATGTAAAGTTAAAGGAACATTTTAACAGACAGCTGGGGTTGTGCGATGAAGTGGATTGTGTACTATGGAAGTTGAGTGATAGGTTTTAAGGTTTTGCAACTAAGATTGTTCTTGGAACTCTGTAAGAAACATCCTAGTATAATGAAGTGAAATTCTTAACTAAGCTATATAGACTTAATGAAGATATTCTAACCAGTTCATAATGCTGCCATATGTGTCAGTTGAACAGGAATACATTTTCCCAAAATGAAAAGGAAATACTGCAAGAGCTAGAAATCTGAAATAAAACAGAATATGCTGAAGAACACTCGGCAGGTCAGACAGCTTTTGTGGAGAGAAAGACAATTAACATTTCAGGCCAATGACTTTTCAACAGAACTGGAAGATGCCAGAGATTAATGGTTCTTAAGCAAGTAAAGAACCAGGGAAAAGGGGGAAAGGGACAGAAAAACATAAAGGGGAAGGCCTGTCATCAGGTCTTCCTCCCCTAATCTACCCCAATGTCTGCAGCTCAGACTCCATCTCAACATCTCTGAACCAAAGATCCTCGAGCTGCAGACACTCACTGCAGATGTGGTTGCTCGGGATCTCATTGGTCTCCAACAACTCCCATGTAGTACATCCAGCAGGATGTCAGCCATGTCAGCAGGAGTGACACAGGATGAAAAGAGCAGGAGAGAGAAAAAAATAATCAGGAGGTCCTCAGAAGACAGCAAGTAGGTGACTGGTTGATGAGTAATACTTTTTTTTTTGCTCTTTAAGCTAGGGCAGCAGTTTAAACTGAGAGCTGGGGAACTATAGTTAATACTTTATTAAATCTACTAAATTTAAATTTACTAAAAATATTGAGTGAATAAAAACCTTAATTAATCATAATTAAATATATAAAAGCAGGTTAGATAGCAGGGCAAGTGGTGTGTTGTAACTGTGCTATATGGGAGTTGTTGGAGACCAGTGAGATCCTGAGCAACCACATCTACAGTGAGTGTCTGCAGCTTGAGGATCTTCGGTCCAGAGATGTTGAGCTGGAGTCTGAGCTGCAGACATTGAGGTATGTTAGGGGAGGAAGAGTTATCTGGACACTTTGATCCAGGAGGCAGGCTCACTCCTTAGGATTTAGTCAGTGATCAGGGATGGGAGGATGTGACTATGGGTCAGGCAAGTATGGGGACCTGGGATGCAGTGATCAAGGAGTCTCGGCCTTTGACCTTGTTCAACAGGTACAATGTACTTGCTACCTAAACAGATGAAAGCAACGACTGCAGTAGGATGGGCAATTTGACCATAGCACTGTGGTACAGTAGATCATTCAAGTCAGAGTAAGAAAAGGAATGTTTTAGTGGTAGAGGACAATATAGTTAGCTACCACGTCCAGGAGTTACGAAGGCTGTCTTGCCTGCCCAGTGCTCGAATCAAGGATATCCACTCACAACTGGAAATGAACATGGAGCATGAGGGGGAGAATCCAGTTGTCCTGGCACATAGTGACCAATGGCATGGGAAGAACTAGGAATGAGGTTCTGCTGAGGGAATTCAAGGAGCTAGGGTTCAAATTAAACAGCAGAATCTCAAAGTCAATGATTTCTGGAATACTACCTGAGCCACTTGCAAATTAGCTTGGGCTCATACAGATCCAAGATTTGATGCTCAGCTCTGAAAGTAGAGTGGGAGACAGAGATTTCAATTTTTGGACACTGGCACCAGTATTGGGGAAAGAGGGAGTGGTTCCTTTGAGATGGGTTCCATAAGGTTCTGGGTTCAAGTTCCACTCCATGACTTGAGCACAAAAATCAAAGCTGACACACCTATGTAATACTAAGGGAGTGCTATATTGTTTACCCTGTCTGGTGGACGTAAAAGATCCCATGATGTTATTTTGCAAAAGAGAAGGGATGTTATCCCTTGTGTCCTGGTCATTATTTATCCTTCAATCTAAATCACAAAAACACATTTTCTAGTCATTGTCACATTGCTGTTTGTGAGAGCTTGCTGTGCACAAATTGGCTACTGTGTTTCCTACATTATAATAGTGATTACAGTTCAAGAGTATTTCTTTGTCTGTAAAGTGTTAAGTTTTTCTTTTTGTATAAAAAAGAGAATCGCCAAGGAAAAAGAGCACTTTTGAGATTTGGGTAAAGCTAAGCAGGATGTGACCAGAAGGGACAAAATTTAATGGTAATCAGTGACTAAGTTCAAAAGAGGAAAAAATAGTAAAAAGTTAAAAATAAAGGAGCTTTATCTGAACGCACAAAGCATTTATAACAAGGTAACTGAATTAAAAGGTAGCACAAATAGAGGCAAATGCTTTTGATTTAATACCCATTACAAAGAGATGCTTGCATAATGTTCAAGGTTGGGGACCAAATATTCCATTGTACTTGACATTTTGAAAAGACAGACAAAATGGAAAAGAGTGGTAAAGGGTAGCACTGATGATAAAGGATGACAGAAGGACAATAGTGAGGAAGGATCTTGGATCAGAAGATCACAAAGTAGAATCAATATGGATGGAGATAAGAAATATCAAAGGACAGAAAACACTGGGAGTAATTTAGTAGGTGTCCTAACAGTAACTATACTGTTGGATAAAGTATTAATAAAGAAATAAGAGGAGCTTGTAACAAAAGTAATGCAATAATCATCGGGGAACTTTAATCTTTGTACAGACCGAACAAATTAAATTGGCAAGAGTAGTTTGGAAGAAGAGTGCATGGAATGCATTTGACAGTTTCCTAGAACAATACATCTTGGAATCAACTAGAAAAAGGGCTATTTTTGTTCTTGCCTTCTGTAAGGAGACAGAATTAGTTGTTAATTTCATACTAAGGGACCCCCCCCCGTAGGGAAGAGTGATCATAATAAGCAACAATTTCACATTGAGTTTGATGCTAACATACTTAAGTTCGAACCAAGAGTCTTAAACTTAAATAAAGCCAAACACCTAAGTTTGATAGCAAGTTGGATAAGATAGATTGTGTAATCAGATTAAAAAGTATGAATCATGTCGTCAAAGGTTACCCCTTGTCACTCAGTAACCACCCCCGGTTTGCCGTACAGCTCAAATGCAAATGGCACAGCAAACTGCTGCAGAATGAAGGCAGAATGACTGCTTCCAGGATACTGAGCATTGACCTACATGATCCTGCATACGGTTGCATACCAGCTGAACATTGAGGGTGTAGAATTCTTTTTAATATCTGAGTTGACATGCAGCGCTCGCAAAGCAACATGTGTTCAGTTGATGGCGCACTGCACCATGGGGAAGCCTGCAATTCTCAAAAAACAGTATGTGTGTTTCGCTTGCTTCTGTCTGGCAAGAGAGAATGAAATTTATTCATCTCTCTTGGAATGCAAGAGCCTCAGTGACCTCCCATATGCAACAGCGGATGGAAAACTGGGAGTTGTTACAAATATCGCTTGTGCCAGTCAAGAGGAAACCCGGCTCATAAAAATGTGTGAACTTCACAGCTACTGTCAATTTTGTTCCTTGCCCTGCTCTAAGGCTGCTGTTGCAGCAGGTGGCAGATATCACTGAGAACATCCTTACTGAAGTGTGGACATCTTACAAAACGTTCCTCATTGAGGTTCAAGTAAGAAAATTGCTCCCTGAGCAACTTCGGTTGACATGGCCTCCTGCTGA
The DNA here is from genome assembly GCF_017639515.1 of Carcharodon carcharias. NCBI lineage: Eukaryota > Metazoa > Chordata > Chondrichthyes > Lamniformes > Lamnidae > Carcharodon > Carcharodon carcharias. The sequence goes on along the minus strand of NC_054477.1, from coordinate 30,952,848 downwards.
GAGCCCTTCTCCACTGCCTCCTCGTTCCTCTTCCAGCAGCTTGCCCTGCTGTATCAACTCTATTCATTTTCCCTGCCATCCTTTGTCCAAGAGGACTGCATATTACTGCCCATGGCAAGATGCCAAACATGGGCAAGGAAACCTGCTGCTAATTACCACCTACTGCTAATCCCTCAGCTGATGAATTAGTACTCCTCCATGTTGAACAACGCTTAGAAGAAGTACTGAGGGTGGCAAGAGCACAGAATGTAGTCTGGATGGGAGATTTTAATGTCCATCACCAAGAGTGGCTTGGTAGCACCACTACTGGCCGAGCTGACCAAGCCCTAAAGGGCATAGCTGTTAGACTGAGTCTATGGCAGATGGTGAGGGAGCCAACAAGAGGGGAAAACCTTCTTTGCCTTGTCCTCACCAATCTATCTGTCAAAGATGTATCTGTCCATGACAGTATCGATAGGACTGACCACTGCACAGTCGTTCTGGAGACAAAGTCCCATCTTCACACTGAGGACACCCTCCATCGTGTTGTGTGACAATACCACCATGCTAAATGGGATGGATTTCGAACAGAATAAGCAGCTCAAGACTGGGCATCCATGAGGTGCTGTGGGCGATCAGTAGCAGTAGAATAGTATACAACCACAATCTGTTACCTCATGACCCAGCATATCCCCCACTCTACCATTACCATCAAGCCGGGGTCGGGGGTCGACTCTGGTTCAATGAAGATGTAGGAGGGCATACCAGGAGCAGCATCAGGCATAACTAAAAATGACCTGTCAACCTGGTGAAGCTACAACATATGCTGTTTGGCATGCAAATAGTCCTAAGTAGCATATAAAAGACAGAGCGAAGCGATCCCACAACCAAAGTATCAGATCTAAGCTCTGCAGTCCTGCCATTTCCAGTCGGGAATGGCCGTGGACAATTAAACAACTAACAGAAGGAGGAGGTTCATCAGATATTCCCATCCTCAATGATGGGGTACTCCAGCACATCAGTACAAAAGAGAAAGCTGAAGCATTTGCAACCGTCTTCAGCCAGAAGTGCCGAGTAAATGATCCATCTTGGCTTCCTCCTGAGGTCCCCACCATCATAGATGCCAGTCCTTGATTCATTCCACATGATATCAAGAAACAGCTGAAGGCACTGGATACTGCAAAGGCTACGTGCCCTGACAAATTTCCGGCAGTAGTACTGAAGACTTGTGCTCCAGGACTAGCCGTGCCCCTAGCTGTTCTCGTACAGCTACGACACTGGAAAATACCAACAAAAATATGGAAAATTGCCCAGGTATGTCCTGTACACAAAGAGCAGGACAAATCCAACCCAGTCAATTACTGCCCCATCAGTCCACTCTTGATCATCAGCAGAGTGATAGAAGGGGTCGTCGAGAATGCTATCAAGCTCAGAAATAACCTACTCACTGACACTCAGTTTGAGTTTCACCAGGGCCACTCAACTCCTGACCTTGAAAGCCTTGGTCCAAACATGGGCAAAAGAGCTGAACTCCAGAGGTGAGGTGAGAGTGACTGCCCTTCATACTAAGGCAGCATTTCACCAAGTGTGGCATCAAGGAGCCCCAGCAAAACTGAAGTCAGGGGAAAACTCTCCATTGGTTGAAGAGTCATATCAAGCACAAAAGAAGATGGTTGTGGTTGTTAGAGGTCAACCATCCTAGTCCCAGGACATCACTGCGGGAGTTCATTAGGGGAGTATCCTCAGCCCAACCATCTTCAGCTGCTTCATCAATACCCTTCCCCCCATCATAAGGTCAGAAGTGGGGATGTTCGCTGATGATTGCACAATGTTCAGCACCATTCACAACTCCTCAGATAATGAAACAGTCCACATCCATATGCAGCAAGGCATTCAGACTTGGACTGATAAATGGCAAATTACCTTTGCGCCACACAAGTGCCATGTCCAACAATGACCATCTCCAACAAGAGAGAATCCACCATCTCTCCTCGACATTCAATGGCATTAACATTGCTGAATCCCCCACTATCAACGCCCTGGGGATGACCATTGACCAGAAACTGAACTGAGCCAGCCATAAAAATGCTGTGGCTACAAGAGCATGTAATAGGCTGGGAATTCTGTGGCGAGTAACTCACCTCCTGACTCCCCAAAGCCTGTCCACCATGCACAAGGCACAAATCAGGAGTGTGATGGAACACACTTCACTTTCCTGGATGAGTGCAGCTCCAAAAACACTCAAGAAGCTTGACACTATCCAGGACAAAGCAGCCTGCTTGATTGCCACCCCATCTACCACCTTAAACATTCAATCTCTCCACCACCGATGCATTGTGGCAGCAGTGTGTACAATCTACAAGATGCAATGCAGCAACTCACCAAGGCTCCTTCGACAGCACCTTCCAAACTCACCACCTCTACTACCAGGAAGGATAAGGGCAGCAGACGTATGGGAACACCACCAACTGCAACTTCCCTACAAGTTCCCCTTCAAGCCATCCTGACTTGCAACTATGTCACCATTCCTTCACTGTCACTGGGTCAACATCCTGGAACTCCCTTCCTAACAACACTGTTGCTGTACTTACATCACATGGACTGCAACAGTTCAAGAAGGCAGCTCACTACTAGCTTTCAAAGGCAATTAGAGATGGGCAATAAATGCGGGCCTAGCCAGCGATGGCCACATCCTGTGAAAGAATGAAAAAAATGCCTGGGAGCGAGTAGTTTGTGCGGAATCCTTGAAACCAGGACAAAGCCCTTCAACACCTGCCACAGCACTCTTTATAGGCTTCAGGAACTTTAATGAACTCCAGAAACACCAAATACTTCTACAATCATAGCAACAGCCAGTGGAAATCTGTCAGCATTAACCTGGAAAGTACTTGATAATCCCTTAAACTATCACTGGGGGGGTCTTTCATTCTGTTGAACACATATGCAGCTGTGTGTATTTAAGAATTGGCATTATCTGGGGCATTGAGCTCCAAAATGGCACAGCTGATATCAAATTTGATGGCATGATCTGCTTACTCTGCACACCTCCAGTGGATGGTCCCTACACACACACTAACACCCTCACCAAAATGACATCCTGCGCATGCACCACAGACAGCACTTTGGAGCCAAATATTGTGTGCAGTTCTTGTCACCACATTACAGGAAAGACATAATAGCTTTGGAGAGAGTGCAGAGGAGGTTTACAAGAATGTTGTCAGGGTTAGAAAAGTGTAGCTACGAGGAGAGATTGGATAGGTTGGGGTTATTTTCCTTAGAACAAAGATGGCTGAGAGGTGACTTGATTGAGGTGTACAAAATTATGAGGGGAATAGATAGAGTGGATAGGATAAAATTGTTTCCCTTGGTGGAGAATTCTAGAATGAGAGGACATAGATTCAAGATAAGTGGCAGAAGGTGTAGGGGGGGGATCTGAGGAAGAACTTTTTTACGCAGAGGGTAGTGGGTGTCTGGAATTCGCAGCCCAAGTTGGTGGTAGAGGCAGAAACTCTAAACTCTTTTAAAAAGTACCTGGATCTGCACCTTAAGTCCTGTAAGCTGCAGGGCTATGGGCCGGGTGCAGGAAGGTGGGATTAGAAAGGGCACCTGGGTGTCCTTGGGCTGGCATGGACAATATAGACCAAATAGCCTCCTTCTGTGCTGTAACTTTTCTATGGTTCTAAAAGCACTAATAACTCTGTCAAACAGGGCACCAAGGAGTCAAGTTTTGCAGCCAAAGAATCAATCCTGCATGCCTCCTCAGCATAGCATCATCTACAGATTTGGATATCTTCTTTACCTCCCAGTGAGAAAAACTGGATGCAGTACTCAAAGTGCAGTGTGTGTTGAATGGAGACAAGCTCCTTCCAAATGGGGAAGGGAAAAAACATCAAAGGAAATTTTTATACCCACACTGCACCTTCTAGTGGTCAGTTACCAAGTGGCAACAGCAGAGGCCTCGGAGTAGACTGCCTGTTGGGCTTTCTTGATTCAGGAATGGTTGTATATGATACACAGATGCTTTAAAGCCGAAGAAATTAAGTAAAAATGTAAATTGAAAGTTAAAAAAATTGTGAAGATTGGCAGACATCTGCGCCCAGGCCTCTGTTGTCTTTATGATGATATGGACTTCAAAAGAGCTTCAGACTAATATTGCACAGTCCTAATCCAAGAGGCACTGTCAAAATCTGTTCACAGATTTCTAATCAGTTTCTTTTCAAGACTTTAATGATATTCAATACTTCATATAATTTTTCAATGCTTTCTTTGTATTTTGAAAGGTCAAGAGGAAATATATGTCAATAGAAATGAAAAGACTTGAAATTTCCTTTTGAAGTTTGAAGATCAGAAAACAGAAAGAGGTTATAATGTTTTATGAGATGTGGGGAGATATGGGAATACCGTTAATTTTACTGCCCAATTACTGGCAGGTGCAAATTTGCACTTCAGGCACTAAGAGTACTTTGAGCATTATATATACTATTCTGCATATTCTTATATGAGTATAATACAGTGGTAAACACTTTACAACTGTGGTATAAAAATATCAACCTTGGCAATTATTAAAGGCTGAAGAAATTTCCTTTAAGCGAAACAGGTGTTAAGAAAAACGAGGAAAATAGTTAAGTGAATAGCACAAGATAAAGTATTTAAGAACTTAAGAAATAGGAGCAGGAGTGGACCATATGGCCCGTCGAGTTTGTTCTGCCATTCAATACGATCATGGCTGATCTTGGGTTTCAATTCTGTTTTCCTGCCCACTTCCATTTCCCTTAATTCCCCGAGAGACTAAAAACCTGTCTAACTCAGCCTTAAATGTATTCAATGATAAAGCATCCACAACCCTCTGGGGTAGAGAATTCCAAAGATTCACAACCCTTTGAGTGAATAAATTTCTCCTCATCTCAGTTCTAAATGATTGGACCCTTATCCTGAGAGTGTGCCCCCGTGTGTTAGATTCCCCGACCAACGGAAACAATCTCTTAGCATCCACCATATCAAGCACCTTCAGAATTTTGTAGGCTGCGATGAGATCACCTCTCATTCTTCTAAACTCCAGAGAGTATAAACCCAATTTACCTAGCCTTCCAACTTAGGCCAACCCCCTCATCCCAGGGACCAATTTAGTGAACCTTTGCTGTACCACCTCCAATGCAAGTATATTCTTTCTTGAATGTGAAGACCAAAATTGCACACACTACTCCAGTTGCGGTCTCACCAAAACCCTGTACAAACGAAGCAAGACTTCTTTATTCTTGTACTCCAATCCCCTTGCAATAAAGGCCAACATGCCATTTGCCTTTCTGACTGCTTGCTGCACCTGCGTGCTAACTTTCTGTGTTCCTTATGTGAGCACATCCAAGTCTCTTTGAACATCAACACTTACAAGTTTCCCACCTTTTAAAAAATATTCTGCTTTTTATTCTTTCAGCCGAAGTGAATAACTTCACATTTCCCTATATTATATGCCATCTTGTTGCCCATTCACCTAACCTGCCTTTTTCTCTTTGCAGCCTGTCTGTGTCCTTCCCACAGCTTACCTTTCTATCTAGCTTGGTATCATCAGCAGACTTACTTTCTGTCTTTTCATCTAAGTCATTAATATTGATTGTAAATAGCTTAGGCCCTAACTCTGATCCTGCAGTACTCCACTATTCATTGCCTGCCAACCTGCAAAAGCCCTGTTTATGCCCACTCTTTTTTTTTCATCTGGTAACCAATCTTCTATTCATGTTAATGTATTACCCCCTAATTCCATGAACCTTTATCTTGCCTTTTGTGTGGCACCTTATCAAATGCCTTTTGGAAATCCAGGTATACTACATCTATTGGTTCCCCTTTATCTACCCTACTAGTTACATCCTCAAAAAACTCCAATAAATTTGTAAAACAGGATTTCCCTTTAGTAAAACCAAGTTGAATTGTTCTAATCATACCATGCTTTTCTAAGTGTTTTGTTAAGCTTCCTTAATAATAGATTCCAGTATTTCCCCAACAACTAATGTTAGGCTAGCTGGCTTGTTTTCTCTTTCCCTCCATTCTTGAAAAATGTTGTAACATTTGTCAATTTCAAATCTAGTGAGACCATTCCTGAATCTAAGGAATTGTGATAAAACATAGCTAGTACATTCACTATCTCTGCAGCTGTCCCTTTTAGAACCCTAGGGTGTAGACCATCAGGTCCCAGGGATTTGTCGGTTTTTAGTCCCGTAAGTTTCTCCAGTGCTTTATCTCTGCTGATATTAATTTCCATATTTTCCTCACTTTTTAGCCCCTAGGTTATTGTCTATTTCTGGTATGGAACTTGTGCTTTCTACTGTGAAGACAGTCACAAAATATTTGTTCAATGCCTCCGCCACCTCCTCATTCCTCATGATAATTTCTCCTGTCTCTGCTTCTCAGGGACCAACGTTTACTTTAGCTATTCTCATCCTTTTTTATATACTTATAAAAGCTTTTACAATCTGTTTTTTGTATTTCTGGCTAGTTTACTCTCATTCTATTTTTTCTCTTTTTATCAACTTTTTGGTGGCCCCTTGCTGATTTCTAAAATGCTCCCAATCCTCAGACTTGCTACTGTTTTTAGCAACATTGTAAGTCTCTTCTTTTAATCTAATACTATTCTCAACTTCCCGAGTGAGCCATGGATGGGCCCTTCTTGCTGAGTTTTTGTTCTTCAATGTATTTTTGTTGAACATTTTGAATTGTTTCTTTAAATGTTTCCCACTGCTCATTTACTTCCATAACTTTTGGTCTATTTACCCAATTAACATTAGGCAGTTCTCCCCTCATCTCTATGTAATTGGCATTGTTTTAGTTTAAGATTTTTGTTTACAACTTGAATATTTCACTTTCAAAGTTAACATGGAATTGAATGGTGTTACGGTCACTATTTCCCAATGGATCTTTTCCTACAACATTACTAATTAACCCTGCTTCACTACACAATACTAGATCTAAGGTAACTTTATCCCTAGTCGGTTCCACTACATACTGCTCCAAGAAATTGTCACAAAAGCATTCTACAAACTCATCTTCCAGACCATTTTTGCCAATTTGATTGTCCCAGTCTATATGAAGATTAAAGTCTCCCACAATTATTACATTTCCTTTGTTACAGGTTTCAATAATTTCTTGTTTAATGCTTTACCTAACAATATAACTACTGTTAGGAGGCCTATAAACTACTTCCAACAGTGTTTTCTGACTCTTGCTATTCCTAATTTCCACTCATACGAATTCAACTTCATGATCTTCAGAGGCTAGAACCTTTCCTCACTAATGTCCTTATGTCATCCTTTACTATAAGGGCAGCCTCACCTCCTTTGCCATTCTGTTTGCCTTTCTGTAATATCGTGTATGCTGGAATATTTATTTCCTAACCTTGATCTTCTTGTAGCCTGGTTTCTGTAATGGCAATTAGAACTAAATCATTTACACTTATTTGTGCCACTAATTCATTTATCTTATTGTAGATGCTTTGTGCATTCAGATAAAGAACCTTTAATTTCAAATTCTTACTTCTACTCCTTGCAATTACCTCATTTCCAGATGTACATTTTTCCTTAAACTCTCTGTCCCTTTCTGACCCACTCTGCTTGTCTTTATCCACATCACTGTACTGTTCCGATACCTTGACCTTTCTCTTTGGATTTCTAAGTCTCCCTTCACTTGAACCCTCCCCCTGCTTGTTAATTTAAAGCCCAAGCCACAGCCATAGTTTTACGATTGGCCAGGACATTGGTTCCAGCCTGGTTCAAGTGGAGTCCATCCCAATGAAACCCCTTCTTTCCACATCACTCTTCGAGCCACATGTTTAATCCTCTCACCTGTTTAACCCAATGCCAATTGGTGCGTGGTTCAGCTAAGAATCCAGAGATGATTACTTTTGGTGTTATGCATTTTAATTTGGACCTCAAATTCTCTTTGCAGAACGTCATTCCTGGTCCTACCTATATCGTTGGTTCCCACATGGGCCATGACAACTGGATCCTGCACCTCCTGTCCCACATTCCAATCCAGCCACCAGGAAATGTCCTTAACCCTGGGCAGGCAACACAACCTTTGGAGCTCTTTGTCGTGGCTGCCGAGAACAGTTTCTATCCCCCTGACCAGACCATATCCTATCAATACCACATTCCTCTTTGCTCCGCCCAATTGAATTGCATCCTTTACCATAGTGCCATGGTCAGTCTGCTCAGCCATCTTGCAGTCCTTCTCCTCATCCATACAGGTAGCACAAACCTCGTACCTGTTGAACAAAGCCAGGGGCTGAAACTTCTCCATCACTACACGCTGGGTCCCCATACCTACATGCTCTGCAGTCATACTCTCCTGTTCCTGACCATTGACCAACTCTAAAGTTCTGCTTAGGCTAAGGGGTATGAGCACCAGGTAACTTTCCCCCTCCCTGATACATCGCAGTGTCCACAGCTCAACCTCCATCTCAATGAATATGAGCCAAAGCTCCTCAAGCCGGAGACACTTACAGCACGTGTTCACCCTGGGACACACTGGTGTCCAGGATTACCCACATTCTGCAGTTGCAACAAAACAACTGCTCTACCATCTTTATTATGTGTTTGTTAATTAATTAATTACTTTTCTTTCATTAATTTATAATTAATAAACTATACTACTCCAAATAACCTTTAGTACTAGTAGACCTTAATATTACCAATAGAATGTTACAATTATTAATAAATTACACACTTTTGAAAGATAAAGGAGCAAAATACTCACCATCGACCAATCACTTATCTATTTCCCTGTGACCTCACACTTTGATTATTCCTCTCGCCTCTCTTGCTGTTTTAAATCTCCCGCTGCTCTTGCCTCTCTCTCTGATGTTTTAAAATGGACACTCACCTCTTGCACTGTTTTCAATCTCCCACTTCACAAGCCTCTTTCACTGCTGTTTTAAAATGGACTCTTGTCTCTCCCACTGTTTTCAATCTCTCACTGCTCTAGCCTCTCTCTGTTGTTTTAAAATGGAATCTCACCTCTTGCATTGTTTTCAATCTCCTGCTGCCCTTGCCTCTTGCGCTGTTTTAAAATGGACTCTCGCTCTCATGCTGTTTTCAATCTCCTGCTGTTCTCACTGTTTTTAAAATGGACACTCACCTCCCGCGTTGCTTTCCAGCCTCCCACTGCTTTCACCTCTCTTTCCACTGTTTTGAAATGGTAGATCTGGTAGAACTAAAGGTAGATCTGGAACACTATTTCAAGGGGATAAAGGTTGACCAATCTTTACTATAAGCTAAATCACTCCCACAGCTACCTGATTACAGTCTCTCCCATTCCAGTCTTGAAAGGATTCTATCTCATTCTTGCAGTTTCGGCATCTCAATCGCATTTGTTCTGATGATGCTGCCTTTTCTGGCAGTGCTTCCCATATGTCCTCTTTTATCCTCAACCAAGGATTCCTCTCCATCATGGTTGACAGGACTTAAACCATATCGATCCCATTTCTTGCAGTTCCCCCTCCTCCCAGAATCACAATCGGGATCACCTTCCACCCCATCAGCCTTCACAGTCAAAGGATTATCCTCCACCATTTCTGCCACCTCCAGTGTGTTGACACCCTCCCCTGAAGAGTTCTGAAGAGACCTTTCCACCACGAGACCTTGTTCTATTCTTCAGTCACCACTGACAAGCCCTCTCCTTCCCAAGGCACCTACCTGTGCAAGCGGAGGAGATACAACAACTGCCCTTTTACTTCCTGCTTTTCTACAATCTAGGGCTCCAAACGCTCCTTCCAGGTGAAACAGCAATTTACTTGTATTACTTTCAATTCAGCATATTGTTTTCACTGCTCACATGAGATCCTCTCCTCCATAACCAAACAGGTTGGCTGTTCATTTGCGAACATCGCCATTCAGTCCACAAACATGATCCTGAGCTTCCAATTGCATGCTATTTTAATTCTCCGCCCCACTCATAGGGCTGAATACTATGGTGGAACGCTGAGAGCAGATTCCACACCCGGAAGTCGGTGGTGTTCCGACTTCTGGGTCCGCCATTGGAATGCACCCAAGAAAACGCAAATTGATGCTCATTGGTGGGTACTGCTGGGACTGCAAGTAGTCCCAAGAAGAAGGCCCTTTGAATCTGAAATCTGGAGCATTGGTCACGGAGGGTTTGGCCAGTTTAGGGAGGGTCCGGGGGAAGGAGGGGTGGTCTTGGAGAGCAGATGGGTAGGAAGGAAGTGGGATACTATCTTTGGGGGTGGTCCATCCTGTCTGCATTGACACATGAGAAACACCTGACCTACCTACCTAGTCCCATTTACCAGCACTTGGCCCATAGCCTTGAATGTAATGACATGCCAAGTGCTCATCCAGGTACTTTTTAAAAGATGTGAGGCAACCCGCCTCCACCACCCTCCCAAGCAGTGCATTCCAGACCGTCACCAACCTCTGGGTAAAAAAGATTTTCCTCACATCCCCAGTAGACCTCCTGCCCCTCACCTTGAACTTATGTCCCCTTGTGACTGACCCTTCAACTAAGGGGAACAGCTGCTCCCTATCCACCCTGTCAATGCCCCTCATAATCTTGTACACCTCATCAGGTCGCCCCTCAGCCTTCTCTGTTCCAACAAAAACAACCTAAGTCTATCCAACCTCTCTTCATAACTTAAATGTTTCATCCCAGGCAACATCCTGGTGAATCTCCTCTGCACCCCCTCCAGTGCAATCACATCCTTCCTATAATGTGGTGACCAGAACTGCACACAGCACTCCAGCTGTGGTCTCACCAAGGTTCTATACAACTCCAACATGATCACCCTACTTTTGTAATCTATGCCTTGATTTATAAAGGCAAGTGTCCCATATGCCTTTTTCACCACCCCACTAACATGCTCCTCCGCCTTCAGAGATCTATGGACACACACGCCAAGGTCCCTTTGTTCCTCAGAACTTCCTAGTGTCATGCCGTTCATTGAATACTTCCTTGTCAAATTACACCTTCCATAGTGTATCACCTCACACTTTTCAGGGTTAAATTCCATCTGCTGCTTATCTGCCCATTTGACCATCCCATCTATATCTTCCTGTAGCTCAAGACACTCAACCTCACTTAACCACCCGGCCAATCTTTGTGTATCCGCAAACTTACTAATCCTACCCCCCACATAGTCATCTATGTCGTTGAAATAAATGATGAATAATAGGGGACCCAGCACAGATCCCTGTGGTACGCCACTGGACTCTGGCTTCCAGTCACTAAAGCATCCTTCTGTCATCGCCTTCTAAGCCAATTTTGAATCTACCTTATTAAATTACCCTGTATCTCATGTGCATTTGCCTTCTTTATAAGTCTCCCATGTGGGACCTGTCAAAGACTTTGCTGAAATCCATATAAACTACATCAACTGCACCACCTTCATCTACAAACCTGGTCACCTCCTCAAAAAATTCAATCAAATTTGTTAGGCATGACCTCCCTCTGACAAAGCCATGCTGACTATCCCTGATCAAATCTTGCCTCTCCAAGTGAGATAGATTCTCTCCTTCAGAATTTTCTCCAATAGTTTCCCTACCACTGCGTGAGACCCCCTGGCCTGTAGTTCCCTGGCTTATTTCTACAACCCTTCTTAAATAGCAGAACCTCATTAGCTGTTCTCCAGTCCTCTGGCACCTCCCCCGTGGTCAGAGAGGAATTAAAAATTTGGGTCAGAGCCCCTGCGATCTCCTCCCTTGCCTCCCTCAGCAGTCTAGGACACAAATCATCCAGATCTGGAGATTTGTCCACTTTTAAGCCTGCCAACACCTCCAATAACTTGTCACTTCCTATACCAATTTGCATTAGGGACACCTGTATAAATTGACCAGGCCTCTGCAGCTGAGACAGATCAGACGCAGCCACAATGATATGATTGGGGTCGGGCTCCTAGCCTGCCCGCTCATGCAAGCAATGCGGTGGCACCAAAGGGCCACCAAGCACTCCATACCTTACCACCTCCCACTCCCCCACACCCCCTGCACCGACTTCAAGTCCGCCGCCACTTTATTGGACCGCAGAGCAGTTGGACTGCACACGTGTAATCTCCTTGCCAATGCTGGCCATGTAGCAGTCACTGCTGGAGGCGCTCACAAGCCCCTGCAATCTCAGCATCCTGGTTTGGACCAGTATCCCCCAAGTCGCAGGTTGACAGGGCAGCCATGTAGTGCACTCATCTCTGGCCATCCAAGGGGTGACCAGCGTTCTCCGGGAAGAGTTAAGGGGTGGTCACACAAACCAGGAAAGGTGCTAAGTACAGGCATGATAAACACGGCTCTCTCTCTCTCTCTTTCATGCTGCAGGAGGACCACGTCAGGATCATGAATCCTGGTGACCTAGCTGTATGCTTGATGGCCTACAGAGACCATTGAAGTCAGAGGAGAGAGCGACTGAGGCTCCTGGCTGTGCAAAGGCAGGAGCAGCAACCTTATGAAGAAGGGGTAGCAGGGGTTCCGGCACACGCTGCCCAGGAGCGACAGCGAGCCGTGGTTGATAAGTGCCTAGCGATACCCAGGGTCTATAGACGCCGTCTGCCATTCCTGCAGATGACTGAGAATCAGTGCTGCCGACGACTGCACATATCTAGGGACCTGGTGGCTCACATCTGCCACTTACTGCAGGACTTGGCATCAAGGGGACATGGAGGCCATCCACTGCCAGTGGTTCTGAAAGTGATTGCGGTGCTCAATTCCTATGCCAGTGGCTCCCTTCAGGGCTCCACAGGTGACCTGTATGGGTTTTCACAATCTGCCACCCACAAATGCATCCATGAGGTCACGGATACCATCTTCTCCATGGCACACAATTTTGTGCATTTCATCTGGGACCGGGACAGCCAGAATGCAAGGGCCATTGGAATCACCATGATCTCAGGATTCTCAAAGGTGCAGGGTGTGATTGACCTCACTCATCTTTGTCGCTACACTCGATGGACGTCACTAACTTTCTTAAGCCTGTCACTACGTCTTGGTGCTCCCCGAATATCCACAGCAGAGATGGAGGCAGCCTGCTGACTGTGACGCCCTGTCTCTGATGACTTTGGTGGACATCCTCTGGAGGGCCGAGACTTGGTGGGCCCTGGCCTGCTTTCGGGGTCCTGCTGTGTGGCAGTGGCACCGTTCTCGGCCTGTGAAGCTGGAGTTGCGGAGGTCACAGGAAGAGGGGATTTGGATGGGCCGGTCACTCCCAGAGTCACCAGGGTGGATGGCCCCAGAGCGTGCACCTGCTGATCCTCCTTCCTATGGGTGCCCGAGCGCCCCTGGCTGACTCCCTGAGCGGAAGAGGTAGCTGGAGTGAGATCAAGCTGCCCAGCACCCCTCTCGCGTACACACTGTTGGAGGCCAACTATGGCATCAGCGATGGAGTTAAGCCCGCGCAGCAGTACAGGAGTGGTGTCCTGGACTAAGGTCTCCATGGCGGCCACCATCCTGCCAGTGTTGACTTCAGTGCATTGCAATTCCAGCGCTTTCACCTCAGCCTGAAGATGGACAGACTCCTCTATTGTGCCTTGCAACCTGAGGAGTACAGTGGATACCCTTCCTGATGCTCCCTAGCTTGCATTTGCAGCTCCAGCAACTGTGACATGACCGAGTCCAGAGGCTTGTCATCTGACTCAAACTCAGCCTCCAGCAGTCCTCCAAGTGCTAGGGACCTGGGAAGTCTCTGCCTCTGCCTGCTGTAGATCAGAAAGCTCGATGTGCTCACCAAATTGTGATCTCAAGGCTATTCTAAAGCTAGGTCCCACCGAGGTGTGTATCTCGGCACCGGTGGAGGGTGGGTGTGAGCGCCATAATGGGACTTCAGGGATGGTGCCTTCAGATTCCTCTTCAGAGGTTTCTTTGCAGATTAATTGGATGCCCTTGGTCATAGACTCTGTCGGCTGTTTGGCAGAGGTGCCTGAGAAAGCAAGGGGAGATAATTAGTGCATGGCAGTAGCCTGTGCCAGAGGCTACATTACTCATGGGATGGTTATCTGATAAATGTTGCACTGCTGGATCCTCACTAGGTAGAGCAGCGCCAACTTCACTGTCAGCACAGGACCAGTCCCAGTCATCACCGCCAGCTGGATGGGTCTGTTTTTGAATTCTGTCAAAACTTTGATCTCCAGCATCCCTCTACCTGCCTGTGTCCTTTCCCTTCTGTTGTGTGCCAGTTTGACCTGCATGGATAGAGATGGGGAGAGTGTATCAGGGCACCTGCCCGTCCAGATGATAAGTATGCCTGGCCTGTGTGGGTGGTGAGTGGTCCCTTGGAGGGGACATGGATGAGGACAATGATGGTGTGTGTGAAAGAATTAATGATGATGTCCCTTGCACTGGCAGTGAGTGAGGGCCCTGTGGATATGTGGTGGGTTTGTGAGTGTGAGTTGGGAATAATGAAAAGAGTGACTTAACCTGACGCAATGGAAGAGATTATTCATCCTTTTGCGGCACTGGGTGGCTGTCCTCCTCTGCAGGGTATTTGCACTGACCACCGCTGCCACCACCTCCCAAGCTGGGTTGGTGACTTTGTTGCCCATCCTGTGGCCAGATCAGGGCTAGAGCACATCCCAGCGGGCCACCACAGCATCCAACAGTCGCTCGAGGGACCCATCGTTGAAGTGGGAGGCTGCAGTCTTTTTTTCCTTTGCTGGCCATGTCTCTCGGGTAGCGGTGGTGAGCTAGTGGAGATGAGCGCTTTGCTAGCGGCTGCCTTCTAAAGATGGTGGCCGGCGTGATGCAACAGCGGGGTGATGGAGGTCGGGCGAATGACAGCCCACTCGTCATGGAAATGGCATGTTTCACGGGAGTGAATAAATAATGAGGTGGGCTCGGGACAATACAGCGTGAAAACCCGCCGTTTTCATCGGCGGGTAGGACTCTATTTTACCCACCCACTACCATACTTAGTGCAATTCTGGGAAAATTCTGCGCATTGAAAGCATTGGACTGAAATTGCAGGACATTGATCTCGCCTCTGGGGGTGTTTTTCTCCACAGTGCTGCCATGGTCACACTGCTGGTTGGTCAGGGTATTGCTTCCCTTGGCCTAGAGTGTCCCTGTTTCTATGCTTTTTAACTAACTGGACTGTAGGGTTTCCTTTGTACCACAGTTTACTTTCTCCTCTTAAAATGGACCTGTGCTGCACATGGAGTTCAAACTACCTAATAGTATGGACGGCTTACTCAAGGGTTAGCTCTTTCTTTCAGTTGCAGCATGTCTGAGAGAGCATCATCCACAACTCCTGCTACTATTCTATGCCTGATAAGTTCAAATTTTAGGTCTCTGCACTTGCATCCTTCAGCTATCCTGTATAGATCATTTGTGAATGAGTCAACATGTTCTCCTGGCTGCTGGATATGCTTATTAAATTTAGATCTTCTGAGGATTTTGTTGCTTCTTTGGTTAAGATAAATATTGAATGATCTTGGTACTTCTTCAAATTTAGCAGATGATTCGTTGATCCCTTGTCTAGCAACAATGTTGTCCACTATCAGACCTACCAAATAAATCAGTGTGTTAACTTGTTAAGATTCTGTTAAAAAATTTTAAAGTGTACGTTCAGCTTCAAGAAGTTGCTGAAATTCAAGATGGCGCTGCCGTTCATTTGAAGATAAAGGGTTTATCCACGCTTGCTGGTTTTGGTGGGCTCCCACTGTCGTGGCGCTCGCTTTTAACATTGAAAAAGTTTTAAACAATAGCTGCTTGGATTGACTAGCTGCGGACTTCTCCATTTCAGCGCAAGGCTTTAGGGTCATGGAAGCATCAAATTCTGGCCTTTGTTGGTCTTTAAAGCTAATTCTTTTGTCCCGACTCTTCTGAATTAATTTTATTTTTCACTTTTGGAGCAAGATCAGATACCATTTGCTCAGGTGCCAACTTGGGAATCTGTTTTTACCAACAGAGTTTTTAAATGGCAATTTTTGACCACTGAACTATTTAAAAGTTTCTCAGGACTTGCTTTATCCTGGAATTTAAAAGTTTTAGCTGACCCTTGCTAGGTCTGCTGACTCTGCCCTCTGGGAATTGAAGCTAGACTTCCAAGAGATCCTATGGAGTCTTCAGCTGCAGTGAGGCATTTTAAATTTCTGCCTTTAGCTTCCTAGCCTTTCTTTGGAGCTCTTCCCTGGCGATTTCCCTCTGTACATTTGCTTCTTGAACTTTGCTTCAGGTCAGAATGATTCTCTGAATTTTCCTTTCATCTTTCAGGATTTTAGTTTGTCTCTCCATTTTTTGGGTTTTTTCCATTGCTGCCACCATGTTGTATGTCTTAATGAAGTCTTCGTAGTTTTAACTGGGTTAACTCTATGTATTTATTAACTACAAGAACTATGTACGAAATACAGTAAAGGGTTCAAGCTATGACCTGTCTCCATGCTTGCTTGTTTATAATGCTCTGTCCAATACTAGACTGACCCATAGGTGCAGGCCATGTCTTCACTTACATCACTATGTGGGTGGCACTGTACTCAGTCCCATGTTAACCCTATTTGCGCCAGACCCTTATACTACAACCCACACTCTGATAAAAGAAAGATTTCCACTTAAAATGGACCCCAGAGGTGTCAGTGTCTGAATTATACATTGTTTATGAAGGCTTAACCACCACAAGAATGAAAAACAAAAGTGGAAAGGCTGCCCCCATCCCAGTCTCTCACTCTTTCCTGAAGGTCCTATTGCGATGTCTGAGGAACTTACATGATGTGCTGTTTCCCATGGATGAAAGGACAAGGCCAACCTCCTAAACCAAGCAGGCATGGATATAATTGGCCAAGAAAGTAAGCAGCAGTGTGGTCCCTTGAACCTAGATTCAATGCCACAAGAGGTTCAATAGCTGCATGAGCGTAGAAAAGGTGAGTGGTATCCCATTTTCAGGTGCCAATTGCCACCCTGACTTCCCCCTCATTCTCCTGAACAACGTTCCTCAGATCAACACACCTTGCAGCTTGCTTCGCTCCAAGAACTTCCTCACATCCCTATCTGAAAAACCAACACTCCCATTTGCCCTCATCTTATTGACATCTCAGAGTCAGCCTCCAAATTGATGTCATCCCCTCCTTTCCACACAATCCATTTCTCAAATTCTTAACTCGCTACTTTTTTCTCCTTGCAGGAGAAGGGAGTGCAGAACTCCAGGGAAAGACAGAGACCCAGGTTTGGGGGTGGGGCCTCCAGTGATTGCCAACTTGACTGCAATGTGTGACAACCTAGTCCAAAGTGAAGGAGGTTTCTTCCAGGTGGCTACAACTGTCAGCAATGGCCTGTATAAAGCCTGAGCCTCATGAGGTTCTGGTGCTCAGAAATGTCAAAAAAGCTGTTCGTATTGGTACCAATGACATAGGTAGAAAGAGGGATGAGGTCCTGCAAGCAGAATTTAGGGAGCTACGAAACAGATTAAAAAAACAGGACCTCAAAGGCAATAATCTCTGGATTATTTCTGGTGCCATGCACTAGTGAGTATAGAAATAGGAGGTTAGCCCAGATGAATGCTTGGCTAGAGAGATTTGTGCAGGAGGGAAGGCTTTAGATTTGTGGGATATTGGGACCGTTTCTGGGGGTGGTGGGACCTGTACAAGGCAGACGGGTTGCACCTGAACCCAAATGGGACCAACAGCTTTGCAGGGAGGTTTGCTAGTGCGGTTGGGGAGGGTTTAAACTAACTTGGCAAGGGGATGGGATACTGAGAGAAGGTTCAGCAGGGGGAGATGCACAGCCAAACTTAGAAGAGAGAGCAAGTGAGTCTGGAAGGCATAGAAGTTATAGGCCAGTTAAGGCACAAGGGAGTTTGGCAAGGTTGGATGGTATTTATTTTAATGCAAGGAGTCTGACGAATAAGGCAGATGAGGTGAGGAGACAAATTAACACATGGAAGTATGATGTCATTGCTGTCACAGAGACATGGGTGAGAGAGGGGCAGGATTGGCAGCTCAATATTCCAGGATATAGGGTCTTCAGGCGAGACAGGGAAGGAGATTCATGGACAACATGAAAATTGGCGTAAATAGTGAGGAGGATAGCCTTAGATTACAGGAGGATATAGACAGGCTAGTCAGATGGGCTGATCAGTGGCAAATAGAATTTAATCCAGATAAGTGTGAGGTGATGCACTTGGGCAGGACAGACAAGGCACGGGAATACTCAATGAATGGTAGGATCCTGGGAAGTACCGACGATCAGAGGAATGTTGGTGTGCATGTCCACAGGCCCCTTAAGGTAGCGGGACAGGTAGATAAGGCGGTTAAGAAGGCATATGGAATACTTGCCTCTATTAGCCGAGGCATAAAATATAAGAGCAGGGAGATTATGCTAGAACTGTTAGGCCACAGCTAGAGTATTGCGTGCAGTTCTGGAATCCGCATTATAGGAAGGATGTGATTGCACTAGAGAGAGTGCAGAGGAGATTTACCAGGATGTTGCCTGGGCTGGAGAGTTGTAGTTGAGGAGAGGTTGGGTAGAGTGGGGTTATTTTCCCTGGAGCAGAGGAGATTGAGGGAGGACATGATTGAGGTGTATAAAATTATGAGGGACATAGATATGGTAGACAGGAAGGAACTTTTCCCCTTGGTGAAGAGATCAATAACCAGGGGGCATAGATTTAAGGTAAGGGGCAGGAGAATTAGAGGGGATATGAGGAAAAAATTTTTCACCCAGAGAGTGGTGGGAATCTGGAACTCGCTGCCTGAAAGGGTGGTAGAGGCAGAAACCCTCATAACATTTAAGAAGTATTTGGATGTATACTTGCAATGCCATGGCATACAAGGCTATGGGCCTAGTGCTGGAAAATGAGATTAGAATATTTATCTACTTGTTTGACCAGTGCAGACTCGATGGGCTGAAGGGCCTTATTCTATGCTATAGACCTCTATGACCCTGTGTTTGGGTTATTGTTTCCTTTGTGCTGGATCTCTGTGTCCATTCCCTCTGTCCTGTGAAGCATCTTGTGGCTGAGAAGAAGAGGCCTGATGCTGATGCTGGTGTTGCTCCTGGTGCTATCAGCATTGCTGCTTCTCTTGTTCTTCGTCAGAGATCCAAGGTATAGCTGTATAAATTCCCCTCATGCTGCATTGAAGACTGACATCGGAGAAGTTGAGAACAAGGTGAGTAAAGTCCAAGGTAGATAAACCTGTAAAACAGTGAAACCCAGTTCTCTTAAAAGTGCTGTGAGCACAAACCATTTACATAGGCAGCAACTATCTAGTTTCAACAGGATAAACACAAGAATGTCAAATTTCAAAAGACCACAATAATTATATTACAAGAGAAAAGGGTGGTGATTGGTTGGCAAGTCGACTGATTGGCCGAGACATTGTCATGGAGAAACCCAAAAATTCAGAAAAGGTCTAAGGCTTGACCATATTTTTTTTGTTTGCAGAAAATGGTCCTTGCGTATAAATGTATGTCACTTGTAGCACGCGTAAATGAGCTGCGTTACAATCTCGACTGATTATCTTAAATTGGTTGTTAGTGTAGCTATTAGCACATTCAGGAACGTTCAGCTACCCAATTGTGCAACCACATCTAATAGTAAACATTTTGTTTTCGGTTTTGCAAGCACAAGCTGGTTGAGTAAAGTTTCTACTCTGCCAATTACAAACAACCAAAGGAACATGCTGTTTGTTTCAGTCAGCCAGTCACTGGGAATTATGGCCTATGTATCTGGCATCGCAGTGGCACTGAAATGCATGCATGACATTGCTCAATTGTTTGGTAGGTAAAACATCTTTTTGGATTAATGGTAGCATCCTGTTAGTGGAAAATACCACTCGCATAGCCACTGCATAGTAGTGATGTGAAACAGCTTTCTTAACCTGTTGTTCAAATTTTTGAGGTATTTTGCCTTTCCAGGGTAATTTAAGATAGACCGGCCATTTTTAGGCCCTTGGCCCATTTGTGAGTTTGTATGATACACAGCAAACAATGATCTGATCAGTAAGATAAAAGCAAAATACTGTGGATGATGGAAATCTGAAACAAAAACAAAAACTGCTGGAAAAACTCAGCAGGCCTGACAGCATGTGTGGAGAGAAAGACAGAGTTAACGTTTCGAGTCCAAATGACTCTTCTTCAGAGCTAAAGAGAAGTACAAATGTGGTGAAATATATACCGTTTAAGGGGGATGGAACAGATGAAGCTGGATAGAAGGCCAGTGATAGATAGAGGCAAAGGAGAGATTGCAAAATATGTCATAAACAAAAGGTCAAAGGGGTGTTAATGGTGGTGGTACTGGCTAAAGGAGGTGCTGATGGTGATTCTAAGAGTAGAAAGCAGAATGAGCAAGTGACAGATGGCCCTAGTGGGGGTGGGGTGGGGTAAGGGGAGGGGACGGTGGTAGGAAAAAAGTTTGAAAATAGGCTAAAATGTGGGGAGAAAACAATGAATAAAAATGGAAATAAATGTTAAAAATAATAATGAAAATAAGTGGAAAAAATAAATAAAAATTGAAAAATAAAAATGAATATTGAAAAAAGGGGATCAAAAAGGGGTGTTGATGGAGGAGAGAATTCATGTTCTGAAGTTGTTGAACTCAATGTTAAGTCTGGAAGGCTGTAAAGTGCCTAATCGGAAGATGAGGTGCTGTTCCTCTAGTTTGCGTTGAGCTTCACTGGAACACTGCAGCAGGCCAAGGACGGACATGTGGGCATGAGAGCAGGATGCTGTGTTGAAATGGCAAGCGACAGGAAGGTCTGGGTCATGCGGACAGACAAAAGGTGTTCCGTAATGCGGTCACCCAGTCTGCATTTGGTCTCTCCACTATAGAGGAGACCGCATTGGGGGCAGTGAATGCATAGATCAAATTGACTTAAAAGGAGTGTTTGGGCCCTTGGACAGTGAGGAGGGGAGAAGTAAAGGGGCAGGCGTTACATCTTCTGCGATTGCATGGGAAGGGAGTGTGGGCAGTGGTTGAGTTGTTGGGGGTGATGGAGGAGTGGACCAGGGTGTCCCGGAGGGAACGGTCCCTACGGAATGCCGACGGGGTGGGGGGGGGGTGAAGGGAAGATGTGTTTGTGGTGGCATCATGCTACAGTTGGCAGAAACGGCGGAGGATGATCCTTTGAATGCGGAGGCTGGTGAGGTGAAAGGTGAGGACAAAAGGGACCCTATCATGGTTCTGGGAGGGAGAGGAAGGTGTGAGAGCAGAGGCGCGGGAGATGGGTCAGATACGGTTGTGGGCTCTGTCAACCACCGTGGGTGGGAAACCTCGGTTAAGAAAGAAGGAAGACATGTTAAAAGCACTGTTTTGGAAAGTGGCATCATTGGAACAGATGCGATGGAGGCGAAGGAACTGAGAGAATGGGATGGAGCCCTTATAGGAAGCAGGGTGTGAGGAGCTGTAGTCGAGGTAGCTGTGGGAGTCGGTGGGCTTGTAATGAATATTGGTGGACAGTCTATCACCAGAAATTGAGACAGAGAGGTCAAGGAAGGGAAGGGAAGCGTTGGAGATGGATGATGTGAAATTAATGGAGGGGTGGAAATTGGAAGCAAAATTGATAAATTTTTCCAGGTCCAGAAGAGAGCATGAAGCAGCACTGAAACAGTCATCGATGTACTGAAGAAAGAGTTGTGGGAGAGCGCCTGAGTAGGACTGGAACAAGGAATGTTCCACATACCCCATAAAGAGATAAGCATAACTGGGGCCCGTGCAGGTACCCATAGCCACACCTTTTATTTGGAGGAAGTGAGACAAGTTTAAGGAGAAAGTGTTCAGTGAGAGAACAAGTTCAGTCAGATGGAGGAGAGTGGTGGTGGATGGAGATTGTTTGGGCCTCTGTTCAAGGATGAAGTGGAGAGCCCTCAGACCATCCTGGTGGGGGATGGAGATGTAGAGGGATTGGACGTCCATGGTGTAGAGGAGGCAGTTAGAGCCAGGGAAATGGAAATTCTTGATATGATGTAGGACATTAGAGGAATCGTGGATGGAGATGGGAAGAGATTGGACAAAGGGTGAGAGAACGGATTCAAGATAAGAAGAAAGAGTTCCATGGGGCAGGAATAAGCTGACACGATTAGTCTACCAGGACAGTCCTGTTTGTGGATTTTGGGGAGGAGATAGAAGTGGGCTGTCCAAGGTTGGGAGACTATGAGGTTGGAAGCTGAGGAGGGAAGATCTTCAGAGGAGATGAGGCCAGTGACAGTCCTGGAAACAACGGTTTGATGTTCTGTGGTGGGGTCATGGTCCAGGGGGAGGTAGGAGGAAGTGTTTGAGAGTTGGCGCTCAGCCTCTGCGAGGTAGAGTTCAATACATTGTGAATGATCTAATCAGGATAGATATTGTCCCTGCAGGGTAGCTTTGATGTGCTCTGTTTCTGTGTCAAGCTTACAATGCAAGCAAATGGCTAGGGCCCTATTTGCAAGATTGCTGATAAGGCTACATTATAGCGTGTGGAGTTATAGGAATCCCAACGTGTATATTGACCAGTGAAGGTAGGCTTGCAATAGACAGTATTGGAGAATCCATTAGCGGATTTTTCTTCGAAATTTGGCATTCTTTCATTTGTCCTGATGAACACAAGACAAAGAGCTTCAGCAACATGTCTCTCCAGCAATATTCAACTTCTGTACTACCAAGAGAATGTTTATCTAGTTTCACTGTTGTTGTGAATATCTAGTTCATGGTTCACGTGTTTTGGTACATAATTATTTAGTTTTAAGAATTAAACTCTTAACTGTTAAAAATGGGATAAATGTAATTAAAGCAAACTTGGAGCCTATTACACTTAAAAGATTGGGGCCATGTTGCCTTAAGTGGTTAACAGCTAGAAAGGTAAGATAATTAAAATGCTGAGCTTTAGAGATTGCCAGAATACCACAAGAAATGACAATTGAAAAGGTAACCCATGTTTGTTTCATAAAGTCAGAATGGAAGAGATAGGGCTGCATCTTACTTGTGTCGGGTGGGCTGAGTGGGAACGGGCAGGGGCGGAAATGGAGCCAATCGCCACCCGCAATTGGCTGCAAGCTGTCATTTTATGTGAGCAGGCCAGTTAAGTGTGAAGCTTGGCTGGTAGCGCTCAGCACTACCTTTGCGGATGGGGGGGAGGAGGAAGAGTTGGGGCCTACGCACTTTCACCCATGTGCTTGAAAGAGTGCAGCAATCTCCCTGGGGCACGGAGCTGCCTCAGGGAGATTAAGTTGATAAAAGAATTCTGCTATAAATAATGTAAAAAATTATTTAAACATGTCCCCTCATGTGACAGTTTGTGAGTGTAGCAAAATTTATTAAATTATTTTATAAATCCTTCAGGAAACCTCATCCTGCCCGTGGATGAGGTTTCCTGAAAAACGTGAAGGCCGCTTGGGCTCTTCGCCTGCCGCCAACCTTAAGGTTAGACGGGCAACATTGTTAATAAGCTTGATTACTTTTTTAGTGCCTTTAATAGGCATTTGACAGTTCGGCGGGTGCGCAGCCACCTCAGGCGCCTGCTCGCCAAACAAAAGATCTAAATGGTGCAAGGCGATGTTGGGACACACACCTGATGTCATCTCACGTCATTTTGCATGTCGGCGTGTCAGGCCCGCCCCCGCATCTCGACGGCAGGTGAGCTTGCTTAGCCAAAGAGCTGGAAGCATGATGTCTGCATTGCTTGCAGTAATGGCAGTCCAGAGGGATGCTTTTGTTTTGGGAGATAGAGCTAAATTAGTTTAAAAGCATTCAGTAAACCCTGAAAGATTGTAAAATCCATTTTCTTCATCAGATCAAAGAAGAAATTATAAATGAGGGATAACTAAAGGTTGGTTTCAGGGCAGCCCAGAGCAGGCTACAGTGTAATGGAGATGGGTGGAGCTTAGGAAAGTCCTTCTTGTTCCAGTTTATTTGGGTGTTTTTTTGAGGGAGAGTTAGTTGCAGTTTGGACCTTGTGTGATTTGCAGGTCATAGAGAGAAAATAACCAAAGCAAATAACAGTTAAATTGACATGCACTGGAAGCAGAGTAAAAACCTAACTCCTTCATTCACCATGGTGATTGTGGGTGTGGCTTAATCTCGGTTTGAGTTTTGTGAGGGAACAGAAGCTGGAAGATTGCCTAGTTTGAAACTGGTAGAAGAATCTACAGTGGTCTTCCACAGAGTCTTGTGCCAAAGAAAGCAGCAAGTAGATTAGCTTGAAAGTATTGGAAAGTACCCAGAACAAGGGACTGAGGCATCCACAGTTAAGAGATGATAAGTGAAAGTTTTACTTCCGAGAAAGCTGAAGCTGAGGAGAATTCTCCAGAGGACTGTAACATATTCATGGGTGATCCCTACAGAAGTGAATAATTTTATGATTGCTGTGTCTTATAAGAGAATTCTTTTGAAAAGTAAGAAGTAAACCTGAGTGCATGACATATATAGTTATAAGCTGTAGTTTTGTGAAGATGAATATCATTATTTTAATATTTTGGGAATATGGTTGTATTCTGTAAAGAAGGCTGTGTGTGTATGTGTGTCCATGATTAATTAAACTTGGGAGGTTAGTAAAGACAGCTTGTCTGTGGGGATTGAGGGATGAAAGGTAAAGGTGTGAGATCATGCATTTGTAATGAGAGGCTATGGTAAAGATGGATGTACGAGTAAATAGGTTGGGTTTTAAAATTTGCATTATAAGATAAGTAGGGACTTGACTTTTCAGCTGTTAAATTTCAATGCGGAATTTAGAAGTGACAAGTGACTGTTACAATTTACAAAGATTTCATAAGTAAACAAGGGAAGGTTATTAAATTTTATTTGATCCGAAAGTGAAGGTAATAGGAAAATATGAAAGATTTTTATATTTTGGAACAGTTGAGTTCAAAGAGGTGCTTAGGGCAATGAAATCTAAGATGAAAGGGAGAAAAAAGATACTTAAGGAAAGAGGCTTAGTTGAGTTGTGGTGGCTGTGTGGGGAAGGTGTCTTGAAACCAGATTTGTGCTGGGAGAAAGCATGAAAGTTGTGAATTTGAAGCAGCCATCAAGTCTTCAAGTTGGAGAAATATTTGGTTTCAGAAAGCAGTCTGTTTCTGAGCCTTTCTTTTGGATTTTCATAGCAGAGTGGAAGAGAGTGAGAAGTCGTTTAGTATGCCTTTTACTAAAGTGACAACAGTTTTGCTTTGGGTAATATTACTGGATTTTTATGTTTAAAAATCTATCAGGAGCTATTGCCAAGTAATTTACTTGTGTGTGTGTTCTGACCAAGTGGGTTTTCTTGGGGGGATGTCTTGTAAAAAAAAAGCTTCAACTGTGTAATTTGAATCTTGCGTGCTTAAGTTTTTTTCTTCTTGTTAAAGATCTTTTAATTTTAAAATCCTAAAATTGTTGCTAGGATTTTATGCTTCTGGGATCAGTAGTTCTTTCCCTCATTTTCAAAATATGAAAAAAAAAGGTTATGATCAGTAAGGCAAGTTTCCCTCTGGGATTGGGCTTGCTCAACAAATAACATCAGTTGTGGTCGTAGCAGCGTTAACTTACTCATATTTGCTTTGTTTAATTAGTTCTATGTACAATAAAGTATGTTTTGTTAAAAAAAATGAAATCTTGGCATTGTTAATTGTCCCTAACTAGGTCATAACACTGTTTAAAGGACCTCCAACCTGTCTGTGTTATTGAACAATGACTCCTGGCTGTGTTCCTGCCTTGTTGACTCTGGCAAGTTCCATGCAGCTCAGTAAACTTGTATACTGACTGTTAAAGCCAGGATCCTGGGTTACATTCACAAGTAATTGACTATTTAAATGTGGAACTTGCTTACTTAATGGATCCACGGAAGTTTCCCACTCACTTGTAAACATGCCCCAGTTAAATCTGGAAGTGGATTCCATTGATTGTTCCAATTAGATCACCCTTTCATTCTTTTAAACTTTAGACAATATAGGCCTAGTCTGCTAAACCTCTTCTCATGGGGCAATCCCTTTATCCCAGGAATCAGCCTAGTAATTCTACATTGCACTCCCACTAAGGCAAGTATATATCCTTCCTTAGGTAAGGAGGCCAAACATATACACAGCACTCCAGATGTAGTCTCACCAAGGCCCTATATAATTGTATTAAGACTTCTTTACTCTTATACTCCAATCTCTTTGTAATAATAGCTGACATACCATATGCCTTCCTAATTGTTTGCTGTACCTGCATGGTAAATTTCTGTGATTTGTGTAAAAGGACGCCAGTTCCCTATGAATACCAACATTTTCCAGTCTCTCACTATTCAAAAAATATTCTAGTTTTCTATTTTTCCTACAAAAATGGATAACTTCACCACATTGTAGTCTATCTGCCATGATCTTGCCCACTCACTCAACCTGTCCATAAGTTTTGTTCTCCTCACAGCTAACTTTGCCACCTAACTTTGTATTGTCAGCAAAGACATTACAATCGGCGATACACTGCCAGTTATAATCTGCCAACCTCAAAATGACCCATTTATTCCAACTCTGTGTTTTTTGTCCATTAACCCATTCTCAATTCATGCTAATATATTACCCCAATTACCCCAATCTCACAGGCCCTAATTTTGTAAATGAACCTCTTGTGTGGTACTTTATTGAATGCTTTTTGAAAATTCAAATATACATCCCCCTTATTTACCTACTAGTTCCAACATCAAATGTCTCCAAAAGATTTGTCAAACATGATTTCCCTTTTATAAATCTGTGTCGACTCTGGCTAATCATATTATGATTTTCTAAGTACCCTGTTACCACATCCCTAATAAAGGATTCTAGCATTTTCCCTACTGACCTCTGCTAAGGGAAATAAGTCCTTCCTATCCACTCTACCTAGACCCCTCATAATTTTATAGACATAATTTATACATGTCCCCTCTATCTCCTCTGTTCCAAAGAAAACAGTTCCAGCCTATTCAATCTTTCCTCATAACTGAAATCCTCCAGCCCTGGCAACATCCTCCTGAATCTCTTCTAGTGAGATCATAGCCTTCTTATAATGCAGTGACCAAGAACTGTACAGAGTACTATAACTGTATTCCAACTAGCGTTTTATACAGTTCTCCCATAACCTCCCTGCTCTTATAGTCTATGCCTCAACTAATAAAGGAAAGTATCCCATATGCCTTCTTAACTACCTTATCTACTTATCCTGTTACCTTCAGGAATCTGTGGACATATACTTCAAAGTTCCTTTATTCCTCTGCACTTCTCAGTATCCTATCATGTATTGCCTCGACTTGTTTTACATTCCACAAATGTATTACCTTACACTTATCTAGATTGAATTCCATTTGTCACATTTCTACCCACCTGACCAGTCCACTCTTGCATTCTACAGATTTCTTCCACCCCATCAACCACAGTCAATTTTGTATTATCTGTAAACTTCTTAATCATGCCCCCTATATTTGTCTAAATCCTTGATATATACCACAAAAAGCTAATACTGAGCTCTGCAGAACTGTACTGAAAACAGCCTTCCGGTCAAAAAACACCTGTAGACCATTACCCTTTGTTTCTTGCCTCTGATCTAGTTTTGGATCCAACTTGTCACTTTCCATTGGATGCCTTAGGCTTTTACTTTCCTGAACAGCCCTCCATCTGGGACCTTGTCAAAAGTCTTGCTAAAATCCATGTGGAATACATGAAACAAGGTAGCCTCCTTGCTACCTCCTAAAAAATTCATTCTTGTTATCCTATTAGTCAGACATGGTCTTCCATGCTGACTGCCCTTGATTAATTCATGCTCTTGAAAATGACGATTAATGCTGTCTTTCAGAAATGTTTCCAATAATTTGCCTACCGCTGGGGTCAAGTTAATTGGCCTATAATTATTTGTTCTGTCACTTTTTCCCTTTTTAAACAACGGTACAATGTTAGCCCTCCTCCAGTCCTCTGGTATCATGCTTATGGTCAAGGGAATCAGAGAACTCCTCCTACCAATGTCTGCCAGGCTTGCATTCAACACAGTGACAAAAAGTGCCTGTTAGATGTCAATGACGCCCAGCTGCAACTTCCCGCCACTATCGCTTGACTTCAAAGTCTCACTGTACTGCCTGTTTGACATCAAATCCTGGATGAACTAGAACTTCCTTCAACTCAACTTTGGGAAGACTTTGACTATCTCCAACCGGAACCTTGATGCCTCCGCCATAGAATCCTTCTCTCTCCTGGCTGCTCGCACATGACAATCTTAGTGTTCTAGCTGAATTTGAAAAATCACCTCCTGATCATCACAAAGATGGCTTACTTCAACCTCCAAGATAAGTAACATCCATCCCCTTCCTCACCCTCAACAATGGTTATGTGCACTAATTTTTTGACTCTGCCTCCTGCACATCACTCCAGCATTGGTTGCATATTCTTCAGAGACCAGACTTTGTATGCTCCATAAATGTCTTTTCTTTAATACCACTCTCCCTTAAATCTTCAGCAGCTCTCTCAAAACTTAACTGTCCAGCTATCCTTTTGTTTAGCTATCCTATTGTTTCAGAGCTTTCAAGTGGAGATTTTGTGCCAAAGTTTTAGATCTTCCATTACCGTGAATTTTCCTGAGGAACTGCACATCATTTGACTGAGAAAGGGAGATTTTTGAGCGCATTATGACATAATGGGGTCAGTATTGTTACAGGTGAGGAGAGATGTGGGATAATTTCCCCTCTTTTCTCACTTCTTGGCTAACTGCAACAAGGTGTATTTTTGGGAAGGAATGTTTTCCTGATTTTAGTGCTGCGATTTTAAAAAACAAATACAAAAGAGGCTTTTTGTAGGTGTAAATCAAAAGAAAGGATAAACATTTTTTCACAGCAACCTAAATGTAAAAGCAACAACACTCACTCTTCGAACACACGCACACATGCAAACACACACACAAAAAAGATTATTTAAAAAGATGCAACATGCACTTAAATTACTTGAAGGAGACAGGTCATTTCTTTACATAGTTCTTAAGATGGTGGTTTAAACATTGCAGGCCTGAAGGATTTTCTGTTGGTTCACTGAAGACAAAAATAGTTGGAAGTTTCTGGCTTTTCAGTCAAAGTTGTGGTCAAGCCTCTGTGGTGAAGAAATATAATCTTGCAAGAAAAATGAAAAAGCCTCAATTCTCTGTCTAAGGTGACTTTTGAGACAGGGTCTTCCCTTGTGCTGAATGAGAGGTACCTTCCCACTAGTCTTCATATCCCAGACTGACCTCTTGAGTTAATAAGGTATTGGCTATCACCAGGCAGTGTCAGTCATGTCATGACAATATCGATGTGTTCCACTGTAGTTTGATGGCAGATGTAATTGACACACTTTGGCAAATGAATGATATCCCCAAGAACATTTCAGTTATGATTAGGCTCTTGAGGTGTCTTTATTTGAAATTCCTTCTTCATGGGGCCAACCAATCTGGCAGCCATTGTCATTTTAAGTCTATTCCATTGAAATGGTGAGGGTAGTCAATTAGCACTTGGGAAGGCCATTTTAAGTAACTTCCTAGAGATATGTTCAGACATGTCTACCTCTGTCTGTACAAAAAACATACAAGAAGTCACCTGACTCTAGAGTCCATTTTGTGAATGTAGTGTTCATGTCCCATGTTGCTTTATAGAAGTGAAGTATCTATCTCCCAATAAGCTTTAGGGGCCTATGACCGTAATGGGATAAGGTTTACTTCTGAAACTTGTTCTATCCTCAAATCTGTCATGATTTAAGCAAAATAGCAGGCGCTGACTGAAAAAAAAACTTGGCAGACATTGAATTAGATTCTGTTTCTGAAAAAAAAGGTGTGATTGCACAAAGAGAGAGGTGTTACCTCAGCACCCCTTTGAGTGCCTTCCTAAGTGGCAGTGAATGAAATGGCAGCTGCCTTCACTGATTACAATACAGGAAAATACATTTGGTATGCAATTTGCATGCAAGTTTTGAAAACTTGAATGACTTCACAAATGTTTACGTGATTTTTAAAATTCTTTCATGGGATGTGGGTATCGTTGGCAAGGCCAGCATTTGTTGCCGATCACTAATTGTCCTTGAGAAAATGCTGGTGAGCCACCTTCTTAAACTGCTGCAGTCCAGCTGGTGTAGGTACATCCACAGTGCTGCTGGGAGGGAAGTTCCAGGATTTTGATCCATAACAGTGAAAGAATGGTGATTAAGTTCCAAGTCAAAATGGTATGTGGCTTGGAGGGGAACTTGCAGGTGGTGGCATTCCCATATATCTGCTGCCCTTGTCCTTCTAGATGGATCATTATGCCACAATATTATTGCTTTTATATCACATTAGCTGTTATGTTTCATTGCTTACCTACAGCTGGCTCTTATGTAATCCTGGGTGGGTGAAGATCCCTGCTGGGATTGTGATTTTGTGAAATCAATCATTATTTATGTATCTCAGAATGTTGGAAGCAATTTCAAATCTACGGCATTATAAATGGTTAGCTCCAGTGATTAAGACTAATAGTCCAAACTCCTTGGAGCTTTTGTTCCCTTGGGGCAGATCTTGGACATGGCAAAATTTCCATCTGCTCCTTGCCTGTGCCTGACTCAGCCCATTTCCTGGTGTCAGTGACATTTAAATATTTCAAATAGGTGCTGGCACCATTTATAGTAGTGAAAAGAAATGTGCCTCAGGTGTCTTAGCACAGTATAAGCCTTGGGTGCCAGGGGAGAGTAAGTAAAAGTTTCAAAACTTGTTAGCTTGTCATTCTTCTACTTTCAACAAAACTGTGATCAATTTATTGCTGAAATCAGCCATTTAAAGTTAAAATACCTCCTGTGACGCCTGGGTAGCAACAAAAAGAACCTGCATTTATGTAGTATATTTAACATATGTGAATGATGCAAATGTCTGCCTCGTGCTCATTCTTGCTACAGTGCAAATGGCAAGCAATATGCTGCATGATGTAATTCCCTTTTTTGCCTGTGATTATAGTGTTCCTGGAATATAAGATTTTTAATGGACTTTTAAACTTACTGTTGATTGCCACACACAGAAATTTTATCCTGTTCTGATATATTTGATGTAAGAACAATGGGTGTTATTTCTTTACATACTCAAAGGTTAGATCAAGTATTAGTTTTTTGCATTTAAATTAAGTCACACATTTAAATAATTTAAAAGTCTATGATTCATTGCTGGATTAGTTTGCATTAGGAGCGCAGTGGAATGAGACAGAATAGGTTTATGCTTACATTTGCTCGAATGCTTAACTACTAGTTATGTGGAGATGCCGAATTGGGGCTGGATGGTTCTCTGAGATGGAAATTTTGTAGACAACAACAAGTTGTATTTATATAGCATCTTTATTGTAGTAAAATGTACCAAAGCACTCACAGGAGTATTATTGAAACACTTTCCTATCTAAGCATCAAACATTCATAAATCACGTATAATGTGGTTTGATGCAGAAAAAAATCTCTGAATCCTGTGCTCCAACAATGTTCCTCAGCCCCAACCACAGCCTCAGGAAAACACCCTCTACTCTCTATGGCATCCATCTGTCTCGAGTGACGATGGATTTCGCCCAGGGCATATGACACTTCTGGATTGAACATTGTCTGCTTTGGCTGTAAGGCTGATATGTGAGTGACAGTCCCTTCTGCAGCTGGTATAAATGAATTTTGTTGGGCTGAGGGCAACTGATTAATTATTTTATTGTTTTATCTCTACCTTTTAGCCTATTTCGATCCCTTTCCCCCACCCCAACCCCACTAAACATGAGGGATGGAACTTCAGTTGAAATCCACATGGGGTAAGTCAGAGACTGAGACAGTCACTGAGGAAGGAAATATGGCTGTGAAAGCGAATTTAGTAAACACCTTGTCAAACACCAGGAGAGAATAGAAAGCAATGATGGTAAACAAGGCAAAAGAGAGAGACGGAAATCCTGTCGGAGAGAAGAGCAATATTTCTTCCAAGGTAGGCATTCCTTGAAGAGAAGTGGCAGTCAATTAAACACTAAGATAAAAGCAAAAAACTGCGGATGCTGGAAACACCACCTTCAACGCCTCTTTGTCCTTTTGTCTGTGACATCTTTTGGTTATCTCCACCCATCACTGGCCCTCTATCCAGCTCTATCTGTTCCAACCCCCCTTAAACCAGCTTATATTTTACCTCTTTTCTAGTTTTCCTTAGTTCTGTTGAAGAGTCATACAGACTGAAAAAAATTAACTGTGTTCCTCTCCACAGGTGCTGTCAGAACTGCTGAGTTTTTCCAGGTATTTTTGTTTTTGTTTTGGATTTCCAGTATCCGCAGTTTTTTGCTTTTATCGTGATGAATTATCTTCTTTGCGGCCAGCCTTTCTGCCAGCTGGTCATTTCTTTCATCCTCTGCTTTTTCAGTGCTCTGCCTGACTGCTTGTCTCCAGTCACTCCAGTCAGCAGCAAGGAATCCCAAGAATTGACTTAGATCTCTGTAAATCTAAAGTCTCACTTGCAGACATCCTCGTATCACAGACATGGGCAACCTATTGGTCTCGTGCTGATAGCAAACTCACCATAGATGCGGTCGTCATCCAATCGGCTCACATGATCTAGTTAACGGAGTCACCATTGACTCAAGAGGGCAAACATGCTTGGGATCCCTGTACACTGATGTACTTCCATATTCAGCATTCTGTCTTGCCAGGAGAGATGGAACCTGTTCAGCCGCTTTTCTTGGCTTACATAAGTTGTTCATGCTTCGCTACAGTAAAGGAAGGTGCTGAGAACACAAGCCTGGTACACATAGAGCTTTGGATTTTCACTTAGTTTGCTGTTAGTTCACAATCGACTTCTCAGCTTTGACATGACAGATCCTTGGCAATCCTGGTGCTGATTTTGGCATTAAGGGACAGATTGTTGATCCAAGGTATGTGAAGCTGTTGACAACTTCCAGAGTGAGGGTGTTGATGTTGATGGGAGTTGGAGTCTCTATGTCCTGGCCCATAACTTTGGTCTTCCGGATACTGATTGTCAGTCCAAACCCCTTGCAGAACCAGGAGAACCAGGCTACAAGCTGTTGTAAGTGAACTTCAGTATGGGATGCTGGCACAGCATTGTCAGCAAAGAGCAATTCATGGACAAGAACATTATGCACTTTGGTTTTGGTGCTCGTTCTTGCCATGTTGAACAGAATGCCATCAGATCTGGCATTTAGGTAGACACCCTCATTTGAGTCACTGAAACAGTACAATAGCAACATGGAGAAAAATATGTCAGAGAGTTGGTGCCAGGATTCAGCCCTGGTTTATCCATTGCTGATCTTGAAAACATCTGGGCCTGAATCTTCTGGTTGGCATGCATGAGCAGGCCCCCATCGCACGATAGGCATGCGTCCGGACGTCACTGCTCGTCATTCCGATCTTCGGTTTGGCAGGCGTGCACCGGAGTCGGCCGCCGAACTGTCAAAGGCCTATTAAGGCCATTTAATAACTTATTAAACTGATTCTCTGGGCTGCCCGTCCAACCTTAAGGTTGGCTAGCAAATGAAGAGCCCAGGCGGCCTTCGCATTTCTCATGAAATCTCATCCACGGGCGGGATGAGGTTTCATGAAGGATTTATAAATTAAATAAATTTTTAGATTAAAATTCATTGACATTTCCCAGCTCATGTGTCACATGAGGGGACATGTCTGAACAATTTTTTCTATTTTTTTTTTCACTTTTTGACAATGAAATTGATTTCTGCACTCTTTCACGTGCATGCACGAGAGACCGCAGGCCTCGACTCTCCCTCCTCCCCCTGCCCGCACAGAGAGCACTGAGCGCTTCCGGGTGTGCGTCACAGTGGGCGGGCCTTAATTGGCCTGCCCACGTAAAATGGCAGCATGCAGCCGATTGTGGGCGGTGATCAGCTGTGCGCCCACCTGCGCCCGCTCCTGCCCAGCCTGCACAACAGGGAGAAAATTCTCCCCTTGATGTTGCTCCATTGTAACTGATGGAACTGTGCATGTTCTCATGGAAAGAAGAACTGATGCCCACAAGTCCATGTGGGCAGCCTATTTTCTGTAGCAGTTTGAAGAGTCTGCCTCTGCTGACGAGATTGAAGGCCTTGGTGAGGTCTATGAAGGCAATGTTGAGTGGTCTGAACTGGTAGCGACATTTTTCCTGTAACTGCCAAAGTGAGAAAACCATGTCAACTGTTGAGGTGCCAGCTCTGAAGCTGCACTGAGACTCAGGGTAGGTGCATAATGCCAGAGTCTGCAATCTGGTCAGAGCAATGTGGGGAAAGACATTCCCACCATACTTAATAAGGAGATGCCTTAATAACTGTTTCAGTCACTGTGATCCCCTTTGTTGTTGTACAAGGAGACTATTTTTGCATTGCGCAAGTCTTGAGGCTCAAATGTTTCCTTGCAACGGAAACACAAAAGCTCATGTACATGCTGCATCAGTGCTGGGTTTCCACTTTTGATGATTTCAGGTAGAATGCCATCGTTTCCTGGGGCTTTACCACTATCTGGTGATGATGAGATCTAGCTGGTGCTGGTGGCATGATCTTAAGTGCTTCCTGGACAACTTGTTTGGTTTGGTTTGGAAGTAGCCCTTCGTGATGGAGTGCATGGTAAAAGTATAGCTCCAGAAACCTCTGTCCATTTTCATTCATCTTGCTGATTCCCTCAAGCCCTCTGCACTTTGGCCGAGCTGTGTAGTTAGTACCTACCCTTACATTGAAGTCCCCAGAAGGTATAGTCCTTTGGCACTGGGAATTCTGCTGACGGCAGCACAAGTGCCTCATAGAATTGATATTTGACATAAGGGTTGAAGGTGACTGTGGGGGCATAGATGCACATGAGGTTAATGGGCCTGTGCTTGTTGACAAGCAAATAGTAAGAAGTCTTTCTGAAACGGGGCGTTCAATCATCACGAGTAAAGTGTTTTTACTATGAGACCCACTCCGTGCTCATGTATTGCCTCTTGGGTTTTCCCCTTCCAGAAGAATGTGCAGTGTTTCTCTTTAATGGATCCACCTTGAGCCTAGTTTCTTGCAGCATAGCAGTGCCCACATTAAGCCTTGTAGGTTCTTTGTCGATCACAGCCATTTTGCGTGTCTCATAAACCTGCAGGAGGTCATTTGGTAAGGCAAGGATGCATGGTCCTTACATTCCAGCTTGCGATGTAAAATACTGGTGCCTTCTTTGTTGAGTTTGTCTTGCCTGGTGTATAGATTAGCAACCCGCTTGTCAAGAGATAACTCTCTAAGCCCAAGCACCTATTGTAGAAAGTAAGCTGGGTGAGACAGCACCTAAATGACTGAGGGCAGCCCAGCTTGAGGTGGGCAGTCGCTATCCGCTGAGACAGGATGATCTCTCCCACCATTGGAAGTAACCCCTGGCACTCAAGCTCTACATCAGTTGAGCAAGAGCTTATAACCAGTAGCTGTTGCTTCCCATGTCGTGCCAACCTAAACCATGAAACTGGAGTGTCCTCTCCAAGGTGCAGGCTTAGGCATATGTTATGGAGACCCTGAGTTGCCCAAGCATCAGGACCCGCCTCTTGGCATTGCTAGTATTGTCCAAAGGAAAGGATGAATCCAGTGCTGTTTGGCACCAGCTGGGCTGCAGGAGTTGATGGAAAGATAGGATTTTCTGTAAGGGTTTACTCCCTAAGCCTTCTTCTCTCCCAAGATATCCACAAGGCATTTGGGCTATTTACCCATAGCTGGGGGACTAGTTCGTGGGCACAGGCCCATAACCACACACCAGTGTGCCTATGTGCCATGTGTCTGGGGGCCAGGCCTCCTCCAAGTCCCTTGTTGTTTAGCCCGGGTCGACAAGTTTACATATGTCGCCAGGGAAGGCACTACATAGGGCTTGCTGATGAAGAGGCTGGAGAGGCTTATGCACTTGGCTCTATTTTCGCAATAGTTGCACTGCTAGCCAGTGGTGAGGGCTGAAAGCAAGAGGTGACAAGCAGAATAACCACTACCCAACACCAACTAGGCTTCGTTTATCACAACAACTGGAGACATTCACCCTCCACTCCACCAGCTACGTACTCTTGCCTTTCTGAGTGAAATCATCAAACAGTACTGAACATGAGGCAGTTTCCATGCCCATGCTCACTCATTTCACATCATACACCAATGGCCGACAAACAAAGAAGAAATGAATCCCATCAGTATGGGCTAGATTTGATCCCAGGCCCCAACTGTGGGGGCACAATGTTTAACCCGCTGCACCAGTCAGTCCGACACGGGTAATTTTTCAAGGCGGTAGCTAGTAATCTAGACATAAAACATGCTTATGCACAGGATATTGTGAAAATTTATCTGACATTATACATGTAATAATTATGGAATGACACCTGAGTAGCATAAGGAGTTGCCCCTTGTAGGATGCAAACATTTTACTTGAATTATTCTATTGGCTCTATAATGGAAATGCCTGTTATGCCACAATGTTGTACCTGAGACTTTTACCTCTTTGATCTGGAAGTAACTTTGGTTTAATTTATGAAATACTATTGCTTTGAAGTTAGATTCAGATTAAATTCCAGAGATCCACCAGCCATTTAGAATGTTGGCAGAGTTGATTAGGTGGAACCCTCCCCAGTGGAACCCCCATCAA
Source organism: Carcharodon carcharias (assembly GCF_017639515.1). Lineage (NCBI taxonomy): Eukaryota > Metazoa > Chordata > Chondrichthyes > Lamniformes > Lamnidae > Carcharodon > Carcharodon carcharias. The sequence goes on along the minus strand of NC_054477.1, from coordinate 30,916,456 downwards.
ATCTTTGATTTACCCACACTGTGTCAGTGTTGAGACAATAGCAAGTGATTGAGCATATCCTATAGCAGCTTGTACTCTGATGATGAAATGAATTTTCCTTCAATACACTGGCAAGTGGCAAGGGTTTGGCTGAACAGGCAGTGCAGATAGCATAAGTTCCACGAAGGTGGGTATCTCATCCAAGGTTATTGTTTGACAGTGCGCAAAGACCATCATCAACACACAGAGCGTGGGTAGGGGGTCAAAGGACTGTCTTTGTCAATATTTCTAGGCAAATCAGAGGCACGGAAAGATCTTGCTCTTTAGGTAATGAGAGTGATTCAATCAGAATTATGCATATAGGCCCAAGAAGGACACTCCATACTGCATGTAATTGCAAGTTAGTACCAGTTTGCTAGGAACAATTAAGTTGTAAGTTACTTTCCACCCAGAAAACTTGTAGAGATCCCTAATTTGTCACTTAATGTAATGAAAAATGATAGGAATTAAATCTAACTTGTTGGAAGGATATGTCCTGTTCATTCATATATTTTATGAAAAATGAACCAGTTTGTTGATTTATAGTTGGTCTTGCTGGAATTTAATCCTGCCTTCCAAAAGCTTTGAGATCATAGTTATCCAGTACCTACAACAAGGGATCTATTTTATAACCCCTTCATGCTGTTGTTTAGCTCGCTATTAGGCAATAAAGAGATGATGCAGATCAAAGGAGGATTTGAAGTCCGTTTACACAATGTCACCAGCAACCTTTCAAGAGCTCCATTGATGAGCACATTCCCTAGTATTGTAGTTACCTCTGCTTTATTGATTGGCAATTTGAAATTCTCACCTTTGGAGAATAGGCAGACAACCTGTTCCCGGAGCTCCAGCCAAGTAATGCTGAATGGCCTCCTTCTTGCGCTGCATTGCTCTATGATTCTATGGTCTGTCACCCAAACAGAGGCAACATTTGTCCCAAAATACTTATAGCAAAATTACACAAAATAACTTGATATACATCTCTGGTAACTGTGTAATTTTGTTCCTGTGCAATTCCGAGTTCATCTATTTCCACCATCTGTTGGTGATTATTGCCCTTTGCCAAGTTGATATTAATATACAGCGTTGCCTGAAGCATAATCCAATATCAAGAAAAAAATTGCAGAACTTTTAAAAGCTGTATCACAATGTGCCCACACGAAATCCAGATTTCTGGATCTCATTTTTGAAAAGCCGCACACGGACCCCATGATTGCCCTAATGGTAGTGGACTTTATTTGAGGTCAGGTTTTTGAAATTAGTGTCATGTGCCTTGACTACAAGTTGTGACCTATGCCACTGGCAAAAGACATAATGGCATTTAGAAGTTGAGATTTTCAAGAGAAATTAGGGGTGCTGCCAGTAAAGCTCACATCCCAAGAATGAATGTCAAAAATTAAGTCTTAACTTGCAGCTACCCAATGCTCAATTCTCACTTTCATAAGGTTAAACTAAATGAGTCATGGTTCTTCCAAGGCAGACACATTCCTGCTGATATTTCTGCCACCTATACTTATCATGCCATCTTCTTACCTGCTTCAGATCTAGCTCTGTGCCATAGATTTCTGGCATAAATCAATTTACATTAACTATTCATATTATTATCTCAGAATGCTGATATATTTACCTGCTTGGCTGCTCAGTTTCAAGTCCTTCATGAACTATTTTTTAAATTCATTCACGGGATGTGGGCTTCGCTGGCCGGGCCAGCATTTATTGTCCATCCCTAGTTGCCCTTGAGAAGGTGGTGGTGAGCTGCCTTCTTGAATCGTTGCAGTCCATGTGGTGTAGGTACACCCACAGTGTTGTTAGGAAGGGAAATCCAGGATTTTGACCCAGCGACAGTGAAGGAACGGTGATATATTTCCAAGTCAGGATGGTGAGTGACTTGGAGGGAAACTTCCAGGTGGTGGTGTTCCCATCTGTCTGCTGCCCTTGTCTTTCTAGATGGTAGTGATCGTGTGTTTGGAAGGTGCTGTCGAAGGAGCCTTGGTGAATTCCTGCATTGCATCTTACAGATGGTACACACTGCTGCTACTGTGCATCGGTGGTGGAGGGAGTGTATGTTGTGGATGTGGTGCCAATCAAGTGGCCTGCTTTGTGCTCGATGGTGTCCAGCTTCTTGAGTGTTGTTGGAGCTGCACTCATCCAGGGAAATGGGGAGCTATCCATCACACTCCTGACTTGTGCTTTGTAGATGGTGGACAGGCTTTGGGGAGTCAGGAGGTCAGTTACCAGTCGCATGATTCCTAGCCTCTGACCTGCTCTTGTAGCCACAGTATTTATGTGGCTAGTCCAGTTCAGTTTCTGGTCAATGGTAACCCCCAGGATGTTGATAGTGGGGGATTCAGTGATGGTAATGCCATTGAACATCAAGGGACGATGGTTGGATTCTCTCTTGTTGGAGATGATCATTGCCTGGCACTTGTGTGGTACAAATGTTACTTGCCACTTGTCAGCCCAAGCCTGGATATTGTCCAGGTCTTGCTAATGGATAAGTTACACTTTTGAGTTTTACATGAGATAATCTACTCAGGTTCAGCCATTCCTGTAAGCACCTTTGTATCCCCAATGACTCAGAGTGTGTCTTTACTTGAGCAAGTAATAGGTATGTTATAATGAGACCCAAGAATTAAAAGGGAATGTTGTCCCTGTATATCTGCTTACTGGAATGTATCACATGCTACCACAGGCTTCTCTTTGTCTTGGCTACACAGAATTAATATGTACCTACCAGGCCAAGGCTCAAACTATAAACCAACAAATGAATTGTTTAACAATACAAGTGAATGAGCAGTACTCAGTGTCAAAGAATGTATTTGTAGGTGTGGAAATTGCATAGCACTTATTTGTTCACATAAGCTGGGCACAGGGAACATGTCTATTCAAGGCCTGAGAGAAACTGAGCCACAAGCCTAATTTATATTAAACCAACAAACTATAGATGTCCCCTGTGCATTTCATTGACCCTCAGGTAAATCCTGGGAGAGGAGAGGGTGGTGATCGTGAGAATGGAAAAGATGATCAGGAGAGGTGATTGACAAGGGATAGGTAATCAAACAGAGGGAAATATTCAGGGAGGGGAGCAGATCAAGAGAGAGTGGGGTAAGTGAGTCAGGGAAGAGAAAATAATCGATACAGACAGGAGGGGCAACTGGGAGGAAACTCAGTGGGGTCCAGCAATGGTATTTAGGACTGTTGTGGAGTTGGGAGGAACATACTGTTCTTCCTGGTGTTAGATTCCTGTACAGACTGATAACTTTTAAAAACAAACCCAAACTTCCAGTTAATAGCTGAAAGAGTGTCAGGATTTCACATTTTAAGATGTTTACTGTAACAAATGACTAAAAACACTCAACTAAATGCTATTTTTGTAGCAATTTATATTTTGAACCATAGAATGGAATATCTCCTTAGTTTTAGCCCAACCAAAAAAATACACACTTTACACTGTCATTTACTTAATGAAATTTTAATTTTTAAATTAAATTTTTGCAAAATTAATCCAAAATGACTCAGCTCCCAAAGACTTATTCCTGTCCTTTTCTTTTCTCAGCCTAGTAACTTGCAATCTTAAAACTCACTTTCACAGTGAGTTTTTCTTTTCTTTCCCTCTAGCCCAAGCAAGGCAACTCTTCCAGCCTCATTTTAACTCCCCACAAATTTGATCTTTTCAATCCAAGTACAAGGTTCCACCTATCAAGAACCATAGAGACCTGTTTGGCCTCCAGTTGCTCCCTCTCTCTCAGATCCAGACAGACACAAAATCCTCTCTATGATATTCAGTGTCATGCTAGGAAAGCCTATAATCTGATCTTCACAATGGCTTCATCTGCATCCTTCCCCATGACAACGGGAATCACATGGGCCTTGCATCTAGGTAGAAATGCTAATCAGCTATCCTTGAGAGCCCATCTATCTTACATCTTGGAACCAAATGGACAGTTTGAAGCACAACTGTTTACACCCATTAGCTCCAATCATAAATACCTTATACCTTCTTCTGAGTAAAACAATCTAAGCCTTCCTTTGATCTCTAACAATCAAACCACATAGCTTGACATGTCAATCAGATTTCAGAACAGGTAACATGACTCCCTCCACTTTACCTTAAATTTAAAGACACAGGGCAGAATCATCCCAGATTTGCACTAAGTGTGGTTGCAGGCAGGGAAAAGGATGTTTTACACATCAGCACAATGGCAGCTTTTCACGCCGCACCATTCGCTTTCCACCTTATTAATTATGCAACCACAGGAAACATGCCATCTCACTGGCAGGCAGCCTCTGAATCGCCCACCACAGTTACCTCACTGTTTCCGCACTCTGGGTGCCATATCTAAACTACAATCACCCACACAGTTCTTAATGCTTGCAACCTAGGGCTGTTCCAGTGAAAACATGGCCCTGAAAGCTAAGAAGAGTTCAGTGACCTGTCACTGGAATGCCTTTCGGAGACACGCTATGATGTCCTCCACCCCCTCTCTGGCCGCAGGAGGTCCAGCAATCTCACCACTCCAGCTTGGGAGGTGGTGACAGTGGTAGTCATTACCAATGCTGCACAGAAGAAGTTGGCCATCCAGTGCAGAAAAAGGAATAACGATCTCATTCCTGCAGCCAGCATAAGGCAACCATCTCTACACTCACAAGCCCATCACACATGCACTGGCATCTCGCTCACTGCCAGCTCAAGGTACATCACTACTCACTCTCTCACACACCCCTCACATCTCCATGTGGCCTCATCTCCTCTGGAGACTGCCTCCTCAGCCCTCACCATCTTGAGGCCACTTGCACAGATCAACATGTGGCCCCACACTCCCACTGGGATACCCTCCCTTCCCCAGTCCAGTTCTTGCCCTGCAGCCTTTTCCTTTGCCTGAGGCCACTTCTCCCCCTTCCCCAAGCAAGCCCTAGCCCTGCAGCCGTTGAAAAGCCACCCCCACCATATGGCTGGTCTGGTAGTTAGAGATTTGCCTGTGAGCTTCCCTAAAAGTGATGTGGTGCTGCCTGCAAAGCATGGCGCTGACGACCACGATTGCTCCCCGAAGCCAGTCAGGCAAACAAATAACAAAGTTCCAAGCCAAGTGCAGATAGCCAGATGCATGTCACTTATGTACAGTGAACTGACGTGCCCAGATGTTCCAGCATGGGGGGATGATTCCAGCAAGCAGGGATTATAATGTTATGCAGACGTATTAAAATGAAACTCCCAACGTCCAGCGGCAGGAAAGGCATTGACGGGCGGAACGGATGATTGCAAACTGGTTTCATGACGATGTGAAACCGATTTTTGGCCTTCCTGTCATATTGTCCAATCACACCCACCCGACGTCCACAGTTCCAAAACATAACAATCTTATAACCCTTACAACTGTAACACCTTTCCCATAGAGATAGAAAAGTCATTACCATAGCGATGAGTTTTTATAAACATTATCCAAAATATAACAATTTATAACATTCTATACACTTTAACAACTAACTCACAATTAACTTACTATAACAGTGCCAGTAACATTCTCTCTCCATGCTGTCAGATTTTCCATTAAATAGTCCATCTCAGTAGCATCACGATGTTTAATCTGTGTCAATCAAACACACTTAGCAGTTAAGATTTAAAGTTCTTTTTATGGTGATTCTTAAAGTCTTCCTAGACATAATTAATAGACAATGTTGACACCACTCCAACAATAACAGACCCATTGACTAAAGCACAGTTCAATTCACGCTACACAATGTAACAGATAAACAATTTCCATTAATACTCTGTATCAATACATTTTTATTTAGCAAACTCTCTGAAGAGAAATTTGCTAACATCAAGCTTTGAGCTGACCCCAAATTCCAAAGGATAACCATCTTTTTGGCATCTTTATTAAACAAGAATGGAGTTACTTCACCCTCAAATGTAAAACTCCTATAATCTTTTGTGCTCCGATTTACACCCACCATAAATATATTGGATGGTATCAGTTTGTCCGGCCATTATGTTCCACAGTATTGACTCTATTGTGGATTGACCATAAAACAAATTAAAATGGTAGCTAGTATATTAAGCTGCAGTTATACTAGATTGTCAAGTGTTGTCTAAATTTTGACAGACAACTATGAAGACACATAAATACTGCAGGTTGCAAACTGTATTTTCCACATTTCAAATGGCTTAGTTTGATCACATGGTAAAGTTCTTGCCTCTTGTCCCTCATCTCAGAAGACTGTGGATTTGAGTCCCATACCAGAGCAGTAACATATAATTTAGGCTACAATGTAGTGTGATATTAATGGATTGCTGTAATAACTGATATGTCATTATTTGGATGAAGATTTAAACCAAGGACCATTCCCACTCTAAAACAAAAACAGAATTAACTGGAAAAACTCAGCAAGTCTGGCAGCATCAGCGGAGAAGAAAAGAGTTGACGTTTCGAGTCCTCATGACCCTTCGACAGAACCATCTCATAGTCCATCTCAGTAGCATCACGATGTTTAATCTGTATCAATCAAACACACTTAGCAGTTAAGATTTAAAGTTCTTTTTATGGTGATTCTTAAAGTCTTTCTAGACATAATTAATAGACAATGTTGACACCACTCCAACAATAACAGACCCATTGACTAAAGCACAGTTCAATTCACTCTACACAATGTAACAGATATACAATTTCTTGGTTCTGTCAAAGGGTCATGAGGACTCGAAACGTCAACTCTTTTCTTCTCCGCTGATGCTGCCAGACCTGCTGAGCTTTTCCAGGTAATTCTGTTTTCGTTTTAGATTTCCAGCATCCGCAGTTTTTTGTTTTTTGTTTTAACCATTCCCACTCTTGTGGATGCCAGGGTTGCCCTGCTGGGGTTTGTGGGGTCAGTGGGAAGGCACTTTATTTATAGGCGCATCTGGGGTACCTCACTACCTCATGCTGCCAGGACCTCAAACACATACCAGATATCTGAGGGGGTATGGGAAGATGCCTAGACCCCTTCCCAAGAACCAGTTTTCAGCCCTCTTTGACAAGGGGCCAATGCTAAAAGTGCTGGAGAAAGAATCCTCATTTTCAGGCATCAAAACCAGTCCCCCAGCTTGAACTATCAGGAGAACACATTGCATCTTTTTGGAAGCCAGTATGCCTCATCTCACATCATATTGTTATGTCCCTTTATAAATATAAGACTGGCCTGCTTCCAGTCTGCTGAAAATTTTCCAGTGGTGATTGACTCCCTCAAAATGACCTTCAGTGCTTCCCAAACCTCCACCTTTGAATAAATGCCTTAGGACATAGGTCATCTGTCTGAGGGAATTTATTAGTTTTTAGCCCCTTGAGCCCATCCAGAACTTCTGCTTTGGAAATGTCAAAGTCCCAGAGCTCTCACAATGTGTGTTTGATGTTGGATGGTATATAGCTTGTGTCCTCCCTGGTTAAAAACCTCAAAGAAGTAGTCATTTAGCATGTCTTCTTTCTCCTGTTTATCATAATTTGCAACTGCATAAGGGTCTTAACATCTTCCTTGACTACCCTGTTGCTGTTATAGTACTGCAAGAATATTTTAGCGTCATATTTTATTTATTAGTGTCCCTTTCTGCCTTACTCTTAGCTTTGTTACTAATCACTTTATTGCAGTATAGACCAATTCAATATTATGACACACATTAATAGTTTCAAAATGTGTACAGTGTGATTTTAAAATTGAAACCACTTTTGAATAATATATGTGTATCAATTGGGGAATTAGTGTTCACTAACCAATCCAGATACCAGTTTTCATCAAATATCGATTGATGTATTAGAATTTTAAGAGTCAAACAAAATTTAGAAATTGTAATTTTTCCAGAACCCCAGAAAACAGCTCCAACAATAATATATCATAGGATTATTTCCAAATTGTTGTAGTAGAAAAATCATTTATTTGAATCTATGCTTTAAAGCTTCAAGGAGACTGAGTCCTCTAAGCCATTGGGAAATTTGGGACATGTGTAATCAATCAAAACATTGACAATACTGCTGCCTTTTCCCCTGGAATTTTTCAAAGTGGAACTTGTGCATTGAATGCTTATGTTGCTAAGATACTGGAGGCTTAAGTCTTATTACAATCAGTGCTTTGATCATGGTGCTAATGCTGTTTAAAAGTAGACTACAATTACACCATATTTTAATCTACATCCTATTAAAATTGTGGTATAAGAAGTGTGCATGGATTAAAGCACATAGATAGCAATGTCAATGTAATTTTAATTGTTTCAGATAGTACCTGTATCAGTACAGCTGGTAATGTCACCTTGAGCAGCATTGTAGTGAGTCTATTCCAGTTAAACCATTGGAAAAGATTTTCATTCAGCACTACTATACCAAACGCCACTGTAAAATGATGGTGCAGTTTGCAGCCAAAGACGACATGCTGAAAAACATACCTTTGGAAAAGGAGCTGTACAACAACTGGGAGTTGGCAATCTCTGATTAGAAAGAGATTTTTGTGGAAAAGCGCATTATTCTAGCATGACTACCTCACACAGGCTCAGGAGGACAACATGGAGGAACAATAGAATCCTTTAAAAATTATTTTTAAACCATGATTGTGAGTGATAAAACAGATGGGATTGGGGTCATTCAGGTTACACACAATGTCAGAGATTCTAACTGATTTTGACTTTTTTTCAGTGTTGGATTGTGGAAACAGCGGCCTTGAAATTACCAAACTAGTATTAGTACATGAACGCTTAATGTGTTCATATCACATAATATTCTGCTGTTCACTATTTTAACAGCGATATTAACCACTTAAAATTGAAGAACGTGCTAATATTTAGCAAGTAATTTCAAGGTCAACAGCACTAATTAACAATTTTTAAATGATTTACTTGTCTGATCTATAATTAAAAATTGGGATATCTGGGTACTTTATTGCAAAGGGATTGGAGTAACAAGAATGAAAAAGTCTTACTGCAATTGTGTAGAGCTTTGGCAAGACAGTCCTGGAGAACTGTATGCAGCTTTGGTCTCCTTACTCAAGGAAGGATGTACTTGGAGCGTAGCAAACATTCACTGGACTGTTTGATGGGAGTGCCCTATCAGAACAGATTAAGTCAACTATACTATTTTCTTTAGAAGTTAGAAGAATGAGAGGTGCTTTAATTGAAACATATAAAATTCTTGAGGGGCTTAACAGGGTATATGCAGGGGGGATGTTTTCCCTGTTTGGGGAATCAAGAACTAGTGGTCACAGACTCAAAATAAGGGGTTGCTCATTTAGTACTGAGCTGAGGAGAAAGTTGTTCGCTCAAAGGGCAGTGGATCTTTGGAATTCCTTACCCCAGATGGCTGTGGCTGCTAAATCATTGAATATATTCAAGACAGAGATCGATAGATTTTTGGTTACAAAGGGAATTAAGGGATAGGGGGATAGTGTGGGTAGGTGGGAATGAGGCAGATTAACTATGATCATATTGAATGGCGGAGCAGGTTTGGAAGGTCACATAGTCCACTCCTGCTCCTATTTCCCACATACTTTTGTTTTTCCTTTCAGATTTAACATTTCACCCTATCACCCATTGAGTTTATCGCACACAATTATCAGCTAAGTTCCAGTTCCAGTGCCAGTCGCAGCTCCCGCTCAGGCCCAGCTGCTATACTACCTGATCATATTGAAGGAGCGGTGTCTTACCATATTAGTGACAAAATTATTTCTAGTTGATGTACACACATGAGTTTCTTGAGACTTAAATATGAGTAAAATAATATTGCAGTAAGTCCTCACTTAAAGTTGTGTTCCTGGAAATCACAACTTTAAGTGAAATGACTTTAAGTGAATTGTATGTGCCCATAGGAATCAATGTTAAAACCAGGGTTATGTTCCTTTGGACATTTCTGCCCCAGAAAAAACAATGTACAGGTTGAAATACTGCACCATACATGAGCAATACTGTGCATTCCTAGATGAAATAGCTTGCAAAATAAACAAAATAACTAAATAGCCACTTTAGGACCTATCTCAGGAGGAAAAAACATTAAAACATTGTAAGTTGAAATGCTGTGCATTCCTAAATGCCTACATTCATAAATGAAAAAATCTTTAAAATAAAACAAATTTTAAAAATATAAAAAAAACAATACTGTAAATGTAAATTAATGTAAAAAAATTACTCACCTGGTTTTGGATTGACCAGGCTCCATCTTGTGGCAGAAGTTGGTCATGCAGGTAGCGCCTGAAGTCCCAGGATAGAAGTGCAAACTTGGTGCAGGAACGGGACCAAGGAGAAGAGGAGCAGCTGAAGAAGTCCCTGGTGGTGGCAACAGACACGAGGGACTTTAAAGGTAAGAATAGAGAATGGGAATAGGAGCCAGGGATAAGAGGGCCTTCAGCACTGAGGGTGAGGGCGGGAGCAGAAGTGAGGGTGAGAGCAGAAGCGAGGCCAAGAGCAAGGCCAGCAGCAAGGGCGAGTGCCAGGGAAACAGGGGCTTCGGCACTGAGGGTCAGAGTGGGATTGGAAGCAAGGGTGAGTTTGGGAGCAAGGGCTGGAGCACAGGAAAGAGGAGCAGCTAAAGAAGTCCCCAGTGGTGGCAGTGAACACTAAGGATTTTAAAAGTAAGAGTGAAGGGTGGGAACGGGAGCTGGGATGGGGGCAGGGAGAGGGATTCAGCACTGGGGTTCGGAGCGGAAGCACTGGGGAGAAAGTCATGTGCGCATGCAGGCCACAAAACAGGGAGTCTGCGGCAAACAACATTAAAGAGAAATTCACAATGTTAAACAGATTTGTCATCCCTACTCTATTAACAATGTTAAAGTGAAACAACATTAAGTGAGTCTATGTTAAGCAGGTAAAGCAGAGTCTTACTAATCAGCTGAGGGTCTGACTGAGCGAGACAGCTTGATGTGCTTCTTGCCGGCTCCCAAGCTTTACCCTCTAAGTAAGCTCCATCTTGTCTAAAACCGCATTTCCCATAACCTTTCCTGCAAGAAATCTTCCTCAACTACTGGTCCTCTCTTGGCTAATTCCCTAACTAGTCCTTCCAGAAATATCATCAAAGTCATATATACTGTGGCCATGGTGTATTATCCTTCCTTTCAACCTCCCTGCACTCTTTGACAAACCTGACCACATCATCATTCTCCAAGCCTTTCTTCCATTGTTCAGTTGAGTAGGATTGCCTTGCTTGGTTCTACTCTTATCCTTCCAGTCATATTCAGAAAATCTCCTGCAATAGCTTGTCTTGCTATGCGCACATTATTACCTGATGTTTCCCAAGCATCTATCCTTGGTGTTCCCCCAAACCCCATTCCTATTTCTCATCTACAGGCTACCCATCAGTGATATAATCTGAAAGTATGATATCAAGTTTCACAAGTATGTTGATGAGACTCAGATTTACCACCATCACTACCTGTCGACCTCTCCACTGCCTCTGTGTCATCAGGCTACCCATCTGATGAGTTCCCTATGGGCAGGTTGCAGGCAGGGAGCACACAAAATTCTGTGGACGTCTTTCCCAGCACCTACCCATTCCCCCATGAACTGGCCACAAGTTAACAGGTGGAGGGCGAGGTTTGCATCAGTTGAGGCCTTTAAGTGGCCAATTAGTGCCCACCGACCTCCAATCCTACCCCTGCCAAGAAGCCCCCAACCCGACTTACCTATCATCCAGCTCCTGGCTCCTCTTCTTCAAGCAGTGGCCACCGCTCCCAGTGATGCTGCTGGGTCAAGACAGCTGTCAGCCAATCACAGTTTTAAATGGCTGCAGGGCATCTTGTCAGAGTGGGGATGTGTTTTATGGTGATTTTTTCAGCAGCAGGGCAGGAAATCCCACCTCCCGTAAAATCCTGCCGCTAGTTAAACTTTGGGAAACTGAAGTCCTTGTCTTTGACCACTGCCACAAACTCCATCTCCCTCTGGCTACAGCCTCAGCTGGAGCAGAGTGTTTGCAACATCACAGTTCCATTTAGGGTTCCCAACTGTGATTAAACGTATTCCTGGAGGTTTCATCACATGGCTTGCCCCTCATGCTCCAGCCATTAGTCAGCCAACACATCCACCTTGTGTTGCATTGCCTTCCTACGCCAATTGGAAAGCAAAAGCATTAATTACCCAATTAGATGATGCTTGACTGTCAGCCAAACAGCTGTTTTCTCACATTTTGGATATTTTTATGTCTAGTAAAGAGAAAAATCACAGAATCACAGTGCAGAAGAGGCCCTTCAGCCCATCGAGTCTGCACCAACACGTGAGAAACACCTGACCTACCTACCTAACCCCATTTACCAGCACTTGGCCCATAGCTTTGAAGGTTATGACCTGCCAAGTGCTCATTCAGGTACTTTTTAAAGGATGTGGGGCAACCCACCTCCACCACCCTCCCAGGCAGCGCATTCCAGACCATCACCACCCTCTGGGTAAAAGATTTTTTCCTCAAATCCCCCCTAAACCTCCTGCCTCTCACCTTGAACTTATGTCCCCTTGTGACTGACCCTTCAACTAAGAGGAACAGCTGCTCCCTATCCACCCTGTCCATGCCCCTCATAATTTTGTACACCTCGATCAGGTCGCCCCTCAGTCTTCTCTGCTCCAACGAAAACAACCCAAGTCTATTCAACCTCTCTTCATAATTTAAATGTTTTGTCCCAGGCAACATCCTGGTGAATCTCCTCTGCACCCCCTCCAGTGCAATCACATCCTTCCTATAATGTGGCGACCAGAACTGCACACAGTACTCAAGCTGTGGCCTATACAATTCCAACTCCAGGAGCAGAAAAGCTAAAGAAAATGACAAAAAAAACAACCTTTTTAATGTTCCAATAATTTTTCTCCAGGATTGCACACAGCAATGTCCTAGAAATTGATCTTCAGTTCCTGAAGACACTACGTCAATCCTGAAGGGTTGGCAACTCTAGTTCCATTCCACATAATATGCATCATATATTAAGCATATTTTATTTCATTAATACATGATGCATAATCAAGATTAGAGAATTCACAGGCATACAATTTTCATTTGGAATAACTTACACTGAGAATATATGTAAAATATAATGTTGGTAAAATTGTATTAGTTAACAAGGAACATAGCACAACATGGCAGCTCTGAAGAGTCATACAGACTCGAAACATAAACTCTGTCTTTCTCTCCACAGATGTTGTTAGACTTGCTGAGTTTTTCCAGCATTTTCTGTTTTTGTTTCAGATTTCCAGTATGCATAGTATTTTGCTTTTAGATTATGGCAGCTTCTATGCCCGTTACCTGTTTCAGCGCTTCAACCATCGTCAGTGGTGATACCATGCCTTGGCTAGAGACAGAAATTGCTGGAAAAACTAAGCAGGTCTGCCAGCACCTGTGGAATGAGAAACAGAGTTATTGCTTTCCATAACGCCTGAAAGGAAGCGAAAAAGTTTCTTATTAAGGTGTCAAATGAGGCAAAGAATAATATAAAACTGGGGACAAGGACAACTTTGAGATAGGGTGAGTCGGTGCTGCTAGAGAGAGGGAGAGGTCGAATATGTACATATAGTGGCGCATGGCACTGAGTGTGGATCTCAGGATGTGGTGAGAACAGCAGTCCGAGGAACGCTGTATGTACCGGAGATAATTGTAATCCTGGTTAGATTCAAAACATGAGGAATGGTATTCCGTTGGAATTCACATGGATTCCCAGCATCCACAGTATTTTGCTTTTATCTTACTGTTTAATTCACTGCCACATCTCTTCCAGGAATGCCTACCTTGAAGAAGTACTGCTCTCAAACAGGATTTCCGTTTGTCTCTTTCACCCTGTTCACCTTCATTGCTTTCCATTTCCCTCCTGGTATTTGACAAAGTGTTTACCAAAACTCGCTTTCACAGCCATATTTCCTTCCTCAGCGACTGTTTCCGTTTCCAACTTAACCCATGTGGATTTCAATTGAAGTTCTATTCCTCATGTTTCGAATCCACCCAGGATTACAGGTATCTCCGGACATCCAACATCCCTCGGACTGCTGTTCCCGCCTTATCCTGAGATCCACACTCGGTGCCATGCGCCACCATTTTTACACACTCGACTGCTCTCTCCAGCAGCAGCGACTCGCCCTATCTCAAATCTGTCCTTGTGCCTAGTTTCATTTCATTCTTCCTCTTATCCAATGCCATAACAAGAAACTTTTTCTCTTCCTTTCAGGTGTTAAGGAACGTAAGAACTCTGTTTCTCACTCCAAAGATGCTGCCCGACCTACTAAGTTGTTCCAGCATTTTCTGTTTTTATTTCAGATTTCCAGCATCTGCAGTATTTTGCTTTTAACCCTGCCTTAGTTTGCAGGCATATTGGGAAATGTAGTTCTGAACATGAGGAGCAGCATTCACAACCCGTGCAGGAAGACTACAACTCCCAGGTACATTTCGGGAAAAAGCCGCAACGAGGCTGACAGAAAGTATCAATTTACAGGAAGAGCTTTTGGCAGAGGCTAGTATTTAGGAACCTCTTCACTGTAGCAAATCATCACCTTGTTTAGTTTTGATAAATGTTACCTAACTTGATCCGTTCCAATTCCATATTTAGCGATCATAATTTCCCCTTAAAATACACTGACATTCATAGCTGCTTTTTTTTATTTTTAAAAAATAGCAAATGTGTTAAACATCGATCCACTATGAATTGTAGACTTTAAAATATCGTTTTCATTATTAGGGACGTAAAAAGTTGTAAAAGGAGTGTGTTTAGATTGAGTTGATCTCACTTAAATAAAGAGTTATAATATATTTGTATGATTGGACATTTATTGGATTTAATCAGTTCAGGAATTCGGAGGAACACCACGAAAGACAAACATTGATTAAGATACAAGATTAAATACAATTTAAAACGTTTTTTTTAATGAGGGAATCTGTTCAGGAAGGGCAGTTCGTCGAAAACTTTCGCTGAATGTGAGCTGCTGTATTGAAAAGCGACTTCGATCATCTGTTTTCTGGAACCTTCTTGATTTAGGAGAGGGATCAACCAGTGACAATAAATCCCTAATCCGATAATACGGATTAGTATTTAAAGGAGAGGCCGAGGTTTCCAGGGTATTAAAGCGCCGAGTGCTTGTTTCATAGATGTGCGAACGAGGGTAAATTCAATCCTAAACTGGGTAAAAAGTGTAGAATCCGCTGACTGAACTCCCCTTTTCCTGTTCGAAGACGTTTGTGCGAAAATGGCCCTGGTGAAGAGTGGTTGGTTGTGGAGACAAAGTGAGTGTTTCTGAAGTGTAGATTTTATTTTGAAAAGGGGCTCCTGAAAGGATTTAGAATGTACAGTACTACCTTAATTTTGCTGAATTTAACTTTCGCATCAAATTGAAGTTTATAACAAATACTTAACAACTAATTCAATCAATCAGCACAATTGTAGTTAAATTTATAATATTCAAAGTTTTGCCATAAATTCAAAAGGTATTTTATTGAGAAGCAGTGTGCCCACTCCTCCCACTACTTTTTTTAAGGGGGAAAGGATTTAATTTGCTTTGGAATTATTAATACTCAGTCATAGAATTTAGTAGCAGTACGTACAATGATTTTCTTAAATCTCACTAATACAGGAAAGGCACGAAGGGTAGATAAAAATGTGTTAAGAAAATATGTAACCTTGTTGGCATATACAGGCTCAATACTTCGGCGATGGAAGAAGAACTGGTTTGATCTGTGGCTGGACGGTATCCTTGTGTATTATGAAGATGAAAATCGCCGTCAGTTGGAAGACAGTATCCATCTGAAAATAAACTGCATAAGTATAAAGGCAGGGTATGAATGCATAGGTAAGCGTTATCTGTCATGTATATTTTACAGTGTCGCGTTTCAAAATTCAGTGATGAGCCAAATGAACACTTTGGTGGTTTAGGACAATGGACATCCATTCGATGCTGTTAGTAAGAATCTCCCATGTGAAATCTGGGCAGTCTCATGATATCGGAATAGTTGGTGTGAGAAGTGATAAGATTCCCGCTGGTGCAATAACTTGCCTAATATGGGAAGTCCCAATAAACTTCCCAACTGAGATAACTTTTCCTCTTTGGGATGAAAGGGTCCACTTCCCCTATGGTTGCTTTTCTGAGTTAATGTGTATCATTAAAAACCCTACAAATGTTTCATGATGACATGACTGCAACTGTCTTGACTGGGAGATCTGAAACAGGCGTCCTCAAAATCCAGACTGCTGTCCAGCAAGGCTGTGTGATAGTCCCCATACTACTTACAAACATCTGACTGTGGCTATTCACCTCATCAAAGATCAACTGCCCTCTTGTGTGAATATTAAATACCACTTGGCTACAAAACTCTAACCTCAGTCACCTCCATGCCAAAACTAAACTGACCCACCCTGGAGATATACGATCCACAATTTGCGGATGACTGCAATGTTGTTGCCCACTCTGCACCAGATTTGTAAGCCACTCTCGATCTCTTCAATTCAGCATACAAGAAAATCAATCCACACTTGGTCATCTGAATATTCCACCTCCCATATATGTTGAAGGAGAGATTCTGGAATATGTTGAGCACTTCTCATACCATGGCAGCCATCTTTCTCGAAAGGCCACCATTGACGAGGAGATTCAACATAGGATCAGCTGCACCAGTTCATCTCTCTATAAACTAAGGCAGTGAATATTTGACAAAAGACTTCCTCAAGTCAATGTATGTCCTATAGGCCAGAATTTTTAGGATGTCGGGGTTTTCCATCCCACCACCCAAAGAGTTGATGGAAAAAGCATCACTGCTGATGCTGGCCGCCCCACATCTATTTAATGCTCCAATGAGCACTAATTGGCTGGAGGCAGGACTTCTGCCTCTTAGTCAGGAGGAAGTCCCACCTCAGAGAGCGGCTGACCAATCTGATTGACCAGCAGCTGTCTAGTGCCAGCTGCGACAGAAGCTGCAGTAGACAGGACTGGGACTGCAAGCTATCTCCAGGAGTCCAGGACCAGGTAAGTATGGGGTCTAGAGTTCAGGATGATGGTGCTTGTGGAGAGGCCAGGGGGATTGGTGCACCTGTGGAGGGTAAATGTTGTGGGGAGCACCCAATGTTGAAAGGAGGCCATTAACGGAGGCACACTCCATCCCCCCCATCGCTTCCCGCCCATGGCTTTTGGGAAGGCATCCAGGGAATCTTACAGCTCCCCCAACCCTCCAACAACCTGCAAACCCATCAGTGGGAGAATGTAAAATTCTGCCCCTAGTGTACAGAGTAGTTGTAATTACCATACTCCTGTACTGCAGTGAGACCTAGACTGTGTATCTGCAACACATAAGAGCACTAGAGAAATTCCATCAGCATTGCCTTCACCCCTCTTTTGGATCCAATGGGAGGTCCGTTGAACAAATGCTAGTGTCTTTCTTAAAGCCAGTTCCACAAGCATTTAGAAAAAACTCCTGCAAAATCAACTATGATGGACTGAACACTCCGGTCGGGATTTTCCGTCCCCATCGCAGGTGGGACCTGCCGTGGGCGAGGCGGCGCACCAGCCAGAAGTCCATTAACTTGCGGCGGGACCAGACTGGAAGATCGTGGTGGGAGGCGGATGCGGAAAATCCCACCGTATGTCTGGATGGCTAGAAAGTGTCTGCCCCACCAGACCCTGTTTTCTCAACTCTCAAACGGCCAATATTCTGGTGGAAGGGCAAAGAAAACGCTTCAAATATACTGAAGCTCTGCTTGAAGCCTGACAGCATTGACATTAATGACTGGGAGGTGCTTGATACTAATTATTCAAAATGGTGACAACTTGTCCATCAAACTGCATCATGCTTTGAGTCACCATGTCTTAACAATGAGGCAGAGTGGCAGCAGAGAAGGAAAGAATAGGAAGAAAATCCTGCATTCCGGATTCCAGTGCTTCATAGGACATCCTGCCCCATGTGCCAAAGATCAGTTACTGTCAAAAACTGCTAAAAGTGCCTCTCATTATCCTTTGCCTATAAAAGCTCAATAGATGGCAGAAAGTTGATTTTCACTGAACATAATTTGCACTTAAAATTCCGCAATCACTTATGTTGGTTTTGCCATTTACAGAAAATCAGGTTAATCACAGGTGGTAGGCTGGACAGACTGATTAAAATTTTTTTGCGATAAACCCCACTTTCATCATACTGCACCACCAGCTTCTCAAAGGCAATTAGGGATGGGCAATAAATGCTGGCCCAGCCAGTGATGCTCACATCCCATGATCGAATAAAAAAAAAAGCGACCACTCTTAAATATGTAATATTTTTTAAAACATAAATTTTAAGAAAATCTGTTTCGAAACTTTGCCCAACTTTTAAAAGTTCATTTGTGGGATGTGAATATTACCGGCAAGACCAGCATTTGTTGCCCATCCCTAATTTCTCTTGAGAATGTTTGTTGAACTTCTGCAGTCCATGTGATGTAGGTACACCCATAGTGCTGTTAGGAAAGGAGTTCCAGATTTTTGACCCAGTTGTAGCTGTAGGCTACAATGCTGAGTATTTTAAGTTTTAAAATTCTGCATTGCATGAGCAAAACAGCAACAGTACATCCATCTGCAGAACCATATTGACTAGTAAACCAGGGCAAAATATCATTGTTTATGTGGTGAAAATAAATTAAGCAGTATTGCAATCTGGAATTTTCCACATGATACTTGCAAAGTAGAGGTCCCTTTTTAGTTTAATTGATCAACATAACACAGGGAAAGTACTAGCAGAAGTGAAGAACGGGTAGATAGTAATATTGCAATGGCGTACAATGTCTTCTCAGTCTTTTTTCACAGATGCCTTCACTAATAATCATTTAATATCGCCAAACAACTTACATTCAAAAACCACGTTCTGCAACTTTCTACTACCTTTTTATTTATGACAGCAACTGTTTCTTTCTTTGAATATTTTTAAGGCAGAGGTAGATAGATTCTTGAAAAGCAAGGGGATGAAAGGTTATCGGGGTTAGGCAGGAATGTGGAGCTGAGGATACAGTCACATCAGCATGATCTTATTGAATGGCGGAGCAGGCTTGAGGGGCCGAGTAGCCTACTCCTGCTCCTAATTCATAAGTTTCAGCTTTTAATGGGATTATGTTCTTTTAAAGGAATAAGATAGTCTAAGGATAAGTATTCATAAAAACAATTTTAAATGATTTTAAAAATAACAATTCTCAGGATATCAACATCACTAGCACGGCCAGTATTTATTGCCCATTCCTATTTGTCCTTGAGAAGGTGGTGGGCTTTCCACCTGAGACTTTGCAGGCCATGTAATAAAGATACTTCACAGAATGTTGTAGGGTAGGGGTAGAAATGATGTTCAAGTCAGAATGGTGTGTGACTTAGAGGAAAACTTGCAGGTACTAGTGTTCCCATGCACCGGCAGCTCTTGTCCTTCTAGGTAGTGGAGGTTACATGTTTTGAACATGCTGCCAAAGAATTATTGGCGAGTTGCTGCTGTGCAACCCATAGATAGTACACACTGCAGCTTCAGTACACCAGTAGTGGAGGAAATAGATGTTTCAACTGGTAGATGGTTGCCGATCAGGCAACTACTTTGTCTTGATTGATGCTGAGCTTCTTTAGGGTTCTTGCAACTTCAAGTCAGGAGTAACACTTCACACTCCTAGATGTTGCAAAAGCTCTGGGGTGTTAGGAGCCACATGCTGCAGAACGCCCAGCCTCTGACCTGCTCTAGTAACCATGGCATATATGTGTCAGTTCATGTTGAATTTCTGGTCAATGGTGACCCCGGGAATGCTGATGGTGGGGGATTTTGTGATGATAAGCTGGTGAATACCAAAGCAAGGGTATTCATATTCATTCTTATTGGAGATGGCCATTGCCTTTGACTCGTATGAGGCTTGATTTGCACCCTTTCCACAAACATTCACTCTCTCCACCACCGACATAGTGGCAGCAGTGTGTACCATTTTGCACGATGCACTGCAGGAACTCACCAAGGCTCCTTAGGCAGCACCTTCCAAACCCATCACCACTACCATCTAGAAAGACAAGGGCAGCAGACACATGGGAACACCACCACCTGGAAGTTCTCCTCCAAGCCACTCACCATCCTGACTTGGAAATATATCGCTGTTCCTTCACTGTTGCTGGGTCAAAATCCTGGAACTCCCACCCTAACAGCACCGTGGGTGTACCTACAACACATGGACCGCAGCGTTTCAAGAAGGCAGCTCACCACTCACCAGGGCAATTAGGGATGGGCCATAAATGCTGGCCTAGCCAACGATGCCCATATCCCTTGAATAAAGTTTTTATAATTGCAGCGTGAAGCTCCTATTCTTTCTGAGCCTTCAGTTACACGTTTGTATTTCCCCATTTCCCATATTCTATATTCTTGCAAGTTTCATTTGTGCTGCACTAGCTACTTACCAAAATCTGGTTTTCATGGAGTTCTTCCAGATATCACAATGGGGATGAATTCACAGAAACATAAGAAGAAAAAAAAATCTCAGAACTTACCCTTGTTTTATAGCAGCATAAGTTTGATGGGCAGATCCTAGAGTGTAGATGACAATTTAGGACTGATGATGTTGTCTGGGGGCTAAATCCATCGTTTACCAGACTACACTTTAGCTAAGGTGTGCACATCTTAAACTCAACTTCACTTCTAGCAGAATTTAGTGCAGAACATAAATGGGATGTAATGCCAGCCCTTAATAATATTTTTAAAAAGCTAATTTTGCAAACTGACATCCATGGAAACAACTAAGAGGCAAAAGTGCACACAGTTCTGTCTTTTACCTATTTATTATTTTTTTTAACCATTATTAAACCTTTCCTTCCACAGAGGGCTTGCCACCTGAACAGAGCAGTAGGGAATGTATGATGATGATTTACCTAAGAGATGGGTCAAAACTGGCACTTAGTGCCGACAGCGCTGATGATGCATTGTAAGTATATCATGCCTGCTCCCGTTCTACATACAGAAAATTGATGTATCAACCTAGTAAAATAATTTGTACAGTGAGTGTTATCAAGTGTATTGTGAACATGTAGAAAATCAGTCGAGCACACTCCCCAGGGAAACAGGAATCTTTTAGCATTGATTCATTCAAATGCAGATTAAATTTATTTGAGAAAATAATATTTTGGGATACAGTATTTGAGACTTATTGTGGTAAGTTCATTATATTTAGTAGGAGAAGATGACTGTATTTATGGTTCCCAAAGCTTTCCATCATTAGGATTTTCCTTGCCCCACAACTTGTTCTGTTGCAGATAAATTGATAGAGATTGATCGATGTGATTAATCAGCAACTCATATTTTTGTTCTTTCATGCGGCTACCAGGATAGTAGAAAGCAAACTAGCTGGACCTTGGTCTTTTTCTCATCATCTTCTTCTTCTCCAGATAATATCCTTGATTATTTGAGGGTCTCCGAACCATGGCATTTGCCATGATTTTTCTACTAGGTAGGGCAGGGCAACGAAGCGAGCTGGAACGGGGATCAAACTCCATGCTGTTGCAGTTATGTTGAACTACATACTAACTGTCTAGCCAACTGAGCTAACCAGACCCCCCTTTTTTAATCTTGCATTTTCAGTGGTCATAACCAGTATATTATGAACTTTCAGTCAATTCTTTTAAAAAGTAGACACAAACAATTAAAATGACTGCTGCCAATCATGAGACCTTTGGCATTTAAGCTACAGTCAGTATCAAGTCTCAGATAAAAACACCTAATTAAATATGGATATTCACAGCCATCTGGAGAGCTCACACATCTTTGTTTTTTTATTCGTTCATGGGATGTGGGCATTGCTGACCAGGCAGCCATTTATTGCACACCCATAATGCCCTTGAGAAGGTGGTAGTAAACATAGGACATAGGAGCAGAAATTAGGCCATTCGGCCCATCGAGTCTGCTCTGCCATTCAATCATGGCTGATAAGTTTCTCAATCCCATTCTCCCGCCTTCTCCCCATAACCTTTGATCCCTTTACCAATCAAGAACCTATCTATCTCGGTCTTAAATACACTCAAGCCTTCTTGAACACCTGCAGTCCATGTGGTGTAGGTACAACAAGACTATTGCCACTCGGTGTCGGTGGTGAGGGGAGTGAATGTTTAAGGTGGTCGATGGGGAGCCAATCAAGCGGGCTGCATTATCCTGGATGATGTTGAGCTTCTTGAGTGTGTTGCAGCTGCGCTCATCCAGGCAAATGCAGAGTATTCCATCATACTCTTGACTTGTGCCCTGTAGATGGTGGACAAGCTTTGGGGAGTCAGGAGGTGGGATACTCGCCGCAGAATTCTTGCCTCTGACCTGCTCTTGTAGTCACAGTATTTATAAGGCTGGCCCAGTTCAGTTACTGGTCAATGGTGACCCCCAGAATGTTGATAGTGGGGAATTCAGCAGTAGTAATGCCATTGACTGTCCAGGGGATATGGTTAGATTCTCTCTGTTGGAGATGGTCATTGCCTGGCACTTATGTGGCGCAAATGTCACTTGCCACTTATCAGCCGAAGCCCCTGAATCTTGTGGAAGCCTAAAGTCTTGCTGCATATGGACATGGACTGCTTCAGTATCTGAGGTGTTACGAATGGTGCTGAACATTGTGCAATCATCAATGAACATCCCCACTTCTGACATTATGATGGAGCATTGATGAAGCAGATGAAGATGGTTGGGCCTACACACTACCCTGAGGAACTCCTGCACAAATGCCCCAGCACTGAGGTGATTTACTTCCAACAACTACAACCATCTTCCTTTGTACTAGGTATGACTCCAACCACTGGAGAATTTACCCCTGATTTCTATTGACTTGAGTTTTGATAGTGCTCCTTGATGGCACAGTCAGTCAAATACTGTCTTGGTGTCAAGGGTAGTCACTGTCACTTCACCTCTTGTGTTTAGTTCTTTTGTCCATGTTTTGGATCAAGGCTAAAGAGGTCAGGAGCAGAGTGGCTCTGGCTGAGTGAAACCCAGGCTGAGCGTCAGTGAGCAGATTTTTGCTGAGTAACTGCCACTTGATAACACTATTGATGACCCCTTTCCATCATTTTTCTGATGATCGAGAATGGACTCATAGGGCAGTAATTGGCTGGGTTTGATTTATCCTGCTTTTTGTGGGTGGGACCTACCTGGGCAATTTTCCAAATTGCTAGGTGGATGCCAGTGTTGTAGCTGTACTGGAACAGCTTGGCCAGGGGTGCAACTAGTTCTGGAGCACAGGTACTATTACTGGAAATGCAGTCAGTGCATGTAGTCTTGCAGTATCCAGTTCCTTCAGCCATTTCTTGACATCACATGGAGTGAATGAAAGTGGCTAAAAATTGGCATCTGTGATGCCAGGTGTAGTGTAAAGGTGTACATATAGGGTTAACATGAGACTGAGTACAGTACCACCCACACAACGTTGTAAGAGAACACATGACTCACACCTAGAGGTCACTCTAGTGTTGGACAGAGCCGTGTGCACAAAATAGCATGGAGACAGCTCCTGGCTTGAACCCTTGACTGTACATATGTACTTAGTTCTTGAAGACTACTGCGACTTCATTAAGACCTACCAAATGATATCCAGCAACCTACAACATCGTAAGAGCAATGGGAAAACCCAAAACCTCACAAAAAATGCAGAGAAAAATTAAAATCCTGCGAGACTAACGAAAAATTTGAAGAAGCATTCTGATCTGAAGAAAAGCTTGAGAAATAGACATCAGCAGTGAGAAGTCAGAGGAAAATCATCAGTGAAAAGCTGCAAAAAAAGGCTTGGAAGCGGAAGGCAGAAATTCAAAATTCCCCATTGCAGTATAAGACTATAGGATCTATTGGAAGTCCAGCTTCAATTCCCAGAAGGCAGAATCAGCAGACCTAGCAGGAGTAAGCTAAAACTTTTAAATTCTGGACAAAAGCAAGTCCTGAGAAACTTTTAAATAGTTCAGTGGTCAGAAATTGCCATTTGAAAACTCCATCGGAAAAAACAGATTCCTGAGTCAGTGCCTGAACACATGGCGTCTGAGCTCACTCTGAAAGGGAAAAAAAAGGTTAATTCATTAATTTGGTAGAATCGCGACTAAAGAATCAGTTTTAAAGACTAGCAAAGCCCAGGATTCGACACCCTTGTAACCCTAAAGCATTGCGCTGAAATGGAGAAGTCTGCAGTCGATCCAAGCAGCCATTGTTTAAAATCTTTTCAAGGCTGAGTACGAGCGCCATTGCAATGGGAACCCACCAAAACGGGCAAGTAAAGGTAAATCCTTTGTCTTCAAATGACTAGCAGTGCCATCTTGAATTTCAACAACTTTTCTTTTAGTTAATTCACGGGATGTTGGCTTCGCTAGCTGGGCCAGCATTTACTGCCCATCCTTAGTTGTCTTGAGAAAGTCGTGAATCGCTGCAGTCCATTTGGTGTACATACACCCACAGTATTATTAGGAAGGGAGTTCCAGGATTTTGATCCAGCAACGTTGAGGGAAAGGCAATATAAAGTCCAGGATGGTGAATGACTTTGAGGGGAACCTCCAGGTGGTGATATTCCCATCTATCTGCTGCCCTTGGCCTTCTAGGTGGTAGTGGCCGTGAGTTTGGAAGGTGCTGTCTAAGGAGCCTTGGTGAATTCCTGCAGTGCATCTTGTAGATGGTACACACTGCTGTTATTGTGCGTTGGTGGTGGAGGTAGTGAATGTTTGTGGATGTGGTGCCAATCAAGTGGACTGCTTTGTCCTGGACGGTGTCCAGCTTCTTCAGTGTTGTGGGAGCAGCACTCGTCCAGGCAAGTGGGGAGTCTTCCACCACACTCCTGATTTGCGCCTTCTAGATGGTGGATAGGCTTTGGGGAGTCAGGAGGTGAGTTACTCATCACATGATTCCTAGCCTCTGACCTGCTCTTGTAGCCATCGTATTTATATGGCTAGTCCAGTTTTTTCTTAAAGCTGAAAGGGTCCACTTCCCCTATGGTTGCTTTTCTGAGTTAATGTGTATCATTAAAAACCCTACAAATGTTTCATGATGACATGACTGCAACTGTCTTGACTGGGAGATCTGAAACAGGCGTCCTCAAAATCCAGACTGCTGTCCAGCAAGGCTGTGTGATAGTCCCCATACTACTTACAAACATCTGACTGTGGCTATTCACCTCATCAAAGATCAACTGCCCTCTTGTGTGAATATTAAATACCACTTGGCTACAAAACTCTAACCTCAGTCACCTCCATGCCAAAACTAAACTGACCCACCCTGGAGATATACGATCCACAATTTGCGGATGACTGCAATGTTGTTGCCCACTCTGCACCAGATTTGTAAGCCACTCTCGATCTCTTCAATTCAGCATACAAGAAAATCAATCCACACTTGGTCATCTGAATATTCCACCTCCCATATATGTTGAAGGAGAGATTCTGGAATATGTTGAGCACTTCTCATACCATGGCAGCCATCTTTCTCGAAAGGCCACCATTGACGAGGAGATTCAACATAGGATCAGCTGCACCAGTTCATCTCTCTATAAACTAAGGCAGTGAATATTTGACAAAAGACTTCCTCAAGTCAATGTATGTCCTATAGGCCAGAATTTTTAGGATGTCGGGGTTTTCCATCCCACCACCCAAAGAGTTGATGGAAAAAGCATCACTGCTGATGCTGGCCGCCCCACATCTATTTAATGCTCCAATGAGCACTAATTGGCTGGAGGCAGGACTTCTGCCTCTTAGTCAGGAGGAAGTCCCACCTCAGAGAGCGGCTGACCAATCTGATTGACCAGCAGCTGTCTAGTGCCAGCTGCGACAGAAGCTGCAGTAGACAGGACTGGGACTGCAAGCTATCTCCAGGAGTCCAGGACCAGGTAAGTATGGGGTCTAGAGTTCAGGATGATGGTGCTTGTGGAGAGGCCAGGGGGATTGGTGCACCTGTGGAGGGTAAATGTTGTGGGGAGCACCCAATGTTGAAAGGAGGCCATTAACGGAGGCACACTCCATCCCCCCCATCGCTTCCCGCCCATGGCTTTTGGGAAGGCATCCAGGGAATCTTACAGCTCCCCCAACCCTCCAACAACCTGCAAACCCATCAGTGGGAGAATGTAAAATTCTGCCCCTAGTGTACAGAGTAGTTGTAATTACCATACTCCTGTACTGCAGTGAGACCTAGACTGTGTATCTGCAACACATAAGAGCACTAGAGAAATTCCATCAGCATTGCCTTCACCCCTCTTTTGGATCCAATGGGAGGTCCGTTGAACAAATGCTAGTGTCTTTCTTAAAGCCAGTTCCACAAGCATTTAGAAAAAACTCCTGCAAAATCAACTATGATGGACTGAACACTCCGGTCGGGATTTTCCGTCCCCATCGCAGGTGGGACCTGCCGTGGGCGAGGCGGCGCACCAGCCAGAAGTCCATTAACTTGCGGCGGGACCAGACTGGAAGATCGTGGTGGGAGGCGGATGCGGAAAATCCCACCGTATGTCTGGATGGCTAGAAAGTGTCTGCCCCACCAGACCCTGTTTTCTCAACTCTCAAACGGCCAATATTCTGGTGGAAGGGCAAAGAAAACGCTTCAAATATACTGAAGCTCTGCTTGAAGCCTGACAGCATTGACATTAATGACTGGGAGGTGCTTGATACTAATTATTCAAAATGGTGACAACTTGTCCATCAAACTGCATCATGCTTTGAGTCACCATGTCTTAACAATGAGGCAGAGTGGCAGCAGAGAAGGAAAGAATAGGAAGAAAATCCTGCATTCCGGATTCCAGTGCTTCATAGGACATCCTGCCCCATGTGCCAAAGATCAGTTACTGTCAAAAACTGCTAAAAGTGCCTCTCATTATCCTTTGCCTATAAAAGCTCAATAGATGGCAGAAAGTTGATTTTCACTGAACATAATTTGCACTTAAAATTCCGCAATCACTTATGTTGGTTTTGCCATTTACAGAAAATCAGGTTAATCACAGGTGGTAGGCTGGACAGACTGATTAAAATTTTTTTGCGATAAACCCCACTTTCATCATACTGCACCACCAGCTTCTCAAAGGCAATTAGGGATGGGCAATAAATGCTGGCCCAGCCAGTGATGCTCACATCCCATGATCGAATAAAAAAAAAAGCGACCACTCTTAAATATGTAATATTTTTTAAAACATAAATTTTAAGAAAATCTGTTTCGAAACTTTGCCCAACTTTTAAAAGTTCATTTGTGGGATGTGAATATTACCGGCAAGACCAGCATTTGTTGCCCATCCCTAATTTCTCTTGAGAATGTTTGTTGAACTTCTGCAGTCCATGTGATGTAGGTACACCCATAGTGCTGTTAGGAAAGGAGTTCCAGATTTTTGACCCAGTTGTAGCTGTAGGCTACAATGCTGAGTATTTTAAGTTTTAAAATTCTGCATTGCATGAGCAAAACAGCAACAGTACATCCATCTGCAGAACCATATTGACTAGTAAACCAGGGCAAAATATCATTGTTTATGTGGTGAAAATAAATTAAGCAGTATTGCAATCTGGAATTTTCCACATGATACTTGCAAAGTAGAGGTCCCTTTTTAGTTTAATTGATCAACATAACACAGGGAAAGTACTAGCAGAAGTGAAGAACGGGTAGATAGTAATATTGCAATGGCGTACAATGTCTTCTCAGTCTTTTTTCACAGATGCCTTCACTAATAATCATTTAATATCGCCAAACAACTTACATTCAAAAACCACGTTCTGCAACTTTCTACTACCTTTTTATTTATGACAGCAACTGTTTCTTTCTTTGAATATTTTTAAGGCAGAGGTAGATAGATTCTTGAAAAGCAAGGGGATGAAAGGTTATCGGGGTTAGGCAGGAATGTGGAGCTGAGGATACAGTCACATCAGCATGATCTTATTGAATGGCGGAGCAGGCTTGAGGGGCCGAGTAGCCTACTCCTGCTCCTAATTCATAAGTTTCAGCTTTTAATGGGATTATGTTCTTTTAAAGGAATAAGATAGTCTAAGGATAAGTATTCATAAAAACAATTTTAAATGATTTTAAAAATAACAATTCTCAGGATATCAACATCACTAGCACGGCCAGTATTTATTGCCCATTCCTATTTGTCCTTGAGAAGGTGGTGGGCTTTCCACCTGAGACTTTGCAGGCCATGTAATAAAGATACTTCACAGAATGTTGTAGGGTAGGGGTAGAAATGATGTTCAAGTCAGAATGGTGTGTGACTTAGAGGAAAACTTGCAGGTACTAGTGTTCCCATGCACCGGCAGCTCTTGTCCTTCTAGGTAGTGGAGGTTACATGTTTTGAACATGCTGCCAAAGAATTATTGGCGAGTTGCTGCTGTGCAACCCATAGATAGTACACACTGCAGCTTCAGTACACCAGTAGTGGAGGAAATAGATGTTTCAACTGGTAGATGGTTGCCGATCAGGCAACTACTTTGTCTTGATTGATGCTGAGCTTCTTTAGGGTTCTTGCAACTTCAAGTCAGGAGTAACACTTCACACTCCTAGATGTTGCAAAAGCTCTGGGGTGTTAGGAGCCACATGCTGCAGAACGCCCAGCCTCTGACCTGCTCTAGTAACCATGGCATATATGTGTCAGTTCATGTTGAATTTCTGGTCAATGGTGACCCCGGGAATGCTGATGGTGGGGGATTTTGTGATGATAAGCTGGTGAATACCAAAGCAAGGGTATTCATATTCATTCTTATTGGAGATGGCCATTGCCTTTGACTCGTATGAGGCTTGATTTGCACCCTTTCCACAAACATTCACTCTCTCCACCACCGACATAGTGGCAGCAGTGTGTACCATTTTGCACGATGCACTGCAGGAACTCACCAAGGCTCCTTAGGCAGCACCTTCCAAACCCATCACCACTACCATCTAGAAAGACAAGGGCAGCAGACACATGGGAACACCACCACCTGGAAGTTCTCCTCCAAGCCACTCACCATCCTGACTTGGAAATATATCGCTGTTCCTTCACTGTTGCTGGGTCAAAATCCTGGAACTCCCACCCTAACAGCACCGTGGGTGTACCTACAACACATGGACCGCAGCGTTTCAAGAAGGCAGCTCACCACTCACCAGGGCAATTAGGGATGGGCCATAAATGCTGGCCTAGCCAACGATGCCCATATCCCTTGAATAAAGTTTTTATAATTGCAGCGTGAAGCTCCTATTCTTTCTGAGCCTTCAGTTACACGTTTGTATTTCCCCCATTTCCCATATTCTATATTCTTGCAAGTTTCATTTGTGCTGCACTAGCTACTTACCAAAATCTGGTTTTCATGGAGTTCTTCCAGATATCACAATGGGGATGAATTCACAGAAACATAAGAAGAAAAAAAAATCTCAGAACTTACCCTTGTTTTATAGCAGCATAAGTTTGATGGGCAGATCCTAGAGTGTAGATGACAATTTAGGACTGATGATGTTGTCTGGGGGCTAAATCCATCGTTTACCAGACTACACTTTAGCTAAGGTGTGCACATCTTAAACTCAACTTCACTTCTAGCAGAATTTAGTGCAGAACATAAATGGGATGTAATGCCAGCCCTTAATAATATTTTTAAAAAGCTAATTTTGCAAACTGACATCCATGGAAACAACTAAGAGGCAAAAGTGCACACAGTTCTGTCTTTTACCTATTTATTATTTTTTTTAACCATTATTAAACCTTTCCTTCCACAGAGGGCTTGCCACCTGAACAGAGCAGTAGGGAATGTATGATGATGATTTACCTAAGAGATGGGTCAAAACTGGCACTTAGTGCCGACAGCGCTGATGATGCATTGTAAGTATATCATGCCTGCTCCCGTTCTACATACAGAAAATTGATGTATCAACCTAGTAAAATAATTTGTACAGTGAGTGTTATCAAGTGTATTGTGAACATGTAGAAAATCAGTCGAGCACACTCCCCAGGGAAACAGGAATCTTTTAGCATTGATTCATTCAAATGCAGATTAAATTTATTTGAGAAAATAATATTTTGGGATACAGTATTTGAGACTTATTGTGGTAAGTTCATTATATTTAGTAGGAGAAGATGACTGTATTTATGGTTCCCAAAGCTTTCCATCATTAGGATTTTCCTTGCCCCACAACTTGTTCTGTTGCAGATAAATTGATAGAGATTGATCGATGTGATTAATCAGCAACTCATATTTTTGTTCTTTCATGCGGCTACCAGGATAGTAGAAAGCAAACTAGCTGGACCTTGGTCTTTTTCTCATCATCTTCTTCTTCTCCAGATAATATCCTTGATTATTTGAGGGTCTCCGAACCATGGCATTTGCCATGATTTTTCTACTAGGTAGGGCAGGGCAACGAAGCGAGCTGGAACGGGGATCAAACTCCATGCTGTTGCAGTTATGTTGAACTACATACTAACTGTCTAGCCAACTGAGCTAACCAGACCCCCCTTTTTTAATCTTGCATTTTCAGTGGTCATAACCAGTATATTATGAACTTTCAGTCAATTCTTTTAAAAAGTAGACACAAACAATTAAAATGACTGCTGCCAATCATGAGACCTTTGGCATTTAAGCTACAGTCAGTATCAAGTCTCAGATAAAAACACCTAATTAAATATGGATATTCACAGCCATCTGGAGAGCTCACACATCTTTGTTTTTTTATTCGTTCATGGGATGTGGGCATTGCTGACCAGGCAGCATTTATTGCACACCCATAATGCCCTTGAGAAGGTGGTAGTAAACATAGGACATAGGAGCAGAAATTAGGCCATTCGGCCCATCGAGTCTGCTCTGCCATTCAATCATGGCTGATAAGTTTCTCAATCCCATTCTCCCGCCTTCTCCCCATAACCTTTGATCCCTTTACCAATCAAGAACCTATCTATCTCGGTCTTAAATACACTCAAGCCTTCTTGAACACCTGCAGTCCATGTGGTGTAGGTACAACAAGACTATTGCCACTCGGTGTCGGTGGTGAGGGGAGTGAATGTTTAAGGTGGTCGATGGGGAGCCAATCAAGCGGGCTGCATTATCCTGGATGATGTTGAGCTTCTTGAGTGTGTTGCAGCTGCGCTCATCCAGGCAAATGCAGAGTATTCCATCATACTCTTGACTTGTGCCCTGTAGATGGTGGACAAGCTTTGGGGAGTCAGGAGGTGGGATACTCGCCGCAGAATTCTTGCCTCTGACCTGCTCTTGTAGTCACAGTATTTATAAGGCTGGCCCAGTTCAGTTACTGGTCAATGGTGACCCCCAGAATGTTGATAGTGGGGAATTCAGCAGTAGTAATGCCATTGACTGTCCAGGGGATATGGTTAGATTCTCTCTGTTGGAGATGGTCATTGCCTGGCACTTATGTGGCGCAAATGTCACTTGCCACTTATCAGCCGAAGCCCCTGAATCTTGTGGAAGCCTAAAGTCTTGCTGCATATGGACATGGACTGCTTCAGTATCTGAGGTGTTACGAATGGTGCTGAACATTGTGCAATCATCAATGAACATCCCCACTTCTGACATTATGATGGAGCATTGATGAAGCAGATGAAGATGGTTGGGCCTACACACTACCCTGAGGAACTCCTGCACAAATGCCCCAGCACTGAGGTGATTTACTTCCAACAACTACAACCATCTTCCTTTGTACTAGGTATGACTCCAACCACTGGAGAATTTACCCCTGATTTCTATTGACTTGAGTTTTGATAGTGCTCCTTGATGGCACAGTCAGTCAAATACTGTCTTGGTGTCAAGGGTAGTCACTGTCACTTCACCTCTTGTGTTTAGTTCTTTTGTCCATGTTTTGGATCAAGGCTAAAGAGGTCAGGAGCAGAGTGGCTCTGGCTGAGTGAAACCCAGGCTGAGCGTCAGTGAGCAGATTTTTGCTGAGTAACTGCCACTTGATAACACTATTGATGACCCCTTTCCATCATTTTTCTGATGATCGAGAATGGACTCATAGGGCAGTAATTGGCTGGGTTTGATTTATCCTGCTTTTTGTGGGTGGGACCTACCTGGGCAATTTTCCAAATTGCTAGGTGGATGCCAGTGTTGTAGCTGTACTGGAACAGCTTGGCCAGGGGTGCAACTAGTTCTGGAGCACAGGTACTATTACTGGAAATGCAGTCAGTGCATGTAGTCTTGCAGTATCCAGTTCCTTCAGCCATTTCTTGACATCACATGGAGTGAATGAAAGTGGCTAAAAATTGGCATCTGTGATGCCAGGTGTAGTGTAAAGGTGTACATATAGGGTTAACATGAGACTGAGTACAGTACCACCCACACAACGTTGTAAGAGAACACATGACTCACACCTAGAGGTCACTCTAGTGTTGGACAGAGCCGTGTGCACAAAATAGCATGGAGACAGCTCCTGGCTTGAACCCTTGACTGTACATATGTACTTAGTTCTTGAAGACTACTGCGACTTCATTAAGACCTACCAAATGATATCCAGCAACCTACAACATCGTAAGAGCAATGGGAAAACCCAAAACCTCACAAAAAATGCAGAGAAAAATTAAAATCCTGCGAGACTAACGAAAAATTTGAAGAAGCATTCTGATCTGAAGAAAAGCTTGAGAAATAGACATCAGCAGTGAGAAGTCAGAGGAAAATCATCAGTGAAAAGCTGCAAAAAAAGGCTTGGAAGCGGAAGGCAGAAATTCAAAATTCCCCATTGCAGTATAAGACTATAGGATCTATTGGAAGTCCAGCTTCAATTCCCAGAAGGCAGAATCAGCAGACCTAGCAGGAGTAAGCTAAAACTTTTAAATTCTGGACAAAAGCAAGTCCTGAGAAACTTTTAAATAGTTCAGTGGTCAGAAATTGCCATTTGAAAACTCCATCGGAAAAAACAGATTCCTGAGTCAGTGCCTGAACACATGGCGTCTGAGCTCACTCTGAAAGGGAAAAAAAAGGTTAATTCATTAATTTGGTAGAATCGCGACTAAAGAATCAGTTTTAAAGACTAGCAAAGCCCAGGATTCGACACCCTTGTAACCCTAAAGCATTGCGCTGAAATGGAGAAGTCTGCAGTCGATCCAAGCAGCCATTGTTTAAAATCTTTTCAAGGCTGAGTACGAGCGCCATTGCAATGGGAACCCACCAAAACGGGCAAGTAAAGGTAAATCCTTTGTCTTCAAATGACTAGCAGTGCCATCTTGAATTTCAACAACTTTTCTTTTAGTTAATTCACGGGATGTTGGCTTCGCTAGCTGGGCCAGCATTTACTGCCCATCCTTAGTTGTCTTGAGAAAGTCGTGAATCGCTGCAGTCCATTTGGTGTACATACACCCACAGTATTATTAGGAAGGGAGTTCCAGGATTTTGATCCAGCAACGTTGAGGGAAAGGCAATATAAAGTCCAGGATGGTGAATGACTTTGAGGGGAACCTCCAGGTGGTGATATTCCCATCTATCTGCTGCCCTTGGCCTTCTAGGTGGTAGTGGCCGTGAGTTTGGAAGGTGCTGTCTAAGGAGCCTTGGTGAATTCCTGCAGTGCATCTTGTAGATGGTACACACTGCTGTTATTGTGCGTTGGTGGTGGAGGTAGTGAATGTTTGTGGATGTGGTGCCAATCAAGTGGACTGCTTTGTCCTGGACGGTGTCCAGCTTCTTCAGTGTTGTGGGAGCAGCACTCGTCCAGGCAAGTGGGGAGTCTTCCACCACACTCCTGATTTGCGCCTTCTAGATGGTGGATAGGCTTTGGGGAGTCAGGAGGTGAGTTACTCATCACATGATTCCTAGCCTCTGACCTGCTCTTGTAGCCATCGTATTTATATGGCTAGTCCAGTTTTTTCTTAAAGCTGAACCTACACTTAAAAATTTTTCAACCATGGATTAGAAATCCATTCTTGCAGATCAATTGGAACTTATCCAAAGCCCAGATCAATCACATATTTGGGGACTTTGGAGAAAAAGATTCCTTAGATAAGTCATTGCTTCAAGTCTGGATAAAAAGACAGAAGCTGAATAAGTCAGCATACTTTTTTATTCGGCAGGCCCAATCACAGACATTATCGCTGGACAAGGAATCAACAAATTACCTGCTAAATTTGAGGAAGTACTAAAATCATTCAACGTTTATTTTAATCTAAGAAGTAACAAAATTCTTAAAAGGGCTAAATTTAATAAGTGTGTCTAGCAATCAGGGGAACCTATCAGCTCATTCGTTAATGATCTGTATAGGATAACTGAAGGCTGCGAATACAGAGACCTAAAATCTGACCTTATCAGGGATGGAACAGTTGTAGAAGTAGTGGACAACACACTCCCAGACATGCTACCAGGGAAGGAAGATCTAACCCTCGAGATTTATTAAGTAATCTGAACTCTATATGCAGCACAGGTCCATTTTAAGAGGAGATAGTAAACCATGGTACAAAGGAAACCTCACAGTCCAGCTGGTTGAATAGCACAGAAACAGGGACACTCCAGGCCAAGGGAAGTAATACACTAACCAACCAGTAGAGTGACCATGCTAGCACTTTGGAGCATAAGGTCCCCACAGGCGAGATCAACGTCCTGCAATTTCAGCCTAATGCATTCAATGTAGTAGAATTGGACACTTTGGCAAACTGTGCAAGGCCAAAACATCTAAACTTACAGAACACCCAAAGATGATTCATGAGGTCAAGACTATACACCAAGAGGACACACAGTCATGCTTCTTGGGTGATGTCAAAGATCCTGGATTTTCTAATTTAAATGCAGACATTTTGTTTAATGACGAGCTCAGAAGCTTTAAATTGGACACGGGTGCCAGTGTTACAGAACTATTGGACAAAGAATCATGGCTGAGAAACCTCTGGCTTTGAACAAAAGACACACCACTCTATGGGCCCAGAGGAACCTGACTTCCAGTCATAGGCATGATTCTAGAACCCTTAACGTACGGAAGCAAACAAATCTTCAAGCTGATGTACATCATCTGTAACCAGTCTTTTCCTCTCTTGAGCAGAGTTGCCTGTGTAGTCTGACTCTCATCAAAATGGCAGAAGATGTCAAGACAACCACTGTCGTAAATTATACAGAGCTGCAAGTTCCCGAGAGTTTAAACCAAAAGAGTATCCTGACTGGGACTTCAGCTCAGAAATCTTTGTTACTGTTGCTGAAAAGCCCTCATTGGTCAGACCAACCAACCACTTGGATGTTTACCCTGATGTCTCCAGTGGATGGTAAACAAGACAGCAACCAACAACCAGAAGAGCCTCAGACTCCAGCCCCGACTATTGATGAGGTCAACACCGCGACACAGAGCAAACCTTACAACTCCTAGCCACATGATAGTGCCACAGATGATGCTGGAAACAATTAGCAGCAGTCCATTCCCGACAGCACACAGCCAAATGCAAAGCTGAGCTTACTAAAAAAACACACCCTCATAACAATGGTCATCTTCTGTCACAGGACATCATGACAACCCGCATGATGAAGGAAGAAGAGGAAAAGATAACTTGGAGACAAGCACAATGTTCATCCACCCCACAAGAAACAGGATGGAACAACAATCACCTATCACCACAACTGCCGAATCAACAAAGAGCGGTTCAATACCAAGGAATGGAAAAGGAGGATAAAAAGATACCCATTTTTTTTTTTTATTTGTTCTTTGATGTGGGCACCATTGGCTAGGCCAGCGTTTATTGCCCATCCCTAATTGCCGTTGTTAAGAACCAACTGCATTGTTGTGGGTCTGGAATCACATGTAGGCCAGACCAGGTAAGGACAGCAGACCCTTTCATTTTGAACCTGATGGGTTTTTACAGCAGTCGTTTTGTGGTCATCAGACTTTCAATTCCAGATTTTTAATGAATTCAAATTTCACCATCTGCCATGGTGGGATTCAAACCCAGGTCCCTGGAGCATTATCCAGTCCAGTGACAATACCACTATACCACCACCTCTCAGCTGCCAGAACCTTCAACTCAACAGAGTTTACCTGCAACAACAGAGACTACCACTCCCCTAACAGTAATGAGATATGGAAAGGTTATACGGCCTCCAACCATCTGAAATTATGAACTCAGGAACTTGAAGAGGGGAGATAGGATTGCAATAATGTTGTAAACACATGGGGTAAACTAGAATAACTTTAAATACACAGGATAGAAGGTGTAGTATAAGGGTCTGGCACATATTGGGTTAATACGGGACTGAGTGCAGTACCACCCACACAGTGATGTAAGAGAATACATGACTCACATCAAGGGACCAGTCTCGTGTTGGACAGAGTCGTTTGTGCAAACAAGCATGGGGACAGTTCCTGGCTTGAACCCTTTACTGTATATATGCTCATAGTTTTTGTAGTTAATGAATACATACACTTAAGACTAGGAAGGATACCAAATGGTATCCAACATCATACAAAGTCCCACATGGCAAACTGCTGAGGAAAGTGAGATCTCATAGGATACAGGGGAATGTGGCAGGTTGGATCCAAAATTGGCTTAGTGACAGGAACAGGTAATGATCAATGGATGTTTCTGTGAATGGGAAACGGTTTCCAGTGGTATTCCACAGGGCTCAGTGTAGGGGCACTTGCTGTTTGTTGTATATATTAATGAATTAAACTTAAATGTGGGAGACATGATTGGGAACTTGGCAGATGCACAAAAATTGGCCATGTAGTTGATAATGAAGAGGATAGCTGTTGACTCTAGCATGATATCAATGGCTTCATTGAGTGGGTGGAGAAGTGGCAAATGGAATTCAATCCAGAAAAGTGTGAGGTAATACATTTGGGGAAGGCAAATAAAGCAAGGGAATACCCAATTATCGGGAAGTTATTGAGAGGGGTTGAGGAAGTGTGAGACCATGGAGTGCATGTCCACAGGTCCTTAAAGGTGGATAAGGTGGTCAAGAAAGCATATGGAATGCTTTCCTTTTTTGGGTGAGATATTGAATACAAAAGCAGGGATGAAACAGTGGAACAGTATAAAGCGCTGGTTAGGCCACAGCTGAATTCTTGTGTACAGTTCTGGTCACCACGTTACAGGAATGACATAATTGCTCTAGAGAGTGTGCAGAGGAGATTTACAAGAATGTTGCCAGTACTTGAAAATTGCAGCTTTGAAGAGAGATTGGATAGGCTAGGGTTGTTTTCATTAGAACAGAGAAGGCTAAGGGGTTACTTAATTGAGGTGTACAAAATTATGAGGGGCCTAAATAGGGTAGATATGAAAGACTCGTTTCCCCTAGCTGAGGGGTCAATTATCAGGTGTCATAGATTTAAGGTAGAATGATTAGAGGGGACATGAGGAAAAACTTTTTCACCCAGAGGGCGGTGGGCACCAGGAATTGGTGATTGAGGCTGAAATGCTCAACTCATTTAAAAGGTACCTGAATCTGCTTCTGAAATGCTGTAACCTGCCAGGCTCTGGACCAGGTGCTAGAAAGTGGAATTAAAGAGAGCAGTGAGTTTCTTTTTTCTCTTTTTGGCTGGCACAGACAATGGACTGAATGGCCCCTTCTGCACTAAAACTTTTCTATGGTTCTCTGACTCTACAAAACAGAACTTCCAGAGGAGACTGAAATGCATCATCCACTTGGCACTTTTGGCTGAAGATGGGTGCAAATGCTTCAGACTTGTCGTTTGCACTGATGTGCTGGGCTCCCCCATCATTGGGGATGGGGGTATTTGTGGAGCCTCCTCCTCCAGTGAGTGGTTTAATTGTCCACCACCATTCATGACTGGATGTGGCAGGACTGCAGAGCTTAGTTGCAAATTCCCTTACCTTTGCCTATTGCATGCTACTTCCACTATTTGACATGCAAGTAATCCTGTGTTGCAGCTTAACCAGGTTGGCACCTCATTTTTAGGTATACTAGGTGATGCTTCTGGCATGCCCTCCTGCATTCTTCATTGAACCGGGGTTCATACCCCAATTTCATGGTAATGGTATAGTGCGGGGTTTGTCGAGCCATGAGGCTACAGATTGTGGTGCGTGTAATTCTGCAGATGGCCCACAGCACCTCATGGATGCCCAGTTTCTAGTTGCTAGATCTGTTCAAAATCTATCCCATTTAGCATGGTGGTAGTGCCACACAACACGATGTAGGGTATTCTCAGTGTGAACACAGGACTCCATCTCCACAAGGACTGTGCAATGGTCACTTCTACCAATATAGCCATGAACAGATGCATCTGCAACAGTTAGATTGGTGAGGACAAGGTCAAGCAGGTTTTTCCCTCTTGTTGTTTCCCTCACCACCTGCCGCAGACCCAGTCTAGCAGCTCTGTCCTTTAGGACTTGGCCAGTTCAGCCAGTAGTGGTGCTATCTAGCCACTCTTGGTGATGGGCATTGAAATCTCCCATCCTTGCCACCCTTTTCCATTTGGTGTTCAACATGGAGGAGTACTGATTCATCAGCTGAGGGGGGATTGTAGGTGGTAAACAGCAGGAGGCTTCCTTGCCCATGTTTGACCTGATCCCATGAGGTCCAGAGTCAATGTTGAGGACTCCCAGTCAGCTCTCTCCTGACTGGTATACCACTGTGCTGCCACCTCTGGTGGATCTGTCCTGCCAGTGGGACATTGTCTGCAATGTATGATTCCATGAGTATGACTCTGTCAGGCTGTTGCTTGACTAATCTGTGAGACAGCTCTTCCAATTTTGGCACAAGCCCCAGATGTTAGTAAGGAGGACTTTGCAGGGTTGAAAAGGCTGTGTTTGCCATTGTCGTTTCCAGTGCTAGGTCGAAGCCAGATGGTCCATCTGGTTTTGTTCCTTTTAGACTTCATAGTGGTTTTATACAACTGAGTGGCTTGCTAGGTTATTTAAGAGTCAGCCACATTGCTTTGGGTCTGGAATCACAAGCCAAGTTCGTGGCACCACGGGTGGCTCAGCTGCAAAGGAGGGGAGGAGGAAGAGTGGAAATGCTCTATTAGTAGGAGATTCCATAGTTAGAGGAGCAGACAAGTGTTTCTGTGGCCGTAGATGTGAATCCAAGATGGTAAGTTGCCTCCCTGGTGCCAGTGTCAAGGATGCCACAGAGCAGCTGTAGGACATTATTTTGGGGGGAG
Source organism: Carcharodon carcharias (assembly GCF_017639515.1). Taxonomy (NCBI): domain Eukaryota; kingdom Metazoa; phylum Chordata; class Chondrichthyes; order Lamniformes; family Lamnidae; genus Carcharodon; species Carcharodon carcharias. The sequence continues at coordinate 30,877,550 of NC_054477.1, read as the reverse complement.
GGTGAACAGCCACAGGGCATGGTCCACATTGGGACCAATTACATAGTTAGTAAAAGGGATGAGGCCCTGAAAGCAGATTTTAGGGAGTTAGGAAAGGAATTAAAAAGAAGGACCTCAAGAGCAGTAATCTCAGGATTACTCCCAGTGCCGTGAGCTAGTGAGACTAAGAATAGGAAGATTGAGCAGTTGAACAGGTGGCTAGAGAAATGGAGTAGAAGGGAAGGCTTTAGATGTCTGAGGCAATAGGATCGGTTGTGGGGCAGGTGGGACCTGTACAAGAAGGACAGGTTACACCTTAACAGGACTGGGACTAATTTCCTTGCAGGGAGGTTTGCCAGTGCTGTTGGGGAGGGTTTAAACTAGATTGGCAAGGGGATGGGAACCTGGGGGAAATTCACAGTGCAGCGGAGAAAAACTGGCAGTGGGAAGTAGTGAAGTATCAACTGATAATGAGGATATATCAGAAAGTAGTATCAAAGCAGACAGAATACTTGGAGAGTTTGATAGAATTAAAGTAGGCTATAGTAAGTCATTAGATGGGGCCATAATAAGGGGAATATTAAAAGCCTAAATCAGGGCTAATATGCATTATGTCAATGCATGGAGCATGGTTAATAAGATTGATGAACTGCAGGCACAGTTTGACAAATGGAATTGTGATATTATTGCTATAACAGAGACCTGGCTCAAAAAAGGGCGGGATTGGACGTTAAATATTCCTGGGTACCAGGTGTTTAGGAGAGACAAGAAAGGAAGACAAGCAGGACAGGGGAATGGCAATATTGATTAAAGATAGCATTACAGTACTGGAGAGAGAGGATGTTTCAGAGGGGTCAAGGACAGAATCTCTCTGGCTAGAGGTAAGGAATGAAAAAGATGCAATAGCATTGATTAGTGTAGTATATAGATCACCAACTAGTGGAAGGAATGTGGAGAAACAAATTTACAAAGAAATTACTGAGAGGTGCAAAAATTACAGGGTAATCATAATGGGGGATTTCAATTATCCAAATATAAACTGGGATAGGAATAATACAAAAGGATAAGAGGTGTGAGTGTTTCTGGAATGTGTTCAAGATAATTTTCTGCAGCAATATACATGCACTTTTGGATCTGGTTCTGGGGAATGAATTAGCCCTAGCGGATCAAATATCAGTGGGAGAGCTTCCAGAGGACAGTGACCATTGTATCATAAGGTTTAGGTTAATCATGGAAAAGGACAGAGAGCAATCCAGAGCAGAGATAATTAATTGAGGGAAAGCCAACTTCAATGGGATGAGAATGCATCTGAGTCGAGTGAGTTGGAATCAAATTTTAGCAGAAAAGACAGTGGCTGAACAATGGACCACCTTCAAAGAAATGTTATTGCAGGAAATGTCAAGGCATATTCCCTTAAAGAGGAAAGTTAGGACAAATAAATCCAGAGCGCCCTGGATGACGAGAAAGATAGAGGTAAAGATGAAAAGGAGGAAGTGCACATACGACAGATGTCAGGTAAAAAATACAATGGAAAATCAGGCTGAATATAGAAGGACTAGAGGGGAAGTGAAGAAACTAATAAGTAAAGCAAGGAGAGAGCATAAAAAGAGACTGGCAGCAAACATATAAGGGAATCCCAAGGTCTTCTATAAGCATGTAAATAATAAAAGGGTGGTAAAAGAGGGGAAGGCCAATTGGGGACATTAAGCTTGCATGTGGAGGCTGGAGAAATAGTGCAGATGTTGAATGAGTACTTTGCATCTGTGCTTACAAAGGAAGAGGATCCTACCCAGGCCGGTACACTAGAAGAACTTACAATTGAGAGGAAGGAGGTGTTGGAAAGGGTATCATTACTCAAAATAGATAAGATGCCAGGACTGGATGAGATGCATCCAAGATTACTGAGGGAAGTGAGAATGGAAATTGCAGAGGCACCAGTGATAATCTTGCAGTCTTCCTTAGACACAGGGGAGGTATCAGAGGACTGGAGAACTGTGAATATTCCGCCCTTGTTCAAAAAGGGGTGCATGGATAAAGCTGGCTACTTCAGACCAGTTAGTTTGACCTCAGTGGTAGGGAAATTTCTGGAAACTATAGTACAGAATAAAATCAATAGTTACTTAGACAAGTGCAGGATAATTAAGGAAAACTAGCATGGATTCATTAAGGGCAAATCATGTTTAACTAACTTCCTGGAATTTTTTGAGGCGGTAACAGAGAAAGTTGATAAGGGAAACACTGTTGATGTGGTGTATATGGATTTTCAAAAGGCATTTAATACAGTGCTGCATAACAGACTTGTGAGCAAATTCTAGGTGATGGAATAAAAGGGAAAGTAGGCACTTGGGAAATAAATTGTCTGAGGGACAGGAAACAGAGAGTAGTGATAAATGACCATTTTTCAGATTGGAGGAAGGTTTGTATTGGAGTTCCCCAGTGGTCAGTGTTGGGACCCTTGCTCTTCCTAATATATATTAATGACCTAGACTATGGTGTGCAGGGCATGATTTCAAAATTTGCAGATAATATGAAGATTGGAAATGTTGTCACCTGTGATGGGGATAGCCTTGAACTTCAAAAGGACATAGATACGTTGGTGGATTGGGCAGACAAGTGGCAGATGAAGTTCAATGCAGAGGACTGTGAGGTGATTCACTTTGGCAGGAAAAATATGGTGAGACTGTATAAACTAAAGGGAGAGCCTCTAAAGGAAATGCTGGAACAGAAGGACCTTGGGGTATATGTACACAGGTCATTGAAGGGCAGGGCATGTTGAGAGAGCAGTTAATAAAGCATATAGTATCATAGGCTTTATTAATAGAGGCATTGAGTACAAGAGTAAGGAGGTCAATGTTGAACTTGTATAAGACACTAGTTAGGCCTCATCTGGAGTACTGCGTCCGGTTCTTGGCGCCATCCTTGAGGAAGGATCTGAAGAGAGTACAGAGGAGATTCACAGGGATAAAGAACTGTAGCTATGAGGATAGATTGGAGAAGTAGGGTCTGTTTTCTTGGAGAAAAGAAGGCTGAGGGGAGACTTGATAGCTCCTGAGGGGTATGGGCAGGGTAAATAGTGAGAAATTGTTCCCACTCAAGAGAACATCAAGAGGGCACTGATTCAAAATAATTGGCAAAAGGAGTAAATATGATGTGAGGATAATTTATTTCACCCTGAGGTTGGTTGGACCCTGGAAAAAACTTCCTGAAAGAGTGTTTGAGGCAAGTTCAATCGAGGTATTCAGAAGGGAATTTGATTGTTACCTGAAAAGAGAGAATGTGCAAGGTTATGGGAGTGGGACAAGGTGGAATACTCTTTCAGAGAGTCAGTGCAGACTCAATGGACCAAATGGCCTCCTATATGAAGGCCAGACCAGCTAAGAACAGATTTCTTTTCCTTGGGGGTATTAATGAACCAGGTTTTTATACTTAATTCCTGATTTATTAATTGAATTTAAACCCCACCTGCTTTTGTGGTGGAATTTGAACAGCATCTGGATTACTAGTCTAGTGACATTACCACTACACCACCTCCTCCCCATTGTGTTAGCTTAGACAGTGAGTGCCAAAAGCAAAGGCATTGTGATTAAGCCTGATTCTAGCCTCAACTGACACCTGTCCATACACATTTCCAACAGGAGTTACTGCTAAGATATCAGGAGAATGACCATGCTAATTTATTCCTCCTTGTCCCGTGGACATTCATGCAAGTTATAAAATCCCTACTACGATGAGCTAATTAATCAACCCTAGAACCTTCATGATCGGTCTGACCCTCCTACTCGCTTGCTTAACGAGGTGAACCATCATTTTTAAAGATGGACAAGACAGGAAGCATAATATGATTATTTCTGACTGAAACACTACAGCGTTTTGGTTATATTAATCTGGCAGTCATGTGCTGAGGGTTATTCAGTGCCTGATGGATACCTTATTGTATGCAAATGCTTTCAGCATGTGGAGCCTGTACATTGACTGTTCAAGGCTTATCAAGGTTACAAATTCTGTTCAGATTAAAGGAGCTGGATCATCTTAAAATTGCTTCAATCACTCAATGCTTCTATCAAACAAATACATCAAGGGAGCGCTGTGAAAATAATTTTATTTCCCTTCTCCACTGGATAATCCTCTTTTTGAAATGGGGACATCCTTTATTGCTACAGATCCTCTTGCTTGGTTGCCAGAGGTTGATCGGTGAAGACTGTCCTGGCCTGAGCCATTTTTCTCTCTTCAAAAATATTTCAACTTCAAGGACAGCTAAGAGTCTTTTGATTACTGCGGGTACCTGATAATGTGATTCCTGACCCACATGGTGCTTCCAGCTAGGTGGAATGTATGAAATCTTATGGGGTAATGCTGATTTCCACAATTTCCTGACATGCAATCCCAGCATAGAATGGTCTGTGCCAGGAGTGCAAATTTGTTAAATTTAGTGTACAACATCTCCTTCACAAGTTAACCAGTATCTGTTTTCCAACATTTATGAGCTAAAATGTATAACATGTTCTCAGCATTTCACTGAATGACAAACCCAAGTAGCAAAAGGTTAAGAGTTAATGTCCAGCCAATTTGGGTTCCGGAATGTACTTGTAGCATTTAAACATTAACATCATTGTGTTATCAAAGAATCAACAATGAATTTAATTTACACAAGGCCTGTTGACATCTTAACCTATTCCTTTACCTATTTCAGGCTGATTGTTATAAATATTTTAAGCATATTTCTAATTTCTAACACCAGTCTTTGTCCTGGTGTGGAGACTTTGCTGGCTGAAGTCTGCACCCTTTAGAAAAGTCCAATAATTGTAATTTGCAATGCATGATGTTAAAAAGGTGGTTTTTATTGAATTGAAAGATCATTTTCTACATAATTCATGGGGTATTTGGGAAAGAGGAAGCTGTACCATTGGGACGGCTTTCATCTGAACTGTGCTGGGACCAGTATCCTGGCAATAGCTAGGGCTGTAGAGAGGGCTTTAAACAAATAGTGGGGATAAGGTTCATTTGAGGGGTGATGGCTCATGCGAAGGGAGATTTGCAAAGTTAAGGAGAAAGGACAAGGTAATAGTGCAGGGTAGCGGTTCAGGTAATGGTAACTGGAGTGTGACAGGAGGAGACAGAGCGTACAAACATAACAGTGTAGTAGCAAATATCGTCAGAGTAGGGAAAAATGGTTTTCAGCTAACAGAGTGGGAGGAGGGTTCAGCTGAAGGGAGATTTAGAAATCCAAAGATAAAATTTCAGGCAATAGAAAAGTGCATCAATATGGGTAAAAACAAGCTGAGTAAGACAGGAAGGGACGTAGAATTTAATGATAATAGTGTATCAGGGAGTAAATTCCATGCAGGAAATAGTAGCATACAAAGGTTAAGTCACATAATATGAATGAACAAAGCATCCACAGTAAGGTAGATGAACTAGTGGCAGAAACGGAGATAAATAGTTTTGAACCAATTGCCATTACAGAGAAATGGTTACAAGCTGTCCAAGGTTGGGAAATAAATATTCCAGGCTACACAACATTTTGAAAAAACAGGCAGAATGGAAAAGAAGGATAATAAATCCTGATTATAAAGGATGACATAAGGACATTAGTGAGAAAGGATCTTGACTCAGAAAATCAGGAAATGGATCAGTATGGGTAGAGATTAGAAACAGCAAGACACTGGTGGGAGTGATTTATAGAGCCCCTAATACCGTTGGACATATAATTAAACAAGTGATTATTGGAGCTCTTAGCAAAGACAATGTAATTGTTGTGGGGAACTTCAATCTTTATTTAGACGAGACCAACTAAATACATATGAACATACATGCAAACATATGAATTAAGAACAGGAGTAGGCCACTTGGCCCGTCGAGCCTTTTCCGCCATTCAAGAGGATCATGGCTGATCTGAGTGTAACCTCAACCCCACATTCCTGCCTACCCCCAATAACCTTTCACTCCCTTGTTAATCAAGAATCTATCCAGCTCTGCCTTAAAAATATTCAAAGACTCATATTCAAAATCCAATATTTAAAATTGGCAAAGGCGGTCTGGGAGTTGCATTTGCCGATTGTTTTCATGGAATCATCTAGGGATGAAGCTATTTTAGGTCTATGATTGTGCAATGAGGCACGGTTAATTAGTGTAAAAGGAAAATATTGCGGATGCTGGAAATCTGAAACAAAAACAAAAATTGCTGGAAAAACTCCGCAGGCCTGACAGCATCTGTGGAGAGGAAGACAGAGTTAACGTTTCGAGTCCATATGACTCTTCATCAGAACTAAATAGCAATAGAAATGTGATGAAATATAAGCTGTTTAAGGGGGGTGGGGCAGGTGGAGCTGGATGGAGGGTCAGTGATAGGTGAAGGCAAAGGGGAGATTGCCAAAGATGTCATCAACAAAAGGTTAAAGGGGTGTTGACAGTGGTGATATTAGCTAAAGGATGTGCTAATGGTGACATTAAGGGTAGAAAGCAGGCTGAGCAAGTGACAGATGGCCCTAGTGGTGGTGGGGTGGGGGGAAGGGATCGAAATAGGCTGAAAGGTGGAGATAAAACATTAGATGGAAATAAATGTTAAAAATGATAATAGAAATAGGTGGGAAAAGAAAAAATATACATAAAAAATATATAATAATTCTTAGAAAAAGGGATCGGAGGGGGGTTAGGATGGAGGAGAGAGTTTCTGATCTGAAGTTGAACTCAATGTTAAGTCCAGAAGGCTGTAAAGTGCCTAATTGGAAGATGAGGTGCTGTTCTGCCAGTTGAGCTTGGTTAATTAGTGATTAGTTAATTAGAAATTAGCGATTAGTAATTATTGATTAGTAAAAGATCCACTGGGAAATAATGATCATAATACAATTAAATTCCAAATCTGATAACAACATACTCCAATCACAAACAAGAATCTTAAACTTAAAGCCAATTACATAACTATGAGGACAGAGCTGCCTAAGGTTGATTGGGTCTATATTATTTGGAGCTTAGAAGAATGAGAGGTGATTTCATTCTTGGAGGGGAACTTCCAGGTAGTGGTGTTCCCTTGTGCCTGCAGCCTTTATCCTTCTAGATGGTAGTGGTTGTGAGTTTGGAAAGTACTGTCTAAGAGGCTTTGGTGAATTCCTGCAGTGCATCTTGTAAATATTGCCACTGTGTGTTGGTGATGGAGGGAGTGAATGTTTGTATATGTGGTGCCAATCAAGTGGGCTGCTTTGACCTGGATGGTGTCGAGCTTCTTGAGTGTTGCTGGAGCTGCACCCATCCAGGCAAGTGGAGAGTATTCTATCACACTTCTGACTTGTATCTTGCAGATGGTGGACAGGCTCTGGGGAGTCGGGAAGTGAGTTACTCGCTGCAGGCTTCCTAGCCTCTGACCTACTCTTGTACCCACAATATTTATATGGCTAGTCCAGTTCAGTGTCTGATCAATGGTAAGCCCCAAGATGTTTGGCACTTATGTAGCACGAATGTCAGTCCAAGCCTAGATATTGCCCAGGTCTTTCTGCATTTGGGCATGGACTGTTTCAGTATTTGAAGAGTCGGGAATGGTGTTGAACATTATGCATTCATCAGTGAACATCCCTACTTCTGACCTTATGATGGAAGGAAGATTATTGATGAAGCAGCTAAAGATGGAGAGTTTTTCCGCTGATTCCCATTGACTCGTTTTGCTCGGGCTCCTTGATGCCACACTTGGTCAAGTGCTGCCTTGATGTCAAGGGCTGTCACTCTAACCTCACTTCTGGAGTTCAGCTCTTTTATTCTCACATTCACCCCAAAGGTCTAAACTCTACGCCACTGACACACACAAGAGAAAGACACAGTTCAAGAAAATATTGCACTTTTACACGTTGTAAACAAAAGAGTCGTTCATAGTTCACTTATTTGGCTAGACGTAGGTAGAACAGTTGTTGCGGGCCCGGCAAAAGCAGTGTTTTTACTCCGAAAGGATAGTTCATGTGGCTTTAATAAATGTGGCCCTATATCAGGGATTATTGTAGGATTCCCTCAAAGAGTTGGATGCTCAACATGTCACAAAGTTAGTCATTTGTAGTTTCTTTGTATCAGGAGATCAAAATTCTTTACAGGTGGGTTTAGAATAAAAATCAGGCTCGGAGACTTTTTAGATGTAAGAGCTTAAGTATTTAAAAAGGCATGGGTCTAATGCGTTTTCTGCTGCTGATGTATTGCAGCTGGTGGACTGACTGTGTTTCTTGGAATAGAAAAGGATTTGATATCTGAAGCTAGTTTTGGTCACGTGATGACAAGTTCCAATGCCTTCCATTGTTTACATATTAGTTTGGAGCTAGGGTGATTGATACACAATGGGAGAATGATTGGTAACCCATCAACATAATAGCTACAATTAGTTCACTGAAAGACATTATTTGATATTCCAGCCTCAAGGCTCCGACATGCCTGGCAGTCATTCTTTGCTACGTCACTTCAGTTGAACTGGTAAGGATGGTCCCTTTGCACCTCAGAAACCCAGTTGCATTTGAAAACTTTCCAGAAACATTTTGAGCATGAGTTAGTCTTTTGTGTAAGAATTGCAAAAGTCACTTGATCCTTTGCAGACATGTTGACTATCTTATTAGTACACATTTTCAAATTTTCCAGAAAATTATGTACTGAGTCCATTCCATGTCTAAAGCTATGAATATGACATGCCTTAACTGGGCATGACAATATGGCTGGTCCTCCTCAGTTTCTGGTCAATGGTAACCACCCATCCCTCCCCCCCAGGGGTGTTGGTAGTGGGGGATTCAGCGATTGTAATGCCATTGAATGTCAAGGGAACATGGTTAAATTCTCTCTTGTTGGATATGGCCATTGCCTTCACTTGTGTGGCCTGAATGTTACTCAACACTTATCAGCCCAAGCCTGAATGCTGCCCAAGACTTGCTGCACATGGACACGGACTGCTTCAGTACCTGAGGAGTCGCAAATGCTGCTGAGGATTGTGCAGTCAGCAGTGAACATCCCCACTTCTGATCTTGTGATGGAGGGAAGATCATTGATGAAAGAGCTGAAGATGGTTGGCCTGGGACACTACCCTGAGGAACTCCCTGCTGCGATGTTCCAGGATTGAAATGATTGACCTCCAACGACCAGAACCATTGTCATTTGTGCTAGGTATGATTCAAACCAGTGGAGAGTTTTCCCCTGATTCCCATTGACTTCAGCTTTGCTAGGGATCTTTGATGCCTCATTTGATCAAATGCTGCCTAGATGTTAAGGGCAGTCCCTCTCAACCTCATGAGTTCAGCTCCATATCCATATTTGGCCAAGGCTTTAATGAGATCAGAAGCCAAGTGACCCTGGTGGAACCCAAACTGAGCATCATGTCAGAATGAAAAAAACTGTTTTCTGAAATTCCCGTGTTCACAGGGCTACACAGTATTTTTATGCCTCTATTTCTTTTCTGCTGGAGAATTATTAATACATCCCATTATTAGTTTACTATTATATTGTTGGGTGGGTTTGTGCCATAGAAAAGATGAGGTATATAATCATGAGGAGAGTCACCAGAGGTTTACACTGGTCATTTCATTTCCTTTTATATCTGTTATGGACAGGAGGGGTTTTAATTTAAATAGCCCTGATTTCTCCTCTCGCCTGCCATCCTTAAACAGAACGGTGTTTTGATTTGAATTAATAAGCAGTGGCATATTTCCCAAACCCTCGGTTTTGTTGCGATCCAATTTCTATTTCTAATCCCACAGCAAACTCGTGATAGGATGAACATGAAACACAGGAGGAGAGTAGCAATATTGCTTCCCTTTCACTCATACAACAAAAAAGGTGGATTAAGAAAGAAAGATTTAAGGACAAAGACCACAAAGGAAAGAATTATTGTTTCATTGGGTTCAGAGTCCAGAATCAAAGTCAAATGGTGTATTCATTCACAGAGCTCAACCGGCTGAAAACGGATGCTGGATAATTCACTTTTCCAGTAGAGGTGACTTCCATGATAAGATAGGCACACAAAGATGAATTAGTCTTGTAGGCAATGGTATAGAAGTTTCAAAGTTCCAGTAGAAACAGTGTAGATGTGGCCAAACATTCAAACCTAGACAGAGCCCTTTTTCTGTGCTGCAGCTTGGTAGATGGAAAGATAGCAGACTGAGCTTTGCAGCTCCAAAAGGCAATATTCCACCAGCTAAGGGAGTCATGTCACCTCTTCACTTTGGCTTTGACAAAGGATGTATATCCCGTTGTTTGCGTTCCTGAGATTGTTAATGTTCCAACCATTAAGAATTTGAATGTAAAGTTGCAGGGCTCTTTGTCCTAGCAGACTAGTAGTCCCCAGTTGGCCAGCCTGGGTTCTGAAATGCAGATGGCCTTGGTATCATTCCCTTTGATTTTGGTCTCTGCAGCCCACAGAGGTCATTATAGTCTCTTCAGCGATAACAAGGTGTTAATTTCTTTGTTACTGCCAAATAGCTCTTATTATTCAAGCTCATAGACAGACATAGCTTCAGTCATTTTAAAAGGTCATTGTCTAGTTTTAAAATTTTAGAAAGTAGCTATAAGGATATATATTTATATAAAAATTTTATAAAATTATGCTATGAGGAATTAGCCCCGTTACAAAACTGTAACAGTGGGTGGAATTTTCCATCTTTGAAACTAAGTGCGGTGGTGTGCGGGTTTCGCAGTGCATATCCAGCTGCCCAGAATGGTGGGAAATCGCACCTTATTTCACGCTTGGAAGCTCATTAATTATGCACCGGCAAGTATCACTTCAGATCACCTGGCAGGTCAGGAGCTAATTCGTGCACCGCGACATTACCTGACACCACCAGAGCACACAGATCTCACTCTCTCCAGCCCACCTGTCTCCAGGACACTGTTCGAGATGTTGTCAAGCCAAAAGCAAAAGGCTGCAAGCCTCAAGAAAAAGGCAGCACCCCGCTTCACCCACCAGGCCCTCGAGGCCTTGATCAGAGGAGTGTGGGTGCACATGGATATCGTGTATCCCAGGGACTGTTCCAGGAAGCACACCAGCTTCACCTCTCCGGCCTGGGAGGCCATTGCAGTGGACGTCATCTTACTGAGCCCACATCTATATATTCACTCCTGTGAAACATACCGTTTCCATGGCAGGTAGGCTTTCATTCACCTGATTGCCATCACCCAGCTGTTTCATCACGCCAGCCGCCATCTTTAAAAGGCAGTGGCCTGCAAAGCGCTCATCACCACCACCTGACCACCACTGCCTGGGAGACATGGCCACAAAGGCAAAAAGACTACAGCCCTCCCCAGCTTCAGTGATAGGTCCCTTGAGTGACTGCTGGATGTTGTGGAGGCCTGGGATGTGCTGTAGCCACGCTCTGGCTGCAGGATGGGTAGCAATGGCTTGGGAGATGGTGGTAGTGGTGGTCAACACCAGCGCCCTTCAGAAGAGGACAGCCACCCAGTGCCGCAAAAGGATGAATGATCTTTGTTCCACTAGGGTGAGTCACTCTTTTCATCACTCCCATCTCACACACTCATAAGCCCATCACACGCCCACAGGCCCCTCACTCACTGCCAGTGCAAGGGACATCACCATTCACTCTTTCACACACACCATTGTTGACCTCATCTATTCCATGGGACCACACAGGCCAGGCATACTTATCATCTGGCCTGGCAGACGCCCTGATACTCGCTCCCCATCTCTATCCATGCAGGACAAACCGCCTCACAACAGGAGGGAAAGGTCGCAGACAGGTGGAGAGACGCTGGAATTCAAAGTTCTTACATAATTTGAAAACAGAGCCATCCAGCTGGCTGGCGGTGACTGGGACTGGTCCTGTGCTGATGGTGAGGTCAACGCTGCTCTACCAAGGGAGGATCCAGCAGTGCAACATCCATCAGATAGCCATGCCATGACTGATGTGTCCTCTTTCACAGGCCACTGCCATGCAATAATTATTTCCCTTTGCTTTTGCAGGTACATATAGGAAGCAGCAGACGGAGTCTACAACCCAGAGCCTCCGAGCAAGCTCCAAAGAAACCTCCGAAGAGGACCTGAAGGGACCCTCCCTGAAGTTCTGTCACAGCGCTCACCCACACCTTCCATCAGCGCAGAGACATACACCTCATAGGACCTAGCTTTAGAATAGCCTCAGGACCATAATCTGCTGAGCATATCGCACTTTCTGATCCACAGCAGGTGGAGGCAGGGACTTCCCAGGTCCCTGGCACTTGGAGGACTGCTGGAGGCCAGAACATTGCTGAATCCGAGTCAGGTGATGAGCCTCTGGACTTGGTCATGGCACAGTTGCTGGAGCTACAAAGGCAAGCTTGGGAACATCAAGAAGGGATGGCCACTATACTCCTCAGATTGCAAAACACAATGGAGGAGTCCGTCCACCTTCAGGCTGAGGTGATAGCGTTGGCATCGCAATGCACCGAGGTCAACACTGTCAGGATGGTGGCTGCCATGGAGATCTTGGTCCAGGATGTCACTCCTGCACTGCTGCGCAGGTTTAACTCCATTGCTGATGCTATAGTTAGCCTCCAACAGTGTGCACATGAGAGGGGTGCTGGGCAGCTCGATCTACTCCAGCTACCCCTTCCACTCACAGAGTCAGCCAGGGGCCCTCGGGCACCCACAGGGAGGAGGATCAGCAGTTGCACACTCTGGGGCCATCCACCCAGATGACTTTGGGAGTGACCAGCCCATCTGATTCCCTTCTTCCTGTTACCTCTGCAGATCCAGCTTTACAGACCGAGGAGGATGCCACTGCCACAGACAGGACCCTGAAAGCAGGCCGGAGCCCTCCAAGTCCCAGACCTCCAGAGGACACCCGCCAAAGCCATCACGGGTAGGGCATCACAGTCAGTAGGCTGCCTCCACCTCCGCTGTGGACATCCGGGGAGCACCAAGATGTAGCGGCAGGGTTAAGACAGTTAAGGAGAATTAGTTGCATAGCCTGGGCACGGGTGTTAATCACTTGTACGTAATGTTCACTATAGTCAATAAACTCGCAAGAATGTTTCCCTGCCTATGGCTCCTTGTTCTGATGAGCAGTGTTCTTGTCACTCAGGTGTGAAACCTTTCTGCACAAGATAAATGGTAGGTGTCTCAGTCCAGGGCCTCTTCCCTGTGCTCTGTGCAGCCTTCAGACCACAGTGATGGTCCAGCCTCACACTCCCTGGAAACACTACTGATGCCTGCACCTCTGAAGTGCTAGTCATTGCTGCCAGAATGTAGTGGGCAGGCACCACAGAGTTCTCTCATTCTCTCCGTATGCTCTCAGCACCTTTAATGTGGGGCTGGCCCCCATCACACCAGCATCTATGACCAGTGATGCTGTGCACCAGCTCCTGAAGGGCCGAGGTGCTGAAGGTGGACACAGCATCAGATGCATGTAAAGTTTCACGGCTGCATCTTTGAGACGGCCCTGATCATGGAGCGCAAGCAAGCTGCCCTCAGCCAGACACGAGTCAGACATTCTCAGAGGCTATGTGAAGACCTATGGAGTGCCCTCACTGCATGTTGTCATCGTCCTCCTGCAATCGAGCAACTATTCGGGCTTCCACTGCATCTCCATGACAGAAGCATTCTGTCAGAGGGTATCGGTGCTGAGGTAAGCCAGACTGGAGCCAAACGTTCACAACTGCGATGTGAGGATCTACAGGGACACCTCACTGCATGTCGTCATCGTCTTCCACACATCTGGCAGCTGTGAGGGCTTCCCGAGTGTGCCTACCTCATCTAGCCAGTGCTAGAGCCTCATCCCCATCGTCGTCACCACCGAGGAGCACTTCAACCTCATCCCCGTCACTGTCCTCCTCATTGGAGGAGACATGTAGCTCCTCCATCTCCTCCTCAGCCAGCTCCTCATCCTGTTGCAGCACCAGGTTGTAAAAGGCACAGCTGACAGTGACAGTGTGTGACACCCTCTGCATACTGTATTGCAGGGCTCCACCAGACCAGCCTAGGCACCGGAACCGCATCTTCAGCATCCCGATGGTCTGCTCCACCAAGTTGCAAGCTGCTGCATGAGCTTCATTATAGTATTGCTCTGCTGCAGTCTGAGGCCGCTGCACAGGTGTCATCAGCCTGGCCTCTGCGGGTAGCCCTTGTCCCCAAGGAGCCACCCTGCAGCCTCTGTGGAGCCTGGAAGATTGCAGGGATCTGCAAGCGACTCAGGATGTAGGCGTTGTGCACACTCCCTGGAAACCATGCGCATACCTACAGGATGCGTTTCTGGTGGTCGCATGCCAGCTGCATGTTCAGTGAGTGGAAGGCCTTGTGGTTGATGAAGTCCACCAAGTGTAGCGATGGAGATCTGAGTGCCACATGAGTGCAGTCAATCACATCCTGCACCTGCGGGAATCCCAAGATCGGGGCGAATTCAATGGCCCTTGCATCCTGGCTGTCCCGGTCCCAGGTGAAATGCACAAAATTCTGTGCCATGGAGAAGATGGCAGGTGTGACCTCATGGATGCATTTGTGGGTGGTGGATTGTGAAATCCCACAAAATTAAGCCCAGGAGCCCCTGTCGATTAAGAATTCAGGGTAGAAACTTACAAGAAATTATTGCTCTTTCAATCTCTGGATTAAAAATCTGAAATTATGGGAAAGATTAAGAAAGAGAATAGGCATTTTTGCATCATAATTGGATTTTCTTGTTTCTATAAATGCACAATCTATGTCTGCCCAGAATATGAAGACAAAGCTCTGTGAGAGATTTGGTCAGTTGCCCACCAGCAAGAGACTGGTAGGACCCTATGAAAAACAGCAGAGATCCAATTATGGGAGATCTGCACTCTGTGCAGGAGTTTCTCTGGATCCACATTTTGGATGGAACTCAGTAGCTGTACAGAAAAATGTATAATGCACCACCATTTTCTTTCACTAATGTATCCCAAATTACACATCAGCTATTTGTAAAAATTAATGCACAGAGCGAAAGAAGGAACATAATTTGTAATTACAAGAATTTCAGTGTCAATTTCATTTTATCATAATGGGTGCCTAAAGAAACAACAGCAACATGAGAAAAGCTTTTTTGCAGAGCGAGTGATTAGGGTCTGGAATGCACTGCCTGAGAGTGTGCTGGAGGCAGATTCAATCGAGATCTTCAAAATAGAATTGGATAATTATTTGAAGAGGTAAAATTTAGCAGGGCAATGAGGAAAAGGCAGGGAAATGGGAATAGGTGAGTTGCTCTTGCAGAGAGCTGACATAGAAATGACGGACTGAACAGCCTCCTGTGCTGTAGCTATTCGCTGATTCTATGAATTCCTTTAAGCCTGTTTGCAGGGCAGTAGCGGCACAGAACCTGCATCCAAAACTGGTTAAATGTAGGTCTTGGGCCTCATTATTATTTAGGCAAGCTGCCAGAGCCTGAGGTACCTCTACAGGCAGCTGTCCCATTTTAAGAAGACAAATATAGCACCACTTACCTCGCTGGCACTACCCAAAGATATATTCTGGAAGGGAAGAGGGGTGGAGTAGCAATAAGTAGGAGGACCGTTGAGTAGTACTTTGAAGTTCAGGGTGTTCTGCTGCTTCTCCTGCCTCCACAACCATTTTTCAAAAAGTTTAGAAAGAAAATTTAGTGGCTGTCAAAGAATTGTAATTGAAGCTGGCTCAGTCCCTGCTCTACTCATTGGGCTGAATTTTGCCGTCGGTGGGCAGGAGGCGGGGCCCGCTCGCTGACGCGTAAAATGATGCGGGATGACATTGGGGGGGATCCCCCGACATCATCCCGCCCCATTTAAATTTTCAGGAAGGCGGGGGCACAGCCAAATCAGCTGCGAGCCCGCCGACCAGTCAATGGCCAATTGAGGCTATTGACAGGATAATTGAAACAATTAAAGGGCCTGCCCGTCTAACCTTAAGGTTGGCGGACAGGCCAGGTGCCCTGGAAGGAAATAGAAAAAACATGAAACCTCATCCACAGGCAGGATGAATCCCAATTCATGTAGGGATTTAAACAGTTTAACAAAGTTTTAGTGTAACTTATGAACATGTCCCATCTCATGTGACATTGTCACATGAGGGGGGACATGTTAAGGATTTTTTTTCTATTTTTAATGTTTTTAAAAGTGTCAGCGATCTCCCTAAGGCAGCACTTAGCCTCAGGGAGATGTGCGCTCTTTCATGTGCATGCGCAAAAGAGTGCACTCTCGATTTTGGGAAATCCCCTCCTAGCCCGTACAGGAAGCGCATAGTGCTTCCCGCTGGACATCACGCTGGCCGGGCCTTAATTGGCCTGCCCACGTAAAATGGCGGCAGGGCCCGCTTCTCCAGTGGGGATCGGCTCCCTGCCCGCCGGAGATTGGGTCAGGCCTGCCCACTCGGCAGGCAGAAAATTCTGCCCATTGCTGTCAAGTATGGAGCCTAAAACAGGCCCCTGATTTAGATATGTAAGAGACCTAATACTTCTTCAGGTTGCTGCAAAGGACATCTGAAAAATGGCCCAACCCCATATTGGGTCATAATGAGTTCCAGTTTCTATCCCATTAGCCACCAAATGGTTTTCAGCATATGATGTACAGCACTTCAATAAACCACTCACTGATTATATATTTCTTCTTTAAATTTGCAAGTCTATCAGGAATTTCTAGTGGCTTGAGTTGGAAATTGAAACATAGACTGGAAACCTTTATTATCGAGTATCTTACACACTTTGCCATCCCAATATTTAAAATGACTGTACAGTCTGATATTCATCACCACAGTGCCTGATAAATGCCAGTGTCCAACTTTGTTACCCACTCTAGGGTCTCTGGAAAACTTTCCCTAAAGTGCCTATAATTATCCAAATTTGCAAGGTAAATAGTGCTGATGTTCAGCCAGTACCATCTGTTGACTCCAAATAAAATCCACCCCCAACTCAGATTGAGCAGTTTTCTAAAAGAAAAAGGGAGGAATTTTAGGGCTTTGATGCTGCTTAAGGCTATCAAGTACATTTATCCACTGTCAAGTAACAGTTTAAAATGAGTCATAGTTCAAAAATACACTTTGATTCTGCTGGTAATAATCAACAGATAGTTGATATAAATTTTTCAGAAACTTTAACGTGCACTTTCTTGATAAAGTGTGGAAAAATTCTACAGGGTCTCACTGAAACAACTTGTGAAAATGATTTTGTTCTTGTGTGTGGCAGGGCATGGAAGCTGGCTTTCCTGGAAACTAAGTACAGCCTGGTAAGAATGTTTTTCATTTTAAAAAGAAACTTAATTTGCTAATTACGCCAAGGTTAGTTTTTTTCAGATTACACTGAGCATTACTTAGTAGTCAAGTAGAGGTATATGAAAATGTACACCTATGAATTAATCCAAATTTGGATGGCCCAATCAGGGAGATCAAAACCCAAATATGGCTCACTTTGGATGAGACTGGGGTGGATTTTAAGAGCTTATACTCCAGCCACATACAGTCATTTTTTGATGGGTATACACCCCACATGATATTGGGACTGTGGCTGCAGTTAATGGTTTCTGAGGTGTCTGATGCATGACCACCAGATCTGAATTCTACTGCTGATTTCCCATCCCTCTGGATTGAACTGAGGTTATAAATAAAGGACCTGTTTGTATCCTGCTTGAATGTGTATACTTAGCTTTGCTCACCACTGGCTAATTTTTCATATTTGTAGACTGTAGCTAGAAGTGTCTGCTTTTATGTAAGATTAAAAATACATTATTGTTATCCTGAATTGTGTGTTTCATGCAAGCCTCCTATTTTGCAATTTGTACAATGTTTTACATTATCTTCTAAACTGTCGTATAGATTGGATTGCTCCCCTGCTGCATCACCTTCTGTTTCATATTCATGTTTCTCCAGAATGTGGCAGATAATGACCACATCCACTGTTTTGCAGTTTTCATGGAAAAATTGATGGAATTGTAAAATGCAATCCCTGATAAATGCCGCAATCTTTCTGTCTTTCCATGTAGTTTCCTTACTTGCCCGAGGTTTGCTAATCATGGCTTAATGATGGCATGATATCACAATGGGGCAAATAGAAGAGGCAAACCCCAAGAACTACCTCAGCCAGTATGGAGATTGCACATCTTTGAGCTCCTTTAGCCATCTGGGCTTTCTGGCCCTACTCACCAAGATCGCACATCAGCAAAAAATGACATTTTCCTTATCAGTCAACATAAACTAGCAACCTTAATTAGAAACAGCTGATGATTATTTCTGTTGTTTGGTATGTGGGATGCTCAGCTTTCCCTTTGGCCGATAAGAATTGGTCAAGCTGTCATCAATCATTACTCTCCTCATGCAAAAGATTAAAACCCACTGTCTCAGTTGTTTACACTGTACCTGTGAAGTTCATCCCTGTGATGAAATTAGATTGCCGGTACATCTCAATTACCAGATACGAGGAAACATTTTCCGTCCTCTTACAGTGTACTGCTACGGACTTCAAAGAATCATATAGGAAGCTTAACTCCTCATTGTGAGCTTCCAGTCAAGCTCAATCCCAGACACAGCCAGGAACAGCTTAGAGAGGATTTGTACTGCAGCAGATAGGATACTTACTACAGCAATGACAGTTTTTGTATTAATTTCATCTTATTTTTGGCCATTGGGCTGGATTTTGGCTACCAAGGTAGATAGCTTGATCTGGGAAATTTCCCGACTCACCTGATGCGTGTTGCTTAAAAAGTACTCCAAAATTTGTGATTTTAACTTCAGTGTGGGGTAGAGGGGAAAAAAGTTGGGCCTACCAACCCTTGAAGCAGAGCATAGGCAGCCATGAGGGCAGGCAAGTGTGAGGCGGCCTGGTTAGAAGGCCTGCCTCACTTCTCTAGTACTTTGTCCCAGTTGTTTAGAAGTTGTTAGATCCTATAATCCTTACGCCTCACACACTCTCACCCACACCCACCCCCAAAATCCCTCATACCCACATGCCAACTCAATGCCAACTCATGCCCCTCACCCATCTCTCATGGCCCCTCATGCCCTCCATGTCAACTCCATAGCCACTCACCTAGTATCCATCATGGGCAGACCACAGGAGCCATGTGGAGATGAAAAAAAACTTATAACAATCTAATACAGCTCTCACTCCTACACACTTGATAGTGAAAAAAACTCCATTTATAAAACCCATTCAAATCTTTCATATACCTTCAAGTGGCCAGTCCCTTATTAAAACAAACTTGTATTCAGACCCCACGTCAAAAACAGTTAATCTTTGAATAGCCTCTTTAAGCTGTCAATCAAGCTGTAAACTCAACATCCTGCTGAAATAATTGTAGCTTTTGATATTCAGCCAAGCATTCATAACTACATTATGATAGCCCATGGGGAAATGTCAATAAAGAGCTATATTGAAATTGAACAACCTGATATTGCATAAATAAAAACAGAAAATGCTGGGAAAACTCAGCAGGCCTGGCAGCATCTGTGGAGAGAGAAACAGTGTTAAAGTTTCAAGTCCATATGACTTTTCTGAAAAAGAGTCATACGGACTCAAAATGATAACTCACCTTCTCTCTCCGCAGATGCTGCCAGAACTGCTGAGTTTTTCCAGCATTTTCTGTTTTTATTTCAGATTTCCAGCATCCACAGTATTTTGTTTTAACCTGATGTTAATTTTTCTTCTAACATATGCCTATTAATTGAAACAGTCCAGCTTTTAACTCTCAGTGACCCTGTTTTTTTAAGTTTTAGGAGAAGGGGTTTGAAAAACCTTCAGAACATGGCAGTTATACAGGCCTTACCTACCCTTCAAAAGCATTTACGTCTATTCCATCAATTTGTGATTCCCACACTGCGGGTTAGGGTGCTTGGAACAGCCAAAATGGGGGTATGTATGAACTCAGCACTATCAAAAATTGGATCTGTCAGAAATGGGGATGGGACTTGCACATCCAAGTCCCACCCGCCTTTTTTAAAGGTCCGTGGAGTCTTCCTGAGCCCGCAAAAATCTGGCCCTAAGTGACTGACATTAGAGATCACATGATTGTTCCTTATTTGCAATTTAAAATATGGTCACATGGGTAGGGGGAGAAACATTGGGTAGCTCAGAGGTAAAGGTGAAAAATTTTAACCCTCCCCCACCTCCACCAACCTTCCCCCAACATGAGTGCTGGATTCATGATCTAAGTACCTCTTTTGAGCTGTTTGTGAGCCAAGTGAAGAAGCCGTGCTTCCCCAGAATCCCCACCACCCCAGCTCGCTGTTTACCTTTTAAACACGCCCCTCTCATCCTCCACAATTTCCAATTTGATTTTGTTGCCTCCTGCCAATACCCCACCCCGCTGCACTATCAGACGTACCTGCTATCAGCTCCCTGAGCTCCCTGGTTATTTTCCAGCCCAAGGCAGCCTGTCGGTCTGACATTTAAGACAATTTGAAACAGGTCCTGTCATTTAAATTTGGCAGAACCTGCAGAGAACCTTTCTTCCAGGTTTCATCCAGAAAGCATCCCCACTGTTCTCTTCCAGGCTCTGAACTGTTTTCATCTCAAAAGCCTCCAGGTCATTTTGACTTTTGACTGCCTGTTATATTGTCTCCTGACTTATTTCTGTTGAAGTTAATGTTAAGTAAAATCGGGAGGGATTTTCTGTCAATTTTCTGTCGGTCATTTTACACCGCACCAAGTCAAAATTACCCCTCTTATCTCAACTTATGAAACGCTTGTTCTCGGCTGAGTGAGATTGTTGATCACATCTAGGGCAACTTTAGGGCATTATAATTGGTTGCAAAGTCCCTCTGCTAAAGAGGGAAAAACAGACAAGATATCTGCTTGTAATCACTACAGGGAGCCAAGTCTTATGTTCACTTGGGTGGACACTGGGCAAAGACAGCTTTGAGTTTTGTTCTGACACTCAAGAGGTCAGGTAGCCTAACCAGTGCTAACTGTCAGAGCTCACAAATGACTGGCCTTTTGGGTGAAGAGCTGGTGGGTTATTAGTAACTGTGGAACTATATCTTTGTGAAGAAGTCTCCTTAAATAAAAGTCATTTTTATATGAAAGCGTGAAAACCATCTCAAAACAATCAGTGACTCTATGTTTGATCTCCTCAATGCAAACCTGGATCTTCCTTGTTGAATCTAGTACTAATTAAGGCAAACCTGAAAACCGAAGATTTACACAGCATCTTTAATGAAAAGCTGCATGAAGCTCAACAGCTTTGTAACTACTATAACAAGTAGCCTAGGCAATATATTTTAATACTGGGATGATCATTAATATAGTTTCTTCCTGACCCTGCTTTTCCCCCTTTGGCACGTTGACACATCTCTGCTAAGAGATATCCTGTCAAGTTTTTGCCATTGTTAAACTATAACTGGTTGCTCCAACTTCCCCAAGAACAATCTGAGGTTACGGGGTAGACCATTTAGGACTGAGATGGGGAGAAATTTCTTCACCCAGAGAGTGGTGAGCCTGTGGAATTTGCTACCACAGAAAGTAGTTGAGGCCAAAACATTGTATGTTTTCAAGAAGGAGTTAGATATAGCTCTTGGGGTGAAAGGGATCAAAGGATTTGGGGAGAAAGCGGGAGCAGGCTATTGAGTTGGTTGTTCAGCCATGATCATAATGAATGGCGGAGCAGGCTCGAAGGGCAGAATGGCCTACTCCTGCTCCAAGTTTCTATGTTTCTAACAGAGAAACCATCTGCTCATCTGTCCATTGCTTCTCCATGATACAATCGCTTGAAATATAAAATATCCCACCTGGGAATCAGGAGTGTTGCGCCATTGTGTTTTTCCATATCTAACTACTGTTTAATAATGTTAGGAGCTTTAAAACCTGCCTTCTGCAGCTCTTACCTTAATTCATAATAAAGTTGCCCAAATAAAGCTGTTCATTCATGTAATAAAATAGGATAAGAAGGAAAATGCATCAGCATTTTTAACTTCAGAGGCCTGAAAATTCAGAATTGAATTCTGATTCATGGCTAATTTTAGTTTTTAGGATTGTCAAGATTTGACACTAAATGCTATCAGAGGGCACTGGTGCATCCTTTCCACTCTAGTGTACCCAGAACACACAAACATGTTCTGACACCAACTGTAGGGAAAATTAATTATGAGGTTGATCTATGGTTAAATGCACTGTAATGCTATCTGTCACTACCACATCAATTTTAGATGCTGCCAAATCACCTTTCTCACTATAAATTTACTTTGAGTTTCTGGAAATGTTAATTGATAGTGCAATATTGCAAGTGAATGATTTAAATGCACAATGTTAACTGACAAGACTGGACATGGCAGAAGAAATTTCCCTTGTCTAAAAAAATTAACACCATAATATAAATACCCACCTCTCTGAAAGTAGTTAGAATTTCCATGCCCTCTACTCTATGCCAAAGCATCAGACAGACAAAGCATAGCTGTGCTATGCTCCGTGCTTCAGAGTATCTGAATTTTATGGGCCATTAACATAACCCACCCCCAGTCAGGATCTTGCAATGCCAATCAGGAGTGGAAGCAGTAGCCCAGCTGCAGACTTGAGAGAGTAGCGGCAGGACTGGCTCTTGGGGCCATCTGGCTGCGGTTCTCCAAGAACGAAGAACTGTTTGGATGGTGCAAATGGAAAGGAATCATGTACCTCCTCAGCCTCTCCTGTCTTGCTGGCTGGGCTCCTCAGATTTTTTTTTTTTGAAAAGTATACTTTATTCATAAAATATCTGGAAGAACATTCCAAAACATTTCAAAATCATCATCACAAAAGTACAATCTCCTTAGATCCTCTAATATAAAGGAATCGTAGGTGCAAGGCCTTGTGACAATTTGAAGAATATTTAGGAAGTCACTAGCCTCTGCCCCATTCTTTGTCATTAGCACCTGGAAAATAAATGTTTTGTTTTGTCATAGTTCTTCCACTTGACCACTCGGGATCAACTTGATAAAAAAACACAGGTTCCCAAAACTGCCTATCTGTCAGCACCATGATATTTGAAAATGACCTCTTTATTCTTCCCACTATGTTTATCTCTCACTCTCCTTGGATTCACCTATGTTGTGCACCATTCCCAGTTCAAAAGCATGTAGGCTTTACAACTAGTTACGATGCACAGTAGGGAGTGACTTAATAGCCAAGGAACAAAAGACTTGCTACTACCTTTGTCAGTATGGCTTTTTGAATTAAAAAGGACAGATTTGTTGAACCTAAGAAGCCTTGATCACAGATGAATTATCCTGTTGTTTTCTTCTGTTTTTGTGAGGAACCATGTGAGCTGCACTTGGTAGTTATTCTGGCAGGTTGAAATTACAGAATCGCAGACATAGTCAGCAGTTCCAATGGGGCATTGTGCTTTTGTGTGTCTGGTGGATCCTTAGGTAATTGTTCACAGTAGATTTCAAAGGGCACTGTTTTATGTTGTCAGAGTCCTCTAGTATATAATACACAATATATATTTATAGTAAGGGGACTGTAGATTTCTTAATTTGCCTTTTAGGAAAGGCATATTAAGAACTGGCTGAGAAAAACTGCAGCTAAGATGCAGTTTTGTTTAACTGGCCTGCTCTTTTAAAATCACAAAATATAACTGGCTTGGTGGTAACATTCACAACTCTGAATCAGGCGAGCATCACTCCAGAGCTTGCTCACATAAACTAGGCTGGGAATTCATTGCATTACAAAGTGAGGGCTTCATTGGCAGACACCCAGTCTTTCCAATCAGATGTTAAAATTAGACCCCATCTGTTTATTCAGGTGGATTAGAATTGATCCGACTTAACCATTCGAAGGAAAGCAGGGGTTTTCTCCCAGTGTTCTGATCAAGATTCATCCTCAACCGACAGGATTAAAAAAAAACTGGTCATTTATCTCATTGCTATTTATGAGACCTGCCTTTGTGTAACTGGCTGCTATTTTTGTGAAAATTTAAGATTTTTTAATTTAAATACATTGTAACATTAAGACCCTACGTAAATGCAAGTTCTTCTATCTGTTCAACTTGGGGCAAGATATTGAGTTCGGTGAGCGGGGGGGGCTCACCAATGCATCAAATAACGCGGGGTGACGTCGGGTGGAATTTTCAGGTCGGCGGGGGCTCAGCCGAATCAGCTGCGCGCCTGCTGACCTGGCAAAAGCCAGTTGAGGCCATGGGTAAAGTAATTAGACTAGTTAATGGACCTGAACAAAAACAGAATTACCTGGAAAAACTCAGCAGGTCTGGCAGCATCGGCGGAGAAGAAAAGAGTTGACGTTTCGAGTCCTCATGACCCTTCGACAGAACTTGAGTTCGAGTCCAAGAAAGAGTTGAAATATAAGCTGGTTTAAGGTGTGTGTGTGGGGGGCGGAGATTTCTTGGACTCCAACTCAAGTTCTGTCGAAGGGTCATGAGGACTCGAAACGTCAACTCTTTTCTTCTCCGCCGATGCTGCCAGACCTGCTGAGTTTTTCCAGGTAATTCTGTTTTTGTTTTGGATTTCCAGCATCCGCAGTTTTTTTGTTTTTATTTTAGTTAATGGACCTGCCCGTCCAACCTTAAGGCGGGAGCCTGCCTTTATAAAAGGAAAGAGAGTAGCTAAAGTGAATGTTGGTTCCTTGGAGGACGAGACTGGGAAGTTAATAGTGGGGAATGCAGAAATGGCAGAGACGCTTAATCAATATTTTGCCTCAGTTTTCACAGTGGGGGACACTAGTACCACCCCGATAGTAACAGGTAGTGCAGAGGATATAGAGAAGGTGGAACTTAGAGCAATCACCATCACTAGAGCAAAAGTACTGAGCAAACTATTGGGATTAAAGGGTGACAAGTCCCCAGGACCTGATGGCCTACATCCCAGAGTCTTAAAGGAAGTGGCAGCGGAGAAAGTGGATGCATTGGCCATAATATTCCAAAATTCCCTGGATTCTGGAAAGGTTCCAGTGGATTGGAAAAATTGTAATATTATTCAAAAAGGGGGCGAGGCAGAAAGTAGGAAACTATAAACCAGTTAGTTTAACATCTGTCATTGGGAAATTGTTGGAATCCATTATTAAGGAAGTAGTAATGGGGCATTTGGAAAGTCAAAATGCAATCCATCAGAGTCAGCATGGTTTTATAAAGAGTAAATCGTGTTTGATTAATTGGCTAGAGTTCTTTGAAGATGTGACAAGCAAAGTGGATAATGGGGATCCTGTATATGTAGTATATCTGGACTTCCAGAAGGCCTTTGATAAGGTGCCGCACAAAAGATCAATACACAAGATAATATCACATGGAGTTAGGGGTAATATATTAGCTTGGATAGAGGATTGGCTAACCAACAGAAAGCAGAGGGTTGGGATAAATGGGTCTTTTTTTGGGTGGCAAGCTGTAACTAGTGGGGTGCCACAGGATTCAGTCCTTGGGCCCCAGCTATTTACATTCTATATTAATGACTTGGATTCAAGGATAGTAGGTACTATAGCTAAATTTGCAGATGACACCAAAATAAGTGGGAAAGTAAGTTGCAATGAAGAAATAAGAAATTTACAAATGGATATGGACAGGTTAGGTGAATGGGCCAAAATTTGGTAGATACAGTTTAACGTGGATAAGTGTAACGTTATCCATTTTGGTCGGAAGAATAAAAAGGCAACTTATTACTTAAATGGAGAGAAACTTCAGAATGCTTCAGTGCAGAGGGATCTAGGTGTCCTCGTGCATGAATCACTGAAAGCTAGTATGCAGGTACAACAGGTAATAAGGAAGGCAAATGGAATTTTGGCATTTATTGCTAAAGGAATAGAGTGTAAAAATAGGTAAGTGTTGTTGCAACTGTACAAGGCATTGGTGAGACCGCACCTGGAGTACTGTGCACAGCTTTGGTCCCTTTACTTGAGGAAGGATGTAATTGCACTGGAGGCAGTTCAGAGGGGTTCACTAGATTGATTCACTAGAGATGCAGGGCTTGTCTTATGAGGAGAGATTGAGCAGTTTAGGCCTATACTCAATAGAGTTTAGAAGGATGAGAGGAGATTTAATTGAAGTATATAAGATGCTAAAGGGGATAGACAAAGTAGACGTGGAGCGGGTATTTCCCATGGTGGGGCATTCTAGAATGAGAGGCCATAGTTTTAGGCTAAGGGGTGGTAGATTTAAATCAGAGATGAGGAGGAATTACTTTTCTCAAAGTGTTGTGAATCTGTGGAATTTGCTACCTCAGAGTGCAGTGGATGCCAGGACGCTGAATAAATTTAAGGAGAAGATAGACTGATTTTTAATTAGTAATGGGTTGAAAGGTTATGGAGAGAGGGCAGGAAATTGGAGTTGAGGCCGAAATGAGATCAGCCATGATCGTAATGAATGGCGGGGCAGGCTCGAGGGGCTGAATTGCCTACTCCTGCTCCTAGTTCTTATGTTCATATGTTCTCCATTTCATAATCGAATGCCATGCCCAGTTATCTGGGAGTTCTCTGGATTTTGGTTCCAGGGTCAGAACTTTGATGTCGGACCCTTTTCCTTGTCCCATCCCTGCCTCATGCTGGACATGGAACAGAATTTTACCCCTCACGGGCGGGCACATATCTGACCCGATCGGGCATAAAATCGCATCAGTCGAGCATCCCGACGTCATCCCACACAAGCACAATCCTCAGGTCAGTGGGGGCGCGTGGGTGTTGGAGCTCCGCCTACCATTAATTAAAAGGCCACTTATGGCCATTGAAAACCCAATTGATCCAGATTTTACATTACCCCCGCGATTTCACTCTCATCGCACAGGCAAAATGGCAGGCGGGCAGCCCACATTTTGCAAAACCTCATCCAAGGTGGGATAAAAAGGGTCAGCACATTGCCATTGTGAGTAGTGGACAATTAGTGGCCAGGGTGCGTGCTTGCCATCCATTAAGCACAGGCATGTGGCTGATGAGGCTGGAGGGTCAAAAGGAGGTCCTCCAGTCCTGAGAGATTAGCAGCCCCACTGCCAAAGATGGGAGCTGTGATGTTAGGAGAGAGAGAGAGAGCGATTCAAGATTGTGGTGCCCTTTATGAAGTTTTTTTTAAAAGGTGAAATTAAAACTGGCCACAGCTGCCAGACCATCACAGTGGAAGTGAAATCGCTCCACAGGGCTGTCTGCAGCCACAGCAATGGCCATCTTGCAATCAGGCCACTGGTTTGGGAAGGGGTTTTAAAAATGGTAGATGGTATGCTGGTCCTCTGATCTGCCAAGAGGAGGCTGTCCCTGTACCTGGGCTGTGTTTCAGCCTCAGCAGGGACACACATGGCAACAGGAAAATTGTAGTCAGCTTCGGCAATGTGGCCTTAATAGACCTTTAAGGATACTCAAATGGCAGCTTGCCACTTGCAGCTGGGTAGCTGGTTCCCGACCCAAACCCCCCACCCCCGACCCAAACCAGCATGTTCCAAAACGGTCCAGAGGTGCGAACTTGCTGGCAAACTGGCACACCAGCTGATAGCAGGAAATTGCTTCCAGTCCTGACTCCACTGCCATTTCAAAATTTAGCCTAGAAAGTAGTATTGGGATACAATTTTGCTGTCTGACTAGATGTTTCTTTATAATTTAATGGAATATGGAAGCTTTCTGAAGCAATGAATCAATAATCTATTGTAAGGTGGATGAATATAATCCTTTGACCTGTATCACTGTTGTCTTCTTCATAGTGTATGAAAAGACCTAGTAGCTAAAAAAAAGATATATTTTGGTACCCATACAGCCACTGACAGAGCAGTAGCTCGCTGTAGTTATCCACAGATCTGCAGCCAGAATTTCACACATCTCAGGAATTATCTCCCTGGTGACCATTAATCTCCAAATTCACAGCTCGTCTGATTAAACTAGGCTGTTCATTTGATGTCTGCAGTTGGTGGCCAGTAAGCATGGTGTCCTCCTTGCTGCTGTCCTCCTGTGTTCTAATATGATGTTTCATTCCACTCCTGAAACAGCAGAGAGACTGCGGGAATTTTTAAGTGGCATTGCAGCACTATGTAATACTACATTGATATTGTCAGTGTTATTAATATCTACAGCATTTGCAACTTAGTGCCATTGTGGTACATCTTTTAAAAGACCAGAATGTGAAGAACTACTTAAACTAATTGAATTTGGCCTTGAATGTGTGCCTAAATTAGTCTTTTAGTTTTCTTTTAATAATTTCCTGCTGTGTTAAGCATTTAAATAATTCTGTGGAGTGGCATTAAATCACACAAAGTATTCCCTCATGCATGATGGTAATTGGATGATAAAATTACTGACAGTATATCTGCCTGAAATGTCTTAACAATAATTGTTCCAAATAGTGACACCTGGTCAGTATCAAGATGAGATTTATTTTCTCAGCAGTTTTGGAAAACAGTGTGAGTTAGATGTTATACCTTCATCCAGAAACTTGAGCACATAATCCTGGCTCGCACTCCAGTGCAATATTGAAGATGTATGGCACTCCCTGTCGAAGGTGCCATCTTTTGGATGAGATGTTTCAAGTAAACTTCAACTATCCAATGTTACTATTTCAGGAAGAGCTGGGAAGTTCTTTCCAGTGTTCTGACCAATGTTTATATCTCAACCAAGATCGCTAAAATTATCTAATTGCCGTTGTTGGGACCTTGCAGTTTGCAAATTGGCTGCTGTGTTTCCTACTGCAATTCCGAAATACTTTGTTGGTTTTAAAGCTCTTCATGAAAGGCCTTATATAAATGTAAGGCCTGAATTTTTCACTCGTTGGGCGCACGCCCACCTGGGGGAGGTAAAATTCTGGCCTAAGTCTTTCTTATAAAGAACCTTTCCATTCTTCAGCTCTATTTTTGTTTCAACTTTCATAATGATTTTTAAATGTTTCTGTAGATTTCTTTAAGTGGGCCAGATTTCACATTAGGCATTTTCTTTACTGCAGTAAAATGACTTGCATAATGTACACAATTAAAGTGCCTGGAACACATTGGAGTTGCTGCATGCAAACATAATAATATTAGACACAATTGAGTGTTCTGATTTATTTCCTTAATTGGATGAAAGGATCAGTTGGAATCAGATGTAAGCAGAGATGTACTTTTTAGGTCAAAAAATAAAACAAAAAATACCTGTAATCAGAAAATAATGAGAGATAAACTGAATCGATAAACAAAAATCTATTTGCCAAGAGCCTCGAAGGGATTTTATTTGGATTAACCTCAATTATTTGTCTTCTGGGGTAAGATGATTGCATTAAACATGAAAATTATGTCGATATAATCATAGAAGTAAAATGAAAGAGTGAGAGTAAAAAACCAGGAAGTAACTTCACTTTGCCAGGGTGTTAGGAAAGGCTGTGTTCTAGGCTTTAGTGTAGATCACATGTAAGGCCAAAATATTCAAGAAAGAAAGAATTTTGTAAATGCCTACGCTTTGCGTGGCCTGGCAGTACATAATGGAAGCCCAGCTTCACGAGAGAGAGAGAAAGAAACAGACAGACAACTGGATAAATCAAAAGCTAGGCTTAGTAATAGTGCACATGAAACCAACATCAATTGTTGTAAAAACCTATCTGGTTCATTAATGTCCTTTAGGGAAAGGAATCTGCCTTCTTACCTGGTCTGGCTTCCATGTTACTCCAGACCCTAGCAATGTGGTTGACTCTTAACTGCCCTCTGAAATAGTATAGTAAACCACTCAGTTTACTAAACTGCTACAGAAATCAGATGGATTGCAGTAGTTGGAGAAGGTGGCTCACTACCACCTTCTCAAGGACAATTAGGGATGAGCAACAAATGCCAATAATGTCCACATTCCATGAAAGAATAAAAAAAAGCTTCTTCATTTCCACAATTGTAAACTCCAACTTATCCAAAACTTCACCGCCTAGTTATCTATCGCTGATGCCCTTGATTGCCTTCCCAATACATTGACCTCAAAGTCATGTCATCATTTACAAGTCCTCTTGAGGTCTTGTCTCACCCTACTTCTGTCATCTCCTCCAACCCTTACTTCCCAGTTGCATTCTCTGCTCTTCTAGCCGATTATACCTGCCCTTTTTCTACAACATGGATTCATTTATTGCAACTCTGCTACTGGGACTTCACCCGACACCTCCTCGCCGCTTTTAAAGTTTCAACAGGATTGGGGGGCAGGCAGGTAGGCTGGCATGCACCCAATTTTATGGTACCCCTGCCTGCCACCCTTCACCTGGATGGGGCGGGGAGGGATAAAATTCCGCCCAGTTTTTTCAGTTGAATTGCATTGTAGATCCTCGTGTCTTGGAGACAGAGGTGGGAGGAATCAATGGTGGGTAAATACAATAAATAGGGTATTGGTACATTTCTGTGTGGAGAACACAGCATGATGGGAGTGAATGAGTCATTCAGAAGAAACATACATTGTGCACAAGAGTTTTATTTATCTTCTTGTTTCCAGTGTGTGCTTTGCCCCTTCACACTTCCTTTGACATTAAACATCAGGCATTCTTATAGCTGATTGACTCAAATTTTGTATTTGCAAACCGCAATAAACCATAACTGAGGAAATAAGGACTGTACAAATCAAAAGGGAAGAAAGTGGCTAGAAATGTGCCAATAAGGAACTATTAGGCATTAATGAAAGCAATAAGTCAAGTATAATCAACCAGAAAAATCTCCCAATAAAAGAAAATTAGGGAACCAATAAAATTGGTCTAAATATCTTATAGATCTTTACTGTTGCTGTATCAAGACTTTTTAAAATTCGTTTAGCATCCCCTGATCTTCATACACACCTCCCTCATCCTTTGGAATAATATAAACTCTTGCCTCTATGAGTGATGCCATGGGAGATCTATTTGTTTATAAGTTAGAACTTTAAAAGGTAACATGTTGCCCTTAAAATACTAAACAAACGAATGTCATATGTATATATTAAGCATTTATGCATTAATATGACGAACTGTACATCCCAAGCTATGGCTCTTTAACATGTGAAATGCTTCACATATACAAGTACTATAGGATATTGTAGCGTAGTGGGAATATTACTCGTCTATCCATCTAGCAGTCACTGTCATGCATTTAATAAATATAGTAATTTGTGGTTTAGCACCAGAAAAATGATCATGAAAGCTTCTGGATTATTATAAAAACACAACTGGTCCAAGGAAGGAACCTGCTACCACTGCCTGGCCTCGTCTACATCTGGCCCCAAACATCTCTGAAGATTTTAATTCTTTCCTATTCTGCTATAAAAAGCGCGTCTTTGAAACAGCTTTCCGTAGGAGCTCTGTTCAGTACATTTACCATCAACCTGCAGTGGAAAGGAACAGGAGCTGTGCTTTCGTGATATTAATGAGTACATTTAGTTGTTGAAAATAGATTGTAATCTGCTAAACTAAGGTTTGTAATCTAACTAGCGCTATAAATTAGTTGTCAGACATAACATATTAAAACTGTTTCTATTCTTTGAAAAGACTTGTAATTAATTAACACCTCATATAAATCACATTGTAAATGTCTTTTCAGAGTCTTATCTGCTTCCTGTATTTTCTAATAAATCTAGACTCCCATCTTCAGTCAACTGAAATATATGCATGGCTAAACCTTAATGACAGTGATAAATTAGAAGAGATAATGTCCTAAATCACAGCTAATAAATAACAAAATGAGATAGACTGAAACTATCTCACATTTTCACTGTTTTATGGACATCCTTTCTAGTTTATCAGAAGGAAATCAAATTAAATATCTAACAGGAATAAGGATGAAATGAACAATAATTGTAATGTGCCCGTCCATCAGGATATGTGAAGCAAGGAATAGCTGACAGTTCTGAAAAGGAACTGCTGGATGTTGTAATAAGAGCTGCTGTTAGGAATATTTAATGGTGTTTTCTGGTGTTACGTTCTCATAAAAAGGGGTTTAAGTGAGCAGCTTCTTAGGGTTTTCCAATTAAAAAAATAAGGTGTATTGCTGTGAGTAAGCATATTTATTTTTAAATGGTTTTTAATCTGCATTCTATGCTTGCAGATACACAGCATTTTAAAATCTTAGCATGGAATTGCTGAATTATTACTACTTCCTTCCTTACCTCACGCCTTCTATTCTTTTCATGACGTTTTACACTGTGGGCTTTGCTCCTTCACCTAAGTGTCTCAGTATCTTGATTTTAAAAACTTCTACATCGGTTTCCTGACTTCCAGCTTTTAGAAACCACACTAAATAACTTATGTTTATATGCCATCAGTAATGTTAATAACATTCCATGGCATGTCACAAGTAAAGAAGTAGAATTTGAGCTGTGGAGGTAAAACAAAATATGGTGGAATGATTTTAATTATGTTGAAAAGATGTGTTTTGAAAATGATTTTAAAGGAGGAGAGAGCTGGAAAAAGGTCTTATACAGGGAATGAAACAGTAGGACAAGGTCTGTGGGATTTATGGATCAAAGAATTTAAATTTAATAGGTAGAGGTTCCACTTTGGGTGCACTGGGCAATTCAAGTGCAAATTGAACCCAGCCATACCTGCAAAGCCAATGGCTCGCTCAGCCCAACTGGCCTTGTCCGTACGGAAATGAATGAATGTGAGGACCCGTCCAAGCAGGGTGTCCGTTACGAGCTTGACACAACTATGAACAGCTGATTGGGACACTCCACACAGATCCCCCACTGACCCCTGGAAAGATCACAACGCATAAAAATCAAGGGCTGCTGTGACTTTCAGAGCCACTGGCACCGGGTACTCACCCACATGTTGGAGGCGATCTTTGGCCCAATCATATGGCATAATGACGTCACAGTGTCCCTTGAGAGGAGGAGCCTCCTGCAGCACTGAACCTTGGACATGTTGAGGTAGCTGGATCTCTGCATGTACACCTTAGCAGCAATATAGTGGCGTCTTCTGCGGGCCCGTCTGCCTTGCTGTCCTTGCTGACCCTGCACCCTCTGTGCCTGCACCTCTCCTCCCATGGGTCTCTCCCCACAATGCTGCCTGCGGACACCTGGCCTCCGCCCCCTTCTACCCCTTTCTTCCTCCTCAGAGGAGGTGCTCCCAGCGGAGTATACAACCCCCACCTGTTGAGATGCAGATGGAACTGCCCCCATGCACTGAAAGCTGAACTGGGCAGGAATGCTCCAACAAAGCTGACAAAACAAAAAAGTTCACAGAACAAGGCTAACAAAGCAAATATTTCAGAAGAAATCAGAAGTAAAGGACTGAAAAGTCAACAATAAAGCAACACCAAACTCTCACCTGAACTCCTAACTCACAGCCAGTGCTCCCGCCCCATTTTATCCCGCCCTTGGATGAGGAAAGTGAAAAAACGCGATGGCCACCTGCCCTCATTGCCCGTGCGCCAAACGAAAATCGCCTAGGCAACGTAAACTTCATGTCAATTGTCCTTTTAATTGCCTTTAAATGGCTGATTAGGTGTCGGCGAGCACGCTGACAACTCCCTCACACACCCACTGTACTATCCCGTGTGTGCGGAATGATGTCGGGATGTGCGCCTGATGTTACCACTTGCGACTCAACATTCTTTCGGGTCGGCTGCGCACCCAAAACTAGTGCATGAATTTCTGGCCTATGTTTCCCCCGAGTTGTAACGTGAAACACAAAATCTGCGATGAACCAGCACATTGAGGCAACGTTTTAAGATTTTAAAATATATTTTGCTTTAAAAAATATTCCTTGGGATAATTAATAACATCCTGTATTGATATAGTGTCTTCAAAGTAGTGAAACATTTCAAGGCACTTCAAAAGACCATTGTCAAACAAGATTTGACACTGAGCCTCATCAAGAGATATAATGGCAGATGACCAAAAGCTTGGTCAAAAAAGGTAGGCTTCAGGGACTGTCTTAAAGGAGGAGAGGGAGATAGAGAGGCAAAGAGATTCAGGAAGTGAATTGCAGACCTTAGGGCCCAAGCACCTGAAGGCATGGCCGTCCAGTGGTGAGTGGTTAAAATCGGGGTGTTCAAGACGCAGAGCAGGAACGCAGATATCTGAGCTGTAGAGCTAGAGGTTACGGAGATAGGGCAGATGCGGCCATGGAGGGATTTGAAAACAAGAATGAGAATTATAAATTTGAGAATTTATTTACATAATCAGAAATTAATGTATGTCAGAGAGCACAGGGGCAATGGGTGAATGGGATTTGTTGTGAGTTAGGACAGAGAAAGCAGAGTTTAGGATGACCTCAAATTTATGGAAAGTAGAAGATGGGAGGTTTGGCAGAGTGGTAACTTGATAAATCTTGATTAATACAGCTACATTGCTCTGCAATGGGAAATTCTAGCATTCTGAATCTTCTAGCTGTTCGCTTTACATCAAGCAATCCACAGGCTATCCCAGAAATTCAAGCTGTTTACCTCTGAGAATTGGTGTGGATCCAATTGATGGCATTAAAAACCTCAACTGGGGAAAGGTAATTGATATCAGAGATCCTAATTTCTGTTATTGGAACAGCATGGCACTGTTCCAACTTTGCTATAGGCTTTTTTGGCTGAATGCCACTAATAGAAAGACTTACATTTAATTGCTCCTTTCTTATCCCAGGACATCCCAGAACACTTAGCAGCCAATGAAGTACTCTTTTCAGGGTGGGTCATTGTTGTAATTTAAGGAAATGCAGCAGTAAACTTACACACGACAAGGTTAACAACCCACACTGGAATAAATGACAAGATAACCTGTTCTAGTGATGTTGGTTGGTAGATAACTATTGACCTGTGAACCAGGGCTCTCCTGTTCCCCTTCAAAATGTGCCATGGGATCTTTTACTCTGCCTGAAAGGGTGAACAGGGCATCAGTTTAACAACTCTTTCACTGGCACTTCTGACAGTGCAGAACTTCCTCGTTACTGCACTGGAATATGAACATATGAATTAGGAACAGGAGTAGGCCACTTGGTGCCTTGAGCCTGCTCCACCTTTCAATAAGATCATGACTGATCTGAATGTAACCTCAACCCCGCATTCCTGCTTACTCCCGTTAACCTGTCATTCCCACCACCCCCGCCGCCCGCTTTTTTAATTAAGAATATATCTAGCTCTGCCTCAAAAATATTCAAAGACTCTGCTTCCATCACCTTTCAAGGAAGAGAGTTCCAAAGACTCACAAACCTCTGAGAAAGAGAATGTTGCCTCATCTCTGTTTTAAATGTGTGACCCCTTATTTTTAAACAGTGACCTCAAGTTCTAGATTCTCCTCTCCACATCCACCTTGTCAAGACCCCTCAGGATCTTAAAGGTTTCAATTAAGTCACCTCTTACTCTTCTAAATTCCAGTGGATACAAGCCTAACCTGTCCAGCCTTTCCTCCTAAGACAACACACCCATTCCTGGTATTAGGCTAGTAAACCTTTTCTGAACTGCTTCTAATGCATTTACATCTTTCTTCAAATAAGAGGACCAGTACTGTACACAGTACTCCAGATGTGATCTCACTAGTGTCCTGTACAACCGAATCATAACCTCCCTACTTTTGTAATCAATCCCCCTCACAATAAATGATAGCATTCTGTTAGCTTTCAATTACCTGCTGTACCTGCATACCTTTTGTGATTCATGCACTAGGCTACCCAGATCCCTCTAATCTCCGAGCTCTGCAATTTCTCACCATTTAGACAATAAGCTTCTTTTTCATTCTTCCTGCCAGAATGAACAATTTCACATTTGGCACATTATACTCAATTTGCCAGATCTCTGGCCACTCACTTAACCTATCTATGTCACTTTGTAGCCTCCTTACATCCTCTTCACAACTTACTTTCTACCTACCTTTGTGTCGTCAGCAAATTTAGCAACCATTTCTTCAGTGTCTTCATCTAAGTCATTTATATAAATCGTGAAAAGTTGAGGCCCCAGCATTGATCACACCCTGCCAACCAGAAAAAGACCAATTATGCCAACTCTCTGCTTCCTGTTAGCTAGCCAATCTTCTATCCATGCCAATATGTTACGCCCTACACCATGAGCTTTTATTTTCTGCAACAACCTTTAATGTGGCACTTTATCAATCCCTTCTGGAAATCTAAGTACAGTACATCCACCGGTTCCCCTTTATCCACAGCACATGTGACTGCTTCAAAGAACTCCAATAAATTGGTTAAACATGTTTTCCCTTTTACAAAAGCACATTGTCTCTGCCTGATTGCCTTGAGTTTTTCTACGTGCTCTGCTATAACATCTTTAATAATAGCTTCTAACATTTTCCCAATGACAGATGTTAGGCTAACTGGCCTGTGATTTCCTGCTTTCTGTCTCCCCTTTTTGAATAAAGGAGTTACATTTCAATCTATTGGAACCTTCCCTGAATCTAGGGAATTTTGGAAAATTAAAACCAATGCATCAACTTTCTCACTAACCATGTCTTTCAAGGCCTTAAGATGAAGTTCATCCGGATCTGGGGATTTGACAGCCCGCAGCCCCAACAATTTGCTTAATACCACTTCCCTGGTGACTGTACTTTTCCTGAGTTCTTTCCTCCCTTCCTTTTCCTGATTTACAGATATTTATGGGATAGAAACATAGAAAATAGAAGCAGGAGTAGGCCATTCAGCCCTTCGAGCCTGCTCCGCCATTCATTATGATCGTGGCTGATCAACCAACTCAATAGCCTGCTCCCGCTTTCTCCCCATATCCATTGATCCCTTTTGCCCCAAGAGGTATATCTAACTCCTTCTTGAAAACATACAATGTTTTGGCCTCAACTACTTTCTGTGGTAGTGAATTCCACAGGCTCACTACTCTCTGGGTGAAGAAATTTCTCCTCAGCTTAGTCCTAAATGGTCTACCCCATATCCTCAGACTGTGACCCCTGGTTCTGGATTCCCCCACCATCGGGAACATTCTTCCTGCATCTACCCTGTCTAGTCCTGTTAGAATTTTATAGGTTTCTATGAGATCCCCCTCATTCTTCTGAACTCCAGCGAATATAATCCTAACCGACTCAATCTCTCCTCATATGTCAGCCTCGCCATCCAAGGAATCAGTCTGATGAACCTTCGCTGCACTCCCTCTATATCAAGAACATCCTTCCTCAGATAAGGAGACCAAAACTGCACACAATATTCCAGCTGTGGTCTCGCCAAGGCCCTGTACAATTGCAGCAAGATATCCTTCTGGCTATGAAGGCCAACATACCATTTGCCTTCTTTACCGCCTGCTGCATTTGTATGCTTACCTTCATCGACTGGTGTACGAGGACACCCAGGTCTCGTTGCACATTCTCCTCTCTCAATTTATAGCCATTCAGATAATAATCTGCCCTCTGTTTTTGCTACCAAAGTGGATTACCTCACATTTATCCACATTATACTGCATCTGCCATGCATTTGCCAGCTCGCTCAGCTTATCCAAATCACTCTGAAGCATCTCTGCATCCTCCTCACAGCTCACCCTCCCATCCAACTTTGTGTCGTCTGCAAATTTGGAGGTATTACATTTAGCTCCCTCATCTAAATCATTAATATATATAGTGAATAGCTGGGGTCCCAGCACTGATCCCTGCAGTACCCCACTGTCTGCCATTCGGAAAAAGACCGTTTATTCCTATTCTTTGTTTCCTGTCTGCCAACCAGTTTTCTATCCATCTCAATACACTACCCCCAATCCAAATGCTTTAATTTTACATACTAATCTTTTATGTGGGACTTTGTCGAAAGCCTTCTGAAAGTCCAAATAAACCACATCCACTGGCTCTCCCTTATCAACTCTACTAGTTACATTCTCGAAAAATTCTAGTAGATTTGTCAAGCATGATTTCCTCTTCGTAAATCCATGCTGGCTCTGTCCAATTCTGCTATTGTTTTCATAATGCTCAACTATTAAATCTTTTATAATGGACTCTAGAATTTTCCCCACTACCGACGTCAGGCTGACTGGTCTATAATTCCCTGCTTTCTCTCTACCTCCCTTTTTAAATAGTGGGGTTACATTAGCTACCCTCCAATCTGTAGGAACTGTTCCAGAGTTTATAGAATCTTGGAAGATGACCACCAATGCATTTGTTATTTCTAGGGCCACATCCATAAGTACTCTGGAATGTAGATTATCAGGCCCTGGGGATTTATTGGCCTTCAGTGCTATCAATTTCTCCAGCACCATTTCCCTACTAATACTGATTTCTTTCAGTTCCTCCCTCTCGCTGTGTTCCCCAACATTTCTGGTGTGTTATTTGTGTCTTCCTTTGTGAAGACAGAGCCAAAGTATGTATTTATTTGGTCAGCCATTTCTTTGTTCCCCATTATAAATTCCACTGTTTCTGACTGTAAGGGAACTACATTTATCTTCACCAAACTTTTTCTCTTCACATGCCTATAGAAACTATTACAGCCAGTTTTTATGTTCCCCGCAAGCTTACTCTCGTACTCTATTTTCCCCTTCTTAATCAATCCCTTGGTCCTCCTTTGCTGAAATCTAAAGTGGTCCCAATCCTCAGGCCTGTTGTTTCTTCTGGCCAATTTATATGCCTCTTCCTTGGATCTAATACTATCTTTAATTTCCCTTGTAAGCCATGGTTTGGCCACCTTTCCTATTTTACTTTTGTGCCAGACAGGAATAAACAATTGTTGCAGTTCACCCATGCGCTCTTTGAACATTTGTCATTGCCTATCTACCGTCATCCCTTTAAGTAACGTTTCCCAAACCATCATAGCCAATTCACGCCTCATACCATCGTAGTTTCCTTTATTAAGATTCAGGGATGTTACTTGTATCCTCTATAGTGAATACTGAAGCAAAATACCTGTTTAATTCACCTACCATCTCTCTACTTTCCATTATCAATTCCTCAGACACACTTTTTATAGGACCAATGCTCACTTTGTCAACCTAGATTTTTCTTCTTCTTGAATTCACTGCTGATGATGGGTCTGACCCACAGCACCATGGTAGGGTAAGGAGACAGGGCCTGAATCTACCCCAGCTGGAACGGGCATCGAACTCTATGCTGTTAGTACCAAACCGATCCACATCAGCCAACTGAGTCAACCGGCCGCCCCAAAGAATCTGAGTTGCTGTGGCAACAAAAATTGCTGCATGCATATTGTAGATCAAAACTATGAATAGGAATGGTAGAGGCTCCAATTTCTTTCCATCACATAGCTGACCAGGAATCTTTCCCGCTCTTACTGCCTGCCATATGTGGGAGGATTTGCAGATTGATCCTCAACCTACTTGGCCACATTATGAAATCAAGCCCTGGAGTGGGAATTGAACCCAGAGTTTCTGGCTCAGAGGGACGCTGCCCACTGTGCAACAAGACCTTCCCCTAACTAGGTATGTGTTCAAGTCTCTGAAGTGGGGCTTGAACCCACAACCTCTTATATTGGAGGCAAAAGTACTATTGCTGAACCTAGTAGGTGCTTTAATGGCTGTGGATTACCACACATGAGCATACAAGTGACTGTATCATTGTTTGGAATGGGCTCTGGGCTGCTTTGCTAGAGCAAGCAGGATCTATTCTGTTGTTATAAACGCAGAAAATCTTGGAAAAACTCAGCAGGCCTGGCAGCATCTGTGGAGAAGGAAACAGAGTTAACGCTTCAAGTCCATATGAAGGGTCATATGGACTCGAAACGTTGACTCTGTTTCTCTCTCCACAGATGCTGCCAGACCTGCTGAGTTTTTCCAGCATTTTCTGGTTTTTTTTCAGATTTTCAGCATCTGCAGTAGTTTACTTTCATCTGTTTTGTTCTTACACTAGCAGAAGAGTGTTATCTGTAATTTCAGGGCACTTGAATTTATCAGGGTAAATATTGCAGCTCAGTGCACCACCAGTGTTTATCAGAAAATTAGGGCATGCTGGAATAAATAGTGATGGTTGTCTCAAAATTAATCCAATCTTGCCCACAAGAAATTAAATTAAGAAACGATCTGCAAACATACAACTTTCAAAATGTGTTTCTTTCACTACACCCTGCTCTCTCTCTCTGTAGTTGTTGTGCATATGCGGTTGTCATCTCCACATGAACTCTCCTCTCTGGAAGGGTTTCACATTGACAAGAACACACACGTGCACCCCATCCCCCATGCCCCCAACCCCCTCATTTTGAAGACAATGCTGTTGTGATAAAGATATGGGGTTTTTTTCTATCTAGATTTAATTGCTGTCCTGTCTCTTTAGATCCATTCATAATAGCCAAGTAGAGTAAAAAAATTCTCAGAGCTGAACTTAATACATTTTTTACAAGCTTAGTTCAAACTTGAAGGGCTGGAACCTAGTTATTTTTGAACTAATACAGATAGTTTCATTTTTCCAGTTAAAGACATGACATCCTATTTTTTTTGAATCAGTGTTGAATTATGCAACAAGCTGTGGGAACTGTCGAAAAGCTGTATAAGAGGCTGGATCCATTCCCTCACTGAGTTAATAGAAGATAAATGAACCAATTGGAAAGATAATATACACTAATTAGCAGTCATGTGTATGAATTGAGATTCATGAGAGCACAGAATCTACTGGTTTAGCAACACAATGAAGCTGTCCTTGCCCACGTGCAGCAAGACCTGGGCAACATTTAGACTTGGGCTGATAAGTAGCAGGTAACATTCCTGCCACACAAGTGCCAGGCAATGACTGTCTCCAACAGGAGGGAATCTAACCACCACCACCGCAAGAAAGTTTTTCCATGACTGAAAGAGTGGAGGACCAGAGGACACTGATTAAAGGCGAGATGAGGAAAACTCTTTTATGCAGCAAGTGGAATGCCATCTTCTGAGAGTGTGGTAGGAAAACTCAATTGCGGTTTTCAAAAGGGTATTGGATAATTGGCTGAATAATTACTCAATAAGGCAGGGGAGTGGGAGTAGCTGAGTTGGTCTTGCAGAGAGCTGGTATGGACATGATGGGCCAAATATGCTCCTTCTGTAAGAATTCTATGATTCTATATCAATACTGCTCCTGCAAGAGCAGATCAGAGGCTGGGAATTCTGTAAAGAGTAATTCCTTCTGACTCCTCAAAGCTTATCCACCATCTACAAGCCACAAGTCAGGAGTGTGAAGGAATGTAGGAGGAATTCTTTCCACTTGCCTGGATAATGCAGCTCAAACAACACTCAAGAAGCTCGACACCATTCAGGACAAAACAACTCGCTTGATTGGCTCCCCATCCACGGTTCATATTCACTCCCTCCATCACCAGAGAAAAATAAACAAAATGCACTGCAACCACTCATCAAGGCTCCCTCGATAACACCTTCCAAAGTTACAATCTCTACCACCTAGAAGAAAAAGGGTAGTAGTTATGGGGGAGACAGTGGTGTAGTGGCAATGTCACTGCACCATTAATTCAGGAGCCCAGGCTAATGCTTTAGGGACATGGGTTCAAATCCCACAATGGAATCTTGTGGAATTCAAATTCAATTGATTGCCTTGAAATGATTGTCATTAAAAAAAAACATCTGGTTCACTAATGCCCTTTAGGGAAGGAAATCTGCCATCCCTGCCTGGTCTGGACTGCATGTGACTCCAGACACATAGCAATGTGGTTGACTCTTAATTGCTCTCTGAAATTACTGAGCAAGCCACTCACTTCAAGGGCAATTAGGGATGGGCAACAAATACTGGTCTTACCAGCCAGTGACACCCACATCCTATGAAAGAATTTTTTAAAAAGTGCATGGGAGCATTACCACCTGCAAGTTCCCTTCCAAGTCACACATCATCCTGACTTGGAACTATATTGCCGTTCTTTCACAATCGCTGGGTAAAATTCCTGGAATTTCCCTCACCCCGCCTAGCAGCACTATGGTGCACTGACACCAGACTGCAGCAATTCAAGAATTTGGCTCACCACCGTCTTCTCAAAAGCAGTTAAGGATGGACAATAAATGCCGGCAATGCCTGCAATGTCCACATACCATGAATCATTTATTTTTAAAGAGGAGGCGAGTTTATTGTTTCCAGTATAAAAGAATTCATAAAGGTGCCAAAGGGTCTCCCATCCTCCAACTTTGTTAGCTGCACCTTCTACTGAAGAAATTGCCAACACTTTAGGAAACCCCAATTCACTTTTTGCTTTCAGGTGCCCTGCAACAGGCCATAAGATGATATTGTTTCTCAGAAGATGGCATTTCACTTGCTGGTATTCTGCACTTCTGAAATCTCCTCACACATGACTGCAGGGATTGAAGAGATGCATTGCTACATATTCTCTACCCGTTACAATAGATTCAATTCATGCAGGAAAAGCCTACTGCTTCTAAAGGCAGATGTGGTACAGTATCAATCCCTATAAGTGTATGTTTGAGAGTATCACACTTGTCTGATCTTTCCCACTCCTCTTTGACCAAATCTGTTTATTCCTTCTCATTTGTATACTGAGGTGTACCTTTCTCAAACTACCTACATGTTCCTGCAGTGTGCTGAGTTGCAAGTGCTTGGGAGGGTGGAGTGCTTGATATAATCCCCATGGAGTGACAAGATCTCTGATATCACTTGTTTCACCCTCCTCATCTTGACAAGAACCTATAGGAGGAGAACAAGAATAACATTTATATTTCATCCCCCAGCAATAGCTTCAAAGACACGCAAATTCATTTTAGCCAGGATCTTCACCTAAACAACTCTCAATTTTCAATGAGGGGTGGAAAATAAGAAGGGAACTCATGACACCATGTTCTCACTTTTTCCAACAGATTTAGAGTTTCCGCTGCCCCCTCTACCAAATGTTAAAAATTTCCTCCCAAATTCAATATTAAAATGAAGTGGTAATGCCTTCGTATATTGTGTTTCCTTTCATTGCCACATCAATAATGCTGGATGCAACTTACACCTGTGGATAACTGACAACCAGCATTTCAAAGTGCTGAAGATTTAAATGGACACAACAGGCACTTTAGGGCCGAAATGGATGTTGAATCTTAAATATCCTACGGATGGCCAGCAATCAAATCAGTGAGGAAGATCTAGACTTTTGTGAGACAACCTGTTGCTTTGCAAGTGTAACCCTTAATGTAAGGATTTACATGAGTCATTGTACAAATGACCATAATAAATGGAGGATACTTGCTGGTTGATGGTCTCAAACTTGTCCTCTTCAATACCCTTAACAAATTGCTGGCTATGTAGTGCCATGGGTTCAGAATAACTGTCCTACTACATATCCAAATTTTCTGTTGATGCTGAACTGCCATTATTCATGAAAATGGGATTTGAACCCTTGGCCTGAATCTTCTGGTCAACGTGCGGGGCCAGGCCCTGCTCGCCGGCGCATAAAATGACAGGCAGTGATGTCAGGCGTGTGTCCCGACGTCACCGCACGCCATTCCAATCTTAATTTCGGCGGGCACACAGCGGAGTCAGCTGTGCACCCACCGAACTGTCAAAGGCCTATTAAGGCCATTTAGAAACTAATGGAACTAGTTAACAGGGCTGC
The DNA here is from genome assembly GCF_017639515.1 of Carcharodon carcharias. Classification (NCBI taxonomy): domain Eukaryota; kingdom Metazoa; phylum Chordata; class Chondrichthyes; order Lamniformes; family Lamnidae; genus Carcharodon; species Carcharodon carcharias. The sequence goes on along the minus strand of NC_054477.1, from coordinate 30,834,413 downwards.
CCATCCAACCTTAAGGTTGGCGGGCTGGCAAAGAGCCCAAGCGACCTTCATATTTTTCATGGAACCTCATCCACAGGCGGGATGGGGTTTCATGAAGGGTTTATAAATGTAATAAAAATTCTTAACGAAATTCATTGATATGTCCCAGCTCATTGTCACATGAGGGGACATGTCTGTATAATTTTTAAAATTTTTTTTTCAAGTTTTCCAAATCAAATTAATCTCCCTGAGGCAGCTCTGTGCCTCAGGGAGATTTCTGCGCTCTTTCGTACGCATCGGCTATGCGCCCACTCCTGAACCGCCCGCTTAACGGGGAGAAGATTCTCCCCCTTGAAATTGTTCCCTTGTGTCCAGACCCACTCTGTCAGGCCTTTTCAAATGAGCTTAGATGTGTTTTTTTCTGGCACTATTCTTTTGGGGGTTTACTGTGGAGTTTTTTTTTATTCACGGGATATGGGCTTCGCTGGCTGGGCCAGCATTTATTACCCATCCCTAGTTGTCCTTGAGAAGGTGGTGGTAAGCTGCCTTCGTGAACCACTGCAGTCCATGTGGTATAGTTACGCCCACAGTGCTGTTAGGAAGGGAGTTCCAGGATTTTGACCCAGCGACAGTGAAGGAACAACGATATATTTCCAAAACAAAAACAGAATTACCTGGAAAAACTCAGCAGGTCTGGCAGCATCGGCGGAGAAGAAGAGTTGACGTTTCGAGTCCTCATGACCCTTCGACAGAACTTGAGTTCGAGTCCAAGAAAGAGTTGAAATATAAGCTGGTTTAAGGTGTGTGTGTGGGGGGGCAGAGAAAGAGAGAGAGAGAAGTGGAGGGGGGGTGTGGTTGTAGGGACAAACAAGCAGTGATAGAAGCAGATCATCAAAAGATGTCAACAACAATAGAACAAAAGAACACATAGGTGTTAAAGTTGGTGATATTATCTAAACGAATGTGCTAATTAAGAATGGATGGTAGGGGACTCAAGGTATAGCTCTAGTGGGGGTGGGGAGAGCATAAAATATTTTAAAATATTTAAAAATAATGGAAATAGGTGGGAAAAGAAAAATCTATATCAATTATTGGAAAAAAAGGAAGCGGGAAACAGAAAGGGGGTGGGGATGGGGGAGGGAGCTCACGACCTAAAGTTGTTGAATTCAATATTCAGTCCGGAAGGCTGTAAAGTGCCTAGTCGGAAGATGAGGTGTTGTTCCTCCAGTTTGCGTTGGGCTTCACTGGAGCAATGCAGCAAGCCAAGGCCAGACATGTGGGCAAGAGAGCAGGGTGGAGTGTTAAAATGGCAAGCGACAGGGAGGTTTGGGTCATTCTTGCGGACAGACCGCAGGTGTTCTGCAAAGCGGTCGCCCAGTTTACGTTTGGTCTCTCCAATGTAGATATATTTCCAAGTCAGGTTGGTGAGTAACTTGGAGGGGAACTTCCAGGTGGTGGTGTTCCTATCTATCTGCTGCCCTTGTCCTTCTAGGTGGTAGTGGTCGTGGATTTGGAGGGTGCTGTCTAAGGAATCTTGGTGAATTCCTGCAGCACATCTTGTAGATGGTACACACTGCTGTTACTGTGCATCAGTGGTGGAGGGAGTGAATGTTTGTGGATGTGATGCCAATCAAGCGGGTTGCTTTGTCCTGGACTGTGACCAGCTTCTTGAGTGTTGTGGGAGCTGCACTCATCCAGGCAAGTGGAGAGTGTTCCATCACACTCCTGACTTGTGCCTGTAAATGGCATAAGGCTTTGGGGAGTCAGGAGGTGAGTTACTCGTCGCATGATTCCTAGCCTCTAACCTGCACTTTTAACCATAGTATTTATATGGCTAGTCCAGTTCAGTTTCTGGTCAATGGTAACCCCCAGGATGTTGATTGTGGGGGATTCAATGATAGTAATGCCATTGAACATCAAGGAGCAATGGTTGGATTCTCTCTTGTTGGAGATGATCATTGCCTGACAATTATATAGCACGAATGTTACTTGCCACTTGTCAGCCCAAGCCTGGATATTGACTCGGTCTTGCTGCATCTGAACATGGACTGCTTCAGTATCTGAGGAGTTGCGAATGGTGCTGAACACTTCGCAATCATCAGTGAAGATCCCCACTTCTGACCTTATGATGGAAGGAAGGTCATTGATGAAGCAACTGAGGATGGTTGGGCCTAGGACACTACCCTGAGGAACTCCTGCAGTGATGTCCTGGAGCTGAGATGACAGATCCCCAACAACCAGCTTCCTTTGTGCTAGATATGACTCCAACCAGCGGAGAGTTTCCTCCCAATTCCCATTGACTCCAGTTTTGCTAGGGCACCTTGATGACACACTCAGTTAAATGCTGCCTTGATGTCAAGGGCAGTCACTCTCATCTCACCTCGGGAGTTCAGCTCTTTTGTCCATGTTTGAACCAAGGTTGTAATGAGGTCAGGAGCTGAGTGGCCCCAGCAGAACCCAAACTGGGCGTCAGTGAGCAGTTTATTGCTAAGCAATTGCCGCTTGATAGCACTGTTGATGATCCCTTCCATTACTTTACTGATGATCGAGAGTAATTTGGTAGTAATTGGCCGGGTTGGATTTGTCCTGCTTTTTGTGTACAGTACATACCTGGGCAATTTTCCACATAGCCGGGTGGATGCCAGTGTTGTAGCTATACTGGAACAGCTTAGCTAAGGGCATGGCAAGTTCTGGAGCACAGGTCTTTATTACTATTGCCCGAATATTGTCAGGGCCCATAGCCTTTGCAGTATCCAGTGCCTTCAGCCATTTCTTGATATCACGTGGAGTGAATCGAATTGGCTGAAGACTGGAACCTGGATGCTGGGGACCTCCGGAGGAAGCCGAGATGGATCATCTACTTGGCACTTCTGGCTGAAGATTGTTGTGAATGCTTCAGCCTTATCTTTTGCACTGCTGTGCTGGGCGCCTCCATATTTGATAATAGGGATATTTGTGGACCCTCCTCCTCCAATGAGTTGTTTAGAGTCCACCATCATTCACGACTGGATGTGGCAGGACTGCAAAGCTAAGATCTGATCCGTTGGTTGTGGGATCACTTAGCTCTGTCTAAGACTTGCTGCTTATGCTGTTTGGCATGCAAGTAGTCCTGTGTTATAGCTTCACCAAGTTGACACCTCATTTTTAGGTATGCCTGGTGCTGCTCCTGGTATGCCCTCCTGCACTCTTCATGGAATCAGGGTTGATTCCCCTGGCTTGATGGTAATGGTAGAGTAGGGGATATGCCGGGCCATGAAGTTACAGATTGTGTTCGAGTACCATTCTGCTGCTGCTGATGGCCCACAGCACCTCATGGATGCCCAGTCTTGAATTGCTAGATCTGTCGAAATCTATCCCGTTTAGCACGATAGAGGGTATCCTCAATGTACAGGCAGGACTTCATCTCCACATTGACTGTGTGGTGGTCACTCCTACCGATAATGTCATGGACAGATGCACCTGCAGCAGGCAGGTCGGTGAGGACGAGGTCAAGCATGTTTTTCCCTCTTGTTGGTTCCCTCACCACCTGCCGCAGACCCAGTCTAGCAGCTATATCATTTAGGACTCGGCCAGCTCGGTCAGTAGTGGTGCTACTGAGCCACTCTTGATGATGGACATTGAAGTACACCCAGAGTATGTTCTGCACCCTTGCCACCCTCAGTGCTTCCTGTGATGTTCAACATGTAGGAGCACTGGTTCATCAGCTGAAGGAAGACAGTACAAACTCCTGATTGTATACAGGGATGGTGATGTACATTATCTGCAAGGTATGATTCCGTGAGGATGACTATGTCGGGCTGTTGTTTCACTCGTTTGTGAGACAGCTCTCCCAATTTTGACACTAGCCCCCAGATGTTAGCAAGGAGGACTTTGCAGGGTCGACAGGGCTGCGATTACCGTCGTCGTTTCCGGTGCCTAGGTCGATGCCGGGTGGTCCATCTAGTTTCATTCCTTTTTTGTGACTTTGTAGCGATTTGTTACAACTGGGCAGCTTGCTCGGCCATTTAAGAGTCAACCACAATACTGTGGTTCTGGAATTACATGTAGGCCAGATCAGGTAAGGACGACAGATTTCCTTCCTTAAAGGGAATTGGTGAACGAGGTGGGTTTTTACAACAATCATTAGACTTTTAATTCAAGATTCAAATTCGACCATTTGCTGTGGCAGGATTCAAACCCAGGTCTCCAGAACATTACCCTTGGTCTCTGGATTACTAGTCCGGTGACAATACCACTACGCCATCGCCTATAAGTGCATGATATTATTGTCCCCTAATGCTGGTTGCATGCAATTTGTGTTGAATGAAGGTGTATTGTAAAACGAGTGTAATATACACTCTCTGCATATTGTACTGGTCATTTTCATGAGGGTGCTGCAATAGGTTCATGCCTTGAGGGAAGAGTAGGCTTGTGTACAGAAATTGCCATGTCTTGGCTCTTCTGATGCCACTGAACTTTGTCACTCTCAGGTACATTGGGCCTGGGAGAACACATTAATTTAGCCAGTAACCTCCATTCAAGCTGTTTGCATCTAGGTTTTAGCAGGTGAATGCTCTTTTGCACCAGATAAGGTAAATCTCCTTCACCACACTTCCTGCTGCAACACCTCCAACAGCTCATAACAGAAAGTGGGATTTATAGATGCTCATCCTGTTTTATACGTGATGCTGCCAACTCCATTGTTTCAATCTTCAGCAGAGAACTATTGCAGACAGCTTCCCCTGAAGAAGTGCTGACTTTCCCAATTTTACAGCTGGCAGGCAAACAGCTTTTGGACCAAAGAAACTGTGCACATATTCTATGAACAGCAAAACTCTTCAAGTTGAAGGGGTTTGCCCCACAACATTAGGTAGTTGAGCAGATGTCCCTGCACCATGGGTGACTGAACTCTGATTTATTTGGACTAAATGAACTTTAAGATGAACTGGGCTGATGTAAGATGTGGTTTTGATCCAATAATGCGTAAGTATAGGGAAGGATGTGTACTGAAAGGCCCACAGTTTGTGTTAGCTAGTTTTGATTATCTTCTATTTCAAGCTTGCTTCTCACTTAAGGGTTTAACCAAATTGCTGTCTGTAGATTCAAAGAAGGATGCAATGAATGGCTCAACCACATAGCTGCTGCATTGCAGCCCTTTCAAACATGACAACTCTGAGTTTTGCTTCCAGGTCGTGTGCACAGAGACAAAACATTTCCCAACCCAGAGGCCTAGATGGTCAGATTTTCATTCTGTGGGGGTCGTGGGGGCGGGTTGCTGTGTGGGTGGGTTGGCTGGATTAGAAGTGGGGCAAGCCACCCCTGGAATGAGTGCAGAGTCTGTTGGATGTGGACGTGGGCTGGGTGGAAGGCCTTCCTCTGTGTTCCGGCACTTTGTTAAAGTTATATTTTAAAATGATTAAAACAAAAAACAATCCTCCAGCCCTCACCCCCACACATTCCCTTTTCCACATCCATGCCAACCCATGCCCCCACCCACTCTATGGCCCTTCATTGCCCCTATGCCCCTCTACCCACCCCTGTGACCCCTCATACTTGCTCTGCTAACCCATGCACCTCTACAAACACCCATGGCCCCTCAGACCCCCTGTGCCACCCCATGCCCTTCATGGCACCTCCTATTTCCTTTGCCAGCCCATGCCTTCCACTCATCCCATTGGCCCTTTATAGCCCCTATGCCAACTTAGTGCCAACTCATGCCAGTCAATGCCCCAACCCACTACCATTTGCGCTTACCCCTTCTAGTATCCACCATAGGCAAGCCTAGGGTGCCAAGCTGACATTCGGAGAGCAAAGAGGGGATATGAGAAAACTCTGGCTGGTAAAAGTAGGGAAAATCCCAAGGTATTCTATAAGTATATCAATGGGCAGAGGATAACGAGAGAAAGAGTAGGACCCGTTAGGGACCAAGGGGGCAATCTATGGGTGGAGCCAGAGGACATCGGTAGAGTGTTGAACGAATTCTTCACATCCGTCTTCATCCAAGAGAATGAGGATGAAGGTATGGAACTCAGGGAGAGAGACTGTGAGGTCCTTGAGCAAATTGATATAGGGAGTGACAAGGTATTCCAGATTTTGGCAGGCTTAAAGTGGACAAATTTCCAGGTCTGGATGATTTGTGTCCCAGACTTATGAGGGAGGCAAGGGAGGAGATTGCAGGGGCTCTGCCCCAAATTTTTAGTTCCACTCTGGCCACGGGGGAGAACAGCTAATGTGGTTCCGCTATTTAAGAATGGCTGTAGAGATAAGCCAGGGAACTACAGGCCAGTTCTCTCGAGTGAGGGGCAGAAGTCCAGCCTGCAGCCAATAGGAAGCATGAAATCACTGAGGGGCAGGCATTGTCGGCCAGGATGTGTTCCCCACCGACTCTCTGGATGGCAGGACGAGAAACCCTGCCATCCTAAAAATCTTGGCCATTGTCTCCATATACTCACAGACTCTGCTAGCAAGTGTAGTTTGTCAAATGCAAATGGCCTTCTGGTAGCTCCCTTTGAAGTTGGGCTGTGCAGTCCCCAGTTGATCTGGTAGAAGCTCCTTAGACAAAATGAGATGTGACATTCCCGAAACTGAGAAGTGAATTCTTTTGTCTGGAGACTCACAGATGATAACTCGTAGACAGAGAGTCAGCCATCTTCATAGTCTTTGATAGTCTTTATTCAGCTGAAAAGTACCAGTTTAAAAATAAGAAATAGCAATAAGGACACATAAAAACACACAGGGTTAGGTTCTGAAACAAAAACAGAAAATGCTGGAACAACTAACAGCATCTGTGGAGAGAGAAATAAAGTTAACGTTTCGAGCCCATATGACCCTTCTTCAGAGCTGAAGAGAAGTGGAAATGTGATAAAATATATACTGTTTAAGGGGGGTGGGGCAGGTGGAGCTGGATAGAAGGCCAGCAATAGGTGGGGACAAAGGAGCGATTGACAAAGATGTCATGAACTAAAGGACAAAGGGAGTGTTAATGGTAGTGGTAATTGCTAAAAAAATGGTGCTAATAGTGGTATAAAGATGAGAAAGCAGCAGAATGTGATTATGGCAGAACAAGGGTAGCATTGTATGAAAGAACAAGTGACAGATGACCCTGTAGGGGATGGGGTGGGGGGATGGGGCGGTGGTGGGGGAAAAAGGATAGAAAATGGGTAAAAAAAAGGGGATTAAACCATGGATAAATGAATAAATATAAAATTAAGTGGATAAAAAAATAAAAATGAATGTAGTAGAAAGGACATTAAGAAAGGGGGTGAGGATGGAGGAGAGAATTCATGGTCTGAAGTTGTTGAACTCAATGTTAAATCCAGAAGGCTGTAAGGTGCCTAATCGGAAAGGGCTAGGTTCTGTTCCATCACACTTGGCTTCTTTTTAAAGAATTCCTTCACCCTCCTGAAGACTTTCCTAAATCTTTTGATGTTAGCAATATTGTTTTCTCTACAGTATTCAGAAGATGCCTTGATGACTACATCATTAGAGTTTTGCAGGGATTCAAATTTCCAGGTGATCACGGAAGGGGTTTGAATCTCCAATTGTATTTCATCAGTGATATCATTAGATTAACCTGTCCAATTCTGTAATTGTATTTTATGTAGCTTCAGTTAGGAAGCTACAGCTCAGGAATAAAAATCAGTTATCACTGGGTGCATTTTCCAATGGAAATTAGAACTGGTCCAGTTGACCAGTTGAGCTGATCCCAGTTGGCCAGTTGAGCTGGGTGGTGATTTGGATGTTGCCCTCTGGTAGCCATAGCTAAAGTAAAGGACACCTCAACTGTTCTGCCTAGAAAGATTGCAATGGAGTGATTCACAATGATGAAGACACTTGTATGGACCTTTTTTTAATTCATTTACGGGATGTGGGCATCATTGACTAGGCCAGCTTTTATTGCCCACCCCTAACTACATTTGAGAAGGTGGTGATGAGCCACCTTCTTGAACCGCTGCAGTCCATGTGGTGTAGGTACACACACAGTGCTGTTAGGGAGGACGTTCCAGGATTTTAACCCAGCAACAGTGAAGGAACAGCAATATATTTCCAAGTCAGGATGGTGAGTGGCTTGGAGGGCAACTTCCAGGTGGTGGTTTTCCCATCTATCTGCTGCCCTGGTCCTTCTAGATGGTAACGGTCATGGGTTTGGAAGGTGCTGCCTAAGGAGCCTTGGTGAGTTCCTGCAGTGCATCTTGTAAATGGCACACACTGCTGCTACTGGTGAAAGCCCTATGGACAGTAACATAGGCATCAAACTCTTGGAGCAGCCTGCAACTCAAATTTTCAATTTTTCTTGGAGAGATGAGGTAACAAATATATACAGTGGACAGAATTTACATCATTTCTCCAGAACTCGTATTTTGGGTTCGAAATGTCACTGGCATGAAAAGTTAACTATGTTTCTCTCTCTGCAGGTGCTATCTGACCTGCTATTAAGTGTTTTCAGCATTTTCTGATTATATTTCAGGTGTAGACAGGACCTGATTGAGCTGCAGTTTTTAAATGTTCTTGTGTATGGTGTTGAACAATTTTAAGGTTTTAATAGAATTACCATTAGGACATCATTAGGCATTTGTAAAAACAAGTGGACCTAAGCGTTACCAAAGTAATGGGATTTTAAGTAAAATTTAAAACAGCCATTCAATATTGACTGGATATAATCAATAGTGATTATTTTCAGTAATTGTTATGCTTATGATGGTAGGACTTTAAAATTTTATTTCAGATGAAAGAGTTAATTCAATTAGATATGGTTATAAGTGTGACAAGTGAGGGTCTATAAAAGTAGCATGTTAAGTTGTAACTTACCCACCCTTTTTGACTCTGGCAGGGCCACTAATTAAAACATTGCAATGAATAATTTATGGATCTATGCTTTTGCTGTACTATGATTCCTGAAGGTAATAAAAAAAAGATATGAATTGTTCATTCCTTGCAGCTTCAATATTGATGATTATTTTATTGATCTTTTTTCCCATGTTGTACATAATTTAAAGATTATCTGACATGAACTTGCCATTCAAATTCCTGAAGCCTGACAGTTCATGTAATAATTGTATAAGTATTTCAGTAGCCAATGTCAATAAATCTAGAGTGATAAGCACTGCCGAAATAGTGGAATGTAATTCAGTGAACTTGCGTCCATTATTCACAAACAGAAACTATCACAGCCCAATGCTGATTGCTCTAGAGCTTGTGCTTCATATAAATAATGATCTAATGGTAATGTTTAAAAACTCAAGTGCATAACAACATGAAACATAAAATTGTTTTGAACAGATTAAACTATTGCTGGATAGAAATTACTATCTATAATGTTATTAAAATCTTCTTGGCGTACAGTTCCTGTCAACTTCATTGTGCATTTCTATGTCCACATTTACAATGGATGCTGCCTACTTAGACTTGTCACATTGTAATGACACCCTCCCTACAGTAGAAATGATTTACGAATATGGGCATAGGAACATATAATGAAAATGTAAAAATAAAAATAGAATGTATGAAAGCAAACTACTGCGGAAGTTGGAAATCTGAAATGAAAAGAGAAAATGCTGGAAATACTTAGGAGGTTAGACAATGCCAGTGGGGAGAGAAATAAAGTTAACTTTTTAAGTCAGTTACCTTACATCAGGTCTGGAAATATTAGAGGCAGAACAGGTTTTAAGCATGCACAGAGGCAGGGAATGGAGGAACGGGGGGAAAGACAGAAGGGAAGCTCTGTGTTAGCGGGGATGACAGGAGAAATTAAATAATAAGTCTTAAGGGTGCAAGGCAAAAACATAGTAATGGGGCAAGTAAAGAAATAAAAGATGAGTCTAGATGAGGTGTAAATGAAGAAAACAGAATCATCTCCAGCTGCCATCTAAAAACAAAAAAAAAACAGAAGAGAAAAATGAGGGCAGAGGTTATGATCGGTAATGTTGAATTCAGTGTTGAGTCTGGAAGGCTGTTAAGTGCCTAATCGAAAGATGAGGTGTTGTTCCTCAAGCTTACATTGAACATCATTGGAACAGTGTAGGGTGCTGAAGTCAGAGTGGGACTGAGCAGTGAATTAAAATGACAGGCTGCTAGAAGTCCTGGGTAATGCTTGTGGATCAAACAGAGGTGTTCTGCAAAGTGCCCCCCACGCCCCCACCAAGAGAACAGGATCTGCATAAATGACTGACTGAATTACATCTGCATGTACTGGTCCAAATATGCCCTGGTCTCTATTCCCTTAACTGAAGCTGACAGCCTTCCTCTGTGTAATGCCATGGGAGATCAACTAGATTTCACATACACACATATATACAATTCATATATTATGGGCTGGATTTTATGGGGTGGGAGAGACGGGAATGCTCGCCAGCACCTGCCCACCCCAGAAGAAAAGTTGGCCAGAAACCAACCGACTTTTAAATAAGACCAACTCACAGCAATAACATGCTATGGATGGCCTGAGCAAGCTGAGGGTCGGACTTCCACCTCTCAGTGCGAGGAAGTCCCACCTTCGAGAGCTGGCTGCCAATCTGATTGGCCTGCAGCTCTTGCAGTCCCAAAAGCACTAGAACTCAGTAGTGGGCATTGCTGAGACTAGATCGAAGATGGACCAGGTATGTTCCAGGGATTTTGGGTTGGGGGAGATCGGGCACAGTGGGTGAGGAGGGTCAGGATTTGAAGGCCAGGTGGGGAGGCACGAAGCAGGTGTATAATCTTAAAAGGGGGTGCCTCTGATGCACACAGGGCAGCCCCCAGGCTGTACTGCCCTCCTTCCCACCTTTTCACCAACTTGGGTGAAAAAATGGCCTTCCACTGCCCAGTATATTATGACAGGAAGGCAGACTGAGGGCCCTCAGTGGGCAGTAATTGGCCATTTAAGAGCCCCAACACACCCAAGGGCAGAGGGCACCTTATCCACCACCACACACACACACACACACACACACACACACACACACCCCCCCCCCACACCATCCCTGGATTATGGGGACTGAATTCGGAGGTGGGGCGAGAAGGCAGTGAACTGGCCACCCGACATATTTTACATGTCCCCCCAGCCCCCGCCAATAGTGGATGCAAGTGTGTGCCAGTATGCTTCGGAAACTTGAACAACCAGTAGCAGGCACCTCAAAACACTGGAGAAGTACCAACAGCGATTCTGTCACAAGATCCTCCAAATCTGGAGAAAAGAAAGATGGTCCTGGGCAGGACTGTCGGTCACATGCATAACACCAGACTCCTGAAGCAACTGCTCTATTCAGAACTTGATTGCAGCAGGAGATTCCGAGGAGGGCAGTGGAAACGTTTCAGGGACATCCTCAAAGCATGTCTGAAGAGATCAAACACACCCATTGACTCACGGGAGTCTCTGGCCTGTGACCAACCAAAGTGGAGAAGGCTTATTCGGAAAAGCACTGAACACATTGTGAGACTTTGTGTGGAGCACACAAAGGCGAAGTCGAGGCATTGGAGAGAGCGCGCAAGCTTCCAAGCAACTCATCTACCCAACCCTTCAAGCACCACCTGTCCTGCATGTGGTAGAGTCTGCAGATTGTGCATTGGACTTATCAGCCATTCCAGAAGCCATCGAACCGGTGTGGAAACAACTCATGGCCGGTCCTGTTGGACTACCCAAGAAGAAGAGAGGCTTAACTGAATAAAGATAAATGAAATTTGCTTATAGTAAATCAAGAAAAAGTTGCAGGCCTTAAAGGTCCGCAATTTCAAAATGCCATTTATTTATAAGTTCATTCTGCAGTGCTTCTTTTTGAAATATCCTTTAAAGGAACATTGAGTAAGGAGAATCATGGTTTCATGCGTAAGCAGTGCAATTATCTTATTGAGATGCAATGAGGTGTTTTGATGCAAACACCTTCATTGTGTCTGAGCAGGTGGAAAACAAAGCTTTTCAAAGAGGTTTTCCATGAAGACCCAGATTTTTAAATAGCAACTGTGTGTGGGTGTCTCTTGTCACAAATCTTGTAACTACTGCTTAACATTTGAAAAAAGCATCCCAGGGTTTTGATACCCCACATAGGTATCAATTGCCACATTATCCCAAAAAATTCCCAATTTAGAATAATATCAATACTGTTTATGAAATTCATTTCAGCAGCTATCTCTCTGTGCATTATGCTGGCAGCCTGCCCAAAAACAGCAGGGAACTATTGCTATGGTAACAAGAAGTCTTTGGCAGGCCTGCCTCTATTCTGTTCTTACTGGGCACATGCGATGCTATGCATGTTTTTAGTTGCAGCCTGCACCTGAAACACTCAGCTCCATTAGAGTAAATTGGCATAGAAATTACTACTGAAGTTCTTTATATTTAAAAAAATTAGGATAAATCAATTTCATTTTAAACAATTTTTGTTCAAAAATTCTTTCTCAGGTCATTCCTATCACTGGCAAGAGCAGTATTTATTGCCTATCTTTCATTGTCCTGAAATGGTAGTGGTTTTGAATTGAGTGGCCTGCTAAGCCACTTCATTGAACAGCTAAGAGCATATGAACATGAGAAATAGGAGCAGGAGCAGGCCATTTGGACTGCCGAGCCTGCTCCACCATTCAATACGATGATGGCTGATGTTTGGCTTCAACTCCACTTTCCTGCCTGCAATCCATATCTCTTGATTCCCTGAGAGACCAAAAATCTGTCTATCTCAGCCTTAAATATATTTAATGAAAGAGCATCCACAACTTTCTGGGGTGGAGAATTCCAAATATTCAAAACCTTTTGAGTGAAGAGATTTCTCTTTACCTGATCCCTAAATAATCGCTCCCTTATCCTGAGACTGTGCCCCCATGTCTTGGATTCCCCAGACAGAGGAAACAGCCTCACAGTGTCTACGTTGCCAACTCCCTTCAGAATCTTGTATGTTTGAATGAGATCACCTCTCATTCTTCTAAACTCCAGAGAATATAGACCCAATTTACACCGTCTGTCATCACAGGAGAACTCTCTCATCCCTTAGCTGTACTGCCTTTAATGCAAATATATCCTTCCTCAACTATGGAGACCAAAACTGCACACAGTATTCCAACTGTGGTCCCACCAAAGCTCTGAACAATTGCAGCAAGACTTATTTCAACATACCATTTAGCTTGCTGTACCTGCATTCTAATTTTCTGTGCTCCTTGTACAAGTACACCCAAGTCCCTCTGAACATCAACATTTGCAAACTTCAACTGTTTAAAAAAATATCCTGCTTTTCCATTCTTACGACCAAAGTGCAAAATTTCACTTTTCACAACATTATCTGCCACATTGTTGCCCACTCTCTTAAACTGTCTATATCTCTTTGCAGCCTCTTTGCATCCCCTCACAGCTTACATTCCCAACTGCCTTTGTATTGTCAGAAAATTTAAGTACATTGCTTTCTGTCTCTTTGTCTAAGTCATTAATATAGATTTCAAATAGCTGAGACCCCAGCTCCGATCCTTGCAGCACTTCACTAGTCACTGCCTGCCAACTTGAAAATGCATCATTTATCTCTACTCTTTGCTTCTTGTCCATTAACCAATCCTCTATCCATTTTAATATATTACCCCCAACTGCAGTGAGACCTTATATTGTGTATTAACCTTTTGTGTGGCACCTCACTGAATGCCTTTTGGAAATACAAGTATACTCCATCTACTGGTTCTTCTTTATCTACCCTACATCCTTAAAAAACACCAATAAATTTGTCAAACATAATTTTTCTTTTGTAAAACCATGTTGACTTTGCCTGATCATACTATAATTTTCTGAGTGCATTGTTAAGACTTCCTTAATAATAGATCCAACACTTTCCCAACAACTAATGTCAAATAAGCTGGCCTGTTGTTCTCTGTTTTCTCTCTCCTTCCTTTCTTGAATAGTGGTGTTACACTTGCTAACTTTCAATTTGCTGAGACCATTCCCAAATTTAGGGATTTTTTTGGAAAATCATAACCAACAGCATCCACTATCTCTGCAGCTATCTCTTTAGAGCCCTAGGATTTAGGCCATCAGGTCCTAATGATTTGTAGGACTTTAGTTCTTCAAGTTTCTCCAATATCTTTCCTCTGCTCATATTAATTACCTTAATTACTTCACTCATTTTAGTTCCTAAGTTACCTTCTATTTCTGGTATGTAACTTGTGTCTTCTACTGTGAAGACAGACACAAATGTCTCTGCCATTTCCTCACTCAATGATAATTTCTCCTGTCTCTGCTTTTGAGGGATCAATGTTTACTTTAGCTATTCCCTACCTTTTTACATACTTGTAAAAGCTCTTATAATTTGTTTTTATGGGCTGGATTTTCATGGTGTTGGGGAGACTTAAAGTACCACAGGAACACAAGATTACTAGAAATAGGAGCAGGGGTAGACCACATGGCCCGTTGAGCTGCTCTGCCAATATGAACATGGCTGATCTTGGGCTTAAACCTTATTCCCCCGCCTGTTCTCCACATCCTTGATTTCCTGAGAGGTCAAAAATCTGTCTATCCCGGCCTTAAATATATTCAATGATGGAGCATCCACAATCCTCTGAGGCACAGAATTTCAAAGAACCGCAATCCTTTAAGTGAAGTAATTTCCCCTCATTTGAGTCCTAAAAGGTCGGCCCATTATCCTGAGACTGTGTCCCATGTTTGAGATCTCCCAGCCGGAAAAAACAACCTCTCAGCATCTACCCTAACAAGTCCCTTCAGAACCTTGTGCATTTCAGTGGGCAGAATTTTTCACTGGGTGGGCGGGCCTGCGCCCAACCTGTTCAAGTGTAAAATAGTGCGTGATGATATGGGGTGAATATCCCGACGTCATTGCGCACTCAGACGATATTTTGATTAGCAGGCACCATCAATTACAAGGCAAGTTAAGGCCATTAAAAAAGCAATTAAGCTGTACTTTACATTGCCCATGAGATTTTGCACTTGTCGCATGGGCAAAACTGGCAGGCAGGCAGCTGACAATTTGCTAAACCTCATCCAAGGGCAGGATAAAGAGGGTCAGCAGCATTGCCATCGTGAGTAGTGAGAAGTTTTGGAGATAGTTTGCTGCTGGTTGCTTATTGGTACTTGGCAGCTTCATTTCTGTTCAGGGCTTCATTCTTAGCATTTCCAGGCTTCATTTCAGGAGTTATTGGTGTCTCCAAGGACCCCAGACCCTGTGGACCCTTCCAGGTATCAAGGAACCTTCCATTACCCTAGTAATGGGGATTGTGATCTGCACTGTTGGCACTTCCTCCGAGGAGGAAGAGAGGGGCAGAAGGGAGAGGAGGCCAGGTGTCCCCATTTAGCCTCCACAGGAGCAACCTGTGGGAGGAGAGGTGCAGGCACTAAGGGCACAGGGCCAGCAGGTAGTCTAAGGCAGAAAGGGCCGCAGAAGACATCACTATCCTGCTGCCAGGATTTACAGGCAGCGATGCAGTTGCCTCAGTATGTCTGAGGTGCAATGCCGAAGGAGGCTCCACCTCTTAAGGGAGACTGTGACCTCCATTTGCCAGTTGATTGGCCTGAGATCAGCTCCGACTCTATGGGTGGACACCACATGCCAGTGGCTCTGAAGGTCACAGTGGCCCTCAACTTATATGCCTCAGGCTCTTTCCAGGGGCCAGTGGTGGATCTTTGTGGAGTGTCCCAATCAGCTGTCCACAGATGCGTCAAGCTGGTGACAGAGGCTCTGTTCAGGCGGATACTGACCTTTATTCATTACTCTACTGGAAGAGGCAAGCCAGACTGAGCGAGCCAGAGACTTTGCAATGATTGCTGGGTTCCTCCACATCCAGGGTGCCATTGACTGCACACATGTGGCCATCAAGGCGTCAGCAGGTCAGCCGGGTGCCTTCGTCAACAGGAAGGGCTTCCACTCTATGAACGTGCGGATAGTGGGAGACCACAGGATGCATATTCTGCAAGTCTGTGCAAGGTACACCGGCAGTTCCCATGACGCTTACCTCCTGAGACACTCCCAAGTGCTGAGGCTCTTCAGTGCTCCAGCAGGACGGATAGCTGGGTGACAAGCGCTATTCATTGAAAAGGTGGCTTATGACGCCTCTCCGCCACCCAAGAACAGAGGCAGAACAGCGTTATAATAGGAGCCATGCCTCCATAAGGGAGGTGGAGAGAGGACCATAGGTCTTCTGAAGATGCACTTCTGATGCCTGGACCATTCAGGGGTGCACTAGAATACGCCCTAGAGTGGGTGTCACTGATAGTGGTTGCTTGCTGCACTCTCCACAATCTGGCTCTGGCAAGGGGGGACCCATTGGAGAAAGAGGATCTTGACACAGCTGCACAGGCCACAGAGGATGAATCCAGTAGTGAGTCAGAAGAGGAACAAGGTGATAACACTGAGGGCGTGAAGGCAGACCTCAGTAACCCCCGGAAGGCAGGGACACCATGATCCAACGCTCCTTCAGCTAGGCTGCCAAAGATCTGCTTCCACATCATGCTGCCGCCTCCATCCCAGATGTCTGAAATGACCCTTTCATTTGCACCCAAAGTCTGATCTAATGCCTGTGCAATAATGCATCCATTCACTCATGTCCAGCATTACATACTGTCGTACCCAGCACCAGAAAGAAAAAAGGTGAAGCATACTCGTCTTCAGAACCAAAGCAAATTTAATGTTATTGTCACATTGAAAGCATAATCACATTACCATTACTGGTAACTAATTCCAAAGCAGCAGACATATAAACCAAACATAAATGAACAGAAAATCACCCATGAATTGCCTCTCATGTGCTCATAGTGCCTTTAACTTACGTTTCTGAGTGCTACATCTTGGTGCCTCCCCAGCCCCTCACTTCCACCAGCATTGGAGGCAGCCTGCTGACCCTGCTGTCTTGTTGGCCTTGATGACCTTGGCAGTTGTCCTCTGGTCAATGGAGCATGTGCTGGCTCTGCCTGGGAGGGAGTGGCCAGCACCACGGGTGGCATCTGGTCATCACAGCCTTGTCAGATGCAACGATAACAGGTGGAGGGGCGGAGGAGCTGCTGCCGTCATCCAGAGCACCCTGAGAGGAGCCCGCAGAGATGACAAGCAGCCTGTGCGCCAAAGTGAGGTCGCTCTGTACTCCCTGCTCACCACTGATGAATGGGCACTAGCTGGGATACTGGGTGCCTCATCCATATCCCACACTGGCACTGACCACCTGAGGTAATTGCCTGTGTGAGGGCTTGCAGGTCTGAGCGCAACCCCAGGAACCTCTTATTCTGTCCCTGAAGCTGCCTGCCCATGAGAATCACCCCTCTCTCAATGGAGGAGGCTGTACGCTTGGCTATGACGCAGTGCTCATGCTCTGCATGGACTCCTCCATAATGGAGACCATGGCACACAGACTCTCATGGATCTCCACCAGATCCTCCCACATATCCCACTGGACATCCAGCATCAGCCACCTAATGGAGGACTCCAGATGCTCCTCATTAGCCTTCGACTGAGCATTGTCCTGGTCTCCAGCAATCCTCTGACTGCCAGCGCCCTGGGCACTCTTTGCCTCTGCCTGCACCTCAAACGAGTGTGAAGCGCCCTCACCAATGTGCACCGATATTCTAGTCACCAATCTAATGCTCACTGAGGTGCTTGTATCTGCACTGGTGTTTGGTTCAGAGAGGGGGTGGCACAGGTACAAATGAAGCCCATTGGCCCTGTAGCATCAGGGGTGGCCCTTCACTATCCAGAGAGCGAGTGTGTGCTGGCGAATCTAAAAGGGAGAACAAGGACACGTCATTAGTTAAAGTCATCAAACTGTCGCTGTGCATGCCAGGCACTCTGGTGAGACAACGGAGATCTGTATCACGGTGCAATCATCTTTCAATGATCAATGGGGATTCCAGATTTGATGCTCCCATCAATGAAGAGACTACACTATAATGGTTGCACAATCCAAAACTCTTACCTCTGTGCACTGCGCTCTTAACTTCGTCTGGCATCCCCGCCTCGCCACGCCCGGTTGCACGTGGAGTGTGCAGGTTCTCCAGCTCAAGGGCATTGGGTGAGCTTCTGCCTTTATGTGACCTCTCTGCTTGGTTATATTTGTCTTCTCCTGAAAGGACAGAGGAACGTGGATTAGTCCACTCTCCACCTGCAGTGCCATTGCAGCCTGGCTGACCCCACCTGAGGAACACCTTGCAGGGCACATCCAAGTCGTGGCCCTCGAGCTGCAAGGCACTCAGTCCAAGCAGCCAGGGATCACCACCTTGGCCAGCTCTGGCATCATTGACATTTGGCTCTCAGACTCTAGCACCCCTGAGGTACACGAGGGGATGGCCACACCTCAACACTTCTGCACACTGGCCTATGCCAACATGGTACTCACCCTTCCTGAACGCAACAGGTCATTGAACCTCTTCCGGCACTGCACCCATGTGCACCGCACCACATCATGGTTGCTAAACAGCACTGCCACCTCCTCCCATGCCCTGTTTGTGAGGTGCAGTGGCCTCCTCCTCCCATCTCTGGGGACAAGGGTGTCCCGCTGGCAGCCACCTCCTCTAGGAGGACCGTGAGGCACTCATCCAAAAAGCAGAGGGCCAGGTGCCCACCCGCCTGACATCTCCAGCCGCATTTTGCTAACGCAGATCAGACATTCTTTCATGGCAGCCTTCCAGGGCCATTTTTAAACCAGTCGCCAGGTTGCCATTGGACCCGGTGGCCGATATGCCCCCACGCCCGCTCAGCCCTTCCCGACTAGTGAGGAGCCATGGTTCATGCTGTGCGGGCCTTAATTGGCCCGTTAGCATGAAATTGCGGTCATGGGCCGATTGCGGGCAGTGGCCTATTTCCTGGCCGCTCCTGGGCCCGCCAAATAAGCCTGCCCGCCAAACACAAGATTCTGCCCAATGAGGTCGCCTCTCATTCTTCTAAACTCCAGGGAAAATATCCATAGCAGAAACTGTAAGCATCTGACACATCTTTATCTTGTGTAAACAAACATTGAGCAATTGAGAAATTGATCTAAGGAAGAAAGCAGTCAATCAAGCAATGTTTTCCCTTGGGTACAGCTGTTTCAACACACTAAAGGATGCCTCAGCTCTCAGCTAAACCTCTTTCCTGCTGAGTTTTGTTTTTCAATAGATTATATGTTTGTTGAACATTTTGAATTTTTTTTTAAATGTTTGCCATTGTTTACTTACCACCGCATCTTTTAGCCTATTTACCCAATCAACCATAGCCAGCTCTCCCCCATACTTAAGTAATTGGAGTCAGCCATGGATGTGTGTGGGATTAGAGGCACATTATTGGCCATATTAGTGCACTTTTGGAGTCACATTATATATACTTTTTAAATTTTACTTTCACGGGATGTGAGCATCACTGATTCGACCAGCAATTATTGCCCGTCGCTAATTGCGCTTGAGAAGTTGCTGATCAGCCACCTGCTTGAACCACTGCACTCCATGTGGTTTGGGTACATACACAGTGCTGTTAGGCAGGGAGTTCCAGGATTTTGACCCAGCGATAGTGAAGGAATGACAATATAGTTCCAAGTCAGGGGTGGAGTGTGGCTTTGAAGGGAACTTGCAGGTGATGGTTCTCCCATGCATCTGCTGCCCTTGTCTTTCAAGCTGGTATAGGATATGGGTTTGGAGGTGCTATCGAAGGCACCTTGGTGAGTTGCTGCAGTGCATCTTGTAGATGGTACACACTACACCCACTGTGTGTTGGTGGTGAATGTTCATGGTGGTGGATGGAGTGCCAATCAAACATACTGCTTTGTCCCAGATGGTATCAAGCCTCTTGAGTGTTATTGGAGCTGCAGTCATCCAGACAACTAGAGTGTATTCCATCACACTCCTGACTTGATCCTTGTAGTTGGTGGACAGGCTTTGGGAAGTCAAGAGTTACTTGCTGCAGAATTCCCAGCCTCTGACCTGCTCTTGTAGTCACAGTATTTATATGGGTAGTCTAGTTACGTTTCTAGTCAATGGATGTTGATAGTGGGGGGTTCAATGATGGTAATGCCATTGAATGTCAAGAGGAGATGGTTTGATTTTCTCTTATTAGAGATGGTCATTACCTGGCACTTGTGTGGTTGACTTAGCACTTGTCAGGTCAAACCTGAATGTTGTCCAGGTTTTGCTGTATATGGACACAAGCTGCTTCAGTATCTGAGGAGTTGTGAATGGAGCTGAACATTGTGCAATCATCAGCGAACATTCCCATTTCTGACCTTTTGATGAAGTGAAGGTCATTGATGAAGCAGCTGAAAATGGTTGGGTCTATGATTAGATTCTTTAGCTTATTATTCCAATAACATAAACACAATATTCCATTAATTTTTAAACAAATATCATTTAAAGTACTAAAGCTTTTTTTTATAATTTCCTCCCAAGGTCACAATACATTATAGCAAGGCTGTAGCTATACTGCAGAATTAGGTTGATCTGCAGAGGCTTCAGTTTTCCTTTATTATGGAACAGATCTTTCTCTTTATCTCCTCTGTCCATGAAGTACTGGCTGTCATCTGTCTTTCCAGACACAAATTCACCCAAAGTCACAATATATTGTGCCCTACTGTATGTCTCTGAAAGGCCTCGATCTTTTTGATTGGCTCTGTCTTGGCCACTGGCTTCTCTACAATTACATGGCACCTTCCATTCTGTTCTTTATTTTTCACCTTCGTTTGCTCTTCATTAGATTTTCTTCTGCATCGGTCAATTCTCAGCTTCCCTCAAACTCCAACCTCATCATTTGTATTCTCGGTATCTCATTCTATATGCATGTCATTTCTTTGTACCTAACATCTGCATTTTCCTCAGGAAGGGCCTCCCGTAAGCCTAGAAGTTGCTGTTTATTGACTAATTTAGGGCTAATCGTAGATTATAGTAGTAATTTTTTTAGGGGTAATCTCACCTGATTTGAAGACTCCCTCGTAGATAGTTTAAGGGAGCTATGACCATCCATCACTTCCAAAAACATCTGGTCTAGCTGGATGGGAGAAAATAGCTACAGTACAGGTAAAATCAATCAGGCACTTTTCTTAAAGGTTACTGCCATTTACACCAATACTGCAGGATTTCTGCCAGCTTTCAACTGAAATTACAGTGGGGTAATAGGAAACGCTCAAACATTCTACCCCTTAATCATTTCATAAAAGACATTCTTAGAAGGGGGAGTACTAGGCCAATGGAAGCTACCAAAATTCACAAACAAAGCGATGGAGGAAATGAATGTCCAGCATCAACTTGAATATTGTGTTGAATATTCAATTGGCATTGATTCCAATTTAAGTGCCCAGTACCAGATGACAATAGTTTGGTATTTGAGAATTGATTAAGTATAGGACAAAGCAGAGCAGCTTGTCCAATGTGACATGCCCCTTAAAGAACTGATTTGGCTATGGCACTCCTTAGAAATCAATGCAAGTGGCTAGCCCACCGACCTTTTTTGTTGTATTACAGTTAATTCCTCATTGACATTTGTTGTAGGGTGGCCGAGTTGTACTATTAATGATAGAGTTGATCTGCAGACACTTTTTGGGTGGAAACATGAAGTTTATTTACAATATACTCAGCAGCAACTACATGTATGCTTTCATCTCTAACTCTATCTCTGCACAGCCTGCTGAGGTAGCCTGCATGACTCTCCTATTGGGTAGTACAGATCATGTGACCTTCCTTAACAAGTATTATTTTTAAAGGTACATTTCACTCTAAATAAAACCATAATTACTACATTCCTCCCCCTTTAACTCAGCGATACATATACTTACAAGTACATATTTTTCAAGACAACATAATATTTACACTGGGTAAGGAATTTACAAGTTCAGTCTTTCAGGCGGTTTCCTGGTATGTGTGGAACGTCGCAGCTCCACAACTTCAGATTCTTTGCCAGGAACTTCCTTTTCCAGAGTTGCCTGAACATCAGGTGCTTCTTGCAGTTCTGTATCCTCAACTCTTACATGAACATAAGACATGTCAGCTAAAAGCAAAATACTGCAGATGTTGGAAATCTGAAACAAAAACAGAAAATGCTGGAAAAATTCAGCATCTGTAGAGAGAGAAACAGTTAACGTTTCAAGTCCATATGACCCTTCTTCAGAGATGTCCGTCCTGGGTTGAGTATTCTCAACAGGAAACACTGACCCGGTCATGATCACTGGTGGAACCAAATCTTGATGATTTATTTCTCTCTTCCTTAAATGGTCCACATGTTTACGGATAATCTGGCCTTCCACCTCCAAGTGGCAAGATAGAGGTCAAGTCACCACACGTATTTCACCCAATAACCACTTTGATCCTTGTCTGAAATTTTTCACGTACACTGGCTCTCCAACGGTAAATTTCACCTCACAACTGTGCCACTTGTGTCTAGTTTTCTGGCTTCCCTGACTCCTTTCCACCTTCCCCTCTAAATTCAGCATTATTAAACTCAATCTCGTCCTGAGACAGTGTTTCAACAATAACTCAGCAGGTGTGACACCTGTTGTTTTGTGAGCGGTAATCCTGTAATAAAAAAGAAAGCATGCTAATTTGGTTGCCAAGGAATCGCCAGCTAACTTTTTCATGCCTGCCTTGAATGTTTAAACCTCCCATTCGGCTAGTCCGTGCAGCTTTCGTCTGAGTGATACCACTGAGGTTGATAAACCGTTGAAACTCAGCACTCGTAAATGCCATGCCGTTATTGGAAACAACTTCTTCTGGTAGTCCGTGAATGGCAAAACTCTGATGTAGTTTCTCAATAGTAATAGGCCGACGTTGATGACTTCACCTCATATACGACCAACCATTTAGAATGGGCATTGACAATGAGCAGAAACAGTGTTCCCAGAAAAGATCCAATGTAGTCATTGTGAACCGCACCCTGGCTCTACCTGGCCACTCCCATGGGCGTAACAGAGCTGTCACTGGCAACTTTTGCAGTTGCTGACATTGCACACAATGCTTTACTAAACTCTCCATTTTGCCATACATTCCAGGCCACCATAGATAGCTGCATGCTATGGTCTTCATTCGGGAAATTCCTGGCTGGGCACTGTGTAGCTCAATTAAAAGTGGCTCCCTTCCCTTCGGAGGAACTATCACTCATGCTCCCCACAATAAGATGCCATCTCAGCTGCTTATTTCATGTCTTCTGTTGAAGTATGGTTTCATTTCGTCAGATACAGACTCCTGTGACCAACCATGTAGCACTTGTATTTGAACCTGAGATAGAACTGGGTCCCGATTTGTCCAGTCTCTGATCTGTCAAGCACATACCAATGAGGAATGTAAGAAATTTAACAGTAAAACAAGTTCCTGTGGAACTGGGACCTGCTCATCATTTTCTTGGAAAGGCAAACGACTAAGAGCATTGACGTTTGCGATTTGACTACTAGGCCTATGTACAAAAGTGTATTTGTATGCTGCCAGAATGAAAGCCCATAGTTGTATTCTTGCTGAGGCTATGGGTGGTATAGCTTTGTCCTCACTAAACAATCCTAGCAATGGTTTGTGGTCTGAAATGGTTGTAAAATGATGGTCATGTATGTACTGATGAAACTTCTTGACACCAAAGATGATGGACAGGTCTTTTTCTATCTGCGAGTATCCCTTTTCCGCTGTGGTGAGCGTTCTTGATACATAATCTATTGGCTGTTCCATGCCGTCATCCATCCAATGAGAGAGCATTGCTCCCAATCCGTAGGGAGATGCATCACATGTCAGCGCCAACTCTTTCATCTGGTCATAATGCACTAATAGATTGGACGAGTTCAACAATTGTTTCACCTTTATGAAAGCTTCTTTCTGGGGCGCCTTCCAAGAACAACGTTGGTTTTTTTGAGTAAAGAATGCAGGGGGGCCAGCACTGTACACAAACTGGGTAAGAACTGCCCATAATAGTTGATCATTCCTAGGATGGTTTGAACTCCGAGGTGTTCTTTGGTGCAGGTGCCTCTCTTATGGATCTCACTTTCTCTCCAACCAGGTGGAGGCCCTGTGAATTTACTCTATGACCCAAATAGATTACCTCCCTCAAGAAACCAATCGATATTGAAGCCGAAACATGTGATTAGCTTAGTTATGTTTATAACCAGCAATTGCTTTTAAATTTAATTGAATGATTGAAATCCATAACTTTCAAAGATAGATCAGGGCATTTTGTTTCTAGTGCAGACAAGACTTTACAAAGAAGAGAGTAACTAGCAATATAAAGGCTAACTTTATTAATGATTTAGTATCAATATTTTGAGCACATTTTTCCATTCAAGAATTTAGCTTATATGTCTACAGTAAATAAGTATACATTGGCCTTGTTTCTGCAGTCAGTGGTGAGGTAATTGTACTTACTGCTAATCTCAAAGAAAGCTACACACAAAAATTGACCAAGCTCACCCTTTCAAATATTAATTTCATTCTGGCACCAGCTACATGGGATCTCTGGCATCCAACAACGTGGTGTCATTAGTCAGGCTAAGCAGTCAATCACATTGAAGAGTTCTCACAGTGAGCAAACCAGGAAGTAACAAGCAGGATCTATCATTCAATTTTTAAAGTAATTTTACAAAAAGCAAAATAAATATTGGAACATACACACTGGATTAAGGTAGGAGATGAAATATCAAACTTGTAAAAAATAATATTTTTTATTAATTTAAAGGTCTATCAAATTTTTATCATGGAATAGAGATTCGACAAATATACAATTAGTTTTTTGAGCCAGGGAGAATGTTCAGCAGTAATTATAACTTAGTACATTGTTAAAATCCCAGCAATGCCTCATTTAACAGCCATAACTATTTTCAAGGGTTTTTACATTGAGAATATCAGCATAGAAAGTGAAGTTCACATCAATTCAGTGGTTTCTAATTGATTTCCATTTCTGAGGATTTCAACAGCATACCCGATGGAAAAGCAGAAAATCATGAACAGCACCTTCAGGATTTCCACATTTATCTGCGTATTTGCAGATGCCAGAAGTTATTGTCAGTGTTGGAGTAATGACGGCTAATGTTAATAGTTTCTCTGTCATAATAAACTCCAGGCCATTATTGTTATAAATTACGATCGGCCATAGGTACCTTCTTGAGTTCAGTGGTGAACGTCATTACCATAAGCATTCAACATGTTTTAATTTTACAGGAAGCGATCCACGATGCCTAATACCTACTTTGTCAATAATGTAACCCTGGGACATGTAAGACCCTCTCCCAACCTGGTCTATAGGTTCTTGTCTGCATTCTGACATTCAACAACTTGAATGAGGTTCCACCTAAGGTGATACGTATTGATTAAACTGCAAAGTAATAATACATACTCATGATAATATTGGTTGCTTAGCTTTCCTGTGAACCGGAGTCCGTCTCGGTGGTCAATCTAGTGATGAATCCTCTGTACATGAATTTTAAGTGACTGGCCAAATCACTCTAACCCACTGAAGCAAAGATGTTTCTGTGGACTTTTTCTTTATACCTTTCTTTGCTATGGTTAAGCATGTTTTTAGTCCATTTAATTGGTTTTTAAGTACTTAAAAACCATGCTTTCTCCAGGTGTCTCCCGGTTAAGCCTCTTTTGAAGGTCACACTTGGGGTACCATAGCCAGCTTGGCTCTGCTTTGTTATCTCCAATAGCATTATCAATTTCCAAAGCTGGGAGGAGGAAGCGCATTTATTATTCCTTAACGAGGCACAGTCAGTTTATCTTCCCTGGTACAGTTTAAGTCATTTCGCGGAACTTGCTGTTTCTATCAAGGCTTTGACTTGACTGGAATAACCATCATGCTTTGCGTTTTGAGTCCACATTATTACATTATTGCCAAAGTAGATATTAGGCATCGTGGATTGCTTCCTGCAGTTCAGTACAGTTCTTCAGATACCTTCGATCTGGGTTCTTCTTTCACCTTGATGTTCCACGTTACCACTATGAGGCAGACTCCACACACAGGGTTACACCACAACTGGTCGGTCTACATTAACTAATATACAAGAAATAAAGAAACAGCTACATAGTTAAAAAATGATTGTGGATTAAAAAGGTGAATAATACATTGGTTTACAGATATAACGGCAGTATCTGCCTGTGACCTGAGTTGAATATTTGTATTGTTTGCATGTGCCCTCATGTACTTCTCCAATCTTTCCCAAAGTAGACCAAATTAACACTTGGAAAGATGAAACCAGCTTTGAATCATTTAGCTGCTTTAGTTTCCACAAGGCAAGTGAATTTACTGAGCACTAGCTGTAATCTAAACCCATTTATTCCACCCAGCTTCAGTTTGTTTCCAGTATGTAGAGAAAATAATGAACTTGCAACATGATTCCCTGCTGATGGACTACCTTGCTTGTTTTTTCAAAATTATCTTATAGCCAATGATTGCACAGGGTGTAAGAAACTAAATACATTTTGACTTCCAGCTCATTGCAGAACATCTTGGACCATAACTTCTGACTAGCATCAGAAAGTGCTGGCCTGCAGGAATTAGAAGAAATAAATACCTACTTTCCTGGTCTTGAAAATTACATTGACACTTACATTCGCCGGAGTTGCTTGGGGTCCTAGCAGGCCCCAGTGAAGTCAAGCTCCAGTGGATTCAAGGGGGGGTCATACCCTCTTTCTCATGTTACCTGCTGCCATAAAGCAGCTAAGTTTAAAGGGCCAGAGAAATTGACAGGCTGGGGGGAGGGTAAGTGTCTAAGATAAGTGGATAGGATTGGGGTGGGGATGTCCGGAAGCAGTCTGATGGGGTGGGTCGGAGGTCGGCGGGGGGGGTGGTGGTGTGGGATTGGTTGGAGGTCCGGGAGGGTGGGAGGTCAAGCAGAAGTCCGGTGTTGGGGGGGAGGGTCGGAAGTACGGTGGGGTGAGGTGGGGGGGTGGTCCAGGGAGGTTGTGGGGGGTGGTCCAAGGTCCAGGAGGGGCTGGGTGGGAGTGGGAGGTCTGGCGGGGGCTCAGAGGTATGGGGTGTCCATGGGGGGCTCCGAGGTCCAGTGAGGGAGGTCTGAAGTCCATGGGATGTAGTGGGGGTGTCCGAGGTCTCAGGCAGATGTCAGTCAAAGGTCCAGGGCTGTAGGGGTGATGGGGTCGGAAGTCTGTTGGTAGGGGGCAGTCTGAGGTCCAAAAGGTGTGGGGGGTGGGGGTCGGAGTTTGGTGGGGGCTGGGGTTGTCGGATGTTGGGGGCAGGTGTCGGAGGTCGGGGGAGTGGGGAGTCAAACGTCGGGGGTGGGTGGGGGGAATCCCTTGGGGTCTGTCTGGTTCTTTATATTGATTACTTAGAAGTTAGAAGAGGTTTTAAGTCTTTGAACTTCCTGTGAGTAACTCACTGTGGGAACCATCTGAAGTTTGTGATTTAAACCGCATAGTTCCCAGCGCAGTGTAATTGTCCAGAGGAAGTGTGCATTTCTGAGCAATTGCCGTGCAAACCCTTACCTGGGAACTTCGCAGAGGGATTCCCCAGTGCACCTTTGCGGTACCCCCCAAATCTGACAGTGGGGAGCTCAGAAATTATGGGCCCTTTTCTCTATAATCTTTTCCCTGTTAGCTGGAAGGTGCATTAAGATTCCCATGAACTGCACTATAGAAATGCAAGTTCTTCCTTTACTTTTTCTTCCATCAGCCTATTTATAGTGTGAGCTTTTAGTCAAACTGATTACATCTACTTCAGCAAAATAATCTACTGGCAGTGAGCTCTGTTGAGTTCAAATGAATAAAAGTTGGTTTAGCAAAAAATAGAGTAATTACTGGAATGTTTAACTATCTTTCATTGTCTCCACCACACTATTCAAACATTCTATTTGAATTATAATCCAAATCTCCAAAACCTTTTGTCCTTTGAATTTAACTAATAATTTTATTTTTAACATAACTTATGAAATGGTCTCCCTACACCAGTACAATCAGAAATCCTTAGACATGACAATTAGGTTATTGCTATGTATTTGTTTGTCCATTTAATATTTAATAATTTATTTAATAGTTAAAAATGTAAAACAACATCCATGATGCTCTGTATTTTGTGAGGACTTGTATAGACCTGATAGCTAAAGGAACTTTAGAGAAAGATTTTCTGTTTTCTTTCTTATTTACTCTTGGGATATGCTATGCCATGAATGTTTCATTTATTGTCCATCCCTGAATTCCTTGAGAGGATGGTGATGTGTCTCTTGAACTCCTGCTGCCCTTGTGACGATGATGATGCTCTCTTTAAGTAGGAAATTTCAGGATACTGACCCACAATAGTGAAGGAATGGCAAAACATGTCCAAGTAAGATGATATGTGGCTAGGAGGTAATAAAGTGCTCATGCTGATCTAATCATTCTCAGTGGTGAAGGTTGGAGGACAAGGCGGTGTTATTGAGGTAATTTTGGTGAGTCCCTGCAGTGTATCAATTAGATCAAACATGCAGCATTATAGTGTGCCAGTGATACGATGGGGGTGAATATTTAGTCCACTGGCAGGGGTGACAATTTGTTCCGGAGAGTGTTGAACTTCTTAAGTATTGTTGCAGCTGTACACATCCAGGCAAGCGGTGAGTATTCCATCACTCTCTACCTGTACCTTGTAGCTGAATGGGACAGGATTTGAGCCACTTGGTGCAGAACAACCAGCTTCTTCCCTGCTGCTATAGCCATGGTGTTGATGTGGGTTTTCCAATGAAGCTTCCTGTTAATAATTCTCGGTTTGCTATCTGGGGTATATTACTGAAATTTATCTAAGTATCATAGCCAATGAAGATAATCTAAAGGCCATGAGGATCTAAAAAAGATCAACTATAAGGGTAACGCAAAATATATGAGCGATAAAGCATGCCAGAAAAGACCCCATAGTATGCTTTTGCAGCTGGTCATCATGTGTCATCTTTAGCTCTCATCAAGTGACTATTTAGCAATTCTGGTACTTACACTTGAAACTGATAAGTTATATAGAATAGTTATATAGAACCTTAGTTTCAGGCTCAGTAAGTCACCAAATATCTGCTGCTCAATTATCTACAGAAAAACATTTCTGATCCTTAATGGGATAACTGCATAAGGCCACTGAAGATAAAATTTAAAATTCCTCTTGCTCCTCTCGTATTGTAACACCCTCTAATGTTTCATTTTTTTGTTCATTTTAAAGGTAACACAATATGATCCTGCTGATGATCATTATCAGACTGTTACCCCAAATGCTTTTAACACCATCTACATCAACCCAAGGAACTGCGGCCATCCATATGCAGGTATAGCAATTAAAGTTATGCTACACAATATCACAATTCCTTTAGGTTATAAGTCCATCAGTAAATTACATTAGTTGTTATATTTTTCCATCCATCTGAACCAATGCTGAATTTCAATAACGATCAATATCTTTCAAAGCGAGATGTTCATCCAGCTCATTTTATTCAAACAGGTATACATAACTTTGTGATATTATGTACCATAATGCTTATCAGAGCTATATTCCACTTAGCACATGGAAGCCAGGATTTGGGTGGCAGTTGTCATTGTGCGTGTCAACCTCATGCTGCATGGTACCTCAAAGTGTCCTTGCAGCAAATGGCCCAGCTTTCAATCTACCTCTCTGTTCACCTAGACCCAGAGAAGACAAGTTTCCCAGGGACATTTCCAGTTTGGGATGCCAGGGCTGCAGAAATGGTTAGTGGCGTAGTGGAGGGTAGATTCAGGTTGTACAGGCTGCTTCCTTGGCATGCCTTTTTCACACACACCACGGAAAGTGATTGAAGTGCTTCTAAGGAAGCATTCAATGTTATGATTAGTCAGCTATTCATATATCTAAGTGGTGTCATCAAATTTGCCATCACAGTTTCCTTTGAGTAAAGGAGCCTTCACCTGACCTAACCATCTGTTACTGTAAGTTAAATTCACCCCCATCTACAGATGCAGCTATGCTGATACCTGGAAGTGGACACAAAGTATTTGACATTCAGTCTGATCTACATGGTTTCTCTCCTTAAGTCCTTCTGTCTTAAACATGTCAGACAGAGGAATTCCCATTGGGTAATCCATTAGTGTAAGTAACGTGTGCTGTGGGAAAAATTACAATTAGCACAAGAACTTAAGTGTCAGCAGGAAAAATCACAATAAAATGGTTTTGAAATTACCAAACACATAAACATTAGTTTTACTGTGTCTTTTCCATATATTTCCTACCATTTCATACAAACGCACGAACTAGAAGCAGAAATAGGTCACTCGTCCCTTCAAGCTTGCTCTACCATTCAATAAGATCAATGCTGATCTGATTATAACCTCCCGCCTACCCCGATAACCTTTCACCCCCTTGTTAATCAAGAACCTGTCTAGCTCTACCTTAAAAATATTCAGTCTCTGCTTCCACTGCCTTTTGAGGAAGAGAGTTCCAAAGACTCACGACCCTCTGAGAGAAAAAAATTCTCCTCATCGCTGCCTAAATGAGTGACCCCTTATTTTTAAACCGTGACTCCTCGTTCTAGATTCTCCCACACAAGAGGAAACATCCCCTCCACATCCACTCTGTCCAGACCCCTCGATCAAGTCATCTCTTACTCTTCCAGACTCCAGTGGATACAAGCCTAGCCTGTCCAACCTTTCCTCACAAGATAACCCGCCCATTCCTGGTATTAGCCTAGTAAACCTTCTCTGAACTGCTTTTAATGCATTTACATCTTTCCTTAAATAATGAGACCAATACTGTAGACATCACTCTAGATGTGGTCTCACCAGTGCCCTGTAAAACTGAAACATAATCTTCTTACCTTTGCATTCAATTCTCCTCACAATAAACAATGTAATTCTATGAGCTTTCATAATTACTTGCTTTCCTGCATTCTAGCCTTTTGTGATTCATACACTTTTTCATTTGGGCTTGTGTTACATTGGACATCCAGCATAGCTAAACAGCAGAAATGGACAGGCAGAACAGACATGCGCCCAAAGTAATATTCAAATGAGGTGTCCACTTGTTTGAGACAAGCCTTTTCAAAGCTGCTTATCCAGTGCATTATAAGTGGTTTTAAGCAGTTTTGATGAGTAGCCCTTGAGTCTCCTCCTGGCCAAATACCACCTGAAAAGTGATTGTGTACCATAAGGAAATCCAGGTTTTCAGCTCATAAAATCATGGAATACTTGATTAGATACTCATGCATGTGATAAATATACATTAATAATGCATCTTCCTTCTTTCTCAGGGTCGGGGATGACCCATCTATGGGTCCATCAGAATCCATGTTGCAACACAGGAGGACAAGTTGCACTGGGGATGGTTGCAGGGGCTGTCACAGGCACTGTGCTGAGGTCACTGATGTGGTCACCATGTTGGCTCTAAAATAACATTGTTGCCAAGGCAATGATTTACCCATTACTATATATACTTAAGGGCCTTTAGTTATTCAATGGTATTGCTGTGCAAGCTTCTACCTTTTAGTTAGGAAAATGACATTGACTACAGGCATGATTAGACATGGGGCAGGATTTTTAGGTCGGCGTGCGGGTGCGATCGACGGGGCCGGGGAACGGACTGCCGTCCACAATTGGCCCCCGACCACGATTTCATGCAGGCTGGCCAATTAATGGGCATCCTGCATGAAACATGCGCTGAAAGACTCAGTGCTGCCGGGGCAGAGGCGGGTGGAGGATGGATGCTGATATAAGCGCAGGCACGGGGGAGAGCAGAGTGAGAGACAAGAGAGCTGCCTCAGGGAGCTGAAGATTTTTAAAGCAATAAATAAAGATTTTAAAATGTGGAAAAAAATGTCCACACATCAGAATCAGTCACCTGAACATATACATGATGAAAATTCTGTCCATACATTTTTTTTTTACTTAATAACGGAAGCCTCATTCCGCCCTTGGATGAGGGTTCATCAAAAATGCAAATTCTGCCTGGCAGATTCGCCCATCCGCCAACCATAAGGTTGGATGGACCATGAAAAATCAGGAACAATTGGAACTTTAATAGGCTTAATTGCCCTCTTAATTGTCAGCGGGTATGTGCGAAAGTCAGATGCTTGTCCAACATCATCACGTGCTATTTTTACGCTTGAGCTAAAAATTCTGCCCATGAAATAATTAGCCTGCACTTTGGTTTCAACTAAGCCAGATCAAATAACCAAAGATTTAATGCACGGAAGGAATATTTTTGGAATTTTATTATAAGATATTACAAATTCACGTAGTGTATTAGGACAGCATTGTTAACATTATAGTGCAAACTAAAGCATATTCTTCACACAAAATTAGAATCAAATTCTTCTGTTAAAATGTAAGTAACAGTTTCTGCTTAAAATGTAAGATCATTGAAAGTCGTATCACTATTTGTTGCATGTTTGGTGAAGCCACATACAATATTTTACCAATTCATTTTCCCTGCCCTCCCACCACCCCCGCACCCCCACCCTCACCAACTCGCATCACTTTATTAGTTTCTGGAGGCTATGGACCAACTTTAACCAACTGGAGCCGCGGATTTTTCATTTGCTACCTCTGTTGCTAAGCATCTGACCTCTACTTGGAAATTCTCCACATTGGGATGGCTGAGATGGGCAGCACAACATCGTGAAAGGCCACAGATGTAAATGCATGAGGCATTAGTCCAGAATACAATTGGTTGAAGTTTCAACATTCTTACACATTGAGCCCCATTGGAAGGTGTCCAAGTCTGCATTTGAAGATACATCAACAAAGCATTTTTATATTTGTTATACACAAGGACTGAATTCGGACACAAAATAGGCTTCCACCAGCACAAGTGCAAACACGTCACATTTGGTCGTTCAAGGTGTTTTGGAATTTGTCTCAGTACAACTTCAGTTTTAGCTGCGTTTGTTCCTTAAAATTAAATATCAGTAGAAATGTGTACAAGACTAGTCATTCCTCTGTCCAAGCAAAGCATCATTTTCCATTTTCAAGCATCCTGACTATTAAATGGTGGGGGACTTGTTAGCTTCATTCATCCAGACATCTAATGTATGTGTAGTGGGGACAGGGAAAGTGAGTATTGGGGCCAGTTTTCCTCCTGGCTGCTACCTCCGGGATTGATGGTATTTAGGGGAGGGGTTGGTTAAAAGGATATCTGCCACTTTCCCAGGAAGTCTTTGGTCTGCTTTTTGATTCCCACTCTCCAAATTATTGGGGTCCTGTGGCAGGTCTTTGCACCTCCTCTGGACACCCAGTTTTCATAGGCAGGGTAAATTGAGGCAGTAGAGCAGGAATGACTCTCCTCGTTTGAGTTAAATGCAACTATTCCAATTAGTCCATAAGGGACTCATCAGGAAAGCCACCTGACTTAGCTAATTTCCAACAGTTTATTCCCCTTCACTGCGTCTAGCAGATTTCCCAAATGCAGTTAAATCCATCCTAATTGCTCCAAAGGGAATGCAGAGTTTTTATTTTGTGGGGTTTTTTTGTTCTTTCATGGGATATGGGTGTCTGTGTCCCAGCAAATGCTCTGTTTCCTTTGGGATCCTCAACTGTAGAATTTGAATAGAGCCTTTTTTCTTACAACTTCAAGGCCAGGATATTTAGGTCGGCGAGTGGGGCCGGGGCCCGCTCGCCAATGCGTAAAATGACGCGGGATGACATTGGGCGGAACACCCGACGTCACCCCGAGTCATTTCAATTTTCAGGTTGGCACAGGTGCAGCCGAATCAGCTGTGCGCCCGCCGGCCTGTCAATGACCTGTTGAGGCCATTTGAAAACTAATTGAAATAATTAATGGACCTGCCCGTCCAACCTTAAGGTTGGCGGGCAGGCCAGGAGTCCCAGCAGGCTTCAGAAAAGGCATGAAACCTCATCCATGGGCAGGATGAGGTTTCATGAGGGTTTTTAATAATTTAATAAAGTTTTGATTTAAAGTGATGGACATGTCCCAACTCATGTGACAGTGTCACATGAGGAGACATGTCAGAGAAATTTTATTTTTGCCCCTTCACCATTTTTAAATTTGGCACGGATCTCCCTGAGGCAGCACTTAGCCTTAGCACTCACATGCGTGAAAGGGCACCCTCTCGACTGAGGGATTCCCACTCCCCACCCCGCCTGCAAAGGGAACACACAGCGCTTCCTGGCAGATCTCACGCTGGGCGGGCCTTATTTGGCCTACCCACGTAAAATGGCTGCACACCCCCAATCGGAGGCGCTGATTGGAGGCGGACCCGCATGTGCCCACTCCTGAACTTCCCCCCCCCCCGCCTCCCACGGGGAAAATTCTTCCCCAAGTTTTAATGATGGTCTTAAAAGCCAGTAAGATATGAAGGTATCAGCATCTGCTGGCTGCAACAACAGAGTCCTGGAGCCTCCTTCTTAAAGTTGTCAGTTGGACATGAAAAAGCGTTCACAATGCAGGAAGGTTTGGTTTAAAAAGGTTCATTGCAATTTTTTGTTAAAATGGAAGGAAAAGTATAGGGCCATTAATCTAAAAGAGCACAGCAATTTGAAAATTACTAAGCCCAATGTAATAACCTTGCTTTAGAATGCTTTGCATTGACCCAGTTATGAGAGAGGGTGTGGGCATCTTTGCCTTGATGGCTGTAAGGGTTTAAAAAGAAAGTCAGTGAATTTCCCACAGTAATTTTAAATGATTCTCTTCTGAGATTGAAGTATACTACCTATTGATCTAAATAGTGTCCCAGTGGTAAAATTATTTAATATTGTCCAATAGATTATATCAACATGGAGAAAATTCAACTCGGTATTTGACCATGCTGCACTTGAATTGAAAGCGTTTGATATTACTCGGTGTGAAAGTGGAGAATAGTGGTGTATTTGCAGATCTTGATTGAGCTTTTCTGCTCTTATTCTATGGCAACATCATTTATCTTATTGCCTAACAGATCAATAATTCATCCCAGTGAAAACAGAAAATAGTTCACAAAAGTAAATAAATTTTTGATGCCTAGCCAGCCGTGTGCAGCATTTCAGATCTGCTTAAATTGTGCAATATATTCATGGAAAGGCCAGTGTTGGCAAGTTACAGGTGCTATTTCAGTGGTGTAAAGGGTGTTGTCAATCATACCTGAAGTGAGTTATGGGTCTTTTATACTTCCAAACATCTTTCTCACACTCTTGCACAGGATACGGGTGAAAAACAGCATCTGATGTATGACCATTCTCTCAATTCCAGCCTCCAACTTCTTTGCTCATTATATTATTGAAACTATTGTAGCTGCTGTTCATACTCAGTGGGTTGCCATGAAAGCTGTTGACTGGTTGGCATTTGACAAGCGGGTCCCACCCAACCAGAGAGCTATGCTTAATGCACTGAAAACCCGAAGCGATGCTCTGTCTAGCAGGTTGACTTCGCTTCCCAAGAAACCTCCAGCTATTGACTGGAGCAATTACTGTAAAGTGATTATGAAGGCTGATATGGTGGACGAGTTTGAAAAGAAGTAAGCATTCCTATGTTTTCTTTCCAATCTCCTAATACACTGTCTTATGTGCCTTTCTGCTACTCTGCCTCGTAATGTATTGAAGCCGTGGCTCATTGCTTAAACTCTCATTTTATTTATTCTTTCCCAAGGTGTCAAAATTCTGGAACTCCTTGCTCTCTCACACTTTGAAATTAGGCTCTTTAAGTATTAGCTTAAGGACCGTTAATGAGTTTGTATGAAATTCCTTTCTTTAATTAAGTTCCAGCCCTTTTCAAATATTAAGGTAAGAACCATTAACACTTTCTTTTGAAATTCCCTTGTTTAGTATTTTGATAGCAGTTAGCCTGTATAATTTAAGAGCCCAATTTCAAGGCACCAGTCTACTCTTCACAATCTCCAAGCTTTTAAAACCAAAACTTGATCTCAGTAACTACCACTGCTATTTAGTTTTCTGTACTACTTTTTTCAGCATTAGTATTGTTTCTTGCTCTTCACTGCAGTTTCTTCAAAAAAAATAGATGAATCCAATATAACTTGCACATGCAGAGCATCTCAAGTTAGTATATAAGTCATTTGTTAGGCTGCAGTTTGGATGTCCTACATTAGGAAGGATATCAAAGTCATCGAGAGGGTACAGAAAAGCTTTTAGAATTTTGCAGCACACAAAGAGGCTGTTCAACTCATTCCACCTAAACTGACTCTGAAAGAGCTATCCATTTAGTTCCATTCCGATAGCCTTAAAATGTTTATTTTTCAAATATTCATTCACTTTTGCTTCAAAAGTCATTATGGCTTCTGGTTATACAATTACTTCTGGTAACACATTCCCTATTCTAACAACATCCCAGAAAACCTGTACACCATAGCCAGCTGCTCCCCTAGATGAACTATTCCATTACAACTTTAATGCTGGCATCTACTTAACAATTTGGAAGATTGTCCATGTTTGTCCTAGCTACAAAAACCTAGATAAATATTGCCCACCCTCTATGCCACCCTATCAGTCTTGGGATTTCTGCTATCTTGCAAGTATACTCTCCAACAACACCTCTTTCAGTGCTGAAATCGCCTATCACCCAGCATTCAGCAGATTCAACCACAGGCTTTGGAGAGAGCATGAAGTTTGTCTCAAAACAAGGATCAAACCACCAGGCAGTGGTTCGCACATCACTTCTCTATGGCTGTAAGGTATGGACAACCTACTGGCATCACATAAATCAACTAGATGCATTCCACCTTTTCTGCTAATATCAATATGCAACATAAAGTGGCGGGACAAAATCCCCAACACCAAATTTCTTGCAAGGTGCATGTGTCTGGTATTGAGAGCATACTCATCAGAGTCAGCTTCACTGGGTCAGCCGTCTAATGCGGTATTCTACAGCCAACTGAGTACAGGAACCTGCACCAAAGGATTTTACAGCCCTTAAGTGGCAGAACCTGCCACAGGAGATTCGGAGACCCAGCCAAAAATTTTGGCGGCACCAATCATGGCAGTGGGCGGGGCCAAAAAAATCCGGCCCATGGGATGTCCCAATCTCAGATGCAAAGACCTTCTGAAAGCCAATCTCAGAAGCTGTAAGGTGGACCGCAATGCATGGGAAACAACAACACAGGACAGATCCAAATGGAGAAGCATCTGTCATCAAGCCATCTCAACATTTGAGGAGAACAGAGTCAGGTCCCTACAGGACAAGTGAGCACACTTCAATGTCAGTGCCTCACCCACCCTTCCAACAGAGACTTCATAAGTAATATTTGCAATTGGATCTACAAATCAAGATTTGGTTTAACATCACATTTTTATTTTTTCACAGAATGTGGGAGTCGCTGGCTAGGCCAGCATTTGTTGCCCATCCCTAATTGTCCTTGATAGGATGCTGGTGAGCTGCCTTCTTGAACCATTGCAGTCCATTTGGTGTAGGTACACCTGCAGTGTTGGTAGGGAGGGATTTCCAGGATTTTGACCCAGCAACAGTGAAGGAACAGCGACATAGTTCCAAATCAGGATAGTGTGTGGCTTAGAGGGGAACTTGCCGTGGTGGTGTTCCCATGCATCCTTCTGGGTGGTGAGGTCGCAGGTTTATAAGATGCTGTTGAAGGAAAGTGAGACAACAGCAAACCAGATACTCAACAACTGGTCTCCTTGCTGAACACTCATCTGTTGAAACAACAGGAAAATCCACCACATTGCATTGCCATCAAGCATTTGAAATCCCAGGTATTTACTATAAGGATAAAGCCAGAAATTTCCACAGTTTAGAAACAAACAGAAGAATTCTTACCATACATGAATCAACAAAGCAGTCAATACTATCTATCCTAAAGAACCATAGGGGAGAATTTTTAGCTCATCAGGCGAGTATGTGCCCGACGGTTGGCGGGCAGGTGAAAAGGCCAAATGACCTTTGCATATTTTAGGAAACCTCATCCACGAGCAGGGTGAGGTTTCCAACAGCAAATAAAAATAAAATAAAAATTTTTAAATTTAATTTATAACATGTCCCTCCTCATATGATCGAGGCACATGAGGGGACATGTTTTCTAACATTTCAGAAATCTTTAATTTTTATTTTGAAAAATGTTCATCTCCTTGAGGCAGCTCCGTGCCTCAGGGAGATTTTCAAGCGCTCACATGCGCAAAGTTCGTGCTCGCCCTCTTGTCCCCACACAGGCAGCGCTGAGTGCTGCCACTCATGTTTCATGCTAGGCAGGCCTTAATTGGCCCGCCAGCATGAAATCGCGGTCCAGCCCCAATCGCGGACAGCAGTCGGCTTCCCTACCGCCCCCACCGGGCCTGTTCGATGAGCGGGAAATCCTCCCCATAGAACCATAGAAAAGCTATGGCACAGAAAGAGGTCATTCAGCCCATCATGTCTGTGCTGGCCAGAAAAAGATGAAAAAGAAACTAGCCGCTCATTTTAATACCATTTTCCAGCACCTGGTCCGTAGCCTTGCAGGCTACAGTGCTTCAGATGCAGATCCAAGTACCTTTTAAATGAGTTGAGTGTTTTAGCCTCAACCACCATTTTAGGCAGAGATTTCCAGGCACCCACCACTCTCTGGGTGAAAAAGTTTTTCCTCATGCCCTCTCTAATCCTTCTACCAATCACCTTAAATCTATGCCCCTTGACAAGTGACCCCTCAGCTAGGGAAAACAAGTCTTTACTGTCTATCCTCTAGGCCCCTTATGATTCTGTACACCTCAATTAGGTCACTTCTCAGCCTCCTCTGTTCTAAGGAAAACAACCCTAACCTATCCAATGTTTCTTCATAGCTGCAATTTTCAAGCCCTGGCAGCATTCTTGTAAGTCTTCTCCCTACTGTCTCCAGAGCAAGTATGTCCTTCCTGTAATGTGGTGAACAGAACTGTACACAAAATTCCAACTATGGCTAACCAGTGTTTTATACAGTTCCATCATTACATTCCTACTTTTGTATTCAATACCTCGTCCAATAAAGGAAAGCATTCCATATGCTTTCTTTACTACCTTATCCACCTGGCCTGCCACCTTGAGTGACCTGTGGACATGCACTTCATGGTCTCTCACTTCCTCAACCTCTCTCAATATCCTCCTGTTTATTGAGTATTCCTTTGCATTGTTTGCCCTCCACAAATGCATTATCTCACACTTTTCCAGATTGAATTCCATTTGCCACTTTTCTGCCCACTCAACCAAACCATTGATATAATTCTGGAGACAACAGCTATCCTCTTCACTATCAACTACCCAGCCAATTTTTGTGTCATCTGCAAATTTCCCAATTATACCGCCCACATGCATATCCAAATCATTAATATATACAACAAACAGCAAGGGCCCCAACACTGAGCCCTCTGGAACACCACTGGAAACTGTCCATCGACCATTACCCTTTGCTTCCTTTTGCTGAGCCAATTTTGGATCCAAATTGCCACCTTTGCCTGTATCCCATGGAATCTCAATTTTTCTGACCAGTCTGCCATGTGGGACCTTGTCAAATGCCTTACTAAAGTCCATGTAGATGACATCCACTGCACTACCCTCAAAAAATTCTATTGAGTTAGTAAAACACGATCTTTCCCGACCAAAACCATGCTGATTGTCCCTGATCAACCTGTGCCTTTCTAAGTGACAGTTTATCGTGTCTCTCAGAATTCATTCCAATAATTTGCCCACCACTGAAGTCAGCCTGGCCAGTCTATAATTTTCTGGCCTATCCCTCACACCCTTCTTAAATAATGGTACAACATTTGCAGACCCCCAATGCTCTGGTACCTCACCTGTATCTAGTGAAGATTGGAAAATGAACCTCAGAGCATCCGT
The DNA here is from genome assembly GCF_017639515.1 of Carcharodon carcharias. Lineage (NCBI taxonomy): Eukaryota > Metazoa > Chordata > Chondrichthyes > Lamniformes > Lamnidae > Carcharodon > Carcharodon carcharias. The sequence goes on along the minus strand of NC_054477.1, from coordinate 30,794,925 downwards.
TATTTCCTCCCTGACTTCCTTTAACAACCTGGGATACAATCCATCCAGCCCTAGTGACTTATCCATCTTCAAGAATGTCAGTCGCCCCAGTGTTCCTCTCTCACCATGCTTATTGTATCTAATATTTCACACTCCTCCTCATTAACTAGAATGTCTGCATCATCCCTCTCCTTAGTGAAGAAGGAGACAAAGTACTCATTGAGAACTCTGCCCACGTCTTCAGTATCAAAGCACGTTACCATGTATATCTCTGATACCCTACCCTTTCCTTAGTTATTCTCTTGCTGTTAATGTACTGGTATACTCTATACTCTAACATCCAGAATTAACATTAGTTAAATATGAATTAACCAGCAAACTATGGTTAAATATATCCTATAAATTGCACCTTAAATGGTTAAATGGCAGTCATAACCAAAACAGATCCCATGAATTTTCTCAGTAGCCCACCCAGATGTCATTGATCAGTGTGAGTTACAAAAATCCTTCAAATTCTGTCTTCCTCATGAGGGATTTCAGCTTAACTCTTATGAGGATTTAGCCTCTGATTTCCATTCGACAGCAGCTCCAGGTCAGCCTGGAGGCCTTCCTGGTTCTTCTGCTTGCAATGAGTTGTCCAGCAACAGGACTCAGAATGCCTAACAACTATTAACCTACCAGCTGCTCAATCTCTTTTCCCAATACTGCATTGCACTGGGTTGACCAGGCTGCATTCTAGCATCTAACCATTGGCAAAATCCTAGCTCCCTGGTTACATTGAGAAACCACTGCTCAGGGGCCTTTTGGTGTCATAACTCCCACCTTCACTGATCGGATACCTATACTTCAGATGCACTGAGCTGACAACTGCTCTTCATGGGTTCTCCCCCATGCCCCAGCTTCCAGCTGTGTTAAGCCAATACCTGCCCTTCAGCTTCTTCTGCCTGGACTAACCCCTTCACGTGAGCTAGTTTTTGTGCCCAAGATGCCTGCCAAGTGGTCAGGTTTCACACCACACACCAGGTCACATGGTTGGGGTTGCATGCCATGTACCACTCAGGTGCATTGTCAATCCACCTCCCCTCAAGCTGTAGCTCGTGAAGTGGTTTACTAGTCTCATTAAGCGCATCCCGCATTGCAGTCAGGGCACCATCTAGTTTGTTTCCTAGTTGCTGAACAAACTCCATTGTAGCCAGCTGATGGCCCCTGCTATCCCCATAGGAAATCCCCCACAGAAGACAGACAGTCGAGATTCATCAGAACAAGGCAAAGATCGCTCCTGTGATTTCCTTATCTCCTCCCTGGCCAAAGCGCAAATCCTGTGCTGAATGCCACTGACATCCATGGTCATGTCAGTCCTCACACTACTCACAAATAACCTACTCATTGATATTCATTTTGGGTTCTGCCAGAACTATTTGACTCTAGAGGTCTTATCATAGCCTTGATCCAGACATGGATGTAAACGTTGAAGTCAAGAGGAGAGATGAAAGTAGTTTTCTTAGTGTGGTACCAAGGAATCCTAGAAAAACTTAATTCAAAGGAGATCAAAGAGAAAATCCTACAGTCACTGGAGTCATACCCTAATGCAAATGAAGATGATTGTGCTTCATTGGCCATTGCTCAGTTGATCATATTCTCACTTCTGGGTCAGAAGGTTATGAATTGAACATGAAAACTTGAGCGCATAGGTCTAGGCTGACACTCCAATGTCAAAAATAAAAACAAAAAAACTAAGATAAAAACAAAAAAACTGCGGATGCTGGAAATCCAAAACAAAAACAGAATTACCTGGAAAAACTCAGCAGGTCTGGCAGCATCGGCGGAGAAGAAAAGAGTTGACGTTTCGAGTCCTCATGACCCTTCGACAGAACTTGAGTTCGAGTCCAATGTCATACTGAAGCAGTGCTGCACTGTTGGAAGGGATGTTATTTGGGTGAGGTATTAAACCAAGGTCTCATCTGCTCTCTCAACTGGACATAAAAGATCCCAAAGCACTCTTTTGAAGATGAGATGGAGAGTTATCCTCAATGAGAGGTGATCTTATTGAGACATATAAGATCCTGAGGGGATTTGATAGGATAGATACAGCGAGGATGTTTTCACTTGTGGGAGACAGTGGAAGCAGTGGACACAGTTTAAGAATAAGAGGTCCACCATTTAAGATGGATATGAGGAGAATTTTTTTTCTCTCCAGTGGTCGTAAGTCTGTGGAATTCTCTTCCCCAGAAAGCAGTGGAGGCTGGGTCACTAAATTTATGCAAGGCTGAGTTAGGCAGATTTTTGATAGACAAGGGAGCCAAGGCTTATTGGGGGTAGGCGGCAAAGTGGAGTTGAGACCACAACCAGATCAGCCATGATCTTATTGAATGGCAGGGCAGATTCAAAGGGCTGAATGGACTACTCCTGCTCCTAAATCCTAGCCAATATTAATCCCTCAATTAACATCAATAAAATCAATTATATGGTCATTATAATATTGCTGCTGTGGGAGCTTGCTGTGTGCAAATTGACTACCAAGTTTGCCAAATTACATTAGTAACTCCATTCCAAAAAGTAGTTCATTTGGCTGTAAATCATAGAATCAGAGAATGATTACAGCACAGAAGAGGCTATTCAGTCACTTGTGTTTGTGCTAACTCTCTGCAAGAGCAACACACCTAGTTCCATTTTTTTACCCTTTCCCCATATCTCTGAAATATTTTTACTCCAATTTCCTTTTAAAAGTCATGAGTGAATCTGCCTACACCATGCTACTTGATAGTGCATTCCAGATTCTAACCACCTGCAGTATAAAGAAAAAGCTGTTCCTTATTGGTTCCTTGGCCACTTACTTTAGATTAGTGTCCTCAGGGTCTCGAACATTCAGCCAATGGGAACAGTTTCTCGCTATCTACTCTGTCTAGGCACTTCATGATTTTGAAAACTCCATCTAAGCTCCACTAAACCTTTTCTTCTCTAAGGAGAACAATCTCAATCTGTCCATGTAACTGAAGTCTCTCACCCCCAGAACCATTCTAATAAATCTTTTCTGCACCCTCTTTAAAGCCTTCATTCGCATCCTTCCTAAAGTGTGGTGCCTGGAATTGGACATAATATTCTAATGGAGGCCAAGCCAATGTTTTGCAAAGATTCATCATTACTTCCTTGCTTTTGTGCTCTATTACTCTGTTTATAAAGCCCAGCTTGCCTAAGCCTTTTTAACTGCTTTCTCAACCTCCCCTACCACCTTTAACGATTTGTGCACATTTATGTTCCTGCATCCCCTTCAGAATTGCACCCTTTATTTTCTATTGCCTCTCCTTGTTCTTTCTACCAAAATATATCACTTCACAACGCTCAGAATTAAACATTGTCTCCCACTCATCTGCCCATTCCACCAGTCTATGTTCTGTTGTAGACGATCACTATCCTCAGCGCAGTTCACAATCATTCCAAAATTTTGAAATTGTACCTTGTACACCCAAATTGAGGTTAGTAATATTTATATATATCAAGAAAAGCCATGGGCCTATTACCAATCCCTGTATACCTTCCTCCATTCTGAAAATCAACTGTGCTTCCTGTCACTCCATTATAATTTTTGCACATCCCTCTTTAATATCCTCGGCATCTAGATCTTTCCCACTAGTTTGTGGCCTACGTAATAAAGCACTTTTGGATATCCTGACACCATGAAACGCATTATATAAATGCAAGTCTTTGTGGGCAGGAAACACATGCATTGGACATCAGTGCAGGAGTTCAGGGATGCAACTTCAGCCCAATCATCTTACCTTCATTCAAAGGACAAGGGTAGGGCTGTTCATTAATGATTGCACAGTGTTCAGCTACATTCATAGCCCCTTTGGCAATGAAACAGTCCACAGCAGCCTACTGCAGGATCTATCTATAAGTGGCAGGTAACATCTGCTCAACACAAGCATCAGATGACCATCTGAAGCAAGAGACATTCCAGTCATCTTCTCATGACTTTTAATAACACCACCATCGGTGAGTCCATCAATATGTTCAGATCACCTCAACCAAAAGTTGATTTGGACTAACCATGATTGTAAAAATCGTGATTGCAAAAGCAGTGCAGAGACTGGATACTCCACAAAAAGTGGCTCATCTCCTGATCCCTCAAAGTCACTCTACTATCTATAAGGCTCATGTCCTTACTAAAATACTCATCGCCACCCTGGATGAATGCGGCTGCAACATTGCTCCAAATTTCCCTCCAAGTCACACACCATCCGGATACGGACGTATCTTCACTTCTCCATTTCTTCATCATTGCTGGGTCAATATCCAAGAATTCCCCATATAATAACATTGTAGAAGCACCATCACCACAAGGGCTGCAGCAGTTTAAGGAGATGGCCCATCACCACCTTCACAGTTCAACTAGGAACAAGCATTAAACATGGGCTTGCCAGCCAGCCCCAGACCCCCCACCAAAAAAATTATTATTTAAAATTGAACAACCATCCCCCCCCCCCCACCATGCCTCTCCACCAAAAATTCTGCCTACTCCTGTTTTTCTGGTGATGATCTTCAATTTATAATCACACAGTTACTGACTTACTAGGATGATGGCAGCTTTATCTATAAGGATAACCTGGGAATATTTTCATTAGAGCAGAGAAGGTTAAGAGAAAATCTGATAGAGGGTCTTCAAAATTATGACAGGGTTTGATAAGAAAAATAAGGAAAAAATTCACGGTGAAGTCGGGGAGGAACTGGTAGAGATGTCAAGATGGTGGCCATTGCCTACAGGATCCTTTAATGGAAGCTCGTAGACTGGCATTACTTTGATGAAGTGAGAGCCTTGGTGGTTTATTACAGGAGTCAGAAAGGCTACATGTATGCAACAAGAATACACTGGCGAAAACCTGTAATTTGTAAAAGCTGCTGTTGCCAGTTAAGCCATAGGGAAAGTGAGCCAGTTGCTGGCTCTCACAAATAAGTCATCAGTCACCTGCTTGACACACTGCAAACTGACTAATGTTGCCTATGCTCCATGGAATAAACTTGAGACAAATGTTCAGGGCTGAAATGACCTTGACAGCCACCCTGGCGGTGTGACCAACTTGGTGTTTGGCTGCAGGCCTCTAATCTGAATATAGCATAACTCTGTCCAGACTTCTCTTTTGAATATTAGGCTGTGGGTAGGCACACTGTTGCTTTGCCCATAGATGCTGTTGGATGAGTAACAGCAGATGGTTATTATTCATCTCTGCTGTGATCTAACCTCTATTACTTCTTTCCTACACAAATAAAGAGGAATCTCCATATACGCAGCCATATGAGGCAAAACCTCTTTTAAAAGGCTCATGAAAGTCATAGGTTGGAATTTTCCTTGAATTGCACTAAGTGCAGTGGCAGGTGTGAAAAAAAAACATATTTCCTGAAAGCCACAATGGTGGGTTTTTGCGCCGTATCGTCTGCTTCCCTCACGTCCCACTGGCATGTGCGTGTGTACTTCCATCAACCTGTGCTGCCTTGCCCCCCACCAGCCCCTCCCACACCACAGTCCTGAAAGCTAGCCGGGAAAAAGTGACTTGCCTGTGCCTCCTGCGAATGCATGGGGCCTCTTGAATTCCTACGGGTGATGCTTGCAAGCGCTGTGTAAGGTTGTGTGCACTCACCTCCGAGTTCCCCTCGAAGTTCAGCTTGCCAGGTACACATCTTTAAAAGGCAATCATAAATCACACCGTTCTGAAGCTGATGTGGGAATTAAGCTTGACACGGGGGGGGGATGATTCTGGTGTGTGGGCACAATAATGAGATGCAAATGCATTAACATTAAGTTCTTGATGTTGGGCGACAGGAAACATGGCCTGCCACTGAAAGGGGGAGGGGACAATCGCGTACTGGATTTACATCGCCGGGAAATGTGACTAAGGCCATCTCATGATATTTTCTGCTCATGCCACCAAACACACCTGCCTCAAACAGGAGCAGAATATTCCACCTTTAGTGCCCATTGGGGCTGGAGACGGGAGGAGGACTTTAAAATGCGTAATGCACTAGCCTGTAGACCTTTTACAAGCCATCTCATCTGAAGATTTACCTGTGACGCCTGCCTTACCAGGTTCCATGGGCATGTTGGAGACCAGAGTCCAGTCTGCCTGTAGGCCTGCTAGCAAATGGTGTGGCACCCATCATTGTCTCCTTTTAAAGGTTGCAACAGAGATCCTTCCTGCTTTAGACAGGAGCTGCAACCATCCACAACCCAGACCCAAACAGAAGAAAAAGCAGGATCCAAACCCAGCCACCAGAACTTATTTTTGCCAGATTTTCCAACAACTAATGCCCTTAAACACCTGATGCCCAAATCAGAGTAGTAAGAAAATAGACCCTCTTATCTCTGCAAGTCTCAGGTGCCATCTTAATTTTTTGCATTGAATTATTTTTTCAATCTCAAGATGTGGGCATGATTGGCAATCTTGGCAAGAATTGCCATTACTAGTTGCCCTTGAAAAGGTGGTGATGGGCCTTCTTGAACCGCTGCAATTTGTGTGGTGAAGGTGCTCCTACAATCCTCCTGGCTAGAGCATTCCAGGATTTTGCCCCAGCAACAATGGAATCATTCCCCTCATTACTAATGAGGAAGGCTGTTCAACTCATAAATCCATCATTCCAGGAACATTCAACTATGGTTCTACTGCAGCAAACAGCTGCTTCTTAAATAATTCCTCAGGTTTTCCCTCAACTAGGTCATCTGAAAGAACAGAAAGACATGCATTACTTTAGAATGTCACAAAGCATTTTACATGCAATCAAGTACTTTTGAAGTGTGGTCAATGTTGTGAACTGGAATTCTATTCCACACACTGATCACTCCACATGAAAACTTTCCTATAAACAATCCCAAATTTACCTTTCACTCGTTTGAATCTGATGTGTCCGCTTGTCTTTCCAGGGTAGTTCTTTTAAAGTAATATTTCAGTTAAATGTTGTCATTTTACTGTACATTCTGTTCATGAATGCTGATGAGTTATATTCTGTTTTGGCTGTGTAGTTCAATATTCTATTACTTGTGCTGCATTGGTTGGTTCAGCCGGTATTTTACTCACACCATTACCATCTCCCCATCACCAACCCCACCCCTCGCCTGGCCCTGCCCCACCCTGGAAGTAGGCTGACAGGTGGCATGGCAGAGTCAAATTGGGAGGCATGGTGGAGTCACCATGTCCATCGCCAACCCACCTCCAGTGGCGAGTTAGGAGTTGGGCCAACTGCTCTCCAATAAGTCAATTGAGTCCCTTAAATGGCAACTTAATGACCAATTAAAGGCCTCCTCCCAAGCCGCTGGTAAACACTAGTGGCCTGGGCTCAGAGGATGAGGTCCCTCCTGTTCGGACAATCTATGCTCAACAGAGGTCCCCCCCCATCCAAAATGTGATCACCGTACTCACTAGCTACCCCTCTTCCCCAGCCTCCCTATCACACACACTCACACCCCACAACCCTCACTGGGGTCTGCCTGGCCCTCGCGAAACCATCCCACTTACCTTGCAGTCCACCCTCCATGCTGTTCCTTGATGGGGTTAAGCTGCTCCCAGTGATTGGACGTGGCCTGCAGCAGCAGCAGCTCTTGGAGGTGGGACATCCTCCCAATTGAGGGCAGAAGCCATAATCTCAGCCATTTAACAGCCTGACAGCCATAAAACAAGGTCATGGCTTCCTAGCCTTGCAGAGGCAGGCTCACTCGACTTTTCAGCTGGTGGAGGAGGGAAAGGCTACTGTCTGCAAAAAGCCTACTCATTAAGTGTAACAAAACACCTCGGTCTCTTTCAGTTACATCCTTGGCTATTTCAATACCACCAATGGAGCACATGTATAATCAGTTTCCTTCCTATGTGCAGTATTTTTCCCTTGCTTGCCATTGTTCAGTCACCATGTGCATATTTTGTCCAATTCATTCTGTTTTTGTTCTGAACAGCCCCTTATTCCTCTGCTCCTCCTATTTTCCCAAATTTGACCACTGACAGTTGAGTCCCACTGTGAATATTTTCATGACCCACACCAAAATTGCCAATCATGATAGGTGTTTTATTGTGGACAGTGCTGCAAAGAGCTTATTCAAAGCTGTTTGCCCAACTCGTTTAATGAAAAGCCTTTCAAGCCAGCAGGAATTGTTGTCCCATTAATTTGGGCTGAAGTGAAAGAGCAGTGTACCACCCCTTGCCTCATTCTCAGGCCTCTACTCATGTCATTCTTTACCTCAACCCAAGAAGAACCCTGGGGTCAGTGGCCCTGGAGTTTTGGCCTCAAAATCAGAAGTTGCATGATCCAGGTGTTTTTGTGTTTTCTCTCAATGTGGGAAGTTCATGGTTCAGCCAATACTAGCAGCTAGATTCATAACTCCAAATGCATCTCCTCCTATTCCATGTCTCAGAATGGTTTGGAATACATTGCCTTATAGGGCAGCGGTTATGAATTCAGTCGTAGCACAGGAAAGATAATTGGATAGATACTTGAAGGAGTCAAAATTGCAGAGATCTGGTGAAAGAGCGGGGAAGTGGGATTAACTGGATTGCTCTTCAAAAGAACCCACACATACTCAATGAGCTGACCTGCCTCCTCCTGTGCTGTACTATTCGATGTTTTTATTCATCTTGAATATCTGGGCAGCACAAACAGTCTATTTTAAGTTAAACTTTTCAGCCTCATTACCATATAACTTAGTGATGGATGGAAAGTCCTCAGGGCTGTACTGACCTATTCATCTGAATTTATAAAATATAATATTAATGCTAGTTTTCTTTTTCATTTTTACCTGATTAAATTCTCTCCCTACCACACAACGTTTTCCCAGCTAAGAAGAACAGGCAGGCAACCAGCTGCAGGCTATTACCGCAATTGAGTTTGTGTGAAAGACCTTGAATAGATCTCCGCTCCAATTTTACCTTCACTCCTTGTGGAGTAGCACATGGTCTCAGTTTAACATCTCTGACTGTTGATTGCCACCTAATCTCAGTACGTCAGATATGCACAATCACTTAGAAAGCTATCTGTCAATTTGTATACTCATGAAGGAAGGAGGTTAATGCACCATGCACACTTTATTGTGTATAAAAACGTAGGTCACTCTTGATCAGTTGTAAATTATGATTTTGGCAGTAGGTGAGGCTGATCATCTCTCTCTATGCAAGAAGGGTGACAGTTAAGGGCAGTCCATTAATTGACTGAACTATTATTGAAAATTGCTCTCTCTTATTATCTGTAGGTAAAATAAATTCATCTATTATTGATTTCCTTATTGTGAACCATTAGGTGCACACTAAATAAAGCTTATTATAATCATACTGACATCCTCGCATTAGTTTTATAATAAATTACATTACTAAGTATGTTTGTGACTCACTGTTAACACATTGATCCCCTGAGCCCTGTAGAATTTGAATCAGACTGAGGGTCAAATAATGAGTTGAGCCTCAAGTGACAGTCAAAATCACAGATGATTTACTTATTTACGCTCAATAAATTGATTGTCCCAACAAATACTTTTATCACACTCTCTTTGTAACTGTATACTCCTAATTCTCGCTAACTCAGAACAAAGGGCCAGCAGCTCAGCAATCTCAGCAGCTCCACCACTATAGGTGGTCATTGCTAAGGCTGCAAGAGGAAGGAAAGCGCACCTCCCTGGCAAGGCACCCTTGAAGACAAGGTAGGTTTGGTTGAGCTGGCCAGAGCCTGGTTGACAGGCACTGATGATTGGGGGATGGGGCTCTTAATCTAACAGGACTGCCTTACCCATGGCAGACATTGCTGCTGTGGATGCCCTTAGGAGGCCATGAAGTGCCATTAAGGAGCTCCCATGCCCCCCCACCCCACCCCACCACCACCTTGGAAGGTCACCAGGCTTGATACAAGGTGGCAGGCCTCCCCAATTCTGGAAAAATGCCACCGGGGTGGAAATTGGCCTTTACTTGGGACTCAAGTGGCTCAATTGCCTTTTCAGTGGGCAGCTGCACCTTTGAGGTTCCCACCACTGGTGATTTGCCATGGTGGTGGAAAGTCACTAGGCTCCCCTCCTGACACTTTCCCCCAACATATTATCAGCCGTCCTGCTTCCCAGCCAATAGCTGACGATAGCCTAAAACGCAAACAAACAAGATAATAATCCGCAGTTCAGCTATGAAACTGGAAACCACGGCTGTGCTAAAGTTCCATAAAGATCTTCAGCTTTCCCTCGCAATTTTAGAAAGACAAGCTTGGAAGAATTGGTAATGGTTCTGTTTTCTATCCAGAGTGAAAGTGAGTACTATTGTTCATTTCTTTATCTGATTGTGTCAGGACTCTGTTGAATTCAGAAAGAGTTTTGCAATGTTGCTTCAAGCCAAAGAACAAGTGTAAGATGATCTTCTCTCCCTAGCCCAAAATGCTGAAGCCAACTGTAGCGATCCCACTATCACCATGATTGAATTGAACTAAACACAAAAACTATTAGTTCTATAAGGTGTAGTACCATAGCAGTTACTGTATAAAAACACTGAACTATCAGGAAACTGGGCCGTTTTGGTTTTATCAGAGTGACAACTGACACTACAGTCGCCCTGTATCCTTGAAAACATCACAGTGATGACTGAGACCTCAGCTACCTAGCATTGACACTGAGATCATTCTACACTGTGGAAACATAGTCAGGCTTAAGATTATTAGTTGGGGTTAATGAGCAGAGATAGTAGTTAGGGCTTTTGGTTCCAGGAACTGCTATTGACACTACTTTTGTCACTAAATATGCTTGTTCACCAGTGGGAAGCTCCCAAACAGCCTGAGAACTGGAAAGCTACCCTTATACTGGGGTATATCTCTCTCACTCCGAAGGGGGCTCCTGGTTCTGATAGACAAACACTTCTGACATCCTTTTACAGATAGTCTACTTTCTGTGAATCCTCTTTCCTATATTTAAGAGGAAATGCCACTTCACAGGATCTTCAGTTATTTCACAAATGACCTTTTTGGCTTTGACTTTAGAATATTGTTGTATCTGTTATGTCCAAATAAACCTCCAATTTGGTGCGATAATAACTAGCTGCTATTTTATTTCTAGAATCGCTAGAATCATCTGCCAAAAAATAACGAAATAGTAAAGAAAAAGACATTGGAGTTTAATTAATACAAGGTGCCCACTCCTGTTGAGGAATAGTGCCCACTTAACGAAATACAAGTACTATGCATGTTATTATAACCCCTGAGAATTACACAGCGAAAACAATCATGTCCAAGAATGATCTGGCTAATGGCTAAAAAATCATTAACAAAGCCCTATTTAAGAAAGCATCAACATTGTGCAATAAAGTACACAGGAAAACTACATTATATTAACACTAGAACCATACATATCAATGAACAAGCCTCCATTTTGTCTCCAATGCCATTTTAAAATAAAACAGTTGTTTCTCCAGTGAAATATAATGGATGAATTCCATGACAATTGCACCAAGGTCAAGCCCTATTATGAATGCACAATGACAACACTGCTTTTCATAGATGTAGCGCTAGAACTAAATAATTCCAACTACAATAGGTATAGGCAGCTATTTAATAATATGTCAGCTTGTGCATCCATTTCTGGCTCTTCCCAAAATATCAAAATACCTGAATTAAAAGCAAATAACAAGGAATCAAAGCTAAAACATTGTGATTAAAGCTGGTGCATTTATCTATCTATAAATTAGTGTAATACAATAAAATATTTAGATAAAACAGATCTAATAGACCATAACCCTGCCCTATTTGGTGAAAGCTATCCTACAGGCCTTACTGATCACTCGGCTCTAATGTGCAAAGCTTTAGCTGTGTGTAGTATAAAGTGCAAGTTTGTGTGTTAATTACTTACGTAGACTGCTTTATGAGTTTGTGGAGCCAGCTACTGCAGTAAAGAACACTACAGGGCAACAAAAGGACAGATTACTGAGGAGCACAGACACATACATTAACGCAAATACTTTGTTTTCTTTCTTACCCTAATTGGCACCTTCTCTGTGATTACATTTGCAAATCTATAACAGTCCTAAACCAGTTGATTTTAATGTAGGTAGATCTCATAAGAGGTTTCAAAAATTAACATGATGGTCCTGGTTCTAAGTTTGTGACATTCTGGGAGTGGGTGGTGGGAGGTGGGATTGTGGTTCCAACAGCATGTGGGAAAACAAATAAGTTATTGTCAGTGGCTTTTTTAAATCAGCAACCTTATAATTGTTTTACTTCTGACATTCCTGTCCAATCAGAGGCAACCAGTGAGATGTGGCCCCAGATGATGCAACCTCACCCCCAATGTTTAAAGGGTCAATCCCATGATGCAAAGTGAAGGAATTTGAAGTTGAAAAGAAGAGAGAAACAAATGTCGAAGTGAAGTCTAGATGGGCAAATGTTGTTCCCTGTTTCACCAACACTTTCCTGCATGTAGTGCTAGAGGAGTGAGAGAGAGAAACTCTTCCCTAGCAACAGGAGGAAGAAATCTGCAGCGGAAGATAAAGTCATGGTTAGTGGTTGCTGAGGAAGTCAGCAACAGGAGCATGGTGCCACATTCTTGGATTTAGCATAGCAAGAAGTTTAATGACCTATGCAGGTAGGAGAAGGTAAGCACAGTGACACATTCACCGGCATTCTTCTATGCAGATCATCCCTTGCCCTTGCTCAGTCTTATCAAACCTATTGCATCACATCACTGTTCATATTCACTTAAAAGTACACCCATCCTTCTCTGTCTATGCACTTCTTCACATCCCCATTTATCCATCTACCATTGCCACTCACCCTCAACCATATGTAATGTCCTGCCTCTGCCTCATAATCACCCTCACCAAATGCGCCACATCTGCTGGATGGAAATGCACCATTATATTCCCTTCTTGCAGGAGGTGAGAGCATAGAACACAAGGGAGGGATAGAGAACCGGAGGGGAGCATCTGAAGATCCCACAACTAACAAGTGCAAAGGAGGAGGCACTAGAAATAAGTGGAGTAATGGTGTCCCTGACTGTCAGAGATGGGGCGATTTGAAGCTCCCAGCTATTGTATGACAATATTAAAAAACAGGCACCCATATGTCATACAGCAATCAGCCATGTTGACTTGGTTTCCACAGCAAGTGAAATATGCTTATCTTCATAATGAATATAATATTCTTACCTTGCCAATACAAAATCATATCTGTTACCTCCTGCAGGACTTTCTTGCATGTAACAGAAGTTGGTGGACTTGGCAGCTGATGAATCCTCAGAAGAGGTCACTCCCTCTGAGGAAGCACCATCACAAGACTCATGCAGATCATGTACCAGCTCCAAAATGCATAATTTGTTGGTGCTAATAAGACAAATATTTTGGTTTTCACCTAGTGACTCACAATTAACAAGTAAACAAGAACAAATGATGGAGACAGGATCATCTATGGGCTGCCTGCATCAGATGCCACGGCTCTCTCCAAGCTCCACTCAGCTGGACATAGCTGCTGTACCTTAGGGGTTGTCATTAAAGAGGTGAATCATTGAGCAGCAGCAGCAGACAATGTGTGATGCATTGACCAGGGCTTCATAGTAGAGTCACCAAAGTTGCCAAAAAATTAGAGGAGTCTCCCTCAAGCATGAGGAAGATGATGTCAAAAAGTCACTGAGATCATGTGCTCTTCCACAGATAGAAGCCAGTAATATGCTCCAATTAAATGAGTCCACACAAACCTTCAACAACGCCATGCAGATTCTGGATGCCAACACGTCTGCCTCTATAAATAGGTTGACAGATACTTAGCCATGGCTTTATTGAGCTGCACTGATCTGCACCAAAGTGTTCTCCAAAGTGAAATATGGCTGGGTCGTGAGAGGGATGATGGTGAAAAGGATCATTGAAATGGGGATTCCACTCACAATTCTTCAGCTTCTCGCCCACAGCCTACTCTCTCAGTTAGTACCCCACCTGCTGCCTCATCTCCCAATGGCCAAGCCTGCCCCTGCACAGATACAGGTGGGGCAGTCTTCACTGAGGCCTACATTGGCTCTGAAGCCCAGAGGATATCAGTGAAGAGGATCTCAGCAGTGAGAGCAGCCTGTCTCGATCTGCTGAAGTCACACAGGTTCCACCATATAGGAGTAACAGAATAAGGAAGAATAAGGCTTTTTAGTTCCACATGGGTTTGCACATGTGTGTCTAGGAAAATGTTATTTTGTGAAATTTTTATTCTTTATTTAACTCGCATAAATTTTACTCTTTGTCACCACTTTCTTGTTCATTCTTGGGTGCCGGATGGTAAGTGACCTTCAAACTTGTTTGATGATGAATATGAGGTCATGAATTTATGGGGACCAATGGTGGGGTGTTGTAGTAACTGGCGATATAGCTTCTCCTGCTGTCTATCAGGGGTCACATGTTCTTGGAGACTCTGACCAATTAGCCCTAAGCACAGGTAATCCGGGGTGCGGGGCTTCCTGACAATGTTCCTGATCGAGCATAAGCATCTGAAAAGCTCTCTGTAATAACGTTTATCTGTTTCTTGTTGAAACCTGTCCGGCTCGTCAAGTCATTACAGGTGTTAAAGTGGATGGTGACTGGTTGTAAGAATGCTTTGTGTGAGTGGCATAGTGGAACAGTAACTGTTCCATTTTCCAGTGACATGAGTCCACTGGTGTAATCTAAATGAATCTTTCATTAATACAGGCATCCCTGGCATCCCAGACAGCAAAGTGAGCATGGTGCTGCTTTGTCCTTGTCATCCCTCTCTTCATCTCCCTCCTTCTCATCCTCCTCCTCCTCCTCCTCTGATGAACCCAACAAGGATCTGAGCCCCTCACCTTATTCCGCCTGCAAGTCGAATTCTCATTGCTGTGCAATTTTATGCAGAGCACAGTAAACCAAGACTATTCTGGTGACACTGACTGCTGTGTACTGAAGGGCACCTCTAAATTTGTCCAGGCACCTGAAGCACATCTTCAGCAAAACTAAAACTAAAACCCTTATGGTTAACAAATACTCCTGGTTATTCTGGAGGTGCCCAGATTGCTATGTGTGTCCAGTCAATGACTTCCTGTATCTATGGACCAGGGACAGCAGGAATGTTCCTCTGAACCTCACAGGAAACTCTGAGCCTCATTTGTCCAGAACTTGGTCCTCCCCCAGTTACGTCCAGAAACCCTCCCACCACTTAGAAGGACCATTCTTTTGGTTTAGTAGGCAGGATTACACCAGATATCAAACTTGCTTCAAACAAAATGTCATAAATCAAAATGATCTGATGGGGGAGAGGGCTATCCTTTAGGCCTCTTAGAAAATAAGCTAAATTAACATTATATAAAGATTTCCAGCATCCGCAGTTTTTTGCTTTTATTTTATTATATAAAGCGCTCTCTTGTAGTTTAAGTTCGGACAAGCTTGACTACTCCTGCCACTTTTAATGAGGTTACTTTTTTTTTGCATTGTTAACCTATATCAGGGCTTTTTGGGGTTGTCATTCTTTTGAAACTGTCAGTTGACTACTTTCAATATGGATACAACAACATTAGAAAACAGTGGACAACCGCTAAATGCATTACGTATACATAAATACTCAGATAGTTTAACAGCTTAATATAAATGGCACAGTTCCTGATTGCATGCAGCCTTTAAAAGAAGCCTCACCATTAATGCTGCCTTTAATCAGAGTGAGGTTAATGTTCTCCAAGTATATTTTGGTTCAAGGTTTCTAACAGTTCTTGACAATGCTTTTGTTATTTACCCTTCCCAATTTTTATCATTGATTATCTCACTATGATGCATTGTTATCCTTAAAACTGATTAAATTCAATGATTACAAATTTCCATTGTAGCTGACTTGAGCATTGATCGGATATTCCAAGTAAGTACAGTAAAGAAAACCCAAATAATCCGGTTGTCAAAAGATAGCAACAAATAATTCAGCAATAATGCCTAAAGCATTCTTGATTCTCACTCTTGATCGCACGCCTATGTAAAAGCTGAGATGACACAAAACTTTCAGCATATGAAAGAAACATAACAGAGCTGCCTTTCAACCTCAGGTTAAGGCAAGTAATATAAATTTTTCATTTCAACACTCTTTTATCTGTGCGTTGTTAAATTATTTAAAGTGGTTCTT
This sequence comes from Carcharodon carcharias, assembly GCF_017639515.1. Taxonomy (NCBI): domain Eukaryota; kingdom Metazoa; phylum Chordata; class Chondrichthyes; order Lamniformes; family Lamnidae; genus Carcharodon; species Carcharodon carcharias. The sequence goes on along the minus strand of NC_054477.1, from coordinate 30,778,863 downwards.
CCATCCAAGAGCATCCAATCATACGAGATGTTTGCAGAAAGCTTGTCAAGGAGCAAGTCTTAACTTGTACAGAATACCAACAGGAGCAGGAATGTTGAAGCTTCATTCAACATATTAGCACAAGATATGTTAGCCTGAGTGACCTCCTTCTGTGCTGTAAACTTTGTTCTTTTCTTAATCCCCGCATCCCCCAGCATCTGTACTAGAGTGTGAATGGTTTTATAATATGTGGATTTGGATAATATAATACTAACAATCATTTTTATTAATTTTGACCATTCCATTTTTAATGTAGATCTTATTTTACATCACACAATGGTTACAGCACAGAAGGAGGTCGGTTGGCCTGTCATTTCTGCCCTGCCTTTCCAAAGGAGAAATTTACATAGTGCCTGCAGGTTCATCTTTTCAGATAATGATCCAATTCTCTCTTAAAGGCCAACTCAGATTGGAGAATTAGCTGGTGCAATTGCTTTTACAACTTGCATTTAGGGCTTTTGAGCATTGAAAAACAGCCCATGGCACTTCACAGAGGTGTAACCAAAAAGTAAAAATCAACAGCAAACCAAAGGTAAGAAGGTATTGGGAGGGGTGAACTAAAGAGTGCTTCTAGCTATGATTGTAAAGGGTGAGAGGTGGAAGGGTGTACAAATGAAATTTCAGAGTGAGGGTCTTGGGTGGCTGAATTCACAGCTCCCAATGGTGGAACAGAGGAAAGGAAATCAAAATAACCATGAGCCAGAGACATGAGGCTGAATAATACCATGCTCCGGCATGGTGGGCGGGACTGGCACCCGGAAGTGGGCGGCTTCCGACCTCCGGGCCTGCTGTCCAAAGATGCATATAAAACAGCAGTTAGATAAAGTGGGAGCGGAGGGCAGGTTGAGGCCCAAAGGCAGTGAGGATTCCACCCAATCAGTGCTGGAGATTGGGATATTCGGTGCCTGAGGTTGTTGGCCGTGAAACGGAACGAGGTCGCAGCCAGTCATTTAAAGGGCCGCCTGGCACCTGGTGACCCAGCAAATGTGTACAGTCAGCACAGTTCTTCAGCACTTTTGACCCTGAGATATTTGCAGACCTTTAGGGTAAGCATGCATTTGTTTAAGCTTCCTCTGAAAAATCCATAGTTAGCCACTGATCACAGGTCATTCAACTTGATCCTAGCATAGAAGAGTTGTCTAGTTATTGCATGTTTCTGTCCAGAGACATCTGAGGCAAGTTAGCAAGGCAAGATGCAGGGGAGAAGAGTCAAACCAACCTCTAGATTTGATTAGGAATCTCTGTGCACCCTCCTCTGGGCTGTTTCCAGCCACAGGGGCAGCTAATGCCAGCCAATGGGAAGAGGAGACCTCTGCCGGGAGGAGGTTGCTGTGGAGGTCAGCAGCATTAGGCTAGTGCAGTGTACTTGAATACAATGCCAGAAGAGGCTCAATGACCTCCTAAAGTTGGCCAGGGTGAATAAGTCCTAAGTATGTGTACTCTTGTGCCAGGAAGCTGCAGGGTGGCATTATATATGCTGAAGGCCTTAGCTGCACAAAGGATGCCCGCCAAAGTCATCTAGGGCAAGGGAAGTAGCAGATCAGCAGCCTGTCTCCAGCACAGCTGCAGTCGAGGAGGGAGCACTACACCGGAGCACTAGGAAACGCGTCAAGAAAACTTAACAGTAGTTGCCAAGTGGGTCACATGGGTGTGTTTCTTATGATTGTTAATGTAATGCCTCATCATTATTATGTCAGTAAACCCTGAGCTCATTGTCCCTCATGTAAAGATTGTTTCAATATGTTATTGATGTTGAGCTTCTTTAGGGAGCTAGACATTAACTTTAATAGTTTGAGGAAGGACAGGATGCACCAATAACCAGACAGGATAAGTGTGTCACCAGGACAGTGACATGAATCTCATATTCCAAATGGAATAAGGTTTGGACACATGCCGTGCATGCATCTCCAAGGCTGGGACTTCATAAACTATTCAAACTTCTGCCTTATCAAGGCACCCCTTGTGTCACAACCATCCATGGCCTACATGTGGCTCCAGACCCACAGCAATGTGGTTGACTCTTAACTGCCGTCCTAAATGGCTAAGCAAGCCATTCAGCTCAAGGACAATTAGGAATGGGCATCAAATGCTGGCCTTGCCAGCAATACCCACATCCATGAAAGAATAAAAAAAAAAAAATCTGATGTCTGAACCGACAGTGGCTATTGTTCCATGGCCTATAGTGTCCCAACCATTAGCTTCTGATGAATTCGTTATCCATCTTGATGACCACTTCCATGTAGCTATTGTCCTATTAGACTTATAGAAATCTAAGTGCTATGCCCAGGACATTTCAGTAGATCCTTTTGAAGTGGTTCTTGACATCTTCCGGTTTGATATTCCAGAAAAAGATGCATGTCTGAATTGTATTCCACATTGGAATTTTCCAGAAACTGGTCATTATCAATTGCAGACATCAGGTGACTTGTGGCAGCCATCTTTAGCCAGTATCCTTTCTTGTCTGTAAAAAGCCCTTTTTAAACACTTCAGTATATGTTTGGTCTGCTGGTGAAATTACAGACTAATATGACTCAAGCACAGGTCACATTGTTATGAGACAGTGCTGAACCATTGAGAACAGCAGCTGGATTTCTCTACAGATAGCAATGAACCATTGAGAACAGTGATAGGATCTGTACTAATAGAGCTGAACCATTGAGAACTGCTGTAGAATTTCTGTACTAACAGACCGAACCATTGAGAACATCGGTAGGATTTCTGTGCATACATTGTTGAACCATTGAAAACAGCAATTGGATTTCTATACTAACAGTGCTGGACTGTTGCCAACTGTAGTAGGACTTCTGTACTGACAGTGCTCAATCATTGAGAACAGCAGTAGGATTTCAATACGATAGTGCTGAACCATTGAGAACAGCAGTAGGATTTCTATACTGACTGCTGAACCATTGAGAGCAGCAAAAGGATTTCTATACAGACAGTGCTGAACTATTGAGAACTGCAGTAGGATTTATATACAGATAGTGCTGAATCATTGAGAACAGCAGTGGGATTTCTGTACTAACTGCTGAACCATTGAGAGAAGCAAAAGGATTTCTATACAGACAGTGCTGAACTATTGAGAACTGCAGTAGGATTTCTATACAGATAGTGCTGAATCATTGAGAACATCAGTGGGAGTTCTGTACTGACTGCTGAACCATTTAGAATAGCAGTAGGATTTCTGTAACAAAAACAAAAATACCCGGAAAAACTCAGCAGGTCTGGCAGCATCTACGGAGAGGAGTGCATTTAACGTTTCGAGTCTGAATGACCCTTCAACAGAACTAAGTAAAAATAGAAAAGAGATGAAATATAAGCTGGTTTAAGGGGGGGTGGGACAAGTAGAGCTGGATAGAGGGCCAGTGATAGATGGAGATAACCAAAAGATGTCACAGACAAAAGGACAAAGAGCTGTTGAAGGTGGTGATATTATCTAAGGAATGTGCTAATTAAGGGTAGAAAGCAGGACGAGCAAGGTATAGATAGCCCTAGTGGGGGTGGGGTGGGGTGAAGGAATGGAAAAAGGCTAAAAGGTAGAGATAAAACAATGGATGGAAATACATTTAAAAATAATGGAAGTAGGTGGGAAAAGAAAAATCTATATAAATTATTGGAAAAAAAAGGGGGGGATCGGAAAAGGGGTGGGGATGTAGGAGAGAGTTCATGATCTAAAATTGTTGAACTCAATATTCAGAGCAGAAGGTTGTAAAGTGCCTAGTTGGAAGATGAGGTGCTGTTTCTCCCATTTGCGTTGAGCTTCACTGGAACAATGCAGCAAGCCAAGAACAGACATGTGGGCATGAGAGCAGGGTGGAGTGTTGAAATGGCAAGTGACGGAGGTCTGGATAATGCTTGTGGACAGACCGAAGGTGTTCTGCAAAGCGGTAACCCAGTCTGCGTTTGGTCTCTCCAATGCAGAGGAAACCGCATTGGGAGCCAGGAATGCAGTAGACTAAACTGAGGGAAGTGCAAGTGAAATGCCGCTTCACTTGAAAGGAGTGTTTGGGCCCTTGGACGGTCAGGAGAGGGGAAGTGAAGGGGCGGGTGTTACACCTTCTGCGGTTGCATGGGAAGGTGCCGTGGGAGGGGGTTGAGGTGTAGGGGGTGATGGAGGAGTGGACCAGGGTGTCCCGGAGGGAATGAACCTTGCGGTATGCTGCCAAGGGGGGTGAAGGGAAGATGTGTTTGGTGGTGACATCATGCTGGAGTTGGCGGAAATGGCGGAGGATGATCCTTTGAATGCAGAGGCTGATGGGGTGATAAGTGAGGACAAGGGGGACCCTATCATGTTTCTGGGAGGGAGATGAAGGTGTAAGGGCAGATGCGCAGGAGATGGGCCAGACACGGTTGAGGGCCCTGTAAACCACCGTGGGTGGAAAACCTCGGTTAAGGAAGAAGGATGACATGTCAGAGGAACTGTTTTTGAAAGTGGCATCATCAGAACAGATGCGACGGAGGCGAAGGAACTGAGAGAACGGGATGGAGTCCTTACAGGATGTGGGGTGTGAGGAGCTGTAGTCGAGGTAGCTGTGGGAGTCGGTAGGCTTGTAATGGATATTGGTGGACAGTCTATCACCAGAAATTGAGACAGAGAGGTCAAGGACGGGAAGGGAAGTGTCAGAGATGGACCATGTGAAAATGATGGAGGGGTGGAAATTGGAAGCAAAATTAATAAATTTTTCCAGGTCCAGGTGAGAGCATGAAGCAGCACCGAAGTAATCATTGATGTACCGGAGAAAGAGTTGTGGGAGGGGGCCGGAGTAGGACTGGAACAAGGAATGTTCCACATACCCCATAAAGAGACAGGCATAGCTGGGGCCCATGCGGGTATCCATAGCCATACCTTTTATTTGGAGGAAGTGAGAGGAGTTGAAGGAGAAATTGTTCAGTGTGAGAACAATTTCAGCCAGACGGAGGAGAGTAGTGGTGGATGGGGATTGTTCGGACCTCTGTTTGAGGAAGAAGCGGAGAGTCATCAGACCATCCTGGTGGGGGATGGAGGTGTAGAGGGATTGGACGTCCATGGTGAAGAGGAAGTGATTGGGGCCAGGGAACTGGAAATTGTTGATATGATGTAGGGTGTCAGAGGAATCATGGATGTAGGTGGGAAGGGACTGGACAAGGGGAGAGAGAATGGAGTCAAGATAGCAAGAAATGAGTTCCGTGGGGCAGGAACAGGCTGACACGATCGGTCTGCTGTGGCAGTCCTGTTTGTGGATTTTGGGCAGGAGGTAGAAGCGGGCCAAGATTGGGAGACTATCAGGTTGGAAGCTGTGGCAGGAAGATCTCCAGAGGAGATGAGGTCAGTAACAGTCCTGGAAACAATGGCTTGATGTTCAGTGGTGGGGTCATGGTCCAGGGGGAGGTAGGAGGAAGTGTCTGCAAGTTGATGCTCAGCCTCTGCGAGGTAGATATCAGTGCGCCAGACAACAACTGCACCACCCTTGTCAGCGGGTTTGATGACAATGTCAGGGTTGGACCTGAGAGAACGGAATGCGGCAAGTTCAGAGAGAGACAGGTTAGAGTGGGTGAGGGGAGCAGAGAAATTGAGACGACTAATGTCACACCGACCGTTCTCAATGACATGATCAAGAGAAGGTAAGAATCCAGAGGGAGGGGTCCAGGTGGAGGGAGAATATTGAAGGTGGGTAAAAGGATCCGTTGAACGGGGAGAGGACTCCTGCCCAAAGAAGTGAGCACGGAGACGAAGGCGGCGGAAGAAGAGTTCAGCACGTGCCGAGCCCAAAATTCATTGAGATGAGGGCGTAAGGGTATGAAACTAAGTCCTTTGCTGAGCACTGAACGTTCAGTAGGATTTCAGTACTGATAGTGATGAACCATTGACAACTGCAGTAGGATTTTCACACTAACAGTGCTGGACTATTGAGAACTGCAGTAGGATTTCTATACAGACAGTGCTGGACTGTTGAGAACAGCAATAGGATTACTGTACTAACAGGACTGAACCATTGCGAACAGCAATAGGATTACTGTACTAACAGGACTGAACCATTGAGAACAGCAATAGGATTACTGTATTGACAAGACTGATCCACTGAAACCTGAGGTCAGATTTCTATACAGACAGGACATGAATGACTGACACTTGCATATTTTGCAAGGACACTTTAAGCAGTACATTAGGCCTTTTATATTCTCTGCAGTTTTAGTCATATAACATGACTGAACATGAGTAATTATTACAATAGTTTTTTCTCTATTGTACTTAATTACTTTGTAGACTTTGTAACTCTTGGGCATATTCAGCAGCAACTTGCACCCTTCACATACTTGATAATCTCAGGTTCTTAACAATGCAGCAAAAGCTGAGTCAAAGGAAGGGATGATTTAAATATTGAGGGGCAAGTTTGTAGAGTGATTGAAGAAGAATGTCTGCTGGCACAGGAGCAGGAGTAGGCCACTTAGCCCCTCAAATCTCTTCCACTATTCAGTGAGTCATGACTGATCTGCAACCTAACACCATATATATTTGCATATATTTGCCCCATTCCCTTAATACCTTTGATTAACAAAAATCTATCAATCTCAGATTTCAGTTAACAATTCACCTAGAATTAATTGACATTTGCAAAAGAGAGTTCCAAACTTCGACGATCCTTTGCATGAAGAGGTGTTTCCTAGTTTCACTCGTGAAAGGTCTGGCTCTAACGTCTAGACTATGTCCGCTAGCCCTAGACTGCCCAAGCAGCTGAATTAGTTTCTCTCTATCTACCTTACCAGTTTCCCTTAATATCTTGAAAACTTCAATCAAATCACCCTTGAGCCTCCTAAATTCCAGGAAATACAACCCTTGCTTGCTTAATCGCTCCTTGTAATTTAACCATTGCAGTCCAGGTATCATTCTTGTAAACCTACACCATACTCTCACCAAAGCCAAGGTAGCTTTCCTAAGGTGTGGTGCCCAGAACTGCTCACAATACTGTAGGTGCGGTCTAACCAGGGCTTCGTATGGCTGAAGCATGACTTCTAATCCCTTGGGTAGAATTTGCCCCCAGACGGGGGTGGGTGGGGGTTGTGCGGGGGTGGACGCGGTGAGCGCAGACCCAATCGGCGCCCCCGATCGGGTCAGCATCGCCATTTTACGTTGGTGGGCACCCGGAAGCACTGAGCGCTCCCTGTGCAGGCGGCGGGGGGTCCCTGAGTTGGGAGTGCGCACTTTTGCGGTGCCTCAGGGAGATTAGTTTTAAGTTTTAACAGTTTAATAAAATGTTGAAAACTTTTTTATGACATGTCCCCTCATGTGAAACTGTCAGATGAGCTGGGACATGTGCATTAATTTCAGTAAAAATTTTTGAGAAAATTTAAAATCATTCATGAAACCTCATCCTGCCCGTGGATGAGGTTCCATGAAAAATGCAAAGGCCGCCTGGGCTCTTCACCTGCCCGCCAACCTTAAAGTTGGACAGGCGTCTGCGTTAGTTATTTTAATTGTTAGTTAAATGGCCTTAATAGGCCTTTGACTGTTCAGCGGGCATGCAGCTGAGTCGGCTGCGCATCCGCCAAACTGAAATGCCTGACATCACCCCGCTTCACTTTACGCCTCGGCGAGCCGAAGATTCTCCCACTTGTTTCTAATCCTCTAGATTTAAAGATTTAAAGTTAGCCATTTTTTATTATTTTCTGCACATGTTCATTTTAATGATTTATGTACCTGGACCCCAAAGTCTCTTTGGACTTGCACTGTTTCTAGCCTAACCCATTTAGAAAGAACTATGATATAATCCTTTTTTAGGTTCACAGTGAATAACCTTATATTTACTTACATTGAAATCCATTTGCTCTGTTATGCCCATTCACTTAAACTATCAAAACTGGAGGGACACCAATATCCTGGCTGCGAGGTTTGCTAGTGTCACTCGGGAGGGTTTAAACTAGTATGGCAGGGGGGTGGGAACCAGAGCAATTGGTCAACAGGTGAAATAAAGAACTGGGAACCAGTGAATATGGCCAGTAGAATTAAGAGGAAGGCAGGGAGAAATTACTGAACACAGTGGGACTGGGGGTCTGAAATGCATTTGTTTCAATGCGAGAAGTATAACAGGCAAGGCAGATGAGCTTAGAGCTTGCATTAGTACTTGGGACTATGATGTTATTGCTATTACAGAAACTTGGTTGAGGAATGGACATGATTGGCAGATAAACGTTCCAGGATTTAGATGTTTCAGGCAGGATAGAGAGGGATGTAGAAGAGGTGGGGGAGTTGCACTGCTGGTTAAGGGGAATATCACAGCTGTACGACAGGAGGACACTTCGTTGGGCTCATGCAGCGAGGCAATATGGGTACAGCTCCGGAATAGGAAGGGTGCAGTCACAATGTTGGGGGTTTACTACAGGCCTCCCAATTGCCGGCGGGAGATTGAGGAACAGTTATGTAGGCAGATTTTGGAAAGATGTAAGAGCAGTAGGGTTGTTGTGGTGGGTGATTTTAACTTTCCCTATATTGACTGGGAATCACTTAGTGCTAGGGGTTTGGATGGTGCAGAATTTGTAAGGTGCATCCAGGAGGGCTTCCTGAGACAATATGTAGATAGCCCAACTAGGGAAGGGGCAATACTGGACCTGGTATTAGGGAATGAACCCGGCCAGGTGGTCAAAGTTTCAGTAGGAGAGCATTTCAGGAAAAGTGACCATAATTCAGTAAGTTTCAAGGTACTGGTGGATAAGGAAAACAGGAGTCCTCGGGTTAAGGTGCTTAATTGGGGGAAGGCTAATTATAACAATATTAGGCAGGAACTGAGGAATCGAGACTGGAGGCGAATGTTTGAAGGCAAATCAACAACTGACGTGTGGGAGGCTTTCAAACGTCAGTTGAGAAGAATTCAGGACCGGCATGTTCCTGCTAGTATGAAGGATAAGTATGGCAAGTTTCAGGAACCTTGGAAAACAAAGGATATTGTGAGATTAGTCAAAAAGAAAAGGGAAGCATTCGTATGTTCTAGAAGGCTGGGAACAGATGAAGCCCGTGGAGAATACAAAGAAAGTAGGAAGAAACTTAAGCAAGGAATCAGGAAGGCTAAAAGGGGTCATGAAAAGTCACTGGCAACCAGGATTAAGGAAAATCTTTTATACATATGTAAAGGGCAAGAGGGTAGCCAGGGAAAGGGTAGGCCCACTCAGGGACAGAGGTGGGAATCTGTGTGTGGAGCCAGAAGAAATGGGAGAGATACTGAATGAATACTTCTCATCAGTATTCACCAAAGAGAAGGACTTAGCGGTTGATTTGTCTAGGGAAGAGTGTGTAGATAGCCTGGATCATGTTGAGATCAAAAAAGAGGAGGGTTTAGGCGTCTTGAAGAATATTAAGGTGGATAAGTCCCCAAGGCCAAATGGGATCTACCCCAGAGTACTGATGGAGGCAAGGGAGGAGATTGCTGGGGCCTTGATAGAAATCTTTGTATCCTCATTGGCTGCGGGTGAGGTCCCAGAGGACTGGATAATGGCCAGTGTTGTTCCATTGTTTAAGAAGGGTAGCAGGGATAATCCAGGAAATTACAGGCCGGTGAGCCTTATGTCAGTGATAGGGAAATTATTGGAGAAGATTATTCATGACAGGATTTACTACCATTTGAAAGCAAATGGGCATATTAGTGAGAGGCAGCATGGTTTTGTGAAGGGTCATGTCTCACTAACTTGATCGAGTTTTTCAAGGAAGTGATAAAGATGATCGACGATGGAAAGGCAGTGGATGTTATATACATGGATTTCAGTAAGGCCTTTGACAAGGTCCCTCATGGCAGACTGTACAGAAGATAAAGTCGCACGTGATCAGAGGTGAGCTGGCAGGATGGATACAGAATTGGCTTGGTCATAGAAGACAGAGGGTAGCAGTGGAAGGGTGCTTTTCTGAATGGAGAGCTGTGGACTAGTGGAGTTCCGCAGGGATCAGTGCTGGGACCTTTGCTGTTTGTGGTATACATAAATGATTTGGAGGAAAATGTAACTGGGCTAATTAGTAAGTTTGCAGACGACACCAAGGTTGGAGGAGTTGCAGATAGTGAAGAGGATTGTCAAAGAATACAACGGGATATAGATCGGTTGGAGACTTGGGCGGAGAAATGGCAGATGGAGTTTAATCTGGACAAATGCGAGGTAATGCATTTTGGAAAGTCTAATACAGGAATTACACAGTAAATGGCAGAACCCTTAAGTGCGTCGACGGGCAGAAGGATCTGGGTGTACAGGTCCACAAGTCACTGAAAGTGGCAACACAGGTGGATCAGGTAGTCAGGAAGGCATATGGCATGCTTGCCTTCATTGGCAGGGGTATTGAGTATAAAAGCCCAGAAGTCATGCCACAGCTGTATAGAACCTTGGTGAGGCCACATTTGGAATATTGCGTGCAGTTCTGGTCACCACATTACCAGAAGGATATGTAGGCATTGGAGAGGGTGCAGAGGAGGTTTACCAGGATGCTGCCTGGTCTGGAGGTTATTAGCTATGAGGAGAGTTTGGAGAAACTCGGATTATTCTCACTAGAGTGACGGAGATTGAGAGGCGACTTGATAGAAGTTTACAAAATTATGAGTGGCATGGACAGAGTAGGTAGTCAAGAGCTTTTTCCCAGGGTGAAGAGTCAATTACTAGGGGATATAGATTTAAGGTGAGAGGAGAAAACTATAAAGGTGATGTGCGGGGCAAGTTTTTTACGCAGAGGTTAGTGAGTGTCTGGAATTCACTGCCAGAGGAGGTGGTGGAAGCAGGTACGATAGTGGTGTTTAAGAGGCAGCTTGACAAATACATGAATAGGATGGGAATAGAGGGATACGGAACCCGGAAGTGCAAAATGTTTTAGTTGAGGGGCAATATGATTGGCGCAGGCTTGGAGGGCCGAAGGGCCTGTTCCTGTGCTGTACTTTTCTTTGTTCTTTGTTCTTTGTTCTTTGATCAACATCTCCTTGTAATTTTACATTTCCATCTACATTGCTTAGAATGCCACATACCTTTGTATCCTCATCAAATTTGGATATGTGCCTTTCTGTTCCAGTCTTTAATAAATATTCTGAGTAGCTGAGGCCCCAGTACAGATCCTTGTGGGGCACCACTCGTCACAAATTGATGATTAGAGAACCAGCCCATTATCCGAATCTCTGTCTTCAGCTAATTTCCTAAGCAGGTCAATAATTTGCACTTAATTCTATGCTTCAACTTCAACTACCAGTCTCTCTTATGAGGGACTTTACCAAATGCTTCTGGAAGTTCATATAAATCACCCTGTCCACTATTTTAGTCATCCTTGATGAAATCAATCATGTTCGTCAGACATGACCTATCCCTTAGAAATCCATAACATAAACAAAAATACCTGGAAAAACTCAGCAGGTCTGGCAGCATCTGCGGAGAGGAACACAGTTAATGTTTCGAGTCCGAATGATCCTTCAACAGATTTAAGTAAAAATAGAAGAGAGGTGAAATATAAGCGGGTTTAAGGGGGGTTGGTGGGGGGGTGGGGGGGGTGGTGGGACAAGAGTAGAGCTGGATAGAGGGCCAGTGATAGGTGGAGATAACCAGAAGATGTCACAGACAAAAGGACAAAGAGGTGTTGAAGGTGGTGATATTATCTAAGGAATGTGCTAATTAATGGTAGAAAGCAGGACAAGCAAGGTACAGATAGCCCTAGAGGGGGTGGGATGGGGTGAAGGAATCAAAAAAGGCTAAAAGGTAGAGGTAAAACAATGGATGGAAATACATTTAAAAATAATGGAAGTAGGTGGGAAAAGAAAAATCTATATAAATTATTGGGGAAAGGGGGGGGGGGTATCAGAAAGGGGGTGGGGATGGAGGAGAGAGTTCATGATCTAAAATTGTTGAATTCAATATTCAGTCCGGAAGGCTGTAAAGTGCCTAGTCGAAAGATGAGGTGCTGTTCCTCCAGTTTGCATTGAGCTTCACTGGAACAATGCAGCAAGCCAAAGACGGACATGTGGACATGAGAGCAGGGTGGAGTGTTGAAATGGCAAGCTACAGGGATGTCTGGGTAATGCTTGCGGACAGACCGAAGGTGTTCTGCAAAGCAGTAACCCAGTCTGCGTTTGGTCTCTCCAATGTAGAGGAAACCGCATTGGGAGCAACAAATGCAGTAGACTAAATTGAGGGAAGTGCAAGTGAAATGCTGCTTCACTTGAAAGGAGTGTTTTGGCCCTTGGACGGTGAGGACAGGGGAAGTAAAGGGGCAGGTTTTGCACCTTCTGCGGTTGCATAGGAAGGTGCCGTGGGAGGGGTTTGAGGTGTGGGGGTTTCCTCTACGTTGGAGAGACAAAACACAGACTGGGTGACCGCTTTGCAGAACACCTTCGGTCTGACCTCAAGCATTACCCAGACCTCCCTGTCGCTTGCCATTTCAGCACTCCACCCTGCTCTCATGCCTACATGTCCGTCCTTGGCTTGCTGCATTGTTCCAGTGAATCTGAACGCAAACTGGAGGAACAGCACCTCATCTTTCGACTAGGCATTTTGCAGCCTTCCAGACTGAATATTGAGTTCAACAATTTTAGATCATGAACTCTCTCCTCCATCCCCACCCCCTTTCCAATTCCCCTCCCTTTTTTTCCTGATAATTTATATAGATTTTTCTTTTCCCACCTTCTTCCATTATTTTAAATGTATTTCCATCCATTGTTTTATCTCTACCTTTTAGCCTTTTTCCATTCCTTCACCCCACCCCACCCCCACTAGGGCTATCTGTACCTTGCTAATCCTGCTTTCTACCCTTAATTAGCACATTCCTTAGATAATATCACCACCTTCAACACCTCCTTCTCCTTTTGTCTGTGACATCTTTTGGTTATCTCCACCTACAACTGGCCCTCTATCCAGCTCTACTTGTCCCACCCCCCTGCCGCAACCGCGCCCCCCCCCCCCCCCCCCCCCCCACCCCAAACCAGCTTATATTTCACCTCCCTTTTATTTTTACTTAGTTCTATTGAAGGGTCATTTGGACTCAAAACGTTAACTGTGCTCCTCCCCGCAGATGCTGCCAGACCTGCTGAGTTTTTCCAGGTATTTTTGTTTTTGTTTTGGATTTCCAGCATCCGCAGTGTTTTGCTTTTACCTTAGAAATCCATGCTGGCTCTCTCTGATCAACCGAAAATTTTCAAGGTATTCAGGCATCCTATCCTAAACGTAGACTCCTGACAGCACATATTAGACTCACTGGCCGATAATTCCCTGGCTTCCCTTTATCACCTTTCTTAAATAGTGAAGTGACATGCTCCATTTTCCAATCTAAAGGAACAGCTTGTGAATCACAAGGACATTAGAATACCATAGGCAGGTCAACTGCAATGTCCGCACCTTCATCCTTTAAAATACTGAGGTGGAAACCATTCAGTCCTGGAGATTTGTCACTCTTTAGTTCCATTATTTTCTTCATTACTGTTATTTTCCTTGTATTAATTTTTATGGGCCCCAGTCCCTGTTCAATATTAGTTTCCTTGGGATGCTGATGTCTTCCTCTCTTGTAAATCCTGAAGCAAGGTAATTATTCAACATGGCCACCATTTCTTTATTTTGATTGACCGTATCAGCAATTCTCAAGGAGCCCACTTGGTTTCCTCCTTTTCATCCTCCTTTTCCTAACATAATCATAAAACTTTTGACCCCATCCAAAATTCCAGAGACAGATCATTCACATAAAGGGACAACCATTCACAACATTGGCTTTTCTGAGTGTTCACCCAGGAATAAGTGGTTCCAGTAAACGATAGCACAAATAAATGTCAGAAAATCCTATATTTTACGGCTGTCACATGAAAGTATGTGTATTCCAAAACCTTCTGTGTGCAGAATGTAGCCTTCAAAGTGTTTGTATTTTGCCATTTCCAGTATTCAATTTGTCATTAGACTAGCCAGCAGTGGCTCTGTGCAATCAGTTCAGTTTCAAAGTATGACCATCAGTTATTTGTTTCTTCCCATGCCTACAGATCAAACTGCAGCTTCCTTCTATCGAGCCATTTTGATATTTCCAATTCACACCTTCCTTTGACTAACTTTAGAAAGATCTGCCACAGCCACAACATGCTGTGTGCATAGATTGCTCGAAGCACTTAACAGAGATTTATACATAGACTGTAAACTGATGACAGCAACTCAAACTGGAATAAGAGCCTCAAGGCACAGATGCTAGGTTAAATATCTCCATCTACTGGAGAGCAGTTGCGATTGACTTTGTAGAAAACCTTCAAATGCACTAGACAAGAACATAAATCGTTTAAGGACCCAAAGCCCCTTTATGAGCCCAGAAATTTGTGCACTGGGAAAGTACATGGGATATAAGTAGGCACACTGATATACTCTTTGCATTTAAATCCATGCTTCCCATGCTTGTTCAGGACTATACAGGGTGTGTTTAACAAAGAAAGACAGCATTGGTATAATACAAGCTCTATTTTCCATAGATTGGCTAACACGACTGGTGGTACATTGGGTTGGTGTGCCAATAAATTTACCCACAAGTGGTTTGAAACAATAACCTGCCTTTCACAACCACACAACATTCCAAAGTGCTTCACAGTCAACGATAGACTTTTTTTTTAGGTGCAGTCACTGTTGTAACAAAGAGATTTACCTACAGCAAGCTCCCACAGACAGCAATGTGATAGTGACCAGATACTCTGGCCAGGATCTTCTGGCCCCATCGCGGGCGGGACCCGCCCCAGGTGAGGCAGCGCCCCAGTCAGAAGTCCATTGACTTGCGGCAGGACCGGAAGATTGCGGCAGCGGGTGGGTGTGGAAAATCCCGCTATGTGTTTTTGTGATGTTGATTGAGGGGGATAAACATTGTCCAGGACATCAGGGATAATTTCCATGTTCTTCTTCTAAATACTGCCAGAGATCTTTTACAGACACCTGAGAGGGCAGGTAGGTCCTCAATTTAACATGTCATCTGAAAGACTTTGAAACCAAAATGTTTGCTGCTTGTTATTTCCCCCTAAAAATTTCCAGTTTTGACTGGGCTGTTCAGCAAATCAACATGAAACAGTTGTTGACAAGGAGATGCTTTAAACAAGTCACAACAGGGTACCCTCGCTCCCCTCTTTGTGGCGAGTTACAGACACACTGACATGGGAAAAGGTTAGCGCCTGTCTCTTTGCCAGTGACCAACACAGAGAGCTAAACTAAAAGGACAGAATGTAAAAAATGAAAAAGGAAACAGGTTTACTGCTACTCTTCCTCTTCTATACAATTCCTAATGGAAATTCCAGCTGTTTCTCTCGATTATATGATACTTTAATGTTGTGATATTCATGGCAGCTAATTACTATGTTTTACCTAAATTTACTGAAACCTTTATTTCAAGCATATGGTGACAAGCTTGTCATTTCTCCAAAGAAAATTTTACTATATGCAGTTAAATTAGATTGCAAAGACACCTCTGTCAAATGTTGACGTAAAGTAAATTCAATTGTAAATTAGGTTTAATAAAACTTTCAAAGTTAAGAATGACAGTGAGGAAACCATCCTTTCATTTCCTTACAAATTCCATTAGAGTGAAACTGAAACATTCCGTTAATCTGCAGATTAACCCTTCGTGTAAATTGCATTTATTGCCGATCTCTCTGCAGCAAAAGTCTATTAATTGGTAAATATTAGTAGAAATTAAGTTGCCTCATTATGTAAACCCCATCAGCAGTTGGTCAGGGAACCTAGACTAGGACATTAATGTTACATCCCCAGTATGTTATGACAGTTCTCTCAGTGTAACTGTGCAATCCTTTAAGTTTTACACTTTAATTTTAATTACAGAACCATCAAAAAAGAGTAGAAGCAAGTCATCCTCGATCCCGGGGGACAGCCTAAGAAGAGAGTTTTGCATCTACCACAAGTGTCCATTAACAGAAAATTCAAAGATGTTAAATATCCACAATCTGAGTGATACTGATTGGTAACTGGGCAGTACGTGATAGCAATTTATTACAGAAACAAATGGCGGTGGATATCAATTAATCTCTGCATCAGCTGTTACAGTCCCCGTAGAGACTGATAACTTTTTTTTAAAATTTGAATTTGCAGTTGATTACTGAAAAGATGACATGACAAAATTTCACATTTTAAGACTTTTACTGCAATAAAGCAGACTAAAATCATATTGCTGTCGGCAACCGATACTTTAAACTACAGAACAGAACTTCCCCCTTTTATCTTTAACACAACCAATTAAACCCACTTCACAGGTATTCTTTACACTGTAGCTTAAGTAGTCATTCGATTTTCCTGGGCCCAGTCCAAAGCGATTCTCAGCTCCCAAGAGTTTACTTCCATTCCTTTCCTTTCCCAGCCTGGTAGCTTGTAACCCCAGAACTGTCTTTTATGGCAAGGATTTTCCTGGTGATTCTCCCTCCTGCACAAGTTAGGCAAATCCTTCAACCTCATTTCAAGTCCTCATGAGTTTGATATTTTCAACCCAAGCTTCAGCTCCCACTCGCTTCCTGAATTTTGCCCTCTAGCATCTCCCTCTCTCCTGGATCCTGACAGACTACCTTGTCTGTGAGTTTTAGGGACATCTTAGAATCCCTTCCCCTCACAAAGCCCATCTCCATAGCTACATGAATCACATGGACATTGCTTCCAGGTAAAAATACTGATCCCAATTGTCTTTTATCTTGCAAGTAAGCGGACAGTTTAAAACATAACTGTTTACAACTCGACATTCTCAACACCTTACTGGGACTTTGCAGACCAGCAGTCTCACCAGTGTAAACACACTTGCTGCTGCCATTGTTTCCAAATGTAAATACCTTATACCTTCTTTCCAGCAAAACAACCTGGGCCCCCCTTTAATCTTTAAGAACCAAGTCACCCAGGCCTATTGTTAGGCAACTTCAGAACAGGTTACATGACCCCATTTTATCCCAAATTAAAGTCAGATTCCCAAAGCATAACAGTCTTAGAAATCTCATAATTGTAACACAGCAAGCACCTTCCCATACAAAATAAAGGTTGAATTCACCTGATAAATATATTGAAATCTCTGACACATTCCACCAATTTTTATATATATAACCTGAGCAGACGACATGCTGTTGTGATTTTTTTTCATAACTGCTGATCCCGCCAGTTGTAATGGTCTGTGGTAAAATACCTTCCATCTTCTTACCACAATCTTTGAGCTATATTACAATTGAAAACAAAATTGTTACTGTATACCTGAAAGATGTGAATATGATTTGTGAAATCATGCATCTAATCCCAAAAGCTGATCTACACATCAGGCATTTTTGGCCCTCTTGAGTTTGGTGCAGCATATAAATTTCAGTATGGATATCTATGGAGTGCAGTATTTTAAACAGTTATTTTTCAGAGTGAAATCCATCACTGAGATATGTGAGAAGCAGTCAGGCCTCAGTAAGATGTGTTCAGAGTTGTACATACAGTTAAATCTGCTGACACTCAATTGAAAATGAAATCCTGTCTACAACATAAAACCATCCCACGTGGTTGAAGCAATAGAGTTTACATGATATATGACCTTAACAGCCATGGCTGTGATTTTTTTTCCCCCTTTTGTTAATTTAAGCCTGATGTGTTAGGAAAGAGGATATTGCATTGTTATTTCAGTTTGTAACTAAGATGGATGATGCTTGTAATTATAACAGTGACTACACTACAAATGTACTTTGCTCGTTTTCAGATATTCCAACGTTGTGAAAGTTGCTACATAAATGCGAATCCTTTTTTAACAGCCTTATTTGCATGGAATAAGTCCAGCTAGATATCTGACGTATCCAAAAATGAAACAAGGAGGTGACACAAGTACAGTTAATGTAAAAAACTTATTCCTTAATGTGTTTTAAAACTTATTTAATATTCATGTTCTCTTTAAATTTAGAGATATTCACAATTGCATTATGCCCAAGATACCCACTAACTTAAGTCTTATATAAGGTCATCATTAACTCTCACCTTTTACCTTCCATGCATCGTGATAAAATTTAGAATTACGTTAGCTTCTTTTTTACAGCCTTTTCAACCTGAGGTGCTGCCTTTAATATCTTGTGAACCTGTTCTCTCAAATCCCTCTTCTCTTCCAAGAACTGAGCTTCCATTTATATAGGTACTGTCTGGGGCCACAGAGAAACACTTGAAATATGTATTTGCCTGGAGGTGAGAACTAGAAGTGTGGTACCAAGGGTAAAGGTTATCTATAAATTATTTATTTATCCTTTAACTTGGCATTTACTTTACTGCAGACACATGCTGACGACATGAATAAATTTGACTATGTAGACTGGCTTGGTTGACAAGATCATTTTCAATAGGCTGCAACCAGGTTTGATCCTAGTCTGCACTGAGATATCTGACCTCTGCCAGGGTGGAACTGGATTATTGAGCAGTAGTATGGATACTACAATTGGCCTTGAGTCTCTCTCAGCAAAGGAGTGGACAAATCATCCAGAGGTCCCAATTCTGATCACTATCTAATAACTCCTGGTGGTGGGTGTACAAGCGTGGTTAGTGAGTGATGATAGGATAGGACTCGATGTGATTCTCCCGTGTTTGAATATGTGCCAAAGCTCATTGCCTACTCTACACAATTAATGGATGATGAATCAGGAAATAGTCACGTCTCTCAGTGGCAGAATTTTTCCAGCTTGCCCACCTCTGTTCCTGCCTCCGCCACCCTACGAAATTTTGGCTTTCTGTTTATGTAATCAAGTGGCTCAGGTGGACTTTATAGATCACATGACACTATTTGAAAATGTGCAGGAGGCATTGCCAGGCATCCAGGACAACATTCTTCAGTCTATCAACATCATCAAATACAAATGAACTGCTCATTCATTCTATTGCTGTTGGTGAAGTATTACTGTTTGCAAAATGGTCATCTGTGCTTACGTTCATAACAATAGACTGTAGCACTTCAAGAGCATGGCTAATCATCACTTTCTCAAGGACTACTATGGATGGGTAATAAGCTTTGAGAATTAACTTTAAAAAAAAACTGCATTTCAAGGTAATCCACTGGAATGTCATGCAGCTTGGGACCTTTCTAACAGACTCAAGATCACACATGATAAATGCAAATCCTTTATTCTAACTGACCTCTAACGCTTGTTTTTTTTAAAGCTGTTTGTTATGTTGTCCTGGATGCCTGGCAATGCCTCCTGCACATCTTCAAATAGTGTCTTGTGATCTATAAAGTCCACCTGAGCCACTGAATGTCCTTTGAATGTCTTGTTGAGCTTGCCGTACTTTGCAAGCTAGTGCATAGTTCACCTACTGCAGTCAATAAATGAAGCACCTTGTTCAACTCTCTCTGTCCCTACATGAGTATTTATCAATCTCTAAAACGTTATCGGTAGTACCAATAGTTAAACATAACAAACTAGTGATGAGGCCGATGGATCTTTGCAGTAATGCCACTCAAACAATGAAACAGCTAGTAAAAGGAAATTACTAATGGAAAAAGGCGCGCCTGCCAATATTCCCAAAGCGCAAGGTTTGAAAACAACAAAGTCCCTGTAGAGTTAAATTTAAAAAAGGAATTGCTGCTGCTCTGAAGAGTAAAGAAAAAAAGGCAACAAGAGGAGGGAGCAGTGAGGTGACTCTGGATTTAAAGGATAAACAGGCCCCGATCCACCCGGCTGAGAAGTCTCCCAGAGCGCTATCGGAGTTTTAAAAAAAACAAAGGGGAACTGCAAGAGCAGAAGCAAAAAACAGTGGAACCAGCGGAGAAAGTGCTGCAGTGATTTATTTTTATTTTCAAGCACTTAATAACAAGACACCCACAATTGCGGGGATCCCAAGAAAAGTGCAGGAATACTACAGCGGCAGGGCCGACAGCTGCAGACAGCCCCAAAGTTCCAAAACTGGACAAAAGAGAAAGGAGAGGATCCCAGAGAAACGAAGTGCTCTTACATTGAAAGTTTTTTAAAAAGTTTAGAAAAGATGGCCCATGATCGCTGGGAGCCCACCAAAAGCTGAAAAGCAGGAAAAACCTTAGAGATCTAACCGGTAGCTGCTAACAGTCTGAGTTTTAAAAAAAGGGTTAAAAACAAAAAACTGCGGATGCTGGAAATCCAAAACAAAAACAGAAACAGAAATACCTGGAAAAACTCAGCAGGTCTGGCAGCATCAGCGGAGTACAGTTGACGTTTCGAGTCCTCATGACCCTTCAACAGAACTAAGTAAAAACAGGAGAGGGGTGAAATATAAGCTGGTTTAAGGGAGGGGGCAGAAGTGGGGGGGGGGGGGGTGGTGGTGGTTGTTGGGACAAGCAAGCAGTGAAAGAAGGGGAAACCAAAAGATGTCACAGACAAAAGAACAAAGCGGTGTCGAAGGTGGTGATATTATCTAAAAGAATGTGGTAATTAAGAGTGGATAACAGGACAAGCAAGGTACAGATAGCTCTAGTAGGGGTGGGGTGAAATAAGACTAGGAAAGGCAGGTCCTTCCTCACTTCCTCTCTCCTCACCATCCAAGGGCCCAAACACTCCTTTCAAGTGAAGCAGCATTTCACTTGCACTTCCCTCAACTTAGTCTACTGCATTCGTTGCTCCCAATGCGGTTTCCTCTACATTGGAGAGACCAAATGCAGACTGGGCGACCGCTTTGCAGAACACCTTCGGTTTGTCTGCAAGCATCACCCTGTCACTTGCCATTTTAACACTCCACCCTGCTCTCTTGCCCACATGTCCTTGTCTTGCTGCATTGTTCTAGTGAAGCTCAATGCAAACTGGAGGAACAGCACCTCATCTTCCGACTAGGCACTTTACAGCCTTCCGGACTGAATATTGAGTTCAACAATTTTAGATCTTGAACTCCCTCCTCCTTCCCCACCCCCTTCCCCCTCATTTTTGTTTTTTCCAATAATTTATATAGATTTTTCTTTTCCCGCCTATTTCCATTATTTTTAAATGTATTCCACCCATCATTTATCTATACCTTTTATGCCCTTTTAGTCTCATTTCACCCCACCCTCACTAGAGCTATCTGTACCTTGCTTGTCCTGCTATCCACTCTTAATTAGCACATACTTTTAGATAATATCACCGCCTTCAACACCTCTTTGTTCTTTTGTCTGTGACATCTTTTGGTTATCTCTTCTATCACTGCTTGCTTGTCCCAACAACCACACCCCACCTCCCCTGCCCCCCTTAAACCAGCTTATATTTCACCCCTCTCCTATTTTTACTTAGTTCTGTTGGAGGGCCAAGAGGACTCGAAACGTCAACTGTACTCTTCTCCACCGAGGCTGCCAGACCTGCTGAGTTTTTCCAGGTATTTCTGTTTCTGTTTTTGTTTTTTTTAAAAAGTCTACTGTATTAAAGTGGTAGTAGCATGTAAAGTGGTAACAAAAAAAGGAAACAACAGTAAACAGAAAGTACCTGATTAAGAAGAAAAAATAAAAATGATTACACTCACTAGACCTATGGGACATTTTGATGACTGTTGAACAGTGGAGCTCCTACACTGAACACTTTGAGTGTTTTGTCCTTGCAAATGGAATTGAAAATGATGGAAATGTGGCAACTTTCTTAAGTGTGATGGGAACTAAAACCTTTGGCTTACTAAAAAGCTTGGTGCAGTCTGACAAACCTGTCACAAAATCATATGAGGACATTGTGAAAATCCCAGCGACGCATTTTTCCCCTAAGCCACTTGTCATAGCAGAAAGATTTAGGTTTCACAAAAGAAACCAAGAGGGGGAAACAATTGTGCAGTATGTTGCAGTACTTAAAAAGCTCACTGAACATTGTGAATTCAATGAAGCACTGAATGAAACCCTCCATGACAGGTTGTTCTGTGGCCTTTGTACTGAGACAGTCTAGAAATGCCTCCTGATAGAAGCTAACCTCACTTTGCAGAAAGCCATAGAAATTGCAGTCTCCATGGAGCTCGGTGCAAAAGAAGCACAGTAACTGAATGCATCGATTCAAGTGCATAACATGACAGCTGAGCATGCACTCAAGATAGCAAGAGAATGTTATCATTGTGGAAAGCCTGATCACCATCCGTCTGAATGTTGGTGCAGAAACCTTGAATGCCATCAGTGAATGTTCCTGTAAAAATAAGAAAGTAGCAGTGAATCAGAGAGGCAAACCAGAAGAAAAGGAATCTGCTGCCTGGTGGAACAAGAAGAAAAATCTGCATGTCATACAGAAGGAACGGGTGGACCAGAGTGACACCAAGCCCAAAGTATAAGGGTCCTTCCACATCTTTTCAGTGGCTGGAGGTTCACAGGGCTACTGGGTAACACCGCTACTGGAAACATATGGAAATGGATACAGAAGAAGCAGTTTCTCTGGTCCCGGATGCTGTGTATAAGGAGAAGCTTAAACATCTTCGCTTACGTCTGCAAAAATTGTTCTGAAAACATTTTTTTTTATGTTCATTCACGTGATGTGGGCTTCACTGGCTGGGCCAGCATTTATCACCCATCCCCAGTTGCCCTTGAGAAGGTGGTGGTGAGCTGCCTTCTTGAACTGCTGCAGTCCATGTGACATAGGTACATCTACAGTGATATTAGGAAGGGAGTTCCATGACCCAGCAATAGTGAAGGAATGGCGATATATTTCCAAGTCAGGATGGTGAGTGACTTGGAGGGGAACTTCCAGGTGGAGGTGTTCCCATTTATCTGCTGCCCTTGTCCTTCAAGATGGTAGTGGTCGTGGGTTTGGAATGTGCTGTCTAAGGAGCCTTGGTGAATTCCTGTAGTGCATCTTATAGATGGTACACACTGCTGCTATTGTGCGTGGGTGGTGGAGGGAATGAATGTTTGTGGATATAATGCCAATCAAGTGGACTGCTTTGTCCTGGACAGTGTCTAACTTCTTGAGTGTTGCTGGAGCTGCACTCATCCAGGTAAGTGGAGAGTATTCCATCACATTCCTGACTTGTGCCTTGTAGATAGTGGACAGGCTTTGAGGAGTCAGGATGTGAGTTACTCGTCACACGATTCCTAGCCTCTGACCTACTCTTTTAACCACAGTATTTATATGGCTAGTCCAGTTCAGTTTCTGGTCAATGGTAACCCCCAGGATGTTGATAGTGGGGGATTCAGTGATGGTAATGCCATTGAACATCAAGGGGCGATGGTTGGATTCTTTCTTTTTGGAGATGGTCATTGCCTGACACTTATGTGGCGTGAATGTTACTTGCCACTTGTCAGCCCAAGCCTGGATATTGTCCAGGTCTAGTTGCATTTGGACATGGACTGCTTCAGTATCTGAGGAGTCATGAATGGTGCTGAACATTGTGCAATCATCAGCGAACATCCCCACTTCTGACCTTATGATGGAAGGAAGGTCACTGATGAAGCAGCTGAAGATGGTTCCACTATCCTGTGGAACTCCTGCAGTGATGTCCTGGAGCTGAGATGACTGACCTCCAACAACCACAGCCATCTTCCTTTGTGTTAGGTATGACTCCAACCAGCAGAGAGGTTTCCCCTGATTCCCATTGACCCCAGTTTTGCTGGGGATCCTTGATCCCACATTCAAATGTGGCCTTGATGTCAAGGGCAGTCACTCTCACCTCACCTTTGGAGTTCAGCTCTTTTGTCCATGTTTGAACCAAGGCGGTAATGAGATCAGGAGCTGAGTGGCCCTGGCAGAGCCCAAACTGGGTGTCAGTGAGCAGGTTATTGATAAGCAAGTGCCGCTTGAAAGCACGGTTGATGACCCCTTCCATTACTTTACTGATGATCGAGAGTAGACTGATGGCCCAGTAATTGGCCGGGTTGGATTTGTCCTGCATTTTGTGTACAGGACATACCTGGGCAATTTTCCATATAGCCAGGTAGATGCCAATGTTGTAGCTGTACTGGAACTGCTTGGCTAGGGGCATGGCAAATTCTGGAGCACAAGTTTTCAGTACTATTGCTGGAATATTGTCAGGGCCCATATCCTTTGCCTTCAGCCATTTCTTGATATCACATGGAGTGAATCGAATTGACTGAAGACTGGCATCTGTGATGCTGGGGACCTCTGGAGGAGGCCGAGATGGATCTTCCACTTGGCACTCCTGGCTGAAGATTGTTGTGAATTCTTCAGCTTTATCTTTTGCACTGCTGTGCTGTGCTCCTCCATCATTGAGGATGGGGATAATTGTGGAGCCTCCTCTTCCAGTGAGTTGTTTCATTGCTGACCACCATTCACGACTCGATGTGGCAGGACTGCAGAGCTTAGTTGTGATCCATTGGTTGTAGGATCGCTTAGCTCTGTCAATCACTTGTTGCTTATGCTGTTCTGTTTTATAGCTTCACCAGGTTGACACCTCATTTTTAGTTATGCCTGGTGCTGCTCCTGTAATGCCCTCCTGCACTCTTCATTGAACCAGGGTTGATCCCCTGGCTTGATGGTAATGTTAGGGTGGGGAATATGCTAGGCCATGAGGTTACAGGTTGTGTTCGAGTACAATTCTGGTGCTGCTGATGGCCCACATTACCTCATGGAGGCCCAGTCTTGAGTTGCTAGACCTGTTCCAAATCTATCCCATTTAGCACGGTAGTAGTGCCACACAACACAATGGAGGGTATCCTCAATGTGAAGGCAGGACTTCGTCTCCACAATGTTGCTTGACTAATCTGTGAGACAGCTCTTCCAATTTTCGCATTAGCCTCTAGATGTTAGTAAGGGGGACTTTTCAAGGTTGAAAGGGCTGCGATTGTCGTCTCTGGTGCTTAGGTGGATGCTGGGTGGTCCGTTCTATTTCATTCCTTTTTTGTAGCGATTTGTTACAACTGAGTGGCTTGCTAAGCCATTTCAGAGTGCACATTGCTGTGGGTCTGGAGTCATGTGTAGGTCAGACCAGATAAAGACAACAGATCTCCTTCCCTAAAAGGCATTAGTGAACCCAATGGGTTTTTACAACAATCAACAATTTCATGGTCATCACTAGACTTTTAATTCCAGATTCAAATTCAACCATGTACCGTGGCAGGATTCGAACCTGGGTCCCTAGAGAATTACCCTGGGTCTTTGGATTACTAGCTCAGCGACAATACCACTATGCCATCACTTCCCCTGAACAGGGGAATCTGTATCTATGATGGGCAGAACAGAAGTTAAAATGTAACTAAATGGACAGGTTGCTAAGCTACCATTGTTTGTGCTGAAAGGCGACTACCCAGCTTTAGTTGGATGGTCATGGCTTGAGAAGATCTGGTTAAACTGGGCAGAAGTACACAGCATTGCAAAAGAAGAAACTAGTCTGACAATTGTTATTAAAAAAATGGGCCAGAATTCTGAGACGGACGGGCTCAGGAACAGCCGGAA
Source organism: Carcharodon carcharias (assembly GCF_017639515.1). NCBI lineage: Eukaryota > Metazoa > Chordata > Chondrichthyes > Lamniformes > Lamnidae > Carcharodon > Carcharodon carcharias. Next base: position 30,753,586 of record NC_054477.1, on the reverse strand, counting down.
AACAGTCCGCCAACTGTGATCGGGCCCCGACCATCATTTCATGCTGGTAGGCCAAATAAGGCCCACCCAGCATGAAACGTGGCTCCTCACTGGACAAGAAGGGCCAAGCGGGGGCGGGCGGTGTCTGTCAGCTGCCGGGTCCAATGGTAAGCCGGTGGTAGGTTTAAAAGTGGCCCAGGCAGCCCCTGGAAGGCTGCCGCGGAAGAATGTCTGTTCTGCGTTAGCCAAGTGATGGAGTAGAGTGTGGCTGAAGACGCCATGTGGGTGGGCACTTGGCCCTCTGCTTTTCTGATGAGTGCCTTGTCATCCTCCTGGAAGAGGTGGCTGCCACGAGGGACACCCTTGGGAGGATGAGGACACCACGCCTCACCAAAAGGGCATGGGAGGAGGCTGCAGCAATGGTGAGCAGCCATGATGTGGTACGGCGCACCTGGGTCCAGTGCCGGAAGCACTTCAACGACCTGCTGCACTCAGGAGCATGAGTATTGTGTTGACATGAGTCAGTGTGCAGAAGTGTTAAGGTGTGGCCGTGCCCCCCGTGGACCTCAGGGGTGCTGGAGTCTGAATGCCAACTGTCAATGATGCCTGAGCTGGCCAAGGGGGTGAGCCCAGGCTGCTTGGACAGAGTGCCTTGCGGCTCGAGGCCCATGACTTGATGTGCTCTGCCAGGTGTTCCTCAGCTTGGGTTGGCCAGGCTGCAATGGTGCTGCAGGTACAGAGTGGACTAATCAATGCTCCTCTGTTGTTTCAGGAGAAGACAGCCCACAACAACACAGAAAGGTCGCGGAACTGCGGAGGCCCTGCAAGCCTCCTAATCCTGTCCAGATGTGAGCAAGATGCCCTGGATCTAGTGAGCCGACACACTCCCCTTGCAACCAGACGTGGAGCAGCAGTGCACAGAGGTGAGACTTTCGATTTGTGCAACCATTATAGTGTAGTCTGTTCTTTGATGTGAGCTTCAAACTTGGTGTCCCCATTGATCATTGGAAGACGAGGGCACCGTGATGCAGATCTCCATTTTCTCACCAGGGTGCCTGGCATGCACAGTGACAGTGTGATGACTTTAACTAATAATATGTCCTTGTTCTCCCTTTTAGGTTCACCAGCAGGCATTTGCTCTGAGGACCCCGAAGGGCCACCCCTGACACGGGAGGATCACCGAGCTTCTGTTGCACCTGCATCACACCCACTTCCTAAAGCAGGCACCAGCACAGATAGCAGCACTTCAGTGGCATTAGAGCAGCGGCTAATATCACTGTGCACATTGCTTCACACTCACTTGAGGTGCAGGTAGAGGCAGAGAGTGCCCAGGGCGCCGGCAGTCAGAGAACTGCTGGAGACCAGGACGATGCTCCGTCGAAGGCTGATGAGCCTCTGGAGTTATCCATTAAGCGGCAGATGCTGGATGTCCAGTGAGACATGCAGGAAGATCTGGCAGAGATCCATGAGGGTATGCATGCCATGGTCTCCATGATGGAGGAGTCCATGCAGAACATGAGCACTGTGTTGACCATCGTGCGCGAGCACACTTCCTCCTCCATTGAGAGTGGCGACTCTTATGGAGAGGCAGCTTCACGAATAGAATCAGTGGTTCCTGGGGTTGCACTCGGACCTGCAAGCCCTCACACAGGCAATGAACTCATGTGGTCAGTGTCGGTGTGGGAGATGGATGAGTCACCCAGTATCTCAGCTAGGTGCCCGTCCATCAATAGCGAGCAGAGAGGTCCAGAGCAATCTCACATTGGCACACAAGCTGCCTGTCATCTCCATGGGCTCCTCTCAGGGTGCTCTGGATGATGTCAGAAGCTCCTCCGTCCGTTCGCCAGTAACCGTGGCATCTCATGAGGCTGCAGCGACCAGGGAGATGCCAGCAGTGATACTGGCCTCTCCATCCCAGGTGGGGCCAGCACAGGCTCCACTGGCCAGAGTATGATTGCCAAGGTCATCAAGTCCAACAAGACAGCAGAGTCAGCAGGCTGTCTCCAATGTCGGTGCCAGCAAGGGGGGAGCACCGAGACATAGCTCTTGCAAATATAAGTTAAAGGCACCATGAGCACAAGAGGGACAGGTCACGGGTGATTTTATGTTCATTTATGTTGACTTTATGTCTACAGGTCTGGGGTTGAAGACCAGAAACATTTATGTAAATACTATTGAACTGTCAGAATGGGATAAATTGTGTTTTTGACATCATACCCTGAATATGCTTCACCTGTTTATTTCATTGGTGCGGGGAGCACCAGTATGTAATGCTGGATGTAGGTGGCTCTGAAATTTATTGCACAGGCACTGAGTGTTCTTTGTGTTCAAATGAAATAGTTCTTTCAGACTTCTGCGATGGAGGTGGCAGCCTTGGCATGTGGTTGAAGCTGATCTTTGGTGGCCTAGCTGAAGGACAATCAGATCAAGACATCCCTGATGTTCCTGCCTCCCTGCAGATTACCGAGGTCAGGCTCCATGTCCTCACTGTGCTCATCTTTGGACTCACTACTGAACATTATCTGTGGCCTGTGCAGCAGCATCATCAAGATCCTCTTCCTCCAGTGGGTCCCTCTTGCCAGTGCCAGATTGTGGAGTGCACAGCATGCAATCACTATCAGTGACTCCCGCTCTGGGGGGTATTGCAGTCCTCCCCCTGAATGATCCATGCATCGGAAGTGCGTCTTGAGAAGAGCCATGGTCCTCTCTATCACCGCCCTTGTGTAGGCATGAGTGGTATTGTAACACTTCTCTGCCTCTGTTCTTGGGTGACGGAGAGGTGTCATGAACCACCTCTTCAATGGATAGCCCTTGCTACCCTGCAGCCATCCATCCAGTCGGGCTGGAGCACTGAAGAGCCTTGGCACCTGGGAGTGTCTCAGGATGTACGTGTCATGCAAGTTGCCAAGGTACCTTGCACAGACTTGCAGAATCTGCATCCTGTGGTCACAAACTATTGCACATTCATGGTGTGGAATCCCTGTTGACGAAGGCACCCGGCTGACCCGCTGGAGCCTTGATGGCCATGTATGTGCAGGCGATGGCACCCTGGATGAGGGGGAATCCTATCGCTACGAAGCCTCTGGCTCGCTCAGCCAGGCTGGCCTCGTCCATACAGTAAAGAATAAAGGTCAGTACCCACCTGAACAGATCTTCTGTCACCAGCTTGACACAACTGTGGACAGCTGATTGGGAGACTCCACACAGATCCCCCACTGAGCCTTGGAAAGAGGCGGAGGCATAGAAGTTGGGGGCCACTGTGGCCTTCAGAGCCACTAGCATGGGGTGTCCACCCACACAGTCGGAGTTGATCTCAGGCCCAATCAGCTTGAGAGGTGGTGCCTCCTTCAGCATTGCACCTCAGACATATCGCCGCCTGTAAACCCTGCCAGCAGAATAGTGGCGTCTTCTGCCGCCCCTTCTGCCTTGGACTACCTGCTGGCCCTGCGCCCCTTGTGCCTGAGCCTCTCCTCCCACAGGTCCCTCCCCGGAAACTGCATTGGGACATCTGGCCTCCTCTCCCTTCTGCCCCTCTTTTCCTCAGAGGAGGAGGTGCCTCCATCACAGACCACAATCCTCTTAACCAGGGTAACAGAAGGCTGCCTGATACCTGGACTAGTCCACACAGTCTGAATCTTCTAGGGGACTTGGAGAAACCAAGGAGCCCTGAAATGAAGCCTGAAAATGCTAAGAATGAAGAATGAAGAATAGAAATGAGGCTGCCAAGTACCAATAAGCAACCAGCAGCAAAATATCTCCAAACTATGACTACTGACACTGGCAATGCTGCTGATCATTTTTATCCCACCCGTGGATGAGGTTTTTGAAAATATCAGCTGGCCGCCTGCTCTTTTTGCCTGTGCGACGAGCACAAACTTGCACAGGCAAGGAAAAATCACAGTCAATTGGACTGTTAAGGGCCTTAAGTGGCCTGTTAATTAATGGCAGGTGCAGCTTTGGCACCCGGTGTACCTGTCGATCGAAATATCACGCAAGTGCGCGATGACCTCATCGCATGCAATTTTACACCCAAACAGGTTGGGCGTGAGTCCGCCCTCGGGTTGTGAAATTCTGCCCATGCTGTTGTTTTCAACTACTGTAAAATTGAACATCAAAGCCGACTCTCAACCAAAATTTCTGAAGGCCAGAACCATGCCTTATGCCATAGGACCAAAAGCTGATGCTGACCTGGAGTATTTGGTCAAGATAAGAGTCTTGGTACCTGTTTCAATCGCAAATGGGCAACACCCATCATTCCAGTGCTCAAGAAAGATAGCTCCATACGCATCTGTGGAGATTTCAGGGTTATTGTTAACCCCGTGTTGTGTGCTGAACAATATCCACTTCCCCATCCACTTTGCCATGCCAAAACACGCCACACGATAAGACTAAAGCATCTCCCGCAATCCGACTAATGGGGCAGCTGCTGCGCACTGGCTTTGATCTGTTGAGACCAACAAAAACATGACAAGTTGTGCAAGATCAACAGCATAACCAAGTGGAGAGAAGAGCACCAAGATCAAAGCCAAGAATTTTCTGTTCTGGACAAGAAGTTCTATCTCGTAATTATACTACCGGAGCTAAATGGGTTCCCGCTGTGGTGGCCGCTCTGACAGGACCTGTTTCATACACAGTCCAAACTGTGAATGATCTCACCTGGCGGAGACATGTTGACCAACTGTTGCCAAGCCAAGCACCATCTAAGGATACACCTCTGATGGAAGAGCCACCTCCAAGTCAAAGGATGCCGACTCCAGTCTCACCTCCTCAGTCTAGCTCGACTGAAGCTGAGGTCGTCCCACCTTCGCCTGCATTAGACGCGGCTTCGGGTCCTCGGTTGCCATCGGTCTCCGATGAGCATTGCTCCATTAAAGCGGTGGAAGTCCATTGTAACCCACACGAGGAGAGAAGACCTCCTGAGTGTCTGAATTTATTAAGTCAGAGACTTGAGATGGGTTCAGCTGGCATAGAGTCAGTCTATCCTCTTTCCCTAGTTCAAAAAGTGTTTAGTTAAACTGACATTTTCAATAGGGGTGCGGGGGGGGGGGGGGTGTGGGAGAAGAATATGTTATGTGTTGAATGTCTTTTTAATGTCTTGATGAGCTTGCTTTACTTTGCAAGCTAGTGCATTGTGGAACTGCAGAGTCCATTTTTTTTTTGTTAGTTCAGTTACTGCAGTCAACAAACGAAACACCTTGTTCAGCCACCTCTGCACCTACATTTGTATTTATCAATCTCTAAAAGGTTATTGGCAGTACCAATTGTTATAAATAATCATCCCATCCCATGGCATTTGCGAAAAGGGAAGGTAATATGTTTCAAGATTTCTGTCATTGGAAGTCCATCATCAACTGCTAGATGGTGTGCATGAAAATTGGATGGTCTATCGTTTCAAGTGTGTCTGCTTTTGTGGGACCACTGTATCCTGTCCACTTCCTTGCTCTCAATGGTATTGCCTGGGTGAAGTCTATATTTTGTGACCAATCAGAAATAAAGCAATAAAAACAAATCCCTTCAAATGTAGGAATTGAGTGAATGGTTAAATATTGCAGTGGAAATAGGTCTGTGTATATCTGCTAGGTATGGTATGTTCCATCTTTAGCGTATGTGTTTCAAACTTAATGCTGTGTTTCATTTCTCGGAAAGATATTGACACACACAAATCAATAAACCCAGTCTGGCCCTGAGGGAACTCACATCAACTACATAAGAGAGGATTGGATGAACAAGTATATTTTGTTTAGGCAACTGGAGACTCCTAGTGGAACAGATTTGCCATAGCAACCCTTCCATACACAGCTTGATTTAGTGTCCAGCAATTCAGCAGATTGCACTATGAACAATGAAAATACTGGGTTTTTTTTATTTCATAAGATATTTTATTTAGATTTGCTCCTATTTTCCACAGGCTGAGTGTCAGGAAGCAGAGGGTTATGGCTGAGGAGTGTTTTTGTGACTGGATGCCTGTGTCCAGTGGGATTCCTCAGGGATCGGTGTTGGGTCCCTTACTGTTTGTGGTAAATATAAACAATTTTAAACTTGAATGTAGGAAGGTTGGTCATAGGCTCGTGGATGACACAAAAATTGGTGGGGTGGTAAATAGTGAGGAGGATAGCCTTAGATTACGGAAGGATATAGACGGGCTGGCAAATGGAATTTAATCTGGATAAATGTGAGGTGATGCACTTGGGCAGGACAAACAAGGCACGGGAATACACGATGAACGATAGGACCCTGGGAAGTACCGAGGATCAGAGGGACCTTGGAGTGCGTGTCCACTGGTCCCTTAAGTTGGCGGAACAGGTAGATAAGGTGGTTAAGAAGGCCTATTGGGATACTTGACTTTATTAGCTGAGGCATAGAATATAAGAGCAGGGAGGTTATGCTAGAACGGTATAAAATGCTGAGTTTTTCCAGGTAATTCTGTTTTTGTTTTTGTTTTGGATTTCCAGCATCCGCAGTTTTTTTTGTTTTTATCTCTGTGTTTAATTGACTGCCACTGCTCTTCAAGAAATGCCTACCTCCTTGAAGAAGTTCTGTTCTTTTCTGCAACAAGATTTCCGTTCCTCTCTTTTGCCCTGCTCACCTTCCTTGCTTTCCATTTCCCTCCTGGTGTTTGACAAGGTGTTTACTCACTTTACAGCTCCGAGTTGGAATATCCACTTTAAAAATATCTAATTGTTGGAAAGGTTAGGTTAAAAAAAAAATGTACAGTTGTAAAAGAATGTCACCAGTCAGAAGAGCCGATTTTAACCCACAATGAGAAGGAGGCATGATGGGGTTAAAATAGAGGCAAGGTACTACCCTTTAGCTTAGTGCCACAATTTTTCCAGTCATTCCTTCAATGCCTACCAGTTTTGGAAGGCATGATCCTTATTAAAATGAAGATGTTGGGATCTGATTACCTAATTCAGCTTGGTAACCAGTGCTGGCCTTATCAGGACCCCAGGGATCAGCGGGCCCAGTAGAAGGTTAACATAAAGTTATTTGTTTAAAGTTTTCTTGTGACAGGAGGAGCAGGAGTAGCTTCCATACTCAGGATTTCTCTCTCACTTTGCGATTGCCTCTGAAAAATCGCCCCCACCCCCACCTCCACCTCCCCCTACTGCCATCTTCCCCACTCCACTCCAGATTTATCTTTGCTGGGGACTATTCCTGGGGGCCACAGTGTTGCAGTCGCCCACTCCTGCAAACTGGTACCAAATCGTTGACGGCTGTTCAGGCAGGAGGCCTAACTTATTTAAAATGAGGCCTTAGAGTTAAAATGGTTGGTGCCTCACATGAGTTTAACACACATTCTTCATTCCCAGTTAGACTCAATGTTATGGAAATGACCGAAACTGATGCATATTTAAAGGTGATTCTGGTTTGGGATATAGAAATCTCTTCTTTATATAGTTGGCTTTTGAAGCTTCCATGATTGAACAAAAATTGAAGCTTTAATATACAGATTGGTCAAAGATGGCTTTACACCTAATATTATTCATACTCTCAATCCCAGCTGTACAATAAGGGGAAAGTGCCAAGCAGAGATTAAACACAATGAAGGATGGAATGCTGGAGGGACAGCCAAAGCTTGAGACGAGTGGTCTACCAGTCAAAAGCTGTTCTTTTCAAGCATGATAAGGCCATACCAACAACAACAATTTGCAATTATATAGCACCTTCAATGTAGGAAAACCTGCCATGGTGCTTCACAGGAGTTTGAAAATTAACACAGAGCCAAAGGAAGTGGCATTAGAAGGGATAATTAAAAGTTTGGTCAGGGAAATGTTTAAATGTGCATCTTAAAAAAGGAGAAGCAGAAGTTTACTGAGGGAATTCCAGAACTTAGGGCCTAAATGATTGAAGGTACAATCACCAAAGGTGGGGTGAAGGGAGTGAAGGATTCATAAAGTCAAAACTAGAGAAGCGCAGAGTTCTCAGAAGGTTGTAGGACTTGGATAGGGACGGGCAAAGAACTTTAATACTGAGGCAGTGGTGGACAAGGAGCCAATGTAGGTCAGCGAACACAGGGTTAATGGATGAGTGAGAGATGTTGGGAGTTTGCTTGTAGATGCAGATTGTTGGTGTGGGAACAGGAAGCAATGTCATTGCATGAGATGATTAGGTAAGAGTGGAAACAGACAAGGATGGTCCTACTCAACTGGGCAATGGAGAAGAGATGTTGGAAGAGGTTGGCATGGTTAAGAGAGGTCAAGAAGGCTTAGGGCAATGCGCCAGGGTCAAAGTCACAGTCCTTTGTGATTTTATTTAGGGATGTTTCAGTACTGTGGAAATGGCATGAAGCTAACTGGAGTGGTTCAAACATGGAGCTGTGAGAAAATATGGAAATGGATTTGAAAGGCAACACATTCAAAGATTTTGAAGAATGAAAAGAATTTAGAGATACATGTCCCATCTTAAAAGGACAAAGGCTCCAAGGGATGTGTTTTTGAGGAGGAGTCTGATGATAGCAGACTTGAAGGAGGGGTAACAGTACCTGGAGAGAGGAAACAGTTTACAATGTTAGCCAGCACGGGGTCCAAGAAGGGAATTTCGGTGGTCAGTAGTTTAGTGGGAATAGGCAAAACAGAAAGAGAGGAACAGGAGGAGCAAGAGTGTAGTAATTATGGTTTTATTTAGTATGTAATGTACCTTCAAGAATAATACATCTTTGGAGAGATCACATGACCTGCAGTAACCAGTAGGAGAGTAGCGTGGGTGACCTCAGCGATAGAGTTGGAGTTGAAAGCACACGTGTAGTTGCTGCTGTGTATACTGTTAATAAACTTAATGTTTCCACCCAATAAATATCTGCAGATCAACTCTATCACTAATAGTACAACTTGGCCACCCTGCAACAAAGAGGTTCTTAGGAACCAAGTGAGTTCGGAGATGGAATTAGGTGAGATAGGAAAGAAAATAAAGAAAGGCCCGGGTTCTGGGTTAGGAAAAGCTTAAGGGAGAGATTTGATTTTTATCAGTAAATCATTGCTGCTGGGCATCTTTTTAAGCAGAATATAAAATCTGCTAAAGCAGCTAAAATTTGTTTGGGAGTTTGACACCATAATCTACCCATCGGCACAGCAGGTATTTAAGCTCCAATCCATTGACGAGTTATTGGGAGCTGGACACCTTCCACAGATGAACATTAAGAAGCAGCTTGAGATTTTTTGCAGTTAATGAGACTTTAATAACATGTTGGAGACATCTCTTTAAAGCTTTGACTGTATTGCAGAGGCACAAGATGAAAAATAGATGGAAATAAATCCTGCGAAATGCATTGACTAGCACCTTGGAAGCTAAGAATGGCACCAGTAGTCAAATAATGGAAAATATTAATGACAATTTTTAAAATAGCTAAAAATCATACATCATAGTCCCCTAATTTCCTCAATAACGTTATATTGGCACCATTTACCAGCAAGGGGCTAGCAAAGTAATTTGCTTCCACATGAACATGTAAGAAATGCGATATTTCACAAGTGTTAGCTGCTAAACACCAGGAAATTTAAATGCCAAAATGGCGTGACTGTTTAAAAGCACCCTGTAGATCCTCGCTATAGAACAACTCCAGGAGAACAATAGGTAAGGTTGCAGCAAGTCTCTTCTCTCTCAGTTCCGCTCCATTTTCCCTCACCCACTTGTTTATTCTACGTTGACACCAGGTGGCATCTGTCCCCACTGAGCAACAACACAGAAGGAAGCGGAGAAGGAGAATGGAGAACTGAGGCGTGAAAATTTCAATTGACTCAGCATCCACAGAGGAAGAGAAGTCCAGATTTTCACAACATTTTGTGTGGAAAAATGTTTCCTAATTTCACTCCTTAAATGTGCAGCAATTGATAGGTCAAGATAACTGAGTCTACATCTCACCTTTGTGGCAACATCTCGGAAGCTTGCTCTGCCTTGCAGGCAACAATGCAGTAAGTCAGAGATATCCGAAAGAACAAGAGTTTGTCAGGGCATATGCAAATTTCTCCAAAAATCCACGAGGGCATCAATATTATTGCATTCCGTCCTTACATGCTGGGGAATCTATCGCTGCCATTTAGAAAGGATTATAAAACAAAATTGGTTAAACCAGAATGATTCTTTTCAGGGACCTGTCAGCAAGAAAATGCATGCTTGTGTCCCTGGAAGAAAACAAGTCAAACAAAACTCGGACCAGAGTTTGGGGAGAAGCTAATTAATGACTGCACAATTTGGAACACATATTCTGTACTTCTGGTTGTTAGGAATCAGGTACATCTGGAGGATAGGCTGTGCTGTGGTTGCAGACGATGGTTCTGATGTTGAATGCCTGGTTCACATAAACCCCAGGGTAAGTATGAGGTTGTGTCTATTTGTACAATTTTTGTTTAAAATAAACTGGTAATCTTTTTCAATTATTTATTTTCTATTACTGTTCTCAAGTTAAAGTAGAAATTTTTAGGATGTTCTCATAACTAAATATCATTTGTAAGTTAACTGGACTACATAATGACTTTCTGCACAGCACAGTATCAATGAATCACCGAGGGGGAATCATCCTCGTCCTGGTATAGTCAGTGACTAATTTCACCTTGAATTAATTTGTGGCCTGTTTCCACTGGCCACACAACAGTGCTTAATGAATTAGTGTAGGCAGCAGGATCAGTTGTTACAATTACTTGAAGGAGCTGGAATCCAGTGGGGTTTGGAGAGTATACAGTTTTTTCAGATCAGGCTGCATTTAAGTGTAGTGAGTTTCGGCACCTTGTGCACATGCAGCTGCAAAATGGCAGCATTACCCATACACTTCAGGTATAAAATGCTGCTGGCAATAAATTCAAATATCTAATTAGACCTCACTGCTGTCTTTGCAAGATTATAGCAGTCAAAATCATACATATTTCCAGCTGTTAGAGACCTGACAGGATGTTTCTACCATCACACAAATCTGCTTCCTTATGTTGCAGTTTAAAATAGCCTTACTGGATCAGCCTTCAAGATGCTAACACAGCACCATCTGCTGGCTTCCATAGAATCATAGAATAGTTACAGCACAGAAGGAGGCCATTCGACCCATCACGCCTGTGGCAGCTTTCTGCAAGCACAACTCAGCAGGTCCCCTTTCCTCGTAGCCCTGCTCGTCAGATAATTATTCAATTCCTGTTGGAAAGCCACGATTGAATCTGCCTCCAACACACTCTCAGGCAATTCATTCCAGATCCAAATCACTTGCTGCATAAAAAAAAGTATTCCCCCTATCGCCGTTGGTTCTTTTGCCAATCACCTTAAATTAGTGCCCTCTGTTTCTTGATTCTTCTGTCAATGGGAACAGTTTTTTCCTATCTGCCGAGATCCTCATGGTCCTGAATACCTCTGTCAAATCTCCTCTTTTATCTAAGAACAGCCCCAGTTTCTCCAATCCATCCATGTAACTGAAGTCCCACATCCCTGGAAACATACTGGTAGATCTTTTCTTCACCCTCTCAAAAGCACTTTATATCTTTCCTAAAGTCCTATGAATCTTTCTCAGACTATTTTTTAAAATCACTAACATTTGTTCACATTCATAAATGGATTTTGAATAAAATGAAAAGATCATTGTCAAAATAACAAGCCCAAAAGTGATAGACACAGCACAAATGATACTTGTGGGACGAATCACCATGGACGCTATATTGGTGAGACATTAGCATGAACACAATGAATTTGCACTGGGAATATGAAGAGCAGGCAGTTCATGATGCCAATCAGCATGCAACCCCTGATCTGATGCCAGCAGTGCCATCTTACACCTCCACACTCTAGTGATACCTTCTCATATCTTCACACAGCTGAACAAGTTTAGCAAGAGGAAGGAACCCCCCCCCCCCCCCACCACCAAGCAGTGCTATTTAGAGGGATTATCAACTACTTATAGGTTAATTGCTGGTTAATTTCCTCTACCTGTTCCCACAATCCTACAATTCATTGATACCTTCCATAGCTGTTTCAAGCTGAAATATTTACAGAAGTAATGTAGCAGGTGCTGAAAGTTTTTCTTATTTACGGAATGTGGGCATCGGCGAGGCCAGCATTTATTGCCCATCCCTAATTGCCCTTGAGAAGGTGGTGGTGAGCTGCCTTCTTCAATCACTGCAGTCCACAGTGTAGGTACACCCATAATGCTGTTAGGGAGGGAGTTCCAGGATTTTGACCCAGCGACAGTGAAGGAGCGGCGATATATTTCCAGGTCAGGATGGTGAGTGACATGGAGGGGAACTTACAGGTGGTGGTGTTCCCATGTATTTGCTGCCCTTGTCCTTCTAGATGGTAGCTGCTGTGGTTTTGGAAGGTGCTGTCTAAGGAGCTTTGGTGAGTTTCTACAATGCATCTTGTAGATGGTACATATTGCTGCTACTGTTCATCGGTGACGTAGGGAGCAAATGTTTGTGGATAGGGTGCCAATCAAGTAGGCTGCTTTGTTCTGGATGATGTCAAGCTTCTTGAGTGTTGTTGGAGCTGGACTCATCCAGGCAAGTGGGGAGTATTCCATCACACTCCTGACTTGTGCCTTGTAAATGGTGGACAAGCTTTGGGGAGTCAGGAGGTGAGTTACTCGTCACACGATTCCTAGCCTCTGACCTGCTCTTTTAGCCACAGTATTTATATGGCTAGTCCAGTTCAGTTTCTGGTCAATGGTAATCCCCAGGACGCTGATAGTGCGGGATTCAGTGATGGTAACGCCATTGAACATCAAGGGGCGATGGTTAGATTCTCTCTTGTTGGAGATGGTCATTGCCTGGCACTTGTGCGGCACAAATGTTACTTGCCATTTGTCAGCCCAAGCCTGAATATTATCCAGGTCTAGTTGCATTTGGACATGGACTGCTTCACTAAGTGAGGAGTTATGAATGGTGCTGAACATTGTGCAATCATCAGCAAACATCCCCACTTCTGACCTTATGATGGAAGGAAGGTCATTAATGAAGCAGCTGAAGATGGTTGGGCCCAGGACACTAGCCTGAGGAACTCCTGCATTGATGTCCTGGAACTGAGATGACTGACCTCCAACAACCACAACCATTTTCCTTTGTGCTAGGTATGACTCCAACTAGCAGAGAATTTTCCCTCTAATTCCCATTGACTCCAGTTTTGCTTAGGCTCCTTGGTGCCACACTCAGTCAAATGCAGCCTTGATGTCAAGGGCGGTCAATCTCACCTCACCTCTGGAGTTCAGCTCTTTTGTCCATGTTTGAACTAAGGCTGTAATGAGGCCAGGAGCTGAATGGCCCTGGCGGAACCTAAACTGAGCTTCAGAGAGCAGGTTATTGCTAAGCAAGTGCCGCTTGATAGCCCTGTTGATGACCCCTTCCATCACTTTACTGATGATCGAGAGTAGACTGATGGGGCAGTAATTGGCCGGGTTGGATTTGTCCTGCTTTTTGTGTACAGGATATACCTGGGCAATTCTCCACATTGATGGGTAGATGCCAGTGTTGTAGCTGTACTGGAACAGCTTGGCTAGGGGCGTGGCTAGTTCTGATGCACAAGTCTTCAGTACTATTGCCAGAATATTGTCAGTGCCTATAGCCTTTGCAGTATCCAGTGTCTTCAGCCCTTTCTTGATATCACGTGGAGTGAATCGAATTGGCTGAAGACTGGTGCCTGTGATGCTGGGGTCTTCCGAAGGAGGCCGAGATGGATTATCCACTTGGCACTTCTGGCTGAAAATTGTTGCAAGTGCTTCAGCCTGTTTTCTGATTTCAAGGCTTCTGTAAAACCAGTTGCTCCCAGACATGTGTGCATAGTCCTTTCTCTTGAAATACAGCATAACTTGGAGAATGAACAGAGACCACGCAGAGCATTACAAGCTGCTGGAAGAATGAGGAGGAGGAAGGGGAGAAGGGCTCTTGGCAAGATATCATATCCATCTGGCTATTCAGGGAGTAAATCTCCTACCTGAACCTCAGCAAGGAACACCGTGCAAGTCATCTGTGCTAAAGTCAAGCAGGCAAAATGAGCACGTGGATTTGCTAGGATTGCAGGCTTCTCTAGGGCAGGTCAATACCTAATTTTCCTGGCGGCAATCATGATGCCTTTGTTCAGCAGCAGTCTGAAGTGCCACCTGTAATTGAGTCACCACGGCAAAGCAATAGGTACTGGGCACAAGGGCTATCCCCTGATTACATTGCTGATGATTCAAGTACGCAACCCATGCACATGTGTGCATCATGCATACAATGAAAGCCATGCTGCCACACGACACTCGATAGAGCAAGTCATTGGCATGTTAAAACAATAATTCTGCTGCCTGGACTACTCTGATGGACCCTGTAGTACTCAGTACAAAGGGTGTCAAGATTTGCAGTGGTCTGCTGCAAGCTGCACAATCTTGGTATCATGAAGTGACAATCCTTGCCACAACTATATGGCAAGCAGCCAAGGAACAAGAAATGAGGAGAAAGAGGAAGGAGAGTAACAGGAGAAGGCAACCTAGACAGACCCTTTTGGCCTGGGTTGTCCATGAAAAACTTATTCAATTGTGATAGCAGTAACTGCAAACCCAAATCCCTATTCACCAATCGTCTTACACTTTACAAGAGCAAAATAGGTTATTGAAAAAAGATTTTCACACAGCAAGTGGTTAGGGTCTGGAATGAATTGCCTGGGAGTGTGGTGGAGGCAGGCTCAATCAAGACATTCAAAAGGGAATTAGATGATTATTTGTAAAGAATGCAGGGTTACAGGGAGAAGTCAGAAAAATGGCACGAAGTAAAATGGTCATTCAGAGAGCCAGTGCAGACATGAGGGGCCGAATGGCCTCCCTTCTGCATTGTAACAATTCTGCGACTTGAAACATTACCTTTGTTTCTGCCTTCACAGGTGCTGCCTGATCTTATGAGTATTTCCAGCATTTTCTGTTTTAGTGTCTCACTTTTTCTTCCCTCTGTTATGGTCATCAGTGCCTTGTACAACTGATGCATAACCTCCCACTTTTGTATTCTATTAGCTTTCCTAATTACCTGCTGTACCTGCATACTAACCTTTTGTGATTCATGCACTGGGACACCCAGATCTATCTCTGAACCTCGAGCAGCTTTGGGCCTAAAAGGCCTGGCTGTGGACTGCAACATCTTGGCGTGAATTTCAGCAGCCTATGTTGGCTGCATGGCTACAGGCCACAGCAAAGGCACTGGTGGAATGGCAGTGATGGCAGCACAAATTGTTGTATCCCTGAGAGGGGACAGTGGGTTCATGCTCCATGGAGCCAGTGCCACTCCCTCAGGCAGTGTCTTAGCAATTCTACTAATCTTTTGGAGGATAGATTGTTGGACTGCTATGAAACCCTACAAGCCCTGCTGCACCGCAGTGTGATTGACAGCCACGTGATCGATCATGGCAGCAGTCTGAGCGTGCATGGCGGCAAACTAACCTTGAGCAGTATGAGCTTCTACTGTAGCACTCTGACGTTGGGTGCCTACTGCTTGTGCTGCAATGGAAGCTGAGATATTAACCACCAGGTTCTGCATCATGGTCAAGATGACAAGTGTTTCAACAGTTAGCCATCACTTTGACGGTGGAGAGAATGGGCTGCAAGCTCTGTGCAATGTCGCCATTGCTCCTTGATATTGACCGCAGCTTTCTGGCAGACTACCCAATGCACCAAGCATTCTATTTCGCTTACTCATCAACATTTTTCTGTAGGCTACCCTAAAGTTCTCAACTAGAGAGGCCAAAGTGAACATAGGCCCCTTAGAGAATGAGGCTGGGGAAATAATAATGGGGAACGAGGAAATGGCAGAGGAGTTGAATAAATACTTTGCACCAGTCTTCACAGTGGAAGACGCTAACAGCATTCCAAAAATACTAAATAATCAACGGGCAAAAGCAGAAAAAGGGCAGAGAAAGAAAAGGAAAGAGAAAGGGCATTTCAAAGGGAACAGGCAGAAGAGAGAAAGAAAACAGGAAAGGGAATTAGAAATGGTGAGGTTAGAAAAAGAGGGTAGAGAAAGAGGAGGAAAGAGAATTCCAGCTAAAAATGCTGGCAGTTAAAAAAAGAGACACCAAAAGTGCGGAAGGACTTATTTCCAGATCAGAACCGAGTGGGAAGATCTTTAAATTTGTACAAGCTCTTCCAAAGTTTGAAGAAAGAGATGTTGAAGCATTCTTTATTTCGTTTGAGAAGATAGCTAAACAGATGAAATGGCCACAAGAAAACTGGACATTGTTATTACAATCTAGGTTGGTGGGTAAAGCACATGAGGTTTATGCTTC